>NC_069657.1:193455189-196086022 GCF_027244095.1 Hemicordylus capensis | reverse complement strand
GTTTTTAAAAATAGCTTTCAATATTGTCTTTACTTCTAATGTCAAGTTATATGGGCTGAATAAATTAGATGTTAAAAGGTTGTATGATCAGCATAAACATAAATTACTTGTATTGAGGGGCTTGAAGCTGAAAGGTATTTCTTGCCGCTGGCTTTGTTCTTTGGTTTGCTTGATTTTTCTATCATCTTTCCTATGTTGTGTGCCTAATTAAGCATTTAAGTGTTCCCCTGGAGTCAACAGATCTGTATCGAGTGATGTACATGTATTCCTTATTTGGATCAAGTTGAAACAAAGCTTCTATGATTTGGGTCTCGGTTAATAAAAGTCAGCAGAATGTAGGTTCTCTCTAAGGAAGTTAGACACATCCAGTCTCAGGGAAATCAATAGCACTTGGCAGCCTGATCCTCTCTGTGGTTACTCACAAGTAACTATTTTTACATTCAATTAGGCTTGTGTCCTATTAAGCATAGTTAGAATTGCATGCTTTAACACTGGAATGGAGGTGTGCCTATCATTCTCTGGATTGGGTATCAGTTGCAAAAATGGAAAATTGTTTTCAAACAAGGTGCAGCAAAGACCACTTCTTATATTACTATTCCAATGGGTGTGGCTTGCAGACATATTACAGAGCCACTGATCTGAAGTGCTTACACATGTCAAGGACTCAGCAATGTTTCCATGGAAGTGGGTGGTGGCGGGGAGACATAGATGCACTTCCAATGTCACAGACATGATCCTGTTAGTTACTTGAGGTTGCCCCATTGAAAACAATGGGAAGAAAGTTAGTTACAAGTAACATTGCATTTATTTATATCCATGAAAAGTGCTTTGGGAACTTTTGTTGAAAAGTGGTATATAAACATTCGTCTTTGTATTCTATTCCAAATGGACATGCAGCCCAATCTTATTCATGTTTGGCTGGAAGTACGTCCCGCTAACTTCTATGGGATTCCTTTGTAAGCATGCATAGAATTGCAGCCTTAGTCACCACTAATTTTAGCTGGATTGGGGCTTACAGTTGTAGTGAACACTTAACCTAAGTGTGTATTTCAGACCCATCCTGATGTAGAATGAGTCTACATGTGATGTAGTCTCAAGATTATGTTTGTTCATTAAAGATCCAACTGACTAAAATGTGAAAACAAGTGAATTACATAGCTTGCTATTCCGGCAACATACTAGTTAGTCATAAAGGCCTGTTAAGCATTTACTTTTAAAAAAATGTAAAGCTCTGCTTCTGGAGAAATACAAAGTTGATATAGTTAAGTTTTTCTACAGTGCCTGATAACATTGGGCTGCATGTATGTTCTATTTTTCACTTTTTTACCCTAAACTGTGTACTTAAAAACCTGGGGCACAATTCAGCTGATGTTAAATACCTGTTTATTTCAATGGCAAAGTTAAGCACATGCTTAAAACTTTCTCATTGAAATCAATGGGATATTAACATTCTAATTTGGGCTGGGTCATACCTCTAAATTAGCAATGTAGAGTCACAGAGACCAATAATGAAAAATGAACTCAAACAGAATATTCTGACTAGAACATATTAAGTGAATAATGTTCCCTATCTGCTTTAAAAATGATCAATGAGCAAATCACAAATTCTTTTTTAACGCTAAAGAAGTATAGTAAAATATATAAAAATGCACTTTGTCTTGCCCATGCTTGGTTAGACAATGGAACAAACCAATTTTATAATCCAATTACAATCCAACCTTTACTTAACGGTCCAATTAGAAAAAGCCATGGTAGACTATTACTGATATCAACCTTGCCCCCTACCCTTGCCTTTTTTTTTTTTTTTTTTTGCTTTATTTGACACAAAAGAATAGGATCAGGCTACTGGGATCAAAATGGGATAACTGTTCAACAATGCAGCTGAACTAAAAAAAACTTCTTCTATGAAGTTTAGTAATTCTGAAGCTAGAAATGTTTAGATCCAGCCTCTATACACACATCTTGTGATCATTATTGTTTAGCCATCAGCAACTGCTATGTTATCTCTTAAGTGATTCTTGTATAACTGTTAAATGGATGCATAATCTACTCGGCACATGGCTATTACCAAAAACCATTTACCAGTACTGGAACTGGAACTAAAACTAAATGAAAGACTCACAAATGAAGATAACTCACCCCCCTGTATGTTTGTAATTAAACCAATTCTGCATTTACAACATGATCCTAAATACATCTACTTAAAAATAAGCCTCATTGACACTGGTACATCAATGGTTACCTCTGTAATGGGGAAATTCCAAGGTCATACAGGAGAAAGAAATATGATAAGAGTGTGAATAAAAGCTTGGCCCATAACCTACTCAGTGTTAAAATACTTGAACTTAAGAAAATACTAATTCCTTGGAGGACAATCTTAAATAATTATCTCAGACCAAATACTTCCAGTTAACTGGGCTATGTACTGGACAGGGAAAATATTTCAGTAATACAGAAGACCCTCACTGCAGACCTTTCCCCTGCTTATTCTGTTATTTTAAAATGCATTGTTAATGTTAACCACTGTAAACATAAATAGATTGCACTGCCAAATCCCTACCAAATCTAAATATATATCTTGCACAACCTGTAACAAAATAAGATGTGTAAGTATTTTAGCCATTAAGACACTATCCCATGCAATACATAGACCGTACAACCAAGAACCAATTATTTAATAATTAATCCCTGAAAATATTTCTGTAGGTTTTTGTCACTGCATCTCTACAATGTGATTTTTAATGTGGTTGAGAAAAAAATGCACGGCCAGAGGCTAGATTCAACACTGTATTCCTATGTAAATTGTTTTACAGCTACTACTTCCAAGACTTAATTTGAAGCAGACTATCGATTCCAGCTTCATATTTTTCATGAAGATTTTGCAAAAGATAAAATAAATAAAATTATAAACAGAATCACTCAGGTCTATTTCAAATGGAAAATTCTACAAACGCTCCAATCCTAAAAAAGATTCACACTGAAGTTGATATCAGTGGAACTTGTTTTCAAAAGCATAATTAGTAGTAATAATACAAAAATGAGAATATAAACATTAATTTTGTCCAGATTCTCCCCTTCTTGTGTTCATCTACAATGAGAATACATATTAGTCTGCATATTCTTTATTTTAAAGGATTTTTTTAATTAAGAATATGGGTCTTTATAATATAGTTATACAAATATACAGGGGGTCTATTCTGCCAGTGAGTAAAACCCACATTCTATCAGTTGAGCCATTATCTGATAATACTTCTTTGATAAAGAGTGTTTAGAATTTAGAAATAAAACCCACAGAAAGAGATTAATTCTAGCATCAGGATAAGAAACAAAAAGGTTTCCTTCTTCTCTTTCTTCTTCCACCTTCTTCAATTTAAGAGTGAGAACATGAGGACGAAATATCAACATGTGAAAGAACTTATTGTGCTGGGTTGGACCAAAAAGACACAGGCAACTGATGAAGAAGGTCTAATCCACCAGACTGCTATGTAAATTATTCTAATTCAACAGGCATATGCAGGTCTTTGAATACATACTAGGCACAATGTAGCTGAAGTTAAGCCACTTAATGCAATGGATCTGGAAACATCTCCTTATATGAAAGTAAGCCCTATGCATTTTAGTGCGCAAGGGACACTTCTTCTGCATAAAGGACTGGCCTAGTTGGCTCAAGGTGCTGAGGTCTCCCTTTATATGATTTACTCTGCTGAGTTTTGAATTGTGATGCTACTAATAAAGAGAGCACTGGGCTCTAATGCTATTTGAATATTATAACCCTAAGCAGCACCAGCTTTCAGAAATAATGGATGAAACCAAGAGGAAGCTAATTTGTTTCCTGTTCCACAATGGGAAACTTAGTTAACGTTGCACTGCTGTGGAAAAGCTGAGAAAATTAAATATGAGGTGCAGGCTGTGGTCCGAACTATTGGGCTGCTCACCAAATAAATGGGGACTCGTTCGTTCAGGCTAAACAAACACAGAAAATGGGCCACCCTCAGAATGGGGCATTTTGTAAAGCCTTCAAATGGAAGAAAAGATCAAATGAAACCGACTCAGTGGGATCTTCCCAATATGACCCCAGTGTTAATGTATTTATTTTCACGCTGCAGTTGTGGGTTGCTTTACAGAAACATCTCATGCTGTAGCCCCCATATGGAGCCAAAGATTTTTTTTATTATTCTTCAAACAAAGCTGTTAAATAAACTGTACACAAAAAGTTAAGTCTTTTTGCCTGAATAAAGGCAAGCAAAATAATAATAATGAAGAAGATGAAGACAAGAGCCAGACCTTCCATAGCCAAACTAATGCTGCTGTTTTGTTTGAAAGAGTTAATCCAGCCCACTTTGTCCAGATGTTTGGGGTGGGGGGAGGAAAGAGGTCAGCCCTCTAGGCTAAGCAATTCCTGAAAGCACCTGGAACTATAGGCCTCCTCCCTTGGCGGGGTGTGTGTGTGATTGTGATGGGAACTGGGATTATTTTTACCCTGGAGCCAAAGTGCCCCAGAGAAAACTCTTCACTGAATACACCTCACTCAGATCCACATAACTCATGGAGAAAGGCTTCAGAAGCTCCACTGGCAGGGATCATCTTCTGCTTCAGTAAAGCTTTTAGTCCCAGAGGTCTAGGGCTGGGATTTTCCAAACTCTGAGGATCCGAATCCAAACAAATCACCAGATGCTGAGGTTCTGAAGGTAAATGTGTCTTGGATCTGCCAAGCGACGGTCCCGACTGCTCTGAGAAGGGGAGCCTGACGTACGCTACAAACCCCCAAGCGTGATGGTGCCAGGCATCTTCGCCTGAGAGCTTTCCAGGTGGTTCGGGGCTCCCCAAACTGTTTTCAAGTACAGATCCTGTGAGGTGCGAGCCCCTCCCTCACACGGGATTACGCCTGAAATTTCTAGGTCAAAGAGCTGCCAACACGTGGAGTTCGCCTCCCCAGTCTCTTCTCCAGAGGAGCACCGATCTGCTGCAAGCCAGCCAGCTAGCCCCCAAGGAATCTCGGTTCAAGATGCGCAAGGGGGTGGTGCCTGCTGCCCGCAAACTAATCCCAGGGCCCGCTCGACCCTGTACAAACACCCAGCCCAAGGCACCGCCGCAGCAGGTCACATGTCCCGCGGCTCCTCCCTTTTGACGGCGCAGGCGTGCCCGAGGCCCGCTGCCGCAGCCACACCGGCCTTGAGCCGCTTGTTCTGGTGCGTCTTGACGTGCTTCGCCAGGTGGTCGCTGCGCATGAAGCGCTTGCCGCACTCGGCGCAGCCGAAGCGCTTCTCGCCGGTGTGAGTCCGCAGGTGCCGCTGGAGCTCGTCGGAGCGCGTGAAGCTCTTGCCGCAGAAGAGCCAGTTGCAGACGAAGGGCCGCTCGCCCGTGTGCCAGCGCAGGTGCGCCTTGAGGTGCGACGTCTTGCCGTACACCTTGCCGCAGCCCGGGATGTGGCACACGTGCTGCTTCTTCTTGCCCGGCTCAGCGGCGTCGGGGGCGCTGCCGGCGGCCGCCTGGCAGTTGGGGCAGCGGCAGCGGCGGCACCTCCTAGCCGTGGCCGCCAGGGGCGCCTTGGGGTGCAGCAGTGCGGCCAGCTGCGTCTGGTACTGCGCCAGCTCGGAGGGCGCCAACACCAGCCCGCGCTGCAGGCTTCCCGCCGCGAAGCGGTGCGCGCAGGCGCCCGGCCCGGGCGCCGCCTGCTGGATGCTCCACCAAGGGATGTCCTCTGGTGCCGGAGAGAGTTGCCTGCAGGGCTGGGGCGCCGGTGGCAGCAGGTTAGAGTAGCCGGGCGGCAAGGCCGCTTGGGTGGCATAGGGCACGTACGCCGGCGGCGGGCAGCTGGAGGGCAACGCGCCCATGGAAGGCGGCAGCATCTTGACGGGCGAGAACTCGTAGGGGTAGGACGGGTCCAGAGGGGGCGTCAGCGGCAGCTCGTGACCACCCCCGAAGGCTGGCTGCGGGGTGAGCCCCAGGCTGGGCGGCGGTAGGCCGCCCGGAGAATGGGCCGGCATCTCGCTGCTCCACGGGTGGAAGATCCTGGACGGCGAGCCCAGGCTCGGCTCGTAGGAGACTTGCAGGAAGTCCGAGGGGGCGCTCGCCGCGCTCGGCTGCCCGATCCGGCTACAGGTGGCGGCCAGGAGAGCCAAGGGCGAGTGCTTGGCCAAGTCCGGGGAAGCGCTCGGGGTGCGATCCTGTGGGAGGGAGGAGCGGGAGAGACGCGGTTAACCAGTCCTCTGTCTAGCCCAGGCTGTCTGGCTGCCTCCCCGCTCACCTTACTGCCAAATAGCCCGTCGCCGCCCCCACAGCCAGCACCAACCTCTCACAAAGTTTACTAGGAGCAACAAAGCACCGGTTGCTGAGCATATGGGCGGGGAAGCGTCCCCCAAAGCAGTCCCGGCCGTCTGTCGATGAAAGGATGCCTGAAGTCAGCATCACGCCGACTCCAGCACGCCACGACCCCTGTCCCCTCCTCCTCGAAGACTGACTGTGCCAACTCGGCACAGTCTCAAGTCAGCCCTCACGCCAGTCCCCGCAGCTCCTCTCCCTTCCCGCCTGCCCCGTCTCTGTAATACTTCCGATGGGAGTCGCAGTAGTTTGTGGATTGGCGCGAGCAGAAGCGCCGAGGCTTGATACAAAGTTTTCTTGGCTGTTTGCAAGGCAGCCGCCAAAGTGCGCAGTGCCAGGTGCGCACTTTAAGTAAAACAGTGCTTTGCAATCCGAGAGCTCAGGGTTGAGTTTAAAAGACCAAACAACAAATGTGAATGAGATCTTAAGAGTGTAGCTGTTTCCCGCGATATGGACTCGAGGAAGCAACAACAAACTTCCTCAGCACTTCTGTACCGCATGCAATCTTGTAGAGATCTTGAAGCAATCTTGAAGATCCCTTCAGGGCAACCATACCCGATCTTTTCCCTCTCAGTCCAAACAACTTGCCCCGAACTGGTAGCCTGAGGAGCCTCCCTCTCTTGTCCCGTCGGGCCACACAAATATGCCCCGATTTTTTTGACGCAACTAGTTCTCCCCCATTCCCCAACCGGAGCTAGCGACTGACCTGGAGAAACGCTTGCAGAGAATCGTTCCGGAGGACCGCCACCGCGGCCATAACTATCGCGTCCGGAGGGAGGAGAGGCCAAAAGGGCAATGCTGCGGCATGGAGTCGCCAAGGGGAAGCCGAAAAACTTCCCAGTTTCCTTCTCGCCTTCCTCCCCCCTCCTCCTTCTGATCGCCTCCTCGCCTTTGCCCGTCCCACCCCTTCCCGCTTATAACTCTCCAGCCCCAGCGCAGCGCGATCTCCGCGGACTGTCTGACTGCGCCAGGATCACCTCCAAGAATTTGATAAGGACTTTGCTGGGCCGCCAGCCAGTCAGAAGGAAGATTTATGGCTTTGAAGTTTGCCGCTACCCAATCATCAAAGAATAGCGGCTCTTTCAGAAGCGAAAGCAAATCCTTTGAATCCACAAAGCTCCTATGGTGTGTTTGTTGGTCTGGATAAAAGAACTGATTATTAGGGGGGATGGGAAGGGAGGAGATAAAGGCGGGACAATTAATGAAGTAATCACTATGTGGGAAATGTATATACACAAATAATTGGATTTTCTTGATCAAAGGGCCCCTTACCGCCTGGAGACCCTCGCACTTGATGTTCAAGACATTGCATCTCGCCCCACCTCCGCTTCCCTGCTTTTTAAGCGATTGACCTTATATATACATATATATTTATATACACATACACAATACACACATACATACTTTATACATACATAAATACATATATATAAATTATTTGTAGCAGAGCCCTAAAGTGTCGATAGGTCTTTGTTATCTCCTAAAATACCAGCCTCCGGAGTTTATTTCAACGAGATAACCCAATGTTGGTGGTTTTTCTTTTCTTTTATAAATAAAATTACAGAAAGTTCACTTGAGTGCACTGATAACTCCCAGCCCGACTGCAAAAGTTTTACTGTGTGTGATTTTTCTGAAACCAGAGAGAATAAAAGCGAAGAACAAAATGAGTATCCCCCTCCCATCTTTGGTGTCTGATCTATTGCTTTTCTGGAATTGAGGCTTCCAGAATAAGGACTTAAACTGGAGTGGATTCGCAAATTCTTTGTTTTGCTGCAAACAGAGATTCTCTCCACCCTCCATTTAGTAAATCAGAATTGGATTCGTTTTTATAATGGGGCATACGATTTATTTAATATCTTGAAAGGCGTTCTTATCTTTATACATTTGAAAAATTCCTTCTGGCGCTATACAAGACTCCCTTTTCTCCCAAAATATATAGAGTTCTGAATAATATTTTAATAGAAATATCCCTTGACTAGGAAACACCCAGACTTTACAGTACTACTTGGGACCGGCCTCTTACACGTTGTGGGACTTTCGTGTAAGGAGTGCATTTAAGAGGAGGGGGTCGGTGTTGTGTGGAGAAATCAGTAGTTCTTACTCCTAGCTAGCTATTAGGGTGATATCTCGCACAGCCAACAGCCTGAAAACCAGTTCCACTGAACTCGTTAGAAGTCCCTCTTTTCAAAACCCTGTTCAGACTGGAGTACCACGGTCTTGCCTCCAAGATACTGTACGCTCCTCCGACTAGTCGTAGAATTATTTGATTTTAAACATTTGTATTCCGCCTGTCCGTCCCATTCAAGGGATTAGCTGGCAACATATAGTAAAAACAAAGTTTCCAAGATAATAAAAAAGCGGAAAACAGAAATCGGAAGCGGGAAAACCAACATGGTAAAAAGCATTTCAAACATCAGAACCATAAAACAGCAGGAGGTTCAAGGACCAATAATAGCACAGCATAGAATCAAATAGAATAATACGCGGTTAGAGAATTGCATTCTGTTGGGACACCTCCCCCTTTGTCTGTCTCTGACAGTCTTGCTTGCCTTATAACTGAATATGTACTTCGAAAATATCGGGAGCACCGATGGCGTTCTGGTGTGTGTGTGTTTTAGTGCAAGCATAGTTTTGGCCAGCTTACGTTTCAAAGGGGGAAGGGATAGAGCAGGCACTTTGATGGGCATCTCTGATAAGAGCTTCTGGTATCCGGCAAGAGAAACCCTTTCTCCGCCTGGAGAAAGACTCAACTCTTGATTCGATATCCCTCTAATGTTTGGACACGTGCCAAAGGGGGACTTTCCAATGGTGTCTTGGGGAGGAGGGCAGTCATGGCTCTGCCCGCCTCTCCCCGCGAGCTGACATTTCTGTAACTTTCCCCAGGTAACCTGAGCTGCCCAGCAATGGTTGGATTCAATTGTCTTCGCGTTGCCACTGAAGCCTTCTTAAACGCCCGGCACAGAGAGATCTTTATCTGGTTTTCCTGTACAAACAATCCGTGGCCTCTCAAAGACTTCCAAAGAGTCCTAGGCGCTTGAATCAGATCAGTGCCTTTGAAGGGATTAAAGGGCCAAGTCCTCTCCCACGGCTCCATATGGAGTCCCGGGGAGAAGTAAAGACCCCTGTCGGGCCCCTGAACCACTGACGAATAGACACACCCACACATTGCACCGGGGAGAAGGGCCTCGCCTCGTGTCTTGTAACTGTTTTATCAGATCGCTATTATGGAAATACTGGCAGACTTGGGAAGGAGATCGATATAGCCCTCCCCGTGGAAAAAAACTTCACCACGGCTTTTAACCACAGTTGCCCACATATAACTGTATGCATGTATAAAACATTGGGAGTGTTTTGCAGGACATACTGCATGCACCTCTATGACTCTGTGATGCAAATGTAGTGGCCAATATCTATATACTACGGGTATAGAGCAGCATGTATGAAAATTTGGGGACAATCAACTCTTGACTGACTGACTGACTGAGCTGGCTTCTCAGTCAGAGTCCAGACGTGCTGTTCAGTGCTCTCCCGAGCCTTCTGGGCTTCAAAGGACCTTATTCGTCAGAAGTAAAAAGACGTGGAAATGGTTGGGGAAGCGAGTCTCTCCTCTCAGTTAGAGGTATCTGAACATGTTCTACCCCTGGCTGGGAGAAGAGGAGCGCCAAGCAAAGAACAGAGTTCGGCCCCTGTTTGAACAAGACGAGTCTGTGGAGAGCTCCACGTGCTTTTTACAAAGTCCGTCCCAGTCTTTCCTCGGCGCGAACCTATCCTCCCAAAGAGGTCCAGCCTATTCACGTCGGACAGAAGTGAACTCCTGGCAAGAACACTGAGGCTTCTTCTTCCGGCCGATAGCAGCGGGGAGATGGCTGAGCTCCGCTGACCCCCAGGGTGGGGGAAAGTTGCAAAGAGAGACAAGAAAAGTTGCAAAGAGAGACAAGCGTTCCATCAACTGCCTGCCAGTTTCCGGCCCCTCCTCTGACCTGAGAGAGAGAGACGTCCCCCACCCCCATTCAGTCGGGCGGCTCACCAGGGTATGTTGATCTCCTTAAAACAGCGACCATAAGCATAATGCCGCCGCCTTCTTGTGCCCAGCAGGAAAGCGCGGGAAGTCCTGTTGTTGTCAGGATTTCTTCACGAAGGCCGCTCGATCACTGCGGCCTCTTTGGGTGCTTTTCATTATTACTGTTGTTATCTGCCGTGCAGACGTCCCACCGTTCCCTCCCGTCCCTTTCTAGCAATTTAACATCAATCCAAGTGACTGTCTCTGGGATGGAGAAGACTATGGAAGGAATAATAATGGGAACATGCACTGAAATGCAATTGTGTGTAGCTTCTGGAAAGAAAGGCGACCCCAAAATAAAATCAATGTACCCCCCCAATCCTAAACATGTTTGCAAGTCCGGTTTTATTTTAGTGAAGCTTAATTTTCACCTTAAGTTAAATGGAATGGAATAGAATGGGCCTTCCCTGTAAAAGCCCTTAAGGAAAAGTTTGGAGAGGTTTGTTTATCTGAAATCAGGATTCCCATGGACAGAGGTATGAAAGTGCCGCCTAATCATGTTTCCTCAGAACAGTGGCAGGCAGCTGGTGGCTCATGGAAAAGGAGGGCAGTGTGCAAGGCAGGTAATGGATGGAGCCAGGGGAGGGCAACAAAGGGTGGAGCTAAGAGCAGCCAGGTCCATTAGCAATATTCTTGGCCTGGATACAGATAAATATGTGAGCTACACATGTTATTCAAGCCTTATCGAGAGGATGTTAAAAACACACCATAAAAACATGTTTCTGCATAAAGAAAAAGTCACAGTTGCAGGTTTGTTTGAATTCCCATCCAAAATCAGTCACTCAAGGCAGACACAAATTGTGGTTCAGACTTAGAAGACAGAAAGCATCTACAGCTGACATGACTAGATTCTACCAAAAATTTAAAAATGCAATTACATTCCAAAACATCATAAGCTTATATGCGGAAGCAGAATACAAATGTAGCCATTATTCTTTGCTTGGCAATACCAATGCCACACAGTGTGCAGCAGCAGCAGCAGCAGCAGCAGCAGCCGCTGCCTTGGGCTTGGCTCTGTGTTGTGGGCTTTCTCTCCCCTCTCTTCTTCTGCTTCCCAACCCAAGGGCTGTCTTTTGCCCAGGAGAGGAGCCCCCCCCAAATTATCTCCTCCCCCTTTCTGCTTTTTTTGGGGGGGGTCTGTCTAGGGAACCCCAATCCCCCCAATATTTCCTCCTCTTGGAAGCCTGGATGAGGGCAGGCATTTAACTGGAATAGCCTGCTGCAGCTGCGCAGCAATTTTAAATGGCAGAATCACGCCTGCAGAGAGCGGCTGGGTTTGGAACCTGGAAACTCCTTCTGGTTGGGTTCCTGCAAACCAGGCTGAGCTGGGGAGTTCTGGGGGTTGTATTGGTGGTGGTGGCATGCAGAAAAGAAGAGGGCCAGAGGGAATGGCCCTTCCTTGCTTGCTATAGGTCACCACCACCCCTTCCCCTTGGCTTCTTTTGTTGCCCATGGCAGGGAGAAGGAAGATGGAGGAGGAGATAAACCTCTAATAAAGTGGGGTGTGTGTGTCTCCCCAGCAAAGTGCACTCCAGTCAAAAGCCCCCGGGAGTGGCCAGCCACAGGCCAAGAGGAAGCAAGAAGCAAACAATGCCAAATTATTGAAAACACCCCAGCCCCCTCCTCAAATTAAATGTTGATTCACTTGACTCCCCCCGCCCCCCAAGTAAATACTAAGTGCAGATGGCACACTCATATGCCCTCTAGCAGGGGCGTAGCTAGGGGAGAGGGGGCCGTGTTCATCTCTCTCTCTCTGGCGGCCCCCCAGAGTGAGGGAAACAATGGAGAAAATAGGAAGGGATGGAGCTGGAGGGCCCTCAGGAGCTGGGGGCCCGTGTTCTTTGAACCCTTTCGCTCAATTATAGCTACGCCCCTGCCTTCTAGGTAGCAGCAGACTGGCCAGTCCTTCTGACAGCCTTGTGTAATTCCCCCAGATTGCCATTCGAGTGTTGGAAAGCCAATGCCCAGACAGAAAGCTACATCTATGCACTTTTGACTGCCCCGGCCACCTGGTCTACTCTTGTTAAAAACAGCCTGCTTTGGGGTGGCAAGTTCCCAGCCCTCAGTTTAATAAAATTTATAGGAAATGGGGCCAAGTCAGTCAGAGGAAGCGAGGAGATGTCCCTTGCTGGCAGGTTGTGGAAATGTCTACAGTACCTTTTTTTCTTACGAAAAGCAGATGGAAGCATAGAAAGATGAGGAAGAGAGAGGGAGAAGGAAAGGGGTGTGTGATTGTGTGTGATTTATTGTGTTGGGGGGTTGCTCAGTGATGGTGGAGATGGGAGGGCACTGCCCCACTTGCCCCTAGTGAGCAGCCTCCTCTGCTTCAGTAAGCCAGCCCACAGATATATTTTTTATCAGACTTACTTCCAAGCAAGTTAGTATTAAAATAGCAGGGTTAATATGGAAAAAATAGTGGGGTTGGTATTGAGGTGGAGGAAATAAATTCTGATATGGGGACCAAAGCAAAACTGATAGGAGAAACAAACACCAGGGTGACGATGATTTGGTACCTGTTAAATCAGTTTTGGAAAAGAGATGCATTCCAGTCTTTTGAAGTTGGATTTTCAATGCAGTAAATGCCAAAGAGCGGCTGTTAAAAATAAAAATAAAATTAAAAAAATAAACAAGCCTTAGAAGAGCACAGGACTATATATATATTTATTACTGAAATGTGTGTTCAGTTATTAGAAGATACATCAAGGCCAAATAGCATCAATACAAACATTACACAAAGTCAGGGAAAGAGACAGAAGAGAGGAACATTGAGAGCTCTTGAAGCAGAGTCCAGGGAACAAAATATAGGAGAGGACTGGGAGTAACGTTAACCCATTCTTCTCTGGCCCAGGACAGTCACAGGTCAACAGCAGGAGGAGGAGGGTTTGGGTATCTCTCCTCTCAGTTTGGCCATGGAGAGGCAAGACAAAGTTCTCTAGAAGTCCTGTTTCCAGTTACCCTGACAGGGTTGGGCTAAGACAACAACAGCAAGGCAAAGTCACAGGCCTCTCTCTTGCCAGAGACAGGAGCAGCAAGAGCAATGGCTGTGGAAGAGATGTGGAGGTGGGAGCTGATTCAGGCTTCTTGGCAGTGTGTTCCCTTCCCTACAGGAGCAGCTTGTGCCCTTTTTCCTCCTTCCTTTTCCCACAGAGAAGGGGGGACAAAGGCAACCTGTAGAGAGACAGAGAGAAAATATGGTTCCTTTTACCTTAGGCAAGGAATGGGTGGGACGACCACCCACCAAAGGGAGGGGAGCTTGGGAGGTTTTTGTGCAACCCCACAATACACTACTTTTCCTAATGGCTCAAAGCTCTCCAGATAATGATCTTAGTCATATTTTTTATAAGAGGTTTGTGTTATGTTATGACCCCTCCTCATATTGCAGAAGGGTGTGTGTGCTGAGGCTATGACACTAGACAGCAGCCTTACACAGCTAGGTTTGCCTCTCTGGCCAGGCACCATAGGCTCAGGTGGCCCCAGAAGAGCCCTTCTCCCCTTTCCTAAACATTAGAGGAATAAACTCAATTGAAATCAGTGAGGTTTACTTCCACAGTTGAAGATCAGAGTGCAATATATGGCCTGCCTGCTTTCAGGTGAATTCACACATTGGGGCGATTCTCATGACCAACAAAAATCAGGCTAGGAGAGCCTAGCCCAATTTTTGTTGGTCGTAAGAACTACTGGGCTTGCAGCCGAGCCCAGTGGTTCTTGAGCGGGTAACCCACTTGAGAACCCCTGCTAAAAAGCAGGTTTGCGGAGCGAGTGCTCCAGCAAACCTGCTTTTTAGGCCCGTGAGTAGCCGCTGTGCAGCTTCGCGCCACGCCTACTCATGAGTAGACCCCCGGCTGGGAGGCGAAAAGCTGTCTCCCTGCTCGGGGGTCTCCCCAGTATGCCCTGCGTGCTCACGCAGGGCATACTGGGGCTTGCGGAGGCCGCACGGGCCCCCACTCCCCCCACCGGCTCCGTTACGGAGCCAGCCATCGTGTGGGCGGCCGATCCGGCCGCCCAGGGCTCCCTGCCCACTTGTCTGCGGGGAGAGCGGGCATAGCTCATTCTCCCCACAGTTTTAACAAAAGCGGGTCTCACGGATCGTGATACCCGCCTCACTGTGAGGCTCTTGAATGGTCAAATGGTGTGGAATCATATAGATCACATTCATAACACCACCTGACTTTGCCCTCTAAGTGATGAACTGATTTCCTGCAATGTTCTTTGATTTAAGTGACAAAACTCCTAGAACTAGGGGATGAGGCAGGGAGACGGGAAGGGACAACTTCCACTGATGTACCGGTTAAACAACGAGGTGCTCAGCTTCAGAAAGAATTACATCAGGCCTTTCGGACTATTCACTGATTCATAGGGCTCATGGTAGTCCATGTATCAACTTTTCTTGACCTCCTTTGATAAACATACTTAAATATGAATTATGAGGTGGTGTGACAGTAATGAGGAATGTATCTAACTGCACACTCTGAAGCATGTACACACTTGCAGAAGACAAGGGGCCCATTCACAAGCTATATGTTCAACACTCATACGACGAGTGTACAGTGTACACAGGCACAGTCATTCACATGTTATGCTGAACGCAGTACAGGTACCTGATGTACTTCCTATCTGTATCATGCATTTGAAGGGCCTGTATCGAGCTTCACTTTAAAAAAGAATACAGGTACAGTCATTCACACAAACATGTACATGAGTGTAAAGTCATCTGTACACCCATACAGTGTAATGTCTGACTCAAGCTAAGGTGTACAATGCTTTTATTTTATTTCATTTCTTTGAGGGATAGTCTGGTTGAGTGGACTTGGATCTTCAAGAGTTAGACCATAAGAGGATAAAATCCCGGAGAGTCTTGGGTAAATTTTTCTATTTCTACCTCTGCCTCCCATGTGAAGTGGCAAAAGTAGTGCCCTGTTTCAAGCTATTGTGAGGACATGTTGGGCAGGGATTGTTTGAACACTGAGGAAAAAGTTTTTAAGTCCAGGAAAAGTTACGTCAGATTTCAATAGGAGTTGAAATCTGGAATGGGTCACAAGTGTCCCATTCCATTGCTTTTAGTTTTTGCTGGTTTGTGTCCTGGAAATAAAGTGTGCCGTCGAGTCAGTGTCGACTCCTGGCAACCACAGAGCCGTGTGGCTGTCTTTGGCAGACTACAGGAGGGGTTTACCATTGCCATCTCCTGCACAGTATGAGACAATGCCTTTCAGCACCTTCCTATATCGCTGCTGCCTGATATAAGTGTTTCCCATAGCCAGTGAGTATTTGAACCTGCAGCCTCTGGTTTGCTAGTCAAGTCATTTCCCCGCTGCACCATTAGGTGGCTATTTGTCCTGGAAATACCTAAGATAAATTAATACTATGAGTTGGACCCCAAGATGCTCCTTGGCATGCTGGTGGTGCCTTCTGCTTACAGAAGGGCTACTTTCCACTGTGTGCTAGAATGTTCTGCAGTAGGGACGGGATTGCAGCTCAGTGGTAGAGCATCTGCTTTGCTTGCAGAAGGTCCCAGGTTCAATCACCAGCATCTTCATTCAGGTCGAGCTGGGAAAGACTCCTGCCAGAAACCTTGGAGATGCTGTTGCCAGTCAATACAGACAATACTGAACAAGATGGGGCAATGGTCTGACTCAGTATAGGGCAACTTCCCATGTGCCTAAAAGTGAAACTAAATCCAAAAAGGCTCTTTCATGTGCACCACAGATGGCATAATAGCTTGTGTAGCCTTGAAATAATGAAAACTGCTATACAGTAAAATCCACTTCTTTTAGCACCGTGCAATCTTTTGCATAAGATTTGTGGAACAGTATTGGTAGCGACTTTTCTTCCTCTCGCAGTTCTTGGATCCAACCCTATGTACGCTGTTCCATAAAGAGAAGAGAAGATGTAACAAAACACTGTCTGAGTAGTCCTATTCAAATCAAGTGGACTTTCAGAATAACTCTTGAGCAGTACTGTTGAGTAACTTAGTCTGGATGTCAACCACTGTAACTAATCTTTTAAGAATAAATGACGACTATGTTGGGCATATGTTTCGAACAAAACACAAGCTTATAGCCGAAGCAGATCTGGATGCTTCTGTACATCAGCATTTTGCTGACCACACAATTACCAAACTGATTTTGAATGAGTCAAACTTTATTATGAACTTCCAGAAGAAAGCACTGAATTGTTAATGAATAGCAGTGTCCTGTTATGAATATGAAATGATATTCTGTAACAAAAACAAACCCTGGAGTAATGGTGGGCCCCCCAACCCCCATTAATCAGAAATCCCCTTAAGAGAAAGTACAAAAATTCAACATTTTCCCCTCTCCCAACATTCAAATATGGAAGAAAGCTAGTGTGGAATTTTGGGCTGATTTCAGCCCTATCAATATTTTGTTTCAAATATTGAGACAAAATTATTTATTTATTTATTTATTTAATTTTATTTAAATATTTGTTTTACAGCCCTTCAATATTTTGTTTCAAAGCACAGTAGCCAGTACTAGTTAAGGAGCGCAAACTCACACTGATTTGCCTGAATGCAAATAGCTTTAAAGCTGGCATTCTCATTACCACTTCAAACATTTGTAACAGAACGAATCACACCTTGTCAACCAGTAGAGCATTTTAGAAGGATTTTGCATACAATACATTTTGCAATTAAATTGCAGATTATTAATTACTGTTGGAAATAATCCTGCCTGAATTTGGACTTTCATAAGGTTTTATTTTTTTATGAACCACTTTGGAATCTTTGGGATAAAGGTGGACCAGAAATATTTTACAGATATAGATACAAATAAACTGTTCCACTGTATCAAAGCATCCAAGAGTACAACTTTCCAGCTGGATCTTAGAAAACTCATATTAGCAGAGAACACATTCTATCACTACATATGTAGCAGCTATATAATCAGTATCACTAGTAGAAGCCATAGCTAGTTGATAGAAGAATGTAGTTATTATCTACTAGTTAACTTATTACTTGCAGATTTTTAAAACAACAACAACTTGATGTGAATGGAAATATATTTATCAGCATGTTCATATCCCACCTTTCTTCCAAGGAGTTACCCCCGTGTTATTCCAACAACCCTATGAGTTAGTTTAAGCTCAGAAAGCGTGGCCTGTCTAAGGCCATCTAGCAAGGCTTCATGGACAAGTGTGATTTGAACTCAAATTTCCCAAGTCTAAAGTTGACATTATGTTGCATTGGCCCCTTTTGCCTGGTATATATATCTTTCCAAACATTCACTATGTTTGGCATACAGGCAGTGCAATCCTATGAATGAATGCTTATTTGTTTGGAGTCAGCCCCATTTGGTTCACTGGTCTTACTCTCAGGTAAACATGTATGGGACTGGAGGCAAAACAAAAAACAAGCTATTTGGGGACACCTATCATTTTTTATAACATTAGTTACTGACTGTGTGGTTTACCGAGTTATTTTGTTGGTTTTCATTTCCCTAGCTCCACTATACAAACAAGACCATTCACACTCTAAGAAGATAATACTATCATTCAGAAGATCTGAAAAGTGCCTCCTGTTTTTAAACTATATGAACAGAGAAACTAATTCTAAGATACAAAACACACACAAAACAAAACACCTCACCATATATATTTATGTTGATCGATTTGAAGAAAAACAAAACCAAACTCTAAAAGCCATAATCAACTAATACCTTTATTAAAGGTAAAGTGTGCCATCGAGTTGATTTCGACTCCTGCAGCCCACAGAGCCCTGTGGTTGTCTTTGGTAGAATACTGGAGGGGTTTACCATTGCCATCTCCCACGCAGTATGAGATGATGCCTTTCAGCATCTTCCTATATCACTGCTGCCTGATATAGGTGTTTCCCATAGTCTGGAAAACATACCAGTGAGGATTCAAACCGGCAACCTCTGGCTTGCTAGTCAGGCATTTCCCCACTGTGCCACTTAAGGTGGTCTTAATACATTTATTAGGGCCCACCAAAAAGACACAAAATCTTATTAAACAAGCGCTTGAGTTCTTCGGACCTCTCCATCAGGCTGGTTGTCAAGTAAAGCAAAAAGCAGGCTGAGCTGGCTGGGCATGTGGCCCTAGAAGTCTGTAGCTTGTACCAGTCTTAGGGCAAGCTATTGGGCACAGAAGGAGTTAAGCAGACTCATGTTGATCAGCCTCACTAGGTGATAAACACAATCTCAGGCTGGGTTTAATATTTTCTAAAAATAAAATAAAATACAGGAATAGCCATTTTTGTCCCTTCTTCATCCTGGAAGCCCTGGGTGCAGCCTGAGATCATGTCTAGCACCTATTGGGGCTGATTACCATGATCCTGCTTAACTCATAAAGGTATTACTTCTTTTAAGATGTGCATAGCCCTGTAAGGAACTCTGTGGCACAGGAGCAGAACAAAACATTACATATGAAGTTTGACTTCCGCTTCCAGAGTTAGCTTATCTCACAATCAGCAGAGACCAGCAAACTTTCCGCCTCAAGCTTCTGACATACTGCTTACGTCCTAAGAGGAGAGTCTACCCTTTTTGTTAATTTATAACTCTTCTGGGCAGCCCATCTCTTAACTGCTGCTCTGTATTTTATAGCCCTCGCGGAGCCTCTGATCACAGCCTCTGTAAAAATTAGCTACTTCCTCTCTCTGCTGCTCTCTTTGTAGGATAACTCAGATGTCAGGAGTCTCACAGAAGTCTCAAGTCGCTTCCTTTTGACATACGTCTTGTTTAAAGTTAGTACTATCTTACCACCTATCTGGGAATTCTTACTTTCTCCATGGGTTTTCCCTTCTCCCCGTTTTTGCTAAGGAAAGATGCATTTTTGGCATCAGTCCAGAGGAAGTGGGTTGTGCTTAAGTCCCACTCAAATCAGTGGGGTAGCATAGTGGCAACTAACTGAATTTCCATTAATATCAAAGGGATTTAAGCAGGTCTGAATCTGCAGCTGGGGCAAACCTGACATCCTGAGCATACTGCCATTTGCCAACTCTTGAATGGCCTTATGGAAGCATATTGACAGTTTTAGTTCCTTTCTACATAGTTTTCGTTCATTTCTTTCCTCACCACTGTTTGTTGCTTCTGTAGCATTTTAGTGTTCTGATAATACAATTTGAGGAATGGAGGCCGAGTACCATTTGTTAATGTCATTCTCAGAGTTCATGGCTGAACATGGATTTCATATAGTACTCGTTGACTCTTGTCCAAGCCTGATTGGAGCTAATTGATCTGGATGGTCTTGGTCTTGCCTTAGCTTGGAGCTAATTGGTCTGGATGGACATTTTGAGGTATGGGTAGTCTCCCAAACAACAAAGGCTGGGTGAAACACCTCTCAGCACCCCCTGAGATACGGCCTTGCAGGTCATGATGCACATGGATAAAATCTGCACTGAAGCTGACTGCACTGAGCCTCTTTCACTGGTAGCTTAGTTATTTAACACTTTTGATATGGAGTTCTTCAGTATAAACATTTCCAGGCAGCTTATACAATCAAAAAGACAATAAAAACAACACTAAAACCACAGTAAGCCAGCATAAGAATAAAACAGCAAGTAAAATGCAATGTTAAAGGAATCTCAGCAAGAATCAAAAGGCCTGGGAAAACAAAAACAAACAAGTTGCCTGGCACTGAAAATGTGTCAAAGTATGCATTAGTTGAGCCTCCCTGAGGAGAGCATTCCACAAGTGAGGTGCCACCACAGAGAAGGCCCTCTCCACAGTTGTCACTTGCTTTGAGTCACAGCCACATTCTACAAAGCAACCAGGGTGCTGAGAGGAGGTCCCGCCATGCCAACAGGATCCCTCAAATCCTATCAGGGCACAGACTATTCTAATAGGCCTGACACCTCCTCTACCAGCTGAGCCAAGGCAACTGTTAGGCAGCAGGCTGGCTGGCACAATTACAAACTCCCCAGTCTGCCCCAGGGCCCAGCAGGAGATATAAACACTCAAAAATGGGACCCATCCAAATTAGAAGCCTGGAGAAGGAGATAGAATTCCTATAGACCCCACAACACCATCCCAGCCTGTGTTGGTGTTTCACCAAGTACCCAAGTGGGCACAGCAGCAGTAGCAATTCATTCTGACAAGCCGAGGGGGGTGGCCAATGAGACCCAGCTGCCTCTGGTTTGCAGCCGCTCCAGCTGTGCTTCTCTCTCCCCTCCCACTCTGCCCCAGCCTTAATGACAGCCACCCTGCCTGCAGGTTGGTCATTCACCATGTAGAACTGCATGGACTGGTCAGTGATTATACCAGCCCATGCAGTTCTACATGACGGATGGCCAACTCGCAGGCAGCATGGCTGTCGTTAAGGCTGGGGCAGAGTGGGAGGAGAGAGAGAAGCACAACTGGAGCTGCTGCAAACCAGAGGCAGCTGGGTCTCATTTGCCACCCCCCTCGACCTGTTAGAAGGAGCCGCTGCGACTGCTGCTGTGCCCACTTGGGTACTCACTGCAGCACCAATGCAGGCTAAATGACTGGGGAGGTGTTGTGGTTTATATGGCCACTATGACGGGAGAGCGGCATGGCCAGATGCAGCTGTGCCTCATTTGGTGCCACCCCGGCTCATTAGGACTAGCCGCTACTACAGATCAGAGATAGATACATTTCCTCCACCCGCTTGTTCACCCAGGCTGGTAGTACAGGCCAGGACAGCCCTCCTCATTCACAGATAAATAATGGATGCTGGAGGTTTTGTTATAGACTGACTTGGCATGACACAGCACTATCACCAGGTTTGAGATAAAACTGGCAAGGCAACCGGGGTCCCTGTAGCAGAGGGGAGGAATTAATGGTTTGATTCTCTTTCTCTCACCTGGCTCTGTGCAATCCTCATCACTATACACCTCCCTGCACAACATGGTTGAAGTAGGAATATTCCTCCTCCCCACCACCCCCTCCCAGGTTGCTGAAAATGAAATGTCCCAGATACATCATAAGTACAACAGCAAAAAGGCAATACAATTAGCTGCAGCCTGTAAAGGGCAAGTACAAATATATAAAGTATACAGTGCCAGCAAATAACCTGCAGGTTATCATGGTGCAATATGACTGAATAGACATGTTCCAAAATGTATCCATTTTAGAATCCCAGTGGCTACATGGCTATCATTTTTGTGTTGGAAAAGGCAGGCATACTGTTGGCACGCCAACACCTGTAATAAACACATAAGTATTTCACTGCTCAGTGGGAATCATGGCTTCTCATCATGTGTATACACAGGGAAACAGCCATGTGAGTTTGTCACAAGTCATAGTAGAGATGCATTTTCCCACTCAGAAGTGATATCCTTGAAGAAAAAGCAACACATGGGAAAGTGTCCCAAAGTATGGATGGAAACATGTAGCTTGTGAAGCCTCCAGTATGTTCTAAGCAATGCCTAAAAACCTTCATCCTGATCTGGAGCCTCATGTGTACTCCAGTGCTCTTGTTTGCACAAATAACCTCCTTCATTTTAATGGAGGGAACAGATCTATGTGCACAAAGGACTACCTGCATCAGAGCTCTCATAGCTATAATAAATGGTTGAGTTACAGCAGTGCTCTGTATCTCTCTTGCTAGATATAAATATCCTGGTTGCATCAGCTTTCATCCCAGTGGCATATTAAGAGATACAGTTATCTTTTTTACTACTTGAAAAAATTATAAACACATTGTAGAGTGATCCAAGTGTGTCTCAATCTCAAGGTAATTTGTTATAAAATGCAAACCATTTTGAGCAATATGGTAAATCCCACAGGAAAATAATTCAGTCCAGCTGAAAGTTGTGGTTTACCACAAAGTAGAATGAACTCCAGCGGAGAAAGCTTCTCCTTCCCTCACAACAAATGCCGAAGCTGCGGCATGCTATGCTAGAATTATTTACCTATAATAAATGTGCAGGTGATAAGTACAGGTACCAAGAAAAAGAAAAAGAAAAAAAGCAAGAAAGATGTGGTAAATCAGTACAAAACACAGATGCAGAAGCTATACTTAACAGGATAAATGGGAGAAGCCGGCAATACATGAGCAATTTGCCACAAGCTGATCCAGTTTGTCATCTGGATTACATGCATCTCCATTAGACTGTGATAACCAAATTTCTAGGCTAGGGAACAACAAACTGGAGGCTCCCTGATGACTCCCAACTGACCTCCCAGGTGCCATGTCAAGGGCAAGAGGGGTACCTAGAATTAGTGGGGGCTATGGTAATGAGGCTCTTCGGTTGCTGCCATTTGACTCTTCTTGCCACTCCCCAATCTGCCTTCAGGAACCTTCAACAGCGGCCTGCTTCAACATGCAGAGATGGCAGGTGATGGGGAACTAGACTGGTGCCTCATTGAAGCTTCCCCTGTGTTTGGCTGCCCACTTTGTGTGTGTGGAAGGGCCTGCCCTGCCACCCGTTATTCTCTTCTTCTATAAAGCCGGAAAGAAGGAGGAGAGAACTGTAAAGTTGTAATTTTAACTCTGTTGGGCTGGGGGTCTTAAGCACATTTACTTGGAAGTAAAATCCACTGAAATCAAATGGGCCTTATTTCCAAATAAATATATTTAGTAGTTGTATTTATTTCTGTTTTATCCCATGCTTCAGCATAAGCATGGTCAGGGAGACTACTAATAAATCTTTTTTTTTTTTAAAGGGGACTAAGAGCCAGTCCACACAAAATGGTAGCCACATGGAGACTGTTTAAAATTCCATAATGGCTGCCTTCTTCAAGCAGTATTGCATGAATCATTGGATTTATTCCATGTCACTGCAAATCTCCAAGTAAAAGATTGTTTGTAGTGTGAAGAAAGTCTCTTAGTCCATATGGCAAACTAAGACATCCTTCATGCAAAGGCAACTATCTTGGACTCTTTAACATGGGTGTTCATGTCATAGTCATTTAAGATGCACCTCCTGCATAGTAGTCCAAAGACCAATACTATCAATTCTGTTTCTGCTATATTTTCCATTTTATGTGAATACTTCTCAGACTTTAAAGTCATTTCATCATATAGCCTTGTAATTACAAGTAAACAGTAAGGCTTTGCATGTGACCATCGGGTGCATGGGCAGGTGGAAAGGCTGTGCTGAACTTACCTTTCCCCCAGATGATCCTTCATTGCTTCTGGGACATGCAGATTTGTCACTGGTGGAACACATGGATCATTGCTGGTGGGATGATCCATGTGCAGTGCATTGGGGGAATCCCCCAGGAGCAACCTGAGCATACAGCCCGAGTATGCAGCCCAAACATACACACAACCCTGGTGCCTGGGTTAAGATGTACTCATGCCCTTAGCCTTGGCTAAAGGCCAGGGTATAAAGTTGGACTAGGTGGTGTGGCAGCCCCAGGATTGGGCTTGATCCCAGCACTGCACACTGATCCCAGGCTGGGCTGCTTTAGCCTTGGTTGGGCTGCTCGTGTGAATAGCCATTTCATTTACTTTTTAACATATGAACTAGCCATTTTATTTACTTTTTAACATATGAACTAGCCCATCAAAAATGATGGGCAGAATGACTGGAATAGTTGTTGGTTTTGTGTGTCATCTTTATCCCTCTCCAGTTATGTTAGTCACCTTTCCCTCTTTCCCTCCCTCCTTCCCTTATTTCTCTTTCTTTGTACCTGGAAAAGTCCTCTCTTCCTCTGCACTTGTTTTTCTGGCCCTCTGTCTCTCCATTCCCTCCACCTCTTCTTTCCTAGCACTTCTCCCTCCTTCCTGGCATTCCCTTTGGCTGTTGATGATAGTTGTTGGGTTTTGTGTGTGTCACGTTTTGTGTTGTGGGCAGCTGTATTTTTAACTGTGGTTTGGAGAGTAAGCAATGCAGTTTCTTAAGCAGCCAGCAGATGTCACAGGTTGACATGAGCATTGTGGAAAGGAAAGCAAGCCATGCTGTAAATACAGAACACCAGAATGTAGGTGCCTGCTTGTCTTTCTATATGCTAGCCCTCTACTGAAAACAACCACCCTTAATTTTCCAAATTTCCCAGAAAGTGAGGGAAGAATGGTTTTTAGAGCGTGAGCAACCAAGCAGTGTTCTCTCTAATTTTTTTTTCATCTGTATGAAGAATGAGTTTTGTTCTGGGATGCAATATCAAGGCATTGTGTCACACATGCGTTGAGAGTGGAACCTTCCTGATTCTACCTGAGAGGGATCTAAAATTGAGTGGAGATTAAAAAGATGTGTGAGCCTTCGCACACATGCACAAGTTAGTGGGAACACTGCAACCAACCCATCACACACACTTGGAAATTATCTATATATTTAATCCCTGTAGACGTGCCTCAGCCTCTGTGGGGATGCATCCCGGCAACCCAGCTGATTGGCTGGGCAGCGGAGCGGAGGGACGCACCTGATTGGCTGAGGCGTGTCTGTGGTGGAGGACAGAGGCGGCGGCGGGCCTTGCCGGGCCATGGAGGCCAGGGCGGTGGTGGGGCCCTGGCCCGGCCGGGGAGGCTGGTGGTGGTGGGGGCCCTGGCCTGGCCGGGGAGGCCGGTGGCAGCGGGCCTGGCCCGGCTGCGGAGGCTGGCGGCGGCAGGCCCAGCCCAAACGTGGAGGCCGCCGGCGGCCCGGCCGGAGACTGGGGCGGGGGGGAGAGAGGTAGCTGGCCCCCCAAAACGCGCAGATACTCTGTGTGGGGGTCGGCTTGTATATGTTCATTTTTAAAAGATTTCAATTTTTGTATACCACTTTTTGTAAATTATGTTTTTTAGAAAAGCAGTATACAGATATAGTCAGCTAGGCATCTTTCTTTTAAGCAATTAATGGGCTAAAAAACTGCCTGATCCCAGAATCTGTGTGCCAACAGATGGTTGCCCACACTATTCTAGGGAGGGCTTACAAAATGGTGGTAGAGCATAGGCTTTGTGTGCTGAAGGACCCTGGCTCAAAATGCTGTTAAAGAATCAGGTAGCTGGTGCTGAGAAAGACCTTTGCCTGAGATCCTGAAAAGCCACAGTAAGTTAGAGTAGACAGTTCTGGGACAGATGGACCAATGGTCTAAGAATAAGTCCACTTCATTTCTAATATGTCAAAGCATTATGTTATGCCAGATTGATAATAATGCTGCTCTACTCTCTAAAGTAGGTATAGCACCGAAGGATTAAAGTGCAATATACAGATTCCATTTTTATATCTAAAGTTTGTGTTCTGAAAGCACAGATGTATCTTCAGCTTCCACTAGCAATCTCTTCTCCTCCATTTTCTTAAAATGGTTAAAAGGGTAAAATCCCTACACCTCTCCATTCTGTCATATGTGTGGCGTTTTCCCCCACATGTATTTTCCAAGCTGCTGTTGTAATTCTCCTTTCTCCAAATCTGAGGCTGGATCAGCTGTAGGAATTCCCCAGAGAAGAAGGAAATCCTACACCTCTCACTTCTATGCGTGGCTTGGTTTTCTTTCTGACAGAGTGCTGACCTCTGTGCTTACATAGACCATGCCCCAGGTTTTCAGTGGCTGGCAAACTTGTTTGGTTTTCAGACTTTACTAGGAATTAGTGTGTTGTAGACTGCAAGTATAACAAATTTCACCTTGCCTTATCAATTATGATAAACTCAGAAGTGAGCAAAAACCAAAACATCTTAATTTATGGAGCAGTGAATGTCTAAAATGTAATAAAAGTCAACATTCTCTCACACACACGTGTTGCTGTAGCCAGAGCCAGAGGTGCTCTTACCTCTGGACTTCGGGGCCAAGGTCTGAGGCCTCCACACCCCCTGCGGGCCCCGAAATCCTGCAGGAGGTGGGGCGGGGGCTCCAAAGGCCTTTAGGGCCAGGCTCCAAAATTACCTAGGTACACCTCCAGCTGTATCATGTAATACGCACTGAATAAATATTTATTGGGGGTATTTTGAGTGTAGGGTGTCCCGCAGAGACTCTATGGTCAATCAGGCCTTTCCCAACCGTACTATTCTAAGATTCTGAAATTTCAATACAAGCGATACTATTTCTCTTGAGTAAATCATAGGCCAGGGTTTTTTTGTTTGGAAAAACATGCTCAAAGTAAACTATACACAGATTGTCTGGTTCTAGTGCTGACCATGGGAGAGAGCACCATTTATAGTCTGAATACAGCCTTCAGTTTTAATCTGCAACAACAACAAAAACCTGACTAATCACTCCAGTGAGTGAATTTGTGTGTTCAGCCCCAAGTGCCATTTTGCTTCATGACACCGGATGCAACCCATTGCAGAGCTAATGGTTTTTGCTCTCCTTTTGGTGAAGATGACTATTAAAAAGAAGCACAATTTCTGGATTATTACCAAAGTGATTTGGAAGCAGAGCAAATGAGAGTTGCAAGATTTGTTTCTGCTGCCACCCATAAATGTTAGACTCTCAACAATTGGCAGGGTGGGGGTGGGGAGGAATGTGTTGCATTGCTTTCCTAACTTAAAAAGGAGTTTATCTGCTTTATTGTTGCAATTTATTAAGGGCAAACAATCTAGGGCTTATAATAGGCCTGTAGGCAGAACAAAGCCCTTGTCAAATGAAAGGGGTGGCCGCTCAGCTGGGGAGCATGTAAATGCGCAAAAGAGAACTGTTCCCTTCAAAGACACCAGACATGCTTTTTAAATAAAACATCTCTCACATAATTGAGACTTGCCACTTAACTGTTGCATTGAGAATATTAATTTTTGTTTAAATGAAGTCTTACTGCAGAAAAGGCAAGGAAGAAGCAATAGTCTTTCGAGGACTATCTCATGCCACCCTAAGCACAGAACTCATGATTCACCAAACTGATATCAGAACTCTTTGTAGCACCTACATGTTCAGCAGTGCAGCTCCACTGGCATTTTAGATCAAGTTATAAGAGTTCATTGACTGGTCTATTTATCTCGGTTGGTTGCCTGAACCTTAAAGGAGTTCTGTCTTATTGATAAAAATAGGTCATTGTGGCTATTATTTTTTCATATGCTCATGCCTTAGAAACAAAGTCAATTTCTCATTCCACAGTTCATTTAAGATTTCTAATTAGGTGCCTCCTTTGCAAAGGCTGAAATTGAAATGACAGATAAAGATAACAATGTAATAAGTGTTTTCACACACTGGTATGCATGGTATTTTTTTTGTCATTGGAAAATAGGCATTTGGGAAGATAAAACCCAGAGCATCGGGCAATATCCTCAATTAGATCCCCCCCCCCTTCAGTTTGTTGAAGTCCTTGACTTGATGACTTGGCAAAGGCAACTGGGACATATTTCTTTATTTTCTCCCTCTCCCCTCTAGCCTAAAAACTCTCAGCCCCCTACTTTCCAAACTGCTACCACCAAAGAGTTTATTAAATGGCTGAAAAAGACAGCTGGTCCCACCATCTGTTAAACTGTTTTTCAGGGGCCAAATGAAACAGATTACACCTTCAGACAAGCCAAGTTTTTCCAATACTTCTCCCGCCTTTCTCCCCCCCTCCCCACTGCTTCTCCTGAAAGCCTGTGGTGGCCTAATCTGAATTTCACGCTCTGATTTTGCTCTTGCTAATGTGTGAGCTTCTTATGTGTGCTTCTCATATAGTTGCCTATATTACTTTGCCTCTCCGTAACAAAAGCTCTCCATTTCTTTCAGCCAGCCTCATTTGCAATCACCGGAATTCTGGCTTTGGAGTTTCCTTTTGCAGCAGATATTGTATCATAAAGGAAACCCACTGAGAACTAATATCTGACTTTTGTTTTTTTAAAGGGACACAGACAGGGCCAGCAGCATATCACAGTGATTTTGCTGAGCACTTTTCCATAAATGCTAATAGAGGTAATTCAGATGGACCAACAAAGCTGGTATCTTCAATGCACTGCAGGTGTGAGAGGCTTGAAACAAAAGAGATGCTAACCCTAATGGTATTTCTTGTCATTAACAATTCTTTGATGTTCACACTCAAGGCTCTCTTTTATCTGGTGAGAGTGGGTTCCCCCTCCCAGCCCTCTTTGTTAATATGCAGCACAACTGAGTCTTTACTCTTCCTCCTAGCCTTTAAAGACCTCTGCAAAATGTTTATGCTAAGTTAGTTTCCACAGCATCTTTGGGCACTACAACCAAGTAATATGAGATAAAGCTTGTGAGGTTATTATTAAAACATCAGTGAGTTCTAATCATTAAGTCAGAGGATCAGATCAATAAAAAGCAGCACTTAATGTTACTTTAATAAGGGTGAGTTTCCTGTAACAGGTCTTGAGGATTAACTTCACTGTAACCAAAGTGATGCTTCTAATGCAGCAGCTCTGAAGATACAAATCGTATGTTTTCCTTGTACTCATTAAGAAAAACTAATTGCAAATGTTTCAAGCACATTAGATCAGTGTATTCCCATATTAAAAAGAGGTCTCATAATGAAGTCTGTTTGTTTCAATTTTAAGAAAAGGAACTTTCCTTCCATGACTCCCCTCCAACAGTTTCTAGGAAGAGTTCCTCCAGGAAACCCCCCCCCCATAACTACCTTAGCAGCATGGTGCCTCTGCACGGCCTGTGGCAAGAAGGAAATGTACACACAAAGAACCAATGCTGCCTCAAAGTACCAGGCAGGCTTTTCAGGTAAACAGTGAACATACTCCTTTAGAGCTCTACATCTGCTGTCAACAGTCCCGACATTTTGCTCTACAGAGTCCGGAGTACTGTTGTGCTGTGAAGGTTTTTCTGCATGTTTACATGCAGAAAAATCTACATGGCGTGTAGAGGGAGCAATTCAGTACTTGATTTGACAGAGCCCCTCTATTGAAACAGCCTATCTTGGTCTGGAATCATATTTTATGAAGAGGTGTGTGGCCCAGAGTGTAACGTAACACTGAGCTGAAAACATAGGATAGGGAACAAAAGCATGGCCTCTGATCTTCACTTTTCTGTTTTTAATAGTATTAGTTTCAGAAGCAGAAGTCACGGCTTTGGGGCAAATTGTCCCTTCACGGGGTTGACTTTGGGCAGGAAAATGGCATGTGGGGAAACAGTGACACTCTTTCCCATGAGCCCCCGTTCCAATAGAGTTCATCCTCCTGCATGGCTGTTTCTGAGAAAAAAGAGAGGCACTTTTGACTGGAAGCATGCATCAACGGCTTCTGTTTGTGTCCACATGTAATTTGGCCTTCAGGAACAAAAGGCTGCAACCCTAGAAGAGTTACTTGAGAGGAAGCTCTGTTGAACTTTGTGGGATTCACAAGTAAGCATGTACAGACTCAGGCTATAAGACAACTCCATACACACATTCACTTGGAGTGAAAGCCTCAATGAACTTACTTTCAAGGAGGCATGCCTGAGCTTGAAGAATGTTAGTAAACTGCTCATGATTCCTTAACTGCAGGGCTTGTTGAAAAGACAGATTGGCAGCTTCATTAGTCATGGCCCAGGTTTAGACACACAGCTCTGCCAAAGGAACTCCCATGTAACCTATACCATTCCAGATTCTACCACCTTTGAGCTCCAACCACTGCTAATTGACTTGGCTTTATATAGCTCCTGCACATTTGCACTATGCCTAACTCTCACTGGCCATGCTATTTTCCCATACTCTTTCATTGAGGCCTAGAAAGACCCTCTAGTGGGGCAGAGCCACCATTGTGTGAATGGGTTCAAAGAACCTGGGCTGTTCCCTTCAGGGGCTGCAACTCGCGCCCCAGCCACGGCCCCTGTATCACATGTCAGACGCAGGGGGCAAAGTTGTGCTCGCAAACAGGGCTATGCAGCTCATAGGAACATAGGAAGCTGCCATATACTGAGTCAGATCATTGGTCTATCTAGCTCAGTATTGTCTTCACAGACTGGCAGCGGCTTCTCCAAGGTTGCAGGCAGGAATCTCTCTCAGCCCTAACTTGGAGAAGCCAGGGAGGGAACTTGAAACCTGCTCTTCCCAGAGTGGATCCATCCCCTGAGGGGAATATCTTGCAGTGCTCACACATCAAGTCTCCCATTCAGATGCATCCAAGGCAGACCCTGCTTAGCTACGGGGACAAGTCATGCTTGCTACTACAAGACCAGCTCTCCTCTCCATAATGAGCCACTTAGCCAAGTGCCTCCTAGCCTGGCCGGGAATGAGTCTCCCTGCCTTTTTAAGCAGGGAGAGCCGATCCCGGCTGTGCTGCGAATGTGGCGTTGGCTGGGAATTTGCTCGGAAATGGGGGGCATGGCCCTGTTTGTGACCAAAACTCGCCCCCTCCATCTGACATCAGATGCTGCGTCAGATGCTGTCGTGCTGGTGGTGGGTGGAGCAGGGGTCACTGTTGTTCAGGGGCCACCACCATGCACCTGCCCTCCAGGCTTGTGGACTAGAAGAAAGAAAAAAGGGTCACTCTCCTGATGTTGCCACATCTTAAAGTTTCTAGGTGGAGGCAGTCTATTGTGGAAAAGCCTGACTACTTGTAAGCACTCCATCACTTGGTTTTCTTAACACATTCTCATAGGTGTCCACAATCACAAACATTTCCACACCCTGTCCCCCTGCTGCCCATCCATTAGAGAAACAGGCCGATAGAGCATAGCCAAATGGACCTCCAAAACATCTGCTTCTCACATCTTATTCACACAATGGAAAGTTTTTCTGACCCTAGAACAAGATTTTGCATGAATAGATAAAATTCAATTCAGGAATGAATAGATAACATTCAAATTTAGAATGATCAGTACTAAGGTGTGTAAGGTTGCCATATATATAAAGAGGATAGGTCTCCTGTACCTTTAGGAGATGCACAGAAGAGGAGATTTCAACAGGTGTAGCTTGTCATGCAGGGAAAAGAAAAGTTGCACTTGATGAAATTCCCTCTCCTGTGCACTTACTAAAGGCATAGGAGGCAGAGGAGACCTATCCTCTTTTCCATATGGCAACCCTAACCATGTGGTCAGAAGCCAGTGTGGTGTAGTGGTTAGAGTGCTGGACTAGGACCAGGGAGACCCGAGTTCAAATCCCCATTCAGCTATGAAACTAGCTGGGTGACTCTGGGCCAGTCACTTCTCTCACAGCCTAACCTACTTCACAGGGTTGTTGTGAAAGAGAAACTCAAGTATGAAGTACACTGCTCTGGGCTCCCTGGAAGAAGAGCGGGATATAAATGTAAAAAATAATAAATAAATAAATAAATAAATGATATCACATGATGCCATACATCACTAGTCGGGGGTGGGGGAATAAACGAGATCATATTCCCAAGGGAATACAAATAAATCATAACATTCAATCTAGGACATAATTACTTGGTGCAAAAGTACTATTAATTTGCAGTCAATAATTGTGTTTCCAAAACAAAGAAATGGATTTTAATATTATTAGCTGACATCCAGACTAAGTTACTCATGAGTAGTACTACTGAAATTAATTGGACAAATTAGTCATGAGTAGTTTGTCCCACTGGTTTTAATGGGACTACTCATGAGTAATTTAGTCTGGATGCCAGCAACTATGTACACGAGTTTTCATTATATACAAATCCTAGCATTTAGCATGATAACATCAGTGAACTTTGTGGGGAAAGACAATATACTTTTATGAAATGTATCAAACTTAATTTCAGCACCAAAATTAAACAGGGCTCTGAAGATACAGAATGCATATGATACCGTTCTAAAGATGAAAAGTTTATCTTTTTCAAGAACTACGACTAAAGAGTCTAAACGTTATGTGTTTAAAAAGCAGGGAAGTTTCCTTTGTAAATGGCCTTCTTTCCTTCTCTTAGTTCTGTGCTTAGTGAACAGAAAAGTTTCCATTAAAATCAGTGGGTTTTGGAGTTACCCTAGAGGATTCTTGTTCTGCACTTTCTAATCAACCTGAAGGACACTGCGATTGCTTTACTCTTGGCAAGTGAGCTCTCCTAGACATTCAGCAGTCTAGTATCCTGATTTCAATTGTGTGTGTGTGAGAGAGAGAGAGAGAGAGAGAGAGAGAGAAAGAAAGAAAGAGAGAGAGAGAGAGAGAGAGAGATTAGAAAGGAGCACCAAGCAGTAGCTTCAGAGCTAATAGCAAAATACTGGATAAAGGACTTGGCAGGGATGGGCCATTGCTCAGTGGCAGAGAATATGCTTATATGCAGAAGGTCCCAGGTTGTCTTTGGATCTCCAGTGAAAAGACCAGGGAGCAGAGCTAGGGAAGAACCTGCCGGGGACCTTAGAAAATTGCTGCCATTCAAAGTAGACCAAATAACTGGCCTAGATCAACCATGGGTCTGATTTACACACTTACATGATTTTTTTTTTTCCTGAGATGAAAGGTGACACAATGGATTAGACATGACTTCTGGGAATTATACAGCTACACTTTATATTTCATTTCTTAACAGAAGCAGATATCTTATTAAACTGAAAATTAAAGTACAAGGAAATATTTCAGAGCAGGGTTCAACCCATACAGTTCATTGGTACATCATCGTATTGAGGCAAAAGAGTTACAGAATAGTTTCGTTAAATCTACCTCCATTATATGCCTGAGAGAAACATTCACAGCACTGCAAAATGTAACTCCAGGCTTAGAAAGAATACAATCTCTTCTAGAAATATGACCTCCAATAATAATTATTCTGAGAGGTTTCCTCAATAGGGAGTTGTGACTGAATTGTCCATGTGGTTCTTTAAAAGGCTCTTTTTGAATAATTTGACAGTAAGCTGTTTTTGGAGACCATGTCTGGTGCAAACATGCTTTAAGGCACACGGATGCCTTTTTTTTCAGGGGATTAGGCTCCTGGGGGCTTTTTGTGAAAGAAGAGGCTCTTCTGCTTTTAAGAACACCTCTTAAAAATACAGGTTGACAGCAGGGGCAGTGATCCATTGATGAGCTCCGCGACAGGAGGGAGCAGCCCTCTTGGATATATTCCTGGCAGTGAACAGTGCTTTTGTGGGGAGGGGAGAGAAGTGGCCATCGCTTCCGGGTCCCCCTCCCCTTGTGCTGCCTTGCTCCATCAAGCCTGCAAGGCATCTACTCTGAAGATTCCCTGCCTCAACGCAGCTCTGATCCTGTTGACCGATCACTGTCCATCATGTCAGCCACCTCTAGACAAACACCTGGTTCCGCTCTTAGTGTTCATCCACATACATTCATATACATGTGTGCAAGAGACAAAGTGAATCCATGCCGTACACAGAGTTTTAACTTCTAGATAACTGGAGGAGGGAGCTGAACTATTAAGAAACCCAGGGAATGGGCTCAGGGCATATTGCTGAAGCTAATCAGATCTAGATCTGGTTAGTGGCCGGAAGGGTGGTTGCCTGGGAACCCTATGTATGCTGCCTTAAAGACAATATAGATGTAAAAAATGACAGCACAAGTGATCACATTCACAAAATGTAAGCAAGACATCCCTAAAAGGCATACCTGGACATACCTGCTCATGAGGAAGTGGACAAACTGGTTCGGACTGTGAGTCCTACAACCTGTTCTCTTGACCCCTGCCCAACATGGCTTATCTCATCTGGCAATTATGTTATCAGAGAGGGTCTGGTAAATATTATAAGTGACCTATATATATATAGGTCTGGTAAATATTATAAGTGCTTCTCTGAGGGAAGGCAGGATGCCTCCTTGACAAGGAGGCTATTATAAGACCATTTTTGAAGAAACCTGCATTGGATCCCTTGGTTAGCTAATTGCAGACCTGTTTCTAATCTTCCATGGTTGGGAAAGGTGATTGAGTGGGTGGTGGCCTCTCAACTCCAGTAAGTTTTGGATGATGCAGACTATCTAGATCCATTTCAAACTGGCTGTCATGTGGGCTATGGGGTTGAAATTGCTTTGGTCGGCCTGATGGATGATCTCCAACTGGCTATTGACAGAGGGAGTGTGACTCTGCTGATCCTTTTGGATCTCTCTGTGGTTTTAAATACCATCAACCATGGTATACTGCCTGAGGGAGATTGGGTGGCACTGTTTTACAGTGGTTCCGATCCTACATCTCTGGCAGATTCCAGATGGTGTCACTTGGAGACTGTTCTGCAAAGTGAGAATTAAAGTGTGGAGTTCCACAAGGCTCCATACTGTCTCCAATGCTCTTTAACATCTACATGAAACCACTTGGAGAGATCGTCAGGAGGTTTGGTGCAGGATGTTATCAATATGTTGATGACACCCAGATCTACTTCTCCATGTTGCCCTCATCAGGAAATGGCATATCTTCCTGTGTGGAGGCAGTAATGGGCTGGATGAGGGATAACAAACTGAGGTTGAATCCAAATACGACGGAGGTACTGACTGTGTGGGGTCGGGACCCGAGAGGTGGTTTAGATCTGCCTATTCTGGATGAGGTTACACTCCCCCTGAAAGATCAGGTACGTAGCTTGGGAGTGCTCCTGGACCCAAAGCTCTCCTGGTTTCTCAGGCTGAGGCAGTGGCCAGGAGCACTTTTTATCAGCTTTACTGATACATCAGCTACGGCCGTTTCTGGAGGTAAATGATCTTAAAACAGTGGTACATATGCTGGTAACCTACAGGTTTGACTACTATAGTGCACTCTGCATAGGGCTGCCTTTGTACATAGTCTGCAAACTACAATTGGTACAGAATGTGGCAGCCAGATTGGTCTCTGGGACAAGACAAAGGGACCTCATAACACTGATTTTAAAAGAACGCCACTGGCTGCCTATATGTTTCCAGGTGAAATACAAAGGGCTTTGTAGGTGATAACCATCACCTACAAAGCCCTTAACTTGGGCTCAGGCTTTTAAAGAAAGCACCTTTTTTGTCATGAACCCTGCCGCCTGTTACGATCTTCTGGAGAGGTCCAGTTACAGGTGCCGCCAGCTTGTCTGGGGGTGACCTGGGACCTAGCTTTCTTTGTGGCTGCCCCAGGGCTTTGGAATATGCTCCCTGCTGAAATTAGAGTGTCTCCTTCTCTGTTGGTTTTCAGGAAGACCCTCAAGACTCCCGTGTTCTCACAGTGTTTTAATTAGAATCAATTTTAATAATTTGTTTTAATAACTGTTTTATGCTATTGTTTTTATTGTGTTTTGTGTATTTTAATCTGTGACTTTTATATTGTTTTTAAATTTTGTACACCACCTAGAGAGAGATATACCAGGCGGTATAAAACATGATCTATAAATAAATAATAAATTCATGTCCCTATTTTCCCATTCAGGTGAATGTTGGCCTGGGAAAACAGGTATGGCCCTGGGGAAACAGGAGCAGCTGGAGAGGATGGAGCAGCCTGAGGAGGAATGATAGGAAAATGATAGCCAGTGTCAGTAGCACTAGTCCCAGGAGCATATGTGGTTGCTTCTCTCTAGTCCTTTCCCAGCATTTAATTGCCAATACAAAACCACTTTCTTCCCAGATCACAAATGCACTGCCCCATACAGCTTTCAGGAATACTCTACACATCTTCTATTGGCTGTCCCAACCAAACAATGAGGCACGTTGTTCTAGCAGAAAAATCCCTTTATCAGATTGAATTTATTGAAAAATTTCTGAATCAAGCAAAACCTACTTCCAGGTTCAGGGGCAGATTGCCTCTGAATGCCATTTGCAGGCGGACAATGGTGGGAAAGGGGGTATGCCCTCATCTTCTGCTCATGGGCTTCCCAAAGCCATCAACGTGGCCACTGTGGAAAACAGGATGCCGATCCAACAGGACTCATTATGTAGTTGTATCAGTGAGTTCCACCTGCATACCTAAAGCTCCAATGGAAAGGAAATTCATTGATTCTTCCAGGGACACAGGGCGATGATGTCACTGCTTCATGTTGAGTACTGCTAGCCATGGAGTGTGCACAACATAGGCCTAGCCCACATCCCATCACTGCTATTGCTTAGCGATTTCCTCCAGAAATGGCAGAAGTCAGTTGCCACATGTCAGCATATGAGTACCCCGCCCCCACACATTGCTACTGATCATGGTCAAAGAGTAGGTGGCATTACATCTGGGCTAGCTCTCTTCATTAGAAGATATTGCCATCTTAATTGTCTCTCTCTTTGAATTTCTATTGCAATAATAATCAGAACCATAAAAAATAGTCTTAAAAAGACAAACAAGTGCCCCCTAAAAAAATAAAGGGGGCTCCATTAAAATTTGACCCACCAGTTAAAATTTGGCATTGCCATTTATATTGGTGCCTACCAATTGAATTGATTCATGCTTACAGCTCTCTAGTCTAAAAGGAGCAGCCCAGGTTAGAACCTGACACTCTCTGTGCTGCTGCCTGGTGTGATGAGCCCACCAGAGCTTGGAGCTGGAATGTTTCCTGGGCTGTGAGGTATGCTGTGTCTCCAGTGACTCCACCCACCCCGGGAGGTCATTAGATCCCTGTGACTTGAAAGCACCACAAAGGCTTACATGTCAGGCTGCAACATGTCGCACTGGTTACATGTCAGGTTGCAACATGTCGCAATACAGGTTACCTGCTGTATTTGACTCCTGATTCTCACCCAGCAGACCCACACTCCCACCCTATCCCAAAAATCTAGGGCCTGTAAAAATGGCTTTAAATCATTTATATATAGGTGCACATGCTTGCATCTATATGCATGTAGACAGAAAAAGAGCCCTGCTGGATAAGACCAAAAGTCTATTCTGTTTCGTGGCCAACCAGATGCCTCAGGGAAACTCACGAGCAGGAGGTGAAGGCAACACACTTTTCTTGCTGTTGCTCCTCGGGATACTGGAACTGGTATTCCGAGGCATCTTGCCCCTGAACTGGGAGGCAGCGGATTGCCACCAAGACTAATAGCCATTGAGACTTTTGTCCTTTATGAAGGTGTGCACTCTCCTTTTTAAGCCATCTATGCTAGTGGCCATCACCACATCTTGTAGCAACAAATTCTATAGATTAATTATGTGCAGTAAGAAGTATTTCCTTTTGTCTGGCCAGTGTGGTGTAGTGGTTAGAGTGCTGGACTAGGACCGGGGAGACCTGAGTTCAAATCCCCATTCAGCCATGATACTAGCTGGGTGACTCTGGGCCAGTCACTTCTCTCTCAGCCTAACCTACTTCACAGGGTTGTTGTGAAAGAGAAACTCAAGTATGTAGTACACCGCTCTGGGCTCCTTGGAGGAAGAGCGGGATATAAATGTAATAATAATAATAATAATAATTATAATTATAATTATTTTACAAAAAGCAGCTTTACTGGGAACAGCCTATATTCTGCGACGATATCTATAACAATTGACAATAAAATTCAGCCATCCCAGGTCCTTGGGAAGGACTCGATGTCTGGATAAAACAAACCAGTCAATAACACCTGTCTGACTGTGTAAACAAGAAATAATAAATCATTTGCCTGTCAGTTTCAGTGGATGATCCTGAGTTCTAGTGTTATGAAGGAGGAAGAAACATTTATCACGGTTTACTTTCTCCACACCATATATATTTGTGTAAGTCTTATTGATGTTCCCTTTCCTCCTTGGTCACTTATCCCCCTAAACTAAAAAGCCCCAAATGTGCAGTCCTTCCTCATACGGAAAATGTAACCACTTTGATTGCTCTCCGCCGTATCCTTTCCAGCAAAATCCATTTTTAGATGTGGCAACCAGAACTGTACATGGTATTCCAAATGTGGCCACACCCTAGCATTGATTTTGCCTTTTTCACAGCTGCCATGTGCTAGAATCGATTTTTTCATTGAACTGTCCACCATGTCCCCAAGATCTCGTTCTTGGTTAGCATCTGCCAGCTCAGACCCCACCAATGTACATGTGAAGTTAGGATTTTTGCTGCCATGTGCATCATTTTACACTTGCATAGACTGGCCACTCTTTTGTTGCCCATTCACTCAGTTTGGAGTGATTTCCCCCCATTATATACTAGAACATACCTTTGATAATGCATTAGAACAGATAAAAACATGATCAGTTAAGAAGTCATCCTTAATTGCTTTGGCACAGGCATTCCACTACTAGCCCAAACAGAAATACTTTGGAATACTTCCAACTGAGATTTACTACATATAATTCCTCTCTGTTGCGGTATATGTTTGCATTATAAGCAGTGCTTTTCTGCATTCTAAGCTATATTCCCAACCATAGCAAGACTAGCACAGCCGTTGCTTCTCTTAAGGACCATTCCATGCTTGCATGTCCACCACCTGATGACTGCAAAGTCAAGTAATGAGCAGGGGTGTACATTCATTTAGGAACAAATTTTTTAAAAAACAAAACAAAACAAATGCAGTCAATTTGGTTCATTTTTAATCCATCATGAAATGAATGCTGAGAGGTCCCAAAAGAAAATAGGGACAAAGGAAGCTGTTGTATACTGCATGAATCCATTGGTTCATCCAGCTCAGTACTGTCTACTCTGACCAGCAGCGGCGCTCCAAGGTTCCAGGCAGGAGTCTTTCCCAGACCCATCTGGAGATGCCAGGGATTGAACTTGGGACTGTCTGCATGCAAAGCAGATGCTCTACCACTGAGCAACAGCCCATGGCAGGGTGGTGTGGTTTGTTTTCCTTTATTCATCCATGTGCCCCCACCCTGCCAAGAATATTCCAGACACTGCATTGTTCCAGGGCATTCTTGGGAGAAATGGTGGCTGCCACAGAAACACAGCATCCTCCTCTATTAACCCTCCTTTCCTCCCAAACACCCCAAAATGACATAGTCCAGTTTTTTCTGAAGCAAAAATGGCAGCTGCCAGGAAGTGGCCACCAAAAGGAGCTCTACCACTCCTTTTAAATGGCCAAGCCCTCTGCTCCACAGGTAAGCCCCCCACAAACTCTCCAGTTGAAAAATAACTGAAATAACACCCCAACAAATAACAATGCATGGGGAAATGAATCAAGTTTGTTTTTTTAAACACAAATGAAACAAACATGGAATTCTTGTACACCTTAGTAGTAACTGGCATTTGTGAATGAGCTATTGGCAGATCAGGTCAAACACCACAGAAGGAATTTTCATATCACCTTACAACCCCCCAAACAGAATGCTTTCCATGGTGAGTTCACACACTCAGCTGCGTTTTCACATATTGAATAATCCAGGGGAAAGGAAGCAAGTGATTTACATGCATGTGTGAAATAACCTTTAGGTGGCAATTCTATTAACTAAGAACTCAGTAGGACTGACTTTCAAGTAAACATGCTTAGAATCAGGCTGTTAGTCTCTTTCCTCTAAGCAGGGCTGGCCAAGCTGAGGTTCCCCAACTCTCGCTGGACAACAGCTCTTATAATCTTCAGCTGCAATAAACTGTTGCTTGGAATGATGGGATCTGTAGTCCAACAACTGCTGAAGAGTCTCAGTTCAGCCATCCCTGTTCAAATTTATTCATTTTTTCAAATTTGTAGACCACCCCAAACTTCCGTCAGTGTGCGGTTTACAACATAAAACGGATTAAAAATGAAAACCTTAAAACCATTTAAAACCACAGTCAAGTTAAAAAGCTTGGGTGAAAAAATAAGTCTTTAAGGACTTTAAAAAACATTGTCAAAGATGGGGAGGTTCTTATTTCAGCAGGGAGCGCATTCCAGAGTCTGCGGGGAAGCAACAGAGAAGGCCTGTCCCCGAGTAGCCACCAGATAAGCTGGTGGCAACTGCAGATGGACCTCTCTGGATGATCTCAATGGCCGGTGGGCCCGCAGGCCTGTAGCCAGTCTCAGAATTTTGGGGGCAGGATTGCAGAAGTCAGGGGAGGCAGGTTATAAAATGTTCAGTGAAAACAGTCAGTGGGGCTGGGAAGGAAAGAGAATGTTTTGGTGTGGCAGGTACACACCATGCCACCAGCTTGCTACGGGCTTGGGCTCATGATGAAGAAGTCATTCTCTTAAATACCCAGGGCCTAAACTGTTTAGGGCTTTATAAGTTATAACCAGTACCTTGTCTTTTGCCCAGAAACGTATTGGTAGCCAGTGTAGTTCTTTTAGTCCAGGAGTAATATGGTCTCTTTGAGATGACTCAAGAGACAACCTGGCTGCTGCATTTTGTACCAATCACAGTTTTTGGACTACGTACAAAGGCAGCTCCACATAGAGCGCATTGCAGTAGCATTGCAGAGATCACCAGTCTGGTGTACAGAACCAAATACAGAACATAAAGCAAAAGCACTACTTGTACCCTTGTCCTTCCTTTCCTCTGCATATATTCGGACAAACTATTAACCCTGAGCCACTTCTAAAGTTAAGACTGCTTGGAAGGATAATTGTGCTTTCATATATCACTTGGCAAGTTCTGCAGGTCTATTTTCAATTATGTATAATTATAATTACAGAACAATATAATAATATTAATATTAATAAAAACTACTAGGCACTGTTCAAAAACTGCAGCATATCAGAAACGTAAGGCAAGCACACTTCTGCAAGCTGTAAAATTACAGTAACAGGAGAACTAAAGGTAAACTAGGATTGCATTATTAGCTCAGGTCCACACAACTTGTGGCCCACAAAACCAAATGCAGCCTAGCAGCCAAACACTGCAAACTCCCTGGTGCTCGACAACACACCTTCCTCCAGTGGTGTAAAAAGCTCTGAAGGGGTCTGTGTGCAAGAACTGAACATGGGCCCCATCGGATAATTTCCCCAAAGGGATCAAAGGGAAATTTTAAAAAAATAATAACTTGCAAGAGGCTGGACAGAAATATGGTACATATGGTGTTAAATCAAATTAAACACTTAATGCTTCCACATGATGCATTAAGCAAGAGGACTTTCAACGATATTGGTTCACTTGCTGATTTTTCATGAATTTTAAAAAAGGTTTCTAAAAATGTTTAAAAGTGTCATAACTGAGTGTTATCCCTCAGGGCTCCGTATTGTCTCCGATGTTGTTTAACATTTACATGAAACCACTGGGAGAGATCATCAGGAGATTTGGTGCTGGGTGCTATCAGTATTCTGATGACACCCAAATCTTTTCCTCCATGTCAACATCATCAGGAGAAGGCATAACCTCCCTAAAACCTGGAGGCGGTGATGGGCTGGATGAGAGATAACAAACTGAGACTGGATCTAGATAAGACGGAGGTACTTATTGTGCAGGGTCAGAACTCAGGAGATGATTTTGATCTGCCAGTTCTGGATGGGGTCACACTTCCCCAGAATAAATAGGTATGCAGTCTGGGGGTGCTTCTGGACACAAACCTCTCCCTGGTGTCCCAGGTTGAGGCAGTGACCAGAGGTGCCTTTTATCAGCTTCGGTTGAGACGCCAGCTGCATCCGTTTGAGATAAACGACCTCAGAACAGTAGTACATCTGCTGGTCACCTCCAGACTTGACTACTGCAATGTGCTCTATGAGGGGCTGCATAATGTTGTATAACTATAACAACCCCTGCTAACTTGGCAAAGAGGCACTTTTTAATGTGATTCTCTTTATTTAGCAGGGGAAGAGTAACTGGCCCTATATCACCCCCAGCACAGTACTTCCAGGGACTGTTGCTGGTGTCTATCTTATGTTTCTTTTTAGATTGTGAGCCCTTTGGGGACAGGGAGCCATCTTATTTATTTATTATTTTTCTGTGTAAACCGCCCTGAGCCATTTTTGGAAGGGCAGTATAGAAATCAATTTTTTTTAAAAAATAAACAATTTTAATTGTTTAATTGATTTAATTTTTAAAATGATTTTAATTGTAAACCACCCAGAGACACAAATTTAAAAATGTGTTAAATAATAAATAATAATGTCCTCTCCTGCCAAGCTTGCATCACAAGGGCCTCTGGAGGAAGCCCATTTATGGATGGGAAAGGCAGGAGAAGACAGGGATGGTGGAACTCTTTCAACTGAGTCTCACTGCCACTGCTGTTGCAGAAAGGTGGACACTGGACAGAGACTGAGAGGTTGACTGGGAGCTTCTGATGACTGTGGGCCCCTGAGCAAGTGCCAGACTTGGCCAGTTTCTGACGCTGGGCCTGATTAGGTGGTGGGATGCTGGAAGGAACTGGTACTTCAGAGAATGATCTAATGGGATGTGCAGAGATTGCTTCTGTGAATGACATACCACAACAGACCATATAGTTTGTTTTCCTGGGGTTATACAAAGTATCAGCCCTGGTCTTTTTATTTTCAGCTTCAGTTAGAAGAATATTATAAAATGCCAAGTTATGCAATTTAGTAATACACTATTAACTATTTTACCATTTGGGCTTTTGATGTTTTTCCTCCCTCTGGGGAAATAAGAGCCACATGTTCTATCACAAAATACTCTTTTACAAGATAAAGTCAAAATCACACATTCAGCACTTTAAATGGTTATTATACTTTTTTCAAAACTGTGCTAGTTCTTCCTAGTTTTATAAATCAATCAAAGTTTTCAGAGTCCTGTAGAATCTTATGATGATACATTCCCTGACATTATGTCAATTTCATTATATTTTATTTATTTACATTTTACATCCCACTCTTCCTCCAAGGAGCCCAGAGCGGTGTACTACATACTTAGGTTTCTCTTCACAACAACCCTGTGAAGTAGGTTAGGCTGAGAGAGAAGTGACTGGCCCAGAATCACCCAGCTAGTCTCATGGCTGAATGAAGATTTGAACTCGGGTCTCCCCGGTCCTAGTCCAGCACTCTAACCACTACACCACGCTGGCTCCTGAATTATGAAGCAATTCCTTAGAACTGGGAGAAGCACAAAAACCTATGGGTAGGTTAATACCCTGCTGTAGAAAGGAGTCTATTGCAACTGTTTTGAAGGCTGCAAAATGAATACATAGATTGCTTTATTGTCCTCTCTTAAATAAGCAGGACAATAAGCAGCATGATAGACATAATTATTTGCTGAAGCCATCCTATGTGAGCAAGGATGTCAACTAGCTTGGGTTATGGTTCACCTACACTATGTATTTTATATATTTGTGTACATATGTGCACATTACACGCACACACAGATATACATGTAAACCAGAAAATTAGAATCAGGTGCTAGGTTGCTTACCAGCATTGTACCAAAGGAGTTCGGTGGTAAAAGTTCAACTCTGAAAGGACACTCCTCTGGAGGAAGAAAGAGCTTGGAATGCATTGTCTTCCTCTGTGATGCAGTCTACAGCTGCCAAGGCTTTGTAATACTCATCCTCCCAATCAAGCAATTTTATCTGCCTAAGGGCAAAGCAAACACAAACCACACTGAATGGTGCACCACAATATTAGATGTTTACATTATTCAAGGGTACAAGAGGTGCTTTTTTAAATAGAGGGTGAAACAAAAATAATCCTGTGTTCAATGACTGTAGCTATGGCTGATGAAGAACACAGCTTCCCAAATGGAACCTGGGGGCACAAAAGACCAGTGCTCTAGTGTCTGTGCTGGCTTCCCAAAGTCACGGGCATACTTCAAAGTGTTTACTTTGACTTATGGCACATCTAAATCTCTTATTTTTCAGGTGATCAGCACTCTGGGGGCTCTTCCAGGTGGTGATATAGTCCAGCACAAATTATACGGAAAATAAAATGAGAAATCCACATGACATCCAAGGATGTCATGTAGCCTTCTTAGTATTATCTGCTGGCAATCTGAGGGAATCTGTGAAAAAGCCTCCCCACCAGCCCTAAACTAGAATAAAAGGAATTTGAAATAACACACTTTTAAAATGGATTGCTGTGGATTGCCAGAAGATGGTGCTATTATGTAATGACTTTGTACACTGTGTGGATTTCTCGCTACATTTCCTGTGGTAATTTGCACTGGAGTTGGTTGAAGAGAAAATCTGGAAGAGCTCTCAATTGGGGCACTAATCATACACAATCTTCAGGTTCAGAGAAACGGAAGGGTTCAAATCCCCATTCTGATTACTGCTAGATCCCATGGACTAGCAGGATCAGCACAGGGGGGGGGATTCTCTATAGGCTTATTTATTTATTTATTTATTTATTTATTCTATTTTAGCAATAGCAATGGTAGCTCAAGATCCGTATAAGATTAAGTACCTCATTTTTAGAACTTGTCTATTATGCTTGCCTTTGTCTCTCCCCTTTCCATTTTGCTTAATATCCAGGTTGATAAAGAGTTTTGAAGAATTTGAAATTTGGTTGCAATGTGATATTTTAGTTAATCTTAATAAATGTTTGTATTACCCTACTTTGGGTTTTGGATTTTTCTCTTTTTAACAAGGTACTACTTTCTGTTTCAGGACAGTTTCCTGCTACCATGATGATTGCACTTGTACATATGGCAAACATAGCATCAAAATCTTTTATTAGGAGTACCTTTTTAGATTTGTGTCAAAATTTGCATAGGAAAAGATACTGTGGTGAGTAAAATCATTATTTGTGCTTCTGACAAATGATGATTAAGATGACCCCATACAATGAGAAGGTTTCACTCACAATGGATGGGAACCCATCACATTCAACTCACAGTAGGTGACATCCAAAGAGACACAAGCTGGTTTCCATTTGCACAATGCAGAGGGGTTTATAGGTGGGGCCAATCCAAACAGAGGTGTGGTTGCTGCCTCCCCGCCCCCAACCCGCTGCAGTCCCTTATGCCTCTCTAACTGCCTGTGTAAGTCAAAAGATTCCCCAGAACAACATGGGATATGATGTGGCAGTGGTGGTGGTGGGGGCTCATTTGGTGTGGGCAGAGACTACTAGAAACTGAAGACTTCCATTTGTGCAAGAGACTGACTGGATCCTGGCACTGATCATCCTGACCTGTGTGGTTTTGAACCTTTGTGTATTGACATCAACAATAACTATGGCCAATAGTAACTGATTACATTGATGGCATGATTATATAAACCATAATTTGAGCAAGATTTGTTTCTTTCTGGACAGTAAGAAAATGAAATAATTTTTATAAATACTGTCAAAAAATAACTAAAGGATCATAGACACAGCTAAAGGAAATTGTAAGCTTCCACCTCCTCCTGTGTAGAGGGTTCCAGATGGCCTCAGAATTATGGCCACTGGGGAAGTGTTATTCCGTGGTCTGGCAATCTGTTCCTTTCCCAGACTCCCACAGGGAACTACTACCTCCAGCTCTCCAAGGGAGTCACAGAGCAACCTCTCCTAGCAGCTCTCCTCCTGGACTGGCCCCACATCATTGGCCAGCTCTGGCTTATATAACCCTTGGTAGGTGGGGCAAGTCTCCTGAGAACTCAGGCCAAGATCTCACATGAGTTGTCCCTGATCCTGTGATGACTCACTGTCTTCAAGCAACAGCGTGCTGCTCTCCTGTGGGGGCCAGGCAGACGCTCCCTAGCCAGGGCAAGCAGCCACCTCTAGGGCTGCATGGCTGGGAGGGACCGGCAATGGCCACACTGGGAGGGTAGGTTCCTGAGTGCTGGTCTGACCTCTTGCGGTGGCCCGCAGCCCGTTGGGGGATCCCAGATAGAAATCTTAAATTAATGTTCATAGACATGATGTGCTTTGCCTATATTCATCCCAGCACAAGGTTCTCAAGTGAGATATGTCTGAAACATACTTCAGAAGCACATGAACATAAATAATGTGCGTGTATGTGTATTTATACATGTGCATATCCCATCTTTTATAACTATATACAAGGTGACTTACATATAAACAAACAGCAGGGGCAGCCCATTCATGAGGCAAGGTGAAGGGTTGCCTCAGGTGACAAATTATTGGGGCAGACGGGGCGTGCAGTCATTTGGGAGGAAGGAGGGGAGATGGAAGGAGCTCGCCCTCACAGCAGCATTGCTAAAAGGCGGAACGTTCCCTTTGACCCACTACTACCCTCCTCATGGCAGCTGCTGCTGCCCCATTGCTTGTGTGGCATTTTAAAGGTAAAGGGGGGACTTTCCCCTTTCCCCACAGCCACTGCTTTGTGGCCTTCACTCACCTTATTCCACTGCGCACAGTTGCAGTTTTTAAAGAGTACTTCCAATAAACGGAAGTACTTTTTCACACAACGCATAATCAACTTGTGGAATTCTCTGCCACAAGATGTGGTGACAGCCAGCAACCAGGACGACTTTAAGAGGGGTTTGGATAACTTCATGAAGGAGAGGTCTGTCAATGGTTACTAGTAGGAGGGCTGTGGGCCACCTCCAGCCTAAAAGGCAGGATGCCTCTGAACACCAGTTGCAGGGGAGTAACAGCAGGTGAGAGGGCACACCCTCAACTCCTGCCTGTGGCTTCCAGCTGCATCTGGTGGGCCACTGTGCGAAATAGGATGCTGGACTAGATGGGCTTCCTTGGGCCTGATCCAGCAGGGCTGTTCTTATGTTGTAAGGAGAAAAGGGGGGGGGCTTTCTCCCTCCACCCCTACCCTCGCTGCAGTGGTGGGGGCAGCAAATCCTTGGCCGCCTAAGGGTGGCAAAAGGCTTAATCCACCCCTGACCAGGCACCCTCCTTTTCAGAGCTATTCCTCAGCTAAAAAGGCCTTCTCCTGGGTGGGTGGGTGGTACCTGCCTCCCTCTATTATCGGAGACAGTGGTGGGACCTGAAGGATGGATTCTTTAGCAGAATGAAGGACCTGAGCAGGTTCATATTGGAGTGGGAGGATGCAATCCCAGAGATATTCAGGTCCTAAAGCATTGTTTTACTTGGGATGACTTCTGAAGGTCCTCCAGGTTAAGTCTGTGAGATGTATTTAATAACATCTATCATCACCACAACACTATTGGATCAGGGTTGTAGCATTCTTTAAAGCCAACAGTGGCTGCCTGATCTGGGCACTTAGGAAATCAAGCTTCATAAGTAAGTGACAATTTACCAAGGATGAATGAGCAAGGACTGCCTTTTCCCATTAAAACAAACCTCAAACCATTTTTCCTTTCTCTTCCCCCTTCAACTGGCCCACACTATGGACCATCTACATGGCTATCGCTCATGCTGTGCCTGCACTCACTGTCTGCAGGCATCTGCTTTCAGGACACTCAAGCTGTACCAAATCCCTTATGAAATAAACAGAGGAAAAGGAAAACTTTGCTTGAATTCTGTTGAGAGCAATCGTTTCTTTTCTTTTTCCCCTCGCAAGAGACAGTTCTCATCATGTTTGTACAGACAACACTAGATGCAAGTTTTCTATTTGGTTCTGTAGAAAATGCCCAAAGTTGCTCGACAGAGATAGGCTTGCTGTTTATTTTTAGAAATCTCTCTAGAAAGTTTTTGCATTTTCTGTAATATCACAAAGGACTTCTTCTGTTTACTGTTGCTTAGAACTAAGAAGATAGATATTTACCCAAGTTTTCTTGGCTTCCTCTTGCTCCCTTGATATTCTAGAGTTCCCTGTGGAGAGGGCCAAGAACACACAGTCAAAGCAAAGCAGCAAGTCGTTAATTTTTAATTCAAAGTGATTTTGTGTTGAATGCAAGCAGATGCTGATAATATCAGAAGTCACAGCATAATTTTTTTGATCAAAGGGCTCAAGCGAGCCTGATGAAGCATGCATCTTGCTCGTCTTTGATAAACCACATCAATTATTCACCGTGAAGGCAGACATCCTGACATGAAAGCAACAGATAAAGAGCATAAGCACATGTTCAAGACGAGAGCTGAAGAACGTCAAGGGCTGGGTGTGTGTGTGTGTGAGAGAAATTGGATGGGGGTGGGGCTGGAGGGGTTGGAACAGGTATTAATAACAAAATTATTAACTGGAAACAAAGCCAGTAAAACTGCTTTATTGCCACTTTGAACTCACATTTAACTGGTTATAATACATGTTGTCCTCGGGGCTATTCAGCATTTTGGGCTGCTGACATCTTCGACGGGGCGTTTTCAGCTTCTGTTCAAGACAGTTTTCCGAACCTGCAAGAAGATAACACAGTTGAGATCTCAGCCATGCCAGGTGTTGCTAGACACCCTTTAAGAGGTGACTCTCATATATTTTGCAATGTGAGAGCAACTGTACCTATCTAGCCCCAGCACAGCATTTTCCCACTGAGTGCTGCTGGTGTCTACTTTGTGATTTCTTTCTCTTAAAAAAAACCAAACAGATTGTGAGCTCTTTTGGAACAGGGAACCATCTTATTTCTTTTTCTATGCCAGATGCTTTGTGAACTTTTTTGTTTGTTTGTTAAAAAGCGGTATATAAATATTCATAATTATACATTGTCTTAGCATATTGTAGAATCAAAATAATTCTCTTTTCTGTCCTAATAATTCCTGGATATATTAGCCAACCAGTGCCATTTTAACCAGGCACTTAGAAACTTGCGCTTGGGATGAAACTGAGTGGAAACTTCATTTTCTGTCTCATACTTTATTTATAACATATATATTTCTTTGACTATCGAGGTAACTAGTTACGGATATAACTGCTAATTAAGGATGTGGAACTGTCATGGTCCCCTCTGCCCACCAATATACAAATACAAAGAAGGCATGAACCCATAACTTAATTCGGTTCTTCTAGTGAACATATGAACACTTTCAAAATTTTAGAAGAATACTAAAACGTATTCTCTGGAGAAGTTCGCACATATGCACTCCAGCTTCAGGCTGTGGGTTCACTAGAAGAGTAACCCTATATATTCTACACCTTTAAAGCTAGCTAGCTGCAGCAAAATAAATATATAATTATTTATATATAACCTATGCTGATAGAACATAGGTTAATTAGAGGAGGGGAGGATTGCGTAGGGCACTTCAATAACTGGCAGCTCATAAGAACAGTATATAAGAGTTCCCTTGCTGGATCAGATGAAGCTCCTTCTGGTCTGGAATTTTAAGTGCATAAGCAAGGCGTGATGGTATTGGCAGCATAGTTTGTTCCCAAAGATATACTGCCTCTGAACATGGTGCATACAAAGTTGCCTTATACTGAGTCAGACCATTGGTTCATCTAGCTCAGCATTGTCTATTCTGACTTGCAGTGGCTCTTGAGGTTTCAGATGGAAGTCTTTCCCATCCTGGAGACACCAAGGATTTGAACCTGGGACCTTCTGCATGCAAAACAGATGCTGTACCACTGAGCCACAACCCCATTTCTCTAGGTCCCATTTTTGTTATCATGGCCCATAGCAACTGAGATACCTGCCCTCTTTCCTCTCATTAAAACCAACATCATAGTCACATTGTAAGGTGCTTGAGTCAATTTCGTCACCAATGTAGACTAAAGTTAACACATCAGAGAAATAAGAACATAAGAAAAGTCCTCCTGGGTCAGGTCTCTCTACAGGAGTATCTTGTTTCCTGCTGGGAAGCATGCCTCTGGGAAGCGCACAGACAGAAGATGTTGTTGCTCCCCTAAAATTGGAGGTTACGTATAGCCTTCCAGATTAGTAGTAGCCATAGGTTGCTGCCCTATTCAGTCAAAACAATGGCCAACCTAGTTCAATATTGTCTGTACTGAGTGACAGTGACTCTCCAGGGTTTCAGACAGAGGAGGAGATGCTGGTGATTGAAACTGGGACTTTCTGCATGCCAAGGATATGCTCTTCCACTGAGCCACAGGCTGATCCCAAATCTGTTGAGATTGGGTGTTTTTACTGATGTAGAACGTTTGATCTCTCCAGACTGGGATCATTTTATACAGATGCCTCAGCATATGGAATGTATGTGATACAGCCATATTGTTAAGATTTTGTCATCTCAAAAATAAGGTGTGAATTGGTTAAAGTGCCCAGGAGTCCCATAAAATGGTTCCATAAAAAGGTTATGAAGTTTCAGCAAAATGTCACCAGTGTAACATGAGGGGCATTCCAAAAAAACCCATCCGACACACATTTAGTACCTAAGCTGGTTCTCATTTGACCATCTGGAAAGTAAGCTTTGTAATGGTTGTTTGAGGATAATTCTAGTTTAAGGGTTTCCTTGACAGGCGTGGAGAAAGCTGACTAAAGCTGAGAAATCTCTGGGTCTGTCAGCCTGTTAGGATCAATTCTGGTTTCAAAGAACGAACTTGTGTATGCTTTGAGTATACGTCTTAAAGTCACCTTGCCAAGCAATTCCACCGCTGCCACAGGTTGGGCCCGTTATATACGTTGTTGGGGTTAATGGGAGATGAATTGAGATTGTACATGAATACTGGCTCTGAAATATTTGTCGTATTTGTATCTGTCTCTGTCTATCATATTCACTGCATCTGTTGACAAGACTTTTGCCACAGAGCTTTTTGTAGTTTTGCTACCACAGACTTGGACCAAACTTGACATGAGATCTTCCAATGTTATTTTTTATGTCAAAGCAGCCTAAAGGGGCTGCTAATTTGATTGGGAGAAGTGATGCTGATGGAAGGAGTGTTTAATAGTCTCCTCCTACATGGTTTCCCATGCTAAATAATACTTCAGAGCTACTATTAGCTCCACAGAGGGTGACAGACAGATATAGTGGGTTGCCACATGATTACAGTTTTAAGCAGTATCCATGAGGTGGCCATTTTGCATGAAGCTGGTCTTTAGTGGTTGTGGGGCACAGAAGCCAGTTGTAGCACAGAATGTAGATGACGGCTGACATTCTGACTAATTTTACTCAAAGAAGTCCCATTGAAATTAAAAGGGCAAGTTAAGCATGCCTGACTTGTCATTTTAAATTCAATGGGTTTTCCTTAGTAAATTTAGTTAGGATGTCATCCTATACTGATGATAATATTTACTTGTTAAGTACCTGTACATAACTACATACCCTAAAATGGTAAAAGAAAAAACAGAACCCTGCACACAGGCTGTCTCTTGTGAAATAGGGGGGGACGACTTAACTTGTTTGTTTATTTTATACCACATTTCAACCAAAAAAAGTTCACAAATTTGTTTTACATAGCAAAGGAATAAGAAGATGGCTCCTCATTCCTAATGTTCTGTTAATTGTACTCAGTTTACTTCCCACCAAGAGGTATATCAACTATATGCACAGTTCTCCTCCAGTATTCTGATTTATTGAAGCCTTGTGCTAGCTTTCCAGCCTGATACAATCACTTCTCCGTAGTTCCCGGGTGGTCCACAGCTTGCATCCTCCAAAGGAAATGCCCTTTCGCTGAGCCCATTTGTCTTCCTTTTGTAAGTAGCCCTAAATATGACTAGTAAGGAAAATCTGGTAGCATTTATCACAGACAACCATATCTAGAGGAAACCATATTAACATGTGCTCTCTGCTGTGTCATTAAACAGATATTGAAAATCATTTTCATATGTGTTAATCTGCCAACAAAATTAAGGTTACTGATAGGTCAAGTCATGTGCTTGCCTACGTGCTTGTGAGTGTGTGTGCAAGTGTAAAGAATAATTTTTGCTGGAGTAAAGATGCCTTAGGTAATCTATGATTATATGAAAAATCATAGAAAAACACACCTCTTCACCTAGTTACTTTTTTATAAATAATGACTGACATCCAGACTAGAACTGAGCTAGTTCAGCAGTGCCTGACATTCATACTAATGCTGTGCCACTGCAAGTGAGGCGAAGGGTGATTTTCTTTTATATCCCCTTCCTTCTGTAGCTCTCTGTACCTCCTGAAAATATGTCCTTGAGGATTGTGTGATCCCCAGGGACATATTTTTGGGAGGCACAGGGCTGTGTGAGTCTCAGCGACACATTTTTGGGAGGCTTTAGAGGAAAAGGGAGATAAATAATCACCCCTCTCCTTCATGTGGTGGCACAGTGTTAGTCAGTAAAAAGTATATTCCATCTTTCTGCGGAAGAGTATTCAAAGTCATGCGTGACAAATAAAAATGCAATCAATTAAAAAAAACCCAACCCATTTAAAAAAAAAAAATCCAAGACAATCAACATAAGACCAGTAGGGCACCATAAAAGAGTGAACTCAATAGAGCCAAGAAGCAGATGTAATAAAAACAAAAACCAGTAACAACGCTAGAATCAAACCAGTTAGTTTTATCAATTCTCCTACACATGGAGAAAGAAGGGGTCAGGTGGGCCCATTGAGGGAGGGAGCGGCACAACCTGGGTGAGCCCAGAACCAGATCCTGGAGCTCCTAAGCCTAGTCAGCCCTTCACATCGACCCAGTTTGGCTCCTTTGCTCAGGCGAGAGCCCTGGAGGAGTGTGAGACCTAGGACAAATCAGCCAGTGCAGGGTCCCTTTCCAGTTAATTTTAATGGCAGTAACAAGAGCATGGTCCAGGCAGTTGTCCTTCCTGCCCTGCTCGAAGGACAACCCTGTCTTTGCTCCCACACCTTCAACTACATACCCTGCTGCATATCCTGTATGTGCTCACTCCCTTCCAGATGCCTAACAACTTGGTTTCACATAGTGCTTAGACCTAGACCCACTGGGCTTAGCTGCCCATTCTTCACCTGTCTATATAGGAGGACCCTATTCATGTGGGTGGGTGCTCCTGGATTGCAGAACCACAATGCAGTACAACACTGTATTTTCTGTTGCAGCAGTAAAATAGTTTGCATCACCTGCTGTAGCTGCTGCTAGGCCTCTACAATTATTTGGCTTCAAATAACCAAAGCCAAACAATGCACATAGCTGTGCTGGTGCAACACAGAGGTGAGCACTGCCAATGTGCATTTCCATGTAAGTCCACGAGCCAGGCCCACAAATAGGTTCCATCGGTTCCATTTGGTGTGGGTGGGAGACACACCCATTGGGCTTCTGATCTCTTGGCCTTTTTTAGGCTGGGCTGCAGCCAGAGGCAGCCCAGAAAGGTGACTGGAAGGCTGCTGCAGGGAAAGGAGTTCTTATCTGGCTTCTATGCTCCACTTTCCCCTGGGTGGGAAAAAGGTCTGGCCAAGGCATTTTTCTGTGTTCTTTTCCTCCTCTTTGTAGCCTGTTTTGTTAATGGGGGCTGAACTCACTCTAATTGTGTGTTTATATTCTGCACCTGGCCAAACTGCCTGATTGGTGTAGGTGACACACCTATTGGGCTCCTGATCTCTTGGCCTTTATTGGGGTGGGCTGCAGCCAGAGGTGCAGCCACTGGCGCAGGCCGTCTGGAGGTGGCCACTAAAAGGGACCGGCCTTTGAGGGTGGGTCTGAGGGCTGGGGCCAACTTATTGCCTTGGACCACTGGAAGGAAGACTTTATTGTTGCCTAGTACTTTGTTAGGTCTGGTACAGGTATGTGTCATGGGTTGAACAGAGATGGGGAGGTGGGGTATGACCCTGGGGCAGCTATACCAGTGGTGGTGGTGAATCGACAAAGATATGGCATTGGTAGGCCAGCGGGCTGTTATAAGGGAAGGGAATGCAGAAATTAAATTGGTGTTTTCTCTTCCAGCAGGCCTACCACCTCTTTGATTTTGGAAAGCAATGCCACCCACCCACAGAACCTCACCTTATTACTCTGTAATGCCAGGTCAGTTCAAAATAAATCTGAGGTAGTCCATGACTTGATTATGGATGAAGGAGCTGACATGGTATGTATTATGGAGACCTGGTCGAGAGAGGCTAGTGGTCCGGTTTGGTCCCAGCTTCTCCCAGAGGGTTACATCATGGTAGAGCAAGTGAGAAGATATGGTCAGGGAGGTGGGGTGGCTGTGATCTATAAGAATACAATTTCCCTTACCAGGATCCCTGTCAGGGATTTGGCCTATACTGAATGTGTGTACCTAAGCCTAGGGGCCAGGGATCAACTGGGACTTACTGATCACCTGCTGCCCAGTGGAGTTTCTAACTGACGGACCTGGTTGCTGAGTTGGCATTGGCCAGGTTGTTGTTGGTGGGGGACTTTAATGTTCATTCTGGGGCCGGTTTGTCAGGGGCAGCTCAAGAGTTCATAGCGACCATGATGACTGCGGGCCTATACCAGTTGGTCTCTGATCCAACACATGATGCTGGTCACACACTTGATTTGGTCCTTTGCTCTGATCAGGGTTGTGTTCCATGAGTGGGGAGCCCTGTCATCTTCCCACTGTCATGGACGGATCACCATCTGGTTAAGGCAGAACTTACAGCCACAACCCGCCTCTGTAGGGCCTATTAGATTGGTCTGCCCGAGGAGGTTATTGGATTCAATAGGATTCCAAGAAGCCTTGGAAGGGTTTAGGGTTGGCTCTGCTAATGATTCTGTTGATGCTCCGGTACATAATGGAATAATGAACTTACTAGAGCAGTAGACACAATAGCTCCTAAGCATCCTCTCCGATTTGCCAAAGACAGCCCCATGGTATTTAGATGAGTTACAGGAGCTGAAGCGTTGAGGTAGTCGATTAGAGAGCAAGCAGAGGAAGACTTGGCATGAGTCTGATTGGGCACAACACAGAGCACATTTGAAGACTTATGCTCTGGCAGTGTGGGCAGAAAAGACACAATTCTTTTTTGCCCGCATTGCTTCTGCAAATTCACGTCCAGCTGTGTTGTCTAGGGTTGTGAGGGGGCTAGTATGTACCCCTTGAAATTAAATTTAGAAACATCTGTCACTTGCTGTGACATTTTTAACCACTTTTTTGCAGATAAAACATCTCAGATTCGGGCCAAGCTGGATTCCACAGTTACTGCAGAGTCTATTGTGGAGGTGTACAGCAACTCCTCTCAAGGGGTTAGATTGGATCATTTTCAGTTTGTGACTCCTGAGGAAGTGGACAAACTGGTTCGGACTGTGCATCCTACAGCCTGTTCTCTTGACCCTTGCCCAACTTGGCTTATCTCATCTGAATATCATATTATCAGAGAGGGTCTAGTAAATATTTATAAATGCTTCTCTGAGGGAGGGCACGATGCCTCCTTGACTTAAGAGGGCCGTTAGACCAGTTTTGAAGAAAACTACACTGGATCCCTCAGGGTTAACTAATTACAGACCTGTTTCCAATCTACCATGGTTGGAAAAGCTGATTGAGTGGATGGTGGCCTCTCAACTCTAGTAAGTTTTGGATGATGCAGACTATCTGGATCCATTTCAAACTGGCTTTCGTGTGGGCTATGGGGTTGAGGCTGCCTTGGTTGGCCTGATGGATGATCTCTAACTGGCCATCGACAAAGGAAGTGTAACTGTGCTGATCCTTTTGGATCTCTTTGAGGCTTTCGATACCATCGACCATGGTATCCTTCTGGACCATCTGAGGGAGTTGGGATTGGGTGGCACTGTTTTACAGTGGTTCCTCTCCTACCTCTCTGGGAGATTCCAGATGGTGTTGCTTGGACTGTTGTTCCACTAAGCGAGAACTGAAGTGTAGAGTTCCACAAGGCTCCATACTGTCTCCAATGCTCTATAACATCTATATGAAATTGCTAGGAAAGATCATCAGGAGGTTTGGTGCTGGGTGTTATCAATATGCTGATGACACCCAGATCTACTTCTCCATGCCGACTTCATCAGAAAATGGCATACCTTCCCTAAATGCCTGCTTGGAGGTAGTCATGGGCTGCATGAGGGATAACAAAATGAAGTTGAATCCAAATAAGACGGAGGTACTGACTGCGAGGGGCCAGGACCCAAGAGATGGTTTAGATCTGCCTGTTCTGGTTGGGGTAACACTCCCCCTGAAAGATCAGGTACGCAGCTTGGGAGTGTTCCTGGACTCAAAGCTCTCCCTGGTTTCTCAGGTTGAGGCGGTAGCCAAGAGCGCTTTTTATCATCTTTGGCTGATACGTCAGCTATGTCCTTTTCTAGAGGCGAATGACCTCAAAACAGTGGTACATATGTTGGTAACCACCAGGCTTGACTACTGTGATGTACTCTATGTGGGGCTGCCTTTTTACGTAGTCCAGAAACAATTGGTACAAAATGTGGGAGCCAGATTGGTCTGTGGGACAACATGAAGGCACCACATAACACCAGTTTTGAAAGAACTGCACTGGCTGCCAATATGTTTCCAGGTGAAATACAAAGTGCTGGTTCTTACCTATAAAGCCCTTAATGGCTTAGTTCCAGGCTATTTAAAAGAGCACCTCCTTTGTCATAAACTCTGCCGCCTCTTACAATCCTCTGGAGAGGTCCGGTTATGGATGCCACAGGCTCATTTGGTGGAGACTCATGACTGGGCTTTCTCTGTGGCTGCCCCAGGGCTTTGGAATATGCTCCCTACTGAAATAAGAGCATCTCCTTTTCTGTTTGTTTTCAGGAAGAACCTCAAGACTCTTCTGTTTTTACAGGCTTTTAATTAGAATTTTAATAATTTTAAAATTTGTTTTAATATCTATTTTATTCTATTGTCTTTTTATGTATTTTAATTTGTAAATTTTAAAATATTTTAAATTTTGTACAATGCCTTGAGATGTGCATGTCAAGCGGTATAGAAATATGATAAATAAATAAATAAATCTCAGCAAACAAACACTCATCATGATTTTTGGCAATGTGTGCCCCTGCATTTACAGCTGTCTCTGAATTACCACCCCCTTCTTTATTCCTACCCCCAGATAATTATGGAAAAGTTGCAGTCATTTTTGCACAGAGGAAAGGGTTAGGGTAACAATGAACAAATTGCTGTACTCTCTCCATGCAGTAAAGGTGGATCTCGTTATTCACAGGGGTTCTGTTTCCCCCAATTTCTGTGGATAATGAAACTGCAGATAATGAGTCATTGAGTGAATGAGAACTGGGGGGTTGGTTTCCTGGAGGTGAAAAACTATGATAAAGGGCATGAAAAGGTGAAAATTAGAGCAGTAAAGTACTGTACCATGCTCTGCAGGTCTCCAGCTGTCCAATGATGCCCCAACAAACCCCCAATTTTGGGAATGCCCCATGAAAAATCATGGTAAAAACATTTTTTTAAACAGAAGAGCCACAAAATGGTGTGATTGAACATGATTGAATTTAATGTGATGTAATCACAAACTAATGGGGTGGGGTAGACAATGGTGTCTTTAAGCAAAATGGTGGCCAGAAATGACCTTGGAGGTCAATTCTGGCCACCTAGGAACCGCAAATATTAACCCTTTGTTTTACCGCATATACCGAGGTCGGGCACACATGGCCTGACTGCAGATATGTGAAGCTGTGGGTGCCAGGGTTATGTATAGCGAGGTCCACCTGTAATCTTTGGAAGATACTGTATTCCTGTCAGTTTTTATTTCCATTCCCCTGACAATATTGATACAATTTTATAGTAGTTTTTGTGTTTATAAAACTTTTTATAGCTTTTAAAACATTATTGCAAACTTGGCTGCTGAAGGTCTGATGGTAAGGACAATAAAAGCTTAACACCACATTGAAAGCTGAAAGTATTTCAATGCTATCACTTATTTTCCATCTCTAGGGGTTTAGACCTTGACAAAATCACAGACTAACGTGATTGAATTTAATGTGATGTAATCACAAACTAATGGGGTGGGGTAGACAAACGTGCCCTGCCCGCCGATAGTACCAACCACCCCAGCTAGCTTATGTACTAGCAAGGTCCGGCTCTCAAATCAACTGCTTACCAGTTCCAAGGGCCCCTTAACGAGAACAGAGCCCTGCTGTATTTCAGCACCATCTTGGAAGTTGTGAAGGGAACATTGGGAAGTGTAGTCCTTTCCCCACTGGGTCCATTGACTTTATAAATTCTTGAATCATAATGTTGCACCCACAAGCACCTACTTGCTACAAACTCCTAAAACAGAAAGGGGAGGAAGCTTGCACTTCCTTGCATCTTATTTTGACCTAGTAATTAAAGGAGAGCTACAATACCACTTCCCACAAGATATTTTTTCCAAAAAGAGTTACATGCTACCTTGCTTGCCACAGGCAACCCAAGACAACAAGCAAAAATCAGGGGTATGAAATAAGGAGGAAGAACAAAGAGTACTTTGGCATCTTAACAGGTTTATCAAATTGATAAAACCATTTATTAAGGCTAATACACCAGACTTTTAAATGCACCAAAGAAATCACCTTACATTAGGGATGTACAGAACATTTTGAGCTCAGAATGGCCTGCCTTGAAACGGGCCGTTTGGAGTGTTCTGAGCTGAAATGGAACATCCTTCCAATGAAAGGCTCGTTCCATAAGAACAACTGCCTTGACCAGTTATTCTGACGGAACGTTCCAAGCAATTGTGTTCCATTCCACAGAACACAAATGCCTGGAATGTTCCATCGGAACAACTGGTCGAGCCGGTTGTTCCAATGGAATGAGCCCTTCATACGAAGGGTGCTCTATTTTGGTTTGGAACACTCTAAATGGCTCATTTTGAGGCAGGCTGTTCTGAGCTCAAAACACTCTGCACATCCCTACCTTAAATCTAAAATATACAACATATAGCTAAGATAAAGCAAGAACCAAGGAACCCACAAAGTAAAAACCTAACAAGCTTGCTTCACTGGTTGCTTTCTAATCTCTGCCACTACCAGGAACTTTGCTACCTTCAACATGATCCAATGGACCTTATTTGCTAACAAATAGTGTGTACAGAAGCTGGCAGATCTGCCAGGAAAAACAGACAGAAGAGAAACTAATACTGTTTTAAGAGATTTATTGTGGCACAAGCTTTTGTGGAGTAGAACCCATTTTGTCAGATACCTTACATGTTATCCTGAAAAAGCAAACACACCCCCTGTAAACGGTGGCACTAAAAGGCCTTGAAATGCCAGAGATATGGTATGCCTACCACATATGGATGCAAACTGCAAATGTAAACAAGATAAGAATAGCAACCATTCCCAACAGCAGTAACTGATAATACAATTTTCCTAGCTTTGAGATGCTAATTTAATACTCTACCCACAAAAGGTCGGACATCTGTCATATCTTGGCCGTATATACATAGCCTTTCTCCCAACACATGACACCCACTACTATAGATATAAAAGGAAAGGAAAGGTTGTACCATGGAGTCAGTATCGACTCCTGGCGACCACAGAGACATGTGGTTTTCTTGGTAGAATACAGGATGGGTTTACCATTGCTGCCCCCTGCGCAGTGTGAGATGATGCCTTTCAGCATCTTCCTAGATCGCTGCTGCCTGATATAGGAGTTTCCCATATTCTGGGAAACATACCAGTGGGGATTCGAACCAGGAAAATTGAGCTATTTCTTTCAGAAGTCAAGGCTACTTCCTGCTGAAAAGGTTGCGCAACAACACTGACCTACAGCTCAACTCTATAAATGTAGTGAAATGACCCATAATGAGACTACTTTGCCCCAAATTTGTCCTTGAACAAAGAGCACTGAAAACAATGCATGTGAACATCCTTAATAGCAATGGTTAGACTTATCAGAGAATGACAGCCTTGTTTGCTGCATCTAGATTCAGGAGATTTCTCTAGATCAGGACTTCCCCACCCTGGGTGGCCAGGTGGTTGCTGGACTACAGTTCCCATCGCCTTCAGCTACAATGGCTCATCATTCCCCACTTCGGGGATGGGGCTGTAGCTCAGTGGTAGAGCATTTGTTGTATATGCAAAATGTGTTTGTTTGTTTAAAATATTATTTATACCTTGCCCCTTCAGTACAATACCGCTTGGAGTGGCTTACAACATTAATAAAAAAGATACAATGTAGGATAAAAAATTAATAATGTTTAAAAGTTAAAAGACCAGGTTAAAACCACAATTAAAATAAGTTTTAAAACTGAAAGCTATCAGTAAAAAGCTAAACACTAAAAAACCTACCAGATAAAAGCAGAGGATAAAATAGCTAAAAGCCTCTCTAAAAAGATGTATCTTCAGTTGTTTCTTAAAAAACACTAAGGGAGGGAGCACAGTGAAGTTCTTCTGGGAAGTCGTTCCAAAATCGAGGGGCCACAACCTAAAAGGCCCTGACTCTAGTCCCCACTAGCCTGATCTCCATTAGTGGCAGGGCCTGAAATGCCGAGTGGACTAGAGGTCCCAGGTTCAATTCCTGGCATCTCCAGGTAAGGTTAGTTAGGAAGGACTCCTGCCTGAAACCTTGGAGAGCCTTTGCCAGTCAGTGTAATTGGATGGACCAATGGCCTGACTCAATATAAGGCAGCTTCCTAAGTGCCTGTTGGAGTTCCAGTGCATCGACCTTTTGTACCAACTATTCTAATGACCATTACGGGACATTGGGAGTAGAGATATTGAATAAGGGTCTCCCTAGCTCTTCTACCTGTCTCTATTCTACCCCTGATATTACTCTTCAGGTATTTCCTGCTGAGCCCCACAATCCTTCCTTTCCTCTTAGAGAGTAGATGGAAATATCTTTCTCTCTCCCCCTACCTATTCAGTATGTAGTTCTATAGATTAGGATTAGGTCTTTCTTTCCAAAGGTATACTTCACCAATAAATCTACTTGGTATTTAGTTCTACAAGACTCTCCATGTGTCTTCTCTAAATAGCTGCAACAACTAAACTCTGCATTCTACTCTGTAACTGGAGTGGGTAGCTTCTTTAGGGCTCTGCTCATTAACTGGGGGATAAAAATTACAACCCCCAACAGTTCCTATCCTGTGTAGGAGGAAATGACACTCCGAAACAGTGGGAAATAGGAATGCCACTGCTCTAAATCCATCCCTTACTTTGCCCTTGGTCACGGGCCCTTTGCAAAATCACCAAAATATCCCTCCATTTTGAAGCCTGTGAATACTGAAGAGGCATTTAAGCTCAGTCCTTAAAGGACTGCATTTGAATACACTTATTTAGTTAGTTAGTTAGTTAGTTTTCTTTCTTCCCAAACTTTTTGTGCTCCCCAAGAGACAATGTATCAATATTTTCACAAGTTTTAAGTTTCTCTTTTTGATTGTAGTTATTTTCCTTCCCTTCTCTTCATATATATTGTAATGGATACATGCAATTTCTTAATAAAATACTGATATGAATTAAAAATGGCGTATTCTCTTTAACAATTTATTGAGGTTTGAAGTCTGGGAAACACTGTATGCTCAAAAAGAAATGCTTTCTTGAGGGAAGACATCTGGATCCTGCACATTAAATTAGCAATTGTGCATTTATTGTGGAATAAACTGGAATGGCCCAACATAACTTCTTGCCCTTCTTCACCAACTTAGCAGCGTACACAAAAGTGCAGTATTTATGCAGAGGGGCAGGCTCACTTCTATTCCATCCCTCAATCCAAGGCAAACCCTGGGTACGTGAAGATGTTATTTAGCCTGTTTCATGCATGCACAAACCCTGCACTGATATTCTAAAACTTCTGGGCAGATTTGCCACATTGAATAGATCAACAGGGGTTTGATATCATTCATGGTTGTGCAATGGCTATAGATTGTACTGACATTTTAACACTAACTCCTGTTGCTCTCCAATGGCTCTACTGATTAGACCTAGAGTTGCCTCTGTTGGAACCATTTGGAGAGTTAAGAAGGGACTGTCCAACTCTGGAGTCTAAAAACATGGGACAACAGTATGGTAAATAAAATGAGAGGTAATCAGCAGGGGCATAGTAAGGCTGGAGTGGGCCTTGCGAGAAAAGTGAAGATAGGTCCCCGCCACTCCCCACCCCACTTCTCTCCCCCGCCCGCCCACCTCATCTTTGCTGCAGAAGAATTATAAGGACATGTTGAAAAGCAAAACATTTTCAGCACATTCTTTCTCTTGCTCCTATGTAAATAATATGCAGTGCATGCAGACACTTTCACATGCACTTGCACATTCTCCTGGCTCAGAAATTTTATATTTATATTTAACATATATACCGACTCCCTACATATTTACCTCCTGGAGGGGGCTCGTCTTTTTGGAAACTGAGATGGGTCCTCTGATCAGGAGCCAACAATGTGCCAGTGAGTTGGGAAGGTTGGAGGGAGAGAGCAAAGAGCAAGTGATTGCCCAGCTAGTGTTCTCCCTCTCAAGGGCCCAGGGGACATCTGTGTCTCCTGCCTTGCTCAATTATAGCTACACCCCTGACATGAGGGGTAACAACGCAGACTGAGATGAGAGACACAGTGAGGGATGATCAGTGACCCTGTAAACATACAATGACCTGAAAAAGGCAATTGTGAGCCCCTTCCTTTTGAATAAACTCTCCCTGGATCCTGTTTCCCCCATCTATTGGTCCATCTATTCTTTCCCTCAGTGGCAAATCTCCCCTTTTTGGGTGCTGTTTGAACAGCTCCAGGCATTCCTAGCTGATACAGGGTTTCTGGATCTATTCCCATTCTGCTTCCAATCTGGGTTTGAGACTGAAATGGCTTTGGTAGCCCTGATGGACAACATGTGCTGGGACAAAGACCAGGGATACATCCCTGTTGCTACTTCTGAAATTGTCAGCAGCTTTCGATCCTATTAACCATGGCATCTGTCTGTGACCTGAAGGCACTAGGCTTCAGGGGCAGGGCCAGATTAACCCATAGGCTAATGTTGTAGTCTTAGCTCTTTATATGTTTAGGCCCTACTTTAGGCTCTCCATTGTGGAATTTAAGCCCTCTATTCCAGTCCTTTCTCATGAGCCTTAGTCCCCTTATTACCATAATTTGTCCTTGTCCAGTGGTTCTACTCATATCTAGCAGGCAGATTCCAGAACGTAGTGCTGAGGGACTGCTGTTCAGCTCCATGTCATATTGATGTTATGAGGCTCCACAAGCTTCCATCTTGTCTCCATACTAATCAAGCACTGGGAGATTATACCTATCCATATTGGGTGCCATCAACAGGCAGACATCACCCAATTCTGTTTCTCCTTGTCATCTAATACAGGTTTAGCTCTGGGTATCCTGGAGGCAGTAATGGGCTTGGTGAATTATTACAGGCTAATAAACTGAAGCTTAAGCCAGATGGATGGAGGTAGTGTTGGTTAATTATTTATCAAACAATAGAAATAGTATTTGACCTATTTGAGCTGGAACTGCACTCCCCCTTAAAGATAAGTCATTGGGAATGCCAATGCTGCCCAATTTGGAATTATTGTAGTGAGCCCACCAGAGTCCTGTTTCCTTAACAATGGCATCTTGAAAATTACAGTACTGTCATAAAGTTTCCAAATTGCAGAAAAGATAGGAACATAGAATTGATTGATTGATTGATTGATTAAGTGCCATCAAGTTGGTGTTGACTCTTAGCGACCACATAGATTGATTCTCTCCAGGATGATCTGTCTTCAAGTTGGCCTTTAAGGTCTTGCAGTGCTGCATTCATTGCTGTCGTAATTGAGCCCATCCACCTTACTGCTGGTCTTCTTCTTCTTCTCTTTCCTTCAGCTTTCCCCAGCATTACAGACTTCTCAAGGGAGCAGGGTTTTCGCATAATGTGTCCGAAGTATGATAGTTTGAGCCTGGGCATTTGTGCCTTGAGTGAAAATTCTGGATATTTTATTTTTATTTTTAAATTTATACCCCGCCTTTCATTAAGAAACCCCCAAGGTGGCTATTGATTGATACTGATATTGGATTGATTTGTTCTATGATCCTATGTTCTATGAACATAGGAAGCTGCCTTATATCCAGACCATTGTTCCATCTAGCTCAGTATTGTCTACACTGACTGGCAGTGGCTCTCCAACCTTTCAGGAGTCTTTCCCAGCCCTACCTGGAGATGTCAGGATTTGAACCCGGGATCTTCTGCATGCAAAGCAGATGCTCTGCCACTGAGATATGGCCCCATCCTCTGTTGCAAGGTATTGCTGCTTACACCTGGAATGTATGTTGACCTCTTTCAAGAAAGCTTCAGAAGCAGGCTAAGGGTAGGACAATTAGATTTTAACAGCACTGATATCTAGCATTGAGTACAGGTTTCAGAAAGGTGCCTTTGCCAATGTTATGAATGACTTCTCACTTAAGGATCTATGGCTTTGCCTAAGTGGGGAGAACTCTGGGTTTGATTCTGTTATTCAATCCTCAAGATACTTCAGAGGATGGTATTAATATGTGGAAGTCCTCAAGAGCTCTACGCTTCAGAGTTCAGACCTGCCATTCCTTCTGAATAATCGAATGTAAAGCAGGGAAGGGAGCAGGATTAGGGAGAGGCTTCTTTTTAAATATTCAGGCAGTAGGAAATTAACAGCATGAGGTAGAGGAACAGCCCAACAAATAAAATGAAAAAGGGCCATTTATAGAATTTCATTAATAATTAAGAAAATAAACAAATAAAAATAAAATACCAACATGACCATAAAGACAACAAATGCATTGCTAGTTTCCAACCTTTAATGTCAGATGGAACATGAAAGTGCAATTCTTAATTATTGGCAAATATTAGCACAGGCTCCTGGGAGCTCATCATAACGTTTCAAGGTCCAAGTTCATGAAAATTTAAGCAATGTTTAAAATCATGTTAATTTGTTCTTTGTTTCTTTTCCTACTAGTCTAATTTATTCCAAAGTACTTTGGTTCTCAAGCTCAGATATATTGATTGTGCCTATGTAATGCACTGTAATAGCCTGGGGAGAAGATTTTTGTGGAGGAAAAAATAAAGCATGTCTTTGTTCTCCTTTGATACTTTATATTTATTTTGATGCTTTTGAGAATTTCCAGTTTCCCTTTGGATTGCATCTCTTCTTTCAAAGTTTCGTTTTCCCTCTTGAAGTCACAGGAAAATGGGTAGATGAAGTGACAAATTCTTATAGTGTACATCTTCTATTTGGGTATTACAATAATTAGGGGATGTTGATCCAAGATGTTGCTTCCAAAGGAAAAACATTTTCTCATCAGTGTGTATGTGCTCTGATTTAAGGGGGAATTAGAAAACAGAACACCACTTTTATGGGCCTAAAAAGCTTCATTCAGAATAAAGGTTGTGGCAAGATGAAAATCAAATTAAGGACCCACAAGTGTGATAATGCTTTGATTTATTTACACAATCAAGATTCAGAAATTATTTTTTGGAGATACCAGACATAACTTCCTTGCGGTTGTTTACTTATCCCAGAAGAAGAAAAGGGCAATTCATTTTACCAGGGTAGCTGGTGCCTTTTCAGCTTCCTCCAATATTAGATTTACCCCCTGAATGTGTACATATGTGTAGAGATGTATATATCAGGCGGTATAGATATATGATAAAATAAATAAATGAATAAACAAATTAAAGGTTCAGAGGCTGTTATCCCACTATAGCCGATAGTGTATGAGCAACCCCTTGATCAAACTTTATCATAGGGTCTATATTATTCTCCAGCTGAGTGATACAAAAGCAAGATTCATGAAATCTAGAAATAAACTTAATTCAAAACCCATCCCATAATCTGAGTCCCTTTCATTTTTAAGGCTAGTTCAATGCTCCAAATATGAATGATCATGTTAGCATTTGGTGAACATGAATATATGAGAATCTTGGTTCTATAAGAAACCTCCTCTTCCATTGTGACTCACAGTAATTTTTAAAACAAGTCGGCTGCACCACCAGAGGGGAGAGCGAGCGAGCAAGTTGGTGTGTCTGTAGTGTAGACACACACAACACAACACACAGTAAGGCTCTACACATGATCAGTGTGTAGAGCCGAAAGGGGTTATGCAGGGAGAGTGGGCTTGACCCACTGTCCCCGCAGACAATCACAGAACCCTCCTCGGGCGGGCAGATGTCCTGCCCAAACAAGTGAAGCCTTCGTTCCGGTGCTCCCACGCCCGGCCGCAGCTCACCCAGCAACTCTGGGGGTTGGGCAAAGGGAAGTGCCACCATGTAGTGCACCCCCCAGAGCCCCAGTAAGGCACTGCGCGAGTGCATTCCTGGGGTCCTCTCTCCCCTCTTGCCTCGTGTGTCCGCTGCAGCTGCAAGCAGCCGCAGAAGACACACAACCAGGAAAACAAGGTTAATGGAGCACTCGCTCCATTAACCTCGTATAAGGGGGAGGGTATTTAGGTGGGCTTGCTGCCGAGTCGCCACCACCAGGAGCCGCGTGGCTCCCGTTGTCGCACATGAGCAGCAGAAACTGGGCTGGGCTCCCTTAGCCTGGTTTCTGCTGCTCATGGGGATCACTTCACTCTCTTTCACTGCATATTCATTTGTATAACAAGTCCACAGTGACAGCTGCCTGCACAAGTATGGCATGTCTACCTCTGAAGCTTCACCAAAGCCTAAGCATGAATGACTTTCAAAAGTGATCCAACATCTTCTGATGTCTGGATTTTAATGCCTGCTCAATAAGAAATGACTGGTTCTCTTCAGAATCAGAAGCAAAGAGACATAAGGCAGTGCAAAGGTATATATATCTTAGAAAGATGAGTGAGCAGTCCAGAGGAAAGCCACAAAAGTAGGATGAACTTGTATTTAGGTTGTCTGGGATATCCTTGGTTGCCCATCTCTGGCAGTAATCAAACTAGGAAGTCTCAACACCTGTTCATTCCAAAGCATTCTACTAGCAGTGGGCTTGCCAGAAGTTTGCCTTTACAAAAAGGAGTGCCTTACTCCAAGACATAGCACCATAAGAAATTGCAACAAATGCCCTTTATTTCAGAACACAAACTCCCTAGCAATCTACAAAGTAGTCCCTTCAGACGGGCAAGTAATCAATATAGAAGAGATACTGCTGGATTTCTTTCAGAAAAGATAGGGCCAAATTACATCTTCTAAATAGGAAAATAATAGAAGGCCTTTACAAATATGATCACTTCCCCAGAAACTAATTCTTGCAGCCCCCTCTCCCCCATCCTCCTATCCTCAACTTCAATGAACAAGAGATAGTTCAGTATTTCCAAAATGAGAGAGAACTTGTGGTGTGTCATGAGAAACAAATGAAGGGCCAACCTAGAAATGGCGTGTAAATCATCACTGGCTCGGATTCACTGCCCCTGCATAAACAGCAAGTGCAGCCCCCCCCCCCCCATTGACTGGTACCATGGAGAAGGGAGGCTTTAACCCTATCCCATGTGGCCGCAATTTAGATCACCCCCCCCACACACAATTTACTCTGGGCGGGAACTTCCATACAAAAAAGGGGGGGTGCACATGCCCAGACCAATGATAGGCTTAAATGGCTCTAAACAAAAGCTCCAGAGATACCTGAAGTTCCCACCCAGAGAATAAGATGCCTACAACATCTTTGCATGTTGTCACTGCTCTGAACTTGCTTCATTTCAACCAGTGTCCAATCAGTTCCTTCTACCTCACCTCTGTACCAGGTGTGACTAGAGCATTCAGCCACTCCCAGTTCAGAGAGACAGAAGAATTACATGTCTTCAGAAAAGGATGTTTTTTGCAACACTATATGAGTAATTGCCCAGGAAGTTTTTCACACCTGGCTTTTAGTTTGCATCTCCTCCGTATACATATTGGCTAAATTTACCCCAAAGTCCCTGCGAGCTATCGGGAAGCACCTCACACACAATTCAGGTTTTTCACTGTGTGTTAGAGTGTAGCCCAATTTCTATCCAGAGTTTAAAAAATGCACTTTTTGCTTTGGTTTTTGGGGGCAACGTCTATGCAGAAAACCTGCGGTAAAGCCTGCTGTCTGGGAAAGCTCCTGGTCTTGCTTACTTTCAATCAGTAGGCATGCCCCGTACAGTGACTCATGCAGAAGGAAAGTCAACAAGCTACCCTGAAGGTGTGCAATTCTTGCTCTTACACTCTCTTAAGAAGGGGCCTCCAGTTTTAATTCAAGGGGGAGAAAGCATGAATTAGCTATCAGAAGTTTGGGAAACATTGACTGAAGTTGTTCACACGACCAGGTGGGTGATGTGGTGGGGAAGGCTGCAGAAGCCTGTCTTCCCCGCAGATGATCACCAAACTGCAGTGCAACTGGGCACGTGATTGATCATCATGCACCCAGATGGTCCACCATTGCCCCAGGGAGTGTGGAGGTGCAGGGGCCAGGATGTGTTGTCCCAGCCCCAGGAAATCCCACAATGCACTGTGCTTCATCAGTGCTTCAGTGCTGGCTGCAAGCAGCCGGCACTGGCAGATGATCAAATAAATGCAGTTAAGGGAGCACTTACTCCCTTAACCCTATTTAAGAGGCGGGCTCCCTAGGCAGGTTTGTCACCGAGGCTCTGCCGGGAACCAATTGGCTCCCAGAGGTTCTCACAGGTAGCCAAGCTTGGGCTTAGCTACCCTAGCCTGGTCTTGGCTGCTTATGAGAACAGTCTCATTGGGTTTCTTGTGCAGGACATTTTTCGGGGGGTGAGGTAGGATTGCCCCAAGCCCTACACATGGAGGTAGGCCGCATCCAAAGTGCAACAGCAGTTCAGTATCTGAAATGATCAGATGGATCATTTTCATTCAAGGCAGTAAAACGAATCAGTTAAAACTATAACTGATCAAGAGTTATTTCAGTGTTTTGTGTTATTACATTGACACAACATGTGGTGGCTGACATACTGTGCAATGTTATGCACATGGTGAAACATAACATTTCTGCTGTTGCCCAGGAGTGCTGTTGCACAATTGCAGAAATTGAGCAGCTGGACTTGTGTGATAGTGTGGCCATTATATAGAATGAACACACAGATGCACATCTCCATTTGAGCCATTTTTGCACCAGCACTCTTGCGCAGCTGCAGGAACATTACGTCCCACCACATGCGTAACTTTGATGGGGTGTTTGTGTCAAATGAACATTCTGCTTCCAGGCCTCTCAGAATCTTAAAAAGACCCTGTTCATCTGTGATGTTTGAGTGTTAAATTAGAAGTTTTCATGACAATGTCTCGAATCATAATGATATATCTGATACCTTTGAAGCAGCTGAAGAAAAGGTTTTTCTTTAATTTTTTTTGGGGGGGGAAACCCATTCCAACTGTTTAATGACTTCAGATTCTCTTCCACAGAGGCCAACTTGAGTATTGTTTACTCAGATGGAGCGTGTTCATAGAGCCAAAGAATGCTAAGGAAATTCATTATAATAGCTGCTTTGATGTCATGTGCATCCCAGAATCTGCAACATACTGCTAAAACTTGGAAAGCTGCCTTTTGTTTATAACCTCTAAACAGAACCATTTGAATACACATGACACACACTCTCTCTCTGAAGGCCCTTGTAACACAAGCCATGCATTTTTCTCCACATGTTTTCATGACTTATGGCTTTCATTTTGGACTCTGTGCAGAACCACATGCTTTACATTACAAAGCACATTAAGCAGATCATCCATTTTTCAAGATGGCGCTGAAAGGCCGTGTCCTCCTCCTCTGTTGCAAAAGACACAATGTTTACTAGGTGTACACCTAAAATGTTTTAAGAGCACACCTAAAGTTGTATAGTGTGAATGTAAAACATCAGACACATTCACAGAGGATAGGCCTATCCCCAGTGTAGCATAGGGACTAAAAGACCAGCAGCACACTCCTGTGCACGTCTATCCAAAATAAAGTAATGTTGAATTCAGTTTGTAGAGGTAGGTGTGCACATGGTTTACAGCCTGAGCTGTGAACCATTAGGTTGCTAGTTCAAATCTCAGTTTTCCCACAAACTCATTTGGTGGCTTAGGCAAGCCATTCCCTCTCTCAGACCTGCCCCCGCCCCCGCCTCCCGGCGGCAATATGGGAATGATAATACTAACCTTACAGAGCTGTTGTAAGGAGCACATCAAGATGAGTGAAATGTTTTGAACACTTGAAAGCACTATACAAACCCTGGGCCGACATCCTAACTAATGCTCCACATATGCAGCCAATGCTGAACACTGCACACATGCATGCCTGCAGTGGCTACACTCACAGTTCAGCAGTGTGGCCGCTCATGTGGGGGAGGCAATTTTCACCAACTCCCCTTCCCCTAGAAGCATGCTGCGCAACCTGAAATTATGTCCCCATGGGTCATGCAACCCTCAGGGACATAATTTTGGATTGCACAGAGTACTTCCAGGGGGATGGGAGATCAATTAAAATTATCCACCACCACCCCTGTTGTTGAAGTGGGAATGCAGCTGTTGTGGGTACACATGTTTTGGCTGCACATGCACAATGTTAGTTAGGATGTTGGCCCTTTTTATTATAATAGCTATAGAAATTTGACCTCTAGATTCAAAGGTAGAATGCCAGTAAACACCAGTGGTTGGGGAGCAGCAGGACCTTTGGCTTGAAGTCCTGCTTAAGGGCTTCCTGGAAGCATCTGACTGGCCACTCCAGAAAGCAGAATGTTAGACTAGACAGACTTTTGGTCCACCAGGACTCTTCCTATGCCTATATGGTTAATGTAGCCAACAGATATCTGAATACACATGTTTTCATATGGCTATACTAATAGCAATAGCAATAGCTATAGGGGGCGTTTCCCTGCATTTGATGTGTTGTAGCATTTTGCAATATGGACAGTTCTTTGCCCCCCACCCCGCCCATGCTTGCTTCTTCCACTCCCTTGCTGCAGGGAGAGAAACAGGCAAGGAGAAATCTCAGCTTTCCTCTCCTTTCCTCCCCAGAGATCCCAAACCACACACCTCCCTCCTCCTCCGCTTGCTTTCAATATAACTTGAGCTTGTCAACACAGAAGGAGGGGGCAGAGCAGCTGAGCAGATTTCTAAATCCAACCCTTTCTTGTGCACTTTTTACTGAAGAGGAAGCCCATTCCTCTTCAGTAAAATCATTTATTTCCGTGCAATCCTACTTGCTTACTACAAGGCAGAGGGCAGGGAGAGAGAACAGTCACTTACTTAAAAGGAAGCTCATTGAACTGAATCATGATTCATTTACTTCTGTGCAATCCCAAAGCTCTCACTGGAGGCTTCATTTATTTCTCTGGAGGTGTGCCACCGCCATCCTCCCTACTCAGGAGAAGGCCCGGCAGGAGGGAAGCTGCGAGGGTGATGGCGGAGAGGAGAAAGGTGCCTCTCCGCACCCACAAGGCTCCCCGGCCATAGTCCTGATGGACCATTAAGGAAGCCAATCATCAAGCAAGCTATTCACAGTTCTAGGAAGAGACGTGTATTTTGTAAGGCACATCAGAACAGCATCGTTACAATACAGAAAATGTAGACGCTTGTAGGAATCTATATATATAATTCTCCTGGGTGTGCCCAGGAGAAATGCGTCCCGGCAGCCCAGCTGATTGGCTGGGCTGCGGGGCGCCTGATTGGCTGGCGCACCCAGGAGAACGGCGGTGGCAGCCATGGCCGAGGAGCCAGGCGGGCCCGATCGCGGAGGTGAGGCGGAGGCTGGAGGCTGGCGGCCGCACTCAGGCCCTGCAGGCGGCGGCTGGCGGCCGCACTCGGGCCCCGCTGGCGGCCGCACTCAGGCCCCGCCGGAGACGGGGTGGGCGGGTGGAGAGAGCCACACATTCTGAGCACTCGGCCCGGAGTGGGGGGTGGGGAAGGAGACTGGGACAGAAGGTGGGGGCAGCGGAGGAGACTGGGGCAGAAGGTGGGGGGTGGGGAAGGAAACTGGGCAGAAGGTGGGGGCGGTGGAGGAGACTGGGGCAGAAGGTGGGGGCAGCGGAGGAGACTGGGACAGAAGGTGGGGGCAGCGGAGGAGACTGGGGCAGAAGGTGGGGGTGGGGAAGGAGACTGGGGCAGAAGGTGGGGGTAGCGGATAAGACTGGGGCAGAAGGTGGGGGGTGGGGAAGGAGACTGGGACAGAAGGTGGGGGCAGCGGAGGAGACTGGGACAGAAGGTGGGGGCAGCGGAGGAGACTGGGGCAGAAGGTGGGGGGTGGGGAAGGAAACTGGGCAGAAGGTGGGGGCGGTGGAGGAGATTGGGGCAGAAGGTGGGGGCAGCGGAGGAGACTGGGGCAGAAGGTGGGGGGTGGGGAAGGAAACTGGGCAGAAGGTGGGGGCGGAGGAGGAGACTGGGGCAGAAGGTGGGGGCGGTGGAGTAGACTGGGACAGAAGGTGGGGGCAGCGGAGGAGACTGGGGCAGAAGGTGGGGGGTGGGGAAGGAGACTGGGACAGAAGGTGGGGGCAGCAGAGGAGACTGGGGCAGAAGGTGGGGGTGGGGAAGTAAATTTGGCAGAAGGTGGGGGCGGTGGAGGAGACTGGGACAGAAGGTGGGGGCAGCAGAGGAGACTGGGACAGAAGGTGGGGGCAGCGGAGGAGATTGGGACAGAAGGTGGGGCGGTGGAGGAGACTGGGACAGAAGGTGGGGGGTGGGGAAGGAAACTGGGCAGAAGGTGGGGGCGGTGGAGGAGACAGGGGCAGAAGGTGGGGGCAGCGGAGGAGACTGGGACAGAAGGTGGGGGGTGGGGAAGGAAACTGGGCAGATGGTGGGGGCGGTGGAGGAGACTGGGACAGAAGGTGGGGGCAGCCGAGGAGACTGGGGCAGAAGGTGGGGGGTGGGGAAGGAGACTGGGGCAGAAGGTGGGGGTGGGGAAGGAAACCGGGCAGAAGGTGGGGGCGGTGGAGGAGACTGGGACAGAAGGTGGGGGTGGGGAAGGAAACTGGGCAGAAGGTGGGGGCGGTGGAGGAGACTGGGGCAGAAGGTGGGGGGTGGGGAAGGAAACTGGGCAGAAGGTGGGGGTGGTGGAGGAGACTGGGGCAGAAGGTGTGGAGGAGACTGGGGCAGAAGGTGGGGGGTTGGGAAGGAAACTGGGCAGAAGGTGGGGGCGGTGGAGGAGACTGGGACAGAAGGTGGGGGCGGCGGAGGAGACTGGGGCAGAAGGTGGGGGGTGGGGAAGGAGACTGGGACAGAAGGTGGGGGCAGCGGAGGAGACTGGGGCAGAAGGTGGGGGGTGGGGAAGGAAACTGGGCCGAAGGTGGGGGCGGTGGAGGAGACTGGGACAGAAGGTGGGGGCAGCGGAGGAGACTGGGACAGAAGGTGGGGGCAGCGGAGGAGACTGGGACAGAAGGTGGGGGCGGTGGAGGAGACTGGTGCAGAAGGTGGGGGGTGGGGAAGGAAACTGGGCAGAAGGTGGGGGCGGTGGAGGAGACTGGGGCAGAAGGTGGGGGCAGCGGAGGAGACTGGGGCAGAAGGTGGGGGGTGGGGAAGGAAACTGGGCAGAAGGTGGGGGCGGTGGAGGAGACTGGGGCAGAAGGTGGGGGCAGCGGAGGAGACTGGGACAGAAGGTGGGGGCAGCGGAGGAGACTGGGGCAGAAGGTGGGGGTGGGGAAGGAGACTGGGGCAGAAGGTGGGGGTAGCGGATAAGACTGGGGCAGAAGGTGGGGGGTGGGGAAGGAGACTGGGACAGAAGGTGGGGGCAGCGGAGGAGACTGGGACAGAAGGTGGGGGCAGCGGAGGAGACTGGGACAGAAGGTGGGGGCAGCGGAGGAGACTGGGACAGAAGGTGGGGGCGGTGGAGGAGACTGGGGCAGAAGGTGGGGGTGGGGAAGGAAACTGGGCAGAAGGTGGGGGCGGTGGAGGAGACTGGGGCAGAAGGTGGGGGCAGCGGAGGAGACTGGGGCAGAAGGTGGGGGGTGGGGAAGGAAACTGGGCAGAAGGTGGGGGCGGTGGAGGAGACTGGGGCAGAAGGTGGGGGCAGCGGAGGAGACTGGGACAGAAGGTGGGGGCAGCGGAGGAGACTGGGGCAGAAGGTGGGGGTGGGGAAGGAGACTGGGGCAGAAGGTGGGGGTAGCGGATAAGACTGGGGCAGAAGGTGGGGGGTGGGGAAGGAGACTGGGGCAGAAGGTGGGGGCAGCAGAAGAGACTGGGGCAGAAGGTTGAGAACTAACTGGGCCTTAAGAGTGGGGGGGGGAACTAACTGAGGCAGAAGGTTGGGGGGAGAACAAACTGGGCCTGAAGGTGGGGAGAGTGTACTGCCGCACAGATGCTCTGTGCGGGGTCAGCTAATTTAAAACTATTTCCCTTGGAGAGTCATGTTTTAATAATTTTAAAAGACTGTAAAAACAAGGGGCAGATAAATATTAGCATTTGTTTCTTGTCTTCTGGAAAACAGGACCCTCTCCCTAGAATTCAACTTACCAGATCTATTAAACTTAAGAAGATTGCCCCCAAGACTTGACCTAAACACAGAAAGAGTAAATGGAGCTACTTCAGAGCTGATCTTTGAGGAAACCTGAAGATGGTGTGTTCGTCAGCAAAATATATGGAAGAAAAATATATGTTTTCATGACACGTTATTATTGGTTCCACATGTCACCATTGTCAAAACTGTGGCAACATGTGGTTGGTGGATGAATGCCAGGGCACAGTGAGGAAAACAAGTAAAATGTACAACTAATAAACAAAATACTCAAATAACTTCAAAGTGAAATAATTTTCACTAAATTATCACTTTCAAACAAATATTTCAGTAACAAAAATAGCAACCTGCCATAAAACCCCCAGGATATGATCTCTAGGTTTCAGTTCATTGTTTGCTCTTACAAAGTGAAGTGGCAGAAAAATCTCTCATCACATATTTCATTTTAGATTAGATGATTTGCTTTATTTGTAACTTCAGAGAGCCACCATAAAAAGATGACCTGCTGAAGTGACAAATAATTTTGTTTTCTTTTTCACTTGGTGCAGGATTCCATAAGAAAACTGACAGCCTGTAACATTTCCTAGCTCAAAGGAGTGCTTATTTATCCTGACCAGAGGTCAGCTACTTAAACTAGCTACTTGAACTGTATACAGTGGGCCAAGATTAGGGGTGTGCATGGACCGTTTGGCGTGGTTCGGTCTGAATTCGAACTGAATTTGGACTGAACCATGAGTATGCGAACCAGTTCAGCTGAACTGATTGGCTGGGCCGGCTAGTTTGACAAACCAGCTCGAACTGGTTTGAAGTGGTTTGCGACTGAACCACTCAAACTGGCCTGGTTCACAGCAGTCTGGTTTGCAATTGAACCTGTTCTGCACATCCCTAGCGAAGGTTTATTATGGTCCTGGCACAAATCCCGTACTGGTATTGGATGCATTCAAATGTTGTGTTATATAGTGATTATGCTGCATTTAATATATGTAGAACAAGTTAAGGAATCAGGGGAGTAGCGAGACCCTTGGGGTCAGGGGCCAAACTCTGTTTAAGGGGCCCCCCTTCAAGCACGTGCAGCGTGCACGCAGGGAGCGTGCAGCTCCCCTCACCCTAAGCCACGCCCCCTGCATCTGATGTCAGATGCAAGGGGCGGGGCAACAAACATCTCCCTGCCTACGCCCCTGCCCTGCCCCACCCCTGCCCCTGCCCTGCTGCCACTATTTCTTAACTGTTGGGGTGAGTGACATCACGGGCATGCGACGTCTATATGCAAAGTTTGCAGGCACACAGTTCAGTCAGAGAGAGGCCTGCCAGCCAGCCACAGCGCCTGCTGCCGCTGCTCAGCTAACCAACCTCCCACCCCCAACAGTTAAGAAATAGTGGCAGCGGGGCAGGGGGGCAGTGGGGCAGGGTGGCCTGCTTGGGGGCCCCCTGACCCTCTGGGCCCAGGGACTTTGTCCCTGTTTGTCAAGTGGACGCTACGCCCAAGTACGGGATGCACTGCAGACACAGAGGGACCAGATAAACTGTTAGGCAGGAACAAAACTGATCAAGAAATGAAAGCCTCTCTCACCCTTTTCCAATTTAGATAATGAACTTGACAATTCCTGCTTATATGAGCAGACGATCCCAATAAGCATGTGCACTGAAACAGGCACATTTCATATATGGAGACAAGTCTCATGATGAATGAGACTTGCCGAAAGGAGGTCTGTGGGGAGAGTGGGCTTAGGCTGCTCTCCCCACAGGTGATCAAAGGGAAACCTGGGTGGCTGAATTGGCTGCCCACACAACTGCTGGCTCCATCATGGAGCCATCGGGGGCTACAGGGATCGGGGGTCGCGTGGCCCCCGGAAGGTCCAGGATGCTCTGTGCAAGCGTGCAGAGCATGCTGAAGAGACTCCCATGCCCAGGAGGCTGTTTGCAGCCTCCTGGCTGGAGTCTCCTCATGTGTTGCCATGGTGCGGGGCCGCGCCATGGCAATACACGATTTTAAAAAATGGGGTTAGCAGAGCGCTCGCTCCGCTAACCCCATTTAAGGGGAGGGGTATTCAAATAGGTTTTGTCAGTGCAATACTCAACTTATTAAGAATTCTACTCAATTCTGAATGCATGCATGAAAACAGCAATCAGGTTGTCTACCACAAAATCAATGCTATGAAGAACCTATAGTTTTGTAAGGTTCCCTCCACCCACCCAAGACAGACAAAGCTCTATTCATAGAGTAGCATTATATAACAACAACAACAACAACAACAACAACAACAATCTACATTTTACATCCCGCTCTTCCTCCAAGGAGCCCAGAGCGGTGTATTACATACTTAAGTTTCTCCTCGCAACAACCCTGTGAAGTAGGTTAGGCTGAGATAGAAGTGACTGGCCCAGAGTTACCCAGCAAGTCTCATGGATGAATGGGGATTTGAACTCGGGTCTCCCCAGTCCTAGTCCAGCTCTCTAACCACTACATCACACTGGCTCTCCTAGAAAATTACATTTTCTAATTCTGATTCAAGTTTAGTGAACACATTTTGTATTTTTGTTAAAATTATAGGGTTTGTTTATGAAATTATAAATATTCTTTTAAACAGATTAATATCTCGTGTTCCTGTTCATAAGCCTTTTTTGCTTAGACATTCTTTTTGCTAGCTTAGGTAAAATAATGTATAGCATTTTACTATAAATCATGTTAGTAGGAATCTGATTGGCAAAATAAGAAATAAAAATTACATTTTTCTATTCTTGTACACTCCTGGAGGATATTCCTCACTATCAGTTTAGGCTCCTCCCCTGGAAGAGGAGAGCTGGTCTTGTGGTAGCAAGCATGACTTGTCCCCATAGCTAAGCAGGGTATGCCCTGGTTGCATATGAATGGGAGACTAGATGTGTGAGCACTGCAAGATATTCCCCTCATGGGATGAAGCCGCTCTGGGAAGAGCAGAAGGTTTCAAGTTCCCTCCCTGGCTTCTCCAAGATAGGGCTGAGAGAGATTCCTGCCTGCAACCTTGGAGAAGCCGCTGCCAGTCTGTGAAAACAATACTGAGCTAGATAGACCAATGGTCTGACTCAGTATATGGCAGTTTCCTATGTTCCTATGAACAGTAGGCAGGGTTCCAAATCCAAAGCTTCTTCAGGGGGAGAGACTGCCAGCTCTTCCTAGAGATGTGCAGAACTGGTCCACTCTCAAACTGGTCCGCCGCAAACCAGGATAGTTTGAGCGCTTCAATCACAAACTGGACCACCCTTCAGAAGGGGGCCTGGTCCGAGATCAAATCAAACTAACCCAAACCTGCTGTGAAGTGAAATGATTCAACAGTTCAGTGGTGAGAGGGTAGAGGGGGATCAGGTACTGAATCTGCCTGGAGCAGTTGCGCTCCCTTCAGCAGCCCACGTGGCAGCAGCTTGGCTTCAGCACTCACCTATCCCTCACGCATGCACGGAGGCCAGGTGAGTGCTGGAGCCACGCCACTGCTCCAGGCACTTTCAGTACCTGGTAAAGACCTTCTTATTTACTTTGAAAGATGCTTCTCACCACCTCCTTGGCGTCACCCTCATCCCTCTTGTCACTGAACTGATTTGTAATGATCAGCCACCCTTTCCCCTAAAGAAATAACCCTGTCCTGACTGATAGGCTGGTGAACTCCAGGGCTCAAGCCAATCAGCACACCAGGTGGGTGGGACCCAGAGAGTCATTGGGAGGAAGAAGGAGTTCTTTGTCAGAAGAAGTTGGCTGGGGGTGCAGAGGAGGACATGTGGCCATGAAGATTAGCTGAAGGAAAATGCCTCTGCAGGTCCTGGGAAGCCAGGAGGGCAGGAAGTTTGAATCCTCAACCAGAGTTTGGTGAGTTCAAGAAAAGGAGTCAGGGCTTTGGCTTCAGGAAGCTAATCTAGGGAAAAGTTGGTTTAGTCAGACTTTGTGTTAGACTTTCAGTTTCTTTGTGTGTGTGCTTTGTATATCCCTGATACTGTTCTATGGTTGCTTACCTGTACTGTAAGCTTTTAAGTGTACTTTTTCATTTTCCTACATAGCTATTCTTTGCAACTGGGTAACCATGATTTTTAAAGTGTGCCACCCCAAAATCATTCGGGGTGTTTTTTGAACTATTATTGTAACCTACTGAGTATAGAGAGGCCAGGCTGGGGGGAAAGGTTGAGTGAGGGGGCCTTCTGCCTCCCCACCAAGTCTCTGGGGTGGAGAAGGCTGACTGAGGGGTTGGGAAAGCCGAGTGAACTAGCGCACAGATGCTCTGTGCAGGTTCAGCTTGTTTGAATAAAATTGTTTTACTTTTTGTTCTTTTTTTAACAAGCCTCTCCAAGTGGGTTTTTAACTCAGAAAAAAAGGGAGTGGGGCTTAAAGGGGTTTTTACTCTGGTGCAAACACGCCTCAGGCAGTCAACAGCTATCAGTTTTCTCACCATGTGCAGGCATACACATGGAAGATTTTTGTACTTTTCTAATAGCAAAATAAAGAGACTTTCCCCTGGGAATTCCAACCCAAGTCCAGGGAGGTTCAAGCTCTGTGTAAAGAAGGGTGATGGCGGCAGCCATTTTTGAACCTACCAAAATTATAGAAGAGTATTAAGAGAAGTCTAGTCATGCAGCTCAGCAGGGATGATTCAGCATTTCTTTCCCTCACATGAGCTTGCTCTGATACAAAGGCTATAAACCACTACATGGTTCAAACTGGTTCAGTCGAACTGACTGGCGCACCTGGTTCATGGACCTGTGGTTCAGTCCTCATTCAGTCCAAATTTGGACCGAACCATGAAAAACAGTCTGCGCACACCCCTAGCCCTCCCAGACTAAAGAGCCAAAGCCCCTTCAACCCCTTCAATGGGGTGACCAGTGAAGTGGCCAAATTTGCAGATGACACTAAACTATTTAAGGTAGTGAAATTCACAATGGATTGTGAGGAACTCCAAAAAGATGTCTTCAAACTGGGGGACAGGGTGACAAAATGGCAAATGTGCTTCAATGTAAACAAGTGTAAAGTGATGCACATTGGAGCAAAAAATACCAACTTCACATATACACTGATGGGATCTGAGCTGTCGGTGACTGACCAGAAGAGAGATCTTGGGGTCGTGGTGGACAGCTCAATGAAAGTCAGTGTGGGGCAGCTGTGAAAAAAGCTAATTCCATGCTAGGAATAATTAGGAAGGGGATTGCAAATAAAAATGCTAATATTATAATGCCCTTATGCAAATCTGTGGTGTGGCCACATCTGGAGTACTGCAAACAGCTTTGGTCACTGTATCTTAAGAAGGACATTGTAGAACTGGAAAAGGTGCAGAAGAGGGCAACCAAAATGATTGGGCCTGGAGCACCATTCTTATGAGGCAAGGCTACAGCATCTGGGGCTCTTTACCTTGGAAAAGAGGCGACTAAGGTGAGACATGATTGAAGTGTATAAAATTATGCATGGAATGGAGAGGGTGGACAGAGAGAAATTTTTCTCCCTCTCTCACAACACTAGAACCAGAGATCACCTCATGAAACTGAAGGTTGTGAAATTTAGGACGGACAAGAGGAAGTACTTTTTCACACAGCGCGTAATTAATCTATGGAATTCCTTGTCATGGGATGTGGTGATGGCCACCAGCTTGGATGGCTTTAAAAGGGGCTTAGACAGATTCATGGAGGACAGGTCTATCAATGGCTACTAGTCTGGTGGCTGTGTGCCATTTCCAGCCTCAGTCACGATGCCTCTCAATACCAGTTGCAGGGGAGCAACAGCAGGAGAGAGTGCACACCCTCACTCTTGCCTGTGGGCTCCCAAGAGGCATCTGGTGGGCCACTGTGTGAAACAAGGTGCTGGACTTAATAGGCCTTGGGCCTGATCCAGCAAGGCTGTTCTTATGTTCTTATCTGGAGACACCAGGCTGATGTCCTTGGACAGCCAGAGTGGATTCAAGAACCAGTTCAGGGAGAGATGGCCTTCTCGAGGAATCAGGATCTGAAGGTGGCATTGAGAGGCAATCTGAGCCTGAAAAGGCAGTAAAGCCATCTACAGAGGATGAGAATGGAAATGGGAGCAACTGATCAGATCCTGGCAGGAGATCAGCATTCCCAGTAACTGAGCCAGATCCATCAGATCTGCCACCTCCTTTTCCCTAATGGCTTGAGCCAGAAGCAAGATCTTGATTTGATGTTCCTCCATAAGAAACATCTGGAATCTGACAATGCCCAATACTACTACACCGGGTGCTCCATATTCTGCAACAGATACAGAGAGCTCCCCTCCTGGTTCACTACAAACCCATGAGTCTGAAGGCACTCCATTGTGGCATGAACATCCCTCAAACCCTATTCCTGTGATAGGGAACAGATGAGAATCTTGTCAAGAGTGGAGGAATAAATTCCCTTTGATCTGAAATGACCACCACCTTGGTCTTGAAGACCCCCAGGATCATGTCAGACCAAATGATAGTGCTCTGTATTGAAAATGGTGGTGGTTGTAAAAGAAGCATAAGAACTGCTGATGACTATCATAAATGGATATGTGAAGATAGGACTCAGACAGGCTGATCAAAGCCAAACAAGTCTCCTTGTCCAGACAAGCTACAATCGACTTCAGTGTCTCCATCCAGATATGCTTTTCCTTTGATAACATGTGCAGCCAGTTGAGAACCAGGATGGCTTTCATATTCTCATTGTGCTTGGGTAAAGAAAAGATTGAACAAATCTCTAAGTAGACTGTTGCAGAGAAATTACTTATGCTCTATAAGTAACTGAACAGGAAGCCAACTTTAAATGAGAAACAAGAGTTTGATATTTATTACTAACTAAAACACAGGCTAATATTCTCTCATGCAGTGAGAGAGAGAACCTCTCAGTTTGAATTCTGAAAAAGTGAGGAAGAGATAAACAAAATAGTGATTCCACCTACAAGCCAGTACACAGACACATTCCAATACAGTGGTCCCTCGACTTACGAACTACTCGACATAAGTATTTTTCAAGTTACAAACGGCAGTTTTAGATCCGGTTTTAGATGCGGTTTTTTCGACTTACAAATTTTTAGATGGGGTTTCCTCGACTTACGAATTTTACATGCGGTTTCCTTGACTTGCCTGCCTGTTTACTGCCTGTTTATTCTTGAAAAGAAATGTTCCTGTGCAGTTTGCAAGCCTTACTGGGGGTCTGGGTCTTTTTTCTAGGCTCCGGAACACATTAATCCGTTCCCAATGCATTCCTATGGGAAACCGCTTTTCGACTTACGAACTTTTCGACTTACAAATGTGCATTCGGAACGGATTAATTTCGTAAGTAGAGGGACCACTGTATATACAATCATGCCTCATATAAAGAACTGAGGCAATGTCCATGGCAAAATCCCAACATAGATAAGGTGTGATGGAACTGGTTCTATTGCCTAGATGTAAATAATGTGTAGCATTTTGCTATAAATCTCCTTAGTGGAATTCTGATCAGTATAATTTGGAATAAGAAATTCCTGTCTGGAAGTGCCACCATTTCTATTGCATCCATCCTGTTGAACAAAAAAAAAAAAAAAAAAAAAAAAAAAAAGAAGAAGAAGCCACTTGTATTTACTTGTTTGAACACAGGATCAAAGTTTCCTCTCTGCAAGTCAAATAGATTCTTTGTTATAATTGCTCTAAGTTATTTCTAGATTTATTTCAACCCCTACTAAACTTTTATATAGCCTCTGGGTCTTATTTAGAGACTTTCATGGTGCCCCATATTAAGGTCTTACGGGTTTTACCTTATTAATTTAAAAGCATTTTAAAATTTATGTTCTGATTTTTATTAATATTTCTGGATTTGGCATCAGTAGATTGTGCTTCAAGTAGAGGATTCAGGCTTTCCAAACATTGGCTTCCTTTTGTGCAATAACTAAGGCTGGTTTGAAACAGATTGTATGTGCCTATTTTGGTTGCATTATTTCTGTAGTCTAGTTTCTCACTGGGAAGGAAGTCTGTTCTGCTGAAGACCATAGGAGGCAGCATACTGTGGATGCCCCCTTTTCATTATCTCCACTCCTCTACTAACCTTGCCCTACATAAACTCAACATTATATTGTGTATCATCCAACTGCATTCGTTCTCCCTTGCTACTCTCTCCTCTTGGAATGGTTTTAGCATTGCCATAGTCGTGGATCTCACCTCTCCCCACCCGCCTAACCCTGTAGAGCAGGCCTGCTCAACTTTGGCCCTCCAGCTGTTTTTGTACTACAACTCCCAAAATCCCCTATCATAGTGGCCAATAGCCAGGAATTATGGGACTTGTAGGCCAACATCTGCAGGAGGGTCGAAGTTGAGCAGCCCTGCTGTAGACAAACCCAGCTGTTAACTCATGTTAAGGGTGCACTTGCCCCTTAACCCAGCTGCCGGTATCATGTGTCTTCTTGGGCTGAGTTCAGCCTGAGGAGACACAGAGATGGGCGCATTGAGCATCTGTCTGATGAGGGAATCCCCCAATGCAACACGTGTGCCATGCGTTGCATTGTGGGATGCCCAGAGGCTGGAACAAGTTCCGGCCCCAGATCCCTTCCACCTTGCTCCGTGCTTCATGAAACTCCATGCTCCCACCACCTTCACTGTCATCATCGTGGGAAAGGTAAGCTTTACTCTGCCTTCCCTGCCCGCATACAATGGTGATTGTGAGAAAATTGCCTCACTGCCTGCTTAGTACATTAGCTGACCCAGATGTCTCACTTTCACTCTTTTTTTTTTTTTTTAAAAAACAAGTCTTTAGCTCTTATTGTTTTGAAGAGATAGCAAAAAATGTCCAGGCAATATTCTGCCCAACTGTTCTGTGAGAAGTAAGCCTTTTCCTGCCTTCCAGCATTCTAGACAATGATGGGGTCGTAGCTCAGTGGTAGCACATCTGCTTTGCATGCAGAAGGTCCCAGGTTCAACCAGTGGCATCTCCAGGGGGCTTTAAGCTCGTATCTTCTCCAGAATGGAAGGTGTGTGTTCACATATCAGCCAGATTTATCCCAAAGTCCCTGCAAGCTATCAGGGAACACTTCACATATGATTCGGGTTTTTCATTGCACATTAGAATGTAGCCTGATTTATATCCACTTTTTGCATCGGTTTTTTGGGGCTACCTCAAACTCGCAGTAAAGCCTTATGGTAAACCTATGGTAAAACCTGCTGTGTTAAAAATGCCCAGGGAGTTATTTGTACATGGCTTCATGCTGCGGGGTACATGTTGAGCAAAACCACTTCAGATTACTCTTGCAGCATTGAGGGAAGCAGCCCCGTCCCTCTGTTCTTGGGTTTTGTTTTGATGCAAGTTCACATAGTGTTTTCTTTCTAGCCAATGAGGGAGGGAGAGATTACTAAAGAGTTACATCTGTATTTGTAAAGAGAGTATTCCTCTTATGCTAATGATTCTACGTCAATGCCTTTCCCGATTTGCTCATTTTCAGAAAAAGTAGCTTAAAACCAGCATTTTTAAAACTGGGAAATACCTCGTGTGTGTGGAGTGGATCCAAGGACCTTGAAGGGACTTCGGGGTAAGTTTGGCTGGTGTGTGAACGCACACACTCTATCCTGAAGGAGATTCGGGGTAGAAGCCCTGTCTGTAAAGCCTCGAGGTAGGGTTGGGAAAGACCTGCCTGAAACCTTGGAGAACTGCTGTCAGATAGTGTAGACAATACTGAGCTAAATGCACCAATGGTCTGACTCAGTATAAGGCAGCTTCCTATGTTCCTATGAAAGGAGGCCATTGTTATGACTGACAAGTAAAAGAAATAATACTTTTATTTCTGCTGCATGCACTGATCAATAAAAAAGGTAGATTTCCATACTCTGTTCCTCCTCCAAAAACAACACTTTCTCAATAATTCACCCCTTCCCCTTCTAACATTTTTCAGATATTTTCTCCTACACTTTGATGTCCACCCTTTTCCTTTGCTATTTAGAAGAGGCAGGCTGCCACATTCATCTAAAGGAAAAGAGAAGAAGGTGACAAAAAATTGAAGGGAGAGATTTGGACAAAAGTAAGTCCTGCTGGAGACCACGTGATATGTGTCTATCTAGGGTCTGCTACTTTGCCTTTGACAGATGTTTGAGATGCAGAAATTAACAAGTGAAGTTTTCCATGGCTACCACTGCCAGTTCCTGAAAGGTAAAATTCTGGTACCGAGATTGGGCTGCAGGGGCAAAGTCCAAGGTGTCCACGGGACAATGCCTCAGGAGGTCAAAAGGGAAGCCTGGTGTGGTCAAGGGGCCACATGATAAAGGGATGGAGGGGCTTCCATTTTTTCTAACCAAGTGTGCTCTTTAGACACTAAAGGCCAAACTGCACATTACACTGGACTGCCATGACTGTAACCTTCAACACAGTTTTGTCCTTATAAAAACAGTTGACGGGGAATTTGAATCTGGGCATGGCACAGGGAAAGAAAGGTCCAACAGCACTCTACTACAAACTATAAATGTTTACAAATCCGACTACAAACTACAGAGTTTCCCCCTCTATGGCTAAGATATTCCAAGATATACCCCCAGTTTTTTGGGGGTGGAACGTAGATCAGAGCAGCAGAATGGCTGAAAAAGCTGGACCCTGGGCCCTGAAACTGGATAACAACTTTTACCTTGTAAAAACAGCTGCAGTTTTTACTGTTTACCTTGTAAAAACAGCTGCAGTATGGAGTTTGCTTAACTTTTTCTTGGAGGTAAGCACGGACTTAACTCTCAAATACCCGTCATTAGGCCAGAACATTTCATCATTCTCATTTGTGAAATATCTTCCACCTTAAACTCCTGGGCTTTTAAACTTCCTTTCTAATGATCCCTTTCAAATTTCTATTTCCAATTTCTATCAGTCCTTGAAGAGCAGCAAAGACGTTGCTAAACATGGAATATTTTGAGAGCTATTCATAAAAAAATCCTACACGTACATGAAAACATGACATATTGTATTAATAACCACCCAGGAATCTAGGCATAATTTATTTCTTGACAGCAACTGACAGTAACTAAAGTCTGAGAATATAACACTGGCAGCTACAGAGTTCTGTTGTCTAATCTGTTAAAAGGGCCAAAATAAAAGATGACAACAATATCTTTTTTTAATTAATAATTTGAGCCTGGCTAATGACATCACAGAAGATGAATGTCTTGGCATGCATTTTAGGATTGTCAGTAGACTATTGGGGATATTGGTATGTGGAATGTGAGAAATTATCAGAACCTATAAAACCTCTATCTGTGAAGACCCACTGGAATTCTTAAACACAATGGCTAACAAAGGTCATGATCGAACAAAGTTAAGGACTTTTAAGTGTTCTTGATTTCAATTGAATAACTTAAGCATGTGCTTAATTCTTCCACTGAAATAAATGGTACCTAAAGTGCTTAACTTTGGAAAGATTGAACCCTGATAATTTAACTTATGATGTCTAAATGGACAGATATTATGGATACTAAGGAGGTCCAATCCCATGCCAAATCTGAGTCAATTCAATTTTAATACAAATTTAGGTGAAAACACAAACACTCAGGTATCAAAACATCCAAAGTCCTATTCACACACTGTTGCACAAAAGTACAACAGTCATACATGACTGAACCTGCATTCATTTTAAAAGTGAATCTGGGTACAGGCCCCACAGATCCATAATACAGAAAGGAAGTATACTGCTGTACCTGTGTTCAACAAAATGGGTGGATAACTGTACCTGTGTACACTGTACACTTGTTGTACGAGTGTTGAATATAATGTGTGAATAGGGCATACGTGACTAGTGTTACCATGATCTGCTTTCAAACAGAAGTATGTAGAAGGACAGGAGGGACCCACTAAGATTCTTGACTAGATGATGAAGCAACGGACAGAAAGATAATGGAAAAGTTAAGCAGAAAGGCTTCTGACAGATGGTTTCTGTGCAAGAGCAGAATTACAAAGGCCCAGAACCACCACTGATATGGTGGGAAGAAAAGGTTAATTGATGCAAAAGACTGACACTTTTCAGCGATTAGCTATAAATGTGCTTCACAGTGTAACTATGGTGTCTCCTTGTATTCTTTGAACACTTAGTTAAGAGGCAGATCATTTGCTCAGGACACACACCAGGACCAATTTGCTGCTTGAGGCAAACCCTGCATCTCCTGGTGGCTCCGCCCCTGGACAGGAGCTGGTACTGATAGCTCCTTCCTATCAGCGGGGCAGGCTGGCAAAGGAGGTGAGGTGCTGGGCATCAAGATGGAAAGACTGGTGATGGGGCAGAGTTTTGTTTTGTTTTGTTTTGAGTTAGATTTTATATGTCACCGTACTCCCATAGGACTCAGGGTAGCTTACAAGCAATAATATACAAAGCAACACAGTTCTATAAAATACATCATACATAACATCATAACCACAACCCCATACAGTACTCATTACATAACATCATAACCATGGATTACCAGATCATTCTACGACCAGCTATCACAGCGACCGAACACCCGATGGAACATTTCTGTCTTGCATGCCTTATGGAAAGCCAACAAATAATGGAGAGCTCTGATATTATCCAGGAGACCATTCCATAGAGCCGGGGCCACCACTGAGAAGGCCCTGGCTCTCATTGATTGCAGTTTAACATCTCTAGGGCCTGGGATCACCAAGGTATTACTTGTGGCCGATCTCAGGACCCGGTGAGGGACATGTTGAACAAGGCGGTCCTGGAGGTATGGAGGGCCCATATCGTGTAGATGTTAAAGTTAATATCTTAAACCTTGAGAGTTGAGGTGGGGGTGGCAGCAGCAGGAGGAGGGTGAGGTAACATCTATGGCAGGGTGTGTGCGTGCGCACACGTGTGTATACACTCAATGTCCTATGGCACACCCAGTCCCTGAGGTTCTCACCTTACCCAGCAGCATGAGGGAGCTGCCCCCAACACACAGATGGGGTAAAATTATTTCATTCTAAATGCTAGTTTGTGGGAGTCAGCAGTTAAATATTCCATATAATCTATCTTGCTTAAAAAAAAAAGAGCATTTCAGGCAATCAAGAATAAGTTTGTTTAAAGTAGGATGGCAGAGACATCTGGCTTTCTTTCTAGTAACCATTCATTCCCACTGGTGCAATTAATAAAAGTTATGCATAAATCACAGGAAGATCATTAAATCCACTGGCTCATACTGTTAAATAATTGCCAAATGCATATTGCACATAAAAAAATGTGCATGTGTGCTGATCTGATGATTTAAGAATACTTAGGGCTGTTGTTTCTCTTCAGAGCATTTCTACCCAGTTCCTCTGAGCTTCATTTTCATGCAGATCCTAGGTGATCAGCAATGGAGAAGCAGAAGAACCAGTGACTGAAATCCTTTCTGGCTGCCTCAGAAACAGGGACAGCACACGTAGTAGCTGGATTCACATGTAATGGGAAAATGGAGGTGAAGGAACCTGGGGTTGACTTTTTTGTACATCTGAATTTGTGAAACCCCGGTCCTGTCAGAAAAGAGACCCAAGATTTCCTTTCCCAAACTCTAATTTGAACTCTCAGTCTCTAGTGAGTTTCGCTGGGACTTCCAGCCACCAGCATTACATGCGAATATAGAACTGCAGGCTTCACTCACTGTAATCAGAGTTGAGGATGGAAGCTCCTCCCTCCAAGCAGTGATTGGCTGTCAGGGTTCCATCATATCAGAAGGAAGCCCGCACAGTCAGTTCCCTCTCCTCTCTGCAGTCTCCCTGACTGCAGTGTGGCTCCTGTCTGGTCCGAACTCGAGCAGGTAAGCACACGGCAGGGATAGGGGACCACTCAGGAGGAACCACAGGTCAATTTGACCCTCAGTTCACATTATGTGTGAATAGGCCCAGTAGTTTAACCACTTCACAATCTCATTCTCCTAGAAGAATACATTTTAGAAGATTAAGCCATCAATGACAGATTGCAAGATGACTTGAGTTCATTCAGTAGCTTAGCCTAAACAAATGTATGGCACAATTAGACCTCCAGCAGCCCTGGAAACTGATAGCTAGCCATTGAAAAGATGAAGGAGCAGATACAGTTCAGGATGCAAGTTATAGGAGCCTCTTGTTCACAGCACCTTGTAGAGTCTTCAGCAACAGTATGGTTGTTCAGATTCTATCAATATTTTAGTGAAGAAAAGGACTCCTTTGTCTATCCAGCATAGCAGCCATGTTTTCAGCTCAGTGTTAAAGGCTACAAGCCTTGTTTTTTAAACTTATTTTCCCATGACCTTCAGGTACATTTATTATCCCAAACATACTTCTGGACCCTGGATATATGGACATGTTGATGGTTAAAACTCAAAGAAACCTAACAAAATCAGGATGAAACTAAGTGCTACAGATGGGGAGAAGAACCTTGACCAGGATTGGAACCTGGCCATGTGAGGAATTTAACCCTTTCCTATCATGCTTGTCCCAATAAAAATCACATTCCTGAAGCTGCCCCAGCTTCCATTGGCGCTATTTGACCGAACGGGGGGAATAAAACATGCAGGGCCAAACTACACATTATATTAAATGCATAATTTGGCCCTGCATGTTTGATTTTTTTTAATGGCTAAACTACGCGTTTAATATAATGTGTAATTTGGCCTTTAATGATTTAGTGATTAGAGTGTTGGGCACATGTTGAGGAGACGGGGATTCAAATCTCTGCTCAGCCATGAAGTTCACTAGGTGGCCTAGGCTAGTTACTGTCCCTCAGTCTATGCTAACCCACAGGATCCTTCTGAGATAAACTGGGATAAACTCACATATGCTGTCACAGCTAGATGGCGAATGAGGCTGGGTGAGGCAGCTGCCACAGGGAACAGATGGCTTAATGGCTGACTGCCTCTGGACACCTCTCTATGTCCCTGCAAATATTTTATGACAGCCACTCTGCTCGTCAGCTCTCACCTCTGGTATTTCCAAAGCCAGAGGATACCACAGGGATAATTGGCTTGTGGTGGCCAAGCATTCATAGCGACATTGCTTTTTGATCCTTTGATGTTGGCTCTTCCTATAATTGTGAAGCAGAATTATTATTATTATTATTTATTTATTTACACAGTCAGACAGGTGTTATTGACTGGTTTGTTTTATTCAGACATTGAGTCCTTCCCAAGGACCTGGGATGGCTGAATTTTATTGTCAATGTTGTTGCTGCTGTTATAGATATCATCGCAGAATATAGGCTGTTCCCAGTAAAGTTGCTTTTTGTAATTGGCTGATGGTGATTTCTGTGGCCCCTATGGTGTTGAGGTGCTCTTCAAGGTATTATTATTATTATTATTATTATTATTATTATTATTATTATTATTATTATTATTTCGATTTCTATACCACCCTTCCAAAAATAGCTCAGGGCGGTTTACACAGAGAAATAATAAATAAATAAGATGGCTCCCTGTCCCCAAAGGGCTCACATTCTAAAACGAAACATATGATAGACACCAAGCATTGGATCGTTCATCAACTAACAGGGAACATAAACTGGATTTAGACCATCAATTTTACCTTACTGAGGATGTGTTGTTGCATTAGTAATCCTGTTCAGTACAAGAGGATCTGCAGGTTCAGATATTTGGTGTATGTGCTTGGCTGAGGAGGCAATGGGGTGAAGCTATCATCTGTGGGATTATGACTGAACACCTCTAAGTCAGAATCCCCCCTAAACGTAATGATACCTCAGTATCATGGAGCCTGAATGGAAGGCCTGGTGGGGCTTGGGCTGACCCTGTATGCTACCTAGGGTTCCTCGGTGAAATATAAATGCAATAAATACACACATACATAAACAAACAGACTGGATTGTGCAGCGTCTGCTTCTTATGACGACACAGGCAGTGCCATCCTTAAGGACTGAAGCATAAAAATTAGAGACACCCCTGCCCTGTACATGTTCAATGGCACACAGAAATGGAAGTTGGAGGCAGGAATAAATGGTGCTCCCTATGGAATCTGCTGCCCAAAGCCCCTGCTTCATGGTATGGCTGGCCCTAGGCACATGTAGTAGACTTCTCTACAAGGAGAATAGAGAATTTTATACAACACCCATCATATACATCATAACATAGCTGCAGTGTTTCTAGAAGAGAACTATCTTAATACAATTAAGAATTCAGTGCAATTATGTCAAAAAAGAGACCCATGCCATCCCTGAAATAAAATAATCATGAAGAGATCAGACAAAAAGATATGGCTATTATAATTATCTAATTTGTGGTTCAAAGCCAGACTACAACAATTACGTTCACTCAAGGGAATTTGTGTATAGGTGGCTCTCATTATTCACGGCGGTTCCGTTCTGGCCTACAACCATGGACAATGAAACCACGGATAATGAAACCTTAAGTCAATGAGAATTCGGGGGTTAGGTTCTGGAGCCCAGGAAAATGACTGGAAAAATGACTGAAAAAACAGGGTAAAAACAGAAATAAGGATGGAGCACAGCACTCTACCTTGGCTACCACAGTTCTCCCGCTCTCCCACTCTCCAGCTCCTCCAACACCTCCCAGCTTCCCCAGTAATGTGTAATCATGACATTTCCTCACTTGCTGTTCAAGTCCAGCACTTAGCAGCACAAGCCCCTTGGCCTGATTGGTTGGTAGGTTGGCCAAAAAGGCAGCACAAAATTAAATCCAATTCAAGTAAACACACACAGAGGAGTGTGTGAGAATCAAGAAGTGAGAGAAGAATCAATTTTAATGGATAAATAAAATCAAATTTTAATCTAAATTGAATTTTTAATTGCAATTTAAATTAAATACAGTACTGTAATTATAAAAAAATTAATTGCAAATAAAATGTCATCAAAATTTAAATTTATAAAAGTGATAATTAGGATCTTACGAGGACAGCACAATGCTGTAAGAGGCTCCAGAAAATGGCTTGAAGAAGCTCCACAATAATGGCTTTAAAAGCCTCCAAATGTTCCACAACAATGGCTCCTGAAGGCTCCCTAAGGATACCAAATGCTCCCAAAATGGATTTTAGAAGCACAAATAACTAAACATGCAGACCAAAGCACTCCACTGTCCTCCTCCAAGCTCCTCTCACAACTAGGAGTGTGCACAAAATCAGCTGGCCTGGTTTGCTTCGAGTCCGAACTAGACCCGAATTTGGAAAAACAACAACCCCATTTGGTGTGTTTTTTTGGGGGGGGAGGGGTCATGAATAAAATAAAAATAAAATAAAATAAAATAAATCTTTTAGTCACTTTCACCTTCTGGGGGTCGCTAGCATAGCTGCAGAGAGGCCTCCAGAGGTGCCTCCTTCCCCTGCTGGCCTCTGAAATTGCCCCCAGTGCCTGGTTTGGGTGCTCTTTGGCCTGTTCTGGGCCTAACCCCCATCACGGTGGCCATTTTGGAGGCCACCACACATACCTAATGGGTCTTTGCATGGCCTGGACCAGGCCATGCAGAAGCCCGTTAGGCATGTGCGGGGGCCTCCAAGATGGCCACCGCAACGGGGGTGAGGCCTGGAACAGGCTGATGAGCACCCAAACTGGGTGAGGGGGGCAATTTCAGAGGCCGGCAAGGGGAGGAGGCACCTCTGGGAAACTTGTTCGACCTTGCACCTGTTTGCACACCCCTATTCACAACCCATGAGCATGTGGGAATTGAGCTGGTCTTGTGGTAGCAAGCATGACTTGTCCCCTTAAGCTAAGCAGGATCCACCCTGGTTGCATATGAAAGGGAGACTAGAAGTGTGAGCGCTGTAAGATATTCCCCTTAGGGGATGGAGCTGCTCTGGGAAGAGTATCTAGGCTCCAAGTTCTTTCCCTGGCATCTACAAGATAGGGCTGAGAGAGATTCCTGCCTGCAACCTTGAAGAAGCCGCTGTCAGTCTGTGTAGACAATACTGACCTATGGTCTGACTCAGTATATGGCAGCTTCCTATGTGCAGCAAGAGCATGACCATATAAGGCAGAACTGTGCTGCTGAAAACCGCGGATATGTGAAGCCATGTACTGTGGATAACGAGACTGGGTATATATTGCCCGACTGCAGATATGCGATACTGCGAGTGCCGAAACCACGGATAATGAAGGCCACCTGTATTCCATTTTTGGCCATGTTTTGCTGTGGAAGTTACTCCCTACCATGCAGAGAAGTGAATGTATGAAGTACGGTAAGTAACATCAATTTTTTTAAAAAAAAACACACTGTGGTTATTATTGGGGCACCAAAGAATTTTTTTTTGCTAATGTTGTAAGTAGAAATGTGCTATGAAATACTGATATGTTCTCAGATTTTGTGTTTTGTGCTACTCAGGGTGTATAGGAAAAACAAACTATTCCCAAATAGCTGGAAAATGGTAGTGTGAAGCTGACAACATGCAACTTGCAAGTGCAGACATTTCAAAGGAGAATTTCAAGAGAGACCCCCTCATCACAATTCTCACAGGATTGTAACAATATCAGAACTTTCCCCACAGACTGTCAGGGAGGAGTGCTGTTGGTTTCTAGCCTAATTTCCAGCAGTCTTTCAGCACCTCACATGGAAGCTGTTATAACATTCATTTACTTTTATTGATACAAAACATCTCAAATCCTGTCAGCCATTCTTCATAGGTACCCAGAAATCCAGACTAACATTGCATGTGCTGATAAACATTTTACTCACACAATGGAGAATGGCTGACGTTTGTCAATTCCTCCCTTCCCTCTGCAGCCCACATTCCTGCAACCCTCAGGGACATCTTTTTGGGAGGCACAGTGAACAGCAGAGGGAAGGAGAGATCAGCTAAAATGATCCCTCCTCCACTGTATACGTGAAACCTTTCTTGGTGCACACACTGTTAGGGATGTGCAACCCCCTGAACCGGTCCGGTCTGGCATGGGGGGGGGCCTGTAGCTTTAAGGGCAGGGGGGTAGTACTTACCCCCCCACCGCTTTTCCCCCTCCAGCACTGTGTTATTTTCCAAAGTTTCTGGGGCGGCAGCGTTCCTCCCTGCCGCCCCTGCTCCCGTCGTTAGCCCGCAAGAGCTGATGTAAAGAGCACGCATGCGCCTGTTCTGGCGTGCGTGTGCACCTGTCGCTGCCGCGCGCGCGCTCCACATACGTCACACGGTGACGTATGCGGAGCGCGCGTGCCGGAACGGGCGCATGCGTGCTCTTTACATCGGCTCTTGTGGGCTAACGATGGGGGCAGGGGCGGCAGGGAGGAACGCTGCCGCCCCAGAAACTTTGGAAAATAACACAGCGCCGGAGGGGGAAGAGCAGCGGGGGGGGGGAGAACTACCCCCCACCCTTAAAGCTACAGCCCCACTCCGTGATGAACCGCCGGACCGGCTCGGAACCGGACCGGTTCGGAGGCCTCCAGCATGGCCTCTGAACCGGTTCGGGCACATCCCTACACACTGTTCATCTGGATGTCAGACAAGATCATCTTCCGACTGAGGTGCCATCAGCTCATCCTATCCTCTTTTGCTAGTGCACAGTCTGTAAGGGAACACTGATTGGCCAACACTCACTCACTAAAGTGCAATTCCCATTTAAAGTCATATTAAAAAACAAACAAACCTTGAACTTAACACTAGGTATTTTAGAACAGCTTTGGGACTAGAGAGAAAATCATCTCTTTTCTACATTTAATATTTGGAAATGCTCTAGGGTTTGAGGAAAACATTTTCATTAGAATGTTTGATGTCGTTAAAGTGCTCCAGGGCAGTTAGATTGCTTCAGTCAACATTTCAGAATTGCTTCCGGACTGCAGTAAGGATTCAATGAAGTGCCTCTACATTCTAATTTTTTTCAGCTGAAGAATATATGTTTTAAATATGTAAAAGAGATCTCATATGAAAAAAGTACAGAGCAATCTTAAGCACTACCCTGTTTCTATATTGCCAAAAAGCCCCACAGAAACAGGGTAGTGCTTGAGATTGCTGTGTACTTTTTTCATATGAAATCTCTTTTTCAGTTTTTAGATTTTCTCATGAGCGCCAGAACTGGGTGAGGGGGGCAATTTCCGAGGCCGGCAAGGGGAGGAGGCACCTCTGGGAAACTTGTTTGACCTTGTGCCTGTTTGCACACCCCCTCTAGTCCCAAAGCAAATTGATGGAAAGCATCCTCAAGGATAAAATTGTAAAGCACATAGAAGAACAGGCCCTGCCGGGAGTGAGCCAGCATGGCTTCCACAAAAGTAAATCTTGCCTCACCAACCTTTTGGAGTTCTTTGAGAGTCTAAACAAGTGTGTGGATCAAGGTGATCCAATTGACATAGTATACCTGGACTTCCAAAAAGCTTTTGACAAAGTTCCTCATCAAAGACTCCTGAGGAACCTTAGTGGTCGTGGGATAAGGGGACAAGTACATGTGTGGATTGCGAACTGGTTGAAGGACAGGAAACAGAGGGTAGTTATAAATGGAGTTTTCACAATGGAGGGAAGTAAGAAGTGAGGTCCCCCAGGGATCTGTACTAGGACCAGTGCTTTTTAATTTATTCATAAATGATCTAAAAGCAGGGGTAAGCAGTGAGGTGGCCAAATTTGCAGATGATACCAAACTCTTTTGGGTAGTGAAATCCAAAACGGATTGTGAGGAGCTCCAAAAGGATCCCTCCAGACTGGGGGAATGGGCAACAAAATGGCAAATGCAGTTCAATGTTGGCAAGTGCAAGGTGATGCACATTGGGACGAAAAACCCCAACTTCAAGTATATGCTGATGGGATCTGAGCTGTCAGTGACTGACCAGGAGAGGGATCTTGAGGTCGTGGTGGACAGCTCGTTGAAAGTGTCTACTCAATGTGTGGCAGCTGTGAAAAAGGCCAATTCCATGCTAGGGATCATTAGGAAGGGGATTGAAAATAAAACAGCTAATATAATACACTTATACAAAACTATGGTGCAACCACACTTGGAGTACTGTGTACAATTCTGGTCACCACATCTTTAAAAGGACATTGTAGAACTGGAAGAGGTACAGAAGAGGGCAACCAAGATGATCAGGGGCCTAGAGCACCTTTCTTATGAGGCAAGACTACAACACCTGGGGCTCTTTAGTTTAGAAAAAAGACGGCTGCGGGGAGACATGATAGAGGTCTATAAAATCATGCATGGAGTGGAGAAAGTGGAGAGAGAGAAATTCTTTTCCCTCTCACACAACACTAAAACCAGGGGTCACTCCATGAAATTGATTGCCAGGAGGTCTAGGACCAACAAACAGAAGTACTGTTTCACACAACATGTGATCCACTTGTGGAACTCTCTGCCACAGGATGTGGTGACAGCCAACAGCCTGGATGGCTTTAAGAGGGGTTTGGGTAACCTCATGGAGGAGAGGTCTATCAATGGCTACTAGTCGGAGGGCTGTGGACCACCTCCAGCCTCAAAGGGAGGATGCCTCTGAGTACCAGTTGCAGGGGAGTAATGGCAGGAGAGAGGGCACGCCCTCAACTCCTGCCTGTGGCTTCCAGTAGCATCTGGTGGGCCACTGTGTGAAACAGGATGCTGGACTAGATGGGCCTTGGACCTGATCCAGCAGGGCTGTTCTTATGTTCTTAACATCTTAGTTACATAGAGAATGCATTGACCTAGCTTTTCTAAACACTCCCTACCAAGGTTTGCTCTTTATCCCAAGCATTCAATAGAGTTACATCAGAGAGCAGTAGGGATGTGAGCAAACCAGTCCAAACGACTGACTGTTCAGCCAGTTTGAAGGCAGGGGGGCATACCTTTAAGAGCAGGGGAGGGTGCTCTTATCCCTCGCGCCATGTTTCCCCCGCCAGTGCTCCATTTTAAAAGTGTCTGTTGGGGCAGCAGCATACCTCCCTGCCGCCCCGTGTCCTCTTTGACTGGAAGTAACAGGAAGTACCTGGTGTGTATGCACCCACTGGGCGCATGTGCACATACATAGCGCCCACCCAACATGCGTGTGAACAAGCGCAATGTGTGTGCGCGTGGGGGTACTTCCTGTTACTTACAGACGAAGAGGACACGGGGTGGCAGGGAGGTATGTTGCTGCCCCGATGGACAGGGGTGGATTAAACCTTTTGCTATCCATAGGCAACCAAAGATTTACCACCCCAGGGACAAGAGTAAGGGGGCTTGGAGTGGGGAGGGAAACTTAATTCTTCTTTTTAACCTTTAAAAATGCCACTATGTGGCATTTTAGCCTGCCTCCTAAACCATTACAGGAGGTGAGGTCGGGCACTGGAGAACGACAGCAAAATAGGTCTTCACAATGACATAGAGCGGGTGATTTCAAGCCTCTGTGCACGTGCATGCACAGAGGCCCGAAATGCCCGATCTGTGTCATTTGCAAGTAAGCCGGGCTTGAGTGAAGACCTATTTCGCTGCCATCTCTGTGCCTGCCTCCAGTGCCTGAACTCACCTCTTGCAATGGTTTAGGAGGCAGGCGGAGCCTCCGCTGCTACACAGTGGCATTTTTAAATGTTATAAAATGATTAAGTTTCAGTTGCCTATATTGCCCATGCGGTAATCCGCCATTGCTGATGGACACTTTTAAAATGGAGTGCCAGCGGGGGAAATGTGGCAGAAGGGATAAGGGCACTCTCCTCTGCCTTCAAGCCATCCCCCGCCAGTTCCGTGCACATCCCTAGAGAGCAAGAAGAGACATTCAACTTCTTGCAGCTGCAGTGGAAACGCCAAAGAAACTTCCAGTTCTCCGGCAATTTCCTTCAGTTCTTCTCAGCCCTTTTGATCTCAATTTCAGACTACCTGAAAGCATACTGTGCAGACTATCAATTCACACACAACGTGGCAAGCAAGGTTACTATGAACTGCGGGTTCCCCATGAGAGTGTGCTACCAGTACTAGTCCTGCTGTCTGAACCTGGAAATGCTGGCTTATTCTGCAGCACTTCCCTCCAGCAACCTGACATCTGGGTTGCCGGAGGAAAGTGCTGCAGGATAAGCAGACATTTCCAGATTTGGACAACAGGACTGGTGTGGAAGCATGCACGCGTAGGGATGTGGCATGGGGTAAGGTTCATGGCAACTTTAATTGCCACACTGTGTGAACCCATTTTAAAGTGTTTTTTAAAAAACTACTTATTTCAAGGTTTTCAAATATTACAAAGAAATATGAGAATGCAATATGCGCATCTCAGTTAACAAGTTTTAACTCTTTCCCATTTCATTTCCTATTTAGTTTAACAGGATGTGAAATGGAAAAGGGTTACAAGTCAGATTAAAAAATAAAGGAAGAAGCAAGAAGATAAGTATCCTAGCAATCAATCTGAACTTAGAGAATAGGTATTGTTCGAGCTCCAAACTTGCCCATCAACTGAATTCAACGTGTTCCATATTTCAGTTTTAGACTTCATTTGTTAATGCTTTATCAAAATTAGTATCACATCATGGCAAGTATACATTAAAAAACCCACTGGTTTTTATAGCACTTCCTTCTATTATCTGTGCAATATTTTAAAAAATGGAACTTGTATTTTCTTTAATTAGTATTTGATACAGTATTAATATTCCTATTTATCTTTTACATGCCATATGGATTAAATTCTCATTACTTTTGATCTTAATACTTTTAAAATATGTAAATCAGACATCCTCTTTAAAGCAGTTTTTGCTTACCACATCTATTATTGCCTTGGGCTACAGGAAAATATCTGAATTGCTAAAATTTCAAAATTGCACTGAAACTTTGAAAATCAAGCATTAAAATGATCTATTGCCACAAATAATAAGCAAGTGTAATGCATCTATTCAAATACATCAGTACCTGAATCATAACACTGAATGTGGCTGTCTACCAGCCAAAGATAGACTCATGGTAAGATCTGTCATTCTACAGATCTACTATCTACAAAAAAGTTAAGCTGACATTCTGATATTCTAAACTGATTTTATGGTTTGCTCTGTATATGGTAGGAAGCAAAAAAGGTCACACCAGCACAATGTCATGAAAAGCACAAGGTTATTCTGACGATGCAGGTACATCAGTTTGATGTCATAGGTAGGATTTATTTAGCCCCAGAACTGTTTCATTTACAGGGATAATCTCTAAATGTGTAGAATGTGCTTTTGAGTTTGTGCATATTTCCCCCCCATTATCACTGAGAGTGTTTAACATTAAGCATTTTTAGTAGCAATATTGGGCAGCAGCGATATAGGAAGGTGCTGGAGGCAGATGATCACTTCAGAGTCAACGACAAAGGCATCATTTCATACTGTGCGGGAGGAGGCAATGGTAAACCACTCCTGTATTTTACCAAGAAAACTACATGGATAGACAAAATAGAATGATTGTCAATGTAGTGCTGGATGATGGGTCCCTCAGGTTGGATGGCACTCAACATGCTACTGAGGAAGAGCTGAGGATCTGTCAGAGTACCGATGGTGCTTATGACACGGTTAGATATAGCAATGACAGTACTTGGGTACAATGTGGTCAGTGACCAACTAATATCAACTAGATTTCGTGGACAACCCTTTAACATGACAGTTCTTCAAGTCTATGCCCCAACGACTGATGCAGAAGAAGAGGATGTTGATGAATTTTATGCTCAAGTTCAGTCTGAAATTGGCAGAACATGCAAGCAAGATGTGCTGCTGGTGGTTGGAGACTGAAATGCCAAAGTTGGAAATGGTAAGGAGGAAAACACAGTCAGACTGTATGGCCTAGGAAACAGAAATGAAGCAGAACAACTTATTAGTTTCTGCCAAGCCTATGATCTCTTCATTGTTAACACATTCTTCATACAATGAAAGCGGTGCCTATATACATGGACTTCACCAGATGGAGTACACAGAAATCAAACTAATTACATTATTGGTGCAAGCAGGTGGAAGAGCTCAGTTATAACAGCAAAAATGTGGCTGGGGGCCAATTGTGGAACAGATCACGAATTGCTCACGTGCAGGTTCCAAGTCAAGCTAAAGCGGAAAAACAAAGCTGTCCAGCTTCCACGATATGATCTTGAGAATGTACCCACCATTTCCAAGGAAAAAATCAGAAATCGCTTTGAAGTTCTGAACCTCATTGATAGGGAACCAGAGGAACTGTGGAATGAAATCAAAGAGGTTGTTAAGGATGAATGTGAAAAGAGACTGCCAAAGTCCAAGAAGTAGAAGAAAGCAAAATGGATGGCAGTACAGATGGTGGAAATCCCCAAGAAGAGGAGAGAAGCCAAAGTCAAGAAAAATAAAGACCTCAGGAAGGAACTTAATAGGGAATTTCAGAAAGCTATTAGAAGAGACAGGCTGTAAAGACCTTGTGGATGGAAATAGACACAGAAAAACAAGGAATGTTTTCCAAAAGATCTCTAAACTCAGAGGGAGGGTTCAACCTCAAATTGGTATGTTAAGGGATGCCAAAGGACAGTCAGTAACTGATTCAGAGAAGATCAAACAGAGATGGAACGACTATACTGAAAATCTGTACAGCAGGGATGTCAACATCCAAGATACTCCAGAAAAAATTCCCTACTTGCAAGAAACTCTAGTACGGGAAGATGAAGTTAGGTCAGCACTCTGGTCATTACCACGTCGGAAGGCAACATGAATTGATGGAATAGCTACAGATATATGGCAAGCAACAGAAGAAGGATCAATCAAGGCTCTAACCAAACTATACCAACAAATTTGGAGAACAACACAGTGGCCAATAGATTGGAAGAGGTCAGTCTACATACCCATACCAAAGAAAGGAGACTTAATAGATTGTGCAAACCATAAAACAATATCCTTAATTTCACATGCTACCAAAATAATGCTCAGGATCATCTAATACAGATTAGAGCCCTATGTGGAATGGGAAATGCCAGATGTTCAAGCTGGTTTCAGAACAGGCTGAAGAACAAGAGACATCATTGCTGATGCACGCTGGATAATTGAGAAAGCCAAAGAATACCAGAAGAAGTCAATATGTGCTTTACTGACTACAGAAAAGCCCTCTGTTGCATCGACCATGTCAAGTTGTGGAATATCCTTAGGAAAATTGGAGTGCCAGAACATCTCATTGTTCACATGAGAAACGGATGATCTGCAAGGTTTAGTAATGAAATTCAAAGAGCACAGTGAAAAAAATGGGACTATGACTAAATGTAAAGGAGACTAAACTAATGACAACGGGTACAGCAACCAGCCTCAGAACTGATAATGAAGACATGAAGTGGTGGATAGCTTCTGCAATTTAGTATTGACCATCAACTGTAAAGGATCCAGCAGTCAAGAAATACGCTGCAGAGTAGCATTTGGTAGGGTTGAAATGAAGGCCTTGGAAAGGATATTTAGATGCCGTGACATGTCTATACCTACAAAGATTAGAATAGTTTGGACAATGGTTTTTCCCATGATACTCCATGGATGCGAAAGCTGGACTTTGAAGAAGCAAGACAGAAAAGGCCTTGACGCTTTTGAACTTAGTGCTGGAGAAGACTCTTGAGGATACCATGGACAGCCAGGAAAACAAACAAATGGATCATAGAATAAATCAATCCAGAATTTTTACTCGAGGCACAAATGACCAGGCTCAAACTATCACATTTTGGACACATTATGAGAAAACCCAGCTCCCTTGAGAAGTCCATAATGCTGGGGAAATGTGAAGGAAGGAGAAGAAAAGGACGACTAGCAGCAAAGTGGATGGTCGATTACGACAGCAATGAACACACCACTGCAAGACCTTAAAGGCCAGGTTGAAGACAGATCATCCTGGAGAGAATCTATCCATGTGGTCGCTAAGAGTCGACACCGAATTGACAGCACTTAATCAGTCAATCAATCAATCAATCAATCGCCTACTTTCCTTAAGGAAACTAAGCTAATGAGATCACCCAGCATCCTCTCTGTGTGTGTGTCTGTGTCCATCTGTGTGTGTTTCCTCCACTATCAACATCACAACGCCTGGACCAATATGTACCAAACTGTGTACCGTTGTAGGGACATATAGAGACACCTTAATGGCATAGTTTGCGATGATGTCATCCACCCCGATTCAAGATGGTGGACATGTTAACATTTGATGTGAAAGTGGGCGAACTTGTGAACTGTCTAACCAATTTGAACCAAGTTTAGTCCAGTTGTAGGGATAGTGAAAGGAGAGTAGCAGGGGCGTAGCAAGGTTGGAGTGGGCCCAGAGACAAGATTTTAAAATGCCCCCTCACTCACTGAAGCTCAGCTCATGAAGTAAAGAAATCTTAAATGAGGCTGAATAGTGGTAACAAAAACCATAGTGATTTATATTATATTATATATATCTCCTATGTGCTACAATAGAACATCATCTTAAATTATTTTTAAAAGGTTTTGTAAACTGTGGACGATGGAAGTCATTTAATGGTACTAAAGAAAGACACGCTGTTCTGGCAAATCCAGGTCTTAACATTAACATCAATTTTGGAGGATGAATACAACTGAAGGAAGTCCGGGCGGGTGTGCGGCTGGTGGAGTCAGTCATGTGACTTGCCTCTGGGGCCCCCCCAAGGCAGTGGGCCCCCAGACAACTGTCTCCCCTTGCCCTATTATGGTTACGCCCCTGGAAAGTAGGCAGATTAGTTCTTACCAGAACTTATTTCCGTCATAGAAATGGTTGCATGTGACAATCTTCCCATACTGAGAAAAATGTGGTGTGTGAAATCATCCTGAGTATACCTTCTGCATCAGAGAGCATGTTTAAGGCCTCATTAATGGCAAAATGCTCCTGTTCAATTGCTTAGTAACTGGCTACCAGTCCTGTAGAATCCAGCTGGCAACTGGATGATAATTAGGATCTTATGTGGGCAGCACCAGGCTGTAAGAGGCTCTAGAAAATAACTCGAAGAAGCTCCACAGGAATGGCTCCTCTTGTCAAGATAATATGTATATCAAACAACGCTGAAACGACTTCAGCCTGTCTGCAATATGCTACTACTATTTATTTCTTATACCTTGCTTTATCACAGGATTAAATAAAATATTGGCCAAGGATATGCAACAATGAAAAGATTAGGGAAGAGAGCTGGTCTTGTGGTAGCAAGCATGACTTTTCTCCTTAGCTAAGCAGGGTCTGCCCTGGTTGCTTTTGAAAGAGAGACTAGAAGTGTGAACACTAAGATATTCTCCTCAGGGCTGTCCCTGGGGCTGGGGCTGGGGCTGGGGGTGAATCAACATGTGTGGGGACCCCTTAACATTTTGTATGATTACAAAATCATACTGACTGATGGCATACTGTGTAAATAGTGCGAGTGAGTGAGGTTTTTGGACATGTCCAACCAGCTTGGTCATATAGTTCATCTGTAAGGGGGGAAAGTTAAAAGCACAACACATGCCCCTTGCTACACAGTTCTTACTCAGACATTCTGGATTGCAAACCAACTTGAGCATAGTGCATGTACAAATAAAATAAATAAAGTTTATTTAGATGTTTACAGTTAGCCCTACTTTTACTAGTTGTGAAGTACTCAATGGACAGAGAGAACTCTTCCTGGCAGCTTTACTGCAGTTTGTCCAAACCATTTCAGGTTAAAGGTTTATTATAGAACCTCACATTTGGATTTTTTATTTTTTATTTTCATGGCCTAAATTAGAGTTAGATAGAATTTTCTACTCTGTGCTCAGTGGATTTCAAGTAGAGTTACCACATTCATTAGAGAGAATTTCTGGACACAACTGTCAAAGGAATGGTGGTGCAAATTTTGAAACACTTTTTTTAATGAGAGAGAGAGAGAGAGAGAATTGGAAAGAGCGCTGAACAGTGGAGCTCTGTGGCTGGTTTTGCACATTTCCCCCTATAGTGTTATTTATATTGGAGAGGATCAGGAGCTCATATAGCCCTAGAAGCAGTAATTGGGAGTGGAGCTTCAGCAGAGCTTCATCTTTCTTGTTGCAACCATAAAGCACAGTTGTGTTTTTAAGGCCAGTTACTCCTTGCATTTCTCCCTGCACTCTACAGAAAATACTTCTTGTTGGTTAAGAGGGGTCCTCACAAGACTGCAGGTGCTGCTTCAGGCAATGAGTGTTCTAGAAAGAAGTGGGGCCCCAACAATGCCACTAGAAAAAAGTGGGCTCTCTCTATCCATATACTTCACAGCGAAACACAGAGGCCCACTACCACCCTCGCTAACTCTAGAAATGAAATAGAAAAGGGAGGAAGGTGTTAAACTATGCCATAGAGAGAGCGCCAACTTAGCCAGTTAGTACTGCTGGTGCCAGAGAAAGGGTAAGAATATGGAACTTTTAAACACTGATATTATGTTTAAAGGACTGACTCCTTCACTTTATATTTTGTAAATTATTTATTTGTATTGGTTTGTTCTATGTTTCCTCTGGTTCTGCAAAGCTCTGCAGAGGTTAAAAGGTTGCAGCTTCTGACTGACAGCTTAAGTTTGAGGTAAGAAGTTGGGTATTGGAGGGAATGTATCTAAGTGATCTGCGTGGTTGTCTCCCCCTCCCCCAGACGAAGGTTTGGGTTGCCTGAGGGAAGAATCGCCCTATTTGGTTTGTGTATCTTTTCTGAGGGTGGGGGGAGAAGTGAATAAAGAGAGAGAGTTGGAGAGGAAATTGGACTGCTGTGTGAGCTAAGGGGCTGGAAGGTAGTGAGAGAGCTGGGCCTACTGGAACTTGCTAGGCCTTAGTCTAGCAAGCTTGTTTGTTCTATAGCTTTACTTTACTATTGTCTCTGTCTGTTGTTTTGTCCTCACTTCACGCCTGCTTGCCCACCACACTACTAAGCTTTCGTTATTTGGAGAGACAGAGGTTTCAGTGACTGGGGGTGGAACTAGTTAAAAAAGCTAAAAACCCTAAACTGGGGGCAGTTTAGGGTGTTTAGACTGAGGGCCAGCTGAAGCCAAGCCCTCACATCATGTAATTACAGTGCCTGGAGAGAAGCACCAGAAAAATGGGTAAAATTCATTAAAGGGATCTTTCTGCTCAAATTTCTGGACATTTCGTACCCAGGATGACACTTTTCTTACATCTTGGGCAGGATATCAGATTTCTGGACTGTCCAGGCCAAACCTGGCAATGTGGCAATCCTAATTACAGTACGCCTACTTCAGCATGGAAGCACAGCTCCTTTAAATATACTGTGAGGAGCCAGTATGCTGTAGCAGCTAGAGTACTAGATTTGCAGATGGGAAAATAAGACTAAATGATGCTTACTGGGTGACTTTGGGTAAGACTCTTTCAGTCCTTCCTATTTCACAGGGTTGTTGATAAGCTCTAATTCTGTGGAAGAAGAGTAGGGTATAAAACATAAGATGACCCAGCACTGCAAGTAACTTCTTTTTCTAGCCAGATAACATCTACTTTTACTGTAAAATGTGGCTCATGCTGCTATGGAGCAACAGCATCAGGGCGCTTTCCAGATTAGACCCTGCAATGGGGTCACAACAAATCTCTGAAGTGTGCTTCCACACTTCATAAAAACATAAGAACAGCCCTGTTGGATCAGGCCCAAGGCCCATCTAGTACAGCATCCTATTTCGCACAGTGGCCCACCAGATGCAGCTGGAAGCCACAGGCAGGAGTTGAGGGCATGCCCTCTCTCCTGCTGTTACTCCCACGCAACTGGTATTCAGAGGCATCCTGCATATGAGGCTTGAGGTGGCCCACAGCCCTCCGACTAGTAGCCATTGATAGACCTCTCCTCCATGAAGTCACCCAAACCCCTCTTAAAGCCATCCAGGCTGTTGGCTGTCACCACATCCTGTGGCAGAGAGTTCCACAAGTGGATCACGTGTTGTGTGAAACAGTACTTCCGTTTGTTGGTCCTAGATTTCCCAGCAATCAATTTCATGGGATGACCCCTGGTTCTAGTGTTGTGTGAGAGGGAGAAACATTTCTCTCTATCCACTTTCTCCACACCATGCATGATTTTATAGACCTCTATCATGTCTCCCTGCAGTCGTCTTGTTTCTAAACTAAAAAGACCCAAGTGTTGTTGTTGGGTTCTTTGTCCCAATGTGCATCACTTTACACTTGCCAACACTGAACTGCATTTGCCACGTTGTCGCCCATTCACCCAGTTTGGAGAGATCCTTTTGGAGCTCCTCACAATCCGTTTTGGATTTCACTACCCAAAAGAGTTTGGTATCATCTGCAAATCTGGCCACCTCACTGCTTACCCCTGCTTCTAGATCATTTATGAATAAATTAAAAAGCACTGGTCCCAGTACAGGTCCCTGGGGGACCTCACTTCTTACTTCCCTCCATTGTGAAAACTCTCCGTTTATATCTACCGTGTTTCCTGTCTTTCAACCAGTTCGCAATCTACACATGTATTTGTCCCCTTATCTCATGACCGCTAAGTTTCCTCAGGAGTCATTGATGAGGAACTTTGTCAAAAGCTTTTTGGAAGTCCAGGTATACTATGTCAACTGGATCAACTTGATCCACACACTTGTTTAGAATCTCAAAGAACTCCAAAAGGTTGGTGAGGCAAGATCTACCTTTGCGGAAGCCATGCTGGTTCACTCCCAGCAGGGCCTGTTCTTCTACGTGCTTTACAAATTTGTGCTTGAGGATGCTTTCCATCAATTTGCCTGGAACGGGCGTTAAGGTAACCGGCCTGTAATTTCCTAGATCGCCCCTGGATCCCTTTTTGAAAATCAGTGTTACATTTGCTACTCTCCAGTCCTCTGCTCCAGAGTCCGATTGCAGGGATAAGTTATATATTTTAGCAAGGAGGTCAGCAATTTCATATTTGAGTTCTTTGAGGACTCTTGGATGGATGCCATCTAGCCCTGGCAATTTGTTAGTTTTCAATTTTTCCAGACAGTTTAGAACATCATCCCTTGTCACTTCTATCTGACTCAGTTCTTTAGCCTCCATCCCCGAAAAGCCTGCTTCAGGAACAGGTATATGCTCAGTATCCTCTGCCATGAAGACGGACGCAAAGAACTCATTCAGCTTCTCTGCAACCTCCATATCCTCCTTAATAATCTCTTTCACTCCTTCATTGTCTAATGGTCCAACTGCCTCCCTGGCATACTTTTGGCTAAATGTTCCTCAAACTCTCTTTTTGCCTCCCTTATTGTCATCTTGCATTTCTTTTGCCAGAGTTTGTGTTCCTTTCTGTTCACTTCATTTGGACAAGCCTTCCAATTTTGGAAGGAAGTCTTCTTCCCTTTTATGGCTTCCTTGACGGTACCCGTTAGCCATGCTGGCATCCTCCTGGACTTAGTGGTACCTTTCCTCCTTTGGGGTATACAATCTAACTGGGCTTCTAGTATTGTGGTTTTGAGTAAACTCCATGTACTCTGGAGCGAAGTGACTCTCCTGATTTTTCCTTTCAGCTTTCTTTTCACTATACTCCTCCTTTTAGGGAAGTTTCCTCTTCTGAAATTCAAAATGTCTGTGTTAGACTTCCTTGGTGATTCTCTCTCCATATGTATGCGGAATTGGATGGCACTATGGTTACTGATCCCAAAAGGGTCGATGACACTGACATCACACACCAGGTCCTGGGTGCCACTGAGAATTAAGTCCAAGGTCGCCTTCTCTCTGGTTGGTTCCAAGACCAATTGTTCTAGGGCTTCCTGTGTTGTGACACCGCAGTCTCTTGGCTGACAGCAGGCTGCCATTCATATCCAATGCCTTGTTTCAAATTTAATCATTGCAATATAGTGCTACAACGTTGTATATCCGGCGTTAAGAGTTGCTCTTTTTTCGGGTTGTTAGTTTTCGCGAGACTGCTCCCCTTCTGGTCTGGCTAAGTCCACTGCTAAATAGTTTTTGAAATATTAAAAGATCAATGAGCTTGACTTGTATTTTTCAGCTCTTCATTATATTATGGTAAAATTATCTGAAAGATGGGTGTCAGATGTTTGGACAGGGGGCGCAATTTCAGTGCTTGCCCTAGGCACTATTTTCCCTAGATACGCCTCTGGCAGTGGGCATCATGCAGAAGAAGGCGCTCTCCTAGGTAACCATTTAGGGCTTTAAAGGTAATCACCAGCATTTTGTATTTTGCCCGGGGTAAAATTATGAGGGCTATAGAAAGGTTGAAACCAGCCTTGGGACAAGAAGTCAAGATTGGCTCCTGGGCCCCCTGTGTTTTTCTTTTCTCTCACCACTGTGTCCTTACTTCAGAAGACATATATAGATATGTAGGTCTAACATATCCTACATGTATGGATCTGCTCAAACTCAGCTTCTGGGGGATCTTCGGAAGAGGAGGACGCTGGAACAGCCCAAGGAGAATCTTTAGTGGTGGACTCTGACATGGCCCCTGAAGAGCCTCAGACCAGGGAAGACCTCAACTTGCAAGCATGTGCGGTGGCCATTTTTGTAAATTTTTTTTTTAATGGCCGCTGAAAACAAAATGGCCGCCAAGCAGATTCTGGATTGATTTGTTCTACGATCTATTAGTTTGTTTTCCTGGCTGTCCGTGGTATCCTCAAGAGTCTTCTCCAGCACCAAAGTTCAAAAGCAGCAAGGCTTTTTCTATCTTGCTTCTTCAAAGTCCAGCTTTCGCATCCATAGAGTGTCATGGGAAAAACCATTGTCTGAACAATTCTAATCTTTGTAGGTATAGACGCGTCACAGCATCTAAATATCGTTTCCAAGGCCTTCATTGCAACCCTACCAAGTACTAGTCTTTGGCATTTTTCTTGACTGCTGGATCCTTTATGTGGATCCTAAAAAGCAGGTTGATCATAAAAGGTAGAAGCTATCCACCACTTCAGTGTCTTCATTATCAATTCTGAGGCTGGTTGCTGTACCCGTTGTCATTAGTTTAGTCTTCTTGACATTTAGTGGTCATCCCATTTTTTCCCACTGTGCTCCTTGAGTTTCATTATTAGAGCTTGCAGATCACCCACATTCTCAGCCATCAGAATGATGTCATCAGCGTAGTGCAGGTTATTGATGTTTCGTCCTCCAACTTTAAAACCACGCTCATCTTCTTTCAATCCAGGTTCTCTCAGCATATTTTCAGTATATAAGTTGAATAAATAAGGAGAAAGTATACAGCCTTATCTTACTCCTTTGCCGATCCAGTCTGTTTCACCATGTTCCGTCCGGACTGTGGCTTCCTGTCCTGTGTATAGGTTTCTCATGAGAACAATGAGATGTTCTGGGATGCCCATTTTTCTAAGGATATTCCACAACTTGAAATGGTTGACGCAATCGAAGGCCTTTCTGTAGTCAATAAAGCATATATTGACCTTTTTCTGGTATTCTTTGGCTTTCTAAATTATCCAGCATGCATCAGCAATGATGTCTGTTGTTCCTTGGCCTTCTGTGGAACCAGCTTGAACACCTGGCATTTTCCTTTCCACATAGGGCTCTAATCTGCATTGGATGATCCTGAGCATTATTTTGCTAGCTTGTGAAATTAAGAATATTCTGCGATGGTTTGCACAATCTGTTAAGTCTCCTTTCTTTGGTATGGGTATGTAGACTGACCTCTTCCAATCTGTTGGCCACTATGTCGTTCTCCACATTTGCTGGTATAGTTTGGTTAGAGCCTTGACTGATTCTTCTGTTGCTTGCCATATTTCTGTAGCTATTCCATCAATTCCTGTAGACTTCCAACTTGGTAAGGACCAGAGTGCTGACCTAACTTCATCTTCCCGTACTAGAGGTTCTTGCAAGCAGGGAATTTCTTCTTGAGTATCTTGGGTGCTGACATCCCTGCTGTACAGATTTTCAGTATACTCCTTCCATCTCTGTTTGATCTTCTCTGAATCAGTTACTATCTGTCCTTTGGCATCCCTTAACATAGCAGTTCGAGGTTGGAACCTCCCTCTGAGTTCAGAGATCTTTTGGAAAACATTCCTTGTTTTTCCGTGTCTTTTTCCATCCTCAAGGTATTTACAGATGTCATTGTAGTACTGCTACTTGTCTCTTCTAACAGCTTTCTGAAATTCCCTATTAAGTTCCTTCCTGAGGTCTTTATCCTTCTTGACTTGGCTTTCATCAAACTTTGAATGTGGTGATTCTCTTTATTTAGCAGGGGGAGAGTAACTGGCCCTATACACCCCCAGCACAGTACCTCCAGTGACTGTTGCTGGTGTCTATCTTATGTTTCTTTTTAGATTGTGAGCCCTTTGGGGACAGGGACCCATCTTATTTATTTATTATATCTCTGTGTAAACCACCTTGAGCCATTTTTGGAAGGGTGGTATAGAAATAGAATTATTATTATTATTATTATTATTATTAATCAACAACCATGCAAAAACCAGACATTTCTCAGTGGCTTTTTTGCCCTTGGATTTCTTACGGAAATTGTCACTGAAGCTTCTCTCAATCTTGGCAGAGACAGAGGCAAAGATAAAAGTGGAAGAAGGTAAAAGTGGTAGAAGGAACTGTACCACTTGGTGCTGTGGGCATGGGGGCCCTTATTTTTGAATGTGTTCCTATGTTTTAAAAAACACCTTAAAACAGAAAACTAGCACAGAAGGCTGGGCTAGATCCTCTGTCTCTGATGTGCTAGTTTCCTTTTCACAGGGAAGAATTCTAAAAATATATAAATACACCTTTAATACAAAGTCATGCACCTACTTCGTGACCTCAGCATTGTCATAGCTGAGCCAGAGGGGGGAGTTCACTGGAGTGAATCCTTGATGGTAAGAGATTCACAGTAGGCTGCCACCATCCACTTTATTTTATTTTAATCTTTATCACCAGGAAATGGCACTCATTCTCTAAATACCTGTCTATAGGCAGTAATGGGCTGGATGAGGGATAACAAATTGAAGCTCAATCCAAGCAAGATGGATGTGCTCATTGTAGGGGTTCAGAATCTGAGGGATGAGTTAGAACTTCCAGTGCTGGATGGGGTTACACTCCCTCAGGAGGAGCAGTTGCACAGGTTGGGAGTACTCCTGGACCCAGGCCTCACTCTAGTATCTCAGGTGGAGGCCATGACCAAGAGTGCTTTCTATCAGCTTTGGCTGATTCGACAGCAGCACCCATTCCTTGGATGACCTCAAAACAGTGGTGCATCAGCTGGTAACCTCCAGGCTTGACTACTGAAATACACTCTACAAGGGGCTGCCTTTGTACGTAGTTCGGAAATTTTACTTAGTTCAAAATACAGCAGCCAGGTTAGTATTTGGAGCAACCCGGAAAGACCATATTATGCCTATTTTAAACAGTTACACTGGTTGCCGATATGTTTCTGGGCAAAATACAAAGTGCTGGTTATTACCTTTAAAGCCCTGAATGGCTGAGGTCCAAGTTATCTTAGAGAGCACCTTCTTGTGCATGATCCCCACCGCACGTTAAGGCCATCTGAGGAGGTCCGTCTCCAGTTACCACCGGTTCGTTTGGTGGCGACTCAAAGGCGGGCCTTCTCTGTAGCTGCTCCTGGGCTGTGGCATGTACTCCTGGCAGAAATCCAAGCAATCATAATCTGAGCTCATTATTGGCCTTCAGGAGAGCCCTTAAAACCTATCTGTTTGGCCTAGATGTTTGACCTGGTTCTCCAGGGTTTTTAACTGTTTATATGCCTCTGAATACCAGTAGCAGGGGAGTAGCAGCAGGAGAGAGGGCATGCCCTCAACTCCGTGGGCTTCCAGCGGCATCTGGTGGGCCACTGTGTTAAACAGGATGCTGGAGTAGATGGGCCTTGGGCCAGATCCAGCAGGGCTGTTCTTATGTTCTTAAATGTTTTAACTGTTAGTGGTTTTATACTGTTTTGATTTAAATGGTTTTGTTTTTATTTTTATGTAAACCTCCCTGAGCCATTTTTGGAATGGCAGTATATTAAATAAATAAATAAATAAATAAATAGTGGGACAAATTACACTCTCCATATAACATTGCTGGGGTGGGGGCGGGGGCGGTAAAACCCTCCCTAGAAGGACTGAGCAGTCCTAGGCCTCCAAAGGTGTGTGACTCAGGGAGACCCAAATTGAAGAGTAGCACACTTCACTAACAAGGGTTTATTATTAGATTAAATGAAAAACATTTAATACAAACATTTAAAAATGTTTTAAAAACATTTAAGAAACATGCAATAAGAACAATTTTCTGCATAAAGCAGGATTGTATGAGAGAGAAGTTTTCATTAACCAGGCAACTTAGATTCAAGCAATACAATAAAAGAAAATAACTTCCTTCACACATCTAACTGAACTGGTCCCGAACTTATTACAGGCAGGGATCTTCCTGCTATCTTCCAGACTGTGGCCTCCCATTTTCCCAGCAGCTTCTCAGCCAGCTGCTTCCTCAGGGCCACTCTTGGGACAGAACTAGCAAACAGAAAGAAGATTTATCTTCTTCTGCTGGTGGCTGTGAGTGTAGTTCCTACCCAGGCCTTTGGATTGGCCCTTCTGTTTTGATTTTCCTGGCTTTCCCCCTTAATAGGAAAGGCCCACCCTCCCAGCAGTTGCTCTAAGCGAGGCCTAGTCCTCTCTCAGAATCTTCCCATCACTACAAGCATGCTACCTCCTCATTCTGCTCCATGTATAGTCCAAGCTTGTATCATGTAAAGGAGGAGAAAGAAGGCAGCTTACTACAAAACTGGTTTTAGGATAGAGCACATGCCCAGTAGATCACAAAAATGCACCCCCTCTCCCTTTTTCCTATTAAAACACTCCCCAGTTCCTTCCTTCTTTCAAATCTTCCCAATCCTCCTTTATTAGGGAGGGAAGGAAGTGTGGTGCCATCACACCTTCCTTCTTTTGCAGGCCATCCATGGATTTTATGTATGTATTCGATTTCTATACCGCCCCTCCAAAAATGGCTCAGGATGGTTTACACAGAGAAATAATAAATAAGTAAGTAAGTAAGTAAGTAAGTAAGATGAATCCCTGTCCCCAAAGGGCTCACAATCTAAAAAGAAACATAAGACAGACACCAGCAACAGTCACTGGAGGTACTGTGCTCGGGGTGGATAGGGCCAGTTACGCTCCCCCTGCTAAATAAAGAGAATCACCACATTAAAAGGTGCCTCTTTGCCAAGTTAGCAGGGGTGAAGAGGTTACTGCGCTGCCTCTGTGAGCTGGTCTACAATCTGCCATCTGAAGAGGCCCACTTCACCCTGCTTCATGGCAGGGCCAGCACTGACCTCACTCTGACTCTGCAACATGTGTTACAAGTGATGACATCACCCTCACTATGTGGTCCCTGATTGCCTAGGATTATTGCAGGAAATAGAGATCAGAGGAATAAATGATGCTGGTGTCAGCAGTCCACAGAACTGATGGCTGCTAACAGCACCAAAGAAAAGTAAAAACAAGATGTGTTGGCAATTATTTCATTACAAAACAGAGTTTCCTTGAGAAATGTTCACAGGTGAACATTTAGCAAAGTCCTAAAAAAAAAAAAATCAAATATATGGTATATAGATCCATTGTATAGCTATATACACATTCTAGGCAGTCTAATCCTAAGCATAGTTACTTGGAAGTAAATCCCACTGTTGATTCCTGGAAAGTGTGCACAGGATTGCAACCAAAGTGAATTACTTAACTGAGAACAATAGTTCTATCTAGTCCATTCTCCTGGTTAGCTGTGTGTATTGCCCTATTACAATATTTTGTTCAGTATTTTGACTCGCCTCTGGCCTGAAAAAACCTTAATATCAAGAAATATAAACACTATTTTCCTTTCTTCATAAATTATTGTTGGTAATTGTGCAACATTCAAGATTGGATTTGTAGAAACATAACTGCATTATAATTATATTAAGATTAATTACCTTTCATAATATATTTAATCTGTTATCTATACAGATACCAATTTCCAGTATTATACAATTCTGAATATAGAGCAGGCCATCAGAGGACTATAATATTCTCTTTCACAACAGTATATGATTACTGATTAACTGATGAGTAAAATTCTTCAAGATAGTAATGAATGTAGGACAGCTAAGTGTAGAGTTGGCACAATGCAGAGCCCTCATGGACCTATTTCTGGCAATGAACAGTGCTCTTGCAGGGAGAGGGGGAGGGAAAAATCACTTTCTGATCTTCCTCCCTGTGCACTGCTCTGCCCATCACACCGGCAGGGCAGCTACTGTGAAGGCTCCTTGCCTTGAGCCACCTCTGATAGAGCCAACCGATCATTGCCCATGATGTCAGCCAATGTATTATTTCATATGGGTCCTATGTTTTGTTCTGTTTTTCCTCTTCCTGTCTCCCTACTCCCATGTGAATGTCTTCCTTTTTCTTCTGCTACATATGCACGAAAGGCAGGATGCACTATGACTCAGGGGCAGCCCAGTAGGGCTGCATGCCCACTCCAAACATTCGCAGCAGTTTGAGTAGCCACACTGGTAGCTTGCCTAATCACCTACTCTTCATCACCCTATGGCTTCTGGAACATTACCAGCAGTCTGCATTTCCCAGATGTGTGCACATTATGTGCAAGGACAAACAGGAGCATAAGGTGCTGGGAAGCTAAGAGGGGTGTGCCATCTTCATTTTGTTGTGCTAAAGTCAGTGCTTAGCTCTGTGTAAGTGCCGCTCCAGGATCTGCATCAGAGCCAATATATGTCCCACTGCTTGCCTGGCCTCAGTGAGCTTGCACCCACATGGAGCCTGTGTACCTGGCTCCTGCACTCTGGTGATAGAGGCAGGGGAGACATGCCACCAGTAACTTTACCACCATTGTTGATTACAGAAGACAATACTCCTATATCAGTTATAAGCATAAAACACACCTATATGGGGGACCCTATGTAAATCACAAGAACATAAGAACAGCCCTGCTGGATCAGCCCCAAGGCCCATCTAGTCTAGCATCCTGTTTCACACAGTGGCCCACCAGATGCCTCTGGGGAGCCCATAGGCAAGAGGTATGTGCATGCCCTCTCTCCTGCTGTTGCTCCCCTGCAACTGGTACTCAGAGGCATCCTGCTTTTGAGGCTGGAGGTGGCCTATAGACCTTCAACTAGTAGCTGTTGATAGACCACTCCTCCATGAAGTTATCCAAGCCCCTCTTAAAGCCATCCAGGTTGTTGGCTGTCACCACATCTTGTGGCAGATAATTTCACAAGTTGATTATGCATTGTGTGAAAAAATACTTCCATTTGCTGGTCCTAAATTTCCCGGCAATCAATTTCATGGGATGACCCTGGTTCTAGTGTTATGTGAGAGGGAGAAGAATTTCTCTCTATCCACTTTCTTCACACCATGGATGATTTTATAGACCTCTATCATGTCTCCCCGCAGTCGTCTTTTTTCTAAACTAAATAGCCCCAGCTGTTGTAGCCTTGCCTCATAAGAAAGGTGCTCTAGGCCCCTGATCATTTTGGTTGCCCTCTTCTGCACCTTTTCCAGTTCTACAATGTCCTTGTAGTGGTGACCAGAATTGTACACAGTAGTCCAGGTGTGACCGCACTATAGTTTTTTATAAGGGCATTATAATATTAGCAGTTTTATTTTCAGTTCCCTTCATAATGATCTCTAGCATGGAATTGGCCTTTTTCATAGCTGCCGCACATTGTGTTGACACTTTCAACGAGCTGTCCACCACGACCCCAAGATCCCTCTTTTGGTCAGTCTCTTGGTCAAATCCAATGAACTATACACATTTTGAACGTAAGGATAAACAACTAAGATGTAATTATTCGGCCAAACCTCTCTTTAAATTACATGCAAGGCATCTGGTTATCTAAATGAACTTTGAAAATTATCCTCATAAATGCAAAAACTCCATTCACAATGGCATTGTATTTTGAAGAGCTACATTGGGTTTCTCCCTGCAAATAACACCTTTCAAAGGTTTTGGACTTATTGCCATTCATCTGATAGCTATACTCTTTCTGTATTATGTACAAATATATAGCAAAGCATAGCTTTGTTGTTTAGAAATGTGTCCCATTGGGGATCCTGTAGTGAGTGTGAGGGGTGGAGTCAGAACGGAAAAGGGAGGGAAAGGTGAAAGATAAAATGAGTTGTTTCTGAATAAACTTTTAGTTAAATATATTTAAGATTCAAAAACAATTGTGCCACTTTGCTGGAGGGCTTTTTCAGCAATCTGAGCTGAACAGAAATGATGATACTATCCAATACCTCTTTCTGGATGCCAATTCTTCTTTGCATGTTAAGCAAGAGAAGTCCAATTTGATTAGACCTGGTGGTTTTTTTTTGGGGGGGGGGTTGGAAAGGGGAAACAGACTGAATAAAACCACAGGTCCATCTAGCCCAGTACTTTGTGCTTAGTATATGATAAGAAACTCACTTATATGGAGACAGACCATTGGTTCAACTGGCCTGCCAGTACTGTCCGCTCCAACTGTTAAAAGTGATATGTACTGGAGATTCTCTGAGCAATGAACCCTTTTGGCAACATCTTATTTATTTAAAATATTTATATCCTGTTGCTCCAGCACACTGCTGCTTGGAGTGGCTCACCAAAAAAATCATAGATCACAATAAAACAAAATAAAAGTAAACAGGCAGCAGAGCAACCTGTCTTGCATCCTAGCTCTTGGTCCTGAGGCTATTCACCCACACATGCAAAACCGGGCTAAGGGAGCCCAGCCTGGTTTTGCATGCACATGTGAACCACTGGGATCAGGCTGAGCCCGGTGGCAACACAGTTGCAAACCCACCTAAATAGCCAACCATTAAAACGAGGTGAAGGGAGCAAGGACTCCCTTAATCCAGTTTTTCTGATTGTCTGACAGTTGTAGCTGCTTGCTGCCAGACTGCGGGGAGCCCGGGAAAAGGAGGGGGATCCCCAAGATTTACCACATACTCACATGGTAGGTACATCATGGTATTTCCGGGGGCCGGAATGACACATCCTGGCCCCCGACCCTCCCCGCTGCCTCGGCGTGCAGGGAATTGTCTGGGTGCATGGGAAGCGTGCAGCAACACCAGATTGATTGTCTGCAGGGAAGGTAAGTTTAACCTGCCTTCCCTGCAGCCTGCTCTGGAGCCCTTCTCGCTGCTCGTGAGAAGAGCTCACTGGATAGAACACAACATAGTTTAAACCAAGCGGTTGCATTTCCTAACCTTAAAGGAATAAAAAAAGAGAGAAAACCTACCATTTGAAGACTGGGAAACAAATACAAAAAGAATAACACACAACCCAAACCACTCTCTCATCTCTAATCATAATGGAGCACGATTAAAAGAAGCTCAGATCTAAGGTAACTTGGCAGACAAAGAGAGCACAGAGAAAGCCATCTTGCAATTTTAATAATTCCAGTAGCAATACACAAAGCTTAAGCAAACTAACTATAAGAGAGAAGGGGAGAGAAATTAATTGTGAGGCACACTATTACGGGTGAGGCCACCATTGTCAGAGACGTACACTGCTGTTGTGGAGTACTCACAGCAGTGGCTAAGCATTGTCAGAAAAGCTGTCAGAGGGATTCAGAGAGGGTACTTAGGAAAACTTTGAGCAATAATAACAGCACAGTGAGGTACAGTACGATAAAAAGCTTAGCCGTCAACAAAGAAGTGGTAAAGAAAAAGAAGTACTTAGGCAAAGCTCTGTGTCAGGGATAGAAAATGAAAGAGACTGAAAAAAACGCACACACTGGAAACTGTGGTGAGAAACATATTGCTAGATACTTCAATTTTAATTGTGAAAAACCATTTATTTGCTAAAATATTTTGTGGGTGATTACTGCAAGTTTCCTTCTGAACATGATTAGATTTCATTTTCAAGGTTAACAGTTTATTAGAAATTTATAATAAGGGAACAATTATATATCAAATTTGTATAGTCCCTTTCTAATACATCCCTGAAAACTCTCCCATCCAGCCCCTCAAGGTTTAGATCATATTTATCTGGAGATTTCTTACCATCTAAAAAGATATCTAATGTCATTTATCATAATGCAAGCAATCACAATATTCAGTATTACCACACATATTATAATACTGCCATCCAAGATAATTATGTTAAGCAGGTTTTCCCCAGTGAGGTTCCTGACTCTTATTTATTAATTAATTATTATTTTTATTTTATTTTTTTACATTTATATCCCCCTCTTCCTCCAAAGAGCCCAGAGCGGTGCACATGGTTATGTTCATCCTCACAACAACCCTGTGAGGTAGGTGAGGCTGAGAGATACATGACTGGCCAAGAGTCACCCAGTGAGCTTCACAGCTGAATGAGGATTTGAACTTGGGTCTTCCTGGTCCTAGTCATCACAGAGTCTTGACAGTAATGGCGAAGGCAGAAGCCCTCTTCAGATGTTCTTCTTTTATGGTAGAACCAATGTGTGAGTGGCCAAACAGAAGTGCTCAGAGTAGCCACACTGACAAGGGACAACCCCAAATGTCCTTCTATTCAGCACTTGTCTGCAGAGGGCAGGTGCTGGGGAGAATACTCCCTATTATTTAGAACCCTCAACACCCAGAAAAGCAATGATCATGCAGAGATGTGGCCAGGGAGTGTGTTGGCATAGAGGGTGTGGCTAGCTGGCACATGTGACCCCTCATACATTGGTTCTACTATAGAAGGAGAACATCTGAAGAGGCCTAGATGGACATCCTAATGTAGTGAAAGTGATATGTGTGAACATGCGTTCTCTGCCCTGAAAGAAAGGCCTCAGAATGCAGCAAATGTATGTCAAGCACAACTCCAGAATGTATGCTTTCACCCAAAGTGTTGAAAGGGCCTTATAGGCTAGCGAATCCAACCCTTAATCTAAGAAAGAACCACACTTTCCACAGATTACCTCCACCAGTGGTTCCCAACCTGTCATACTCCAGATGTTGCTCTACTGCAACTCCCATCATCCCCAGCCACATTTGGAGTACCACAAGTTAGGAACCTCTGACCAACACAATCAAACCCACATGTGCCATAAGCTAAAGGCAGAAGCACAGCTACAAAGCAAATAGCTCAACACGACTCAAGTAAATCACATCACTTGTTATAGGGAAAGGCAGTCTCCTTCCACAACTTCAGAATCGCTACATAACCTAACCTGGAAGAAAATTATCTTTGTCTCCAAATATATTATGATCAATCATACCCAGAGTACAATCAAGACAATCAGGTTATTAGCTGCATTCTCACATCACCCACAACTTTAACCTCGGTATTAGCAGGGATGTGTGGTGAAGCATATGGATAGCTGCTTAGTTGCCCTGCAAATTACACTGTTCCACATAGACTCTGTATTCACTTCCTGTTTTGATTTCTCCTCTTTGACTCCTTATGAAAGAAGGATTCAATCTTGAATCAGTCTATATCAACACTGAAGGCTGATCTCTCATCCCCTAAATCACTACTAATATCCTGTACATAAGCAGACCAGTCTTGGAACTCACATAAAGGAACTCCAAAGCCTAGAACTAAACATAAGCACCAATGCTTGCACATATTGTTTTTTTATTGACTGTGTCTTTGGTCTTAACAATCACTTAACATGTGCCCAATTACTTTTCTCCCTTTTCATGATAGCCATGCAAGCCCCTATATTATGAGAATATCTACAGTTATATATTGCTTTTATACCAGTTTTACTGTTATGACTTCCTCAAAGTCATAGGAGTCCTGAGAAAGATCAAGCCCAAGGCCTATCTAGACCACTGAGACTACTTCTGTGCCCATAGCCCTTATGAGGTGGTGGTGGAGTGACTCTCTCAAGGCCCTTTCAGTAAGGAAGAGGGCAGGGGCGTAGCAAGGTTGGAGTGGGCCCAAAGACAAGATTTTAAAATAGGCCCCCCCTCACTGAAGTTCAGCTCATGAAGTAAAGAAATCTTAAATGAGGCTGAATAGTGGTAACAAAAAGCATATGCCACAATAGAACATCATCCTAAATTATTTTTTAAAAGATTTTATAAATTGTGGACAATGCAAGTCTTTTAATGGTACTAGAGAAAGACATGCTGTTCTGGTATCTCCAGGTCTTAACACTCACATCAATTTGGGAGGATGAGTACAACTGAAGGAAGCCCGGGCGGCTACACGGCTGGGGGAGTCAGTCATGTGACTTGCCTCTGGGCCCCCCCCAAGGCAGTGGGCCCCCAAACAACTGTCTCCCCTTGCCCTATTATAGTTACACCCCTGGAAGAGGGCCATGGAAGGCAGTTTGCTGAGGGCCCCCTGAAACCTGGAGTTGGCCTTGTCTTGAAGTATACCCTCATATCACTATAGTTTCTGGACTTTCCTGGGGTTGGCGGGGGGAGTAACAAGACTTTTTTAAAAAAGTCAAGCTGGATTTTAGTGTGGTTTGCTTTTGGGTCAAAAGATGCATATAGGAGAACCTCAGTATTCACGGGGTTTCCGTACAGTCGTGGATATGGAAACCATGAATATCAAGTTATGGGATCTTATGGGGTTAGGTTCTCGGTTGGTTGGAAATTGGCTGAATTTTGCAGCGGGGAGCTTACCATGCTCTGCTGCTCCCCTGAGTTGTGCTGTGCCCTCAAATTGGCCAAAGATCAGCGTGCCCCCCCTATTTTTTTTACAAAGACCGCGACAGAGCCATTTTGTGGCTCTGCCAAAGGAAATGGCAGCCGGAAATGACCTCCACAGTCATTTCCGGCCACCTCCGACCCGTGGATACGTGAGGATGGCATGTTTCCCCCGCTTTCCCCCGCATATGCTGAGGTTGGGTGTCTTTTTCCCCCAACTGCGGATATGCGAATCCACAGATAACGAGGTCCACCTGTATTTGATGAAGTAGAATCTTTTGTCAAATAACCAGGATGCACAACTTTGTCTCTTTTGCAGATGTTGGACTACAACCCCCATCACTCCTATTGACCACTGTGGCTAGGAATATTGGGAGTTGTAGTCCAACAATAGCTAGAAGGCCAAAGTTAGGCAGCCCTGAAAGCTATTCATACAAAAATTGAAAGGGCTTCACTACTTTCCCCCCAAGTTCCTAGATAAAAGATGTGCAGAAGACTACAATGCATTTCTTTGCTTCCTTTCCCCCATAAACTGTATATGTGTAAAACAAAAAGAATACAACAGATTCACCAAGCAGCGAGATAAGAAGTAGATGTTTTGTGTTCAGCATTCTTCAGCACTCGGGGGGAAAAAAAGAGTATTTCCTGAGATGGTGTAACACAGCAGGGGAGCACTCAGCCACCAAGGAGCAAAAGTAACTATCAGAAAAAGAAATCTCTAGCCTTTGCCCTGAGGCTTAGCTGGACTTGTTGCCAAGATGAAACAGACAAGGGACTTTTATCCGGACTTGGAGCATTTTCACACACAAAGCTTAAAGTGGTTCTTGTTTCAATCAGCTTGTGTTTGCTTAGAGAATGTCACAATCTCTGTTCATAAATATGCTATATAGGAGTGCACAGACTCCAAATAAGGTTTCTTGTTAAATAAAAGAGAGGGTCATATAATGAGGAGTCAGGGAGGTTGTGTTTATAAACACACGTCAAAAAAGCAACTGCAATAAAACTACTTAAATCACTTTTCTGGTACAGGTTTGCATACTTCAGAATTACTGAGGGAGGGCTTGTGAATTGTGTACAGTAAATGAGGAGAAGAGGCACATTTTGCATAAAAAATAATTGTGTGGAAAAGGTCCCACTAGGCAAGAGCTTGCTACCATCAACAGTCTTAAGAACATGCTGAAAGGTCCTCACTAAGCAGTGACACTTTCCTGCTGCAGGGCTTTTCTCATTGCACATCTACTGCGTTGTGCAATGAGAAAAGCCCTGCAGCAGGAAAGCGTTACTGCTACAGGTATATGAAGCGGTTTATAAGTAGTAGTAGCAACAGTATTTTCTGCCCTCTCTCATGACTCCTGTAACGATTCTTACTCTTATGGTACATTTTAAAACGTGCTGGGCATATTGCCTATAAAGAACATGAGACATCTATTGCAGAAGAAGAATTTAAAAATGAGTGTGCTTTCGCAAGTGACACTACATTGTAATGCAATGCAATGTTGAAAAGAAATGAGAAAACGTGGGCTAGAAAGATACTGCTGTTGGATGGATTCACAGCTGGCGGAACAATTGTACCCAATAAGCACTCATGAATGATTCCACCTCAGCCTGGAGAGACGTATCAAACGGAGTGACACAAAGCTCAGTCCTGAGCCTCATGCTGTTTCATATATGGTGTGGAGAAGGGAGTAGAGGGGATGCTTATCAAATTTCCAGATGACACGAAGCTGGGGGTGGGGGTAGCTAACATATTTGAAGACGGAATCAAGATTCAAACAGATCTGGACAGACCGGAACAATGGACCAAAACCAGCAAGGTGAAGTCCTGCATCTAGATAAGGAAAATCAAATAAACAAGTACATAGGAACATAGGAAGCTGCCATATACTGAGTCAGACCATTGGTCTATCTAGCTCAGTATTGTCTTCACAGACTGGCAGCGGCTTCTCCAAGGTTGCAGGCAGGAATCTCTCTCAGCCCTATCTTGGAGAAGCCAGGGAGGGAACTTGGAACCTTCTGTTCTTCCCAGAGCGGCTTGATCCTCTGAGGGGAATATCTTGCAGTGCTCACACATCAAGTCTGCCATTCATATGCAACCAGGGCAGACCCTGCTTAGCTATGGGGACAAGTCATGCTTGCTACCATAAGACCAGCTCTCCTCTCCTCTAAAGTAAAGCATGAGGAAGACTTGGCAACAGTACATGTGATAAGGGCCTAGATATCTTAGTGGAACATAAGTTGAACATAAGCCAGCAGTGTGATGCAGCTTCAAAAAAAGCTAATGCAGTCTTGGGTTGCATGAACAGAGTCACAGTATTCAGATCACAAGGTCAGATTTCATCTGGACTACGGTGTCTAGGAAGCTGCCATATACTGAGTCAGACCATTGGTCTATCTAGCTTAATATTGACTTCACAGACTGGCAGCGGCTTCTCCAAGGCTGCAGGAAAGAATCTCTCTCAGCCCTATCTTGGAGATGCCAGGGAGGGAACTTGGAACCTTCTGCTTTTCCCAGAGTGGCTCCATCCCCTAAGGGGAATATCTTACAGTGCTCATACTTCTAGTCTCCCATTCATATGCAACCAGAGCAGACCCTGCTTAGCTAAGGGGACAAGTCATGCTTCCTATGACAAGACCAGCTCTCCTCTCCTAACTACAAGACCAGCTCTCCTCTCCTCTCTTGGTTCTGGACACCAAGCTTTAGGAAGGACACTGACACACGGGTTCAGAGGAAGGTAAAAAGAGTGAAGAGTCTGGATATAAGTCCTATGAGGAATGATTGAGGGTGCTGGGCATGTTTAGCCTGGAGAAGAGAAGACTAAAGGGAGATAGGATAGCCGTCTTCAAATATCTGAAGGGATGTCATATAGAAAGAGCAGAAGACATTTTCTGTTGCTCTTGAGGATGCGACTAGAACCAATAAGTTGAAATGACAAGGAAGCAGACTTAGGCTAGACGGTAGGAAGAATTTCCTAAATGTAAAACCATGGACCAGTCTGCTTCATGCAGTGGTGGACTTCACTCTCCCTCTCTGCAGGCTTTCAGCCACGAGCTGGATAACGATCTGTCAAAGATGCTGTAGCAATTTCCTGCACTGACCAGAGGGCTGGACTAGAAGACTTCCAAGTTCCCTTCCAACTCTTACATTCTAGGATTTAATGAGAATCATGTTTAAATTCAACATCAATATTCAGGTCTGTATGGTTCTTTAATATGATTTTAAGCTACACAAAGAGGTCTTGTAACTCAAGCGTGAAACATCATTTTCAAATATGTTACACAGCTTTTATATAACCATATATTTTTGCCTCTGAATACCAGTTTCAGGGGAGCAACAGCAAGAGAGGGGGCATGCCCTCACTTCTTGCCTGTGGGCTCCCTAGAGGCATCTGGTGGACCACTATGTGAAACAGGATGCTGGACTAGATAGGCCTTGGGCCTGATCCAGCAGGGCTGTTCTTAAGACTGGAAAATTAACTTACACACAGTAAGTGTGTGCAGGACTTTAGCCTCATTCTTCTCCCCCCACCCTTTTAAAACATAAATGAAAGCTGAAAATTCAGAGTGGGGGCCTGAAGCCCTAAAACACACACAATATGAATACTATGAGGGGGGGGAGCAACTGAGGGTTGGTAATGTATAATGGAGAAGTGGTGTGCATGGAAAGGGTTAAGCACCCCTTCATCCCTGGCTGCTTTTTCATTTCATATTGCCTCACCTCAAAGCTGAGTGTGTGTGTGTGTGAGAGAGGGGGGGGGGGGGCAAAAGAGAGAAAGCACTTTTGCAAATGCTGATATGTGATATCTAGATTGGCCCTTATTCCCTAATATACAGTCTGCAAACCGAAGGCTCCAATCCAATGACTCTCAAGCCCCACGGTTCCAGCTAACTTACAGACACATTTATCTGCACAGGACCAGGTTATGCAACCCACTGAAACCGCTGTCCCTTATATACCCTCTTTGCTATATTTATTCCAAGAACCAGGCTTGTCTTTGCCATTTTATTTTGATTCAAGCACAGTGCACTTAAAACTACATATCAGGCACCAAGAGCAATTCAGACTCACTGGGGTGTGAAATCATTTGAATTTCCAGCTGAAGAGCTATGCTTTCAAAAGCCCTGGAATAGGCTATTAGTCTTCAACAGGTTTATTCCTTTAACACTTACTCATTTAAGAGTGATTGATAATCACTGCCTCTTAAGTGCTTTAAATACATTACGAAGAGATTCTTATATCTACATGTCTATATCCTTGTTCTTTCCACCTACGTCTTTCCTTCATAGATCACATCAATGGTGTTGCTCTTTCTTCATCAAAACACATTTTTAATTGGTACTGCTTTGACACAGTATTTGTTACAAAGCTTCTTTGAATTTGCTTATAATGGACTCTTGATTACCCCATTACAGAAGGCTAAATTCTATCATTTTCTCTCAGGATGTACAATATTTTACCAGTTCTGTTGGACTACTCAGAGAGTAAGGCATTATTCAGTGTGAAAAAGAAAGCTAGAAGTGTAACAGACGCCTCTCTTAGGCAGACTTGGAGGTAATAGTTTCATTTGGCAGATTTATTGTTTAATGTGAAGCCTTTTAAAGTGTTCCAGAGTAATGCACACATCCCTAAGATCCCCATTTCATGAATCCAAGCCCCATGTGGATTGAAAACTGTAACAAGTGTATAATTATTTTCTCCACCTACTGTGTTTAGGGAAGACTCTGTTTTTGCAGAGGGAACTCTTCAATAAATAGAATTAAAGTTGCAGTCCTATGCACACTTATCTGATTGAACACAGTGGGGCTTATTTTTGCCTAGACTTGCATAGCAAGGATGATATAGCCTATGCTTTGAATGTGAATAGTCTCACAAAAACTTGTCTACTTCTTTATTAATATAATGAATTAATACTATATTATTAATATAAGAACAGCCTTACTAGAACAGGCCCAAGGCCCATCCAATCCAGCATCCTGTTTCACACAGTGGTCCACTAGATGCTCCTGAGAAGCCCACAGGCAAGAGGTGAGGGCATGCCCTTTCTCTTGCTGTTTCTCCCCTGCAACTGGTATTGAGAGGCATCTTGCCTCTGAGGCTGGAGGTGGCCTATAGCCACTAGACTAGTAGCCATTGATAGACCTGTCCTTCATAAATTTGTCTAAGCCCCTTTTAAAGCCATTCAAGCTAGTGGCCATCACCATCCAAGCTAGTAGCTATCACCACATCCTGCAGCAGCGAATTCCATAGATTAATTATGCACTGCATGAAAAAGTGCTTCTTTTTGTTGGAGTTATTTCCTTCCTAAACTTCCTGGCCTTCCGTTTAATGGGATACCCTCTGGTTCTAGTGCGAGAGAGGGAGAAACATTTCTCTCTGTGTACTTTCTCTACTCCATGCATCATTTTATACATCTCTATCATGTCTCCCTATAATCACCTCCTTTTCCCAATTAAAAAGCCCCAGATGCTGCAGCCTTGCTTCATAAGGAAGGTGCTCCAGACCCCTGATCATCTTGGTTGCCCTCTTCTGCACCTTTTCCAGTTCTTTAATGCCCTCCTTAAGATATGGTGACCAGAACTGTATGCAGTACTCCAAATGTAGCCGCACCATAGATTTGTATAAGGGCATTATGTTAGCATTTTTATTTTCAACCCCTTTCCTAATTATCCCTAGCATGAAATTTGCCTAATATAAAGATGAACCCCATTATTCACAGGGGTTCCATTCTCCACTACAACCATGGATAATGGAACTGCAGATACGGGGCATTAACTGAATGGGATTGTGGGGGGTTAGGTTCCCAGCGGCTTGAAAAATTTGGGGGGAAAAACTGGTGGAAAAGGGTGGAAATAGTGTAAACAAAGTGCCCTACAATGCTTCACGGGACTGAAGTTGTCCCACAATGGCCCCACCAAATGTACAAATTGCGATTTCCCCATGATTTATAATGGGCTTTAAAAAAAACACACAAATGAGCCACAAAATGTCTCCTTTCCTTAAAATGGTGGCTGGAAATAATGTTGGAGATCATTTCTGGCCACTCCAAAACTGTGGATATGCAGAAATCAACCCTTTTAAACTTTTTCACCCCATGTATGCTGAGATCGGGTGTATGCTGAGATCAATTACCCAACTGTGGATACGCGGAACCGCGGATGATGGGTCTGCGAATGTCAAGGTTCGCCTGCACTATAAACAATATTAATCTATACTAGGCACCCATCCTGGCCAATAAAAAGAATGCATCTCTCTAACCAAATGCATATAACATGAACTTTGTGAGCCTATTAGGAGTGTTAAAAAATAATAAAATCTATCATATGCAGCAATGTGATAGAGGCACCAGGTCTCAGAATGCTGCTGCTGGCAGACTGCTGCAGGTTACATTGATTCAATCTTGCTGCAAGTTTGATCTAGGAAGGGAGCTGAGAAACAGCAGTTTTGTTAACTAGAGCGCCCTGACCATGATAAGTAATTGTCTTCTCCTGAGACTTCCAAAAGACTTAAAGATTTCCAAGGCAGCCTGAGTTCTTTGTGCGAGCAGCGTGTTGCCTTGGCTGATTTTTGAGCTCCTCTGATGCTCTGAATTTCCCTCATCCTTGAACCATGAGGAGAGCAACTGACCCTGCATCCTGTTCTTGTCCTCCTGTACTCACCCCATTCTATCTTCCTTTTGGAATCAGGTCCTGCTTCTCCTTCCTCCTCCACATTCGATCAAGATTAAATCTTCAGCTACAGATCTTGACTCGCCCTGCTTCTACACTGTGCTCCTGATTGCAGCTCCTCTATGATAATAGATCTCATCTCCAACTCTGTTTTCTTCATCTGCTGTCTTGGCTGCCAACCCTCCCCAACAAATTGTCCCAGATGGTGTCCTGCCTGGGTTCTAAGATGTGCAAGCATGCACATCTGTAGGCAACAAACACATGGGCTAGTAACTCATTATGCCTTTCTTAGGATAATGTTCTTTGATGTCTTGCAAGATTGTCTTCAAATAGTAAATGTTAAATCAGCGGAGTAAATAAACGGTAGCCTTTCCCAAAACAAAGTACCTAGGTCCAGAGCTGCTGGGAGGTCCAAAGGGTAGGGGCAAAGGCGGATTACCACAGAGGCAAACGAGGCAATTGCCTATGGAAGCAAATCTTGGAGGAGCGGCAAGTTAAATCTTAACTTTTTTTTTAACGTTAAAAACTCCTAGAGAGCTCCTAGTGAGCCTGGCCTCCTCCCAAATCTTGTCGGGTAGGCCCGGTGTAGGGTGCTGCCTGCCTAGACGGAAGCGAGAGACCTCACATGGGCCCGACCTCTTTCATTTGGGAGGAAGGCGAGCCTGTGTGAAGAGGTCTCTTGCTGCCGTCACTGCCGCCCACGCCCAGCAGCAACTGTGCCCGGCCCAACAGGATTCAGGAGGTGGGTGCCTACTAGGAGCTCTGCCACTGTCCTTGCTGTGCTACAGTGGCAGTTTTTAAAAGTTTTTAAAAAAGATTTAACTCCCCACTGCCCAGCGGCAAATCTTGGCTGCATATAGTACGGCAAAAAGCTTCATCCGCCCCGAGTAGGGACTGTTGCAGGTAAATTCAACTTCAGGATCCTTTTGAGGCACCAAAAACATGGCAGTACATAGCAACCACACAGATGGCAGGCAGAGGCTTTGAATAAATCACTGTCAATGGATCCCCTTGGGTAGAAGGAGAACAAGTTTCATTGGATAACCAAACCCCTGCAGGATATACAGTACTTTACATTGCCCATCTTTTAGTTGAACTTTTTAAGACATTGCTGTGATCTGGGATTTTTCATAAGTACATTCTAGGCCTTAAAGAGTGGATCTTTGCACATTAACACACTTAAAGAGTGGATCTTTGCACATTAATACACTTCTTACCTTGTGTTTTATGTGGGCTCAGTGGACAAGAGAACTGAGGATCTGTAACTGCATGAGACTGGCTGTGGGGCAGTGATTCCTTCATATGGACAACCAAAGATGCCGAAGTATCAACAGATCCCTTTTTAAAAAGTAGGAAAGCTGTTTTAGAAAAACGAATCAATCTTTGTATTCAACTCAGGCAGGAAAACATGTAAGTATGACTTAAGAATAAAATTTAAACTTTTGTACAGCATTGTGCACACGGCCAATGTTAGATTACAACAATTTCAGATTCAGTCCTATGAGTCAAGCCTTGAGGGACACCTCTGTACACAAGCAATGTGCCTGTGCTTGTCCGGATCAAGCCCTTTTGTGTTCTTGTGTACCAATGTTTTTGCACTTGTATCTCAAACATTTGCTTGTTTCCTTACTGCCACAGTTCACTTCTCTACCTCACCATAGAGACAACTAATAATGGTGTTCACTGTATGCTGATTTCCTCTCAAAGTTAATTTGTATCTTTAGAAGAGCAAAAAAAAAGCTATAGGAAGGTATTAATCTGCTTAACATTTCTAAGTACATCATCCAAGGGATTTTGTTTTTTTAATCTTACATATGCTCAGCAGAGTTACTGGCAAAAACTGTACATTTTCTTCATTTCATCCTTTCAACATCAAATGGTAAGCAGCAAAAATTGGATCAGACTTCAAAGACTGTGCTGTGCTCCCAGTCACAGAGCGACTCCTCCATTTCACATATTGAATTCGAGCAGGATATCAAAGTGCTACCAAAGAACCTCAGGTCCTTACGAAAAAAGAGGCTCTAACATCTGTAGAAAGTGAAGTGCACAGACAAATCACCTCAGGGAGCAGCTAGCATTTATTCTCAGCAGCAGATTTCCAGCCTTTTGATTCTCTTATTCACTGTACCTCCCTGTCTTTCTACAGAACTAAAGTTCTTAGCAAGCAGGCTTTTGTCTCAAAGACTTCAAAACACCACTGACGGTTTCATGTTCTGATGGTTATGCCAAGCAACCGTGAACACACTTCAGAACTGTAGATTCAGGGATTTTATGTCATTTTAGAGTCTGAACTTTATAGTACCTTGCTTGTTTGTTTGTCAAGAAAATCCAGTTCTGCAGGAGAAGTTGGGCTGATACTCTGCTGCCTAAAACATAAAACAAGTTTATTATTTATTTATTTATTTATTTATTTAATCTTTACAAGCAAATAATCATTTATATTTTGTTAAATTCTGGTGAGATTTCGCCTCCACATGTGCCCAACATATTAATCATTCTTTTTCTTGTGACCAACATTCCTCATTATTTAGGGTAAAATATAGAACTGTAGACTTTAAAAGGGGAATCTAAAATAGTTTGTAATCAATTTCCCTGTTTAAAAGAAGAAGCAGATTATCTGTGCAGTGATTATGCATGGAACTTAATGCTTTAAAATATTTTAAAAGTAAAATGTCTCCTCGGTTAAGATAAAAAGTAGTGATATGAATATACAGAAGGAAATTGGGCATGTAGTCAGTGCTTTGTTGTTTTTGTTCTCTATGTGGCTAAAGAGACAAGCCATCTTTTACATTCAATGTCCTGTGCTGCCTGCCTCTTTGACAGTCAAGTGCTTCTCCAAACAACCACCAAAGCTCTAATTGTGCAATTCTCAAATCTTGGGTAACTTCTTTTTTTGACTACAACTCCCATCAACCCTTGCTACAATGGCACACATACATCAGTCCCCATTTTCTGCAGTGTTAGGAGGGTGGAACAAGAACTCTGCCCTCAGAAGGAGCCAACCACTAGCTGCACGGAAGGCTTGCTGCACAGCCCAGTGCATAGGGAAGGGAATGAGGAGTCCTCAGGGACATTTTTCTGGCAGTGAACAAGGCTTTTCAGGAAGGGGAGAGAAGCAAAAATTGCTTCCTCACCCCCCTCACCGTGTGCTGGGCTGTGTAGCAAGCCTTCAGTGCAGCAACTGTCCTGGTTCCCTGTAAGGGTGGAGCTCTTCCTCCACTGTCCCAATTCTGCAGAGAATGTGGGCCAATATTTATTTTATTCTCCTCTGCATGCCATGATAAATAGGGTTAGGCACTCTCTACTTCCTTGAGTTGGTGGGAAGTCCTCAGAGAACACCCAAAGTTACACCCCTAGTTCTCTCAGCCTATATGCTTCTCTCTATTTCTGTCCATTTAAAACAGTCAAAACTCTCTCTCTCTCTCTTTCTCTCACACACGCAAGCACGCACGCAAATTACTAGTCTCTGATCCTTCACCCCTGTAGTGAATTGTCTATTCAAGAAACATCCACAGCCATCCACAAAAGAACATTAAGGTTCTTTTAGCAACACCCTGACCTCCATCAAGCATACATAATGATAGACTCATTCACAGGAATCAGCAGCAGTGGCTCACCTAGGTGATTTGGCACCTGGATCGCCCCTGCTGCGAGGCCCCCTTCCCCCACCGCTGCCAGGCCCCCCAGCCACCATGTGCGCGGCCGGGGTGGGGTGGGGGGTGAGCTGAGCAGGCCTCCCTGTGGTGTTGGTGGCAGATGGAGCGGTCACTGGGCCTGTCCGTCTGGCTCAGTGGCCCTTGAAAACTGTGAGGCGCTCCAGCGCGCCTGCACAGTTTAAATAGATCGTCGCAAGCCCATGATGTCCTGGGCTTTGTCTAATAACTAGCCAAAACACTCTTGCTTGATGGCGCCTCCAATTACATTCCAAGTGTTAATTGTTGACTACTTTTATAAAGAAGCACATGGCAAAAGAGAATGTCGGCTTCTTTTCACAAAGAGTTAATTCTAACATGAGGTTGCTGTAGTGAAAATCATGTGCTATTAGCACCATATACAAATGTATATTTCAACCACACTAGCATAATGGTGTTTGCGGCACATTTGGCCATGAGACACCCTATGACAGGGCATAACTATAATGAAACAGGGTGGAACAAATGTCCCTGGGTCACCTGAGGGATGCCCCTCCCCCCCACTGGCTGGGTGATAGCTCACTCTTTGCTTTCCCCATCCCACCTCCTCAACTCACTGGCATGCTGTTGGCTCCTGAGAGAGAGTGTGCGAGGGAGAGGAGCCCTATTTGAACCTGATTAAAAAGAGGCTGTAGGCAAGTAGAAACCTCCCAAAGCACACTGGAAATCCCACCCCAGCACATCACTCACTTGCCCTCCCACCCCCGCGTGCTGCTTGAGATTACTGTGTCCATTTGAGGCGGCGGACACTGTAAGCAGACGTGCCTGCCATCACACGTACAGCATTTGCCTCATCAGACAAAGGCTATAATAGTGAGCATTGCAGGGGAAAGGTGAGTGAGTGATGCAGGACCTTGGCGTGCATTGGGAAGCTTGTACTCATGTACTGCCTCTTTTTAGATCATTTCTGAATAGGGCTAGTGCACACAGGCAAATAAGAAAGATAGAAACATAGTTAATGTTGCATGAATATGTGAGGTGATTGAAGTAGGTATATAAGCTATATAAGCTAAGAAATAGTTTCTGAGCCAGAAGAATGCATGCATACAAGTGTAAGAGTCTGGATGTGTGGGGTGGTGGTGATGTTATTTGCATAGACATGAGAGAAAGGACATGTATGTCCAGTAACTTTTATGTTTGGTTGTTTAGAAGTTTGTCCCAGTGGGGATCAGTGTTCTCTCTAATTTTTTTTCACCTGAGTGTGGAATTAGATTTGTTCTGGGTGGCAGTATCAAGGCAGTGTGCGTGTACATGCATTCAGCGTGGGGCCTTCCCAATTCAACCTGAGCAGGATCTAAAATTAACTGAGTGGACATCAAAAAATGTGTGAGCACGCTAAACCCCAGACTAGATGGACCACTCTCTTGCCTAACAAGAGTTTCTTATTATTCTCCCATACCTGCCGGTGCTGCCATTTGGACCAAACCACATTTTGCACTGTTACTACAGATACAAATTTCAGCCCAGTTTCTGCAATCTGCTTAGGTAGTTTGAAGCAATGACAAAATTGAGCAAACCATAGTTCTAGGAAACTTGTGGTATAAAATGTTTGTATGAAATAGATTAGACCTAGTAAAAAAAGTTGCAAGGCAAAATCTATAGTATAAAGATCGCTTCTGTAAGAAGTGGTGAAAGGGATTTATTATGTTCCCTAAAATACATTTGTTTTTCACCACTTATTAAAATCAATATTATGTTGAACACCTTGTGCCCATAAAATATCTTTTCTTGCTTCATCTCACAAAGGAATTCCAATAAAATATTATTTATCTTAGATACTATCTAATTTTATTCTTCCAAAATTGTTTTTTAAATTGGTTAATTCCTTTAATTGGTAATTCTATCTTTTTAATTTCATTACACAGCTATTTATCTGCAAGTATTCATACTAATATGGTCTATGTGATGACATTATAATTGTGATGTCCTTATATTTAAAATACTGTCATTCTAAAAAACCCCACATATCTAAAATACCACATATTTTCCATTATCCAAATTCCGCTAGTAAACCCACAGGATTAAAGTTTGGCTCATATGTTGTGGCTGCAACTGGGGATGTTACTAGGCTTTAAGGATTCTTATTTTTATCCCAAACCCTCAGCAAGTTATTCATTAAATAGTAATGAATACATTGTTTAATCTGCATTCTTCAATTACTCCATAGCAATGATTGTAATTTAACTTGGGGAGGAAACTTGGTTTCACCTGAATTGAACTCTTTTCAGTATCTTTAATCCACTTTGTAAGTCATTCTATTCAACTTATATAATAATATAATTTTAAATATAGTATAGTCAATCCCCCTTTAATACTTAGGTTCTGTATCACCACCTTGCTGTCCATACCTGTGTCTAGCAAGGAGGCACAAGCTCACAAGGGGAACTGCTGAGTCAGTAAATGAGTCATGCCAACTGAGGGTTTGTGTAACTAACCCTCAGATCCCCATCCCTTCCTGTATCTTTTCCTAGATTCCAGGATTACTCTAGGGTAAGCACTTCCTCTTGAGTAGACCCATTGGGTGAGACACCTCAAGCACCCATTTCACCTTTGCAGCTGGTTCTCCACGTTAGCACACAGTGTCGCTGGTGTCTCAGGAGTAATGGAGAGGGCTCTATAGATGGGCCAGTAGTCATACTGGGGGGGGGCACCATGTTTCCAGGGCTCCTCCAGGGTGACTAGCTCTGGCTTCTCTAGAACAGGAGGGCTGTCACTGAGTTTGGAGATCCAGGCCAGAGAGGCCACCCTCCTCTGAAAGAGTATCCTCTTCTTGGTTGGAGTCCGGGTGAACCCCAACACCCATTTACTTTTAGTTTCTTTTGGTTCCTGTAGCGAATAGTGGGTTTAAGCCCAGCCTTTGTCTCAAGGCAAGTCCATGTTGGGGAAAGAAAAATGCTGATTCATTCCCTCCATGTTTGCTCAATAAAGGCTATTCCTTTAAAACTTAACCGTTTCTTGGTAATTGCTGTCACCATGCCCACTTTGAACAGAGTTTAATCCCTCCCTGGTGTGGGTGAAATTCCAGGGAAACTCTCCTTCATTTACCAATGGAAAAATACAGAAAACCTTCCATGTGCAGTCTACACGTGAAGAGTAAACTTGGTAGATTGCTGAACAATTAACATTGAGGCACGTTTGCACCAGAGTAAAACCCCTTTTTCCTGAGTTAAAAATCCACTCAGAGGCAGGTGAAATATAAAGAACAAAAAGAGAAAAACTTTATTCAAAATACTACAGACTGCTTCAGGCTGAAGCTATCTCAGCTTTGAGTTACCGGTAAAAAGAAATACTCAGTACTTTACAAAATTACTTCCAAAGAACACCCCAGCTGGTATTTGGAGTGGCACACTTTAAAAATCATGGTTACCCAGTTGCAAGCATAATTCAAAAAGCACCCCAGTTGCACGGAACCTTTAAAAGCCCCTTTACATGGTACAGGGACTTCTACAGAGCCATGGTTGGATAAAAAGGGCTCAGGCTAGAGTTTCTTAGAAGGCTACGTTACAAATAAAACACAATAGAGCAGTTGTAAGGATATACATAGCACCAAAATAAAGTAATCTGACTAACTAAAACACGGTTACCTGGCTAGGCCTTTCCGAAGCCATAAATCTCTGGCTTCCTTCCCCGTTGAATTCACCCCAAACTCCAGGAAAGAATTCAAGCTTCCTGCAATCCTGTCTCCCAAGGATCTGCAGATGTCCTTCCATGAGAGGATTCTTCAGGCTAGCTTTTGATCATGAGGCAGCAAACTCCATTGCTCCTCATTAAGCCTTCCACCCATCTTCTCTCCTCCCCTTCCTAGCTCCTTCTGAGAACAAAGACCCACTTGATGTCTTGCCGCCAGACCCTCTAGGTCCCGGTCACTTTGTGCTGAGTGGCTGATCCCTAGAGGTCACTGCCTGACAGACAGGACAGTTGTCACTTCCGGTTGGTTCACTCTTTAGGGTAGGGGAGGGCTGATCACCACAGTTCAAAATAAAGTCTTTGAAATTTCAGACATTTCAAAGTGATCCTGGAAAAAAGACATATGCTCTGACTATCTTACTTAAAAGGTACTGATTTTCAGATTTACTATGCTTTCATCTGGCCCTTTTTGTTAGAACCCAGTAGGTTACTTAAATAGCTTGCAGCTCTCGAGGCTACCTACCATTCAGTAGGTGTTAGCTTCCAAGGAAGCTACAACATTAATAAGAAACCTACAGTTAGTGATTGTGGATATTTTATAATTTTCTTTTGCCCAAGAGAGAAATTGTAAGTGTATTATTGTCCTTTGAAAGGTTGAATGAAAGGTTACTTAGAAAAGTCACTGAGAAAGACAGTATGATAACGTGCATCTGAAGCACATTGAAAATTTAGAAGAACACAGGGCTTATAGCAGGGGTGTAGCTATAATTGAGCTGATGGGTTCAACAAACCCAGGCCTGCCAGCCTCCTGAGGACCCTCCAGTTCCACCCCTCCTTATTTTCATCATTATCTCCCTCACTCTGAAGGGCCGCCAGGGAGAGGGGCGAACATGGGCCCCCTCTCTCCTAGCTACGCCCCTGATTTATAGCCAAGACAATTTATGAATACTGGAATATTTTGGACATTATGAAATACTAGCTGGGCCAGGTACAGAGTATCTGTGCCTCTAGTTCTCCTGCCGCCACCGCCATTTTCTCTCCCCGCCAACCTGCCCACCACCATTTTCTCCTCCCACCCACCCGCTGACGCTGCCATTTTCTCCACCTGCTGCTGCCATTTTCTTCCCACCCACCTGCCGGCTGCCTTCTTTCCCTGCCCAGCCGCAAGCCTGTCTGGTGCCGTCACTTTCCTCTCTCCTGGCTGGCAGCTTGCTCACGAACTCTCACAAGAGCTGCCACACATGGGCTTATCAACGGGTACGCCATATTTATACAGTGAGGGAAATAAATATTTGATCCCCTGCTGATTTTGTCCGTTTGCCCTCTGACACAGAAATGACCAGGCTATAATTGGAATGGTAGGTTTATTGTAGCTGTGAGAGACAGAATAACAACAAACAAACCCTCAAAAGCCCAGTGCCCAAAAGTCAGCGATGGATTTGCATTGTAGTGAGGGAAATAAGTATTCGATCCCCTATCAACCAGCAAGATTTCAGGCTCCCAGGTGTCTTTTCACTATATGCAGGTAACGAGCTGAGATGAGGAACACCCTCTGTAAGGGAGTGCTCCTAATCCCATCTTGTTACAGTACCTGTATAAAAGACACCTGTCCATAGAAGCAAGCAATCACTCAGCTTCCAAACTCACCACCATGCCCAAGACCAAAGAGCTGTCGAAGGATGTCAGGGACAAGGTTGTAGACCTGCACAAGGCTGGACTGGGCTACAAGACTATCGCCAAGCAGCTTGGTGAGAAGGTGACTACAGTTGGCACGATAACTCACAAATGGAAGAAACACAAAATAACTGTCAATCTCCCTCGGTCTGGGGCTCCATGCAAGATTTCACCTCGTGGAGTTGCAATGATCATGAGAACGGTGACAAAGCAGCCCAGAACTACACGGGGGGAACTTGTCAATGATCTCAGGGCAGCTGGAACCATAGTCACCAAGAAAACAATTGGTAACACACTACGCCGTGAAGGACTGAAATCTTGCAGTGCCTGCAAGGTCCCCCTGCTCAAGGCAGCACATGTACAGGCCCGTCTGCAGTTTGCCAATGCACATCTGAATGATCCAGAGGAGAACTGGGCGAAAGTGTTGTGGTCAGATGAGACCAAAATTGAGCTCTTTGGCATCAACTCAACTCGCCGTGTGTGGAGGAGGAGGAATGCTGCCTATGAGCCCAAGAACACCATCCCTACTGTCAAACATGGAGGTGGACACATTATGCTTTGGGGGTGTTTTTCTGCTAAGGGGACAGGACACCTTCACCACATCGAAGGGACGATGGACGGGACCATGTACCGTCAGATCTTGGGTGAGCACCTCCTTCCCTCAGCCAGGGCATTGAGAATGGGTCGTGGATGGGTATTCCAGCATGACAATGACCCAAAACACACAGCCAAGGCAACAAAGGAGTGGCTCAAGAAGAAGCACATGAAGGTCCTGGAGTGGCCCAGCCAGTCTCCAGACCTTAATCCCATAGAAAATCTGTGGAGGGAGCTGAAGGTTCGGGTTGCCAAACATCAGCCTCGAAACCTTTCTGACTTGGAGAGGATCTGCAAAGAGGAGTGGGACAACATCCCTCCTGGGTTGTGTGCAAACCTGGTGGCCAACTACAAGAAACGTCTGACCTCTGTGATTGCCAACAAGGGTTTTGCCACCAAGTACTAAGACATCTTTTGTGAAGGGATCGAATACTTATTTCCCTCACTACAATGCAAATCCATCGCTGACTTTTGGGCACTGGGGTTTTGAGGGTTTGTTTGTTGTTATTCCGTCTCTCACAGCTACAATAAACCTACCATTCCAATTATAGCCTGGTCATTTCTGTGTCAGAGGGCAAACGGACAAAATCAGCAGGGGATCAAATACTTATTTCCCTCAGTGTGTGTGTGTGTGTGTGTGTGTGTGTGTGTGTGTGTGTGTGTATATATATATATATATATATATATATATATATATATATATATGTATGAATGATTATAAGCCAGCAATATCATTCTAGATACTAAGTAGCAAGACTAAAATGGCAAATTCCATTTTAGCGGTAATAAGGAAAGAGACTGGAAAAAGTGGACAATATTATAATGTTGTTCTATAATCTTGTGGTGTAAACATATTTTTCGGTCAGTCCATCTCAAAAGGATATTGCAGAGCTTGAAAAGAGCAAAAAAAGGGCAACTAGCTGATTAAGGGGTTATTTTAACAGAAAAAAATATTATAAGAAAATCTATGGTTATTTATTGGGTAGGTACTTTGTGGACCATTATTTGGATTTTAATATTTATATATAGCTACACATTGATAATTCATTATTAGTCAATAATCACATTTGATGAAAGTAATTTTTACTTCTGATCCTACCAAACCCATCCAATTCTATTCAGGCCAAACATATTTCCTATTACTTGAGCGTGCACCTGCTGGGATCTCCTTTTCCTCACAACCATTACAGGGACTTTATTTGTATCAGCCGCAACTATCTAGAACATATTCAGTGCATGAGGCATTCAGTTTTGTTATGTTGTTGGATCTATGTTTGACCCCAGCTTTATACAGTAATGCCCAAAATTTAGAATAAAGTGTTGCAATCCTATGCACAATTTCTTAGCCCAACTAAACTCAGTGGAAATTGTGAATGAATGTGAATGAGATTGGATTGCACATATCACTCTGACAATTTTAATGCATGTACTCCCATCAGTATTGAGTTGCCAGGGAGTTAACTTGCAAATGGATTGCAATGATTAACCTATGAATCATTTTACTTGGCACTATTATGTTGTTTTAGCTATTAGAAACATTGTACAATCCACAGCATCTGATTTTTAAAAAAAGTTCCCAACAATCCTTTCAGCTCTGCCATTGTAAAAATACAAGTGCCATTGCTTCCTTTGATCTGGCGTGGGAAAGATTTTGCATGTGCTCACTGTATCATGTTCTTTGAGATGTCTATTACAGCTCAGCAGGTACAGTGAGCTGCATTGTAATACTTTGTTTAGAGATATTGCAGAATAAATTGAAATGATAAATGGTGCCATCATATGAATGTAAATCATCTTCTTCCCTTCAAATACCACTTAGACAAAAATGAACCACAGAAAAGAGTTTTCTCTTGTGGTTGGACTCATCAATTCCAGTTGTTCAGCAACAGACAAATTGTCACGGGGCAAGGGGACGGGGGGAGTTATGAATTTCTCTACAGAATCACTGCAAGGATAAACACTGGATCCCAAAAATAACTTAATACTGGGGACATCTTATCATTCCACCCAAAGTATCTTGAGGCCCATTCAGACATTATGCTGTACAAGTGTACAAATGTCTGTACACATGTATATCTGTTTGTGTGAATGACTGTACCTGCATTCATGTTAAACGTGAACCTGGTACAGGCCCCTCAAATGCATGGTATAGATAGGAAGTGTACTGCTTCACCTATGTTCAACATAAGGTAGACGGCTTGAGCGCAAGTGGAGAAAGACTCTGCTCGAATCCAACAGATTATAACACAGTGCACATTTGAAGATTTCTGCTCTGACAATGCATGCAGCAAATAAACAGTTCTTTTCTGCCTGCATTCCTACTGCAAGCTCATGTCCAGCTGAGCTGTTTAGGGTTGTGAGAGGGCTAGTACATGCCTCTCCTCCCCAAATGAGTATTTGGATCCATCAGTTTACCCATTGTGACATTTTAAATGAGGGTTTTTTTTGCAGATATCTCGCATTCAAGTTGAACTAGATGCTTCAGTTACTGCAGAGTTCGAGGTGTCCAGCAGCTCCTCTTGTGTGGTTAAATTGGATCAATTTCAATTTGTGACTCTCAAGGATATGGACAAGATACTTAGGATACTATGCCTTACCCCCTGTTGTCTCGACCCTTGCACAACATGGCTTATATGATCTACCAGCAAGGTTACTGGAGACGACCTTGTTAAGATTATTAATGCTTCCCTGAGGGAGGGCAGGATGCCTCGTTGTCTCAATGAGGCAATTATTAGACCACTCTTGAAGAGGCCTGCATTGGATCCCTCAGAATTGGGCAATTTTAGGCCTGTCCCCAGTTTGGTTGGGCAAAGTGACAGAAAGGGTGGTGGCATCTCAGCTCCAGGCTGTCTTGGAGGAAGTGGATTATCTGGACCCATTTCAAACCGGCTTTCGGGTGGGCTATGGGGCTGAGACGGCCTTGGTTGGCCTGTTGGATGATCTCCAATTAGAAACTGTCATGGGGAGTGTGACTCTGTTGATGCTTTTGGATCTCTCAGCAGCTTTCGATACCATCAACCATGGCATCCTTCTGGGGAGCCTGCAGGGGATAGGAGTGGGAGGCAGGGCTTTGCAGTGGTTCTGCTCCTACCTCTTAGGTAGGTTCCAGATGGTGTTGTTTGGAGACTGTTGCTCTTCAAAACAAGAGCTCCAGTATGGAGTCCCACAAGGCTCCATACTCTCTCCAGTGCTCACATCTACATGAAACCTGGGAGAGATCATCAGGGGATTTAGTGCAGGGTGTTATCAGTATGCTGATGACACGTAAATCTATTTCTCCATGTCAACTTCCTCAGGAAATGGCCTAACTTCCCTAAATGCCTGCCTGGAGGCGGTAATGGGCTGCATGAGAGAGAACAAACTGAGGCTGAATCCAAGCAAGACTCATTGTGGGAAGTCAAAACTTAGGAAGTGGTTTAGATCTGCCTGTTCTGGATGGAGTTGCGCTCCCCCAGAAAGAGAAGATACATAGTCTGAGTACTTCTGGACCCAAACCTCTTCTTGATTTCTTAGTTTGAGGCAGTGGCCAGGAGTGCTTTCTATCAGCTTTGGCTGATTCACCGGCTACGTCCATTGCTGGAGATAAACAACCTTAAAGCAGTGGTGCATATGCTGGTAACATCCAGACTTGACTACTGCAATGCACTCTACTTTGAGCTGCCTTTGTATGTAGTTCAGTAACTGCAGTTGGTACAGAATGCAGCAGCCAGGTTGGTCTCCAGGGTTGCCCAAAGAGATCATATTACACCCATTTTAAAGGAACTACATTGGCTGCCAATAAGTTTCCGGGCAAAATACAAAGTACTGGTTATTATCTATAAAGCCCTAAATGCTTTATAGGTCCGAAGTATTTTAGAGAGCACATTCTTCTTCCCCACCGCCTGTTAGGATCATCTTGGGAGGTCTGGTTGGGATTGCCACAGGCTCGGTTGGTGGTGACTCGAGACTGGGCCTTTTCTAGAGTTGCCCTGGGACTCTGGAACACACTTCCTAACCAAATTAGAGTTCCCCCTTCTCTGAATGTTTTTAAGGACCTAAAAATATACTTGTTTAATTAGGCTTTTTAGTTTATAGTTTTAAAGCTTTGGTTTTAGAGTTTTTATTGTATTTTAAATTGTTTTAATTATGTTAATGTTTTAATGGTTTTATATTGTGAACTAGGGATGTGCCCAAAGTTGCTTCGGCGCCGCCGGGGGTAGTTCTTTAAGGGCAGGGGAGGATGCACTCACCCCTCCTGCCACATTTCCCCGCCGACACTCCATTATTTTCAAGCCCCTCGGGGCAGCAGCGTTCCTCCCTGCTGCCCCGTTGTCCTCATCGGCCAGAAGTGGCCAGAAGTACTGATCACGCATGCGCCTGTCACGTGCGCATGCTTGCACAGCAGATGGGTGCGCGTGCGTACGCGACAGGTGCATGCTCAGTCAGTACTTCCGGCCACTTCTGGCTGATGAGGACAACGGGGCAGCAGGGAGGAATGCTGCCGCCCCGAGGGGCTTGAAAACAATGGAGCGCCGGTTGGGGAAATGTGGCGGGAGGGGTGAGTGCACCCTCCCCCGTCCTTAAAGAACTAACTCTGCCAGCACCAAAGCACCAAAACGGCCCCCGGAGCCAAAACGTTTTGGAGGCCGTTACAATGGCCTCCAAAACGTTTCGGGCACAAGCCTATTGTGAACCGCCCAGGGACTTCTTTGTATGGGGTGGTATATAAATGTACTAAATAAAATAACATGTGAATGACTGTACCTGTGTTCAGATCTGTACCTGTGTATACTGTATACTATTTGTATGAGTGTTTAACTTATTTATTTATTTATTTATTTATAAATCGGTCCATGCAAAGGCTCTGGGCAGTGTACAACATAACATGTGACGGGACTAAGACAGAGAAGGAAATCAAGGATTCAAAGGAGAAACTGTGATAACAACAGGTGACTTCAACTACTTGGCAAATGGTCGCAACTAAAATGTCAAGATATAATACAATAGCTATGCCTTAGAACAGTTAGTCATGAGAGCTGATTAGGGAGGAGGGACATCTTGACTTAATCTTGAGTGGTCTCCAAGACCTGGTGCAAAATGTACGTGTTTTCAGAACATCTGGAGCTGACCATAATAATTATCAGTAACTATTATGTTTCCAAATGCAATATTTATTATTTTTATTTTTACATTTATTTACTTTTTATATCCTGCTCTTCCTCCAAGGAGCCCAGAGCGGTGTACTACATACTTAGGTTTCTCCACACAACAACCCTGTGACGTAGGTTAGGCTGAGAGAGAAGTGACTGGCCCAGAGTCACCCAGCTAATATCATGGCTGAATGGGGATTTGAACCCGGGTCTCCCCGGTCCTAGTCCAGCACTCTAGCCACTATACCACGCTGGCTCTCATATAGAGATAATACATAGCATATAGAGATAATACATAGATAAATGGAATACTGACCAGAAAGTCAAGCATGCTCGCATAAAATTTCAATAAAGAAAATCTGAAGTGTTTCAAATACTGTAAATGGAACCTGAAAAGGAGAATCATATCAAACCTGTCCAGAACACTCAGATTATTCAAAACTGCTAGAACAGAAGCTCAGACAAAATGTATACTACAGACTGAGAAATGTATAAACAAATCCAAGGGGATTCTGGATAATGAGCAGAGTGAAGTAGGATGTAAAAGACAAGGTAGCTTCCTTTGAAAAGTGGAAATCTTGCACAAATGAGGAAAAGAGAATAGACTGGCAAAACAAATGGCAAATTGGCAATGTTGTAACTGTTAAAAATAATAATTGAGGAGCATATTACCAAAAATACAGAAGTAACCAAGAAAAGTACCTTTAAATACACCAGAAGCAAGAAACTAGCCAAGAAGACAGTTAGGTTGTTAGAAATGGCTGTGACTAACCAGAAAAGAGATATTTGGGTCATGGTGGATAGCTCAATGAAAACATCAACTCTGCTGGCAATGGCAGCGAAAAGAGTAAATTCCATTGTAGGGATAATAGGGAAAGGGATTGCGGTGGTGGTGGTGAGGACTCTGAACAATATTGTGATATAATTCCATAATCTTGTGGTGCAGATGCATTTTTCATTCATTCCATAGCAAAAGGATATTGTAGAGCTGGAAAAGGAACAGAATAGGAAAACTAGTTGATCAAGGGGTTGGAGCACCTTCTCTGTGCGACAAGGATGAAGCAAAAAGTCAGCTAGGTGGAGGCAGAGGATCATGACTGGTTTATAACATATGGAAGTTGTGAGAAAGTGGATAAAGAGACTTCCACTCCCAACTTACATCATTAGAACTCAGGATCATCCAATAAAATTGATTGGCAGTAATTTAAGCTAAAATAAAGTACTTCATACAATACATAATTAATGTGGAATCTGCTGTCACATGATGTGATGATGGACACTGCCTTAGAAGACTTTAAAAGGAGATTAGACACATTCATGGATAATAGGCATGTCAGTGGCTCCATAGCTAAATGGAACCACCATGTTCCTTTTGCCAAAGGCAGTGTACCTTTGAATATCAGTTTCCGTGAGGTAAATAATGAGAGGAGGACTGTTGCCTTCCTGCCTTGCTTATCGGCTTTCCAGCTGCATCTTGATGGCCACTGTTGGGAAACAAGATACTGAGGTCATTCTCATGACCAACGGGGCTGGGGAGAAGGCAGGAGCATACCTGCCTTCCTTCACATGATCTGGGGCCTGAACAGGGCTCCGCCATTCATATGCCCAGATAAGCAGCATGGTGGCAAGCAAGAAGTGGGAGGGGGAGATCTCTGGGCCACCAGAAAACCCAGAATGCACCGCAAGAGCATTTGGGAAGGTCTGCTGCTGGGATGCTTCTTCCTCTGGCCTCAGTGGGAGCAATGCCAGCAGCCCAAGCAAGCATATGAGGTAGGAGGCATTCACTCATCGTCTTACCTCACTTTTAGCCTGGGTTCCGAAACAGGGCTACCTGGGGGAGGAGCAGTGGGATCGGGCGCTATCCCAGTGCTTCTCATGACTAGCCCTATCCTACCTGCTAGTTATGAGAATGACCTCACTTACTAGAAAAAAAATGACACTTCCTCCATTTCACTGCTATTGTAACCACTGTGTAGAATATCATCACTAAATATGGAGATACAACATTTCAGATCCTTGCTGAGACATGAAAATTAACATAACTCCTCCTTGGCACCTTATTGCAGATTACCTCCATGGAGAGCGTTGCTGTGCACAACACCAGTAAGGCTATTAAAGGGATCTGAAGCCCTATCAATGACTTGGGAAGCATGTGGAAAGCATTTTCACCATAGAACTCTATGCATGCATTCTGAAGGGCAGCATATTCTAGAACAGGGATGAGCTCGATCCATGTAGTGAGCTGTTGGAAGTCACTCTAGAAAGTAGATCAGTGGCTGGAAGTTATTGTGCTATACAACCACACTACCTCACAGGAGATCTGAGCAACTTGGGTATTGCATTGATTGACTGATTAAGTGTCATTAAGTCGGTATCAACTCTTAGCAACCACATAGATAGATTCTCTCCAGGATGATCTGTCTTCAACTTGGCCTTTAAGGTCTCTCAGTGGTGCACTCATTGCTATCATAATCGAGTCCATCCACCTTGCAGCTGGTTGTCCTCTTCTTCTCTTTCCTTCAACTTTCCCCAGCATTATGGACTTCTCAAAGGAGCTGAATCTTCGCATAATTTGTCCAAAGTATGGTAGTTTGAGCCTGGTCATTTGTGCCTCAAGTGAAAATTCTGGATTGATTTGTTCTATGATCCATTTGTTTGTTTTCCTGGCTGTCCATGGTATCCTCAAAAGTCTTCTCAGCACCAAAGTTCAAAAGCATCAAGGCTTTTTCTATCTTACTTCTTCAAAGTCCAGCTTTTGCATCCATAGAGTGTCATGGGGAAAAACAGTGTCTGAACGATTCTAATCTTTGTAGGTACAGACACATCATGGCATCTAAATATCCTTTCTAAGGCCTTCATTGCAACCCCCCAAGTGCCCGTCTGCGGCGTATTTTTTGACTGCTGGTTCCTTTACTGTTGATGGTCGAACCTAAAAGGCAGAAGCTATCCACCACTTCAATGTCTTCATTGTCAGTTCTGAGGCTGGCTGCTGTACCCGTTGTCATTAGTTAAGTCTTCTTTACATTTAGTTGTAGTCCCATTTTTTTCACTGTGCTCCTTTACTTTCATTACTAAAGCTTGCAGATCATCCGCATTCTCAGCTATCAGAGTGATGTCATCAGCATAGCACAGGTTATTGATGTTTCGTCCTCCAACTTTAAAACCACGCTCATCTTCTTCCAATCCAGCTTCTCTCAGTATATGTTCAGCATATAAATTGAATAAAGAAGGAGAAAGTATACAGCCTTGTCTTACTCCTTTACTGATCTGGAACCAGTCTGTTTCACCATGTCTCCGTCTGGACTGTGGCTTCCTGTCCTGTGTATAGGTTTCTCATGAGAACAATGAGATGTTCTGGGATGCCCATTTTCCTAAGGATATTCCACAACTTGACATGGTTGATGCAATTGAAGGCATCTGTAATCTCTGCTAACTGGGCAAAGAGGCACCTTTTACCATGGCGATTCTCTTTATTTAGCAGGGGGAGAGTAACTGGCCCTATACACCCCCAGCACAGTACCTCCAGTGACTGTTGCTGGTGTCTATCTTGTGTTGTTGTTTTTAGAATGTGAGCCCTTTGGGGACAGGGAGCCATCTTATTTGTTTATTGTTTCTCTGCGTAAATTGCCGTGAGCCATTTTTGGAAGGGCAGTATAGAAATCGGATTAATAATAATAATAATAATAATAATAATAATAATAATAAAGCTCATATTGACTTCCTTCTGTTATTCTTTGGCTTTCTCAATTATCCAGCATGCACCAGCAATGATGTCTCTTGTTCCTTAGCCTTTTCTAAAACCAGTTTGAATATTCGGCATTTCTCTATCCACGTAGGGCTCTAATATGCATTGGATGATCCTGAGCATTATTTTGCTAATATGTGAAATTAAGGATATTGTGCAATGGTTTGCGCATACATAACCTGAAAAACTCTGAAGTTTAGAATATATCTCTCATATACAATTTTTGAAAACAGTCACTTTTTCTTTATGACTGAAAAACTGAGGCAAAACTTTGATTAAAATTGGTAGGATTGCCAGAGACCAGATAAAAAGGCCTCCTGGACGATCGCTAGCCCATGAGCTGTCAACTGCCTGGTCCTGGTCTAGAAGATAAAGCAATGTGATCTAAGAGAGCCCAGTTCAAATAAGGCTCTTTCGTTGTCTTTCTACCCAATAGTTTCTCTCTCTGGGCCTATTTAAGTTATTTGGGTACTTCAGTATAGCAAGAGATGTTACACTGGCTGACATCCTGACTAAATTTACTAGAGGAAGAGATTGTGTACACCAGCAGCCCCACCCAGGCTAGGGCAGCGCCTGGATTGAGGCTGAACTTGGCATTGCCTCCGCCACAAGACCGACTTTTAACCCTGGCCCTTAACCGGGGTTAGAGGGTGCAAGGGCGTCCTCAACCCCAGGGCTGGGGTCATGTGTGTGCTCGGGCTGCACCAGAGGCGTATCTAGGGAAGACAGCGCCTAGGGCAAGCACTGAAATTGCACCCCTGTCCAAACATCTGACACCCATCTTTCAGATAACTTTACCATAATATCAGCTCAAAAATACAACTGCAGACACTTTCAGAAGAAACAGTTTGTAAGCAGCACACACATGAATACACACATACAACCATGCATGTGGCACATATGTGCCAGTTGCCTTCCCAAGGAAGCATACACAGCATATCCATGTGCTGGGCATGCCTCCATAGAGCTAAGCAGTGGAAGCTCTCTTTAGCAAATGCTCTGCCACCTCACTACAGGTTGCTGCCTCCAAGAAATTCAGGGATGGCTTTTTTCTGTCCAAACAGCTTTTGCCTTAAAGGGAGATGGTTGCAATGGGAAATCCTAGGGGCCCCAAACAATCTGAAATTATCCAGCATCTTACAATAGGCTTGGATCCAGCAGCCTGATCAGGAAGAAGGTGGAAGTTGCAACTAGCCACAGAACAGCAAAACAGTGTGATATTCATTTTTTTAAAGCACCGCACAAGTTAAAGGCAGGCACTTTCCAAGTTTGAATCCCACAAACCTTATAATCAGATTGCTTGACAAATATGCAGATAAAGATAGGGCTCTGTGCAGAGGACACACATTTTATTCCTTGCCTCTCTATTTATTCCTTCCATTTTATTCCTTGCCTCTCCCACTCACCCTTCAGTTTTGCCAGCTTACAAGGTATTAAATCAACATTGTCTTTTTAAGGGATGTTTTATCCACTTACTTTTGTGCCATATATATATCTGTTTTTTAAATGCTCGGGTCCCTTGCCAACAACTTTGCATTCTTTTTACTCCCTAGATCAGGGAAAAATCTAGACTTGGGTCTTGCAGAGGCCATTTGAGCATGTGCGGTGGCCATTTTTGTTTTCAGCAGCCTTTTTTCTTTATTTTTTAAAAATGGCCACCGCACATGCTCAAATGGTCCCTGCAAGGTCCTATGCCTTCCCAGGCCTCACAGAGGCCTTTTGAGCATGTGCAGTGACCTCCAAAATGGCCACCGCACTGATCTCTGTAGGCCCAAAGAGGCCTGAAAATCAGCCCAGATGGGCTGTGGCAGTGATCTAAGAGGCTGGTGGGGGAGGGGGAACCTTTGCAGACCCCCCACGGCCCTTAGGAAGCCCCTTGAAGGGGCTACAGGTTAATTTTTTTAAAAAAAAATAAACAAATCCGTGTACTGGGGAGGAGGTGGGGGCAGCATGGCACTGCCACCCCCCAGTGGCACCTAGGGCATGTGCCCTGGCTGCCCCATCCTATTTTCACCTATGGGCTGCACACAGCCCAAGCACACACACAGTCGGGTGCCTAGAATGCCCGACTCATGGGGTGGGGTTTTCTCAATGCACTACACTCATCACATGGTGCATTGTAGGATACCTGAAGTCTGGGACTCCTTTTCCTGGCTGCAGGATGCTATGTGGCTTGAGGCGGCACCTATCATGTGGGTTCGTGAGCTGTGTGGCTCAATTATTCCACAGATGGTCTGGGGGGAAAGGTAGGTCCAAACCTGCCCTCCCTCTGCCTGCCCTTCCTGCCACTGCCATGGTCATGTGAATTACCTCAAAGTCTTACTAAAATGTATTAGTCCTTTAGACTAATCCCTAAATAATACTATTCAATAAGTTAGTCTGGGTCAGCCATTGTTCCTTACATAATGACACAATTCTTGCTCAAGTTCTTCTTTCAGAATGCTCCAAACCTTTGTCCCAGAGAAATGAACAGAACCTTTGTCCCAGAGAAATGAACAGAATAAGGCAAGGGTGGGCAATCTTGGCCCTCCAGCTGTTGTTGAACTATAACTCCCATCATCCTCCATTGTAGTTCAACAACATCTAGAGGGCCAAGATTGCCCCACCCCTGGGATAGAGCCATGTCTAGCTGACAGACGGTTCTTTTTGGAACATATTTAAATAGGCACACAATCCTAAACACTTCTATTCCAGAAGAGTAGTGAAGAAGACCAGGAGCCTTCCTTATCAAATGCACAAACATAAATACAGCTTAGTCATGAAACAGGCAACACAAATGTGAGTCTAAACATAAAGCCTTTACACTCATATGAACATGACAATCACAAATCCACCCATATTATTTGTTGCACCAGCTGGTAACTCAACCAATTTTCAGGCATTCATCTGGGGTACAATTAATGCATGAGGGAAGGTTTTGCAGTAGCAGGCTCCACCCCATGACCTGCTGTGTTCATTAGAACATCTGTAAGGAGCCCCCATGTGTACAACTATTCATGAGTCCTTCAAATGCACAACTGTATACTTGGGAGGTCCCAACAGATGTTTCAATGAATACATGCAGACTGGGTGCAGAGCCATGCACATTCATTGTACCCTAATGAATACGTGATGTGGTTGCCACATGTCTAAACCTTCTTGTGGGGGCAGGGGGATCAGTGCATATAGTTTTAATGAACACCTCACTTCAACATCAGACAGACAGACAGATTAAATGCCAACTTTAGGAGAATCATCTGGTGAGAAGAAGGCCTTTAAAAAGTGTTGCAATACTAAATGTAATACTAAGCTACTTATTTGAAAACAAGCTTTGATGTAGGACTTGCTTCTTTGTAATATCAAGAACTTAAGATTGGGATCTAAGGATGGCTCCAGGTTTCAAGGGACCTTTGGCAAATTGCACTCCATAGACTCTCTCCTGTCTGAGCTTCCCTGAGGCTCACCAAGGTGCTTACCTCAGCACATGGGATGAAAGAGAAAAGGGGACAATGTGGGCACAAGAGGTGGTCCTGGGGAAGGGGTGGACTTATGAAGGCCTTATTCCCTTAGCAGTTGCTCAGCAATGCTGACCCCTAATGCCAGCCCTGCTGTAATCTCATATAAGTAAACTCCAATGAAATTATACTTGGGGACTTCTTTGATATATATAAACCACATGCTGCACTAAAGGAGTTCTTCAGGACTCCAGTAGTAGCAGCCATGAATAAATGGATAGCACTCCCAGTAAAATAGTTTGGAGCTGTCTTCCATTAAGAGTTTTTAAAATTAAAAAATGCAGACAAACAACAACAACAATGTGCTCTGTGGACAGTGGAATCTAGCCAAAAGATTTTGGCTGTGCTTACAGATTTGCAGTGCTTGGTCTTTGATTGGCAGACCAATCACAGACTGTGGAAGGTTCTGTCCACTTTGAACTCCCTGTATCTTCATGAATGTTGACTATAACAGTCTGACACTGAAGTTTACTAGAACACATTTTTCCTGTTCCCATTAATGTTTTCCATTGTATACTGCCAATAACTTGTTATTACTCCCATTCCCTTGAAGTCTTAAATATTCTAGGCTATGCAAACATCACCATATTTTGACACTCATACAGGTAACAAGAGGCACACCTAGGTAATTTTGGAGCCCGGACCTGAAGGGCTTTGGAGCTCCTCCCACCCTTGAGGGCTGGGGGGGTGGGGTTGGAGGCAAGCCAAATCTTCTTTTTAACATATTTTAAAGCGCTGCTGTGCGGCAGGGACGGGAGCTGCCAACAGGTGTGTAGGAACTCGGGAGAGGGATTTGATTTGCCCAGTGGGTGTGGGGCAGAGGTGGGGCTCTGGGGAGCCCCTCCCCCAACATTAGGATGCCTTCCAGAAGACAGGAGGCTACGGACCAAATCGCCATGGTCCGTGGCTTAGTGTGCCTCTGTGGGTAACCCACTCCATGACTGACAGTTTTCAGATATGCCTGCATGGTCACTTTGGCAGTTAATATAAGGAGTGTTTGGCAAGAGCTTTTTTTTTTTTAAAGTAATATCGGTAGTGAGTTTACAGAAATCTAAATGATCTAGTTCAGGGACTTTGATGGAAACTGGGTAACTTAGAAGCCATCTTTGAAGCAATAGGTTTCTAGATGATTACAGCAAAACTCTGGTGGTAGAAAATATAAACCAACCAACTCCCAAGCTCCTGACATTTGCACTGCCTAATTTTTCTTTATTGAGTTGGTACAAGCCTAAGGCCTCATTCACAAGAAATAATAAATACACATTATGTTTTTTACAGGCTCAAAAAAGCACACAACAATTTGTGATCACGATTGGTGCAGCATGTGATATGGAAAACAGTCAAGTTTGCTAGATCAGTGTACCCAGGTTATTTGCTACACCATTGAAAAACTACAGACCATGATGTGGTCAGTCCTGTAGATCTGGTACTCCATCTTGAATATTTATTTGCAGGCACTGGGTATCTCCTGAGCTAGGTTGGGAGTTGAACCTTAGCCTAAAACGTTATTCACAGGACCACATGGACAAATCAAAAGCAACTTAATTAAACACTGAGGCATTATTCATCATCCTTCCTGTTTCCTATGTGACTCAAGAGCCATGTGCTTAACAGCAGCCATATGTGGAGGTGAAACTTTTATTGTGGGAAACAAAACTAGGAGAAGAACGTAGGATTTTAGTTCCTCATGAAACCAAAAATCTCCTATGGAAAATCTGGCATCCCCAGCACTCATGAAAGCCTGTGGCAGTTGATATGCATGCTGAGAGATCTGTAGAAACAAGTTTCCAAATTTCGTTGACCACAAGCCCAAATTGAGTGTCATACGCAACAATGGCATCTGAACACAATCCAATCCAGCTGTATTCAAGATTCACTGAGACTGTCCAGGCAAAAGTATCAAGACATCCTTAGTTTTAAAAAAAGGGCTGCAACTTATTTAAAGTGTAATAGAACATGTGATAGATATCTGCTCTTTTAGTACAGAATTTTGTTTTTAGAAGTTACCAGATCTTTGAAGTATGACCACACAGAACATTACACATAACATCGTAATGCTGTGAGTCAAATCATCCATTTCCCCTCTTAATTAAGGAGACTGCTCTACCATTAGATGGGAAGAACCAAAAATCAGGAAAATGAAGCAGCTGAGCCTATAAGACAGCAGTAGGCTACACAAAATGAAATGTGGTGATCACATCTCTAGGAAAAGATCAATGGAACTGTTTTCTGTGACTACTTAAGAAGCAACAGGTGCTTCTGGCTGACTTGAGGAAAATTACTCAAAGTAGTCCCACTGAAATTAAAAGGACAAGTTAGGCACTGCTTAACTCATCAGTGTAATTTCAATGAGACTGCTATGAGTAATTTTCCTCATCATGTCAGCCACTGTTTATCTTGCTAAAGAAAATGTACAAAATGGGCAGTGATTCAGCATGCAGAGACAACAAAGATTAAAACAAGGCTTCTCCAAGGCCGATTTATATCCCCCATATGAAGACTTCTGAAAAACACATCTACATGGCAATACCTGCAGATAGAGAGCATAATGTTTATATGCTGCTTAATTTCCACAGTAACAACATTTAGCCACAGCATGGAGACGGCCCATGAGACTGGCTCAACCTACATGGTAATCAGCTCATAAACTTTACAGCCCAAGTGAATGTATTATTGTGTGAATGTGTTTTTCTGCTTTGGGGACATATAGATGACAACATGAGGGGAGATGTCAAAATCTGTGATGGAGGGAAACCACAACTGACAAAAGAAATAGCGAAGAAATCTTTTTACAGCCTCCAATGTTTACCAAACAAGGGACTTAGAATGAGGCTGCTTCACAGGTTATATTGTAAAGAGCACATCTTACAAGTTTAACATTGGCAAATACATGTTTGCAAATATATGTATCAAACAGGAGCATCCATCAGAAAGCTGGGACGGGTTGCAGCTCCGTCTTGAGAATACACTCAGCTGCTTTCTTGGGTTTGCTGCCAAGTAATATTTGAAACAACCTAATGAGACAACTGGGGTATAATGAAATGATGTTTGCTTTCACACACTTTGTGTGTCAGTGCTCAATGGACAGAATGGTTAAAACTCACCAGTTTTCTTCACAACTTGGACTGGAAGCAAAGCTCATAGACTCAGTGTCTGTTGTGCAGTTAATGCTGTTTTTCATCTGAGTATAATCTTTACGAGCTAGGTACCCCCTGAAAGCTAAGCAGATATTAAGAAACATGTGTTTAAAAGTAGGGCAGCAATCCCTGAATTTTTGCAGCAGGAGGACTATACCCTAATTAATCATTCTTCAAGCCCTGAGAAACAAAAACTGAATTCTTAATTAGTTCTATAGCTTCTTGCAGTAATTGACCTTTGAAAACGACTTCATTTACTGATGGCCATAAGTGAAGGACCACACAAAAGGCCTGCTTCTGTGGGTTGCAAATGTAAGAATGTAATAACATAAGAAGAATCCTGCTGGATCAGACCCAAGGCCCATCTAGTCCAGCATCCTGTTTCACACAGCAGCCCACCTGTTGCCACTGGGAAGCCCACAGGCAGGAGCTGAGGGCATGCCCTCTCTCCTGCTGTTACTCCCCTGCAACTGGTATCCAGAGGCATCCTACCGCTGAGGCTGGAAGTGGCATATAGCCCTCAAACTAGTAGCTGTTTAGATCCCTCTTCCATGAAGTTATCCAAACCCTTCTTAAAGCCATCCAGGTTGTTAGCTGTCACCACATCTTGTGCCAGAGAATTCCACAAGTTGATTATGCATTGAATGAAAATATACTTCCTTTTGTTGGTCCTAAATTTCTTGGCAATCAAATTTAATGGGATGACCCCTGGTTCTACTGTTATGTGAGAGGGAGAAACATTTCTATCAACTTTCTCCACACCATGCATGATTTTATAGACCTCTATATCATGTCTACCCACAGTCGTGTTTTTTTCTAAACTAAAAAGCCCCAGGTATTGTAGCCTTGCTTCATAAGGAAGGTGCTCTAGGCCTCTGATCATCTTCGTTGCCCTCTTCTGCACCTTTTCCAGTTCTACAATGTCCTTCTTTAGGAATGGTGACCAGAATTGTAGGCAGTGCTCCAATTTTGGCTGCACCATAGTTTTGTATAAGGGCATTACAATATTAGCAGTTTTATTTTCAGTCCACTTTCTAATGATCCTTAGCATGGAATTGGTCCTTTTCACAGCTGTCACACATTGAGCTGACACTTTCAATGAGCTCTCCACCACGACCCCATGATCCATCTCCTGGTCAATCACCGACAGCTCAGATCCCATCCGTGTATATGTGAAGTAGGGTTTTTTTTTGCCCCAATATGCATCACTTTACATTTGCCAATACTGAACCGCATTTGCCATTTTGTCACCCACTCACCCAGTTTGGAGAGATCCTTTTGGAGCTCCTCACAATCTGTTTTGGATTTCACTACCCTAAATAGGTGGTGTCATCTGCAAATTGGGCCACCTCACTGCTTACCCCAACTTCTAGATAATTTATGAATAAATTAAAAAGCACTGGTCCCAGTACAGACCCCTGGTGGACCCCACTTCTTACTTCCCTCCATTGTGAAAACTTCATTATACCTACCCTCTGTTTCCTGTCCTTCAACCAGTTACCAATCCACACATGTACTTGTCCCCTTATCCCATGACTGCTAAGTTTTCTCAAGAGTCTTTGATGAGGAACTTTGTTGAAAGCTTTTTGGAAGACCAAGTATACTGTATCAACCAGATCACTTTATCCACATACTTGTTGACACTCTCAAAGAACTCCAAAAGGTTGGTGAGGGAAGATTTACCTTTGCAGAAGCAGCAGGGCCTGTTCTTCTATGTGCTTTACAATTTTATCCTTGAGAATGCTTTCCATCAATTTGCCCAGAACAGACGTTAAGCTAAGCGGCCCGTAATTTACTGGATCACCCCGGATCCCTTTTTGAAAACTGGTGTTACATTGCCTACTTTCCAGTCCTCCATTACAAGCCCTGATTGTAGAGAGAAGTTATATATTTTTGCAAGGTCTGCAATTTCACATTTGAGTTCTTTAAGGACTCTTGGATGGATGCCATCTGGCCCTAGTGATCTGCTAGATTTTAATTTTTCCAGACAGTTTAGAACAGTGATTCTCAAATTTGGGTCCTCAGGTGTTATTGGACTTCAACTCCCATAATCCCCAACCAAAGGCCACTGAGGCTGGGGATTATGGGAGTTGAAGTCCAATAACACCTGAGGACCCAAGTTTGAGAATCACTGGTTTAGAATGTCATCTCTTGTCCCCTCTACCTTACTCAGTTCTTTAGCCTCTGTCCCTGAGAAGCCCAGTTCAGGAACAGGTATACACTCAGTATCCTCTGCCATGAAGGCAGATGCAAAGAACTCATTTAGCTTCTCTGCAATCTCCATATCCTCTTTAATAATCACTTTCACTCCCTCATTGTCTGCCGGTCTTATCACCTCCCTGACAGGTTTCCTGCTTCTGATGTATTTAAAGAAGTTTTTGTTATCCCCCTTGATGCTTTTAGCTAAATGTTCCTCAAACTCTCTTTTTGCCTCCCTTATTTCACCTTGTCTTTCTTTTGCCAGAGTTTGTGTTTCTGTCTTCATTTGGGCAGGCCTTCCAATTTCTGAAGGAATTCTTCTTCCCATTTATAGCTTCCTTGACTTTACCTGTTAGCCATGCTGGCATCTTCCTGATCTTGGTGATACCTTTCCTCTTTTGGGGTATATATTCTAACTGGGCTTCTAGTGTTGTGGTTTTAAGTAAACTCCAAGCATTCTGGAGTGAAGTGACTCTCCTGATTTTCCCTTCCAGTTTTCTTTTCATCATACTCCTCATTTTAGAAAAATTTCCTCTTCTGAAATTCAGAGTGTCTGTGTTGGACTTCCTTGGCGATTCTCTCCCCGCATGTATGCTGAATTTGATGGCACTATGGTCACTGTTCCCTAAAGGGTTGATGACACTGACATCATGCACCAGGTCCTGGGTGCCACTCAGGATTAAGTCCAAGGTCACCTTCTCTCTGGTTGGTTTCAAGATCAGCTGTTCTAGGGCACAGTCATTCAGCATATCTATAAATCTGACTTCTTTGTCATTACCTGACTGTGAATTTACCTAGTCTATGTGTGGGTAATTGAAGTCACCCATTATTACTGCCCTGTCTCCCTTTGATGCCTCCCTGATTTCCTTCTGCAACTCCCAGTCACTGTCAGCATTTTGATCCGGAGTAGCACATCCCCAGTAGCACATTTCCTTTCAGGCCTTTTATTGTCACCCACAGGGTTTCTGTGGAGGACTCCTCCTAGGTTTTCTAGCTTATTAGATTCTATCCCTTCTTTAACATACAGTGCTACTCCACCTCCAAGGTGCCCCTCCCTGTCCTTTCTATGAGTTTATATCCAGAGATAACAGTGTCTCACTGTTCTACCATGTTTATGTTATGCCCACTATATCCATTTGTGTGTTAGCAACCAGGGGAGGAGCTACCATTGGGCGAACAGGTACAAAGAACCCAGGCCGTGCCCAATCAGGGGCCCTGCCTCATGGCTCCAACACACCCCCTGTGTCTGACGTCAGACGCGGGGGTGCTGGTTCAGCTCCTGAGTGGGGCCAAGCGGCCCCCATTCAGGAGTTAAAGGGCCGCTGTGTTTGCAGCGTGCCCAGCAGCAGCTCTTCTCTGCCTTTAAGGCCGCACCAGTAGAGGTCTAACTCCAAAGGGGCTGCATGGCCCCTTCGGGAATTAAATGGCCAGCACTGCGTTCGCGGCATGGCCCGAAGCAGCTCTTCCCTGCAGGGAAGAGCCGCTCCGGGCCGCGCCACGCCGCGAATGCAGCGCCAGCCTGAGTCTAGCTCCCGAAGGGGCCGCGCGGCCCTTTCGGGAGCTAAATGGCTGGCACTGCAAATGCAGCGCTGGCCTGACTCGCTCCCTCCTCCAGTTCGGACTGACTGAGTCCCGAATGGAGCTGTGGTTCTGTTTGGGAGCCAGACCACGCCCCCGGGGTCAGGGTCAGGGTCGGCAGGGCTGCAGGGGTCAGGGTCGGCAGGGCTGCCACCGCGGCCACACATGGGCCACTCGCAGTCAGGCTCCACCACTGTTAGCAACCAAGCACTCCACCTCACCCATCTTGGCTTGGAGACTTCTGGCATTGGCATATAAGCACCTGTACGCAGAATCTCTTACCTGGTGTGTGCTTTCTTTTGTGGAGGGGGCTTCGGTCTCCTATTTTTGTGGTTCTACTCTGACCCCTTCTATTTTATCTGAATCTTTCACACCCTCGCACCTTGAGGGATGGCATTTGCCAAACCAGATACTGCCCAGCTCCTGTCTGCTATTCCTCGGCTGTCATTTTAAAAGCTGCTCTGCAACCTTTTTTATGTTAAGTGCAGGCAGTCTGGGTCCATCATAGTTCAAGTGGAGCCCATCCATTTGAACAGGCCTTGCTTGCCCCAAAATGTATCCCAGTGCCTAACAAATCTAAACCCCTCCTCCCGGCACTAACATCTCATCTACTCATTGAGATCCGTCAGCAATGCCTGTCTCACTGACCCTGCATGTGGAACAGGTAGCATTGCTGAGAATGCTACCTTGGGAGTCCTGGACTTCAATTATGCTACCTATTGGCCTAAATTTGGATTCCAGGACCTCCCAACTACATTTCCCCACATCGCTGGTGCCAACATGCACCACGACAGCTGGTTCCTCCCCAGCACTGCCTAACAGCCTATCTAGATGCCATGTGATGTCTGCAACCTGCGCATCAGGCAGGCAAGTCACAGTGCGGTCTACTCACAGGTCATAGACCCATCTCTCTATACCTCTAATGAATGGATCGCCCACTCCAAGAAGACTCCCAGCCCCCGAGGAGTATCTCCTGTGTGAGAGGATATGGGCTTATCATCCATGGAAGCGGTCTCTTCTAATGGAGTGTTTCCCTCTTCCTCAGATTGATGTCCTCCTTTCCTGATACCTTCATTCTCCTTGACAGCAGAGGAGCTATCAGCCTTGGAGTGGGATGCCTCTGCCACATCCCTGAAGGTCTCAACCACATACCTCTCTGTCTTTCTGAGCTTCTCCAGATTCACCACCTCAGTCTCAAGGGACCAAACTTGTTCCCTGAGAGCCAGGAGCACCTTGCACCAAACACACACCCATGACTTCTGCTCATGGAGCAAACAGTCATACATGAGACAATCTGTGCAATACACTGGGAAGTGCCCCTTCCCCTGCTGGCTTTCTATCTTCATAACTGGTTTTGTTGGCTGTTTAGAGTTTTTGAAGATTGTTTATTAGAAAGCTAGATCTTAGTTGTTTTGTTCAGCTATTCAACAGTTTAAACTTCCTTTCCTAAGAAAGGAGCCAGCATAGTGTAGTGGTTAGAGTGTTGGACTAGGACTGGAAAGACCCAAGTTCGAATCCCCATTCAACCATGAAACTCACTGGGTGACTCTAGGCCAGTCATGTATCTCTCAGCCTAACCTACCTCACAGGGTTGTTGTGAGGATAAAAATAAGCATGTACACTGCTCTGAGCTCCTTGGAGGAAGAGCAGGACATAAACGAAAATAAATAAATAAATAAATAAATAAATAAGAGAGGGTGTAGTATGTACCTTCTCTTCTGATTACTTGTGATCAAGGGGACTCATTTCAGGTTCGCCCACACACTTCCCCACTAAACTCAATGCAAAACTCCAATGCACTGTTTGCTATCCCTTTTTGCTAATCTCTCTGGCCTTTGCCTGCTATAAAGAAAGTCAGTAAAGCTTGCTTACCTCCCTGAATCTTCTTGTGCTGTGCTCTTCCCAGAGTAGACTCAACCTGAAACAAGAATGTGGCCCCTCCCACCAGATGTGACTCACTACAGCCCTAGCTGACTCCTCCCTCTGTCTCTCTCCAGGCAGAGAGAAACAACAACTAAATGCCATGGAGCCAAAGCAAGTCCTGGAAAATGCTAGGCCTGGCAAAACAAAACAAACACACACAACACACACGGCTTCTCCCTTAAAGAGAAACCAACCCCTCAAAATCTCCCCTCCTCCTCTTAGTTCGCTTAAAGAAAAAGGATTGTTGTTGCTTTGTGTAGAAAAGCTTGCTTACCTCCCCGAATCTGCTTGTGCGCTTCCCAGAGTATGCTTTGTCAGCAAGCTTTTCAGAACCACTGCTTATTTCTAGTGCTAGCAAAATGCTTGTCATAATAGTCATGATGGGCATATGTAGAAAGAAGACTCTATGTCAAAAGGTCCTAGAGGAAGCAGTGTCTGAGCACTTTACATTGCACCCCACTTGAAGAGTGCCTCCTAGTGCGGGCCAGGGATAGAGGACAGGCTTTCCACTCACAACCATTTCCCCAAGTGGAATGATTCACTTTTCCCCATTGGGATGAATGGCTGTCATTCTTTCCTATGATATGAAAATAAAGGGGTGCCCTTGGAGATGGGACTAAACATGCTCCTGCTCCTGGTGACCTCAGCCAGTGAGAACTATCTCACTATCTTGTTGCTCTATCCTACATACACACGTGTCTCTTGTCTCTTGTGTACTGCAATAAGTTAGATTTCCCCTCACTATTAATTTCTCCTGTTAAGCCTACAACATTTTATTCTCTTTAGAAAACTGGAACCCTACTCAAGTGGTTATAAGCAAATAATTTTTGTCCTCTGGTCTTTTGGCTCGTTTGTGCTGCCATTATTGCCCAGTCTTAGAACTATCCCCAAGGATGCAACCATATGGAGGAAAAACACACCATATGAAACTGGCACATGGATACACATGTGAAGGGTCGATAATCTCGGGGGCTACAAAAAGTACTATTGTGATTTTAAAAAATCAGTGTAGTACTTGGGTACCACTAAGTCACAGTGTACAGACCATCTTAGATGTGCTTGCCAGAGGACAATCCTGAGGAGAAAAATTAGCAGCACAAATGAGAATGTAAAGCCACCCCTCTATGAATGGATTTGATAAAATCATCTTGAATTTTTAACAGATGGAATGCAGATTTGAAAAGGGCATTTGGGTTTTGCAAGGGGAAGTTATAGTCTATCCTACTTTACTCTGTGCTAAAAGGGCAAGAGGCACCTTCCAAGGTGGTTGTCCTCTCATATGTAAGCAGGGGGCGAGCAACTGTCTCTATTCAGCCGCTGATATCTCTCTTGTGTTTCTTTGTGAGCCCTTCTGGGACAGGGAAATATTTCATTTCATTTCACTTACTAGAGAAACCACCTTAAGGACTCTTACTGTTGTCGCAACATGGTCCCAGTAACAACAAGGATCAGCAACTAGCAGTCCTGGGCCATATCTGGCCCCTTCAGGGATGATGCCTACCCCTCTCCCCCAAATGTGAACCCAGAAGCCTTACGAACACTGTGGAGAGTGGCAGCTGCAGCTAAGGGACTAGCCAGCAAGAAGGTTAAGGAGTTGGGGTTTGAGGCTCTGCCCTACCACCCTGCATCCCTTTCTCAAAGCAGCCACAGGGTAAACAAGTTGCTGATAAAAGAGTGAAATGGCCCTTTCTGCTACTCATTTTCCTGGACAAATAATGAGAGGACCAAAGAATTGCAAATACACTTGCGTTTAACATGCACCACGCAGGAACACCATACTTCATATTTGGTAGCAGGTATGCAAAACGTTTCCCCGACAAAGATGCAAAACTTCCCAACAAAACTGTATACAGAATGTGTTGCTAGTGTAGGAGGGGAGGGAAAGGGGTAGGGAAAGGCTGAAGTCAGGGGGATGATTCATCACAGCTCTTTGCATTACTGACTATTCCTGGTTTTGACACTAAGCACTTGGCTCAAGGAGTGTGAAATTAGCAGACACACATTGCTAGTGCCCCAGGAACAATCCTCACATCATTGAAGAAGAATGATTACCAGCTGCTACCTTATTTTCAACTTATGCATTCAATAGTATTCTGAGACCCACACCAATAATGGAGCAGATCCTGATCTGCACCTTGTGAATGCTGAGAGTATTCAGACTCAGAGCCAAAAGAGTAGGCTTGAAATAGACATTAGAGTCATATTATTAGTCATTCTGGGTTAAATGTTACATGCACCTTGCATACTTGATAGATTGATGTTGACATAAAACAAGTCTCCCCTCAGCTTCAAGAGATAGCAAGTCAAGATTATTGTTACCTACAGGAACCTGATAGTCTGCAGTCATATACAGTGTGTGGAGGGATATAGATTATTCACAATGTGGTTCAAATTTGGGAGACAAAAACAATTGGACAATTTTTCTTCCTCTTATTCTCTAGGAGAAAACAATGCTTCAATGAGCTATAGACCATAATGAAGATACATCATTTTTATGGAGCAAACAAGCAGATAAGAGACAAGGAATCACTGGACAGTAAGAAATGCGCCCCTTTATTTCCAGTAATTAGCCATATAAAACAGCTATTTCTTCTTCACTGAACCAACTATATACTTCTAAATCCTAATCCTACATAATGCACTAAAAACTGTTTAAACTGCACAAATGGAAATCAGGACATGCTACATGTTTTGTGGCTCTAGGGCATTTCTAATGTTTCCAAAAGTAATACAACAAAGAAAAGAATTTGATTGATGATGATGATGATGATGATGAAGAAATTTATTTGTGAAGAAAACATGACTACAGTATAGTTAGCACATACTGGAGATGCTAGTTCAAATGTAATGTTTCCAATATAAAAAATGGGATATATAAACCAATACGTGTGTGTGTGTGTGTGTGTGTGTGTGTGTGTGTGTGTGTGTGTGTACACACACAGACATCACACACCCTTCTAATTAGGTAAAAATTCAAAGTGGGCAAGTAGGTTCAGTCTTCACTGGTTTGCAGTTTGCTTCTGGTGCAATCCAAAGTGCTAATTATAAAGTCCTAAACAACCTCGGACCAGGATGTCTGAAGGGCTGTTTCCCCCCCTGCATGAATCTGTCCACATACTAAGATCCTCAGCTAGGGATGTGCATGGAACCATTTGGCACTCCATTATCGGAGCGCCGAACCAGTTCTGTCAACCTGCGTTTGAGCAGGTTCGGAGGGCAGGGGGTTTCTTTAAGGGGCAGGCTGCCCCCTGCCTGTGCTCTTGCAAAAAGAGGGCACATGGGGCTGCAGGTCAGGTGTTGCGATGCAAATGGCCAATGCACGTGCGTGCCATGTGCACATGCATCGGCCATTTGTGTTGTGACGCTGACCGGGTCTTCAAGGAGGCACGCTGCAGCCCCATGTGCCCGCTTTTTGCAAGAGCGCCAGTGGGGGGAAAGCAGCAGGGCAGGGGCTGGCAGGTAGGCAGCACCTCCCCTGCCCCTTAAAGAAACACCCCCCAGCCCTCCCGGGAGGGCATGGGACTGATTCCATGCACATCCCTACCTCAGCTGAGGCCCTGGTCTGGATGTTTGCACCTTTGTAAGTTAGTTGGATACCTTCCAGAGACATAGCCTTTTGTGTCATAGCACTCATAGACATAGCACTATGACAATGGAATATAAAGCCAAACTTTTTTGTCTGATGGCTGTTTTACTTTCTTTAGAGGCAAGGTAAGAGCTGTTCTTTGCTCTACTTTTTAGCCTACTTTCCAGTAGGCTTATGAGATCATCCAGCATTCCGTGTGACCATGAGTCCATCTGTGTCTCTGTCCCCCACCTCCCATCAAATTGTAATGCCTAGACCAGGGTTTCTCAACGTGTGGGTCCCCAGATGTAATTGGACTTCAACTCCCATAATTCCCAACCAAAGGCCACTGGGGCTGGGGATTATGGGAGTTGAAGTCCAATAACATCTGGGGACCCACACGTTGAGAAACCCTGGCCTAGACCAATATAAACCAAATCTGGTACAGTTGTAGGGTTACATAGGGACACCTCAATGGCATAGTTTGTGATGATAACTTGTGGACTGTTGAACTGACTTGTACCAAATTACATAGAGTTGTAGTGAGTGACACACAGGGACACCTCAATGGCATAGTTTGTGATGATCTCATCCACCCCAATTAAAGATAGCGGATAAGTAAACTTTTGAGGTGCAAGTGGACTACCTTTTGAACCACCTAACCAAATTGAACCAAATTTGCTACAGCTGTAAGGACACATAAGGATACTTCAATAGCGTAGTCTGTGATGATGTCATATAACCTGATCCAAGATGGTGGGCGCATGGACATTTGAGGTGCAAGAGGTCTAACTTGTGGACCACCTAACTGATTTGAACCAAATTTAGTCCAGTTGTACGGATAGTGAAAGGAAAGTAGGCAGATTAATTTTTACTAGATCTTTTTATTTATTGTTTGTTTTAAACTTTGTGTGTGATCTTTGATCAAAATAAACATTGATTGATTGGTCTTACTAGAAAAACTTTTTAATGCAATGTAATTGTGCTGCATGTTATGTGGAATGCTATTCTACTGATATTCTCAGTTGTCTTAATTGCCTCGTAATTTCTTCTTGTATGGTTTTAATTTGCCGTCAGCCACCTTAGAGGTCATTTGATCAAAAGACAGGGTATAGAAGGAATAAATCAATGAAAAAACAAACAAAATATTTGGGAAATCACTCCTGGATTTTCCTTTTATAGATAACTATCTATAAAAATAAACTATTTTTATAAAAAATGAACTACTATTTTACTACTATTATTTAAACATGTTTACCAATCTCTTCTAGATGTAATTTCACAGATAAAAGCTGTGAACAGAGTGATTATGATGTTTTCTTAGGAGAAAGGGAAGTGATTATAAGGTAGGATGACACTATCAGGGGAAGGCAGGAAGGAATAAAATAACCAAAGACACTATTCGGGGAAAATAAATAAATATTTCAGGTTTGTCTTTTCTGAATATGTATTTTCTGCTTTGCTTATATTCTGGTTTTTAGATATTGTTAAAGAATTTGATCCTTATGCCTAGCAACATTTGGGAAAACATAGATACAATTTTTATTTTATTTTGTTATTTTTTTACATTGTTAATATACAGTAGTTCTGTCAGAGGCTGAATGTACTTCACAATAACACATCAATGTTATTCAAGGTAACAATGTCAGAGCAAAAAGGCACAAGAGGGAAGGAGTTCTAGGTGTGGCGCTTGAACAGTTTTTCCATCAACAGAAAAGAGCCTTATTCTGAAATGCTCTGCAGGGTGAATGACCCATTAGGTTGGTCTATGAGAGAAGGTCAATGGATCCAATAGGAGTCCAAAAAAATCTTGAAGGGTTTAGAGTTGGCTCTGCTAGTGATTCTGTTGATGCTCTGGTGCAAACATGGAATAATAAACTCACTAGAGCAGCAGACACAATTGCTCCTAAGCATCCTCTCCAACCTGCTTCAACATTAGCCCCATGGTATTCAGAAGAACTACAGGAGCTGAAGTGCGAGGTAGATGACTAGAGTTAAGTGGAGGAAGACTTTGTGCAAATCTGACAGATCACAACATAGAGTACATTTGAAGATCTTTGCTCTGGCAGTGTGGGTGGCAAAGAAGTGGTTCAGAGAGGAGAGCTGGTCTTGTGGTAGCAAACATGACTTGTTCCCCTAGCTAAGCAGGGTCTACCCTGCTTGCATTTGAATGGGAGACCACATGTGAGCACTGTAAGATATTTCCCTCAGGGGATGGAGCTGCTCTGGGAAGAGTAGAAGGTTTCAAGTTCCCTCTCTGGCTTCTCCAAGATAGGCCTGAAAGAGGTTCCTGCCTGCAACCTTGAAGAAGCCACTGCCTGTCTGTGTAGACAATACTGAGCTAGATATACCAATGGTCTGACTCAGTATATGGCAGCTTCCTGTCAGGGGCGTAGCAAGGTTGGAGTGGGCCCAGAGACAAGATTTTAAAATGCCCCCCCCCAAAGTCCAGGGCCTCCGCACACCCCAGGCCCCCAAGGATTTAAGTCTGATATTCCAAAATAAGTATGCTGCCTGCAAATACATTTCACTGAATACACACACACACGTCACAATATATAGTGATATACATTGAGTACTATACATTTGTATTACTTTTAATGCCTAGAACACACTAGAAAGATGAATTATTAAAATGGGCCCCTCGCTGCAGATTAGCAAAGTAGACTTTCAACCATGCAGGGTGAACCTATGTTTGTTTTCTCAGAATTCTGAACAAATTCAGTCAAGTTTGATTCCAGGAGGTTTTTCACAGGAGGCTTTTAAAGCCCTTTAAGACACATCTCCTCTGGAATGGAGGTGCTGCATTCACATGTTGGCCAGATTTACCCTGAAGTCCCTGCAAGTTATTGGGGAGCAGTTCACACAAGAAAAATAAAATAAAAGCACCACACATGCTTCACAGTTCTCACTCAGACCTTCTGGGTTGCAAAACAACTTGAACATAAGTGCATTTATAAATGAATGAATGAATAAATAAAATTAATAAAATACTGTTCCAGAAGTTTTTGCAATTTTCTGCCATGAAACAAGCCACTTATAGGACTTTTTAGATAGTTTTTTTTAAGTCAGCAAATTTTCCAAGCTGTTTCAAAATAAATATTCAGAGACTTCTCGGTCCCTCCCCCCTCCCATATCCAAGCCCTATGGCAAGCAGATCCCTATATGGGGGGGGGGCCCGAAAAGGTAACCACAAAAAGGAGTTCACACTCTACCTGGCAAATGCTGGTCTGGGTTGAGCAGGGCAGCAAGGGGTCTTCTGCTGCAGAGAACACTCTGGCTGCCTCCTCCTTCCTGGCTGGCTTGGGCCCTACTCGAGTTTAGGCTTCACTGCGGCCTACACGGAGGCCTCCGTGGAAGCCCCGCCCACCCGCCGATCAGCTGAGAGGCGGGAGAAAAGGAGCTCTTGGCAGCTTGCCTGCTGCTTCGATTGCGGGCCAGCAGAACAAGCAGGAGAGACGGCGAAGAGGGCAAGTGGCTGAGAGGCTATGGGGCTGGGCAGGGGGCAATGGGGAGTCACATGAGGTGCCTCTGGGGTGCCCCTCCAGGCAGTGGGGCCCCCAGACAACTGTCTCCCCTTGCCCTATCATTGTTACGCGCCTGGTTCCTGTGTTCCTATGTTTTCTGCCCACATTGCTTCCACAAATTCATGTCCAGTGGAGTTGTCTAGGGTTGTGAGGGGGCTAATATGTGCCTCGCCCCCTTGAATTTGAACTTGGAACCATTAGTCACTCGTTGTGATGTCTTCAGTGATTTTTGTGTGGATAAAATCTCTTGTATTCAGGCCAAACTGGATTCTACAGTTACTGCAGAGTCTACTGTGGAGGTGTCCAGCAACTCCTCTTATGGGATTGGATTGGATCACTTTCAGTTTGTGACTCCTGAGGAATGGACAAACTGCTTCAGATTGTACATCTTACAACCTGTTCTTTTGACCCTTACCCAACTTGGCTTATTTCATCTGGTAACTGTATTATCAGAGAGGGTCTGGAAAATATTATAAACTAGCTGACCCGTGCGGCCGCCGCCGCCTCGCCTCCGCGGCCGGGCCCAGCCAGTCCCGCCGCCTCGCCTCCGCAGCCCGGCCAGTCCCGCCGCCTCGCTACCGCGGCCGGGCCCGGCCAGGCCAGGCTACCTCTCTCTCTCCTCCCACCCCCCGTTTCCGGCGGGGCAGAGTGCGGCCGCCACCGCCAGCGGGCCTGGCCGGCCCCAGAGTGCCTCCGCCGATGCCGCGGCCGGCCCCAGAGTGCCGCCATCAGGCCCGCCGCCTTGCCTCCGCGGCCCGGCCAGTCCCGCCGCCTCGCTTCCGCGGCCGGGCCCGGCCCCGCTGCCTCGTTGGGCCCCGCTGCCTTGCCCCGCCGCTCGCTGGGCCCCGCCACCACGGCCTGGCCTGCTGCCATCGCTCTGGGCCCGCCGCCTCGCCCCGCCTCACGGCCAGGGCCGCCGCCACCTTGCTGGGCCCACCGCCTCGCTGGGCTCCGCCGCTGCGGCCCTGGGCCCGCCGCCTTGCCTCCGCAGCCGCCCAGCAAGCGAATTCTCCTGGGTGTGCTGCCAGCCTATCAGGCGCCCCCTGCAGCCCAGCCAATCAGCTGGGCTGCCGGGACGCATTTCTCCTGGGCACACCCAGGAGAATTATATATATAGATGCTTCTCTGAGGGAGGGCAGGATGCATCTTTGTCTTAAGGAGGCTATTATTAGACCTTATTTGAACAAACCTGCATTGGATCCCTCAGAGTTAGCTAATTACAGACTCATTTCCAATCTTCCTTAGTAAGGCAAGATGAGTGAGCAGCTGGTGGCCTCTCAGCTCCAGGCATTTTTAGATGATACAGATTATCTGACCCATTTCAAACTGGCTTTTCGAGCAGGCTGTGGGGTAGAGACTGCCTTGGCCAGTCTGATGGATGATCTCCAACTGGCTATCAACAGAGGGAGTGTGACTTTGCTGATCCTTTTGGATCTCTTGGCAGCTTTCAATGCCTTTGACTATGATATCCTTCTGAGTCACCTAAGAGAGGTGGGATTGAGTGGCATTGTTTTATGGTGGTTTCGTTCCTACCTCTCTGGTAGATTCCAACTGGTGTCACTTAGAGACTGCTACTCTGCAAAGCAAGAACTAAAGTAAGGAGTTCCATACTTTAACATCTGCTTTAACATCTACATGAAACTGAGGGGAAAGATCATCAGGTGGTTTGATGCAGGGTATTATCAGTATGCTGATGACACCCAGATCTATTTCTCAACATTGACCTCATCACGAAATGGCATAACTTCCCTAAATGCTTTCCTGGAGGCAGTGATGTGCTGGATGAAGGATAACAAACTGAAGTTGAATACAAATAAGATGGAGGTACTGACTGTGTGGGGTTGGGACCTGAGAGATGGTTTAGATCTGCCTGTTCTGGATGGGGTTACACTCCCAATCAAAGATCAGGTATGTAGCTTGGGAGTGATCTTGGATCCAACACTCTCTCTGGTTTCTCAGGTTGAGGGAGTGACCAGGAGCGCAGTTTATTAGTTTCGGCTGATAAGTCAGCTACACCCATTTCTGGAGGTAAATTACCATACGCAATGGTGCATATGCTGGTAACCTCTGGACTTGACGACTGTAATGCATTCGACGTGGGGCTGCCTATGTACTGTACATAGTCTAGAAACTACAATTGGTACAAAATGCAGCAGCCAGACTGGTCTCTGGGACAACCCAAAGGGACTATATAACACAACATTTAAAAGAACTGCATTGGCTTGCTATTTCTGAGCAAAATACAAAGTGCTGGTTATTACCTATATAGCCCTTAACGCTTGGGTCCAGGGTACTTAACAGAGCATCTTCTTTGCCATGAACCCTGTTGCTTATTAAGATCATCTGGAGAGGTCCGGTTATGGTAGCCACTGTCTCGTTTGGTGGTGACTCAGGAGAACTGGGCCTTCTCTGTGGCTGCCCCAGGGCTTTGGAATGTGTTCTTTGTCCAAATAAGAACATCTCCATCTCTTATTGCTTTTAGGAAGACCCTCAAGATACATCTGTTTTCTCAGTCTTTTAACTGAAATTCATTTTAAACTAATGCATCCATTGAAATTGTTTTAACTTTTTTATTCTGTGAAATTGTTTTAATTGTTTTTACTCTGTTTTATATTTATTGTGTTTTAAATCACGTACACTGTCTAGAGATACACATATCAGGCGGTATATAAATATGATAAATACATAAAAGAATTTTACAGAAAATGTAGCAAATGGTGAGGGCACAAGCATCTGTCAGAGGAGAAGATGGTTGCTGAATGGATTAAGGCCTATTATCCCACTAAGCAGAGTTGAAACCCAGTGTTGATCAGGGCAATATGGAGTCTTTCCGATGGCTACAATTGCCCTTAGCTGAAATGAATTTAGCTGACATCTGATCTGACATCTGAGTGAAGAGTAAGCAGCATTCTTTTGACAGGATGAGATTTATGCAACGATTGAAATGAACAGGAGTATTAAGAGATTAGAGTTTGGAAACAATTGGTTGTATTCAAATCCCACCATCCTCTTGTGCTATCTTGGACTTGTGCACAATCCCCCCTCCTCCCTCCAGCTCCTGTACCCCGCCCTCCCCTGAAAATTTACTTCTGAGGGAGATATTTGGGAGTACAAGGGAATGGTGAAAATCGTAGGCCCCCCACTCTTGTGAGCTCAAGATAGCGCTATCAGGCGGCCAGGTCTTATCAAGTGATCTCTTTCTGTGGAAATGCACCCTCTGGGCACTTGCTGTGGCATCAGCGGCTCCTTTCAGTCTAGGTTTGTGTTTCTCCAGGTTTCCTCCCATTTTAAAACATCATTTGCAAAACCAAAATATAAACCATTCATGTGCTTATGGGAGAATACTGAGCTAAATCCACAGTACTTGGGACAAGTCTATCACATCTCTAGATATAGAGATCTATAGAGCTGTCTTGTATTGAATCAGACCACTGACTGACAGCAATGATCCAAAGCTGCTCCAGGCTGGGGACAACCTGAGCTCTTACACATGAAAAGCATTTTGTTCCTGCAGGCCTCATGGCGGGGAGGGGGGGCACATATGATCAGAGGATGGCCACTGAAATGCATTGATGCTTTCCAAATACTTTCTGAATTTGAAAGGAACAAATGCATTTCAATGGTCATTCTCTGTAATTTGTTCTAGTATGTCCCCTAGAATAGCTTGCTCCTGAGAGACTTGTAGAAGCTGTTGGGTTAATGGAGTGCTTACGCTGTGCTCTGCCCCTTTATCTCTAAGCTCTCTGATATCATTTCTGCTTAAATTATGCAACTTCTGTACACTTAAGAGTGTGAAATATTTATGCATGTTGCTGACTGAGCCCCTATAGCCTCCTAAAGTCAGTGGCATTTTTCTTTAGGAGTCTGTTTTAAAGATTTTGAAAAGGTGAGAGAAGGTACCATAATCACAGAGATGTAAAATTGGGGGAGTGAACCCCATAAAGCTCAGTGGGACCTGCTTCTGAGTAAATATACATTGGAACAGACTGAAAGTACCACAGGATTTGTAGAAAAAAACTGGTTTTTGAAAAATCAAATATGGCAAAATATTCCAGAATGATAGAAGATAGCAGTGGCAGGAGGTGAGGGTGGGAATAATTTGGTGCTTTGCTTCATGCAGAAAATGTCTTGGGCTGGCTCTGACTGTATGTTTGGGAATATATTCTAATGTACATTTGGCGGCTGGGGGAGTGTTTTTGTTTTAAGTATGCTTCCCACATTTCCTCGAAGGCTGCTGTACTGCTTGGTCCCTTAGCGAATGCCCAGCCCAGCCGCTCATGTATTTGAAAGGCATCTGTTTATTTTTAAAATGCAAATGCAGCCTACCTCAAAAGACTGCCTTGCTAGGAAATGAACAACCTGAACAAATCAAGAGAGGTTTCTGCCCGCCTCCGCCCTCAAACAAGAGCTGTGTACCTCCTTTTCTCTTTGGCCAAGATCACTGGCTGTCAAAACCACTCAAATAATATCCTGAAATCTGAATGAAGTCCCCTCCACCCAACAATTAAAATGAGCAGGCTAATCCTGGAAGAGTTATTATTCAGGCAAATCATTTTTTCACACAGTATAAAGTAATGATAAGGTCTTTTACAAAAGAAACTACTGCCTTTGAAATGGTGACTTGTAGACAGGGGGACTGCCTGGAGGAGAGCCATAGATAACGCTGAAGACTGCCCTCCCCACACACGCACACCCCAACAACACCAGCCTCCTAGTCTTTGGAACAGATTCTGATGAGGGAAGGGTCCAATAAGGTTAATACCCCTACTTTGATCTCTGTCAAGGCAAGAATTAATTTACATTTCAGATGAAAAAGGTTGACAGCATGAAAAGGCATCTTGTTTCTGGTATGTGAATGTGCTGTAATAGATCGGGAATTCTGAAAGGAAGTTCTAAGGAAGCTAAAGGGATAAGCCTCACTGCTGCTTTTACTGGGAAGGAGATGAAAGGAAAACAAATTTCAATATGGGCTGTGCAGTAGAAACATGTAAGCCGAGGGTTTCCTAAATTTCAAGACCACCTTTCTCTCTCCCTTCCACACTCTCCCCATTTTTCTTTTAAGATACACATATTTTAATGAGATGGTTCTTTGAATGTCTGGGTAACAAATGCAACCACTGTACTTCATAGAATCCAAAAATTCCTCAGCCTTTCAGTGTTATGGTGATCACATTTCTTATGAATGAAACACTGTCCCTTAATTGCAAGCTCACTGTAAGCACTTGGGTGTGGGGTTTCTACAGCACCAAGCAATGTCAATATAACAATAGCAACAGACAGGGTATTCTAACAAAACTGAAGAAATGCCCACACATTGCAACTGACAGTTGTACTTTGCGACATTTTAATTATGGATGAAAATAGGTAAATATGGGTGTGATCTAACAAACATTAAGCACTTGTAAGTCTCTGTGACTGACATGATGAGGGAAATTACTCAAAGTAGTTCCACTGAAATTAAAAAGACAAATTAGGCAATGCTGAACTTATTTTTTAAATTTCAGTTGGACTATTTTGAGTAATTTTCTTCATCCTGTAGGCCACTGATTTCAAAGGAGAGATTTAACAGCTATTTATGTTATGTATATGCCACCTTTCTGCCCATGTGTTCAAGGCAGTTTATAATTTAAATGCTAAAACAAAACAAAAAAATTACACAGGACAAAATAATATAATAGCAGAGTTGCTTCAGACCACTGTGATCATTTCAGGAGCTGATGGTTTGAGCTCCCTGCTCTGGGAATCCCTTCTTTTGCTTTTCCTGGGGGTGGGGGGGATCTTACCTAGTCTCTGTGAAGGTCAGGGAGGGGCTTCCCAACAGCCTTCTCAGTCCAGGGCTGGTCTCTAAAGGAGATGGCTGAGAAGATTGTTGGGGAGGCTCCTGATCTTCTGTGTTTTTTGTTTTTGTTTTTTTAATTTTGATTTCTATTCTGCTTTTCATTAAAATCATCCCAAAGCAGGTTACAATATAATTTTAAAAAATGCACAATTAAAATACAAAAAGTGCAGATATTAAACATAAATATAAAAATAATATCTATATTTAAAAGTTTAAAAACCTATATAAAACAGTAACACACAAAACACAAGGCAGCAGCCGGAGTAAAAACTGTACTCTCATCTAAAAGCCTGGTTGTTGAGCCCCTGTGATGGAGGATGAGGAGCAGAGGCCAGCCGGGAGTGCATTCCCAAGCCTGGGGGCAATGACTGCGTACTCAGTGACTCAGTGGGGGCAATGACTGAGTGCACCTGTCCTGTGTGCTCAACAGCTGAGCCTCTCTCACCATCGGCATGCAGAGTGGAGTCCCCTCTGATGATCTTGTCAAGTGGGCAGAAACTCTTGGAAGCAGGTGGTGCTTCAGTTATCCAGGGCCCAAACTGTTAAGGGCTTTAGAGGTTCAGCCCAGCACCTTGAATTGGACCCAGAAACAAATTGGTAGCCAGTGCAGCTCTTTCAGAATGGTTGTAGTATGATCCCAACAGGCTGTTCTGGATAAATAATAGCTTCCACATTTTGCACTAGCTGCAGTTTCTGAATATTCTTCAAGGGCAGCCCCATGTAGAACACATTACAGTAATCCAGCTGTGATGTGACTAAGGCATGGGTAACTGTGGCCAGATCCCCTTCTCAAGAAAGGGATGCAGCTAACTCACTAGCCGAAGCTGTGCAAAAGCAGCTCTGGCCACTGCCTGCACCTGAGCATCCAAAAGCAGAGCTGGGTCCAGCAGTACTCCCAAGCTGTGCACTTGCTCTTTCAAGGGGAGTGCAACCCCATCGAGAACCAGTTGAGTCCCTTCATCCTGACTGGCTCTCCTACTGACCAACAGCAGCTCTGTCTTGTCTGGATTCAGTCTCAGTTTACTAGCCCACATCCAACCCATCATTGCCTCCAGCCCCCGATTCAGATCATCCACTGCCTCACTAGGATCAGGTGAAATCGAACAAACAAACAAACAAATAAATAAGGAGAGATAGAGCTGAGTGTCATCTGCATATTGCCAACACCTCGGTCCAAGTCCCTGGATTACCTCTCCCAGTTTCATGCAGACGTTGAAAAGCATGGGGAACAAAACTTAAGCTTGAGGGACCCCACAAGCCAATGGCTAAGAAGCTGATCAGTAGTCCCCCAGCATCACCTTCTGGGATGTCCCCCAGCACCACCTTCTGGACCCTTCCCCCAAGAAAGGACCAAAACCACTCCAAAGCAATGCCTCTAATCCCCATACTCGAGATGCGGTCCAGAAGGATACTATGGTCAATGGTACTGAATGCTGCTGAGAAGTCCAGCAGAACTAACAGGGATGCACTCCCCTCTGTCAAGCCCCCAGAGTAGGTCATCCACTAGGATGACCAAGGCAGTTTCAGTCCCATATCCAGGACGAAGCCAGATTGAAAGGGATCTAGATAATCCATATCATCCAAGACCCTTTGCAGCTGAAACGCCAACACATGATCTACATTGTCCAAAAAGGGAAGGTTTGAAACAGGTTTGTAATTGTTCAGGTTGGAGGAGTCAATGGAGAGCTTTTTAAATAGTGGTTTCACCACCACCTCCTTGAGGCACGATGGCATCCTGAAGCATTGACTATAGGCTCCAACCACCTGCCCATACCCGTCCTGGCAGATTTTATTAGCCATGAAGGGCAAGGGTCTAGAGCACACAACACTGCCTGCACACTACTCAGGATCTTGTCCACATCCTCAGGCTGCACCAACTGAAAAGAATCCACCACAATAGGACCAGATGGTACCCAAGGCACATCTGCTGGAACTGCCAAAAGCCCTGGTGTCCAAATCTGTTTTCCCCTCAGGGCATGCTTAACTTCATTTCACTTTGGCTGAATCATGCTCCATGCTTAGAATGAAACTACAGTGCCCCATATCTTCACTAACCATGCGGAGGCACGGAATGCAAAGTGTATCCACAGTGTTTAATAACCCAGAATCCTGCTGCATGGGTGGGAGAGGCAATTTTCATCCCTCTCTTTCTGCTGGCAGTGCTCCTTAACACCCATAAATGTGTCTTCGGGGGTTGCACAGATATACCTATGGTGGTAAAGAGCACTTCTGAGGGAAGGAGAGATCAGAGATGGGCAAAAATTGTCCCCCCTCCCCACCCATGGAGCAGGACTCTGGATTGCACAAAAACTCTCATTTTCCACGGTCCCGGCACCTGCAGTTTTGCGTATCCTCAGTCAGGCTATCAGTCACCCAACCTTGTTATCCGTAGTTCTAAAAATAGTGAAAATTTGCCTATTCATGGTTCCTGGGTGGCCAGAAATGACTTCCAATGACATTTCCAGCCAACATTTTGCACCACAGATCCATTTTGTGGCTTTCTCTTAAAAAAACCCACCAAAAACAAATTCCCCCATGATTTTCCGTGGAAAATTGGAGGAATTGGGGGGAAATTGGAGGAATTGGGTGAATTGGGAATTGGAGGAAATGTGCATTGCTGGACAGCTGGAGACCTGGAGAGCACTACTTTATTTCCCTTATTTCTGCCTCCTCTTGACTTTTAAAGTTGTTTTTTTTTTAGCTCTAGGAATCTAACCTCCCAATTCCCATTGACTCAAGGTCTCATTATCCACAGTTTCTTTATCCATGGTTGTAGGGCAGAACAGAACCCCCGCAGATAACAAGGGCCATCGGTAGTAAACACTGCGGTAGTAAACACTGCGAAGGCACTTTGCATGCAACACCTCCACACATTTAATGAGGCTTTTAAGAGCACTTTATATTAGGGATGTGCACGAAATGTGATTTGGAGTCAGAATTGTGTCACATCCCTTTAAAATGGAGGGATTACGCATCCCCTTTAACATGGAGGTGAGCAGGTCCATACCTGCTCCTCTGCTGCACGCCACCATTTCCGTAATTGTGGTGTTCCCCACCCCCCAGCTATCAGCGTGCACTGACAGCACTTCCCCAGCTGCCCTCGTGCAACAGCAACATGCACATGGCCTCTGCACATGCATGGTGGGCATTTGCATGGTCAGCGTGGTTGCTGACCACGTAAATGATAGGGATGTGCACAGAACCAGCGACTGCCAGTTCGAGGTGGCAGTCCTTGCTGGCCCAGTGCGTTGCGGACCAGAAATGAAGTGCCTGGTGCATGTGCATGTTGCAACATGTGTGCGAGTGAGCGGGGTGTGCTCATGCGCACGTCACTTCATTTCCGGTCCGCGACACACCGGGGCAGCAAGGAGGTATGCTGCCACCCTGCAGGACCGATTTTGCACCCTCCTCAGTCCTTAAAGCTACCCCTAACCTTCGGACTGGCAGAACTGCTTGACTTTTTAACCGGTTCGGAGGTCCATAAAAGGGCCTCCGAACTGGTTCCATGCACATCCCTAGTAAATGGCCGTCGTGCATGCACAGAGGCCATGTGCGTGCTGGCAACATGCTGGGACAGCTGGGGGAGAGTACCTCCGGTGTACGCTGATAGCTGGGGGGAGCACCATGATCACGGAAATGGTGGCATGAGGATGAGGAGGAGCAGGTATGGACCTCCTCTCCTCCATGTTAAAGGGGATGTGTAATCTCTCTGATTTAAAGGGATGTGTCACAATCTGGACTCCAAACCGTGTTTCGTGCACATCCCTACTTTATATACACTTTTCTGTTGCAGGTCTGTCCCTGCTCAGCACTGTCAAGATGGCAATAACCCTGAGCCTCTTTAAAATAAAATGCAAAGCACAGACACACACACCAAAACCAAGTCGTTGCAAATGAATTTACTTTTAACTTTATATAAGGGAATTGATCTCTAAGGATGCTTTCATGAGAGATGCTTAATTGCCTTTCACATTTTCTACATCTCTCTATAATGAAGTCGCATTTATCAGCATGTTCCATTGTTTTACACTGTTACAGACATTACCCCCACCACTTTATAGTGCACAAGGTGTCATTCCATCAACCTGATGCTGTGTTTTACAGCGGCAAAATGCCAATTAGTGACAGGTAAAATATATCTTTAAGGTAATATATTAAGTTGTACAATTTGAAGGAACAAGGCAACAAATATTCACATCATGCTTATAATGCAATATCGTTTGCATTAATGAGCCACATTTCTGGGAACTATAATTTGCTTTTAAAATAGTTGTTGTCATGCTATGTCACATCAGCCAAGGACCATCACACATTACAGGGAATGTGAGCATTTGGGCCCTGGGATGAAAGCTGAGTTTCTTCCAGCAGTGCCCAGCACTATTGGAAGGGACTGGAGCAACTCACAAGGACTGGTTTTTTAGCTGTTTGCCTTGCTCCTGTGTTGAAGGGGAGGAGCAGCTGATGGACACACGCAAACAACTATCAAACCACATTCTGCTGGCAGCCACAGTATCCAACTTTGTGAAAAGAGCCATGCCTTCCTCTGGATGCAGCTCTGCCTTTTTTTCAGCACAGAGCAGGCAAGGGTCCTTGTAAGTCTTTCCAGCCTCTTCTGGCTATACTGGAAGCTTGCCGAAAGGATTCATTACCTCTCCACAGGCATTCAAAGCAAGAGGACAGAGACTGAAATACATGTTCCCTGTAATGCGTGAATTAGTCCGTATGAACACACTTTCCCCTCGAAAGTGTATGCCTCACATATTCTGACACACGTGTAACACCCTCGCAGAGCTGTGCCGAAGTGGCTGCTCCCCGCGTGGGGGTTCTGCACAGTACCTGCCATTTCCTGCAGTGTGGGGGTGGGGGGTGGGGAGAACGGGCAGCACTTCCCTTCTAGGCAAAGTGCTGGGAGAAACTACAATCCCCATACATCCCCATACAGCTTCCCAGAAGTCCCTTTTCCAGGTTCCCATCCAGTTAGGCAAAAAAGCACACTCTGATGCCGGAAATGGCAAGTTCTGCACAAAGGAATTACAATTCACAGATGTAGCCATGCGCCTTCCCAGTGTCCCTTCATGCCTTCCCAGCATCTCCTTTGTATCATCCCAGATATCCTTGTGTCCTCCAGTTCAATGGAAAAGCCCCCCAGCCTTGAATGTAATAAGAACGTAAGAACAACCCTGCTGGATCAGACCCAAGGCCCATCTAGTCCAGCATCCGGTTTCACACAGTGGCCCACCAGATGCCACTGGAAGCCTACAGGCAGAAGTTGAGGGCATACGCTCTCTCCTGCTGTTACTCCTCTGGAACTGGTACTCAGAGGCATCCTGCCTTTGAGACTGGAGGTGGCCTTTAGCCCTCTGACTAGTAGACAATGGAAATGGCACTGGGAGTGTCCACCTCCATGCAGCTGGTACATATTTGTCAGAATCAGACATTCTGACACACTGGTCTACTTGCGACATCCCCTTATCTGACTGCGCTGGGCCTGACCACTTTAACCACTTCATATGCCTCTGGCCCTTGAATTCCTGCTTGCCTGTTCTGGACCACCAAAGAAGTTCTCCTGAAGCAGTTTTTCTCTAAAACCAAAAGGTTGTTGGAGTTCTTTACACATATTTGCGCGCAGAGCTTCATTAGGCCCTTAGATACATTTCCGTGTGCTGATGCCAGGCTCCAAACAGCCACATTTACCTGTGCTCAGGTCAACACCAAATACAGGATGTCAGAATCCTTCTCACACAAATTATTTAAACCTGACAAAGTTTTGAAACAGCATAACTGGGGCCTGAATAGGATTGCTGTTACAAGCCAAGGTGTGCCATATTTACAAATACATGCTCACACACACCTCCGCCAACACCCATCAGCATTATATAGTGTTTTCAAAAGGGCAGTGATGACACTACAAAAGGTCTTGGGGCACCTAAAAGACTACTGAATATACCATTGTGTTCTGAATTGGGTCATCTGGACTCTGGTCAGACAGAGCTCTTTCACCAGATGTCTAAATGCATCATAACATAAGACACAGAAACCAGTCATCAGAAGCCACATATTTAAGTACCTTTTGTTTTGGCTGCACATTATTTCTGTCAGACACAAACACTGACATGGGAAGTTACCCACAGTAAAATAGGTGTCAGCTGTGAAAATATTGTTTTAATTACCTGCTTGAATATGAATAGCAGCATCAATTCTTCTGTTCTTTATATCCTTGAACTTCCTGCGTACATCATATCCTCTCCAGGCTAAAAATACAAAGCCATGTGTTGTGAATTACATTCACTTAAAGGAAAGGCTACAGAGACAGAGATGTGCCATATTTTCGATCCTTTTGCCGCAGCCCCCATCCCACCCAAGTACTCTCTGGTTCAGCTGCCTGTTGAATGCTGCCTCATGACCGGAGTAGGTCTCAGCAGCTCCACGCAACTTCAAACAGTTTCCTCAGTTTTCTGTCACAGCATGTGCTCCTTAATTAGGTTTGCCACTTCCCTCACCGGGAAAAGAACACTGGCCATTGCTTGTCTGGGTGGGCCGAGTTGTTTGGATATATGCAAACTCTAAACAACCCGCTGAGAACACTTCAACACTTAGGACTGAACCTTTTTTTCAAAAAGGCCAGCTCAGTGACCATCAGGTGGGAAGTGGTGCATCCATATCTCGGTGCTTCCAATTCAGGAGGCAGCTGCCCAGTCCCAAAGGGAAGCCCACCTTATGGACAGAGGCCTGTGAAGAACCAGGTGCTCTGATGCAAGGAGGAGTCCTGTCCTGAGCACAAGGAAATGTCCTAACGTGCTGCTTTTGGCCTGTGTTCCGTTGCTCACCCACACTGTGCAGGCATACAAGTTTACAACAGCACCTACCCCAACGTGAAACAGAAATTTAAAAATAATGAATCTCTATGAGATTTTTAGAGCTTAGCTTTTTTTTTTTTTTTTTTTAAAAAGAAAACTGGGAATCTGGGGGAATGATAGGAGGAATCCAAATCTTGAAGCAATTCGAATCGAATCTGGAGTGATTTGATTTGGACCCGACTCTAGCCAATGGATCACAGGGGCGATTTGTTCTGTCTCCAAATCGCCCAAATCAGCTAGATTTGGGTACAAATCAATTTGTACCTGAATCGATTCGCACATCCCTAGTTATCTCATCATGTGGCAGAACATTCAGGACTGCTTCACCATGCTGAAATTACAGCCCGTTTCTTGGAACTCTCCCCAAACCTAACAGGCCAGCAGTAATTATTCTGTATTAAAAACTGTAGTAACATGAAATTCTAGTAATAAGGCCACCAGATACTGAAGTCATTTGGAATGCAGATGTGCATGTTCCCCGCCCCCACCCCCCCGCAAATGAAAACAGTCAGTTTTTACATTTCTTTGTGTGCTTCAAAGCCTTGAGGAGTCGTTTAATAGCTATACTCTCTCTTTGTTTACTGGCAAAGCCTATAAAAGTGTTTAAGCAAAGACATTACCTATTACAAAGTTGATAAAGTTAGCAATGAATCTATGGAATACTGGCATCAGTTACCTGGAACCCATCACGTTATTTTGATTTCACATCAAATTATAAAGAAAATGAGCAGCCAATCTGCATGCAATTTAACAACTTGATACTCTGGGATCATCTCTGACATGGAGAACTCACATCTAGGGATGTGCAGAACCGGTTCAATCACAAACTGGACTACTGTGAGCTGGGTCGGTTTGAGTGGTTTAATCATGAACCGCTCTGAGCTGGTTCGTGAAACTGACCAGCCCAGCCGATCGGTTCAATTAAACTGGTTCACATACTCATGGTTTGGTCCAAATTCAGAACGAACCATGCCGAACAGACCCCTACTCACAACACTTACCTGATTGAATGGCAATGGCACAGTTTGTTCTTTTCTCTTTGAGTTTCTTGTACCTCCTTGCTCCAAGCCAGCCTTTGGTATAAGCCTGCATTATCACCACCCTTCCTATGACTTCATGCAGAAATAAGTTCAATTGTTCAACGTGATAATACTTCAAGAAAACCTGAAAAGAAGCAACAGGGTCAACATTATATGGCATGACAGTACAACAAAAATAATTAAAGAGGATGTTTTGTAGCAGGAAAGCAAAATGGCCATTGATTCTGTGTGTTGAAAATTGCAGTTACATTCCAAAACACATTTGTTCATTGCTTTATAAATCAATGTATACTGTAACATTCTTTATAGTGATGAGTGAACTCCCCACAGCTCAATTTGGAGTTGGGCATAGCAAAATGAACTATTTCCCCAAGAAACTGGCACAGCATCTCGGCTTTTCCGAGCCCAATTCGGAGCTTGTCACACTCTTTATGATATAATCTGCAACATGACACATCCAAATCTCCCCTAACCCACTGTTAGTCCCTCCACTCAGCCATGAGCCCCCAACTCCCTCGCAGTGATAGCTGCTATTCAGGGCTTTTCAAAAAGAAAATTCAGGATTGCACAATGGTATATGTATGCACGATTTGTGCACGTGACATGAGCTACTGCAGCACACACGTGTATTTTCCATGCCTGTCCACACACTTCATTGCCTATAGTTAAATTCCATAACGTTTAGAAAAGCAGATACAGAGTGGAACAAAATCCTCTTTCTGTCTCTGGAACCTGAAATGCTGCTATAGTCTTAAGCTCCATCAAGGTAATTTCCCCAGGGCAACTGAAGTCTTTAATATGGATGCCAAATGCCCTGGGAGAAATGACATTTCTAAGTCCTTGAAGGATGCTGCAGTGTTCCAGGTGCGAAAGAAGCACAGGGGGAAGTGATTGTTGCCCTACAGAAACAGCCAGGTGGGTGGGTGGGTAGATGAGTGGGTGTGAGTAGAAGAGAGGAGTTCTCCAGTTCATATGACAATCCGAGCTGGAAATGAACTGTCAGGGGAATAGTGCTCAGTTCAAAATATAGCTCATACTATTAGCATGCCACATTCATATTTTGACTGAATCGGGTAATGATGAGTTTTGGCAATGCCACTAGTTCTTTAAAAACCTGCTAAATCCTGCTCAAAAGACCAGTTAAATGAATACTTCCTCATAGTATCTGAGTAGATACACTCCACCATTTAGTAAGTGGTAACTTGCCACAGCCTGTGTATCGTCACTTAGTATACCAGACTACAGGAGTGAGAACTGCATCTTTAAATGCTCCCACACCTTAAAACAACCCTCTTTCCTTGGAAACTAGTACACCAGTAGGAAGTGTCTAGCTCATCCCTCTCCTTGATACATAAGTTTTCTATGATCAGGGAGTATTTTTACATGTGGGAGCATGTGATCGAAAGCACTCTCATCCCGATCAACATCTCCCTGCACACAAAAAAGAAAACCCTAGTGGATTGGAGAGCAGGCTATTACTACTACTATGAATATTTACATACTGCTTTTCCATTAGCCCAGAAAATTTAGAAACCTATGTGCGTTCTGCACATGCAAGATGTTTCCAAATGTAGAGGCTCATTAAATTATGTGATCCTCTCACATGCATCCTGAGATGGTATAATCCCATGAAGACTTGAACAACATTCCCTGCTTAATATATCAGCTCCTAAGTGTGCCATTAAGCGAGACTGAGAATATCATAGTTCTACCAAATGACTCTTATTTTAAGGATTGGCCCTTACACCACATTTCCAAACCCCTGTTTGAATGTCCCTTTTGTCAAAGACCACAGCCCCAGAATTCTCCTTCCCCCCCTCAAAATTAAATAGTAAAAGGAACAGGAGGTGGCATTCCTCAAGAGTGGCACAGCTTCAAGAGCTCTGAGTGACCACAATATACAATGCCATTTTTAGCCTACTTTCCAGTAGGCTTATGAGATCACCCAGCAGTGTGTGTGTGTGCGCACGCATCAACGCCGCAATGCCTGGACCAATATGAACTAAATTGGGTACAATTGTAGGGACACATAGGGACACCTCAATGGTGTCATTCAACCTGATTCAAGCTGGCTGATGCATAAATGTTTGAGGCGCAAGTGGGCTAACTTGTGAACCACCCAACCGATTTAAACCAAATTTGCTACAGCTGTAGGGACACACAGGGACACCTCAATGGCATAATTTGTGAAGATGTCATCCACCCCAATTCAAGCTGGCAAATGCATAAACATTTGAGCTGCAAGTGGGCTAACTTGTGGATTGTCTAAGCGATTTGAACCAAATTTGGTACAGTTGTAGTGAGTGACACATAGGGACACCTCAACAGCATGATTTGTGATGATGTCATCTACCCCAATTGAAGATGGTGGATGCATGAACATTTGAGGCACAAGTGGGCTAACTTGTGAACTGACTAACTGATTTGGACCAGGGGCGTAGCTATAATTGAGCGAAAGGGTTCAAAGAACATGGGCCCCCAGCTCCTGAGGACCCCCAGCTCCACCCCTCCCTATTTTCTTCATTATCTCCCTCACTCTGGGGGGCCACCAGGGAGAGGGATGAACACGGGCCCCCTCTCCCCTAGCTACGCCCCTGATTTGGACCATATTCAGTTCTAGGGATAATGAAAGGAAAGTAGGCAGATTAGTCGTTACTAGAAGAACTTGTATGAACTTTTATAATGGTGGTAACTTCCCTACAGTCTTAGGCATGTTCACTATTGCTGCCTCTGAGGAGAGCCTCTTCTGGAAACCTGCCAAGGTAAATAAATTTTGATATATTTTGTAGTTATCACGATCAACATTCTTTCTCGAATGCATGAACACTTGAGGCACAAGTGGGCTAACTTGTAAACTTCATAACTGATTTGGACCAAATTTAGTCCAGCTGTAGGGATATTGAAATGAAAGTAGGCAGATTAGTTCTTACTAGAACTTGTTATATAAGGGTTTTTGTCCTTGTCAAAAGCAGTATGGCTATCTGCGTAGTATATAAAGTTTCACAATTATAACCATACACTGTCAACTTTAAAACACAGCAAGGTTGTACAAATACTTTTGTTCCTTTTATAGATAGATATTACTGCACTGACTGCATCTCTTGTGCCAGAAGGAGCAAAATGGAACTTATCCTACCTTTGTTTTCCCAAGTATCCATTTGTCTAACCTGGCTTTTTGCAGGATAGCAATGCAGCTTTCTTTACTGGCAAGAGGAGTCTCATGTGCCTTGAAAGCAATGTAGTAATACCTACAGAAAATAAAGAAGAAAATGGGCAAGTTAACTTAAACAAACTCACTAACTGTCACACAGAATTTTTAAAAAATATATAATTATTAAAGGCAGAACATTACATAATATAATATTACAGAGTGCAAAATAACTCACACACTTTATCTTCCTAAAGATTGGGTCTCAATTATTATTATAGATGTTACCAATCCAAAATGTTAACCCAAATAAATGTGAGCATTTTATGACTAACACACATCTTTCCATATCTGAATATAACAAGCAGGCAATACTTTACCATTTCTTTGATTAATAAAAAATATTAAATCTTGCCAAATCTCAAAAAAAGAATATAGTTTCTTTTGATTGTCCTGTTCGAAGATGCAACAAATGAGTTAATTTCTCTACTGTGACTATAAACCAAAGCTTATTTTACCATTAAGCTAAATATCCCATGCTTCCAATTTTTAGTTAACACATTTCAGGTGGTTATCAACATATAATTCATCAACTCTTTAGATTTTATTACCATCCAGTTGTAGGCCATCCTTTTTGTGTGGGAATATTTGGAGGGCATAATAGGGTAAAGGATAACTGGGTGAGAATGAGAGATATGTACCGTAATGGTACGTTAGTTTCCTTGGAACAGATAAAACTAAAAATTTCAAATTTTAATCTTACTTGGTTTCCATATTATAGGGACATAGGAACATAAGAAGCTGCCATATACTGAATCAGACCATTGGTCAGGTCTATCTAGCTCAGTATGGTCTACACAGACTGGCAGCAGCTTCTCCAAGGTTGCAGGCAGGATTCTCTCTCAGTCCTATCTTGGAGAAGCCAGGGAGGGAACTTGAAACCTTCTGCTCTTCCCAGAGCGGCTCTATCCCCTAAGGGGAATATCTTACTGTACTCACACATGTCAAGTCTCTCTTTCATATGCAACTAGGGCAGACCCTGCTTAGCTAAGGGGACAAGTCATGCTTGCTACCACAAGATCAGCTCTCCTCTCCATCTGCTGTAACTGTGTTTCCCCCCTCTTCTCAACAAAATATCCAAGCAGCCAAAAGACAACTAACTAAATTTGAAAAATTAATATTAGGTATTGATACATCAACTAAATGGCTAACATCTAAACTTTATGCTGTTCTGTTGGAATATAAGATCTCACATTGGATGGATAAAAATTAGTTTGGGAAAATGATTACAAATAGTCATTGATGAAGGGGATTGGAATAAGATTTGGTTTTCTATATTTCCATCCTCTGCTCAAATTAGAGACAATTATCGTAAAATAATGTATTGATGGTACATGATATATATTACTATATATGATATAATATATATTATATTACTAAATTATATTACTAAAAACATATATTACTAAAAACAAATCTATGCTCTATTAGAACGACTAATGAGAAGGGCACATATTTCCATCTATGGTGGATGTACCTAATGAGTAGAACCTTTTGGGACTTGGTATTTGCAGAAATGGGTAAAATCGTTAATCAGGAAATTAAAACAGACCCTCAGCTAACATTGTTGGAAATATTTACTGAAGATAATAAAGTAATAAAGGCATAGAATTTTGATATCAGCCGATGCAGAAATTCCTGGAAATACTTTCAGTTAAAATCTCACAGCTATGCAGATGGACAAATGCAGCATAAGCCCACTCACACTTTCATTTCCTATCCATGCCAGCTAGTTGTGTGTGTGCATGTGCTACCATGTGTAGGGTGTGGCTTCTGGCACACCATAGCATGTACTCAAAAAGCACATGGCAATCAATCCAAATGATCAGCTGTGTGCAGGCTTTGTGTGTGAACCCTGCATATATTTCAGGTGGTTACCCCTGCTAACTGGGCAAAGAGGCACCTTTTACCGTGGTGATTCTCTTTATCTAGCAGGGGGAGATTAACTGGCCATATCCACCCCCAGCAAAGTACTACCAGTGACTGTTGCTGGTGTGTGTCTTATGTTTCTTTTTAGAATATGAGCCCTTTGGTGACAGGGAGCCATCTTATTTGTTATTTCTCTTTGTAAACCGCCCTGAGCCATTTTTGGAAGGGCGGTATAGAAATCGAATTATTATTATTATTATTTCTGACTGGTTTGTTTTATCCAGACATCGAGTCCTTTCCAAGGACCTGGGATGCCAGAATTTTATTGTCAATGGTTATAGATATCGTCGCAGAATATAGGCTGTTCCCAGTAAAGCTGCTTTTTGTAATTGGTTGATGGTGATTTCTGTGGCCCCTATGGTGTTGAGGTGCTCTTCAAGGTCTTTTGGAACTGTACCCAGGGCGCCAATTACCACTGGGATTATTTTGGTCTTCTTCTGCCACAGCCTTTCAATTTCAATTTGTAGATCTTTGTATTTGGTGATTTTTTCTATTTCTTTTTCTTCTATTCTGCTATCCCCTGGTATTGCTATGTCGATTATTTTGACTTGTTTTTCTTTCTTCTCGACTACAGTGATATCTGGTGTATTGTGTGGCAGATGTTTGTCTGTTTTTAGTCGGAAGTCCCATAATATTTTTACATCTTCATTTTCTTCAACTTTTTCAATTTGATGGTCCCACCAGTTTTTGGCTACAGGTAGCTTGTATTTTTTGCAGATGTTCCAGTGTATCATCCCTGCTACCTTGTCATGCCTTTGTTTGTAGTCAGTCTGTGCGATCTTCTTACAACAGCTGATCAGGTGGTCCACTGTTTCATCTGCTTCTTTACAAAGGCGGCACTTGCTGTTTGTTGTGGATTTTTCTACTTTTGCTCTTATTGCATTTGTTCTTAGTGCCTGTTCTTGTGCAGCCAGTATTAAACCCTGTTTCTTTCTTCAAGTTGCCATTCTTAAGCCATTGCCAGGTCTTGGTGATATCTGATTTCCCACTTATATTGTGTAAATATTGACCATGCAGGGGCTTATTTCTCCATTTTTCTGCTCGGTTCTTGACTTGTTCTTTCTTGTAGGCCTGCTTTGTTTCATTGGTGTTGAATAGTTTCGCGTTCTTGACCATTTGAAGTGCATCTTCTTCACTGTCCCTTATATATTCTTCAAGGCCTTGAAAATTATTATTATTATTATTACTACTATTATTTTCCTGGGCTACCTTGTGCCCAGTGGTGAGACTAAGTTGTAAATAATTACAAGCGATTTGTAACCCCAGTAGTAATCTCTCTCTTTGGCTGTTGTCCATCTAATTCAAAGGACATAGCTGAGTGCAGGATGAAAGGTAAAGTGTGCTGTCAAGTCAATTTCAACTCCTGGCGCCCACAGAGCCCTGTGGTTTTCTTTGGTAGAATACAGAAGGAGTTTACCATTGCCTCCTCTTGTGCAGTATGAGATGATGCCTTTCAGCATCTTCCTATATCGCTGCTGCCCGATACAGTACCAGCAGGGATTTGAACCTGCAACCTTCTGCTAGATAGTCAAGCATTTCCCTGCTGTGCCACTTAAGGTGACACAGGATGAAAGATCTGTGGCCAAAATACTTTGCATTCCAGGGATTTCTAGGGTATACTATGGCTTCTTTGGGAGATATTTACAGCATAGTGGGGCTATAAGGAATGGTAAAAGAAAACCCAGGTAACTTCTACACTTTATCATAGCCAAAATGCTGAGAAGCGATGAGGTAGGTATAGGTAACTTCTATAAGCAACTGGAACGCAAGTGGAGGAGAACTCGGCTCGAATCTGACAGGATGCAGCATAGAACCCATTTGAAGACTTACACGATGGCAGTGCGTGCAGCAAAAAAGAGTTTTGGTCAGCGTGCATTGCATCTGTGGACTTGCATACGGCAGAGTTATCCCGGGTTGTGAGGAGTATAATCGCTGCTCCTTCTGCCTCAGATCAGCTCCCAGAGATACTCTGCTGTGACGCCTTTAGTGGGTTCTTTGCGGATAAAATCTCCTGTATTCGGGCTGACTTGGACTCCACTACTTCTGCAGGGTCTGTGAGGGAGGTATCCAGAGATCCCTCCTGCAGTATTAGGTTGGATCAGTTTCAATTTGTGACTCCTGATGACCTGGACAAGCTGCTTGGAGAGGTACGGCCTACCACTTGTTCTCTGGATCCTTGCCCAAACTGGCTGCTTCGATCTAGCGGAGAGATTGTTGGAGATGACCTAGTTAATATCATAAATGCATGGCTGAGGGAGGGTAGGGTGCCTCCTTGTTTGAAGGAGGCAATAGTTAGACCTCTTCTCAAGAAGCCTTCCCTGGATCCCTCAGCAATGGATAGTTATAGGCCAATCTCCAATCTCCCCTGGTTGGGCAAGGTAATCGAGAGGGTGGTGGCCAACCAGCTCCAGGTGGTTTTGGAGGAAACTGATTATCTAGACCCATTTCAAACTGGCTTTAGAACGTGCTATAGGGTTGAGACAGCCTTGGTCGGCCTGATGGATGACCTTTACCAGGGAATAGACAGAGGGATTGTGACTCTGTAGGTCCTCTTGGATCTCTCGGTGACGTTCAATACCATCAACCATGGTATCCTTCTGGGTTGCCTGGGGGAGTTGGGAATAGGAGGCACTGCTTTGCAGTGATTTAGTTCCTATCTCTCAGGTAGATCCCAGATGGTGGAGCTTGGTGACAGTCACTCCTCAGAGCAGGAGCTGTTATATGGAGTCCCCCAGGGCTCCATTCTGTCACCAATATCTACATGAAACCGCTGGGTGAGGTCATCAGGAGATTTGGTGCTGGGTGTTATTAGTATGCTGATGACACCCAAATCTACTTCTCCCTTTCATCTTCAGGAAATGGCACCCATTCTCTAAATGCCTGCCTATAGGCAGTAATGGGCTGGATGAGGGATAACAAATTGAAGCCGAATCCAAGCAAAACGGAGGTGCTCATTGTGGGGGCTCAGAATCTGAGGGGTGAGTTAGATCTTCCTGTGCTGGATGGGGTTACACTCCCCCAAAATGAGCAGGTGCACAGCTTGGGAGTACTCCTGGACCCAGGCCTCACCTTGGTATCTCAGGTGGAGGCCATGGCCAGGAGTGCTTTCTGTCAGCTTCGGCTGATTCGACAGCTGAGCCCATTCCTCGGAGAGACCTCAAAACAGTGGTGCATCAGCTGGTAACCTCCCGGCTCGACTACTGCAATGCGCTCTACGTGGGGCTGCTTTTGTACGTAGTCCGGAAACTTCAGTTAGTTCAGAATGCGGCAGCCAGATTGGTCTCTGGGGCAACCCGGAGAGCATATTATGCCTGTTTTGAAACAGCTACACTGGCTGCCGATATGTTTCTAGGCAAAATACAAAGTGCTGGTTATTACCTTTAAAGCCCTGAATGGCTTAGGCCAAAGTTACCTTAGAGAGCGCCTTCTTCTGCGTGATCCCCACTGCACATTAAGGTCATCTGAGGAGGTTCATCTCCAGTTACCACCAGCTTGTCTGGTGGCGACTCAGAGGCGGGCCTTCTCTATAGATGCTCCAGGGCTATGGACTGCGCTCCCTGCAGATATCCATAATTTGAATTCTCTACTAGCCTTCAGGAGAGCCCTTAAAACGTATCAGTTTGGCCTGGCTTTCCAGGGTTTTTAAACCAGTTTTAATATTTTAACCCGGTTTTAGGGTTTTTAATTACTGTGATTGTTTAATTGTTGTTTTAAAATGTTTTTGTTAATTGTTGTTATATTGTGTTTTTTTTGTTTGTTTGTTTGTTTTAGCACTTTACTGTTTTAATGGTTTGTTTTAATTGTAAACCACCCTGAGCCATTTTAGAAAGGCGGTATAAAAAAATCAAATCAATCAATCAATCAATCAATGTAAGGGTTCTAATTTTTACCACAGACACCAGGGTTCAAATCCTGGCTCAGCATAAAGCTCATTGGGTTTCCTTGGCTAGTGACTCTCTCTTAACATAATTTACTTGCGGGTTATTGGGAGGATACAGTAGGGCAGCCCACATCAATGTACATCATTGGGGCAGCCCAATATCAAGGTCTTACTGTGCCTGAGGCAAATCACCAAATGCTGTGCCACCTTGAACCTCTGGTGGGGGGCAGCCCCTTTTCAGAATTGACCCTTGTGAGCCTTGAAAGTGGCAAGCTGGAGGGAAGTTTCCCAGCACCTTCTCTTCTCTCCTTGTGCTTCTTGCAAGCTGAGCAAGGAGTGAAAGGCACTTTGTGCAAAGCTTGCAAGCGTTGGATCGCTCCCAAAGAGCTGCTCTAATGGCAGCAGTGGGGGACACCTTGCTGCCCTGTGGTGCCACAAGCATCTGCTGCCTGAGGGACTACCTTCCCTATACACCACCCAGAACTCATTCAGGCTCTCCACATGAGCAGTGTGGGGAGATTGGGCCACAGACGAGCAGGGAGCCATCCCTGGGTGGCTGGATCGGCCGCCCACACAACTACTGGCTCCGTCACAGAGCTGGTAGGGGCAGCAGGGATCAGGGGCCACGTGGCCCCTGGAAGTCCCAGGATGTCCTGCGCAAGTGCGCAGGGCATTCTGGGGAAACCTTTGAGGCCAGGAGGCTGCTTGTAGCCTCCCAGTCGGGGGTCTGCTTGTGTGTCACCACGGTGGTACACAAACAGTAAAATGGGGTTAGCGGAGCGCTCGCTCTGCTAACCTCACTTAAGGGAGGGAAGGGAACTTAAGCAGGCTAACTGCTGGGAGCTGAGCAGGAGCCCACGGCCACAGGAAAGCAGGCTGAGCTCCCTTAGCCCGCTTTCTTGCAGTCGTGAGAATAGCCTCATTGGGTGAGATGTAAAAAATGATGATGATGATGATGATGATGATGATGATGATGATGATATGATTCCATAAGACTTTACACAAGCAGATTTCATTTCACGTTTGTCCTGCAACAATCTATCAAGTACTGTAAACACAGTCTTTCCATGAGTGACAGACTCTCTCTGCATTCCGAAAGGCACTTTTGGATCCAACACCATACTTGCATGTCTTTTAAAAACAATCCCTAAAGCCAACACCATCTGTAACTGGGAATACTGGAGAAAAAAGAATATACATTTACATTTTTTTGCAAGCAAATTTAAGGGGAGAAGATTTGCTTGAGATCCCCCCCTCCCCACACCATTCCATCCATCTGTAACCCGTAGTTAATTGCGAGCAGTCCTTTTAGCTTAGTGACACTGAAGGATGGTTGGGGCTGAAATTCTGTCAGCATGTGTCATGACTACAATTAGTTTACAATAAAAATGACTTCCACATCCATCTTCATTACAAAAGGGGGAAAAATGCAATCCCAGAGGGGAAAAGGGTTCCATAGCTTTAGTGTGGTTCTATAAATGAATAACTGCAGAGTTAAAGAGAATTAACTCTGTTCATCAAACTCCTACAATTTTTCCTGGTTAAGTGGCAGTTCTAGGAGCATTTCAGTATATTCTCTGGAGATTTTGAAAATCCCAAGGGCAGAGATCAGGATCCTCCCCGCAATCTGATCTTAAAGTCCCTTTGCCCACTATTTGATTCATAATGAAAACAAATCCAAGAAAACTGAGACATATTTTCATGCTTTCCTTCATTCAGAACATGTTCCTAAATGTATTGGAGAAGCAAAAACATCAACGTGCTCCACATCAACACTTAACAGCCAATTCAAGTTTCTCTTGCTTTATCTTTGTAAATTCTAATTGAGGTTTCTTCTGTTTAGTTTGATGGCAAAGAAGCTATGGTCCTACAAAGAGGCTTACTTGTAAAACATCAGAAAATGGCTCCCTTTCACGCCCTCACCTGCCATGCATAAGGAGGGCAGCTTTGAGAATGGCTTGGAAGGCGAAGAAGCAGGAATGGCATGCTTGCTGGCTTTTGCTCATGGAGTTAGGATTATGGATTTTTATTTGACAAAAATTCACACCTTACAGATCATTAATGCACTTTATGTACTTACAAAGCAGAAAGGAAAATTAACCATAAATTCACAAGTACAAAAAAATACTGTTACATAAGTAATGTATCATCACACACACACACACACACTCCATCATATACCTTTGATACAATTAAAAAAAAACTTTTCAACTTTTAATACCTTCTGCATTATATAAAGTAAAATGTGCCATCAAGTCAATTTCGACTCCTGGCACCCACAACTGATTTCAACTCAAACGGAAAGGAAAGGAAATATAAGGTTATGCAACTCAGAAAATTCTATGCAGCAAAAACATGAGCATGAGAACCCAAATGAGAATCCTATCTCTCAGGTAATGGGGGTAGGGAGGCACCTAGCATCCACTGCCAGGAACATTGCCAGGTAAACTTAGAAGTGGTGTTCTTTGCGTATGGGCATAACTGTCTCAATTTACTGAGGATGAATCAAATGGATGTCTTGGGACTGACCCATGACCCCCCACCCTAACTGTTTTCCAGTCGCTTGCCTTTCAGTTTTCCCCTCCTCCTTTGGAACATCACTGCTCTGATGACCATAAGATTGATAACATGTATGATGGACCACAGGAAGATTCATCTCGCTCCCTGTTCCCTCTTTCTATTTCATGGTCCTTTGATGACCTCATTGTTACCTGCTCCTGAGCAGATCCCTTCCCAGGACTGGCGCTGTTGATCAGGCCAATCCAATGCTTCCAATATTTCCCTCCACATTCTCTTGGTGACTGGACACGCCTGTAAAAGGTGAGCTGTTGTCACCTTTTACACTCCTGTAAAAGGTGAGCCATTGTATCCCTTCTTTGCTCCTTTTGCAGGTCAATTGGTGGTGTAGTGGTTAGAGTGCTGGACTAGGACCGGGGGGACCCGAGTTCAAATCCCTATTCAGCCATGAGACTTGCTGGGTGACTCTGGGCCAGTCACTTCTCTCTCAGCCTAGCCTACTTCACAGGGTTGTTGTGAAAGAGAAACTCAAGTATGTAGTACACCGCTCTGGGCTCCTTGGAGGAAGATTGGGATATAAAATGTAAATAATAATAATTATTATTATTGTTCCTCTACAGTTTTCCAGGGGCAGCTTCAGTGTTATCTAGCAGTTTGTGATAGGCTCTCCACTGGACTTCCCAGAGGTGGTAGGGGTCTGTGTGGTATCCTTAAAAGCTAGTATTGAGAAGTCGGGAGCCCTCAGATACAGAGGTCCTTGATTGTGTACGTGTTCACTTGTTCTCAATGGTTCAAAAATGTAGACGCACACAATTTCATAATAGATTATGGATATCAAAGCTTTGTCTGGCCCTCAGGCCTTTTCTTTAATCTGTTCAGCTGGGATCTTGCATTATTTCACAAGGGTGGCTGCTTCCTTCAAGTATGATGGTAGAAGTATGTCTATACTCTGTCTTCTCTTCCCCACATCATCTGCACCCCCAAAGGGTCCCCGACCATCTTTCTGCCATCAGGTACCATGGAAAGTTGTTTCTGGGATTCATTTCAGTGCCCTCATCTCTCTCCCTTTCTATCTCCACCCACCTCTTAAAATTGGCCATGATGTAGACAGTGAGCAACCTGGGCACAAGCACCTGAAGGCTGAGCCTGCTGTCCTCGATGCTTTTATATGCCAATCCTTTGGCTACTGGGAGGCAGATGGTGCCCCACAGAAATTTGAAAAAGGTTTCCATGACCCTTGAAATGATGGGTTCCAGTGGGGGGAAGATGTTGACCAAGAAAAGCACACATGGTAGGCAATAGGTTGCTAAAAATATCCTTGGGGGGGGGGATTTAATTGCCCCTTCTCCTAAATTGCCCCTAAACTGGTGGGTCGTTTGCTCTGCCCAATCATTCCAATTCTCTTTCCAGCCATCTTCTTGAAAGTAGAATTTGATCCCCAGAATTTGGTTTTCTTTACCACTTCTGCCAGTGGAATACTCCCTTCCCTTCCCCCTCCCGGGCCTTCCAGGGGCAAGACCTCCCATTCCATGTTCCTGAGCAGCAGGCAGAGCCGACATCATTTCTCCCTGTTAACTATGGCTCCCCAAACCCTCCTCTAGTCCTCCAAATTCTTTCAGATTTCAGTCTTTTATCTCTTTGACTTTCAGAAAAGACTTAGATGTAATCTGCATGAGCTATGGCTATGAGTTTTGCATTGTCTGCCAATCCTGGAGATTGCAGATGGAAGCAGAGTAAAGAACGGTCACTCCCCAGGACTGTTCTCAGGAGAGGATCAATCACTGCCACATACAGCAATGGACTCAAGAGGCACCCTTGTCTCAGACTGGATGTCACACTGATATGTTTGCTTAAGTGTCCATTGATGGAGAGGCAGACTGCAATCTTGTTATATAGGGTTTTCAGAAATCCTACAAAAAGGTCAGCGATTCCCTGCCACCAGAAGGCAGCCCACAAATAATCATGATGGACCCTGTCAAAGGCTTTTGTTTGGTCGAGCCATAACAGGGTACCACTCCATTACTTCCTCCTGCAGTTTTCTATGACCTCTCACATCAACCAGTGAGTCTGTCATTCTTCTGCCTGGGACATTGGACAGTTCTGGAGCTATCAATTTGGAGGTCACTTTAGACAGACTGACATTTAGAACTTTAGCCATCAATTGGTAATCAACATTTGTCATGGTAATTGGGTGCCAGCTCCCCAGTGCTACTGGATCTCCTTCTTTCTTCTGGGGAAAAAAAAAAGAGTTTCCCTTCATAGAAGGAAGCACCAAACTCCTGATGAACCATCAAGACCGCATTGAATATCTTAACCAATTTTGGTGCCAGCAAGTCATTTTGTAAGATTCATAACCGATACCATCGGGACCTGGAGCAGAGCAGGACTTAGCTGAGCTCTGAGTTTTAATTATCTCCTCTTATGTAATCAGAGAAGTGAGCATTTTACATTCTTCCACAGTCAAACATTCCTGTTCTCTTTTTGCTGGGAGGGCATTAAAAAAGCTTTCACTTTCTCAGTGATGATTTCACGGTGCTCATACAATTTCTTGTAAAAGCCCGTCATGATTTGTACCATCCCTTGCAGGTTCCATTTCAGATCACTATTCTCAGAATCTTTACAACCGATGAATTGTGTGGTGGTCTTGGCAGCTGACCTTTGTTTTTCCCATTCATTGCTCTCCACTCAGGGCCCCTTGGTCTGGCACTGTTCTTTGCGCATGTGTGCATTCTTCCACTTCTGATGGAAATCCTGAAGGGCGTCCAACACCCTCTGCAGCTCTGCCTACCTGATGTTTCTGGATCCTGAATTTATGAATTTGTAAAAAACCAGTGTAAACTGGCATGGTATTTCTGGATCTCCAGGTTTGCCTTTTCTGGGACAGGCAGAATCTTTTAACCATATTCTCCAATTCATCCTAGCAGAGGGCCACATCTTGTAAATTACAGTCTATAACTGCAATTATATAGTGGAGAAAAGTCCCTGTGCAGCTTTCACTTGCATCCTTGAACCCTTGTCAGCACAAAGCCTGAGGTATTAGGCACCACATGGGTCTCCCTCTGGGCGCAATCCCTTCAATAGAGAACTAGGTTTTCAGAAGTCCATAGTCAGACCAGAGCATGATCCAGATCACAATTTATTCTACCTGATGCTCCTTCGAGGTCCATATCTTAACCAGACGGCTCGCCACATTTGGGTGAAAATAGGTGAAATGGTTGTTGTCAGTCCTGAGATATTTTGCCCCATACTCTTCAAGTTTAACCATCAGTAGAAAGCTCACTCCATTGAAAACTTGCTTTCCCATTTCCTGAAGCTCCTTGTTCTTCAGTAAAGAGTTCAGGTGATTTCCCTCTCCCGTGAGGGGTGGGGATTCATCCTCCCGCTTCTTCCAGCATATGCCTAGGGGATCACTCATCCTGTCTGTGGGGGTTGATCGATTATTGAAATCACTTGCTACTATGAGGTGGCAATTACCCTCCATGTGGTCTGCAAGGCAATCCCAAAATCTCCTTCTCTCCACTTGTCTGATGGGGCCATATAAAGCGCAAAGGCAGTACATTACCACAGAATCATGTTCCTAAGTTCCTCCTCTCTTAACGGGTCCAAGACTTTAAAGGCTATCACAACAATCTCCTAGGGATGTGCAAAACCTTTCAGTGTAAAATGTTTTGACTTGAAATGGGCCATTTTGAGTGTTTCAATCTCAAAACAAAACACCCTTTAAAATAAAGCCTATTTTGAATTTGAAACAAAGCAAACCCATTTTGAGTCGTTTCAAGCTCCATTTTGTAGGCCTGTTTTTCCCTTGCTGATTGGTTTTCTGGCACTAGCTGTTGTAAACTCCCCACAGTCACCACACCGTCCATAATTTACGATGTAGTATCAGGCAAAAAGATGTCTCCGGTTATACACTTCCTCCAGGCAGGCACAAGGTTTTGTCAAGCATCTGTAAAGAAGCACAAGAGAACAAATCACTACTGAGTACCAAGTCCAACCCGTATTCCCCGCAACCAAGGTTGCTCACCAGATCCCAAAGGTCCTGAGTCCAAGGGTCCAAGGAGTCACAGAGGGAGGTCTGGAGGCTGTTGATGAGTTGTCTCCAGCAGCCCGTCTCAAAAGATGCTGCAGAATTTATAGCAGGTTGCCAGCTGGAATCAATCAGCTACCCTCAATCAGTCTCATGCATGCTGCATGTGATTGCTATGTCTCAACTCCCTGACTTGGTCATGCCACTTCTCATGCCTGCCTGCTCTGGGAGATAACAGCAGCAGTGAGAGTTCCACCTGAGATTCATTACTCTGCTCTGCCTCCTGCACCAAGCCTTCCTCCTGGCCCATCACAAGTGCCTCCTCCCTCCTATCACAGAGCTGACCCTCAGGATCCCTCAGGTAAATTCACTGCCTCCCATTTCAGGACCACAAGGATATATCATCCGCCTTTGGTATGACAGAAGGATAGAATAGCCGAGGCACTCCTCTGTGCTACTTCTGAAGCATGATCTAAATGTGCATCTCTCTGACCAGATGAATGGAAGCTTATTCCTAGAAAGTTAAAACAGTGTACCTGGTCTACTTATTTTGTTACCATTAATATACCAACTATTATCCTTAACTCTCCTAGCAAAAATCACTATTTTCATCTTTTGATAGTTTATCAGCAGCTTTTCATCCTCACAGAATTGTGCAAAGGATGTTAGGGCTCTTCTTAGCCCTACAACAGACCGTGAAAGAATAACCATATAATCGGTGTACAAAAGTAGTGAGACATGCCTATAAGCTAATTTAGGTGGGTGGAACTCTTTTTTATTAAGATGTACTACTGGATTGATATAGTAATTAAATAGTAATGGGACAAGCATACACCCTTGTTTGTAGGGATGTGCGAATTGATTTGGGTACAAATCGATTTGTACCCAAATCTAGCTGATTTGGGTGATTTGGAGACAAAACAAATCACCCCTGTGGTCCATTGGCTAGATTTGGCTCTAAATCGAATCACGCCTGATTCTATTTGAATTGATTCATGATTTGGATCCCTCCCATTAATTCCCCTAGATTCCCAGATTTTATTTTTTAAAAAGCTGAGCTCTAGCACTTGTAGAAGTGGAGTTATGGAGCAAAGTGTGTGGTCACTATTTTTCAAGTGTTTGGATTCTTTGCTATATAATAACTTTTCCTTAATGATTCCTATGAGTATTCATTACACACCTCCATTTTTTCTATTCATTTTGACTGTCTTTTTGACAGTGTCAACTGCCATGTGCCAACTACACCCCCCTCCCACCCACAAGGCAGTGGGGTACTACTCAGTTTATGTTCTAGGATTTTTTTTCTCAAGTGTTTAGGCTCTTTGGTGTCTAATAACCTTTCCTAATAATGAATCCCTATGAGGATTCATTACACACCAAAGAGTCTAAACATCTCAAAAAATTCCTAAAATATAAACTGAGTACCCATTGGCTTGTTGGTTAGTTGGAACATGGGGTGCCACTAATTCCCCACCCCCACCAGCAAAGCAGTGGGGTCAAAATGAGCAGAAGAAATGAAAGTGCGTAACGAAGATACCAAAGAATCTAATCACTTCAAAAATTCATTTTAAAAAACCAAACTGAGTACCCCAGTGTGTGTGTGTGTGTGTGTGTGTGTGTGTGTGTGTGTGTGTGTGTGTGTGTGTGGAGGGGGGTAGTTGACGCATGGCAGTTGACAGCACTGTCCAATGACACTCAAAATGAACAGAAGAAACGAAGGTGTATAATGAATCCTCATAGGGATTCATTATGAGGAAAGGTTATTAGACACTAAATAATCTAAACACCTCAATATTCCTAAATAAATCAAATGTGTACCCACTGCCTTGCAGGTGGTGTGTGTGTAGTTGGCACATGGAAGTTGACAGTTGGCACTGTCCAATGAGAGTCCAAATGAACAAAAGAAATGAAGGTGTGGAATGAATCCTCATAGGGAATCATTATGAGGAAAAGTTATTATACACCAAAGAATACAAACACTTGAAAAATAATGACCATACATTTTGCTCTATAACTCCACTTCTGCAAGGGCTAGAGCTTAGCTTTATGTTTTTAAATGAAAGCTGGGGATCCATGTCACGGTCACGATAGGGTGACTTCGAATCTCCATTATTTCCTATGGTGGAAATATACAAAATCAGTAAAAATGAAAAAAAAATCATTAAAATCAACCAAGCACTCCACCACCTAGAAATTTGGGTGGTAGATGGCACCCATGGGGACCTACCCACCAACCAAATTTGGTGCCCCCAGGACCTTGTTAAGTGGTCCAAATTGATCTGAATCTAAATCTAATTGAATCAAATACAAATCGAATCTGGGGGTGCTGGGGGAGTAGATTTGGACACAAAACAAATCAGGGGTGATTTGTTTGGGGCACAAATTGAATTTAAAAAATCAGGTTTTTTACTACTTGTTTGACTCCTCATATTGTAGGGACTGAATTGGTTAATTGACCTTGAATGCCACATCTAACTCTCAATGCAGCTTGTATATCGGCAATGGGAATTGTTTATCAATATTAGTTAGCAATCGTTTCTTCAATAACCTCTCTCTAGAGATGGAATAAAAAGCAGACTTTAGATCTACAAAGGCCTAATGAAGCGGGATCTTAAAACCGTGTACCTACTTCTCCATTAGAAGTTGCAAAATCATCGCTTGATCTATTGTAGATCTTTCTGGCCTAAATCCTGCTTATTCTTCAGCTAGAATATTGTTATCTTCTATCCAGTCATAGAACTTCACAAATAGGTGCTTTGTGTAAAGCTTGCTGACCACATTCAAAAGGCTGATTGGGTGATAGTTGGCAGGATCTTTCCTTTGCCCTTTTTTATGGAGAGGGACAACAGTCTTTCGGGGTATGGGTGGATTTATCAATATATGTGAAGAGTGCTGCCAATGCTGGTGACCACCAGTCAATATTGGATTGGAATACCTCAGCATGAATAAAATAATGACCAGGGGCCTTCTTCCTTTTCAGTTGTCCAGTTAATTGCTTCATCTTCCCAACAGATACAGGTGGCCAGTTTGATAATGTCTGCATGGATGGCTCTGCACAAGGGAAATACAGTCCACTGAGTCACTTGGTTGCATGTATGTTGAATGGAAGTGAGCTTCCCATACTGCCGCAGATATATGGCATTCCAATTTACTGCCTGATCTTTGTGTCACACTATGCCAAAATGTGCAAGAGTCTCTAGATTTTACAGCCTCTGTCAGTTGCTGCCAGTTTTCTTTAGTTGCTTTCCTTTTTTATCTAAAAGTAACCATTTGGATTGGGGATTTTTTAACAAGGCTTGTGCATTTGTGGCATCTGTAGTTTCCTTATAGTGCCTGTAGAAGCTGATGCGGTCTTTTTCGGCCTGTATACTCCTGGTCGAACCATGATTTTAACCTTGGATCCCCTGATTGCCTAATCCTCACTTCTTTATTAATCAGGAACCCCTGAAGTTTGTTAATAAGTTCTCTAACTTATTATCATTGTCACTCATTAAATTTACCTTGATTTGCTGTAACCTATCTGAATGGATTAGCTGGGCAACTACTTCATTCACTTCAGCCGTCCATTTAACCCGCACATTAACGCATCCCCTTCCAGATCAGTTTGATGGTAACTAAAAGATGTACATAAACTTCAGATAGCTTTAAGCTTAAATTTATTGGGAGGTGGTCACTGTCTGGGCAGCCCAATATCACCTGGAAAGAGGTCAGTAGATGGATCACGTTATGTGAGACAATCATATAATCAATCATACTCATCCCAGCCCCCCAGTAAGTATATTCTGCAGGGATATCACCATCAATTGCCCCATTGAGAATGTTCAAGTTTAAGCAATAGGCCAACTGAGCCAAGCAAAATCCAGCAACATTTGAGACATTGTCCTTAAATTGATGCTTCGGTAAGATGTTCATTTCCCATAAATCAGGGGAACAATGATGGTATCGTGCATATAAAGCCATATCATCAGACCCCATTCTCTCATTAAAATCTCCCCCAATTAGCACATATGCTACGGGAAATTCAACCAACATACTACCAATATATATATATATATATATATATATATATATATATATATATATATATATATATTAGGTTGTGCCAGTTACTTTTACATTGGGCTTTTAGCCACTGTAGGGGCAGGTAGACATTAAAAAGCAGTAAATTGCTAGTACCAAGATGAATGAGAATAGCCATTGCCATTTGATCACATGCTGGAAGAGTCTGAACTACAGCATGTAAGGATGTAGATACCATTATACCCAACCCCACATTAGCCTTACCTCTCCTTTGACTAGGTGTAATGTTTACTGTATAAGTATTAAACCCATGACAATCATACTTAATTAGGATATTAACTGATATCATATCTCTTATTGCCCCAGTCAGCTATATTCCAGCAGATAAGCAGTAGGGGGCGCCAGGACATAGAATGTCAATCCAATGGAAGGGGAAGGTTTACCCAAACCAGCTCCACAGGTGAGGTAACAGCATCCTTATGGAGGGAGGAGGAGATGGCATAGACCCCACCCATGGCTGACACCACTGACCAAGGATACACACAGCCCCAGACCTGGGTAAAAGACACACTTGCCTTTTGCTGCCCCAAGGAAGCAGCGCTGGGATCGATCTCGATCCCAGCACTTCACATGAGCAGCCGCACCGAGGTAGTGCTGCCCAAGCCTGGGTAGGGATGCTTGTGTGAACAGCCTTGAGGTATCTTTAGGTCAGAAGATCTACCTCCCATTATACTAGCTTGGGAGTGGGGACTCGCTTATGCCACAAGAATGCAACTTAAAGGTGCATTTGCAATTCGATTGTATATAACTTTGAAACATTTGCTTGCAGTACCAAACTGTGAATCTCTCTCTCTCTCTCTCTCCCTCTCTCTCTCTCTCTCCACATTTCTGTGTATCACAGTTTAATCACAAGGGACTTTATTGGTAGGAGAACAATCAAACTTAAAATGATTCATCAGAAACATAGAACCAGCTAGTCAGCATGAGGCTTACTCTAAACGGCCATAGGATTACAATGGTTTTATATAAGATAACATGAAAGGGGGAAATGGAAATCCCCCCCCTGTGAAAGCAAAAAGGTTTATAGGGTTTAAAAAATAAAATAAAATTGAAATAGTAATTGCATGTCTGTTTTTATTTAAAATAAGAAAAAAAACCCCATCCCTTTATCACCCCTCACATGATAAAGGAATGCTTTGAGAGGGCATTGTGAATCTTCCAGTGACATCAGGGCAGGGGCACTCTCAGTTTAACACTGTCTTTATCACGTGTGTAGCTGGCGTCCTGTCCAAACAAGATGGGGTATGAAATGCTAAGTGCTCTAAACAAACAAGAACAATTATTTAGCACCCAGCATGAGTCATTCCATTAGTTGGAGGTCCATTGGAGGTCCGTTATTTTAAAAGCACATCACAGTTACACAGATTGCCATCAATGATACAGTATTTTTCTCTCTCCTAAGACCTTGAAAGAGAAGACCATACAACTCTACCATATCCTGTTTTTAAAAGGGAAAATTTGACCTTGCAAGCTTGCTTATATTCTCACCACAAAGAACATCACACCATGTCTATCCCCTGCCCCCAAGTCTTGAGGCTGCTCCAGTCACATTGTTGTTTCTTTCCAAGAGTTGCATGAACCTGTCATGTAAATGTTCTCTTAACATACTTGCTTGCATATGAATAGCGTAATTCAGAACTGAGGTACACACTTCTGTTCTGTATTAAATGCCCTTCTGAGAGATTTCATGAGCTGGGGGGGGGGGGGGGCGTTAAGCCAAGATCAAAGCTTTGGGTCTTGTCTTGATGCACTTATATTAGTCCCATTAGCATTAAAAAAAATAAAGGGGAAAATGCAAATCTGAGTGCCACCAGTTTCACCCAAATGAAATCAGGAATAAGGACCCTAATCGGTAAAAAACGGACTGCTTCTCTTAATAAGATGCTGGTGCAAACATAATTGTTTTTATTTTCCTGTTCCTTGTTCCCACTTAGCTAACTCATATTCATGTCCTTACCCTCTAGAGATAATCTCATAGAGCTGCAAAAGAAAACAAACAAAAAGCCTCCCTGCACTGCAATGCCAGCAACTGCATAGTCACTGGTGTACACAGCCAAATGCATACCAGTGTGGCATGCTTCCAGACAAAACTACGATGCAAATGATGTTGCCCCTACATAGGCAGTCCTGGATGAATTCCACATTGTGAAAATCTCTATAACAAGAGTTAAACCCTCAGGAAAAATTACAGCAGAAATGGCACCAGAAAAGTCAAAATATTTGGAGATAGGGTGGGCACAGAGGAGCCAAATTGCATTCAGGGTGTGTGCAAACTTTATCTCATATGTTAACATTTTGAAAGAAAAGCAAGTGTATTTCACATGTATGCTTCCATCTTGATCATAAATGGAAGTGAACCCATGGAAAATTGCTCATATGCTCAAAATTATGACTCTGTAGAACTGTGATACCAATACAATATTCAATTCAAGATACGTTCAATGTTTAATAGCCAGATGGTTTTATTTATTTTTAAATGTCTAGGCTTCTTTTCACCTAGGCTCCAAGGTGGAACAAATATATTTTTACTAACACCAGAAAATCAGCAGAGAGGGGACAGAACAAAATGAACGGTTCTCGCTTCCTCAAAGTATTCTAGCCCTACAAGGAGGGGGCGGGGATTCTTTATATGCTGCATTCGCAGAGGGACAAGATGCTCATGAACAAGTCAGAACAATTTTGTTAAAAATTAAAAACAAACAAACACTGAAATGAATTCCTTTCCTAATTTGAGGCTCATGCATCTACACATTTGGGGATAAGGTCTTTCAGACTTTTTTCTAAGCTGCCACAACTGGACTTTGATAAATCAAAGGGATCAAGGTTTGGAAGCCAAGCTTTCTGATCAGGAAACCTTGAATCATAGTCCCAGAAGCATGGTTAATCAGCAATAAGAAAAACTCTGAACATGCTCAGAGGCACTCTGTCCTTTACTATTATATTTTATTTTCCAAAATTTAATCCTGGCATTGAAATCAGGTTCCAGGTTTGAGATCCAATGCAAATTTAATCCTAAATCTTGTACTTTTATTATTTGGAGAATCACAGGTTACGGAAGTAGTAAGTGAATTGGTAGCAATTAGCCTTCTGTTTCAATGCAATAAACTAGTACTATCTTTCAGGTCTGCTACATGAAGTCATTCCTTGTACAGGGAAACAAAAGACAGCCAAAGCATTAAACAAGACTTTAGCTTTTGTTTACCTCAACCTGATAAACCCTGATCATCTCTGTTTCCTGCCTTTGATTGCTTTTGTTCTCATCTTTCCTGCTAAGAGTTTACAAAACAGCAGCTACTGAACAGGAAGATAAGAAGTGTACCTATTTGTTTAATAACATCAAGGGGGGAAAACTGCTGGTTCATCTATTTTGTTGTTAACTTGCTCAAAAGGATCAAAATACCAATTAACTTGCTGGCTTAGAAAAATCTTTGATATCCTGAGATTTACTGACATTTTGAAACTCTTGTTCATACTTGCCTAATGGCTTTTTTGATTAGGAACAAAGACATGCCAATCTGTTTAGCATTTGACCTGTTTTTCTCAAAATGTTTTTCTCTATTCTACTACTTAGTACCTAAAAATACTTGACTTGTCAGGGCTGAAATTTAGATTCCTCCATTCCCTTCCATGTCCATGTCCTGTTATTTCATTGTTATTATTTGTCTCCCACCATTCTACCTTCCATAAGGCAGCTTACAATAAAACAAGAATAGGAAGTACAAAATTGCCTAAAGTGACAATAAACTCATCAGTATCAGTTGCGACACCAATAGATCAGCAGCAAGCCTGCTCAAAAACAGCAGCAGCAGCTACGTTTTGCTGCTCTGTGGATACCCATGAAGGAATAAAAGATACTGTGGCTGTGGAACTGCAACATATTGGAAGAGTGGCTCAGTCAGAGCTAAATTTGTTGTGTCAGGATTCAGCTCTGTAACATAACTATTTCTGAAAGAGGTAGAAATGTTAAGTTCCTTATGGATGCATAATTGGAGTACCTGTGGGTGAGAGGGAAGTACCAGCATAGGAAGCTGCCTTCTACTGAGTCACACAATTGGTCCTGCTAGATCAGTATTGTCTACACAGATTGGCAGCAGCTCCTCCAAGGCAGGAGTCTCTCTCAGCCCTATCTGGAGATGCCAGGAAGGGAACCTGGAAACTTCTGAATACAAGCATGCAGATATTTTCCCCAGAGTGGTCCCATCTCCTAAGGGGAATATCTTACAATGCTCACATGTAGTTTCCCATTCAAATGTAAACCAGGGTGTATCCTGCTTAGCAAAGGGGACAATTCATATTTGCTACCACAAGACCAGCTTTCCTCCCAGCAGACTCTGGGTAACCCACAAATACTGTATGTCAGTATTTAAAAAAAAAATCTGAAGGGGAAAACCCAAGGGGGCCAAAACTCTCAGACTATGGCTGTGCATGAACTGTTCAACACCAAACCAGTTTGCCTTGAAGTGGGCAAGTTTGATGGCTCAGTCGCAAACTGAACCGGGGGCAGTTTTATCCACAATACAACCAAATCAAACCCAGTTTCGGCAGACCGATTCGGCATTGAATGGACAGCCAGGGAAGCGGTGAGAGAGGTATTTAAAGGGTCTTACCCGGCCAGCACAACTGTCGGCACGGCCACTACTACACCAGTGCAGCCCATAGCTTAAATGCATGCTGCAATGCCCCTTTTAGCACACCGCTGCTACATGGGTGGCATGCTAAAAGGGGCATCACAGTGTGCACTTAGGCTATGGCCTGCACTGGGGGTGGGGGAGTGTGTGGTGGTGCCAGCAACTGTGCTGGCCAGGTAAGACCCTTTAAATACCTCTCTAGCCACCCACCCATTATAGCTTCCCTGGATCCCCATTTTTTTTTTACTTGTAAAGGGGAATCCTGCCTGGTCAGAATTGGTCAATAAAAATCATGGTCAATAAAATTATCATCATGGCCTCAAGAATCATGAAAAATAATGTTTATTTGTTCCTATTTATGAAAACAGAGGGAGGTTTAAAAACACACACCTTGCATTGCTCTCCTAAACAACAATCAAAGCTTACAGATTTAATACCACAGAAAGGTGTTCAGAATCCATGTGGTGATCTAATTTTCTCCTAAAACCATGGAAATAAGAATTGTACAGTTAAAACCCTAACCCTTAAATATGTTGCTCAGTAGCAAGGGCCAGTCTACATATACAGAGAAATCATATAGTGTAATCTTCCTTGGACTGTACCAATTCATACTGCAGATCTCATGTTTGACTGCATGTTCCCCCATGTAAAATAACCTGCTTAAACACAGTAAAGCTACATATAAGGGAGAAGACTAAGTTAGACATGTAACTCCCACCTGTATTCCAGTCCCAGGAATCACTGTTATTTCTCTGCACATATAATCAGTCCACAGTCCCATGGAACAGAGTTTTAAAGGCTTGTTACTGTCAAACAAGAAATGGCTTACCTTTTCACAAACTCATCAAAGAGAATGCGGTGAGAATACCCTTGCCGACGTATATTGATGGTCTCTAGTATGCCAGTGTAGCGCAGCTGCACTAAAACTCTTTCCTGGGAAAATTTCAGAGCCTCTCGATCATCATTGGGCTTGATACAGCGAACAAAATGTGGCTGCCCAACCACCATTTTGGACAACAGGTCCATCAGAGAATACTAAGGAAATTAAACAAAAGCAAAAATAAAATAAAACTCAACAGTGTTTTAAATATATATATATTTTAAAGAATGGAATTCTAGATATTCCACTCATACCAGTCCCATCTATCTAAAAAGTCAACCCTTAGCAAACAATGAGGTTGTGCACACAACCAAATTCCCTGATGGCAGGGCAGGGGTTGGGGCGGGGGGGAAGGCAGGAACCATCTTGCCTCCCCCACACAAGGAGATCGTTGCTAGAGCTCCGCTATGCTGCACACACAAACAGCCGGCATGGTGGAGCTTACAGCATCGGGGATTTAGAGGAGGAAGTCCTCCAGTATCTCACAATGCATTCTGCAGGAAGCTGAGGGGTTGCTGTAACAATGCTGCAGCTCCCGGCTTCCTGGTCACTCTTTAAGCAGCACTCTGTGATCTTCAGGAAGCTGGGCTGCCGAGAATGCAGCACATAGCCCCGATTGCTCACACGATTGGGGTTACAATGGTAGTATGGAGGATTCTCCCTTTAACCTGGTTAGAAGGAGGGTTAATTCTCATGGCAGCCCTGCTCTGGGGCAGTGGGGCAGGAGTGGGTTCTGAGGCTCCACATGAGCCTCACAAGCCATGTTTTCACACTCCTGCCCAGCTGCAGCTGGTTGTGACAATAGCTTCAATATCTAACAAACCTGAAAATATGCTAGAATGAAAAGATGCATCCTATTGTAAATCCAAAGTGAATTAATGTTTCTCTCTATTCTCATCATCAAACTAAAAAGGCCACCCAAAAATGGATCTTATAAAAGACTATGATATAGCAAAACATTTCCTGGAAAATCCTCCCTGCCTCAAGCCTCCTCTTAGCTACTTTTCCACAGACACCTCTCTCCCCCAGCTAGATCATTCCCTGACCTGTCTTATTCATCTATACAGAATCCCTTCAGGTAGGGATGTCATGGTCTTTGCAAAGCACCTGGCACACAGCCAACAGCATACAAAACAAGGTAGGGGTAGTCGTAAAGTTAAAGTGAACTTCAACCATTTAGGTTTCATACCCTAAAATAGGAAGCCACTGTTTGTCTCTTCATGTTAGTTGTTTCTTCAGGGTGTCTCATAATTTCCATGGTGTCAACCTGGAAGCACAAAGTCAAAGATTCATGGTGTTTACAACCATGGTGTTTACAAGCAGTTACAACCAGATTACTACCTAATCAGCAAGACATGTCCATCAATTTTTCTATTATCCTTCATTCATTGAGGCGAGTCTCATGATCCGTGAGACCCGCTTTTTCAGAGGGCAGGGAGCCCTGGGCGGCTGGATAGGCCGCCCACACTATGGCCAGCTCCGTGATGGAGCCGGTGGGGGGAGCGGGGGCCGTGCGGCCCCCACAAGCCCCAGTATGCCCTGCGCGAGTGCGCAGGGCATACTGGGGAGACCCCCAGCCGGGGGTCTACTCATGAGTAGGCGCGGCGCGAAGGCACGCCATGGCTACTCACAATTGTAAAAAGCAGGTTTGTGGAGCGCTCGCTCCGCAAACCTGCTTTTTACCAGGGGTTCCAGAGCAAGTTAGCTGCTCCAGAACCACCAGGCTCAGCTGTGAGCCCGGTGGTTCTGACAATCAGCAAAAATCGGGCTAGTGGAGGCTAGCCCGATTTTTGCTGATCGTTAGAATAGCCCTATTGTGTTGTCAAAAGTTCTGCATCCGCCCAAGTCCCTAAATATAGAAGAGAGTCCCATACTCCAAGAAGAATTGTCTATCTGTCAATTGACAGCATGAGGCTGACAGACATCACTCACTCTGCCCTCATGTGTCTAGTCAATCTCTGAGACCAACACATATGTACATCAAGGTCAGATATCAAGGTCAGAAAGAAAAACATCTTTGGAGGCCTCCCCTCCCCTCCCCTCCCCAACTTATGAAACATCCTCTCTTTGGAGATTTACCTGAGCATCAGATCGTAAAGATCTTTTGGAAGAATAGTAAGTCCTGCCTGTTGGGGCTTGCTTTAAAGGAGCAGGGTTAAATTGGCAGTGGGTATGGGGTTGTTAATGATGTTTTTAATGTAGTATAATTTTATTAGGTTTTGCAGGAAGGGAAGATAGCACTTTCTTACCCACCCTAAGGGTAGTGCTTCAAATATTTGCTGGTTCTAAATGCTAAATGATCAGAGGAGCTATTGAAATGGAAATGCCAAAGAAACCTCTGCTTGCTTGCTTGCTTGCTTGCTTGCTTGCTTGCTTGCTTGCTTGCTGGAGGACTGTTCATCTTAACCCTTTACAAGCATTCAAAATGCTGATAAGGAACACATGAGGAGGGTGGTATCTCAGGCTGGCAAGCTCCACCCCAGTGTATGTACATCCATTAGAACACCTGGAGAGGGCTCCCACCTGTGTAGATGAATACACTCTGTGGACACTCTACAGATGTTGAAAGAAATGCCCATAGGTTGCAGTTGCCACACACCTCATGCATATTCATTAACCAGTTTTGAAATTTTTAAAAGGACTCTTGTGTTGATAAAATCCACGTCATTAAGAATAAAACAACAATTACTACCATTACTCTTAAAATATAATGCTTCTCACTGCCTAACCTTGTATTTAAACTGAGGCAGCGACACTATTGGTTATGTCTAAATCTTGCTCCTCCCTTCCAATTCCTCTGAAATTATCCCTCAAATATATTTATTTATTTAAAATATTTATTAGCTGTCCTACAGGAAAACCTAGCTGGCTGGTGTCCAACAATTAATGTTGTTACATATACTCTGGACACTAGAAACACCCTAGATACACTCTCCATCTATCCACGGGGCTGCAAGAGGCCAAGCCAAACATGCAAATTGGCCCCTGCATTTTCCTCATGGAGCCCATCCTGTCCCAAGAAAAAAGGGCTCACCCCAGGTTAGCCTGACCACTACTTGACTTTTGAACCAGATATGGCACTATCTGAAAATATCTGCGACTATTTTAATGTTGGAGGAGGTGCCCAGAGTTCTGGGAACATCTAGGTGGTTAAAAACAAACATATAACCTTGTCTTTGTTATTTGGTGCTTCCTTTTTCCTTCTCCCCTCTCCCTGCTTCCTCATACCATCTCTGTCCAATCATGGGAAGCCAGAGGAGAAGTTCCCGGCTCCGCCCACCAATGCTGATTTAACAGTTGCTGTACCAACTTTGGCTTCTTTCCTTCCTTCTTGTCCTCTTTCTGATGGTGTGAGAGAGACACTCAAGCCTGCCTGCCTTGCACTGGATGGCTGCTCTGAGAAGAAGGCCAGTGAAAGCAGCAGCTGCAGCAGCCAGAGGTAGTGGCGTGCACGGAACCAGTGCCCTTTGAGACAATGGGGGAGGGGATAGTTTTAAGGATGGGGAAGGGTGTACTTACACACACACACACACACACACACACCCTGCACTTCCCCCTCTGACGCTCTGTGTAAACATAGTCCAGCAGGAAGGCAGCATACCTCCTTGCCGGGCACTTCTGGTCGGGGGATCAATGGCAAGGAGGTACGCTGCTGCCCCGCCGGACTATTTTTACACAGAGTGCTGAATCAGGAAGCACGGTGGGGGTTAAGTGCACCCTCCCCCATCCTTAAAGCTATCCCACCGCCTTCAAACCGGCAGAACCACCAGTCTATCGAACTGGTTCATGCACGTCCCTAGCCAGAGGCGCCTTTTCCCCTAGACTTCAGGGCCGAAACCCAGGGCCTCCACACCCCCATGCCTCTCCCCCACTGCAATCCTCTTTAGTCTGTCCTGGGTGGTATGGTTTGTGCCCTCAAGAACCTATGTGTTAAAAAATGATGCTTAACTTGCAGTGGGGTGGGGGCCTCCAAAGGCCTTTAGGTCCAGGCTCCAAAATTACCTAAGTGCCCCTCTAGTGGCAGCAGCACAGCTGTGGCTTGGTGGCGCCATGCTCCTCGCCTGTGCAAGGAGGTGGAGAAGGATTGGAGAAACGGGGTGCATGGCATATCTACAGCAAGTGCGCACGATCCAGTCAAGGAGCATCTTCTATCCCAACTGCAGTGGCTGGCCACAGCTGTGTAGAATTGGACCCAAGGCACAATATGCTGCTGGCGGTGAATGGTGCTATTCCCCTCACCTATTTTCATTCCAGCCCTGCCCCCAATCTGTACATAACATTTTCCTAATCCTAACCCCCATTGAGCTGGCTTGAGCAAGTTGTTTGTCACCAAAGCCTCCCTCATAAGGTGGTGTGAGATTAAAAAAGGATAAGAACACACGACACATCTGGACTGCAGACTGCGCAGACACACAGCTCTACTGGTCATTGGCTTCTCCACAGTGGTGAGTTGTATTTATTCTCAAATTATCCTGTTTTTAACAAATTAGGCATATATTATACCCATTGACATATGCAAATTCTGTGCAGTTGTTTAGGCAAAGTGGAGACTGTTTTGAGACTTTTCCAGCAAAAAGTACCCACTATTTCCATTTTTAAAGGGATGGATTTCCACTTTTTTCACCATCTGGATTCTGCCACCTTACCCCAGGATAGCTTGGATACTGACTTCATCTCAAAGTCATTTGAAATGGAGACTAGAAGTGTGAGCACTGTAAGATATTCCCCTTAGGGGATGGAGCCACTCTGGGAAGAGCATCTGGGTTCCAAGTTCCCTCGGCATCTCCAAGATAGGGCTGAGAGAGATAATTTCCTGCCTGCAACTTTGGAGAAGCTGCTGCCAGTCTGTGAAGACAGTACTGAGCTAGATAGACCAATGGTCTGACTCAGTATATGGCAGCTTCCTATGTTCCTATGAAGGCTCTTACAATACACCAAATGCAGATGTATTGTCAAACATTTGTCTGAATGGTCTGAATTGACAGAGTTGTTTATGAGCTGTAACAATGAGTGCATTGTCCACTTGCCTCCAATGTATTTATTACTTCACAACCACCATAGCTTTTACCATGGTCCAGTTTAAAACTATGCCCCTACATGCCCCACAAAAGTGAATATGGGCCATAGCAGCAGTGCTTGGTGGACTGCAGCCCCAATAAATTGGAAGGTGGACATCAGGTCCCTCTTCACATCACCCTTGTTACTGAATGCAAGAAGGTTTTCTTTTTTACTGTCTGGGGTAGTTTTTCATTACTCCATGTCACTCGTTAGGTATCTAGCACATGCTGCCAAGTTGCAACCGTTCTGCATAAAAACCTTAGTGTTGCAACACAGTATATGGGATAGTAAGTATATTGTTCATTACGCATCTTAATTATGCTGTCATTACAGCTGTTCTTTATAAAAAATCAAAGCTGACTGTGAATGAAAAAATCACCCCCCTAGTTAGCAATCAAAAGCAGCTTTGTGTTGTTATATCACAGTTCAACAAAATTAAACAAAACAATCTGCCCTTTGTTCACATAGTGCATTTTCTAGTATTTTAGCACTCACACATACTCTCTGGCAATTTACCATCTGCTGTGAACAGGTGGATTCTGGTTCAGAGCATTTGAACCAGAGAACAGTGCTTTCAACACCTGCCCTACACACGTTGTGATCTTCACATGATGCAGTGTTTCCTCAGCCTCATCTGAGCAAGAGTGTTATTTTCAAAGGGGCTAAAAAGGAAGTTGGGAAAGATACCCCTTCTCACGATAGTAATTCTATGCCTTACCTTGAGGAGGTACTTTGGAGACTGCATGCAAAACAGAAAGGGAAAGACCAGCTAAGCAGTGTTAGAACCAACACAGTGAAAAAGGAGGTGGGAAATGGGTTTTAAGATCAGACTTGGATACAACATGAGGCAAGATACTACAGACACACAGCTGTGGTTTCATCATCTGTAAGAGCTGGTGATTCTTGCCCAAAATCAAGCATGCATTTATTTAAATGGCACCTCAATTACATATGTGAAAAGAAATGTAGAGGGCTCTATAAAATATGAAAAAGATGGTTAAAGGAAAGTCTGATAATGTAGTGCAAGGGGGAAAATGCTGTATCAGCACAGATAACTTTAACAATTTCACATCACATGACCAAGTAAATATCAATCTTCCACTTAGAATTGCAGGGATGTCCACAGGGAAAGATGTGAGAGAAGCATTTCAGAAAATCTTGAAGCCAGGCAGAAATATCAAACACTTTTTGCCTAATTTTCTCTTCAGAGGAGAGAGGGGAAAGGGTTCTATGACTGAATCCTGGTTGCTGAATTTTGTGGAGCAGAAAGGGTTTGAGAAGCTGGTGATATTAACAGAAAAAGCATGAAAGATGCTCACTATTAATGTTGATAAATTTCATTTCTTCTTTAAAAAATTACCTGCTTTTTGTGAACTGTCTAGAGCTTTTGGAGTCAGGCAGTGTATTAATTAATTAATTAATTAATTAATAATGGAATGAAATAAATAGTAATTGATATATTCTTCAAGTTAAAACAAAATATATTTTGCATTTATATTTGGTGCCCCGATGAGGGTGCTAATTCAAAGGTGTCCCAGACAGAGGAATTCTTTCCATCATGAGACTTCTTTCCAACGTATTATGGATGTCTCCCCAGTACCAACACCAAGTAAACTGCATGGTTTTAGGGAAAGTTCTTAAGGCAGAAGTAAACCTCACTGGAAAACAAAGAACTGCCACAGAACCAAAAACAGCAGTAGTCCTCCACCCTCCATCATATTAGCCAGTAAACAATCACCACAAGATCTGACATCATCTCACTGTGAGTTTTCCATCTATTGCCAGTGACAGCCAATGATGTGGAACTGGGACAGGGAAACTCAAAGCATTGCAACTTTGCTTTGGATGATGAGTTTCACTAGGTATCAATTGGGTCCCATTCAATTTGATTTTCCTTTGTGCCAAAATGAATGCACCTTAAAATGATGGGATATGAATAGGGCTCATTTTTGGAACCGTATTCATATCCATTCATGTGGGCAGAACATACCTTAACCAATGGTCAGGGAGTTTCTCTGAGCAGCTGCTGGCTGGAAGCTGCCATTTTGAATTTTTTACAATACCCCCCAGACTCAATGTCATTCCAGGGCAGTGTGTGGAAAAGATGATGGCTAGCAAAGACTACCATTTCTTGTGCCATGTCCACCCTGCAATGCCTCAGAACAGTGTGAAAACCCAAATGGCCACTGCTAGCTACAGCTGCACAAAGGACTTGCTACTGCCACTGCCTATACAAGCAAGAAACAAAACAACACCCTGAAAAAGCAGCTATGACATTATATGACATGAACCCCTGCTAACTTGGCAAAGAGACACCTTTTAACATGGTGATTCTCTTTATTTAGCAGGGGGTGAGTAACTGGCCCTAAATCCACCCCCAGCACAGTACCTCCAGTGACTGTTGCTGGTGTCTATCTTATGTTTCTTTTTAGATTGTGAGCCCTTTGGGGACAGGGAGCCATCTTATTTATCTTATTTATTTTTTATTTCTCTGTGAGAACCGCCCTGAGCCAAAGAAATAAGCCTCTAATTCTCAGTTAGTGTAAACTGACAGAGCTTGCATTGATTCAGCATCTGGTATGTTGTCTCATTGCTATACACTACAGATCTCCTTTCAAATATTCATGCAAAGGCACTAGGTGTGTACTGACCTTGATACGACCAGCACTGAGCTGTGGCGGCAAAGACCTAGATGCCGCTGTCACTCTTGCTCGCGTCTGAGCCAAGTTACCTATTTGAGAGAGAGAGAGAGAGAGAGAGAGAGAGAGAGAGAGAGAGATGGAAGCAGACATTTAGATAATGGGCAAGATGATTATGAAAAGCAAAATCTGAAAGACAGGAGGCAGTCTGAGCAGCAGCAACATGAATGCTACCAGATAACCTTTCATTTCTTCTGATAACTAGAACGAGAAATGCTAATAAAGGGTGTAGGGCACAAAAACATAAAGGTTACTGAGGAAATCACTGTGATCTGTGTTAATGTGTCTACAAAAAACAAGACTCCCTGGCAGACATATACATGCATGGAGAAGATTGGGATAATGGTATGCTCTAGCTGCACCCCCGACCTCTATGCGTTTAAGATGTTATTGGCCCAGGGCTGTTTGCTCGGATACTCTATTTTTTAATAGGCTTATTGTGCTCTAGTTACTTTTTTTGTTTGCAGGATATGGATAGCAGTAGGCCTCTGTGCAAACAGCATCTTGAACACATGAAGAAGAGGGGCAGGACCAGTGGTCACAATCCAAATCCCCTTACCTTGCATTCATTTGTAGGCTCAGTGCCAAGTATTGGCCAATTCAAGCATTTGCTTGGGACCACTGTTCCCTGTAACAGGGATTCCCAGATGTTGTTCACTACTACTCCCAGAATCCCCAGCTGCAATGGACTTTGGCTGGGGATTATGGGAGTTGTAGTTAACAACATCTGGGAATCCCTGTTAGGGGGAACAGTGCTTGGGGCCTAAAAGAATCAGAAGGTCCATGGCCAATTCCTGATGCTCTGCCCAAGCCAGTCTCCACTCTTGTGTGGTGACAGCACGGGCAACAGCTAGAGAACTCTCTTGGCTGAGAGGGTTGCACAGTTGCTGTCTTCCTCCAGCCCCCCACCCCCATCTGCAGACAGAAGCATCCCCCAGAGACCCTTATCGAGAGCACTGGGAGACATTGAAATTTGCAGGTAAGTATGGTGGGAGAAAACTGTGATGGCTCAACTCTCAGTCAAGAACATTCCATCACTGATTTCTCCCACTCTTCCCTATCTGCAAATTGGCTTTCTCCTGAAATCACTATAGGATTTACAAGGTTTTACATTCAGTCACAAGAATCGTCATGCCACAATTCAGGGAGCTGAAAAGAAGACTAAGGCTGGAATCTAGCCCAGTAAGCTTGCCCAGTGCCCAAAGTCCTCTTCAGGAAAAGAAGGCAATAAGGATTTGCAACCTTTGCACAGCAAACCCCTCCACTCCAGAGAAGCCTTTGAAACACCTGAAGGAGAATTTGACACTCCATGAAGCTCTTCTAATGATCAGCGAGAAGAGCCATGAGGGGGTTAGTGGGGAGAGTGGGCTTAGCCCGCTCTCCCCGCAGATGAGCAGGGCGGCAGCCGTGGGTGGCTGGATCGGCCGCCCACACGACTGCCAGCTCCGTTACGGAGTTCAGGCATTGCCGGGTGGGCAGACTGAAAAAACAGATCTTAACTCTCATTCAAGAGTTATGGGACTGGAGACAGGTCTTAACATTCACCCAAATTTCCTGGGTTCTGACTGGCATTGCGGCATATGCAGATTGGCTGCTGCAGGGAATTGTGGGAGAGGGGAGCCCCGATTTCCAGCGACCCAGGAGAGAAGAATTGCCATGTGAGACAAAAATAAAGAAGTATATGTCCCGATGGGTGACTGGAATGGCAGAAGGCTCGCTTGGACTGCTTCCTCACAGGACTTGGAGAGGTATTGCTGGGGTACCCATCCCCATGGCTTGCTTGTGTGAAGCAACCAGGTTGGGTGGCATCTGCCATCCGGCCCGCATACAGGTCTCCAAGGCCTAATACTCTCATGAGAGAGTAGTCCATGGGAGAAGGACTTTTGTCACACATTATTAGTGATTCAGCCTGAGCCCTCTCTCTCCCCAGATGGTTGTGAATGGTTATCCTCATGGCCTTTGACTCTCAGGAGAGAGCGGTCTGCTCCGGAACAGCATCCGTCATCATCACAAATTTAGAATCACTCCTTTCACTGGAGGCAGTGCTGCTCCTGTTGGACGGTTCTTCTCATGAATCAGCCTAGGGACCGCACATGTTAACTCAAGGGGAAAGGGTTGGGGCCCCCTTCTCCAACATAATTGTATTAAAAAATTAGACCTGAGCTATTCAAGAATTCCTGTGTGTGGCTGCCTTTTAAACCCGACCCTGGGTATTGCCACCCTGCCATATGTTACCTTTCCAGCGATCTAATTGGGTTGCCCAGTTTATGGTGCCACTGTGACTGCCTGTGCTTGTGAACCTACATCTGTATCACTTCATTTTTGGAGAGCAAAGCACATAGTGCCCATCTTGCCATCCTGTCCCTTTTCTTCCCTGATTGCAAGAGACAGAGTGGGGAGAGGGGATGGCCACATGTGACTTTCCCATTTGACAAGCTTACAAGCTTGGGATGGCATGTTGTGGCATCCCTGTTGCTGGGCAACTGCTTTATTAGATAGGAGACAGAGGGCAGGGCAAGTGCTTGGAGAGGCAGCCAGTGAGAAGCGCCACAGGCATGGAGTGGGCGTGGTGGACGTAACACTGCCACTCCAAAACCTCAGTTTGGGACAGTGAAACTCACTACAAAATGAAGATTCAAATTGGAGTTTGATAAGGAAAACTGCAGGTTATTTCTGCCACAAAACCACAGTTTCACGCATTTGGACATACACAAATTCCAACCTTTGCCCCATTTAACTGCGGTTTTGCATTACATGTGAACATGGCCACTAGTTTATTACATACAGGGAGCATTTAATGTGAGTCAAGCAATGAAAAACATGACCTACTCCTCTACCTGCAGTCTGAAGTGATCCACTCCAGATTCTAAACTCTCATTCTGTGTAGTGTATAGAAAGGTTTTGTGAACCTATTCAGAGGGGCTATCACATCAGCTTGGAATCTGAGTTGAATCTGAAGAGCAGCACAAAGGCATAGTTAATGCACAGCTGATCACTGGCATTCACAGGCACTATTCAGAGCATCAGTTTGAAGATAAACCAATCTACTGTGTATCCTCATGAATCCTAACCCTTAAACATAATCTGTGACTCAAGGGTTAAGACAAACCTTTCACTTTCTGATCTAAAAAGCTTTGCTTACTGTTTAGTTCTGAGTCCCTCCATGATTGTGTCTCACTCTTTGAATGGTTGTAGATTAATCCATGGGGAGAATTGACTTAGAGTGGGGTGAGAACTTGATGACCTTCCAGTTCCTATGATTTTAAAATTGCCTAGAATGGCTTGCCTACTAATGAGGCATGGTGAAACTGTCACCATAAGTGGCAGGTTGGTGAGTGGACAGACAGCCAATTAATGAGTGGGTAGGCAGCTCCTCGTATCCATCCATGGTGGTAGCAGTGGTAATGTCCTTGCTGTCGCTCCTTCTCCTCCATTTCCTGCAAGGCAATGCGGCATGGAGCAGAAGGAAGTGCAAGGTCCTTAGGGAGGGAGGGAGACAGATGAACTAAAGGAGGAAAAGCAACAACAGTCAAGGGTAGATTAGGATGAGAAAATTAACATAGGGGGTGGGGAAATTTGTGCATGTTGCACTCTGCACATTGTGGACATGAGTCAGATGAGACTGAGGAAACTGGGGTGTGGCACTCTTACGTCCTGTGGGTGAGGGGAAGATATCAGAGTGGATGGTGGAGTTGGCAGTCAGCAGACTCTGTTGGTATGCAGCATACTCAGGAGGGTGGTGGGCAGCGTCTCCATGTCTACTCAGGTTCTATGGAAGTTTGGGCTGTTTAGATTCATTGGTCAGACTGATATACAGTCAAAGTTAACTCCTCAAGTCCTATTGGCTTCAAAAGGAGGGATAAGCACATGCTTCAGTCTCACACATTGAAATAAGTGGGACTGTAAAATTCTCAGCTTTGGTTGGATCATGTCCCCTGTGCTAGATGCTGGGAATCAGTTAAGTGATAAAGTAATCATTGCCATTATTTAGCTCTTTCTTCTTCTTCTTCAGAAAACCTGTTTGGTTTTTTTAAAGGAGGGCTGAGTCCGGGGTGGGGGGGAAGGTTTTAAAAATAAAATCTGTGAGAGGGAGAAAGGAAGTGATGTGGACTATGCATGTGCAAGCCATTCCAGATATATTTCAAAGTTTTAAGTAGTGAGTGGAGCGCAAGATGTCCAAATGTTTTCTCTGGCTACATATCTTCAGAGGCTAAACTGTGATTAATAGCATTGAAAGAACCCTTTGAAGCAGGATTGGTGACATCAAAGTCCTAATCCATGGGTGGCAGGATTTTTATAATGAGTGGGAAGCATTTTAACACATTTCAAAGGATTTACAGCATGAATAAACAATAGGCCTCTGCAGATGTGCCACACACCTCTCAGAAACATAACACACAAATAAGTTTCCATTTTAATTTAAATGTAAATAAAGTGCTAACATTTCTTTCAAATGCTAAATGTGTCTTGTTTGCAGCAACTCCACTGTTTTGTTCACTACTTTACAGAAAGCATGTTAATTCCAAACAGCCTTCTTCATTCCAAAATTATAGCTGATATTAAAAAAAAATGGAAAGAGGCAATGTTAAATAAATCAAACCAGAGCTCACTTAAAAAAACCACACGAATTCATGGTGTAGGGAGAAAAATTCAATCAATATAGTGGACATATTACACCACAGGAAACTTTTGACATTCTGTATTCTCACTTGCATCCTTAGTGAGCAAACTTGCAATCCTTTTTTTAAAACCCTCTGGAAGCTGGCAATAAAGATACAGAGATTTCATACACAAGTACAATGATGGACCATAATTTGTGGGCTATCTTTTTTAAAATTGGCGAACAAGAGAATAGGAAGAAAAATGTGCTCAGAAAGTGATTTTCATTCCACTGTGCATTACCTGCAGTTAATTTAGAAAGCCAATAGCCAATGCTAATCTTGGGCTCCACAAAATTTCCTGCAGTTTATTGTCAGGAGTCAGGACATATGTAAAGGAAGAGATATAAAATCAGTGTCTGGACCCTGCTGGTTGAAGAGTTCAGGTGCTATAACTGTCACCAGTCTTGGGCAACTTATTGTTTTTTGGCAACTCCCAGCATCCCTGGCCACAATGACCAAAGAGCAGGGGTGATGGGAGTTGTCCAAAAACAAATGATCCAAGACTGACTGTCAGAAATGTTTTTTTTAATTTGGGGCCAAAAGGGCTCAAACTAACTGGAAGAGATCAAGAGTGTGATGAGATAATTAGTGGAAAGCATCATGCCAAACATGCAGAACAGAGGATATAAAATGTGTACACCATGAATGAAAGCATTTCAGTGGCCGCCTCTGGAAAATGCCAAACTGGAGACAACCATGCCAGAGGTTCAATTTTGTGGTCATCTGAATGCGTAAAACCACAGTTTCATCACCCAACTGAACCCAAACCATAATCCGAATCTTCAGTTTGTAGTGAGTTTCGCTTCTGGAACCTCAGGTTTGAAGGTGGCATTGTGTCATCCGAATCCTGCAACTGTCATAACCTGGGTTTTGTGCTATGGCTGCTCCTGAAACCATAGAGAGGGCAGCTCAGACCAGCCCAGAAAAGCATTGGCTCTATGCTGGCAATCCTTCTCACTGGCCAGCTCTCTGATCAGTTGCTTTGCTCTCCTCAGTCTCCACATTGCTGTGTTGCTGTGTCCCAAGCTTCAATGCATTTTAAGGGAGAGAACCACATTGGGGAAAGCCAGCTTTCCACTGCGTCTTATGGTCCCCCCTTTGTCAATCTGCACAAAAAGGATGGGATGACAAGATGGGCACAGCAGGAGAGGTCTCCAGCAATCAAGGGCTGAAGAAGTATGTGCACAAACACATGGAACTTCAGTGAACCAGGAACTGGGCAAATGTTTCCCAACAGAGATCACACATGCCAGGGAAGTGATACCCAGCATGTGTTTTGGCAGAAATACCCATGTGCCAAACCAGTGGAGAAACCGTGTCTGTGGAAACCTTCCTGTTGTCCAGTCATAAAAAGAAAGAGTCAACACTGTCAGTCTCCCAGGGGACAAGGTGGGCTCCTAGCCCTCCTTGAACTCCAGAATGACTGTGTAAGCACACACAGAAAAGGTCAGCCTCAGGAACAGCCAGGTGAGGAGGTTAGTTTGTCACCTAAGTCCTCCTCCTGGCTTGCTGCATTCAGCCAGTTCCCTCTCCTGGAGAACTCCTGACTCCCATACTCAGAAACAGCCCCCTATCTTCAGCTGCCTTGTCTTTAAATGCCCCAGTGCACAGCTGACAGGGCTTAAAGCCTACTTCCAGCCCCGCCCCCTTCCTGACGTTGCTTCCTGTTTCCTGTCCTACCCAACCTAGTTGTGGAGCTGTTTCCTGCAGCTCTCCGTGCCTTGCCCTCTCAGCCCCACTGGGATTCTACCAGCCTGTACTCTTTTCATCCCTGCCACCCCCTGAAGGGAATGAAAGCCCCACAGGAGGGATGCCACACCCTTCTCCAGACTCCACAGGATCACACAAGCAACCAGGTAACATGGCATCCCAACAAACACGTACCCCCACAAATCTCCTGTCTGTATCTGTCCATTTGCTTGTGTTACCTGAGCAACACACACCTTGGCTCATTGCCTGGCATGCAGGAGCTTTAATTGCAGTTTCCATACAAGACCTTTTGACAGCTTCTATCCAGGGAAGGGGAGGGGGCATATGCGCAAGGAATCTTTTCATTAATAACAAACATGATCAAGTGCGGCTGCCCAGCAAGACATCCTTTCTAAGGTGTTGTGTGTGGAGTGTGCTCAGTCAGCAGGGTATTGATTTCCCTGGATGCCTGGACAGCGCCTGTATTATTTAGGTCCCCATGGACTGTACTGCTAGGAATGTGCATGAACTGAGGTTCATGCCTGGTTTGGCACCACAGGGTTAGGGTTAGCGGGGAGTGGGATCTTTAAAAAAAGTCATCAGGTCCTTACCTGCTCTCTGCCACCACATGCAGTTTTCTGCTGTGGTAGTGCTCGTCCCAAGAACCCACATGCAACACCATGCTGCAACACCATACTGACCATGCAAATGGCACCTGTGTCTGTGGGGACACCACGTGTTTCCCTGTGCCACACAAGGGTTCTTGGGATGAGTGCCGCCACAGCAGGAAGTTGCATGTGGTGGCGGAGAGCAATTTTTTAAGATATCCTGCTCACCTCTCCCCTCCTTGCAGTGCGGAACTGGTTCAGACCTCATCAGAAGCACTTCGGCACCAAACCACTGCAGGAACCTTGGTGCATGCACATCTCTAAGTGCTGCTCCTGCCAACTGTACAGAGTGGTCCCCTAAACACTGAAAGTACATGTATGTGTATCCAAAAGTTCAGCCTTAGTTCCTGGCTTGGAGGTGCCCCAGACTGGTGCAGTACCATGCGCACCGGCAAAGGAGAGACTACCATCAAAGGGATAACGCAAAATTGAGGTTAAAAGATAGCCCCTAGAATTCTTAAGTGGTTCTGTTCTATTTTTTGTACAAGTTTGTAGGGGAAGGGGACACTTCCCCTTCCTCTTAGGTGCAAGCATGTGGTTTTGGCCATACCTCATGAGAAGAAACATCCTGGGTTAAATCTGGATGACGTTTGGACAGTGACATACTTGAAATCACTGTGTGACAATAACACGAGCAATAGATGTACATTCCTTCTCCCAAGGACTGCTCTCTCATGAGAGTGACAGGCCACGGGCACATGCATGCAGGCCTGAGGGCTGTTTCTGCCCAGCCCAGTTGCTAGGTCTGTGCAAGCCCCAGGGAAGGGTACCCTTGCAATTGCTTTCCCGGTTCCAGCGACTGCCATGAAGCAGGAGCAAGTGCTCCCTCTGGCAGTCTGGTCTCTCTGCAACACATACCAAGGTTTGTTTTTTTGGGGGGGGGGGTTGCCCCTCATGGCCACCTGGCTTGCCAAGGATCGTTCTAATTTATGGGTGCCCTGCCCAGCGATCCCCTGTGGTGGCCGATTTTTCATATGCCGCAACGCTGGTCCAAGCCTGCGCTATTTGAATGTGGGCTGGGATCTATTCCCAGTGTTTCCCTGCTCTGCCCGCCCGAGACCGCCCAGACACATGGAGTGGCCTGGACTCCTTGGGAGTCTGGAAGGGTTGAGTGGAGAGGGTACGGATTATGAGTTCTATTATTAATCAGCGATACCGGGAGCCCCACATCAGTCTCATAATTAGAGTGCAATCCAATGGCAACTGAAGCTCATGGAGCCTCTGGTCCTCCCCAGTGGACTGGCCCTCAAGAGAGGGCTAATCCCTGGCTGGCAAGCCAACACAGGGGCAGGAGTGTGTTGGGGCTTTCTGGACTGCTTGACCTTGGCCTACTAGTCCAAGAACATCCTTTGTCACAGTGGACCAAATCCCAGGATCATTTGCCCACCCACATATACATGTTCCCTCCTAGGAAGTCATCAGGACCCCTTCTGGGAGTAATAGAAAAGTAGTAGAAAAGTTCCGGGGCCCTTGCAAGGGCATTGCAAGTGGTGTGAGGAATGGGTTTAAATGCCCTTTCCTTTCCGAGGGTGGGCGATCGATGCTGAAAAGGTACAACTGCACTGGGCATGCCCCCTCAAAGATTGTGGCCAAAGGTTGCCATTCTAATGATGTCCTGATGTCTTGCCTGCAGTCTGGTGACGCAAGCACTATGGAGCCTTCTGGGATGTGGCCTCAGTGAACCAGGAAGAGGGAGGAGGCCTCTGCCCACAAGCCAGAGGCTGTGATCATTGCTCAGTGTTCGTCTGTGGGATGGTTCACAGATTAACCATAGGTTCATCTACCTGAGGTTTCATTCGATGTCCAAAGGCAACATGAATGAAAGCATTTTTATTTTTCAGATTTTGCTTATTAATGAAGTAAATTACAGAGTCCAGCATTTTAGCTGACCTGCTGCATATCATACTCTATTAGCCTGGTATTGAGTATTGCCCAATAATCAGCAACAACTCTATTGATATAATTAGAGATGTGCAAATTGTTTTGACATCAAAATGTTTCAACTCAAAACGGGCTGTTTCGAGTGCTTCAAGCTTGAAACAAAACACCTTTTAAATAAAGGGCCTGCTTCGAGCTCAGAACGAAATAGCTCCACTGTTGGCAGGTGGACAATTTGTTTAAAGTTGCCTGCTTGCCCGTTTCTTTTGTGGGTTGGGTGGTAGGTAGCACCCATCATGCCCTACCACTCAACCCACTGGTGTCCCTAGGAGCTATCCATGAGGAACTATGGGGTGTTTCGTGTCCCCCCCATTGTTCTCTATGGCCAAAACACTCAAAACGTTTTGAGGTTTGTTCTGTTGACCACTGCTTCAATGAAACTGGGTCAACCGCTCTGTCAATGAAACGTTTCAGCTGTCTACAGTTTGTTTCGAGCTTGAAACAAAATGCAAAATCCATTTTGTGCACATCCCTAGTTATAATATTTCTGGAGCAAAACATCACCCATCTCCTTTGCCTATCAGCAATAGCACTTATGCTGCCTTGAAGAAACATGTACCCCATTTTAATCTCATGCAAAATAGATGGGAGCAAATTCATTATTACTTAACAATAATTTAATTAAAAATGATGGTGGCTGCATCTGTTTTCATAAACATGCAGCATTGTTTGGCTTAAGTGTCACTTTACAAAGAAATGGGATACTCTAAGTTAGCACATAAAAAACTGCATACACAACAGGCTTACAGATCATGTCCTGATGTCTCAAGGGCACGCAATTTCTAGCAAAAGAGGAACAGGCAGAAACATATGTGGTGGGGAGACCTATTTATCCACAGTTATCATCAGGACATCCTGTAATCATGGATCAGTACTCAGGCCCAAAGAAAAACATAAACTGTGCATGTGTGTGCTAGTATAAATGGCTAAATGTTAGTATAAACGCCATTGATATTTTGCTCATGCATAGGATTCTCTGTGGTCTTCCATTCAAGGACCTGAGCAGGGCCATGCTCAGTAAGCTTCAGCAATGCTGCTGCAGCATCAGTACTCACCAAGTCCAAGACAACATACTTTAATGCTTGCACCCTGAACTCAAGTCAGTTTATTCCAAGGCAGTTTCGGCAGACACCAATCATTCTAAATTATGGTATTAGTGGCTTTTGGGGGACAGTGTTCTAGGACTGGCCTCCTGTATTTTTGTTGCCCCATTTGCACTCTTCCAAGCCACACAAATTTCAGCTGAAGGTTCTCATTAGAGGACTTTTGGTTAAGCTCTAGTTTAATACATTAGGGCAGTTCACAACATCCACATTAGGGTAAGAGAAGCCTCCTACCCTAATTCAGGAGAAGGGTATGCTCCCAGTTTTCAATAGTGTATAGATAAAAACAAGGTTGGAGGTGGGGAGTTTAATTGTCAGCCAAGCCCAAGCTGGGGTGGACAAGCACATCCTACCCAGATTCAGTTTACAGCTTCTGAATGAGATTGGCCAGGAAATTGTCCTTCCCAGCTAGGGCTTGACTGACAATCAAGCTCCCAGCCTCCAACCTTGTTTTTATCTGAAAAATCGGGAGCTCCTTCTACTTCAAATCAGTCCCTGGGGTCGTTCTGCTGTGATTCCTTTAATGGGTTTTTAGCAAACAAGATCTCCTGTATTCGAGCTGACTTGTACTCCACTGTTTTTGCAGGATCTATGGAGGAGATGTCCAGCAACCCCTCTTGCAGTATTAGATTGGATCAGTTTCAATCTGTGACTCCTGAGGATGTAGACAAACTACTTGGGCCGGTGAGGCCTACCACCTGTTCTCTGGATCCTTGCCCGACTTGGCTGCTTCTATCTAGCAGGGAGATTGTTGGAGATGGCCTAGTTAATATTATCATAAATGCATCACTGAGGGAGGGTAGGGTGCCCCCTTGTTTGAAGAAGGCATTGATTAGACCACTCCTAAAAAGCCTTCTCTGGATCCCTTAGTGATGGACAGTTACAGGACAATCTCCAATCTCCCTTGGTTGGGCAAAGTGATTGAGAGGGTGGTGGCTGACCAGCTCCAGGCAGTCTTGGAGGAAACTGATTATCTAGATCCATTTCAAACTGGCTTTAGGGCTGGCTATGGGGTTGAGACAGCCTCAGTCGGCCTGATGGATGACCTTTACTGGGGAATTGACAGAGGGAGTGTGACTCTGCTGGTTCTTCTGGATCTCTCGGTGGCGTTCGATACCATCGACCATGGTATCCTTCTGGGTTGCCTGGGGGAGTTGTGGATAGGAGGCACTGCTTTGCAGTGGTTCCACTCTCGGGTAGATTCCAGATGGTGGAGCTTGGTGACAGTTGCTCCTCAAAACGGGAGGTGCTATATGGAGTCCCCCAGGGCTCCATTCTGTCACCAATGCTTTTTAATATCTACATGAAACCGCTGGGTGAGGGCATCAGGAGATTTGGTGCTGGGTGTTATTAGTATGCTGATGACACCCAAATCTACTTCTCCTTTTTATCTTCAGGAAATGGCACTCATTCTCTAAATGCCTGCCTACAGGCAGTAATGGGCTGGATGAGGGATAACAAATTGAAGCTGAATCCAAGCAAGACGAAAGTGCTCATTGTGGGGGCTCAGAATCTGAGGGGTGAGTTAGATCTTCCTGTGCTGGATGGGGTTACACTCCCCCAAAATGACCAGGTGTACAGCTTGGGAGTATTCCTGGACCCAGGCCTCACCCTGGTATCTCAGGTGGAGGCCATGGCCAGGAGTGCTTTCTATCAGCTTCGGCTGATTCGACAGCTGAGCCCATTCCTCGGAGAGGATGACCTCAAAACAGTGGTGCATCAGCCAGTAACCTCGACTACGCGGGGCTGCTTTTGTACATAGTCCGGAAACTTCAGTTAGTTCAGAATGCGGCAGCCAGGTTGGTCTCTGGGGCAACCCGGAGAGACCATATGATGCCTGTTTTAAAACAGCTACACTGGCTGCCAATATGTTTCTGGGCAAAATACAAAGTGCTGGTTATTACCTTTAAAGCCCTGAATGGCTTAGGTCCGAGTTATCTAAGAAAGCGCCTTCTTTTACATGATCCCCACCGCATGTTAAGATCATCTGAGGAGGTCCGTCTCCAGTTGCCACCGGTTCGTCTGGTGGCGACGCAGAGGCAGGCCTTCTCTGTAACTGCTCCTGGGCTGTGGAATGCGCTCCTAGCAGAAATTCGTAATTTGAGATCATTGCCATCCTTCAGGAGAGCCCTTAAAACCTACCTATTTGGCCTGGCCTTCCAGGGTTTTAAATGATTAACTGTTTTAAATTGTTTTAAATTGTTGCCCTGATTTTCAGGGCTTTTAGCTGTTTTATTGGTTTTATCATGTTTTAATAGTTTGATTTTAATTGTTAATTTGTTTTAATTGTTTTTATCATGCTGTGAACCGCCCTGAGCCATTTTGGAAGGGCGGTATATAAATCTAATAAATAAATAAATAAATAATAATAAAAAAAAAATAAGAAGTCTATCAGTACAAGTTAACCTTTCTGTTCAACAGGTAGTAAGTCATTTTTATCTGCATTTGTGCCAATATCTGTATTTAAATATATTGGAGCACCATAAAAACTCACTGAAAGGATTGAGCATGCTTTCAATAGCAGACCAAATGTGTATGAGGGCCTTTTCTTTTCAAATATGTGCGCTGTAAATCTCTCTTTACTCATTAGGAGTCATACCTCTCCTCATACTATCTTGTCATGAAGGCTCCCCTGCATTGTTTTGACAAAATCCATTGATAAACTGTAGAAAGGTTATTCTAGTCAAGCCACATTTTGGTTCTAAATCTTGGTTGCAGAGCTTGCATTTTTCAGTCAAAGAACTTCCATGCTTACTTTGCCTTTGGCCTGTTTACTCTCTTAAAAAACTATTCTTTGTAGCTTACTGGGTTTGATACTAGCAGATTCACCATTTTCAGTCAACATGATGGAAGACAGCAGGCACAGTTTACCCAGTCACAAGAATTAGAGCATAATAAAATAGGTAGCAAAAGGTGCAAATCACAAATCAGATGCATGTGTTGCTCTGGCAACACAGAATAATTTCATTCATTTTATAGATGAACACTATAAAGCAAGAATTTGATTTTCTCTCCTGGCAGATTCTTTGAGTTCAGTGATCATATCACCAGATCAGGAAAGGAATAACAAGAGCAAGCCAGCTTGACCTTACTTTTTATGATCTCACAATACTATTCTAACCTGTCCAATGTAATGATTTCAGGAAACCTTTGAATTTCACAGGCTGTTTTAGTGTTCTTATATAGAGAGGCTGTTCACATGAGCTTTGAGAGCGCCGGGGAGGGGAACTTTTACACAGGTAAAAGGTCAGGTAAAAATCTGGGCAGTAGTATAGGTACCCACCAGCTGTCAAACTCCATGTGCTTTTGTTTACAAACAGAAGCATATGGCTGGGAATGACATCATAGCACCCACGTGGGTGCTGATGTCATGAAAGCTGTCAAAATGCACATACATCACCGGAAATAGTCAAAGGAGGGGCTTATGTCAAAGGAAATGATCAGAAGAGACCCCCATGTGAGTGGAAAAGGTCAGAAGTAGGGGTATGCCCTCGCCCCTAGAGGTTTGGCCGCCCACCCTCCACTTTGGTGAAATTTTAGTGAAACCTGGCCAAACTTTGGGGAAACTTGGTAAAACTTTGGTGAAACATGGTGAAACTTAGTGAAATTTTGGCAAAACTTTGGTGAATGTTTAGTGAAATTTGGTGAAACCTTGGTGAAACTGGTGAAACTCTGGTGAAACTTGGCAAAACTTTGGAGAAACTTGGCGAAACTGGTGAATCTTCGGTGAATCTTTGATGAGACTCTGGAGAAACTCTGGAGAAACGGCGAAACTTTGGTGAAACTTAGTGAAACTTGAAAAACTTGGTGAAATTTGTGAAACTTTGGTGAGACTTGGCAAAACTTAGGTGAAATGTGGTGGATCTTTGCTGAAACTGGTGAAACCTGGCAAAACCTGGCAAAACTTGGTGAAACTCTGGTGAAACTAGGAAAAATGGTGCAACTTTGGTGCAACTTTGGTGCAACTTTGAAACTTGGTGAAACCTTGGTGAAATTTTGGTGAAACCTGCCAAAACTGTGGTGAAACCTTGGTGAAATTTTGGTGAAACTTGTCAAAATTTTGGTCAAAATGTGGTGAAGATGTGGCGAAACTTGACAAAACTTGGTGAAAGTTCGGTGAAACTTGGCAAAACGGTGAAACTTTGGTGTAATTTTGGTGTAACATGGCGAAACTTGCAAAATTTTGGTGAAACCTGGCAAAACTTGGTGAAATGTTGCAAAACCTGGCAAAACTGGTGAAACTCTGGCAAACCTTTGGTGAAACTGGTGAAAATGTGGTTAAACTTGGTGAAACCTGGCAAAACTTTGGTGCAATTTTGGTGAAACCTGGTGAAACTGGTGAAGCTTTGGTGAAACTGGTGAGACAGTGAAATTTGGTGAAACCTTGGTGAAACTGGTGAAATTTGGTGAAACGTTGGTGAAACCTAACAAAACTTGGTGAACCTGGTGAAGCTTTGGTGAAACCTGGTGAAACTTGAAAAACTTGGTGAAACTTTGGTGTAACTGATGAAACTTTGGTGAAACTTTGCTGGAACTTTGCTGGAACTTTTGGTGAAACCTTGGCAAAACTTGGCAAAACCTTGGCAAAACTTTGTGAAACTGGCGAAACCTGGTGAGACCTTCGTGAAACTTGGCAAAACTTTGGTGAGACTTTGGTGAAACTTGGCAAAACTATGACATCATTCCCAGCCATGTGCTTCTGTTTGTAAACAAAAGCACCTGGAGTTTGAGAGCTGGTGAGTACCTATACTACACTGGGCTACCCAGGAAGACAGTGCCAGGATTGACCTTGATCCCAGCGCTTCACACGAGCAGGTAGGGCTGCCCAAGGCTATGTAGGGCTGCACATGTGACCAGCCTCCTAGTCTTTCATACTGCATTTATAATGGTTGCCATTCAGAACTGCGTTGCCTGATTACAGGCAATAACTTCTGACTCATTTAAGGCATCACAAAGTCCAGCATCTACAAATATCTTTCCACGTATACCTAAAAGTAGGGATGTGCAAATTGATTCGGGTGCAAATTGATTTGTACCCAAATCTATGTCAGGCGCATGCTATCTGACACCGAGGATGAGGAAGAAATAGACACTGTGACAGCGGAGGAGGAGGAAGTGCAGCATTCTCAAAGGCAAGAAGTTGCAGAGGAAAGCAGGACCAACGCATGGGAGGTTGAAATAGAAACAGAGCCTAGTATGTCAGCTACTCTGGGGGAAGCGCAGCCGATCTCAGCTATAGAACGGCGTCTGTCAAAGAGTCAGGAGGAGATAAGGAGGCACACGCGCAGAACGGCTCAACTAACAAGAAGAACTGCTGACTCAGAGACCCAGGATTGGAAGCACCTGGCTTCAGACTATTTAAGACAGCTTTGCCTCACTCACATTGCTGGTAGCATTGTCAGGCTTTGGTGAGTGACCCAGCTGTGTTCCTGTTTGTTATCACTGTGATTTTGACTTCGGATTGTTGGTACCCTGCTTGTGGATTTTGACTTGGACTTGGTTTGACTTGCACATGGTGACGACTCGGACTGGCTTTGGTTTTTAGAATTTGCTTACTGCTTGGCTCTAACAGTCTCCTTTTGACCTTTTCTCTGCTTCATGCTCCATTGGCCGATACATAGCTCAAGATTAGTCTGACTGGTTTATGACAATCTAACTGATTCGGGTGATTTGGAGACAGTACAAATCACCCCTGTGGTCCATTGACTAGATTCGGGTACAAATCGAATCGTGCTTGATTCAATTTGAATCGATTCAAGATTTGGATCCCTTCTATTAATTCCCCCAGATAACCAGCTTGCTTGCTTGCTTGCTTTCTTTCTTTCTTTCTTTCTTTCTTTCTTTCTTTCTTTCTTTCTTTCTTTCTTTCTTTTTAAAGCTAAGTTCTAGCCTTTGTAGAAGTGGAGTTATGGAGCAAAATGTGTGGTCACTATTTTTCAAGTGTTTGGATTCTTTGGTGTATAATAACATTTCCTCAATGAATCCCTATGAGGATTCATTACACACCTACATTTCTTCTATTCATTTTGACTGTCTTTTTGACAGTGCCAACTGTCAACTGCCATGTGCCAACTACACCCCACTCCCACCTGCAAGGCAGTAGGGTACTACTCAGTTTATGTTCTAGGATTTTTTTCAAGTGTTTAGGCACTTTGGTGTCTAATAACCTTTCCTCATAATGAATCCCTATGAGGATTCATTACACAACAAAGAGTCTAAACATCTCAAAAAATTCCTAAAATATAAAAGGAGTACCCAGTGGCTTGTTGGTTAGTTGGAACATGGGGTGCCACTAATTCCCCACCCCCACCAGCAAAGCAGTGGGGTCAAAATGAACAGAAGAAATCAAGGTGTGTAATGAAGACACCAAAGAAACGAAACACTTCAAAAATACCTAAAAAAAATAAACAGAGTACCCCAGTGTGTGGGTGTGTGTGTGTGTGTGTGTGTGTGTGTGTGTGTGTGTGTGTAGTGGACACATGGCAGTTGACAGTTGGCACTGTCCAATGATAGTCAAAATTAACAGAAGAAACGAAGGTGTATAATGAATCGTCATAGGATTCGTTATGAGGAAAAGTTATTAAACATCAAAGAATCTAAACATTTCAATATTCCTAAAAATTAAAATGAGTACCCCACTGCCTTACAGGTGTGTGTGGGGCGGGTGTAGTTGGCACATGTCAGTTGTCAGCTGGCACTGTCCAGTGACAGTCAAAACAGTCATGTTATTGTAAACCGCCCAGAGACGAAAGTTTGATAATTTGATAAATAAAATGAACAGAAGAAATTAAGGTTGCAATGAATCCTCATAGGGATTCATTATGAGGAAAAGTTATTATACACCAAAGAATCCAAACACTTGAAAAATAATGACTGCACATTTTGCTCTATAACTCCACTTCTACAAGGGCTAGAGCTTAGCTTTTTTTTTTTTTAACTAAAGCTGGGGATCCATGTTAGGGTTAGGATATGGCAACTTCGAATCCCCATTGTTTCCTCTGTTCAAAATCATTAAAAACTTTTAAAAAGTCTTTAAAAATCAACCAAGTGTCCCACTGCCTTGAAATTTGGGTAGTAGGTGGCACCCATGGAGCCCTACCCACCAACCAAATTTGGTGCCCCTAGGACCTTATTAAGTGGTCCAAATTAGTCTGAATCCAAATCAAATCAAACCAAAGCAAGGCAAAGCATCTTAAGTCAAAATCTCATTATTAAAACAATGAAGAAAATGACTAAAAGATTGCACTTTTTTTGTCTGTGATCAGCTTCAGGTTCTTCAACCTTTTGCCTCATAAACCAGATTATTTATTATGTGTAATGCTCTGTTCTGAAAGGAGTTATACAGTTCTCAAAATAGCAGCGTCTACATCATTAGGAAGCTTGTGGCTAGAGTCCCAGCAGGAGAACAGTTTCACTTTGATGTAATGTAGCATCATATCTGTTGCATGAGAGAGGGCTGAAGTGCCTATACATACAGGAAACACTATACACTCCAAATGTATCTTTGTAAAAAGATAATGAGTAAAATACATTAAGGCTGTTGTTTGATACCCACAGTTGTTGCCATGCAACTCCAAAGAAGAGCTGATACAAAGTGACTATGATGAACAGCATAACTAAAAATGTCTTCAAATTGATTGTGACTCTTGATCTGGAGATCAAGATGCTGAGAAGCAGCTACTGATGCTGCTTGAGCACCATGTAAAAGTATTTCTCTCTCTGAGAGAGATGCATTTCCTGACCAAAGCAAACGGGGGGGGGGGGAATAATTGCTCTGCTCATCAGATTTGCCTTTACAGACTCATCAGCTCACAATTATAATGCAAAGTGCTCCCCACTTTCCCAAGAGATGATAATCCATGGCCAGTTCTACAGGTTGACAGTTTGGGAGTACTTTGGGACTCAACTCACTCTCTGATATCTCAGGTAGAGTCAGTGGCCAGGAGTGTTTTTTAATCAGCTTCAGCCATTACGCCAGCTGCACCCTTTCCTGGAAGAAGACCTTAAGACAGTGGTGCACATGCTGGTCACTCCAAGCTTGACTACTGCAGTGCACTCTATGTGGGGCTGCTGTTCGTAGTCCAGAAACTGCAATTTAGTCTCTGGGTTGTCCATCCATTCCAGGCCCTTTTGCTTGTATGTATGTATGTATGTAGTTAATACGTACATTTGTATACTGCCCATACAAAAAAGTCCCTGCCCATACAAATAAAAGAACCATCCAATAATTAACATAATTAAAACAATTTAAAATACAATAAAAACTCTAAAATCTGAAGCTTTAAAACTATAGCCTGACTAAACAGGTATGTTTAGTATGAAGAGCATGCAGAAGATATATCGTGCCTTTTGTAATAAACTCTGTATCTGCAATTACACAGGGTGTACCCTGGATATGGGAACGGCAGATATCCAGGCGAATAGTGCAAATCTTGAACGCAGTATCAGTCTTCTCAAAAACAACCACATATGGCTGCAGTTCTCCAAGCCAGGTGTGGAGCTGAAATTTGTTTATCTTTTTCTGATTACGTTCAAAAGGGCCTTTCCTTTCTCTCCTGGTGCAGACATTCTTGCTGCATAATGGTCTCCAACTCCACTTGAGCAGTCTGGGTCCTGAATCCCACATCCCGGCTCTAGGAGTGCCAACTGACCATACATTATAATTATGCAAATATATTTAGCCATCTGTACAAGAGCCTAGAGAGATAGTTGTCTCTTGTACAAAGAGACACAGCATGGCTATGACACCATTGACTGTCTTTTCAGTTGAATGTGTGAACTGATTCCACTGAAAATCATTGTATTTGAAGTGGTGTGAGAAAACACAAATGTTCTATATGAAGCCATTCATTTTATCTATTTTTTCATATAATGTCATGGCTGCTTTCCAGTCACAACATAGTACATAAGCCAATGAAGAATCTTTCTAAAATAATAGCCATGAAACTAGCTAGGTGACTCTGGGCCAGTCACTTCTCTCTCAGCCTAACCTACTTCACAGGGTTGTTGTGAAAGAGAAACTCAAGTATGTAGTACACCGCTCTGGGCTCCTTGGAGGAAGAGCGGGATATAAATGTAATAATAATAATTTAAAAAAAAATTACATATGCAGCTGCCTTACACTGAGTCAGGTCATTGGTCCATCTAACTCAGTCCTATCTACATTGACTGCCAGTGGTTCTTCAAGGGTTTCAGACAGATGTTTCCCAGCCCTACCTGGAGATGCCAGGAAGTGAACCTGGAACCTTCTGCATACAAAGCAGATGCTCTCTCGCTGAGCTACATTCCTTCCCTTTTTTGGCCTTTTAATCTTCAGCACAGTACAACTTTTTGGAATGAGTGAAAAACTAGAATTCCATTCTTTTCTGTATAGGGGTCTGTAAGTCCCCATGAGTTAAGGACCATACAACAGTAGTATTTACACTGAGGATTATTATTATGAACACATCTTTTCCAGCTTATTGCCTATTAATTATTAGCCTACTTTCCAGTAAAGGTAAAGTTGTGCTGTCGAGTTGGTGTCGACTCCTGGTGACCACAGAGCCATGTGGTTTACTTTGGTAGGCTTATGAAATCACTCGGCATTCTGTGTGTGTGTTTCTGTCCATGTGTCCATCTCCTGCCATCAACTTCGCAATGCCTGGACCAATATGAACCAAATCGGGTACAGTTGTACGGACACATAGGAATACCTCAATGGCATAGTTTATGATGATGTCATATACCCCAATTCAAGATGGTGGAAGTGTGAACGTTTGAAGCGCAAGTGGGCTAACTTGTGAACTGCCTAACTGATTTTAACCAAATTTGCTACAGCTATAGGGACACATAGGGACACCTCAGTGGCATAGTTTGTGATAATGACATCCACCCCAAATAAAGATTGCGACTGCATGAACATTTGAGGCACAAGTGGGCTAACTTGTGGATGTCTAACCAATTTGAACCAAATTGGGTACAGTTGTAGTGAGTGACACACAGGGACACCTCAACAGCATAGTTTGTGATTATGTCATCCTCTCCAATTCAAGATGGCAAATGAGTAAACGTTTGAGATGAAAGTGGGCTGACCTGTGGACCATCTAACCCATTTGAACCAAATTTGGTACAGTTGCAGTGAGTGACACACAGGGTCACCTCAGTGGTGTGTTTTGTGATGATTTTATCTACCCCATTTCAAAGGACACGTGCACATTTGAGGTACAATAGGACTAACTTGTGAACCGCTTAACCAATTTGAACCAAATTTGCAACAGGGATAGGGACACATAGGGACGGCTCAAGGGCTTAGTTTGTAATGATGTCATCCACCCTGATCCAAGATGCACACACATGAACATTTGAGGTGCAAGTGGGAACTGATTTGAACCAAATTTGGTACAGTTGTACTGAGTAATACACAGGGACACCTCAAATGCATAGTTTGTGATGATGTCATCCACCCCAATTGAAGACAGCAGATGCATGAACATTTGAGGCACAAGTGGGCTAACTTGTGAACTGACTAACTGATTTGGACCATATTTAGTCTAGTTCTAGGGATAGTGAAAGGAAAGTAGGCAGATTAGTTGTTACGAGAACAACTTGTATGAACTTTTATAATGGTGGCAACTTCCTCACAGCCTTAGGCATGTTCACTATTGCTGCCTCTGAGGAGAGCCTCTTCTGGAAACATGCCAAGGTACATTCCTTATAACTGATAAATTTTGATATATGTTGTAGTTATCACGATCAACATTCTTTTAGAGTCAGGCCTAGAATGTTTAATACAGTGTTTAACAAAATTGTATTATTATTGTTGTTTATACAGCCAGACAGGTGTTATTGACTGGTTTGTTTTATCCAGACAAGGACCTGGGATGTCTGAATTGTATTGTCAATGTTGTTGCTGTTGCGTCGTCGCAGAATATAGGCTGTTCCCAGGAAAGTTGCTTTTTGTAATAGGCTGATGGTGATTTCTGTGTTCCCTATGGTGTTGAGGTGCTCTTCAAGGTCTTTTGGAATTGCACCTAGGGCGCCAATTACCACTGGGATTATTTTGGTCTTTTTCTGCCACAGCCTTTCAATTTCAGTTTGTAGATCTTTGTATTTGGTTATTTTTTCTATTTCTTTTTCTTCTATTCTGCTATCCCCTGGTACTGCTATGTCAATTATTTTGACTTGTTTTTCTTTCTTCTTGACTACAGTTATATCTGGTGTACTGTATGGCAGATGTTTGTCTGTTTGTAGTCGGAAGTCCCATAATATTTTTACATCTTCGTTTTCTTCAACTTTTTCAATTTTATGGTCCCACCAATTCTTGGCTACAGGTAGCTTGTATTTTTTGCAGATGTTCCAGTGCATCATCCCTGCTACCTTGTCATGCCTTTCTTTGTAGTCAGTCTGTGCGATCTTTTAACAACAGCTGATTAGGTGGTCCACGGTTTCATCTGCTTCTTTACAAAGGCGGCACTTGCCTGTTTGTTGTTGACTTTTCAACTTTTGCTCTTATTGCATTTGTTCTTAGTGCCTGTTCTTGTGCAGCCAATATTAGACCCTCTGTTTCTTTCTTCAAGTTGCCATTCTTAAGCCATTGCCAGGTCTTGGTGATGTCTGATTTTCCACTTATATTGTGCAAATATTGACCATGCAGTGGCTTCTTTTTCCATTTTTCTGCTCGGTTCTTGACTTGTTCTTTCTTGTAGGCCTGCTTTGTTTCATTGGTGTTGAATAGTTTCGCATTATTTACCATTTGAAGTGCATCTTCTTCACTGTCCTTGATATATTCTTCAAGGCCTCTTTTCTCCTCCTCTACTGTTTGATGGACTTGCAGCATTCCTCTTCCACCTGAGCTGCGAGGGAGATATAGCTTATCGACATCACTGCGGGGGTGCAGAGCATGATTGATGGTCATTATTTTCCTGGTCTTACGATCTAGCGTCTCTAGCTCTGCCTGGGTCCAGTCTATTATTCCTGCAGTGTATCTGATAACAGTTATAGCCCAGGTGTTTATGGCTTGTATGGTGTTCCCGCCATTGAGTTTGGACTTGAGGATTTTTCTAACTCTCCTGATGTATTCACTTCCAATTTTTCTTTTAACTTCAGTGTGTGCAATGTTATCAGCCTGGAGAATGCCCAAGTATTTGTAAGGTTCTTTCTCTTCCAGGTTCTTGATCTTGCTTCCATTGGGCAGTTCTATTCCTTCTGTTTTTCTTCTTCTTCTTCTTCTTCTTCTTCTTATTATTATTATTATTATTATTATTATTATTATTATTATTATTATTTTATTAAAAGTTTAATACAATTGAGCTTTTTCTAAGGTCAGCTTCACACATAGTGCCAAACTAATGGTTCAGAGAAGTTGCTAGAAACATAAGAACAGCCCTGCTGGATCAGGCCCAAGGCCCATCTAGTCCAGCATCCTGTTTCACACAGTGGCTCACCAGTCACACAGTGGCCCTACAGTGAGTGTGACCCCTACTTCTGGTCTTAGGAATGATATGCCGAGACTGGATATGTTGTGCGAACCTGTCTGTCTCAGCATATTCTGCTCTTCTTGAGGCCTGGAACCTGATGGCTTTCCACCACTTCAAATCTTACAGATGTCGGCTTCTGCACTACAAAGTAGGGCATGATATGCCAGGATTGCTGGATTTGCAAAACATATACTGTTCTTGAGACTGGAAGCAGGGCTCTCAAGTGCTCCCTGAACGCCAGCAACTCCGCCAAACCAGCAGTTTGGCACTGTGTGTGAAACTGGCCTGTGTGACTGAGTGAATACAATTGATACTGATTAGACATGGCAGGAGACTTTAAGTGTGGGGAGCTTGTAGTATGAACTCTCCCTGCTTGAATTGCCTAGCCCCATCTGCCTTCAAGCTGAGCCCAGTTTGAAATGGGATTCACTGCTACCCCCTTCTCAGCTAGTCCCCAGTCATTGTCCTCAAGTGAAAAAAGACCTTCCCTTGAGCAAGACAGTAATAGGTAGTGGCAGGATCCCTTACAGACAGAAAAGGCTAAAAAGACAAAAGACCCATGATCTCCCCAAAGGAAATTATATGCCATGCATCATTACAACTAAGAGACGGCCTCATAGAATGTTTGCAGACGCTCCCTTGTCTGGAAGGGAAACCACCTTTCACTGCCTGTTAACTCCCCCCCCCCGCTCCCCAAAATGGGCTTGGGGAAGTGGGGGGGGGGACTAGCAGCGAAAAATAATAATTGAACTTTTTGAGCATTCGTATCAAAAGCTTGACAAACCACCTGAGCATTAACAAATGTTCCACTGGAACACTAAAAACCCCAAAACCAAATTAATTGGGGGGTGGGGCAAGCTGGAGGGGGCTTAAGCATCCTTAATAGTGATAATTCCCTCTCCAACCCAAGTTCTACGTTCCAGGATCCACTGTGACTTATGAAGGATACAGTGCAGGTGGTACAACCCTGGCCTTGTATTGTTATTTGATGATGATGATGATGATGATGATTTATTTGATTTCTATACCGCCCTTCCAAATATGGCTCAGGGCAGTTTACACAGAAAAATAATACATAAATAAGATGGATAAAATCTCATGAACAGGAAGTCAACACTCAAGTGGGTTACTGGACCAAACTTCCACCAAGAAGAGATCAAGAATATTATGTTATATTACACACATACACATACGCAACCAGAAATACACTTATATACATATATTCCTGGTATCTTTTTGATGGGTCACCTATTCCAGTTTTGATGTCTTATTCATAAGAGAAGATACAGTAACCATCTTCAGATATCTGAAGGGTTGTCATGTAGAAGATGGAGCAGACTTATTCTCTGCTGCTTTTGAGGGTAACACTACAACCAATGATTTGAAATTAAAAGGAAGCAGATTTAAGCTAGACATTAGAAAGCATTTCCTAACTGTAAAAGATATTCAACAATGGAACAGTTTGACTTGTGTAGAGTTGGGCTCTCCCCCTCTAGAGGTTTTCAAACAGAAGCTGAACAGCCAACTCTCAGGGATGCTGCAGCAGTTTCATGTTCAAAAAGAGGGTGGGGCTAGAAGACCTTTAAGGTCCCTTCCAATTCTAACATTTTATGATGCTCTCTGTCATACAGATAAATAGCATTATAAGATGATAAAAACTATCATGTGGACATCTACTGTTTGCTTTGAATTGAATTGTAGGTGAACCATTTTAGCCATGTTCACATGACATGGGATGTACAGGAAACTCATGTAGAAGGGACGATCCTGCTATCCTCTATCCATGCATTCCTTCTGTATACTCTGTACATTTGCATAAACAAGATTTTTGTTGTTCAATTGGTGATCAAAACCATTAATAGCTAAGTCACTCTAAAGCACAGCACAATACTGGGCAATAGCTTCTCATATTTTATTACTTTTCTTAGCTAAGTGAATTAGGGATGGGCCTGGACTGGTCCGGAGGCCATTGAAATAGCCTCCGGACCAGTCCGGACCTGGGCGGTCCGGTTCGGGTGGGGGGGTACCTTTAAGAGCGGCGGGAGGGTTTACTTACCCCTCTCGCCGCTTTCCCGCTCTTTCGCCGTAATCCTAAGTGTAATTGGGGCGGCAGGATACCTCCCTGCCACCCCTTCCCCGACGTTGCTGGGAAAACTCCCAGCAGTCCTTTACACACTCACATCACAGAGATGTGCGCGCCTCTGTGACATGCGCACGCAAAGGACTGCTGGGAGTTTTCCCAGCAACATCGGGGAAGGGGCGGCAGGGAGGTATCCTGCCGCCCCAATTACACTTAGGATTACGGCAAAAGAGCGGGGAAGCAGCAGAAGGGGTAAGTAAACCCTCCCGCCGCTCTTAAAGGTACCCCCCCACCCCAGTGCCGGACCGCAGTTGGCGGTTCCGTGCACACCCCTAAAGTGAATTGTATTTCTAAGAATTAACAAAATAGTAGAAGAAATTAAAAATAACTCTAGTACCCCAGTCTTTTTTCAAATGTTAATTAACTATAGACATGGGCCAGTATAGTTAATATGCAGCCTGGCACATGTAATGGGAGGTCGTGCTGAGAGCATGCCCATTGTGATGCTGGCAGAGGACATCCCAATGTGCTCTTGGCATGTCCCTTTATCATATTTATTTATTTTATTACATTTCTATAATAAATTTATTTTATTACATTTCTGTACTGCCTGATATAAACTTCTCTAAGCAGTGTACAAAGTTAAGGAGACTGCTGATCTGAATAGCCCCGCCACACATGCTCCAAATACCTGTCTTGATGTTGGCAGAGGACGTCCCAACACACACCTGGCACATTCCTTTACTGTCTTCATCTGAATCGCAGAAGCATGATTCAGCCCCCTCACATGATAAAAGGGCATGCTGGGAGCGCATCGGGACGTCTTCTGCCGATGTCATGGTGGCTCCACTATCAGCATGACCCTTTCCTTATAACATGTACTGGACTGTGTATTGTCTGTACCGTCCCCATAACAATTTCTAACAAAGTCAAACCTATGATCATGATTATGATACCATGACTAAATTCAATAGAGCAATTACTGTACAAGGGCACCTTCCGTCACATACATATCCACTGAACAATGTTTCCAGATAGGTGGTGCAGACTGAATCTTAACACTGGAGATTACCCGCCTAGGGTATCTATTTTGGCCCTGGCATTCTGCTGTCATATATGGAAGTGGATCTCATAACTTTACCAAGGGTTCACCAAATTACCAAACCTTTTGAGGATATGAAGTGCTGTGGTAAGAAAGAAAGAAAATTAATCTTTCAGCCAGTGTTGTAAGGTATGGACTAGGCTAATGTATCCTTAGCAGTAGTGGCAGCCGCCGGGGGCGGGGCGGTGGCAAGAGGCACCTTACCAAGCTGCTCTGAGTAGCAGCACGCCGCCCAGCACTCCCTGCGGTGGGGATTGGCTCTGCCACTCACCTGGCTGCTGGTGGGGGATTGGCTCAGGAGAAGCCAGGTGATTGGCGGAGCTGATCCCCGCCACAGAGAGTGCTGGGCAGCACGCTACTGCTCAGAGCAGCTTGCAGGTGCGGCCGGAGCGGAGGTAAGCACCTACTAAGGTATGCTTAAGAGTGCCTCTCACACACACACCCAGCGGCGCCCACACTGGCTGCTACTGATCCTTAGATATAATCATATTCAACACTGAGTGATTCCCTTGTCTATACATTTATGATAGTAGCTTTAAATTTATATTCAAATCATGCTAGCCTTTCAAGCTATAATCATGACCATAAAAACAGATTCTACATTCCTAAAAACAAGAGCGAACTCTCGAAAACCTGCCTCCACACCTATCTATAGATGCAAATGTGAATTGCTTTTGATGTTCCACTTGCAAAAGTGGCATTTCAAGGACCCCCAGCAGCATGTAGAAAGCTGATTGACACACACCGTTTTTCACATAGTGCAGCTTCGTGTAACTGCCTCCATGCACAGTACTTGTCACTGTAGGTTAGGGCACACAGACAGCTGCAGCTGAAAAGTACGTACAGTGGGTCCATATGGGAGAAGTCTGTGACAACACACCATTACCACACACTACTTACCTCTTTTCGTAGTTCCAGGCATTCAACATTAACCCAACCAAAAATAAAATATCAGAAAATTTCCAAACTATAGGTACAGTACATCTTCTTTTATGAAACAGTCTCAGGGCCATCTAACATGGTCAGATAAACAGAAGTGCTAATTTCTCAGTTTTACAACACCATGAGGCTACTTGGGAGACATAAGCAAACCCCCGTCGTCCAGAGTTTGGGACAATGGAGCTACACAGGATCACTTTCAAGAGGCTGCTTTATTTCATCCTCAGGCAGCAAATCACAGGTGGCAGACCCTCCTTCCTCTAAAAGCTGAATACCAAAATTCTTCCTTAATGGAAAGCTAAGGAAATACATGTCATTGCATCATATTCATTTCCATTATTTCTTTCTCTCCTGCTGAAAGGCACCTCAGGGCCGAACCACACATGACGCAGGAGGTCCATGTAAAGATCTTCCAACTTTGTGTGTGTGTTACCTGTCTGTTAAGTCCCTAACAAAAGTACACAGCAAAAGTCCCTTCATTAATTTATACTGCCTTCTTTGAGTCTCTCAGAAGTCTAACTTGCATTGCTGTTACGATACATGGAGCTTCTTTGGCCCTATCATATAAATTAGAGTCAGGAGTCTTATGTGAGGCTGTAGGGAGCTCATCTGTAAAGCTTGAAAACTACTGAGTTTGGACATTAATACTTTCTGAAGTAGTATTTTGGGTCATGCTGGTGAGGGAGGTTTCTCATCAGATACATCTAAATTAGCTAACAAAAAAAGACAAATATTCATTTCTGAAAGTTCACAGTCTTCAAGGGAAGTATTTCTTTTCCAGTTAATTAATGCCCCCCAGAAAGTACCCAGTTTCTGGTAGCATTCACTCCTGATGCTGTTCAGTTTTGAGCCTTTGCAAAGAGTGGGGTGGGGGCGGGTTTAGGCAAAAATGCCACACTCACTAACAGGAAGACAGACATGCGCATTCAGAAGACCACTGACCTTTTGAGCCTGCTGTGTGGTGAAGGGGCACTGAAGGTGGACCTTGTCAAAACAAAGTACAAAATCAGAGCACAACAGCACCACCACTATCCTCAGACAAACAGTGAAATGAACACAGAAATATAATCAAACACCGACATGAAGGTTAATGTTCTAGACTTTCTATTTTACTATGAGACACTAGAGCATATCAAATATACACATATACTTGCACAACTGTTAATTTTGCTTGAGTTGCCATGTTTCTGAAAGCAAAACAAACACTTGTTCATTTAAATCATATACTTTTGAAAAAAGCACTACACCACTTGCAAGTGGGATAAAAAGAAAACCTATGCAAATTGCACCAATAAATAATACAGAACATAACCTGGTCTACTTGACATCGACTACTACAGGAAGTATTTTGAAGCTCCAATACCCATCCATTTCACCCCTGACTATTGGCCATTGTGGCTGCGGATGATGAGAGTTGTCGTTCAACAATTGCTGGAGGGCCGAAGTTGTGCAGCCCTGATCTCAACTCACATGACTGAATTTTTAATTGCTCCTTTGGATCTTTGTTGTGTTACTCTAAGTGCTCGTTAACTTTAAGGCACTTCATTCATGCCTTCTAGGAAAGGTCTTGTAATAAATTGAGTTTTAACTCAATAAACTGTCTATGACATCGAAAAAATTCGCTGTTTCAACCATTGTTTATGTAGTAAGATGTGATTCTCAGTTCAACAATCAATACTAAAAGCAGCAATATCTCCTAAGCAAGCACATTTTCTAATGCTGGTGGCAGTTTTAATGCATCTCAAATGGTTGAGATGAATTGTTTTGCATTTCTGTCAGATTAAAACTTATTAGATAGGCATGGATGTAAAGGACGAACAAACACTTTGAAGAGAATAAAAGTCAAATTTCAGCTGTTAGGGGATGGCTCACAATCAAATGGCACTCCTTGGAAGCTTCACAACATGAAGAACATGGCAGCCTGGCTCTAGTAATGGGATGCCAGAAATGCATTTCTCCAGTGCAACCTTTTGTGTGCTCTGGCTTGCTGTTGTCTTCCGCATACAGTGGTCCCTCGACTTACAAACTACTCGACATAAGTATTTTTCGAGTTACAAACGGCAGTTTTAGATCCGGTTTTAGATGCGGTTTTTTCGACTTACAAATTTTTAGATGGGGTTTCCTCGACTTACAAATTTTACATGCAGTTTCCTTGACTTGCCTGCCTGTTTACTGCCTGTTTATTCTTGAAAAGAAATGTTCCTGTGCAGTTTGCAAGCCTTACTGGGGGTCTGGGTCTTTTTTCTAGGCTCCGGAACGCATTAATCCATTCCCAATGCATTCCTATGGGAAACCGCTTTTCGACTTACGAATTTTTCGACTTACAAATGTGCATTCAGAACGGATTAATTTCGTAAGTAGAGGGACCACTGTACTGCTCAAGAAGATCCTGGCTTTGACTTACACAGGCCCTCACGACTTCAGTTCTGGGGGACTACATAGATTCATTTATGTGTCATTACAAAAGAGATCATAGGTTTATAGAGGACATGGCGGCACCACTGTACAGCTGCCATTGCTGGGGGTACACAAGTTCATTTGTGGCATCCTAATATTAGAGAGCTTGTGTTAAGGGGCTATGGGACTGAGTTGCGGATCAGGACCTCATTGGTTTTAATTGCACCCCTGCTGTGAAGGCACCAGGTGACCTTAGTTCATACCTCAGCTGCAATTTTTGGAGTGTATTTGAAAGGAATGGGGTGATAGGAGGTTTGATTATGTCAATAAATAACTGGAGGGCATAAGATTTGGGCCTTGGTTTTTTAAAGTTATTTTTTTAAATGTGATTTTAATCATAGCTGGATAGTCTATATTTGCCTTTATAATAACAAATACTGGTTGACATGTTCCACAGCATTAGGAGGAAGAAGCAAGAACTGTGCTCTTGTAGAGAGGCTGCTGCGGAGCTCATCCAAAGGCTTGTCCCACAGCCAAGCATGTGCAGAGGTGGAAAGTGGAGTAATTTTTGCTGCTATCCCGTCTCCAAATGTGCTTTTTGGCTGCCAGGAATATGCCTGCACGAACCTCAGGGGCATATTTCTGGAAGCCAAAACATACTTTTGGAGGGAGGGGATAACAATGAAAATCTAGTGGCAGCTGGTGCTTGTGGTAGCAAGCATGACTTGTCCCCTTAGCTAAGCAGGGCCTGCCTTGGTTGCATATGAATGGGAGACCTGATGTGTGAGCACTGCAAGGTATTCCCCTCAGGGGATGGAGCCGCTCTGGGAAGACAATCTAGGTTCCAAGTTCCCTCCCTGGAATCTCCAAGATAGGACTGAGAGAGACTCCTGCCTGCAACCTTGGAGAAGCCGCTGCCAGTCTGTGTAGAAAATACTGAGCTATATGGCAGCTTCCTATGTTTCAATGAGCAGTGGTGGGTGGCAGGGAAAGCAGAGCACTCCTTTTACAAAATTGGTGAAATTTCCCACCACCACCTGGTATCCTGCGCACCTGCCCAGTGCCCGCCCCCAATGCCCCTCCCACTCTCTGCCACAAAGTGTGCCCTGCCCCTGCTACTCAACTGAGCAATGTGCCTGAGTGGTGGCCACCTGAGCAGTGAGGCTGGGGCAGGCGGCATGGCAGGGGTGGGCTGAATGTGCGGATGCTGGGCAGCAGCCGTGGGAGATTTCACCACCTTTTCAAGTCATACACTGCCTTCCTTGCTGCCCCCCTATCCCAGTGAGCCGTGGTCACAGTGTGAAAATAGCTCCTCCTCCCCACTCACTCAGCTGTGGGCCGAGCTCCATAACAGGCTCTCTGGACGGGTGCAACTCTTGCTTTGCCCTTCTAATGCTGTGGAACATGCTGGCCAAAATGATTATGTATGATATGATTTTTAAAGTAATTAAAAAAACTGCTGCTTTTGGTATTTTGTATTTACATTTATTTTGGATTTTTGTTCACTGCTTTGTGTCAGTTTTTCCTGGGAAAGGAAGGATATGCATTATTAAAACAATAAACAAACTGCAGTGTACAATTTTAAACACAATTATAATAGCTCATCCTTTCAAATCAGACAAGCTATATCTTTAGATAAAGAGGGGCAGGCTGGGAGAACAGGCTATTCTTTATGAAACACAAATGTTCGTGTTCTTAGGAAGAAACATAGCAAAACGCTTTATCAAAGATGAATGCAGTGCATCATCACAGCATAACTTGAGCAGTCCTCATATTGATAATTATATCCTCTCTCGTGTCTTTTCTCTTTGTCCTTGCAAATCTTTCTGGGCCCAGAATAGACACGAATTCCATGAAGTGCGAGTTGCAAGAATGTAGCCTAATGGAAGCGGACTCAAGGGTCAATCATGCTCTGGACCAGGGGCATAGCTAGCCCGCCGGCGGCCTGTGTGCAGCCGCAGCGGGCGCCCTGATAGCCCCGCCCCCTATGTCTGACGTCAGATGCGGGGGGCACGGTCTGGCTCCCAAACAGAGCCTTGAGGCTCCGTTCCGGAGAAGCAGCTTAACTGCTGAAGGGGCCATGCGGCCCCTTCGGCAGTTAAACAAAGGCTGGTGCTGCGTTCGCAGCGCAGCCCAGGAGCGGCTCTTCCCTGCAAGGAAGAGCCACTTCTGGGCTGCGTTGCGAATGCAGCACCAGTCTTAGCTCCTGAAGGGGCCGGGCGGCCCCTTCAGGAGCTAGTTAGGCTGGCACTGCATTTGCAGCACCAGCCAGGAGCAACTCTTTCCTGCCTTTGCAGGGAAGAGCCGCTCCTGGCTGGCGCTGTGAACGCAGCACCAGCCTTTGTTTAGCTCTCGAAGGGGCTGCACGGCCCCCGCTCAGGAGCTAAACTCCCGCCCCCGCATCTGACGTCAGACGAGGGGGGCGTGTCAGGGCCGCTAATGGCAGCTCCTGATTGGGCACGGCTCGGGTTCTTTGAACCCATTCACCCAATTATAGCTACGCTCCTGCTCTGGACCCTTTAGGAATCCTTGTTCTGTAGGGAACCAACATAATCTCAGGATCAGCACAACTCCTGGCAGAGCTGGGCCCAGCAAACTTGGCAGGGGCAAGGAAGGTAAGGGAGCAAGAGAGAGTCAAAGGGAAGATAAGAACTAGACTGGCTAGTCAGCAGATTGCTCTTAGGTACACCTACAATATAGCAGGTGGGGCAGGCAGATATGAAGTTGTGAGGTCTCAGGCAGATCTGTCAAGATTTCTGAGTTACTGAAACCAAGAACCAGTAAAGATGAGAAAGAGATTCACTGTGCAATACTAAGCCTATTCTCATGAGCAGCCTAACCCGGACTAGTGCAGCCCAGCTGGATTAGGCTACTTGTGTGCAGTGCCGGGATCCACATGGACCACTTGCCTAACCCTACTTTTTACCCTAGCCTTTAGCTGAGGTTTAAGGGCGTAAGCAGGGGCGTAGCAAGGTTGGAGTGGGCCCAGAGACAAGATTTTAAAATGGGCCCCCCCTCACTGAAGCTCAGCTCATGAAGTAAAGAAATCTTAAATGAGGCTGAATAGTGGTAACAAAAAGCACAGTAAAATTTATATAAATTTTTCTGTATAAACCTATGTGCCACAATAGATCATCATCCTAAATTATTTTTTAAAAGGTTTTGTAAATTGTGGATGATGCAAATCATTTAATGGTACTAGAGAAAGACATGCTGTTCTGGTTGCTCCAAGACTTAACACTCACATCAATTTCGAAGGATAACTACAACTGAAGGAAGCTCGAGCGGGTGCGTGGCAGGGAGAGTCAGTCATGTGACTTGCCTCTGGGGGGGCCCTCAAGGCAGTGGGCCCCCAGACAATTGTCTCCCCTTGCCCTATTATAGTTACGCCCTTGGGCGTAAGCACGTCTTTAACCCTGGCGACAGGGTCATGTGTGTGCTTGGGCTACAGCCCGAGCACACAGAGAGTCAGGCACCTAGACTGCCTGACTCATGGGGGTATCCCCTAATGCACCAGGCTTGCCATGCAGTGCATTGTGGGATACCTGGAGCACTGTGGGATGCCCGGTGCGCAGCAGTGCACCAAATAATAAAATGGCAATCACCTGGGGGGAGGTAGATTTGTCCCAGTCTTTCTCCCTGTGCACTCTCCCGCCCACCCTCCTGGTCATGTGAATAGCCCTACTGAATGATTGGCAGGTATGGATTAGTTGGCAGCAGCAGCTTCAGGGGTGATATGAAGTGGTTGTGATGGAGTAACGGTGTCCCCCTGTTCTGGCCTACATTAGAGTTCCCTCAGATTTGCCAGCTGCCACTTGGAGAATGATACTACAGCTGAGGATGGAGGAGGATAGTGGAGAAAAGGATGAGGGAAGGATGGGTAGGAGCCACCATTTCTATCTCAGCTCTCATTTGATTGGAGCACATAAAGGTAATTTGTTTATTCTTCAGGTGCAACCAAGTGACATTCAGTTCCCTTGTCTGCCCTTGTGGGTGCATGGAGGGCATTTTCTGGATTTAGAGGAATTATGCTTGAGAGCCCTGCAGCTTTTAACTATAAAAAGTCAGCCTTCAATGGAATTCAGCGTACCAGTTTCTTCCAATCAGGAGCAGGCGCGTAACAACGATCGGGCAAGGGGAGACAGTTGTCTGGGGGCCCCACTGCCTGGAGGAGCACCCCAGAGGCACCTCATGTGACTCCCCATTGCCCCCTGCCCAGCCCCAAGGCCCCTCAGCCACTTGCCCTGTTCGCCATCTCTCCAGCTTGTTCTCCTGGCCGGCAATCCAGGCAGCAGCTCAGCTGCAAAGAGCTCCTTTTCTCCCGCCTCTCAGCTGATCGGCGGGTGGGCGGGGCTTCCACGGAGGCCTCTGTGGAGCCTGAACTCCAGTAGGGCCCAAGCCAGCCAGGGAGGAGGAGGCAGCCAGAGTGGCCACCACTGTTCTCTGCAGCAGAAGACCCCTTGCTGCCAGGTAGAGTGTGAACTCCTTTTTGTGGTTACCTTCCCCGCCCCCCCCCCAGATATATAGGCATCTGCTTGCCATAGGGCTTTGATATGCGGGGGAGGGACTGAGAAGTCTCCAAATATTTATTTTTAAACAGCTTGGAAAATTTGCTGGCTTAAAAAAAAACTATCTAAAAAGTCCTATAAGTGGCTTGTTTCATGGCAAAAAATCACAAAAACTTCTGGAAGAAACAGTATTATATTTATTTTATTCATTCATTCATTTATAAATGCACTTATGTTCAAGTTGTTTTGCAACCCAGAAGGTCTGAGTGAGAACTGTGAAGCATGTCTGGTGCTTTTATTTTATTTTATTTTTCTTGTGTGTGAACTGCTCCCCAATAACTTGCATGGACTTGAGGGTAAATCTGGCCAACATGTGAATGCAGCACCTCCATTCCAGAGGAGATGTGTGTTAAAGGGCTTTAAAAGCCTCCTGTGAAAAACCTTCTGGAATCGAACTTGACTGAATTTGTTCAGAATTCTGAGAAAACAAACATAGGCTCACCCTGCATGGTTGAAAGTCTCCTTTGCTAATCTGCAACAAGGGGGCCATTTTAATCATTCATCTTTCTAGTGTGTTCTAGGCATTAAAAGTAAAACAAATGTATAGTACTCAATGTATATCGCTATATATTGTGACGTGCGCGTGTGTGTATTCAGTGAAATGTATTTCCAGGCAGCATACTTATTTTGGAATATCAGACTTAAATCCTTGGGGGCCTGGGGTGTGTGGAGGCCCTGGACTTTGAATAGGGGGGCCCCATTTTAAAATCTCGTCTCTGGGCCCACTCTAACCTTGCTACGCCCCTGATCAGGAGGCAACCAATAAAGTCATCGCATGATGGGGATCAATCAACTGGTCATGGGACTCAGTCATGAGTTGTGTAGAGACCCACTGAAAGCCTACTAAACCCTCACATATGCCTAGATGTGGCTAATCTACATTTCATCTAGTTCACTGAAGTCCCACATCTGCAGGCCAGTAAAACTCACAACTCTTCCTTTGCCCATCTGTGGTTTAAGCCTCCTCTTTGTGCACAAAGCATTGGCAACACAGCAAAACACAATTAGTTTTTACAAGCTTTTATCGTAAAGGCCAGACATGTAGAAGCAAGAAAGCCGTTTGAGTTCTAAGGCAAGCACTGGAGACTTTCAATTAACTTTATTCAATTCTTGGAAAATATGCATTTTGATTTATCTGTAAATGGAGACGTTATCATTGTAATAGCTTAGCTTTGTTACTGATCCAGTATATTGAACAAAAAAGTCTTCAGTTATCTTTTAGCCGTGAAAGCATATGACTCCGAACTCACATTCCATTTTATTACAAGGTGAATTAATAAACTGTAAATAGCTTTAGATTCTCCCCCCCACCCCGCCCTCTTTTGCTATTTGCGGAAATAAAAAGTTTTTTTAAAAAAACCATACACTTTAAAGTAGAAGCATATTATGTTTAAGTGAGTAAATATGATATATGTTTATATCATATATAAATAGTGTGCCGTCGAGTCAGTGTCGACTCCTGGCGAACACAGAGCCCTGTGGTTGTCTCAGGTAGAATACAGGAGGGGTTTACCATTGCCTCCTCCTGTACAGTATGAGATGATGCCTTTCAGCATCTTCCTGTATTGCTGCTGCCCAATATAGGTGTTTCTCATTGTCTGGGAAACATACCAGCGGGGATTCGAACTGGCAACCTCTGGCTTGCTAGTCAAGTCATTTCCCGCTGCACCGTTAGGTGGCCAAGGAACAAATTCTGTACATACATCAGTCATGGTGATATTAGAAATCATGTGGCATAGTAAAAACGGAACACTCTTTCTCAAAGTGCCATTTGCTGAAGCAGATGTTATTAAATTAACAGCAATATAATAGCTCCATGATGATGAATTAGGGTTCCCAGGTGGCAGCCTGGAGAATGCATGAAGTCTTTTAAATCCCCTGGTGTAGTGGGAGGCAAGGCACTCACAGCGTTTCCTGCCTGTCACCCACTCCTTCCCTCACTTGCTATGCAGCACTCAAGGAGGCTGAGAACAGGACTGAAGAAGCTGTATCTCGTGCAGCATCTGGGGATTTGCATGCCTTTCAGTATCTTACAGATAAAAATAGGGACACACTGAAAACACCCTATTGACATACAGGTGGCCCTTGTTATCTGCATGGGTTCTGTTCTTACCTACAACTACAGATAACAAAATCTGGAGTCAATGGGAATTGGGGGGTAAGATTCCTTAAGAAGGCCTTAAGAGTTAAAAAAGCAGAAGAAATGCCCCCCAAACCCCCCAATTCCCCTGATTTTCTGAGAAAAATCATGGAGAGGGGTGTTTGTTTTTTTAAAAGAGCCACAAAATTGCTCCATTCTGCAAAATGGTGGCTGGAAATGACATTGGAAGTCATTTCCAGCCACCCAGGATAGGCAAATTGTGCCTTTAAAATAGAGAGAGAGAGAGAGAGAGAGAGAGATGATGAGGTCAGGTCTACATTGCCTGACCTGGATATGTGAAATCACGGATAACGTGGTTATCTGTACCAAGGAACACTGCCTGACTGCATACAATTGCACTTTTAAACAACTACTGCTGCTGAAACCTTTGAATTATTATTATTAATTTGTTGTTGTTGAAGTTATATTTAATTTTGGTCTCCGCTATTAATCCTTTTTTTTTTTTGCTGGTTTTTGTGCAGCTTTGGTTTTGATAGGTGTGTGCTGCCTTTGTGGTTTATTGTTCTTAGTGTTCAACATTTGATCACTTGTGTTTTTGTAAATAGAAAAATAATGCAATTAAATTTTAACTGACCTAATTACAATGAAAAAAGTGGTCAGTGAACATTCTCTGGAATGCAACGTGACAATCCTTTGATGAAGGCAGGAAGGAAGGGCTACGGCCTATGTGTCTTGACTGTAAGCATCCCAGGGACATCTGGTCAGCAAGCAGGATGCTGGACTAGGTGGACCTTTTGGCGTAATGCCGGAAGCCTCTTACTACATATTTTTGAATTCACACACTCACAGCATGACCCCATTCTGTGCTGCACAATGCTACGTTTCCAACACTGGAACAACAGGACATCACATGGCTTTGCACTGGTGCTGCAAGCCAGATTCAGCTGTAGAGAGTCTCCTGCCTTTCACCTCCCCTCCTGCTCGCCTCTCACTTTCATCTGGTCAGAGACCCCCAGGTTTGCTGTGTTTCCTGTAGCTCAAGCTTGCATGGGAGATAGAGCTTTTAGAGTCTGATCCCTACCTTACATTTGCAGGGAGCTGCTCTGAAGCAAGATTTTCTGAAAACAGCCTGACTGGGCACAAAAAGGCAATCACATTCATTTATTTTTTAAAAAGGATACCCCCCCTTTCCATTCAAAATGTACAGTTAGTCTTGGCTAATGCATGACATGGGCAAGTCAGGTTTTGAGGCCCTGCTCCACAGTGAAATTAGTTCTTCCTAGCCCAGAAAGTGACTTGATGTCCAAAATCTAGGCATAATATAATGCTCCCGTGTGGAAACTGTAAGAGAAACTGTAAGAGATGTCCAAAATCTAGGCATAATATAATGCTCCTGTGTGGAAACTGTAAGAGTTCCATTTCATCCCACTCCGTTCCATGCTATTCTTGCATATATTTTACCCATTTATTTTAATTATGTATATCCAGCTAACAATAGCAAAGCAGCTTACAAAATAGGAACATAGGGAGCTGTCTTATACTGAGTCAGACCACTGGTTCATTTGGCTTAGTATTGACACTGACTGGTAGCAGCTTCTCCAAGCTTTCTGGCAGAAGACTTTCTCAGCCCTACCTGGAGATGCCAGGGATTGAACCTGGGGCCTTCTAAATGCAAAGCAAATACTCAACCACTGACAAACCAGAAACGGTGCTAACAAGCTTAATAAAACAGCAGTGAAAACAGCAGTACAGTCTAGTCACAAAATGGCATTGCACCCAGACACCACCAGTGTTCCCTCTAACAGAGATTCCCAGATGTTGTTGCCTACAAATGCCATAATTCCTAGCTGTAATGGCTTTTGCTTGGGGACTGTGGGAGTTGTAGTCAATAACATCTGGGAACCCCTGTTAGAGGGAACACTGGACCCAACAAAGACACGAGACACTAGAATGGAATTAAATGGGCCACCTTTATTGATCAAATCAGAAGAAAAACGAGAGGACTGGCTCTCCACCCCCATACCCCACAGTGTGGAAACTAGATATTCACTGATCCCCGTGAATCCACCTAAAGAGAATGGGTGATACACCTTGGCTCCGGCCAGCATCTGCCCTGTGGTTAATGCTTCCATCTTAGCCGGCCTACGTGAAAGCTCCCTGGCTCAAGATCACCCTGATTCAAGCCGTGATGTCCTTTGAAGAGGGTGATCCCTTGCCAGGGAGGAGTGAATCCAAGGCCAGCGCTCCTTGAGCCATGAGGCCTCTAAGGACTGCCAAGGACTCCTCCTGATGCCAACATGCATTGCTTTAAGGTGCTCACCAGAAAACTACACTGCCCATTTCTTACCGCACTCTGGATGCCATTGAGACCATGAAGGAACTAACTAACTAAGGGTAGCAGTGAGAGGTAGACGAAAAGAACCCCCCGGCAAGAGCCAATCAGCAGGGGGGCAAAAGATTCCTACCCGGCCCCCAATAAGGGCAACCAGTAAAACCCACACTGCACCCAGGGACGGGAGGGATAGGGTTGCTCTTCTTAACAGACTAAGGAAGGAAAGCAGGCATGCGTAGCTGTAGCCAGCCAAAGTCCCGCCCCAGCCTACCTCAGGCAATTGGCTGCAAGAAAAGGCCTCGTGCCTTATTTTGAATGAGGCAGGGGCAAAGAAGCTGTGCCCCAAACGAGTAGGGAATAGGTGGCTGCATTATGCCATCTTGGAATAGAAAAGTATTTATTTTCTGACTAAACTAGGCCAGAGAGGGAGCCAGCCTAATCTTCCTGGAAAGGAAATTCAATGTAAGGTGCCATCACTGAAAAGGCCTTGTCCTGGACCTGGTACCCCCAACCTTTCCTAGAATAGGAATGCAGCCCAAGGCTGGGGTGTTATTTGTACTTTAGTCAATACTGAAAATGCATGCATGAATCTTCAGTGCCATGTGTTGCAAAGCTGAAACGGAAAGCAGGTATGCTCTTCCATACAACATCAACGAAATCACAGATCAGTTCAGCTTTACACAAATATAACCCAGAACAATGTATGACTGGCAGCCAAGTGTAAAACAATCCCTTCTCTTCAGGGAACAATGCTTGGTTGAAATCCTTCGTATACTTTTCCATGCTTTGGAAAAGAAGCTCCATCAAAAAAGACTTTGCTTTGCTGATATCAGGATATGTTTGCTTCACATCACAACAATAATTAGCTCCTGGCGTGCTTCACAGGATATTGCAGGGCAAGCTAATCAAATGCTAATTTCTCTTCACAATATGCAAATTCAGTGGCCGACATCCTAACTGAGCTTGGGCAAGCAAAGAAAAAAGGCATGCATGCAGCACTAGTGGCCCCACTTCTGAAACACAGATGCTTGCTGGCGGTGTGTGTGTGTGCATGACTAACTGTCAGTCTCCACTACGTCTTGAAAGCAGGTCCCTGAGGGCTGCATGACCCTCAGGGATATACTTCCGAGTTGCATGGAGCAATTCTGGGGCAAGGGGGGATGGGCAAAAGTTGCACAAGCATCTATGTATTTTTTTGCGTTCATGCGCACAGTTAGTCAGGATGTCAGTCTGTGACATTATTTTGAATTTCTCACAAACTTCAGCTTAGATATGTTAATTTATTTTCTTATGCAAGCACACTTATTTGCAAAATGAAATCATTTGTCATTTAAAACGCTTTATAAAAGAAACTGGAGAGAAAACTCATGCTGTAAATAAAGAGTGCTATTTTTAACCTCCTAAAATGACATCTTTTGAATTTGAGATTTGCTTCCATTTTAAAGGAGGTTCTCCCACCAAGTCATCAAGTTCAAAAGATAATTTTTTCAACATACTTATTATGACAAATATATGTATATGTGTGTGTGTGTGTGTGTGTGTGTATATATATATGAGAAATATGACTATTTGTTAACAGAAGCACCTCTACTATCCTCTATAATAAAGTCCCTGGGTGTGCACCCGTGTCCTCCGTCGTCTGTGCCCGTGTCTCCTTCGGCTGTTCTGGGCATGCACGGAGCGCATGCCCAGAACGGCCGAGGGAGACACGGCCGCAGGCACCAGGCGGCCATGTTGGGAGCGTTGGAAGCAGCGGCGAAGCAGCAGGAGGAGGAGGCGGCGACTGAGGCCGATGCCGGCTGCGGCGGGGCGACAGGGCCTGATGGTGGCGGCTGCGGCGGGGCAACGGAGGGGCGATGGTGGCGGCGACTGAGGCCCATGGCAGTGGCGGCCGCAGCGGGGCAACGGGTGGTGGTTGCGGGGCCGGCCCGGCAGCGGACGGGCAGCCCGCAGTGGGCCCCGATACCGGGGCAAAAGGTGGGAATGGGGGGAGCGGTGGCTGTCCTGCAGCCAGCCACAACGACTGTCAAGCGGCGGCAGCGGCCATGGCAGGCCGCGTGGCGTGGCGGGACCGCCAGTGGAACAGGCCGTGGAGGCCAGGAGGAGCCCATCGGAGACTGGGGTGCGACGGAACTGGGTGGCGGAACTTAACTGTTTGCCACCCGGGAGGAGGAGCGGCGGGCCTGTAAGAAGAAATTTTAAAAATGCAGGGGGAAGGGGAGGGCAAGGGGAGGGGCAAGAAGGGGAGTGGGTCAGGGGGGAGGGGGAAGGGCAAGAGGGAGTGGGGCAGGGGGAAGGGCAAGAGGGAGTGGGGCAGGGGGGAAAAGGGCCCCCTCCCAGAAAAGGGCCCCCACTCTCGGCCAGAGGAGGTGTTGGGCCCGGCTGGGTGGAGGAGGACGCGGTGCGGCTGAGGCGGAGATAGCTGGCCCCAAAGGTCTACAAGTGCCCGTTATTTTAATGGGCTTAAAAATACTAGTACATAATAATTGGTTTGTATCCAAAACTCTACCTTCCATTCACGCGAGAGGGAATACAACGTTTGCCAATTTCTCCTTCCCTCTCCATCCCCAGAACTTCCTGAAAATCTGCTTCTGATGATCCCCCAACTCTCAGGAGCAGATTCTAGGGAGCTGCAGGAGATTGGAGAGGGAAGAGAAAATTGGTGAAAATCATGCCCTTTCTTTGCACAAGTGCTAGTTATGTGCGCAGAGGGTGGCTGGCACAGAATACAACCCATTATAATCACTAATATTCAAAAAAACCTTTGAAGTTAAAACAATATGATAATACATACTGTATATGTATCTATTACCAAGACATTTCATTTCATTTAAATATATATATATATATATATTTCATAAAGTGTCTCCTGCAAAGTTCATAAACAAAGAAAAGGGGAAATGGAGAAAAACAGATCCTGAAGCTTGCAGTGAGATCTACACTAAAGTCCTATGTTTCATAAGATACCCACTTTGGAAAGATGTTCTGTTAGCTCCCAAAATCAGAACCTTTCAATATGACCACCAAGTAGAAGCTGCTTGAAACAGCTTTGGTGGAGGACTGTTTGGCAGTTGACAACGTAAGAGCCATTTGGCTAAGTTCCAATGTGTTTTGTTTCCATTCTGTCAGAAGCTGCTGTCAGGAATGTTTGGTGGCAGCACGGAGACAAATAATGTGTTGGGGACCAATCCATGATTAGTCAGGATACTGGAGGAGAACGTTTCAGGAGGCCCCCATATGCTGAACTGTGAAAAACAGGATTGAGCCAAATACTCCAAGGGCAAGTTCACACAACTGCTGCCAAGCTGGTAAGCTGAGAACCAGAGGTTCTTGGTGAGCATGCACTCCTGGCCACTGTTCCCTCTAACAGGGATTCCCAGATGTTGTTCACTACAACTCCCAGCATCCCCAGCATCCCCAGCTGCAATGGCCTCTGGCTGGGAATTGTGGGAGTTTTATGGGAATCCATGTTAGAGGGAACAGTGCTCCTGGCTGGCATATCATGTGATGCCCCCAACCGCTGGTTCCCATATCACGTTACTGAGATTCTCCTGATTTCCACCCAACTTCTGTAACCAAGATTTCATGTTGGGTTAACAAAGTTGGGAGAATCTTGGTAATGCAGCATGGGGACCGGTGGCTGGCATTTCATATAACACGCCCACTGGTAGCGTGTGCTCACTGGGAACCTCAGGTTCCCAGTTTACTGACTTGGTAGCCATTGTGTGACTCTGCCTCAAATCTGGTGAATGTTCTCATGAATTAGAAATTTCTATTTTGAAAACGGAATTTAAAAATTGAACATTAAATTTGGCAAAATTTGAAATGTGGATGCTTCAGATTTGTTGCCATATCATGATTATTTTGATTTTGGCAGTCTTGAAATATAAAATCCATACACTGTCAACGATCAAATACTAATTAGAATTAAATTTTCTCTGTCAAATGTTAGTTGTTTGATAGCATCTATTAAATGCTACAAAGTAAATATACCGTAGCATGCCAACTATCAAATATCGCCAATGGTTGGTTATATTCCGGGCCCCTTGGTATACAGAAGAACTACGGGGGCTGAAGTGGCGAGGTAGATGACTGGAGTGCAAGTGGAGAAAGACTTGACTTGAATCCGACAGCTTGCAACATGGAGTGCATTTGAAGTTCTATGCTCAAGCAATGTGTGTGGCAAAGAAGCAATTATTTTCTGCCCTTATTGCATCTGCAAGTTTACATCCAGCGGAGTTGTTCAGGGATGTGAGATGGCTAGTATGTGTGATATGAACAGGTTGGTGGACCCCTTTTTAGAACCAGGGCCTGCTCTGAAACTCCCAAAAGCCAAAAGGCTAGATTGAGGCCTGTGTCTGAATTGTCATTTTGGCAGGAAGCAGAAGCCTGACTTTGATTTTTCTCTAAGCCAAGCCAGCGAACAGAAATGCTATTCTTGAGAGTCTGGGAAAGAAGGGGAATTTTCCCTCACACTCGCTCCCAGCCTTGAAGCTGTTTACTGCCTTGCAAAAAGCCTTGGGCCACTCATGACTTGCTAAAACCGATCATGAGAACTAGTTTGACATGTCAAGCATAATCATATCTAGCTGATTTAGGAAATTATAAGAAACCACATAGAGATGATAACACCAACGCTGTATTATGGGGGACATTATATTCATATAACACTGAGATCCCCCCGCCTCTTGCTTATGTAACATTCTCTGTCCTTATAACATATTTCTCTGGGCTGAAGAACATCAACAAAACCAAAATGACCACAAGCCAGGGCCGGCTTGATAAAACAAATAAACGAGTCTCTTTCTTGAATTTGATCAGACAAAGAGCCAGGCCAAGCTCCTGATTGGCTCCTCCCTGAAGGGAGAGAGGAATTCGGGGAGCCGTGCCAGAATTTGTTTATCAAAGAAGAGACACTCTGAGTAGATGAGGTGATTATTTTGACTTGGAGAGGTGGCCTAAAAGGTATAAAAAGCTGCAGACAACCATTCATGGGTAAGGGTAGGCATGGGCTTCTTCATGGAAGAGGCACCATGTAGCCCCTCCCTGTGTCTTCAGAGCCAGTCACTCTCCCACTAGAGAAGCCAGTGGAGAACTCATTCCAGCATACATGGACACTGGTAATTATTGCCTGGAGCCATGCTTCCATGAACCAGCTACTTCTGACTAACACAGCTTTCCCCCCTCCTTCTTTTCCTCTCTGTCCCTGGATCTCTCTCTTACCTATCCTGAGCTCCAGCAAAGCCCCTGCCGCAGCCATCATTTGCCAGGTGGCAGGAAACGGCGTCTGTCTCTCTCCCCTCCTTCCGGTCCCTCCCTCACCACTGTTCCTAAGCTGCCTTAATGGACATTCCTCTTGTTGGTCTCCCTCCCTCCTTGGAAACTGTACTTTAACTTTTCTCTCTCTCTGCCAAGACAGCTTCTAGGATTGTTTTAGGAACAATCAGGAGATAGCAAAAGGCCTTCAGCTACTTGCTCCGAAAGGAAATGAAACTGTTTTAAACTATTCAGCATTTAGTAGAAGGGTTAGAAAGAAATGCTTTTTCTGTGAAGAGTCAAAGATGCCTTGCATTTATTAGTGGTATGAGTTAATTGTCATAGAAATTATTAGAACAAATAGAACAAGGGGAAACACTGATTGCCAGGTTGGGGAATTGTTTTGACTTGTTGCTATGTAGCAGCAAGATAAGGCACTCCAATCACCCCCTTATCGTATCATGTGCCTCTCATCGTTTGAATAAAAATCTGGAACCATCAATTACATGCTGTGATGTGTTTAATGAATTCTTTGTGGGGAAAATCTCTTGTATTCGAGCTGACTTAGACTCCGTCTCCACAATTACTTCAGTGTCTGAGGTGGAAGTGTCCAGCGATTCCTCTTGTGTGATTAGGTTAGATCAGTTCCAGTTTGTGACTCCTGAGGATGTGGACTAGCTGATTGGAACGGTGTGGCCAACACTTGTTCTTTTGAGCCTTGCCCAACATAGCTTATACTATCGGGGGGGGCGGGGTGTAGAGGGCCTGGTAGAGATTATAGATGCTTCTGTGAGGGAAGGCAGGATGCCTCCTTGTCTTAAGGAGGCAATTATTAGACCGCTTCTGAAGAAGCCTACCTTGGATCCCTCAGAGTTGAAAAACTACAGGCCTGTCTCCAACCTTCTGTGGCTGCGCAAGGTAATTGAGAGGGTGGTGGCTTCCCAGCTCCAGACAGTCTTGGAGGAAACTGATTATCTAGCCTCATTTGGAGGCCACCAGAAAAAAATGGCCACTGCACATGTGTAGATGGTCCCTTCAAGGCCCTAGCCTAGGCCATGCCAGGCCTCACAGAAGCCATTTGAGCATGCGCGGCAGCCTCCAAAATGGCCACCACACCAGTATACAGAGGCCTGAATGGGCCACAAAGAATTGTTTAAATGGGCCATGGCGCTGAACCCCCAAACCCCGAACCCCTCAAACCAGTTTGCACATCCCTAGTCTGAGGGGGTCAGGAGTGGGAGGCACTGCTTTGCTGTGGATCCGCTCCTACCTCTTGGGCAGGTTCCAGATGGTGTCCATTGGAGACTGTTGTCCTTCAAAATCTGAACTTTTGTATGGTGTCTCTCAGGAGGACTTCGTATTGTCTCAGATTTTGTTTAACAACTACATGAAACCTCTGGGAGAGATCATCAGGAGAGTTGGTGCAGGGTACTTTCAGAATGCTGATGACACCCAAATTTATTTCTCCATGTCAACATCGTTGGGAGAAGGCATAACCTCCCTAAATGCCTGCCTGGAGGCGATGATGGGCTAGATGAGGGATAACAAAATGAGACTGAATCCAGATAAGGGAAGGGTGTTCCAAAAGCAGAGCATAGAAAGAACCCTGTCCCTGGTCACCACCTGCCTAACCTTTGAAGGTGGGACTAGCCTCATTTCCTAGTTCTTTGGATTCTCTCATCTTGCTATTTAAGGGGAATCTGATTCTTCTCCCATGGATCGCTCTCTCATGAGAGTGTCAGGTAATGGGGGCTCAACGGCAGATGCCACCCAGCCAGTATACACCTAGCTGTATACAAGCTAGCCGTGGGGACGGGTACCTCAACAGCGCTCCCTGTCTTGGTGACTGTCGCAATGCAGTTGTCAAAGCATGCCCTTTGTAGCTCATCCACCCATTTGAATATGCCCATCTTTGTTTTTGCCCAGAATGGCAACCCCACTCTCTAAGGGGCGCTGGAAATTGGGGCGCCTCTCTCCCACAATTCTCCGGAGAGCCAGGTCTGCAGATGGTGCAACCCAGGAAATTTGAATAAGATTTAAGATCTGTCCCTGGTGCTGGTGTTTCTCTAGTCTGCCCACCCAGCCTAGTCCAGTCACATGGATCGGTAAAATCTCCTTTGGTTGCATGAAAGGCATCCCTGTGCTTGTGTGAGACTGTTTTGTTGCAGGGCTCTTATGAGGACAGTGTGCAATCACTGTCAGATGAAGGGCTTGCATGGCATTTAAAGGGATCTAAATGCCCTTTCCCTGCTGAGGGTGGGTGGATCATTCTGAAAAGGGACGATCACACTCAGCATGTTCCCTTTAGGATCATGGCCAATTGTTGCCACCCTGGAGACATGCTGATGCCTTGCCCACAGTCTGGTGACACGAGTGCTATGAAGCTTGCTGAGATGCAGTCTTAGCGGACCAGGAAGAGGGAGGGGCTCTCCTGCCCTGAAAACAGAGGTTGCTGGACTGTGGTTGGACAAACATCTGCAATGTGTTTGAAAAATTAACCACGGGTTCAGCAACCTCCAGTTTCACGTTACGTGTTAATGCGGCCAAACTGTTGCTACAAATAAGTTCATTTCATTTCACTGCAATGTAGTCCTGGCCATAGCTACATGACACACCATCTTAAGATTTCTAGTCAGTCAGTTTTAACTAGTTTGATCATTTTTAGCCTGCTCTCCAGTAGGCTTATGAGATCACCTGGCATTCCGTGTGTGTGTCCATGTGTCCGTCGATGTGTCCCCCCAATCAACTTTGCAACATCTGGACCAATATAAACCAAATCGGGGACAGCTGTAGGGACACATAGGGAAACCTCAACGGCATAGTTTGTGATGGTGTCATCCACCCTGATCCAATATGGTGGACGTGTAAACTTTTGAGGCGACATTGAGCTAACTTGTAAACCACCTAACTGATTTGAACCAAATGTTCTACAGCTGTAGGGACACATAGGGATGCCCTAATGGCATGGTGTGTGATGCTGTCATCCACTCCAATTCAAGATGGCAGCCGCATGATCATCTGAGGCGCAAGCGAGCTAATTTGTGGACTGTCTAACCAATTTAAACCAAATTAGGTACAGTTGCAGTGAGTGACACACAGGGACACCTCAACGGCATAGTTTGTGATGATGTCATCCACACCAATTCAAGATGGTGGACACGTCAACTTTGGAGGTACAAGTGGGCCAACTTGTGAACCTCTTAACCAATTTCAACCAAATTTGCTACAGCTGTTGGGACACATAGGGACACTTCAATGGCATAGATTGTGACAATGTCATTCAACCCAATTCAAGATGACAGACACATAAACATTTGCGGCTCAAGAGCACTAATTTGTGAACAACTTTTGAAGTGCAAGCTGGCTAATTTGTGGATTGTCTAACTGATTTGAACCAAATTTTGTACAGTTGTAGTGAGTGACACACAGGGATACCTCACTGGTGTAGTTTGTAATGATGTCATCCATGTTAATTCAAAATGGCAGATGCATGAACATTTGAGGTGCAAGAGATATAACGTGTGGACCTCAATTTGAACCAAATTTAGTCCAGTTGTAGAGGCAGTGAAAGGAAAGTAGGCCGACTAGATCTTACTAGAACTTTTAGGTATTCTTTTTGTCTTTTTAAAGAAGTCAACCCAATGCTAAGGCCAGTTTTTAATTTCCATATAATCTGAATGATTAGCATGATTTCCTTTCAGAAAAATTGTCATCTTAGAAATGGTATGCTTTTTGATATTACAGAGATTAGTAGGATTTTACAACAGAAAAACAAGTTCATCTTTGGCTTACTGTTTCTTCAGTCCTGCCACTGTAAATTATCTATTAACAAGGAAATAAAATGTTCTCTACCAATACGACGAATGCTATTTTTTAATCCAGGGATCATTCTATATACATTTCTCTTTAAATTTATGCTATGCTTTGTGATAGCACCACCTAGTGGATCACAGGTACACAGAATTGGACTACTGGGACCCCATATAAGCCCATAAACTGCAAATATTCCTTTTAAAAATTGCAGCAGTTTCTGTTGGCATAATAGTGTACATACCTTTTAGATACACAAAACTATTAACCTTTCATATATGAAGTCTTCTTTACAATTTCAAAGCAGCTAACTCCTAATATAAGCAAAACTTACTGCAATAAATGTGACATGAACAGTTTTTACTAATAAGATCACATCTACACAGACTCTATTGATCACATTTAGAGCTTAAGAATAAATACAGTCTAATATGCTAACTGAGCAAAGAGGCATCTTTTAAAAGTGGTGATACTCTTTATTTAGCAGGGGGTGAACTGGCACTATCCATCCCTGGCACAGAATCCCTCCAGTCGCTGTTGCTGGTCTCTGTCTTGTGTTTCTTTTTAAGATTGTGAGCCCTTTGGGGATAGGGAGCCATTTTATTTATTTATTTATTTACTCATACTGTCTCTGTATAAACTGCTTTGGAAACTTTAGTTGAAAAGCGGTATATAAATACTCGTTGCATTGTATTATAATAGAAGGTCCAGAAGTGCAGGAAGAAGGGTTGCGGGTGGAGAGGAGAACAAACACACAATTTGTGGGGCCTTATCTAACCTAACCATTCATTTTAGGGATGTGTGAAACGTTTTGGATACAAAACATTTTGTACCCCAAACAGCCTGTTTCGGGTGTTTTGTAGACAAGACAAAACACCCATTTTCCAGATCCAAAAGTTTTGTATACAAAACAAAACGTCCCTCTTTCGGCTACAAAATGTTTTGTTGTTTCGGACCTCCATTTTGTGGTTATCTCTGAGTCAGTCTCCATTTTGTGTTTGACATCTCTTTGAATTTCCCACCCTTCCGGCCTTCTGATCAGTGACCTAAATCATGGGCTGACCTGCTGACAATGCTCTCCTTGTTCCCCATTGGCTCTTTTGCTTCTTCCCATTCTTCACACATTGGCCAGGGGAAGGGTTGCTAACCCATGGGGTGCTGGGTTCTGCTGTTTCCGTGGTGTTCTGAGTGTAGATTCTCTGGTAGCATATGAGAGTGGATTCTTGTTTTTCACTGAAAATCTCATATGCTACCAGAGAATCTACAATGAACACCTCAGAAACAACAAAACCCAGTACCCCACAGGCTTGTGGGTATGGGGGTGGTTGGCATCCTATGTGCACTACACAACCCCACGCTCTGGGCAACCCCAGTGCCCACCAAGTGGAATTATGGGGCTGCTGAAACCTCCACTATTCTTTATGGGAGAAATCTTAAAGACACGTAAACTTCAACAAATCACAAAAGATCAGCCCTTTGCCCAATTCCTTTGAAATAATTCTGGAAGTTTCCTTGCCCCCATTGGGCACTAGCACCCACCACACTCTGCTCTGGGTCATGCCTTTCCCCTTGATTTGAAGCGATACATTTGCTGGAATCCCCATTATTCCCTATGGGAAAATTCTTAAAGATGTGTAAACTTTTAAAAATTCACCAAAAAAATCAGCCCTTTTCCTAACTCCTTTGAAATTTGGGTGGTAGCTTCCACCCATTGGACACTACCACCACCACCCACTCTTTTTGCCTTGGGACCCTTTAAAAAAATCCAAATCGATTCGGATTTGGATTTGGGAAATTTGGCTACAAAACAAAACAGGGCTGATTTGGATTCAGAAAACTTGGGTACAAAACAAAACGGGGATGTTTCGATTCGGATACAAATAGAAACAAGAAAATTCCAAAATGCACACCCCTAATTCATTTGTTCACTCTGGGGACTCTGGGAACTATACAAGGTCTCAGAAACCTCTCAACAGTGTCACATTTAGGCATGAACCACAAGGTGGGGGTCCGTGGCCTGCTGCCCCACCCCAAATGCTCTGGGAGCCGCAATGCCCCACCACTGCTACCCAGCACCCACCGCTGCTTCCCAGCCCTCGCTGCACGTGCTGAAATTTTCCCTGCGCAACCGCTGTTTCCCCCTCTTCACCGCCAGGGGTGTGTGTGAGCAGAGAGCAGTAGGCCACCCCACTGGTGGTGCGCGCAGGCAGGCCTCCTTGGCTTACACAGACCAGCTTCCTTGGCCTGTGCATGTGCACAGTAGGAGTATGGCATGTTGCTTCCCACGATGTCATGGGATGCAACACTCCATACTCCAACTGTGCACACATGCAGGCCAAGGAGGTCAGTCTGCGCAAGCCGAGGAGGCCCACCTGCACCCGCCACTACTGCCAATAGGGGGAGGTGACCTGCTCTGCTCCACTCCGCTCACCTCCCCAGTGACGAAGAGGGGGAAGTAGTGGCGGTGCACATCGTGGGGGCTGGGCAGGAGCCGTGGTGGCGAATCAGCTGTGGGGCCAGTCAGCCACCCAAGAGATTTTTTTTAAAATGGGGGGCTCACAGGAGGAGAGTGCTCTCAGCGTGGGAACTCCAAAGGCCTTCAGCCTCAGGTCCGGGTGCCAGAAATACCAAGGTGCACCCCTGCCTCTCAGCAACCTCATGGTTGGACCTAGGTACCAGTTTTCTAAAGAATTCTATTTCAGCTGGCCATTGTGTGTATTATCTAGTTCAGTATACAAGAGCATAACCATTCATCCAAAATTAAATGAAATCTCCTAGAATCATTGACAAGGAAAAAGCCCAATACCACACTAAAGGCAGACAAGTCTAGTCACATGACAAACTTTGACTGTTCAACAGGATAGCTACAAGTAGGGGTTAGCGGTGTGCAAGGAACTGGCTGGCCCGGTTCGGTTCGAGTCCAGACTGGACTCGAACCCAACTGGGCCAGTTCGATCTGGCACCCCCCAACTCCCCCTGGTTCAGTTTGGTCCGGGGGGGGAGGGTACGCAAAATTTTAAAGTTAAAATTACCTTAAAATTGCTCTTCGAGGTGGCAGGGCGGGGTCCACGGAGGTTCCCCCTCCCCCGCCAGCCTTCAAAATGCCCCCCTCGGGCCTTTTCGGCCCTGGGCCATGCAAGGCATCACAGAGGCCATTTGCGCATGTGTGGCAGCCACCATTTTGGCCACCATGCCATTTTACGAAGGCCCAAACAGGCCAAAAAGGCCCAAGGGGGGCATTCTGAAGGCTGGTGGGGGGAGGGGGAACCTCCGCGGACCCCTTCACCATCACCTCGAAGAGCAATTTTAAGGTAAAAAAAAATTAAAATAACTTTTAAAATTTTGTGACACCCCCCCAAACCATCGGGGGGTTTTGCTGGTCAATGACCGAATAAACTTATAACTTATAACCATTGGGGGGCGGGGTTCAGTTCTAGGCCAAACCAAACCAGGGGGAGGTTCGGTCTTTCTAGAACCGTCAAACCAAACCGGTTCTATGTTGAATCAGTTTGACTTAGAACCAGTTCGCACATCCCTAGTAAGGGTGGCAAGTCTGTGAAACACTGTGCACTCTGAGCTTTCCACAGCACTCCTTCAAACAGGAAACTAGCTAATGTTAATTTTGGTCTCACACATAAATAGGCACATTTAATAACTGGAAATTAAACAAACATTTAGAAGCATCTCTTAATTTGGGCAATGCATTTAAGATTTTATAAACAGTAAAGCTTCAACCCTGTAACACATGTGCTTAGTCCTATTAGGCTCAAACATGCATGAAAGGGTGCAAAACCAGTGTCAGTTAATAATGAACTCTGGCTGGGTTGTTGTTTTTTGGACAGAACTTTCCACAGCATTTTGGAAGGGCTCACTGAATTCAGCCTTGGGCTCTGCTAGGTTCCAAGAGCTTCCTTACATCCTATTGGGCCCCACTGCCTGGAGGCCTCCTCTAGAGACCTTATCTGAGATCACCATAGGGTCTACCAACTAGAATTTAAGATCACAGTTTGAAGCTGGTTTGCAAACTACAGTTTGGACTAACTGTGGTTTGCTGTTATGTCTGAATATACAGACTACTGACAAACAGGGGCGTAATGACAGGGGGGGCAGGCAGGGCATGTGCCCTGGGCGCCACCCCGGCGGGCCACGTGGGGGGGTGCCAAAAAGTGGCATCCCCGCCCTCCCCCCCGGATCGCCCGCCGAGTGTGGCAGCGGGCATGCGGCAGCGATTCGGTGGTGGCGGCGGGTCACCCGCCGAGTGTGGCAGTGGCTGGTGGCGATTGGCTGTAGTGTAGTGGCCCGAGCAGCGGCGGATCGCCCGCCGAGGAGTGCAGGCAGAGCAACGCCGAGGCCTGCCACCTGGCCCGGCGTCGCTTCCCAACTGCATCGCCGAATCGCTGCCACCGCCGCCGCACTCGGCAGGCGACCCGCCGCCTCCCACCACTACCGAATCGCCACCACCGCCACTGATCTGCCACCTGGGGCGCCGCCGCGCCGGCGGCACAGGTATGTGGGGGGCGGGGGACGCCATTTCAGGGCCAGAGCTTGCCCTGGGCGCCGTTTCCCCCCGATACGCCACTGCTGACAAATCATAATTACGGTCATTGCTCTACCTCAAGAAGGTTACTACACCACAGAAATGGGAGTGAACTTATGAAGCCATATCTTGAGCAGATGAGAAACAAAAGCAGACAGGTGACTCTAAACCATGTTGTTCTTACTGTGGTGTACATTTGGAAGCTCAAATCATGGAGTGTGGGTTCTTCATTATTGTTAGCACAAACTTTGATTTTGTATTATGCCTGAACCCAGTCTATTAATTTACCATTGCAAATACTAATAGTAGTCCAACGAAGAGCTACACTACATAAAAAAGCTATAGTCCATCACTGAGTACAAAGCAAACTTACTGCAGAAAGTGAGACATTTCAAGCTTCATCCAGCACTTCTCTAAGGAGAAATCTGGATCCAAAAGAACAAACAGGTTTCAATTGTTTCAGTGACATTACATGTACTTCAAAGCTCTCAAAAACCCTACTGCTTCAATTACATTACATGTACTTCAGAACTCCATAATGTTTCAGTTGCTTCAGTTATGTGTACTTCAGAATCCTGAAGTACCTGTAATGTAACTGAAACAGCGGAGACTTGCTTGCTCTTTTGGATTCATTTTTCCCCCTACCACTTTCTATAATAAATTTGCTTTGCACTCTGGGATTGATTGTAGATTTTCTGCTTCCCGGTACATGTACTACATGCCCTCTAGATTATTTACAGATTTTATAAAACATCTGGCAATATTTAAATTCCTAGAAGTCAAGGTCACAATCACAACAGCAGTCCCTGAAGATAAGAAATAGCACCACCAACAGGCATCTGTCTCAAAATGACACTTGTCAGCCTTCTGTATCATCAGTTGTCAAAGGGTTTCAGAGACCTGAGTATTTCAGCCATGCCTCTTAAGGCTGGCCTGAGAGAGCTAGGTTCCAGTTTCGATTACACTGCCCTCTACTTTTCTCAATGCATGGTAGGGGAATGAAGAACTTGCACCTTCCTCTCTCTTCCACCAAGTGCAACCATCCTGACTCTGATAGCTTTGGATATCCATACATGGACACAATCCTATACCATAAAATGGTTAGGTGTGCGGCCGTGCTGCCCGTGTCTTTTTGGGCAGTTCTGCGCATGCGCGGAGCGCGTGCACAGAACTGCCAAAAAGATACGGCTGCCCAGACACAGGTGGCCATGTTGTATCTGAGCAGGGAGAGGCGGCGGCGGCAGGAAGGACTGGCCTCGCTGGCGGCGGCCACCGCCGCGCCGAGAAGACTGGCCCCACTGGCGGTGGCCGAAAGGACTGGCCCCGCTGGCGGCGGCCGAGAGGACTGGCCCCGCTGGCGGTGGCCGCCACCGAGAAGACTGGCCCCACTGGCGGCGGCCGAGAGGACTGGCCCCGCTGGCGGTGGCTGAGAAGCCTGGCCCCGCTGGCGACGGCTGAGCCGCCACCGAGAAGCCTGGCCCCACTGGCGGAGGCCGAGAAGCCTGGCCCCGCTGGTGACGGCCGAGCCGCCGCTGAGAAGCCTGGCCCCGCTGGCGGAGGCCGAGCCGCCGCCGAGAACACTGGCCCCGCTGGCGGCGGCCGCTGCCGAGAAGCCTGGCCCCACTGGCGGCGGCCGAGAGGACTGGAGAGGAGCTCACTCAGAGCTCCTCACTCCTTAAAGTCTCTTCCTGTACTGGCGCTTTGGCCGAAAAGAACGCAATAGGCGTCCTTTTCGGCCAAAGCGGCAGTACGTGAAGAGGCTTTAAGGAGTGAGGAGCTCTGCATGTGAGCTCCTCTCTCCTTCTCTACGTGGTCCCGGGCAGAAGAGGTCTCGGCAGCTGGGAGGGCGGGCGGTTGCTCAACACAGAAGTTGCCGTCTCAATATTGATCGTTTAAAAGAACAATCACCGCAGAATGTGGCATGTTAATAAGCGGATTTTATTTGCAGCACTTTAATAATGCAGGTACGTTCTCCAACCGAGTGTAGCACTTCCTTTTTTAAGTTTGCAGTTTGTGCAAGTTTACTCGGAGGAAAGTACTGTTGCTTTTCACAGAACATCGCTGCCCCAGTATTATGAATCTATCTGTCTGCTTAATAAATATTTCTTAATATGCAACAGTTGGGGTTGGCTTAAATAATATGATTAGGTTTGGTGTTCTGTCTGCCAGTCTTGATCTGACAAGAAAACTGCGATAGGTAAGCAGTATTTTATCAAAATGGATTTTAGTGTGAAATATGGCACGGCTTAATCTCTATGTTCTAAAAATGGCTGTTGGCAAATTGAAAGCATCCCCCCCAAAAAAGGGCAAGAGAAAGGAAGAAGGAATAAATTAAAAAAACAACACCTAGCGCCCGTTATTATAACGGGCTTAAAATTACTAGTATCTGAATAAAACCCAGTACGTGCAGACCCAAGCAACATGGTTGATGCCTGGATTTTCAAGGAAGGGAAGTCCTGTACAGTCTGAGCTCATTCACTGGACATGATGTGCACAGACCCTATTCAGCCATTATACCTGGTGCCTGGAGGTATTCAGGGTGGAGGTATTCAGGGTGGGCTGATCTAAGCATGCTTAGGGAGAACATGGCAGAGGGTATTATCCAAGCAGGGCCTAACACAGCATGCTAGTTTGTCATTTTCATTAGCTTGTCCCCAATATCTTAGTTAGAGTTTCTTCTGAGACCTGAGATCTGTCTGTTAAACAACAAGCATGTGAATTGTTTTTCCTGTAGAATCATGCGTTTTTGTTGTTCTATAGGGCTTACTTCTGTTACATTTCTTCAACCACAAGAGATTTATCCAAAGTCTATTCAGCTCATGAAAATAATGTTGTGTCAAGTCTAAGAGCCATCGTGCCTGTTTATAAATACTGTACAACATATCATCTCTATTATGTCACAGATAGGCTTCTTACCATGAAATGAACTTTCCCCCCCATGCAGTGGCTAATGACAGGTTGTTTTTGCAGCCAGCAACAAGTGTATGCACAGGTTATTTTTATGCAAAGTATTTTTTAGAATCATACTGTCCAATCCAACTGCTGGCTTTAAAATGAAAAATTTATACGTTCATTTTAAAATATATTTTACAATGTCTCTATATTTCTGTTGTGAACCGCTCTGAACATCATTTCAGCAAAAATGTAGAACACACACACACACACATACACACACCGCCCAGAGATGTGAGTTTTGGGCGGTATAAAAAAATATGTTAGTTAGATAGATAGATAAATAAATAAATAAATAAATAAGAAAGAAAGAAATTGTTATAAAGTAAATAATGGCACACTCCAGACCACCTCCTCCTCCTCCTTGACCCTGCTCAAGCGCCAGTGCAGGCAGCCGTGTCCCAGCAAATCCTAAGCATATCTGGGAGCTGGGACCCCACATGGTCTAGCAGCTGCTGACAACTGCTGAGGCTACTGAGATGGGTAAGAATGATGGTTGCCACAACTCTTGGTCAAAACTGTAAGACCACAGTATCCCACTCACCTCCTGATAGGGCAAGAAGCTGGTTGGGAGCGGCTCACAATGCAACAAGTTGGGGAATCATTCACTTCAGCCTACATTTAGATCTGCTTTATTAAACCTCAGCATCCACATTTCTATTCCACAACCACATTCAATTTTGTTTAGCTATTCCACTACTTTACCTCTCAGCAATACAGCCATTTCTGTTCTAACCCCAATTACAGGATGAAAATGTGTTCCTATTTTCTCTGCACTGCTTCTCTAAAAGCAGCACAAATCTGACTGCAGAGGAAGCTGCCTTATACCAGATCAGACCATTGGTCCACCTAGCTCAGTATGGTCTAGTGGCAGCAGTTCTCTAAGGTTCCAAACAGGAGTCTTTCCCAGTCCTACCTGCAGATGCCAAGGATTGAACCTGGGACCTTCTGCATGCAAACAAATGCTCTACCACTGAGCTACAGCCCCATCTCCTAAGGGGAATATCTTACAGCAGACAGTGCTCACATGTAGTCACTCTTCTAAATGTGAACCAAGATGAACCCTGCTTAGGAAAGGGGACAACTCATGCTTGCTACCACAAGACTAGCTCTTTACCCCAAAGGTTAGCGATAAAGTCACAGGGGATCAGGCTTGAGATAACTAGAGAGGGAATTTAGGAACATAGGAAACTGCCTTATACCAAATCAGATGACTACTCTAGCGTAGTATTGCCTAGACCAGTGTTTCTCAACAGCCGGTCCGCGGACCGGCAGCGGTCCGCGGAGGCTTGAGTGCCGGTCCGTGACTAGGAAGGCAGGGCTCCAAACTGAATACGCTTGTTTTTCTATCCGCTTTTCTCTCCGCTGTAAAAGTTTTTCTCTCCCCGGAAATTCCGAGGCTCCTGGAACGTCAGTGGCCAATAGGGGTGGAGCAGGGGCGGGGCTTGTGCCGAGGCGGGAAGATAGCCCAGTCAGTGAGTGAGTGAGTGGAGAAATTGGGTGGTTGCTGGAAGGTGGTTTTTTGAGATCTTTGAAGGTGAGCTGCTTAAACTTACTGGGCTAAAAATAAGTGAGGTGCTGAGGCTGTGAGTGTTTGCTTTGACCAACTGCAGGGGGGGTATATTTAGGAGGGCGGGAGGGTTTACTTACCCCTCCCTGCCGCTTTCTCGCTTGTCGCCCACATGGCCAGATCAAGGCCCAGAATCGGCAGTCTGGGCCCAAATCGGCCCAGACTGCCGCCGCCACCGACCGCCCACCCAGCTGCCCCCACAGAAGCTAAAGAAGCCGCCGCCACACGACCGAAGACGGCGAAATAGGCCCAAACTACTGCCTGCCCCAAACAACTGCCGCGGCTGCAGCCGCCGCCCAGCCGCCCCCACAAAGGCCCAATTTCAGGCCAAAGAAGCTGCCGCCGCTGCCCCCACATGGCCGAAGACGGGCCAAATCGGCCCAAAACTACTTGAAGAAGCTGCCACTGAGATTGCGGTTTTTTTCCCTCTGTGCTGCCAGGGGGATGCTTGGCGCCTGACTGTGCCTGTGCCGCCGCCGTCGACTGCTTCTCCTGCTCTTCAACTATCGGGGACTCACGCGAGGGAGTGGAGAGCAGAGCATTGAGGATAAATAAGCCAGTAGTGCTGTGCATGGCCACAGAGTTGGGATGCTGCACAGAAACACTGACCTGCAAACGGAGGCAGTCCCCGGATCCCATCCCATCCCCCCCCCCCCGGGAAAATGGCCCTGTTCCAAGTTTCTTCGCTCCGCACTCGACAAAAGTTGCTCCCAAAGTGCCACTCCTTAATCTGGCTTTCCCTGGCGCAGACTCCTCACCCTGACTCCGCTCTTTGCGGGCTTTCCTCCCTTGGCCCTGCCCAATCCCTGCCTCTTGTTGCTCCCTCGCCTCTCTGCCCTCAAACCCCACTCCGACCTGCTAGCCTCTCCCTTTCGCCCGCCCTCGCTCGCTCTTACTCCTCCTAGCCGCTTCTTCTGTTTCAGCCCTTTCTCTGTTTTGGCGACGCCTCGCTTCCCTCTTCTTCCGCTACAACTCTGAGTCTCCTGCAACTTTTCTTTTGCAGTCCCACGTTACGTGGGCTTAAATAAGCCAGCAGTGCTGTGCATGGCCACAGAGTTGGGATGCTGCACAGAAGCACTGGCCTGCAAACAGAGGCAGTCCCCGGATCCCATCCCATCCGCCCCCCGCGAAAATGGCCCCGTTCCATCTCCGAGCCGCGCGGTCTGAGGGCTGCGCCGACCTGCTGCGCCTCATAAAGGAGCTTGCTAGATATGAAGAAATGGAGGATCAAGTAGTACTGACTGGGAAAGATCTGCTTGCTTGAGGATGGCTTTGGAGAACACCCTTTCTACCACTGTCTTGTTGCAGAAGTACCAAAAGTTTGTCATCTCTTTGCCATTCACAAATACAGCCCCAATATTGCTTTTGGGAGAAAGTAATGCAAGCATTCAAATAGTGCTTGAATGTGTTCTATTTTAATGATTCTTTTTTTATATGCATGTACTAAGAGTCTCCTTGGAATTTGGGAATGCATACTTTCCAGTAAGCAGACATGGCTCTTATTTATGGCTACATGGAAAGGAAGAATATTGTTGGTTTTCATACCAAGGTTTTATTTTGAATATCTCATTATCAGACTTCTTCCTCTGCTCCTAAAATATTTGAATATAATGTTCACATTAACATTGTGTGCATTTTGATATGTAAATAGTATGTAAATAAAATACAGTTTATTGTTTAACAAATTTTATTTTATGACATTATTTAATTTCTTAATTAATTTCTTGTGTAAATAGTATGTAAATAAAATAGTTTATTGTTTAACAAATTTTATTTTATGACATTATTTTAATTGCAAGTTAATTGCAAGTAGATGCAAGTTTTGGACCGGTATAAAGTCTTAGATATATAAAATAAAATTAAACTTGAAACCCCTCTACTAACTGCTGGTCCGGGAAACTGCACACAAAGAATGTAGCGGTCCTTGACACTCTGCACAAATGATTTAGCGGTCCTTGAGTCCAAAAAGGTTGAGAAACACTGGCCTAGACTGACTGTCAGCAGCTTCTCCAGGGACCTTCCGCATGCAAGCAGATGTTCTACCATCGTGCTCTGGCCCCATCACGACAAGGTCTACCTGAGCAGATACACTTCCAGGGGTAAACTCCACATGTGCCATTTAGAAGATAATGTAAACAAAGGCCTAATAAGCAGTCAGTAGACTAAGAATTAATTAGCTACATCCTCATATATTGCCCTCACCCTCCATAAGCAACATAGATGAAAACATAAATAGTGGGGGATTTATTTGTACAAATGAAGCATTTTCAAAATCCCAGGCAACTTTCTGAACTCTTTTTCAGGATGCTTATTTAACCACAGAGATGACCTTAGCACTAATAATGCTTCACAGAGGAAAAAGTACCTGTTTTGGTTAAAGGGCTCGAGAAGAGCTGCTGAAGAAGTCTGTTCTCTGACGTTCTCAGCACCACCACTATGTCCGCGGGAAGAGTGTCTCTGTTCTTCTCAAGGAAGCCATAAGCATCATATTGTACCTGCATAGGAGAGATAAAAGTGAAACAGGAAGTTACCAAATTCTGCTAGACACTGAAAATCAAGAGTCATGTCAGTTGTCCCAGAGGGCCACCTATGTTCATAGCATCATACGGATGGAGGGCACCAAAGGTTCACCACCATGCTGCATGTCACTCCACTGCAGGAAGTTAAACAACTTGAGATGTTGCCTTGTGGATTTCAAAACACAGAGATCGCATGCAGAGGGTTGTGCTGGCACAACATGCTCCAATGCCAAGCACTCTCTCCATCCCCTCCTCCCTACTGAAGCTCCCTGAGACCTCTGCAAAGCTGTGGTTGAGGGTCCAAGGACCTTCAGCAACAGCATGGGATGTGGCATGAGCGGCTTCAGGGATAGGGGAGATACCTGAAAGCCACTAGCAGAGGCATCACACTGGCACATGACACTCTGCTACAAAGTTTCTTACATTTTGTAATATGAAAACATTAAAAACATTAAATAGAGAAATAAATTTTCAATGCAATTTAAGAGCAATAAGGGCTAGATCATTTACTACATTTGTTTTAAAAGCATGTTATATAGCCTTTACCTTTCCAGCATAGTGCTGAATGCCAAAACACAGCTCCACTCGTTTGGGTCTCCAGAAGTACTTGCATCGTAAATTATCTTCAAATTTATCTAATTATTTTTAAAAAGGAAACATGAAACACAGATCAGCCATCTCACAGCTAAGTCACAGGCAGCTAGCTAGAGCGCCAGCAAGCACAGACACACCAGAAGGAAACCTTGATACGGAAGCAAGGCTGGTTTCAGGCATGAAGTTCTTATGCTCTTCCTGTTTAGGAAGAGAGTCATTGAGGCTATTCCCACGATCACTGGAAAGTGGGCTAAGGAAGGGTAGCCTGCTTTCCAGTGATTGTGAGAACCACGGGTCTCGCAGGCAAGCCTGGTGCTCCCAAGGCGGCTAGCCCGCATAAAACACCCTCCCCTTAAATGAGGTTAATGGAGCAGGCACTCTGTTAACCTTGTTTTCCTGCTCGTGTGCTACCGCAGCACACGGCAACACACAAGCAGACCCCCAATCGTGAGGTTACAAGCAGCCTCCCAGTATCAGGGGTCCCCCTCCAGAATGCCCCCCACACTCTCATGAGGCATCCTGGGACTTCTGGGGGCCAAGTGGCCCCCAATCCCTGCAGCTCCCACTGGCTCTGTGATGGAGCCCGTAGTCATGTGGGCAGCTGATCTGGCCGCCCGGGGCTGCACGTCTGCTCGTCTGCGGGGAAAGTGGGCTAAGCCCGCTCCCAGGCTCTAACCCTCCCAGGCTCTACACACGGATCGTGTGTAGAGCCTCTGACCGCCTTGCTATGCAGGGCTGGACTAGGGCTTTAAGTACTCCAGGGCTGCTGCACAAGAGACAGCAGTATATGGAGTCTAAGCCTAGGAAGAAGCCAACAGTCCATTATGGAACAATTCTGCCTCCATAATCTGAAATGATATTTTTGTTTGTGTTTAATGCTGGCAGCCTACATCACCTCTTGGACATCTCCCATGGCTCTTTTGTTCTTTCCCCCAGTTTTTCTATAAAAGGGAATTTGCCCAGCAAACTGACAGGTAAGTCACTTCTCCTTGAAAATCTGTCTACCTCCTATCACCTTTCTGCCATTTGTGGAAACTTGGAGGAGGACATCCAGCAGGGACTCAGATGTTTATCTTATTTTTATTCATTTCTGGTTTTTTAAAAAATCATAATGTTTAGGACATATTTTGAACTTCTTACAGCTCTACAAGTGAACTATGAATTGAACATGAGCCAGCAGTGTGTAATGCAACTGCTAAAAAAAATAATGCAATCTTGGAGCTGCATTAACAGAGGTATAGTATACAAATCATGAGAAGTAATCATTCCACTCAAGTCTGTGCTGATAAGACCTAAGATAAGGCTGAGTGAGACTCCTGCCTGCAACCTTGGAAAAGCCGCTGCCAGTCTGTGCAGACAATTCTGAGCTGGATGGACCAATGGACCAGCTCGGTATATGGCAGCTTCCTATGTTCCTATGACCTCACTTGGAATACTGGCTGACATCCTGACTAATGAAGTGCATGAAGGAGAACGTTCCCCTCGTACATAAGAACAGCCCTGCTGGATCAGGCCCAAGGCCTATCTGGTCCAGTATCCTGTTTCACAGAGTGGCCCACCAGATGCCTCGGAGAAGCCCACAGGCAAGAGGTGAGGACATGCCCCTTCTCCTGCTGTTGCTCCCCTGCAACTGGCTGAGAGGCATCTTGCCACTGAGACTGGAGGTGACCCACAATCACCAGACTAGTAGCCATTGATAGACCTGCCCTCCATGAATTTGTCTTAGCCCATTTTAAAGCTATCCAAGCTAGTGGCCCTCACCACATCCCATGGCAGAGAATTCCATAGTTACTTGGGCGAAGTCTAAAGTTTGCATTCCAGACTAGTGTTGCGCTGCCACACGCATGTTTGTGAGACAGTGCACAACTGCAGCCTCTTATGTTTTCAATTGAACTTTTGCCCAGTTGTGCAGCTGTGAAATCCTTTTAGTGCAGCCACAACCCTCCCCAGCCCCCACTTTTATGTTTGTGTGAATGACTTATTAAGGTTATCCATACAACCAGTTTACCTGGACTTGGGGAGGGCTGGTGGAGAAGCAGGTACCTACCTGCCTCCCCACAGATGAGCAGGAGGTTCCTCTAAATTCCGCCACTCATGTGCACACACAAGTGCCAGAGCAGAGAGCAGCAGAACACCGTCAGGAGGGGGGAAACTTGCACTGGGTACTCTGGGAGCCCAGGATGCAAAGCGCGGGCAGCAGACTGGCTGCTCTAAGTACTGTAGCTGCTCCACTCTATGCGGCCGCTCCTTCCCACTGGCTTGCGGCCGAAAATGGCGGCAGGCCAGTCAGCTACCCGGAGGAGTGATCGGGAACATGATCGCCTACCAAGGTAGAATGAACAGTAGGTTCGTTCTACCTCAGAAAAAAACCTGGGTAGAGGAGCTGGGCTACCCAGGTCTGGCGCAGCCAAGACTGGAGAGCTCCTGGTGCTCCAGATCACACGAGCTGCCTGGGTTACCCCAGGCAGCTTGTGCCATGTTAACAGCTCCATTGGGTATAATAAAGGTTTTTTGAGGCATTTGAAGAGTGTCATTGTTTCAGCTGTCTTCCAATACCTGAAAGGCTGTCCTGGTTTTACAGATCGTGAGTAGCTGCGGTGTGGCTCTGCGCCACGGTTACTCATGAGCAGACCCCCAGAGAGAAGGTGAAAAGCCACCTCCTGGCTCCGGGGGTCTCCCCAGTATGCCCTGCGTGCTCGCACAGGGCATACTGGAGCTTCCGGGGGCCACGCAGCCCCTGAGCTCCCGCCGGCTCCGTCACAGAGCCGGCAATTGTGTGGGCGGCCGATCCGGCCGCCCAGAGCTCCCTCCCTGCTCGTGTGCAGGGTGAGCAGGCTTAGCCCGCTCTCCCCATGCACCTTCCAAAGCTGGGTCTCACTGATTGTGAAACCCGGCACACTGTCTTCTACCAAAGATAACTCATCTGCCAAAATATAAGCAAATTTCCATGTCTAGGGCCCAGTGTAAGAGAAGCATGCTGAAACATCCATGGAGTATAGAAATGAAGGAGCCTTCTCACACTTAGTCCTTGCCTATAGGAAGGAGGAGCCATCACACCCTTACTTCTTGCCCTATGAGTGATGCAGGGAATGGAAGAGGGTTGTTGCCAAAATTCCTTGCAAGGTCTATATAACAGAGTTGGGAACTCTTGATATTCTTACAAGCAGCAAGGCCTGTTTTTCTTGCTCTCAGCCATTTTGTTCACTTAAAGTGAACAGGCAGCTTGTGTTTGGCTCTGCCTCTGGAACCACCAAACACTGCTGAGCTCCATCTCTGGGCTACTGAAAAGAACTAGGCACATGCCCTCAACTCCATCACCACACCTGCTCCTGCTTCAATATGTGAAGCAGAGTGCTCCAGTCACAGAAATATGGATGGATTTCAAATTCAGTGCATGGCCCTGAGTCAAAACAATGTAAAAAATGTCATGGCTTCAGTGTTCTCTCTTTCTGGGCACATGTCAAATAACAATTTATGCTTTTCTGGGCAGGCCATACCAACTAAAGTAAGGTCTGTTGCCTGAGGAAACCGGCTTTCTTCATCAAGCAGAGAAAGCAGCCCCATTGGTTTCTGGAGGAATGTGTCTAGGAGTGGTCTGTTGTCTTCATATTCAACCACAGGAGCATCAATACCTTCGTTCTGATATTCCATCTAAAAAAGCAATGAAAATCAACAAAATCAAAACTTCAACATGAGGAGATTCCATCTCAGCAATATTTCTTATCCAATATGAAGTACTTGCAAAGATAATTTTTATTTATTTAAAATATTTCTATACCGCCAAAACTTGCATCTCTGGGCAGTTCACAATTAAAAATAATCCCTGCTAATTGTGCAATGAGGTACCTTTTAAAGTACTGACGCTGAAGACCATTGCTCTCCCCTTGCTAAATGGTCTTCATTCAGCCTGAGCTCAGCGTCCCTCCAGTGACTGTTGCTAATGTCTACCTTGCATTTATTTTTAGAATGTGAACCCTTTTGGGACAGGGAGAGAGCCATATCAAAGGTTTAATCAGGGCTGCTCAACTTCGGCCCTCCTGCAGATGTTGGCCTACAACTCCCATAATCCCTGGCTATTGGCCACTATGGCTGGGGATTGTGGGAGTTGTAGTCCAAAAACCGCTGGGGGGTCAAAGTTGAGCAGGCCTGGTTTAACTGACTGAAAATTCAGCCTGAATCAGTTGTTCATCTTGATTAATGCTCATATAATTAGCAGCATATCCTATGAATGTTCACTCAGAAGTAAGTCCCATTGAGTTCAATGGGGCATAAGTATATATAGGACTATATCACATAGAATATACATATTTTGTGACTTTGCAGACCATCTATCATCTTTGTTTCATAAACTGTTTTCACATTGTTTCATAAAGTTGCACAAACTCCATTTTCACAAATATTATCTGAAATATGTTCTAATAGATGCCAAACCTGGATTGTTTCTGATGCATAGAAATATTTCATATGATAAAATATGGTGGAAGTCAGGGGAAGAGTGGAGCTGGGGGGCCCTCAGGAGCCGGGAGGTCTGAGTTCTTTGAACCCATCCACTCAATTATAGCTGCACCCCTGGTGGAAGTCAAACTTCCACGATATTTCATCATATTGCTTTCCCCTTTGGTTTCAGATGGTAAAGGTCTTTTCTGAAGGCAGTCATGTGGTGAAAACATTTATTTTCAAGGTTGTGGAAAATATTGATCTAGCAACACGTGGAGGAGGGCATGGAGTAAGAAGAAAACTTCACACCATTAAAAAATGGAGAACGTCACATCATAGAGTTCACTTGCCTCATATCCCCAAAATCTTGCATATCACCTCCTGATGCGGAGGTGTCCAGTGACTCCTCTTATCTGGTAAGGCTGGATGAGTTTCGGTTTCTGACTCCTGGGCATGTAGACAAGTTGCTTGGAGCAGTGTAGCTACCACCTCTTGACCCTTGTCTGACATGGCTTATACTATGAGGGGGTTGTTGTAGAAGGCCTGGTAGATATTATGAATGTGTCGGGGTTTTCTCCCCTCCTCCCTGAGACAGGGAGGTGTGCCCGGCCAGCTGGTAGAGTGCCAAGAGAAGCTGGGGGCTCCAGACGCCAGGACAGCCCCATCAATTACCTCTCAGAAGCCAGAGAGGACTCAGAGAGACATGCCATAGCTGCTAGGGGATGGGCAGGTGTTGCCCAAGAGGCAGCAGATTGGTGGAGAGGAAACAGCCAGGATAGCAGCTCCATAGCTGCAAGCAGCTGGAGGAATGATAAGGCAGGGGGTGGAGTTGAGGAATGAGCCCCCTGTGGAGGCCAGGGATTGGGTGTCCAGGACACATGCCTGGCCAGGGAGGACAGAGCTGGCCGAAAGAGGGGAGGAGTGTCCGAGATGCAGGGATTTATTTAAGGCAGAGGCTGCCGAGGATGAGCAGATCAGTCGGGACAGGATTTGTGGGCCTGGCAGTCTCCCAGACAGGAGCTCAGGCTTTTGGTTCCCACTGATAGGTGAAGGAGGGGAGTGAATAAACCTACTTCCTTCCCCAACTCTGAGGCAACGTCTGCGCCTATAATTCACTGCAAGAAAGCAGAAAGGGCACTTTGGAGAATTCCTCCTCCCAAAAGTCAGACAAAATGCTCCTCTGAGGGAGGGCAGGATGCTTCCTTGCCTTAAAGAGGCAATTATTAGGCCTCTTCTGAAGAAGCCTGCATTGGATCCCTCGGAGTTAAGCAACTATAGGCCTGTCTCCAATCTTCTGTGGTTGGGCAAAATAATTGAGAGGGTGGTGGCTTCCCAGCTCCAGGCAGTCTTGGAGGAAACTAATTATCTAGACCAATCTCATACTGGCTTCTGATCTGGCTATGGGGTGGAGACTGCCTTGGTCAGCCTGATGGATGATCTCCAACTGGGAATTGACAGAGCAAGTGTGACTTGGATGGTCCTCTCAAAAGCTTTTGATACTATCAACCATTGTATGCTTCTGCAGTGACCAAGGGGTTGGGAGTGGGAAGCACAGGTTTATAGTGGTTCCACTCCTACCTTTCGGGCAGGGTCCAGATGGTATCCCTGGGAGACTGGGATCCCTCAAAATCTGAAATTTTGTATGGTGTCCTTCAGGGTTGCATATTGTCTTCAATATGGTTTAACATCTACATGAAACCACTAGGAGAGATCATCGGGAGATTGGGTGCAGGTGTTATTATGCTGATGACACCCAAATCATGTCAACATCATTGAGAGAAGGCATAACCTACCTAAATGCCTGCCTGGAGGTGGTGGTGGGTTGGATAAGGGATAACAAACAGAGAATGAATCCAGAGAAGACAGAGGTATTTATTGTGTGGGGTCAGAACTCAAGAGACAGGTTTGATCTGCCTGTTCTGGATGGGGTCATACTTCCCCAGAAGGAACAGGTACAACAGTCTGGGGGTGCTTCTGGATCCAAACCTCTCCCTGGTGTCCCAGGTTGAGGTGGTGGCCAAGAGTGCTTTCTATTAGCTTCGGCTGATATGCCGGCTGTGTCTGTTTCTTGAGGTGAACAACCTTAGAACAGTGGTACATTTGCTGCTGACCTCCAGCCTGGATTACTGCAATGCATTCTATTTGTATGCTGCCTTTGTATGTAGTCTGGAAAATGCAGTTGGTCCAGAATGTGGCTGCCAGGTTGGTCTCTGGGTCATCTCGGAGAGACCATATTACTGGTCATCTTGGAGAGACCATCCTGTATTGAAAGAGCTACACTGGCTGCCGATAAATTTCTGGGCAAAATACAAAGTGCTGGTTATAACCTATAAAGATAAAGACGTAACCAGCTTAGGCCCAGGATGAGAATGTCTTTTTCACCATAAACCCCACCAGCCATTGAGATCATCAGGAGAGGTTCATCTGCAGTTGTCACCAGTTTGTCTGGTGGCAACTCAGAGACGGGCCTTCTCTATTGCTGCCCCAAGGCAGGGAGCAAGGCACACCCTGATGAAATAAGAGCCTTCCCATCTCTGACAATTTTTTAAAAGGCAGTTAAGACACATTTGTTCACCCAGGATTTTAATTAGATTTACAGTTTTAATAGTTTTGAAATTGTGTTACATTTTAAATTGTAATGTTTTAACCTTCTTATTTTGTTTTAATTTGTATGGTTTTGTTGTAAACTGCCCAGAGACGTCAGTTTTAGGCGGTATACAAATGTACTTAAATAAAGTAAATACATACAATCAACATGGCTAGAGCCAACCAACTCCAATTAAGTGAAGTTTACCTGTTCAAGTGCAAAGATGTGCTGATTGAAATAAAACTGGATTTGCTCATTGGCAATGTTTATACACAGCTGTTCAAATGAATTCCTTGTGAAGTTCTCAAATCCAAAAATATCCAGGATCCCAACATTCATTCCACTTTCTGCATTGCTGGGAAGAAAAACATACAAAATCTATAACTGGAAAGACTCAGGAAAACCATGTAATAATATAAAGCAGAATTCTCAAACCAGGTATTCAGGGCAGAGCATGGTAATCTGTGACCTCTGTCCTGGAAGCTTTTCCAGGGCTAAACCTCAGCATGGGACGTATCTGAAGAAGAGAACATCCTGGTGCAAGTATAAAGAGTGTTTGGTTCTCCACTGAATAATCATTGGCCACCCTACCACAGATTCAGGATTAGAAAGCAGAGCTTCCCACAAGTTCCTGATAGATGTATCTTTGCACTTCTTTTGAGAAATGAAGTGCTAAGACATCTTACTACTGGGGCTACTAAAGGGCCATATGATCAGCACCACAAATCAAAGACACCTTTGTATTCTTCTCTTAGGCACAGCTACCCACAAGGATATGCAACTAGAATTCAGTCCAATAAAGTCTAGTGCATGCCTAAGGTGATAGCAAGGATAATAAAAACAAAAAACAGAAGTCAATAAAAGAACACTTCTCTACCACTAACACTATAGCTGCAGTCCTCAAAGCATTTATTGCTGCATAACTCTGGAAATGACCATGAGAAAAGTCTGGAGCAAATGGTCTAATAAAGGCTGCTTTAGTGTTTTCCAGATGCCTACCAATTGGGGGCCAGTTTACACATGTCCTGGGGTACACAGACTCTACAAACGTTTGGACATGGAAGTGAACCATAGGCTTGCATATACCTACTAATGACAGATGTAGAACTTGTTTGTGATCAGGTCCCAGTACATTGCATTCACACGCTCCTTCCGCTGCCGAAAAGGAGGGAATGGATTGCATGCCTGAAGTATGCACATGAAAGTACATGTGGAGCTGCTATATCACATAGCACATTCTGCACATTGTATAGAACTGCATAGCCTCATTCATGCATGTGCCATCCTTTTGGAGTTGTATAATTTGGGGTTATGTATTTCTACAAATCCACAAAACAACAGTACAGCAACATTTCTTATCAACAGCTCACTAAAATAAATGTTGTTTATTCCTTCGGATCTGAATGCAGTTTGTGTAATCTACTTATTTTTCAGTTCTGTTTAAAGAACTAAGCCAGTTTAGGTCATTTTAGTGCCAGTATTCAGTGTGAATAAACCATGTTAGATGTTTCATATGCTGTAGTCTTATTACCAAAAGGAAGCTTTTCTGCCATAAAGACTATCTTTAAAAGCCTCATTTTGTGATGAATATGCACTCTAATGTCTTTTCCTCTTGGATGGGATTTTAACCCCACACTGATCCCATTGGCCTACTTGGTTAAATCCCAGTCAACTCTTTGAAAACACTGGAGTTAATGTCCTGGAAATAAAAATGCCGACTCGCAGCATGAAGGCCATTTAGAAGCATTATCTAAAATAAACAGCAAATTCCTCCCGTAAAATAAAAAGAAATATATAGATACAGAAGATGCCACCAGCACACATGCTGCTTGTTGATGTGTTAACTTGCCATATATTTTTATCAGGCTGCAGTAGGGTATTAATACGATTTACGATCCAGCTGAAGAGTCGGCCATAAAGTGCCTTTGACATGGCATCTCGCACGTCAGCTGCTTTGTCCACTGTGTTTGTCCGGATAATAGTCTCTCCTCGTGTTACAACGCAATGCGAGGTAAGAGCTTCTTGAAGTTCTTCTGAGCCGATGCTCAGCAGTGCAGCAGCTAAAAGATGATACAGACACATAAAGAGATTGAAGATGTTGACACTGGCAGCCATGTTGTGTGAAAGTGGATAACCTTACACCTATTATTCAGGTACTCTGAATGAAAATTCACATATTTCCGTGCATATTTACCATTATCTAAGGCTTCGGCATTGGGCACTTCACTTTTATCAGTTTGGTGTTGTGAAGAAATGGCAGCAAATTCAATGTTTCCTGTATTTAAGATACCAGCCAGAATTCGATACACCGAGTGCACTTCCTGCAAACCACAGGAAGAGGAATCTTTAGGGTTGGAATTCCAACAGCAAACTTCAGAACCAACACTTTGGAGCCACACAGTCCAAGGATAGATGCTCTGACTGTGCTGTCCTGAGGGAGCTGTGCATCACCCTTGAGCAGAAGCACCATATTCATCAGACTGCATGATCTCTCTCAGATGCATCCAGCCCACCCAACTGTAACACAGATTCAAGGAGGAATTGCTGAAAGAACATTAAATGGGACTGCATACAGAAAGATGGGTGCACAATATAATAATTCCCCATTTCTATGTGAGATTCAGGGCTTCTGCATTGCTTGCCGCGCTTCTAGGCTCACTTTTTATGGCCATATTTTGTCTCCCAGCTCAATCTTCAGCTTGAATGAAGATTGCAAACTTTTGATTTAAAACATCCTGACCCTCTTGACAGGCTCAAAAGCAAAGTAAAGCAAGACAGACATATGGCAAAACCAGACAGGTCAGGGCTGGACCGAGGGCTGGACCAGGCAGAGCAAAGGAAGAACCCATTACAATTTGGCAGATCAGGAGTGGAGCCAGGATAGAACCTGGAGGGTTATAGGTGAACTCCAGCAAAAGCTTGAGCTTACTGGTGTCTCAGATATTATTATTATTATTATTATTATTATTATTATTATTATTATTATTTCGATTTCTATCCCGCCCTTCCAAAAATGGCTCAGGGTGGTTTACAAAGAGAGATAACAAACAAATAAGATGGCTCCCTGCCCCCAAAGGGCTCACATTCTAAAAAGAAACACAAGACACACACCAGCAACAGTTACTGGAGGTACTGTGCTGGGGGTGGATAGGGCCAGTTAATCTCCCCCTGCTAAATAAAGAGAATCACCATGATAAAAGGTGCCTCTTTGCCCAGTTAGCAGGGGTTACTCTGCTAGAAACTGACTGAACCTTTAGCTGGTGACATATGCAAGCTTGAATTAAAGAGCTCTTGAGCAAACTTAGATTTTTGCCAGTAAGTAATATTGTGATGTACTGGTCTTAGAATTAAGTACATGATTCTGGACTCTTTTGACCCCTTAGCTTCTGATATCTGCCTTTCCCTCTTTAGGCTTGTGTTTATCTGAGTACAGTGTAACAGCACAACCACTCACTGCTTCTTCTTAACATAGCAAAAAACCCTAGGGATGTGCAAATTGATTTGGATACAAAATGTTTTGTATCCAAATCTATCTGTTTTGGTCGATTTGTGGACAAAACAAATCACCCCTGAGCTAGCTGGCCAGATTTGGGCCCAAAACACATCACCCAGATTTCGGACCTGAAACATTTGTAGATTCGGACCTCCATTTTGTGGCGATCTCTCTTGCTGTCTCCATTGTGTCAGGAATCTTTTTTTAAAATCCCACCCTCCCAAGCTTCAGCTTGGTGATTTACAGTGTGCAACAACTGGCTGGCGATTCCCCCCTGGTTCCAGATTGGCTTGTTTCCATTCATATCTTGTGTTGACAGGGGTGACTGACCCCATATTGGCTAGGGGAAGGATCGAAGAAGGGACAAGGGTGGGGGTAATTAAAAGGAGGGATTTTCAAATGTACTTAAGGAGGCAGGCAGCCACCATTCTGCCTTTCTGCCTTGTGGGAGGAGAGAGAGAGAGAGCGCCAGAGGAGCTTTGCTTTGCCTTGCCCACCTGCTGCCTGGCGTGAATTCTCTGCTTTTTCCCCCTGCTTTCCAGATTGAGGAAAAAAGAAGATAATTTTTTTTCACTCCCTTCCTGCTGCTGAGAGAATCACTCCCTGTGCCTGCTGTCTGTGCGAATCAATTTGGGTACAAAACAATATGTATCCAAATCTACCTGTTTCGGGAGATTTGTAGACAAAATAAATCACCCCTGTGCTAGCTGGCCAGATTCGGACACAAAACAAATTGGGGGTGATTCTATTCGGGTACAAATCGAATTGAAAAAATCGATTCATGCACATCCCTAAAAACAACGGTACTTGATTAGTCAGCTTAGGTCTTTTCTAGACAGCAATAAACTGCATGATGTGAACAGTTTGTTTGCAAGTTCTAAGCTTACTCACCCTCCACACACTTGCAAGGGCTTGTGTTCTCTTACCCAGCAGGAACATATCCCGGGTTCAGATTCTGAGCAGGGACTTCGTGCAATTTTCATAGCACCACCTGCCTGCCAGTTTGTGCTTTCTGAGAACAACACAACCCTTTGCTTGTGAATGGGGAAAAGGGTGGAAAGCAAAAGCTGGTCAGCAGGTGGCACTGCAAAAAAATGTGTAAAGTCCCTGCTCAGCATCTCTGAACACAGTATAAGATTCCACCTTGGAAAAGAGGATAGAAACCTGCGGAAATACGTGGAGGTTGAATCTTGGTTAGAACCTGAGTGCAAGCTTTTCAAATTACACTGTTTATTATCATCTGGAAATGGCCTTAATTTTACTCTTTTGCCTGGTATGACAAACTTCCAATCAAGTGGAAGAGGGAAAAGGTGGTGATTTAAATGAGAAGATAGTGTTGATTAAATTTAATTGGGCTTCAACACAGTACACAACCCTTAAGCATTCACATTTGCTCACAGATGCAATTTTGAAAGAATATAGTTATCATATTTGCAAAGACAAGCTCGTATTAAATCCTCTTCCCATGGGAAGCTAGTTTCAAAAACAAGACCGGTATCATTTTGGCAGTGATTGAAAAGTCATCACTTACCTCATCAGTAAAACCTATGATCCTAAAGCAATGCTGAATTGCTTCAAATTGTGTTCTATAGGATTCTTTACTAATAATATCATGCATCACCCTTCCAGTGTCATTATCAATATACCTATAAAAAGGAAGGATTGGAATCAGTGCTTAATTGATTAAGGTGCTGAGGTTCAAGTCTACCTGAGAGCCAAACCATTGGCCTAGAAATCCTGCTTCATAATCCCATGTGTGCAGGATCATTGGAAGTACTCTGGCTGGCATACACCCAGAGAGGCACTTCCACATTTATCATTATATTACATTGTGCAGAACAAAACCATTATACTGAGATGAGATTTGGGGGCCGAGCCCTAACACAAACTAAGCCCCAATTAAAGTGCTGTGTTACCGACTGCTGCAGTTGAACGCAACTCTCTTGATTTCAATTAAGCTGAAGTAGTCATTGAGAGGAAAACATATTTCCACTTGCTCTTTCTTCAAGCAAATGGATAAGGTAGATGACATCTGTTCAACTCAGATTGCAATATCATACACATAAACAGCTATTCCCTGGGTACTATCATGCTATAGTGTGATTTAAAAAACCATAACCCAGGGTGTGGCTGGGTAAATAAAAGCAGGGCTGCACAACTTCAGCCCTCTTACAGATGTAGGACTACAACTCCCATCATACCTGACTATTGGCCATTGTGGCTGGCAATGATGGGAGCTGTAGTCCAAAAACAACTGAAGGGCCAAAGGTGTCCAGCCTTGGATAAAAGACTATTTTGTAGACAGAAGGAGATTCAATCATCCAAGGTCCCCATTTAATTGCATGGTGCAAAAACGGTTGGGGGATAGGCAACACCTGCCATCCCCCTTCCTCAAGAAACTTGGTAGAGGGTAAATATAGCATTTCTGAAGGACTCTTTCCTTCCTCATACAGAAGTGAATGGCTACCATTCATTTCTACGGAAGAAGACAGACACTGTATTCAGGGACATTGTTGTAATGAGATGAAAAATCTGTCTTATTCCTCTGAGACTGCATAGCACAGTCTCTTCCAAGGAAGATCTCACAGAGGGTTCACACACATCTCTATGTGCAAAGAGCACATAGATGCATTTTATCTTCGCTTCCCAAGGTCTTTGAAAAATACAGGCTCTCTCTCCATCCCTAATCATTATGACCATCAACTTACTAACTGTCCCAGTGATGCTATTTTCAAAGAGTGGGGTTTATAATGATAAAATTAAACAAGCTTTATGCTATGTTAATTTCTGAAATAATAATGTACAGATTTAAAATAATTCATTTGGGTTTGCTTGCATAAAGTTAATACAAACCATTAACTCTGAAATCACCTGATTCCAAAAACAGATGAAATTCAGGAGACTGAGTGGGGTGGGGGATGCATATGCTTTTATTTTTTATTTGTGTAGTTAAACCAAGGCTGCATTCTCACCATGAAGAGGAGCATGATTAACCAGAATTGCCAAGCCTCGCACACTCCCACAGAGCATGATGTTAGAACCCAGAATTTCCAGGCAATGCTGGTGAAACCTCTGCAGTTAAACAGCATTTAAACGGGATCGATAATCAGGATTGAGGTTATCAATACCAGTTAAATGTTATTTAACTGGGATTGCCCAGAAGTTCCAGGTTCTCACATCACACTCCACAGGAGTGCATAAGGCTTGGCAATCCCAGTTAACTCTTTAACCGCATCCTCCTCATCGTGATAACATGGCCAATATATAAATAACAGAATTACTTCTTGTCCATCCACTTTTGTACTTGAGCGGATTACAAAGGATCCTTAAGAGTTGGGGAAGGATTAAGAGAGATTCTAAAGCATCTCACTGAAAGCAAGAACTAATCAATAGCCAATTACAGCTCGCATTTAAAACAACTTAGTAATAGTTACCTAGGAGGCTTTTTCTCAGGAAGTTTATATTCAAAGAGCTTCTTCTGATGGAAAAGGCCAGCATAAATATAATAAAATATATGAAAGTTTTTCTCCCCTCTGTTAAAGGAAAAAAAATATCAATAAAGCATAGAGATCTCACTTCATCATAAGCTCTGACCCTGAGTGTACAGAAGAGGTTCAGGGAGCACAACAAAAACAGCCCAGCTGACAATCATAATTACAGGTGGCCTTCGTTATTCGCGGGGATTCTGTTCCTGCCAATTTCTGCAGATAATGAAACCATGAATAAAGAGACCTTAACCCTATGGTGATTGGGGTGGGGTGGGGTTTAAGTTCCTTGAGCTTAAAAAACCCACTAAAAAGCAGAGAGGGGCAGAAATAAGGTATAAAAGCACAGTTCTCCAGGTTTCCAAGAATGACCCCCAGGGTCAGGAGGCTCATTTCAGCCCCCCGGCAGGGGTCTTCTCATGTGTTGCTGCGGCGCAGCAATACACGATCCAAAAGATGGGGTTAGTGGAGCACTTGCTCTGCTAACCTTGGCTAAGGGGAGGGGAAATTTGGAGGGTTTGCTGCCGGGAGCCGTGTGGCTCCCGTGGCAGCAGACGATCAGCAAAAAGTGGGCAAGGCTCCCTTAGTTCGCTTTTTGCTGATCGTGAGAATCAATACAATGAAGAAATTTGCAAAACTCAGGCCTAAGATGAACAGAACAAAAACTTGCGGGGGGGGGGAGGAGAGAAGAGAGAAAACCTCCTCTGCGCCATCCCTGTAACTCAAGCACTACAAATGCTAGTAATAGGTCCACTTTGTCTTCGACACATTTTTAAAGCCTCAAAAACCGCACAAACACACATGTCTTGGCTATGAAACTATGAAACATAGACTATGAAACATAGGTTCAAGAAATGTACCATAGGAATATCCCCATGATATACTGCGATTGCAAAATTACATGCCATAATCCTACCCTGTATACAAGGGGCAGTGTATGTAATAACAGAAATTTCATTGAAAGGTCTTCTACTTTCCCCCCTTTCTTTTCTGCTGTTGAGGAGTAATTGTCAATAGCTTTTAAAAACACCCCTCCATATTAAATGATATATAGGTAGCCCTTGTTATCTGCAGATAATGAAACAGTGGATAACGAAACTGGAGTCAACGTGAATTGGGGGGTTAGGTTCCTTAAAGTTACAAAAGGGCTTAAAGTTTTTTTTAAAAGAGGCAGAAATAAGTGAAATAAAGTACTTTATCATGCTCTCCAGGCCTTCAGCTGTCCCACAATGCCCCCCAATACCCCCAATTCCATGAAAAATTGCAGGATCTTTTTTTAAGAGCAACAAAATGGCTCTGTGCTGCAAAATGGAACCATGGATAGATAAATTTTGCCTATTTAAAAAAAGTGGATAAAAAGGTTGGATCTACATTGCTCGACCGCAGATATGCAAAACTCTGGGTGCTGGGACAGCAGATTACAAGGGCCACCTTAGTCCAACTTATACCTACACAGCTTGCTTTATGACTCTGGATTTTTCTAGCAGATATTCAGAAATTTTGGCTCCCATTACAGCTCCTGTGGGTGTAAACATCATTTCCAGGTATTTTCCAAAACGACTAGAGTTGTCATTGATGGCAGTGCAGGCATTCCCAAAGGCTTCAACCAGAGGGTTCACTTGTAGAATCTTCTCCCGTAAAGCACGATTATTCGCCTTCACAGAACATATCAGAAGAAATTCCCCAGTGAATACGGTTGCTTCATAAGGGTCCAAATCCTCAAAACTCAAGCAAGGCTCCACTAAATAGACCCTCAGACTGACTCAGTGTAAGGCAACTCCTTAGGACCTCATATGCAAAAGGGTGTTATAATACTGGATGGAAGTGGTGGCTACTATAGATATTATGGGAAGTGTGTTTCTCCTTTTCAGCTCTTCACCTGTCATCTCTCACCTGTCATCTCTCACTTCCATGTGGAAAACATTAGGGGATCGTGAGGGAGAGAGACCTGCAGAGGAGAGATGCTCCCTCCCAGTGGGAATCTCTTGGGTGGATGTGATTTTCTCTTCCCTTAATTTTTATCTGTGCCGTGTAGGAGGCACTGGTAGAGAAATGGCGACAATGAGCAGAAAAAGTGGAGAGAGCTAGTAGAAGAACAGGAAGGGGACAATGCACATCTGTACCAAAGACAGTATAGCAATGCAAAGGTGAAGACAGAGAGAAAGCCCTGATTCCATTGCCTGCCTGTCTCCCCTCTTTATGCAAAATGCACAGTGATCCAAAAACTGTGCCTAAGCATCTTCTGTGCAGAGGGGGAGAAAGGTTTGAGGGGGCTCTGAGACAAAAGTTGAAGGTGGCCACCCTGCCTGCCTTTGCTACCTGATTCCCCATACTTGCCTTTGCTGCCCACCTTTTTCCTGCCTGCCTTCACTGCCCATCTTGTGCCTACTTAGATGGCTGCATTCTGGTCGAGCTGATGCAGCCTGATGACATCACCAAGCCAGAGCAACTGCACTGGCTTGGTGAGGAAGGGCTGCCCTGATGCCGGCTTGAACAGACCTGCCTTAAAGGGACTACCTGTCCTCACTGGGATTGGGACAGCTCTGCCTCACCCAACAGCTGCGGCTGCACCAGCTTGGTGACATCAGACAGCAACAGGTGCAAGTTGGGGCTGAGCACCAGTGTAGGGGGAGCAGAGGAGGCAGCAGGCAGACCCTCGACACCCGTGGCCCCCAGACGCTCACCCTGCCACTCAATAGTAGCTATGCCTCTGCTTCATGTGCCACCGCAAGCAGTGCTGGCATTAGGAGTTGGCATCAGGGCTCAAGACACTCAGGAGGGCTCACTGCAGATCCCTGAGGCCACTTCTGTGCCTACAGCCTTCATGAAACTCTCTCATGGCCCATCCAAGTACGAGGAAGAAGCTCATGGAGGGCAGTTTGCCAAAGCGACTGCAGCCCTGACTGCAAAGAATTCTAGAGATGCTGCTTTACTGGTAGCCCCACCAATATTGCCACCCCCAGGCAAACACTCACGCTGCTTATACATTCCGGCCAGACCCATGAGCAGAAACGCATAGAATAAACAGTAGTTTGCAATGGAGCCACTCTTTGCTACATGACAAGTAAAAGGTACCTTTCCCAGGAAGGTCAAATGCTGCACAATGAGATGGGCACTTTCAGTCTTCCCAGCGCCGCTTTCTCCACTGATGATAATGCACTGACACACAAAACAGAGCTGTAGATGCATGGCTTACAACTTGGGTGATAAACTCTACTCTCTATTTACATGAACTTTTACAGTAGACTGTAAAGACAACTGAACATTTAAAATTTGACAGGCTTTGTAGAATTCAGCGAACTGTGCACCACTTTGTATAATCAAGGTAAGCCACAAATGCATAAACCCAAATCATAGAAAGCACTCGTGGGTTAAGCAAGAAACTTTCATAGCTCACAATGATATTCATGGAGAAATACGATGTGTTAGTAGGAACAGCTAAGAGTATAGCCAAGCTTAAAAATATTTATACAAAAAACCCCTAATACAAAAAATACACTTATTTCTGCATAACCGCGTCATATAGCCAAACCAAGAGAAAAGTAATCAAACTATGAAGAATGCTAGAGCTGGCATTATTTTATGGTGATAAACAACTGTTCTTTATCAATGTGTTCATGACTTTGATGCTAGAGATTCACATTGCTTATAAAATGTTGCAACAAGAGTGGTTTTGCCATGTGCACTGAAACCCTTCAAGATCTGGATCTAGCCATTCCAGGTTTAAAAAAATGGTGTGCATTATTGGGGAAGAGAGCCAAACAAATGCAGCTGAATGTTTCTGGTGATCCCACTCAAGTGAATGACACCCAGTTAACAAGGAACAAGTCACTAGAGCTGACAAAATGGGGACTCTTGTTGCTTCTGGTTGTCTTGGAAGCAACTTTTGTCAGGCTACTGCTATGGAGCATTATTTTTATACAACTTGCCATCTCTGTAGGTTACTGCACTGTGACTTGAGTCAACTAGGCCTGAATCATGGAGAATACTTTCATTAACTGGGCAAAGAGACACCTTTTAGAAGTGGTCATTCTCTTTATTTGGCAGGGAGAGAGCAACTAGCCCTTTCCACCCCCAGGACAGTGCTCCTCCAGTGACTGTTGCTTGTGTCCATCTTATGTTTCTTTTTAGAATGTGAGCCCTTTGGGGACAGGGCCCTTTGAGGACAGGGATCCATCTCATTCATTCATTCATTCTTTCTTTCTCTATGTAAACTGCTTTGGAAACTTTTGTTAAAAAGTGATATATAAATATTTATAGTAATAGTAAACATTCACTTACAGTGCAATTCTATGCATATTTTTGTGGAAGAAACTCCTGGTGGCTGACCTACTGTGCAGAGAACTGCCCATCCAAGAAAGATGTGTGCCCACTATTTCCAAGCCAGCGTCCATGCAGCTTCTGAAGGTGGAGGCCACTTTGTGCCCTCAAAGATGTACATTATTGCTGGTGTGAGAATGGGCTCTCGGCTGGCGTGGCGGCAGCAACATTACACTCATTACAAATGGCATTAAATGACATTACAAATGGCAGCTCATTTAGGCTGTAATCCTAAACACACCACTAGGAAGTAAATTCCATTCCATACAGTGGCTGACATACTATGCAGCGAGCTACCCATCTCCTTCTTGGATGGGTAGCTCGCTGCACAGTATGTCAGCCACTGTATGCAATGCAATTTACTTCCTAGTGGTGTGTTTAGGATTACAACCTAAATGAGTTGCCATGGTCAAAAATAGCAACCATGCTGTTTTGGGGAATGGTAAAATTAGCTCTCTGCTTCCTCTGTGTAATATGTAGTAGAATTTAATTCCTGCTGTGATGTCATGATGTTCTGCATTTCTCTACCCACTACAGCAGCAGCAGCAGCCAATGATATGGCATGGAGGCAGAGAAATGCAAAACATTCTCACTATGCAAGGTACTATGCAATATTAATGGGGGCAGGGAGCTAAATGTATGAATGCTGTTTTGGGCAGCAGCCACATTTTTAGTGTAATGTGTCCATCTTGGGCCTAATTGAGTGTTTTAGGACAACCACCTTCAGTGGCATTTCTTTGCTGTGCTGCTTTTGAAAAATCTGGTCCTCCTAAACAGTCACCATGGCTAATACAATCCAGTATCCTCATGTACCACATAGTCTTTCCTTCTCCATTCACTTTTCAGCTTGGGTTCATAGTTTTGTTTTGTCTCATTGGGTTTTAAAAAATGTTTTAAAATAATATTCTAAACATTCATTCACTCTGGATTATTGCACATCACGCTGCAGACTATGCAAGGAAAGCATTTACAAATAAAAAAGCATCATCATCTGTTATAGCATACAGTCATCTCTGTGTGTAGGATTTCATGTGAAAAAGTAGTGCAAGATTGCAATCTTCAGAATAGTGGGACTCCAGTTTCTGCAGCACTGTATTCCATTTTCATTAAAATCATTGCCATATAATTGGATTTGTGTCCTCATTACATTTGTATTAGAACTATCCTGATTATGTTTTACCATGAAAATGAGTGATTACAGAGTTAATGACTCTTATTTTCTGTGACTTATGGTCACAGAGCCTGGAACTTCCTGGACTTCTCCCTAATTCCAGCACAGAATACCTGAGCCAAAGGGTTATTCCCTCTGTAGCATGTAGATAATTGATCCCCTCTGTAAATTGATCCCCTCTGTAGCATGTAGATAAAGTACTACATCATACATATGCTCTGAAAACTGAGAGCACGCTACAGCTTTAACAGAGCCATCCCCTCTCCCTAGAACTATAGCTCACACCAGTATAGAGGAGGTACTTGTTGTCCCACGTGGCCCATGCATCATCATTCAGGTCCTATATAATGTAACGATAGATCCCCTTGCACATCACAAGCTACAGAAGAGGCAGGACACATTTGCTAGAGCAGGGATGCTGACAGTTGCTCATGAACCAGTGATGGGACCAGTGATGGCAGCACCAGCTGTCTTTTTGCACCACCACTGGGTACATTGAGGCCAATATGAGGAGATGTTGCACATACAAAGGCTTTTAATGTTCCAGTGAAGTACTTTGACAGGAGCTCATAAGATGGGAAATCTTCATGTGCAGAAAGCCTTCCGAGGTCCCTCTGAAACCAGCTCATGAATTAGGAATAGCTTTCAGAGGAGGGGTGTGTGAGCCTGCTGTTCGGCCAGCTCAGTTCAGATCCAGACCAGATTCGAACCGACCTGGCCCAGTCTGGGCTCAGCCAAATCGAGTCCAGTCCGGTTTGGCCATTGAGCTAGGTTAGGCCAGCTTGGAGGTAATACTTGTAAAGGGGAATCTGGGAATAATCCAGATCCCGTAATGGATATGAGGGAATCTTGCTAGGATAGGAAGCTTATTTGCTCTGTTCTCTTAATTGCAGTTTCTTCGCCATGTCACATACCAGTAAATGGCACGGTTAAACCCTAATCCCTAACCCTAGCCAGAGGGCAATCAGCTTCTAGTCTAGTCAATTTCAGTCATAAGAAACATTTAGTATTTCTTTTAGGGGTGTGCAATTCGGGATTTCGGGTGATTCGGCTCGGACCCGAACCGAATCACCCCTGTTCTGTTTTGTGCCCGAATCTGGGTCACCCGAATCACCCTTGATTCGGTTCGGATTCGGATTTAATCTGAATCTGAATCCGAATCGATTCAGGGGGGTAAAAAGGGGCCCAGGGGCAAATTTTGGGGTGGGGTGGTAGTGCCCAATGGGTAGAGTCTACCACCCCAATTTCGGGGGGATTGGGCAAAATCCTGATTTTTGGTGAATTTTTAAAGTTTTAGTGACTTTGGGGCAGTTCGGGGGCATAGCATGGGATCTGGGCAAAAGGAGTGGGGTGGGGTGGTAGTGCCTAATGGGTGCAGGCTACCACCCCAATTTCAGGGGGATTGGGCCAAGGGCTGATTTTTGGTAAATTTCTGAAAATTTCATGTCTTTGGGGCAGATTGGGGCATATTGGGGCAGAAAGTGGGGCCTGGGGCAGAATAGTGGGGTGGGGTGGTAGTGCCTCATGGGTTCAGGCTACCACCCCAATTTCAGGGGGTTTGGACAAAGGGCTGATTTTTTGAGAATTTTTGAAGTTTTAGTGACTTTGGGGCAGTTTGGGGGCAGAAAGTGGATCTGCCCCAAAATAGTGGGGGTGGGGTGGTAGTGCCTCATGGGTGGAGGCTACCACCCCAATTTCAGGGGGATTGGGTTAGGGTTAGGGTGAGTTGATAGTGGGGTGACTGAGGTGTGAATTCTCATTCTATCATAGCAAATGAGATATTTTTCAATTAAACAACTCTCATGACCCCACTTTCACTTTTTCACACTTTCCTTTACTATGAATAATATGAGGAAGTAATCAATTTAGCACACTTCACCTTATGAAGACAAACCTCATAAAAATAAATTCACCAGAATTCCCCCCTCTGCCCAATCACTCTTAAATTGGGGATGGGTGGTAGCCTCCACCCATTAGGCACTATTTACCAGCCCACCCCACTCCTTTGGGGCAGATCCACTTTCTGCCCCCAATCTGCCCCAAAGACACCCAAACTTCAAAAATTCTCAAAAAATCAGCCCTCTGCCCAATCCCCCTGAAATGGGGGTGGTAGCCTCCACCCATGAGGCACTACCACCCCACCCCACTATTTTGGGGCAGATCCACTTTCTGCCCCCAAACTGCCCCAAAGTCACTAAAACTTCAAAAATTCTCAAAAAATCAGCCCTTTGTCCAAACCCCCTGAAATTGGGGTGGTAGCCTGAACCCATGAGGCACTACCACCCCACCCCACTATTCTGCCCCAGGCCCCACTTTCTGCCCCAATATGCCCCAATCTGCCCCAAAGACATGAAATTTTCAGAAATTTACCAAAAATCAGCCCTTGGCCCAATCCCCCTGAAATTGGGGTGGTAGCCTGCACCCATTAGGCACTACCACCCCACCCCACTCCTTTTGCCCAGATCCCATGCTATGCCCCCGAACTGCCCCAAAGTCACTAAAACTTTAAAAATTCACCAAAAATCAACCGTGAACCGAATCACCCGAATTTTTCGTGCCCGAAATTCGGGTGATTCGGCTCGTGCCCGAAAAATATCGGGGGACATCGGGGGTGATTCGGTTCAGCCCCGAATCACCCGAAATTGTTCGTTTCGGGCACAGATTGTTCTGTGCCCAAAATTTTTTGCACATCCCTAATTTCTTTTCTTGTTAAAGGATTATGTGTGCGCTTGTGTGGACATGTACCTGTCTTCTCACATACTAAAGCAGATGATAGTAAAGAATCATAATGCAACCACCAGAAGATTTAGGGTCAATGCATGCCACTGTCTCCCTGACTGAATCCCTTCTCTGCCTTCTCTATGGCTGCCCCAGGGCTTTGGAATGCACTCCATGTCAAAATAAGAGCTTCTCCGTCTCTGATTGCTTTTGAAAAGATCCCTAGGACACATTTGTTTTCTCAGGCTTTTAATTATAACTCATTTTAAACTGTTGAATTGTTTTATTCTGTGAAATTGTTTTAACTGTTTTATTCTCGAAATTATTTTAATTGTTTCTATTATGTGAAAGTGTTTTAATTGTTTTTATTCTGTTTTTATACTGTATAGTGGATTATATGCTCTCTCTCTCTCTCTCTCATTAAAATGCAGCATATAAATATGAATAAATAAATAAACAAACAAACAAAAGCAAAGATTAGAAAATATTGAAAATAGTCCACAAATCAGTTCAAGCAAGGTGGACAGGTGATATGGGCACTGTCCAACAGGTTCCCAGGACATACACTGCAAGGAGCGAGCTTCAACATTACCAGGTATTCCTTGAAGGGTACCTGATGATCCACTGCTCCTGGATGATCCACTGCTGCATCAGGCAGCTCAGAGCTCCGGAGGCTGTGATGATGTGTCCCAGCCCCAGTGTATCCCACAATGCAATCTTTGCCACTTCTTTATCTTGGCCTCCTACTATGTTCTTATATTGTGATGCACTGTTGCCTATAAATCCCTTTCTGCATCCTTTATTGATACATTCCAGTGTACACCACACAACATTAATCCTTTTGCTTTGATGACCCTCTATTAGAAGTTGTCTGAATACATTTTGTGTTACTTCACATAATGGTATGTGGTCACTCTTTATTCTTTGTTTGATGCTCATGCCATCAAGTAAACAAGCAGAACATTGTGGAATAATTTCAGCAGGTTGTGCTACTTTCTCCAGCTCAGTAGCTAAAGCTGACTTCATTGTTTTCCTCAGTGTTCATCACATGTTGAACTGGCCCAAGTGGCATTTTTCTTAGACAAATTATGACTCTGTGCAATCAAAACTATCCTGTCAGCTTTAAGAATAGCTTATTTTCCCTTAGCTAGAGCTTGCACACTTTTGTGAAAGGTTGAAAAAGATTTCAGTTGCAACTTGGAAATCCTGTCATTCCATTTGTGTGAGGGGCTCTCTGACAATCTTTCTGACTTAAACTTGCGTAAAGCCCCTCTTCCAATTTCTTGGGTGTAAGAGATCACTTACAACTTCTGGTGGTGCAAGTTGACATGCATATATTCTTCAGAGTCTCACCTTCTGCCTGTGTGTCCCTATTAATTGTTTCTTAGATCCATTGGCAACCTTCCAAATGTATTATGGTGTCCAAACTAAGTAGAGAATCCACAAGTACTTATGCATTTCTGGATGGTTTTTACAACTTGTGTTGCTGCACCCCATGATTGTATTGCCGGCTTTTAAATACTGTTGTCCAACAGGCAGACCCACCATCCTTACTGGCCTGGGTGTCTCGGCAGCTGTCAAGGCAGGGACAAGGCCAGAGCCAGCAGAGGGACGAGTGGCGTGGCCTGCCAGGAGCAAGACCGTGTGGCAGCAACTGTGGGGAGCTCCCTCCAGGGCCAGCACTTTGGTAGTGAAGCGCCTCCAGATGACCTCAACAAGGCGCCTCGCAGGGAAGAGAGGGAGTGAGAGTGGGTGGAGGGAGGAATGGGCTGGGAAGCAGCTGAAGGGAATGTGGATCAGAGGGGCTTAATAAATCAGGGCAGATGCCCAATTAAGGTGGGGTGAGGGTTGTGTGAGCTGCCAGCAAGAATTTACGGCCAGTATGGCCAATGATGAGGGGCAGTTGGAAGGCGAGTGGTGGAGGCCTCCGATGAGAGACTGCCACAGTGACCCCAAGGAGCCCAGAGGAGGAAGAACCAGGTGAGCAACAACCCCCTCCCCTCAAACACTCTGAGGCCCTGCCATCAGGAGGAATGGGTCTGGAGGTAACAGCATTGTGACAATGGTGTTTAGTGATCTCTCTGCCAAAATTCCTGATACAAGGCAGACGTCTCAAGGCCACCATTTGCAAAGCACTTGCCTATAATACTTAAGATAACTCAGGTTGTGTGAAATCTCCCTGATCTCAATCTTCAACATACCTTTAAACTGCTCTGTGTGCTTCCAGGCTACTTCGGCTTTAGCGTGATTTGCTTAACTGAGGACAAGTACGGTAGTATAGACACAATGCATCCTTAATTTGGACAGCTTGACACAGCACTGCATGCTATCGATATTGCAGGAGCAATATCGTAGGAAGGTATCCTACATTAGTATCACATAGACATCACTTCCCCCCTGAATATTAAAGCCAGTCCAGCCAATGGTCTGGGGTAAGGTGTTCAACAGTTTGTAACAGGATCTATATTAGGTTACTACAGAAACCTGGCCACATAACAGAATCAGAGTCACCATCTGCAGCTGTCAATAAAGAAAGCTGTGGCTTTTGTCCAGTGTCATATGAGGGAAGAAGGAAGGGCTGCCATGCCAGACTCCTCCACTTAATTTATTTTATTAATTTATCCTATTTATATACCGCCTGATGTATGCAACTCTAGGCGGTGTATTTTGCAAATTATTAATGACCTTGGAGCTGCTTGTTATAGCAGTAGCAATAGCACTTACATTTATATACCGCTTTATAGCCGGAGCTCTCTAAGCGGTTTACAATGATTTAGCATATTGCCCCCAACATTCTGGGTACTCATTTTACCGACCTCGGAAGGATGGAAGGCTGAGTCAACCTTGAGCCCCTGGTCGGGATCGAACTTGTAACCTTCTGCTTACAGGGCGGCAGTTTTACCACTGCGCCACCAGGGGCTATAGGCCTGTTATAGGCCTATAGTTCTTGGCTGTACAGCTATTCTGTGTACTCTGTGTGTAATGCCAGCCCCACTGAGCATTTCTTCTTGTCTCTTAATGCTGTTGAATACAAGGCATGTTGGAATACATGGGTAAATGCTATCCAGAAGTACAATGCTACTCTAAGCAACTGTAGACCATTTCTGAATAGTTAAAGCAGTATCAATTTCCAGAAGTTTTGAGGAAGACACACTGACCCAGTCGATTCCAGATTTGTATTAACTGCACATTCCCTGTCAACAACTTCATAGGTATGGGTAAAACGCTTCACTTTTATATCTACTGTGGCTTTAATATTAGTAAAGTGCTAGTAATTACCTTTAAAGCCCTAATCTGCCTAGGACTGGGTTACCTGAGAGAGCACCTTCTTCTGCATGATCCCCATTGCATATTAAGGTCATTGAGAGAGGTCCATCTCCAGATGCCGCCAGCTTGTCTGGTGGTGACTCAGGAATGGACCTTCTCTGTAGTCACTCTTGGGCTATGGAGTGTGCTCCCTATAGATGTATGTGATCTTAACATCTTTACCAGCCTTTAAAAGAGCCCTTAAGGTACATTTTTTTAGCCAAGCATTTAGTAATCTTTGAATGTTTTAAATTGTTTTAACAGTTTGTCTTATTTTGGTTTTGTTGTATTTATTTTTGTGAACCGCCTAGAGTCTTTGGAGTCAGGCAGTATATAAATTAAACAAATAATAAAATAAATAAAGTCATGAGGCAGATGATGGCAATTATTTTTTTTATTAGCTAAGAGAACCTTACTTGAAAACTTTGCAGTTTTCTACAAAATTCTACAGATATATTATGATTTCTGAGCATTTTTTGTAGATTAATGTTTCCAAAATACTAATAAAACTATGGGTATTGCCATGGGAAAACTTTAATTTCCATTTTAGCTGCCAGTCTGTTACTTCAGAAAGAAAATGGATTTATTAGGATTAGTATTTATTAGGATTAGCTTGGATTAGTAAACTTGATTGGCCACCATATAGTCACTGTTGCTTATATTTAGGGATGTGCAGAACGTTTGGAGCAAAAACATTCTGACTCAAAATGGGCCATTTCAAGAGTTTTGAGTTCGAATCAGAGCCCCCACGAGCACAGCGCCCCCACCCCGGGCATTTTGTGCCAAGCCTGCCCAGCCTACGGGCCGCTTCTGGCCTCTGTGGATGTGTGGCAGATCTTTGCATGTTCAGCACCACCATGCAAATGGCTGCGACACGTCCTCAGAGGACAGAATAGCTCTGTAGGTGGGGCAGGCTTGGCGCAAGATGCCAGACAGGGTACTGCTGCTCACAAGGGCTCACAGGTGCGAGCAGTAACCAGGTAATGACTTTTAAAGGTACCGCCCACCGCCCCATGCCAGGAATCCCAAATGGTGCACGAAACACTTGAAACATTCCAAGCTCATTCCGTTGGAACAACTGGCTCAACTGGTTGTTCTGATGGGAGAGACGAAAGTTTGGGGCGGTAGACCAATTTGACAAATAAATAAATAAATAAATAAATAAATAAATAAATAAATAAATAAATAACGTTCCAGGCATTTGTGTTCCATTCTGAGATCAGAATGAAACATAAATCCCATTCTGTGCACATCCCTACTTATTATGCATTTTAAAGCTTTTTTTATTTTTAGAAAATAAGCTGGCTTTTTGGGTTGAAAACTACTAGGGGTGTGCAGAACCAATCTGCCTGCCTATCAAGGTGCCGAAGATCATCTGCGGGGAGATAAGCATTTTAAGGTTTCCTCTCCACTCTCCTTCAAGCCCTTTCTCTGCAATTGTGAGAAAGGGCTCACTATATATTCTATAGAAAGCTGCAGGTAATCCCGGCTCTCTGATAAGTATGCCCATATAATACAAACATTTCCAGTCATGTGTCTGTTGCATTCACACGCTACATGTTTAGGTGTACTTAAAAAAAAACCCCTTGAATGTAGTACAAACCTAAAACAAACAGACCTTGTGAAGTAGTGTTAAGACATTCATGATCTGATTTTTTTTGCTGTGCAAAAGTACACAAAGCCCTACACAGAATGTTAGACAAGGATTAGTTAATATTAAATTGAAAAAAATTCAGCATCACCCGTTGACAATACTTTGTATCAAAGAGGTGAATATTTTCATACCTGGTCTTTGTTAAAAGTAACCATGCCTTGGTAAGCAGCGTCTGCAGAGGCAAATATGTGGGGTGGGTTTGAGGAACGCTTCACACCATGGTAAAGCTTGGAAAACTAAACAAGAAAACACAGCTGTCAAAGCAAAATATGTATGCCACAGAAATAGAGATTTTCCCCAGAAGAATTTAAAAGAGATAGGTCAACATCCAGACTAACCCTCTGCCAACATGCCAGGGTTTTCACTGCATGGCGGGGGCGGGGGGGGGGGGCGGGCGGGCATGATTTTCAATTATCCCTTCCTCCTCTTTGCAGCTGCCCGTGAATCCCAAAACTATTTCCCTGAGGGCTGCCAGAGAGAAGGGGAGATTGCCAAAAATCTCCCTTTCCTCACAGAAGGGTAGTCTGGATGTCAGTCATAGAAAACATACACCCTGCTTTTAAAGTTTTTTGTTTTCAGTAACCCTTGTAAAATACTTCACAGCAGGCTCAAAACTAAAAGGAAGGGCTTGGGTAGATAAGAATCCCATGACAGAGGAAGCATTGGTACATCTGAACTTCTCTTCAGAAATGCAAATCCTTTGTTGGGGGGGAAAATGCTGTCTCAATTTTTTTCTTTAAGTAAGTGAAATAAAATGACACAATCATTCAATAGGTAGCAAATATTTTTAAAATCATGCTTCTGGCTCCCTCTTACCTGTGGAGAATATATGCTGAGATTTTGAAAGGGGTTTAAGGCTATTAAGATATCTCCAACATAAGTATAAATTTGTAAGTCTGCATAGCGCTTCTGCAACTGATGAATAATTGTATCCTGGAAAGATTAGAAGTTTTATAGTTTAGCAGTATTTGGGCAGATAGGAAACTCATTGTAAGTACATCAAATGCATGAAGCAATAAGTGATAATCTTAAATGTTATTTGTCACTTACATCAAATATTGACTTCATCATTTCAAGCCATTGTTTTCATAATCTCATATCTCTCCCTAAGATACATCTATAACAATACCAAGTTAAAAGCAATAAGCCTGTCTATTAAGTTTCAGTTATTATGTGAGATGAAGAAATAAATTGTAGATGTTCATCTCTAAATATGCACTGGGAATAGAAAGACATGATGAAAATACATTTAACTTCCTTGGGTTTTTTGTTTGGTTTTTTTAACTTGCTACACAATAACCATAATGCTAAGCTAAATGGCTTGTTATAAACAAAAAGACATTCAATGATTTTGCTTACTAATGTGGCTTTTTACCTAGAGTTCAAATCTAGCCAAAGGGAAGTGCTTTCACATGTCATTAATTACGACCAATCACCCACTGAAAGCAGTGGGTTGTATCCAAAGGAAGTTAGTCATGATGAAGTCTCATTGAAATTAATGGGACTTGAGTGAGTCATAATTAACTTGATTCATTTATTTTAATGGTACTTAGTCATGACTAACTTTATTTGGGTACAACTCATTGTCATATACATGTGTTTAACATTGGCTGAATGGAGCCTACTTTCTTCTCAAATAAAATAATGAAAATTGAATACAGGGAAACCTTGTCATCCGTGGATTCATTATCTGCGGATTCATGTATCCATGGGTGGGGAAAAGACACCTGACCTTGACATATGTGGGGAAAAGTGGGGGGGGGCATGTTGATCTCACATATCTACGGGCTGGGGGTGGCCAGAAATGACCACAAAGGTCATTTCCAGTTGCCATTTTAAACCTCCCAAAAAGGCAATTTTCAGGTGATTTGAGAGCACAGAACGATTCTGGGGCACAGAACGATTTGGAGGGGGAGCAGAAAAGCATGCTAAGGAGCTCCCCACCCCTGGAATTTGGCTGATCTTTGGCCATTTTTGAGCAATTTCTGGCTGACCAGGAACCTAACCTCCGTGATCCCATTGATTTTAATGCCTCGATATTCGTGGTTCAGATATCCATGGCTGCATCCAGGAACTGAACCCCCGTGAATATCAAGGTCCTCATGAATATGTATACACATACATAGAAACATGGGAAGCTGCTGTATACTGAGTCAGACCATTGGTCTGTCTAGCTCAGTATTGTCTACACAGACTGGCAGCGGCTTCTCCAAGGTTGCAGGCAGGAATATCTCTCTCAGCCCTATCTTGGAGAAGCCAGAGAGGGAACTTGAAACCTTCTACTCTTCCCAGAGTGGCTCCATCCCTTGAGGGGAATATCTTACAGTGCTCACATGTGGTCTCCCATTCAAATGCAACTAGGGTGGACCTGCTTAGCTAGGGGGACAAGTCATGCTTGCTACCACAAGACAGCTCTCCTTTTTACATACATATACCCAATCTTTACTGAGATGAAAGGAGAATAAAATATTAAAATAAAGTTATCCCAGAGTTATCCCAAGTGCTTGCCTTATATGGGTGTTAATGAATTGTGCCGTCGAGTGGGTGTCGACTCCTAGTGATCAAATTCCTTGTGATTTTCTTGGTAGAATACAGGAGTGGCTTACCAGTGCCTCCTCCTGCACAGTATGAGAAGCCTTTCAGCACCATCCTATATCACTGCTGCCCAATATAGGTGACTTCAAAGATATATTTACTAGGCACAGTCTGGAAAGCACACTGGTGGGGATTTGAACTAACAGCCTCTTGCACTCTAGGCAAGCTGCTTCCCCATCTATATATATATTTCTCCTGGGTGTGCCCAGGAGAAATGCGTCCCGGCAGCCCAGCTGATTGGCTGGGCTGCAGGGGCGCCTGATTGGTCCTGGCGGCACAACCCAGGAGAACCAGCGGGCCAGGAGTGTGGGCGGCCATGGTGGCCGCGGAGCCGAGGTGGCGGGCCCAGCCAGGCGAGGCGGCAGTGGGCCCAGGCGGAGCCGAGCCGGCGGCTTGCGGGCCCGGCCCGGCCGCGGAGGCAAGGCAGCGGGCCATGCGGCAGCGGCGGGCCCGGCCCAGCTGCGGGGAGGCCGGCGGCGGCGGGGGTGGGCCCGGCGGCGGGGAGGCCGGCGGCGGGCCCGGCCGTGGGAAGGCCAGAGGCGGCGGCGGGCCGGGCGCGGGGAGGCCAGAGGCGGTGGCGGCGGTGGGCCCGGCCTGGCCTGGCCGTGGGGAGGCCAGAGGCGGTGGCGGCGGTGGGCCCGGCCTGGCCTGGCCGTGGGGAGGCCAGAGGCGGCGGCGGCGGGCCCGCTTGAGGCACAGATGCTCTGTGCCCGGGCCCACTAGTTCATATATATTCATTGTATTCGATACAGTAGCTATGTTCATATCACATATATGTCCAAATCTGCTGTACTGTTCTTTGAGTGACAGGGACAATGTGTGTGCAGACTGCAAAGCAGCTCTTCCTCACTCAATCAAAGATCCCACAAAGATCTAATTACAAGATCCTACTATACATGGAAAATAAGAGCATAAGCATTGTTCTTTCTTCCTTTGCAGAAACGCAGACAGGCTCTTCTTCTATGTGGATAATGAAGGAATCCCAAGAGGATTGGCAGAGCAGATCTGTTTCTGCACATAATGGGATTAAATGTTTATCTGTCCACACATGCTGATATCTCAGGGGCAAAACAGATGTGACAGCAACAGATCTATGCGTAAAAATCAGATTTATCACTGAATCTATACAAAGCAGAAGGGTCTATAAATTGTAGCATGGGTGGGCAGGAGGGTGAGCTGAACCCAGCCTTGTGTTTTACTCTTTAACCATTGCATCCTAGCTCTTCGTTTGTTCCCAGTGGGATGCCAAAACCAGAAGTAACCCCAAACGGTGGGGGGATGTCTGGGGCACAAAGATTTGGGGACAAAAAGCATGGGCAGGGGGGAAGAGTCAACTCCTCGCTCTGCTCACCTATAATGTGCTTCAGTTGCGATTCTTTCTGTTGTACACAGATTTAGTAAAGCTAGGTCTTCTTCTTCCATCAAGTCTAGTTTGACCCTCAGTCTATATGCGGCTATTCCCACGATCAACGGAAAGTGGGCTAACTCTAAGCCCGCTCTGCCCACAGACCTGACAGAAGCTCATCTCACCGATCATGAGAAGAGCTTCGTAGTGTTGCATGCAGGTATATATGTCTCAAGTCCATCCATTTCATAAGTTATGGATTAGGATGGGCTAGATGAGCATGAAGCTGAAACTAAATCCACACAAGACAGAAGTTCTCTTGCCTGGAAGATCCATGGATCTGCGATCTGTCAGCCTGTGCTGGACAGAGTAAGACCCCCTTTAAAAGAGCAGGTTTGCAGCTTGGGAGTGCACTTGGACCTGGGTTTACTCCTGGATGCCCAGTCAGTGGCAGTTGGACTTTTGTCCAACTTCAGCAGGGTGTGACAACTGTGCCTGGTACTGAATCATGTGGGCATTGCCATGGTGACCCATACCTTTTTTACACCTCTTGCTTAGACTACCATATTTACCCAAATAGAAGGTGATTCTGAATTTAAGACAACCCCATTTAAAAACAAAGCTTAAATAGAGGTGATATTTACCGAAAAGGTAGAGGCCTCTGAACTGAAGATGAACTCCCCTCCCTCCCACCCAATTGCTAACATCAAAGAACTTGGAAAAACCTAGTCTTGGATTTAGGTACTGCAATGCACTCTACATGGGCCTTCCCAGAAACCACAACTCATACAGAATGTGGCAACAAAGGTCCTGATGAGCATTAGGCAGTTGGACCACATCACCCTGTTACTGTAGCAGTTGCACTGGTTATCTCTGTCTTTCCGAAGTCGGGGACTTCCGGCCATATCTGGCCAATGGGGGCAATGGGACGGCAGGGAGGTACGCTGGTGCTCTGATCAGCTTTCTTAACAAAGGACGGCAGCAGGGGAAAAGTGGTGGGAGAGATAAGTGCACCCTCCCCCGCTCTTAAAGCAGCACCCCCGCCGCCTTCGAAGCGGTGGGACCACCAGTTCCATGCACATCCCTAATCACATGCCCTCTGTGTGATTACCCTTGCCTTTGGGAATTATCTTCCCACCAAGATCTAGGTGCTCTCCCTGAAGGCCTTTCTGGAAGTTTTATGAGCTTTGGCTGCCACCTCTTGAATTTTGCTCTCTGGTCACTGCTTTTAGTCATTGTCTAAATGATGCAAATGCAGATTTTATTCTTTTTGGACTACATGTTAGTAGTAGTAACATGTTAGTACATGTTACGCCTCAAGTTTATTTGAAAGCAGCTGGAATATATAGTCTTAAATCAATGAAGAAAAATATCTCACATTCAGGTGCGTAATATTTATATCCCATTATTAGCATGTGGCTCCCAGTAGTCTCCCATCTAAAAGGCTGATCAGGTCTACACCACTTTAGTGACAACAATGCAGGTCAGATGTCCCCACACTATTTATAGAAATAATCAAAATAAAAATAAAAATCAAATAAACAAACAAACAAACAAACAAATAAATATTTACTGAGTCCAGCTATCACATCTTTAAAAGCCATTCCATGGGTTCCACAACACAGCAGAATGACAAAGTAATGGAACCTACCTCAGGGCTATGCAAGTAAAAGCAAGTTCGGTTCTGAATGGGCCCCGCTCATTCATTGTTTGAATGAGCTCATCAATTGTTTGCTCATTGAGTTTTATGGGAAGAGTAAATAACCCAACAGCTACCTAATGGCCCAGCAGGAAATGACTTGACTAGCAAGCCAGAGTTTGCTCGTTCGAATCCCCGCTGGTATGTTTCTCAGAATATGGGAAACACCTATATCAGGCAGCAGTGATATAGGAAGATGCTGAAAGGCATCATCTCATATTGCACAGGAGATGTGAATGGTAAACCCCTCTATTCTACCAAAGACAACCACAGGGCTCTGTGGTCACCAGGAGTCAACATCGACTCAACGGCACATTTTACCTTTAAACTAGCTAGGCTGGGCCCAGATCATCTGCGCCTCTAGTCTGCTGCAGCTGTTTTCTCTTTTCCCCCACCCACCCACTGCCGGTGCTTATTTTCCCTGCTGGCCGGCCAGCTGACCACCCTCCTGCTGGCCACCTTGGCCCACCTGCCTACCACGTCCTCTCGCCCACCGCCACTGTTTTCTTTCCCATCGCTATCCCGGCAGCTGCTTGTGAACTCTCACGAGAGCTGCCACGCATGAGATTAGCCACGGGTATGTCTTAGCAAATTATATATAAAGAAGATAATCCAACACTGGCAAGATTTTGAGGGGAAAGGCCACCCAACATGCAATTGGGGAGGAAACCTGTCCTAGGACTCTGTGGGAGAAGAGGATGGAAGGAGATGGGACATTCAGATGGTGTAGGAGCTAGATATCTCACCAGTTCACCTGCCCAGTAAATTGCCATCTGCTATGCCTTAACCTTGAAAATACTGAAAGGTCACTGGAGCTAGAATTAACAAGTCTATATAAGTTAAAAGTGCTATGTGTGGTTTATCCATAGTTGGCATGTTTTCCATTTATAATTGTTATATGCTTCTAATGCCTAACTCCCAAAATGGAAAAGTAGTTTTGAAATCTTAATATCCAAAACTAGGCTTCTTATTGAAGCAGCAAGCACAAATAATAATGTAATCCTAATACCATCCATCATCCAGTTCTCTTGTGTAACAGTTACAGGACAATCTAAATGCTCAGAATATAAATGAACCTATGACAGGAGATCATAATCATGTGGCACAGAGGTGGTTTTTTTCATTATGTCAGAACTATGAATAATTAACTTGGTGACATGGTGATATTATTAGTAATAAGAAAGTCCATTAGGCAAGAGAAGGAAGTAGGATCATTGTTGATATTGAGAATTCACCACCTCAGCATACCTTACCTCATCCAACACTTCAAGGTTTACTAGATCATCATCTGGAGAATATTTGTCAGAAGCATCAACACGATATGGCCTTCGAGTGTGTATTCGCTCATGTCTGCAAGAGTATCAGAGAGAGTATCTGTGTGAAAATACCCTTCCAAAGGTGACATCGTGCTAAAGGTAGTAACAATTCAATTTGTGAGTGGTCTTTTCTGAGCACATATTTCACTGCACACTTAAACTGTAGTTATTCCCTTTTCTCAGAGAACCCTATGAACTGTAGTTCTATGAGGAGAAGCTAGTGATCATCAATTGAATATTTTCAGCACCTCACTTAACAATTTGTGAAACACTCTCCCTGGGAATGCTCACTTGGTGTCAACTCTTCTGTCGTTTTGGTGACAAGTGAAGACCATTTTTAGCAGATAATTTTTAAACTCTGGGTTTTTTGTTTCAGTTTTATTGCAGTTTTCCCCCTGTTTTACTTGAAGTTTTATTGCATTTTTGTGTTGCTTTAATGCTGTTTGAGTTTTGTTATTCAAATTTAATTTGGACTTTAATTTTTTTTTATTTTAAAGAAATTTTTATTTAGATAGATATAGATATAGATACAGAAACAGATAGCAGAAGCCCTGGCTGAAAGGCGGCTTAAATGTATTTTAAGAAATTAATTTATTTAATTAATTGGTGCAGTGGTAAAACTGCCACCCTGTAACCAGAAGGTTACAGTTCAATCCTGACCAGGGGCTCAAGGTTGACTCAGCCTTCCATCCTTCCGAGGTCGGTAAAATGAGTACCCAGAATGTTGGGGGCAATATGCTAAAATCATTGTAAACCGCTTAGAGAGCTCCGGCTATAGAGCGGCATATACAGGTGAAACTCGGAAAATTAGAATATCGTGCAAAAGTCCATTAATTTCAGTCATGCAAATTAAAAGGTGAAACTGATATATGAGACAGACGCATTACATGCAAAGCGAGATAAGTCAAGCCTTAATTTGTTATAATTGTGATGATCATGGCGTACAGCTCATGAAAACCCCAAATCCACAATCCCAGAAAATTAGACTATTACATGGAACCAAGAAGACTAGGATTGTAGAATAGAACAATATCGGACCTCTGAAAAGTATAAGCATGCATATGTATTCAGTACTTGGTTTGGGCCCCTTTTGCAGCAATTACTGCCTCAATGCGGCGTGGCATGGATGCTATCAGCCTGTGGCACTGATGAGGTGTTATGGAAGACCAGGATGCTTCATTAGCGGCCTTCAGCTCTTCTGCATTGTTTGGTCTCATGTCTCTCATCCTTCTCTTGGCAATGCCCCATAGATTCTCTATGGGGGTCAGGTCAGGCGAGTTTGCTGGCCAATCAAGCACAGTACACTGTATACTTTTCAGAGGTCCGATATTGTTCTATTCTACAATCCTTGTCTTCTTGGTTCCATGTAATATTCTAATTTTCTGGGATTGTGGATTTGGGGTTTTCATGAGCTGTACGCCATGATCATCACAATTATAACAAATTAAGGCTTGACTTATCTCGCTTTGCATGTAATGCGTCTGTCTCATATATCAGTTTCATCTTTTAATTTGCATGACTGAAATTAATGGACTTTTGCACGATATTCTAATTTTCCGAGTTTCACCTGTAAATGTAAGTGCTATTGCTATTGCTATTAATGAAACAGCTACATAAATAATTCCCAGGATTCTTTGGAGGAAACCAGACTGGTATGATACTTTTAAAAGTTAAAGCACATGAAAGAGTTTGCCAGTGTCAATGCACCATCTGCGAACTGCAACACAACACATTAATTAGATTCAAAAATCTTATTTGCATGCTTATTTGACTGGGTTATCCTTAAATATGCTATTCAACTAAAGTGAAATAAAGATAAATAGGTGAAATTAAAGAGGTATAGGTATGTGGCAGCACATCCTAACCCTTTGAGATAAATTGTGCAAGTAGCCTAAGGCTGCACTCCAGTACACACTTACTAGGGAGTAATTCCTATTTAATTCAGTGAGATTTATAGTTCTATACATTACGCAGAATTTTGGACTGTGCCATTTCAGACTACAGGTGCCATTCTTTTTAATGCTCCCCCACTTATAAATTAAATAATAATAATTCTTTTTAATGCACTTACAAAATGACTTCTTTACACATTAGAGAGACTGCTATGCTAAATCTTTATCACTGAGGTGCTGGGTTACAATATGCTGTTGTTCTTGTTGCATGCAGGAACATTTAAATATTTCAGATCTGCAATCTGAAGTGGTATGGTCCAGAATTCTACCATCTCTGTTTACCACATCATTCTGCAGAACAGGTAGAATGGCTGTTACTTCAAAGTAAATATGTGCAGGATTGTTCTGCACATCAGTCGGTCACTATTGCAGAATATAGCATGAACACATATGACAGGACTCCATTCATTTCACGCACTCCGCCTCCACATAAATTAGTTCAGCATATACTTGAAGTCATCAGTAGTTTATTCCATAACCCCCACCCCATCCATGTAACCTTAATTTGGCCATCTGCCAGGTCTATGGCCAAAAATGAAGAGCATCATTATGCTCTTACCTTGATGTCTGCCAAAGCATCTTCTTGGGTGAACCTGGAACTGGTCCAAGACCACATTTCTGAACTGTGACTGCCATGACAGACTAAATTCCAAGGGTGCTCACCTAGCTTCTCTTTGCAGATTAAAAGATAGTCTCTAAGTCGCACAATTAGAAGCAAAGACATAATGCCCCATAACCCCTGCATAATCTGATTACATAGAGGGAATCTTTGAAAAGGCTTGCTAAACACCTATTATTTTTAAATGGGGCATCTCAATTTTATACAGCCGAGAAGTATTTTCAGCGAAATAGGTGGCACGGCACACCCTTTGTATAAGCACATGCCTGAGGGGTTTTTATTCTGGAAACCAACCTAATCAAAGAGTCACGAGGAGTGCACCTACTGCGATACAACAGCTCCCTGCTGGGTAACATTTAGCATTGATCCTCAGTAACATGCTGACAGCTTGGCTCCTGTGCATGACTTGCAGGGCAGAAGAAAGTGCAGTCGAATGACACTCAGCCAACATCATGTAGGCCAAAGAGAACAAGACTAGGATTCTTCAAGGCAGTAAGGACAGTGCTGCATTCTGTATACAGTCTCACGCCCAGGCAGAAGGCATTCATTGTTGGCTTGAAATTGCTTACTTCTTCTCCCTGTACACACTTGATGCAAATATTTGGCCACCTTTCCAGTCTCATGTTCGAGAGGGCTGGCGAAATAAAATGGTGCAAAGCAGGTACCTCAAATACATCTAAAACCATAACACCTAAGGAGCATAGTAATTCAATGGGGGAAATTATGGTTTTGCTGCTGTCAGTTAATGGTCTTCTGTGGGGACAAACAGCAGTTGATGGATCAGCAAACTGGAAGCTTTCGTTCAAACTCTCCCTCCATTGCTGTCTGCTGATGTTGCAGTATGACAGTAGGATAGGGATATGCAAACAGGTTCAAATTCGAAATGGTTTGACTTGGCAATGCTGGTCCGAGTTTGAACCAAACAGAGCCTGGTTCTATCAAACCAGTTCGAAGAGGCTCGAAGGCTCAAGCCTCCATTTTAGATGCTGGTGGCCATTTTGTGACTGTGCTGTCACTTGCTGTGATTTGTTGAGCTCGTTTTTTCTAAAAGCCCCTGCGGATTTGGGAAGATGTCTGAGTGCCATGTTGCGAGCAAGGCTCGTAGCAGGGTGGCCAGCAGAGGAGGGAGGGGTGTCCCAGGTAGTAGAGGAGGGCAGGGGGGGAGCAGAGAAGATGGCATGGAGTCCCACAGAGGACTTCTTGCCCCCGGCGATGTGGTGGCATGAAGGATCTCCTGTCTGGAGGAGACTGCTGTTGCTGAGCCAGGTCCAGGTGCACTGCCGGTGCTACCACCCTGTGCAGAGCCTAGCAGTGTGGTGGGCTCTCCTGCCAGGGAAGCTGCTTCCATGGTGGGGGCGGAGGGCAGGGGCTCAACAGCTGGGAGTGCAACAGCTGGGAGTGCAGCCAGACTGTCCCTCTCTCTTGCACCCCCCAGGTGGAGTCCAGTTCTGGGTCCTCAGGGGCCAAGTCTGGCTCTGAGAAGGAAGGGTCTGCTGCAGTCGATGCCACTCCTCTGAGCCAGGCCCTGCCTGTGGCTATTCTCCTGGAAAAACTGATGGGTGAACTCCGGATCCCGCCGCAGGGGCATTCGCTTGCTGGACAGCTGAGAGCCGGGGATGTCAACAGGCTAGCTGGTGTGTTGGGTGACAGAGAGGAGTATGTCGCGGCTTGTCTCTACGACCCAACCATCTAGGGCGATGTTGTTTGCATGGAGGACTTGCCCAGGTGGAGGGACCTTCTGGTCGATCCCATTAGAAAGGGGGTCAGGAGGACCAGAGACCAAGAGGGTGGTGATGGTGCACTCCCCGAGCATCTGTGACCCACACCCAGCAGAAGTGCAGACGGCCCTTCCTCTCCCACCCCTTGCATTTCCTGCTTTCCCCACACCGAGCAATTAAATCATCTGGTACAAATACTCTATTGATCAGAAACTGAAACTAGCCTTTTAACAAGGACTGAAATGGGAAAGAGTTTTACTAGCGTGGTTCCATAATTGATGGGCATAAGGTATATTAATGGATCTTGGTTTCTGTTTCTGTTCTTATTCAAGGTTTATTTTTGGCTACCAAAGTGCCTGCTAACATCCCAAGGAAAAAACGTCTTCCAGTGGGCTTTAATTGAAGTATGATTGCTTGTATAAAAAATGTCAGGGACATTAAAACACAAAAACATAAAAAGCATCAAAGAGCTTTCTGTTGGTTATGCCATAACTACTGCATTCTAAACTTCCCATAGATGCTATGAAAGGCAACACAACAAGGAAGAAGCAATACAGAATTCATTTTATTATTTAGTTAATGTAACAGGAGTACTTACTGGTGCACCATTTTAAAAAAGATATGAATTAATTAACAATCCCTTTAAAAATTAAAAATAAAAACTTGAGCACTGTAGGGTTTTATCATCATTTGTTATTCTAGAGATTTAACATTCTATAGGTTATTCAATATAGCCTAGTTAAATTCAATGACTGACATTCTGACTAATGTTCAGTGAGATGTATTGGTTAAAATGTTGGACTAGGGCTGGGGAGATCCAAGTTCAAATCCCCATTCAGCCATGAAACTCAGTGGGTCACTCTGGGCCACTTACTTATCTCTCAGCCTAACCTACCTCACAGGGTTGTTGTGAGAATAAACATAAACCATTTATTTATTATTTATTTATTCAGTTTCTATACTGCCCTTCCAAAATGGCTCAGGGCCTTAACCATGTACACTGCTCTGGGCTTCTTGGAGGAAGAGTGGGATATAAATGTATAAATGTCTAAATAAATAAATAAATAAATAAATAAACCAGCACGTGCACAAGGGGAGGTGTGTGTGTGTTGTGGATGGTTTCAACTAACTCAGCAGCGTCAATCACCTATCTTCCCTTCCTCTGGAACCACCCTGTGCCACCAAAAATTATGCCCCTGAGGGTCACAAAGTCCTCAGGGTCATAGCCACTGCAAGATATTCCCCTCAGGGGATGAAGCTGCTCTGGGAAGAGCAGAAGGTTTCAAGTTCCCTCCCTGGCTTCTCCAAGATAGGGCTGAGAGAGATTCCTGCCTGCAACCTTGGAGAAGCCACTGCCAGTCTGTGAAGACAATACTGAGCTAGATAGACCAATGGTCTGACTCAGTATATGGCAGTTTCCTATGTTCCTATGTTCCCCCTCTCCCTGCACCACATCCTATTCTGTTCTGAAGGTCCTCCCCACTGATCCTCAGACATGGGTTTTGGGGAGGCTCAAGGGCCTTCAGCAGGGAAAGAGGGCTGGGGAAGATGGCTTACAGTGATGCCCATTGCTACCCACTCTGTACACATGCTTTGCTGGCATAATTTCTCATGCAAACAAGAATGTGGGGCTTGCTTGTTGATTGGATTTCTGGCCTGCCCCTTCCTAAAGGCTTGGCTGGGTAGGTAACAATACAATGAAAAACAGATCAACCTTTTTTTTTTAAGGGGAAGAAGAAGAAAAGCACAAATATTAAAAGTTTGCTCCTAGGCTGCCCTATCCCTCGTCAGCCAAAATAAGAAAGTCTTACTTTGCTTCTGGAAACTGTCCAAACCACTGATAAAGAACCTAGGGGAAAGGAATCCCACGGCTGAGAATGATTCTCTCTGTGCCTTTGCCATCCTAACTTGGTGCATGGATGGTTTATAAGCTTTCTGTTTGGATTTGGGGGCACATTATATCCACAGCCTGTTTATACTAAGCCATTTCTAATTGCTGAGTTGGTTTGCAAATGAACTACTTATCTGAATATATATAAAACTCCCACTGTGTGTTTTCCCCTTGGGCAATGGAAAAAGTCAATTTTATTACAGAAGACTTTCTCTTTAACCTAAAAAGCTCAAGCTGCTAAGGGAACCTCTTAGTCAAATATCACTAAAACACAAAGGCTTCTGTGCATGTATCTTCTCGTTCTCAGCTCATTTTCTGAACTGCAAAATCAGAAAGGCAGCATTAGGAGCAGGGCATGCCATTAGCATCAAGTCATCTGCTGGCCTCATCAGTTCTCTACTGACCCTGCGTCCTGCAGGGGCACTGACAGTAGCAAACACTGATAAAAGAATGAGGCACAGGGATATTCAGTACCTCTTCACACAATACATGAGAGGTATTTGCAGCACAAGCCCTGCAATATATGACTCAGTGGTGACTAAGGAGGTATTTTTTATGAGAGTGCAGAGCATTATGCTAGACAACACTTGTTGGATGTAGTAGGCTAGTAAGTTTCTGTTGACAAAGCAAATCTGAGCTCACAATGTTCCAGTGTACCTGCCCCCCACCCCAAATGCAAGAGTTCGGGAAGGACTAAACGAGGGCTTTCTATTTCTATGAAGATGAAAAATTCAATATGCCGTATTTCCAACAAACTCATTTTATGAGTTCCTAATTTTTGCCTGAAGTGTCTCAAACTACATATTAACATAAGGACTAGGCTTGAGCCCAAAACGGCTCTGCCATGTTTCGGCGGCAGCGGGGATGTTCCCTTAAGGGCGGATGAGGGTCCCTTAAGGGTGGGGGAGGGTGCACTCACCCCTCCCACCGCATTCCCCCTGCCAGCACTCCTTGAACAACAGAGCCGGAAGGGGTGAGTGGGAGGGGTGAGTATACCCTCCCCCGCCCTCAAGGGAACACACACACACACGCCGCCAAAATGCCGACATGGCTTTGGCTGCCGAAACGTTTCAGAGACTTCTACAATGGCCTCCAAACATTTCAGGCCCAAGCCTAATAGGGACATAGGAAGCTGCCTTATACCGAGTCAGACAATTGGTCCATCTAGCTCAGTATTGTCTACACAGACTGGCAGCAGCTTCTCCAAGGTTGCAAGCAAGAATCTCTCTCAGCCCTATCTTGGAGATGCCATGTAGGGAACTTGGAACCTTCTGCATGTGTTTCAGAGTGCATGATGTACAGAGCAAACACCAGTGAAAGGGTTTAAGATAACTTTACTTATGAGACAAAGGCACTCAGAGATCAGTACAGAACTTGCTGACTCATACACAAAGGAACAGCAACAAACAGGAACAGGAACGAGAATAGAAACTCCTAGCTAGCCCAACCAATACAGAGGAAACTATAGTGCCCCTCTGGCTTCATAGTAGATTACATGCAAACTATACAGCAACCTAAGCTATAGCTGTTGCATATCCTAACAGCATGCAGGTGCTCTTCTTAGAGTGACCCCATCCCCTAAGAGGAATATCTTACAGTGCTCACACATCTAATTAGATTAATTAGATTTATAGTTTTAAATAATTTTAATACTGGGTTTTAATTTTTTTAACCTTTTAAATGATTTTAATTGTGAATTGATTTAATGTTCTAAACTACTTTAATTGTAAACCACCCAGAGATGCATGTTTTGGGTGGTGTATAAATATTTTAAACAAACAAACAAAGGCTCTACACACTAGCAGTATGGAGAGCCTAAAGGGGTTTGCAGGGAGAGTGGGCTTGACCCGCTCTCCCCGGAGACAAGCAGGGAGCCCTCTATGGGTGGCCAGGTCAGCCGTTCAGATGATTATTGGCTCCATCTGTGACATGTGTAGCATTAATAGAAAGCTGCTTTGTAATTGCTTTGTAGAAAGTGTGTTTGCAAGTCAGTGCCTCTGTGGGATGGAAAAGTACAGACCAAACGAAAGTGTTGGGTCAGCTATCTGCCCAGAGCAGGACAAGTGGGGGTTTGCAGCAGCGGGGAGAGATAGGCTCCCCTGAATAGTAACTGCATTGTTCTAGGAATGTGAAGGCTTCTCCTATTAATTAATTATCTCTCTGCTGTGAAATAGAAACTTAGAAACTTAGAGCGCAAAGTCCAGCCTCTATGCAAGCATATGTACGAATGTAATGAACTGATTGGTTCTTTGGGGCTGAATGTTGATGCCTAGGGGTGGAGGAAAATCTTTATAAACTCTTGTTAGTCTGTAAGAGGTACGCTCCTTGGACTTTTGCCAAAAGGCACCAGGGGTCGTCCTCAGAGCTGAGAAATAAACCTTTGTCTCTTTCACTATCCGTGTCAATGGTCATTTGCTCAGGTAACACATCATGGAGCTGGTTGGGGCAGCGGGGTTTGGGGGCCTCCAGAATGACCTGTGTGAGTGCACAGAATGCGGGGCATTCTGGGGAACCTCCCAATGCCGGGTGGCTTGTTGTAGCCTCCCTGGCAGGGGGTCTACTCTGAGTCACTGTGGCATGGTGGAACACAATCCTTTGACCCAGTTTTCAGGTGCTCTTGCGCCCGAAAACCAGGTTAAGTGGCGGGCTCCTTAAGCAGGCTTGCCGCCGATCCACCTCCGGGAGCCACACAGCTCCTGTTGCTTCCCATGATTGTGATAAATCGGGCTAGCCTTCCCTAGCCCGGTTGTTGCTGATCGTGGGACTAGCTTCATAGCCTCCCATTCACATGCAAACCAGGACAAACCCTGCTTAGCAAGGGTATATGACTTGGTATAAGGCAGCTTCTTATGTTCCTAGACTGCAGAGAATGTCAGCTAGTGTTGACATTATGGGGCAATTCTCACAATCTCCTCGTGCGGGGAGTGGAGGGATCTGAAAGCATCCTGTTGCTCCTCACGACCAGTCTAACCATGCCTGGGCTGCCCCGGGTTAGGCTGGTCATGAGAACAGCTTCAATATGTAGTTTGGCCTTCGGGACAGTTAAGAATACCTTCAGTTTACAAGAAGCAATCTGATCTTCAGTACATTCTTCCTTACATTGTTACTAAAAGAGGAGATGGCATTCTTCAACAACATGGGAACAGAACAGACCTAATGACCTTACAGCAACAACTCCAAACTCCCAATGCAGTTCAGATGTTCACTCTTGAGTCTAGTAGGTTCATGCCAGAGAGTTCTGAGGACATTTCACAGGCGTCATAGTGACAACATTGGCACAACCTTAATTGCAACATCACAGCTCACACATGCTATGACTATAATAAGAAGCAGCACAATCATTAACATTTACAATGTAATCAAGCTGGGAAATGGCAGCTTTCTTGCCCACAGTAGGTTTTCAGGTTTGCAGTCTTTCCTTTGGTATTCACCCAGACAATGTCAGGAAGAAACTGCTTTTTTAAAAAAAACAAAAAAAAACCAACCCACATTTTACCACAGGCCCATCATTTTACAATCCAAGAGCTATTCTTGGCTTTGCCTGGTGACATCTGTGAGTCCTAGCAGAGTACATGGAGGAAATGACAAGCAGGTACAAGCTAGTTTCTTGCAGCTAATTGCTTTCAAGATAGAATTGGAACTGGCAGAATAACTGGCTCCAGTGAGACCTCCCTGCTAGTGACAGACGGCGGCACTAAAAAGCCATCTAATGAGAGACAGCCTAGAGAGTCAAGATGGTCATGTGGACAATGTTAGCATTGGTTCTAAAGGCTCAATTCGGAACCTGGTGTAGCTGCTGCATTGCCTTGGACATATCATTGTGTCTCAGCCACAATCAACTTTAGGAGTTGACAGGGGAGGATGTGAGCTTCAGATACTTTCGCTATTCTGGAACTATTGCTGTATCAGTTCCAGAAGGATGTTGCACTGAACGTTCAGTATATAAACATATATCCAATTCATTTTTAAACCTTTGTCTTATCTTTTCTGCTTGAGTTGAGATACTGGGGATGGGGCCAAAGTATCTATGTAGCTCTTTAGTGGCTATAAGAAGGGTGGCTTAGAAAAGTAGTGTTTTTAGATGCAATGCAGTCCATAAGAAATAAATGGTTTACACTCAAATATGGAGCAGAGTTCTCCCATGGTATGGCCACGTCAAAAGGGGATCTCTTACCATAAGAACATATTGGTCTGAGGGAATTCCTGCCCCCCATGACATGACTGATTACTGGTCAGTTTATACATAGGGGAAGTGAAAAGTGCAGAACACACTGCTATGCAATTAATAAAACGGCTGCCACATGCCCATCTCTGTGTATGCATCTGTGCATGCTGGCTTGGGCATGGACAAAGTCTATTGCCCTAAACTGGAAGACCATTCAAATAGCTACATGACATCCCCAAAAAGGTGTAGGTCTCTTCTAGAGAAGCTACACAGTATATTTTTTATTAATTTGCATACAAAGGGTCTCAAGTGAAAACCTTGCTGGATACTGCAAAACAAAGATCAAGGTAGAGTGATGCCTATCACTCTAAGAACTGGGGCAGAATTCACATACAGCTCCCCCCCAAAAATGTTGCTTTTCTTGCATTTATGGCTGATGTGGATCCATGTGTCTCAATAATATAGTACGGATAAGTGACAAATTATAGTGTTGAAACATGCAAGGGGCAGTTCGTTTGTGTGTGTGTGTTTAAAAAAAACCCGCTATCACAATCTTTCCCCTGATATACGAATTTTGTATGTATAGGGAGGACACTGAAATTTTCAATCTCCAACCTGTAATCTGAAGTGGTACAGTCCAGCAACATATACATCATGTGGGGCTTCTAACAATGAAGCTCAACTTAATTCATTTCAAACTGGCTTTTGGGTGCGCTATGGGTGGAGATTACCTTGGATGGCCTGATGGAAGATCTCTAATTGCGAATTGATAGAGGGAGTGTGCCTCTTTTGGTCCTTTTAAATCTCTCAGCAGCTTTCAATACTATAGACCATAGTATCCTTCTGGAGTGCCTGAGGGGGTTGGGGGTGGGAGGCACTGCTTTGCAATGGTTCCGCTCTTACCTCTTGGGCAGATTCCAGATGGTGTCCCTTAAAGACCATTGCTCTTCAAAATATGAACTTTTATATGGTGTTCCTCAGGGCTCCATATTGTCTCCAATATTGTTAACATCTACATGAAACCGCTGGGAGAGATCATCGGGAGATTTGGTGCAGAATGTTATCAGTATGCTGATGACACCCACGTCAACATCATTGGAAGAAGGCATAACCTCCCTAAATGCCTGCCTGGAGGTGGTGATGGGTTGGATGAGGGATAACAAACTGAGACTGAATTCAGATAAGACGGAGGTACTTATTGTGCGGAACTCAGAACTTGGGAGATGGGTTTGATCTGCCTGTTCTGCATGGGGTCACACTTCCCCAGAAGGAACAGGTACACAGTCTGGGGCTGCTTCTGGATCCAAGCCTATCCCTGGTGTCCCAGGTTGTGCCAGAGGTGCTCTCTATCAGCTTCTGGATACGCCAGTTGCATCCATTTCTTGTAATAAACAACCTAAGGTCGGTAGTACATAAGCTGGCAATCTCTAGACTTGACTATTACAATGCACTCTATGTGTGGCTGCCTTTGTACATAGTCCTGAAACTGCATTTGGTACAGAATGTGGCAGCCAGGTCATCTAGGAGAGCCCATATTACTCCTGTATTAGAAGAGCTACACCAGTACATTTCCGGGCACAACACAAAGTGCTGATTATAACTTATAAAACCCTAAATAACTTAGGCCCTGGATATTTAAAAGAACATCTTCTTCACCATGAACCCTACTGCCCAATGAGATCATCTAGAGAGGTTCATTTGTAGTTGCCACCGGCTTTTATGGTGGCTATGCAGGTACGAGCCTTCTCCATTTCTGCCCTGAGACTCTGAAATGCACTCCCTGCTGAAACAAGAGTCTCCCCATCAATGACAACTTTTAAAAAGGCAGTTAAGGCACATTTGTTCACCCAGGCCTTTAATTAAATTTACAGTTTTTAACCTTGAGTTACATTTTAAATTATTTTAATGCTTTATCCTTTTAATTTTGTTTTAATTTGTATTTTATTGTAAACCACCCGCAGACATAAGTTTTGGGTGGTATAAGAATAAGTTAAATAAATGAACTCTAAAGCTAAGCCAGCTCCATACTAACTGTTAAAATGCTCTTCGAACAGCTCATATATGAATCATTCTTAGTTTTAGTCACATAATTACTCACTTCTCATTAGGAATGGTCTTTTAGCCACTATTTATTTATTTATTTATTTAGCATATTTTTATACCGCCCTAACCCAAGGTCTCAGGGCTTATACATCTGGTCAACTAGCACATTGACCAGATGTATAAGCAAGGACAGCAACTTAAAACATAGCTGTATATGCTACAAAGAGGATCAAGATTCCCCGGCAGTTTATAGAACTATACAGTACTCTGCAACACAAGAGAGCTGATCTTGTGGTAGCAAGACCCTTTGCTAAGAAGGGTCTGCCCTGGTTTGCATTTAAATGGGAGACTACATGTGTGAACACTGCAAGATATTCCTCTTAGGGGATGGGGCCACTCTGGGAAGTGCACCTGCCTGCCTGCACACAGAAGGTTCCAAATTCCCTTCCTGGCATCTCCAAGAAAGGACTGAGAGGGACTCCTGCCTGCAACCTTGGAGAAGCCACTGCCAGTCTGTGTAGACAATACTGAGCTAGATGGACCAATAGGTCTGACTCTGTATAAGGCAGCTTCCTATATTCCTATTAAGCACTGCATTCTGTTATACCAATATGTTTTGTTATAAATTATTTTTCCCAAATGAAAGCTGCAAATAAAAGCTGGCAGCTATTCGCTACAGATGGCAGTAGCTAAAGCTGCATTTTATATTCTCACTCTCTGGCATGCTCTACACATGGACTTGAAAGGGGTGGTAGAATCCTAAGGTGGTGGAATGAACTGTACCACATCAGAATGCAGATAAGAGATCACATTTCTGAATGTTCCTCTGCATCAGGGGTTCCCAATCATGGGTCCCCAGATGTTGTTGGACCACAATTCTCATCATCCCCAGCCACAATCGTCGAATGGTCCAACAACATCTGGGAACACAAGGCTGCTCTGCATGAAAACTCTCTGCAAGCAGAAAACTAGTGCAACAATGATCAGGCCTAGTTAGAATCTCTCCCTGTCTGGTGTGCTAACTTTTTACTTGTAGGGTGTTCTGTTTTTAAAACAAAAAAAACAAAGGGGTGCACTCCTCTCTCTCTCTCTCTCTCTCTCTCTCTCTCTCTCTCCTGCCTTATTCTGCTACATGTGAAGGTCAGTAGTGGACAGACTAGGCTTCCACCACATGTCCAATATCTGAAGCATGTTTCTGAAATAAGAAACGTTTTTAGTGTATACAGAGGCTGATGTTTTCCATTACCACACAGTTGTCTAGTGATCTGAGGTTTTGAACAAGTTTTTACTCAACGACATATTTTATAAAAAAAGAAATACTTGCAAGGAGTAGCCATCAACAGTGAGAGCATTCATACATGATATGCTGAAGCAGCGGGGAAAAGAAAGACCGAGCCACAAAAAACCCCACCAGTCTTCTGAAGCAAGTCTGACCAATTTAGACTCTTGCTTTAGAAGAGTGGGTAGAAAAATTCCCCTTGCAGTGAAATGAGGAAAGGCAGGTTCACCTTGAAACTGCATCTTTGTTTTTTAAATTTTACTTTTTTCGTTTTCAAAGAGCAACACATTCGCTCTGCTTGCATATACATTTTTATGACTTATGAATCATGACATTTAATTTTCTTCATCAACATTAGCAGGTATTTATTTACAATAATGGTTTACAGCTTATCTAGTACTAGACAAATTTCATATTACAAAATGATTGCTGAGGGGAGGAAGAGTGTTCATTTGCATTTAAATTCACTTTTAAAACAGTGAAATCCTGCCACCCTCTGGACAGCCATGAAATCAAGAGAGGTCTCCTGCGGCAGCTAGCCCTGAAATGCACTGGCAAAGCAGGCTGTCCTGATGAATATTAAGTACCAAGCTTTATACATAGAATTGCTGGTATTAAACTATAGACAAAGCCATCAAGGTCATTTTTGCAAGCAATGGCTAACCATGCCATATTACTCTTATAATTTCACATGCTTCATATTTCTCAGTTATCACTTTATTGTTCATTTTTGCATTTGCTACAAAAACATCACAAAACATGAGCATGATCTTTGTTAAAAGTTCTTGTACTGATTAATGAACACTTGCATGCAATTGCTGGTATTAGCCATAAATTCAGAAAACTGTGAGAATGTGAAGGCTCTATTACCATTGCATGCAGTTAACAGCATGATTGAGAAAGTTATTTCCCCCATTTTGAAGTTCTCCATTTACTTGGGTTATAATAATTATTGTACATAAGGGACCTGGTCCAGTTTAGAGTTATGAGCAACCAGTGCTGTGTAACAAGAGATGGCTTCAGATGGGGAAATGCATCCCCATGAATATTTAAAAACAAAACAAAACAACCAGGATGAGCATCCAGGTGTGGATGGGGATGCATATGGGGTGTGCAGATGTGCATCTCCATAAAAATCACAGATATCTCTTACTGGATTGGAGCAAAGATTTCTAATGCATTATATGATGTCCATAAGCCATAAATGTCTCACAATTGAAAGTTCTAAGTGTCTAGACATTGCAAGTTTGGGGAAGATTGCAGGAAACTGTATAGTACCTTGTCTTGGCTACAGAGCCTAACTCTTGTTGTGCTTGGATGAGATCAGCCAGCTGTTTCTGAAGTGCCATGTCTTCACCTTGGGTGTGTCTTATGAAGGGATGTTCTAAAAGGTGTGTGACAGATGGACGCTTTTCAAAATCCTTGATAAGACACCTGCAAAATGCAACAATCATGTTCCTTATACATGGATGAACCCACATATACAGTTTTGTGAAAATTAATTTCAGCCATTGTTAAATATCCCATTTTTGCTTTTGGCTGTAGATCATGTAACTGGTTAAATATTTGGCTGTCTCACATACAGAAGGAAACCTGAAAACATTATTTAATCTCAGCAGTATTACTAATATTAGTGTATCACTATACATAAAAGATAAATATCTAAACAACAAAATACATAGTTTAAGGAAATTTAGAATATGAGGTTGTAACAGATTTATTTCCTCTGTGGTATTGTTTTACAGTAAATTTGAGGGAAAATACTGAAATCTTCATACATGTTCTTGAACTAGATTTATGACTGAGTAATGACTATTGGGAGTGTTGGCTATGTAAAACAAGCCAATCAAAACTGACAAGATTTATTCTATATTATATTTAAATTGAAGCTCCCATGTTTCAAATAACCATGGTGGTTATTTGAAAGATCAGAAGCTCCAGCCCTACTAAAGTCAGTTGCTGTGACTAAGTCCCACTGAAACTAATATAAAAACTTAGTCCAGACAAACATAGGTCCCACATTTTCAATGGGATATAGGGGCTATATCATGTTACAATGTACACATATTCAGGTGCTGCTTTGTACATAAACATTTGTTTGTGAATGACTATACATGCATTTATTTTAAAGGTCAACTGACTTGACTCAGTAATGTTAACTGCAAATCATTTGAGAACCAGTGAACAGAAGCTCTAATGAATCATCATCATCATCATAATTCTTGACCCCATCCTATGCTTTACAATTTGATTGACTATAAGTTTCCAGATTAGCATATTTAATTTTATATTTCAAATTTACCAGTATCCTCTGATGTATTTCATATAAATGTTTTTTTAAAAACACACAACAAAACAAAACCCCCACACTGCTTTAGGATAAGCAATGAGAGCCATTCTACACAAACAGTCAGCCCCTGCAGCTCATCCCTTAAAAAAACCAAAAACCTCAACAGGTGATCAGCATCAGTGACAATACTGTTTCCTATCTCATCCATATTACATATTTCATGAATAACAAAAGGGCAAATATACTTACATCTCACAAAGTTCAGACTCACCTTACAGTATTTAATATTTTAAGAGAATATTAAAACATGCTTCCCAAAGTCATCCAGTAACATCTGCCTGCTGGAACAACTTTTATGTATTTTGTCTACCAGAGCCCTTCTGAATATTCCAAGGGAAGACAGTCTGGAAATGTTCGGTTTCCCAAATGATCAAGAGGCACTTTGTGTCTGTTTGAACTGGTGCCTCCTGATACAAAAACTAAAGCAACAAAACCTACCTCCTATCCATCCTCCAACTGCAGAGGTTATAAATACCACTCCTGCCCTCCCATGGAAATAAATAAATCATTTGGCTTTTATAGGTTCTGCTTTCTTGTTTTGTTACCTATCATTTTTAAAAAGTCAATGTGGCCTCATATAAAATATTATACTTGTCAGTCTCTAAAAATTTATATCCCCTTTAGAAAAGGTGTTATGTCACTCAGCACTAACCACTGCAGTAAGAGAACACCACAAACTATTTTAAACATGTTGATTTTTAATGGCACAATTGGTTATTCAGCCAAATGTCTAAAATCAAAGGTCAGTATGAAAAAGGATCCAATTAGAAAAGTACTATATATGCACCCCTACAAGCTGTTTGGTATGCCAGAGCTAACTCAGCTTTGGAAACCATGAAAGAGAAAAGACTAATCACAGCCGAAAATTTCTTTCGCTACCAGAGCTCAATCCATACATGCTGAAATTCACTACATATAATGGTCCAATGGCCACAGCCACATGGAGGAAGCTATATATCAGCTGATGGAGCTACAAAATGTCTTGGCAATGATTAATGTGGGAGGGAAGAAGCATGTCCCTGTGTTTTCATGAATCACCACCAGAAGCTGAGGGATCCCTTTGGCTCATGCATTAAAACTTCTATACAGCTGCAGCCATGGAAACAGTCCACGTGGAATATTTTAGTGGGTGCTGCCAATGATCTGATCCGAACCCAGGCCAAGCAAGGCAGAAGGCAACAAGGTAGGGCAGAGGCACGAGTTCTAAAGGAAACTGTTGCACCAGCGAAGTGCTGGTGCCAACAGAGTCTATGTAGCTGATAAGAGTCCCACAGTGGACATAGGGTCAGCACTGCTCCAGGGCTCCTCCAAGGGGACAATCAACTCCAGCTCTTTAGCTCCAAAGGACTGGAGGGCTAACATCAGAGGTCCAAGCTGTCGGATCTCCCCTGGCTCAGAGTCTAGGTGAACTGTAAGAGATATCAAGGTGGCTTACCTTATGAAAACAGTCTTGCAAGGTCAGGGCTGATTTATTCAAAAGCAGTTTGGGGGTGAAGTAGCTGCTTAGTTGGTTTTCAGCACCAAAATTGCAAGCAGGGGAAGTGTTAAACCATCCCGCACTGTGCACCCCACACCTGAGCTAAGTCAGACACACAGCTGTTTTCAGGCTTAAAGGGCCACTTCCAGACCACTTCCACTTTAAGTTCAGGTGAGTCTACAGATCAGTTAAGCTACAGATGCGTTTACAGTAAAGCGTAGTTTCATACTTAATGTAAAGTGATACATTTGGGGGCAAAAAATCCTAACTTCACATATTCCTGGCGGGGTCTGAATGAATGGTGATTAACCAGTAAAGACATCTTGGAGTTCTGGCATATAGCTTTATGAAAATATCAGCTCTGTGTGCACGACAAACTAATACCAATTTTAACTGCGATGGTTTACCCCCAAGAATTCTGAGGGTTTTTTAGTGTGGTTAAGGTGATGAGAATCATTCTCTCTCACATAGAACTGCAGTTCTCTTGGCTGCTAAGCAAGTTTAAGCCTATTTGCTCTTTCAGATTCCATGTTGGTTTTGCAAAGTCATCCTCTCCTGCTCAGAAGACTTTAGGCTAAACTATTTAGGGGTGGGTCCACAGTGAATTCTCTAAATATTTCAGGCAATGTTTTGTGAGCAGCTGTCACTCTCATTTCTTAAACTGATCTAGCTCTCAATCTCCTAACCCCTAAGACGGGTCAGAAACTATTGACACGCCTCCAGGAGGGACTCTTTGTATGTACAGAGAAAGAGCAGGACAGCAGGAGGAAGGAGAATGGAGACAGCACTCTGAGGAATCTTTGGAAGGAGACTAATTTAATGAAGATCATCCTACTAATGATTTTCCAGACTGCAGACCACTTCTGTTATTTCACAGGACATAATTCATTTAGTTTATGTGAAGAAGAGCAGGGGTTTGCAGCCTTCCAAAATCATTGGTGAAAGTGGGGGAGTGTATTTTCTCCATTCTAACTCTCATAGACCACAGACACCTGTCTTCCTTGTCAGTTTACAAACAAGAAAGGAAAGCATGTTAAGTTCTCCCTCATCTACTAGAGAAGCTGTTCTGGCAGAGCAGCAGCTATTTTGTGCATTCTTTGGGTGTAGCAAGGTTGGAGTGGGCCCAGAGACAAGATTTTAAAATCCCCCCCCCCGAAGCTCTGCTCATGAAGTAAAGAGATCTTAAATGAGGCTGAATAGTGGTAACAAAAAGCATACACACACACACACACACACACACACACACACACACACAGGGGCGTAACTAGGTTGGAGTGGGATTCTTAACAAGATTCTTAAATGCCCCCCCCCCCCGAGAAAAAAAATTTTAATGACTTCAAAAGGAAGATCGGGTAGGCACTCTGTGCTTGCTAAGGAAATCAAAACCTGTAGCTGATGAATGAGTCTTCCTGCTGCGGGGTTAACTGGATAAGTCTGAAAAGGGGCGCAACGTCCCAGAGAGGAGGGGTAGGGGCATGGCATAGACTACAGCTGTAGGAACAGAGGAAAGGCATGTATTGTGTGGCTATCCAGTGGAGGTGATGATCGAGATAGGGGGTGGTGTGTCTTGGAGGCTGTGCGAGTGCTCTGAAGAAGGATTCGAGGTGGGTGGGGAGACTTTCCCACCACCACGCCGGGGAAAGCAGGCGAAGCGCTGCTGTTGATCTCCCCCTGGAGAGTCGCGCCTGGCTGGCATCCCTCCAGCCTTCCTCAGCGGAGGGAGCATTATGCAATCACACCCCCTCCCCTCCTTCCCGGCTTTGATGGGATGGAAAACAAGGAGAGAAGGAGACATAACATTTCTCTCCTCCTCCCCACCCTCGTCCCCCCGCAGAAGTAGCAGCTGCAGCAGCAGCAGCTCCTCCCGTCCCGGTTGCCTTGGGGGAAGAAAGGGGGAGGGCTCCTCTCGTGTGCTCTTTGGGCACCTCCGTGAGCTCTGCTGTCCCACGGCAAGAGAGATTGGTTTCAGCAGGAAAAGGAAGTCGATCGAGCAGGGACCGGGCGGGGAAGGGGGGCCGCCCCGCGTGGGTCTGAATCCCATTAGCGATCCGTGACATCCTCCCACGGAGAGGCAACGTCCAGGCCAGCAGGGCGATGGTGAGCAAGATTACGGGGCCGGGCGGCTTCTTCCCGTGTGGCGCACGGTAGCGCAGCAGCAGCCAGCGAGCTGCTGGACAGAGACGCCTGTAGGGGGCAGAGCGGGAATCGGACCCCGCCGGGAACTAAGTCTTAACACTCACGTCAATTTTGGAGGATGAATACAACTGAAGGAAGCCGGGAGGGTGCACAGCTGGGGGAGTCAGTCATGTGACTTGCCTCTGGGGGCCCCCCAAGACAGTGGGCCCCCAGACAACTATCTCCCCTTGCCCTATTATAGTTACGCCCCTGTCTTTCACAGTGCTTCTCACCTCTTGAAATTAGCAAAGGACTCTAGGGCTGCATACATTACCTGAGAGTATGTTTTGGGAGTCAGTCAGTGAGTCAGTCAGTCAGCGAGTGGGCTAAAAAGCTGGGCTAGGAGGCACTGCCCCAACAGAATCGGTCCCAATCCTGGCAGTTCTCACACACAGCCTAACCCAGGCTGGGTATCCCTAGCTTGGGTTAGGCTGCACATGAGAATAGCCTCATTTATTTTTAAAAGTGGACTACAAATATTACAAATAAATACCAAACTATAAAGAACTGCCAGTAGATTCAAGAAGATATTCAATATCCCCATGCCTTGAAAGGAACAATTTTCTCCTGAAGCAGGAGAAAATCATCTAAAGCATCTAATTCCTGCTAACTTGGCAAAGAGGCACCCTTTAACATGGTGATTCTCTTTATTGAGCAGGGGGAGAGTAACTGGCCCTATCCACACCCAGCACAGTACCTCCAGTGACTGTTGCTGGTGCCTATCTTAAGTTTCTTGTAGATTGTGAGCCCTTGGGGACAGGGATCCATCCATCTTATTTGTTTATTATTTCTCTGTGTATTATTTCTCCATGTATACTATTGTTAACCGCCCAGAGACGAAAGTTTGGGGCAGTGTACAAATGTAATAACTAACTAAATAAATAAAATAAAATAAAATAAACTGCACTGAGCCATTTTTGGAAGGGCGGTATAGAAATTGAATAAATAACAACAACAACAACAACAACAACAACAACAACCCAGTGAGGCACTACCATGACGTGGTTGTGGGGCTTGTGTGCTCTGATGAAGGTGAGAGCTATGCCAGAGGTCCAACCATACTGGACAGGTCTCATCAGAGGAGCCAGACAAAGAGTGCCTCTCCCATCAACAATATGGTGAGACAAAACTTTAATGAATCTATACCGGATCGGTCATTGCCCGGGTCAACAAGGACCGTGCCAAGTGCTATAGTCCCTGGACATCTGGTGGCAAGTGGGCTACAGGACTCAGGATCTTCAGTTAAGCAACCAGGGCTGGAGACAGCAAAGCTACTGGAAGAAACGTCGCTTAACCGAAAAAAATATACAAAAAATGCCAACAAGGAAATAATGATCTGCTATTACAAGTCTAGTCCAACTAGAAGAGGTTATTTAAAAAGAATGTACCAAATTTGGAAAGAGAAGCATCCAGATGCAGAAATAACAGAACAAAGGCTAGCAGACCAGAGAAGATTCATAATAAGAAATAAAGTATTCACAGGAGTTGAGCTGGAAGAACTGCAAAGAGCAACACAGGCTCAAGATATGGAAGAAGAATTACCACCAACTGAAGCAGTTGCTCAGGCGCAGATGGAGGAGGTGTTGGAAATAGAGCATACCACCGTTGCTGAACTGTTTCAAAACAAAACCAGGCAACCTCCCCTTTGCCTTCACCTCAAAAATCCGAATGCCGTTTAACAGAAAAGCAACAAGAACTAAAGCAAAAAATAACTGAGCACATGAACCAAACAACTACCAGGGTTCGACTTCCCACTCTAAAAACAGTTGCCAAAAAACAACTTGCTCAGGTATTAAAAGATGTCAATGCTGCACTTGCAGAAATAACAACCAATAATTTGCAAGAAACAAACCAACTAATGTACAGTGCAGCAACAATAACAACACAAGAGCTCGGATATAAGATCAGTGGACCTGTAAAAAAAGAAAGTAGTTGATCACCTAAATGGAAGATTCGATTAGAAAATAAAATCTCCAGGCTTAGATCAGATGCTAGTAAATTGAAAGATATGAACGACAAGAAGCTGAAGAATGAAAACACCAAACAGTATCTGATCCAAAAATACCACCTAGATTCAAGGAAAATTAGAGATTAAAATTCAAGGAAATAATAAAGCAGCAAATAACAGCAGTGTCAAAGAAGATTAGCAGATATGAAGCCAGAATTACACAACACAGGCAGAATCTCCAATTCCAGTCGAATCAGAGACGTTTCTACCAAAGCATAGAAGGAGAAACTACAAGAAACCTAGAAACACCAAATAAAGAAGAAACAGTGCAATTCTGGCGGAAATTATGGGACAATCCAATAGATTATAATAAAAAAGCAGGCTGGATGAAGGAGGTCAAAAAATGTAACCAACAAATGCAAGATCTAATAATGACACCAGAATTAATAAGTGAAAGAGCAAAGAAAATTAAAAATTGGACTGCGCCAGGCGACGATGAACTGCATGGCTTCTGGCTTAAACACCTAACAAGCCTTCATAATCAACTATCAAAACAGTTCAATCACATTATGAAAGGCGGTGATATTGAACAATGGCTAACAACTGGGAAAACTCATCTCATTATGAAAGACCCAGCAAAAGGTGCAGTTCCAAGTAATTATAGACCGATAACCTGCCTGCCAACCATGTTCAAATTATTAACTGGAATAATAGCAGATGAAGTGATGCAACACTTATTAACTAACAAACAGCTTCCAGTTGAACAGAAAGGAAATTGCCCGAACACCAGAGGCACAAAAGACCAGCTGCTGATTGACAAAATGATTTTAGAAAACTGCAAGAGAAGAAAAACCAATCTAAGTGTTGCATAGATTGACTACAAGAAAGCCTTCGACTCATTGCCTCATACATGGATACTAAATTGTTTAGAAACAACTGGTGTCAGCAAAAACATCCAGATATTTATTTAAAAAGCAATGAGCATGTGGAGTACACAGTTAACAATCAATGGCGAGGCACTTGGACAGGTTAGCATTAGAAGAGGCATTTTCTAAGGGGACTCACTATCCCCTCTATTGTTTGTAATCACCATGACCCCACTTTCACAAATACTAAACAAAACAAGCCTCGGATACCAAACATCTAAAACATCTAGTAAAATAAACCATCTGCTGTACATGGACGATCTGAAGTTGTATGGAAAGTCCCAGTCAGAAATCGAATCACTGCTAAACACTGTCCGTATATTCAGTAGCGACATAGCAATGGAGTTTGGACTAGACAAGTGTGCTGCATTAATAATGAACAGAGGGAAAATAACAAAACAGAAGGAATAGAACTGCCCAATGGAAGCAACATTAAGAACCTAGAAGAGAAAGAACATTACAAATACTTGGGCATTCTCCAGGCTGATAACATTGCACACACTGAAGTTAAAAGAAAAATTGGAAGTGAATACATCAGGAGAGTCAGAAAAATCCTCAAGTCCAAACTCAATGGCGGGAACATCATACAAGCCATAAACACCTGGGCTATACCTGTTATTAGATACACTGCAGGAATAATAGACTGGACCCAGGCAGAGCTAGAGACGCTAGATCGTAAGACCAGGAAAATAATGACCATCAATCATGCTCTGCACCCCCGCAGTGATGTCGATAGGCTCTACCTCCCTCGCAGCTCAGGTGGAAGAGGAATGCTGCAAATCCATCAAACAGTAGAGGAGGAGAAAAGAGGCCTTGAAGAATATATAAGGGACAGTGAAGAAGATGCACTTCAAATGGTCAAGAACATGAAACTATTCAACACCAATGAAACAAAACAGTCCTACAAGAAAGAACAAGTCAAGAACCGAGCAGAAAAATGGAGAAATAACTGGCTGCACAAGAACAGAACAAATGCAATAAGAGCAAAAGTAGAAAAATCCACAACAAACAGCAAGTGCCGCCTTTGTAAAGAAGCAGATGAAACAGTGGACCACCTGATCAGCTGTTGTAAGAAGATCGCACAGACTGACTACAAACAAAGGCATGACAAGGTAGCAGGGATGATACACTGGAACATCTGCAAAAAATACAAGCTACCTGTAGCCAAAAATTGGTGGGACCATAAAATTGAAAAAGTTGAAGAAAATGAAGATGTAAAAAATATTATGGGACTTCCGACTACAAACAGACAAACATCTGCCACACAATACACCAGATATCACTGTAGTGGAGAAGAAAGAAAAACAAGTCAAAATAATCGACATAGCAATACCAGGGGATAGCAGAATAGAAGAAAAAGAAATAGAAAAAATCACCAAATACAAAGATCTACAAATTGAAATTGAAAGGCTGTGGCAGAAGAAGACCAAAATAATCCCAGTGGTTATTGGCGCCCTGGGTGCTGTTCCAAAAGACCTTGAAGAGCACCTCAACACCATAGGGGCCACAGAAATCACCATCAGCCAATTACAAAAAGCAGCTTTACTGGGAACAGCCTATATTCTGCGACGATATCTATAACCATTAACAATAAAATTCTGGCATCCCAGGTCCTTGGGAAGGACTCGATGTCTGGATAAAACAAACCAGTCAATAACACCTGTCTGACTGTGTAAACAAGAAATAACAACAACAACAATAATAACTACCTCCCTTTGGCCATTCATTTGCACCCTGATCCAGTTGTCCCCCTCCTTTGAAATTAAGGAGGCACATAAGCAAGAACTCACTAGCCTCACTGAGACATTTTAAAACTGCCTTGCTTTGTCGTGTACAGTGAATGGGATAGGAAGTCCCGCCTCCACCATATCAATCAGCGGGGCTTGTCTGAAGACGGGAAAGCCGAAAGTGTGGTGGTGGACTCTTCCATGATTGCAATACTGGACTGAACCGGTCTCACAATCACGGAAGTGCCTGCCATCACACTTTGAGCTCTTCTCGCTTCAGACAAGCCTCGCCGTAAGCGTGAGCAGCAGGGTGTGCTGATGATTGGAACAGTGGAGACGGGATTTCCTCTCCCTACACCCTGCTATACAAGGTGTGATTTTATAACATCTGAAGGAGGCTCTTGTGTACACTAGAATGCACAGTAGATCCAAGCTTCCGGTGTTAACAAGCCCGTACCCTTTTATGTACAACTAAGTCCCACTTAAAGAATGCAGCTAATACCAGGATGTGGGATTGCAGCTTAATATAATTTTTTAGCTACCTCATCAGTCTGCTAAATGGGCAAAGAGGCACTCTTTAAAGCGGTTGCTCCCTTCTGTTTAATAGAGAGATAGCAACTGTCCCCTATTTATCATAGCATAGTGTCCTTCCCGTGGGTGTTCCTGGTGTCTGCCTTGTGTTTCTTTTTAGACAGTAAGCCCTTTGGGACAGAGAACCATTTTCTCATTTATTTTGCTAATGTAAACCATTTTGTGAACCTTTTTTTGTTAAGAATATAATTATAACAACAACATCAATGCAAATAAAATGACATACACAGGATCTCACATTGATGCTCTACATATGTTGTCCATATTTACATCTCGGTAAACTACTTTGATAAAGAAACTTCTTGCTCTAAGATGCCTTCTCCCCACAAATCTTTATGAAAAGATATACCATGCCATACATTAACAAATATTCACATTGACTAATATTATGGTCACCTTTTAGCCTGATAGCATATGACTAACGATAACAGGAGTAAAATATACCAAAAAGGAAACAAATGCAGCACAGCTTGGCCTTGATGAAAGTCAATCCATTACCTAATTTTAAATTCCAGCACCTTCCATCATGCTTTCTTAGCTTAAAATTAATCCTCAGAATTCATTAGTGTCACTACATTAAACTTAGGTTGCAGCCATTTACTGTCTGTTAGGTTACCAAATCTTACATCCAGGTTCCTAAATACCAGTTTCATTCTGTCACCATTACAGGCAAAGATTAAGCATTTATTAAGCAGGAACAAGGAACACACAGGCCTGCCTCAGACAGCCTCTGAAATTTCACTGGCTGCTTGCATTTAGATGATAACATTGTGGGAATAGCTGTGCCTCAACAATGTAAACAGCCATTTTGCAGCCAGCAAGTCAGAAGACTGAAAGGGGGAGCTATTCATCAACAGTGTGGTGATGGGAACAAATATTTACAAATGAATAAATGGATAGAAATAGATTTTCAACATCAGCAAAGGGGTGGAATATCTTGTCTGACACATCCCACTCCACCAGGGGTGTGCAGATCAATTCGCTAATAAGTAGATCCACCGTGAATCGGGGCAATTCGCTGATTCGTTCATGAATTGGATTACCCCTTGAATAAAGGGGCTGATTCGATCGTGAATCGAATCATCCCTGATTTGTGTGGACCAATTTTCTAGAAATTCATTTAGCAGACACCATTTTGTCTCCAAGATTTTCGATTGCTGATTGGTGTCCTGGCACTGGTTTCCTATTGGCTTGAGATCTCCTTGCTTCTTGGTTGTCTAGTTGTCTTTCAAATCAAGTGTTGGCAGTGGCAACTGTGCCCCCATAGGCGGGGGGGGGGGCAAGGAGGGGGGAAGCCAAAGGAGGGAGTTTCAAAATGTATATGTGGGGCTGCTTGGAAGCAGAGAGAGAGATTGCTTTTGTGCCTCAGGAGAGGAGAGGAGAGGAGAGCACAGAGAGAGACTGCAGCAGCACAGCAGCAATAAGCAGAGCATAGAGACTGTGGTCTGGGATTGCCTGCCTGGCTTGCCTGGTCTTGGCCTGACAGTGAGTGGAGAGACAAAGTACCTGCACTGTCTCCCTTTAAAAAAGAAATTAACCCTTTAATTGCAGTGCCTGCCAACTGCTTTACCTCCCCCACCACCACCGCGCACACACAAACTTGTTTCCAGCAGCACCAGTGCCTTTAATGGGGTTCTGCTTGGATTTTTAAATTATTATTCTCGCTTCTAGCCAGCCCCACACCCAGTGACATTAATAACTGGGGTGTTTTAGTTCCCTCCCCACCCACCCCGCAATTATTTTAAAATAGTAACAGCAGTCCAGTGGCTTAATTGGGTGCTGTTTGGCATTTATATTTCCTTGTTTGGTTTTCTCTCATTGCTTGTAGCCACTAGCCAGTAGGGGTGTGCAATTTGGATTTTCGGTGATTCGGTTCGGGACCCGAACCGAATCACCCCTGTTCTGTTTTGTGCCCGAATATGGGCCACCTGAATCACCCTTGATTCGGTTCGGATTTGGATTTAACCCAAATCCGAATCCGAATCGATACGGGGGGGGAAAAGGGCCCAGGGGCAAAATTTTGGGGTAGGGTGTTAGTGCCCAATTGGTGGAAGCTACCACCCCAATTTCAGGGGGATTGGGCAAAGGGCTGATTTTTTGGGAATATTTGAAGTTTTAGTGACTTTGGGGCAGTTCGGGGGCATAGAATGGGATCTGGGCAAAAAGAGTGGGGTGGGGTGGTAGTGCCTAATGGGTGCAGACTACCACCCCAATTTCAGGGGGATTGGGCAAAGGGGTGATTTTGGGGGTTTTTCTGAAGTTTTTCTGAAGGGATGTTATTCCCTTATTTTCTGAGGTGTGAATTCTCATTCAATGATAGCAAATGAGATTTTTTCAATTAAAGAACTCTCATGACCCCACTTTCACTTTTTCACACTCGCATTTACTATGAATATGATGAATGAATCAATCTACCACAAAGCACTTTATGAAGAAAAACCTCAGAAAATCAACAAAATCCAGCCCTCTGGCCAATCACTCTGAAATTGGGGACGGGTGGTAGCCTCCACCAATTAGGCACTATCTACCAGCCCACCCCACGCTTTTGGGGCAGATCCACTTTCTGCCCCCAATCTGCCCCAAAGACACCAAAACTTCAAAAATTCCCAAAAAATCAGCCCTCTGCCCAATCTCCCTGAAATTGGGGTGTTAGCTGCCACCCATTAGGCACTATCACTCCACCCCATCCTTTTGGGGCAGATACACTTTCTGCCCCCAAACTGCCCCAAAGACAAAAAAACTTCAAAATTTCCCAAAAAATCACCCCTTTGTCCAATCCCCCTTAAATTGGGGTGGTAGCCTCCACCCATTAGGCACTACCACCCCACCCCACTCTTCTGCCCCAGGCCCCACTTTCTGCCCCAAACTGCCCCAAACTGCCCCAAAGACACAAAAACTTCAGAAATTCCCAAAAAATCACCCCTTTGCCCAATCCCCCTTAAATTGGGGTGGTAGCCTCCACCCATTAGGCACTACCACCCCACCCCACTCTTTTTGCCCAGATCCCATTATATGCCCCCAAACGGCCCCAAAGTCACTAAAACTTCAAAAAATCCCCCAAAATCGGCCATGAGCTGAATCACCCGAATTTTTCAGCCCCAAAATTCGGGTGATTTGGCTCGGCCCCGAAAAATATCAGGGGACATCGGGGGTGATTCGGTTCGGCCCCGAATCACCCAAAATTGCTCATTTCGGGCACAGATCGATCTGTGTCCGAAATTTTTTGCACATCCCTACTAGCCAGCCCTCTTTAATAACCGGGGTGCTGTGATCTCCTCCCCCAATTTTATTTTAGATAGTGAGCCCTTTGGGGACAGGGAGCCATTTCTGTTTGTTTATTTATATCACTTTTGGAACCTTTGTTGAAAAGCAGTATATAAATATTCACCGTATTTGTATTTAAATAAATGCTGCAAGCAGCACCAGTGCCTTTAAGTGGGTGTTGCTTGGAATTTTATTCCTTGTTTGTTTGTTTTATCTTAATAACTGGGGTGTGCTGTGGATGTGGTGTTTGTTTGTTTCGCAGCCCTGCTGCCACCCTTGCTGCTGCTGTCTGTGTGCTGCCTGCCTGTGCCTGGTGGTTTAATTTTTGGGGTTTTTTGGCTGGTGTGTGGTGCCCAGTCTGCCATGCTCCCTCTGTACTTTTTTGGATGTGCTTTTTTAAATTGTTTGGGTGGGTGGGTGTCTGATACTGGTGATATCTCTCCAGGAGAGTGGCAGCTCAAGATCTCTGTGTGCCGGAGGCAGGGAACCAAAATGCTGCTCCCCATCGCAGACACCCTCCTTTCCTCCTTTCCCCTTTTTCAAAGTGGGGGTCAAGAGGGCCTCTTACTGCCTGGTTGGCACCCCAGTAATCTGCTGTCTGAGGCAACTGCCTCACCTCTTCCCGTGGAAGGGCCATCCCTGCTCCAGGGTTTTAGACAGAGTCTTTCCCAGCTGTATATACTAGGAATTGAATCTGGAAACCTTTGTGTGCAAAGCAGGTACTCTGCCACCAGGCTACAATCCTTTTCCAGAAGGATGTAACAGTTAGCTACAGTTAACTGTTAGTTTTACCTGCTAACTGGGCAAAGAGGCACCTTTTAACGTGGCGATTCTCTTTATTTAGCAGGGGGAGAGTAACTGGCCCTATCCACCCCCAGCACAGTACCTCCAGTGACTGTCGCTGGTGTCTATCTTGTGTTGTTGTTTTTTAGAATGTGAGCCCTTTGGGGACAGGGAGCCATCTTACTTATTATTTCTCTGTGTAAACCACCCCGAGCCATTTTTGGACTGGCGGTATAGAAATTGAATTATTGATGATGATGATGATGATGATGATGATGATGATGATGTAAGGCTGCAATCCTGAGTATATGAGGGAGTAAGCATCATTTATTTCCAGGTGAAATACAAAGCCTTATAAAGCCCTTAATGGCTTGTGACCAGGTTATTTAAGAGAGCGCCTCCTTTGTCAAGAACCCTCCCGCCTTTTACAGTCTTCTGGAGAGGTCCAGGTCCAGTTGCTACCAGCTCATCTGGTGGCAACTCAGGACCGAGCTTTCTCTGTGGCTGCCCCAGGCAACCCTGCTGAAATAAGAGCATCTCCTTCTCTGTTTGTTTTCAAGAAGACCCTCAAGACTCCCATTTTCTCGCAAGCTTTTAATTAGCATTAATTTTAATAACCTGTTTTAATCACTGTTTTATACCATTGTTTTAATTGTGTATTTTAGTTGGTGTTGGGTTTTTAATGTTTTAAATCTTGTACACCGCCTACAGGTGTACATATCAGGCAGTATAAAAATATGATTGATTGATAAATAAGTAAGTAAATAAATACATAAATAAGAAAGTAAATAAATAAATAATGGTCACTCCCACCCACTGCAACACAACTGGCAGCTCACCCCGCCCTGGTCATTGTGGCCAGCCCCAGATGTGTCACAGTCTGCCCATTAGTGCTGCTGTTACATGCAGATATGCAGACACACCACTGCCCACTATGACCGATGATGAGATGATATAGACTGGTGCCCTGACCCATGTTGCAGGCTGTCAGCCAGGGCCCAGCACCAAACTGAGGCTATGGTGTGTTATCCAGATGCAGGCAGGCAGGCAGGCAGGGATGTGTGCTTATGCTGGAGATGGAGAAGAAGAGAAGACATTCTCATGGTAAGAGATTATCTTCATTCTTCATGTCGGGCTTTGAGAGTTCTGGTCACTGCTGGTCTGCTCTGCAGTCTGCAATCTTCATTGCAAGGTGTACTCAGTCAGTCAAAATATGGCTGAAGAGGTTGTAATAGTTGAGCTGCTAAGTCCTATTTCTGTATGAGAGAACAACTTGTGATGCTACTGCAGGGAAAGGCAGGCACACTGTGGCTGCCTGGCAGTGGATTCTGGGTCAGTGATTCTTTTTTGGCTATCTTTGGACTGTGTGTTTAGCAAAATGTGGTGTTCTGTGTTGGGAGGGACTGTGTGTGCTTCTGTTCTGCAGTATATTGTTTTTCAAGGCAGGGTTGCAAAGTGTGTGCACTCTGCTTGTTTTGCCCATAGGGAACAATGGGGAACTCAAAACACCCCATTCAACGCCAACACACACATACGGCAACACCATGGCAGATGATGAGATATGGACTGGTGCCCCTGACCCATGTGACAGGTTGTCAGCTGGGGTCCAGCAGCAATCTGAGGCTATGGTGTTATCCAGACACAGGCAGCAGCTGCTTGCCTGCCTGCCTACCTTCCTTGAGTTGTGGTTTGGTCAATGGTCTGCTTGTGAGATGGTGTTGTGGTGGTGAGAAGTGGACAGTAGCAGCTCAACTCACGTTCTCTCTCTCTCTCTCTCTCTCTCTCTCTCTCTCTCTCTCTCTCTCTCTTATCTTCTTGGTGATTGCTGTGAGATGAGCCACATGTCTGGCCTTGTGAGAGTAACTTGTGCTTCACTCACTGCTCTCGTCTGCCCTGCAGTCTGCATTGCAAGGTGTATTCCATCAAAATGGTGGCTGAAGAGACATGGCTGTAGTTGAGCTTATGGCTATGCTTGCTGCCTGCTAAGGGAGCTGCTCTGTTGTGGCAGCTGTTGTGTGAGAGAGCAACTTGTGCCAACGATGTTATTGCAGCACAGACACTGTGGCTAGTGCGGATTCTGGGTCAGTGATTCTTTTTTGGCCATCTTTGGACTGAGTTTTTGGCAAAATGTGGTGTTCTGTATTAGGAGGTACTGTGTGTGCTTCTGTTCTTCAGTGTTGCATTTTTCATATTGAAGGCACTAAATACAGTAGACAGGGCTGTAAAATGTGTGCTTAGCCCACAGGGAACAATGAGGAACTTGAATCACCCCATTGTTTCCCATGGGTAGGCCCTAGGGACACCAAAGTGGGTTGGGTGGTAGGGCATGACTAACCTACCTACTATCCAATCCATAAAGCAATCAGGCAATTTTTAATTAATTTTAGAATTTTATCTGGGTCAGTAGGTCAATGACCTACTGATCCAGATAAAAATTTTAAAAATCACCTAATTGCTTTGTGGATTGGCTGGTAGGTAGGTTGGTCATGCCCTACCACCCAACCCACTTGGGTGTCCCTAGGGCCTACCTATTGATCACCCAGGGGTGATCAATGGAGTGATTCAAGTTCCCCATTGTTCCCTATGGGGTGAATTTCTAATTTGATTCATCGAACCGACTGGCTATGGCTGATTCGCTAGCGAATCGAATTTGGTTTTCTGCTATTTGATTTGCTAGCGAATCAAATTGCAAAAAATGATTTGTGCAGAGCCCTACACCCCATCTTTGCCAAAGAAAGCAGTTCCTAATGGTGCCCTGTGTTATTATGGTGCCCTAAGTGGACAGGCCAATGCTTGCATTAATTTTTTGAAATGGGAAACTTATTCACTGAGCAGTTTTCAAACTTTCCACCTTCAGGAAATAGTCTCCCTTATTGAATCAACAGCAGAGGAAATCTGGATAAGCTCCCAAAGTATTTCATAATAGTGCTTCACATTTGTGTAGCACTTTTGAGTGTTCAAAGAACTTCACATGAATTTTCTTGTTATAATCCATACAACAACCCTGTAAGGTAAGTAAATATGATTAACCCAGGTGCAAAGGGAGGCCAGTGGCGGCCCCACTAGCCCTGCCTCCTGTGCTAGACATCAGCGTCAGACATCAGATGTAGGGAGCAAAGGTTAGCCATGCCCCCTGCGTCTGATGTCAGATGCAGCGGGAGTAGTTTAGCTTGCAAATGGGGCAGTGCGGCCCCATTTGGGAGCTAAATCCAGCCAGTGCCATGTTTGCAGCGTGGCCAGCCGTGGCTCTCCCTGCCTTTTATAGGTTCAGCCTGCTCCGGTTGCACTGCTAATGTGGCACTGGCTGATTTTGCTCCCCAATGGGGCTACGCAACCTCATTTGCCAGCTAAACTACATTCCTGCATTCCTGCAGGGGGTGTGGGTGGGGTGTGAGGTGCGGCCCCTGAAGGGCGGCGGTCTGGGTTCTTTGAACCTGCTCACGCAATGGTGGCTCTGCCCCTGGATTAACCTCATATGGGAGCTGAGAGGGAGTGGCTTGCCCACAACTGCTTAAGGAGTTCACGGCAGAGGCAATAATCAAACCAGGGAAGTTCTGCTTTACAGCCCAACCTCTTAGCTACTCTGGCACTACATCACAGCTTTTCTACACATGCAATGAGTGACTGTGTATTCAGGCAGGCAGGAAGTCCTGTGTATCTGTAGCACAGATGAGTAAATTTTTCAGAATTATGAGCCACAGGTATACAGCTATTTATCTGCACACAATTAACATCATTATGTATTGCTCATTTAGCTATCACAGAAGCTGCAAAATATTTTGCTCCTACTCTGGTATTAATATCAAACATAAAAGACACTGAAGCAACTACTTAGCAATCCATATACTTTGAAATACCAAAATCCTGGGACAAATTGACTTGGATTTCATTTGTCACTAACCTTTCTGGTTTAATGCTTTGTGGTTATGCTATCAATTTTCTCTCTCCATGCAAGCATGAGAGCAAGAAACTTAAAGACAGTGGCGATGAAGAATTGGGGCAGCTCCAGATTTCAGAAGGCCCTTGGCAGATTTCAGGAGCTCCCCTCCATGGGCCCTCCTACTTGGATGCCCCCAAGCTTTATGGAGTGACATATCTTGGTGCATGGGATTGGAGAGCAGACAACAGAGAGTCACTCCACCACCACTCTTTTACTACGGGCAGAGAGGTGATATCAGGGATCAGCAGAGTCATGATAAGGCCATGGGACACCACTCAGTGTGCTGAACATCACTGTAGTGTTTTGTAAGAGGAAGAGAGCAAACAGGAAACTCCTGACTTGGTACAACTAAATCTAGTGCCACCTAGTGGCTGAACCATAAGTCACTAATCCACACAAGCAGTTGGCCCTTCTCAGCTGCCCCTGACACCCAGCCCCATGAAGAATAAATCAGCTAAGGGTGTTTTGTAACACTATGCTGGATATTACTAACAGTCACCATGGCCCTAATCCTCTGGTGTCTTCTTGGGAGGGCTAGGTGGTATATAAAAGCAATGCAAGTCCATTGTGTAGTGGGCAGATGCATTTCACAAAATAAGTCGCAACACGAATGTTAATTTTCCCCTCCATTAAACACTTCAGTAGGCACAGCAAGGATTCTCCAGGCAAGGAAGCTGAACCACTCTGTGCTCCCTCGAGACAGATCCTAATGTTGATGACTGACAACATGTGGAATTATTTTCTCCCTTTACATATGGCCAATAATAATTTTAAAAACTTGTCTCTGTGTTACTAAGACCACTCTTTTTCAGACCCTCAAATTTATCTAGCTTTTTAATAAAAATTAAAGAGACATTAACTCTGGATTATACCACTTGCGTATGGAAAAGAGGGAGCGAAACAGCTATATCCTCTGAAATGAGGGAGCGAAACAGCTACATCCTCTGACAAGATCATAGTCTTGTCAGAGAGATTTAATCCATTTCAGTAAGAAATAACCTCTCAAGACCCAACAATTTAATCTCTACCATATCTAACAGAATGTTTTCATTTAAGCCAGCTTTTTCATTAGTTTTCAGAGTTGGGCAGTACTGTGTGGCGAAGAATGATATTCACAAGACCGGAAAAAGCAAGCTTTTCCAGCTTGCTTTTTGGAACTATTTCTAATGATTAAATCCCCACCACTCCCCATCTTCTGTCACATGCAAGCATCTGCCTGAAATGGTTCATCCCTGCCTCTGTCATATGTTGCTCTGACTTACACTGGGCAGTCACATGCGGCACACAGGTGGAAGAGAACAAGCGCGTCATGAATTCTTTTTGTAATCATGAACCTGTGATGTGTCTGCTCCTCCACATCTGCTTTCCTGCTCCCACACCTGCCGGTCCCCAGATTGCAGTATGAGATTGCTGTTTCTGAAACTAAACGAAGGAAAACAGAGGCAGCTTTGCCTGTAGCCATTTTTGTTTTCCTTCTGTTTTCAGCCATCATTCAATTGGACACATGACATCATTATGCATCCAAGCGGTGGAGTGCATCATCTATAGCAGCCCCTTCAATCAAATCACCCTCTGTAACTAAGGGTCCTGCAGGTCATGGGTCCAAAACTAGCCTTGATAAACCATACATTTTAAAAATAGTTCTTTTTGTGATTCTCAGATCCCACAGTGCAAGATTTGGAGTATTATATAGTATTCAATTATCCACTACATAATATACATTCTAGGACACAGGACACATTTATGTCTATATTGATCTGCCTTTTGGAACCTGGTATCATAAATTTCGAATTCTCCTTACTGGAAAAAGAAACACTCCACAACTGGAACACCACCAAACCACTGTTCTTAATAAATTCTCATGATGCAACATAATTCTTTGAGCAATTTTGTAATAATTTTAAGTTACAGAAGGCATTTGAAAATGTAAAAGACTCAGATTCAGTTCTGAGGAAAACATAAAGTTTGCAAGTGAATATATTCTTGAGCAGCCATGCAAACATTGGGGAATAATATACATCATATCTTTTGTAGCTTGAAGCCAGGGCTAGTATTTCCTCCTTTTCAGATATTATATTATATTATATTATATTATATTATATTATATTATATTATATTATATTATATGACCTTTTACCAGCTGCTATTGATTCGACAACTCCGCCCATTTCTCGAGGCGAATGACCTGGAAACAGTGGTTCACCAGCTGATAACCTCCAGGTTGGACTACTACAATGTGCTCTATGTAGAGCTGCCTTTGTACGTAGTTTGGAAACTTCAGTTAGTTCAAAATGAGGCAGCCAGATTGGTCTCTGGGGTATTCCGGAAAGACCACATTATGCCTGTTCTTAAACAGTTGCATTGGCTGCCGATAGGTTTCTGGGCAAAGTACAAAGTGCTGGTCATTATCTGAATGGCTTAGATCTGGGTTACCTGAGAGAGCACATTTCTCTATAAGATCCCCACCTCTCATTGAGATCATTATCAGAGGGGTCCGCCTTGGGGTACCACCTGTTCATCTGGTGGCAACCTGGCATCAGGCCTTCTCTTCTGCTACCTTTAGGGTTGCGGAACAGTCTCCCCGTGGATATCAGAGGATAATGTTCCTTGGAGGCTTCAGAACAGCCTTACAGACCCATCTTTTTAGCCTGGCTTTTAGTGACACCTAGTTTTAGTTTTAATCTGTTCTATGTGCTGTTAAATGTTTTTGGTTTTTTTTTTAAATTGTTGTGTATTTTTTTATTTTAGTGTAAACTGTCCTGGGCCACTTTAGGAGGAAGGATGGTATAGAAATCAAATAAATGAATTAAACTAAATAAATTAGTAAACTTTCCTCCTGTACCACAAAATGACCATGCACTCTCCCTTCACTCGTTGCTAGTTGATGTTCAGAAGAGTGTATATTTAGAAAAATGTATTTATATCTGCAGCATTTAAGCTTGTTTTTGTTTTTTGTGGTTTTATCTGGGAATTTCATGTCTGTCAAGTGAGTGAGCCAGTGAGTGAGTGCAGCCCAAGCAAATTTATAACGTAGGTTAGGGTTTTTAGCACTTACATTTATATACCGCTTTATAGCCAAAGCTCTCTAAGCGGTTTACAATGATTTAGCATATTGCCCCCAACATTCTGGGTACTCATTTTACCGACCTCAGAAGGATGGAAGGCTGAGTCAACCTTGAGTTGGGGTTGGGGTTATACATAGCATAACAATATCAGAAAGGCTTAGTGTTAGTAAGGCTGGGACCCAACCTAGTAAGCTACCTGTGACTTGCATGCTTAGACCGCAGAGCCCTCTGCAGATGCAGTAGGGCAGAGTTGCACAACTTCAGCATTCTTGCAGATGTTGGACTAAAACTCCCATCGTCCCTGACTATTGGTCACTGTGGCTGGGTATGATAGGAGCTGTTCAGCAACAGCTTCTGGGCCCAAGTTATGCAGCCCTGCAGTAGGGAACAGGGATCTACAACACCAGCCCTTGTCATTGGCAGGAAATATGCATCCTCTGTTGGCCAGGCCTAGAACAAATATTAAGAACCCTGGCTCTAGATCCCAGCTCCAACAACTGACCCTGGGGCCTTACGTTGGAGGACACACATTCCAAATAAGAACATAAGAGCAGCCCTGCTGCATCAGGCCCAAGGACCATCTAGTCCAGCATCCTGTTTCACACAGTGGCCCACCAGATGCTCCTGGAAGCCTACAGGCAGGAGTTGAGGGCATGCCCTCTCTCCTGCTGTTACTCCCCTGAAACTGGTACTCAGAGGTATCCTCCCTTTGAGGCTGGAGGTGGCCTTTAGCCCTCCAACTAGTAGTTGTTGATAGACCTCTCCTCCATGAAGTTATCCAAACCCCTCTTATAGCCATACAGGCTGTTAGCTGTCACCACATCTTGTGGCAAAGAATTCCACAAGTGGATTATGCATTGTGTGAAAAAGTACTTCTGTTTGTTGGTCCTAGATTTCATGGCAATCAATTTCATGGGATGACCCCTGGTTCTAGTGTGATGTGAGAGGGAGAAGAATTTCTTTCTATCCACTTTCTCCACACTATGCATGATTTTATAGACCTCTATCATGTCTCCCCGCAGTTGTCTTATTTCTAAACTAAAAAGCCCCAGGTAGTGTAGTCTTGCCTCATAAGGAAGGTGCTCTAGGCCCCTGATCATCTTGGTTGCCTTCTTCTGCACCTGCACCTTTTCCAGTTCTACAAGTCCTTGTTTAGATGTGGTGACCATAATTGTGCGCAGTACTTCAGGTGCGGCCGCACCATAGTTTTGTATAAGGGCATTATAATATTAGCAGTTTTATTTTCAACCCCCTTCCTAATATTTATTTATTTATTTATTTATTTATTTAATTCATTGTTGCATTTATATACCGCCTTTCGTTAAAAGACAACCCCAAGGCGGTTTGCAAAAGTTAAAACATACAATAAAAAGACAATAAAAATATTAAGCTAAAAAATATAAAAACAAACCAAATTTAAAATCTATAAAATACAAGCATAAAAACAATACAACAGGTAAAAACACACAGAAGCAGCAGTAAAAACGATTATGTAAAAGCCTGGGTAAAAAGCCAAGTTTTAACAAGCTTTCTAAAAGCCGTGATGGAGTCTGAGGAGCGAATGGCCACTGGGAGAGCATTCCAAAGTCTGGGGGCAGCAACAGAGAAGGCCCTGTCCCGAGTGCACGACAGCTGGGCCTCTCTCATTGTCGGCACCCGGAGCAAGGCCCCCTCAGATGTCCTCGTCAAGAGGGCAGCAACCCTTGGGAGCAGGAGGTCCCTCAAATACCCCGGGCCCAAACAGTTTAGGGCTTTAAAGGTCAAAACCAGCACCTTGAATTGGACCCAGAAACAAACCAGCAGCCAGTGCAACTCTTTCAGAATGGGGGTGATGTGCTCCCAACGGGCAGCTCCGGATAAAACCCTAGCTGCCGCGTTTTGCACTAGCTGCAGTTTCCAGATATTCTTCAAGGGCAGCCCCATGTAGAGCGCTACAGTAATCCAGCCACAACGTGACTAAGGCATGGGTAACCATGGCCAGATCTGTCTTCTCAAGAAAGGGACGCAGCTGGCACACTAGCCGAAGCTGTGCAAAGGCACCCCTGGCCACCGCCTCCACCTAAGCTTCCAAAAGCAGAGCCGGGTCCAGTAGTACCCCCAAGCTGCGTACTTGCTGCTTCAAGGGGAGTGCAACCCCATCCAGAACCAGTAAAATCTCCTCATCCTGATTGGCTCTCCTACTGACCAACAGTACCTCCGTCTTATCCGGATTCAATTTCAGTTTATTAGCCCACATCCAACCCATCACGGCCTCCAGCCCCCGATTCAGGACATCCACCGCCTCCCTAGTATCAGATGACAAGGAGAGATAGCGGTGAGTGTCATCTGCATATTGCTGACAACTCAGTCCAAGTCATATTGAGTTGCATATTGCTTACAACTCAGTCCCGGATGACCTCTCCCAACGGCTTCATGTAGATGTTAAACAGCATGGGGGACAAGACCGATCCCTGCGGGACCCCACAGGCCAACGGCCACGGGGCCGAGCATTAGTCCCCTAGCACCACCTTCTGGACTCTCCCCCCAAGAAAGGATCGGAACCACTGCAACGCAGTGCCTCCGATTCCCATACTTGAGAGGTGGCCCAGAAGGATACCATGGTCGATGGTATCGAACGCCGCCGAGAGGTCCAGCAGAACCAACAGGGATGCACTCCCCCTGTCTAGTTCCTGGTGTAGGTCATCCACTAGAGCGACTAAGGCAGTCTCAGTCCCATACCCGGGGCGGAAGCCAGATTGAAAAGGGTCCAGATAATCCGTACCATCCAAGACCCTCTGCAGCTGGGACGCCACCACGCGCTCCATCACCTTGCCCAAAAAGGGAAGGTTAGACACAGATCTATAGTTATCCAAGTTGGAGGGATCAAGGGAGGGCTTTTTTAATAGTGGTCTTACCACTGCCTCCTTGAGGCACGATGGCATCCTGCCCTCCCTTAACGAAGCATTAATGATCACTTCCAGCCATCTGCCTGTCACCTCCCTGGCAGCTTTTATTAGCCATGAAGGGCAAGGGTCAAGAGCTCACGAAGTCGCCCACACACTGCCCAGGATCTTGTCTACATCCTCAGGCCGCACCAACTGAAAAGAATCCAACACAACAGGACCAGATGGTACCAGAGGCACGTCTGCCGTAACTGCCAAAACTCTGGAGTCCAGGTCAGCACGGATGCGAGCGACTTTATCTGCAAAGTGACAGGCAAACTGATCACAAAGAGCTGTAGATGACTCCTCCCCCATTGTCTGGGGGGGGTGTGGAGCAAGGTTTTTACCACACGAAACAGCTCTGTTTGTCTGCACTGAGCAGACGCAATGGAGGCAGAGAAAAAGCATTTCTTCGCCGCCCCCACTGCCACAGAGTAGTCCCTAAAATGGGCTCTAGCCCGTGTTCAGTCGGATTTGTCATGACTCTTCCTCCAGCGTCGTTCTAGCCGTCCTCCAAGTTGCTTCATCGCCCTAAGCTCCAAGGAAAACCAAGGAGCAGATCGGGCTCCACCAAGCCGGAGAGGGCGTTTAGGAGCAACCGTGTCCACAGCCCGGGCCGTCTCTCCATTCCAGAGATCAACCAGGGCCTCGACAGGGTCACCAGCTCTGGACACTGGAAACTCCCCGAGGGCCATCTGGGGGCGGACCATCCTAATCGGCCCACCACCCCTGCAGAGGGCAGACGGAACAGACAAACTAAACCCCACCAGATGATTATCTGTCCATGACAAGGGAGTCGTCTCAAATTCCTCCACCTCCAGATCATTTATTTCCCGGTCGGCAAAAACCAGATCCAGAGCGTGTCCTGCCATGAGGGTCGGGCCCAATACCAATTGAGACAGGCCCATGGTTGCCATGGAGGCCATGAAATCCTGAGCCGCACCCACTAGGGGGGCCTCAGCATGGACATTGAAATCCCCCAAAACAATAAGCTTGGGGGGACCCAAGGCCACGTCTGCCTTCCCCCCCAATGATCCCTAGCATGGAATTGGCCTTTTTCACAGCTGCCACACATTTAGTCGACATTTTCAACGAGCTGTCCACCACGACCCCAAGATCCCTCTCCTTGTCAGTCTCTGACATCTCAGATCCCATCAGCATATATGTGAAGTTGGTGTTTTTGCCTCAATGTGCATCACTTTACACTTGCTTACAATGAACCACATTTGCCATTTGGTTTCCCACTCACCCAGTTTGGAGATGTTTTTTTGGAGCTCCTCACAATCTGTTGTGGATTTCACCACTCTAAATAGTTTTGTGTCATCTGCAAATTTAGCCACTTCGCTGGTCACCCCGACTTCTAGATCATTTATGAACAACTTAAAGAGCACTGGTCCCAGTACTGATCCCTGAGGAACCCCACTTCCTACCTACCTCCATTGTGAAAATTGTCCATTTATTCCTGCTGTTTCCTTTCCTTCAACCAGTTACTGATCCACACATGAGCCTGTCCCCTTATTCTATGACTGCTGTTTACTCAGGAGCCTTTGGTGGGGAACTTTGTCCAATGCTTTTTGGAAGTCCAAGTATACTATGTCAACCAGATCACCTTAATCCACATGCCTGTTGACACTCCCAAAGAACGCCAAAGGTTTAGTGAGGCAAGACTTTCCCTTGCAGAAGCCATGCTGGTTCTCCTTCAACAAGGCCTTTTCTTCTATATGCTTAACAATTTTGTCCATCAATTTACCCGGCACCGAAGTTAAGCTGACCAGCCTGTAATTTCCCATATCCCCCCTTGATCCCTTTTTGAAAATCGGAGTCACATTGGCTACTTTCCAGTCCTCTGGTACAGAGCTTGATTGTAGGGACAAGTTATATATTTTTGCTAGGAGATCAGCAATTTCACATTTGAGTTCCTTCAGAACTCTTGGGTGGATGCCATCTGGCCTTGGCGATTTGTTAATTTTTAGTTTTTCAAGACAGTTTAGTACATCTTCCCTTCTCACCTCAAATTGGCCAAGTTCCTCAGCCACTAAACCTGAAAAGCTCAATTCTGGAGAGGGTATATGGTCAGTATCCTCCACCGTGAAGACAGATGGCAAAGATCTCATTCAGCTTCTCTGCAATCTCCTTATCCTCCTTATTAATCCTTTCCACACCCTCATCATCTAAGGGTCCAACCGCCTCCCTGGTAGGTTTTCTACTTCTGATATATTTAAAGAGGTTTTTGTAATTCCCCTTAACACTTCTAGCTATATGCTCCTCAAACTCTCTTTGCACCCCTTATTGTCTCCTTGCATTTCTTTTGCCAGAGTTTATGTTCCTTCCTGTTCTCTTAATTTGGGCAGGACTTCCATTTTCTGAAGGAAGTCTTCTTCCTTTTATCGCTTCCCTGACTCTACTTGTTAGCCATGCTGGCACCCTCCAGAACTTGGTGGTACCTTTCCTCCTTCTTGGTATGCATTCCAACTGTGCTTATAGTATTGTGGTTTTAAATAAGTTCCATGGTTTCTGGAGTGATTTGACCCTCCTGACTTTCCCTTTCAACTTCCTTACCAGTACCCTCATTTTTGAGAAGTTCCTCTTCTGAAGTCCAATGCATCTGTGTTGGACTTCCTTGATAATTCTCCACTCGGATTTAATGCTGAACTGGATCACACTATGGTCACTGCTACCCAATGGTTCTGCAACTCTGACATCTCGCACCAGGTCCTGGGCACCACTCATGATTAAGTCCAAGGTTGGTTCAGTCAAGGTTAAGTCCTCTGGTTGGTTCAGAGACTAACTATTCTAAGGCACAGTCATTTAGCATGTCTAGAAATCTGGCCTCTCTGTTATTACCTGAATGTGAATTTACCCAGTCTATGTATGGGTAGTTGAAGTCACCCATTATTACTGCCCTGTCTCTCTTTGATGCCTCTCTTATCTGTTTCTCCAACTTCAGGTCACTCTCAGTGCTTTGATCTGATGGATGATAGCATGTCCCTAGTAACACATTTCCTTTCAGTCCTCGTAAAGTTACCCATAATGATTCTGTGGAGGGCTCCAGTCCAGTCTACCTAGGTTTTCTAGCTTATTGGAATCTATCCCTTCTTTGATATACAGTGCCATTCCTCCCCCACTCCTCCCCTCCCTGTCCCTTCTATAGAGTTTATATCCAGGAATAATCATGTCCCACTGGTTCTCACCATTCCACCAGGTTTCTGTTACACCCACTATATCTATGTTTTCATGAGCAAAACCCATAGACCCACACCTAGCCACTTATGGATATTTGGGAATAAGGTCTTGACTTTGTTCCTGGTCCTATTTGATTTAATTCTTCCACAACCAAATATGGGGTTAGTGACTGGTTAAATCCCCCAGGCTTGATCCTGATTCAAACTGGCAATTGCAAGAAAAAGTGGCGCACTCTCAGGGGTTTCCCCCCCTTCTAAACTGACTTGTATTTGTTGACTACATCCTGTAACTTCCTCCCGTGAGCTCCTCAACCCCCTAACCCGGCGGTGATGGTGAACATTTCTCTCTTCCTCTCTCTTCTCACTTTCCTCTTTCTCCACTTTCACTCCTCCTCTTCCTCCTCCACTAATGGCTGTGGCAGAAAGGAAACTGTCTTTTCTCCTTATGTCCCTGGTGCCTGTGACACTGCTATGGCACATTACCATTTTCCCAGGGCTTCTGAAGCATGTAATATACCATTGCAGTGGTCCAGGCTGCAAGGAAGGAGAAAGACCTCTTCCCTGCTACAGTAACAGCAGCAGCATCTGCTGCTAGGAAAGTGAGTGAGTGGGTGGGAATGGGGAGCTCGTCTTTGGATCAGATTAAAACCTGAGCTAGAGAGGAACTCAGGAGCAATAATGCTCAGCAATAATGCTCAACTTTGCATAGAAGGGAAGCATTATGAGTTGCCTAGGTTCACATTCTAAGCAAGGAACTACAAACTTCAACAATATAAATGGTCTTAAATTCTTTTACTAGATGTATGTCTTTGAAATAAGCGGGTGTTGCATCTGAATAAACACAATTAGATTCCGGATGTAAGTTTGGGTAGCTACCCACTGAAGCAACTATCTCCAGAGAATCATGTTGTGATTGCCAAAATGTATGGCTTGCAATCCAAATGAGCCTCCAGCCTACCAAAGCTTTCTGTAATGCTGCTCCCAGGAGGGTAGAACAGTTAAGGTAGCCCCATAGCTATTGGAAACTGTGCTGCTTTGATGCTAATTAGTACATTAGAATGCCTCCTCCTGGGCACAGAACTCTAAAAACCTTAAATTATTAGGGATTTGGAGAAAGCAACCTACTTTCTCTCACATCTCTCATCTGTATGGTAAACATAGATCCTCTGCAAAACTACATGACCAAGAGCTATTGCTCTTGGGCTGTTTTTATCTGGTGTGCATTGCACCTTCTATATTTGTTATTCAAAGTTTTTTTGAGGTTTCCTTTCCCAGCTTTATAATATACTAACAAGTGAGATCTGTCATTGACTGGGCAAAATCACTTTGCATAGATCAGACTTAGAGAAAAATTCAAGAAAATGAAATATCTGTCATAGATTTTTTTCCCCCTTAAATGGCTTGCAAATGGGAAGACAAAGAACAGTTAAATTTCTAGGATTTCAACTTCAAACATTATTTGCTTTATTGAATAATTGCCATACATAGTACATTTGAATCTGAGAATGATCTTCTGCTTCTCTTGGGCACGATGTCATTTTTGAATTATTGATCTGAGTATTGAGTGTTAAAATTGGCTGAGAACAAGAACAGTTAAAATATGATCATTATATTCAGCATTTCTTCTAAAAATATTTTTTAAAAACAACATTAAAATCTTTGACCCAGCATATTCTAGTGTAAAAAGTAGTGCATTCAGCTAATTTAAGTGGCAGGATTGTGTATGCAAAATTTGGTATCTGTAGGTAATCAGGAAGTATGACTTTATTTTGCACAAACTCTTTAAAACAGATAATAGATACAAAGAACTAGAAATACAGTTCAAATAGTTTTGCCCTCAGTTACCCCTCAACCCACCCACACATTCTATTAACTCTCTGCCATTACTCTCATCACTCTTTCATCTCTCAAACAAATCCCTTTCACATCCCCTTCCTAAAATTGCAGTTTTTAGAAAGCGTTTTAAATCTTGGCTTTTTACCCAGGCTTTTATATGATTGTCTCTGCTGCTGCTTCTTTGTATTTTGTACTGTATTTGTATTTTTTACAAATCAGATTTGTTTTATATTTTAGCTTAATATTTTGTGTTATTTTTATAATCTTTTTATTTTTATAATCTTTTTATAAATTCTGTGTAAACTGCCTTGGGATTGTTTAATGAAAGATGGTATATAAATTTAATTATCTATCTATCTATCTATCTATCTATCTATCTATCTATCTATCTATCTATCTATCTATCCCTCCCTACTACTGGATGCTTCCATTGGATATAAAACAGTTCAGCTGCATGTAAAGCAAACTGCCCATGAGAAGACAGATGGATAAAGAGAGGAGAAAAGGGAGTTAGGAAAGCCCTCCAAAAGTGGAGCAATGGGGAACCACCTTGATGGACCAGGCAGCTAATAAAAACGTGACTTATTGTAAGAAGGGAAATGGTGAAAAAATGATGGAAGGTCTCCATGTTTCCCATATCCTCAGCCAGCCCACACCACTGTTTGGTTATAGAAAACAAGCTTGGACAAGAGGAGGGGAGAGAACAGAACTGAATGGGATATAGGAAATGCACACATATCTCCAAAGTTGCATGCATGCATGCATGCAGGGCAGCAGGGAAATGCAGGGCTCTGTTAAGTCCTATGGGGATCCCTCTGCATGCAGGTGCTGTTCTTCATATTTGTCATTGAGAGAGAACTTTTGATATCTAATTGTTGCATTGCAAGGAGTTCAGGTTTTTAAAAAGCTATCTATATACTTAATTCTCTTAGATGTGCCTTTCTAAGATCACATGCGTGGCAGAACTCTCACGAGAGTTCTGAACACACGGGCAGCAAGCAGTTTGGGCAGGTGGTGGAGCAGCGCGCAACAGGAGGTGGTTGGCTGGCCGGCGGGCCGAGGAGAAGCAGCCGCTTCTGGGCCGGCCGGCGGGTTAAGGGGGATAAGCAACAAGATGGGCAAAGAAAACAGCCACGGTGGCGGGAGGATGCGGCCAGCCAGCGGAGCTGCGCTGGGTGACTGGGGGAGGTGCTGGTACGTCAGCCGCAGGCAGGGGAAAAGCGAACAGTTGAGAGAAAGAGGCTCTGGGGAAGGCGCCAAGGATGGACAGGTGAAAAAGTGGCGCTGGGAAAAGCAGTGGTGGGGAAAGCACCGAGGATGGGTGGGTGAGAAGAGGTGGCGGGCGGGGGGAACCAGCAAGGATGGACAGGCAAGACAAAGTTTGGATGTGAGAGAGGCTTTCACAATGAATAAGGATGGGATCCGGTCTATTGATGGAAGCAGGATATGCTATTTCCAAGTAATGGATTGGGGGCAGAAGAGTTTTGCTACAGGACATGAAGCCTAGCTGTATTGGTATGTTCAAATTTTTTTGTATTGCAATAGGCTTGAAGGAAAGTGCTAACTTTGCAAAACAGGAGAGCAGACATTCAGCAAGGAACTTTTTTATGAATTCCCATGAAAGGTCAGAATATGATAGACCTGGAAATGATTCTGATTCTGACTGTAATAAAGACAGACCTGGTGCAAGCTTCTCCAGTGCCTCAAGCAGCATGGTAAGTTGCTGCCACCACCTTCATCACCAGGGCGTACAGCACACACCTATCTCGACTGTGATATTGATTCTCCTAGAATATTCTCACAATAGAAGAACTACCTTGAGGCAAGTTGCCTATTCAACAAATGAACAACTATGCTTTCCTTGGACTATAAACTGATCTTCTGGGAAGCTACCCTCTTCCAGTTCATATTTTTCACCAGGTGGCCTCAAAAAAGCCGCTGAGGTCATGCACATGACCTCTCTGGGGAGGGAGGGCGAGGAGGCAGGATCCTGCCTGCCTCCCAGCATACAATCACCCTCCCCATTTCACTCGGCTGCTTGCCAGTCTCCTCTGGAAGAAGAGGAGATGCCACACTGAGTAGCAGACTCGGGAGCCAGAAGGAGGCAGACTCAAGAGCTGGAAGAGGAGGAGAGCGGTGCATTGAGGGAGACCCCTCAGCCAGGTGCCCTTGCCACCCCCAGCTCTGTGTGTGTTCGGGCTGCCTGCAACTGGGGACCCAGGGAGAAGGGCACACTTGTGCCTACCTGGGTAAAAGGCCTGGTAAAACTCTGGGCTACCCAGCTGGGCAGCGCCGGAATCAACCCCAACCCCAGCACTTCACACAAGTAGCCCTAGCTCAATAGGGCTGCAAAAGCCCAGGTAAGGCTGCTCATGTGAACAGCCTCCTTATCTCACAGTTTACTGCTTGCAGTATTAAGGAAATTAGTAGTCATTACCAAATCTTAAATGGAAATTCATATTAAATGTATATTTTTAATAGCTGCACCCACTGTCCTTCAATTTGGAACTGGAGTTGAGTCTTGAATAACTGCTGTCCAGAATGTAAAGTACCTTTTGGAAAGTTTGGATGGAAATACATTAGCATGTGCCTCTCAGCTTGATCCTCCATAATGACATTTGATCAGGAAATGACAAATTCCAGTTAGCTAAGCCTTTTTATCTGTTCATTACTTCAAAGAGAACAAACTTTTTAAAGAATGTTGAGCTTCAAAGAGCTTGACTGTGAACTGAATGGCTCAGTTCTGTGAAACCTGAGAGAGGAGGCTTTCTTAGGAGTCTTATTGTTTTCATAGAGTCACCAACTAAACCAAGACTATGAAAGAGAATTCAAGGTGTTGTTTACCCAAACTTTTCATTTCAAGAAGATGTGAACTTAAAAGATCTTGCTCTGGTCTGAGATTAGCTGGAACAATAATTACATCCTTTTGATTTTAAATATATACTGTCCTAACATGTTCTAAATGCATTTATATTGTTACATGTTGATGTTGTTTAAAAAAAGGTTTAAAAATACTAACTAAAATCCATTTTTTGTTTCAGACGATAAAATACATGTTATGGGACTGGATTTTTCCACTGTTCCCATGTCTGACTGCATCACTACCAACTTATAGAGCTAATATATAAGGTTATTAATTGTCAAAGAACCATTTCGAGAAGTAGATGTGCCACTAGGATTGCCTTCCCCCCACCCCTGGCAGAGTTCCTGAGCCTTCAACAACAATGTGACAAGAAGTCGTTCAGCAGTGACATTTCTTCTTTCCATCACTGCATCTCCATGTTGGCAAAAGCTAGATTGCGGCTAGCCAGGCAGAATTTTAGGGTAAGGCAGCGGGCAGCCTGAGGGTTCAGTCTAACCACTAGGGACTTCCTGTCTTGCCCTAAGAATAATGTCTGACCCAAAGTCTTGCCAAACCATTAGGCAGATCAGACACTTCCTCTGAAGCTCAGAGGCCTCTTTTACATAAACACACCCTTCCAGGTTTGTATTCTATAACAGGCAGGCAGGCAGATTACACTAAACTGTACTAATTATGTTTTAACCATAAAATGCTGTTTCGGTGCAAGGGAACAAAAACTGGCATTTGGAGCAGAGTGCTTGCTCTGAACGAGACTTTAAAAGGGTTTGGTGTTGCTGGCAAGCAAACGGCATTGAATCAAAGGAACTGAATCCAGGAATGCACTTGTCTGAAGATGCATGCACGCTTCTATATAGCTACATAGGTCTGGACCACAACTTGAACCAGATAAGCTTGTTATGCAAATGATATTCAACATCAGGAAGGAGGCAGATAATGGAATTACTGAAAAGTCAACCACTCATCACAAGGGTGACAGAAACATCAGGCAAGGTCCTAACTTATGGATAAAAGGTAGAATGGACTTGTTACAATCATTGCTTTTAATTTATCAAAACCAAGCTGTCACAAGCCAGGAACTGACAAATGCATAACTAATGCATATAAATGAGTCAATTATCCCTAATGGCCAAAAGGTTCAATGCTGTATAGCCTGATGCTTTTATTATGTTCCCCCCCCCAAGATAACTTTTTAAATTGCAACAAAACCCTTCATAAACAATGATTCATCACTTAAACAGCAATGCCAATCATATATCAAAAGTTATGCTGTTCAGATACAAAGGAAGAGGAAGAGGAGGGGATACCTAAATGTTGGAAATCCAATGTTCCAGCTATCTCCCACACAAGCTAGGGAAAGGAAACTTTTGTCAGAATAATTCAATTCTCCACGCCCTCGCAATTTTTATTTCTGAAATAGCCAAATAGATTTCCCACATAAAAATAGCCCTGCTGAATCAGCCCAAGGCCTATCTAGAACAGCCCAAGACTTATCTAGTCCAGCATCCTGTTTCACATAGTGGCCCACCAGATGCCCCTGAGAGAGAAGCCCACAAGCAAGAGATGAGGGCATGCCCTCTCTCCTGCTGTAGTTCCCCTGCAACTGGTATTTAGAGGCATCTTGCCTCTGAGGATGGAGGTGGCCTATAGCCACCAGACTAGTAGCCATTGATAGACCTGTCCTCCAAGAATTTGTCTAAGCCATCCAATCTAGTGGCCATCACCACATCCCGCTGCAGAGAATTCCATAGATTAATTATGTGCTGTGTGAAAAAGAACTTCCTTTTGTCAGTCCTAAATTTTCCAGCCTTCTGTTTCACAGGATAACCCCTGGTTCTGGTGTTGTGAGAGAAGGAGAAACATTTTTCTCTGTCCACTCTCTCTACTCCATGCAGAATTTTTTACACCTCTATCATGTTTCCCTGTGGTCGCCTCTTTTCCAAAGTAAAAAGCCCCAGATGTTGTAGCCTTGTCTCATAAGGAAAGTGATCCAGGCCCCTGATCATCTTGGTTGCCTCTTCGGCACCTTTTCCAGTTCTTCAACGTCCTTCTTAAGATATGGTGACCAGAACTGCATACAGTAATCAAAATGTGGCCTCACCATAGATTTGTACAAGGGCACTCAAATATTAGCATTTTTATTTTCAAAAGGGATTGGCCTTTTCTGAGTCGACAAATTCAATAAGCTGTCCACCACAACCCCAAGCTCTCTCCTGGTCATATATATGAGCTGACAGCTCATATATATAAGTGTATATGTGAAGTTGGGTTTTTTTGCCCCAATATAAATAAATAAATTTAATATTAATTAATTAATTAATTAAATCTAAATAGATAGATAACTAAAATAAACTAAAATCACTTTACACTTGCTTACATTGAACCGCATTTGCCATTTGGTTGCCCACTCACTCAGTTTGAAGAGATCCTTTTGGAGCTCCTCACAATCTGTTGTGGATTTCACTACCCTAAACAGATTAGTGTCATCTCCAAATTTGGCCAGTTCGCTGCTTACCCCAACTCCTAGATCATTTATGAACAGGTTAAAGAGCACTGGTCCCAGTACCGAACCCTGGGGGACCACACTTCTTACTTCCCTCCATTGTGAAAACTTTCCATTTATTACTACCCTCTGTTTCCTGTCCTGTCCACATTTCAAATCACAATGGTGCTTCATTATATTTCCATCATATGTAAGAGAAGAGTTTTAATTTCAAGCAAAATTTCTACGTTTTTACAAACAAAACCCTGAGTCCCTCCCCTTACTAGATATGGGGAAATCGGGTTTTTTAATGTGATTTTCATCACAATTCACAAGGGTTGTTTGAGTATCTACACTAGGCAGTCTAATATCCAAAATAAGTTAATATGTTGTACTTCATACATTATCACCCACATACGTGCTTCTTATTATACAAAGATGTAGCCTGGATCTGCCTTCTCTATGGGCTTTGGAATGCATTCCCTGTCAAAATCAAAGTTTCTGATTACTTTGTAAAAGACCCTTAAGACACACCTGTTTTCTTAGGCTTTTAATTAAAACTAATTTTAAGCTGTCAAATTGTTTTACTCTGTGAAATTGTTTTAATTGTTTTTATTCTGTTTTTATTAGCCTACTTTCCTTATGCAGTCACTCAGCATGTGTGTTGTGTTTATGTGTGCATGTCCATGCATGTGTGTGTGTCCCCCATCAACTTTGCAATGCCTGGACCAATATGAACCAAATTGGGTAAAGTTGTAGGGACATAAGGACACTGCGACAGCATAGTTTGGGATGATGTCATCTACCCCAATTCAAGATGTTGGACACGTAAACGTTTGAGGCACGTGGGCTAATCTGTGGACCGTCTAACTGATTTGAACCAAATTTGGTACAGTTGTAGTGAGTGACACATAAGGTGACCTCAACAGCATAGTTTGTGATAATGTAATCCACCACAATTCAAGACGGCGGACATATGAACATCTGAGGCACAAGTGGGCTAACCTACCAATATGAACCAAATTTGGAACAGTTGCAGGGGCACATAGGAAAACCTCAACATCATAGTCTGTGATTATGTCATCCACCCCATTCAAGATGGTGGATGCATGAACATCTGAGGTGTAACTAGGCTAACTTATGAACTGCCTAACCAATTTGAACCAAATTTGCTACAACTGTAGGGATACAAAAGGATGGCTAAAGAGCATAGTTTGTAAGGATGTTGCCCACCCCAATTCAAGATGTCGGATGTGTGAACATTTGAGGCACAGGTGGGCTAACTTGTGGATCACCTAACCAATTTGGATCAAACTTGGTGTAGTGAGTGGCACAAAGGGATACCTCAAAGGCGTAGTTTGTGATGAAGTCAGCTACCCCAATTCAAGATGGTGGACGCATGAATGTCTGAGGTGTAACTGGGCTAACTTATGAACCACCAAACCAATTTGAACCAAATTTGCTACAGCTGTAGGGACACATAAGGATCACTCAAAGGCATAGTTTGTAATGATATCACCCACCCTGATTCAAGATGGCAGACACGTGAGCATTTAAGGCTGAAGTCGACTAACTTGTGAGGATGGTAATGATCAATTAAGATTATAGTGAAAGGAAAAAAGGCAGACTACTTGTACTGTATTTTGAATGGGAGGAGTGTTTCACTTTCTGCTTATGTGCACATAAGCATTTGTGCAAATGAGTGCATTCCATGAGCCCAGGGGCAAGTTTCAATCGAAGCCTCTTCCTGAAGAACTCTTTTGTAAATGAACTAGTCTTTTGAGCAGCTTCCAAGAAAGAGAGCACAGAGATTCAACAAATGGTTTGTATTTGTACAAGTTATGGTGCATATCCCCACTCTAGAAATATTGCAATCATGTTTTCAAAAGAAACCAGTCCATTCAGTGCTCTCCAATGAAAAGTGTGTTGGATTTAAAATGCCTGGTCCACAAAGTTCACTGGGTGGCCTTGGCCAGTCACTATCTCTGTCTCCCATTCATATGCAACCAGGGTGGACCCTGCTTAGCTAAGGGGACAAGTCATGCTTGCTACCACAAGACCAGCTTTCCTCTCCTGATGATGATCATCATCATCATCGTTGTCGTCATCATTTCTTCTTATTATTTATTATTATTATGCTGTTTACACACAGTCTACCAGATGTTATTGACTGGATTTGGCACTTTAATTATCGAGCCCCTTAAAGAAAAATTAAAGATAGCATCGTAGTATTCGTGCTGTTCCGAGCAGTGCGGCCTTCTGTAGCTGATGTGTTGTAATTTTATCATAATTATGAATAGGATAAGAGAAGCCTTCTACCCTAGTTTAGGAAATGTGCACACTCCTGTTTTCTGATCATCTGTGAGTTAAAAACAAGGGCGGAGGCACCGGCAGTGATTGTGTGCTAAGCAGCAGCTGGATCAGAGGGCTTTTCCTTCTACCTCATTAAAACCTGGGTACAGCTACTGGGTAGGAGGGAGGCCTCTGGCCAAGCTGCTGCTGAACACATTATCACTGCCACTAACCTTGCTTTTAACTCTCAGACAATCAGAAAACAGGGAATGTGCGCAGCTCCCAAACTAGGTAGGATGCTTGTCCTACCCTAAGAATAATCATGTGAATGTGCCTACTACTTTTCAGCAACAAAGTTCTCAGAGCAGGCCATAGTCTAAAGAGAAAGACAAGGGAGACACCAGCAACAGTCACAAGGAAGGATACTATGCTGCTCTCCCCCTTCTAAATAAGAGAGAGAGAATTTTAAAAGATGCCTCTTTGCCCAGTTAGCAGGGTAAAAGTTTAGACTCTGTGTGCATGTGTCTCTGTCATCCGCACTTAATGCATTTGCTGTGGAGAAATTATACAGTGTAGCAAACATATTGGATGTGTAAAGTGTGGAGCTGCCCTTGGCCTGTCACTGTGCTGCATCAGACTTGGAGATATGGAGCTCTGACCTTCGCTTGAAATATTAAAAATCCGTAAAGAAATCCTAAATGTAAACATTCTATTTTGTTTCAGCCTGCTGTGGCTGCAATCCTAAGCACACTTCCCAGAAAGTAAGTCTCACTGAGCCCAGTGGGACTTGCTTCTGAGTAAACATGCTTACCATTGCACTGTAAAAGCTGGCCAACCATCTATAAGATGGAATTTCGTAATATAAATGGAAGTGAAACAGAACTCGTGTTTGCTGGGAAGAAATTTCACTTCCAAGGTTTTCATATATCATTGTGTAAGCGCCTGCTGAGCAAGCAACGTAAATCAGAGAGAGGTACTCACTGTGAAATGAAGTGGTTAAACCCTCTGGACCATTTTTCTGGTTGTAGCAACGTAGGAGGGGGATTCCTGAAAAATACAAATATTTCATAAGAACAACTGAACCAAATCAAACCAATTGTTTAACAGTATCTGTTGTGTGGCTCTGCCCAGACATGGTTGCTGCCAGATGTTCTAACAGTAGAGAGTAATAATAGATATTATTGCATATATACTGTTCTGTCTCCTTGCCGCTGCCAAGCATCTGATCCCTAGTTATTTCATGACCCTAGAGAGACACATGATTAGTCGCCTTAGGGTCAACAAGGTCAAGCATACAGGTGAAACTCGGAAAATTAGAATATTGTGCAAAAGTCCATTAATTTCAGTAATGCAAATTAAAAGGTGAAACTGATATATGAGACAGACGCATTACATGCCAAGTGAGATAAGTCAAGCCTTAATTTGTTATAATTGTGATGATCATGGCGTACAGCTCATGAAAACCCCAAATCCACAATCTCAGAAAATTAGAATATTACATGGAACCAAGAAGACAAGGATTGAAGAATAGAACAATATCGGACCTCTGAAAAGTATACAGTGTACTGTGCTTGATTGGCCAGCAAACTCGCCTGACCTGACCCCATAGAGAATCTATGGGGCATTGCCAAGTGAAGGATGAGAGACATGAGACCAAACAATGCAGAATTGCTGAAGGCCGCTAATGAAGCATCCTGGTCTTCCATAACACCTCATCAGTGCCACAGGCTGATAGCATCCATGCCACGCCGCATTGAGGCAGTAATTGCTGCAAAAGGGGCCCAAACCAAGTACTGAATACATATGCATGCTTATACTTTTCAGAGGTCCGATATTGTTCTATTCTTCAATCCTTGTCTTCTTGGTTCCATGTAATATTCTAATTTTCTGAGATTGTGGATTTGGGGTTTTCATGAGCTGTACGCCATGATCATCACAATTATAACAAATTAAGACTTGACTTATCTCGCTTGGCATGTAATGCGTCTGTCTCATATATCAGTTTCACCTTTTAATTTGCATTACTGAAATTAATGGACTTTTGCACAATATTCTAATTTTCCGGGTTTCACCTGTATGTAAACAGGAGGCAGGACTGCAGCCACCATCACTATTTTATGCAGAGACAGAAACAATACAACATTTAGTGCCAATATAGCAGAAAGTAACATAGCAACAATATGTGGCTAACGTCCCTTCACAGTCTCTGCTTGTAGAAAAGGGCTCTTGACAAATAATTCAAATTTAATTCAGAGTAACATACAGGCATGTCATCAACGGGCGACATTTTAAAGCAGCTGCTGGGGCCTCTGCATCCTGCAGCCAGTAACTCACCAAAAAAAGCTCTAGGAAAAAAGTTTTTTAAACCCCACTGCAGTGATGTGCCATCCCTACCCCTGAAGCCAAAAAAACTGAGAGACCCCATGGGAAGGCCCTTTGCCAGGAGTCCCCCTCAAATCTGGAGCTTGACCTAGCAACACATAAGACAACACTATTTGAAAATAGTTTCAAAAACAAGAAAGGAAAAGTCATAAATGCAGCTTAAATCTGAGCATGTAAATGTGCACACAGTCATACAGCAGTTGAGTTTTACAGTCTCGACTCACCTCTTGTGCATGTGTGTACTAGGAATGTGCAGACAGGTTCGACATCAAATGTGTTCAACGCTGAACCAGTTTCGTTTGACTGTTCAGGGTCAAATCGAACCACCTCCTGGTTGGTCTGAACCTCCCCAGGGGGTTAGTGGGTTTTTTTAATTAATTTTTTTAATTACACTTACCCCCTCTGGGGGAGTTATTTGAGGCAGCGGAGGGTCTGTCGAGGTTCCTCCTCCTCCTGCTGGCCTCCCTTATGCCAGGCTACACAGAGGCACATTGCGCAGGTGCGGTTCCTCCAACATCGCCACCGTACCAAGGGGGAAAGGTTGATGAGCGGCCACATAAGGCAGGCTGGTGGGGGGAGGGGTAACCTCTGTGGACACACACACCCTGAGCCACCTTGAACAACTCTCCCAGAGGGGATAAGTGTAATAATTTTTTTAAAAATAATAATAATCTTGAACCCCCTCTGGACCGAACCAAACTGGGGCGTTCAAGCAGGTGCCCGGACCAAACTGGCCCAGTCCGGTTCAGGTCCCATCCAGACTCGAACCGGACCAGACCAGCTGGTTCCATGCATGCCCCTAGTGTGTACACATATACAAACAAAATCAAAACAAATCAAAACATAGTAAAGACATTATGGCTTTATAATAAATGGCCCAGTTTCATTCATCTGTGTCTATTCAAAACAATTTCAACTATCCAATTTCACTGCCATTTGTCATGTTGTCTAAGCTAAAATGGTTATTACTTTTCTCTTTTGGTATAACACCAGCACAAAATGAGAGGGGAAAATCCAAAGTACTTGCAGGATATGCATCATTTATCACATTTACTATTAGGAAGTAATGTGACGGGTTATATTCAGTGACATTAATGCTTAGTCCCATGTTCCATTAAATAGGTTCATATCACCACCTGCATCAGAGAACCAGCTGCGATGCATACAAATACAGACTGCAGAGGTGAATTCAGAAAATAGGAAACACATTTTAAAAAACCCTATTTGCATAGGTTCTAGAAGGTGTGTGTTGGGAAAGGCTGCAAATGACCCTGTTTCTTCATCATTTTGCTTTTTCCTCATGCGAGCTGGTATATAAATTAATCTCAGGCCACCGGACTGCAGCTCAGCATCAGATTCTCTTCCGGTGTGTGTGTGTAGGCTTGTGGTAGAATGTTCATGTCAGTCGTCAGTTCTGTACACTGATTGGTCAGTTTATATTTCTTACTGGACGCTTGAGCCTTCAGCCAGTTTCCATTCAACCTCAAATCTAACACCCTTGAACCAGCCCAGATTCAATTTGATTTGGATCCAATTCAAGTACCCAATGGATGGCAACTACCACTCAAACCTCAAATAAATCAGGCAAAGGGGTGATTTTTAAATGAATTTTTGAATTCGGAGTGCTTTTATTTTTTCTTCCATGGGAAACTGTTAAAATTTAGTCTCTTTGATGTGTAATGAATCCTCATGGGGATTCATTATAATAAAGTCATTACACACCAAATAATCCAAAATTTTAACACTGTAAAAAATATATTTAATTTATTTTCATTTATATTCTGCTCTTCCTCCAAGGAGCCCAGAGCAGTGTACAATACATACTTAGGTTTCTCCTCACAACAACCCTGTGAAGTAGGTTTGGCTGAGAGTGAAGTGACTGGCCCAGAGTCACCCAGTAAGTATCATGGCTGAATGGGGATTTGAACTAGGGTCTCCCTGGTCCTAGTCTAGTCTCTAACCACGACATCATGCTGGCTCCAAGTACCCTACTGCCTTGGGGGGTTAGTGTGGTGGTTAGCACACAGGGTGCTACTAATTCCCCCAACCCACAAGGCAGTTGGGTGCTTCGTTAATTTTTAAGGAATTCTTGTAGTGCTGTTTATACCCTTTGGTGTTTTATGATTTCTCATAGGGATTCATTATAAAAAGTCATAAAACACCAAAGGTTCCTAATCTCAACACTTCAAAAAATCCTTTTTAAAAAAATACCCCACTGTGGGTTGGGGGGTGGTTGGAATGTGCCCTACCCCAATGTGCCCTACCCCCACCCAAAAAACCCCCCACTTTCGGCCACCTCACACAACCCACAGGGAGTAATGTGAGCACTTAAAATCCCCAGTGTTAACTATGGAATAAAAAAATAAAACCACTCCAAACTCAACAATTCTAAAAATAAATAAATCACCCCTTTCCCTGAGGAGTTTGGGTGGTAATTGCCACCCATTGGGCCCTACCACCCATCCCACTGTGGTGCCCCAGGAGACACCCACAGGTGACAACGGGCAGTTTTGTGTCCCCATTGTGCCCTATGGGTATAGCAAGCTGCTGCATGCGCACATTCACTGCAACACGCCCCCCCCCACATAATTACAATACAGCACGCATTAAAAATGAAACCCACTGCATCCAACCCCCACCGCCATGTGCAGGATAACAACATGTGTAATAGCGTAAGGATTTGGAATCCACTGGACTAACATCAAATCCCCTCTCCCTGCAAGCATGTCAACAAGCAACAACTACACATGTTGCAGCAAATCCGAGACCTGTGTTAAGCAGAAGTTCACGTGACAACGCATTGCAGAATTACTTAATCTAAAATCCCCAGCATAGAGAACTGGTACAGCAATGCCCCCCACCCCCTCCAAGCAGAAGAGCGAAAACAACAGCACACATTGCAACAACAAAATCCACAACGGAACCAAGAGGTGTTTATAAACCTATTGTAAATGCAAACGTCAATTTGAATAAAATGATGCTTGACCATGACTTTATTGGGAATTTTTTTTTAAAAATTAAAGAAATCACACAGAACCTATGCCTAGCCATGAGCTGAATGCTGGATAAGGTTACCCAAAATACAGGCTGAGGTTGAACAACTAGGCACTTGAATTAAAATATACACATACTGGAGTGAAGTGACGGAGAAGAAGAAAAATAAAAGTCATACCTGTGCATGCTGTGCAGAAAGGTTTGGTTGTTCATTTGTTTGTTTTGCCATGGCCTCAGAACGCCATGCCTTCTGTGACAGACAGGCCGACACCTGCACCAGCAACCAAGCTCATCTTTGGCCATGGCTGGGGTGTGTGTGTGCGCGCACACACGTATATGCTGTTTCAGTCACAGTGCTTCGGGGAGGGGGGCAGTTAAGAATGACAGCAAAGCAAAGTAGCCAACCAAACCAACAATGCAAACAAGTGATGCCATAAAGGAGAAATTCAAACAAATCAATTTATTTACGCACACACAAAAAAACCCCTCCTGCCTGCCTGCTCCATCACACCACAGCCTCTGATGGATGGGTGCTGCTGCTGGGCAACAGCGCCAGTCCACCCACCATCGACCATCGTCATAGCCTTCATGGTGTGATGTGTGCATGCATGTGTGCGCCATGCAAACAATGCAATAAATAAATAAATAAAACCCTCCTGTGCTTGCTCCACACACAACAGCCTCTATGGATGGATGGATGCTGCTGCTGGGCCCCAGGGTCAGTGCTCCCTGCAAGAGGGATCCCCAGATTTTGTTGTATACAACTCCAAGAATCCCCAGTAGCAATGGCCATTGCCACTGGGGATTCTGGGAGTTGTAGTCACAACATCTGGGGATCCCTCTTGCAGGGAGCATGCCCCTGTGGCTCTGGTGAGATTGAAACGACGGCTCATGTACCCTTGTACTGTCACTATTACCGTGATATTCGGCAAAAGCTCATCTCTTCATATGCAGTATTAGCTCATATCCAGGCTGTACTGATTCCTTTAACCTAAATTTCATCTTGACAGATCAGAATGACTCTTCTAGATCCTATAATGTGGCCAAGTTCTGCCCAATCGCTAGCAAAATTCGTTTAGAGCTCATTAAGAATTAAATATTCTAACGCTTATATGTATGTTACCTCCACTCGCTGGATATGTTGCTGCCATACATAATATAGAATACAATATGATATGAGATTTAACACCGCTCTGTATTAATCACATAATTTTGCTGTCCTGCTACCCTTATACTCAGTGTCATTCTGATATTAGTGTTGACTAACTTTTATATATAGTTTTATGTTCATGGTTTTATCTTCTAGCTTATTATTATTATTATTATTATACTAAGTAATTTTATAGAGACTTTTTATTGGTTTGTAGGAGTAGATTGTTTGAACTGTTTTTGTCTGTTTTGCTGTTATGCTGGTCAAAGATCGCAATCAATAAAGACGAAGACTTGCAGGGAGCTCTGCTCCGGGCGCCAGGCCACCCAACATCATGGTTGGCATTGCGGTGTGATGCGTGTGTTCATGTCTGCATGTGTCAGCAGCACTAACGTGCAGACTGTGACACATCTTGGTCAGGATGAGCTGCCAGTGGCATGGGAGGCAGTGCACAGGGAGGTGATCAGGAGTCACTCACGCTCCACGGCTAGCTCGGGGTAGCCCAGCAGGGGAAGGTTGGCCTAAATGAAGACCAGCTGCTCAACCAATGCAGAGTCCAGCCTTGAGCGCAGAGGGGTCACCACGTCCCCAGCCATAGAGAACAGCCTCTCGCTCAGGACACTGGTTGGCGGGCATGAGAGGAACCGACCAGCAACGGATGCCAAGTCTGTCCAGACATGGTTACGCGTTGCCCCAAACTGGTATACCTCCGCTTCCTGGCCTTCCACCAGCTCCTGCAGGTATTGCAGAACAGACTGCTCAGCATGGCTGCAGGGCTGGGCCGGCTCCTTCTGTCCCCCTGGCAAGGCACCAAGGAAACCCTCTGTGAACCACCAGGAACACAGAAGTGGCACTGGCCGCTCTGTTGTTGCAGCTGCCAGAGAGACCACGCTGCTGCACTGGGAAGTGGTGGTGGGTGACAGTGCCCCTGGGGGTGAGCTTCACATTGCTAGGCACACCAGCCTCCTCCTTCTGGCTGTGACCTAACCTCCTCTTCTCTGCACCCCTAACATCTTCAACCAGGAGGTCCCTCTGCCTGGGCAGCTGGGCAGGGGTGACAGCTCTGCCCTTCATCCTTGGGTCGCAGAGGCATGACAGGATATGTCATGCAGATGCACCAAAGAGCTGGCTGAGCCATTCCACTTCTCCAGTCCTCAGCTGACCTGCCAGGGCGATTGTGTCCCCAGAGGTCAGAGTGGCCTGGAGCTCACCCATCATCTAATCGAGAAGAGCGGCAGGCAAAGCCTGGCTCAGCGTAGCCGCCTCAGTACACAAACTGTTCATGGCAGCATAGAATGGCTCAAGTACCAGGACAAGCTCGGACAGGAGCTGCCAGTCTGCATTGGACAAGTCACACACATCCAAGCCACTATACCTTGCCAGGCTGTGGATGGCTTCCTCTTGCTCCTGCAGGCACTGGAACAAGAGAAAGGTGTAGTTCCACCAGATTGGAACATCCTGAGGGATCAGGTGTTCAGGCAGGCCCAGCTCAATCTGCCTCACCTTGAGCATGTGCCTTGCCTTTTCACTCTGGTGGAAGTGGCCAGCGATCTTGTGGCACTGTTCCACAAGAGTGGCCACGGAAGCAGCAGCGGGCTGTGGGAGGATCGACCTTCTGCTGATGCTTGGACTTCGAATCCTTAAGTCCAAGCTCATCGTGCACAACCAGATTCAAAGTGTGCGCCATGCAACGTATATGCACAAATTGAATCTGCTTAGCCTCCTTCCCTCTGGTGGCTGCATTGTCAGTGACTATGAAGCCTTGATGGAGGGTTGGCTCCTCAGCAAGCCAAGCATTCACCTGCCAGTCCATGACTACTGCCAAGTAATCTGACTTGTGTTCTGTATCCATCGCCTCCACATGCAACACTGCTGAATAGGACGATGCCCCCTCACCCTCATGCCCCCAGCTGGCCTGTTAGAGACATGAAGGCAGTGTGCAGCCCATTGCGACTCATCCAGAGATCCACAGTGTAGTGCACACTGGTGTTGGGCACTGCAGGTTCTGGAAGAACTAGATCTGATGAGATGATCTTCTTCCAGCAGCAATCCAAGAAGGAAAAAAATGAATCTCCTTTCCACAGCAGCAGCAAGAATGGCCAGCAACAATGCTGTCCTCCCACGAGGCAGCAGAGCAATGGCTGACCAATGTCCCCTTAAGTACATTTGAAAGCCCCTCCATCTTTCTCCCCCTCCCTCCCCCCCCATCAGCCAATGCTGGCACAGTTCCCACTGGCAACACAGGATTTAAATGACAACAAGCCAACCAAGAAGCAACGGGATCAAAAGCCTATCACTCTACCCTGCAAACTGGAAAATCATAGTGGCAGAGAAGCTCGGAGGGCTGGAAATTTTCAGACACACAAAATGGACACTCAGGAAAACAGGCCCACAAAATGGCCACTCAAATCTCGAATCTACTCAAATTGATTCAAGTTCGAAACAACCAGATTAGATTCAAGCTTGAATCTAGCCACTTGCCACCAAGGAGATTTGTTTGGGGTCCAAATCACTAGAATTTACTAGATCCAAGTCAAATTGATTTGGACCAAAATCGATTCGCACATCCCTAACTACTACTACTATTTATATACCACTTTTCAACAAAAGCTTGCAAAGCACTTTACACAGGGGAAAAAAAAAAGATTCCATCACTAAATAAAACCTTTCATTTTTCAGCAGCCCTTTGATGACCTACTGTAACTTCGGATCCTATTTTATCCTGCCGTGTTGTGTGTATTATTGTACATTTTTAAAAGTTGTTTTAAAGCCTATGTACATTTCTTTGAATACTTTTTGTAGAAAATAGGTTAATAAATCCACTTCAGATCACACAGGGTTGGAGGGGGCAGATCAGTGTGTGGCACACTGCACAAGGGCAAAGATGGAGGTATTGGCTCACTGTACCATCTCAGGCACTGGGAGGCCTTAAGCTGGCTCTGAACAGGAATAGGTGCAAGGGAAGAAAACAAAGGAAAAATATAATTGCTTGTGCCAAAGAAACGTATGTTGTTTTTTCACAATGGTTACGGCGTTCCTTATACCCCTTGGTTATGAACTGGACTGGACACTTTTAAATCTGTTACATTATATGGGTTCTCTGTCATTGAGACTGGCTCTAATGTCACAGCTGGTAAAGCCAAATGGGTCATTTTTCCACCATCAAGGCCAGCTCCATGGTTCAATGGACACCATTTGTCTTTTGTGTTAAGCTGTGCGCCTAATTACAGATCACAGTTAATATATTTACAATGTGCAACAGCGGAGGAAAGAAATTGCTGCTTTGATCCCAAATTCTTCCCCAGTAGTGAGCCTACATGGTGATGGGCTGTCCTTGGGGGCAGGGAACATGGGATACATGAAATATATTTGATAAACAATAACATGTGTTTATTTGTTTAATGAATTTAGTAGCATCTTTTGCCGAGAAAAAACAGGTTGGACCTCTGAATGCATTATTGATGGCAGCCACATTGTTTCCAAAGGGAGTATTAGCAGCTCAGTACCAACACCTGCCCCCAAGAGCTGGCTCTAGCAAACAGAAGAGTTAGGTAGATGCCTTTTGTGAGTTTGCTTAATGGAATTTGGACTGAGGCAATCAGATAAACTCTGTATGTCAACATTGGTCGACATAGATTTCCTATCCCACTTGAACTTAAGCTTGTGTACTTCTTTCTTACAGCTCAAAGAAGCACCTTTAGAAAATAATAGGGCAAGGGGATACAGTTGTCTCCCCCCCCAAGGCAAGTCACATGACTGACTCCCCCAGCCGTGCACCCGCCCGGGCTTCCTTCAGTTGTATTCATCCTCCGAACTGATGTGAGTGTTAAGACCTGGAGCTACCAGAACAGCATGTCTTTCTCTAGTACCATTAAATGACTTGCATCGTCCACAATAATTTAGGATGATGTTCTATTGTGACACACACACACACACACACACACACACACACACACATATATATATATGCTTTTTGTTACCACTATTCAGCCTCATTTAAGATTTCTTTACTTCATGAGCTGAGCTTCAGTGGGGGGGGGCATTTTAAAATCTTGTCTCTGGGCCTACTCCAACCTTGCTACGCCCCTGCTTTGGGGGGGGGAGTGGTAGACCAACCAGGGGCGGAGCCACCATTGGGTGAATGGTTCAAAGAACCCAGGCCGCACCCAATCAGGGGCTGCGAGTGCAGCCTCAGACATGCCCCCTGCATCTGATGTCAGATGTGGGGGCATTATTTTGGTCCCAAATGGGGGTGCACAGCCCTGTTTGGAGCGGAAATTGGCCCGCGCTGTACTGGCAGGAAAAGCGGCTCCTGGTCCTGCTGACAATGCAGCAGGGCCGATCAATCTCCCTCCCAAACAAGGCCATGCAGCCCTGTTTAGGAGAGAGATCAGCCCATGAAAGCAGTGCAGGCTGATCTCCTTTCCAAACGGGCCCGTGCAGCCCCATTTGGAAGGGAGACCACACCCCAGCGTCTGACATCAGATGCGGGGGCATGGCTAGCCAGGTGCGTCTAATGTCAGACGCGGGGGCGAGGGCCAGGGGGCCACAGAGGTGGCCACACACAGGCCGCCACCAGCCTGGCTCTGTTCCTGAGACCAACCATGTGCGATAATGAGATTCTACTGCACCTGGCTGTATAACTGCTTGCATTAAGAAACAGAAACTCTATAATAATAATAACAACAACAACAACAACAACAACAACAACAATAATTTGATTTCTATACACACTCATGAATCACACTCATACTCCATGAACTCTCAGATAAAATATACTGAGCAGTTATTTGCTCATCTAAGTGCTAGTGTACACACATTACATTTCATTTGTGGTAGCTAGTGGCCAAGAGGCAACTAGTGGGATTATTGACTATTATTTTTATCTGCAACCTTCTCTCTAGCAATGTTTAGGGGTAAGCAAGCATCTGACAACAGACAATATTTCAATGTAATATGCTTAGGATCTGGATGTTAGGATAAAATGGTTGTATTTCTCCAGAACAGAAATAAGTAGATGGGGGCAAGAGAAATACAAATTAGATGATACCCCTTATCCAGTGCTTCAACATGAGCAGGTTTCCTCATCCACTTTAAGTGTACAGAGCCATCCTCTCCAATTAAAAGAACTGAATGGGGAAGAAATAAACCTTCATGCATTTATAAATCTCCCAGGCTCACAAAGGACTGCTGGATTTGGGAGACATTCTGTACTTCCTTCTTTGATATGCATTTTCACAGTGCACTGTATTCCTTGGAGTTTTGTCCAGTCTGATATTGAAATGTCACAATCAATGAAGCTTCCAACAACTCCCTCGAGAAGCATTTTCACAGTCTAACAGGTCACACTACTGGAAAATAGTTATGTGCCTCATTTCATTCTATAACTATTGGTTATACATACACAACACTCCTAGGGCTCTCCTCCTCAGGTCTTGAACACACAAAGATGATACGTTCTCACCAATCTCCCACCACACTTCATAGGCTAGCAGTGAAAAGGATAACTTGTCCCAGGTGCCGGAATTGGAAGTTTTTCATAGAGGTATTTCAATAAGTGAATTATAAGACACAGTTCCCTTAATTTCAAGAAAAATTGGCTGTCCCCAAATGAGACTGACAGGTAAAAGAAAAGAAAAATGACAGACCTTTCAAAATTGGAAGTCAAATATGTCTTCTTAGATTGGTTTTTATTGACAATTGCAAGATTGGCACTTGGCTGATATTTCTTTCACTAGTGGGGTTCACATTCAAATATTTACCTGTTATACATATGAAAGTGAAGTCCCTGAGAATACAGAAATATATTAGATATATTTTTGATAAGTGGGTGGTTTATAAATGGACACCAGGGATTTTACAAATGTATATTTGAATGCAATTACATCCTGAACATGTATTTGGTTATATAATTATATCTGGCTATATAATTATAGAACCTATTCACCACCTAAAAGGCTCCTTCTGGTTTTTCTTATTCATTCTCTGGATTCAGAAAAATATTCACTTTTGTTTGCCTATTCCTTTCTTGAAATGTATGGCAGTAATTTGCTGGGTACCTTGTGAATCATAAGCTCTCATTGTCCTCTTCCTCATAATTTAGGGTTTTTTTAAAAAATAAATAAATCTCAACTTCTGCAGAGTTTTTGAAACTAAAATTAGTTTTAAAAACTCTGTCAAAGATTTTGACAGTCAACTGGAACAAAATATTTCCTGCAGCAATAAAGAGAAGGGGGGAGAGAGAGAGAGAGAGAGAGAGAGAGAGAGAGAGAGAGAGAGAGAGGAGATACCAAACAGATTTTAAAAACAAATGTTTAATCAGGAATTTCTGGCAAGTCTCCAGCACTGAGCAATTTTTGGCAGGTGCCATACTGATGAGCAAGAAACTATTCCAATAGATAATTCAGTTGCAAAATTATGCAGAAAACATTCTGAGTTTCAAGAAGCAGTTTATAAATCACTGCGTGAGTTCTTAAAAGAGAGCGGGGGGAGGGAGGGAGAGTGCATGCAGCAGTATGGTAATTGAAGCAGATTGTTTTGTATATCCAAAGTCAAATATTTGAAGTAACATTTAGGTTACAGGCCATAAATCCCTAATAAATCCATAATAAGGTATGCATTGTGCTCTGGATATTGCATTAGTATATGAAGGTCAAATTATAATCCTTGGACAATGTGATTGAAAAAAACAACAAACAACAAACCAGGAAACAGCACAACCCAATGTGTGTGTACTCAGAAATAAGTCCCGGTGTGTTCAGTGGGTCTTACTCCCCCATAAGTGTGTTTAGAGTTGCAGCCTAAATTATTTTTAAAAAATACAATAAGGAAGTGCTCGTATAGGACTGAAAAATATTCTGCTTGGAGACATCTGGACTGTCTGACATTTTTCCTTGCAATCCATGGACCACTGAATTCAGGCAAGTTTGGCAGCTGCAAGATTTTATTAGTCTTTTCAAGCAATTGACAAGGCATCATTTATTTCTGTCATTTTCTTTTCGGCTTCCAGTTCTCGTTTCTAGCTCCACGTAGATAGGGAAAACAAAGCTCATTTCACAAACACTTCAAGAAGATGTAGGTGAATAAGCCCAGTTTGATTTTCTAATGGTCAAGCTTCATATTTAATCTATTAGCCTTATGGTATGGCATAAGGCATCCTACTTTTTCAAGGAGTTAAGAAGCAACTGAAATTGAAAGCTGTCAGTGGCAGCAAGGGAGTAATGAGGATGATTTTTCACTTATAATTAATCCATGTCTTCATTACAAATTAATGTTGCTCTTATATCCTTTTATTATTATTGGCATGGGTGCAAAATGTAAGCATGCCAAATAACAAAGAAAGACAAATGAGTAAGGTGTGTTTCTGTGTCCAATTAAAATACAGTCAGTTGCTCAGGCAATGTAATTTTGTTATTAGAATATTGACATTTCATTGTATAATGATATATGAGGTTCTCATGATGAATTGCCTACAAGGACAACATTTCAATGCAGGAAATTCCAAGCAAGCCATATGCAGATTATCACATATGACAACTGCACACATGTCTGGCACATTATGCATACATAGACTAGGAAGTTGTAATTGGCCGTGGCTTCCCAGCATGTGTAGGCCACGTGTGCAATCTATACATATGTTTACCTACGTGCCTTATGTATAAAATTTCCCCATCATAAGGGTTTGAAGTTGTCCTTGGTATCTGGAATGGCTGCATCTTAAATTAAAATCTTTAAAATCAACTTATGGACAGTCAATTTACATAACCATTTTTCCAACATAAGGTGACTTTCAAGCAGTCATCTTATATTTAGTGCCCTACTTAGAACCTGTTCTTCATAAAGGTTTGACTTATTTCTATTTCCCCACCATCAGGAAGCCAACAAAGCTCAAACTATAGAAGTGGAAGGAAGGAAGGAAGGAAGGAACCCAAATAATTTATACAGAAACAGGCTCTGGATCAAAGCATAAGCCTTAGACTCGGTTAGGAACCAAATAACTGTCAGCTTAATCTTTTTGGCAGCAATAAATAGAAGGGGAAGGGGGAGAGAGAGAGAGAGAGAGAGAGAGAGAGAGAGAGAGAGAGAGGAAGGATACCAAACAGATTTTAAAACCAATATTCATGTTATCCAGCTGTTCCTGTTTTCAGGTACCCATCTCTGGGAGAAATACTGTCCCTATCTTGTTCTTTATTTATCTTGTACTTTTATGACTTTTCCTTTGGCAGATATTTTGGAGATGCTTCTTTAAAAAAATGTTATGTTGGTATATAACCCCTGCTAACTTGGCAAAGAGGCACCTTTTAACGTGGTGGTTCTCTTTATTTAGCAGGCGGAGAGTAACTGGCCCTGTCCACCCCCAGCACAGTACCTCCAGTGACTGTTGCTGGTGTCTATCTTATGTTTCTTTTTAGATTGTGAGCCCATCGGGGACAGGGTTCCATCTTATTTGTTTGTTATTTCTCCGTGTAAACTGCCCTGAGCCATTTTTGGAAGGGTGTAAATAAATAACAACAACAACAACAACAGCAACAGCTCAGGTGGAAGAAGAATGCTGCAAGTCCATCTAACAGTAGAGGAGGAGAAAAGAAGCCTTGAAGAATATATCAAGGACAGTGAAGAAGATGCACTTCAAATGGTCAATAATGAGAAACTATTCAAAACCAATGAAACAAAGCAGGCCTACAAGAAAGAACAAGTCAAGAACCGAGCAGAAAAATGGAAAAATAAGCCACTGCATGGTCAGTATATTTGCACAAAATAACTGGAAAATCAAACATCACCAAGACCTGGCAATGGCTTAAGAATGGCAACTTGAAGAAAGAAACAGAGGGTTTAATACTGGCTGCACAAGAACAGGCACTAAGAACTAATGCAATAAGAGCAAAAGTCGAAAAATCAACAACAAACAGCAAGTGCCACCTTTGTAAAGAAGCAGATGAAACGGTGGACCACCTAATCAGCTGTTGTAAAAAGATTTCACAGACTGACTACAAACAAAGGCATGACAAGGTAGCAGGGATGATACACTGGAACATCTGCAAAAAATACAAGCTACCTGTAGCCAAAAATTGATGGGACCATAAAATTGAAAAAGTGGTAGAAAACGAAGATGCAAAAATATCATGGGACTTCTGACTACAAACAGACAAACATCTGTCACACAATTCACCAGATATAACTGTAGTGGAGAAGAAAGAAAAACAGGTTAAAATAATCGACATAGCAATACCAGGGGATAGCAGAATAGAAGAAAAAGAAATAGAAAAAATCACCAAATACAAAGATCTACAAATTGAAATTGAAAGGCTGTGGCAGAAGAAGACCAAAATAATCCCGGTAGTAATTGGTGCCCTAGGTGCAATTCCAAAACAGCTTGAAGAGCACCTCAACACCATAGGGGCCACAGAAATCACTATCAGCCGATTACAAAAAGCAATTTTACTGGGAACAGCCTATATTCTACAACGATATCTATAATAATAACAGCAACAATACTGATAATAAAATTCTGGCATCCCAGGTCCTTGGGAAGGACTCGATGTCTGGATAAAACAAACCAGTCAATAACACCTGTCTGTCTGTGTAAACAATCCTATATAATAAGATGGTTGGTGTCTGCGTCTGTGTCTCCGACGGGTGTCCTGGGCATGCGCGGAGCGCGTGCACAGAACACGCCGAGGGAGACACGGCCGCAGGCGCCGGCCGCCATGTTGGGTGGTTGGAGGAGAAGCGGCGGGCTGAGAAGAAGCGGCCACCGCCGAAGCTGGGCGGGGGGAGGACGCGGCGGGGGAAGCCGGCCGAGGCGGTGGCGGAGCCGCGGCCTCGGCCAGAGGACACGGTACGGCCGAGGCGGGGGCGGCAAGGGCTGACAGGGCCAGGAGGGGAAGTCACGGGGGGACAGAGGCGGCCCGGCCAGAGACTGGGGCAGGGGAAGAGAGGCAGGGGCAGGCCCGGCCCGGCCGCGGAAGTGCAGAGGCTGGCGGCGGGGCGGCTGGCTCTGGCCCGGCCAGAGACTGGGGCGGGGGGGAAAGGCAGCGGCGGGCCCGACCCGACCGCAGAGGCCACAGGCGGCAGCGGGCCAGGCCGGGCCAGGCGGTGGTGGGCCAGCTTGACATGGCCAGAGACGGGACATGGCCGGAGCAGGGACATGGCCGGAGCCGGGAGCAACAGCCAGGACCTTCCTTCCCGCCCCCACTCCTCCTCCTTCTCCTCCCACCTTTGCTGCTACTCCAGCCCAGTTGGCAAGAGCCAAAACAAACGCTGGGCCCCGGGCGGCTCCAGGTCAGTTGAGTCGAGAGGCCCGGGGGAGGAAGCGGCTGGAGCTGGGCCGGGGGAAGCCAACGGGGGGGGGGGGCACAACGGGAGAAAGTAAAGACTCTGGCTGCCTGCGCGGAACAGCAGAGGGGCACACAGAGACACGATCACACACTGGCATACACAACACTGAATGCGCACGCAGAGAGACACAATGAAACACAGGCTTTTGGAGGAGCGTGGAGATTCTGTGATAGAGAGACACGCTTACGCATCTTGCAGAGAGACACGCATGGGGTGGGGGTGAGGGGTCGGGTCAATTCACAGACACCCTTGCAAGAAGGTAGGGCAAAGAGAGCGATGGCGGGACAGCCCGTCACGGGCACAGCACCTTTCTCCTCACGTGCAAGAGTCGCCTGCCACACAGTGCAGTCCTAAACAGACCTGCTCAGAAGTTCGATGCGTTGAGTAAATACACTTGGGACTGGAGAGTGTTATTGAGAATGTTCATTCTTCTTTGTAACCTTTTGTTGTTGATGCTTTCCCCACCACCACCATCACCCACTCACCCCATCGCTGAGTCCACCAACCCTCCTTTAATAAATCCATGCTTTCGGTTTGCCTCACTTGCTAAACAGAAGAAATGCTCTTCGTTTCAAAGGAATCCTCCTTTGCGGTGAATTGCTAAAGCAGGGCACCATGGCCCTTTGGAAAGCGGGAACCTGAGAATCCACGCCCCCCCCCCCAGTAACAGGGGACTGAGAAAGAAAGAGATGCAACCTGAAGAGACTTGGAAGTCCATCTACTGGCCCCAAAGGTCTACTAGCGCCCGTTAATGAAACGGGCTTAAAGTGACTAGTATAATAATAATATAAAGGGACTAGAGTCTGTATTCATTCCCAAGTCCCCAGAAGTTTAATCTCTGAGCAGGAGACTGATGTAACCTACTCTAGTGCAGATGTGTATAATTATGCACAAAATATCAGTGTACCATTTACTTTCCACCCACAACATCATTTCCTTGCCACCCACAATAATTGCCTATCCACTTCTCTGATTCTCAGGGTAAACTGTTGTTATCCACTGACAAAAATACATGTTTAAGCATTCATTTGCTGTAAATATCCCTAAAGAAGAGCATTGCTTAAAATGTGTGCACATTGCATTTTTGTAAGTTAAAAAAACCCTGCATCCAGGGGCGGAGCCACGATTGAGCACAGGGGTTCAAAGAACCTGGCCACGAGCCATGAAAGGGTCACGCAAGCCCTCCAGGGTTTATTCCCAACCAGCATTTGCATTTATTTCCTTTTCTCTCCCTTGTTGCTAGTGATTCAGTTTGTGCACTCAAACCGGATCAATCTGGTTTGGGTCAGTTTGACCCAGTTCGGGATGCTTGTAAAGGGGAATCCGGTAAGGATTCCCCTTTAAAAGCAAAGGGGATCTCTAACAACTGAAAGGGGGTTGAAAGGGTAGGCGGGGGGCAGGCTAGAGGGCACCCAGCAGGGTTTGATTCAAACCAGTTCTGCGCACCCCTATCAGCTTAAAGGTAAAGTGTGTCATTGAGTTGGTGTCGACTCCTGACAACCACAGAGCCCTTTGGTTGTCTTTGGTAGAATACAGAAGGGGTTTACCATTGCCATCTCCTGCGCAGTATGAGATGATGCCTTTCAGCATCTTCCTATATCGCTGCTGCCTGATATAGGTGTTTCCTATAGCCTGGGAAACATAGTAGCGGGGATTCAAATCACTAACCTCTGGCTTGCTAGTCAAGTCATTTCCCGGCTGCGCCATTAGGTGGCTTCCTATCAGCTTACAACAGCCCTGCTGGATCAGGCCCAAGGCCTGTCTAACACAGTCACCTACTAGATGCTTCTAAGAAGCTCACAGGCAAGCAGTATGTGCATGCCCTCTCTCCTGCTATTGCTCCCCTGCAACTGGTATTTAGAAACATTTTTACTCCAGTCTAAGCCATCTAAGCCAGTGGCCATTATCATATCTTGTGGCAGATAATTCCATAGATTATGTGCTGTGTGAAAACGTACTTCCTTTTGTCAGTCCTATATTTCCTGGCCATCAGTTTCATGGGATGACCCCTGGTTCTAGAGTCGTGAGAGATGGAGAAAAAAATTATCTGCACTCCACCCTCCTCTCCACTCTCTCTGTCCATGCATAACTGTAAATACCTCTATCACATTTCCCCGTAGTTGCCTCTTTTCCAAACTAAAAAACTAAAAAGCCCCAGATGTTGTAGCCTAGCCTCATAAGGAAGGTGCTCCAGACCCCTGATCATCTTGATTGCCCTCTTCTGTACCTTTTCCAGTTCTATAATGTCCTTCTTAAGATATGTTGACCAGAACTGTACACAGTACTCCAAATGGGGCTGCACCATAGATTTGTATAAGGGCATTAGAATATTAGCAGTTCTATTTTCAATCTCCTTCCTAATGATCCCTAACATGGAATTGGCCTTTTTCACAGCTGCAGTACATTGAGTCAACACCTTCAATGAGCTGTCCACCATGACCCCGAGACCTCTCTCCTGGTCAGTCACCAACAACTTTAGCTGCATCATGCTCCACTGGAATATCCCAACATGAACTTGTGTATCCTTCTTAGTAAACTGAATGAGTCAAGTAGAGAACATTTCTAGTACTGCACTAATCATAATAAAGGCTAGGTATCAGAGTTTTAAACAACAGACTTTTGAACTCTTATGCCATGCCCAGCTTTTTTCCTCCCCCATCCCTCACACTTTTGATTTGCTTAACATGCAGCCTGATAAAGAGTTCTGGAGAAATTTAACACTTGCAGTAGATAACCTTGTGTCATTTTTTATTGGTTCTAATAGAGGAATGGCCTTGGAATTTTTCTGAATAGACCAACATGACAGGGTTACGAAAGCCATTGAATCTTTAGTTTACAATAAACTGAATCTTTCTGCCAAGTATTTTTGCAGATAATGAATCTGATTCTCAAAGATGTACACACTGGCCAAACAGACAGTGATTATGGGCAAAATTGATGAGTTGTGAGATAAAAAGTTGAGCAAAGAGATCAAGCTGCAGGCCCACTCTTCTCCCCTACCAAATATATATATATATATATATATATATATATATATATATATATATATATATATATATATATATATTTGACTTGTGAAAACTGACCATATTCCATTATCTGCTAGCAGATGCGCACTTGGACCCAATCCAGCACAGATTCTTCTATAAAATAATATTCTGTTGAGCCCAAGTGCTGTAGAGTATGCACCACCATTTTTATGCCTCAAGCCTCATCCAGATTATAAAAACCACAGGTGCATGGAAGCCTGCTTTAATGCACAGATGCCCTCACTAGATTAAGTTGCAATATTTCTTACTATTGCATAAACTGGGGAATTATTTCTATAGAAATAGAAACTATTTGCTACAAAATACCAAAACAGTTTAACTGGGCTTAACAAAAACATTCCATTCTCATTAAAATTGTAACCAGCATCTGAAAACTTAATGTATTTTATCTATCAGCCCATAAAATAATTCCACTATGAATATGAGCATCAACATTCTATTTCCGAGAAAAGCCTCAGTTTTTTAATTCCATCTTCAGAAAAACTTTGATGCTATGGAATGTGCAAGTTACTATACATTTCTAGAATTGGTTAATTATACATTATAAGGAATGAAAATGACCAATGGGTTCAAATAGATATCACAGGTTTCAAAGTGTGTTGATAATTCAGAGTCTCCCCACCACCACAAAAAAATCAGTTTGTGTAGCAACGAGTTTCCCCACCACCACCATGAAAAGATCAGACAAGGTGGTCAAGTCCTCATGCAACCGTGTGTGTGCTTTACCACCTCTCAAAAGCAGAGGTACAAGTTGGCTTTTGGAGACAATTGTTTTATTTAGTTATTTATATATTTACAATTGTTGGATGGGGACAGGAATCCCTAATAAGCTTCCACAGTCCTTGAAGAACTCCTTTTAAAAATGAACTGCCTAACCAATCTGAACCACATTTGTCACAGCTGTAAGGAAAGGAATAACTCAATGGCATAGTTTGTGATGATGTCATCAGCCCCAGTTCAAGATGGCGGATGCATGAATGTTTGAGGCTCAAGTGAGAACTGATTTGGACCAAATCTGGTACAGTTGTAGGGACACATAGCGACACCTCAACAGCATAGTTTGTGATGATGTCATCCATCCCAATTCAGGATGGCAGACATGTGAATGTTTAAGGCTGAAGTGGGCTAACGTGCAGATGGTAATTATCAATTAAGATCATTGTGAAAGGAAAGTAGACAGATTCGTTCTTAACAAGATGATACACATAAATAGATTTGAGTGTCATCAGTGAGTGGCACCCTGCACCAAATCACCTGATGATCTCCCCCAGAAGTTTCATGTAGGTATTAAAAAGCATTAGAGACAAAATGGAGCTCTGAGGGACACCATATAAAAGCTCTTGCTTTGAAGAGCAACAGTCTCCAAGGGACACTGAAATATACTCGACAGGTATGAGTTGAACCAGTGCAAAACAGTGCCTCCTACACCCAAACCCCTCAGGAGATCCAGAAGAATACCATGGTCGATGATAGATACTTTATTTACAGCCAATGGCCAAAACAAAACAACAACACAAACAATAAACATTATTCCAGCATTCAACATTAACTTAGTCACTAACTTTAACATCACTCGATGAGCTATGAATTCTAATTGCGATGTAACAAAATTTTGCTACAATATGAGATGCAGAGTGCATTATCTTCAAGTAAAAATTTCACCAGAAAATCATCCGATTGATGTTGAAACCTAGAAAGAAGCGGCAGAATCAAATGACATCTAATATTTCTGTAGAATCTACAGCGTCATAAAATGTGAACGATTGATTCAGGTTCACCTGAACCACTCCATGGTCGATGGTATTGAAAGCCACCAAGAGATCCAAAAGAACTAACAAAGTCACACTCCCTGTATCTATACCTAATTGGAAATTATCCATCAGGCCAACCAAGGCAGTCTCCACCCCAAAACCCACCCAAAACCAGTTTGAAATTGGTCTAGATAATCAGTTTCATTCAAGACAGTCAGGAGTTGGAAGGCCACCACCTCATCTTTTTAGATGGTGAGCACTTTGGGGACAGGGAAACATCTTATGTATTATTTATTTTTCTAAGTAAACTGTTTTGAGAGGGTTTTGTTTTTTTGTTGAAAATGGTATATAAATAGTAGTACCTGAAAATGCCTATTTCTGCATGAGCCACACCTCTCACTGAGGTCACCTGATAAATAAATCGGGGGAGATCTACCTGCAGTTGCCACCAGCTGTCCAATGGCAACTCAGGGTTGGGCCTTCTCTACAACTGTCCTTGACCTTTGGAATGTGCTCCCTGCCCAAATTAACATCTCTGGTGGCCTTCAGGAAGGCTTTAAAGACACATCTTTTAATCAGACTTTTGGCTGATATTTTTAATGTGTCTAACTGTTCTTAAATGTATTATTGCTTTTAACTGTATAATTGGTTTTAATTCCTTTGTTTTAATTGTTATCTAGTTTTTTTCTTTCTTTCAGTAAAGCACCACAAGATTTTATAACGTGGCAGTATAAAAACTGCAATAAATAAATAACTGTTCAGCGGCAAGTCATCATAGTGAGTGATGGCCATGTACAACACGCGACTCAGCCTAAGATGTTATTTTAACACCTCTTTAGCTGTATGCTTCATGCACAGTTTCTCTACCCAAGACATTCTGGAGCATTCCAAATAGAGAAACAAGCTCTGGTTACCTTGGTGATAAACTAAAGCTAAAAATTACACTTAATTGTTGCTGATGTCACAGCTCTCACATTGTTTCCAAGGCTACAAAGTACCTCAATTAATTGTGATGTTTCATTTCTCCTCTGTATTGGAAGCCTTTTCCCTTTGCTCAGTAAATTGTTTAGAAGAGCAGGTAATCTATCTAGGCTTAGCTAATAAGGCATTCGTAGCCTCTTAGCCATCTCTGGTAATGATGGGGTTTTATAAACTGGAAATGTGATTTCTTAAACTGTACAGAGCAATTTGATTCCCAGACTAACACAATTTCCCCCCCCAAAATTAAAAAATTAAAAAGCAAGCAAGAAAACCAAAGCAGCAACCCTTAAGATTCATTTTCATAAACAAGTTGGATTATATACATTTTCCACAATCAAAATACAAGTAAGCCCTATTCACACTTTATTTTCAACACTCATAAAATGAGTGTACAGTGTACACAAGTACAGATCTGTTCACAGGTAAAGTTATTCATATATTATGTTGAACCAGTATATTTACCTCCAAACGTGTGGTGGAGAGCTGTCCTTTGTAAGATGACCAACATCATTCCCCTGCATGTACTCATGTACACTTACACACACATAAAACAATCACTTAAGCCCTTATCAGAAATTATGTTGTACATGTGTACAGATGTCTGTACACTCGTCCATGTGTTTGTGGGAATGCCGGTACCTGCATTCATCTCAAAAGGGAACCTGGGTACAGGCCCTTAAGTGCATGGTACAGATAGATTGATTGATCAAGTGCCATCAAGTCGGTGTTGACTCTTAGCGACCACATAGATAGATTCTCTCCAGGATGATCTGCCTGACTTCAACTTGGCCTTTAAGGTCTCTCAGTGGTGCATTCATTGCTGTCGTAATCAAGCCCATCCACCTTGCTGCTGCTTGTCCTCTTCTCTTTCCTTCAACTTTTCCCAGCATTACAGACTTCTCAAGGGAGCTGGGTTTTCGCATAATGTGTCTAAAGTATGGTAGCTTGAGCCTGGTCATTTGTGCCTTGAGTGAAAATTCTGGATTGATTTGTTCTATGATCCATTTGTTTGTTTTCCTGGCTGTCCATGGTATCCTCAAAAGTCTTCTCCTCAAAAGCATCAATATTTCTTCTATCTTGCTTCTTCAAAGTCCAGCTTTCGCATCCATAGATTGTAATGGGGGAAACCATTGTCTGAACGATTCTAATCTTTGTAAGTATAGACACATCATGGCATCGAAATATCCTTTCCAAGGCCTTCATTGCAACCCTACCAAGTGCTAGTCTGTGGCATATTTCTTGACTGCTGGATCTTTTACTGTTGATGGTAGATCCTAAAAGGCAGAAGCTATCCACCACTTCAATGTCTTCATTATGAATTCTGAGGCTGTTTGCTGTACCCATTGTCCTTAGTACAGATAGGAAGTGTATAATATTACCTGAGTTCAACATAAAACATGAGTAACTGTCCCTGTGTACAGATCTGTAGTGGTGTACACTGCACACTCATTGTATGAGTGTTCAGCAGTGCCAGTCCCTAATGCTGGCCCTGACCTGAAGCCATGGGTAATTCCCACTGGGAAAGCAAATCCACTTGCATCTTTTACTGCTGCAAAAATGCCCTCCTTCCTGACAAAGTGTTACCCCAAGACAGTCATCTTCTGCCACCGTGTGGCAAGGCCTGCAGATCTCACTGAGTAGCAAATACCAAGCAATGCTAACTTAAGGCAGGCAATCATTAGTGGGCTGTCCGTCCACCACCTCTCTGGAGGTTCAATATATCCTACACCACTTGACTGCATTTCAGACTGTAAGGGGCTTGACCTTGTCAGGAGGGAATGTTTCACTAAAGCAAAGCAAAACTGCAGTTCCTGTATCGTAGCAGCTTGTTCTTATTTATATAATGGCTTCTAGAGTCATAATTTATGTAGGAATGGGTTAGTTGAAACAGCATGTGGGTATATAATGCTGGAAATGAGGTACATATGGATTCACAGAACAATACCAGTGCGCAAAATTTGGCTCCTACGCCCAGTTGTAAAGGGTGTACATCAGTGTACCTTTAGGACCACTTTACATATTGTGACTTGGCTGCATGAATATAATATCTCTCTGGGACAAGTTTACCACAATGTGTTATGCTCAGCTCAAGAATTTTTCACACAGCAGATAATATATACTCTGTCTATGCAGAGATTATCCCCTTGACAGAAAACTGTAGGCCATCCTTATACACCACATAGCTGCATTTGTTTCAGGCTAAATATACAAGCACAAGTGATTGCTTGACTGCCTCTTAAATACTTTAGGAAGCAGCACTCAAAACAGAAAGCAAGCAGGAGACAACAGCTCTTACTCCCACCTATTTCAGGAGCATTCCAAATGCAAAGCAAAAAGATGCTTTACCATGCTGGAGTCACTTTGTTACTCTAACTTTGAAGGATTCAATCAATGGCAGCCGATGAGGGTGGCAGGAGACAGGGGCGGATTTAGCCACGGACCTTGGGGTCCAGGTCCATGGCCTCCTGCTTCTTGGGGGCTTCCAAATGATCAGAGGCCTCCTAGAGCCCCACTGCCCTGCCCCGCGCCAATATTTGCCAGACAGCATCTGCTCCACCTACAGCACTCACCTGGCCGCTACATAGGCACAGTGGCCAGGTGAGTGCTGTAGGTGGGGCAGTGGCCATGTGGGATGCCGGATGCTGCTGCTCCCTGTGGCTTACAAGTGGCTCAGTATCGCCAGTAATTATTCTTAAAAGTACCTCTCGCCACCCTCCTCACTGGCCACAACTGGATTCAATTTTTTTAAACATGCCTGCTATTAAAAGAAAAACTTGAAGGAAGTGATAAAGTTATGTTTTTAATAGTAAATGCCTGGCAAGGAAGACATATTTTGAGCTTGTAGAAATAATAAACCTGAATAAATACCTTATGAAGTGCAAATCGAAACGAGATTCTTTTCAGACATCCTACAGCAGTATTGTCAGAGAATGTATGAAGCTACCTTATAAATCTAGCCCTGGTATGGTCTATTCCAACGGGCTCTCAAGAAACTCAAGGAAGATCCGCCCCCCACTGCTACATGGGATCTTTTAAATGAAGATGCCAGAACAAGAATCCACTGCCTTTTGCTTGGGTTTCATTCCTTCAGCTTATACAACTGAAAAGCATGTGGGTTCATTTTCTACTACTAATACGAATATTTACTTACCACTTTTCAACTAAAGTTCTCAAAGCAATTTACACAGAAAAATAAATAAATTATAAAATTGTCCTTTATTATTGTTGATCCCTACAGTGGAAGTGGTGGAGAAATACAGGCACCAATACAGAGAACTGAAGATCACTACCAGGGGTGTAACTATCAGGGATGTGCAAAACCGGTTTGATGTTGAACTGGTTTAACAGTTTTGGGTTGAATGGACAACCCCGGTTCTGTTCAACCCTGGACCGACACCCCACCCCCACCCCAGCTGTTCAGGGTGGTTCGCAAACGATTTTTTTAAAAATATTTTTTTTCTACTTATCGCCACCGGGTCATGACCCAGCCATGAAGAGGCCCATTGGGCATGAGTGGCGGCCTCCAAAATGGCCACTATGATGGGGGTGAGGCCCAGAATGGGTCAAAGAATGCCTGAATGGAGTGATTTGCGGAAGAAGGGAGGTCAGCAGGGGAAAGGGGAACTTCTGTGGACCCCCCACTCATGGTTTCAGAGAAGCCCCCCGGAGGGAATAAGTGCAACAAACAAACAAACAAACAAATTGTAAGCCGCCGCTGGCCTCCCTCCACACCTGCCTCAGACACAAATCTTCTTGAGCTACAGTAGGCTGTAGAAGGAAAGGAAGGTCAGCAGAAATTGCCTCTCTCCCCCTTCATTCGCAAGCCTTTTTCCATCACAAGCAACATTAGTCTGGCCCTCCCTTGTTGTGCATGCGCCAGCCAGTGGTCTCACCAAATATAGTTTTTGACATCACCATATCAAGATTTCAGAGATTTATGTACAACTTTGGTAGACAACTCCTGTGTGATGCCTACAACAGGTTTAAAATATGGGTTAAAATATGGCTTTTTGATTAAAATAAAACTAAAATTGTATTTTATTAAAATAAAAACAATTTAAAAATTATGAGTTAAAGTATGGTCAAAATGTACATGTGCAGTACAACATCCACTTATCCAGAAACAACCCAGCGACGTCTCTAAAGTCATGAGTCTTGAATGGTGGCATTTTTCCCAGACAGGAGTCTGAAAATCAGAGTGACCCTATGTAAATTGGGACTAGCGAAGGGTGTGTATTTCAGCTCAGACCAGTTTGCTCTTTCTATGCTGCCATTTCATTGCTTTCATGGTAAGTATATTTGCAAGGTTTCGTGTAAGATAAAATAGATTTCTCTTTTGAACACACTGAATATCCGCCTGAGTGCTACTGCAAGTAGATTTGTCTGCCTAATTAACATGCTTGAACATAGATGTATTGCCATATCACAGACAGGATTGGGGTGAGGCTTCTCACACAAAGCTCAAAATACCTTTCAGTCACTGAACACTATTGGGTCAGTGTTGTTACTGTGGGGCTTGAACCAGGAGACCTATAGGTGGTTCTGCACATAATGCAGGAGCTGGCCAGCAGGTGGCGCTGAGAAAATTGTAGTAGGACCTGAAGTGCATACGGACAGAGCTTCGATTCACATGGCCTAAGACTACAGATGTCTGTAGAAGTGTGTGAAAAGAGAGTGAAATCACGCTTACAACACTGTTCCAGCACTTTATGCTGTTCTCTGGAAACACCCAATGTTCCAAGTGCTAGAAGAAGCTGTAAGTTTTTTTCTTGTTGTTTTGCCTGTTCAGTAACTGATTTGATTTCATTTGGTCTCCATATCGTCTGAGACCTAAAATCCTTGTTGTGTCAAACCCCTATATAACAACCAGTGTGCAATCATTTTAATTATGTGCATCAGAAAGGAACATGGAGTTACAGGAATGAGGCTGGCTTCTAAAACTGATCGTGAAAAGGAAACATAATCTTAAAGCAAATGCTAAGATTTTCTTTTTCAATAACAGACACATTCTGTTTCATCAAAATAGATTTTTGGGCCCAGCTCATAAATCTCTTGAATAGGGACCTCCAGTGCCTACAGATAAAGATAAATCATACGGAGAAGATAGTGAACCATGAAATGATTCTGTTAACATGTCATCTGTCTAGAATATACTTTCAAATTTCCAACAGAAGGGTCTAAATTATGAAAGGAAAGTGGTCAGATCTAGCAAAGCTGGTAATTTGGGATTTGATACTTTTAACCTCATCCATCTGTATGTGTAGATCTGGGCATAAACATTAAGCAAAGGGTGAACCAAATGCTGACTGTCATTAGAGCTAACCATTTTAAAGTGAAATAGGGCTCATAAATTCTTCACACAATGTTTATCTTATAAAAAGCATGGCATCATAAAGATAAAAATCTTTTCAGCTGCTATCCCTGTGAAATTTTAGAAAGAAGGGTTAATGGCAAAGATTTAAAAAATAATGGAGCAAAGAAGAGATAAATATCTATGTTGTGGGGAGGAACTGTTGAGTGTAAATAATAATGCGAGCAACTTCATCATTGTGAGGTGTCAGATGAATTGGTGCTGTGAATCTAACTTAATTATTTCTGACATGAAATGGGAGGGACAATTGGATTAGTCTTTGGTTCTGAACAAATGATTAGCTATTTCAGAGACTAAACCATAATTTTAAATGCATGTAAGCCACGTATAATAAATACCATAAAATCATTGGGACTTGATGCTGTTTCAAACCTACTTTTAAAACCTGACATGGATCTTAAGGCCTGTGCCAGTTTGATGTGGAATATTTGATTAGACTCTGAGTGACTAACCTCCAGTACAATTGCTACAAGCGGCAGAGGCACCAGCACAATCTCAGAATTTGCATGGGTCAGCTACAATTTTCTAATCAATGGTCTATATCCAGACTTATGGTGCACTAGAACAATTATGTTGCACGACAAAGAAAAGAAAGAAAGAAAGAAAGAAAGAAAGAAAGAAAGAAAAATATCTGTTCCAGAAGATGTTGACATGCTGCACAATCTTGTAGTGTAACCTTCTATGTACTCCAGAGAAAGTCTTCTATCTGCAGTTACACAACATTGCACCACAATTTCAAACCCTCAGGGACATATTTTTGGGAGTCACAGTAAGCTTCAGGGGGAAGGGGAGATCGACGAAAATTGCCTCTCCACCCTCATACACATGCACTGTTAACGACATGCACACTTCATTAGTCTGGATGTTGTCCTACATACTTAACTTCACAGTTAACTTGACCCTAAAGATCTTGAAGTTGTTCCCTTGTATAAGTGCAAGTGGGGTAATTGGAAAGTTTACAAAAGGGTAAGACAGTTAATATAATCTAGAGAAATTCCTTGGTTTGTTTTTAACTGAAGAAAACAATAGCTATCCCTAAATCCCTAAAATCCCTAAAAGCATGTTTTCACTGCCTTATCTCTTTCTATCCTCAGTGACAGTGAGAGAACCAAGGCCAGATGGGTAATAGAAGAGGGTAAAAAAAGTGGACAACATGTAAGAGGAGCATGAGTGTAAACAAAGGGTTATAAATGATGACATGTGTGAGCACTATGAGATATTCCTCTTAGGGGATGGGGCTGCTCTGGGAAGAGCACCTGCATGTTTGCATACAGAAGGTTCCAAGTTCCTCCCCTGACATCTCCAGATAGGTCTGAGAGAGACTCATGCCTGCAACCTTGGAGAAGTCACTGCCAGTCTGTATAGACAATACTGAGCTTTATGGACCAATGGTCTGACTTGGTATAAGGCAGCTTCCTGTGTTCCTGTCACATACTCTTGCTTTTTGCCTTTTGAATCCGACTCCTTTAAAATATTTTTTTAAACTAACCCTTCTTCCTAAAAGCCTATTATTCTTGTTAAACATGATATATTTTGGGTGGGAAAGAATTGCCTTAATACAGATGAATCGAAGCTCTGTCACTGCATTCTATTTTGTGTATATATGCACATAAATACTCTGGGGTGGCTATTCCAGTGGTGGTGGGAATGGATGAAGACATGGCACTGGCAGGTCAGTAGGCCTACAGGGGAAGGAAAAATCAGAAACCTAATAGCTGTTTCCCCTTCCAGCTGGCCTATCAGCTCTTTAACCTTGGGAAGCAGTGCAAGTCACCCACAGAACCTCACATTGCTACTTGGTAATGCCAGGTAGGTCCAAAACAAACCAGAGATCATCCATGATTTGATTTTAGATGAAGCAGCTGACCCGCTATGCATTACAGTGACCTTGTCAGGAGAGGCTAGTGGTCCAGTCTGGTCCCAGCTTCTCCAAGTAGGATACTCTGTGGTGGAGCAGGTGAGAGGATATGGGCAAGAAGGTGGTATGTCTGTGGTCTATAAGAACACTGATTCCCTTAACAGGATCCCTGTCAGCGAACTGGCCCATATCAAGTGTCTGTATCTAAACTTAGGGACCAAGGACAGATTGGGACTACTGTTGTGTACAGATCACCCCATTGTTCAATAGAGTCCCTAACCAAGCTGACAGGCCTGGTTGCGGGGCTGGCATTGGAGTCGCCCAGACTGTTGGTGGTGGGAGACTTCAATGCTCACTATGGGACCGGGTTGTCAGGGGTGACTCACGAATTCACAGGAACCATGAAAATGGGTCTATCTGAAGTAATCTATGGACTGACGCATGTTGTTGGCCACATGTTCAATTTGGTCTTTTATTCTGATCAAGGTGGTGTTCCATGCATGGGGGACTCCTGTTATTTTCCCATTGTCATGGATGGGCCATCAGCCATGACCTCACTCCATACAGAGACCAGGTGAGCAGCTCGGGCTGCTGTGGGGAGTGTCGTGCTGCTCCAGGCAAGAACAGTACCGCCAGCACTGGACTGGTAAGCAGCACCTTAACATTTACTTTCAAATGTGCCTCTCGCTGCATTCCCTTTGTAAGGCCTTTGTAAAGCCCTTTGTAAAGCAAAAGGGAAATCCTTTACAAACAATGGGGAATCCTCACTGGATTTCCCTTTACAAGCAACTTTTAAAGCTGCATGAACCATCGAGCGAACCAGTTTATGGACCCGTGGTTAGGTCCGAATTTGGTTCAAATTCAGACTGAACCTCGAGAAATGGTCTATGCACACCCCTAGTTACAACATAGAGCACACCTGAAGATCTATGCTCTGGCAATAAGCACTGCAAAGAAGCAATTCTTTTCTGCCCGCATTGCACCCGCATGTTCATGTCTAGTGGAGTTGTCTAGGGTTCTGAGAGGGCTAGAATGAGCCCCCCTCCCCCTTGAATCCAAATTTGGAACCATTGATTAACCGCTGTGATGCTTTTAATGATTTTTTCATGGACAAAAATCTTTCATATTTGACTCAAACTGGATTCTACAATTAGGGTGGGATCTGTTATGGAGGTATCCAGCAACTCCTCTTATGTGGTCAGACGGGATCACTGTCAGTTTGTGACTCCTGAAAATATCAACAAGCTGTTTTGGACTACATGTCCTACCACCTGCTCTCCTGATCCTTTCCCAACTTGGCTTATTTTACCTAACAAACAGATTATTGGAGAGGGGCTGGTAAACATCATAAATGCTTTTATGAGGGAGAGTAGGATGCCTCCTTGTCTTAAGGAGGCTACCATTAGACCAAACTTGAAAAAACCTGCATTGGACCTCTCAGAGTTAGGCAACTATAGGCCTGTCTCTGATCTCCCATGGTTGGGCAAGGTGATTGAGAGGGTAGTGGCCTCTCAGCTCCAGACAATCTTGGAGGAAACTGATTATCTAGACCAGGGCTGCTCAACGTTCACCCTCCTGTAGATGTTGGTATACAACTCCCATAATTCCTGGCTACTGACCACTGTGGCTGGGGATTATGGGAGTTGTAGTCCAAAAACAGCTGGGGCGGGGGCAAAGTTGAGCAGGCTTGATCCAGACCCATTTCAAACTGGCTTTCGAGCAAGCTATGTGTTTGAGTCTGCCTTGGTCGGCCTGATTGATGATCTCCAATTAGATATAGACAGGTGTCAACCATGGAATCCTTCTGGGTCACCTGAGGGAGATGAGGTTCGATGGTGCTGTTCTACAGTGTTTCCATTCCTACTTCTCAGATAGATTCCAGATAGTGTTACTTGGAGACTGTTGCTCTGCAAAGCAAGAGTTACTGTATGGAGTTCCACAAAGCTCCATACTGTCTCCAATGCTCTTTAACGTCTACATGAAACCACTGGGAGAGATCATTAGGAGATTTGGCGCAGGGTGTTATCAATATGCTTATGACACCCAAATCTATTTCTCCCTATCAACTTCATCAGAAAATGACAGAACTTCCCTAAATGCCTGCTTGAAGGCAGTAATGGGCTGGATGAGGGATAGCAAACAGGTTGAATCCAAATAAGGAAGAGCTACTGACTGGCGGGGGTGGGGTCAAGACTCAAGAGATATGTTTAGATATGCCTGTTCTCAATGGGGTTGAAGCTGATAAAAAGAAGCACTTTTTATCAGCTGCAGTTGATACATCAGCTTTGCTCATTTCTGGAGGTAAATGACCTTTAAAAACTAGTACATATGCTGGTAACCTCCAGGTTTGACTACATTAATGCACTCTACATAGGGCTGCCTTTGTACATAGTCCAGAAACTACAACTGGTACAAAATGCAGCAGCCAGGTTGGTCTCTGGGACAACCTGAAGGGGCCATACAACACAGATTGTGAAAAATTGCGCTGGCTGCCGGTATGTTTCTGAGTGAAATACAGAGTGCTGGCCATTACCTATAAAGCCCTGAATGGCTTAGGAACATAAGAGAGTGCCTTCTTTGTCATGAACCCTTCCATCTACTAAGATCATCTGGGGAGGTCTGGTTACGGTTGCCACCAGCTCATCTGGTGGCAAGCCGGGGCTGGACCTTCTCTGTGGATGCCCCAGGGCTTTGGAAAGCATTCCCTGTCAAAATAAGAGTTTCTCTATTGTTACCATGAGAACCTGTTTGGGAGCTCCCCTGAGGAGCACCCCTCTATATTTGGAACTACAAGCCTGTAGTTACCACTGTTTGGATTTCACGGGACTGTGGGATCTCCACTTGGTTTTGCCTGTAGCTAACTCAAAGAGCATGCCACTTTGGCAAGCAGCTTGGGAGAAGGAATTCTTAGGTCAAGTCCAAAGCACAAAGACTGCAGGAGGGCCTCCCCGTGCATGCGTGGTCACCCCCTGATTACTGAACAGGTGGGAGGCTGAAGCAGACATGATTTAATCAAGAGCTATTCTTTCAAGAATAAACCAAGTATTCTCCCTTAGTTGGCACAGCACATTGTCAAGATAGCACCTCCTCAGGAAGGAGAGATAAGAAGGCAACAGGTCATCTCCTCTTGCTAACAAGCATAAGGGCTAGTGCAAGGTGCTGGAAGTCTGCTTGTCTGCATTTTAGTTGCTCACAGATATTCTGACAGACACAAGAGATAAACTTGAATATGATCATTTGGCCTCTCCCCACATGGGTCTTTTCAGACCATCCCAAGCCTTTGTTCAAGAAGAGCTTGACTCTCCCGCAGTCTTTGTCAAAGAAGAAGTTCACTCTTCACTTTTGAAAGGCACAATGGCCCGTCCTGTGTTTTGTCCCTATTGTCTGCCTTTGCAAGGTGTGTTTAGCATAACGCCCTCAAGCGTGGCAAGGACACCATCAATCAGTGTGTCTTCTGCAGTGCTGTCTGCATGCCTCGGAACCACCACTCTTTCTCCCAGGTAGTGGCATCAGCACTTCCATTTTGCCCTGCCTCGGCCTACACCTCTACACCGGCTTTTCCTAACCCGGTCAGCCCAGCACTCGTGGCTGCGAGGTCCCCTTCACATTTGGGTTCACTTCTGGCTCCTGGACCCCTCCCTGGTCCCTAGACTCCTGCCTTCCTGTCCTGGAGAAGAGAAGCCTCAGGTTTCAAGGAGATATGCTTGAACATATCTAAACATATGGAAGGAGTGAGGTAGTATATAACCCCTATCCTTAAACTCTCCTTTCTTCTCATTTCTCCTAAAATCCAACTCTGTTCATTCCTCTCTAGACAGCCGAGTGAACCCAATTCGACAACTCAAGCCAAATTAACTCTTTGTGAGCTGTAGCTTAGTCTTCTTAACTTGTGGGTATTGCTAGTCTATCAGTTAAATATTGTTGCTTAATAACCATTCTTTTTCTCTTTCTGTACCCCTAAACCCTCAAATAAAATCTTACTTTGTTTCTGAACTTTAACTTCTCCATTCAGTTCTTTCTGCGACCAAAGCTTTGAACAAATTTATTGTGGGAATAGGACTGTCTGCTCCATTTAAAATAGCTGATTTCCCCACACAAGCCTAAAACATAGTTCAGGGTCCTGCCAAGTCCCTGGGAGCAGTTCCATTCACCATTTCTGCTTGCTTTTAAAAAGACCCTTAATATACACCTGCTTTCTCAGACTTTTAATTAAAACTAATTTTAAATTGTTCAGTTGTTTTACTCTGTGAAATTGTTTTATTCTGTGTATTGTTTTTAATTGTTTTTATTCTGTGAAAGTGTTCTAATAGTTGTCCTGGATTATGTAAACCAGAGAGAGAGAGAGAGAGAGAGAGAGAGAGAGAGAGAGAGAGAGAGAGAGAGGTGTGTGTGTGTGTGTGTGTGTGTGTGTGTGTGTGTGTGTAAACAGCCTGACTGTTTGTCTGCCTCTGCTCCATCCCTCCCGGTGATCCTGCTGACTATAAAGAACCAGGCTGCACCAGGGGCGCGAGTCTCTTGGCATGAGCTGAAGGACTCTCACCCTTGTGGCTCTCAGCCTTGGGAGGAGAAGACTGGAAGCCTAAGTCAACCCAAGGAATACGGCATGTTTTTCCATCAAGGACCATGATATCCTTCCAGATTAGAAGATAAAGTTGCATGACTGGAAAACTGGGGACCTGTTTTTATTGAATCAGAGGAGCTGGGGGTGGATGGACTGGGGAGATGTGTCTGGGAGAGCAGAAGAGTGGGGTGATCCGGGGGTAGTGATTTCACGGGTAGCAGGCAGAGGGCGATATAGCAGTGAGAGTTGGGAAAGCCATTACGGGGGGCGGGGGGGCGGGGCAGGGAATTCCAGGCAATTGAGGCCTGTTCCTTTTCCCAGCTCTTCTCCCAAACCTTTGGCCCCAGGGAGCTCTAGGAACATTCCCTCTAGGATTAGGGTGCTGCTGTTAAATACCAGGTCAGTAAATGGCAAAACATCTCTCATCCACAATGTGATTGTGGATGAACATGCTGACCCAATATGTGTAACAGAGACCTGGTTGGATGAGCTGGGTGGGGTTGGCTTCTCTCAGCTTTGTCCTCCAGGTTTCCTGCTCCTACAGCAGCCCTGCCTTGAGGGTCGGAGAGGGGGCGTTGTGGTCACCTGTTGTGAGACTTTTCCCCATTCCAGGTGCCTGGTTAGGTAATCACAGAATTTCAAGTGTATGTCCTTGAGGGTGGGCCTCTGAGGTGGGCTGGAGATTCTGTTGATGTACCAACCACCCAGCTGCACTTCAGTCTCCCCCATCTGAGCTGGAGGAGGTTGCCTCAGAGGTGGCTTTGGGTTCCCCCAAGCTTATAGTCTTGGGGAACTTCAATGACCACACTAAGGTCCCCCTTGTAGGAGCAGCTCAAGACTTCATGGCCTCCATGGCAGGCACTCAGTCAATTTTTGTCACCATGGCAATCATGGGCCTATTAGGGATGTGCAAACCAGTTCAGTTCAAAGATTCAGTGTTGAGCTGAACCACCCACCCCTGGCCTGTTCGGGGAGGGGGGTTCACAAATCTTTTACTATTTTTTTTAAAAAATGCCTTTAAACTTAACCTCTCTGAGGGGCTTCTCCGAGGTGGTGGCGGTGGCGTCCTGTGGAGGTCTGTGGCGGGTCTGTGTGTGGTGAGGATTCCTGTGCAATAGACCTCTGCATGGCCTGGATCATGGCCCAGCCATGCAGGGTCCCGACCCGGCCATGCAGGGTTCCACTTCGCATGTGTGATGGCCTCCAAAATGGCTGCTGCACCAGGGGAAAGGCCCGAATGGGCTGAAGAATACCCAACTGGGCCCTTTTTTGCATAAAGGAAGGCCAGTGAGAGGAGAGGGAACCTCCACAGACCACCCCCCGCTGCCTCAGAGAAGCCCTCAAAGGGGATACGTTTAATTTTTTAAAAAAGTTTTTTTTAAGTCCGCAACCCCCCGACCGAACCGAACCAGGGGGATTCGAGGGGGTGCCAGACTGAACTGGCCTGGTCCGGTCTGATTTGGACTTGAACCGAACCGGGCCAGCCTGTTCACATCCTTAGGGCCTATCTCAGTTGGTATCAGGCCCTACCCACGTGACAGGACATACCTTAAATCTTGTTTTTGCTGATCAGGGAATAATGATCTGGAGGTAGGGGAGTTTGAGAACTCCCTTGTCATGGTCAGATCATCATCTTAGTTTGACTGCTTTGTCCACCCTCTGCAGGGGTGTGGAACAGATTAAAATGGTCCACCCGCCGGAGGCTTATGGATCCGCTTGGTTTCCAGACAGCCCTTGGGGAGTTTCCAGTGTCCAGAGCTGGCACCTCTATCAAGGACCTGGTGAATCTCTGGAATGTGGAGACAGCCCGGGCTATTGACACAGCCGCTCCTAAACGAGGAGCCTGTTCTGCTCCTTGGTTTCCTTCAGATCTTAGGGTGATAAAACAACTCAGATGGCTGGAACAACATTGGGGGAAGAGTTGTGACTTATCCAACTGAACATGGGCTAGAGCTCATTTTAGGGACTACTCCATGGCGGTGGGGGGTGGCGAAGAAACGCTTCCATTGCATCTGCTCAGTGCAGACCAACTGAGCTGTTCCTTGTAGCAAAGGAATTGCTCCACACATCCCCCCAGGTAATGGGGGAGGAATCATCTACAGCCCATTGTGATCAGTTTGCATGTCACTTTGCAGATAAAGTCGCTCATATCCATGCTGATCTGGACTCCAGGGTTTTGGCAGTTTCGGCAGACGTGCCTCAGATACCATCTGGTCCTACTGTGTTGGATTCTTTTCAGTTAGTACAGCCTGAGGATGTGGACAAGATTCTGTGCAGTGTGAGGGCAACATCTTGCACTCTTGACCCTTGCCTTTCGTGGCTAATAAAATCTGCCAGGGAGGGTACAGATAGATGGTTGGATGCTATAATCAATGCTTCATTAAGAGAGGACAAGCTACCACCATGCCTCAAAGAGGCAATGGTAAAAACATTATTTAAAAACCCCCCTTGATTCTTCCAACCTAGACAACTACAGACCAGTTTCTAATCTTCCCTTCCTGGGCACGGTGAGTGAGTGTGTGGTGGCATCCCAGCTGCAGAGGATTTTGAATGATATGGATTATCTCTAGACCCTTTTCAGTCTGGCTTCCATCCTAGATATGGGACTGAAACTGCCTTGGTCGCTCTAGTGGATGACCTATGTTGGGAGCTTGATGGGGGGGGGGTGTCCCTATTGGACCTGCTCGACCTCTCAGCAGTGTTCAATATCATCGACCATAGTATCCTTCTGACTGCCTCTCGAATATAGAGATTGGAGGCACTGCGTTGGAACAACTTCAGTCCTTTCATGTCCAGGTTCAGAAGGTGGTGCTGGGAGAAGGTCCAGAAGGTGGTGCTGGGAGACTACTGCTCGGCACCATGGCCATTGGCCTGTGAGGTCCCGCAGGGTTCAGTTTTATCTCCTGTGCTGTTTAATATCTACATGAAACCACTGGGAGAGATCATCCAGGGACTTGGACTATGTTGTCAGCAATATGCAGATGACACTCAGCTCTATCTCTCCTTGTCACCTGATCCTAGGGAGGCAGTGGATGTCCTGAATTGGGGGCTAGAGACAGTGATGGGTTGGATGTGGGCTAACAAACTGAGATTGAATCTAGGCAAGATGGAGGTACTGTTGGTCAGTAGGAGAGCCAATCAGGATGAGGAGATTCTACCGGTTCTGGATGTGGTTACACTCCCCTTGAAGGAGCAAGTGCGCAGCTTGGGGGTACTGCTGGACCCAGCGCTGCTTTTGGAGGCTCAGGTGGAGGCGGTGGCCAGGAGTGCTTTTACATGGCTTTGGCTAGTGCACCAGCTGCATCCCTTTCTCGAGAAGACAGATCTGGCCACTGTTACCCATGCCAGTCATGTCACGGCTGGATTACTGTAACACGCTCTACAAGGGGTTGCCCTTGAAGAATATCCAGAAACTGCAGCTAGTGCAAAATGCGGAAGCTAGGATGTTATCAAGGGTATCTAACTGATATTTACTGAGCTTGAGTATGCACTCTATGGATAAAGGGGTGTGCACACTATGGGTAACCTGAAGGAGAGATTTGCAGTCTATACAGAAAACACTAGAGATAGATAATAATTTGGATTAACTAATCCCTATTCAGACACGTACAAGTATACAGATGTCTGTATACTCATACATGTGTTTATGAAAATGACTGTACCTGCATTCGTTTTTAAAGTGAACCTGGGATGCAGGCCTCTTAAATGCAGGGTAGGGATAGGAAGTGTACAGTGGTACCTATGTTCAACCAGCAATTGAATCTGGGGTTTTCTGTATGCAAAGCAGGTGCTAGATAGTTGAGCTACAACCCCATCCTTTAAAGAGAAATAGTTATCCCCCCAAAAAACATTATTTTGCCTATCATATAAATTCACAGTGTTTGATTGAACAATTTTGCTTATCTCTTGTGCCCCCAACCCACCACAGTCTGCCCGGCGATGCCTATGTTCATCAGATTCCCACTTCTGGCAATACTCAAGTACTTAGGGAAAGGATGTCCCCATTTTGACCTGTAAAATGTTAGACTACCTACCTTCCAAAAGCTGCTAGAAGTGCAAAAATACAAATCAGCTATAGCGACTATTGTAGGGTAATAGGGGTGAAATAATTTCAGATTACTGAAAACAACTGTGCCCTGTCACATGTCTTATGAGTGGCATTTACAGCCCCTCAATTAGGAGGCAGATCGGTCCAGTCAGCTAAAATGACCATGCAGAATTAATGAAGTCAAAATAATAGAATAGAGAATGCTTGCAAAAATGAGTCAAGTACAGCAAATCAATACTTCATAACATTGACTGTCCTGTTTCTGAACTCAACTGCCTTCCTCTATTTCCAGATAAAATGCTGCTCAATTCTCCTGTAGATCACTTCAATGGATACAGAATGCTCTGTTGTGGATTTCAGAACTACCCTCATTTCACTGCTGCATTTAAAGCATTATTTCTATATTTGAACATATGTTGGCAAATAGATAAGACACTTCTTTAAAATATCAGCACTGACATCTTACATTTTACGGAGACAAAAAGAAAACCTGTGAGGATAGCTGTTGGCAACACAACTCTGCATCCTGCACTTTGTCTTCATCAGAGATTTGGAAGCAGGAGCCCTGAGAGCGCATCATTGTTTACCCGTAGCATGACACAGAGGGTGCTGATCCACCCATGCTGCTGTGGACTTGCAATGAAGTGCCAGAGGAGGGCAAATCTTTTGAACAGAGCACCTGCATTCTGGAAGTGCTAGTTCAACTGGAATCATATCACTTGACTGTCAGCAATGTGCTTCTGATCTAACTAGTGCTTCCAGAATGCGGACATGCTACTCAAAGTAGTTTGCTGGGAGCTCACAGCAGCACAGGTGGATCAGCACCACCCATGTTACACTGTGCTGGATGCCAGCCACTGTATTTAATACCATGATCTGTATTATAACATAGGACCTTATGGGCCAATTCCGGTGAAGCCATGCTGTTAAGAAAGCCAGACATGTTCTCTTCACCTTGCAAATAAAACAGAACTGCAATGACAATGGGGTTGTAAGCCATCCTGTCCTTTTATGTAGTTCCCTTTAAGATAAATAGTGTCTGTCTTTCGTCTGTTGTATCTGGTACCTGAGCAATCAGTGTAAGCTCAGAGGTGCTAATTGCCCAGTTCCTCGGGATACAATAGGAGAGATGTTTGTTGTCTCTCACTCACACTCTCAGAACACACTAGACAACCCTTTGGTTTACCCTATGTATTACCCAGACAGGGCCAGAATTGGCTATATGCAGAAATACGTTATAATTGGCCCTTTGACAGTGAAAATAACTACTTCAGCATACTTAGGTTTCCAAGTAATCTGCTGTAAGAAAGCAGTCACAAAGCTAATGGAAGGAGGTTGAGTCTAGGATTTAGCTTTCAGTACTATAACTTGCTTTGTACAGACAGTGTGGCTTGGCTGCTGGGTCTTACAAATGTATGTGTTTTATTGCAAGAAAATACTTCATAGCCCATGACTTCAATCCCATATGGGCCCTTAAGGCACCTAGCAATCAACACACAACACAAAAACAATAACATAATAAAACATTTAGCATAGCAGCTCAATAACAAAAAGCACACAAAATTAATCAAAGTTAACAAAAAACTTAACAAAAAACATCCCCAAAGTTAACAAAAGATAGATCAAAGCCGGAGGCATTAATGTGCCTGTCATGTGTTCTTGTTCTCCACACTTCAGCTCATGGAACCCACAGAGGAGGTCCTCCTCAACATCCATAGTGTGCATAAGAACATAAGAATAGCCCTGCTGGATCATGCCCAATGCCCAACTAGCTCAACGTCTTGTTACACACAGTAGCCCACCAGATGCCTCTGGGAAACCCACAGGCAAGAGCTGAGGGCATGCATGATGCCATCTCTCTTGCTGTTACTCCCCTGCAACCGGTATATAGAGGCATCCTGCCTCTGTGGCTGGAGGTGGCCTATAGTGCTTAGACAAATAGCCAATGATAGACCTCTTCTCCATTAATTTATCTAAAACCCTCTTAAAGCCATCCAGGCTGTTGGCTTCCACCACATTTTGCGGCAGAGAATTCCAAAGGTTAATTATGCATTGTGTGAAAAAGTACAGCCTTCTGTTGGCCGTAAATTTCTTGGCCTTCAGTTTCATGGGGTGACCCCATTCTAGTGTTATACGAGAGAGAGATAAATTTCTCTGTCAACTTTCTCCACACATAGACCTCTATCATGTCTCCCCTCAGTTGTCTTTTTTCTAATCTAATAAGTCCTGGGTGTTGTACCCTTACCTTGTAGGGAAGGTGCTCTAGGCCCCATTCATCTTGGTTGCCGACTTCTGCACGTCTCCAATTCTACAATGTCCTCCTTAAGATATGGTGACCAGAACTGCATGCAGTACTCCAAATGTGACTGCACCATAGTTTTGTATAAGGGTGCATTATGGTTTGCATTATGGTATTATGGTTTGCATTATGGTATTAGCAGTTTTATTTTCATTCCCTTTCCTAATGATTCCTAGCATGGAAACTGGCCTTTTTCACAGCTGCCGCACATTGAGTCAACACTTTCAACAAGCTGTCCACCACAACCCCAAGATCCCTCTCCTGGTCAAGTCACCGACAGCTTGGACCCCATCAGCATATATGTGAAGTTAGGGGGTTTTGCTCCAATATGCATCACTTTACGTTTGCTTACATTGAACCACATTTGCCATTTTGTTGCCCAATCCCTCAGTTTGGAGATATCCTTTTGGAGCTCTCACTACCTCTCTTGGATTTCACTAACTTAAATAGTTTGGTGTCATCTGCAAATCTGGCCACCTCACTGCTTACCCCAGCTTCTAGATCATTTACGAATTAAATAAAAAGCCCTGGCCACAGTACAGATCCCTCGGGGACCCCACTTCATACTTCCCTCCATTGTGAGAACTGCCCATCTAATCCTACCCTCTGTTTCCTGTCCTTCAACCAGTTACCAATCCTCACATGAACCTGTCCCCTTATCTCATGACTGCTAAATTTATGCAAGAGCCTTTGGTGGGGAACTTTGTTGAAATCTTTTTCAAAGTCCAGGTATACTATGAAAACTAGATCACCCTTATCCACACACCTGTTAACTCTCTCAAAGAACTCCAAAAGGTTGGCGAGGCAAGGTTTATCTTTCAAGAAGTCATACTGGTTCTTCCTCAGCAGGGCCTTTTCTTCTATATGCTTAACAATTATATCCTTGAGAGTGCTTTCCATCAATTTGCCCAGAACAGATGTTAAACTATCTGGCCGGTAATTTCGTGGATCGCCCCCTGTATTCCTTTTTGAAAATCGGTGTTACTGCTTTCCAATCCTCTGGAACAGAGCCTGATAGTAGGGATTTTTCCATTTTTACAGACAGTTTAGAATTTTTTCAGACAGTTTAGAATTTTTTCATTTTTCCAGACAGACATCTCTCGTCATCTCTATCTGACTCAGTTTTTTAGCCTTTGTCCCTGAGTAGCTCGGTCTAGGCACAGATATCACTCAGTATCCTCTGCTATGAAGCCATATACAAATATCTCATTTAACTTCTCTGCCACAGGCAGTCATATGTCGAAGGAGACACCTTTTGAGGAATCCAGGTCCCATACCTTCTAAGGTTTTAACGGTAATAACTAATTGATTGAATGATTGATTAAGTGCTGTCAAGTCGGTGTCTACTCTTAGTAACCACATAGATGGATTCTCTCCAGGATGATCTGTCTTCAACTTGGCCTTTAAGGTCTCTCAGTGGTGCATTCATTGCTGTTGTAATCATGCCCATCCACCTTGCTGCTGCTTGTCCTCTTCTCTTCCCTTCAACTTTTCCAAGCATTACAGACTTCTCAAGGGAGCTGGGTTTTTGCATAATGTGTCCAAACTATGATAGCTTGAGCCTGGTCATTTGTACCTTGAGTGAAAATTCTGGATTGATTTGTTCTATGATCCATTTGTTTGTTTTCCTGGCTGTCCATGGTATCCTCAAAAGTCTTTTCCAGTACCAAAGTTCAAAAGCGCCAATCCTTTTTCTATCTTGGTTCTTCAAAGTCCAGCTTTTGCATCCATAGAGTATCACAGGGAAAAACCACTGTCCGAACAATTCTAATCTTTGTAAGTGTAGACATGTCACAGTGTATAAATATCCTTTCCAAGGCCTTCATTGCAACCCTACCAAGTGCTAGTCTGTGGCATATTTCTTGACTGCTGGATCCTTTACTGTTGATGGTAGATCCTAAAAGGCAGAAGCTATCCACCATTTCAATGTCTTCATTATCAATTCTGAGGCTGGTTGCTGTACCCGTTGTCATTAGTTTAGTCTTCTTTACATTTAGTTGTAGCCCATTTTTTCACTGGGACTCCTTGATTTTTTCATGACTAGAGCTTGTAGCTCATCCGCATTCTCAGCAATCAGAGTGGTGTCATCAGCGTAGTGCAGGTGAACTAATACAGCCTTAAAATCGACCAGGAAACAAACTAGATAGTTGGGTTCTTGTCAGGAGCCCAGGCACTGCATTTTGCATCAGGTAAAATTTCAGGACCCTTTTCAACAGCAGCTCCACATAAAGCATATTACAGTAATCCGGTTGTAAGTTTGTAGGCGGGTCATGTGCAGCTGTGGCAAGATTTGCTTTCTCTATAGCAGATTTACAAATGTGTCATATCATAGCCAAAGCAAGCTGTGCGACATTACTCTTAACGGTACAAGTGATGTTTGATTTTATACACTGATAGTAGTTAACCCTTTACGATTCTATATAATAAATGCTTCCTCATGTGTAATGATATTTCTGACTGGATTTGAACTTAAATGCACTGCTTACGCAAAGGCTTTCAATTGCTCAGCAAAAGGCACTGAAAAGAAGTGCAGGAGATTCAGCTAGGAAGGGACTGGAAAGGATACACACTCCTTCTGAGAACAGTGGATCTCTGAGCACTCTAAAGATAGAGTGGGGATCCAGAACAGGGATACAAAAATGTCCTCTTTTAACGTCTCCTCCTTCTTCCCTGATACATAAGGGAAGCAGCTGCAAAAGCAAAACATATACATGTTACGTTTTGCTTAGACATAGGAGACATAGAAATGCGGAGATAGACTGAAGTGGTGGACAAAAAGAAGGCATACGGAGGTTGCTAGGCAACTGCCAATACATTCACCTCCAGTTTCATAATAATCCAGGAGCAGCAGGTGAATGTACTGCATGTTTTATCTTTTTTCTACTCCTTGCCTGCTCTTCCTACAGAACCAGCCTGGGTATGCTACAAAGAGATTAGGAGTATCTGCTTAGGAGGAGGCTCAGCAAGCTTATCTTTCCAGGGTAGGGGCATCTGGCCACAGGCCTCCAGAGGGGTCAGCCTAGAAAACAGTGACATTTTGAGAGCCCTGGAAAATTTATGTGCATATTCAATGTTGTTTAGTTCAAGGCATCAGTCTCTCCGAAGAACAATAAGGAAATGCAGTCCTTTGGCACATAATGCACTGCCATTGTATCTGTCCTGGGCTTATCCTGTATGAAAGAGAAGACCCTATGCACTCTTTACTGATGTTGACATACACCACATACATTAGATCACACCTTTTGACTCAAGGTTAATGAACGTGATATAAGTGTGCCCCCTCAAAATCATCAGAACAGATACCTTTCTTTCTATCCAGAGAAAGGACGAAAAATAGTAACAATGTTATCACTCCTTAACCAATACCTGTACATAAGAACATGTGCTTCAAGACTGGAACTACGTTATCATGCTGCTACCAAACAGTAACAATATTTGATTATTATTTATTGCTATTTAACCTCCACTGACATCTGAAGTTGGAGCCTATATATTCCATTAGTGATCTCTTGGGTCATCATACTCACTATTCTCTGTGTAAGTGAATAGTTAGCTACTACTGAAGTTCATAAGATCTCAAGTTTCAGTCAAGAACTGTAATAATAGACAAACTATTAAGAGTTCACCCGATAAAGTTACTATTTTGTCCCATATAAATACTCACAAGATATTCTTTTATCATGCAGACTTCAAAACACGTTGTAGGGAAAAAGAAATAAATCATAGACATCCACATGACCTATTCATATGTCTTCCTATCACTTGCTGGTATTTTACAGTACTCCATCATGACTGTTATTCTTTAAAGCTGTTTACAGCTTCTATCCGATATAATTTATTCGTAGTAGTTTACTTCTCTCCAGACCATTTTTTCTTGTGTAAATGAAAACATTTACATGTTACATGAACTGCAACAAAGAACAGACGTTTCGACATATATACGTCAGCCTCAGTGTTCTATATCCCACTGTTTAAAATCCACACTTCTATCCAAGACTTTCCCCCAATCTAATTAAACATCTGGGTAACACATAACAAAGGGGGAGGAGAGAGGAGGATTGGTTGACAACTCACAGATATACCTGGTTATAGCTGACACTGAGAGAGAGAAAACCTAGAACATGGTTATTAAAGGGTGCAAATAACATTTTTGTGTCATACCCTCCCTCTTCCAGGTTTTTTTCTCTCTCAGTGTCAGCGATAACCTGGTATAGCTGTGAGTCATCAACCTTCTCCTCCTCTCTCCTCCCCCAGTTGTTACCCAGATATTTAATTAGATTGGGGGAAAGTCTTGCATATAAGCCTTGGATTTTAAACAGTGAGTTTCTTGGATTTTCAGTGGAAAGTGGAAAGTCTTGGATTTTAAACAGTGAGATATAGAACACTGAAGCTGATGTAAATACGTCGAAACGTCTGATCTTTGTTGCAATTCCCTCTTCTTTTTTTAATGTATGCAATAAAAAAAGGTCTGGAGAGAAGTATTGTAGCAGATCCATCATAGGTATTGCATCACCATTATATCAACTAATTCAGGTATTAGTTTAGAAATCTGAAAACTCCCTTGCTGCTTTAATTACTACAAACGGTTCTACACACGTGCAAAGAACAACAACAAAAAGATAGATTCTTGCTTAAGTTTGAATAATTTTTGAAAGAGTAATGGCAGTTCATGTCTAAATTGCATAAAAGAGATAATATGATGCAGAATGTTGGAGAGAACTTCATCTACATATAAATAGACCTAATCAGAAATGCAAATAGCAATCAGGAGAAATTGTTAAAAAGCCCCATGATAATTGTGCAATTGTACAGATAACCAAAGGTCAAATATTTTCATTTTCTACGCTTTTAAATTTGTAATATCCAGCGGCTATCCTTTCCTTTTCAGCATGGAATATGGAAGAAACAGGCACATATCAGCTGCCAATCAATCTTAGACAAAGGCTTGGGAGATGTCTCCCCACCCCCTTTGCTATAACTGTCCTGTCATTCATTCATATTTCCCCATGTCTTTCAAACTTTGGCTTTTTTTCAGCCTGTGAAAATACCACAACCATGGGATAAACCTTATGTGAAATCATAGGCTCATTTGCACTCATGCATGACAAGAAAGAGTATCTTCTCCTCTGTGTGTAAATAATACATAGAGAAAGAAAAGAATGGTGGCTGCTGACCTTTAAAACATTTTACAGTTTCAAAATTATGTTCACTGCACAACAATCCAAACTTCCTACTACTCCATGGAAGTAACCTTCAAAATGTTCTTTTTTAAAATAATGGCTTTTGCTTCTTGTCATACCAATGATTTCACCAATTTGATTTGCTTTTGCAAATTCTATAGTGCATATATTGTCAAAACCCAAGGGGAAAAAAACTATTAAAAGATTGAATACTCTTATTCCAATAAGATCTCACTATTTATGTGTAAATCAGGGCAAATGAGAATCTTCTTAACAATAGTATTTGCCCACATTTTCCTGTTAGGGTAACTTACGATGCAATTATGTCCCTAATATTTATTTCACTTTTGAAATGCTGCTGGGTGAGCAACAATCTAGTAAGCCAAGAGAGCCACCTAGTGCCATACCTTGGGATCTTAAAAAGTGTTTTCACTGGATGCATGTCGAATAAGGGTGGATCTCCATCCCCCAATTCAATAGCTGTGATCCCAAGGGACCATACATCGCACCGAACATCATAGGAGTAGTCATACTGTTGTTCACAAGCAATGACCTATTAGGAAAAAAGCAAGGAAGAAACAATATTAACTTCCTTAGAATAAGAAATTCCCCATTGCCCAAATAGGGCATACAGATGCATACTACTGTCAAAACCATCCTATGCACCTATTGACTTCTCAGAAGTCAATACCGCTGTGTTCAGTGGGGCTTACTCCCTCGTACGTGTGCACTTAGACATGCAGCCTAAGCTATCAATTCCGACTAAGCTCCATCACCTGCACCCTCATTCATATTTCCAGTTCAATATAGTTGCAAGTGATAAGTGCTCTTCTGACAGCCTCAGTTTTGAATGAGGTCCACAAAATTTACAAAGAACTGAATCCCTGAAGCTGAACTCTGTGAGATGCTGCCAAAAAACTATTTTCTTTCAAGTAAGTTGAGAACAATTTCTACAGTTAAATTTCCTATAATTTTTTTTGTTTGCTTATTTATCTCCAGTATTGTTTATATTTATAGGTAAGGAAGAGAGAAAGTGTTCCTATAGGAATCATTCCATGTCATTTATACCAAATGTGTTGAAAATGGAATCAATTATTAAGTGGGGAGGTGGGCTCTCACTTGGAGTCTTCAAGCAGTGGCTGGACAGCCATCTTTGGAGGATGCTCTAGCTCTAGATTCCCTGCATCATGCAGGGTGGTTGGCATCGATGCCCTACAAGACCCCTTCCAACTCTGATCCTAGGAATGTAGAGAAACCACCTGAGAAAATTATCAGTTGTCGTCCTTGGATGGAACTGAAATGGTCTTCAAATGTTACTTTCTCCCTAGGAGGTACACTGAAATACTCCCCGGATTTCTTTGAAGAGAAATTTTGGTCTATGTTTGTTACAGACAGTCACTTGCACCTGCTTAAAATCTGATAAGCCTTTGCCAGTACTTGTTCATCTGAGCCCACCTGTATCTGTCCTTGGAAAGGTGGCTGTTTACCCCTAACACAGTTATGGGTGGCTCTGGGATTCTGGTCCAAATTTGGAGCTGCCTGCTGACTTGTATTGCTGAGATTTGTCTGCCACCATGCTATCTCTACTTCTTTTATGACTACTACCACCAATACTGTGTTGGCATTTTGACTACAATACACATGCATTTGTTTTTGACTACAATACACATGCATTACAATCACTGCTATAGAAAAGCAACCATGGAAACATTTTCACATCTGTTTATGCACAATGCCAATAAAATAAATTATCTATGCACAATAAAGGAGACTGGAAGGCAGCAGTTGGCAGAGGGCCCAGGGAGCTTTGTACCCCACCTTGCTGAATTGTAGCTATGATCCTGCCCCACTATGCAAGCATGCATAGCTTGTCCTGCTAATGCAGCAATGCTGAATTCACTTTCAAATACACAAAGACCTGATTCACATAAAAAAGCAAATGCAGGGTGGGTGACTGCTTGGAACACCAACTTCATTAAGATCACAGTCACCTAGATCAGACGGTTCTGCATACACCCTCCCCCAACTCTCCCGCACACCCCCTCCCCCAATTCAAACGACAGGGAGAGCTGCTTCTCTGCAGTCAGTGAGACTGCAGAGAGACAGGGAAGCTGGCTGTGTGGGTTTCCTTCTTGACAGGAGGACAGCCCAGCCCACACAGCCAATCAGGCCCGAGTGAGGGAGGAGCTTCCTCCCTCAACTCCAGCTCTGTAGGCCCCTAACTGTGGTGCCAGTGTTCGTACATGACGCTGGTACCTCAAAACCGGATTTAAGGGCGGCAAAACTCCACTCTGACCATAGGTTCAGAGTAGAGTTTGGCGAGAGAAATCACAGGTCCCTTTTTGCCCTAACCTCCAGTTTTCTGAGTTCGGATGACCGGCTTTGGAAACCAGAGGTGAAGGGACCTCTGGTTTCTTATGTCATCTGAACTTGATCTTAATGTGACAAGTTATGTGTACTGCTCACCAAATAAAACTAAAAACAATGTCCTCCACTCCTCAGAATTATGGTGACACTGACAGATACAGGGGGTGAGAGCCACATACAAGCAGCTTGTGTGTTGCACTGGGATGTTCTGGGCTGCACTGCCTCGCTCCCTGCTTGTAGAAATGGAAACAGTGCATCATATCTAGCAGAGATCACTTGGGGGTGGGGAGTTCATGGGGGAGAAGTGAGCAGTTCCTACATTTAGTATCCTGACAAAGCAGTGGGGGGGGCGGCCCAAAGAACAATGAAAAAGCTTGTTCTTTCAACAACAGTGTAATTAACACATAATATATTTTTAAAAGTCCATAAGACTTGCACAAATTGAAAATAACTAGACCAATCTTTGTAAAAACCCTACTGCAATATTATATGGCAACCCCAAAATAGAGGGGGAAGGATGCTTCACTAGCTCATTTGTCTTGGTGCTGTCAAATGCTAAAGGTTTTGAAATATGACCCTTAAGTCTGCAGAAGCAAAGAGTATCCCAGTGTTGAAACTGACTTCAACAGGAATTAAGCAACCTAACTCTGTGTAGGATTGCAGCCCTTCTCTTTACACTTTTGTTTGGTCCTCAGTCTCAAAGGATGTAATTTGGAGTACCTCAGACAGTAAAAGATTAGAATGAGTTCTTCGTGTGATGGATTTTGATGTGGGCCATGCAGGTTCAATTCCTTGCATGGCTATGTGGCTTATGCCTTGGACAAACAAGCTCTGTAATCCTGGGCAAGGATGGGCCATAAGGTACATCTGTCAACTTGCTTATTTGTTTCTTACATGTTTAACAGAGAGAGAAAGCCATGCTTTCTGCCCCCCTCCCCCCCCGAAAAAAAACCACACTGAGGCAGTGGGGAAAGAGGAGTATAGCTCACTGGTAGAGTATTTGACTGCAGATCAAGAGATCCCTGGTTCAAATCCAGGTGCCCTCTTGAAGATTTTGAAGACAGCTGGTCTTTAATTTTTCTTTAAAGGGCCCGATCATTAAAGTGCCAAATCCAGTCAATAACATCTGGTAGACTGTGTGTAAACAGCATAATAAATAAATAAATAAATAAATAAGATGACAATGATGATGATGATCATCATCATCAACATCATGAGAGGAAAGCTGGTCTTGTGGTAGCGAGCATGACTTGTCCCCTTAGCTAAGCAGGGTCCACCCTGGTTGCATATGGATGGGAGACTTGATGTGTGAGCACTGTAAGATATTTCCCTTAGGGGATGGAGCCGCTCTGGGAAGAGCAGAAGGTTCCAAGTTCCCTCCCTGGCAACATCTCCAAGATAGGGCTGAGAGAGATTCCTGCCTGCAACCTTGGAGAAGCCAATGCCAATCTGTGAAGACAATACTGAGCTAGATCGACTAATGGTCTGACTCAGTATGTGGCAGCTTCCTATGTTCCTAGTGTATAAAAACCCATTTAAAAATAAGTACAAAAATAAACATAATTAAATCTGCAATAATGCTATCAATCAATTAATAAAACACAGGCAGAACAGATTAAAAAACCCACAGCCAAGTTAATGCAACGATAAACTTTAAAATGCCTCCAGCTAACCAGAGGGAAATGCCTTTCAAAAAAGCCAGGGTTTGTTTTGTGCTGGAGAGCCATCAGTGCAAGGGCAAGGCAAGCTGAGCTGGGAAAGGCATGGTGTGGGTGCTGCCATGGAGAAAGCCTGGCATCATGTCCTCAGCTCAGAGAAGGAACTGCTACAAAGCATAACTTCTCCTGTGGAGCTAAGGAAATGGGGAGGGACATGTGGGAAGAAATGCCACCTGAAGTGAGGGGTGCACTTGAGTAGGTTGAAACTTTATTATTATTTATTTACAGAGTCAGACAGGTGTTATTGACTGGTTTGTTTTATCCAGACATCGAGTCCTTCCCAAGGACCTGGGATGGCTGAATTGTATTATCAATGTTGTTGCTGTTATTATAGATATCGTCGCAGAATATAGGCTGTTCCCAGTAAAGTTGCTTTTTGTAATTGGCTGATGGTGATTTCTGTGACCCCTATGGTGTTGAGGTGCTCTTCAAGGTCTTTTGGAACTGCACCCAGGGCGCCAATTACCACTGGGATTATTTTGGTCTTCTTCTGCTACAGCCTTTCAATTTTAATTTGTAGATCTTTGTATTTTGTTGTTTTTTCTATTTCTTCTTCTTCTATTCTGCTATCCCCTGGTATTGCTATGTCGATTATTTTAACTTGTTTTTCTTTCTTCTCGACTACAGTTATATCTGGTGAATTGTGTCGCAGATGTATGTCTGTTTGTAGTCAGAAGTCCCATGATATTTTTGCATCTTCGTTTTCTACCATTTTTTCAATTTTATGGTCCCACCAATTTTTGGCTACAGGTAGCTTGTATTTTTTGCAGATGTTCCAGTGTATCATCTCTGCTACTTTGTCATGCCTTTGTTTGTAGTCAGTCTGTGCGATCTTTTTACAACAGCTGATTAGGTGGTCCACGGTTTCATCTGCTTCTTTACAAAGGCGGCACTTGCTGTTTGTTGTTGACTTTTTGACTTTTGCTCTTATTGCATTAGTTCTAAGTGCCTGTTCTTGTACAGCCAATATTAAACCCTGTTTCTTTCTTCAAGTTGCCATTCTTAAGCCATTGCCAGGTCTTGGTGATGTCGGATTTCCAGTTATTTTGTGCAAATATTGACCATGCAGTGGCTTATTTTTCCATTTTTCTGCTCGGTTCTTGACTTGTTCTTTCTTGTAGGCCTGCTTGGTTTCATTGGTGTTGAATAGTTTCTCATTATTGCCCATTTGAAGTGCATCTTCTTCACTGTCCTTGATATATTCTTCAAGGCCTCTTTTCTCCTCCTCTACTGTTTGATGGACTTGCAGCATTCCTCTTCCACCTGAGCTATTGTTGTTGTTGTTGTTATTTATTTACACCCTTCCAAAAATGACTCAGGGCGGTTTACACAGAGAAATAATAAATAAATAAACAAGATGGATCCCTGTCCCCAAAGGGCTCACAGTCTCAAAAGAAACATAAGATAGACACCAGCAACAGTCACTGGAGGTACTGTGGTGGGGGTGGATAGGGCCAGTTACTCTCCCCCTGCTAAATAAAGAGAATCACCACATTAAAAGGTGCCTCTTTGCCAAGTTAGCAGGGGTTATATACCAACATAACAATTTTTTAAAGAAGCATTTCCAAAATATCTGCCAAAGGAAAAGTCATAAAAGTACAAGATAAATAAAGAACAAGATAGGGACAGTATTTCTCCCAGAGATGGGTACCTGAAAATAGGAACAGCTGGATAACATGAATATTGGTTTTAAAATCTGTTTGGTATCCTCTCTCTCTCCCCCTTCCCCTTCTATTTATTGCTGCCAAAAAGATTAAGCTGATAGTTCTTAGGTTCCTAACCGAGTCTAAGGCTTATGCTTTGATCCAGAGCCTGTTTCTGTATAAATTATTTGGCTTCCTTCCTTCCTTCCTTCCTTCCTTTCTTCCTTCCACTTCTATAGTTTGAGCTTTGTTGGCTTCCTGATGGTGGGGAAATAGAAATAAGGCAAACCTTTATGAAGAACAGGTTCTAGGTAGGGCACTAAATATAAGATGACTGCTTGAAAGTCACCTCATGTTGGAAAAATGATTATGTAAATTGACTGTCCATAAATTAATTTTAAAGATTTTAATTTAAGCTGCAGCTGTGCCTGTTCTTGTGCAGCCAGTATTAAACCCTCTGTTTCTTTCTTCAACTTGCCATTCTTAAGCCATTACTAGGTCTTGGTGATGTCTGATTTCCAGTTATTTTGTGCAAATATTGACCATGCAATGGCTTATTTTTCCATTTTTCTGCTTGGTTCTTGACTTGTTCTTGCTTGTAGGCCTGCTTGGTTTCATTGGTGTTGAATAGTTTCTCGTTCTTGACCATTTGAAGTGCATCTTCTTCACTGTCCTTGATATATTCTTCAAGGCCTCTTTTCTCCTCCTCTACTGTTTGATGGATTTGCAGCATTCCTCTTCCACCTGAGCTGCGAGGGAGGTATAGCCTATCGACATCACTGCAGGGGTGCAGAGCATGATTGATGGTCATTATTTACCTGGTCTTACGATCTAGTGTCTCTAGCTCTGCCTGGGTCCAGTCTATTATTCCTGCAGTGTATCTGATAACAGGTATAGCCCAGGTGTTTATGGCTTGTATGGTGTTCCCGCCATTGAGTTTGGACTTGAGGATTTTTCTAACTCTCCTGATGTATTTACTTCCAATTTTTCTTTTAACTTCAGTGTGTGCAATGTTATCAGCCTGGAGAATGCCCAAGTATTTGTAATGTTCTTTCTCTTCCAGGTTCTTGATGTTGCTTCCGTTGGGCAGTTCTATTCCTTCTGTTTTTCTTATTTTTCCTCTGTTCATTATTAATGCAGCACACTTGTCTAGTTCAAACTCCATTGCTATATCGCTACTGAATATACGGACAGTGTTTAGCAGTGATTCGATTTCTGACTGGGACTTTCCATACAACTTCAGATCGCCCATGTACAGCAGATGGTTTATTTGACTTGATGTTTTAGATGTTTGGTATCTGAGGTCTGTTTTGTTTAGTATTTGTGAAAGTGGGGTCATGGCGATTACAAACAACAGAGGGGATAGTGAGTCCCCTTGGAAAATACCTCTTCTTATGCTAACCTGTCCAAGTGTATCGCCATTGATTGTTAACTGTGTACTACACATGCTCATTGCTTTTTGAATAAATATCTGGATGTTTTTGATGACACCAGTTGTTTCTAAACATTTTAGTATCCATGTGTGAGGCAATGAGTCAAAGGCTTTCTTGTAGTCAATCCATCCAACACTTAGATTTGTTTTTCTTCTCTTGCAATGTTCTAAAATCATTTTGTCAATCAGCAGCTGGTCTCTTGTGCCTCTGGTGCTCGGGCAATTTCCTTTCTGTTCAACTGGAAGCTGTTTGTTAGTTAATAAGTGCTGCATTACTTCATCTGCTACTATTCCAGTTAATAATTTGAACATGGTTGGCAGGCAGGTTATTAGGTCTATAATTACTTGGAACTGCACCTTTTTCTGGGTCTTTCATGATGAGATGAGTTTTCCCAGTTGTTAGCCATTGTTCAATATCACCTCCTTGCAAAATGTGATTGAACTGTTTTGATAGTTGTTTATGAAGGCTTGTTAGGTGTTTAAGCCAAAAGCCATGCAGTTCATTGTCGCCTGGTGTAGTCCAGTTTTTAATTTTCTTTGCTCTTTCACTTATTAATTCTGGTGTTATTATTAGATCTTGCATTTGTTGATTACATTTTTCGACCTCTTTCACTCAGCTTGCTTTTTAATTATAGTTTATTGGATTGTCCCATAATTTCCGCCAGAATTGCACTGTTTCTTCTTTATTTGGTGTTTCTTGTAGTTTCCCCTTCTATGCTTTGGTAGAAACGTCTCTGATTCGACTGGAATTGGAGATTCTGCCTGTGTGCGTAATTCTGGCTTCGTATCTGCTAATCTTCTTTGACACTGCTGTTATTTGCTGCTTTATTATTTCCAGGACTTCTCTAATTTTCCTTGAATCTAGGTGGTATTTTTGGATCAGATACTGTTTGGTGTTTTCATTCTTCAGCTTCTTGTCTTTCATATCTTTCAGTTTACTAGCATCTGATCTAAGCCTGGCGATTTTATTTTCTAATCGAATCTTCCATTTAGGTGATCAACTACTTTCTTTTTTTACAGGTCCACTGATTTTATATCCGAGCTCTTGTGTTGCTATTGTTGCTGCACTGTACATTAGTTGGTTTGTTTCTTGCAAATTATTAGTTGTTATTTCTGCAAGTGCAACACTGACATCTTTTAATGCCTGAGCGAGTTGTTTTTTGGCAACTGTTTTTAGAGCTGGAAGTCGAACCCTGGTGGTTGTTTGGTTCATGTGCTCAGTTATTTTTTGCTTTAGTTCTTGTTGCTTTTCTGTTAAATGGCATTTGAGTTTTTGAGGTGAAGGCAAAGGGGAGGTTGCCTGGTTTTGATTTTGAAACAGTTCAGCAACAGTGGCTTCCTCTATTTCCAACACCTCCTCCATCTGCGCCTGAGCAACTGCTTCAGTTGGTGGTAATTCTTCTTCCATATCTTGAGCCTGTGTAGCTCTTTGCAGTTCTTCCAGCTCAACTTCTGTGAATACTTTATTTCTTATGATGAATCTTCTCTGGTCTGCTAGTCTTTGTTCTGTTATTTCTGTATCTGGATGCTTCTCTTTCCAAATTTGGTACATTCTTTTTAAATAACCTCTTCTAGTTGGACTAGACTTGTAATAGCAAATCATTATTTTCCTTGTTGGCATTTTTCATATATTTTTTCCGGTTAAGCGACGTTCCTTCCAGTAACCTTGCAGTCTCCAGCCCTGGTTGCTCAACTGAAGATCCTGAGTCCTGTAGCCCACTTGCCACCAGATGTCCAGAGACTCCAGCACCTGGTGCGGTCCTTGTTGACCCGGGCGACGACCGATCCAGTATAGATTTGTTAAAGTTACATCTCACCATATTGTTGATGGGAGAGGCACTCTTCGTCTGGCTCCTCTGGTGAGACCTGTCCTGTATGGTTAGACCTCTGGCATAGCTCTCACCTTCCTCAGAGCACGCAAGCCCCACAACCATGCCAAGGTAGTGCCTCACTGGGTGTATATTAATAATAATAATAATAATAATTCAGTTTCTATACCGCCCTTCCAAAAGTGGCTCAGGGCGGTTTACACAGAGAAATAATAAATAAATAAGATGTACCCCTGTCCCCAAACGGCTCATAATCTAAAAGGAAACATCAGATAGACACCCACCACAGTCACTGGAGGGATGCTGTGTTGGGGGTGGATAGGGCCAGTTATTCTCCCCCTGCTAAATAAAGAGAATCACCATGTTAAAAGGTGCCTCTTTGCCAAGTCAGCAGGGGTCTGAGGGTTTGCTGAGCTTAGGGTTTGCTGAGCTAGGCTGAAAGGTTGAACTGGGTCCAAGCCTCAGATAGCTGGATGGGGCTTCTATCTTTTCTTAAAAGAGGCAATGAGAAGCACAGACAGACCTAGAGCAAGGCCTGCAACAGGATTTATATTCAGAATCCATGTGGGAATCCACTGCTTTAAAAAAAAAAGTTAACTTTCATCCCTCTTTCAGTATGTAAGTGTAGAACCTAAAGCGCTAGAGTAAAAACAAAGCCACTTATATTCTATATACTGCTCCCTCTCCAATTAATATCAAATTTGCATGGACTGATGACTGACCATGGGGAGAAATCTGACAGTACCATATAGATTGATGCAAAACCCATAAGAAATAAATGCACCATGCAAAGGGCTTCTAGTAGGGGTGTGCACGAACTGTCCAATGCCAAATGGGTTCGCCTTGAATCAGGCCACTTTGGCGGCTCAATCGCAAACTGAATTGGGGGTAGTTTGTTCTGCGGTTGAACAAACCAAGCCCAGTTTGGATGGCCCAGTTTGGTGTCAAATGGGCAGTGGGTGCGGTGGTGGCAGGAGAGGTAGTAAAAGGGCCTTCTCTGCCTGGCGTGACTGCTGGCACAGCCCCCCGTGCAGCCAAAGTGCACGCAATGCCTCTTTTAGCAATCTGCCCACACAGCAGTGGTGTAGTTCTAGCCTCCATGGATGCACAGAGGCCATTTGCATGGCCATGCAAATTGGCAACTGCGAATGCACAGACACCATGCAAATGGCCTCAACACATCCATGGAGGCTGTATCTGTGCTGCTACCACATTGGGGGGCGGGGTATGCTAAAAGGCATTACACTTGCTTGGGCCGTGGGCTACGCCGGGGAATCCACACCAGATCCCCCCCTTGCAAGTATAGCTGCTCAAACCACTGAACCAGTTTGGTCAAACTAGTCAGTTCAACCGAATTTGTTCGGCCACACATGGTTCGGTTCAAATTCAGTTCGAATTCAAACTGAACCGTGGTTTTTGGTTCAAGCACACCCCTAGTTTCTAGCCTGCCCAGAACTCAAATCAAATTGGTGAAGGTTTCAAAACACAGTGTCTACATGACTGTGTTGTCCCCTTTAAAGGTATTGCACTGTACTAAGTAGCGAAGATATTCCCACCTGTGTTGCCACCAAGGCATCAGGGGTTTAGACTGCATGCATAGTAGAAAATCATGTTATGGCTGGATTAGCCTCTCTAGCAATTTATGTAATCTTTAGGAGAATCCCTTAGAATGAGACATGGATTAATCAAGTATACCTGTGTGTGTAAGCAGAAATCACCTAGTCAAGCCTGATCAAAAACAAAGGTAGAATGAAGGTGCTGGGGATTGATTGGCAGAGACTTCTCTCAGCCAACCAATCCTGTGTAAGCAGCCCTGCCTACTTGTTTAGTTCCAATCCTAAGCACTTACCACCATGAAGCTTCCATTGTACCTCACCAGGAAAGTCCCTGAATAGCTATTAAAACCACCATCCTTTCACCTAATGGATAACCAGACAATATTCTCTTTCTGCAACAATGTATCTCCTGTGATTACATCTCCATGTGAACCATCAACCTTCTGCAATCTCCTGCCTGCATATATGTGAGTTATCTGCATGATTTTGGAAGTAATAAATTCAATCAAAACCAGTTGGACTAAGAGATTTGTTGGCGTTGGCACTGATGGGATCTTTCTAAGATGTTCATTACACTACCCACCCTTTTAGTCTCCCAGTGTACACAGCAGATGCATAAAAAGCATAGCCACCGGCTGACAATGTATAACATGGAATAATTATGAGTCAACCATGGAGCTAAGCTAGCTGGAGACTTGCACTGTATAATTAGTACTGCTGACCCACCAAGCTGGAAGGAATCGAGAGTCTGAAAGGCTGAACCTTCTGGGGAAAGGTGGTGCTTCACTTGGCTGATGTTACTAGCTAAGCAGCTTATGAGGTATGCCAGCCTTATGCTGAAAATGGAACTCAGTGTAGGGAAAAACCTCCAAAATGTGGCACAAAACTCCTATCCTTGCTCCAAACAAAGCAAAACAGCTAGCCAAGTTAAGCAAATAAAATGCACCACCTGAATTTCTGGCTTTTGTATGACATTTCATAGGCAATTTGCTCAGAGCATCAATGAGATATAGATAGATAGATAGATAGATAGATAGATAGATAGATAGATAGATAGATAGATAGATAACATGCATATCCACAATTCAGTTTTATAGATTCAACAGAGACCATTCATACATGAGGGAGAATAACTTAAGCTTTGTTCAGTATGAGTCGCAGGAGCAATGCTGAGGAATTTAATATATAAAGAACTCAGTAGAACCAACTGTGTGCTTTCAGTCACCAAACTCACACCCAGGGCCAGGACTGTTCTGCAGTTGTAGGGGCTTCAGAGAAAGGCCCCAATACCATATCTGCAGCCTTCATGTGGTGGTGGCCAGGGGCGTAGCTAGGGGAGAAGGGGCCCGTGTTCATCCCTCTCTTTGGCGGCCCCCCAGAGTGAGGGAGATAATGAAGAAAATAGGGAAGGATGGAGCTGGAGGGCCCTCAGGAGTTGGGGGCCGTGTTCTTTGAACCCTTTCACTCAATTATAGCTACACCCCTGGTGGTGGCAGAACCAGTGGCAGCCCATCGGGGTGGGGCAGGGGTGGGAAACAAGCAGCGCAGCCCATCCCCACTCATCTCACCTTGTCCCAGCAGCTCATGCTCCCTCACTTCTGCATTAATCCCAGGTATGTGGTCTGGTCAGTTGCCCAGATCCCCAACCCAATGACTGACCAGCCCACACACCTGGGGTTAACACAGTGGGGGGGGGGCAAAGTGAGGGAAGTGAGGCAGCCAGGGCGGGACAAGAAGTGTGGGAACAAGTCACACCTGAGACTAATTTTCTGCCCCTCTGCCCCACCCAAACAGGCTACTACTGGACAGAGCAACTCTCTCAGGGCCCTTCCAAGTAGCAGGGGGCCCCATGGAGGGCAGTTTGCCTGAAACCTGGAAGTGGCCCTGCTCACTCTACAGATGAATTGTATTGAAGTGATGGATGTGAATGGGCAAAAAGAAAGGAAAAATCCTCCTCATTTGCTCATTATCCAGTCACTACCTTGCTGTATGCCACCTAATGATGCGGTGAGGAAATGGCTTGAATAGCAAGCCAGAGGTTGCCAGTTCAAATCCCTGCCGGTATGTTTCCCAGACTATGGGAAACACCTGTATTGGACAGCAGCGATATAGGAAGATGCTGACAGGCATCATCTCATACTGTGTGGGACGAAGCAATGGTAAACCCCTCCTGCATTCTACCAAAGAAAACCACAGGGTTTTGTGGTCGTCAGGAGTCGACACCGACCCAATGGCATACTTTACCTTTACTTTGCTGCATATTTAGCATGTGACGATTTGGATATACATAAGACATTTGGTATTGGGTCACTCTGGAGCCCATATAAAGTGTAAAAGATTACAGATTTAATCTGAAATATTTCCTGATTATTAATGTTGTTTCTCTTTTCTAAGAACAAATATCAGGGACATGGCTGGATCCAATTCTGAATAGGTCAGAAGTCATATGATGGGGCTGCAGCTGAGTGGTAGAGCATCTGCTTTGCATGCAGAAGGTCCCTGGAAGCATCTCCAGGTAGGGCTGGGAAAGACTCCTGCCTAAAACCTTGGAGAGCTGCTGCCAGTCAGTGTGGACACTACTGGGCTAGATGGACCAATGGCCTGACTCCATAGAAGGCAGCTTCCTAAGTTCTAGTCATTTCTTCAGCAAATGCCTTGTGTCGCACTTCTCTCTCGTTAAACAAAAACAAACTAACCAAACTACTTCTGCTGACACGTCATGGGAAAGTCAAGCAGTTGCCATAAATCCCTCCCTTGTCTGGCAAGTCACATCATAATGTAACAATTGTTTCAGTGCAACAGTTCACACAACAATTCCACCTTCCCTCGCCCTATATTCACAAAGCTTGTGAACTCACAAAAAGCAGGGAGAATCAGGCTGAAGGAGAGATGGGAAGGGGACATGGCATGAAATGGTTAAATTTTATTATTTTGTGTTGCGTGCCCAATCAGACTATAATGGAGATAAATGACAGCCCTGCACTTAAAATATATATTCTTCATACAATTATCCCATGTCCTTCAAGCATGTTGTCTGAATTGCTGCTTACTGAATATAAACCCACCCTAGTGGACATTGGCTTCTAATGTGGACACTTTCATTAAGGGGGGGGATTACTAAGGCAGTTATTACCATATTTCTAACTTCTTTAATATCTTTATCCACTTCTCTAAAACATCTGTCCCAAATAGTATCTCTTGCTTCATTGAAAGCATGTAAATCAACTCATTCAAAGCAGTGACTCAGAAGGGAGGGAGTCAATCAGTCTTGTGAAGCACAGCAAAATCAATTGCCTTTCTTTTTTCTTTTTCTTTTGAAATCTCAAAAAAGAAGAAGCAGCCATCAGCATGGTTATAAGGCAGCAAAGTATATCTATGAAAGGCTATGCTTGATCATCCTCCCTCAACCCTATCCCAGAAAAATCTGAGATCCTGATCAGTATTAATAGATTCACTCATAACATTTTGATGATGAAGCAGTTCTTGTAACTCATACCAAACTGTAACCATATTTAGACATCACATTGTTTGTACATACAGATGTCTTTGCACATGTACATGATTTTGTAGGAATGACAGTACATGAGTTCATTTTTAAAGTGTATCTACGTACAGGCCCCCTCAAACGCAGGGCACAGATAGGAAGTATATTACTGTATAAGCCATGGACATAATGTGTGGATAACTGTACATGTGTACAAATCTGCATGTGTGTGCACTGTACACAGTATGTTGCACTCATGTATGTTGTACATATGAATAGGGTTGTGAGCCATATGGATCAGAATCAGACAATATTTTTCATCATCTTATGAGATTAGACATTGGAATTTCATAAACAAAGAACATAAGCCTGCTCCAGGTCTGAGGAAACACTTGGTAAAGTGCCCTTTGTGGGCCCCCTCTTTTGCCTGCTCCTGGCCATCCCATCCACAAATTAAAGACACCTAACCTATATCGGGCAGCAGAGATATAGGGAGATGCTGAACGGCATCGTCTCATACTGTGCAGGAGGAGGCAACGGTAAACCCCTCCTGTATTCTACCAAAGAAAACCACAGGGCTCTGTGGGCGCCAGGAGTCGGCACCGACTCGATGGCACAACTTTACCTTTATGATGACATGCTTAGAGGAGGTGGTGCCTCTCTTTGGGCTAAAGTTCCCCTTTGAGATGGGGAGCACCTTGGCTCCTTTCAGTCAAGGGGCATAGAGAGCACTTGGGTGACAGGAGGACGTAGTCCTGCTGGTGGCTTCCCTGCTCCCTGTGGCTTTCAGTCGTGTGCGCCTCCCAAGCCATGGCCCTGTGTCTGACATCAGATGCAGGGGGTGTGGCCAGTGCCAAGGATAGGGCCAGTCAACCCCTGGGGCAGGGGCGAATGAGCGACTCTGGCTGCCCCCGAAGCTGTGGGGGGAAGTGGGGGTGAGCCTCTAGCAGCCCCTGGAAGTGCTCAGGGCTGCCACAGCCAGGGACCGGTCATCCTCACCTGCTCAATGGTAGCCATGTGCCTGGTCAAGGGAGTGTCTTAGTTGCTGGAACTTAATTATCACAATAATTTGCTGGAGCTTAATTATCACAAAACCAAAATCATGGCCTTTGCTAAAAGGCCCAAAACCCACTCCTGGTTTATAGATGGGCACAAGATAGAACAGGTATCTTGCTTTAAATATAGTCCTATATGGGGATAATCCTACATTCTTCTGACTCTAGGAAGACACATGGGGAGTATGCAGCACTAAATGCACAGAGGAGCTCCTCCACTATTCTTAAGTTCCTCCAAACAAGAGGTGGCCACTATATACCCGCAGCGCTAAAACTGTATGAAGCCAAGCCGATAGCTCAGTTACTCTATGGTGCCCAGTTTGGCCCCTTCCCTAACTTTTCCACTCTGGAATGCGTGCAATCAAAGTTCCTAAGAGTAGTTCTTCAAGTACCAAGATGTGTATCTAACGCTATCCTGCAACTAGAGACAGGCCTGATGAAAGTGGAGGCAAAGGTATGAATGATCATACCGAACTACTGGCTAAAGCTCTCCCTTTCCCCCTCAGGTCTAGCCCCCACAAAGGTATGTGATGACTTCCAATCCAGTTGGAAATTGACAGTTATGAATAAAATAAAGTCCCTCGGCCTATCCCTGCTTCACTTAGTTAACCTGGGGTATGACCCGGCCAAGGCACTCATCAAGCAATGTATTATGGATATAGAGCACCAATCTGACATAGACAAGACCCCAAACTCCCCTGTCAGTGAAGGACTCAGGTATGTCAGCTCTCCCTTGCCATACCTAACAGAATTGGAAGTCCCAAAGCACAGGAGGGCCGTTACACTGGCGTCTTGCCATGTGCTTCCCTCAGCTGTGCTAGAAGGTCACTATAGGAAGGTCCCAATCTCAGACAGCAAGTGCCCCTGTGGCTCAGGCCAGGTAGAAACAACAGGACACGTTCTTCTGCAGTGCTTGTTCTACAGGGACATCCGTGCCTCCCTCATCTTACCACTATTACATGGCTATCCTGGGCAAACGGACCAGTTTTACACCTCTTTGCTGCTCTCCGATAGCAAACCTGCTGCCACCTACGGTGTCACCAGGTTCTGTGCAGCAGAGATTAATATCCGGCGGAAGATTATCTCCCATGCATGCCCAGAGCCCACCTCTATGAACTAGAGGACAGCCCAACAACCTATAGACCTGCAACTTCCCAGCTACTACTTTACTCAGTCTCCCATCTGCAATACAGTGATAACAACAGTCATTTACTTCACAGGCAGGGGAGCTTTTACCCCCAGACTTTGGGGTTCTGGTCTGTCGCCTCACAGTGGAGGGGGCCTCCCCAAGCGGCCTGTAACTACCCCATACCCACCCCACCGCTGCCCTGCTGAGCTTTGCCATTTTCGCTGCCATGTGCATGGCTGCTGGAGTGGGCGGGGGGTGAGCTGAGCAGGCCATGGTGGCGGCTGCGGGTGCAGCATGCAGCATGGATGGGTGCACCATCCAGGCCTTGATCACCGGCGAGAGCGTCCAGCTCTCCCCATCCTGCTCTGTGCCTTGCAGGGCAACAGTGGCTGGCCAACCCCACTTGGCAGAGTCCAAGGCTAGCCAGCTGCAGACGAGGAGGAGGAGCACCCCGGCAAGTTTCACTCCGCCAGACAGCCAGCACCCCATACCACCCTCCCAAAGGGCCTGCACGGGCAAGGTGGCAAAAAGCAAAGGTGCCACCACTGGCATAGCTTCGCAGCAGGCTGCTTGAACCAGGGACCCATCGTGGTGGCAAGGCGCCCTGAAGCGGGGCAAGCCCGGAACTGCCCGACTCACATGCTGGCAGTGGCAGAGCTCTGCAGGTTTCTTTTCTTTTTTTTCTTTAAGGGGAGGGGCTCGGGGGGGGCCCTCCGAAGCCCTTCAGGTCCAGGTTCCAAAATTACCTAGGTGCGCCACTGCTCACAGGTTAATATATATGAAATCCTTTGAACACTAAAATGCTATATAAATGCTATGTATATTTTAAACGCTTATATAGGCAATGCATCGCACTCTGGAAGCAATTCTTAGGATGTTCCAATGATGATAATCTTGCAAAAAAAAATAATTATTAAGCATCTAACATTTCCTTTAAAGTATATTTAAAACCCTTGTCAACATAATTAAAAGTGTTATGGATAGTATAGTAAAGGTGTATGGTTGTGCTGTTTCTAGAAATGTTTCTCTAAGCATCTGTGGACTTCAGACTGTGATAAAGGTCTGTCATTATCCCTGAGCTCCAGTAAATCTAATGGTTTAGTGAGGCTAAACATTTACATTATGACAACTAGGACACCTCAGCAGGGAAAATTTTAAAATATTACATCCAGACCATCTATGACTTCAGTCACAATTTGTTTTTAACAGGGGTCGTATTTTGAGACAAGCAAGGACTGAACAACGAGCAACAGTGACTCCACTGTGGGATCCTGTCTGATAATCAAGGTTTTTATTTAGAAGTTTGTCCCAGTGGGGATCCTGTAGAGAGTATGAGCACAGAGTTAGAAGGGCAGAGGGTGAGAGAAGCAAAAAAGGAGAGAAGTGGAACGAAGTTGTTTCTTAATAAAGTTCTCAATTAAACCTTTCAAAATGCTTGGAGTTTACAAGAGAAATAGACACCTGCTAGTGACCCAAAGCAAGACGTGGGCAAAAGCCCTTTACGCTCATTCCTTCCACACCAATGTAAATTGCAAAATTAGCTCAGTGAAAATATGGTGGGGATCAGAATAATGCTTGCCTTCATGTTCACGAGAGCCCTTTCTCCAGCCTCCTCCCTCCCCTCCTTTTGTATATTGATTATTGTTCCTCTAGAGCAAATTGCTGTGACTTTGCTTTTACCATTACTACTACCATGGCACCAGCCTTATCCCAGTCAGTATGTTCAAACTGGGGAATAAGACTAAAACAAATTATAGTTGCAGCAAAACACCTCATAATCAATAACTTCATGCTGAATGGCTAACATTATCAGTTTTTATGTTTTAGAACTGTGGGAAGTCCATGTTTTCCTCAAATTCTTTTGTCACACCAGAGAAATTATACATTTCCTGATTAGCTTTTTCCATTACCACATAGATTCTTCTGGTTATTTAGATGGCACTCAAGCACAGAACAAAATGTCCATCTATATCAGAGAGACTAATGTTAGCTAAATAGGAAGGTAAAGAAACCTAAAGCTATTAACCTGGGGCTGACCTTAAGCCCCATGATATGGGCCACTGAGTGGTGACTAGCAGAAGCTGAAGGAGAGAAAGGGACAAAGGAGAGCAATGCCTTTTTAAAATGATCATCTGTACTCGGCAGTGTTTATTTCCAATTAGTTTTAAATCATTAAGATAGAGGTTGCCATTTTCAATTACTTACAGCTCTGCCATTTTGCTGAGAGCTAGATTTTTCATTAAAAGGGATTTAAAGTCATTTTAATTAAATTTCCCCCTGTACATATTGTTGTATCGTCACTTTAAATGTAAGTTTGATATTACAAGTCATCATTTAGACCAATCAAAATAAATCCTAGGATTAGATAAAAAGTTTTGCTCTTACAGCAGGAGTTAGAGCTTTCAACTAAAAGGCTTTATTCAACAAGATGCTTCCAGAACATCACTGAAGATAAAATTCTATTTTAGAGTATAAGTAAGAACTTTTGTAAAATCCCCTGGTTTAATCTTTTCTATTCAAAGATAGCACGGCATATTAAAAATGCATACAGATATTTTCTTAGTGTTCTGTAGTGCTAACTCATTTATTGCTTCTTGTATGCTCTGAAGAGAACATTTTTCAAATATTAATTTTATTCTATAGAAGAAAAGTACTGCTTTTCTAGAACATGCTTGTCCTTTTTATGAATTGCTTGACAGAAAGATGGCTCCAATAAAATAGAAGAATATCTCCGTAAACATTGCACCTCCAGGAAATATTTATATTAGGGCATTCTGGGAAACAGAGCTTCTGTTTTAGTGTGAATACAGAAAGGAACCGTGGAATTGTGTGTTCACAATACAGGGGCCATTTGGGACGCCCAAGCAAAAAAAGATGGCAAGTTGTCCTTTGCATGCCAAAGATGTTCTCTTGCAATCTGCAATACCTGCTTTATTCTGGATGCTGCCATTCCATTCCCATCCTGCTTTTGCTAAGAAGTACAGAGCAGCAGAGAAAGAAAGGGACACACACTAAGGAATACAGGACAGAGCACAATCCCATCTCTGATTTTTGAGGTTTAGTTTCAAGGTCATGCTGGGAGTAAAAGAAAAATGTCTCAGTTTGGCTGTGGCCGTGAATGGTGTTAAACTGGATTGCCTCACTTACGGGGTGGGCGGGTGTTAGCATACCAGGGTCTGTGGCCTAGGCAAGCACTACCTTGGCTTGCTAACATCCCTGCTAACTTGGCAAAGAGGCACCTTTTAACGTGGTGATTCTCTTTATTTCACAGGGGGAGAGGAACTGGCCCTATCCACCCCCAGCACAGTACCTCCAGTGACTGTTGCTGGGGTCTATCTTGTGTTTCTTTTTAGATTGTGAGCCCTTTGGGGACAGGAATCCAACTTTCTTATTTATTATTTCTCTGTGTAAACTGCCCTGAGCCATTTTTGGAAGGGCGGTATAGAAATCGAATAAGTAAGTAAGTAAGTAAGTAAACACCACAGAGGAGCCTCCTCATTTGGGGTGGGAGCATTGCCCTTCCTTGCCAGCCTCACATTCTTGCCAGCCCCACATTTTCTCACCAGACATACCATATCTTCCTCTCTGGCCGAATTCAGACTGAGCACAAAACCGGAGGATAGGAACAGCCCTGCTGGATCAGGCCCAAGGCCTATCTAGCCCAGCATTCTGTTTCACACAGTGGCCCACCAGATGCCTCTGGGAAGCCCACAGGTAAGAGGCGAAGGCATGCCCTCTCTCCTGCTGTTGCTCCCCGGCAACTGGTATTTAGTGGCATCTTGCCTCTTAGGTTGGAGGTGGCCTATAGCCACCAGACAAGTAGCCATTGATAGACCTCTCCTCTATGGCAAACCTACGGTCTCAATTTTAAACTTTAAACTGCACCACAGACGTTCTTCCAACTACAATCCGCCAACCTCCAGGTCCAGGGGAAGGGAACCCCTCCCTGCTGCTTGGCTGCTGAGGCTGATCCCAGCAAGATCAGACTGTGGACAATGCATTAGCATGTCAGCCTCAATTGGCTACGATCTTGAATGGGGCATGCTGAGTGTGATCGTACATTTTCAGAGCCGTGCACCCACCCTTGGTGTGGAAAGGGCATTTAAATCCCTTTAAATGCCATGCCATTCCAGTGCTTCTTCAGACATTGATGGCACCTCCACCCTCCTAAGAGCCCTGCACCTAAATACTCCAGCACAAGCACAGTAGGGGGGATATGGGGGAGGCACTATTTCCCTGTTACTCAGGAAAGGGAAGGGAACATGAAAATCTCCTAGGAAGGGATATTTATATGAGGGAGGGCCAAAGGATCCTGCGGTGGGGGTCTGTCCTGCCCTGACCTAGGATGCTGTTGTGAGGGATCACCCCACCAAAGCAGTTCACACAGACCAAACTACCCTCTTGCTGGGCTATCCCTCTCATGAGAGGGCCAGTCTTCTGGGGAGGACCATGTGCTGTAAGCCCTAGGTCTCCCATCAGACTGCATGCTCACGAGTTGAGCTAACCCAACAACAGGGCCCCCAATTGTGTGAGGCCCCCAACTCTCCATGGTAAAGGGCAGAAGAGAAGTGCTGCAACCCCCACCTCTTCCCCTATGAAGTCTTGCATGCTCCCATAGGAGATTTTGACGCTCTATGTGTCAGAGCCCAGCCAATGTGTGGATAGGGGGATCATCAGGTGTGCAGATGGACCCTTAAACCCATTCAAAACTTTTTTGGTCTAGCGTTGCACCGTATGCAGATCTGTCGGTTCAGGGAATCATGGGAGAAGGAAACCCTGGTTTCCAGTGCAGTCAAGAGAGCAAGGTCACCATTTCAGGGCACAAGCCTACACGGGTGGATAGGCTGAAGGGCTGAGGCTGTAGTCGCCAAGACAGGGAGAGCAGTCGCTGGGGAACCTGTCCCCACAACTTTCCTCCATACAGCAACCTGGCTTGATATAGAGCCCCAGTGGCCTCGCACTCTCATAAGAGAGCAGTCCGTGGGAGAAGGGGTTGTTTTATAATCACACTTTATTAGAGATTTTCACTTGGCAGTTCTCCCCACCCCCCCCGTGACAGTTCTTCTCGAGTTGTGAGGGGATATCCGCATGGCCTGGCACTCTTTTGAGTGAGCACAGTCCATCTTGGGTCGGCATCCATTGTCATCACATCTGTCAAATCGCTCCTCTGACTGGAGCAATGCTGACTCTGGTGACCAGCCCTGCTCATGAGTAAGCCTAGGGACTGCAAACCCTCCAAGGGGATGGGTCCCCCATCCCCATCCTTTCTGGAGGGGAGGGGGATGGAACTTGGCTGCTCAAGAATCCCTAATTGGGCCGGCCTTTTAAACCCGACCCCAGACACACACACACACGCACACACACAACATTTGTTCCCCTCCCAGTGCTGTGGCGGGGTTTCCTGCTTATGTTGCCACCTGGAGTGTTTGTGCTTGTGAACATATATGATTGTCGCTTCCTTCTCAGGGAGAATGCGCTCAGAGCCCATCCTGTCATCTTGTCCCCTTTCCCTCCTTCTTTCCAGGTGGGGGGAGCAAGAGACAGAATGGGAAGATGGCATGACCCTGTGCAACTGGGATACTTGACAGGAGCAAGTGGGGGATAGGGTGGACTGGCCCTTCCTCTGAGTAGTTCTTTTACTATGAAGCAAACAGCCCCCCCCCCTCCATCTTCTTCTGCCTCTTGCTAGCTCCCTTGTCTTTTTCTTAGTCTCTCACTTCTGCTGAGGGTGAAAGAGAGGGAGGGTGAGTTATAGCTTCCAATAAAACAAGGCAATTTAACTGAAATTACTAATTGGACAACTTCAGATTTATCCTGTTGGAAATGTGTCTGTCTTTAATGCAGAAATATTTGTTGTAGTTGTTTTTAAGAATGCCGAGATGATTGCTTTCTCTTCATGGACAACCTAACAGGCACAGTTTAGAACCTAGAACCCAGGCCAGTCAAAAATAGTCTACTAGGTCCACCATTCTATAGTCCTTATGCCAGCTTTTCTTTGTTGTTGGTTGGTTATTTTGTTTGTTGCTTTAGGGGGAAGGGGAGTCATAATTTTAGAGAAAGGTCATCAGCATAAGTTATTTGGACAGGTTTGTGATTTATATGGTTTAATTTTCAAATCAGAAAAAGGATTATATCTAGTGAATGCTGCATAGAACTGCAGCCAATTCTATTCAGCATATTCCAAGTAAGGCCTTATTGAACTCATTGGGGCTTACTCCCAAGTAACTGCTGTGTGCATAGGATTGCAGCCCAAGGACTTATCCCAGAAATATTTATGTTGTGAGAGAGAGAGAAATAAGGCTTGCTTTATTTTTATTTATTAACTTTTTTTAAAAAAAAAAATCTGTTTTGGAATTATAACGTTGCTCCTTCAAACAGATGAAATAATCCCACACTATTATTCTGTGTGCGCAGAAGCCTGAAATCAGCCTGTCTGCCTCATTTGGAGGCAGGCAGGGCTGAGGAAGGGAGCTTTTCGCCCGCCCGCCCAGCTCCTCCCCTCCCTCCTTCTTCAGTTACACACGGTCGGTGAGTGGCCGGTGGCCATGGCAGTGAGTGCTCTAGTCCGAGTCCAGGCTTTCTTTAGGTAGCAGCATGCACCTGTCACCACTCGCCAGCGTGCCCCACGCCCCAGACAGCCCTGGCCGCCCCTGCCCCAGAACGCCATTGCTGCCCTCGACACTGTCCCGCTCCACCGCTGCTCAGAGGCGGCTTTAAAAGGTTGTTTGTTTGTTTTAAACCCGCCTCTAGGTGGCTACACACACACCCCAGAGTCCCTGTCCCTGTTTCTGCCAATGCAGCGTTGGCCACCCTATCCCAAAGGCCTCTGCGATGACGCAGTGGTACTCTCATCTTCCCATAGCAAGAGCAGACTTTGTAACCAATACATAGCTCACCTCAGGAGCCATCCAAAATGGGGTTCCCACTGATGTATTTCTCCTCAGCCTGGTGCTGGTGAGCTGTGCAGAAACACCTATAATGAAAAAAAAAAACATATTCCAGCATTGAAGCAATAGCAGTATTATTGCCCTTTCAATACAATGACTGAGATGGAATCAATATTGGTGGATTTGCGCAACAATTTTCCCCAGCAGGTGAATTTTTATTTTTGGCAAAACAAATGACTCTAGGTGTTTGAGAATTGATCTGTCACTGTATCTTTTTGGAAAGACATTATTGATAGAATCAATGTAGGCTTGCCTTTGAATTAGAATTAGTTTCAGTCACTTTATTCTGGGACACACTTGCATATTGGGCACTCACCAAAATGACTATACTTGGCATTGGCAGATTTGTACTGCAGTAGAGGAAGCCATAACCTCTGCCTATCTAAGAAGTAGATGGGAGAATTTCTATATTTGTTAATCAAAGAAGGAATTATATGCCAGCAGAAAGATAATCCAGAGGAATTCAAAACAAGCTGCCAACCGTTTCTAGAATTATTCTCTAACTCATAATGAATCTCCCATCTAATTTTCATTTGTTCTTTTCCTTCACTTCCCCATTTGGATTAAACTTTCTTTACCATTTGAAATCAACTATATTATCTTTAATGGAGATGTTTACTAGATTAGAGGTTCAGGGAGACAGCAGTTTTGCTAAAGATATATCAAATTTGCTGGTTGTTAAAAATAAAAATGATTGTACTTTTGATTTTTTTTTTAATACAAAAAAATCCTGTTGGTAGCCAATAGCATGCTAACAACAATGGGGAAAAATCACTTTGAAGTCATCTTATATCAGAGCCCATGGGGAACAGAGTGACAAGAAGAGTCTATAGAATAAAACAAACAGCACTTGCAACTAAAGTCACTTTCACAAGCAATGCTATATATTACATTTCCAGTTCCATAATTTAAAGTACATCATTTAGGCTGTATATTCAGTTTCATAATCACTTTCTTCTAATATGCTTTAATAGCATCAAATTGACATATTCCAGATTGCAAGTTATTCTAAGGTCACACCACAGACCTAAACTGGTTTAAAAACCATCCCCTTCACCCAGGGAACCCTGGGAACTGTAGTTTTGCAAAAGGAAAGCAGGGATCTCCAACAGAGAATTTTCAGCATCTTTTGCCAAATTGCAGTCCCCAAGATTCTCTGGGGAAAGCCATGACAAACCAGTATAAAGCCTATATAATTTTGTAGAGTACATAAGAACATAAGAGCAGCCCTGATGGATCAGGCACAAGGCCCATCTAGTCCAGCATCCTGTTTCACACAGTGGCCCACCAGATGCCACTGGGGAGCCCGCAGGCAAGAGGTATGTGCATGCCCTTTCTCATGCCTTTATCAGTTTATAGTAGATATGCCTATATCAGTTTATACTGTAGTGATATCTTTAACAGCAATCTTGAAACTGCCTTACGTTCTCTTCAATTAGACTAAACCAGTTTAACTGCAAGACCTAATTGTTTTTGCATTATACTGTTAAGGATAGAGATGGATTTCCCAATAGGCCTCGTAGGTCATAGAGAGCGCCTTCTTTTGCATGATCCCCACCACACAGGTCATCTGAGGAGGTCTGTCTCCAGTTACCAGTACATCTGGTGGTGACTCAGAGGTGGGCCTTCTCTGTAGCTGCTCCTGTGCTGTGGAATGCACTCAGTTTGTAATTTGAATTCATTATTGGCCTTCAGGCATGACCTTCCAGGGTTTTTAATTTGTTGTAAATGTTTTTAACTTGCTGTAACCTGGTTTTCCAGGGTTTTTAAACTGTTTTGAATGTTTTAACTGTTGGATTTTTAATGGTGTTTTATTGTATTTGTTTTTAATTGTTAATTGATTTCAATTGTTTTGTTTTAATGTAAACTGCCCTGAGCCATTTTTTGGAAGGGCAGTATAGAAACCAAATGAATGAATGAATAAAAAATAAATAGGTCCAGGCCCAGGCAATCTCTGGGGTGGGGGCGGGGGCAGAAGAGAGGTCAGTTTTCTTCAAAATTTTATATTAAAAGTCACCATGTTACACCGAAAGTCCGGGCAGTGTTATGACTGGTGGATACAGAAAGCGGAGGTGGAAGTATGAGAGAAGAAGTTCCCTCTCCCATGTTGCAAACTAGATGTAATATTAGGAGAACTTGCTCTATATTGGATCTACTCAGGTTTACATATGAAGTGATTATCGTTTTGAACAAATAAGAAGTTATGCACCTGTGTTGATAAGCGGTGTTATTGCAAAACCTCATCTTTCCCGTGAGGGGTTTGGCACAAGCCCCTAGTCCCCATACCCAGAAGTGCTCTTACCCCTGGTCTTTGGGGCCATAGTCCAGGGCCTCCACAGCCCCAGGGGCCCCCCAAATCCTCTTTAGTCTGTCCTAGGTGGTGTGGTTACCCAGCAGAGCATGATGATGCTTAATTTGCGTGGGGGGGGGCCTCCAAAAGCCTCTAGGTCCAGGCTCCAAAATTATCTAGGTGCACCTCTGCCCATACCCTGCTGCAACGAAGCCTAAACAGACACAACTGCAATAATCACATATTCTTCCCTTGTTTGCCCTTGCCTCCATCTCACTCTCCTTCCTCTGTTGTCCTCCTTGTGTCAGACTGACAGCACCTTGGGGCACAGACTTTGTAAAAGTGCTATATACAGGAGTGGTGTTATATGAATAAATATATCATCATCGTCATCATCATCATCATCATCAATTATCATCAGGCTAGATAAAAAAGAAAAATAACCCCATGGATGTCGTTAAAAATACATGCTTTGTTGCAGCTTAATCTTGAATATATCCAAAATGCAAAGAATTCAGAATTGAATATATCCAAGGCTGCAAAGAATTCAGATAAAACAGAAGGGGACAGAGCAGAACCACACAAAGAGCAGACGGGAGCCTGTGCCAGCAGGTCAAAAAGTCAAAAGAATAGCATACATCAGGGGAGAGATTCAGCATATAGGTGCTTATATGCCAATGCCAGAAGCCTGCGAGCCAAGATGGGTGAGCTGGAGTGCTTGGTTGCTAACGCAGAAATAGATATAGTGGGCATAACAGAAACATGGTGGAACAGTGAGAACCAGTGGGACACTGTTATCCCTGCGTATAAACTCTATAGAAAGGACAGGGAGGGGCGCCTTGGAGGAGGGGTAGCACTGTATGTTAAAGAAGGGATAGAATCTAACAAGCTAGAAAACCTAGGTGGACTGGAGTCCTCCACAGAAACCCTGTGGGTGACTATACAAGGCCGGAAAGGGAACATGCTACTGGGGACGTGCTATCACCCTCCGGATCATAATGCCGACAGTGACTGGGAGCTGCAGGAGGAAATCAGGGAGGCGTCAAGGAGAGGCAGGGCTGTAATTATGGGTGATTTTAATTACCCACACATAGACTGGGTAAATTCACATTCAAGTCAGGACAAAGAGGTCAAATTTCTAGATACGCTAAATGACTGTGCCCTAGAACAGTTGGTCATGGAACTAACCAGAGAGAAGGCGACCTTGGATCTAATTCTGAGTGACATCCAGGTCCTGGTGCGTGACGTCAGTGTCATCGACCCTTTAGGGAACAGTGACCACAGTGCCATCAAATTCAGCATACATTTGGGGAGAGAATCACCAAGGATGTCTAACACAGACATTTTGAATTTCAGAAGAGGAAACTTCTCCAAAATGAGGAGTATGGTGAAAAGAAAGCTGAGGGGGGAAATCAGGAGAGTCACTTCGCTCCAGAGTGCATGGAGTTTACTCAAAACCACAATACTAGAAGCCCAGTTAGATTGTATACACAAAAGGAGGAAAGGTACCACTAAGTCCAGGAGGATGCCAGCATGGCTAACGGGCATCGTCAAAGAAGCCATAAAAGGGAAGAAGACTTCCTTCCGAAATTGGAAGGCCTGTCCAAACGAAGAGAACAAAAAGAAACACAAACTCTGGCAAAAGAAATGCAAGGTGACAATAAGGGAGGCAACATTTAGCCAAAAGTATCAAGGGGAATAACAAAAACTTCTTTAACTACATCAGAAGCAGGAAACCTGCCAGGGAGGCAGTTGGCCCATTAGACAATGAGGGAGTGAAATGATTATTAAGGAGGATATGGAGGTTGCAGAGAAGCTGAATGAGTTCTTTGCATCTGTCTTCATGGCAGAGGATACTGAGCACATACCTGTTCCTGAACCAGGCTTTTTAGGGATGGAGGCTAGAGAGCTGAGTCAGATAGAAGTGACAAGGGAAGGGATGATGTTCTAAACTGTCTGGAAAAACTGAAAGCTAACAAATCACCAGGGCCGGATGGCATCCATCCAAGAGTCCTCAAAGAACTCAAATATGAAATTGCCGACCTCCTTGCTAAAATATTTAACTTACCCCTGAAATCAGGCTCTGTACCAGAGGACTGGAGAGTAGCAAATGTAACACCGATTTTCAAGAAGGGATCCAGGGGCGATCCGGGAAACTACAGGCCGGTTAGCCTAACGTCCGTTCCAGGTAAATTGATGGAAAGCATCCTCAAGGATAAAATTGTAAAGCACATAGAAGAACAGGCCCTGCTGGGAGTGAGCCAGCATGGCTTCCGCAAAGGTAAATCTTGCCTCACCAACCCTTTGGACTTCTTTGAGAGTGTCAACGAGTGTGTGGATCAAGGTGATCCAGTTGACATAGTCTACCTGGACTTCCAAAAAGCTTTTGACAAAGTTCCTCATCAAAGACTCCGGAGGAAACTTAGCGGTCATGGGATAAGGGGACAAGTACATGTGTGGATTGCTAACTGGTTGAAAGACAGGAAACAGAGGGTAGGTATAAATGGAGAGTTTTCACAATGGAGGGAAGTAAGAAGTGGGGTCCCCCAGGGATCTGTACTGGGACCAGTGCTTTTTAATTTATTCATAAATGATCTAGAAGCAGGGGTAAGCAGCGATGTGGCCAAATTTGCAGATGATAAACTCTTCGATAGTGAAATCCAAAACGGATTGTGAGAAGCTCCAAAAGGATCTCCAAAAGGATCTCTCCAAACTGGGGGAGTGGGCAACAAATGGCAAATGCGGTTCAATGTTAGCATGTGTAAAGTGATGCACATTGGGACGAAAAACCCCAACTTCAAGTATATGCTGATGGGATCCGAGCTGTCGGTGACGGACCAGGAGAGGGATCTTGGGGTTGTGGTGGACAGCTCGTTGAAAGTGTCGACTCAAGGTGTGGCAGATGTGAAAAAGGTAAATTCAGTGCTAGGGATCATTAGAAAGGGGATTGAAAATAAAACGGCTAACATTATAATGCCCTTATACAAAACTATGGTGCGACCACACTTGGAGTACAGCGTACAATTCTGGTCACTACATCTTAAAAAGGACATTGTTGAACTGGAGAAGGTACAGAAGAGGGCAACCAAGATGATCAGGGGCCTAGAGCACCTTTCTTATGAGGCTACAACACCTGGGGCTTTTTAGTTTAGAAAAAAGACGACTGAGGGGAGACATGATAGAGGTCTATAAAATCATGCATGGTGTGGAGAAAGTGGAGAGAGAGAGAGATTCTTTTCCCTCTCACACAACACTAGAACCAGGGGTCACTCCATGAAATTGATTGCCAGGAGGTCTAGGACCAACAAACGGAAGTACTTTTTCACACAATGCGTGATCCACTTGTGGAACTCTCTGCCACAGGATGTGATGACAGCCAACAGCCTGGATGGCTTTAAGAGGGGTTTGGATGACTTCATGGAGGAGAGGTCTATCAATGGCTACTAGTCGGAGGGCTGTGGGCCACCTCCAGCCTCAAAGGCAGGATGCCTCTGAGTACCAGTTGCAGGGGAGTAATGGCAGGTGAGAGGGCACGCCCTCAACTCCTGTCTGTGGCTTCCAGCGGCATCTGGTGGGCCACTGTGCGAAACAGGATGCTGGACTAGATGGGCCTTGGGCCCATTTTGCCCACTTCACAAACTTTTTTTTGCCCACTTCACAAACCCCCTACCCGACAAACGACAGCTGAACTGTTGCCCGTGCTGTTCTGTGAGTTGCAGTGACAGTGCTGAAGTTGTGAAATGGAAGCTGAGTTTTGCTTCTGTTCCAAAAATGGCTTGAAATTATCCATTCATTCATTCATTCGATTTCTATACCGCCCTTCCAAAAATCGCTCAAGGCGGTTTACATAGAGAAATAATAAATAAATAAGATGGCTCCCTGTCCCCTCTAAGGGCTCACAATCTAAAAAAAACCATAAGATAGACACCAGCAACAGTCACTGGAGGTACTGTGCTGGGGGTGGATAGGGCCAGTTACTCTCCCCCTGCTACACAGAAGAGAATCACCACGTTAAAAGGTGTCTCTTTGCCAAGCAAAGAAATTATATGCTTGCTGCGGCGTGTTTCGCAAGTGATTGAAATGTCACGGTGTATTAAAACACACACATACACAATCCCCAAATCCACTGCTCATTTTATCCACCTCTTCTCTAAATAAGGAACAGCCAGTTGATAACTCTTTGTTTCCTGTCCTTGCTCATCTTGGAGTTGTAGAGCCACTGGAAGAGGATAACATGGTTATTATGTGGACATTATTGAAAAATGCTACTGAAGCAATGGGTTCTTTCTAACTTCCTCCCTCTGACGTGCTTTTTCTTGTGGCACTGATGGTTTATTTCCTGCTGCTCAGTCTTGTAGCTAGTGCTAATTATTATATTGGGAAGGCTGCTTCAGATGAAAAGCGATTTCCACCCCCTACCATTTGACACCAAAGAGGTTACTAAAGAAGCTGTTGCTTTAGGCTAGGTGCTTGTCCAATCGCTACTAAAACCGGAGTGTTTCAGCCACTCATCAATAATGAATTTCTGTCCCCACAGAGGCAATAAAGAGGCATCTGCTCTCACATTCATCTGACAAGCAATCACTGAGTTTTTATTTTTAATAAAGCAAGTTTTAAAATATAGAGGAATTAGCAATAATGCAGAGCTGCATTTCCTTTTTTATATAAAGCACTTCATTATTGTTTGGGAACGAGTTCCTCTGTTCTAAAATTATTGTGAATAAGCCACACGTCCATACTGGAATACAATTGCATCTAGGTATTTTATGTGTTGTGATTATGTGATTCACTTTACCATCTTGTTCTGCTTGCTGGCTTTAACACTCTTCCAACTCAGTCTTATGAATGTTTATTTACTGAGTTCAATGTGGCTTACTTAAGAAAGTGTGAATAGGATTGCAGTCTTCTTTTCTTATACTTGTATGAGATTCTAGATAGGATTTTGTTTTTGAGGGGGGTTGATCTGAATTTAAATCCTCATTAAGAAATTTAGCACATTTTTCTGGAAGTTAAAGCCTTTGGGGGAATGCATGTCTTCCATCTCTCTTTTATCCTTTTCGGGAGGCTTCTAGTTCTGCACACTCATATCTAACAGCTGTAATTGCAAATTAAATGGCTCTGTTAGCTTTTGGACCCAGAGGACCACTTTGCCTTCTGCTGAGATGGAGTAAATATGCTAAAGGCTAGTCACAGTCATTTTCAAAAGAAGGATGCCTTCTTTTTGCATGTAAACGATGAACTATTTAAATCTAATTTAAGAACTGTGTTGTGGTTTTGCAGCAATGCAAACAAGCATTTTGTTAGGAAAATGCCCCTTTCTCCAAATTATTCAATTAGGTGCACCACATGTGTGTGCCCCTAACTGAATAATTTGCGGAAAGGGGCATTTGGAGTTCCTGACCCAACCCAACTGTTGGGGATACATATAGGTAGCCTCTGTCAGATAACCAGAGGCAGCGCTGGTCAGCTACTCGGGACAGGGGGCATTTAGACCTCCCTGATCGTACCAAATGGATGATCGGCACTATTACCAATTATCTGACCAGGCCTATGGGCATACAACCGTGGCTGCTATGCTCGCATACAGTTGGTTCAGGACTAATTCCTCGGCTTCCAAACTATTTCCTCAGTTGCCTTCTCATGTGTATACTTTATGCCAACCCTTTTCCCACCCTGGTTTCATGATTCCACCTAATAAGAATACTTGGATGCAGTAGCCTACTTTCTCACACAGTCAAAATTAGATGCCTTGGGCTAAATGGTCCAGACATCAAGAAAAAAGAAAGATAGGAAAAGCAGGGAGCTGTTATTACCGAAGTCAACAAGCTTGACTCCTCCTTCTGTTGTCAGGAGAATGTTGTTCCCCTTGACGTCACGGTGAATGATTCGGTTGTTGTGTAAGTGCTGAAGGCCCTGGGTACCAGCAATAAGAACAAAGAAAGAAACAAAAAAAGATGCTCACTCCCATATTTAATCACAATTCTCCTAATGTTAGGGAGGGTAATCAAAACAATCTGCGCTTTACACTATGGAAACATCTGCCCACTGTATCATACCCTCAGAACAGTCCCCTGCTGCTGTAACAGTCGGCTACTTACTGTCAGCCACAGCATCATTTATAAATGGAAAATGTATCAGATGGGTAAATTGCACCCTCTGCTGTCATTAGAAGCTTAATGAACATCCTTACCAGGAGAGCACCGCATAAGATGTATGAGATTATAGCTTCATCCAACCGTTGGCCACACTTCAGCAGGCCTTTGACAAGGTCTGTGACAGAACCTCCATTACACAACTGCGAAAGGGGCGGGAGAGGGAAGAGAGAAGCAAAACAAGACCTCTATTACTCAGACTTATTTAGCTTGTGAATCTCTGTTGCAAGGAGCTGCAGCTATGTACTGGAGCCAAGCTTCACCTGGACAAGCACAATAGATGACAATAAGCACATACTAATTATGTCCACAACACCAGTTTCCATATAATAACAGCAGTCCAAGAATCTGTGGACCTCACTGGCTTCCCACTCTTGCCTGTGGAAGGAAACATGTTGCACATGCATGCACTAAACATTTCTTCTCATAGACAAGGACAAAGACAACTTGGAAGCACATGGCTCGAAGTCCTGCCCAGCAATTACAATCCACAGATGTGCACAAAGCCTCTAATTCGAGGCACCACCAAAATGATTCCAGTTCCCCCAGCTGAAACGTTTTGGCGGAGAGGCACTTTAAATGGAGGAAGGCAGGTCTTACCTGCCCCTCCGTTGCTCCTCTGCTGTCCCCCAACACCCCAGCATGTTGCTTGCCCATTACAAACAGCTCCACTGCCCATTCTTACAAGTGATGCCGATCATGAGCTTCCTGTTTGGGAACAGGAAGTTCCCTGCTCCCAGCACCCCAAGGGCATTGTCATCATGTAAATGGCACACACAAAAACACCATTTCTGTGACAACAATGGCCCCGTTCCCATACAAGGAGCCCCAGCATGACATTGCTTGTAAGAATGGACAGTGGGGCTGTTTGTTATGGACAGTGCTGTGCTGGGGTAGCAGAAGAGCCAAGGAGGGGCAGGTTAGACCTGCCTCCCTCTGTTTAAAGGGCCCGCTTGCTGCAGCCCCGGACTGCATGAAATGCTTCATGCACATCCCTACCACAGATCCCTCATAAATGCAGCAGCTCCTGTGAGTGCATGGAGTGCCCCTACCTACAAGGACTGTTCCATTTATTTCAGCAGAAAGCAGATTGCCATGCAAGTTCCTTTTCTTTCTTCTTCATTATGTTCTTTCCATTCTCTTTGGAGTGAATGAAGCCATGAGTTCACTGAAGTCAATCGTGTACACCCCATTAAACACTTTTAAGACTGAGATGGCTTATAAGTAGATTTCTACTTCTAGTGGCATTTCAGTTTTGTCTTACTCCTTGCTTGTCTGCGTTTGTAAGCAAATCATTTTTGGGGTATCATTTTGATCATTTGCATTGAGTATGATGCAAAAGATTGGAAAAATAGAAGTGAAAAACTTAGCTAAATTGATTTGTTTAAAAACAAAACAAAATAGGGATGTTCTTCATTTTTAAAATATTGTAAATAGATACATATTTCTCTACTACCATGAACTTGTCTTTCCCAAAATTGCTTTTGTGTGAAGGAAAGTCCAGATATTTAAGGGGGGAAAGAGACAAGATGGATGCATTTGATAACGGGGAGGCAACAAATTACAGTCATTTCAGACCTTCACTCCATCAATGCTCCTGCTGGCAGGCAATATAAAACAGACACCAGACATATCTCTATACTAAGGCCTGCTCTGCCCACAACTGAGAGGAAACATTCTGATCCAGAAAAGCACAGCTTCTTGCAAACGTTTCCCCATTAATAGCTTTCCACACATCAAAAGGAGGAGAGGAAAAGCTAAAATTAGAGCATTTCTAAATGTAGTTTTACTCACATCATTAGTTCATCACCCAGAGCTAGTGTCAAGGGTTGGTATCATTGAGCAACTGTCACAGTTGTCCCAGCTCCCTCAAAAAGGTGCACTGCCAGTCCCCAAAATCACTTCTGTTCTGTACTTCTGTGCCCACAGTCATTGTTCAAGGCGTGAGTGTGTGTGAGGGGGTGACTCTCTTGTCCAAGGAAGTTGCTCAGGGTTGCCTCCTCTCTCCCAGAATTAGTTTGGAGGAGCACAGAGGCAGCACAGAACATTATTAGGGGAACAAGGATTTTGCTGAACATTAAATATCGTATAGAGGCAGGCGCGGAGGGAGGCCAGCGTCGGCCTGGGTTCTGCCACCACCGCAGCCCCCCTAGCCCTGCCCCTTGCGTCTGACATCAGACGCAGGGAGTATTTAGCCATGGCCCCACATCTGATGTCAGATGCGGGGCCGTAGTTTAGCTCCCAAATGGGGCTGCGCGGGCCCCATTTGGGATCTAAATCCATCCAGCGCTGAATTTCAGCGTGGCCAGGAGCAGCTCTCTCTGCCTTTAAAAAGGCAGAGAGCTAACTGGGCAAAGAGGCACCTTTTACCATGGTGATTCTCTTTATTGAGCAGGGGGAGAGTAACTGGCCCTATCCACACACCCCCAGCACAGTACCTCCAGTGACTGTGGCTGGTGTCTATCTTATGTTTGTTTTTAGAATGTGAGCCCTTTGGGGACAGGGTTCTATCTTATTTATTTGTTATTTCTCTGTGTAAACCGCCCTCAGCCATTTTTGGAAGGGTGATATAGAAATTGAATTAATAATAATAATAATAATAATAATAATAATAATAATAATAATAATAATTTTAAAAGGCAGGGGGAGTCACTTTGGTCACACTGCGAATGCAGTGCTGGCCTATTTAGCTCCCAAACAGGGCCACACAGTCCCATTTGGGAATTAAATCTTGCCCCCCGCATCTGACGCCAGATGCAAGGGGCGTGACTGGGGCGCGAGCCACAGCCCCTGAAAGGTAGTGACCCTGTCCGCTCAGTGGTGGCTCCACCCCTGTATAGAGGTAAGGCAATTAATGCTGTTATTTTATTTACCTTAATTTACATTAACTATAATGAAGCTTGCTTGACATTTTCAAACATTCAAAAACTAGGCCAGATTCCTCTTAGAAAATACTGTCCCTGTTTGGATTAGGCGAAATATTCCCACTGGCTTTCCAGGCTGATTTTGTCTTCCTATCCAAGATCATGTGGCAAAGAAGACTGGAGTGGGGACAGTGGTCAGTAGCAGGCCAGCTGAAATATTCTGGAGATGACCCTGCAGCCCCTTGCACATATGGTCTCACACGGCCCAGTTCCTGGCCAGGAAGGAAGCTAAAGGGTTGGCCTGGCATCTGGGAGGTTGGAGGAGCCTGTCTACGTGTCTGCACTGGCTTCTGCTGTGTGTTCTGGGGGAAAGGAGTGAGTGAATGAGACTTCGTTAAACAGTGGAAGCCTTTTAAAATAATTACTTCAATCTGTAGGACCATGATATGCTATGACTGTATTGTATGATTCATTGCTGTAAATTTCCTGTCTGATAAATGAGGACTGAAAGCGGGGGCGGGCAGGAAATATTTGAGGAGAGCACCTGCTACCCTTGGATTTATCCCTGCAAACAAGCTGCCAAGATAAGGCCAATCGTGAACCTTAGGAGAACTCAGGTAGGAGGGGTCCCACAGAGAGCAGTTTGATGAGAACCTGCTGAAACATGGAACTGGCCCGGTCATCACCCATGTCCTTCCAGCAACGATTTTGCCTGTTTCCCATTGCTCTTTCAGTTCCTTTATTATATTTACCAATAGAACATCTAAGACATAGATTCTCAACCTTGGGTCCCCAGATGTTGTTGGACTTCATCTCCCATAATCCCCAGCCCCAGTGGCCTTTGGTTGGGGATTATGGGAGCTGAAGTCCAGTAACATTTGGGGACCCAAGGTTGAGAACCCCTGATCTAAGATATAAAGTAACATAGTGTCAGACCAACCAGCAAATCTCCTCAAAGCTCCTCTTATAGTATCTTTGCCACTACCAGTTCAGCCTAGGCAATTCAATCTGCAGCAACCCAATTAAGATGAGGCATCAACAATTTGATTTCAGTGTGACAAAACTGCTTTAAATGCAAGTACTTTGGGATAGTTTGCATGCAGATTAGGTTGCAAGGAAGCCAGTCCACTTAAGCTTGGGTCTCAAGTAAGCCATTTCTGGCATAGTGACATGATTGCATGTTGTATGAAAATATAGTTGCAGTAGCAGATTTTTAAAATTGGTATTACAGAACCTACCTTGACTGGTCACCATATAAAAATCAGAAGAAGTATGGCTACACTCACAGCCTCACATTCTAAAGAGGAGCTTTGTGATGAGAGGGGAAGGGGAAGGATATCCAACAGGATTTGTGAACTTTTCTGTATTTCAGGAACAGAGATTATTCTTGATAGATGAGTGTCAAAATAGTCATATTCTTTCCTTTTTTAAAATTAACAACCAGTATCCACACAATTTTGCCCATAAGGTGGCTCTGTTTGGTTTGGCACAAACAAAAATCAAGAAAAGGGAACTGGATAAAGCCCACTTGGCCTCATCATTATGTTCTTCTCACTGCCTTTTTATACAACATGCCTTGATTGAATGTAGCTTTTTAGGTAGGCTCCTCGGCAGGGGCGTTTCTATGATTGGGCAGGCAGGGCACATGCCCCGGGCACCATTTGAAGGGGGCGCAATTTTTTAAAATTAAAAATATTTTAAAATGCCTGCCAAAAACAAAATGACCACCGCGCATGCTCAAATGGCCTCTGTGAGACCCTAGGCCATGCCAGGCCTCACGGAGGCCAATTGAGCATGCATGGTGGCCATTTTGTTTTCAGTGCCCATTTTAAAAAAAATATTTTAAAAAATGGCCACCGCACATGCCCAAATGGTCCCTGTGAGGCCCTAGAGGCCAGCGGGGGGGGGAGGGGGACCTTTGAAGACCCCCCCACGGCCTCTAGTTAGCCCTCCAAAGGGGCTACAGGTTAAAAATAATAATATAATACAAGTCACTGTACACATATTCAGATTTGTGACTTGTATGGGTGTCAGATGTTTGGACAGGGGCGCAATTTTAGTGCTTGCCCTAGGCACTATTTTCCCTAGATACGCCTCTGCTCCTCGAAGAGACTGCTGGCCTTCTTCCTGTTTGCTCTGATTGGGGCAGAATCTCTGTTTTTATGATGCTGTTTGCTTTATTATTGCTACTGTCAGGTTTTAAAATTTTTGTTTAGTTTTACATTTATATCTCGCTTTTCCTCCAAGGAGTTCAGGGCAGTATACATGGTTATTTTTATCCTCACAACAACCCTGTGAGGTAGGTTAGGCTGAGAGAGAAGAGTCACCCAGTGAGTTTCATGGCTGGGCAGGGATTTGAACTTGGGTCTCCCTGGTTCTAGTCCAACACATTAAACACTACTCCACACTTTTGTTGGAGTGATGGGTTATTGATTACTGTCATTGATTTTAGAGTTGTGCCAATTGTGTTTTATCATTTTATTGTAAACCACTATGACAGGGGTTTTAACACACACAAAAATGTTGGGTAAAAATTCCTAAAACGAAATAAAAAAGAAAATGAATACCGATCTCCAATAATAGAAAATGGAGTCACAGAAATCCTTCCCTCCTTTTTGTCTTTGAGCTGGTGTCAAAAGCTTCAAGCCAATGCGAGTGGCTTAAGTTGACAGCAGAACCATTTCCCCTTATGCCCATCCACATTGTATTGTGTCCTAATAATTAGAACAGGCTCCAAGAGTTCATCTTGCCTCCCCTTAGATAACAACACCTTAGTCGTGATGGGTCCAAGTGTTCAAAGGGACCATGACTGAGGAAGATATTGCTCCTAATGTGTAAGCCTGGCAGGATGATGATGCCCTGAGGGGAAATAAGTACTTTTAATTACATTTTTTCAGAAGTTAGCCACATCACAAAGAATATATGATTTCATCAAAGAAACAGCGATGAAAGCGCTTGAGTCCTTTGTACATAGTTTCTTTCACTGAATTAAAATAAATATCCATTGCTGCAAAGACAAAATTAGCATGCAAATCCTGAAGCACAGGATATTTCAGTTAGCATTATTGACCTAACATTTTACATCTCCCCCTGCAGCCCCAGTTTGATCGCTACGATCCAAGGGGAACAACCATCCGATGCTAACATGGCAAAGAGGCACCTTTTACTGTGGTGATTCTCTTTATTTAGCAGGGGGAGAGTAACTGGCCCTATCCACCCCCAGCACAGAACCTCCAGTGACTGTTGCTGGTGTCTATCTTATGTTTCTTTTTAGGTGGTGAGCCCTTTGGGGACAGGGAGCCATCTTTCTTATGTATGTATGTTTGTTTGTATGTATGTATTTATTTATTATTTCTCTGTGTAAACCACCCTGAGCCATTTTTGGAAGGGCAGTATAGAAATCAAATGAATGAATGAATGAATGAATGAATGATGATAATAATAATAATAATAATAATAATAATAATAATAATAATAATAATAATGGCCAAACATGACATGATATGGAGGATCTGTGAAGAGGCTCTCTGGATTTGGTGGATTTTTTAAAGAACAAGGCAGCCATGGGAAGTTGGGCAATGGAAATGGTGCTGAAGTTAATCCTGTTTCCCTGTGCCATGTTCCTGACCTTAATCACCCTCCCCACAGCTGTTATTGCCTCATGGGGGACAGTTGGGGGGCACATTGTATACAAGACAAAGAGGAGCTCCAAGAGGGTGGTTTATACAGGGAAAATGGAGCTGGGGAAAGGTTTAAATATCCCCCACCCCAGTGCCACTTCCCCAACATAATTCCACCCCACGGCTACTTTGCTCTTAAAAAAACAGGGGTGTTGTTGTTAATGGATCTCCCATGTCACATCTAGTTTGTCCCAAAGTATTTCCCTCTCAGGAGCTGCCTCTACCCACAAACTGATCTTTAAACAACTCTGAGCTTACAATGTACTTCAGGAGCTTGGCATGAGACAATAATTAAAAGTAAAAATCAGGGGTTTTGCTACCAGCAGATAGTTTTTAAACAATTCTTTCAATTCCCTATTTACTTTTCATTGCCTCTTCAGACAGAGGTACAACTCGGGAAGCTAAATAAGTGTCTTTAAAGATTATTTGAGAAATTATCCAGAGGAGATCCTTAGAAACATGATGCCAACTGATTAAAGTGGCTACCGGATCAATTGAAAGAGTGGAATGAGCTTAAGAAAGCTCATGAGCTTAGAATGGAATGAGCTTACAGTTTAGGACTGTCATTTACTGTGGTTCAAATATTGCCCTTCAAACAGCATCCTTCTTCAGATTCTCATACAATACCTCTATAGCCCACACGTGAGACAAACAGTACAATTTCTAAATTGCAAACATTGGCAGAGCTTTATTTTGAATTTTCTGACCAACATTCTAACACTGTACCCAAGCAAACAAAGAAAGCGCATGCACAGCACTAGCATCCACATTTTAATTGTTCTGGCATCCACATTCCTGAAGCATGGGGTCCTACATGAGAAGGTGATTTTCTATGATCCACCCTCCCCCTGGAATCACTCCATGCAATCTTAAAGTAGGTCCCTGAGGGTCACCCAGCCCTCAGAGACCTACTTCCAGATCACATAGAGCATTTTCAGGGGAAGGGAGATAGATGAAAAATAACCTCCACCCATGCAAGCACCTGCATTTCAGAAACACAGATCATGTGCTTTCTTCGCTTGCATGGGTGTGTTAGTCAGGATGTCAGCCTCTGTATGAAACATAGTACAGCACCATATTAGATGAATTTTACAATCAGTAGCAATGGTCTTTTCCTTTCCTTTCCTTTCCTTTCCTTTCCAGTTATAACAATAGGAGAGCCTTCTGTAGGTTTTTAAAGCCAGATCAAATAGTAGGAAAATATCATCCAGAGACTGAGGATCTGAGGTCACTACAATTCTTACCTCACCAAATTAATCCCACTGAAATCAGTGGTGCTTACTTCCAAATGAACAGCTTTAGATTAGAGTGTAAATGCTAAAAAACTAGCCAGTCTGGATCTACCATAGTCCACCTCCTTCTCTTCACAGCATCAGGTTGCTTACCTGTAACCGGGGTTCTTCTGGTGGTCATCTGTCCATTCATGCTACTGGGTTTCACATCCATGTGAAGGTAGGATTTGGAACCTTCAAAGCTTCCTTTCTCTCTTCCTCTCATATTCCATGCCAGCAGCTCTCCCCACCCCCGCTGTGGTACCACGTGACTTACCCTTCCCTCCTCAGTTTCAGAGTAACTCTGTAGTAGGGTGGATGGGCGGGAGTGTAAAAGCTGACCACTAGAAGAACCCCAGTTACAGGTAAGTAACCTGATGTTCTTCTGAGTGTCCATCACACTACTGGGCTCTATCATCCTTGGAGGCGGGTAGCAGAGCAGTAAGGAGAAGGTCAGAGCCTCAGCCGAATATAGATTGGAGCACTGCTTGACCGAAAGCTTCATGGCTTCTAGCTTTAACATCCAAGGCATAGTGTCTGACAAAATGAAATCTGTGAGGCCCACGCGGAGGCTTGACAGATTCCAGGGGTAAACCCCTGTCAACAGCCGTTGAATTGGCTAGAGCCCTAGTAGAGTGTGCTTGAACAATGGACGGTATGGTAAGTGAAATAACATCTTGTGTGACAGTTGAAGAAGATGAGGAAACCAACGGTGGTGCGGCCACCATTGGTTATGACAATAGGAGTCTTGGCTCATTCTATCTTTTACAGGACACAAGGGAGGAGTGGAATCAGCTGAAGCATGTAAGCAGAATAGGTGCTTCAATCCAGTGCAAATTCATCCCCCGGATAACCTTTTCCTTTTTCTGCACGCGAGTGCAGAATTGTGGGCATTAGCGATTCTGCACATTTGCAAAGAGGTCGACCTGAGGCTGTCCCCACATGTCGAGAATGTTGCAGAGGATTGTAGGATCGAGTTTCCATTTGTAGGAAGTGTTCTTAGTCCTGCTTAGGTGATCCACAAGGGCATTCTTTTGACATTGAATATGAATAGGTGATAGACAAAATCAGTGATGAAAGGCCCATTCCCATATCCTTCGAGTCAGACGAAGCAAAGAGTGAGAACCCATTCTGACCTGGCAGTTGACATAGGATTTGGGTGACATATTGTACATCATAATCTGTACATGTAAGCTCGCAATGTTCAGTAGAAAACCCCTTAGAGCTCTGTATATTGCCAAAAGTTCTAGGTAATTTATATGATACCTTGCCTCTGACATGGTCCATTGTCCATTCAGCCGTAGGTGTTTGTGGTGGGCTCCCCAACCCCTCTCTGAAGCATCTGTCATAATATGTGCTTGAGGTTCTGGTGTGATGAACAGATGAATTTCTCTGGGAATGCCACCATCTTACAGATTTGCAAACCTCATGAGGTATGTAAAGCTGTTTGTGTTCTACATCCCTTCGTGGATCAAAATTATCTATGAACCACCTTTGCAGGACTCTCATCTGCAAGCACATGACTGGGAAGACCATTGTTGTGGAGGCCATAAGGCCTAACATGCATTGAACCGGCTTCGCTGAATGGTAAGGTATTGTGTATATAGACAGGGCAGAAGTCTCTATCTGTCAGATACACACTAAAGGACGATAAACCGCTGCTAGAGTGGAACCGAAAACTGTCCCCAGAAACTCTATTTTGTGTGTGGGCGACAGTTGAGATTTTTTTAGATCAATCTTTAGGCCGAAACTATGCAGCAGTGCCACAGTGATGTTTACATGTCTTTGCAGAATAGTCTTGGATCGAGCCGCTATGAGCCAATTGTATAAAAATAGGGAAATCTGTATCCCTTGCTCCCATAAGCGGACAACTACCACCGACCGCCATGCACTTGGTGGAAACCCTTGGAGTCGACGAAAGTCCAAATGGATTTGGAACCTTTGAGGCCCCATCTGGAAACGCAGGAATTTTCTGTGATGTGGACAAATAGTGACATAGTAATAGGCATCTTCAGGATCTATGGTCACAAACCACATGCCCTTGGAGAGAAGGGGAATAATAGCAGAGATTCTGAGCATATGAAACCTTCTATATGTTTTGAAGGCATTTAGATCTTGAAGGTACATTATGGGCAGAGTCCCCCATCCTTTTTATGGATTGTAAAGTATGATGAATTAAAACTGTTTGAGAAGGCGGTACAGATTCTATAACTCCCTTTTGAAGCAATGTGCCTATTTCATTGAAGAGAGTTGGATTTGGAGGTATAACCATGGGTCTCGAAGTCAGGCGATATTAAAAATTTTATTCTCCAGGGGGGAGTGCCAGTGGGCCAAGAGGGGCCACTGTGCCACCACCAGTAAAGTGCCCACTTGCCCACCCCCTGCTCACCCTTTGAATCCCTTTAGAGCTAGGAATCTCCTTTGCTTATAAAGGGGAATCCTCACCGGATTCCCCTTTACAAGCATAGCCCCTCAGACTGGGCCAAACTGGTTCAACCCAGTGTGACCGCACAAACCGAACCACCAGTCAGTTCTAACAAGCCAGTTTGCGGATCGGCAGTTCGATTCAAATTCGGCTCAAATCCGAACCGCTGAAAATGGTTCCATGCACACCCCTACAGAGCAAGCACAAATGGTGGCTATCAGAAGAGGGGAATTTCACTCTACAGGCTGAACACCTCTTAAATGGGGGCTTATTGGCCATAAACAGTCAGTGTGGTGGCAAGAAATTTTCTTTTTCCCCCTACTTAGAAATGCGGGGGGAGGGGAAAACAGAGGTAATAAATCAAGACACAGAAGGGACAGGAGAGTATGACAAACTGAAGGAGAAAATACAGGAATAAAACCAGGGGAAATAACTAAAATAAAAGAAACAAAATTACAACTCAAAGTTATCTTTTTTACAGGTGAAAGTTCTCTGACCAGCCAGAGCTGTTGCAGTCTCGGAAGACAACGAAAAACTGAGGAGGAAAGGGTAAGTCACGTGGTAGCACAGCAGGAAGGGGACAGAGCTACTGTCATGGAATATGGGAGGAAGGAAGGAAGAAAACTTTGAAGGTACCCGATCCTGCCTTCACGTGGATGTGAAGCCCAGTAGTGTGATTGACAGACACTGCTCAGAAGAACAGGATCCTTTGATTAATGGTCACAAACAAAGGTGCAACATTTTACAGAGCACAGAGGTCAACCAATGTTTTTGCTACTACTTTTGCAGCGGAAGGAACTAGCTGCTAAGACACCTTTTAATTAAGATTTAGCAACACAAAATATCTTACCTCAAGAACAAGCCAGAGCTGTCCACCCACATAGTGATCTGCTTTGTAAAACATTCCATAAAATTTAACAACATTGGGATGATTAGGAAGAAATTGTAAAATGTTGTATTCCGCTTCGATTTCCTCATCCACATCCTAAAATGGAGACACATTGAGAGGCATACTTTATAAAATATCACACATTTATAGTCAAGACTCCAATATTTTTAATATAGTAAAAGTTGTCCATTTAATCTAGTAAAAGTTGTAATTTGATTCTTTCAAAGGGAGGGAGGGAGACCATACGATAAGTGTTTTATTTAATATGAGCTAAATATGTATAGGATTACAGTCAATTCTATTGACGAAGACATTGAGATAGGACCTGTGAATAGCTATCATAGAAACATATGAAGCTGCCTTATACCGAGTCAGACCATTGGTCCATCTGGCTCAGTATTGACAGGTGGTATCTCAAGATCTCTGTGTGCTGGAGGCAGGGAACCAAAATGCTGCTCCCCATCGCAGACACCCTCCTTTCCTCCTTTTTCAAAGTGGAGGTCAAGAGGGCCTCTTACTGCCTGGTTGGCACCCCAGTAATATGCTGTCTGAGGCAACTGCCTCACCTCGCCCCGTGGAAGGGCCATCCCTGCTCCAGGGTTTTAGACAGAGTCTTTCCCAGCCTTATATACTAGGAATTGAATCTGGAAACTTCTGCGTGCAAAGCAGGTAATCTGCCACTGATCCTTTCCCAGAGGATGGGAAAGGGCTATAATCCTTTCCGAGAAGGATGTAAGGCTACAATCCTAACATACGAGGGAGTAAGCATCATTTAAAGTAGTGGGACTTACTTGGACATATGAAGCTGCCTTCTACTGATGGTCTACTGAGGCAGACCTTGGTCCATCTAACTGAGTATTGTTTCTTCTGACTGGAAGCAACTCTCTGGACAGCAGACTTCCCAGCCCTACCTGGAGATGCCTGGGATCGAAACTAGGAGCTTCGGCATGCAAAGCAGGTGCTGTGCCACTGAGCTATGTTCCCCTCTAAGAAGAAGGGGAGTTCTGAATACAGCAGTCTACAGATGTCTTTAAAAGGCTACAGCTGCAATTTTAAAGGCCCTTACAAGGGAATAAGGATCACATTACATGTCAGGGGTAGGATAAATAACAGCCACAGGAGAGGTTCTAGATTGGGACCACAGTGGGGGCAAATGGCCCCTCTCCCCCTACACTGAAGTCCCAGTCTGGATTGTGCCATCCCTCAGCTGCTGCTAATCAGAAAAGTAACTACAAGCCAGTGAAGGCCAAGCACAGGCATAAGAGTATTCTTTATTTAGCCTTAAGTGGGACTGATTTATTGGGGGGGGAGCGGGGGGTTTCAGCAAGACTACCTGTACTTTTTTTTAAAAAGACATACAATATAAAAATAAACAAGTTCAGACAACATTGGTATTAAATGTGCCAGGCCATTTACAACAAATTATAACATAATTTTAATTTTGATCTTTTAAATACAAAACAATCCAAAACAGAATTGTTATAATCTTTTGTTATATAATTTATTACCACTCTCCATGTATTACATAACTTACTTCTGAATAAGTGTACTTTGGATCAGGCTATCCATATATTTAATTCTCATAGACGTGCCTGTGGGGATGTGTCCCGGCAGCAACCCAGATGAAGCACCGGATTGGCTGGGAGGCGGGGGCCGTTGGGATTGGCTGGGCGGAGGTGGCTTGCAACACGAGCTGAGATGCAGCCGCAGGGGGAAATAGTGGCGGCTACGGCGAGGAGGAGGCGGCGGCAGCTCCAGCCGCACATTAGCTCCCGCCGCACTTAGTCATTGTGAGGAGGTGGCGGCGGCGGCTGCCAGCCTAGCCCAGCCACGGTTGCGACCGTCGCGTCCGAGGCCTGGGCTGGGAGTAGGCGGGAGGCAGCAGAACAGACTGGCCCTGGCGGCCTGCCAGGGGTGAGGGGAATGGACAGTAACGTCGGTGACGGGGGGCTTTTTTGTCTGCCCGCCTCTTGGAGTGGCCGGGGGCAGCCCGGCCGCTGTGAGGAGGCGGCGGCCGGCTGCGGTTGCGACCGCCACAGCCCGGGCTTGGAGGAGGCAGGAAGCGCTGCTGGCAGGGGTGAGTGGGCAACATGCGGTAACGGCAGCGGTGGGGCTCTTTTTGGCTGCCCGCCGCCTGGTGTGGCTCTGTGGCGGGGGAACGGAAGTGGGGAGCACAGGAGAGTGTGGGGCTGGAGGGAGGGGGAGAGAGGAGAGACCTGGGCAGGAGGGGAAAACAGCCGGACCGAAAGCGCACAGATGCTTTGTGCGCTTCCGCTAGTAATTACATTATTTCAATAAAATTTTGCTCTATTTATGACCTTTCCTTTGAGCCATTTGAGTTTCTTTAACAAAACCTTTTCCTTAGCTTCGGGCTTCTCTAATATGGTGTCTATAATGGCACATGATATTTAATTATCTGAAATAATCTGTGGTTGGAGTTCCCAACAGGGGGTACTAGTACTCCTAGGGGAACTTGAAGAGCTCTTAAGGGGTACTCACAGGGGTGCACCAAGGTAATTTAGACACCCGGACCACCCAGTCATGAGTCACCCCCCCAAAAAAAAACCCTCAGTTGGGGGGCACACCCCACCAAAGCTCTGCTTTAAAAAAAAAAAAAGACTCTTACCGCAGCCGAGAGGTGGCTGCAGGGGGGAAGAGGAGCAGTCCCTCTCCCTTCTCCCCCCCTCCCCCAGTGGTGGTGGGGTGGGAGCAGGAGCGACACTGTGCCCATCCATTCAGGCCAGCGTCTTTAAGCAACTGTGAGGTGCACCTGCACAGCTGAGAGATCGTTGCAAGCCTGTGACATCATGGGCTTGCAATGATCTCCTCTGTGCAGGGGCGCCTCACATTTGCGTAAAGATGCTGTCCCGAATGGATGGGCAAAGCGTTGCTCCTGCTCCCACCCCACCACCACTGGGGGAAGGGGGAGAAGGACTGCTCTGCTGCCCCCCCACCCGTAGCCACCCCTTGGCCATGGTAAGAGTTTAAAAAAAACACGTGCTTTGGCGGGGTGGGCGCAGGGTGACTACCGGAGGCCACCGGCCCCAGCTGTTTGGAGGCTCCCCCAAAAGACCGGACCAGGTCCCCAACGTCCGAGGGTTAGTGCGCCTCTGGGTATTCAGAGCCCTTCTGCCTCTCCATACTGCAGTCATGCTATTTGTTCCACATCTGAAGAATGATGGCTTGAAGCCAACACATCTTCATCAACACGTCCACTGCAGAAGGGAAGGGAGGAGGGTGAAGATGCTCCACTTCTGCTATTGATTGGCTGACTATGTGCTAAACCTCAGCACACCCCTCCTTTCAGCCTGACAGACAGGCTTCAGAAAATTAGCACGGAGTCGCGGGGGAGTGGCAGCAAGAGGGAAGGCATGCCCTCAACTCCTGCCTGTAGGCAGTGGCATCTGGTGGGCCACTGTGTGAAGCAGGATGCTGGACTAGATGGGCCTTGGGCCTGATCCAGCAGGGCTGTTCTTATGTTCTCATGTTTACCTTTACCTGGCCTGAAGGTTTGCAACAGAAGTGGTACATTTGTCAAAAAGGGCTGGGGACCCTGATCAATTGTGCTGCATTATAGACAGGTGCTGAGCAATGTATGACTCTTATTGAAATATGTGGAAACCTAAGCTATCTTTAAAGTCACTTTGTTCCCCACAACTGCAGAGTTTGTAACAAGCATGTTTTCACTATAAGCTCCCAAACCCCAGGATACAGAAGTATACCTTTGCGAAGGATGTAAGAGTAGATGTTCTTCTGGTGCAATCAACCATTGGAATTCTATGTTTCTAGGACTGAATAGTTTCAGAAAGCATCTTTTTGAGTTCATTTGGGACAGTGGTTTGAATGATTACCAAGCCTTTTGCTAACTCATGTGTACTGTGCACCAGAAAGTTTTATCCCAAAATAATTTCATTCTGCCTATTCACCCAATGTAAATGATTTCACCTGTTTGAGCCCACAATAAGCAAATAACTTATTTTGTAAAAAATCATATGGTTAGTTTTGCTCTTTACTCACGCTGATAGGATCTAGAATTTTCACTGCTGCCAGACTCCCATCCTTCTTGTTAGCAACCTTATAGACCTTGCCATACGTCCCCTTTCCAATTGTCTCAATAATTTCCCATGTATCTGAAGGATCAGGTAAGGATTCCAGTCCAATCATATTCTGATTATACTGAAACAATCCATAGAATGGCTTCCTGGAAAGAAAATGAATGGAAATGAATTTATTTGGGATCACATGCTACATTTTCCACAGAGAAATCTTAGTGGCTGTATTGGAGGTTGTCATAAAGACAATGTTAATTATCAGATTTTTGCTAAGTCTGAAGTCTAATTTGTAGTGACATCTCCAGCAATCTCAGTACATGCTAGATTGCTGATCATAACCATGCAGCAGCTGGTATTTTGTAGTCATATTAAACTTTAATTTAAGATTCTATTTTAAATACTGTCACCTTTGGTAGTCCCTCATTTCCCAAACCAGAGCGGTGAAGACCCCCGGAGAAGACCTGATCCCTATGGAGCTTATACAAAATAATATAGAGTGGTGGATTCCAGTCTTGGTCTCACGTTTTACTTATATTGACTCTCATAGCCGTATTCCCAAGGACTGGCTATTATCATCCCCATATTCAAAATGGGAAGAAAGGATAACCTTGCCAACGATAGGCCCGTTAGCCTGCTCAACACCATCAGCAACAAGCTCTATGCTAGACATCTACATGGGAAACTTAAGGACTGGCTAGACCAAGAAAATCTGCTTGCAAAGGAGCAAGCCAGCTTTAGGGTGGGTAGATCCACAACCAATCAATGCCTGGCTGGTGCTTCAGCACCTCATTGATAAATATTCCTCCAGAATTCAGCCTCCCTTTATACTGCTTTTATTGATCTTAAGGCCGCATTTGATTCCATCTCCAGAGTCAAGCTATGGGAGAAGTTGGAAGCTTCCTCAGTGAACCATCGTCTGCTTTATCTGATCCACATTCTTCATGCAGACACGACCCTCAAGGTAAGGTGCATCCCACAAGAACACCTCATGAGCCCTGTCCCAGCACAGAAGGGAGTCAAACAATCATGCATCCTGGCCCTGCTCCTTTTCAACTTTTATATCAATGACATGGTGAGGCACCTTAGTAGCCCAGACTTTTACCCTCCCAAGCTGGCAGATGGATGTATTTCCTCCATGCTCTATGGTGACAATGCTGCAATCCTCTCTAGGGTCATAGGTCTCAAAAGAGAACTGATGGCTCTAGCTCAGCACTGCAGGAATGATTAACTAGAAATCAACTACCAATAAACTAAAGTCACGGCTTTCACCAGAAGACCCAAGTCCCGTCCCTGGAGTATAAATTGCCAAAAGATCAAACAGGTCTCCTGTTTTAAATATCTGGAAGTGGTCCTACATGCCTCTGGCACAAGAAAGGCCCACTGTGATCATGTCACCCTCACCACTCAGAGGCGCTCCACTGCCGTTCTAAAATCCCTCCAGATTAGAGGGGGCCAGTACATAACTGCAGTACTCAAACTACTTGAGGCCAAGACTATGGTACAACTCCTCTATGGTGCCCAATCAGGGGAGCAGGGGCTCCAATCTCTCCCCCTTGAACCTGGTGCAGTCCAAATTTCTAAGAGCAGCCCTCCAATTGCCTTGCTGCATCTCAAATGCCACTCTACACTTGGAAACAGGTATGAGAAAGGTTGAGGCCAGAGTGTGGTTGTCCATTCTTAACCTCTGACTTAAACTATCCCTCAACCCTCGGGGCTAGGCCCTTCTGACCCTACTGGATAATTTCCAATCTTCTTGGAAAAGGGCCGTGTGGATTAAATTGTCGCTCCTGGAATTTACCCCCTCTTTCCTACTTGCTATGGGCAAAAGCAGTCATCAAACAGAGGATAATGGACACTGAGCGCCAGGCTACCCTAGGCAGGGTTCCATCCTTCCTGTCCTCGGAAAGGCTCAGGTATTCTGCCTCCCCCGCCGCATACTTGTCACAGCTAGAAATCTCAAGCCACAGAAGGGCTTATACCCTCGCCCGTTGTCATGCCCTTCCCTCTGCTGTACTGGAAGGCAAATTCAGGAAGATCCTAATTGCAGAGAGACTTTGTCCCCGTGGCACTGGGGAGGTAGAAACCACAGAACATGCACTCCTTTTTTCCCCTTTTACAGAGACATTCGGAATAAGCTCATATAGTTCCCTTATTTTGCAAGTACACTGTCCACTCAAACCTCTGGCCTTTACTGTACATATAACATGGCCAAGTTCTGCATGGCAGCATGTTACATCTGCTGGGATATGGCTGCTAGGCCATTTTCCTGCATCAGCTCTGCATAGTTTTAAACAGCTGTTTATACCATTATTTTTAGTGTTCCTATTTAGATGTCATACTGTATATACTCTATTTTAACCACTGTTGTTGCATTTTATATTATAGTTTTATAGTATTAAATTTTAAATAACATTGTTTTATGGTTTCATAATTTGGTTTAATCATGCTCTACTGCTCTATTTTATGCTGGTCTGTGGCCGCAATAAAGATGATTGATATACCTTTGGCATTCAACACAAATTTCTTGTCCTTATCTTTAAATAATTCTATAGCGTAAAATAAGTGTTAGAGTGTTGGACTAGGACCAGGGATAACTCAGTTCAAATCCCCTGTCACACACTGCCTTGGGATCACCATCTCCAACCGCCTCCCTTCCTCTGATCCTGTTCATAGGCTGTGGAAGTGGCCTCAGAAGTGCTGGTGAAGGGGTTAATTGTCACCCTATTCCTCCACCAGCTGTCAGGGAGAGGGGTAAGACTGCTCCTCACCGGGAGACTCTAGGTCCAAATCACTCCCATCTCTCCTGATCTCCTCACCCCTGACCTTCCAAGCCTTAAATAAAGCCCTGCAAACAAGGCAATCCCAACCACCCTCTCCCGACTCCGTCCTCTCCAATGTAGCTGCCTGCATCCTCCCTCCTTCAGCTGTTGCCTGTCTTGCCTGCTGTTAAGGCCCTGCCTTCTCCTCTTTGCCACCAGGAGGCAACCTGTTGGGCCATGCGGGCCCATCCACAGTCTGTGGGTTCCTGGGTGTCCTGGCTCTCCCTGGCAACTGTGTAGGGTCCCAGCTGACTTTGCCTGTACCCAGGGGCTGTATTGCCTCCGTCTTCTTGGCCTCCTGACTTGGTGAGTACTCGGGCCCACCTGTGGCCAGTGGGAATGCCCAACATCCCTATTCAGCCATAAAACTCACTGGGTGACTCTGGAACAGTCACTTATCTCTCAGCCTAACCTACCTCACAGGGTTCTTTTGAGGATACTCTGGACTCCTTGGAGGAAGAGTAGGACGTGTGTGTGTGTGTGTGTGTGTGTGTGTGTGTGTGTGTATGTGTGTGTCTTTATTCCCAGTCCTTGTTTCTCGGTATGGCCCTTCTCCATTCTGCCAGTTTTACCAAGCACAACAGACTGAAGGTCTCTTGTTATTTCAAATGGTTCTACTCAATCTCCTGTAAGGCCCCCTGTGTGTGGAACTCTCCCTCTGAACAGGTAACAGGTGTTAACTCTCACTCTTCATTCAAAGACCTCCTCAAGACCCATGTGGCCTTTGGCTTGTCCCCTGTATCCTCATGCCCTACTGTCTGTGTTGACAATCCCCACTCCTTGCCAAGATATGGACTAGGGATGTGCAGAATCGTGAACCAGACCTCCGTGACCTGGGCCAGTTCAAGCGGTACAATTGGGAACCACTTTGAACTGCTTAGAGCCAGTTCATTGAACTGACTGGCCCTGGCAATTGGTTCAACCAAACCAGTTCGAACACCCATGGTTCAATCTAAATTCAGACCGATTTTCAGAACCCACCTTGATGGGTCTTCCAAGCCCAACAACAAGGGGGCCCAAGAGTCAGTAGCAGACTCGGGAGATGAAGGCTGAAGGACACTAGAGCCTGCAGAGGCCCCAGAACTCAGAGGAACCCCTAGAAGAAGACCTCTTCCAGAGACTTCTCAGGATCCCCAATTACCTCCCAGAGGGAGGACACTGAGGAGCTGCCCCCTCTAACTCCAACCAGCCCCACTGAGGAAACCCTTTGCTCCACAGCCACCCCATTCTTCCAGGACCAGCCAAGAACCGAGGTGTGGGGCCACAGCCCCCCATTCGGACTCCCTGACACAGTGGTGTACCCATGCCCACAAGGAACTGAACCAACGGCACAGGAATGCTCACCTCACAGCTAGAACACAACAAACTAAAGGGTTTCCCCGGGAAGAGGAATAGCCGGGTTGCTCCTGGGTAAGGATGGTTTGTTCTTAATCTCTAGGAACAGGGCATGGCCCTTTCCTAACAGTATTTAGGTCACTTCCTTTCCTGGTCCAATTGCTGGCAACAACTGCTCAAACAGGTCTGAATCTGGTGAGTTCTCATACCAGGCTTGGATGAGCTTACCCTGCTTCTGAGACTCTGCCCAAGGGACCGCTGAATTCGGACTCTTCTCTGTGAAACCTCGCTGGAACTTCTGCTCTTCAGGGGATCAACACCTCTGCCAACCCTACAGAACTGCCACCTACAGATGGGTGAGCACTTCTGTGTTTGATGCACAACACCGAACCGTGCCAACTGGTCCATGCACATGCCTAATATAGGCTGGGATTCAAGAGCTTAAGTGTGCTTAGTGGATTTTACCTTTGAACAGCAGTACCTCCATTGTAGGGGTGTGCAATTCGTATTTTCAGTGTTTTGATTCGGATCTGAACCGAAACACCCCTGTTCTGATTTGTATCCGAATATTGCCCATCCAAATCACCCCTGATTAGATTTGGATCCGAATTAATCTGAATCCGAATCAATTCGGATTTAAAAATGGGTCCTGGGGCCAAAAGAGTGGGGTGGGGTGGTAGTGCCCAATGGGTGGAGGCTACCACCCAAATTTCAGGGGGATTGGGCAGCGGGCTGATTTTTGGTGAATTTTTGAAGTTTTAGTGTCTTTGGGGCAGATTGGGGGCAGAAAGTGGGATCTGGGGCAGAAGAGTGGGGTGGGGTGGTAGTGCCCAATGGGTGGAGGCTACCAGCCCAATTGCAGAGTGATTGGGCAGAGGGCTGATTTTTGGTGAATTTCTGAAGTTTACGTGTTTTTAAGGTTTTCCCCCATTAGGTATAATGGAGGGTGTATCGCTTCACGGGGGAAAGGGGTGGCCTAGAGTGGTGTGTGGTTGGTGGTAGTGCTGGGTAGGGGCAAGGAAGCTACCTGAATTTTTTCAAAGGATTTGGGCAGAGGGCTGATTTTTGGTGAATTGTTGAAGTTTACGCGTCTTTAAGGTTTTTCCTCATAAGGTATAATGGAGCTTTCAGCAGCCCCATAAGTGCACTTGGGGGGTGCTGTGGTGGCCCAGAGCAAGTGGTGGTGTAGTGCACATAGGGTGCCAACCACCCCCATGGGTTGCTAACCCATGGGGTACAGGGTTCTGTTGTTTCTGAGGTATTCTGAGTGTGGATTCTATGATAGCAAATTAGAATGGATTCATGGTGTCTCATTGAAAATCTCATTTGCTATCATAGAATCTACACTCAGTCAGAATTACTTACTTCATAGCACAGTAACAAATGACTAGAAGTTGCTGCAACCTATGAGAGCTACCAGCCCCATGGGAGAAGACAGTGTGGGTAGCCATAATGGAGTAGAAGCACATACAGCAAGGCTAGCATTAAGGCCTCTCTCTCTCTCTCTCTCACACACACACACACACACACACAAACACACACACAGCATTGTCACTTTGTGGCCATCTTTTATAAAGCTGATCACAAGTCAAGGAAGATTTGTTGATGTTTCCTGAAGGAGCGCGAAGGACTGGGAGATGTTCTGAACTGGCAATTTACTCAAAAGGGTAGGGTTTGAGACAAGTACTCTGCAGAAAGGTGGCTGAGAAAATAAAGATGTTGGCAGGTATTTTTGTAACTAGGAGACAGAAAGAGAGCAGAATAGGTTTTGATTTCTAGATGGCTAGGGGTTTGTTTTTGACAGGGCAGTTTCAATTGTGCCTAGAGAGACAGTGGGTAGGGATTAGCTGCAGATGAGTCACACAGCTTGTGGGAGGGGCCACACTACTGAGGTCGCTCAGTTTGGAAGCAGCTCTTGAAAAGCACTGAATATTAAAGAAGGGACAGAATCCAACAAGCTAGTAAACCTAGGAGGACTGGAGTCCTCCACAGAATCATTATGGATTACAATATGAAGACTGAAAGGAAATGTGTTACACTGAGAGTGACTGCAGAAGCAAATAAGAGAGGGGTCAAAGAGAGACAGAGCTATAATAATGAGTGACTTCAATTACTCACACATAGACTGGGTAAATTCACATTCAGGTAGTGAAAGAGAGGCCAAAATTTCTAGACATGCTGAATGTTGGAAGTGAAGGACTTTGCGCTGTCTCTTGTCTCAATGATAGTGGAGGACAGACTAGTGAGTCAGAGGGCTAGAGGGTCAAGACATTGGTCATCCCTTCTCTACTGCTCTGACACTATCCCTTTGGAATGTAGATTGCTACTCTTAGGGACACTTCCTTCCTTCAAGCCACTTCCTTCCTCTCTCCCTTCCTCTTCCTGTTCCTTCTACCTTGCAACATGCAAGCTCCTTCTCCCCTGCACCATGTGTGCAGAGATGCCGAATCCATCTGCATCCAGCTAGCTAGATAAATTAGAGATCCTAACTCCTCATTTTCCTATCCAGAATGGAGTTCTTTAATAAATACAATTTATATTGATTTGAAACTATGAACTGGCTCCAAGTTACTTTACTCTTAGCATGCACGCATGCCTAACTAAATTCCACTGTGTTGTGCCTCTGTGCACTCTGCTATAATGAAAAGGGTTTATCCTACCAGAGAGAATTCCCAACACTAAATGACTGTGCCTTAAAATAGTTGGTCACAGAACCAACCAAAGAGAAGGTGACCTAGGACTTAATCCTGTGTGGTGCCCAGGACCTGGTGTGAGATGTCAGAGATGTAGAACCATTGGGGAACAGTGACCATAGTGTGATCCAATTCAGCTTATATGCTAGTAGAGGACTGCCTAGGAAGTCCAACACAGATGCACTGGGCTTCAGAAGAGGGAACTTCTCAAAAATGAGGGAACTGATAAAAAGGAAGCTGAAAGCAAAAGTCAGGAGGGTCAAATCACTCTAGAAAGCATGGAACCTATTCAAAACCCACAATAATAGAAGCTCAGTTGGAATGTATACCAAGGAGGAGGAAAGGCAGCACCAAGTTCAGGACAACTCCATCATGGCTAACAAGTAGAGTCAGAGAAGCCTATAAAAGGGAATAAGACTTCCTTCCAAAAATGGAAGTCCTGCCCAGATGAAGAGAACTGAAACAAACATAAACTCTGGCAAAAGAAATGCAAGGCAACAATAAGAGATGCAAAAAGAAAGTTTGAGGCGCATATATCTACAAACTTATTTAAATATATCAGAAGCAGAAAATCTGCCAGGGAGGCAGCTGGACCCTTAGATGATGAGGGCATGAAAGGGATTATTGAGGAGGATAAGGAGACTGCAGAGAAGCTGAATGAGTTCTTTGCATCTGTCTTCACGGCCGAGGATACTGACCATACGCCCACTCCAGAACGCAGGCTGAAGAACTGAACCCATTTGAGGTGACAAGAAAGGATGTTCTAAACTGTCTTGAAAAATTAAAAATTAACAAATCGCCAGGGCCAGATGGCATTCACCCAAGAGTTCTGAAGGAATTGAAATGTGAAATTGCTGATCTTCTAGCAAAAATTGTTGTACAGCACTCAGAGCCTTTGGGTGGATAAGGCAGCATAGAAATGTAATAAATAAATAAAATAATAAATAAATAAAATGGGTGACTTGTCCCTACAATCAAGCTCTGTGCTAGAGGACTGGAAAATAGCTAATGTAACTCCAGTCTTCAAAAAGGGATCCAGGGGGGATCTGGGAAACTACAGGCTAGTTAGCTTAACTTCTGTGCCTGGTAAATTGATGGGAAGCATACTTAGGGACAAAATTGTTAAACAAATAGAAGAACAGGCCTTGCTGAAGGAGAACCAGCATGGCTTCTGCAAGGGCAAGTCTTGCCTCACTAACTTTTTGGATCATTAGGCATGTGGATAAAGGTGATCCAGCTGACAGAGTATACTTGGACTTCCAAAAAGCTTTAGACAAAGTTCTCCGCCAAAAGTTCTTGAGTAAACTTAGCAGTTATAGGATAAAGGGACAGGTTCATGTGTGGATTGGTAACTGATTGAAGGAGATGAAACAGAGGGTAGCAATAAATGGGCAGTTCTCACAATGGAGTGAAGTAAGAATTGGGGTCCCCCAGGGATCTATACTGGAACTAGTGCTCTTTAACTTGTCCATAAATGATCTAGAAGTTGAGGTAACCAGATGATACTAATCTATTTAAGGTAGTGAAATCCAGAAGAGATTGTGAGGAGCTCCAAAAGGATCTCTCCAAACTGGGTGAGTGGGCGACAAAATGGCAAACGTGTTTCAGTGTCAGCAAGTGTAAAGTGATGCATATTGGGACAAAAAACCCCAACTTCATATATACACTGATGGGGTCTGAACTGTCAGTAACTGACCAGGAGAAAGATCTTAGAGTTGTGGTGGACAGCTTGTTGAAAGTATCGACTCAGTACACCACAGCTGTGAAAAAGGCCAATTCCATGCTAGGGATCATTAGGAATTGAAAATAAAAATACTAATATTATAATGCCCTTCTACAAATCTATAGTGCAGCCACACCTGGAGTACTTCATACAGGTCTGGTCACCATTTCTTAAGAAGAACTTGAAAAGGTGCAGAAGAAGGCAACCGAGATTATTAGGGACCTGAAGAACCTTCCATATGAGGCAAGGTTGCAGCATCTGGGGCTTTTTAGTTTGGAAAAGGAGGTGACTACGGGGAGACATGATAGAGTTGTATAAAATTATGCATGCAGTAAAGAGAGTAGAGCAGAGAGAAATCCCCCCCCCTCACAACGCTAGAACCAGGGGTTATCCCATGAAACTGAAGGCCAGGAAATTTAGGACCAACAAATGGAAGTACTTTTTCACACAGCCATAATTAATCTATGGAATTCTCTGCCATGGGATGTAGTGATAGCCACTAGCTTAGGTGGCTTTAAAAGGGCCTTAGACAAATTCATGGAGGACAGGACTATCAATGGCTACTAGTCTGGTGCTATAGCCCACCTCCGGCCTCAGAGGCATCATGCCTCAGGACAGTAACTGATGGAAAGAGGGCATGCCCATACCTCTTGCCTGTGTGCTCTGGTGGGCCACTGTGTGAAACAGGATGCTGGACCTGATACACCTTGGGCCCGATCCAGCAGGATTGTTCTTATGCTGGGAGGCTGTTCATCCGAATGGCTGCAGATGAACACCCCTACATGTGACAGAGGGATTTGCCAGGAGGGTTTCAGGACATCAGTGGAAGATGTCCCAATGGGCACACTCTCAGGACATCCCTTTTCTAATCACATGGGCTGGTAAGGTGTTGTCTAATTTAGCCCTGTGTTGTTCTAAGAATATTAGTAGCATTTCACCTGACTTTACAGTATAGCCGAGTGTAGCTTTTGGTCTAATGAGACAAACAAGCTTTTTGTTTTAAAAAGCCAATTGCCAAAACATATAGCTTTCAGATACAAAATGAACATAAGATAGCCTCAGTAATTTCTGCAAGGAATTCTCATCCTTCCATTAAAAAGAGATGCTTATTTTAAAAAAAGAAAAAGAAAAAAGTGCAACCCCTGTCCTCTTGCTTTGAAACTTTTTATCTGCCAATACAAATTAACCCAGATCTGGATAGACAAGTTTTTAAGAGTTGAAAATAGAAACCAGCACACAATTTTAACCTCAGATATAGAGAAAGCCAGTCTCTGTACTAAGAAATATGACTGTACTTGTGTCATCAATTATGGGTAGCTGCACCTTCTGTGCTGCTGAGAGAGAACTTCAGTCAATCTTGCATTCTTAATAATTCTAAACGTTAACTTGACAACACAGGATCATCTATAAAATGAATGGCTCCCTCATAAAACAAATAAGAAACTGCAAACCTTTACATCTTCACACTGATCAAGAGTGTAACTGGCAATAGTCAGACAAAATCCCCAGAATCAAAATTATTACCTCAATTAACAAATGTTCCACAGGACTCACATTTCTGTTACTTATACAGCAAGCTGAAAGCATAGCTCCCGTCAGGAACATGCATCATGATTCTTTTTGCTTAGGTAATCTAGATCCACTATACAAAACGTATGTATTAACCCACAGGCTCTTGCAACAGGGTATACCTCTTAGTTGTCAGGTTGCAATGGGGAGAATGCTCATCTACCTTTATAATCCCCAGAGTGTGGCAAGAGACAAGGCAGATGTAGCTTCTCTCCCACCCTCTTCCTGTGCTCTCAGTCTCTGTTGCTGTCCACAACACCCAGACAGCAGATTTCGACAACAAGCATGGGGAAGGACAAAAGGGTGGGAGAAACTGCCTGATTTCCTGCTGCAATTGAGGATATGCTATTGCTACTAACTTAATTGCATATGAATGCAGGGACATAGCAAGCTTGGAGCAGACCCAGGGACAAAAAGGAAAGATGGGTTCATGCCCCCACCCTCACCTTCTTCAGAGAGATGCAAGGAGAGGAAAGAGCAAGCTGTCACCCAGCCAGTAGGTCCTCACCTTCAGGGGTCCAGGGACATTTGTCTCCTCGCCCCTACTTTGTTCAGTTATAGCTATGCCCCTGTATGAATGTTATCTGGGTTCTAGGCTAGCAACCCTAACCACCGCTCCCCATTGATCTCTCTACCACTCTCCTCTAGGCCCCCTTGCCTCACATCATAAACCCCAACAAGGGGTACTCCACTAGGAAATGTGAATGTAATATATGCAATTCAATCACAACAGTAATTAAACAGGGCTGCAGACAAGTAGGCTCAGGATCCCATAAGGATACTGCACAAAATGAGAATATAAAAATAAGTTAATGAGGAAACAGAGATATCCTTAACATTTTTTTCAGTCAGCCATTTTGGCTTTTCCTTCCTCAGTAACACAGGCTACAATATAAACAAATGCTGCAAGCCAAGGTGATGGTTTAGAGCACACTGTGGCCAGTGGTGGAATTTTCAGGCCATGGGGTCTCAAGTCTACAGATCCAGAAGTTCTTCTCCAAAAGACCACCCCTCTAACCTCCAAGGACTGTGTGTGTGTGGTGTGTGGTGTGGGGGGGCGGAGAGAGAGAGAGAGAGCAGAGCCTCACATAAAAGATCAGGCAGGCACATCTTTATTTATAGCCCACCTTTCTACAGAGTACTGAGGGCAGCATACAATAGCAATTAAAAAGCCATATGCAGTAAACTAAACTAAACTAAATGCATAAAAGACCACTCATAATTATTACAAAATGAATAACTAAAACAGCCGCACAAAAACATATGAAACATGAAAACTAGATGAGCAGCAACCTAAACAAACCAAACTTGCTAGGTCAAATAAAATGCTCTCCACAGATCATCTAAACTTAAAGGCAGCAGTGATTGAATTATAGGTGTGCAGGGGGGGGGAGCTTCCAGGAAAACCCCACACCAGCCTTCTGATCCACTCAGTTTAAGCCAAACCTGTTGACCTGTAGCCTTCTGAAAACTGTAGCTAAGGGAATCAGCACAAAAGGGTCCCACTCCCTCTCATTCGAGCTAGCCTTGATGGGGACCAGATACACCTCTCTTGCAAAGCTGTTTCAGGTCTTGGGTACCACAGAGAGAAAGAGCTTTCTCCTGGATACCCACCTACCCACTGAATCTCTGTAACCCATAGAGAAGGCTGTTCTTATTTGCACACTAAGGAACGTAATAAGCATATGCACAGAGGACTTGGTGGTGGTGGTTAATTTTCTCACTACTTTTGCTCAGAATGCCTCTAACTGCTCAACTGTGAACCTTGAACTTCCCAGGGCAGAGCCACTCTTTCAGTCAACTCCTGATCAAAGGTGGAGGGGATAGCTTTAAGTACTGGGGACGGTGCTCTTGCCCCCCTCCCCACCCCCACAAGTTCCCCACTGGCGCTGTTACTGAAATCAGTCCCACGGCGTGGCAGCTTACGACCTTGCCCACGCGCACCGAGCACTTCCGGGTACTTCTGCTCTGACGTACACTGGAGCAAGGAGGTGAGCTGCCATCCCATGGGACTGATTTCAATGACAGCACTGGCGGGGAGTGTGTGTTTGGGGGGGGGGGTTAAGAGCACCCTCCCTAGTCCTTAAAGCTATCCTCCCCACCTTTGAACTGGCTGAACCGCCGGAACTCCAAACCAGTTCAGAGGTCCATAAAAGGGCCTCTGAGCCGGTTTGTTTACATCCCTACTCCTGATGACATAGGCTCATGCATTCCGGTCTTGGTAATGGTTCAGTTTGCATTGGATCTACGGCCATTGCATCTGCTTTGCATGCAGAAGGTCCCAGGTTCAATCCCTGGCATCTCCAAGCAGGGCTGAAAAACCCACGTAGAGCGGCTGCCAGTCAGTATAGACAATACTGACCTAGATAACCCAGTATAAGGCAGCTTCATGTTCAAGTGTCTTCCTAGCTGAATTCACAAGCTCCCTCCGCCCCGCCTTCTGGTGGGAGTTTCAGCCATCTTTGAATTGTTATGGATGCATTCAGACTGGGGGCTGATTGATATCGTGTTTGTTGTGGCACCAGTGGTACCAACTGATTTTCTGAGCCCAGTGCACTGTATGTGGATTGGGGGCCCCACCCATAATCCACTGGCAAGAACTATTGTATGGCAAGAGTCCCTCGCTATTATTCCAGTTTATAGCCTTGTGCTTGAGATTTTAAAAAAAACCAGCAACCCCTCAGAAGTTCATATGTGGGTGGAATGCCAATGGACACATGGACCATACTTGGATCCTACACATTTTAAAACAAAACAAAATCCTGTAGGTTTGGATTTAAGACAGAGCTTGAATGTTTTCCCTGTTGTTAACTCTTCCATGTGGAACCTGATATGAAATCCACACTTCAGATCTGTAATTAACTATGAATCACCATATAACAATAGGGCAACCGCCAAGAGAAGTCAGGACTAGGTACAGGAATAATGCAGACACCTGCCTGTGTCTGCATCATTCCTGGATTGTATTCCAGCTTCAGAGGGTGTGTGGGCAGGGGAGAAATATTACAATTCATGTCCTTCATGAGCTTTTTTCACCAGACACTAAAACATGGTCTTTATATTTCCAGGGAAAGTATAAGAAGTTCCATCAGGGAGACCTCTTCAGTTTTATACTTTGGTTGCTGTATCAAAAGGGTAAGGCGATAGTTTACCTTTGAGTGGATGCATGCCTCCCTCAAAACAGTGTGTGGGAGATGTGAACCTCATATTCTAGAGAGATGGGACTCATTATCACTCAAAGTTTATAGCCACATTACATTTCTACTCTGTGCAAATTCGTTTTACTCCCGGGGTGGTTGCTATCTCCTCCCCCGTGCTACCCTAGACAACATAGGCAGCAGTTGTCCCAAGGGGGGATGCTTCTAGATGTGGCACTTCTTTAAAAAGGTAAGCAGCAGAAGGTAAATAGTGAAAGGGTTGCTTATTGGACCAGGCAGGCAGCATAGAAGTGAAACTGTAGGACAAGGACCTGTGGTATGTTCACATCCTGCAGTTATTGTTATTGAGAATATCTAAGAACGTTTCTTTTTGGTCTGTGTAGCAAAAGGAATAAGAAGAGGGTTCCTTGGCATCCCTAAAGGGCTTACAATCTAAAAAAATAAAACACAAGGGAGATACCAGCAACCGCCACTGAAGAGACACAGGAACTAAACCAAGGGAGCTTCCTTTCACCATTCCTCTAGTTCAGTATTATCTCCTCCACTGACTGGCAACAGTTCTCCAAGGTTTCCGGCAGGAGTCTTTCCTACCTAGAGATGTCGGGAACTGAACCGAGGACCTTCTGCATGCAACACAGATGCTCCCCCACTGAGCTACAGCCCCATCCCAGATACTGCGCTGGGCTGAACAGAGACAGTTGCTAACTGAAATGTAGGGGACTTACTGCCAAGTAAAAAGCACTTGGGGATCAGGCTGCCAGCAGGGGCATAGTTAGGGGAGAGGGGGCCCATGTTCACCCCTCTCCCCATTGGCCCCTCGGAATGAGGGAAATAATGAAGAAAATAGGGAGGGGTGGAGCTGTGGGGCTCTCAGGAGTTGGGTGGCCTGGGTTCTTTGAACCCATCTGCTCAGTTATAGCTATACCCCCCTGGCTGCCAGATGGAAGCAAATCGGCCAATAAAATAAAACATGAAGAAACTTACATCCACACCTCGGAAACAGTAACCATCCATTTTCAGGGAAGGATTAAAAGGCCCTCTTCTTTACATTTTGTATCTCCAGTTCTCATTGTCCATGTGACACATCAGAGGACAGGATGTGTCAGACCAGTGAGCAAGAATAATAGAGCCACAGCAGCTCCTTCTGCCTGATCATGTTATTTTCCACACAAGCCCTCTGAAACAGTAAATATCTTCACAGTTTTCAGCAGCACTAGCTGCCTTCCAGGGGAAACTCATTATCCAATCCCTGAGTAACGTGAACCTTCTGGACAAGTCTGCCACAGCCCAGAAATTATTCCACGGCTCATCTCCAGACTGACGCTTTATTGGGGAGTCATAAGCATTTTTTGGACTCGGCTGTGGCTGGTGGAGGCAATTCCAGTACTTCCAATGGATACACTTGTGCAGCGAAGCAGAACATATATTTTTGATCGTTCCATATGCACAACTGTTAAGAGCGTCTGCATGCACAATTAGTTCTGGCACATCTTCCTCCACTACCACCACCACATGGAGCTGACTGAGTAGACTGAAGCTGCTTTGTAGAACAGTCTTCCCTTATTTCACAAAAGAGTAAAATGACTAAAGGAGGAGTATTTGGATGGATTTTAGCATATGTGTCTGGACACCTGCACTTAGACTTTTACGAAGGCACACGCAAACTATATACTTGCTGCTTTGCATGAGCCTATAGGTAGTGAGAATGATACAGCAGACTAGAAATCCAAGTTTAAAAAGGCAATCTACAACATTTAGAATAGAATGGTCTTTTTTAGAACCAATAAGAGTACACCTAAATGAATTAAGATAATTTCTAACTGGGTCAGGAACTGTCAACAGTGATATTTAGTTTTCCCTTTGATATAATGCCCACTCATAAGAACAGCCCTGCTGGATCAGGCCCAAGGCCCATCTAGGCCACCATCCTGTTTCACACAGTGGCTCACCAGATGTCGCTGGAAGCCCACAGGCAGGAGTTGAGGGCATGCCCTCTCTCCTGCTGTTACTCCCCTGCAATTGGTACTCAGAGGCATCCTGCCTCTAAGGCTGGAGGTGGCCTATAGCCCTCCAACTAGTAGCCGTTGATAGACCTCTCCTCCATGAAGTTATCAAAACCCTTCTTAAAGCCATCCAGGTTGTTGGCTGTCACCACATCTTGTGGCAGAGAATTCCACAAGTTGATTATGCGTTGTGTAAAAAAGTACTTCCGTTTGTTGGTCCGAAATTTCCTGGCAATACATTTCATGGGATGACCCCTCGTTCCAGTGATGTGAGAGGGAGAAAAATTTCTCTCTATCCACTTTCTCCACATCATGCATGATTTTATAGACCTCTATCATGTCTCCCCACAGTCATTTTTTCTAAACTAAAAAGCCCCAGATGTTATAGCCTTGCCTCATAAGGAAGGTGCTCTAGGCTCCTGATCATCTTGGTTGCCCTCTTCTGCACCTTTTCCAGTTCTACAATGTCCTTCTTTAGATGTGGTGACCAGAATTGTACGCTGTACTCCAAGTGTGGCCGCACCATAGTTTTGTATAAGGGCATTATAATATTATCAGTTTTATTTTCAAACCCCTTTCTAATGATCCCTAGCTTGGAATTGGCCTTTTTCACAGCTGCCACACATTGAGTTGACACTTTCAACGAGCTGTCCACCACAACCCCAAGATCCCTCTCCTGGTCAGTCACTGACAGCTCAGATCCCATCAACATATACTTGACGCTGGGGTTTTTTATTCCAGTGTGCATCACTTTACATTTGCCAACCTTGAACTGCATTTGCCATTTTGTCACCCACTCACACAGTTTGGAGAGATCCTTTTGGAGCTGCTCACAATCTGTTCTGGATTTCACTACCCTGAATAGTTTGGTATCATCTGCAAATTTGGCCACCTCACTGCTTACCCCAACTTCTAGATCATTTATGAATAAATTAAAAATATGCAGAAATACATCTGCTGATATTAACAGACAACCAAACTTTACTCAAATGTGCAATAAACATTTTTTTTAAGCATGGTTGGCCTGTGGGACACTCCTCTACCAGAAGCAGTAACCATTTGTAGTATGAGTTCAGAGAAAAATGGTACTTTCTTGGAATATATCATAATCGTCACCATCATAATCATCAATTTATATAGCACTATCAATGTAGATTCATCAATTTATATAGCACTATCAATGTAGATGGTGTTTTTCAGTGTAATGGGACTCTGCACTCAAAAACTTGCAACACATTTTGATGGTAGGGCAGGGGGAAGGCAACTGAGGAAGAAGGAATGGGGAGGTAAAAAGTAAGGGGTAAAAGTAAAGTGTGCCATCAAGTCAATTTCAACTCCTGGCCCCCACAGAGCCCTGTGGTTTGTTTTGGTAGAATACAGGAGGGGTTCACCATTGCCTCCTCCCATGCATTATGAGATGATGCCTTTCAGCATCTTCCTATATCACTGCTGCCCAATATAGTACCAGCGGGGATTTGATCCGGAAACCCTCTGTTTGTTAGTCAAGCATTTCCCCGCTGTGCCACTTAACTTGACTATGTAAGTAAATACAGTTAATTTCTAGGTTTCATTTCAGTTGGGGTGAGATCTAAGGCGTTAACGCAAAGCCTTCACAGAAAATGGGCCGTGACTGATGAGAACAGGAGGCCTTCATGTGTAGCATAACTGGAGGAGCCAAGGTCAGAGGGCCACACTGAGTTGGAAGGGCAGGGCTATGTGCAGAGCATTATAGGTATGTTTAAGCAGCAGGTTGTGCTGGGCATGGAAAGAAATGCAAAGCCAGTGTGGGATTTAAGGTGGGGGCATCATGGTTTCGACAATGAGAAAAGAAAACCATTTTGGCAAAGGAAGGAATAGAGCAGAAAGGACTAAAATGTAACAAAGTTAAGCCACAACGGAGGAGGTTGCAGGGGAGGGAGGGAGGGAGATGCCCAGCGCAAGAGAACATCAGACATCAGCATTCTGGATAGCTAATAGCTGATGAGAGTCTCAAATTAAAAATGGCTAAAATCATCCCCAAACTGATAATGGATGGCAGGAAATGGATAACTACTGTATCAGTAGACTGTGGTACAGAAAAGCCTTCTGAAAACTGTGGATCTGGACAAGGTTGGAAATAGACTTATGGCTCATATTTAGCACCATATCCAGACCCACTATGTCCACTGTCAGATGTTTGCTTTCACCAATGCATAGATTCATAGCTGCCTGGACATCACTGCCTCGCATTCTCACCCAATCAACAGCTAAACAAAGAAGTTGCTTGAGGCTCTAATGAATCCATGCAAAGCAAAGAAAAGAAGAAGAAATCAATCAACAAAAATGCTGCTTCTGCTACTCTGACTTGACCGAAAAAGAGAAAACAAAAGAAAATGTCAATATCAGGAAGTAAACGATACAAAAGAACTTGACAGATACTGTATTATGTAGATATTGGTGTTTGGTCACCAACAGGAGATTGCAGACCTCCCCCAGAGACTTCAAGTCAGAGCTGTCTTGGTTTCCACTCCCCACCCCCACCCCAACCTCTCTCTGTTGGGTTGTTTTATCAATGTCATGCTCAGACTGGGACAAAATTGTCACCGTTGTGGCAATTTCTATTCAACTTTCTATTCACAGTTCTATTCAACTTTCTGTCAATTCTGTTGTTAGTTGCTGTGGTGGTTGTTGTTGTTGTGTAGAGAGCCAGCATGGTGTAGTGGTTAGAGTGCTGGACTAGGACCAGGGAGACCCGAGTTCAAATCCCTATTCAGCCATGATACTTGCTGGGTGACTCTGGGCCAGTCACTTTTCTCTCAGCCTAACCTACTTCACAAGGTTGTTGTGAGGAGAAACTTAAGTACACCACTCTGGGCTCCTTGGAGGAAGAGCAGGATATAGAATGTAAAACAGACAAGTAAATAAATCTTGTACTGAGAAGGAGGGTTTATCTAAAAATCAGAAGAAAACAAATCTAATGTTTATCATTAGCACAAATAGTCCATTTCCTGGTTGTGCCAATGAAAATTTGGCTGTATTGCAGGCCAGGAAGGAAAAAGAAAACTAAAACTAGGTCAATTCACCATTCATTTAGGAGTTTATTTTTAAATGTGATTGAGCTTATTTTCAGTCAAAAATCAACCCAGAAAGTGCTGAAATGAGTTATCTAAGCAGTTCACTGCACACCCAGGCTGTTGACAAATCTGCCAAGGGGTTTGCACACCTACAAAATGTCTAAGCACATTCAAATAATCTAGGCTAGCTATGAATCCCTCAATCATTTCACAGCACACACGTTCAAAATGGATCGACTGTTTTCCCCTATTGGTTTTGTATGACAACGAGCCCAAATGGACCATGTGACGAACAGAAGTAACAATAAATAGAAAAGACAGACAGACGCATCCTGCATCATACTATACATGTTTACAACAAACAGCTACTTTTTTTCAGGTAGCATTTGGAATGCATTTACTCTAGTTGGAATTGGAAACAAAAATAAGAGTGGGTTGAAAAGACCATGCACCCCAGAGGCATTTCTCCAGTCATCCTCTGAAGAGATGTATCTGGAGATGAGCCCTGAATCAACCTGAGAAAGTCACAGTCTCTCCCCACCCCCACCCCACCGGGTTCAGAGATCACACAGAACCACAGCGTATGTCATCAAACGGTGGCTAGCTTGCACATCCAAAACAATACCAGCCAACTAACTACAGTTTATTTTTGACAGTCAACCCAAGGTTTAAAGTTGGTTTGTCAGCTTTAGTTTGTCAGAACCATGATCTCTCATGATGTCCAAACCCACAATCTTGGTTAGTAGATTAATTCTGTCCTTACTGGCCTTTTGCATAGAAAGACACTGGCCAAGAGCAGCCAGGAAACACAGCTTCAACATTTACTCATCCCCAGTCTGCCTAGCAACACATACGAACAGCCCTACTGAAAAAGGCCCAAGGTCCAGCTAGTGCAGCATCCTGTTTCACACAGTGGCCCACCCAATACCTCTGGGAAGCCCACAGGCAAGAGATGAAGGCATGCCCTCTCTCCTGCTGTTGCTCCCCTACAACTGGTATTCTGAGTCATCTTGCCTCTGAGGCTGGAGGGACCCATAGACACCAGACTAGTAGCCATTGATTGTAGGGGAAGAATGGCAGTTCAGTCCCCAAATAGCAGAGCAAAGCCAGTTTGGTGAGAAAGCAGCAAAGCAAGAGGTCTTGAGACAGTTCTTTAGTATTGAAGAACTCCAAGGATTTTTTTAAAGAAAAGATTACAAAGGGATAGGAAAAGCTGAGCTTAAGGCTGAAAGGAGAGAGAGACTAAACAAACAGCCATTTCTGGAGAGACAAAAAAATGGAGACCAACACTGGAAGAACAAAGAGGGGAAGAGTCCAGAACTTTTATCCATGATCCTAAAAGCTCCCAGTGGTCACTATGAGGCATTGCAGCTGAGAGCTGATGCTGCCAGGCTCCTAGCTCCAACACTGATAGCCCTGTCCTAAATCAATTTGTTTAAGCCTCTTTTAAAGCCACCCAAGCTGGTGACCATCACCACCAGTGTTCTCTCCCATTTTTTCCATCTATGTACAGAATGAGTTTAGTTCTGGGAGGCAGTATCAAGGCAGTGTGTGCACACATGCATTCAAAGCAGGAATGCATTAAACTATTCCTGATTAAACCTGAGCAGGGTCTAAAATTAACTGAAATCAAAGTGTGACCGTATGCACACACCTTAGAGGGAACACTGATCACCACATCCTATGGCAGAGAGTTCCACAGTGAAAAGGCGTGAAAAAGTACTTCCTTTTGTTGGTCCTAAATTTCCTGGCCATCAGTTTCATTCAATTTCAACACCTTCAGTCACCCCTCCATTTTCTGTCTGGTACGAGTCACTCAGATGCACCCCACTTCCTTTTAAGCCAAGAGACTAACTGACTTCTGCTAAACTCTCTCTCTCTCTCTCTCTCTCTCTCTCTCTCTCTCTCTCTCACACACACGTGATGTGTCCCATTGAGATTGTTACCCTGAAGCAAAATGGGGAGGGGGAAGGATCAATAAAGGAATTCTAAATCAGATAATTGTATTTAGTCCTAAGTGCTTCCCTTTTATCACTGACATCATGGCACTCTAAATTACATAATGGTTTCACAACCTCACAAATATTTTCAGCACTGCAAAATACAACATGTATCCTTATTTGTCAAGTAATCTGCCATGTCACATCTTGGACAAAATGAGTCCTAGGGTGGCAGAGGTGCAATGGTGCATGTCACAGCTTAAAAGTGCAGTTGGGCTATATAGAGGAGTGAGGTGAAGTGGTTGATAGTGGTTGATAAGCGACTATAAATGGGGAGGGGATGGCTAGGACAAGAAAAGCTCTTTTTGCTTGTGAAATATGCCAAGAGCTGGAGAACTCCAAGAGATGGCAGGGATCTCTGAAGGAGCTCATGCTGGATTTCCACACCCCTTTCTACCAATGGTTGGAGGAAAGGCCTTGCCAGTCGTAGAGCAGAGCAAAGCAGCCTGGGACAGTACCCAGGAACTTTATTAGAGGCAAATGATAGTGACAGGACATCAACAAACCATTATATAGTGAAACAAACTGAGACTGGATAATCATCTGTGGTGCCAATCCAGGTTTGTTAAATAAGCCTTAGTTAAAATAAGCCATGGTTCCACATTACAATGCATCCATTGTTGCCAGCTTTGTCTCAATATGGGGAACTGTGGTTTATACAACCCAAAATTAATTAACCAACTAGGATGCCAAACCGGGATCAAACCATGTCTTGACATCCTGGTTTGTTAATAACTGTGGTCTGAGCAAGCCACAAGGGTTGTTCATTCATATATATATATATATATATATATATATATATATATATATATGTATAAAATTCAGTTTCTATCCTGCCCTTCCAAAAATGGCTCAGGATGGTTTACATAGAGAAATAATAAATAAATAAGATGGATCCTTGTCCCCAAAGGGCTCACAGTCTAAAAGAAACATAAGACAGACACCAGCAACAGTCACTGGAAGTACTGTGCTGGGGGTGGATAGGGCCAGTTACTCTCCCCCTGCTAAATAAAGAGAATCACCATGGTAAAAGGTGCCTCTTTGCCAAGTTAGCAGGGGGTCATGACTGCTAACTGGGTAGGACAAATATCAGGAGCTGTGCATGCTCCTGATTTTTGGCCACGTGTGAGTTAAAAGCTAGGTCAGAGCAGGGGGAAACGATTGGGTGGGAGGGAGGCACAGGTTCCAATGGCATTTCCTCCTGCCTTGGTAATATGCTAGGTAGAAGTGTCAGGTAGGATGACACTCTTGGAACCTGTGCCTGCCACTGCTGGAGCCAGCAGTTAAGAAATTGGACATCACCCCTTTAAGAAACAGAGTCTTTCCTAGGAAAGAGGGAAAGCCAGTTCACTGGGCCAGAGCAGCCGCTATGAAAAACCAGAAGTCTTCTGCAAGAGGCCACTGGAGCAACATTTGTTCTATGCTGCAGTACCCAACACTTGTTTCCCTGTCTAGTGCTGGCCAAAGTCCTGACTCTTATTTTATTTCCATGCTGCCTCAAACTTGTGTCTCTGGGCAGTTTACAATAAACGCAACATAATAAATATAGCATAATAAAACACTTAAACATTAAGACAATTTAAAATCACATTAAAATCCAATTAAAAGTTTGGGTGGTTATTAGGTGTGTTTTAAGCAACTTCTTAAAAACTACCAGAGATGGGAAATCTCTTACTTCAACAGGCAGCCCAATCCAAAGTCCTGGGGCAGCAACAAAGAAGGCCTGTTCCTTAGTAGCCACAAAAAGAGCTGGTGGCAACTGCAGGCAGAACTCCCCGGATGATCTCAATAATGAAGAAGGCATGAACTGAAATACCCTGGACCTGAGCTGTTTAGGGCTTTATAGGTTATAACCAGCACTTTGTATTTTGCCCGCAAACCTATTGGTAGCCAGTGTAGTTCTTTTAATATTGGAGTGATATGGTCTTTTTGAGATGACCCAGAGACCAACCTGGCTGCCGCATTTTGCACCAACTGCAGTTTCCGGACTACATACAAAGGCAGCCCCACATATAGCTCATTGCAGTAGTCAGGTCTGGAGGTTACCAGCATGTGTAATACTGCTTAAAGGTGGTTTATCTCCAGAAACAAATGCAGCTAGCATGTCAGCCAAAGCTGATAGAAAGTACTCCTGGCCACTGCCTCAAACTGAGACATTAGAGAGAGGTTTGAACCCAGAAGTACTCCAAAACTGCATACCTGTTCCTTCTGGTGGAATGTAACCCCATCCAGAACAGGCAGATCAAAATTGTCTCTTGAGTTCTGGCTCTGCACATTAAGTACCTTCGTATTATTTGGATTCAGCTTCAGGTTGTTATCCCTTTTCCAGTCCATTACCACCTCCAGGCAGGCATTTCAGGAGCCTTTTCCTGATAAAGTTAACATGGAGAAATAGATTTCGGTGTCATCAGCATATTGATAACACCCTGCACCAAATCTCCTGATGATCTCTGCTCTCCTTTTGAAGAGCAACAATCTCCAGTCTCTTGCCCTCTGAGCTGTCTAAGATCTGGTGTGCTCCTGGATCCCTGAGACTTTGGCTCAGCCTGGACCTAGATATAAATCCAGGAAGTTATGAAAAAGAAGCCTGCATGCAGCCAGCATACTTTTAAAGGTCTAATTTAAAGGGCACCCAAATTCAGTACGTTGAATTCTTGCAGTCCAGCCTTTTTTTAGACCAGGGTTTCTTAAACTTGGGCCCCCAGATATTTTTGGACTACAACTCCCATCATCCTCAGCCACAAAGGCCATGTATGGGGATGATGGGAGTTGTAGTCCAACAACATCTGGGGGCCCAAGGTTAAGAAACCCTAGACATCTCTATCTTGTTTGTTTTTTCTATCATTACGTGTCTGATTTCTATCACCTTCAGGCAATGCCTAGTCAGAATCTGGGATTTGAAACAAGAGCTAACATTCTGTAATGGCCCACTGATACCTACCTATTGGGAGATTTCTCTGAAAAGTGGAAAGCTATGGGAGCTTTTCAGGTGACATCTCACCTTAACTCCCAGTTGGTGAAAGGGATTAGTTTGAGAGTGAAGAGAAACCAAAACTTTGCAGTTTAGGGCAGACAAAGGCAAAGAATGAATTAGAGAAAACTGAAAGAGCTGCAGAGCACCCTGGGATGCAGGATCTCTCCCTGGGAATCTGGCATGACCTAGCAGACTTGGTGCCTGGCAGGAGGTGCATGCTGTTCACCTCTATCTGTTTGTATATTTGTAAATAAACTAGATATTACAGAAACTGTAAGTCTCCACTGATCTCTCTTCCAAAGGTAGTGCTGCTCAGGGCATAGCAAGGTTGGCGTGGAGTTGGCCCTGGCATAGAAAGTGAAGATGGGCCCTGCCCCACTTTCTTTAAAGAGGTGCAAGGGGAAGAAAGCTGTCACCCAACTGGTGCCCCCCTCCCCCAGGGACAAATGTCCTCCCCCCTTGTGGCAGGGGTGTAGTTACCACTGAACATCAGGCCAATGTATAAACCCAGTTCTCTGCAAACTGTCCAGCCACTTATCAATACCAGACAGTTGGTTCTGTAGGCAATTCTACACATTCAGTGGAATTCTACACAATTCTACAAATTCTACAATTCTACACAATTCTACACATTCTATTTTTAAAAAATAGGTTCAGAATATAGGGAAACCCTTTGGACAAAATTGCTTTCCTTTGCAAGGTTGAGATCCAGAAAGGAGACCTGCATTGCACACAAAAGAAGAGCTTGGAAGGTTTGATCAAACATACAAAATTAGAAAGGGCTATTATCATGTTCTGCATGGAGCTGCACTCTCCCCAAAGGAACAGGTAAGTAGCTTGGGAGTGCTTCTTGACCCAGGCTCATTCTGGTTTCTCAGGTTGAGGCTATGGCCAGGAGCGCTTTCTATCAACTTCCATTGATATGACAGCTATGTCCGTTCCTTGGAGATAGTGATCTCAGAACTGTGGTGCACACTCTCTGATAACCTCTAGGCTTGACTACTACAATCTGCTCTTTGTGGGACTGCCTTTGTATGTAGTTCGGAAACTCCAGTTGGTTCAAAATGCAGCAGCTAGATTGGTCTCCGGGGTTTCTTAGAGAGACCATATTATGCCTGTTTTAAAACAACTGCATTGGCGGCCAAGAGGTTTCTGGGCAAAATACAAAGTGCTGGTAATTGCCTTTAAAGCCCTAAATGGGGCATTAGGGCTGGGTTACCTGGGAGAGCACCTTCTTTTGCATGATCCCCACCACACATTAAGGTCATCGAGAGAGGTCTGTCTCTGGATGCTGCGAGCTCGTCTGGCAGTGACCCGGGAACAGGCCTTCTCTGGAGTTGCTCCTGGGCTGTGGAACGCGTTCCCTTTAGACGTACGTGGTTTAGCGTCTTTATCAGCCTTCAAATGAGCCCTTAAGACACTTTTTTTTAGCCTGGCTTTTAGTAATCTTTGAATGTTTTACATTTTTGTTTTAATAGTTTATTTTAGTTTGTTTTTATTGTATTCATATTTGTGAACCACCAAGAGCCTTTGGAGTCAGGCAGTCTATAAATCAAATAAATAAATAAACTAGTTCTCACGGCCTCCAAAATTAAAGATAGCAGTGTGGGGAACACAAGTTCTTTTTGGAAGTGGAAAACATGGATTGTGCCATGGAAGAGAATTTCAAGGAATCCAAGGACTTGCCATCCTTTCATCGGCTACATAACTCAGAGGCAAGGAATTTTGTTGTTATTTTTTAAAAAGAGAGAGATTTGCATCCATCTCAACACTATCATAGTAGAAGGGCAAAGCCATATTCTGCAAGTCTGGCCAGTGGCAGGTAATCAACCAGGCCCTGGAAAGTCACATAAATGACTTGGCCCAACACTGAAATTGCCTTCCAACCCTGATGGTCCCGACTCCCCACTCCTTCCTTTGTGCACCTCAGAGAAATTCCTGGATCACCTCTATAGTGTTGTCAGCGTACAAGATAGCAGGATCCTGCAGGATTACTGAACAAAAATTTATTAATAACATTCCTTGGAAAAGCCTGTAGGACAATTGTTTCCTTTTCCCCACCCTGAAAATGCTGTTAACCCCTATTTTATAGCTGATTCCCTCACAAACACAAAGTCATCTTATATAGATTTAACTAAGAGTTTAATTAGAAAACTCCGTTTTCTCCTTTCCCTCCCTTTCCCTTTCTCTCTCTCTACAGGATCTGCACTGGGACAAACTTCTAAACAACAAAGCATAAAAGATACTGGATAGACTACTACAACCCCGTGGGGCGGGGGTGGTGGTGGAGGAGATACAGGAACGTAATGTGTATTTGGCTCCCGAATTTAAGCAGACAAGATTCAGTGCTCCTACTGAGTGCATGGAAAAGGGGACTAGAAAAGAAAGGCTGTTGTTGTAGGCTTAACAAGCAACAAGGCTGCTGCTCACTCAGTCCTGTGATAGCATAGTGGCTTCAGTGGTAGTTCCAACTGACCAGAAAAGTTTGTTTTCAGAGAGACTAAACATTGTCTTTAAACTGCTGTTCATTAAAACAAATGAAGTCAATCTTTTGAGATGTCTTAAAAGCGGAAGGTAGGCTTCCCAGTAAAAGCACAAGCAGGCCATGTGCAAGGAACCAGCTCCTTCCTTGATCATCTGTATCTATCCCAGAGACAGAATTCCATTTCAGTGCCCACAAGCCCTCCCCATGTCTTCTTTATGGCTATCAGCACCACTACTGATACATTCCATACCCATTCATGGGTAGGACAGTCAGCAGAAGCCTTCCCCAGGCACCTAATGGCCACAGAGTTCTCATGGTTTGGGATCAAGCATTGGTACACTTTCGGCATATTTACATCACGGATTCAAACTGGTTTAATATCCATAGCCTTTCCCGGGGAAATGTAATACCACTCAAAGGGGACAAGAAGGCAGAAGAAAGCCAAATATATTCACTGAATGTCAGCACAATATTCAGAGATGGGTCTTTGTGCTGCCACACAAAATCACCAAATTCTCCAATAAATAGGTAATGCTGTCAACTTGAATGGAACTTAGAGAGTATGCTGTACATCTCAGCAGTTTATAGTGCAGCCTCGACACTTTAACTACCTTGTACAATAAAAGGCATGTCCTCACTATGTGAAACAGCCCAGAGTATGAATAAAGGGTAGCATATGGAGATTTCTTAAAGGCATTTCTCACTGTTGAGGCAATTTTCTCCATGGAAACACACACCTTTTATCAGGAAAGGACTTGCGCTGGCTACAAATGGTTTATTTCAAAAATGTTGGATTTATTTCAAATTGATTTATTTCAAAAATGTATACTCGACCTTTCCTTATTAAAACAGGCACAAGGAGGCTTACTGTTGGAAGTTAAAGGGTGTTTGTGCTGTCTCTTGTCTCAGACAGTGGAGGACAGACTAGTGAGTCAGAGGGCTAGAGGGTCAAGACATTGGTCATCCCTTCTCCACTGCTCTGACACTATCCCTTTGGATATGTAGATTGCTAATCTCAGGGATTAACTTCCTTCCTCTCTCTCTTCCCTACCTGCCCTTCTGCCTTGCAACATGGCAAGCTCCTCTCCCTGCACCATGTGTGCAGAGAAGATGCAGAATCCATCTGCATCCAGCTAGATAGATAGATTAGAGATCCTAACTCCTCACTTTCCTATCTAGAATGGAGTTCCTTAATAAATGCCTTATATATTGATTTGAAACTATGAATTGGCTCCAAGTTACTTTACTCTCAGCATACACGCAGGCCTAACTAAATCCACTGTGTTGTGCCTCTGTGCACTCTGCTATAATGAGAAAGGGATTCTCTCACCACAAAGAATTTCCAACAGGTTATGGGCCCAGTACGCTTCAGAGAAAATGAATCTTGTGAACTGAGTCACGAGATATCGAGAGGGGGTGCTGGAAGTTAAAAGGTGTTTGCGCTGTCTCTTGTCTCAGACAGTGGAGGACAGACTAGCGAGTCAGAGGGCTAGAGGGTCAAGATATTGGTCATCCCTTCTCCACTGCTCTGACACTGCTCTGACACTATCTCAGGGATTAACTTCCTTCCTCTCTCTCTTCCCTACCTGTCCTTCTACCTTGCAACATGGCAAGCCTCTCTCCCTGCACCATGTGTGCAGAGAAGATGCAGAATCCATCTGCATCCAGCTAGATAGATAGATAGATTAGAGATCCTAACTCCTCACTTTCCTATCTAGAATGGAGTTCCTTAATAAATGCCTTATATATTGATTTGAAACTATGAATTGGCTCCAAGTTACTTTACTCTCAGCATACACGCAGGCCTAACTAAATCCGCTGTGTTCTGCCTCTGTGCACTCTGCTATAACGAGAAAGGGATTCTCTCACCACAGAGAATTTCCAACACTTACAACAACAAATTAGCATTAAAAAGGCATAAATACAAACAATAGAAACAATACAGAAAAACAATACAGAAAAGTCTATGAGCAAGTATACGTTTCCCTAAAGGAGAGTATAACTTATCCTCCAAAAAACTGGTGAAAATAAAAAGCCTCAGTTATCACTTAAAAGCAACAAGATAGTGGGATGGGGTGGGATTCCATATATAAGGTACCACTGCCAGAAAAGGACCTGCCTCTAGTGCCCACCAAACGAATTTCAATTAGAAGCTGATGATGCTATAATACCATTCAGGCATTCAGAAAATGAGCACTTTGTACTCAGGTGCAGGAGGAAGAGAAGAGGGCTGGTCTTGTGGTAGAATGCATGAATTGTCCCTGTTGCTAAGCAGGGTCTGTCTTGGTTTGCATTTGAATGGGAAACTACATGTTTGAGCACTGTAAGATATTCCCCTCAGGAGATGGGGCCACTCTGGGAAGAGCATCTGCAGGCTTGCATGCAGAAGGTTCCAAGCTCCCTCCCTGCCATCTCCAAGATAGGGCTGAGAGAGACTCCTGCCTGTAACCTTGGAGAATCCACTGCCAGTCTGCGTAGATAATACTGAGCTGGATGGACCAAGGGTCTGATTCAGAAGAAGGCAGCTTCCTAGGTTCCTAAGGAATGAAACTCCATTAAAAAAAATTAAAAACTGATAGGAACAAACCCATGTATTGATTTCCAGTTTTCCAATACCTAAAAGGCAAGGAGCATCTAGGATCATTACCAAAAGTGTTGGTAATGCCATGTGCTCAGTAAACACAGTCTGCTGCCAAGCAAGTGGTCAATGCACCGATTTATTTTTCCACAAAACTGGGAAATCACATATCCATGATTTTGAGAAATCACAAAGAGAAATATTGAAAAAGAATGATCACATCATTTACCTTGTCAGTTATTGCGCTAAGTGGCTGATACTGGAAACAATCCATCTCCTGTTGTATGGGATATGAATTAAGAGTCATTAGCCTAACAATTCTATTAAGCAAATGAGATCTTTCTACAGCCTCAAACCATTGTAAAGCTGAAGAACACGGCATCTCTTAAGCATAATTGCTGTTTGGGTAGTTTAACTAAACGCCTGCATGTTAAATAACATTTTTTTAAAGTGAGGGGAAATGATCACTGGTCTTAGCCGGTAGACTTCAACTTTGCCCTAGACCCAGTGCTGAAATGAAGTTTATAATCTCCTGAGCCCATTCAGTTACAAACTGCAGGTGGCAAATCAAGTGACTATGAACTGTGCTCTCTGTATGTGAAAATCAATATCCAAGAAGGTTTTTGCTACACCTCCTTTGACAGCAATTTAACAGCAAGGACAAAACGTGCCTGCCAGTTAAGTGTTAGATATAAGGATGGCAGACGGCAGCAGAACAGTGACCTTTAACAGCAAAATCAGTCTGTGGCTGCATTCTGTTCCAAAGCACTGGAGGAGAGATGTGCACAGAGGGGGGAGAGAAATCTTTAAAAGTCAGGTGCAGGAGGGAACTGGAAAGAAAATAACTGCAGACTTACAGAAGTGACCTAATTTTCTAAAACCAGCTTACATTCTGTTGGACTTTTGTCCCGCAAAGCAAGCATCAGAATTCTTCAGGGCTGGAGCAGTTGGTTACTTCTTCCTCCAAGCAGGCCTTTCCTACCTGCCAGGGATACAGGGCACAGCTGAGCCTCCATCTTGCTTCCCCGACGTGTCTTCTGCCACACGGAACAGCATGTGCTACTAACTTAAGATCCTTGTCATGGAGGGTACAGATAAACTGGTGCAACCTCCAGCAGCTCCGCTTCACTATTGCTACAGATTAATGTGACACTAATTGGTCCTGAGTCTGATCTATTTATCGAGTCTTTTACACGTATTGGGCTGCAGAATAAAAGCCACTTAGCGGTTAACTGACCAGGAGCAAAGCACTAACTGTTTTATTTGTTTCCTGATGCATTTGCCTATTGCTTTCCAATGCATCCTTTGCTCTGAAGGGGAATCAGTCATCTTCCAGAATGTTTAAGTGGCAAATTTACTAGCTTTCCTTTTCAAGAAGATTTTTCTTAAAAACAGTCATTTGTCTTGGGTCATTAAAAAACAAAACAAAACCACAACACAACTCCTGTTAATATGGACTGCAGCCCTAAATGCCGATGATCGTTCTTGCTCAAGATGAAATATTTCATTGGCAAGCTAGTTGTTATGCATTCCCAGCATGCAGGCAGTAGCCTAGCGTGACACCAATTTACATAATTTCTCCTCTCTAAGAGGCTTCAAACAATAATAATAGGCATGCGAGATAGAATCTATTCATTTTAAACCTAATTTGGCTCTATCTTTATGGGGTGACTTATCAAAAGGAACCTTACGTGAGGGTTTATAAATTATAAATGTATTGTTTGGGGTCATCAGACATGGGACAATTTGAAATTGGAGTTTAACTCAGAAAAGACCACAGGCAACTCCAGAAGCAAATGGCTCCAGGTTCCCCTTATGAAACGAAGTGAAAAAAAGATGGCAGGCAAAGACTCGGATCCAATAATTACTTAGATCAGCAGTGAATGGGAAAATTAATTTATGTAAGGAGTGACTAAATGGTAGGTGAGTTGATTGGCTGGAGGAAACACAGACACACACAAACCATCACTATCCTTACCACTGGACAACCCTAAACAGCTGACTAAAGCAAAGTGGTGCTGTCGAGTCCATGCCGACTCCTGGTGACCACAGATCCCTGTGGTTGTCTTTGGTAGAATACAGGAGGGGTTTACCATTGCCTCTTCTCACGCAGTATGAGATGATGCCAGCCTTTCAGCATCTTCCTATATCGCTGCTGTACAATATAGGTGTTTCCCATAGTCTGGGAAACATACCTGGGGGTATTCAAACCAGCAACCTCTTGCTCCCTAGGCAAGTTACTTTCCCACTGTGCCATTAGGTGGCTAAACAGCTTTCTGTTTTTTACTTTATCAATGACCCCAAAAGAGTATCTGCTCAAAACATGTTGGACCTAATTAAAAAGAAATTCTAGTATACCTTTGAGGTTTCCTGTCTTGTGCCACAGCCATTTTGGACACATTCCACAAGGTAAAAAGAAAACCCGCTTTGATTTCATGCACATGCCTGGGAGTCAGGAGGCTGGAGACCACCATGAACTTTGTATATCACACAATAGGCCTTATTTTCTTTTATAAAATAGTCCATAATCCAAAGAGCTGCCTGGGTCACTATGCGCATGGAGCAGGCCTTCCAAAGCTTTCCTTACAAATGCCACTGCCTTCCCACACCCCCACATCCTATCTAATAAGCTAGCCACAAAATTTGGGTGAATTTTGGAAACCAGGTCTGATGCAGGACAAGGAGAAAGGGGAAGAGAGAGGTTAAAAAATAAAGGTTTCCTCTGCAACAGGAATCCAGCAACCGAAGCGGGTGGGGGTCTCCCAATATTAATATAAGTTTTAATATTGTCAAGCCCTACATATTTCAAGCAATCTCTGAGAAAACAGTTTTCATATAAAATCGATGCTAAAAAAATTTATGCCGTATTACAATCCAAAAGTAAAGCGTTTGGCACATATTTTAAAATAATAACATATTTCTGTATAAGGCTTGTTCCAAAGGTGAGAGGACAAAAGACAGGAAATGTATAGGAAATGAAGAGATAGAGCTATAACTGGAAAAATTACTAACAAAATATCAAGTGGCTTTTTCCTTCTTTCTGTCAGCAGGAAGAAGCAAGATACCACAGAGGTGGTTGAACATAAAGGGGCTGTTTGGATTGCAGCCAAGAAACATTTTGCTCTTCTTGCACGAGAAAGACTAGCATTCCCCACTGACATCACAACATCCTCTCTCTCTCTCTCTCTCTCACACACACACACACACACACACACACAGAGGTTTAGGGAAATAGAATATTCTAACTGCCTTGTAGTGTATCCTCATATATTATATGAATGATGATTTAAGTACTTCATTTCTGTATTTATGTCCCTGATGTATCAAACAGCACAAAGGTAATTTTCTACAATGAATTATTCATATTCTGTGCTATTGTGACATTTGATATATTCTGAAATATTTAGAGAGCCACTTAATTCACTAATGATAAGTGAACTGATTCTTAAAATGATAAGGTCCCTTGGAGACCTGAATAAATAGCTCGCACTAATGTCTGCATTTTCAGAGCAGGGTAGCAAGCTCAAAATGATTGGAATTCAGTTCTCTTACCAGCCATACGATTCAGAACAAGTAGGAGTTTTGCCCTGAATCATTATTTATTTGGTTTTTTTTTAAAAAAAAATGCTGGAATGAGAATGGTTTTGTCCTAATGAAGAATTGTTCAGGCGTTAAATTGATCACCATTTGTCACCTTATCAATGTTCGTGATAAGCAAGTAACTGCCAATAATAAATAAAAAGGGTCATGAGGATACCTCGGAAACTGACTGGTTTTTGCCAATTATTGCCTGCCACCACTGGACATTATTAAAAGTGAGTGCTAGGTTTGGGCTTACTCAGTCTATATGATGGGCTACAGCACCAGTTCCTAAATGCTTTGCCACAGGGACCAGCTAGGTTGAAATTGAACCTAGTTGCCAATTTCAACCTTTAACCTGGAAGTGCAGTTCCTTTGGCTTCATGGGCTGCATAGTACCCCCAGTACATACAAACAGAGAGCCTGTTATTAAGACTCCTATAATTCATTCGTGATGACTGCTCTCCCACTATTTGGAAATGGTTAGGTCTCAAACACTGAACATTGGATATTTGGTCGTCAGCAGCACCGTCCTTGGCAGGGGGCGCAAATCGGGGCCATCACCCTGATCCCCATGCCGTCCTGAGCCCCAGAGCAAGGCTCCTTCTGCAGCAGCTGCTCGGCTGCATGTAGTAGTGGCTCCAGCAGGCTACTCTCCTCTCTGGTCTGTGGGGGCCTGGCTGGTTGGAGCACAGCTGCTGTGGCAGGGACAGGGAGTGGTGGGGACAGGGAGACTCCAAGCAGGAAATCCCCATGCTGCTGTCACGTCACCTCACTGAGATCCCGCATGGACACACACCACGCGGAGAGCTGGTCTTGTGGTAGCAATCCAGGTGCCCCCTTGAAGCTTTTGAGGAGAGCTGTTCTTTAATTTTTCTTTAAAGGACCCGATCATTAAAGTGCCAAATCCAGTCAATAACATCTGGTAGACTGTGTGTAAACAGCATAATAAATAAATAAATAAATAAATAAATAAGAAATTATGATAATGATGATCATCATCATCAGGAGAGGAAAGCTGGGCTTGTGGTAGCAAGCATGACTTGTCCCCTTAGCTAAGCAGGGTCCACCCTGATTGCATACAGGTATGTATGGGAGACTTGATGTGTGAGCACTGGAAGATACTCCCGTCAGGGGATGAAACTGCTCTGGGAAGAGCACAAGGTTCCAAGTTCCCTCTCTGAGATCTCCAGGATAGGGCTGAGAGAGATTCCTGCCTGCAACCTTGGAGAAGCCGCTGCCAGTCTGTGTAGACAATACTGAGCTAGACTCGGTATATGGCAACATCCTATATCCCTAACCACGGGACAGCCCAGTTTACAGTTTTGGCGCAAAACCAAAAAGGAAGCAAAGAGTACAGTGAAAAACATGCTACCTTTCCTTAGTGAGCCAACTGTTGAGAATCAAGTGGCAGCCTCCCTTTTTTGTTACAAATAATCTTTCCCTTCCCAGAACAAGTCTTTCTCCCTGCACCAAACCATCAACAGTGACCACAGAATGAGAGTCTTTTTTATCTGAAAGGATTAAAAGGAGCAAAAAAGCTGGTGTGCCATAGGAAAGGAAATATTGCCCCACAATCTGAGTGATATGCATCCACACAGAGTAGATGGGGTTGGCATACCTATAGCAGCACCCTTTGGGAGGCAAATTCCTCTGTGGTGAGAGATAAGAGGGGCAGAGTCTGCACTGGCCTCTAGCCTGGTGAGTAGGACTAGCAAGGAGAGAGCAAGGATGCAATAGTGCTGGGCTCACCCAGGGGGTGGGGCCGGGGGGGGGCACAATGCGAGGACGCTTTGTGTGGTGACTGGCAATGAGCTGCCTCTCTCTGCACCTCATGCCAAGGATGGAAAATTTACTCACCCAGTTGCAACTTGCTGGGTCAACGTTTTATTGAATGTTGACTGTTACTGTAGATGCAGCAAACATGGGATCCATTCTCTCTCTCTATATATATAAAGGCCATGTGTAAAGATTTTGTCTATCACAGTCCAGTGTGAGCACAAAACAGAGGATGGAGCTTGGCAAACAGAAGCAGACTTGATTCTCAGGGGTTGGGTCACCAGGGACTGGCAGCATGTTTAGACTTCATCCCAGGAGTGTCCCAGAGTTAAGCCATTTATTTCTTAATCCAGTTTCTTTTAGTTCTTTTATCCTATATAAATGGTAGTTGCCATTCACTTCCAAGGAGAAGACTTAAAGTGTTGCACTCAATGGATTCTGCTGCAGTGAAGGACAAATAGCCGCCTCTTTTAGAGTGGTGGTGGGTGCAATGACACACTGCATCGCTCAGATCACCTTACAATATACCAGGCATGCCTACACACAAAACAACACACACACCTACCTGCCCTAGTGCTGGGCATTTTCTTTGCGCTTATACAAATTTTATGCAAGAAGATCACTTAGGTCAACATTTCCAACAGTTTTGCATAATGAATTTCATCCTCTAAGTGAATTCCAGTATCGTGCCAGTTCACTAAAAAAGCAAATGGAAATTCCAATTCAGAATGTCAATTAAGAAATCCATCAACCTACCTTCCAATTTTGTGTATTGTTCTTTACATTAAACAGTTCTCAGGCAGCCATGGGAATCCTCTGTACTTTACGTACTGATGATTACACTCAACCGGATTAAGAAAGAAGCGAGACAGTAGTTAGCTGATGCAAGCTCATAAGAGGTACATCAGTTCCAAGCCTGAAGTGTAACAATATATGGGCCTGGCTGATAAAATATTTATACTGATTTGTCATCAAGGGATAGCACAGTTTGAGGAACATTTATAATGAGTAAATAGCTAGGCAGTATCCTCCCAATATGGTAGAGAAATAATACGCACAGCATTTATCAGAATTCCTTTGAAGGAATCCTGGATGTTATAGTTGTACTAGAGAGTTGAGCACTCTCTTGTGCAACAACAATGGTTTTTAATTGTATGTTAAGTTTTTAATGTTTATGGTTTTAATTTTTGTGGTAAGCTGCCTTGAGTGCATGTTTGAAAGGTGAGGCAGAATGGTAGGTAGGTATAAATAAATAAATAAATAAATAAATATGTTGTATTTTGTTTGTAGTGGTGAGAGTCAACTGGCCTTGAGACTTTATGAACCTTGTTATTTCTACATCTCACATGAGAAAAATGCTTTCAACTCTCAGTGATTGCCTCCTGTTCTAGAAATAATATTATAGATACTGTATCTTTAAAAATTATTTATTTATATTCTGATTTTCTATCAGTAGAGCAGAGAGCCCCAAAATTGGGCAGCAGCACCTTCCATAGTGTCTGGACTCTCCCCCCTCTCCTCCCTGCAGCCATCCACGGAGCATCCTATGACATCCTCAGGAAACAGGAACAGCTTTCAGATGCCTCTGGGGGCTGCAGAGAGGAGTGGGTGGGAAAGATAAAACAGTTTCTGCTAACTTTGTATCTTCTGCTAGCACCACTCTGGATGGCACCCAATATGAAAATAAACAAGGTAGCACAACAACATAAACCAACAATGTGAGCAGAAACCAAACCAACACAATTATTAGGAGAATGATTCAAATATTTTTATCCAATGAATCCTAAACAACACCGGCTGACATCCAGACTAAGTTACTTTATAGTACTACTCTGGAATTACTCTAAAGGACTACTCAGGAGTAATTTAGTCTGAATGTCAGCTACTGTCTTTGCCGGGCATGTAAAGGGGATAGAACAAAATGGATCTCTCTAGGGAGGGACTTAGACACGCTCAGCATAGATGTTGAGAAGACTCTGTCCTGAATGACCAGCCACCATACATTAGCTGGAAAGGGCATGTGGAGCAGAGCTTCTTTTGATATACAGGTAGATCTGTATGGTAGTCCTTGAGTTATCCTAGGTGTTACAAAAAGAGGAAAAGAGATCTTCCTGCCAATTAACAACCAATAAGTCTTTTGAGCATAATAAGTAAGACCTATGATAGGCATTTATACAAAAGGTTGCTAGACTGGATAGACTCTGAAAATATTCTAGCACCAGAACAGGCTGGTTTTAGGCCTGATTATTCACCACTGTCTCAGGCCTTGATTCTACAGCATCTGCTAGCAAAATATATTTCAAAGCCAAAAGGGGCCCTTTACAATGTGTTTGTTGACCTTAAATTTGATTTGATTCAGTATCTAGAGAGAAGCTGTAGTCTAAACTTCAAGCATCCACTATTGATCAGTGCTTACTTTTGTTTAAATTGCATCAGAACACCTATTTGAAAGTTAGGTGCAATGCGGCAGGTTATCGTTCTAAAGGCATCCATAAGCAAGGATGTATTCTGGCTCCATTATTATTTAATTTTCATATAAACTCTATGGTTGCCTCTCTGACTCATTCCGACTTTCATTCTCCAATATTAGCCTCTAAACCTGTAGCAGTGCTTTTGTATGCAGATGATGCTGTACTATTGCAGCCTCCTATTGGCCTGAGAAGAGTGCTTAATTCCTTCGCTTCTTACTGTAAAGATCATGCTATGCAGATTACAACACAGATCATGATGTTTGCTAAGCACCCCAAACTCTTATGTTGGTCTATTGACGAACATAAGCTTGAGCAGGTCAATTGTTATAAGTACTTAGGTATTATATTTCATTCCACAGTTAGTTGTCGAATCCATCAAGAATATGTCATTCAAAATGCTCAAAGGTCATCATCAGCAATATTGGCGTTTTTCTACTCTAGAGGCAGACTTTTTATTCTGGCAGCCATGACTTTTTGAGGCCAAGGTGTTAGCCCATTTGCTCTATGGTGCACAGCTCAGCCTCTATCCTAACGTCTAAACTGTATAAGCTGTCCAATCTAAATTTCTTAGAAGCTATTTCAGGTACCACTATTTCAAGTACCACGAGGCTTCTCTAATGCAGCTCTGAGAGTGGAGGCAGGTCTGATCAATGTTGAGTCTAAAATCTGGCTTCTAATATTAAAATTTTGGCGCAAAATAAACCTTAATCCCACTGGATTGTTACCGCTCATGTTAGCAGATAGGTTCACTTCCAACTGGGAAATGGAACTTAAAAGGAAATTGTTTTCCTATGGGTTTGCTCCACAGTCATTGTTGGCTAGGAATCTTGATCAAATTATCCTGGTGCTCTCCCAAAGAATTTGTGACGTAGCGTGGCAATCCTATACAAGTTTTATATAAAGGAGATCAATGGTGGGTTTCATATTAACTACTGAATATGAAACTTGCTAATTACTTAGATAAGCTTACAGTAGCAAAATACCGTAGAGCCTTTACACTAGCACACTTTAACATTTTACCTTCTGCTGTGTGAAGGGAGGCTCATAAAAGTCCCTTATGCGGAGCAGTTCTGTCCTTGCATGTCACAGGCTATCTAGGTTTCAAACTTGGAAAATCACGCCATACTGGCTTCAGGCCAATGAGGAAGCCTTCTGACTTGGAGCCTGGCTCTCCTCCTACCTACCATATCCAGCTGGTACTTGCATGTTGTTACTAAAGAGTGCAAACATGTGGGAGGGATCTTGTGGGGAGCTCAGAGTGACTCTTGGGGTGCATTTCTAGGGGATCTAGCTCTGAGGTTCCTTCAGGCTCTAGCCTAGTGTTGGGGCCTGGGACTCATTCTGATCCCATCTCCTCAAGAGCAGACTCAGAGTCACTATTCAAGGAGAGAATAGTATGAAAAACATTTTGATTCTCAAACAGCAGCACTGCCATAGTGCGTGGCATACTGCTTTTAAAACTTGCCTGACAGTCAAACTAAGTTACTCAACAGTACTACTCAGGAGTTACTCTAAAGGACTATTTAATTTCAATACAGTATGGCTTCCATTGAGTAATTTAGTCAGGATGTCTGACTAAATGAATGTGAATGAATGTGAACTTCATTCATTCATTCAATGTTTAGGCCACCTTGTGTCATTTACCCCATATAACTCATGTCCACATGTGGGTCTACACTTCAAACAAACAAAAATTAAACTTTCACTACTAAAAGTAGCTCTTTGGATCCCAATTTACATGCAAGATCTGCAATAAACCTGCAAGCAAAGTTTTGATAAGCTTCATTATTTGACTAACTTGAGAATGGTTTGCACTTAGCATTATGTACCTCCAAGTTCAGAGACATGGTTATTTACTTATTTTAACGAAGAACTGTGATTGTCTAATCTGGCTACTGTCAGTGATGCTGATGATAGTTATAGCTGAATATAGTTGGTGATAGTTGAAGCCTACTCTGAGAAGAGCACAAGCAGAGAAGAGCACAAAACAACCACCCCCCTTTTTTCTTCAAACAAACTAACAGGAGGAGCGGAGGTTTTGAGGGGCTGGTTTCTCTTTAAGGGAGAAGGCCCAGTGTGTGTGTCTATGTTTGTTTTCTGCCAGGGCTAGCATATGCCAGGGCTTGCTTTGAGGGCTCTGTGGCATTCAGTTGTTGTTTCTTTCTGCCTTTCTGGTGGGAGGGGCCACATTCCTGTGAGCCACATTCCTGTTTCAGTTTGAAGCCGATTCTCTATATAAGAGGTGAAGGCCAAAGAGCTTAGTGAACAGAGCACTGGAGTTTTGCATGGAGTTTAGCAGAGAAGTGTGCAGGGGAGCCTGAAATGAGTCCCCTTGATCACAAGTAGTGGGAAGAGAAAGGAAGTACTACTTCCTCCTTCATATTCTTGGGAAAGGAAGTTTAAACTGTTAAATAGCTGACCAATATAGCTAAGACCTAACTTTCTAATAAACAATCTCCAATACACTAAACAGCCACAAAACCAGTTATGAAGATAGAAAGCCAGCAGGGGAAGGGGCACTTCCCAGTGTATTGCACCGAGTGTCTCATGTATGACTGTTTGCTCCATGGGCAGAAGTCATGGGTGTGTGCTCAGTGCAAGGAGCTCCTGGCTCTCAGGGAACAAGTTCATTCCCTTGAGACCAAGGTGGCAGATCTGGAGAAGCTGAGAGAGACAGAGGTATGCAGACAAGACCTTCAGGGACGTGGTAGAGGCATCCCACTCTAAGGCTGATAGTTCCTCTGCTGTCAGAGAGAATGAAGGTCTTAGGAAAGGAGGACATCAGTCTGAGGAAGAGGGAAATGCTCCATTAGAAGGAACCCCTTCTATGGACGATGAGTCCATATCCTCTCGCACAGGGGATACTCTTCCAGGGGAGGGGGCCTCCTTGTAGTAGGCGATCCAATCATTAGAGGCATAGAGAGATGGGTCTGTGACCCGCGTGTAGACCACACAGTGACTTGCCTACCTGAAGTGAAGGTTGCGGACATCACATGGCGTCTAGTTAGGCTGTTAGGCAGTGTTGGAGAGAAGCCAGCTGTCATGGTGCACATTGGCACCAACAATGTTGGGAAATACAGTCGGGAGGCCAAATTTAGGCTGATAGGTAGCATTTTGAAGTCCAAGACCCCCAAGGGAGCATTCTCAAAAATGCTACCTGTTTCATGTGCAGGGCCAGAGAGAGAGGCAGAGTTGAAGGCTCTCAATGCATGGATGAGACGTTGGTGCTGTGAGGAGGGGTTTAGATTTATTAGGCACTGGAATACATTTTGGGGCAAGCAAAGCCTGTACAAAAGGGACGGGCTCCACTTGAACCAAGATGGAGCCAGGCTGCTGGCGCTTAAAATCAAAAAGGTTGCAGAGCAGCTTTTAAAATGATGCCTGGGGAATGGCCAACAGGAGCTGGGCAGTATCTGGTTCAGCAAATGCCATCACTTAAGGGACAGGGTATAAAAGATTCAGATAAAATGGAAGAGGACAGAGTAGAACCACATAAAGAGCAGACAGAAGGCTGTGCTAGCTGGTCAAAAAAATCAAAGAGCCAAAAGAAAGAAAGCACACACCAGCTAAGAGATTCAGCATATAGGTGCTTATATGCCTATGACAGGAGCATCCAAGCCAAGATGGGTGAGCTGGAGTGCTTGATCGCTAACAAAGAAATAGATATAGCGAGCAAAGCAGAAACATGGTAGAACAGTGAGAACCAGTGGGACACTGTTATCCCTGGATAGAAACTCTATAGAAAGGACAACAAGGGGCACCTTGGAGATGGAATAGCACTGTATGTTAAAGAAGGGATAGAATCTAATAAGCTAGAAAAACTAGGAGGACCGGAATCCTCCACAGAAACCCTGTGGGTGACAGTACAAGGTCTGAAAGGAAATGTGCTACTGGGAACATGTTATCACCCTCCAGATCAAAATGCTGACAGCTTTCAAAAAGGAGGGAAAGTACCACTAAGTCCAGGAGGATGCCAGCATGGCTAACAGGTCAAGTCAAGGAAACCATAAAAGGGAAGACGACTTCCTTCCAAAATTGGAAGGCCTGTCCAAATGAAGATAACAGAAAGGAACACAAACTCTGGCAAAAGAAATGCAAAGAGACAATAAGGGATGCAAAAAGAGAGTTTGAGGAACATATATCTAGAAGCGTCTAGGGGAATAACAAACTTATTTAAATATATCAGAAGCAGGAAATCTGCCAGGGAGGCAGTTGCACCGTTAGACAATGAGGGAATGAAAGGGATTATTAAGGAAGATATGGAGATTGCAGAGAAGCTAAATGAGTTATTTGCATCTGTCTTCACAGCAGACCATACTGAACATATACCTGTTCCTGAACCGGGCTTCTCAGGGACAGAGGCCAAAGAAATGAGTCAGATAAAGGTGACGACATTCTAAACTGTCTGTAAAAAAGTAAAACCGATTTTCAAAAAAGGATCCAGAGGCGATCTGGGAAATTACAGACTGGTTAGCTTAATGTCTAGGCAAAGTGATGGAGAACATTCTCAAGGATAAAATTGTTAAGAATATAGAAGTACAGGCCCTGTTGGAAGAGAACCAGCATGACTTCTACAAAGGTAAATCTTGCCTCACCAACCTTTTGGAGTTCTTTGAGAGTGTCGACAGGTATATGGATAAAGGTGATCCAGTTGACATAGTATACCTGGACTTCCCAAAAGCTTTTGACAAAGTTCCTCATCAAAGACTCTTGAGAAAAGATAGCAGTCATGGGATAAGGGGACAAGAACATGTGTGGATTGCTAACTGGTTGAAGGACAAGTAACAGAGGGTAGGTATAAATGGAGAGTTTTCACAATGGAAGGAAGTAAGAAGTGGGGTCCCCCAGGGATCTGTACTGGGATAGGTGCTTTTTAATTTATTCATAAATGATCTAAAGGTTGGGGTAAGCAGTGAGGTGGCCAAATTTGCAGATGACACCAAACTATTTAGGGTAGTGAAATCCAAAACAGATTGTGAGGAGCTCCAAAAGGATCTCTCCAAATTGGAGGAGTGGGCGACAAGATGGCAAATGCGCTTCAATGTTGGCAAGTGCAAAGTGGTGCATAATGGGGCAAAAAAACACAACTTCACATATACGCTGATGGGATCTGAGCTCTCAGTGACTGACCAAGAAAGGGAACATGGGTTTGAGGTGGACAGCTCGTTGAAATGCTGACTCAATGTGCGGCAGCAGTGAAAAAGGCCAATTCCAAGCTAGGGCTCATTAGGAAGGGGATTGAAAATAAAACTGCTAATATTATGATGCCCTTATACAAAACTATGGTGCAGCCACACCTGGAGTACTGCATACAATTCTGGTCATCACATCTAAAAAAGGACATTATAGAACTGGAAAAGGTGCAGAAGAGGACAACCAAGATGATCAGGGGCCTAGAGCACCTTCTTTATGAGGCAAGGCTACAACACATGAGGTTTTTTAGTTTAGAAAAAGGACAACTGTGGGGAGACATGATAGAGGTCTATAAAATCATGCATGGTGTGGAGAGAGGTGATAGAGAGAAATGTTTCTCCCTTTCACATAACACTAGAACCAGGGGTCATCCCATGAAATTAATTACCAAGAAATTTAGGACCAACAAAAGGAAGTACTTTTTCACACAACACATAATCAACTTTCTGCACAAGATGTGGTGACAGCCAACAACCAGGGTGACTTTAAGAGGTGTTTGGACAACTTCATGGAGGAGAGGTCTATCAACAGCTACTAGTCAGAGAGCTATAGGCCACCTCCAGCCTGAAAGACCGGATGCCTCTGAGTACCAGTTGCAGGGGAGTAACAGCAGGAGGGAGGGCATGCCCTCAACTCCTGCCTGTAGGCTTCCAGCGGCATCTGGTGGGCCACTGTGTGAAACAGGATGCTGGACTAGATGGTCCTTGGGCCTGATCTAGCAAGGCTGTTCTTATGTTCTTATGCTATGGTAAAATGGCTTCTGAATGACATTTCTGTGACACTTTGTTCTGTACATGCTTCACACTCTGAACAAAAATTAATTTTTGAGAAACCTTTCAAGGCCATTGGTGGGGAACGGGGCGAACTCCAGCCTGACTATTTCTTTTAAATCAAAATCACAAAAGCTGGGGGGTGACCCAACACTAATACTGTCCTAATAACAGGATATTGTGCTAATCATAAACCAACAGAGAGTTCAGAGGGCAGGAAAAGCTTTCAATGCAGAGTCTAAAAATAAAGAGCATTGGCCAAAGAAAGAAGTGGGTTTAATTGATTTGTGAGATTGTTCAGGCCTAATTACTACAGATGGGGAAGGAGCTGCTAATATTCAGGAAGATTCCCTACAGTGTTTTGCTAGCTTAAGTCCTGCTGAAGTGCCTGGGACATTCGCCAGCCAATCATGGGTGCAACCCAGACCTGCTAAAATCATTGGGAGTTTCACAACAGATTTTAATGGGATGTACAGGGTATACACTGTTTTATATCATTTTAAAGACTTTTCTATAAGCTTTGCCAAGGCATGGGGAAAGCAAAGCACAAATTCTTCTGCCTGCTCTATGCTTAAAAGAACCGTCCCGCAGTTTTGTCCTGGTTTATGTCTAATGAGCTTTCTCAAGACACCAAGTATTGTCTGACAGCAAGTGTTCATTGGGTCCTTGCTGCTCTGTTAGATGGTGCTGATTGGTCTTGTTCATTTCCCAGCTGGTTCTGCAGCTGGAACTCTCTCCTTCCTGCAAATTTCATTTGTGAGGCTCCTGCTGTTTGGCAGCATGGTGCTGATTGCTGGCATTCATTTCCAGGAGATTCCCGGTCTCCGTGGGGGGAGGTGGGGGCTCAGACCATGCGGCCAGCTTCCAGACTCATCATCCTGCTGGTGATCAAAACCGCCACTGCCGCTCCCACTATTGTTTGAATTGTCAGCTTTGCTTCTCAAGTGGATAGAGTTGATTCTGCCCCTCCCCATGTATTAAAAGGCAGATTTTGGAACTGAGGAGCAATTTGTCTTCATACTGCAAAACATGAACCCTGCTGAGAATCTTCAGCTACATTGGTTGGAAGGGACTTTATTTTTATTATGCTGTGTCATCAGAGAACTTGGAAATAAAGATATATATTACAAGCATAAACAGGTTTAGTAGAGATACCATTATCCAAATGCTTGTTATCTGAAGGTCCTGACTACCCACATTCACTTTGTGCCAGAAGTGTAGTCTCATGTTGTATATCCTTATAGAAATAGCACTCCTATTAATCTGAGCTCCTAACTAGATTTTTCAGTAGTCAAAGGCAATTTAAAATTCTATTCCAGTAAGCATGAGTTTCCAATGACCAGGGGCAATGGTTTCCAGCACATTCTGAGAAAAACTCAGTATACATTATGGAACAAATTATGCAGATGAAAATTGCTACAAGTTTTGAAAATGTTATTCAAGTCATTTTACCTCCCAGCATGAAACTGCAGCCATTTTCACACCCATAAACAATAATGATTGACTTTAAAAGACCAGTCTGCCTTAAGATGCCCAGAGTTATACAGTCAAGCAAACAAACAAAAATCTGCATCTGTAATGTTACAATTTACCCAAAGGATCGTATTTAAAAGAGGTGCCAGTAAGAATTTTCTAGACCTATTTTTATCTCTCAACAGATCTACTTCATTTAATTTATCTTATGTGATCTTCCCCTTGTCTTGTCCCACAATAGAGCCATTAATACAATTCTCAGAATGCCACAGTATCTCATGCCCGCTAAGTGACGCTTATGGATAGCTTTGTCTCTTTGAAAGAAAATGAATTGGAGAAGGTGTCTGACAGTTCTTTATGCCCTCAGACTGTGCAAAGGTGTAAAATTCGCACATCATTATTGCCAGAAAAATCAAGTACAAGTTAAAAAGATGTGCACTCCTTAAGAATAAGATGTAGTTCATCAATGACCATTCAGCTCTTCAGATTCATTGAAGAAAAAAAAATCCGTTTGCTCTCAAGGGCAATAACAACTTGCGACACAACAAAACTGTCTCTCGACATGATGAGTTACATCTGAAGGTTTCTAGAGCAAGCAAAAGCCATTTCCACTCATCCAAGGCCCCCCATCTTCATCGATCCCCCTTCCTGCTTCAGTCCCCCATCTACATGCCCTCCTGTTCTATAACCACTCCCAATAAATATACTTTTTAAAAAAGGCAGGTCACTGTTCACAGTTGTTCAATATAGGAAGCTGCATTATACCAAATCAGATCTCTGGTCCATGTAGCTCGGTATTATCTACACTGATTGACAGTGGCTTTCCAAAGTTTCTGACAGCAGTCCTACCCGGAAGTGCTAGGGATTGAACTTGGGACCTACTGCATGCAAAGCGGATGCCCCATCCCAACATAGAGGGGTCTTCGTCTTTCCCAGCCCTGCCTGAAGATGCTTGAAACCGGAACCCCTATCACTAAAGAACAGCTTCTCCCCCAAAGCACCTCACCTCCTTGTCTGAAAGCACATGGGAGAACGCATAAGAGGCGGTGTCCTTGCAAATACTGGGCCCACACTGTTTAGAGTCAATATCAGAGTCCATTAAGGTCACAGCTAAGGACCTGGAAAGAGACCTGTGAGCGCTGTTCTATGAGCACAGGCATTAGGCCAGCTCTTTGACTCGCTCTTAAGTGGCAACCCAGGCATCCAGTTCTGGGCTGGCTGCCGTTTCTGGTGCCTCTTCAGGGGCAGCTGCAGAGCACATGGCAGTCACTCCGCCTAGAGGTCACCACAGCATGAGTCACTGCAGCCAGATTGCTACGGCCCAGAAAAGGATGCAGCTGCCACACAGCAGGCAAAGCTGGGAAGAGCAACTCCAGGCCACTTGACGATCAAGGCACTGTGGCTTCAGTTCTCCCTCCCATACTTCCTTTCCATAAGGCCCTGCTGTTGTGTAGAGTATAATGTTGGAATCCACTTTGAACTCTAGAATGATTTCTAAGGGACTGTAGAGTGGGGTGTGTGTGTGTGTGTTTTAAAGAGTGCAACAGAACACTTTGCCATCACCCCTGCCATGCAACTGAAGAGAGTCCACACAAGGCAGTCCACACACTCATAAGTTCGGAAGCTGTGCAGGCTTCTTTTTTGTGGTGGTGTGTGAATTACAAACAAGGCCAGAGATGCTGGCGGTGAGCAGGTGCTAAACAGCAGCAGAGCCGGAGGGCTTTTCTTCCTGCCTCTGACCTGGGTGCAGCTGCTGGGTAGGAGGGAGCCCTCCTTGTTGCTGCTTAGGGCATACCATCCTGGCCAGCGCCTTCGACCTTGTTTTTCATTCACTCACGATCACAAGACAGAATTGCACACCGCTCCTGAACAAGGCTAGGAGGCTTCTCTACCCTAATTATGATCGTGTGTGCCGCCTTAGTATGTCTAACGGAACAACCCAGGCTTTGCATTGCTTTCTTCATACTCCCTTCTCCTTGGTTGGATCATCAGGACACATGCTCACAGTAGATGCTAGAACTGGGATTCTCAGCCTTGGGATCCCAGATGTGGTTGGACTACAATTCCCATCATCCCCAGCCACAATGGCCTTAGATCTTAATCCCACTCTCCTTACAGTGCACAGTTGTGAGAATCTGGTCTTGGACTTTTTCTTTTGGGTAGACATACGGCAGTTAAGACCAGCGGCTCCCATACACATTGCAGACCACTGCACAGTAGATATCTGCACTTATCTTGAAAAAAGTGCTTTGTCAAGGGCACAGGCATCTGCTGGTTAACAGTACTCAGATCTTTTACACAGATGAACAACTTTGCCTAGCCCTGTGAAAATGTGCTAATCTAAACTACATTTCGCCTTGCAAGATCACCTTAGCGCGGCAGCCCCAACTGTTGTGTTTTCAGCTGGCTTAATGTGCTGCAGAAGAAATAGATCTTACCTTGTTACTCTTTCTGCGAATGGACCCCTTCCATCCTTCCACAACCGCAACCCCCGGCACATAGACTTTAAAGCACTGGAAGTAATTCTGATGTAAGCAAAATGTACGTGTGTGTGGTGTTCCTTAAAGAATTCCACCCCCACAGTTGATTGCCTTTCTCCCCGGAGGATTGTAATGGTGAGGTGGAGGATATGTGCAAAGGCTGCAGTCCAAATGAGGACCAGAAAAACTTTACTTCAATGCAGTGCACATAAGAGCAGGAAATGAGGAGTTCTCTGGCTGCAAGTGTCTGGATAGCCATGGAAGAGGAAAGCCATGGAGCACAGCACTCTAAACTGCAACTGACTCACAAAGGGGAGATATTTTATGAACACTTTTAATCCATGAAAAGCACCCTATTAATCAGGAGAAGGTGCTGTGTACAAGGGTAAAAATATTTCCCCATTCAGAGAGAGGGTGGGAAGTGTTGACCTCGGTCTGTACTGACTGCATAGCATTGGCTATATGACTTCATTATGAATCCAGTTTATTTATTTATTTATTTATATTTTACATTTTATATCCCACTTTTCCTCTAAGGAGCCCAGAGCGGTGTACTTGAAACTTAAGTATGTTTCTCCTCACAACAACCCTGTGAAGTAGGTTAAGCTGAGAGAGAAGTGACTGGCCCAGAGTCACCCAGCAAGTCTCATGGCTGAATGGGGATTTGAACTCGGGTCTCCCCGGTCCTAGTCCAAAACTCTAACCACTACACCACGTTGGCAGTTCAAGGGGAAATGCTCACTGTGAAATAGCTTTGCAGTATCACATATCCAAATCTAACTGGCTATGTGGCATTGTAACTTTATTGTGTTCATGACATGATTCCTAAATGGTTGGATCACATTCTTAGGACAGCAAAGGCAAAAAAGAAATGGCTCCAACACAGCAAACTGTGGGGAAAAGCACCCACAAACAAAGGACAAACAAGCAACAAAGTGGAGGAGTAGGGAAAATTGTCTCTCCCCAAAGCCCCAACATTTGTGTAGGAATTGTCCATACACCAAAATTCAATGCAGTGATGGAAAACAGAGGTTCAAGCAGATCCCTTGCTAGAACAAATGAGATAGAAGTGAAAGATTTATCATGCCTAAAGGAGAAAGGGCTTGGTTTAATGCATGAACAGAAAATTCAGAACAAAAATGTTGGGAATCTCCTTCCACAAAGCTTTCCAAAGACCTTTCTTCATTACTTTTTTCATTTTAAAATGCGAAATTAACGGAATAAATTACTGTTGCTTACAAACATACAGTGTAGCTGCCGTGTGTGTTTTTAGGATTGGCCATCAGATCTTCGAGGGCCTTGAGCTTTGCCAAAATAATGCAAGCATGGTTCTATTATCACAGTAGAAATGTAAAATGAGGAGGGATGTTAAATCAGTTCTTAGGAGAGCAATGAAAATGTAACTTTTTTAGTTCTTAAAAAAAACACTCAGTCCATTCTTCAGTCCATTCTCCCCCCAATGGGTTGCTTCCTAAAGGCATTTTCTGTCAATGGAAAGTGCTTCCATTTGTACATGGAGGATTTCCATCAAACCCATCTCTCTCAACAGCCTCCCCCACCCCACACTCAATGCTATCCTGCTTCAAAGGGTCCCCCAACCCTCGGAAATGGATTTTCAAGAAATGGAAGGAGCTGTTGCAGCAGACAAGAGAGCAAGGAAGTTCCTGTGCGGGAATGTCACTCGTGTGTGCTAGGATTAGAATTGTGAAGATCTAGGTTGCAGTCCTAGATCTGGCAGCTTAATCCCCACTGACACTTCTTTTCCAGCCCTCCAAAATGTCAGGTGACACTTTTAAAAATAATTGCATCCTGGCATCTCCTGAAAGAGTGTATAAACAAAGGTAATAACATATGGCATGTGCTTCTGTGAAAAAGCTGAAGAATTGAAGCATCTTTGCTAAATTAAATTAGCCTAAGTAAAAAAATGTATTTCATTATTTAAGACACCCCATAGGCATATGGGTTCCCCACCACTTATCCGTTCTACACAGGGACCGAGAGCATGAGAAAGAAGTGATTTTTCATAGTTCTTTCCCTAAGGAATGCTAGCAAGGGTAGTCATACTGCTTATCAAGTCTCAGATTCTGTCAAACAAATTCTGGCAGGCCACCCAAAGGAGTGGAAAGAGAAGGATCTGAGAACAAAAACAAGGATATTGTGCCCTGCTAAATTACATAAAATAGATGAGACAGAGAGCCCGACAGCTGACAAGTTCTTTCCCCCCAATATATTTCATGTTCACGTAGGAAAAGAATTATATACCCTTTTGAATCTCCCCTCACTTTGCTGACTGACTTTCCCTTCCCCACCCCCCAACCCTGTCCCATGCCTATGTATGCAGAAGTAAATCCCACAGATTTCAGACTTACTTCCAAGTCAGTGGGCATAGGACAGCAGCCTTTGAGTAACAGAGGGTTAAGAAATTCAACTGCTTTCATGCTGAAGAAAGAATTTACTAATTTTTCATCTGGATCATGATGATGACTTGTTAGCAGAATCAGCCAAGGTGTCTCTGCTCATCCAGCCCAGCCCACCTGTTCTGAAAAGAAGTGAGGAAGCAGGACTACATAACACCTTTCGCAAAGGCCACACATTCCTTTCCTCCTGGCCCTTCTAAATGTCAGATGATATATACAGTTTTTCATAATTCCGTCTTACCCGCTTTGATTTGCTTCAGGGCTCACAGCATTCTCAGATGGGGCTGCAACGATGGGGGGGGGGAGAGAAGCGAACAAAGCAAGCATGAAAAAAGCAAGAACGTGACAGTCTTCAAGACATTTGAGACCTCTGGCATCGTTCCAGCAGTTTCTCCAACCCAACAGCTGCTGAAGATCGCATGGCCCCTTGCATGCATTATCCTTTAAAGCCAAGCCACAACAGGGCCGGGCAGGGGGATATAGGGATCGTTTGGGGAAAAGAAAGCTCCCCCGCTTCTGCTTCCTACCTGCCATCGTTCTTGGTGGCCATATGCTGTACTAAGCAAGAGGTATTATCTCTTCCGAGCAATAAACCTAGAACAGATAAAGATTGAATAATTAACAGGAACTTGAGGAGGCACTTGAACGTCTGATGCAGTTAAGAAAGGGAGAAACTCAAAACTAAAAAAAAAAAAAGTCCGATTCTATTGTGAAGGGGTTTCAGAGATACTTCCTGAGATCATGATCACATGGTCTGAAGTCTGATCCAATGAATGCCCCCCACCCACCCACCCAAGAAGCACATCCTATTGAGGCCAATGGGACTTGCCCCAACTGGATGTGATTTGCAGTAACCTGTCTGAAAGCAACTCTCTCTGACATTGTGGGGGAAACTAATTAACTGAATGTTTGCACACCCTCTAGGGATTTTACATATCGCCTGTCAGGAGGTCTGTCACATTTCACAACTGAGGTGGTGTTTTTTTGTTTTGTTTTGTTTTTTTCAATTTTTATCATCGCTTTCTCTCTTTTACAAGATTACATTTCACTCATCACTCCTCTTTACATTGATTAGTAGTAATGTGCTTCCAGAATTACAGCTTGTGTTACTGAGGCCAGACAATTGTGTTTCCTGATTTATTGATACTGTGATTGCAAAGCTGCCACTAAGCCAACTCAGACTTGCCTTTGTGCCATTTAGAAACTGCTGAGATTTTGCCCTGGTTCAGAAAAGCAGAAGGATGCACAGAGAACTAAACTCTGGGACTTTATAGAGCTGCAGCAATATACCTTCTTCCATGCTCTTCTTTGTTTTGAAAATCATCTTCCATGTTTGGTGATTTAAAAAAAAAAAAAAGAATTTCAGGCACAGCTGCAGATCCCAAGAGACCCTCAACACATGGCCTTCCCTCCTTGGACCTTCTCCTATCTGGGTGAGCCCTGAGAGGGTCACCCTGCCATCACCACGCAAAAGCTGTGAGCACAGAAGTGGTCTCAGGGATCTTCAGTGGGCCCTCCTGAGGGTTAGGGACGCTTGGCAGGTGCCCAGTAATGCTGGGTGACATCCAGACAACAAGAGGGTAGGGATGTGCAAACAGGTTTGGTTCGGTTCGACCATTCTAGGTTGAACTGAATCCAAAGACCCCCCATCCATTCAGGGGGTTCACGATTTTATTATTATTATTTTGTCTTACCCCCTCCAGGGCACTTTGTTGGAGGAGGGGTGGGGAGAGTCCGCAGAGGTCCGTCCCCCCCGCCAGCCTCCCTTGATGCCCATCCAGGCTGGCCGGCTGACTCTTCAGCCTGTTGGGGCCTTCCTCCTCCGGGGAAGCTAGGCCATGCAGAGGCCAATTGCACAGGCATGGCGGCTTCCAAAATGGCCACCATGCCAGATGGGGAAGGCCCGAATGGGCGAAAGAGCCAGCCAGCCAGTACGGGCATCAAGGGAGGCTGGTGGGGGGAGGGGGAACCTCCACAGACACACACCCCCGCCACCTCCAACTCCCCCAGAGAGGGTAAGTTTAAAAAATGTTTATGAAACCACCCCCCAGACCGAACTTGCCAGGGGGGTGCCGGACCGAACTGGCCCAGTCTGGCTCAGGTCTGGTCTCGAAACAAACCAGACCAGCCAGTTCTGTGCGCACCCCTACAAGAGGCGTTGCATGTATTTAAGAAGCTTGCAGAGCTGTGCGGACGTTGCAGTGCTCACAAAGTTGCACAACCTCTGATGGAAGGCTTTCTCCAGGATACACATTGTGCAGCTTGTCAACATCTTCCACTAGCATAAGAACCAGTCTAGAAGACTTCATAGAGCTACAACTAGCACCAGTCTAGAAGAGTTCATAGAGCTACAACCTTGCACTAGCACAACAGTATTCTGGATGTAAGTCTCTGACTCCAGTGTCAGCCCTGAAGCATCTGTTGCAAACAGATTTGTATTGATTTGATGCTGCTGTTCTGTGCCACCTTTCTTTCTTGCTGCCCTCATAGTCCTCAGTGGCATTGCCCACACACTATTGTTTAATCCTATTGATTATGTCAGAATGCTGCATCTGATACGATGTCATGGTAAACACAATGTAAACAAAATCACATGGGTTGTACGTAAACAAAATCACACGGGTTGCCAGTGGCACAGCTAATCTTATTCTATAGCAGCGTTGACAAATTAGGCTTGGGTCTGTGAGGCCAAAGGAGAAGAAAGAAAATGGTGCTGAGAATCAGCAACAACAAAATGAACATCAAATTGCTGAACAGCATTGAAACAGCAGAAATATTCAGCATGGGAGCATGTTTTCTTGACAGTTGGCTTAACTACATCAGATAGGCAACTTTCAACATCAACACTGAAATTAGAGAACAATTGGTGCTGCTTTTCATGCTTATCATTTCTGAGTCTTAATTTATGTCTGGCTTCTCAGTAATTATCCTCCAGAGAGTTTTAAAATGACTTAAGTGAACTTACTGAAACTCCTCGCAGAGTGTTTGTCTAGTTTTATATAAATAAAAAACAGCTTTTGTTACTTTTTTAAACTTGCTATTTCAAAGCTATTTTAGGGACAGCTAAAGAAACAACCGCCCCCCCCCCCCACACACACACAGAGACACACCAAATACTGCTATGCTGCCTCATTGTGGTGGTGTGGGGTGTTCCTGGGAGGGATGAGCGAAGTAAGCTGGAGAAGACCTTTGAGGATTGTTTTCCAACCAGAAAAACAAACAAATGGATCATAGAACAAATCAATCCAGAATTTTCACTCGAGGCACAAATGACCAGGCTCAAACTATCATATTTCGGACATATTATGCGAAAACTCAGCTCCCTTGAGAAGTCCATAATGCTGGGGAAAATAGAAGGAAAGAGAAGAAGAAGATGACCAGCAGCAAGGTTGATGGACTCAATTATGACAACAATGAATGCACCACTGAGATAACTTAAAGGTCAAGTTGAAGATAGATTATCCTGGAGAATCTATCTATGTGGTCACTAAGAGTTGACACTGACTTGACAGCACTTAATTAATCAATCAGTCAAAGAAACAACATTAATAAAGTGAACAACCATCAGTCATAAGAATGATATCTATAACTATAACAGTAACCACAATATAACACAGGTAACATCACAGATACAAAAACAATAAGAAAAAAATAATAGAATATCATGGTAAAGTAAGACATCTCCATTCATCTAGCACTAGGCATATTAGTTTTATTAATAACTATAATAATGAAATGGATCAAGTCTAGAGACATAGACAAAAGGCTTTTGCCTTATTTATATATGTAAGGAAGGGAAATTATTGCTCCAAAGGAATGGACAATTTTAACTTTTCATTTAAAGTAGCTTAACCCACAGAGAGCATCTGCGAGCTAGTACTTGATTGCTCCCCTCACCCCCTGCCACAGCCCCCCTAACCTCAGATATCTCTCCACCTTCAACTGAGCCTCAGTCCTGCTCCTCCTCCATCCAGCTGCTTCGATCCCCCTCACCCCTCTTAGTCACTCCATCCCTTTACTCCATCCCCCTCACTCCTCTTTGTCATGGCTGCAGCATTGCTGGCATCTATTGGCCAAGCTGAAGCCCCCTATCCCCAGAGACCTGCCTACCCTCACCTGAGCTCCACTCCTGCTCCTCCCCACAGGAGCAGCAGCAGTTGACCGGGCCCTTCCTCACAGCTGCCACTGTCATGGCCGCGCGTTCCCCTCAGGCCACTGACAGGCCCAGGCCCGTGCCTTGCTTGCCTCCCTCCACCAATGGCCTTGGTAACCCCAAACAGCAGCAGTGGTTGACTGGGCCCTTCATTGCTGTCAATAGGTGCCGCCATGGCTGCTCGTTCCCCTCAGGCCGCTGACAGGCTTGGGCCCATCTCTTGCCCTTCCTTCTTTCTCTCTTCCCCTCTCTTCTTTTTCTCTCTCCTCTACTCGCTCTTCCTCCACTTTCTTCCTCTCCCCCCCTCTCTTCCTGAGTTAACAGATCTTGTTCATTTTGTTTCTTCATCTGATTCACACAACAGCAGCCTCCTTCTCCTGAAGGGGCTTTTTCCTCCCTCATGACCCTCTCTTCACAGACCCTTGCCCACTATCCTTTTATATATATAGTGTTGGAAGTGAAGGACTATGCGCTGTCTCTTGTCTCAATGACATAGGAGGACAGACTAGTGAGTCAGAGGGCTAGAGGGTCAAGACATTGGTCATCCCTTCCCTACTGCTCTGACACTATCCCTTTGATATGTAGATTGCTACGCTCAGGGACACTTCCTTCCTTCCAGCCACTTCCTTCCTCTTCCTTCCTCTCTTCCCTTCCCTCTATCTTGCAACATGCAAGCTCCTCTCCCCTGCACCATGTGTGCAGAGATGCAGAATCCATCTGCATCCAGCTAGCTAGCTAGATTAGAAATCCTATCTCTTCACTTTACTATCTAGAATGGAGTTCTATAATAAATACTACTTATATTGATTTGAAACTATGAACTGGCTCCTAGTTATTTTAGCATACATGCATGCCTAACTAAATTCTGCTGTGTTGTGCCTCTGTGCACTCTGCTATAATGAAAAAGGGTTTCTCCTACCACAGAGAATTCCCAACATATAGATTCCTCTCCTCTGCAATCAAGAACATCTTCCAACCAGTAACAGTTGCATTCCAACTGACCTTAACCATCACAGGTTCCTTCTCCCTATCTGCATATGGAATCCCTACTGCCCATTCATCACGGTGCCACAGGCTCCTCATCCCTATCTGCATATGGAATCCCCACTACCCAATCACCATGGTGCTTCTGCTCTCACAGACTTCTCCTCCCTATCTGCATATGGAATCTCCACTGCCCAATCACCATGGTGCTTCTGTTCGCAAATTCTCACGAGAGCTACCACACATGGGATTAGCCACGGGTATGCCTAAGAGAATTATAACATTTAATCAGGTAAATCACACAAATTCACTACCTAATTACAATTTTTTTGGAGAGCAAAGACAACTAAAAGTGGGGGATGACAATATTGTATAAAATATTAATATAAAGTAGTGAATACATAAAGGAGAAATAGCATTCAGTTTTGTTTGTATGGCATTAGTCAAGCAGCTAACGCAAAACCAAAGTATTCCAAAGCTATATTTTGATTAAAATCGGCATTCCAAAATGCCTATTTTAATTTTAATAAATACATTTTAATAAATATAAAAGCTATATTTTGATTTAAATAGGCATTCCAAAATGAACTAATATACTAAAACAAAAAAGAGCTTTATTCTAGTTGTTATCCTATTTGTCTGTTCCCTACATTCTCTAAATCTGTTTTTATGTGTGGAAATTGAAGGTCTGTTGACCATTAGTAAACATGATTCTGATTCTAAATCTGAATAAGTGTAATAATCTCACCATACATAACACAATCCATATATTACACACAAATTTGTTCCAGCTAATCTACTATACACAAACCTTGACCATTTTCCTATTTCTTTGGAATCTGAGTGTGAGCAGTAGTAATCAACCACCTCTTGACTCTCTTCTGGAATTACATCTCCCATACAACTCAAAAGAATACTCATTAGACACAACAGTGATGTACAAGATGAACTCTAACAATCCCAACAACAATGATTCCCCCCATGCTGCTTAACATCTACATGAATGTGCTGGAAGAGGTCATCAGCAGGTTTAGACTGAAGTGCCATCAATATGCAGATGACACTCAGCTCTTTCTCACTTTGTCATCTGATCCTAGGGAGTCAGTGGATGCACCAAGTCACGGGCTGGAGGTGGTGATGGGCTGGATGTGGGCTAGCAAAGTGAGCCTGAATCCAGACAAGATGGAGATGATGTCGATCAGTAGGAAAGACAATTAGGATGAAGGGATTCAATCAGCTCTGGTCAGAGTTGAACCTACCCTGAGCAAGTACACAGCTTGTGGGTACTGCTATACCTGACTCTGCTTTTAGATGCTCAGGTAGAGATGGATGCCAGGGGTGCCTAGTTTTGCCAGTTTTGGCTAGTGCGTCAGCAGCACCCCTTTCTCTACAAGGCAGATCTGGGCACAGTTTCCCATACCTTAGTCACATCACAACTTAACTACTTCAGCTACCTGAACGGCTTGGGTCTGAGATATCTTAGAGAGCGCCTTCTTTTACATGATCCCCACCGCATGTTAAGGTCATCTGGGGAGGTCCATCTCCAGTTACCACCGGTTCATTTGGTGGCAACTCAGAGGCGGGCCTTCTCTGTAGCTGCTCCTGGGCTGTGGAATGCACTCCCAGCAGAAATTTGTAATCTTAATTCTTTACTGACCTTCAAGAGAGCCCTTAAAACCCATCTGTTTGGCCTGGCCTTTCAGGGTTTTTAATTAGTTTTAATTGTTTTAATGTTAACCTGGTTTTCAGGGTTTTAATTGTTTTGATTGTTTAATTGTTTTTTAAGATGTTTTTAAATTGGTGTTTATATTTGTATTTCTGTTTTAATTGTTTTTAATGATTTCTGTTTTTTAACTGTAAACCGCCCTGAGCCAGTTCGGAAGGGCGGTATAAAAATCGAATAAATACATAAAAAATTAATAAACACACTCATGGGGCAGCCTTTGAAGAATATTCTGAAATTTCAGCTTGCGCACATTGCAGCAACTAGGGTTCTCTCTGGAATCGGAGCATATTACACCCATTTTGATAGAGCTACACTGGCTGCTAATCAGGCATGGAGCCAGCCAAACAGCGGCTTGCATCCAGCCCCGTGTGGTGGCCATGCCCCCTTTGCATGTGACATCACAAGCTAATCGGGCGTGGCCTCGGGCTCCAAAGAGCCCAAGCGAGCGCTTCCCTGTCATTCCAAGCAGCACAAGTGCTGCCTGAAAAGAACAGACAAGCGCTGGTTCGGGGCTCTTGGTAGCCCAGGTGTGGGTGGGGGGAGTTCATTTGGGGCTCTTCAGGAGCCTGAGCCATGCCCCCTTTAGGGCTTCAGTGGCCCCTACCATTGGCGGCCCGGGTTCTTTGAACCCGTTCGCACAATGGTGGCTAGGCCCCTGCTGCTGATTCATTTCTGGAGCCAATTAAAGTTGCTGATTAAAGCCCTTAATGGTTTGGGGCCTGGATAACTGAAGGTTTCTGCCCACCCAACAAGATCATCAGAGGAGGATTTGCTATGCATACTGATGCTGAGGGAGGCTCAGTTGTGCATATGGGACGGGACCAATGTTCCCTCTAACAGGGATTCCCAGATGTTGTTGACTACAACTCCCATAATCCCCAAGCAAAAGCCATTGCAGCTGGGAATTCTAGTCAACAACATCTGGGAATCCATTTTAGAGGGAACATTAGAGAGGACGCTCTCTGTTGTTGTCCCAAGGCTTAGGAATGCTCTCCCGGTGAGTGTTCTCCTCTGACTTTCTTGGCTGTTTTTAAAAAGCAAATCAAGACCCTGTTTGTTTAGGCTTTTGCGCCCTAAGGGCTGCTGGTCTCTCTGTTGTGCTGCTGCTCTGTCCCTGCCTTTTACAGCTGCTGTTCTGTTTGCATTTTTATGGTTTTATCATGTTTAATTTATTTTAATGTTATTTTAATGTGACTTTTTTACTTTGTTGCTGCCTTTTAACTTTTGTAAACAGGTTGGGATAAGTGTTATAAAAGATGGTATAGCAAACCAACAATAAATAAATAAAACCTCTTTCTAGTTCTTCTGGATTTTCATAATGTATATTAACATTTTGGTTGCCACTTTGTACCCGGGAGTTTTACAAACAGGCTTTAACACGAGTTTACTGGGAGGCTTTACTGAAAACTCGAAGCTGTCCCAATAAAACGACACAAGAAGTTGATTTTTTTTTTAACCCCGGATATCAATTGGGCTACACTAGAGTGTGTGAAGTGCTCCCTGATAACTTGCAGGGACTTCGGGGTAAATCTGGCCAATATGTGAATACATACCCCTCCATTCCAGAGGAGATGTGAGTTAGAGGGCTTTAAAAGCCCCGTGTGAAAAACTTCCGGGCGGAGGATCAATGACTTTAATAATTGCATCAGGGGCAGAAATTCAACAAGTGTTGTTTTCCCCAGTATGAAGAGAAGCCGTTAAAAGCCACACTACCTGTCACTGTGTCCAGGGGAAAGTGGCTGTTTCAAGTTGTTTGGCTTGCTTCAAATAGCAGACTGACCCTCTGTCTTTCAAACACACTTTACGGTTGTTTTTATTTAAGTTAAACAGCTTCCTAGAGCTCTCTCCGTTTGTGTCCCACTCTCCTCTACAGCTAGACAGGAAGTGGGTGTTGCCCGTAACTTCTTCCTGGTTCCTCCCATACCCTATAATTTAATGAGGCTGCCTCCAGTGGCTCTTTTGATATTGCCACAGTGCAACCCACATTAACATCTTCAAGCAAACTACGGCCGGCTGGTTGGTTGGTTGATTTTTGGCTAGCTGGCTCTCTGTGCTGCCGTCTCTTCAGAGATTTGGGCCTCCTACAATCTGCACATTTCCTCCCACCATAAGGATGGAGAACTGCAAAGCTTTCTTTTTGCTTATGGCACAAGCTATTTATCTCTTGAATACTTCTATATCACACTGCTTTAAGCTGTTCTTCTTGCAATGGCTTTGCAAAGCAAGTATAAAACTGTTTTGGCCAGGAGGCTCATTTGTATTCCAAATGACTCTCTTCTATATTAAGAATGATCAGGCCTTCACATAAATAGTGACCAAGAGACTCAAAGGCAATTTGAGACTCACTTATGAAAATTGCTTACTGTTAGCTACATTTCGAGTTCTGATTAGACTAAGCCATTAGTTGTAGTATGCATTTAATGTCAGAAACCAAAGACCTCAGCAGTGCCCGGAAACTGCAATTAGTAGCCTAGCTACTGTATTGTGGACTAACTGGGACCAGCTGCTGGCAATACATCTTGCCAGTTTATAAAGAGCTGCAGTGGCTTCCGGTCCATCTCCAAGCACAATTGTGGGGGCTTACCTTCAAAGCTCTTCATGGTTTGGAATGGATACATGTGTCCCTACTGACCTGCCTGTTCACCAAGATCATCTTCAAAAGTCTTCTTCTGGGGGTCGACACTGTCTGAAGTGAGATGGGTAGCAACTGGGGAGATAGCCTTCCTAGCAGTGTTCCCTCCAACAGGAATTCCCAGATGTTGTTGACAACAACTCCCAGAATCCCCAGCTGCAATGGCTTTTGCTTGAGGATTCTGGGAGTTGTAGTCAACGACGTCTGGAAATCCCTGTTAGAAGGAACACTGCTTCCTAGCTGTGGCTCCCTGCTTCTGGAATTTGCTGCTCACAGAGCTTTGCCTGATGCTGATTCTCTTGCAAGAAAGCTTTTGTATTTTCCCAGGCCTTTTAATACCTGATGGGAATGCTCTGCTATTTTATCCTGCTGTTTCATTGGTGATGGTCGTTTTATTGTGTTTTATGATGATTCTATTGTTCTCGCTCCCTTTTGTAAACTATCCTAGATGAACTCTTGTGCAGCATCTAGAAGTATTTCAGGGTGTCAGCCAGGAACCAGCCCCACTGGCTCTCATCCTGACTAAATAACTCTATGGAAGTCCTACTGAAATTAAGTAGTCGCTTACAGAAGCATTTCTTAACCTTGGGCCCCCAGATGTTGTTGGACTACAGCTCCCAGAATCCCGAGCCACAAAGGCCATGTCTGGGAATTCTGGGAGTTGTAGTCCAACATCAACTGGGGGCTCAAGGTTAAGAAGCCCTGCCTTAGAGTAACCCCCCGCGTAGCAGTACTGTGTCATTGAATCAGGATGTCAAGCAATTGAAATTGAGAGTCATGACTAATGCATCTCATTAATTTCAATGGTGCTTAATAATGACTACCGTACACCAGCGTGGTATAGTGGTTAGAGTGCTGGACTAGGACTGAGGAGACCCGAGTTCAAATCCCCATTCAGCCATACTACTTGCTGGGTGACTCTGGGCCAGTCACTTCTCTCTCAGCCTAACCTACTTCACAGGGTTGTTGTGAGGAGAAACTCAAGTATGTAGTACACTGCTCTGGGCTCTTTGGAGGAAGAGCGGGATATAAAATGTAAATTCATCATCATCATCATCATCATCTGGATGTTGCCCACAGAAGAGCAGCATACACATCTATAGAATCAAAGAAAACGTTTCCTCACCAAAGGAGCACCTGTGATCAGACACCCACTAGGGAAGTGGAAGTTTGATTTGGGTGGTACAAGGGTGAAAAGGAGGGCAGAGCTCCTGTACCCTATTAAAATAAATAACATTTTTGCAGGTGTCTCATCTTCTCAGAGATGAGAAAAGTCGAACAGCCATGCTTTCCTCTTGTCCACAACTATTAAAGAAACAGGAACCTCCTTGATGTCATTCTAGAGTAGGGGTTCCCCAGCATAGGTGCCCAGATGTTGGACTACTTTGGCCATTTTGGCCGGGGATGATGGGAACTGTAGTCTAACATCATCTGGTGGGGAGGCCAAGGTTAAGAACCCTTATTGTGAAGTATGTAGACTCAGAAATTCTCATGATCGTTGCCTCTGCCAGCAATGTGTGTGCCCTGCCTGATCCAGGCTTTTGCCACTATATAGGAGACAAGTCAGTGCAGGAACAAAGAGCAATGCTCAGTTTCAAAAATGAAACAATTCTGCCCCACATTATTTTCATGAGAGCAGCAATGATGATGAATTGACAAAAGATTTGTGACCTCCAACTCTTTTTTGCACTCAGTGCCTAATATTATAAGTACAGTTTCTATGGAAACAGACTTTGCTTCCTCTCTAACTTGCCATTCAGAAAGATCCAACACAAACGTGCACAGACTTTTAACAGGAAGATGGGGATTCGCTCACCCTCATAATGCTCAAATTTGCCTGATCAAATCAAGGAGCAGCTGAGTTTTTTTAAATATATACCCTCATTTTAAATACGAGAACATTCCCCTTACAAACTAATATAAATGATGAATCAAGACAGTGCAGCAGAGCACTCCACAGCATTCGAAATACAAAATGGCCTTCCAAGTTGGCTTGGAATTTTAATAGAAATGCTAGCAATGGGGATGAAAAGGTGAACGCAGACAAGGGGGCAATTCAAACAATACCGGCACAGTACTCATGAAGAAAGAGGGGAGCATGTCCACTGGGACGTTGGTGGAGGATGTCTCACACCCTCCTGGCATGTCCCTTGATCATATGTGGGGGCTGTTCATCCAAATGGCCCCTAAACTTGTGCTGCAAATACTTGTGTGTTTAGGATCCATCCCGATGAACCGTCTGCACATGTAATCAAGGGATATGCCAGGATGTCTGTGGGAGATGTCCTGAAAGGGGTGCTCTTGGTACACCCCCCTCTTTCTTCGCATGTGCTGTGCCACTATTGGTGAAACTGACCCATACATTCTAAGCCCAGTTAGTATGGCATCTGAAGATTCTGTACTTACCTACAGTTTCCTTGCAAGCTCCACTCCTGTGCCGATGCCCCCTGCTCTCCACAGTTGAAAGCCCATCCCCTGCTCTCACAGTTACCATGCTTGCAACTGTACAAACCCTGTGCACCCCATCCCACACCATTCCAGAGAGTTTCCTTGACTCTCAAGAGTGAATCTGGGGTGAGTGGGAGTTGCAGTAGAAAAAGCCTCATTGTGGAAGAGAACTCTACTCACACTTCTGTGCATTCAAACTATAGTTAGAATTCGCCCATATTATGTATGAATTGACACAGCGATTTTTAAAAAGTATTTCCCCCATGATCTGAACGGTGGTGGCACCAGAAAAATATATATATTGGGGGTGGGGGACAGAAGAGGAATAGTGCATGTCTGGAGGGGTGAATTTTGTACTGTATTCTAGATTTCTGAAAGAAAAATAATGGTTATTATTTAATATTGCACATTAAATCTCCCATTCTGAACATAAATGAAAATGAGTCCACAGGGATCTGTTCTTTATATTGTTGCTTGTATTGATTGGCGATTAGAAAGAAAAGCACTCTGTGTATATAAAATGTGCCATTCCTTCAAGTTACCACAGGGGTCCAGCAATGAGGGGTTGCAGAGAGGGGCAAACTATGGTCTGGGGAGGCACTCATCCCCTTCTGGTGCCACCTATAAGTTTAAGCACACTAGCTGCATGACCTAACCACTGTCCTCTCTAATTTTTTTCATCTGACAGTTGAGTTTTGTTCTGGACAGCAATATTAAGGCAGTGTGTGTGCATGTGCATTCAGAGTGGGGCCTCCCTGATTCAACCTGAGCAGGATCTAAAATTAACTGAGTGGACATCAAAACACTTGTGTGAGCACATGCATGTGCACAAGCCTTAGAAGGAACACTGGACCTAATGCGTAGCTAAAGCACACTTGTGCTTTACGAAGCAATTGGACACTTCGGCTTTATAGCAGGCCAACTTGTGCAGGAAGTAGAGTCTGGTCACAATCCAACAGCAGACCCAGCACACTCCCAAGGCACTCACATGGCAGCAACCATCAGTGTAAACCAAGCTATAGTTGACTGGTTTTAAGGAATTGCCCTACAACAGAGTCGTTTGATTCTAAAACTGGATTACAGATTGAGAGCACAGGATCTAGGGGTGGCAGCACTGCTTTTCGATTAATTAATCCAGAAAAAGGTAGGCTTAGTTCTCTTCTCCACAAAATGCTGGAGGGGGTTACTTTGTGGGGGCACACTCAAATACACATTGGCTTTCTCCCCATTAATCAAGCTAGTCAACAGAAATCAGCACAAGTTGTTGATAGTATCCTGATATTTGCAGGGATGGGATCTGCTCTTTGAAACAGCCATGCTGACAAACAGCAAGATGCTCTTCTTCACCACAGTGTCGCTGCAGGAGCAGTTCAGTTTAGCACCATCAGACTGAACCACACACACACACACACACCCGCCGCCCCATTCACCATGAGGTGTTGAAAAGGAAAGCTCAGCATTAAAATTATCGGAGGCTTATCCTACAGTCATGTCAGCCTGGCAGGAGCAGAGTGATTCAGCTTGCACTTGGATGCTGTCACCACAAGGAAGGTCAGCACGACCTTACACAATGTATCAACCTGAAAGCAAGCTGTTAATTGAAAAGAAAGAAAGTGCCTGCAGAAAATTGTCTTCATTTGAACTTGGATAGTGGCTTTACAAAATGAGTTTAGAACACACACACACACACACACACACACAGAGAGACACAATTAACTCATTCTTCGTAACTACAGCTGAAACTTACTGTGATTCAGTGATGAGAGTGCTGAACATGAGTCACTGGAATGACCAGGGGGGAAATATGGGGACAGAGAAGGGGAAAACCACATTTTGGGGGACTTTGTGCCACATGTTGGATTTCTGAAGGAAAAATTACAGTATATTTTACATTAATTCTCCCATCCGAAAGACAAATAGAGTCAGTGTGGTGTAGTGGTTAGAGTTTTAGACTACAACCATGGAGACCCAAGTTCAACCCCCCCCTTCAGCCATAAAAATAACTGCGTGACACTAGGCCATTCGCTTATCTCTCAGCCTAACCTACTTCACAGGGTTGTTGTGAGAATGACTATAACCATGTACATGTACATTGCTTTGTACTTGGATGAAGAGCGGGATATAAATGTATGAATAAAATAAAAAATACAGTAGAAGTGAGCCAGTGGTGAACTGCTCTTTATTTGTTTTGATGCTCTTTATAGATATGGGTTCTATATGTTGATTGACAATAAGAAACAAAAGCACTCTGCATCAAGTAGCCACAGGGATCCAGCAATGGTGGTGGGGCCCGTGCCTATGATTCGAGTCCAAGAAATCTCAGTATAAACTCCAGTTCATCCCTGAACAAATTGTGTGCCCATTATGAGTATGCCAAAATATAGATGTGTCATCACCCTGGATCTAGGACTCCCCAATCGGGGGATGAGACAGATGGCTTAGAGGATGAATAAGGGTAGGAAGACCCAGATACAGGAAACACTGATCACCACCATGACCCAAGGACATAGTCCTTCCTTCATACTCAGAAGAGTCACCTGAGGACCTGCCAGTCCTAGTAGAGTCGCCGCTCCCAGCACCGCCAGGTCAGTGCTTAAGAAATCAGTCAAGACTCCTGTTTTATAGCTGCTTCCCTCACATACATAAAGGAATCTTATATAGATTTAACTGAGAGTTTATTCAGAAACAACTCCATTTTCTCCTTTTCCTTTCTGATAATGCCCCCCACACACACACAAACACACAGAAGCTCTTCTCACGATCCATGAGAAGAGCTTTTATTGGGCTTGTGAGGAGAGCAGGCTTAGCCTCAAAGGGCAGCCCCGGGGCGGCCGAATCAGCCGCCCGCGCAACTGCCAGCTCCGTTGGGATCTGGGGCTGCACAGCCCCCAGAAGTCCCAGGATGCCCCTCCTGAGAACACGGGGCATCCTGGAGAGACCCCCCAAATCCAGGAGGCTTCTTGCAGCCGATGGGAGTCTCCTTGTATGTTGCCATGGAGCAGAGCCTCGCTGTGGCAGCACACGATCAACCAAACGGGGTTAGCGGAGCACTAGCTAACCTCGTTTAAGGGGAGGGGAGGGGTACTTTAGGTGGCTTGCTGCCGGGAGCTGCACGGCTCCTGTGGCAGCAGACGGCCAGGAGAAATCGGGCTAGGCTTTCTTAGCCCAATTTCTCCTGGTGATGTGAATAGCTTCTCTCTCCCCACCACAAGAAACTTCTAAACAACAAAATATAAAAGATACTGGATAGAATACAACACACCCCTCTCCTTTATAGCACCCAGAACTGAATTGATTTCAAATTCAGTGACAAAGTCTTGGATTCTCTAACACAGGAAATGTTAGTAATGTTCTCTCTAGTACCGAAGATGGTCCATTACTTTCATCAGCTCATCTGTGAGGTCAAAACTGGAAGCAAGGGCAAAGTCGTCTCCAAGTCCTTTCTCAAGACCATATTCCCTTCTCTCTTTTCTCATATATTTTTGCTGGGAAGTCTCAAAGTGTTCCATTTCTTTCCAATATGACAGAATCTCCTCAGCTTTTGATTATTTGTTTTGGTCCAGAATATCAGGAACATCCCTTTCTTACTTTAGAAAGCAGCTGTACTCTAACAAAGTCCCCCATCTGAAATGTTCACTGTTTCACACCCCGTTTCTGATCGACATAAAATTTGTATTTTTGTTGCTTCTCCCTTACCCATTCACCAATCTCTGCATCCTCTTAGTGAGATGGCATAGATAGCTCTATCAGTTGTCTTCATTGTGTAAGCTTGGTGGTAGCTTTGCATCCTCTCAGCAGTTCAAAAGGTGATTTTCCTGTAGTGGAATGAGGACTAGTTCAACGAGCAAATAGAGTTTTACGGATTGCCTCTTTCCAGGATTTTTGTTGCGTAGTAGCCAGTTGTAAACTTTCTTTTGCTAATCTGTTAATTCTTCCCACTAAGCCATTCCCTCGAGGATGGTAAGAGGAAATAGTCTTGGGTTTTATCCCATGGTTATGCAACAATAGTTCCATTTCAAATGAGATAATCTGTGTCCCATTGTCAGTCACTAGTTCTTTAGGAAGACTTTCTCTTGGAAAAACTGCAGTCATTTATTGGATCACTTGTTTGCAGTAATGTTGTCAGCAAATTAAACTTCTGGCCACTACAAAAAAAATTTTGGTTTGTGGGTTGGTTTTCAAAAGGCCCCATTATATCAAGAGCAAGTTTTTCCCAAGGACCATTGGGATACTCTACTGGAGTCAAGGAGGTGGTAAAAGTCTTCTACGACTTATCAGATACAGCACAAGCTGTACAGTGCCTGATCACATCTTCAATGTGTTTGTCCATACCTGGCCACCAGAAACCTTCTCTGATTCAAACCTTTTAGTCCAGCTCATGCCCAAGTGACCTTTGTAGGCAATTTTGATCACTTTTGCTTGTAAGAAGGTTGGCACCACCAAGCATTCAATCCTCAGCACCAGCTCGTTGAGAAGAGACAGCTCACTTGCTACTTGCATGTATGGTTGAAGATGTTCAGGTGCCTTATTTTTGCATAGCCATCCATTAGTTATATAAGATTTAAGTTCAGTAAACATTAGATCAGTACTGAGGGCTGTTACATTCAGCAGACTTGATCTCTCCATGAGTGGATGACGCTCTTTGTGCAATTACACCTCCTCCATCCTTGTATTTTGGGATCTCCTCTTGGCCTGCAAGTGGAAGTCGAGATAAACAATCTGCAGTTGTATTCTGAAGACCTGGAAGATATTCCACCTGGAAATCAAAATCCATAAGTCTGGTGATCCATATGGCTGTTCTTGGGGCTGTTTGACTTGATCCTCGAGTAGTAAATAAAGCAGATAGGATTTATGGTCTGACTGTAAAGTGAATGTTCTGCCCCACAAGTAAGTCCTGAAGTGCCTCACTGACCAGGAACAGAGCTTCTTTTTCAACCACAGAATACATCTTTTCTGAAGCAGTAAGCACTCTGGAAGCAAAAGCAACTGTAACTTCCCTGTCTCCCTTTTGCTGGGTCAAGACAGCACCCAAACCATATTCAGAAGCATCAGTGATTACAATAGTGTGCCTGTTGGTGTCAAAAGAAGTGAGAGCAGGGCTTTCAGTAATGGCCAGTTTGATAGTCTGAAAACTAGCCTTGCAATTTTCAGTGCTACATTCTTTTTTAAAAGAACAACTTCTTGGAGCAAGAGTGCTAAATTCTTTTTTAAAAGAAGAACAACTTCTCGGAGCAACTGAAATGGACCAACTTTTGAGGCAAATTGTCTAACAAATTTAGGGTAATACAGAGTCCTAAAAATGATCGAAGTGCATCCTTGTTGTGTGGCTCCAGTGCTTCCCGAATAGCTTTCACCAAGTCTGTTTTGGGACGTACTCCACTCTGAGATATTGTGTGTCCCAAGTACATCACCAAGTGTGTGCAAAACTGACATTTCTCTGCAGATTTCTTAAGACTTCTGTCAGTTTAGTGTCATGCTCCTCAGTGGTTTTGCCATACACTAAAATGTCATCCTGAAAGTAAGTGATGCCATCCGTAGTTCCAAAAATAGCATGCATCATTCTTTGAAATACTGAAGCTGAAGAGGCTAATCCAAAGGGTAGTCTTTTGTATTGAAAAAGACCCTCTGGAGTAATGAAGGCTGTGTGTTTGCGAGAACCTTTGAGCTGAGGAATGTGATGCTAGGCCGAAGAAACGTCCAAAGCTGTGAACACTGAGGCCTCTTTCAGAGTAAGCAGCATTTCATTGGTACTGGATAATGGATGACAATCAACTACCATGTTGAAGTTCACATCTCTTAAATCTATGCACAAAGCATACTGTTCGATTTCCACACAAGAACAATGGGAGGGGGCCATTCTGATGACTCAACAGGCTCTATGATGTCAGCATGTTATAGTCTTGAGGTCCTCTCTAAGCAGCTGGCACAATGCTGTGGATACATTCCTTATTTTGTGTTGAAGGAAAATGCAGTACCTGTACATCAGAATTTGAAGGCAGGGAGGACAGAGGGGCAAGGTAAGGAGGCCTAGACTCTGCTGGCTCCCCTGACCTTGCCTAGATGGGTGCCAGCTGTCTCTCTTCTCTGCCTGGACACTCCAGCTCCGTCTCCCTGCCTCAGATGAGGGGGATGTTCTGCAGCCCCGGACCTTCTGAAGAGCAGCCTGTTTGTTGCTTGTTTTTGCTCTGATGCCGGTAGGCCCTGTTCCACTTGTGCCTTCTTCCTGATTGCTAAACTAGCTCCACTTGTCCCTTGGGCCCAGAAATCTCTTGTGAGAGGAGAGGCTCTGGAGCTTTCGAGGGCATAAAAGGAAGAAGGCACGCTGGAGGTGTAGCAAACGGCATAGCTTGTAGACTGCCTGTAGGTGGCCTTCCAAAGCTGAACACCAAAGAGGGCTGGCTTTTGGTGCTGGGCCTTCGGTGTGGGACTGAGGTCAGCAGGAAGAGGATATATTAGGGGCAGGAGCGTAGCAAAGTTGGAGTGGGCCCAGAGACCAGATTTTAAAATGGGCCCCCCCTCACTGAAGCTCAGCTCATGAAGTAAAGAAATCTTAAATGAGGCTGAATAGTGGTAACAAAATACACACACACACACACACACACACACCCCTACCTATGTGCCACAACCTATGTGCTACAACAGAACATCATCCTAAATTATTATTTTTTTAAGTTTTGTAAATTGTGGAGGCTGCAAGTCATTTAATGGTACTAGAGAAAGACGTGATGTTCTGGCAGCTCCAGGTCTTAACACTCACGTCAATTTCGGAGGATGAATACAACTCAAGGAAGCCCGGGCGGGTGTGCGGCTCGGGGAGTCGGTCATGTGACTTGCCTCTGGGGGGCCTCCCAAGGCAGTGGACCCCCAGACAACTGTCTCCCCTTGCCCTATTATAGTTATGCCCCTGATTAGGGGCTTGAGGCCTGGGTTAGAGTTTATTGATCCTCCTTTTTATTGGGTTGTGCCTGTAGGGAAAGAATGGCAGTTCAGTCCCCAAATAGCAAAACAAAACTAGTTTGGTGGGAAAGCAGCAAAGCAAGAGGTCTTGAGACAGTTCTTTAGTATTGAAGGAGAATTTCTTTAAAGAAAAGGTTACAAACAAATGTGAAAAAGCCTGCAGCTTAATTTCAGCTGTAGCTCATGGCTGAAGAGAGAGACCAAAACAAGTATCTCTGCAGAGTACAAAAATGGAGAGTAACACTGGGAGAACAAAGAGGGGAGGAGTCCAGCACTTTTATCCATGACTCTAAAAAGCCCCAGTGGTCACTATGAGACATTGTAGCGGAGAGCTGATGCTGCCAGGATCCTAGCTCCAACAAATGCAAGCTTTACTCAGCTTGACAGGACACAGCATAGAGCCCATTTGGAGATTTATGCAGTGGTGGAGCATGCAGCAAAAAACAAACAAACAAACAAAAACCACCAAAAAAACCACAACCCAATTCTGGTCTGATATATGCTGATATGTGTTTGGTGATGCAGGGGATGTGGTCGGTAGCTCTGGGGAAGCTATTACTGTAGTGGTGGGGAATAGAAGAATTAGCGCTGGCAGAGCAGGGGAAGGGAAACTAGTAATTTAGTAATGGTTTCCACTTCTGGCTACTCTGTCAGCTCTTGGGCCTTGTGGATCAAATCCAACTACCCACAGAACCTAGCCATGCTCCTTTGTAATGCCAGGTTGGTTCAGAATAAGACCAAAATCATCCATGATTTGATTGTGGATGTGGGAGCCAACCTGGCATGTATAATTGAGACGTGCTTGGGGGAGGCAAGTGGCCCAGTTTGGGCCCAGCTTCTCCCACCAGGTTACTCTGTTGTGGATCAGGTATGGGGAAGTGGTCAGGGTGTGTGTGTGTGTGTGTGTGTGTGTGTGTGTAGTGGCTGTGGTCCATAAAGATACCGTATCCCTTACCGGAGTACGTGTGAGACATACTGAGTGTGTATTTCTAAGGCTGAGAACTAGGGATAGATTAGGGATTCTGCTGGTGTACTGTCCACCCCACTGCCCAATTGACTCCTTAACTGAGCTGATGGAGCTGGTCTCAGAGTTGATGTTGGAGTCTCTCAGACTTTTAGTGCTGGGGGACTTCAATATCCACTTTGGGGCTGACTTATCTGGTGCAGCTCAGGAGTCCATGACAACTATGGGCCTATCCCAGTTAGTTTCAGAATCAACCCATATTGCCAGCCACACACTCAATTTAATCTTTTGTTTGGATCATGGGGGTGTTCTGTGGGTAGGGGATTCTGTCGTTTCTCCAGTGTCATGGATGGACCACTATCTGGTTAAGGTTGGTGTCACAGCCACAATCCAGCCCTGCGGGGTGGTGGACCTATTAGGATGGTCATCCTGAGAAGGCCGCCAGATCAAGAAGGATTCCATAAAGCCTTGGAGGATTTTAATGTTGGTTCTGGCAATGATTCTGTCGATGCTCTGGTGGGAACATGGAATAGGGAACTCACCAGGGCAGTAGTCATGATCTCTCCTAATGGTCCTTTCCTGCCTACTTTAAAAGTGGCCCCTTGGTATACTGAGGAGTTGCGGAGGCTGAAGCAACAAGATAGGTGACTAGAATTCAAGTGGAGGAGAACTCAGCTTGAATTTGACAGGACACAGCACAGAGCCCATTTGAAGATTTATGCAGTAGCAGAGCGTGCAGCAAAAAAATACATTTCTGGTCTGCATGCATTGCATCTGCAGGTTCGCATTCAGCCAAGTTATCCCAGGTCGTAAGGAATTTAGTTCAAGCTTCTTCTGTTTCGAATCAGTCCCCAGAGACTATGTTCTGCTGTAAAAATTATGGGTTCTTTGCGGATAAAATCTCTTGTATTTGAGTGAACGTGGACTCCACTATTCTTGCAGAGTCTCTTAAGGGGGTGTCCAGTAGTCCCTCTTGCAGTATTAGTTTGGATCATTTTCAATCTGTGACACCTGAGGACGCCTGTGGGCAAGCTACTTGGGGCAGGGCGGCCAACGACTTGTTCTCTGGATCCTTGCCCGACTTGACTGCTTCTATCTAGCAGAAGAATTGTTGGAAGTGACCTAGTTAATATGATTAACTCATCACTTAGGGAGGGTAGGATGCCTCCTTTGCTTGAAGCAGGCAATGGTTAGACCACTTTTTAAGAAGCCTTCCCTAGATCCCTCAGCGATAGATAGTTATAGGCCAATCTCCAGCATCCCATGGTTGGACAAGGTGATTGAGAAAGTGGTCGCTAACCAACTCCAAGTGGTGTTGGAGGAAACTGATTATCTAGACCCACTTCAAACAGGCTTTAGAGCAGGCTATGGGGTTGAGTCAGCCTTGGTCAGCCTGCTGGATGACCTTTACCAGAGGGGGTGTGACTCAGTTGGTTCTTTTGGATTTCTTGGTGGCATTCAATACTATTGGCCATGGTATCCTTCTGGGTCACCTGGATACAAGTATCTCATTTGAAAAACCTTAACTTTTATCTTGTCATTACATAGGAACAAAGGAAGCTGCCATATACTGAGTGAGACCATTGGTCTATCTAGCTCAGTATGGTCTTGACAGACTGGCAGCAGCTTCTCCAAGGTTGCAGGCAGAAATCTCTCTCAGCCCTATCTTAGAGAAGCCAAGGAGAGAACTTGAAACTTTCTGCTCTTCCCAGAGTGGCTCCATCCCCTGAGGAGAATATCTTACAGTGCTCACACTTCTAGTCTCCCATTCATATGCAACCAGGGTGGACCCTGCTTAGCTAAGGGGACAAGTCATGCTTGCTACCATGTTTTAACTTTTTCTGTTGTTAGTTTGGTTTTGTTGTAAACTGCCCAGAGACGTGAGTTTTGGGTGGTATTAAAATAAGTTAAATAAATCAATGAATAAAATAAAAAATAACAATCTGATCCCTGATCAGTTCATCAGTAAAGTTGACCAACTCAGAGCTTACACTTAAGGCACACAGTGCTGTGACATACTGATTGATAGATTCACCAGTTGGGATCTAGAATAAAACTTGTAACATCCACATTCAAAGTAGGGTTGAAATGATCATCTAAGGCTTGAAAAGCAGCTTCATAAGAATTGGCATCCCCTTCCAAGTTGGCAGGAAATGGCAATTTATTATATATTATTTGGCCTTCAGGGCCAAGGCAGTGAAGCAATATAGCTGTTGCCAGAACAACTTGGGGGGGGTGTGTGTGCTTGTAGCCAGCACCCTCTATGTGATTTGGAGCTGTGGGTTCACAGCTTCCATCTTGGATACCTGAGCTCATGGGATCGTGAACTCTGCACATGCCCATAAATGGTAAACTATACAATATGGTCACTTAGCACAAGCAAACATAGGGCGATGCTACCAAAGGTCAGAATAACAATTGACTATATTACTACTACTACTACTACTACTACTACTACTACTACTACTACTACTACAACAAATATTTATATACTGCTCTTCAACCAAAGTTCTAAAAGCAGTTTACATAGATATAAATACATACATACATAATATGGCACTCTGTCCCCACAGGGCTCACAATCTAAAAAAACAAACATAAAGGTAGATACCAGCAACAGCCACTGGAGGAATGCTGAGCTAGGGTTGGATAGGGCCAGTTGCTCTCCCCCTGCTAAATAAAGAGAATCACCACCTTTAAAAAGGTTTAGGGAGTTACCCTCATAGCCTCTCTTTCAAAAGAGAAGGAAAGCTAGCAAAGTAGACCCCAGGTCAAAGAGAACTTCACAGGGGAAACAGTTAACTCCTTTCTTGCAAAAGAGAAGTCGCTTCACTAATCTTCTCCTCAGAAAACTCAGATAAGCACAGCGCATCCCCACCAAAATATCAACACCCCCTTCAGCCATGATACTAGCTGGGTGACTCTGGGCCAGTCACTTCTCTCTCAGCCTAACCTACTTCACAGGGTTGTTGTGAGGAGAAACTCAAGTATGTAGTACACCGCTCTGGGCTCCTTGGAGGAAGAGCGGGATATAAATGTAAAATAATAACAACAACAACACAGGCTCAAGATATGGGAGAAGAATTACCACCAACTGAAGAAGTTGCTCAGGCGCAGGTGGAGGAGGTGTTGGAAATAGAGGATGCTACTGTTGCTGAACTGTTTCAAAATCAAAACCAGGCAACCTTTAACAGAAAAGCAACAAGAACTAAAGCAAATAATAACTGAGCACATGAACCAAACAACCACCAGAGTTCGACTTCCAGCTCTAAAAACAGTTGCCAAAAAACAACTCGCTCAGGCATTAAAAGATGTCAATGCTGCACTTGCAGAAATAACAACCAATAATTTGCAAGAAACAAACCAACTAATGTACAGTGCAGCAACAATAACAACACAAGAGCTCGGATATAAGATCAGTGGACCTGTAAAAAAAGAAAGTAATACATCACCTACATGGAAGATTAGATTAGAAAATAAAATCGCCAGGCTTAGATCAGATGCTAGTAAATTGAAAGATATGAAAGACAAGAAGCTGAAGAATGAAAACACCAAACAGTACCTGATCCAAAAATACCACTTAGATTCAAGAAAAATTAGAGAAGTCCTGGAAAAAATAAAGCAGCAAACAACAGCAGTGTCAAAGAAGATTAGCAGATACGAAGCCCGAATTACACAACACAGGCAGAACCTCCAATTCCAGTCGAATCAGAGACGTTTCTACCAAAGCACAGATGGAGAAACTGCAAGCAACGTAGGAACACCAAATAAAGAAGAAACAGTGCAATTCTGGGGGAAATTTTGGGACAATCCAATAGATTATAATAAAAAAGCAGGCTGGGTGAAAGAGGTCAAAAATGTAATCAACAAATGCAAGATCTAATAATAACACCAGAATTAATAAGTGAAAGAGCAAAAAAGTTAAAAATTGGACTGCTCCAGGCGACGATGAACTGCATGGCTTTTGGCTTAAACACCTAACAAGCCTTCATAAGAGCCCCTGGTGGTGCAGTGGTAAAACTGCTGCCCTGTAACCAGAAGGTTACAAGTTTGATCCTGACCAGGGCCTCAAGGTTGACTCGGCCTTCCATCCTTCCGAGGTTGGTAAAATGAGTACCCAGAATGTTGGGGGCAATATGCTAAATCATTGTAAACCGCTTAGAGAGCTCCGGCTATAGAGCGGTATATAAATGTAAGTGCTATTGCTATAAACAACTATCAAAACAGTTCAATCACATTTTGCAAGTAGGTGATATTGAACAATGGCTAACAACTGGGAAAACTCATCTCATCATGAAAGACCCAGCAAAGGGCGCAGTTGCAAGTAATTATAGACCGATAACCTGCCTGCCAACCATGTTCAAATTATTAACTGGAATAGTAGCAGATGAAGTAATGCAGCACTTATTAACTAACAAACAGCTTCCAGTTGAACAGAAAGGAAATTGCCCAAACACCAGAGGCACAAAAGACCAGCTGCTAATTGACAAAATGATTTTAGAAAATTGCAAGAGAAGAAAAACCAATCTAAGTGTTGCATAGATTGACTACAAGAAAGCCTTCGACTCATTGCCTCACACATAGATACTAAAATGTTTAGAAACAACTGGTGTCATCAAAAACATCCAGATATTTATTTAAAAAGCAATGAGCATGTGGAGTACACAGTTAACAATCAATGGCGAGACACTTGGACAGGTTAGCATCAGGGTGGATTTGATTTAAATCAAACTGAAATCACGATTTAAATCACTAGCAGGGTGGATAAAAATAAAAAAATCTGATTTAAATAAAAAAAATCCAATTTAAATCAAAAATCCGATTTAAATTTAAAAAATCGGATTTTTTTGATTTAAATCGGATTTTTTTGATTTAAATTGGATTTTTTTTATTTTTATCCACCCTGCTAGTGATTTAAATTGTGATTTAAATTGTGATTTAAATCGTGATTTAAATCGTGATTTAAATCAGTTTGATTTAAATCAAATCCACCCTGGTTAGCATTAGAAGAGGCATTTTCCAAGGGGACTCACTATCCCCTCTGTTGTTTGTAATCGCCATGACTCCACTTTCACAAATACTAAACAAAACAGGCCTCGGATACCAAACATCTAAAACATCCAGTAAAATCAACCATCTGCTGTACATGGACGATCTGAAGTTGTATGGAAAGTCCCAGTCAGAAATCGAATCACTGCTAAACACGGTCCGTATATTCAAGCCCACTCTCTCCAGTCTGCATCCCACAACAGAGAAAGCATCAGGCTTTAGCTAATGATTCAATAAGTGACCAACATTGGGGCATAATTCAGTGTTTTGTCTGATTAGGATGATCAGCTTTCAGGCAAAGGATACAAAAGCAATGTTTTAAAAACTACAGTCTTACTGGGTGCGGCATCAAATTCACCCACACCCCTCAGTCCAACTCATGGAAGAGTCGCATTAAGGAGCCACAATCCAATGGGATGAGCAATCATAAAGCACCATGATAAACGTTGCATCACCGAAGCCCTTATGAGCACCAGCAACGCTCATGCTCCCAACAGTAAAAAATGGGAAGGAAGTCCTATCCTGCTCTGTTGCCAAGGGGAGGGGCACCAACACCCTGGGCTATGTGGCCCCCAGTGAGGGCCAGCTGGCTTGCTAAGTGAACCTAGTTGGCTACCTGAGGTGTCAACCTGTGGGGTGTGCTGTTGCACCTCCATCCCCTTTGCCCATGCAGGTGCCCCCGCCCCACCACGGGTGCTCACACCTTGCATTGTCTGACTGAATGAGTAGTTTGGAAACCAAGTAGGTGTTCCCCATCCCTTTTGTCCAGCTGGCTGCCCACTAGCTCTTCTCACTGCCTCCACCTACCGCTCCTGCTGCTGCTGGCTGCTTCTAGGCAGCTGGCCGGCCAGAACACGAACCACCTAGTTCACCTAGTGGATTGGCCAGTCCTGTTGGTTTTCAGAGCTAATTCCCCCAATTCAAGTAAAAGTTTAGTTACAGACATGATATTTGGCACACATCTGGGCACGTGTGGCATTTGATGCAGGGCACAGAATCCAGCATTCTAAGAAGCGCTGCTTTAAAACAGAAAACCAAAAGGAAAGTTCTAGCCTTTATGGCGGCAACAATAACTCCAGGTGAAAACTCAGAAGCCAAAGCAGGTGGGGGGCAGGGGCACAGCTGAACAGCATTTCTAGCTATCAGGAAATGGAACTTGAGTGGTTTGCCTAGCTCCTTGCCACTCCCCAACCCTAGCAGAAGAATTGAGCAAATGAATGCATGAAAGTGTTTTAATTTGCACAATTTATTCAGGTTGCAGGATTTCAGCACAGAATTTGGATTTTTGTAAGGGAGGGGTTCCATCACTTCCAAAGTAAACAAAATATTCACAAAATAGACTATGGTGCCTGCATTTGAGTACAGTAGGGGCGTGTACCTCCCCAAGGAATTAAAATGTATTTTTTTTAATTTTTTATTTTTTTAAAAAACCAACTAAACAAGAAATTGGAAGAGACCCACTCAACATTATTTGTATGTCCCAAACCATGCAACCTGTTCAATCACTTTCCATGCAGCTATCACTATTGCAACAACCGTCTGGGTAGAGTACTGCATGCTCCAACATAGACATTTTGCAGTTCGCTGGGGAAATGCTATATCCCTACAAGAAATGTGCGGCCTTAAAGGATAACAGACAAGTCTTTTGAGAGTAGGTAAAAATTAGCTCAAAGATTAAATTAAAATTATAATACTCACCGGATCCCTAGTGTGCGAAGTGGACACAATTATATTGTTTCTCATATCTTCCCCCTGTTCTGTTTTCTTTTTTAAACTTCATTTCTGTTTTCATATTTTTCTCTTGCTGATACATTTACACTAAGATGACATTTTGATAGAGATATTAATCAGGATCTTTTATTGTCTGATCCTTAACTGTTACCCTGAATTTGAGAATAGATCTCCTACACACAAGCAGGATTTAATAAAGAGTTTCTCAATATTGTGTTATCTTCTCTAAAATTGCATTCCCCCAGAGCTTGTCTTTCTTGTGTAAAAAAAAGGCCATCCCCCACGTTCTCTTTCAGGATGGACTTCTCTCTCCTTTAATTCAACTTTCTGCTGTAACTTTCCAATGCCTGATCTGTCCGAGAGCCTCTCTAAGAGCCAGCCCTGTACACACTAGGAATGGTCATCATTGTCTTTGTCTAATGAACTTCTCTTGTTCCATCTACATTTTGACAAAAGCATGGAATAACGGAATTGCTTTCTGGCACTTTCTCAAGTACCCAGAGACCAACAGTGTGTCTTCTGAAAACTTTTGAACAGCGTTAACTGTATTGCTGAGCTTCTGCTAACTATGTTCAACAATGCATCCTTGCAGTTCAGGATTTTAGTTGGCAAATAATTAAGTAACTGGAAGGTGATGGGCAAGAGAAAATGCCAGCTGAAAATGAATCATTCATTGAGTCATCACTTTTTATACATGAAGCCACTGCAGACCATATTGTGATATGACTAATGATGTCAAAAATAATGTTCAAAGGGGGCTATTATCCTGGTGAGAATGGCTTTGACTGTCACAAGCAGCTTGCCTTTTCCTGCAGTTTCAGGCTTTGCTTGCCACAAGTTGTATTATCAGTACTAGCGGAACCCGCACAGAGCATCTGTGCGCTAGGACTTTGTTGCTCTCCCTGGCCCCCACCACAGCCCCTGCTTTACTGCTCAGTGTCAGCCACCCACTCTCACCACCTCTCCTGCTTGCTCGCTCACTCACCCCCTCCCCACTGCTCGCTCACTCACTCTCCCCCTCCCCGCCGCTCTCTCTCTCTCTCACTTGCCCCTTCCCCACCACTCACTTGCTTTTTGTGTCGGTTTTGGGGGGCAACTTCGAACTTGCCATAAAGCCTCGCAGAAAACCCACAGTAAAGACTGCTCTCTGGGAAAGCGCCTGATGTTTTAGGAACACTGGCAGCTACAACAGTTTGTTGATCATTCTACAAACACATTTGATTCATGGAAATTGATTATTTCTGGCGCAGCAGGAAAATGGCTTGATGACCAAGCCAGAGGTAGCCGGTTTGAATCCTTGCTGGTATGTTTCCCAGAGTATGTTTCCCAGAGTATGGGAAACACCTATCTTGAGCAGCAGCGATATAGGAAGATGCTGAAAGGCATCATCTCAGACTGTGCGGGAGGAGGCAATGGTAACCCCCTCCTGTATTCTACCAAAGACAACCACAGGGCTCTGTGGTCGCCAGGAGTCGACACCGACTCAACGGCACACTTGACCTTTACCTCCCCTCACTGCCCCATTGCTCAGGTGATAAGTGGAGAGAAAGCTTCCTCTTTAGACAGGGAAACGTTTCACAGATGTGATTTATAAAATTACAGCATTGGAAGGAACCAAGCCTGTTACAATCCCCCCCTCCTGCTCCATTGGGACTGCATATTGTATCCCTAGGAGAATCCCTGACAGATGTGTACCTAAGGACATGTCTATGCTGTGAATCACATTGATTTAAATGTGAGAGCTCTCTCTCTCTCTCTCTCTCTCTCTCACACACACACACACACCCCTACTTGGGAGCTGTGTTTCTGTGCGGGAAGTAAACATAGAAAATCCTCAGCAGCAGGGCAGTCCGTGGGCTGGGGTGGGGGGTGCGGGGCAGGGGGAGAATCAGCATGTGTGGGGCCTCCTTAACATTTCATTTGATTACAGAATCATACTGGCTGATGCTATACTGAGTAAATAGTGTAGGTAAGGCTTTTGGACATATAGTGCATTTGTAAGGGGGAAAGTTAAAAGCACAACACATACCTCTTGCTTCACAGTTCTCACTCAGATTTTCTAGGCTGCAAACCAACTTGAGCATAGTGCATACACACATACATACACACACACACACACACACACACACACACACACACACACACACACACACACACACCTACCTGTGCCTGATATCAAAGGCCTATATCAAGCCATTCCATAAATATACAGGGGTAGGGGGTGATGGAAAAAAAGGAAAATCACATACCTTCCCTTGCTGGCTGTGAAGAGGAAGACATGTGCTCTCAGGGCTGCCTGCAGAGCAGGGCACAGAGTGTGCACCGTACAATGCTCTGGTGGGCAGCTAGTGCTGGCCATTCTCCTCCTGGGGTGCTTCAGGGACTAGGGATGGGGTTAAGTCTGGCAGGGCTAGGCAGTGGCTATGACAAGCTTTTTCTTAAGCTCTCACTGCTCTGTGTCAGAGGCAACAGGTGTGGACCCACCATTGGGCGAACGGGTTCAACGAACCCAGGCCACCACCAATCAGGGGCTGCAAACGCGGCCCCAGACACGCCCCCTGCACCTGACATCAGATGGGGGGGGGTGTTATTTCGGTCCCAAACGGGGCCGCGTAGCCCTGTTTGGAGCCGAAATCAGCCTGCGCTGTGTTGGCAGCATGGCCAGAGTGATTCTCCCTGCCTTGAAGCGCGGCCCCATTTAGGAGAGAGATAGGCCGATGCTACATTGGCAGCGCAGCTGGAATGGCTCTCCTTGCCTTTAAGGCAGGGAGAGTTACTCTGGCCATGCTGCCAACGCAGCGCAGGCTGATTTCGGCTCCAATCAGGGCTGTGCGGCCCCGTTTGAGATCGAAATAATGCCCCCCACATCTGACATCAGATGCAGGGGGCGTGTCTGGGGCCACGCTCTGGCGGCCCGGGTTCGTTGAACCCTTTAAGGCAGGTAGAGTCGCTCCGGCCCATGCTGCCCCATGCAATGCAAGCTGATCCCCTTCCCAACGGGACTGCGTGGCCCCATTTGGGAGATCGATCGGCCCCCGCGTCTGACGTCAAATGTAGGGCGTGGCTAGCCTGACCCCTGTGTCAGATGCAGGGGGCAGGGCCAGGGGACCGTGGCGGCCACACACGAGCCGCCGCCAGCCTCCCTACGCTACGCTGGGAGGGACTCAACTTGCAAAAGCCTGGATTTGAAAAGAGAGACAGGGGAGGACAGGCAGAAAAATCCAGAGGGATCTGCATTTCTCCGGATTAGGAACCTCTAGCTGCAGTAGAGTTTTCAGAAACTCTTAGGTGTGTAAAGGACAAATGGTCTTCCCTTGCACCCCACCAGCTCCCTGCTTGCTCCAAACACCTCACCAGCACCCAGGCGCTTTCACAGCTCCCTCCTCCCACCCTCCTCCCTCCCATGAAATCCAGGGTTTTTGTCCAGCCTATGAAAGACTGGATTACTGGAGGCAGAGAAAAATCAACAGGAGCCACCACAGCACATGAATTGCCTATAGCACAGAGCCCTCACTCACTCACTCCCTGCTGTGCCATTCTTCCCTTTGCATAGCTATGACTTTTGTTGTTCTTTTCGAGGGCCTGGTGATGGGACTCTGCCACTCAGGGCCGACCTTAGGGCGGGGAGAGCTTCTGCACTGAAGAGCTTTACACCTCTCTCTGGAAGCCCCGCCCACCACTGAACAGCTGGTAGTCCTTGTGGCGGAGAGGGAGCTGTAGCAGCCTGCAGGGAGCCTTTAGATAGCAGGCAAGCCTGCCCACAGCACTATTGGTCGCCCGGGCTGGGGGAGAAAGATAAATTTCTGCAGGGCAGGCTGCTGCAGTGCAGGGCCTGTCCCAGCGTGGGCTGGGGGCAATGGCCCTGGTCGCCCCACCCTAAGGTCGGCCCTGCTCAGCAGCTTCACCACACTACAGTCCACTTTCTCATGAACATTACTGAATAACTACATATAGTGCATTGATCAATCTCCTTACCATTTGACCAGCCCACTCACCCAAGGACGCATATGATATGTACACAATGGCAAGTCACCAACTGCATCCACCAGAGATAGATCAAACTGTTATATGCCCACTAACGATGCTTGTCCAATTAATGTCATTAGTGCAGATCATAAGTATATGATACACTTTAACTTCTGGGCAGAAAATGAAAGCATTGTTCAGGGAGAACAAGAACAGTCAGAGGTCATGATAATGACAGCCACAACCATGTAACATTAATGTGTAAACTGGGGATATTTCCACACAGATATTTAGTCTGGGATTGTCATACCTTGTTCACTCACATGACATCACCATGCATCCAATGTCTACTTGTATTTTCCCCACATTTAAATAATAGTGTTTATTAAAGAAGAGAAATTCAACTTTTACACAGAACACTGAAAGCACCCCAAAACACGCTATCTCTACTGTGGTGTGGTAGGAATTCTAATTCTGTCTGTGACTGCAAGTGGGAAAGCAGTAACTTACTGGCACTCCATAGAGTGCATTTACGAGTACCCTGGGATTTGTTTTTTGAAGTATAGTTATTCAAATACATTGCAGACAGTTAATCTGGTACAATAATGTAGGCTGTTCTGTCTGAGCAGCCCAGAAGAAGAGAGGCATTGCAGCCTCCAACTGCAATGAAAACTTCTCTGAGGTGACTTTGTGAAGGATAACTTATTTCTGGTTCCCATCTCCTCCACCACCCCTGCTTTTTCTTGGATTAATGCCAACATTTGCAGTCTGTGTCTCATGAACAATTTCCCCCTCTTTCTTCTTGTCCTTATGCTTGGTGATCAAACACTTACTCTGGCTGTCAAGCGACTGCTTTTCTGCCTCTCTCTGGAGCTAACTGGAACAAACTCAAAGCTGGGCTGGGGGTGTGGAGTAAAAGATACAAGGCTAAAAGAGTGCCAGATCACAACAGGTACTTGGGTTTTCCCCCCTGTACTTGTTAGCTTCAAGAAAACTTAAAGACTTGACTCTATAATACACACCCACACACACCACTAGAACTGGTAAAAGCCACACAGCTGGGACTGAGAAAGAAGAAGAATGCTTGAGTAGAAAAGGGGATTTCAGCAGCTGCAGCTCCTCTCATCTTCATGTTGTAGCCAGGAGAAAAGCTTCACCTGCTGCCCTTCTCCATTCTATGCAGCCATTCAAGGCACAGACTCCCTGTACTGAGGGTGGCAACCTGTCATATGCACCAGAGACATGTGAAACTCTAGTCCTGTAAGATGACGAAGAGTTGCTTCAAATTTTATGTTGCTGGTTTGCGATTATTTAGCAAAGTGCCAAAGAAGCTACCACTCCAGTTACAGAGTGCAGAGTTCAGCTGTTGCAGCTATTTAAGGAACAGGCATGGAGATTACTGTGTAGAGTCTAAACTAAATTGATTGGTGAAGTACATTTGAAATAGGAAAGACCTAATCCTATCTATCAGCTACATAATGGATAGGTAGGGGGAGAGAGAGAGATGTTTCCATCTTCTCTCTAGGAGGAAAGGAAGAGGACTGACTCACAACACAGGAAGAGGACTGACTCACAACACAGGAAGTACCTGAGGAGTCAAAGCAGGGACAGGTAAGGAAACCCTCACTAGCCCCTTCTGCTTTCAATACCCCTAGTGGTCATTAGGATAGTCAGTGCAAAAGGGCGATGCACTGCACCTCCATCTCCAACATTTTATGCATCCCATAATGCAGATAAGTGTGTGTATATCATCCAATGGCCACTGGAAGTAGAACTGAGGCCAGTTGTGCCTTGCCCTAAACTTTGAGTCTTTTTGGACAGGGAATCATCTTATTTCTTGTGTCTTACTTATTTAAATCACTTTGTGAACCGTTGTTGTTGTTATTGAGAAGCGATAGATAGATAGATAGATAGATGTAAATAAAGCAAAATCTATAATGTGCAAAGCAACCCTCCATTCTCCAGAGAGCAGGGGACATCATGAACGAACTTGCTTGTAGGTTTGAGAATGCTAAGAGAAGCCTTGAGATAAAAGGAGATGCCAAATCCTCTCACAATCCAGTTTTTGAAGGGGGGGAAATTGTCTCTAAAAGCCGAAATTTTAGCCTCCATGCGTTCCACAGGTGCGGATTAACCATTTTGCCGCCCATAGGCAAGCAAGGATTTGCTGCTCCTCTCCTCTCCCCACCGACAATGTCGTATCTCGTGTGCATAATAAATAACACACAATCATTCATATTCACTAAAATGATATTGGGCCGGCCAGGCAGTGCTGCCTCGTGTCGGCCTCCTACTCCTCCTGGCTTCTCCTCCCCCCACCCACCCCTGGTGGGAGCGAGCTGTGGCTGCCTAGCTCTGGCTTGTTGTCCTTCCTCCCTGCCTTGCACCTACTCCCCTGGTGTTGGTTGTGTTGGTGTTGTGTGGGTGGCGGGGGCAGGATGGACCTGGGTCCCCTCAGCGACAGTGCAGGCCAGCGACAGGCAGCACCATCCACAGCCCCAGGTCAGGACTCAGAGGGAGAAGCCAGGCCTTCTGGCCTGTAAAGGAAGCAAGTTCCTTCAAGGGAAGTAGGGAACTGGTCATATAGCTGCAGTTGCACAGCCCTTTCTGCTTTCTAGTACTTGCTGGCTGCGCTGAGCAAATCAAATCACGGGGCGATTGGCTGCAGGAGCACAAAGGGGAGGGACTGGGAAGGACAAAAGACATTACCGTGGTTGTAAGCAAAACTCTATTTTTTTGGCAAGCGAGAGGGAGGAGAAATGCCTCATTCTTCGCTCACGAATTGCAGGAGCCTCCCAGTCGAGCCTGCTCTGCTCAAGGCACCAAACACCCTGCAATATGACCCCTTTGAAGGTTGCTGTTTCCAGGAGCTGGAATGACTCAATCGATAGTCTCTCTGGAAAGGTGCTGAAGTACAAGACACTGGTCAATTGTGGACCACCCCTCCCTTGAATCAAGCTTGCTCCTCTGCCAGGATGTTTTCTTGTTCCAGCCAGTTCCTTAGTTTCTAGTATAGATGTCTAGCATAGCGTTTATTCACTGTGCTGAGCAGGCTGATATGTCTATAATTGGCTGGGTCGTCCTCCTGCCTTTTTAAAAGATGGGAACTACAACTGCGAGCCCCCAGTCCTCGGGGATGTGCCCATGCTTGTCAACTGATGTGCCAGCATGGGAACCCACCATACTGAGTTGTTTCTGATGAGCTCAGGGGAAATTAGGTCATTACCAGAGCCTTCCTGGGTTTAAGCTGGGAGATCAGGTCCAAGATATCAGCAGGCGCCACCAGTGGCCATGGGGGTAAGTCCTCTGCATCTTGGTGAGCGCAACCTGTGGTCCATCTCTTTGCCTTAATATAGTTCACTGAAGTGCCATTCCAAGGCCTATGGTGAGATGAAGGTGTCCAGGTATGTCTAGCTGTTGCTAGGGTGGTCCACAGTGATATGCCAGAATAGGGCCGAGTCTTTGGTTCCAACTGCTTGAAGAAGATGTGACCAAGCAGCTTTCATGGCATCTCTTTTCTTGTATTTGAGTAGTTGCTGTGCCGTCACTAGACTTGTGTTGGCCTTGTAGGTGTTGTCGTTAGCTATGAGCTGCCTCTGCTTCTGCTTCTGCTTCTTCTTCTTCGCATTTGGATTGGATTGAAAGTGTTCTGAAGAGAGTTGTTCCATTATGCATTGCCCAGTTGGGTGGACCATTTGATGTGGCAGGCTGTTCCTACTGGTAGGATGTGAGGTTGGGAAAGAGCCTCTGCATGGGCTTGCCGGGCAAAAAGTTTAAAGCAGACGGTGACTGGAAAGTGGTTGCTGTCAAGAGATGTAAGCTCAAAGTGGTCTGCAAAGTGGAGTAGGTTCCCAGAGACATGTATGTATGTATGTATTTCATTTATATAGCACCTGACTCCAAAGGCTCTAGGATGTTCACAAAAATAAACAGAATAAAGCCAAAACAAACAAACTGTTCAAACAGAAATTTAAAACAACTCAAAGATTACTAAAAGTCAGGTTAAAAAAATGTGTCTTAAGGGCTCTTTTGAAGGCTGGTAAAGATGCTAAACCACGAACGTCTATAAGGAGTGCATTCCACAGCCCAGGAGTGACTATAGAAAAGGCCTGCTCCCAAGTCACCACCAGACGGGTTGGTGTCAGGCAGTGGCCGCTTGATTCAGAAGATTCTGAGGAGGAACTGCCTGACCCACAGGACACTGAGGAGGGAGCCCCACGGATGGAGAGCTTATCTATTATAGAACAGCAGGAGGTTGCTGGGGAGCCATTGCCCTCTTCAGATGGGGAGGAGCCAGGACCAAGCAGCAGACCAGTGAGCTATGTGGTGCATCGGCATGACCGCAGAAAGGAGCAGCTTTTTGTTCAGAGAAGCAGCCGCCACTTGGCTGCAAAGTCTGACCAAGGAGGCGTCAGGAACCCCCTGGACTACGGAACTGGCAACCGACCCCTATCCTGGCATTGACCCTTTTTGGACTTGGACCCCAACCATGATTTATTGACTGATGATTTCAAGGTGGTGATTTCCATTGACTTTGCTTTGCTACTATTAAAAGCTTATCCTACACATTTCTGCTGTTGCTTGATTTATTGCGGGAGCGTGTGCCCGTGACAGTTGGAGACATCTGGAGATGGACCTCTCTCAATGATCTTAATGTGTGGTTGGGATCACGCAGAAGAAGGTACTCTCCCAGTTAACCCAGTCCTAAGCCATTTAAGGCTTTAAAGGTAATTACCAGCATTTTGTATTCTGCCCAGAAACTTACTGGTAGCCAATGCAATTGCTTTAAAACAGGAATAATATTATCTCTCCAAGAAACCCTGGAGACCAATCTAGCCACTGCATTTTGGACCAACTGAATTTTCTGAACCACATACAAAGGCAGCTTCACATAGAGCGCATTGCAGGAGTCAAGCCTAGAGGTTACCAGAGAGTGCGCCACAGTTCTGAGATCATTATCTTCAAGGAAGGGACTCTGCAGGGTGGTTGGTTTCAACAGAGCCATTAAAGATGTGGAGATTGTCTGCTAGCCATTTGGGCTAGACAAAAACTGGCATAATTTGATTTCTTGTCCTTCAAATGGAATGCTAGGGGGAGTAGGTCTGCTTCAGGATTGAGCAGGCAGCATTGCTGGTGTGCATATAAGGTGTTGTCCTCAGGACCCATCCTGGTATTAAAGTACCCTCCTACCACAATGTAGGCATTGGTGAAGGGGATAGAAGGTCGGTCAGGTACAGTTTCAATTCATGCCACAGTTTCCTGACCTGAGATTCCCATCTTCATGGGGGTAGATAGATACTGATTACTAGTAAGACGCAGTATCTGAAGCAGATTGCCACTGCCATAGCATGTTGTTTGAAGGAAGGAAGTCTTGTGGGCGATGCATACAGGGTGGTGGAAATCAGCACTCCCAGTCCACCCTTGAGTCTGCCCCTGCCCGCACTGGCTTCTGCTCCCAGCGAATGCAGCGGTTAAGTGCTAGGTCTGCGGATGTCCAGGTTTCCTGCACCATTATGATGTCATGCGTGGAGATGTAGTTTATGAAGGAGACATCAGCCACATTCAAGGTCAAGAGAGAACCTTTATGCTGGTCTTTTGATTGTCAGCCTGTGTTGGTATTGGCAGGGGGCAGTGCAGGAATTCCTAGTGGGGTAGTGATGGGTTAGGTGCAGGGAGCCAGCCACACAGTCGAGGGAGATAGTCTCTTGGGTGGGTTCTGCTGCAGCTAGTTCCAGCTGTGCTTCCGATAACACAACAGGCAGAGACTGGAGATCGTTATCATCATGATTCTGGCATGAAGATGGTGGAAAGGTGGGATCTTGAGCTCTCAGCTCAGGGGCCACCAAGCTTCTCTCTGGGCATATAGACGCCACAGAGGAAGCAGGCAACTCCCGCATCTCGGATTAAATATGTAGTATATTCCCTCACCATGCCTCTGCAGCTCTGCATCAGCATCATTCTTTCCAACTCCCAGCTCCCACAGCTGAGGAAATATCATGGGGTGGGGGGGGGATCAGGAGTGAAATCATGCCTGGGTCCAAGTCTGCTGAGAACCGCTCAAACAGGATTTTGGTTTTTCTTTTATATATATATATATATATATATATATATATATATATATATATATATATATATAATAGAACAGAACAATATTAGCAATCAGAAGAATAAAGAACTAGTTTAAACCACTTTGTGAACTTTGATTGAAGAGCAGTATATAAATATTCATAGTAGTAGTTAGATAAAGCTTTATACGATTAATTCATTAGTCATTTGTTGATTTAAACATGTCAATGTTTAAAATAACTTTGGCTGACATTGATTGTATGCCAAAATGCTAGGGTTTCCCATCATCTGAGGAAGGTCATAAGGGATAAAGTTTTGGGAGGCACAGATGGCTGCAGAGGGAAAAGGGGATTATCAAAAACTGCACATACCTCCCTCATGCATCAGCACAGGGTTGGTCTGGATGTCAGACATTAACAATCTCCATCTAAAAGTTCCTTATTAATATCTTAGCATGCTTATATTGAAATACTTCAAAATTTAACTGTCAGTCTATATAAGACGCAAAAATCTAAGGTTAGAGGACATCAGTCACAACAAATTAATAATATTGTTCCCAGATTTCCATCACTTGTGTGTAATACTTCCCCATCTTCTAAGATTGGTCAGTTTCGATGAGCCAACCATTTTTAGTACTTTCCTAATGCCTTCATTCTTCCCTGGGATATGGTTTCTTTTCCGTTTACTCGGAAAGAACAAATTGTCAACTCTGGATTTTGAGCAGCCACTGGTGGGTAGGTTGGAGCCTGAAGTTGGGACAGGGAGGAGGGGGTCTAGCAGAGAACCAGGACTAAGGGAACAGACCAGAAACCGAAGGTAGGAAGCATATTGGGGGTCAGTGCTGAAGCCAGCTAACCAGGAACTAGGATCAGGTTACAAGTTGAGGATCAAAGTTGAAACCAAGGGTCAAAGCTGATCAGAAAAACATGAATGAGGAAGGACGACAAGCCGAAAACCTGGGTCAAATCCAGGGGTCAAGCCAAGCAGAAACCAGCATCAGAAAACACAATCCACCAGGACCCAGGAGACCTTGAAACTGAGGCAAAGCCTGAGCCCATCCAGACGGCTTTTATATCCTTCCCGGTCTGACAGGATGCATGAACAGTCTGGCTGGATAGAGTCAGTTCAGGGCCTAAGAACTCCATGAAAGGCTGCTGTAGTTCTACCATTTGCTACATAGGGCAGCAGTATATAGGTTCTCAGATTCCCAGCCTCAACATTGGTAGTTCCTGACACAAACAAGGAGTTGTTAAAAAATATAATATTGCCTCCTGTAATCTTTTTAGGTTTGATTCCCTCTGTATAGTTTAGTAAATACATGATAGTGCCTGGAGATAGTTGGATGTCAGAGCGCATTTATCATGGTGTTAATCACATTCCAAAACTTCTTTGATGATTTTACAATGTGAACACATGTGCACAAAAGCTGCTTTAGCAGACTGACATTGCCAACAATTTCCAGGTCACAAACAATATATCTTATGCATTTTCCATTGTGTAACTCTTTTAAAAACATTTCCGGTGACATTAACAAGATTATGGATAGAGAACCCTTATTAAACACATCTGACCGTCTCTCTTCTGGAAGTTTAATAATCTCTAGTGTATACTTCCCACTTTTTTCAGGTCACTATAACTCAGTGTATATGAGCAAATGGTCTCTTACGATTTCTTGGAATTAGCTTTTCAAAATCTGCCTTTTCACTCTGAATATCTTTCTGTTCTTCTTTGAAAAGCAGCTGATAAAGGAGGAAGATTGCTTTGTGTGGGGTTGTTGTTGTTTTGGGTCTATTTGTTCATACAATTGCATCTTTCCATCTACAATCCAGTTCTTATACCTATTCATGCACAATTGGGTTTTAATTTAATTGTCTTTGATTCTAAAAGCAGCTGTGCTGGAAGCTAGTTTTTGGCTGAAAAATGAGATTAATATGGATAAAATAAATAAAACTCTGAGCTAAGTCAGGCTAAGTGATAGTGGCTGACATCCTGATGAAGCGTGTTTGTAAGGAGACTCTTAGGGGATGTTCCAGGAGCCTGTGGGACGGGTCACACATACAGTTTAACTGTATTTAGCGCTAACTGGAGTTAAAATCCCTAACTCCAATTTGCGTCGCAGATGTACAGCTAATTGCCGTTAGCCTAACTGGAGTAGAGAAAGAGGGGAGCCCCTCCCTTCCGCTCGGCTTCCCAGCCCAATCCTATGCAGTTCTGTGGCCAGACTGTGGGCAAAGCATCACCGCATTTGCTGCTCAGTTGCGCTTGGACGTGATCTCCAGTGGGGCGTGCCTTGCGAGATCGGGCATTTTCAGAGCAACCAGCCTGCCCTTGCCTCTGCAATGCCAACGCGGCTTCTACCAGCCATGACACTGCCATCCCCACAAGTGACCCCTCACCCCGAAAGCACCACTCACTCCCATCCCCAAGGAGGATGGGGATCGGGGGGGGGCGTGGAATCCCACTTTCTCTGTGGGATAGAAGAACACACATTTGCCAGAATGGGATATGCAGGCGCAGGCAAAGGATGCTGGGAGGTCTGCTCCACCATGACCAGGGAAAATGTCGTGAGTAGAGACCCAGCCAAAGCCATCCAAAAGCCTCTGCAAGCAGCTTGCTTCCTAGTAGGCTCATACTCTCATGAGTGGGCCAGTCGAGTTCCCAGGGGAAGTGTCAGATCCGGCAGACGTAGGGGCCCCTTTTTTCTGTCCCGAGAGATTTCTCCATGCAAGCTGTTTGGCTTGTTCAGGAATAATTAGATTTATCTGCGGCTCCCCTGCGCAGTCCTTGGTGGGGTGGGGGCTCTCTGATTCATCAGTGCACAAGGCTGTAAATCTGTTCTTAATATGAGGGATGTTACTCACCGTTTCTCTTTTGCCTTCGCTTTGTTGGTGAGAGGAATAGATCGAGCTTCAGCTGTTTTTCCTTTCTTCTCCTCCACACGCTAGTACTTGATTGTTCCCTTCACCCCCTGCCACAGCCCCCCTCACCTCAGAGATCTCTCCACCCTCACCTGAGCTGCACTCCTGCTTCACCTCCATCTGGTTGTTTCTATCCCTCCTCACTACTATTGGTCACTCCTGCATCCCTTTACTCCATCCCCCTCACCTGTCTTGGTTGCAACTGTAGCATTGCTGGTGCCTATTGGCCAAGCTGCAGCCCCCATCCCCAGAGACCTCCCCACCCCTATCTGAGCCCACTCCTGCTCCTCCCCACAGGTTGACCGGGCCCTTCCTTGCTACCACCACAATGGCCGCTTGTTCCACTCAGGCCACTGACAGGCCTGAGCCCATCTCTTGCCTGCCTACCTACCTCCGCCAATGGCCTTGGTAGCCCCAAACAGCAGTAGTAGTTGACTGGGCCCTCCCTTGCTGCTGCCACCACCATGGCTGCTCGTTCCCTTCAGGCCACTGACAGGCTTGGGCCTATCCCTCACCCGTCCTTCTTTCTCTCTTCCCCTCCCTTCTTTTTCTCTCTTCTCCACTCGCTCTTCCCTTCTTTCTTTCTCTCCCCCCCCTCCTGAGTTAACAGATCTTGTTCATCTTGTTTCCTCATCTAATTCACACAACGGCAGCCTCCTTCTCCTGAAGGGCATCTTTCCTCCTTCATGACCCCTCTCTTTGCAGATCCCTGCCCATTGTCCTTTCTTTATATACAGATTCCTCTCCTCTACAATCAAGAACATCTTCCGACCAGTAACAGTTGCATTCAAACTGATCTTAATCATCACAGGCTCCTCCCCCCATCTGCATATGGAATCCCCACTGCCCAATCAGGTGCTTCTCCTTGCGAACTCTTGCGAACACACACAGGATTAGCCACGGGTACACCTTAGAGAATTATAAATAGAGAAGATAGATAACAAGGGACTAATTTCATACCTATGGAATGGATTAGGAAATGATCACAAATAACACACGTTGGGAGAGGAACAGGGCAGAACCATTAGCAGACCTTGTTATCATCACTTGGCTCTAAGTATTGTTTTAGAAAATCTAAGATGGAAGAGCAAGATCCAAGATGGAGAAATGATCCAAAGTTTTAGTTCCTGTTGGTGGTATTTGGGAGGGATGCTGTAGGTGCAAAACAATAAACAATAGCCATTCTGTGGCTTGAAGGTTGGATATGCGCAGTAGCTATTCAAATGTATCTAGGCTAGAGTACCCTGATTGGTTAATGCTGGTCTGAATATGTTCAATATACAGTACTCATTCTGACCAAATGTATTTACATAACTGATAAAGCTTTGGTATATAAACCATAACCACCTTTTTGTGGGGTTCTTCTTCTCTCACCCTGGTGATTGATGGAGACCCGGTGCCGTGATCAATCAAGCTTTGAATCTGATGGAATGGTGAGGCCTCTGCCTGTTATCAACCCTAATTGGAGATTTCTCCTACAGTATGTATATCCAAAAATAGTAGGGTGAGAGGACCTAACATTTTCAGTTTGCTGTGTTTGTATATTATATATTTTAAATCAGATTTGTTTTTATATTTTTAGCTAAATACTTTTAACTGTCATTTTTATTATGTGTCTTAACTTTTGTAAACCATCTTGAGATTATTTTTAATGAAAGGAGGTATATAAATTTAACAATAAATAAATAAAATAAATACAACCAGATCCAATAATTTACTTAGTGTTCAAGACTATCTATACTGCCCAAACGATCTGGAAAGGTAAATTACCTAAATTGGTTCAGCATTCACCTGTTTATTGTTGCCACAGTAAACATTCTTTGGTATTCATAACTGTAGCATGCCTTCTCCACTTGCATTTTTTGGCATCGAACCCCCCATGTGTACACAGCAGTGAACTGAACAATTAACTGATATGCACAATTAACAATTAACTGATATGCAAGGTAGAGATTAAAACAAGAGGCACGGGTATAATTAGAAATTATTATTATTATTATTATTATTACATTTATATCCCGCTCTTCCTCCAAGGAGCCCAGAGCGGTGTACTACATACTTGAGTTTCTTTTTCACAACAGCCCTGTGAAGTAGACTAGGCTGAGAGAGAAGTGACTGGCCCAGAGTCACCCAGCTAGTTTTATGGCTGAATGGGGATTTGAACTCGGGTCTCCCCGGTCCTAGTCCAGCACTCTAACCACTACACCATGCTGGCTCTCAATGCTCACTGAAATGTTGTCTGCATATTTACCTTAATTTTTTGTTTTGGTCAGAGAAGGCAGGGTTCCTGCAAGCATGTGCACCTTTTTCTTAGGCCAGAAGAATATGTGGGTTCCCAAACTGCCTCTTCTCTAGGCTGACAATCTTGACAGGAATAAAGGTTAACGCATATTTTGTGCCTTCCTTAATTATTGGATGTTTATTTGAAGTGAAGTTAGGCTACTCTGCAAATGATGTATTTTTAATATTAGTGAGTGGAATTGTTTACTAGTTATTATTCTGGCCTATATTTTTTGACTATGCTGGACTATGGAAGCTCATATGACTGGAAAGAGAACTAAATGGAAAATCTAACATTTTTGCTGTGTGCTATGAAGACTCTAGCCGAGAGGCCAAACTCAGGATAACTTTGCTTGAAGAAAGGAGCCTCCAGCAAAAGAGATAGGCACAGCCTGACACCATAGAGCCAAAGAATGTCTGTGGAGATAAGGCAGTACATAAATTGTTGGGGGTTATAGGTCTTTGAATGTATGTAGAGATGGAAAATCCCTTTCATCGGCGCCTTGTCAAAAGTGGTATATGGTTCTTGGTACTGTATTGAGATGAAGAAGAGAAATTATCAGGCTGATGGTAGCAGTAAATTGGGGGAGTAAACAAGCCCTGCCAAAAAGTGGGGATTTGATTTTTGATGGAATCCAGGTTGCCATGATCAACACAGATGTTAGATTTCTAACAGCTATGGAGATAAGAAACCTATACACAGGATAGGAAGCCATAGTCCAGATAGAACATGGTGAAACAGATTAGTTCCAGATTGGCAAAGGAGCAAGGCAAGGCTGTATACTTACTCCTTATTTATTCAGCTTATATGCTGAACATATACTGAGAGAAGCTGGATTGGAAGAAGATGAGTGTGGTTTTTAAGTTGGAGGAAGAAACATCAATAACCTGTGCTATGCTGATGACACCACTCTGGTAGCTGAGAATGCGGATGATCTGCAAGCTCTAGTAATGAAAGTCAAGGAGCACAGTGAAAAAAAGGGATTCTGACTAAATGTAAAGAAGACTAAACTAATGACAAGTACAATAACCAGCCTGAGAATTGATAATGAAGACATTGAAGTGGTGGATAGCTTCTGCCTTTTAGGATCAACCATCAACAGTAAAGGATCCAGCAGTCAAGAAATATGCCTCAGACTACCACTTGGTAGGGTTGCAATGGCGGCCTTGGAAAGGATATTTAGATGTCGTGATGTGTCTGTACCTACAAATATTAGAATCGTCCGGACAATGTTTCCCCCTGTGACATTCTATGGATGCGAAAGCTGGACTTTGAAGAAGCAAGATAGAAAAAGTATCGGCGCTTTTGAACTTTGGTGCTGGAGAAGACTTTTGAGGATACCATTGATTGATTGATTGATTGATTAAGTGCCATCAAGTCAGTGTCAACTCTAAGCTACCACAAAGATAGATTATCTCCAGGATGATCTGTCTTCAACTTGGCCTTTAAGGTCTCTCAGTGGTGCCACCAGCAGCAAGGTGGATGGACTCGATTATGACAGCAATGAATGCACTTCTCAAGGAAAACAATGAAATGGATCATAGAACAAATCAATCCAGAATTTTCACTCGAGGCGCAAATGACCAGGCTCAAACTATCATACTTCGGAGACATTATGCAAAAGCTCGGCTCCCTTGAAAAGTCTATAATGCTGGAGAAAGTCGAAGAAAAGAGAAGAAGAGGATGACCAGCAGCAAGGTGGAGGGACCCAATTACGACAACTATGAATGCACCACTGAGAGACCATAAAGGCCAAGTTGAAGACAGATAGATTCTCTCCAGGATGATCTATCTATGTGGTTGCTAAGAGTCAACACCAACTTGACGGCACTTAATCAATCAATCAACGGAGATAATGAGCCTAAAGAGCTAATGAGAATTTGGGATGCAACAGGTGGGAACCAATCAAGAGTCTGGAAAGACAGAAAAAGAAAAGAAGTGTGACTTTTCAAGTATAAAATGAAAAGTCAGCCTGAAAACGGGGATTTTTCTCTTTGTTCACTTCTATTTTACTTTTCCTCTTCTTACACATCTTTCTCTTTTTTCCTCTTCTCTCCTCTCTCTGTCCAAAATGTTTAATCTCTCAGAAAACTATTTTCATTCTCACCTTCATAACAATCATTAAATCTTAAATATTCTATCCTCTTCTAAGTATACATGCTTCAGCTATGCAACCTATATTCTGATATACTTACCTATCCATTGAGTAGCTAATTTTTGTTTAGTTTGTTCTGATTTCTTTTTGGAGAATTCTGAAAACATCTCAAGCTGTCAGAAGGGTAAATATGATTGTTCTTAAGGGTATTGGTTAAGGGTTTTAGATCCATTCAGTGGCTAAGTTTTATTATTAATTCACATCACTCGTAACGGTAGCTTCAAATGCCATGTATTTAACATTTTGAGTTTGTTTTTGTATTTTGATGTATCTTTTGCCATGTATTTATATTTCATGTGTCTTTTGCTACATTGGAACATAGGAAGCTGCCATATGGTCTATGACCATTGGTCTATCTAGCTCAGTATTGCCTTCACAGACTGGCAGTGGCTTCTCCAAGGTTGCAGGCAGGGATCTTTCTCAGCCCTATCTTGGAGAAGCCAGGGAAGGAACTTGGGACCTTCTGCTCTTCCTAGAGTGGCTCCACTCCCAAGGGGAATATCTTACAGTGCTCACACTTCTAGTCTCCCATTCATATGCAATCAGGGCAGACCATGCTTGCTACCACAAGACCAGTTCTCATAGGATGGTACATTTTACCATCCTATATGCCTCAAGTCTTTGAACAAAACTTTTTATCTTTAAAAGGTGTGGTCATTGGGCTCCGGGGTTTTGATCATACTAAAAGCCTACTGAGGCAATACAAGAACCTGATATTTACAGCAAATATTAACTAATGACCTAAAGGTCATTACTATGATGATATATGCCCATTTATAAGTATTTGTAACATCTAATCAACTTTGGTTCTCGTACTAAGGGCCAACGGATACTATTATGAGGCTCTATTGTTGCTATTTTAAGCCACAGAATGGCTCTCAATTAAATCTCTTCCATAGGTATTAACAAGGTTAAATGTTATGCACATAGCATATTCAGAACCGAAGAAATTAGCATGCATATATAATATCTTCTTACATAGCAGATCCGGCAACTAGGACACCAATAACAAATAAATGTAATGCAGCGATCTAAGCAGTACCTAAGAAAAGTTGAGCTTTGCCTCCGAAGGCAGCACTTTCCCTGTGTTCCCATTCCTACATATATACATCACCATGACAGTGGCTTGGATTGACTGAATTTGCTCCTTTTTTTCTGTGGCCAAAAGCAGCATCTGTACAGCGAAGGAAACTTACCCCATAACACTAGAAATGATTTTGTTTTGAGAGAGCTGAACATTATTATGAGGAAGTCACTATTGTTCCTGATGTATACTTTTTGGGGGGTCAAAACAGTGGGCAACATCTATACCAGGACTTTGGCAAATGGAAGACGTCCCACTTGTAAAGAGTGGGAGGGGTAATGATAACTGAAGGGAGAAGGACCTATTAGCTTAAACCCAATGAAGGGATAGAAATTTACAAGTGAAAAAAATCTTGGAATATTTGCCACTGAAGAAAACTGCACAAAGATCAAAAAGCATCTGGCAAGAGGCACAAGATAAACTTGATATACTGCCTTTCAGTTGAGTATTGCACTGCCAATCATATGGTGATATTCATCCATTTTTCTCCCACAAGTTAAGAGCATTACACTTCAGAGATGAATCTTTGGAGACATTCTTGAACGTTCTTAACAAGTTACATAATGGACATTTCTATGAGATCTCATTTATCAATTTTAATGGATTTAGTTTTGTCAGATTGATATATTGTATTGATTTGGAGGAACCATATTTAATTGAGTTAGGATACTTTTTTATTGTATGATATATAGTTTTATTAAATTGAACATTAGAATTATATCACTGGGTTCCTTTTTGCATTGCAATGCATTGTTACCAGTGTAGACTAGGTCTCAGCCTCAGAGCCTCCAGGGGTGGGGCTATCCACAGTTGAGGGGCAGCCACCAAGAACTTGGTTCTTGATTCTTTGATGAGGCAATCAGATGGCAAGAATGATAGTGAAATCATATGTAATGTAACATTCAAACTTATTGCTAATGCCAAAGAAGAAAAAGTGAAATTTCTGAAAGCACTCTATGGATATTAAGAAGGACTTTAAGTTGACTTCATTGATTTGGGGTAGGTTTTGCAGAGAAATTGGTTTCTCAGGGGATGTCACTCCAAAGATGCTGTTAGGCACTAGTGAAAGAAAAACATTCTACGTGTCAGTTCATAAACATCTGTTATACTTCATTAATGGGAGGAAGGTTCACTAAATATTAGATACACACACAAGATGAAGCACAAAGGGAAGTATATTACTTGATGATGTGAGGGGTTTCCATGGAGTCTTTACAAATCAGACCAGCATGCAGTACATCAAGTGACAGAAAATTGCTTTGGCAATAATGGTACTTCCATGTGGGCACATTTCTACCAGTCTATTTATTGTATCAAAAGACTGATTAAAGCAGCCTTTTGATATAATCAATGATTTAAACAAGGGCGGGGGGGAATCCTCATTTTCCCCAATACATAACTCTACTCAAAATAAGCAGCAATTGTTCATTGTGCAGTGTGAAAGAAAGAAATATGTGGTAACACACATATTTTAACCCAAACCAGCTGAAACTGAAATGAAAGATCTAATAAAGCACAAAACTTCCTTTCTGAAGTTCTAGGATATCTACCAGTGGTGCATTTTAAAAATAGTTCTAAACAATTCACACAACCCATTTAAATGATAGTACTGACATTTTTTTCATATGAATTGCAACCAGTATATGCACCTGTGTTGATCATGGGCAGTGAATTGACATGTATTATTATTATTAATAATAATAATAATAATAATAATAATTCAATTTCTATACCACCCTTCCAAAAATGGCTCAGGGCGGTTGTGAAATTACTATATGAAATTACTGATGGCAAATCTGTCATGGCTGCACACTATATATATAATCTGTCATGGCTGCACAAGTAGCCATGTTTGAGATATATAAATCTGTTCAGTTCAGTCTTCACAAAAGTTAGCAAAAAAAAATGCAGAGTGATTTTACTGCATCAAAAAGAGAAGTTAGCCTTAGCCTTATTAGCTTTTGAACTAAGGGCCTAACTGGCCCAGACACAGAGATCCATGATAAGAGATCTGATATTTACTTTTTTTCAAGGTTAAAACAGCTGGGTAAGAGGAGAATTAGACTGGGGAAACAGTGCTGTGAGTGAGGAGCATTTAATCCTTTCCTTGCCATGGTAACCCTTCCCATGTTCCTAATCTAAACTGTCCCCCATTGTCCTGCTGGGGAAAATATAAAGGCACCATACAGGCGGCATGCCAGCCCCTTGCAGGGCAAACAGCAATTTCTAGGCGTTTTGATGGCATGAGGCCTTTCCTGATGCCTTTCCTACCCTATGATTCTGTCACCCAGCAGCTGACTTCAGATGCTGGGAGAGAAGATCTATTGTTTTGTTGCTAATTTGTCTTGCTTAGTCCTAATAAAAGCAAGTTGTACCTTGTATAGAGAAAAAAACCTAGTGGAGATCAGAAACTGCCAATAACCAATCCACATATGACATTTTCCATGCACAAAATTAATCCTGACTTTGATACCTACGGGAATGTTTTTTGTGTGTGAATGTATTCACTTTGACAATACAAACTGCTTTTCTGTTTTCATGATAGCATCATCAGAATCAGTGTAGAGTAGCAAGAGAGAGTGTTGGAAACAGGCTGCAAGGACTTGAGTTCAAATCACTGTTCAGCCAAAGAATTCAAGAGGTGGCCCCAGGCAAATAATTCTTCTCAGTTTTAAACAACATCACAGGATTGTTGCGAGTATCCAACTGAATAGCTCCATACATGCAGGCTTGAACTTCATAGATCAAGGGAAGTAGGTGATAGTGTTGATAGGAAACCAGAATAAGCATCCATTACATCTCTTCAAAGATCTAGAAAAGGGCAGTACTCACAGAAGCAATATTGTGCTTGGAAATGACATATATTGGCCCGAGATGTATGAACACATTTTAACATAAAATAAACTTCTCAGACAAAACAAGCTGTAATTGCTTTTTCACATACTTAACAACAACAGAAGGAGGCCATACATGTAAATATTGACAGTAGACTTTTATTAACATATTTTACAATGTTGATTATGGTACTTCTCATTTTGTATTTTGATGTGTCAAAGACTGATTCTGTTTCTACAGTAATGTACTGTACTTAAATGATCATTCATACAAGATACCACACCAGTACATTGGAGGAATAGCAGCAGCAGCACACGCACACGCACGCACACCCCATTTTAGTTTGGACCTGTTAGCAGATTTTCAAAACATTAGGGGAGTAATCAAAGTTCTAGTTCAGCAGCATGCAGGCATATTTCAAGTAGGATTTTCAAACAAGTGCCTTTTCTTTTTTGTTTTAAACTGACCAGTGACTAATTCACCAGTACCAAAATGAACACCATGAAACACAAAGGTTTTTAAGTTAAGGCTAATAATTTTACTTCACATCCATATACACAATCATAAAACATTCCACCTTAAATAACACATTTTTATTGATTTCTGGAGATATCATCTCCTGTGAAGTTTCAAACTACACAAAGCAGTCAAATTCAAGAGCCCTGTAATACGAATTATGCTGGGACATGTCATCAATATTTCTGCTTGTCAACTGTGCTTACAAAATGGCCTGATACTCGTAAGCGAGCAATGAAAAAATATTACAGGCGAAACATATGATACAATATTAAAAATGTAACAATGGTCTGGAAAATGTTTTGGGAAACCATTTTACGGTTGGTGAAAGAATTGTAGACTCACTGGAAAAATCTGTGTGTGTGCGCGCATGTGTATATATATAATACATATTCACACACTATTTTATATAAACAGCAAACTGTTGCCATGTATTTACTTCTAGATGTTTGTGAAAATATAAATAGGCCCCCTCCCCAACTTTACATGAACTTTCCTGCATTCCCACTGGTTCATTTTATTTCCTATGCAATTTTCAGTCAGACTTTTGAACAGAAAGCAGCTTTCAATTGAATACATGGTTTTATGACAATTCTGTGTTTTTTAAAAATTAGTTTACATATATAAACTTTACTTTACAGGAAAAGCTATGTAAGTCAAAGTATGTAAAGTATCAGAAGCACCTGAGGGCACTGTTTAAATAGTCAACAGATGTTTGATTACTCTGTGAAAAGGAAGAGGGGGTGGGAGAGATTTGGCAGCAACATATTACATATCAGCATTGGTCTATAATCTTCTCTGACGGTTTAAGTGTGGGGTTTTCTCAAGGATGTAGATTGTCCAGCTAAGAGCATGAGGATGGAAACAAGGCTTCCGTACACAGATCCCTGGCTGGCTGGTGGATCTCTGGAGAACCATGTGCCCAACTAGGTGCTCTGTGCATATGGTTCCCCCCTCTGATCCAGTAGCCGAGTCTAGTAATCAGCTGTTTGAGAGTGGGAATTCGGGGCTGAATTGTCCCCTCTTCCTGCCAAACAGCTTAGCAGCTGAATTAAAGCTTTATTTGTCTAGAAGGACTTGGTATACAGCTTTGGCTGTTCCACATGCACTTCACTGGATCAGAGCAAGGCTGTTAATTTGGCATTTTGCACATGAGATGCAGATAAAAATATTCATTCACCTAGTGCCACCTCACAAATTAACTCCTGCCCCCCCACCAAAAAATCTCCCATATTCAAGACCAAGCAGAAAGGGCAGTGATTGCTCTATAAAGAATAGAAAGAAGCCACTTGCACTTACAGGAAAGATCCAAATTATGTGTCATTTCCAGAGTGCCCAGCGTGTCTTCTACCACCATCACTGAAGCTCAGCTAGGTGGAAATGAGAGATGTGGCAGATCTGGTTGGGATTATGATCCACCATTCTGGGGCATTTTGTGTTGGGATTATGATCGACTATTTGGGGCATCTTACAAATGGTATGTGTGTGTGTGTGTGTGTGTACACACAGACACACAGACACACACACACACACAATAAAATCAATGTGTTAGTATTTACTAGTAAATAAAGCTAACTGAAATGGCAAAAGACAGAATACTGTATATGTACTGTATTACATTAAGAGCAGCAAATTACCTATTTTATAGCTATTTCACTAATCTCTGGAGTATATCTATGAAATTCCTGAGAATGAATAAGGTTTTCAGCAATGCCTGAAACTATTTCAGCTCTCTGGCAATACGTGAAATATTCTCTAAAAATCCTTTAGACCATTTCTATACAATCTCACAAATCAAAAGTGTTACAACTCTTGTATACTTACAAATACATATCAAGCAAAATCTTAAAGCAACACAAAGGAAGGTACTGGGGGAAAAGCAGTATGTTTAGCAGGTGCACTACACATATACAGTGTTTCAGAATCAACAACGCCGACCAGGTAAAAATAAAAATGCTCAAGAGCCATTTACTGGCATCTTTAAAGTACAAATTGTGCTTTATTAGTGGATTAGAAAGCAACTACTACCAAATGAATTTAGATTCTACACTCGAAATTAGTCCTAATTGTTTAATATTTTAAAATGTTTAAGTCTCTTATGCCCAATACCTAACACAGGGCTTCAAACAATAGTATGGCTCCACACTTTTCTCAGTGAGGTCGCTGAATTTCCATTCACTTACAAGCGAAAGCCAGTCAATTTGCATTCATAATAAAGGCGATGTGATGGCGCAGTGTTGGTTAGTGATCTACAGACCATTATAATGTGGCCCCCATCTTTTATTGATGTGATCAAAGGTATGTGATATCCACTGCTGTTCAAGCACTTTGTATCTTTCCTTACATATATAAAGAGGCTTGCCACGCCTACAAGGAAAGGAAAGAAGAAGAAACACCCATTAGAATATGGAGGGATGGCCCCAGATGATTTACTTCCTTATGCAGCTGCACCATCTGAGGCAAGAGCAGCTCTCCCAGAATCCTCTGGAGCATTACAAAGAATCCTGGAGGACACCTCTCAGATCATTTGCTACTCCATTAGTGTCCCTTCACATATGACCCACTCCAAACAATTATTTGTAATGCTTATACAATCAGGTCGACCCTCTGAAGTTGTGTAAAATTAATAATAATAATGAAAAGGAAGAAAAATCCATCCTGGTAGTGGGTTCAATGTCCAATACTATTATATGCAATTATTGTTTTCCCTTATTCACCAGCAGCCTCCCATACTTTCAGATGGGAGCTCTGTTTAAAAATAGAGTTTGGCAACTACAGTCACAAGTGCAAATTGGCCAGTATTATAAGGCTTACCTGAGATCTCTGTCTTCCTCACCATGCGCATCCAGGTAAACGGAACCCCAAAGGCAGAAACGATGACCACGAATGATGATGATTACAGATGCATTGATCAAAAGGAATATTCCTGTCCCAGCACCACAGTTTTGTGAGTGCTGAATTTTTTTTTTTTAAGAGAGAAGAGAAAGAAGAGGATTGACATACTGTTGAGTGAATTTATTTTATATATATATATATATATATATATATATAGAGAGAGAGAGAGAGAGAGAGAGAGAGAGAGAGAGAGAGAGAGAGAGAGAGAGAGGACATTTTGCCTGAAGTTACTAATTATATAACTTCAGAATCCTTGCCTTTTCTGTAACTTAAGAACAGCAATTTCTACTTCTTAAACAATGCAGGGACTTGTGATGCAAAGTTATAAAAACTAAGTAGTTTATAAACTGAATGCATTTATGGGTTCCCAACATCTGTGAAGAGGATTAAGTATATCTAAAGCTATAAGTGCCACTTTGCAAACTTACATTTAAGCTTTACAGAAACAAAGGAATGTATTTCCAATTAGAGCATTCAGGATCAAGGAAAATGTATGGAATAAACCAAAAATATTGATGATAAAAGACAAAAAAACAGTGGTGTGGATTAGTTAATATGGATTTATAATGGCCTGTTATTAAGTTTGATTTTTGAAGTGACTCCATTGACAGAGGCAAAGACTTGTTCCTCACAGCTGTTTTCTGTCATGGGACTCTTCAAAGAACAAAACAATTAGTTTTTTGCCTAATAATCAAGCTTTCTTGCAAGAAATATAAGTTTATTTGTCCCTGATGAAGACAGTCTGCAAAAACTAAGAACCTTACATCCAGTCTCTCTTTCATTAATGGTCATCTATAGTATGAACCTAGGCAAAAGCACCTCACAATACAGATTCTCATACTATCAACTTTTACATCAAAAGGCTTTCCTGCATAAGCTAACTCCATCTAAAAATTCTCTCTCTCGCTCTCTCTCTCCCCAGCTATTCACTATTTGACACATACATATCTAAGCACTACTAGATAAGAGACTTTGCATTAAAAAACAGATCTAAATTCAGCTGCCTGGAACAAGCCTTACTGACCCAACTGCTATTTTTGGAAGCAACCCAAATCACATAACCCAGTGCTGTCAGTTTGAAAGCAATCAGAATCAGGGCATGGCCCACAAAATCAATGGGGCTGCTCAACTGTAAGTCAAAGAGTCTCAATATCACCACCTTGCTCACATCTTCATTCTTCATCCACTCTCTCACCTTCCCTACTTGTCCCTCACTTCCCCAAGGAAAAAGGAGGGGATGCCCAGCAGCAAAGAATGGGGAGAAGTCCACTTTGGTGACTCTGCTAAGTTGTGACAAGCCTCAGATCATGAGTAGTTTCGAACCCACCTGTTCTCCAGCTGCATATGACATGTGCTATGGCCAACACTTAAAACAATGGACCAAGGACACAGCAGGACTTCCACAGCTGGAGGCAGGTGGAACTCTGGCTTAACATAAACCAGAGGCTTTCCCAGCAGCAGAGCACATATGGGTGAGGTGCAAGGAACAATTTTTGCTGATGTCCCCTGCCTCCAGAAGTGCTCTGTGCCTTCCAGAAATAATTCTTAAGGGTTGTACAGCACTCCAGGATATATTTCTAGAAGGCATAAAGCACTTCTGGAGGCAGGAAAGATGAGCAAAAAATGCTCCCTGCTTCCTGCCCACTCCACTGCTGGAGAAGCCTCTCACTGCAAACTCTTTGATGCAAACTCTTGCTGCATCCTCGGTCCATTGCTTTGAAGTCAGCCACAAGCACACCTCTTGTCTTGCGTGTGTCTCTTTATTTTTCTTTCCTTCCACAGAAGTGAGTGGGGGAGCGCTGCATGCATACTGAACCATGTGCAAGGGATCAGTGGGTCACGCAACCAAGTGAAAACATTCTTTGGAGCATTTCTTTTCTATACCACTTTCTGACAACAGAGAGTTGTTATTAATCATCTCTTACCAATACACACTCGCAGTAGCTCTGCTGTTTGCAGCAAAGCCCTTTCAAGCACACAAACGTGCCACAAACTAGACAAACGGCAGGATCTTTAGGAACCTTGGAACAGACTGAACAACTCTTTCTGTGGTAGTACTGAAAAATAGTATTATAGTTTTCAGGCAACTGCAGAAGACGTGGTAAGTCCCATTTAGGTTCCCGGATAAGTAAAATCTGGAAAAAAAGAAAAATATTAAAAGAAATGTTAGAACAGAAGTTGCATTATGCACTTTTATAATAGTAAACTCACAAGGATATTCACACGACCACGAGGCGGGGTGGGAGGAAGGCTGCGCAAAACTTACCTCCCCCACAGATGATCCTTCACCATTGGTTGGAGTGTGGACCGCACTCCCACACAATCCATGCTGCTACACATAGCGCGGATCTCTGGAGACTGGGACAGTGTGTCCCAGCCTCCACATATCCCATAATGTACCACACGATGACCATGGTGCATTGGGGGATACCCCTATGAGACAGGTGACTTAGGCACCTGTCTCTGAGTGTGCTTGGCAAGCAGCCCAAGCACAAACATGATCCTGGCGCCGGGGCTAAGGGCGCACTCGTGCTCTTAACCTTGGCTAGAGGTCGGGTTTTAAAGTGGGGTTAGCGGGCAGGCAGTGGCGCTGCACATGATCCTGGCGCTACACGTGATCCTGGCGCTGCACATGATTCTGGCGCTACAACCAAAAAGCTTAACCCAGGCTGGGCTGCCCTAACCTGGGTTAGGCTGCTCGTGAGAACAGTCCTAGTATGTTCTGAGTTTGTCTCTGTTCCAACTTCCCAAAGGATAAAAAATCACTAATGTTTTTCCTAAGAAAATTGAACTGAAGCAGCTAAGTAGAGAATCTGGCCTGATATACAATGAAAAACTAAAACCATGAGCAATCAGCTGTCAGGCGGCTGCTAAATCAAGTTGAGTAAAAACAGGTTGCTCACCTGTAACTCTTGATCTGGAAGTGATCCGTTACAGTCATAAGAGTGGGTACTGTGCCTACGTGGGACTATTCGGGCAGAATTGACTAGCTCCTCGATGTGCCTAGCCTTACCCCTTGCACATGGTGAATTCCATTTATTTGGGCTTGCTGGCGCATATCACCTCAGTTCCTGAAGGACTGACATTTGGACTCAGTCATCATTTGAGGTGTTCCACAAGATGAGTCGTACTTTATGCTATGTAAACATACATTTTGTTACTTTGCATACTATAGTGGAGCCGACAGGAGGGTCACTTCCATATCAAGATTTACAGGTGAGCAACCTGTTTATCTGGATCGTGATTCGTTGTACTCATAAGAGTGGGTGACTAACAAGCTGTCAGTCCGGAAGCAGGTATAGTATGCTAAGGTAAGGCTCTTTTCAGCACACCCTGTCCGAAATTGGCCTGAGCTGCAGAGTGAAGGTCCAATGGGTAGAGTTTCACAACGGTATGCTCAGAGGACCAAGTTGCTTCCATGCAGATGTTGTTGAGGTTAATGCCAACCAAGTGGGCAGCAGAGGTAGCATAATCTCTAGTCGAGTGAGCCCGTACAGATTCTGGAGGCTCCATTTTCTAGTGTTTGTATGTCAGGAAGATCAATTCCACTATCTTGTGGGAAAGCCTTTGTCTCGAAATGTGGCAATCCTTCACTTTGCCTTTGTAACCTACAAAGTGGTGTTTCATCTTTCTATATGGTTTGGTCAGCTGCAGATAGAATAGAAGTGTACGATGGACATCCAGGGAATATAACGACTGTTCCAGGGCTGTCATGGGATTCCAGAAGAAGGTAGGTAAGACAATGTCACTGTTAATGCAAAGGTCTGTAACAAGTTTAGGCTTAAAATCTGCGTCCAGGTGAAACACTGCCTTGTCTGGATGGCACTTCATATAAGGAACATCAATGTGTAGAGCATTCAGTTTGCTCACTGTCCAGGCTGATGTTATGGCCAATAGAAAGGCCGTTTTCAATTTCACAAGTATAGATTGAGCTGTCGCCATAGGGTCAAAGGTGGGATCCGTTAAGGCTGATAGAACAAGAGAGAGACTTCATTGTTCAGAAGGCCACGTAATAGGTAGGTAGAGGTTGTTCAAACCTTTCATGAATCTTTTGGATTCTGGGTGCGAGAAAACTGACTTTCCGTCCCAGCTGGAATGGTGGGCAGAAATGTCTGCCAGATGGACTTCTATGGAAATGTTGGCCAACTTCTGCTGCTTCAAATCCATGAAGTACAGTAACACTTGTCAAACAGATGCAGCATCAGGCAAAAAGTCATGTTTTTGTGCATATATTCTAAAGCACTTCCACTTGCTATCGTAGTTAACATGAGTTGACTACTTCTTGACATTCAGGAATATATCGTTCAGCAGTCTATCCTCCAGGCAGTCAGGCTTAGTGTTTTCAAATCAGGGTGGTAGATTAGCCTGCCCTCCTGTATTAAGAGATCCTTGTGTTGAGGAAGCCGACAGTGGCAATCCTTCGACAGTTTGAGTGCCTGCTGAAACCATGGCTGTTGTGGCCACCATGGAGCAATCCATAAGCAATTTTCAGATTCTTGTAGTATATTTGCCAGCACCCTGTTCAAAAGAGGATAAGGGGGGGAATGTAGAGAAATATCTGACCCCACTGTACTGGAAGGCTCTCAGGTTGTGGCCGATGCTGGCTCTTGAGCAAAACTGGGATCACTTCTTTTTTTTAATACGTTACAAATAGGTTGACCTCCGGGGTCTCCCAGTCTCTCAACAGCACCTGGAGGTATTCCAGGTTGACTTCCCATTCGTGTTCTTGCTGTTAGAGTTGTGACCTGCTTAGGAGATCCACTAAGGTGTTCTCTACTCCTTTGATGTGAATGGCTGTCAACATAATCTGTTGTGCTATAGTCAGTTCCAAATTTGCAGACTTAACATGCAAAGGGAGCGGGACACCTTTCCACCCTGATGGTTTAAACACGCAATTGCCGTGGTGCTGTCTAAACAGATTTGAACCACTTTGCCCATCAGGAATGGCTGGAACGACTTTAGCACTTGAAAGACTGCAAGTAGTTCTAAAAAGTTTATCTGCAGTTGGTACTGGTGTAGAGACCACCAACCTTGTGCTCGTAGATCCCTGCAGTGGGCTCCCCAGCCCTGCAAAGAAGTGTCTGTTGTGACTCAGGTTGTCGGTTGAGGCACCTGAAAGGGTACTCCTGACAGAAAATTGCCTCTCTTCGTCCACCACTGGAGAGAAAGTAGAACCAGATAAGGGATTGTCAGCAGCTTGTGAGTACTGTCCGGCTGGAATACTGACAGAAACCATAGTTGAATACATCGAGTTGTAGCGTGGCATAACATACAGTAGAGGTGCACAAAGCCATGAGGCCCAGCACCTTTTGTATCTCCTGTGCCTTTTGTCTGGGCTGGGCTACCATGGCCGTGATGTGTAAGTAGCAGTCCTCAGGCAGGAAAGCCTTTGTGCTTCTGCATCTGGTACTGCACCGATGTAGTCTATTTCACTGGCTCCAGACTGGATTTTGTCCAACTGACCTGGACGCCCAGGTCTTTCAGCAGATTGAGGACTGTCAAGACATGCGAAGCTAACTCATCTCTTTGTCTTCCCGCCAGGAACCAATAGCCGAGAGATGGAAAGACCATCAGCACTAGTGACTGAAAATGTGCTATTATTACGGTCATGCATTTTGTAAACACATGGGGTGCTGTTGCTAGACCAAACGGAAGTACATTACACTGACAGATCTGGTTCCCCACCATGAATCTGAGGTACTTCCTGTGGTTGTTTTGGATCCCTATGTGGAAGCACATGTCTCGGAAATCCGACGTCACAAACCATTCCTCCCTGTGAAGGAGAGAAAGGATGTTTTGCAATGTCACCATATGAAACTTGTGCAAATACACGTGAAGGTTTGACTGTCACAGATCCATGATTGGCTGTAGACCCCCATCCCTCTCATCCCACTGGGCAGTTTACAACCCAGAGACTTGCGTTTTGGGCAGTATATAAATATAGTAAATAAGTAAATACATACATACATACACACGTCTGGAAATAATGAAAGTAAAAAACCGCACCATTGATCTGTCCATCGAACCGGCAATATCGTCCCTTTTCCCAAGAGGATTTGGGCTTCTTCCATCAACAGTGGGGATGCTGGTGTGTATTTGATCCTGTTGAATGATGGCAGGATCTCAAGTTCTATTGCATAGCCCGTCTGCACTATGCGAAGGACACAGCAATCCGATGTTAAGTTGTGCCATGCGAAAGCATGACTTGCCAGCCTGATATTGGAGTAAGATGGAATGTCTGTATAGAATTAAGAGGAAATGTCTGTATAGAATCGATGGTAACGGTTCTTGGACGAGGTGATTCGGTGGACTGACTTGGTGATCAAAGATGTTGCTTGCCTGACTCAGCAGTTTTTGGGTGCATGCCTTACAATGTTCTGGACTTTTGGTTAAAAGACTTCCTATTGTAGCATTGGTATGGCTTACGGAAGTCTTTTTTGTCAGATTGTAGGAGTAGGAGGATTGTAGGAGGATTGTCTCCTATTATATGAGCAATATTTTGAAGAGTAGGATTGAGATGGTGTCATGAAAGTCTTTGCTATGAATTTGGATTTCTTTATGGACTCCATGGTGGAGTCTGTAGTCACACACTCTATTCTTCATGTCTGGTTGAAGGGCAGTGGACCACAGCCATGCATGTTTCCGCAGGGTAATAGCTGTTGCCAAAGAGCGAAACTATCTCCACCAGATGTTTGATGTTGCTCAGTTGTTGCCTGGTTAGGAGAGTGACCTTGGCATGCATGTCACTGAACTTCGCCAGAAAGTCTTCTGGCAATAGGTTGGCTTGTTCAGTGAAAAGCGTATCGGACAAGGAGTGGGTGTACTTTGTGAAGGGATGACTTGCCAGCCTGATGTTGGAGTAAGATGGAATGTCTGCATAGAGTTAAGATGGAATGTCTGCATAGAGTTAAGATGGAATGTCTGCATAGAGTTGATGGTAATGGCTCTTGGCTCTGTATAGTTCGCTATCTTCAATGCTAAACAGGAAGTAGAGTATATTCTTCACCCCATCACATCCAGTTTATGACTTTCTTTGTCTCCAGGAGTGGTGTGTGTCTGCCAGTTTTGGATGAAGAAGCACAATCGATCACAACAGAGTTTGGGGATGGATATTTCACAAAAAAATCGTTGTCCTCCTCCTGGATCCTATATAGGTTCTCCAAGTGCTTGGAGGTAGGAGCCAAAGTTTGCAGGACTTCCCATGGAGACCTGGCAAGCTTAGAGATCACAGGAAACATAGGTAAATGCACGGGTTGCATGGTGGCCGCTGAGTTAAGGAAGTTGTAGATGGGGTCATCCACAACTTATATCTGCTTTTTTAATCCTAGGCGCAAGGCCGTTGCCATCTCAGCTATCTGGCAGTGATAGGAGCACATCTCCTTGTTAGGAGACACATTTGTCCTCAGTACTTGTTAGTACCTGTTAGTAAGGCCATTGCCATCTCACCTATCTGGCAGTAATAGAAACGCCTCTCCTTGTTAGGAGACACATTCACCCTGGAAACAGAGGGTAGGTTTAAATATAAAGTTTTCACAATGGAGGAAAGTAAGATCCCCCCAGGGATCTGTGCTGGGACTGGTACTTTTTAATTTGTTCATAAATGACCTAGAAGCAGGGGTAAGCAGCAAGATGGCCAAATTTGCAGATGATACCAAACTCTTTCGGGTAGTGAAATCCAAAACAGATTGTGAGAAGCTGCAAAACGATCTCTCCAAACTGGGTGAGTGAGTGACAAAGTGGCAAATGCGGTTCAATGTTGGCAAGTGTAAGGTGATGCATATTGGGATGAAAAACCCCAACTTCAAGTATATGCTGATGGGATCCGAGCTGTCGGTGACTGACCAGGAGAGAGATCTTGGGGTCGTGGTGGACAGCTTGTTGAAAGTGTTGACTCAATGTGCGGCAGCTGTGAAAAAGGCCAATTCCATGCTAGTGATCATTAGGAAGGGGATTGAAAATAAAACTGCTAATATTATAATGCCCTTATACAAAACTATGGTGCGACCACACTTGGAGTACTGTGTACAATTCTGGTCACCACATCTTAAAAAGGACATGGTAGAACTGGAAAAGGTGCAGAAGAGGGCAACCAAGATGATCAGAGGCTTAGAGCACCTTCCTTATGAGGCAAGACTATAACATCTGGGGCTTTTTAGTTTAGAAAAAAGACAACTGCGGGGAGACATGATAGAGGTCTATAAAATCATGCATGGTGTGGAGAAAGGTGATAGAGAGAAATTCTTCTCCCTCTCCCATAACACTAGAACCAGGGGTCATCCCATGAAATTGATTGCCACAAAATCTAGGACCAACAAAAGGAAGTACTTTTTCACACAACACACAATCAACTTGTGGAATTCTCTGCCACAAGATGTGGTGACAGCCAACAACCTGGATGGCTTTAAGAAGGGTTTGGATAACTTCATGGAGGAGAGGTCTATCAATGGCTACTAGTAGGGCTATAGGCCATCTCCAGCCTCAAAAGGCAGGATGCCTCTGAGTACCAGTTGCAGGGGAGTAACAGCAGGAGAGAGGGCATGCCCTCAACTCCTGCCTGTAGGCTTCCAGCAGTATCTGGTGGGCCAATGTGTGAAATAGGATGCTGGACTAGATGGGCCTTGGACCTGATCCAGCAGGGCTGTTCTTATGTACTATTTTAATAGGGGGATCATCTGGATGTTCAAAGGAGTTTGTACTAGAGGTAGAGGAATCCAAGTCATAATAATCCATTAGTATAGCCGTTCTCAGACCCATGAGTGTAGACTCCTTCCTTTTTGGTACTGTTTGTGTAGTAGAGGAGGTTGTATCAAGAACCACTGTTTGCGTAGGTTGACTCCATACAGGATGACCCCTGGGAGCCTCTATGGTCTGCACTGCACCCTTTTCTTGGGAGCTGTGGCAGCGTCTACTCGCGATGGCGCAACCTAAGTCCCTATTGGGACCATAGTAGTGGTTGAAATAGTCTCCACATATGTAGGTGTAACTTGGGTTGCCATGGGAACCATAGGTGCAGGGAGCTGACAACAGGCTTTCCACATTTTGTACTCATAGTAGTCATACAGAAGACCAGGAGATCTCAGTTGTGCTAGCAACCTCAGCCCGCTTCACATACCAATCCTTGGGTGGCTACGTAGTCTCTTGGGACCCTCCAAGAATGAGGACTAGAGGTCTGTATTGTAGAAGCATGGCTAGGCATTGAATGCATGAGTTGGAAAACCAAAAAGGCTGACTGCGTACAAAGACAAATCCGTGTAGGTCAAGTCTCAGGTGTCTTCAGGACAGTCATGGATGCACTGTCCTCTTCTCCACCAAGTTCTTGGCTTAGAAAACCACAGAAAGTCAATGCTGATGGAGCACTTTCATTAGAATCCAACAGATTTAGGAGACGTTGGGCATCGCCAGGTCCCAAACTAGCTTCCATAGCTTCATCATCTTCGATTCCGAATACACCAGTTCTTGCTGCAGCCTTAAGGATGCTGGAGATGGGGATTGCATAGGTGTTCTAGCCAGTGAAAAAGAGTGATCTCAATGCCGAGAGGTCGATATTGAGGTTGACATCGGTGCCAGGCGTTGAGGCATAGGCATCGGGGATTCCAGGTCCACAAGTTCTGGAGTCTCTGGGCAGAAGCCTCTGGTGCTGATTGGAGACTGGAAGGGGAAGGTGTTGCTTGGGATGCAGCCTCTGACTCCTCGCATCTTGGTCTTGCAGTCTTTTCACCATGTTTCTTGGGAGGGTGCTCCCCTCGACATCAGAGTCTCGGTGTCAAGACCTGTACTGCTTCCGATGTGAGAAGTCAGGAGGAGGCTTGGACGTCTTGAATGGCATACCAATGCTCAATGCCATGCCACTTTGAGTTGAGGATTTTTGTGTTGCAGTCTTTGCAAAGTTGCAACTTTGAGTTGCAGTCCTTGACACCGACGCTGTGCTCGATGTCGATGGCACAGGCGCGTTGACCAGTGATCGTCACCAAAAGACTGTTCCGAGTTAATCTTTCGTACTATCTGAGGTCGTTGCCAAAGTTTCTGTCCGTTTGGGTGTGTGTTTTTTTTTTAAAAAAACAAAACATTTGGAGTAAGATTGGTGGAATCTTGTCAGAGTCAAAAAGATTAAATCAAACTAATTGTGCTTTCTCCACAGAAGACAACTATCTAAACTGAGGGGCTATCTGTCTGAGGTGCCGACACAATAGCAGTCAGAAAGGAACTGAGGTGATAAGTGCCAGCCTGCCCAAATCAATGGAATGCACCACATGCAAGGGGCAGAGCTAGGCGCATTGAGGAGCTGGTCAATTCTGCCCGAATGGTCCTGTGCAGGTGCAGTACCTACTCTTATGAGTTCAACGGATCACAATCCAGATTAAGCGGTGCCTTCATATTGCTTAGGACTGTAGATATGCAAAGCTGCTATTTGCCCTACATAAGAACAGCCCTTCTGGATCAGGTCCAAAGCCCATCTAGTCCTGCATCCTGTTTCACAGGATAGTGAAACATAGTGGCCCACCAGATGCCGCTGGAAGCCTGTAAAGAACCTTTTTGCTACTGTAACTCTGGAGATATCGAAACTATGGCTCATGTATTCCTTTATTGTCAATTTTACCAAGATCTATGGCACAAATATATAATTCCTTTTAAAAATTGTCATCCAGGTTGTATGGACGCTTCTTATCTTGATTATCTTCTAGCTGACCAGAATGGTTTAATATCTTCTAATGTGGCTATGTTTTGTTGGTAGCCAGTAAGATTCTCCAGGAGCTCATTATGAATTCAGTTTAGCTGCTCCATTTTGAAGTTTAACTTGCTAATATTATATTACAGCTTTTATGGTTTACTCTGCTGGGCTTCTGTGTGTATATATATTATTATTGTACTGGTCTATGACTCTAATAAAGTATTTGAATTTGCCATTCTGTCCTGCTAAAGCAATTTTTTTCTAATCATATTCCCAGGCACTCTGGGCTCCTGTAAATCAAACAGTCACTAATGGTTTCGGAACAATCTTTCCCTTTTTAAAAATGTTACAAAGTAGTGCTGGGCATGTTCTATTATGCGCATACCCAGCACAGCATCCCTCCAGTGGTTGTTGCTGGTGTCTATCTTATGTTTCTTTTTTAGACTGCAAGCCCTGTGAAGACAGGGAGCTGTTATTTGTTTGTTTGTTTGTTTAACTGTATGTAAACCACTTCAAGAACTTTTGTTGAAAAGCACTATATAAATATTTGTTGTATTCATCGCATGTGGGGTGAGAGATAGGCCCACCAGAGTCTTACTGTGAACTGTGCAATATGCCCCAGAGTTCTCTGCAACATATGAGGATTCCATGGTTAATATACAAGAGCTTTTCAGGTGACAAATAGATGTAGAAGCAATTCCCCAAGGGTAGGAAGTTTGAAGGTCTGCTGCAATATAACCTGCTCAATCTCTAATTCCTATTTAAACAGTCACAATGAAGTTATTAAGTGGCCTGACTACAATCCAGTACAAACTCGTTGGTTAAAGGAGCATGGGAAACCAGGGACTTTTTAGAATACATTCTTTTTTAAAACCATTTAATCTCAAAGTGATTGGTTTATTTATCAGAATAAATGCAAAAGCTGGTAGCAGAGGGCGTATAAGGGAGATTTACACAATCACCATCCATGTAAATGGTTTCCTTACTGCTGCAGGACTGAGCTTTGGGGCCAGCAGGTATGTTTGGGGCCAGCAGGTATGTTATACCTGCTTTGGAGCCAGCAGGTATGTGTCATTGCTTGGCAATCTGTTGATTAATCTGCCTTGACAGTTAATGCTGAAGTAATGCAGATTAGTACAAAAGGAGGAATAGAGTTGGTTTATTGACCAGTGGTCAATAAAAGCAGTAAATCCAAATAGGCCAACTAATTTTCCTATGCCCTTCTCTACTGATATTTGGGAGTTAAAGGTCATGAAGTGCCCAAACTCAGCCTGTTACCTCCCCATGCAAAAGTTTTCCAATGGCACCCAAGTCAGCAAATCAGCAAGTCAGAGGAGGATGAGACTAATTCATAAAATCACAAACATACAAATTGAGCTTTCCATTTCATAATCTATACACACTTCCCAGGCCCTGCAAATCACTTATTCAGGTTCCTGTAGGTCTATTTATAAGTACAAGTTTATGACTAATACAACTGATATTCTCTTTTGCTTTAAATACTTACAGGATGTAATCCTGAGTTAGACTGCCATTTCCATTACGGACAAAACTATTTTCAATTTTTTTTATTAGCTTATAGAAACTTGATTGGCACCAATATCAAAACAAAAAAACAAAAAAACCCCAACAAAAACTCCCAATGCACATAGCTGTACTACCATGTATTACTTTGTAAGCAACACATTTTAAAAATAGATTTTAATTGGGTTAAATTTGAAGTGGCAAGCCATACACCAAATGATAGGAGAACTGAATTGGTATGGGGCAAAACTCTTTACCTACCTTTATTTGTGTTGGATGCTTGTCTGCAAATGAAACCAATTCTGAACACCATTGGGATACTATGTCAAAGGCTGGCACTGGCCAATCAAGACAAGAGGCACTGGAGAACTGATGTGATGACTGAAAAGATGATGGTAACAAACCCAGGCAGTTGGCAAGAACTGTAAATTCTTCATCTTCCTTTTAAGCACAAAGGAGGAAAAGTCACAAGTGTAAGAAACTCAAAAATGGAAACAAACCAAGAAGTGATAATAAGCAATGGTCTATGATAATGCATCTCAGGATGGAACATGCTGACACTTTGAATACATGAACTCACTTCTTCTGCAGACTCTTATAGCTTATACTTTTTATCAGGGGCAGCCCAAGGTTTTTGCGTTCCTGAGGCAAAGCACAAAATGCTGCCTTGTCTCATTACCCCCACTTAAGTCTTTAAAGGGAGCTTGTATTAAAGGGAAGACTGTTTGCTGGGAGTCTCTTCTCATCATCTTGGCCACCCTTTCAAGGCTCCCAAGGAGGCCAGGTAAGGAGAAGCAGCAACCAGCAGGCAGCCTCCTCAACTCGTTTCAAAGCCTTGCAAGGGTCAGATCAGAGCACCCCCATGATACTTTTGTAAGACTCTGCCAGGCAAGGAAGGAACAAGGAAGGTTGCCCTTTGCAAAGGCTTACCAGAGCCAGATTGGGAGCTTGGACTTCTGCAAGCCCTGAGAGTGCAGCGAGAGCCTCCCTTCTCTCTAGCTGTTGGTGGCAGCGGCAACCACCACTACTCTTGCTCTTCTTCCTTGCCACTCTGCCTGTTCAAAAGGCAGAGGGAAGCAAAGTTGGATCATCACTTCTTACTCTTCCAGTCCCTGTCCTCAGCCTTTTAAGCAGGCAGGAAGGGAGTGGAGAAGGACAAGGGCAGGGGCTGGTGCACAAAAAGCATAAAATGTTTTGGGGCTTGGTGCCAGTGGTGGACCCAGGCAGGGTGAGTAGCTAGAGGAGGTGACAGCTGTGGGCTCATGGAGGTAGCCAATCTGCTCTCTCTTATCAATACCTGAGGTGACCACACCATGCCTCATTAGCAGGGCACCCCTCACTTTTATAAGGCTTCAAACAGACAACTATCAAATTTCAATCTTTTTTTCTCCATGAAAAATCTTGCTCCGAATCTATATATTTCTCAGATATAGAACATGTTTTCTATAAATCTGTCTATTTTCTAGATAACCAAGTTGTTGAATAGGTGGTATAGCTTGGTGTCATAACTGTGTTATGACAGATGTAATAAATTAGCTTTTCATAGTACCTGACAGCTGGGTAACTCCCCTCCAAAGAGATGGTGCTGAAGAAGGCTGGTGATCCTGAGAAAAGGCAGGCAGAATTGCTGCAAATAAGTCTCTATGGAGGATGGGCACCAAGGATTAGTGCTGTCCTAAATTAGGGTTAAATTAAAAAAAAAGAGTAAATCCCAACTAGTGTAAAGTCACTCCTGAATACCAAACAATGTAATCTAGTTGTGCTATTAATGGGAAATCAAAAACATAAACTTCATAATCAGATTTTTCATTACCATGAACATAAGCTATGGTTGACAAATCAAATATGAAAAACTATACCATGGCTAGATCTTCAGTTTCTTCTTGCTCATAGATCTTCCCTTTGGAGAGTTCACTAATCACGTGATTCAATAATGCCTCCCAAGACTTTTTAGCATTGGAGATATTCTGTGATAAATAGAAAATTCATAATATTCATATGAAAATCAGTTAAAACAAAACAAAAAAGATAAATGCTGTCATCTCAATTTAGCACTTTCTTATGGATGCAGAAGCTCCAAGGCAAACTTGATTGATTGATTATGTGCTGTCAAGTCAGTGTTGACTTTTAGTGACCACACAGATTCTCTCCAGGATGATCTGTCTTCAACTTGACCTTTAAGGTCTCTCAGTGGCGCATTCATTGCTGTCGTAATCGAGTCCATTCACCTTGTAGCTGGTCATCCTCTTCTTCTCTTTCCTTCAACTTACCCCCGTTTTATGGACTTCTCAAGGGAGCTGGGTTTTTGCACAATGTGTCCAAAGTATGATAGTTTGAGCCTGGTCATTTGTGCCTTGAGTGAAAATTCTGGATTGATTTGTTCTATGATTCATTTGTTTTCCTGGCTGTCCAAGGTATCCTCAAAAGTCTTCTCCAGCCCCAAAGTTCAAAAGCATCAATACTTTTTCTATCTTGCTTCTTCAAAGTCCAGCTTTCGCATCCATAAATTGTCATGGAGAAAACCACTGTCCGAACTATTCTAATTTTTGTAGGTACAAACATGTCACGGCATCTAAATATCCCTTCCAAGGCCTTCATTGCATGCTTAGGGATCCCTTAATGAAGGAAGCCAGTCTTTTTGCAGCAATACCAGACAAAATGGAGTGGTGTGTGTCTGTATTGGAGCACACACAGCATTCTTGACTGCGGCAGAAGTTTACGGGGGGGGGGGGGAGGAGCAATGCACAGACCAACTTCATATGACAAAATATTAATGATAAGTCAACAATATAAATAGTTAGTTTTGAGGGGAAAGGACCCGTGAGGCTAAACACAGTTCAAACAGCATATCTGCTTGTAAAAAAAAATTGTTTCCAACCCCTACATTGTTATGATTGTGTGTTTCAAGTTCTTTAGGGACAGCGGCTGTAGCTCAGTGGTAATGCTTTGGATTCAGAAGGTCTCAGATTCAGTCCCTGGTATCTCCAAGTAAGGCTCAAAAACAGCCCTTTCTGAAATTTTGGAGAGCTGCTGCCAGTCAGTGTTAACAAACGGTTTGAATCAGTACAAGGCAGTTTCATATGTCCTAATGCCTTCTACTATGCTTGTTTATATGAAGAAGCCAGGTCACAAATATGCCATGTTTTAATTTAATAATATATTTCATTCTAGACAGCAGTTGGAACATTTTAAATATATGTTTAGATACAACCTGACCTATTCTACTATTTTTATTTTATCAGAGGTAAAAAACAGCAGGCTATATTTATCAAACTGACTGTGAAATAATATAAATTGGCAGCAGTGGTATCTACTTCTATTTTACTGTGTCTAATGTATAGCTGTAGACATTTCTGTCAATTCTTATCTCGTTTAGAGAAACAAACGCTGAATATAATGTGGAAGAAGTGATGCATCCGAGACTTAAGATTTCACAACGTGACAATCTGGCAGCTTCTATAAAATAAATTCTGTGGTGGTAAGAGCACAACACAACTTCAAATGCAGTTGTGGAAATAGTCTTATTATATATTAGTTCAACCAATAGAGCATCGAAGGCCACATATCACACACTGATATTACTCGCTCCTTTCTGGACAAATTAACCATTTGGGGGGCCGAACTAAATATGATTAACATCATATAGGTTGGCCCTGCATTGTTATGTTTTTAATACAAATTAGGACTGAACTCTCCCACCCACATTCCTGCCATGGATGCTATTTACGTTTTTTAAAATGCAGAGCTAAATAATGTTAAACATCACACCAAGCTGGTGCCAGAATGGGGCAGTCTTTTCTAGTATAGAATCTCCATTTGCTTTCCAAGCTGGGTCTTCTTGCAGAATAACACCAAAGACTAAGCTTCTAAGCTTGACTGCAACTCACATGTCTCAGACAATGAACATCAACAGTAATAGTATGACTAGAGGTAACTTCTAACCCATGAAGAACAAAAAGAAAATATAACTACCAGGGAAGAAGGTCATCCTAGCTAGACTCAAGTTCTCTTCCATGACTGGAAGGTGTAGATTGCCTTTCTCCTCTCCATCTTATTTTGCAATATGTTGACTGCCCCACTTCAACAATAATGAGAATGGAAACTTATGGGTAAACCAAATTTGCCTTTCTTTAGTGGTGCAACATTCTTCAGTTCTGGGATTATAATTTACAAAAGCAGTAAGTCTGTAGGGTGGAATTCTATCATGACAAACTTTTGAAGAACCCTCCTGCTAAAGGCATCAGCAAACAACACATCAATTCTTTGTAAAGATGTGTGAGGGAAACCAAGTTACTTACCTAATGACAGTATCAATGGAAAGGCAACTCATGCAAACTTGTGTAAAGACTGTTGTGATTCACCTAAAGGTTGTGTTTCACTTTAAAGACATATATGTCCTACAAATACTGGCTCTTAGCTACATTATATTGTTGGAGATTTTATTACATAATTTGTTTTATTAATAGTGTATTAGCAATAGCTATTGATAAGGAAGTAGCCACCTGATGGTGCAGCGGGGAAGTAACTTGCCTAGGGAGCAAGAGGTTGCTGGTTTGAATGCCCACTGGTATGTTTCCCAGACTATGAGAAACACCTATATCAGGCAGCAGCAGTGATATAGGAAGATGCTGAAAGGCATCATCTCATACTGCATGGGAGATGGCAATGGTAAACCCCTCCTGTATTCTACCAAAGAAAACCACAGGGTTCTGTTGTCACCAGGAGTTAACACCGACTCGATGGCACAACTTTGCTTTACTGATAAGGAAAGTTTTGACTTGACCAAAATTTTGTATAGGATTGAATAGAGATAGACATGTAGACCTGTGTCCACAAAAGTGACCTTGCAGAAGTTTGTGAGTCAGAAACTGTCTGAGTGGGAAATTTCATAAGTAAAGCAAACAGGTAGTGAAGTAACTTTGGCTAATGACTAAACGTTGGGGGGATTTCAACAGGGATACAGAAAAACAAAAACCTGCAGACATCCTACAGGTTGACATAGTGGAACATAACAAAATCTGGGAAATTCTTAGGAGCCGGTTATGTACAATACTCATGACTAGGTGAGAGGTCTAATGAAAAGAAAGTAAACAGCTATGACCATAGTTGGGGTAAAATAATGAAAATGGGTGGTGGATAAAGAAGGGAAGCTTGGTTTTGGTTCCTTACCAGTAATACTTTTATTAAATTGTACAGGGTTCTCAGATTTCACTGGAAGTCTGAGCACCTTCAGCTGGCTGAATTATCTTGTTTCTGCTGCATCCTCTGTTTGATTAGTAGTAAGTCCTAATAAACTGTTTGTAGGGAAACAGTAGAGTCTGATCATTTTCTTGTGTGTTATCAGAGTAAACATCTAGGAAGACTTTTTCTTCTAAACCAAAATGTATATTCTGAGGTTGTAGCCAAGCCCAGAGAGATACACTTAAATTATTTAAATAAAAACCTCACAATATGCCCTAAGTGGAAACCTGTCCCCCCTGCAGGAGGACTGTCTAAAGAACAAAACAAAGACCTTAGTTTTTCTTGTGTACTTGGTTCTGTTAACAAGGAAGCTAAGAGTCCTTCAGACATCCTGAGTGTGCAACTCCTTCTCTTTAGGGAGAAAGATTCTCTTCACAATCTCTTCAGAGCTGTGGAAAAGCAATGGGAATAAAGGAAAGTCAGTTCTAAGAACTACTTGTCCCTGTGAAAAAATATAGCTCCTTGTAGGCTGAAAAAGCATTAAGTTCTGAGATCCTATGGGTGAATGTATCTCTACCAAAAAAAAAAAAAAGCAGCTTTGATGTTCAGTTCTCTAGTGGAGAAGCAGCAAAGGACTTAAAAGAGATGTCTAGCTGGATCTGATAGAACAATATTTAATTTTCAGGCAAGACATCAATGGGGGGGGGAGATTAAGAAGAGATTCTCTCCTCAATGTGGGTGTTGTGAGATGGACCTTACCATCGCATGTCTACGGCAATAGCTAAGATATGATGTTCCAACATGCTGATCCAAAGCCCCCTTGCAAAAATTTCAGAACAAGTGAGTTGTTCTTAACCATTAATTTCCATTCTCAGAGATTTCATGGTAGGACAGTACTTGACCTTTGGCAAGTAACTCCACTTAACTCTTGACTTAACCTTCTCTTAACTCTCAACGCTTGACAAATTACAAAATGATTCCAAGAGGGGAGGAACTTCCCCACTCCTCCTACAACAGACCAAAGTCTGAAACTGAAAGCAAAACGAGATGCCCTAGGAAGAAAACTGCAAAGCTTGGCTAATGAACAAAGCATTTATTTATTGAGTAGTCAAAGCAGGTAACACCAACAACATAGAATACCAAGGTATGAACAGATCCAGTGGCATTTATTCTAACTGCTTCTGAACTTCCTGTTCATACTACCCTAAGAAGCAAACTGGCTCTACATTTACTTATTCTAATACAGCTCTGCAAAATGGGTAGCAAGACTGTTCCACCTTAGAACCTCTGAAAACATAATTTTTTACAATATGTAAAACATCTCATTTTTCCAGAAGTTCGGGGGGGGGGGCAGTCTGTGGAATTTCGTGAAGAGCCAAGCTGGACAAATCTGTCTCTACTTCTTTCCCTTGTTCCATATGCTGCTGTTCAGGGCTGGCCCTCCCACAAACTCTGGTGAGACTGTCACCTCAGTAGGGTCATCCCAGGGCACCTGCACCTCTGCCTCAGCTGCTGTCTCACCTGGTTGCCCCTGCCACTGCTCAGGCTCATCTTTGTTTCCCTAGTCAGCGGCTTCTAATGCCTCTGCTCTTCCTGACTGCAAGGGGTGGACACTTACTTCCTGTTGCTCCACTTCCCACAGGCAGGAAGAGAAACTGGAAGCTGCTGGTGAGGGAAACATCTGAGCAGTGGTGGCACTTGCTGCTACTCCCGAACCAAGTAAGGAGCAAGTTAAATGGGCTGGGCAGAAAACAAGAGAAAAATTGATGGGGCTTAGGGCAAGGACTTGCTGCTGTGAGAATGAGGGAAGATGGTGGCTTGGTGTGCTCCCTTAGAGGCTTGGGTTGAGCCTGCTGCTTTTGGAGCAGTTGCAGTTCCTGGATCTGTATTTGCACTTTTGTATGCTTCCAAGCATCCCCATGTCCCACGTCTGTGTCCCATCCTAGGGGTTAGGATGCTTGGGAAACCTCTGCTGCAATCATCCACCTGACCCAGGTAAGAATGCCAGTGTTGCCCCGACCTAGGGAAGCAATGTTTTGGTGACAAGCAGTCAGTCAAAAGGACTGAAGGTTCTCAGCTGCTGGCTCCTGGGTGACATAGTCCAGAGGGAAATAAGGTAGAAAGATTCACAGAGGAAAGGCTTCTGCTTCGACCTGCCCCCTAGAGGCGATGGGAAGGAAAAGCTAAAGGGATTTTTTTTAAAGTCTGCTGATCTGGGTAACTCTACAAAAACTTTGTTTCCTGTCCAAAAGACCAGGCAAGCAGTGTGCCCTCTAAGGCATACACATGCACACAATTTTTTTAATGTTCACTCAGTTAATTTTAGATCCCGCTCAAATTGAATCAGGAAGGCCCCACTCTGAATGCACATGCACACACACTGCCTCGATATACTGCTGCCCAGAACAAAACTCATTCCACACAAACACGAGAAATAAAAATTGAGATAACACTGAAGGCTGATCTGGGAAAGTGGGGTACTCTTGGTAAAGATGGATCCTGCATTTCAATCTGGAAGTAGTGCAATCTGTAAAAAGACTGCCTTCTGAACACTTGGAAAAGCATGTAAGACAGCTTTAAACTGCAATGCAGCACAATATCTCATATTCAGGTGGACCTCATTATCCGCAGGGGTTCCATTCTTGCCTGTAGGCATGAATATGAAAACCGTGAACAACAAAACCTTACCCCAATGGGAATCTAGGGGTTAGGTTCCTATATACACAAAGGCTAAAAATGGGTTGTGGGGGGAAGAGCATAAATAAAAGAAATAAAGTACTGAACTGCACCTTGCCCCTCAAGTCTCCAGCAATGCCCCCCAAACCCCCAATTCCTCCAATTTTCACAAAAAATCATGGTTTGGTTGGTTGGTTGGTTTTTTTAAAGGAGCCACAAAATGGTTCTGCACTGTAAAATGGTAGCTGGAAATTACATCGGAAGTCATTTCCTGCAACTCAAAAATGTGAATAGGTAAATTATAGCCTATTTTAATACTGCAGATAAAGAAACCATGGTTGTTGAAACCGCGGATAACGAAGGCCACCTGTATTTAAATTCCAATGAAGTCAAAGGACTTAAAACTTGCATAAACCAACAAACCTTTTTCAGAGCTCCTGAGTTCATCCAAGTCATTCTGTCTTCAGTGCTGCATTTAACAGAAAGTGCGACGAGAGCTTGTATATACAACAACGTGAAGAGTACCTTTATGATACAGGTAAAGTGTTCTATAAAAATACAAAAATGGATATCATCATTTTAAACGAAGTCCCAAAATTTTATAGCCCAATTGTATACTCTACAAATTTGCATATAATTTTCCCTGAAAGGAGTAATCCAAATCACAAATACACCACATGGCATTTTAATGTATGTTTAATTCCTTATAAAATATATCCCAAGAAAGTCATGCCTGTAAGACAAAAGCCTTACATTTAAACCTGCTGGCCTACATCTTTGTTTATTAAGAATTCTCTTTTATGAAAGAAACTGAAAAGGAATATTAAAACAATCATATGAAAAACTAAATCAACATCACACCCCACCCCATCATGGGGTGGGTGGGTAGGTAAACAAAGAATATTGGTGATAGAGATTAAGCACAATATTACTACAGATCTTATAAGGAATTAAATCAAAGCAGAGTGAAATGAAATCACAATATGCCTAAAACAAATCCATGAAGCCACAGGTTAATCCAAACATTAATATAAATAAAGGGCTATACACTGACTCTGTGGGATTTCCCCCCCCTTTTCTTCTTATAACTCAGTATCAAGAATGAAAACCAGCAGTGAGAAAAGAGTCTGGCCTCTCTCACCTCACATGCTAATTTAAGCATAATCATTACCATTACTTAAATCAATGTTTTATTGCTGCTGTAATGGTTCATTTTGTTTCTTGCTTTGTCATTACTGATCATTTGGATTGTGAGCCACCTCGAGCAAACTGAATGAGGTGGAGTGAGTGAGTGAGTGTGTACATACACACACACACACACACTCCACCACATTCAGTTTGACACACACACACACCAAAAAACCTCGCTATTTGCGGATTCAACATCCATGTTTTCGCGTACCTATGGGTATCTAATTGACACTCAGTTCTTTATCCATGGATTATTCGTGGGTGTCTAATTGACACCCAGTCTCTTTATCGGTGGATATTAAAACCCACATATCCACAGGGCTGGAAGTGACTGTGGAGATCACTTCCGGCTGCCATTTTGTAAGCATTTTTAAGCAGGGTGTAAGCAGGAGCCATTTGGTGGCTCATTTATTTTTTAAAAATGGTAGTTGTACTTTGGACAGTTCTGGTAGTCAAAACTAGTATAAAAAAGAAAAAGAAAGTTAAAAAAAAGAAAAGACTCAAGGCCTTCCATTTCAAGCCAGTGCAAAGTGTTCACTACTTTATAAACGAACTAGAATGAAATACTCAAGTTTAACTGGAGGTTATTCACACATGGCTTCAGGATAAATGTTGAGCAAATCCACTTCAAAGTACACTCACGGCATTGAGGGAAGCAGCCCCTCCCCTCTGCTCTCGGGTCTTGTTCTTGCAAGTCCACATGGCAGGTGTCAGTTTTCTCCTTCCTAGCCAGTGTGTGTGGGGGGGGGAGTTTCTGCAGAGTTGATCTGCATTTCTGAAGACAACATGCCTCTTATCATGCTAATGATTCTACGTCCCTGTCTCTCCCTGTATGCTCTGGCATTTTTAGAAAAAGTAACTTAAAACCAGCATTTTAAAAAACCGTAAATACCCTGAGATAAGCTAGAATTTGCATCACAAAGCCCAACTTGGGTGGGGGGAGCATCTGGTGGGCCACTGTGTGGAACAGGATGCTGGACTAGATGGGCCTTGGGCCTGATCCAGCAGGGCTGTTCTTACGTGGGTCCAAGGATCTCAAATGGACTTTGGAGGAAGTTTGGCTGGTGTGTGAATGCACACACTCTCTCCTGAAGGAGATTGGAGCAGAAGCCCTATCTGTAAAGCCTCCTGGAGTGCTAGCTTGAGTGTCCAAGCAGCCATCAAGGCCCTAACTAGTTATCCTGAGTGATCATTCCTTATATAATCTGCCCTGTTTATTTGCCATATTGGCTCAAGTCAAGTGAAAAGTAATGTGCAACACACTGAAAAATTCCGGGGCTAGCATTCATTGCAGAAGCTTAGGTCTATAGACCTGAAAAGTAATGTGCAACACACTGAACAATTCTGAGGCTAGCATTCATTGCAGAAGCTTAGGTCTATAGACCCGAAAAGTAATGTGCAACACACTGAACAATTCTGAGGCTAGCATTCATTGCAGAAGTTTAGGTCTATAGAAAATCTCGCAAACAAATATCATTGGTTATATACCTCTCAGAGACTTATAGCCTTACCAGGACTCTGAAAAAACACTTTCAGATAAAGTCACTTAAAACCACTCAGCAAATTCTGTTTGGCTGCCAGTAAATACCAAGCTAAATGTCATGTGCTGGAAGGCTACAACTTCGATAAATAACGCTTGTTTAGTAAGTGAAATAGGAAACAGAACAGCTATTTCAATTAATCTCAAAATGGTCACTTTGCCAATATTTCACTAAATCTTTGTTTACAGAGGGAAAACTGAAGCCCCAAACTTCAGAACAAATTAGCAACCAAATGTCCAGGGAATCTGTGATTCTACACAAGGAAGTAATATATTGAGTCAATGCGGATCAGAACCTCAGATGTGGCCTAACTGCTTATGTTGCTGGATCTGCATCTGGGACCACAAAAGATGTTTTCATTTTGGAAAGCAGTTTTGCTATCTGGTGACTGCTTATGATTGCAACGGACTAACTGGTAATTGAATATTTATTGTTTAGTATTGGTCCATTGTTGTTTTTTTAAGTGTCTTATTGTTGTATTTTACCATCAAGAATTACCTATTAATTTGTGGAAAATTATAAACACATGGAAATAGCAATTCCTTTCTCTGGGCTAATCTCATCCACTTTCCTCCATTCTCTTTCACAAAATGTGTTTTCTAGATTCTCTTGTCTTCCTAGCTCTTCTATGAATACTTTTAGGCATGTTTTGAACTGAGATATCCAGAACTGTACTTCAAATGAGGTTTGAATGATGTACAGTAGAACAGGATTCCCCATTCTCTGAAATGACATTTTTGTTGGTACAAGGCTCAAGCGCCACTGGCTTTCTCAATGGGCCAGTGCAGAATTCAAATGAGGTGCTGGCTCCCTGTTAACCAACTGGAAGTCTGCCTCATAAACATGGTCTCCCTCCATTACCCACTCTCTGGGGCAAATTCCCCTCTATTCCCATAACCTGTCAGCAAATCAGTAGCAAAAAACCCCATAGCAACATTATATAACTGTGCACTGTGGAAAGAAAGGAAAAAACCCAACCTCTATTTAGTCATTATACAGTTTAAATTTGTATCGACCCTGCCCATCTTCCACTAAAACTAAAACAAAAACCCAAACAGCATACTAAGTCTCTTTAATACCGCAAAAAACCCTTTAGGTTGCACAACAGATGTATGCAACCCACAGAATACTTCTGTCATCTTACCCTTTAAGTCCCCCATTTATTCTTCTGACTGCTCTGTCCTCTAGCATGATGTTTCCCTAATATGAAAGACTTAATTTTTGCTCTCTCTCTCAAGGTGGATTTAGATCAATTTTTCCTCTCAGAATGAAGCAGCTGAACAGCATAATGGCATTTTCTTTGCCTTAATCAATGCTAGATTGAAACAGATAACCAAGGCCATTGAACAGTTAATAAGATAGTTAATACAATTCCCAGGGCTTTGCTCAAAGGGCAAGAGATGCTATTTGGACACTGCTTATTAAGTGCTAATTTTCTCAAGGAATATAACGTAGCTACTATTTTAAACAAAAGGAGCTTAGTACAAAGGACAATTTGCCAGATTAAATTCCTGAACTAGAGAGTATAAAATTACCCTAGAGATATTAATCAGATATCCCAAAGACTTGGAACCAGAGTAATATTTTTCCAAATTGCAAGTAATGCCAGAAACAGAGTGTGTGTGCATGCGTGCATACATCACATCCCTATGGCAACTGATGTAGGAGCTCGCTCGCTCTTTTTAGTCTCCCCACCTCCCCAGTATTGGTTGGGGAGCTCTTTGGTACAAGGACAGTTTAGGTTAGGGGGTGTGCACAAAACTGTCTGGCCTAGTTCGGTTCTAGTCCGAACCAGATTCAAACCAGACCAGGCTAGCTCGGTTTTGTCCCTCATCAAACCCCTGCAGGTTCAGGGGGGGCGGGGGGCAGGTCGTGAGCCATTTGCAGTTAAAAACTTTTAGTACTTACCCCCAGGATTATCTGAGGCCATGGGGTGTGGGTGTGGTCTGCAGAGGTTCCCCCTCCCCCCACCAGCCTTCATTATGCCAAAAACCGTCCAGTTTGCGCATTCTTCCCCCTCATGGGGGTCATTTTGGAGGCCGCCACACATGCGCAATGGGCCTCTGTGTGGCCTGGGTCATGGCCAGAGGTGGTTTGGCTCAACCTCAAACCTTTGAACTGAACCAGTTTGACAATGAACCCGTTTGACATCGAACCAGTTTGCACATCCCTAGTTTAAGTCACTCTATAAAGCTGCATGGGCAGCAATGGTGGAATAAAATTACTAACATTGTATCTGACGACCAAACAAAACTTTAAATTCCTTCATCTATAGCAAGGGTACTCAATCCCCAGATGTTGTTGGACTATAACATCCATTATCCCCAGCTACAAGGGCCTTTGTTCATGAGAGCTGAAGTTCAACACTATCAGGGGACCCAAGGTTGAAAAGGCCTCACGTGGCTTTTCAACCACATCAAGTGGGGGTAAAACCTTTGCCCCCACTTTCACAGGCAGCCTACATAAGCAATGTTTTACTGAATTCTTTTAATATCCCTACACAACATTTTCATATGCATGTGCGGCGGCCTTCAAAATGACCCCCATGAGGGGGAAGAATGTGCAAACTGGGTGGTTTTTGGCATAAGGAATCCTTTGCTATCTAAGGTTTCATATGTTGTATTCTGTTTGTTAGGGAAACAACATGCTGCATTATATTCATCTGCACTTTTCACAGCATGTTGTTGTCGTTATACATTTTATATCCCGCTCTTCCTCCAAGGAGCCCAGAGCAGTGTACTACATACTTAAGTTTCTCCTCACAACAACCTTGTGAAGTAGGTTGGGCTGAGAGAAAAGTGACTGCCCCAGTTCTTTAATAGTTGTGGACAAGAGGAAAACATGGCCATTCAACTTTTCTCATCTCTGAGAAGATGAGACATCTGCAAAAATGTTATTTATTTTAATAGGGTACAGGAGCTCTGCCCTCCTTTTCACCCTTGCACCACCCAAATCACACTTCTACTTCCCTAGTGGGTGTCTGATCACAGGTGCTCCTTTGGTGAGGAAACGTTTTCTTTGATTCTATAGATGTGTATGCTGCTCTTCTGTGGGCAACATCCAGATTATTGTTATTATCATCATTATTATTTTATTATTTACATTTTATATCCCGCTCTTCCTCCAAAGAGCCCAGAGCGGTGTACTACATACTTCAGTTTCTCTTCACAACAACCCTGTGAAGTAGGTTAGGCTGAGAGAGAAGTGACTGGCCCAGAGTCACCCAGCAAGTATCATGGCTAAATGGGGATTTGAACTCAGGTCTTTCTGGTCCTAGTCCAGCTCTCCAACCACTACACCATGCTGGCACCAAACAGAAACAATGGTAGAGGCATCATTTGGGAATGCCTTGGGGAGAAAAAGACTGGAGAGTGAGAAATGGTGTGAATGCAGATGAAGCAGTAAGGCCTTCAAAAGGTGAGCATTCCAAAGAAAGTACCAAAATGAAGAACACGGTTTCTGTTTTCAGTGATACAGTTTTCTGTGAAAGGGGCTGATTCACTTTGTCCTTCTAGAAAATTGATTTTCATATCTGTGATACTGTTTATATTAATATTATACGATAAGACTATAGCCAATAAATTGGTCAGCTAGTTCAGTTCAACTATTGGCCTTAATTGCCAGGTCATAATGCTGAAGCAACAGCAGAAGCTACTACTGGCAGGGATGGGACTCTAGATCTAGTATTTTACTCTGGAATGCTTATTAAACTTTGCCCAATGCGTAAAATACAAAGAGATGCACACTCTCTCTGTATATTATAGAGGGGGGAAATATTTGAATCTAATCAAACTATGTATTAATTTTTGTTCTTTAAGAAAATTAATATCCCATCTTTCCTACCATGAGAAAATTCAAGGGAGCTTACAAATAAGATTCATACAACTAAAGTAACATAATTAAAACAAAAAAATTAAAGTAGAAAGCCAGTCACAAACTAGAGAACCAGGAAACCCCTCCCCCTGAAAATAACTTGCTAGAGGCCTGCTGATAAACTGGGGTAGTTAAGATATCAAAAAGTAGGCAGATTTGGCATCAAGCACATCTCCTGGGGCAGGGTGTTCCACATCTTGGGGACCTCTACTGAAGAGGCCCTGTCATTCTCTACTGCTAGTGCATTCTCTACTACTTGCCTGCATGCAAGAGGCCCTCCCCAGCTGATCATGAGTGGAAAGATTCACACTGTGGCAGGGAGAGTGTCTTTTAGATATGCTGATCCGAAAGATTTTTAAAGGAATGAGCACTTAGAATTGTGTCCAGAAATGGCCCAATAGCCAATGCAGTTGGTATAAAGGAGGTAGATGCTCCTGAAAACTAGGTCAGTCAGAACTTTAGGAGCTGCATTTTGTACCAACAGCAGTTTCTGAACGGTCTGCACAGGCAGCTCCATGTGCAGCACATTCATTGCAGCCGTCCAAAAGAGATGAGACTCAGGGACAGGTGACTGCAGACAAGTCCACTCTTCTGGGGAAATGCACGATTGGCTCACCAGCCAGTTTTAGATATAGCCCTGGTTAGACTCAACCCAACTAAATTATTAAGGCTTTTCTTCACCTGAAACATGTGTGATCTTTATGCAAAGGGAACTACAGCCTCTTTACATAGCCAATTATGCCTTTTAAAGGAGCACACATGATGTTAAAAAAAAATCACATTTGGAGGCAGCAGCATGTCAATTTTAAGTTATAATTCAGAAGATTTTGTGTTCAAGGAAAAAAAATGCTATTTTGCAATGCTTACAGTAACACTTTTTCACTACAAGCGAAGCAGGAGCGAGTATTTTCTGTCTTTGATTTTGGTAAGGAATTAGGTCAGCATTTTAAACTCATAACATTAAAAGCTTTAAACCTGACAAAATAAGCAGTGTTAAGTAATTTCTACTTCAAAAAATACCTTAGGATTCCAATAAATTACACTTGAATTTATAGATAGCAACGATTACACATCATATTACAGTAATTATCTGCTGAGTGTGACACAATTGCTACAATCTGAGCAGTTAAATCAAAATACATTTATTCTCTTTCACCCTTATGCACTCTCAGTTCACTATGAAATATTAAGCATTCCCACTATAACAAAATAGTGGTCAATAGCGGGGAGAGGTGTGTGTCAAACAAGAGAACCTCCCCTCCCTCTCCCACAACTCAAGAAATGTAATAGTAATTTTCGGACTTTGTGGTTTTACCATATTATTGTCTGATAAAAGGTGAGAAGATAGTAATCATAAGCTTATCAAGCCACAAACAAGAATTTGGGTTCAATGCACTGTTGCCTCCAACAGGGATTCCCAAATGTTGTTCACTACAACTCCCAGTATCCCTAGCTGCCATGGCCTTTGGCTGGGAACTATGGGAGTTGTAGTCAACAACATCTGAGAATCCCTGTTAGAGGGAACACTGGTTCAATGCCAATTTCTAAAGAGAAGGCAAAGCCATTATTTGAGCACATACAGTGGACAAGGTCTGATTTGCTGTGCTTTTAAGAAGCTAACCAGAAAAACAAACAAGGGGGAGTTCGTTCATGTACTTTTGCAACATACCTTTGTGCAGTGGCTGTGGCATGGTCAAAATTTGGATGAGCAAAAGGGATGAAACATCTCTGTAAAGCACAGGAACCTCTGGCTGTTCTTCGCTACACATCCTAAAAAAAAAAATGGAAATAATCACCTTTAGCATAATAATTTCTTTATAATCAGAAAGAATCCTGATGCAATACTATTTGATTATAAACTGACCAAAAAAGATTAGTGTTTGTGAAGCAGCAGCTTCACTATTAAATTAAAAAAATCAGGAGCTCAAATCCTCACCATTAATTACAATGGACCGAAGTATTACTGTATTTACCAGAATCCAAGACTACAGTAGTTCTTTTTCAAGTTCTTTGATGTTAGAAAACAGGGATTGTCTAAAATCCAGAGGCTTCTTTCTTTGGGGTAAATACAAGTATAACCTGTATTTTTAAAAGCAGGTTGTCTTCAATTTAGAGTCATTTTCTATTTGGGTCAATACCATTATTGAAGGGTTACCTTGTCGCTCATTTACGTCAAGCACCAAAGCACATTAAGGACTTAAACTTCTCTTATGATATAAAATCAATTAAAATTAATTTAAAGCCTGAGAAAAGAGATTCATCTTAACGGTCTTTTTAAAAACAGCCAGAGATGGAGCAATTTAACAGATTTTTAAAATATATATAAATAAACAGGTTGCTTACCTGTAACTGATGATCTGGTAGAGATCTGTCGACATCCATAAGAGGGTACTACGCCTGCACAGGGACCATGCGGTAGCTATGCCGAAGCTTGTCGAGGTGTCCTGGCCATGCCCCCACGCTCTGCACGTGCTATTTAAGGGCGGCCAGGACGCACGTTCTCAGTTCTTGGATGACCGCTGCCAAGGTGACGACCATCGAGGTGAGTTTGTGAAAAGGGTTTATATATACACACACACACACACACACACACACACACACACACACACATATATACATACGCAAACACACAAACAAGATCTTTGTGGAACAAATGCTGCACACCTGGCACAGTACTGCAGCGGGGTGGGAAGGGAGGGTCTTATGGAAGTCGATGGATCTCTACCAGATCATCAGTTACAGGTGAGCAACCTGTTTATCTGGATCAAGATCCATAAGAAGTGGGTGTTTGGCAAGCTCCAGAAAGGAGGAGGGTGCAGTAGCAATTAGGGTAACACCCTTTTTGAAACACTTCTCCCAACGTTAACCTCTGCAGCTGAGTGAACGTCTATGGCATAATGTTTAACGAAGGTAGTCTCGAAGGACCAGGTTGCTGCTTTGCAGATGTCCATGAAGGTCACTCCAGAAAGGTGTGCAGCCGAGGAAGCGTGAGTCCTGGTAGAATGGGCTTTGATGGCTTCCGGAGGAATTCGGTTCTGAAGGTTATATGTGAACAGTATCAGGTCCACTAGCCATCTGGATAACCGTTGACGAGAGATGCAGGTGCCCCTGGAGGAGCCTGCATAGGCCACGAACAAGTGTACCGTGTTGCAAAAGGTCTTTGTCCGTGCCAGGTAAAACAGGAGTACCCTGCGCACATCGAGAGAGTGCATGGATCTTTCCAGAGTTGAAGATGGGTTCCTAAAGAAAGTCGGGAGGACAATGTCCTGGTTCAGATGGAAACCCGAGACTATCTTAGGTCGAAAGATAGGGTCCATGCGCATCAGGACCTTATCCTGGTAGAATCGAGTGTATGGGGGGTCGCTCCTCAGAGCCACGAGCTCACTCACACGTCTGGCCAACGTGATGGTGACTAAGAAAGCGGTCTTCCAGGAGACTAGTTTTACAGGCGCTGTTGCCATGAGCTCGAATGGCGATTCAGTGAGCGTGGAGAGAACCAAGGAGAGACTCCAAGGCTCTACAGGCGGTTTAACGGGAGGATAGACTTTAGCCAAGCCCTTCAAAAAAGCCTTACTTTCTGGGTGAGAAAAAAGGGTTGTGCCATCCGAACCAGGGTGACGTGAGGACAAGGCAGCCAGGTGAACCTTCAAAGAAACATTAGCCAGGCCTTGGGCCTTTAACGAGGAGAGGTAGGAGTTACACTTGCTTGACAGATGGATGCTGGGGCAAAAAAACCCTGGTTCTTGCGTAGTTTCGGAAACAGAGCCATTTACTAGCACAATTTTGCCTAGTGGACTCTTTCCTGTGATTTAAGAGGATTTCTTCCAAAATCCTACGCGCCACACGGTCAGTCTCAGAGTGTGTACGTCCGGGTGGAGAATGAGGCCGTCGTCTTGAGATAGCAGATCTGGTACTCATGGAAGACGCCGGTACCTGTTCAGGGACAGTCTGCGTAGCTGTGGAAACCAAGGCTGCCTTGGCCACCATGGCATCACTAGGATACAAGGGACGGGATTTGCTAGAAGACGAGCCACCACTCTGGCAAATATTGGTTGGGGGGGGACATGTATGGTAATTCCTTTATCCAGTCCAACTGGCAGGCATCCCCCAAGGACAGTGGGTCGTGTCCCACTCTGGAACAGAAGCGGGCACACTTCGTATTCAAGGCTGTTGCAAACAAGTCCATCGTCGGTTGAAGCCACTGGTCGAAAATGGGGGTGATATACTCTGACTTGAGTTCCCATTTGTGGGGCTTGTCCTGGAGGAAAACCCGGCTGAGGTCGTCTGCTAGGACAATGTCCAATCCCTTGATGTGGACAGCCATAGGTGAGACCCGATGCCGGAGGCACCAATTCCATATTTGAACAGCGAGGGCGCACAGGCTGCGAGACACCGTCCTGCCCTGGCGGTTGATGTAAGCCAGAGTTGTCATGTTGTCCAGTTGAACTTGAACAGACAAGCCCTGGAGGAGCGGTTGAAAGGCTTGTAGTGCAAGAAAAACCACTAGCAATTCGAGAAAATTGATGTGCAACTCGGCTTGCTTTGGAGTCCACTTCCCCTGAGTTCAGTGGCGGCCACAATGTGCTCCCCATCCTTGAAGGGAAGCGTCTGTCGTCAGCGAGACTGACGGAATCGGGGTTTGAAAGGGTACGCCTTCAAGGAGATTCCCTCTTTCCTTCCACAAGGTGAGTGAGTCCAGGATCCGGAACGGGATCTCTAAACGTTTTCGCTGGCTGTGTCTGGTCGGGTGGAAGACAGACAGGAACCACAGCTGCAATTTCCTCATTTTCAAGCACGCAAAGCGGACAGTGTTGCAAGAGGCCATTAGGCTCAGGAGACATTGAATTGTATGAGCCGTTTGAACAGAGGATTGCTGGCATAGATGCACTAGGTCCCGGATGCGTACATATCGCTCTTCTGGCAAGTATGCCCTTTGGCTGTTTGTGTCCAGGACTGCGCCTATGTACATGGTCACTGGGACAGGGTCCAAGTGAGACTTCTTCCAGTTCACCTGGATGCCCAGGTCGCAAAGTAGGTCCAATACACAGCGGATGTGCAAAAGTAACTCGCCTTTGCTCTTTGAGGTCAAGAGCCAATCGTCTAAGTATGGATAAATCGAAATCCCCAGCGTCCGTAGGTGGGCAATCACTGGGGCCATGCACTTTGTAAAGACCCTGGGGACTGGGGACAGCCCGAAGGATAATACATTGTATTGGAACACTTGGGTTCCTACGGTGAACCTCAGGAACTTCTGGTGTTGAGGTCTGATGCTGACGTGGAAGTAGGCGTCTTTGATATCCAGCGTCACAAGCCACTTTTCTCCTTGTAGGAGAGGAAGAATTTGTTGCAATGCCATCATGCTAAACTTCCGGACACTTACAAACTTGTTTAAATGGCGGAGGTCCATAATGGGACAAATTCGCCCGTCCCGCTTGGGGATTTGGAAGTAGCAGAAATAGAAGCCATTCCGTCCGTCCGCCCACGACACTAGGGCTAGTGTCCTTTTTCCAGTAGTTCCTTTACCTCTTCCTGTAAGGCACTCGTTGAAGGAGTGAACCTCATTCCCGTGAACCGTGGTATTGTCCTGAATTCAATGGCATACCCAGAGGATATGATCTTCAGGACCCAGTGGTCTGATGTTATGTGGTGCCATGTGGGGGCATGGCTCACCAGTCTGATGTAATGTGGAGGTGCAGATGATGGCTGAACACCTGCAGGCAGGGATGGGGAGAGAGGAGGTGTCAGTGAGCGGACAGATGGCTCAGGGACACTTCTGGGCGTTGGTGGATTTGTGCTGAGCTTGGCCAGATTTTGATTTGGCCTGAGTTTCTTCGCTCGTACTGGGTGTATGGTTTGCGGTAATCTCGGCAGTCCTGGCAATGATATGGTGGTCTCTGCCTCTGGAAGGAGGAGTGGAACCGTGGTTGGTAGGACGTCGAAGTGGAGGCTTGATTTGTAAAAGAGTTTTTGCCGTAAATTTCAATTTTTTTAGTTGCTCCATCATTGAGTCGGTTGCCTCGCTGAAAAGGCCAGAGCCATCAAAGGCCAACCCTTCTATTTTTCCCCGCATATTGGGCTGTAAATTGGAGCGCAGCCAAGCATGTCTGCGAAGAGTGATTGCTACCGTCATTGCCCGGGACTCACTTTCTGCCAAGTGCTTGGCGATGCTAAGCAGCTGTCTGGTCAGGTCACTAGATCGTTCGAAAGTACGGCAAAATTTTTCCCGAAATTCATCTGGGGGCAAAGTGTCGAAGTCCGTAAGTAAGGTTTCCCAGATGCTGTGGCTATATTTAGCTGTACAGGCAGAGTAGTTGGCCACCTTGATAGAAAGACGGGAGGTTGAGTACACCTTCCTGCCCAAGAGGTCCAATTTCCGACTCTCCTTGTCAAGTGGCACTGTATAGCGCTTTCCAGTTTTAGATGTAGAGGCGCAGTCAATTACCAGACTGTTAGGTGCAGGATGCTTGTGAAGGTAGGCATTATCCTTGTCCTGGATACGGTACAGGCTTTCAAGGCATTTAGATGTTGGGGTGGAGGTGTGAAGCACCTCCCAGGCGCACTTGGTGGCCCGCGTTATAACAGGAAGCATTGGCAAAGCAACGGGCACTGTTGATTGGGTCTTAAGCATGAAATTATAGACTGGGTCATCTATGGTGGCTAGTTCTGAGCGAAGATCCAGTCCTAATGCCTCAGCCATAGCCCGCACATGTTTGTGATACGTCTTAAGCTCTTCATTGGGTGACACATAAGTGGCAGGGGCCACATCAGTCGGTGGTTCTACAACAATTTCTTCTTCTTCCTCCTGGTCTGATTCAAAATTGGAGAAACTACAATGGTCAGAGTGAGAGGCAGACGGTGAGGCAGGTACTATGGTTTGGGTTTCTGCAGCAGTCCCATGATAGACAGGGACATCCATCTGGGTGGACACTGAATGCGTCCCAATGGATCTAGTCTGTGAGGCTTGGTGTGCCAGAGTAGCGGTACTGGTCTGGGTGGAGACTGCGGTGCATTTTGGATGTGCGATCACAGGCAACGGTGCAGGCAGAGGAAGCTGAGACACAGGCTTCCATGGTCTGGCTGAATCACATGCGTAGGGAGCTGCTGATGAAGATTAACCAAAACGCTGGATTGACCCCGTGTGGGTGAAACCGCATGTGTGCCATGAGAGAGGGCTCTGCAGGTGGGCTGCTGTAAATGTAGATGATGGACGAGCGAGCGATGATGCAGGCTCTGGCGGCTCCGCTTCTGGAAGAAAACCCAAAAATGTTGACGTTGACGGAGTGTTCGATGTCGAGTGCAGCAAAGTAAGGAGTGCATTTGACTCCATCAGAACAAGAGGTACTGCGGGATTGACACTTTCGCCAGTATCGATGTTGAAGGTCGGCGGTGGTGGTCAGCATCTAGGGGAGACTTGCCTGGATACAGAGACCACTGGCGTATGAAGCGTCGAGAGAGAAAGGGCCATTGTCCTCAGCGTGGATGGAGAAGAAGAGGCGATTGGCGTCGGAGAAAGGGAAAGGGCTCTTGGAATGGTAGCAGCCGGCTCTGAAGCCGTGCTCGTAGGCGGCTGTGCTGGGATCGAAGCCTCGGCATTGATCGAGGACAGCGGCGCGCAGGTGGTATCGTCAGGCCCCGGAAGCGGGGAGCGAATTTGCATGCTCGAGGGGGATGGAGTACGTTCTACCATCAGGTTGATAAGATTCTGACACTTCCTGTTCAGTGTCGAGGGGTGATCGGTGTTTTTGCACTTCGAAGGCATCGGTATCGAGGGGAGAGCAGCCTGCGACGCCGAGGTCAATGCCAAAGACTGTTCCTCCTTGTGCGTTGATATCGGTTCCCCCCTAGATGTCGATGTCGAAGGGGGTTTCAGTATCGATGTCAAGTGCGATGTTAGATGAAAGGTCGGTGTGGAGCTTCGTTTCTCGGGTTTACTCGGAACAGCTTTGGAAGGACGGACCGGACTGGAAGTTGAGGCTCGTCGGGGTCGCGATTTAGATTTATGCGAGGTCGATGTCGACGGAGGAGCCGAGGAGGACTTAGGAGGGGTCCTTCTCCCTGACACTGAAGGGCAAGGCATCCCTGGTGTCGAGGGGCTCAGCATGTCGTCATATATAGCTGTGCGAAGACGAAGCAGGCGGTCTTTTCGGGTCTGCTTGGAAAAAGACAGGCATATCCTACACGTGGCGACGTCATGCTGTTCTCCCAAGCAGATGAGACATAAGTCATATAAATCCTTAGAGGGGAGTTTTGCCTTACAGCGCTCGCACCTCTTAAAGGATTTCTTTTCGTCAGCCATTTCACCGCGAGAGAGTCGAAGGATCGTCAGCCAGTCAATTAGTCAGAAGAGCCAGAAGAGTCCGTCAGCCAGTCCGAGTCAAGGAGGAAAGCGTAGATCGTCAGCCAGACCGTGCTAAAAAACCGAATAAACAAGTCCGTGGGAGAAAAACAGGGTCACAAACTCCAGAGAAATACTAGGAACTTCCCGACTAGCGGCAGACCGAGGTCCTATCGCAACGGCGGTTGGGAAAGAACTGAGGAACGTGCATCCTGGCCGCCCTTAAATAGCACGCGCAGAGCGTGGGGGCGTGGCCAGGACACCTCGACAAGCTTCGGCATAGCTACCGCATGGTCCCTGCGCAGACGCAGTACCCACTTCTTATGGATCTTGACGGATCTCGACCCAGATCTGATTTTTCAGATTAGAGAATGAACCAAAGTGTATTGTGTTCACATGAAGAGTCTGCAGTTCTACACCAGGCTGTAATCAGCGATCCTGACAATAACAGTTGCCCAACTGTTTTTATCCAGGACCGAATTCTCCTTCAATCTGGGGATAAACTGGTAAAATAGCATTTCTTGAAAATGTTAAAATTATTTGCTGCCACCGTTGCCGATATACCCATATTCTGCTATTGACTTTGTTACAGTATTAAGTATTTGGACTTTATATATTATTGGTTATATATTTTGTTGATTTTAAGTCATCACTTCACTTGGTTTATTACAAGGTTAACACACAGCTTAACATAGAAAATCCTTCCATAGAGCTGTACTTACTGCAAATTCTTGTCATGCATCAACTGTGTTAGCTTCTTCCATGGGTTGTAAGCAGAATCAATGCTGTAGAGTCGCATGTGCATAGCCAACACATGAAATAGCTGATCTGAATTGGCAAGTGGAAGAAAATAGCCAGTGAGATGATGATTTGGTTAAATGGAACTAAGATATTTCAAATTTCTTTGCAATAGTTTGCTTCTTGTCCAGATGTTTCAATTATTATATTTCACTTATTACCAGTTGTTAACACATGAACAGCCCAGTCCTTTGCTGTTGTTTTTGCATGTGCAAAAGAGCCAGTATCATGTACTGGATAGTGTGCTGGACTTGGACCAGGTAGACCTGGTTTGAATCCTGGATCAGCCATGAAGTAAACAGAGTGATCTTGAGCTAGACACTATTTATTATCTTAATGTGCTGTACCTCATAGGGTTACTGGGAGACTAAAAACTGAATTATCCCATATATCTCACTTTGATCTCTTTGGAGAAAGAGATAGGACACACATGTAATAAAACAAAAAAATAAGTATATACTGGAATAGCTCAAGTGCCATCAATATAAAGTGTGGCACAGCCCCTTCCTTCAGGCTTGTGGGTAAAACAGGGATGCTCCATACATGCCAGGCAAGGGCTTATTTAGGGTTTTATCACCAGAGAGTCAATAATAGTGAAGAGTGAATTGCTGCATTCATTCAGAAGGCAAAGTGTCAGAGTCCATTGCCTAGAAGAGTTTAGAATTGAGCTATAGATTTTATTTTGGTTATGGAGGCTCTTTACTGCACTAACAGTGCAATTTGATAAATGTTTACTCAGAAGTCCAACCAATTTCAGTTGGATTTGCCCCTCATAACCAAGATATTTAACTCAAAATTAGACAGAACACTGACAAAAGTTTTCTAGGCACTCAAAAATGTGAATATTGACTCAGAATAATTCAGACCAATTAGACAGATTGTATCAGCTTACCATGTACTTTAATGGCAGAAACTAAAAAGCTGGCTACTTTTCTTGTAGGCCTTTTATCGGCTAATTTAAAAAGTTGCACAGAATGCCAAAGACTTCCCAGGGTAACCCTCGTAAATATGCACAGGATTACAGTCTACCTCTTGGTTGAAAAATATGGCCAAAACATAGTTTGGTCATTGTGATGGCTTTGTGCTAACATATGCTTTCTTACACTCCCTGGCTTGTATAAACCATAATTTGCTGTGCTGTCATCAAATCAGGCAAACAAGAACTAGAAGTCACAAAATGAGCAAGCATAAAAGCTGTTCACTGTCTGGTCATTAAGCCTGAACCAGGCCAACTTGTTGGGGGGCGGGGAATAGTTCAGGTACACAATATTAAATATATTGTGAATATTATATTAAGAACTATATTAAGAATAGAAACCACCAGTTAACATTGCCCATACCACCTTTAGAGGATGATGATAATATGCAGATACTATTAAAATACAGTTATTACTGTCTCTCTTTTCTATATTATAATTATTGTTGTTGTTTGTTTCAACATTCTTAACATCAATGCAGTCAAATGAGAACAGTGGCAAATCAAATTTCCAGCAACAGTTCTTTGCTATTTCCCACAATTTGAGCCTACCAAGTTATCATTTAAGTAAAGTAATTTACAAGGACATTGAAAAGAGCACGGGGCACAATCCTGTCAAAATTATGTGAATGCTTACCTCTACCACTAAATTTGAGATGTGAAGGATTCAGCTTTGACAGAATTGCAAGCATGGTAACTACCTACAATGTCAGAGTTTTCCCAAGTTATCATCTATATAGATCGTGCTGTGTATAAATTGCCTCTCATCTAATACAAAGATGCGGCAGTTCAATGCAGCGAGCAGAGAGTTTCTTCTACTTGGGGATTCTGCGAGTCCAAATTAACACTTTAGAAAAAGTCATTTCATAATGGGCTAAATAAAACATCACTGCTGAGGCCTTTTCTGGACCCCCCAAACCAGGCTGATGGATGCTAGCATTAAAACAAAAACATAACCTAGCTGGAATTACTCTATCCTTCATAATTTTTCTCTTCTGTTTAAGCCTGGCATCTATTCTTTCAATGCAAGCATCACCATTAGAGTGGCCCTGTGGTTTGGGATCTCCTGCAGTGTTTTCAATTTCTTCCCATATGCTCCTTTGCAATTAAATCTGTGGTAACACTATGTACATTTTGCTACTATTTTTAACATTCAGGAAGCATTTTTATATTGACTCTTTCATATGAGATGCCATCATTTCTGTAGAACTGCAGGATCAGTTCATTGCCTAATGTTTTTCATGTAACAAATAACTTATTTTTGTTCATTTCCTTTTAGAAAATGAAATTCCATTCTTTACCACACTTTAAAAAATTGCCCCTCGTCAATGTTCTCCTTTACCTATCATAGCTATCACCTGAATGGACTCATAGAGATACCACATTTAAATATAAATCACAGAAGGAATTAATTTATTTTCCACAAATAGACAATTATTCATAGGCACTTGGGAGGCCAAAACAGTTTCATGCTGAAGTCAGCTGATTCTAGTAAAGCTTGAGGGCTGTAATTAGTTCCTGGGGTTTGTAAAATAATTGAAGGCGCAGACGACATTGGAACTGATTGCTGTCACCTGTTTTCTGAATCAGATTCAGTGAATAAGGACAAAAGTTCTCATTTATCCTGGCAAAAGCTTCTATCAGGGAAATATTTTACTGAAGTCTTCTCTTCTACAAAGGTTTATTCATTTTGCATGCTATCCCCCAAAACCCCTCACTTCTTTTGTTTAATTTAATTTATTACAATGGAAATATTGATTTCCCACCTCAACCCCTCTGAAAACATAAACTAAACAGCTTATTATGAAAAAAGTACCAATCAGCAGAATCTGGTTACGAATAAGGGTAGATTCACATGTTATCTTTGAGTTGGTTCAGATGCAATGTCAAACCATAATTTGGAGTTACATGCATGAGCAGCCCCAAGCACTTGAGTTTGCACTGCACCCTTTTAACCTCATATACCATTTCTGTGTTTACTTCCTGGTTCTCAGCAAGCCACAGTTTACGGTTTTTTGTTTGTTTGTTTTAAACATTTTATATCCTGCTCTTCCTCCAAGGAGCCCAAGAGCGGTGTACTACATACTTAGGTTTCTCCTCACAACAACCCTGTGAAGTAGGTTAGGCATGTTTTATCTGACATGATCAAACTATGCTTTATTCAAACTACAGTTTGCCAACACAGAAGGATTACAAACCAGGTTTGACCCTGGTTTGTGGGAAACTATAGCCAGAACAAACCATAGTTTGTCCAGTTTGAACAAAATTGTAAACTATGGTTTGCTATGAAGCCAGAAGTAGAGATGTGCAGAATGGTTCATGGTCAGAACATTCTGACCATGAACTGGGACGTTTCAAGTGCCTTTTTGGACTTTAAAATGGTGCTCAGAACATTCTGTTGGGAAAATCAGCTTGATCGGTTGTTCCAATGGAATGTTCCATGGATCTTACATTCCAAGCTTTGAATGGAATGCAAGATCCATTTTGTGTACATCCCTAGCCAGAAGTAAGTTCAGAGATGCGAGGAAGAGGAAGTACACAAGACCAAAGTTCATGCATGGTTTGGCATTAACTCTGAACAAGCACTTTAAGTTCCAAAGGTTCTGTATTTTATTATCTGTGTTGTGCATTCACTTATATACACAAGTATACAGACTTGCGTTTTGGCAGTATATAATTTTTTTTAATAAATACATAAGTGTATGTATCAAGGGGTACCTATAGGTAGATCGAGTACCATATCTGTTGATACTACATTAGGGAAAAGCACCTAGGACTAGGGGTATTCTTGAAATGCGATTTGGCTTCCAAGTCACGGTACAATCCCTTTAAAATCAAGGACTTACCTAGCCCTTTTAAAATGGAGGAGAGCAGGTCCATCCCTGCTCCTCCGATCACCACCATTGCAGTAATCTCAGCACTCCTCCCAGCTATGCCCGAATGTTGGTGGCACTCTCCCCCAGCAGTCTGCACACACATATGCGGAGGCTGTTTACCAATGCCATGTGCAGGCTCCTGGGAGACACCCTGCTGGCGTGCAGGCACAGCTGGGAAAAGCACCAGGATTCCTGCAATGGGAGGAGGAGCAGGGATGGACTTGCTCTCCTCCAGGTTAAATGGGCTGTTAAGCCCTCAATTTCAAAGGGATTGTGCCATGATTCAGAAGCCGAATCACATTTTGACACATCCCTACCTATGACTATTTCTTGCTAGTGTAGTATCTGCAGTTAACCTCTTTATGCATGTGCCAGGAACATGTAAACCCACATCAGTTAAGTCTTTGCTAAGCTTAATTACATAATAACTACTTCCTTCAAGTTACTTGTAAATTTTAACATTAAATCAGATCTTAAAATTTAGCTCCACATAATTTGGATACCATCCACCAACCGCTGACCCTGCATTTATTTCCATTATGCTTGTGAATAATTCTCCTTACAGGAAACTGTTGTTTCTTGGGCTTTTTTAGATAATGAAGAGTTAATTTGTACAGACAGACATAACTTGGTTCGCTGGCAGCCTAACAAAACAACAAACGTTGCATTTGAAGGCCCAAAGAAAGCAATCGTATTCTTAAGATTATTTTGGTATTAAATTAGCTTTAGCCAGGACACAAATTAAGGCTGACAAACATACATGTCAGCTAACCCCAATGTGAGGTTATTTTTGTTCTAGAGAAAATGTTTCCCCCCCACAATTATTTTAAAGCAAAAAAATGATTCTCTATATGAACATGTTCTGTTTTTCCGTATCTCGACAGAAACAAAAAGACTAACATTGCCCCCTAATGGGAACATAGTGGCAAAGAAAAGGGGTAAGAAGTATGCCTTCTATAGTTGAGATGGCTGTTTAGAAGTCACTGTTATTTTAAAGGAACATTTATGCTTTTACAAATCAGAGATGGCTAGCATTTCTAGTGCTGAGCACCCAATCCATACATCACAAATGTTTTCTGCTTACTTGAACTGTCCACAGCACTCAATTTTATGAGCATTAGGCATAAAATACAGAACAGAAACCTACTATACTTTAGAAGTTGATAAGTTAGTCAGAAGTTGTTCAGAGAGTAATCAGTACCCAACAAGACATTTAATTATAAAGTACTCTACGAGCACAGTTTTTTAAGCAGCTTTAAATGCTACCTTTCTTTCAGAGACTTCATTGTACAAATTATATCAAAGTCAGCATTTGGGGAGGTGGGGGGAAAGCTGAACAGAAAAGGTATATCTATTATTCTTCATTAGCTCTTAAGAGAAAGTTTTTAAAAAAACAAGAAAAAGAAAAGGAAAATAGAATAGTTGGACATCCAGGTTAGCAATACCTATAGCTATAAAAACACCCCTTTTATTATTATTTGGATAATATTTCCAAAAGTCCTCTGAACTCAGAGGGAGGTTCCAACCTCGAATTGGTATGATAAGGGATGCCAAAGGACAGACAGTAACTGATTCAGAGAAGATCAAACAGAGATGGAAGGACTATACTGAAAATCTGTACAGCAGGGACGCCAACATTTAAGATACTCTAGAAGATATTCCCTACTTGCAAGAACCTCTATAGTATGGGAAGATGAAGTTAGATCAGCACTCCAGTCATTACCAAGTCGGAAGGCTACAGGAATTGATGGAATAGCTACAGAAATATGGCACGCAACAGAAGAAAAATCAGTCAAGGCTATAACTAAACTATGCCAGCAAATTTGGAGAACACCACAGTGGCCAACAGACTGGAAGTGGTCAGTCTACATACCCATACCAAAGGAGGAGGCTTAACAGATTGCACAAACCATTGCGCAATATCCTTCATTTCACATGCTAGCAAAATAATGCTCAGGAGAATCATCCAACGCAGATTAAAGCCCTATGTGGAAAGGGAAATGCCAGATGTTCAAGCTGGTTTCAGAAAAGGCCAAGGAACAAGAGACATAGTTGCTGATGCAAGCTGGAACACTGAGAAAGCCAAAGAATACCAGAAAGAAATCAATATGTGCTTTATTGACTACAGAAAAGCCTGTAGGATATCCTTAGGAAATAGATCACCTCACTGTTCTCATGAGAAACCTACACACAGGACAGGAAGCCACAGTCCAGACAGAACATGGTGAAACAGACTGGTTCCAGACTGGCAAAGGAGTAAGACATGGCTGTATACTTTCTCCTTCTTTATTCAATTTACTAGTATTTTTAAGCCCGTTATTATAACGGGCGCTAGCTTTCTCTCCCGTCTTTAAGTGCTCTTCATCTGTTTTCCCCTTTTGTTTTGTGTGTGGGTTTTGCGGGGGGGGGGGGTTGTTTGTTTTACCTCTCTCTCTCTCTCTCTCTCTCTCTCTTTATTTCTTTCTTAGTCCTTTTTTCCTTCCCCCCACCCTCTCTCTTCTCCCTTGTCCCTGTGTCTCACCATCTTTTGTTGTTGTTGTAGTTTTTTGTTCCGGGTCCTCACCGCTGTTTCTTCTTTAAGGGCCAAATTGGCCCATGCAATTGCCGCCGCGGCTGCCGTGGCTGCCCGCCTGCCCGGCCTCCCAGCTGCCGGAGACCTCCTTATGCGATCATACCCTCAACAGTCGGGCCATCTGAAGCCGTATTTTGAAGAGGAGAGAGGAGCTCGCAAGCAGAGCACCTCTCTCTGCAAAGTCTCTTCCCGAAGTGGCGCTTTCATAGCGCCATTTCGGGCAGACGCTTTGAACAGAGAGGAGCTCTGTTTGCGAGCTCCTCTTTCCTCTTCAAAATATGGCTTTTGATGGCCCGACTGCTGCGGGCCTGATTGGGTAAGGAGGTCTCCGGCAGGTGGGAGGCCGGGTGGGTGGTCGGCGGCGGCAGCCGCGGCAGCAATTGCATGGGCCATTTTGGCCCTTTATCATGGGGGGGGAGCGGGGAAGCAGGAATCGGGCAGGAATCTTTCCCTTCCCGGTGTCGGCCCGGTGTCCTCTTCCCTCCCGCCTCCCAGAGTGCCACCCCTGCCGGCAAGATTGCTGCCCGACCCCGCCGTCTTTCCCTTGCCGGTCTCCGTCTCAGCCGGCCCCTTTTAGTGCTGCCCGCCCCCATTGTCTTTCTTTTTTCCTCCGGGCGGACAGACGCGGCAGTAATAGAAACGGCCATCATGGCCGCCTGGTGTCAGCGGTCGCCTCCCACAGTGCCGCCCCCGCCGACACCCTTCTCATTGTCAGGCGTCTTTCCCTTCGGCAGCAAGAGACCCGGCCAGCATGGCCGCCTGGACTGTCGCATTCCACAGTGCCGTCCCCGCCGTCAATCTTCCCGGGCAAGGGCCCCTAAATTCCCCCCCCCCGCCCGGCTTTGGCGGCGGCGCCAGGCCTCGGCCGGCTTTCCCCGCCACCTCTGCTCCCTGCCCGGCCTCGGCGGCGCGGCCAGGCTTCGGCCATGGCTCCGCCGCCTCGGCTGCGCCGCGTTCTCTGGGCGAGGCGTCGGCTCCACCGCTGCCTCGGCTAGTTTCCCCGCCGCCTCTTCCCAAGTTTTTCCCCGTGGCTGCCTTTGTCCACTCCGCAGCTGGGCAAAGCATCAAACATGGCCGCCTGTTGCTTGTCTCTGTTTCTGCCTCGGCCGTCCTGCGCATGCGCTCCGCGCATGCCCAGAACGGCCGAGGGAGACATGAACACACGCCTTGGTGTCCGTCCACGGACGGACACCAAGGCTTTTATTAGAGAGGATATGCTGAACTGGAGAGAAACTGGATTGGAAGAAGATGAGTGTGGTTTTAAAGTTGGAGGAAGAAACATCAATAACCTGTGCTATGTTGATGACACCACTCTGATAGCTAAGAGTGCAAATGATCTACATGCTCTAGTAATGAAGGTCAAGGAGCACAGTGAAAAAATGGGACTACATCTAAATGTAAAGAAGACTAAACTAATGACAATGGGTACAGCAACCAGCCTCAGAATTGACAATGAAGACACTGAAGTGGTGGATGGCTTCTGCCTTTTAGGATCGACTGTCAACAGCAGGCAGCCCAAAACTGCGGCCCTCCAGATGTTGCCGAACTACAACCCCCAGCATACCCAGCCACAATAAATTGTGGCTTGGGATGCTGGGAGTTGTAGTTCGGCAACATCTGGAGGGCCGCAGTTTGGGGAAGCCTGGTCAACAGTAAAGGATCCAGCAGTCAAAAAATACACCGCAAACTAGCACTTGGTAGGGTTGCAATGAAGGACTTGGAAAGGATATTTAGATGCTGTGACATATCTACACCTACAAAGATTAGAATGATTCGGACAGTGGTTTTCCCCATGACAATCTATGGATGCGAAAGCTGGACTTTGAAGAAGCAAGACAGAAAAAGCATTGACACTTTTGAACTTTGGTGCTGGAGAAGACTTGTGCGATACCATGGACAGCCAAGAAAACAAACAAATGGATCATAGAAAAAATCAATCCACAATTTTCACTCAAAGACAAATGATCAGGCTCAAACTATCATACTTCGGACACATTATGCAAAGACCCAGCTCCCTTGAGAAGTCTATAATGCTGGGGAAAGTTGAAGGAAAGAGAAGTTGGAGGAAGCAAGGTGGATGGACTCGGTTACGACAGCAATGAACGCACCACTGAGAGACCTTAAAGGCCAAGTTAATCATCCTGGAGAGAATCTATGTGGCCACTAACGGTCGACACTGACTTGACAGCACTTAATCAATCAATCAAATACATTGTATCTATATGATCATGTATCCACATGACTCAGTGGTACAGAAGTACCGTAAACCTACGATACAAATAAGAAGTCCTGCATTATCAATAAGAATAATCCTACAGAAAGTCAGGTTGCTTACCTGTAACAGTAGTTCTTATAGTGGCCCATTGTCCTTCACACTTTGAATGTCTGCATTTGCTTAGACAGGACCTCAGGACCTTCTAGAGCTGTAAGCTATAAGCTTTTTGGCAGTAGCCCCACCCCCTTGGTGACACCCATCTAGCCCCTCACGGATTACCTCCCTCAGTCCCTGACCACTGCGATCATACATAACAGGTAGGTGACCGCTACAGCAGGTAGGAGGGAGGGTCATGTGAAGGACAATAGACCATTATAAGAACTACTTACAGGTAAGCAGTCCTTTGTTCTTTGTTGAGAGTCTTGGGTCCAAGGGCATTGCTGAACTGGACTTTGCTGATATGGCCATGCATGTCTCCATAGTGCCACTGCTGCCGCCATTTGCCCTAGAACCACAGTCTGCCTCGTGGCAGGCAGAGTGTAGTTGTTGCTTGGTGGTGTGTAAGCCTACAGATAAAAAGGTTTTTAAAGAGAAAATGGGCATACTTAGCCATACAACCCAAATAGTTTGATGTGTGTACCTGAAGGCTTGCAATGGAATATATCTGTTTATCAAATGAATCTAGTCATTTTGGAGGCTGCCACACCTGCGCAATCAACCCTGAACAGTCGAACTGAACAGGTTAGATGTTGAACACGTTCACTGTCGAACCTGTTTGCCCCTACTCTGTAGAGATTTTCTAATTTCTCTGAAGTTGAAGTGGGCAAAAGTAGTAATAGTAGTGGTGCTGCAGAAGCAGACTGAATAAGGCCAAACACAGGATCTGCAGACTCATGTTTCAGTTGCTATGTCTCTAAGCCCAAGGCCAACCCCGTATGCGGGACCTGTTCAGAGTATGGTCTATAATCCTCAGAGAGGATTATATAATCCTCAGGAGAGGAGAAGAGAGCTGGTCTTGTGGTAGCAAGCATGACTTGTCCCCTTAGCTAAGCAGGGTCTGCCCTGGTTGCATTTGAATGGGAGACTTGATGTGTGAGCACTGCAAGATATTCCCGTTAGGGGATGGAGCTGCAGAAAGTTTCAAGTTCCCTCCCTGGCAGCATCTCCAAAATGGGGCTGAGAGAGATTCCTGCCTGCAACCTTGGAGAAGCCACTGCCAGTCTGTGAAGACAATACTGAGCTAGATGGACCAAGGGTCTGACTCCGTATATGGCAGCTTCTTATGTACCTATGTGTTCCTATGTGGAGACTGGTTCTTATCTGCATCCAGAGGATCAGCTGGGGATTCTGGGGATTGGTCTGGGTCCTTATTTACACAAGACCCGGCATCATGCTCAGAGTCTGAGGCAGATAAAAACCCCATGGGGTGTCAGCCTTTGTATCTGGCACAGCCTTGACTGGTTGTGGTGGCACTCTGTGCTTTGTGGCTGGCTGTCTTTTTTAAGTAAACCCTTGCTGACTTTTTTGTCTCAGATTTGGGTGCCTTATTTTTGCTATTAAAGGGAGGAGAATGGGAAAGCAAGTGTTATATTCACACACGTGGTCTCCCATTCATATGCAAACCAGGGTAGACCCGCCCAGCAAAGGTGACAACCCATGCCTGTTGCCACAAGACCAGTTCTCCTCCCAGCTGGATTTGGACCTATGGCACCTTGGGCTACGACTGTAGTGTTAAGCCCTGTCCCTCTTTTCAGGTGCCCATAGTGATATAATACCACAGACCTGGTTTCTACCCATATATATTCATAAAGTGGTCTGTGGCTGTCATAAGCGTAATATTTTGAAAAGGCTCCCTAGCAAGGTCCAGGCAAGTAAAAAGTCTTTTTGCTCTCCCTCTCCCGCTCTCCAAACCCTGGGAGAGTTACGCTTACCATGTTGCTTCTTCATCCCAGCTTGGTCCACCAGCTTCCCTTGTTTAGCAGGCCTAAGCCCTGAGGAGGAAGCCTTTGGTGCTGGGAGTGCAGGGCCTGTCTTTGGCATCGGCTGCTTGGATTCCTGAGAGCACAGCATACCAGAGCTGGTACAGTGCTGCTGGGATAGCTGGCTAGTGGGAGTGGCTTGTTGGGCCAATATAGCATGTAAGGCCCTCTCCCACAGCAAAGTACGGAGGCGGAAAGTGCATTTGCATCAGGTCTGTCTAGTAAAGCCCTGGCAAATAGCGCAGAGGTCAGTTTGGTGGGACTCCCCGACATGCTAAGCACTCCTCATGCCTGTCTGAAATGGAGAGTTTAACAGAGCAAGTAAAGAGTTCTTAAAAGAGACTCTAGCAGCCACATACTGCCACAGGATCTCTGAAGAGAAAAACTTTGAGTGGGGGGGGGGGCAGACAGGCAAGTTAAACAAAGACAAAATGAGAATGACTGAAAGATGAGAGGATAGAAAGAATAAACAAAAAACAAAATTAAAGAGAAAGGGTTTGGTGGTGGTTGTTGTTGACAGCTCTCCTCACATGAAGTGAGGCAGAAGGTCTCCTAAAGTTGCTATCACGGCAGTCAGAAGACAACTGAGGAAGGTAATCCATGAGGGGCTATGTGTGTGTCATCAAGGGAGCAGGGCTACTGCCAAAAAGCTCACAGCTTACAACTCTAGAAGCTCTAGAGGTCTTGTCTACGCAGACATCCGAAGTGTGGAGGACAATAGAACCACTAACAAGAGCTTCTAAAATGGGCCAAAATACAAAAGCAAGTGGGACATCATATCAGGAGGAAAAACTTCTCCAACCCGAGCAAAATTACCTAATTTGTCTCCCCATCCCCACAAATGGAGGTGAATTCAGAAATGTCATTCTTATGGAACAGAACTTTGGAGTAGGATGTACAAATAATAAATGCTTGACATGCAATCCTAAACATGTTTACTCAGAAGTTAGTCCTACTAAGTGCAATGGGGCTTACTCTCCTGTAAATGTGCCTGGGCTGCACATTTTATATCTGCATATTTATTTTTAGTGTACATCCAATGCTCTGTTTACACAATGCTTCATAGTGCATAGAGCCCTGTATGGAGCCAACACAGTAAGAATCAGAGGTGAGAGAACAACAAAAAACACTTAAGTGCTGGCAACTATTTATTGTACTTCAGAAAGATATACATGGTGTTTATTTTATATATTGGGGTGTGAGTTTATGTGAGATACAGGTGGACCTTGGTATCTGCAGGGGTTTCGTTCTCCGCTACTACCGCTGATATCAAATCCACAAATATCAAGGCATTAAATCAATGGGAACGGAGGGATTATGTTCCAAGAAGCTGGAGAAAAGGGTAAAAATCAACCAACCCTCCTCCAAAGGAAGAAAGTGTCCTAAAGTGCTTCCCAGGTCTCCAGCTGTCCAGGAATGCCCCCCACAAAGCCCCAATCCACCAATCCCCCCCCAAAAAAAATCATGGTGGAAATGTGCTTTTTAAATGAGCCACAAAATGACCTCCGAGGTCATTTCTGGCCACCCGACCCACAGATATGCGGTATTAACCCTTTGGGGGGCTGTTTTTAAACACACGAATGCCGAGGTCAGATGTCAATTACCCAACTGTGTATATGTGAACAGTGAGGTTCTGGTGTGTGTGTGTGTGTGTGTGTGTGTGTGTGTGTGTGTGTGTGTGTGTGTGACCCCTCTACCTCAGTAGTCTGGGAAAACATTTCACATTTATTCTTTTATTTTGTTCCCCTCTGTCCTTATCTGTGAATAAGAACAAGTCTGTATTGATTTTTTAAATAGAACATTAATTTTAAAAACATATAATAAATAGTCAAGAATAATTTATGAGATTAATGTAGATGCCTGGTGATTTGCAAAATTCAGAAAGCACTTGGTGCCTTGGCAGCCTTGCCTATAATAGCTGCAATAACAGAGGTTATAAGTTGATTGCACTGGCCTATAAATATCAAGTATGTTGTATTACTGTGTATAAAACACACACTTTGAGACACACCCAAAAGTTTTAAACATGTAAATAGCTAGATTTAGTTCACTGCTCTTGTCACACTGTCTCAGCCACTGGTACAAGCAGCGACATTAATCATTCCTAATTTTACTTCCCAGCACACAGCTGCCCCCTCAGTGCGATTGACTAAAACAGCACTTGACCCATTTGCTCCCACATCTTCATTGACGCTCACTGCTGTAAGAGCTCACCTGGGACACCGTGCTCCATATCTAATCAACAAACTTTACAATTGTTACAAGACCAATACTGAACATTGTACTTAATCACAAGACAGACCTCATTACGCAAAATTCAAGGAGATGACAAAGATCTATGGGAACAGAGATCTGCAAGGATTTTAATTGGGCCATACCTGAACAGAAACATGTTTGGGCAGAGAAATACAAGGTGTTTCTTATAGATTTGAATCTACTATAATCCCTATCTCGATTGGTTCCTAGCTGCTATTGAGCACAGAAAAAGTATATTTGGATCAAGCACATTAACATAATGTGTCATTTGGCCCTGTGTTTGCCCAATTCTCTGTGCTCTTCTAGAAGCTGTTCTTTTCTAAAGATAGCAGGGAATTCTAATCATTTTACTAGTCATGTGCACGGACCGGTTTAGAGGCCATTCTAAAGGCCTCCAGACCGGTCCAGACACGGGGTGGTTTTGGTTCGGGTGGGGGGTTCCACAGGAGTACGGGGGGGGGGGCTTTACTCACCCTCCCAAGAACGGCGCCGTATTTATGTGAGTAAGCGGGCGGCATGTCTCCCTGCCGCCCGCTTCATTCCCCCTCTCGGCGTTCCCTCCGTTCAAATTCTGAATCGGGCGGCAGGGTATCTCCCAGTCCCTGCCGCCCTCTTTAATGCCTCCACTCAGCTGGCGGCCGCCCCATCCTCCCATGAAGAGAAACCACAAGGTACATGTAAGCAGAAAGTTGCCCCCAAATTCCAAAATGGTCATATTAATTTCAAAAGAAGAAATATCTCAAAAATGGGGGGATTAATTACATAATTTCTAACATGGGTGCATTCTTGCTATTTTGTCAGTTCAAGAGACATCCTATATAATAAAGTGCCTGGCGTGTGTCCGTGTCTCCCTTGGCTGTTCTGGGCATGCGCAGAGCGCATGCCCAGAACACGCCGAGGGAGACACAATCGCTGGGACCAGGCAGCCATGATGGGCGGGAGGAGGAGAAGCGGCGGCCGCAAAGCCGGGCGGGGGGGAAGAAGCAGCGGGGGAAGCTGGCCGAGGCGGCGGCGGAGCCGCGGCTTCGGCCAAAGGACGCGGCGTGGCCGCGCGGCGGAAGCCGGGCAGGGGGAAGAGGACCCCCCCACCCGAAACCACCACGGAGGACCCACCCACCCAAACCAAAACCACCGCAGAGCCCCCCCCAAAAAAAAAAATCCACCACGGGAGGCGGGAGGAGGCGGCGTAGGCAACTAGCGCCTGTTTTTTTTAACGGGCTGAAAAATACTAGTATGATATATAAGAGCAGGTTGCTTTGCAGGTGGCAGGTTTGTGTGTGTGTGTGTTTTTACACAGATGTGTTTATTCTATCATTCTGGCTACATATCTATTATTAATTAATATTATTTATTACATTTCTATACCGCCCAAAATTTGCGTGTCTGGGCGGTTTACAACTAAAATCATTTAAAAGATCATATCAATTAAAACCATTTAAAACATTAAAAATGGTAAAACATTTAAAACCCCGTATTATATATATATATATATATATATATATATATATATATATATATATATATATATTTAAAACCATAGATCTAATTAAAAGCCAGGGTGAATAAATGCGCCTTCAGTGCCATTTTAAAAGTTGCCAGAGATGGGGAGGCTCTTAACTTTACAGGAAATGCATTCCAAAGTCCAGAGGCTGCAACAGAGAAGACCTGTTCCCGAGTAGCCACCAGGCAAGTTGGTGGCACCCGCAAATGAACCTCTCCAGATTATCTTAACAGGCGGTGGGGCTCATGGCAAAGAAGACGTTCTCTTAAATACCCAGGGCCTAAGCTGTTTAGGGCTTTATAGGTAATAAGCAGCACCTTGTATTTTGCCCGGAAACGTATCGGCAGCCAGTGTAGTTCTTTCAACACAGGAGTAACATGGTCTCTCCTAGATGATCCAGAGACCAGCCTGTCTGCCGCATTCTGTATCAACTGCAGTTTCCAGACTACATAAAAAGGCAGCCCCTCATAGAGCGCATTATAGTAATCCAGCCTAGAGGTTACCAGCATATGTCCTACCGTTTTGAGGTCGTTTATCTCAAGGAACAGACGCAGCTGGCATATCAGCTGAAGCTGATAAAAAGCACCTCTGGCCACCACCTCAACCTGGGAGACCAGGGAAAGGTTCGAATCCAGAAGCACCCCCAGACTGCGTACCTGTTCCTTCCAGGGGAGCGTGACCCCGTCCAGAACAGGCAGATCAAAATCATCTCCCAAGTTCCAATTCCACACAATAAGTACCTCCATCTTATCTGGATTCAGCCTCAGTTTGTTATCTCTCATCCAGCCCATTACTGCCTCCAGGAAGGAATTTAGGGAGGTTATGCCTTCTTCAGATGATGCTGACATGGAGAAATAGATTTGGGTGTCATCGGCATACTGGTAACACCCTGTACCAAATCTCCTGATGATCTCTCCCAGTGGTTTCATGTAGATGTTAAACGACATCGGAGACAATATGGAGCCCTGAAGGACAATAGTCTCCAAGAGACACAATCTGGAATCTGCCAGTGAGGTAGGAGTGGAACCACTGCAAAGCAATGCCTCCCATCCCCAATCACCTCAGACGTTCCAGAAGGATACTATGGTCAAGAGTATTGAAAGCCGCCGAAAGATCCAAAAGGACCAACAGAGTCACACTTTCTATGTCAATTCCCAGTTGGAGATCATCCATCAGGCCGACCAAGGCAGTCTCCACTCCACAGCCCACCCGAAAGCAAGTTTGAAATGGGTCTAGATAATCAGTTTCCTCCAAGACCGCCTGGAGCTGGGAGGCCACCACCTTCTCAATCACCTTGCCCAACCATGGAAGGTTGGAGACAGGCCTGTAATTATTTAACTCTTGAGGAATCCAAGGCAGGCTTCTTCAGAAGCGGTCTAATGATTGCCTCCTTAAGACAAAGAGGCATCCTGCCCTCCCTCAGAAAAGCTTTTATAATCTCTGTCAGGCCCGCTACAACAGCCTCCCTGCCAGACAGTACAAGCCATGTTGGGCAAGGATCAAAAGGGCAGGTGGTAGGTCACACCATTCCAAGCAACTTGTCCACATTCTCAGGAGTCACGAACTGAAACTGCTCCAGGGTCATCACATAAGAGGAGCTGCTGGACACCTTGGCATCAGACTCTGTAACAATTGTGGAATTTGAACCCAAGTTGGCCTGAATACAAGAGATTTTGTCCACAAAGAACTAATTAATAATGTTATGGTGTGTAGTTGTTGGTTCTAAGTACTGTTTCAAGGGGGAAGGGGCGCACGTTAGCCCCTTCACGACCCTGAACAACTCTGCTGGACGTGAACTTGCAGAGGCGATATGGGAGGAAAAGAATAACTTCTTTGCCGCATGTATCGCCTGAGCACAGATCTTCAAATGTTCTCTATGTAATAATTTGTTGGATTTGAGTCGAGTCTTCCTCCACTTGCGCTCTAGGAACAGACGCAGCTGGCATATCAGCTGAAGCTGATAAAAGCTTCATCTTTGGTGAACCTTTCCGCTTCAGCCCCCATAGTTCTTCCGTATACCAAGGGGCCAATTTCGAAGTGGGTCGGAGCGGACGCTTAGGAGCAATCATATTCACTGTCCTGGTGAGGTGATTATTCCAATTCTCCACCAGAGTGTTGACAGGGCCACCAGCAGATCCAACACAAAATCCCTCCAAGGCTTCCTGGAATCCTACTGTATCAGTAACCTTCTCGGGGGGACCATCCTAATGGGCCCTCTGCCCCGGTGGAAGTGGAATGTGGTCGTGAGTCCAACGTTAACCAGATGGTGGTCCGTCCATGACAATGGGGAAATCACCCAAGTCCCCACCCACGGAACACCACCCTGTTCAGAGTGGAAGACCAGATCAAGTGTGTGACCAGCAATACGTGTCGGTCCTGAGACCACTTGGGATAGGCCCATAGTCGTCATGGCCTCTATGAACTTCCGAGCCACCCCAGACAAATTGGTCCCAAAGTGGACATTGAAGTCCCCAAGTACCACAAGCCAGGGAGACTCCAACGCCAAGCCCAAGACCAAGTCTGTCAAGCTCAGTTGGGGACTCCGTTGGTCAGCAGGGCGATTGGTATACCAACAGAAGTCCCGATCTATCCCTAGTCCCCACACTTAGGTACACACATTCAATATGGTCAGACACTTCGACAGGGATCCTGACAAGGGAGATATTGTTCTTATAGACCACAGCCACTCCATCTCCCTGCCCACATCCCCTCTCCTGCTCCTCAACAGAGTACCCTGGAGGAAGAAGCTGGGACCAGATCGGGCCACCAGCCACCCCCAGCCAAGTCTCTCTAATACATACCAGATCAGCCTCTTCATCCAGAATCAGATCATGGATGATTTCAGGTTTATACTGGGCCAACCTGGAATTACAAAGGAGCAAGACTAGGCTCTGTGGGTGCTTGGCATTGCTTTCCAAGGTCAAAGAGCTGGCAGGACAGCCAGAAGGGGAAACAGCAATTAAGTTTCTGATTTCCTTTCCCCTACAATGGCCTGCTGACTTGTCAACGTTACTTCTTCTATTCTCCACCACCACTGGAAAAGCTGCCCCATAGTCAGTGGATACATCCCCCGTCTCCACATCTCCAGATAGACCCAGATACATTAAAAAACTCAACTCACCCAGGATTTTAGACAGAAGCCGAATTAAAATACCCACCCACCTTCACATACCACGAGGACTCCTGAGCCAAACAGCCTGGCCCTTGCCCTCGTTATTTCCCCAAAGTGGTGACCCCCTTTGGTGTTGCACCTTTGGTGGTGGTCCGCCGCCAGAGACAGGGTTCCTATAAAGTCCAGAACTAGGCAGCTGAGCCCAGGAACTGCCAAGTCACCCACCCCTGGCCCTAGTCCTGCACACACTCCCTCAATGTTACCCAGAGGCAGCAGGCTGCAGTCTCACAGGGGGGAGCAGAAGCGGGCTGGTGGTAGCAGAAGGAGCCAACAGCACACACTCAGTCTCTCACCCCAAGCAGCACTATAGGGGAAGCAGATGATGCTAGTAGCAAATGTCTTTTTGTGCTACGATTATCTCATTTTTTAAATTTAAAACTTCTTAATATTTTAATCCCATTTAATATTTTACTTCAGATTTGTTCACAAACAGATTTGTCTTCTAAGGACAATCTGAGTTATTTGGATAGGTTACTCAAAGCTCATATCCTACTCAAAGTTTACAAACTCTGGGTGTCAGTCTTGGGTCACCTGTTGGTTTGGACTACAACTCCCATCATCCCATGCCACAATGGGATAGCTTACTCAAAGTTTCATATCTCCAAGATTATATGAGAATATTACTCCTATATTACAGGAGTTACACTGACTGCCAATAGGTTTCTGGGCAAAATACAAAGTGCTGGTTATAACCTATAAATCCCTAAACAGCTTAGGCCTACGGTATTTAAGAGAGCATCTTCTTCTGCACGATCCCCATCGTCCACTACATTCACCAGGGGAGGCCCATCTCTGGCTACCTTCAGGTCGTTTGGTGGCCACTCAGGGACGGACCTTCTCAGTTGTTGCTCCGAGACTTTGGAATGCACTTCCCGTTGACATAAGACTCCCCATCTCTAGAGGTTTTTAAAAGAGCTTTGAAGACTCATCTTTTTAACCAGGGCTTTTAACTTTTGTAATTTTAAATACTGTAAATTGTTTTTTATTTTTAGGCAGCGTTTTAATTGATTTTAATGTTTTGTGCTTTTGTATTGTTTTATTATTGTGAACCGCCCCAAGACTTTGGTTTGGGGTGGTATAGAAATGTATTAAATAAATAAAATAATAAAGCATATTATTCATTTGTACTACAATAGATTTCTAAGAAATGTCAAAAGAGCTATACAGAACGTACAATCTTACTTTAGTTACACCAGATATTCTTACCATTACCACTTATTTCTACCAAAATGTGGTGACCATGTGGCTCAGGATAGATTTCCTAGGCTGCAGCAAAGAACGTATATGAAATCTACAGATTCCATATACAGAAATATAGAAACTGAATGTACCACACATATGTATAATGAGTGAACACGTCTATACCGTCACAATCCCCAAAACAATAGATTAAGGTATTTTTGTGTTTGCCTTTCACAATCTAGATTTAAAAATCAAGTTACCTTGGTAGGCTAGTAGATTTGATTAGTTTCCATTACAGAGCATCATAATTTGCACATATCAAGAAGATGCCCTACATCATCTTAACATGCATTTATTTTAAAACTTCAAGCTAAATTCTACACATATATTTAGTACACATAGTATCTTTACAGGGGTTCCCCCTGATCACAAGGAACAACAAGAGATCTAGGGGATGAAGCAGAACACAAAATTTGGGGCCCATCTCTTTCCAAATTGTTGTATATCTGCAAAGTGGGGAGAGAAGGAGAAAGGACATCTCTTATCCAAAAACCTTGCATTCACTAAGCAGTTCTCATTTTGCCCTCTGCCTGTCCTATAGAGCAATTTGAACACTGCATAGGAGGCCAGAAAGCTCCTACAAGTCAAAAAACTGCTCCACCTGCCTGAGTAGCATCTGCATTGAGCATCTGCTATTTTCAGAATGGGAGACTGAGATTTTCTGAACGGGAGACTGACTGCTCCAGTGATAGGCTAGCTTGTGTGTCCATTACAAAGATCACAAGCTACAGGTCGGGAAATAATTTGCTTGTAAATCTGAAATGTTAAACAACTAGTGGGGAAAACACAACCAGGGCGGGGAGGGGGGATTCTTCAAAATATTCTAAATTTCACCGTATGAGCAGCTGCTATTTAAATAGATCCAAATTATATTGAGACTTGGTATACATACGTAAACATGACCTCTTTCCAGCTGTGCTTGCACCTCCTAGACAAAGATTGCCTCCCCGATGAACCAGTTCAAGTTCCAAGTTTGTCCTGTTTAAAAAAAAGGGGGGGGGGGAGATAGTCTATTTATACTATTTATAAAGAGCCCCTATAAGTTTACATTAACCTTGGTCAGGCCAGTCACAACTAGCAGACTTCTCTCTCTTTTTTTAAAGGTTGTGTTTTTTAAAGTGTTTTGCAACTAGAAAACATTGTAGTTCTCATCCTGTACAGCATGACTACTGCAGAAGTAATTCTATAAAATCAGATGTACTTTTTATGTATACAAGTTTCTAGGCATGCTTTAGAAATGTTAATTTTTTAATTTAAAAGTCACGCTGCCTGCATGCTGGCTATTTGTCAGTTAGAGGTGTGTGGTTGGAGCCCCGCGACTCGTTAGGATAAGCTGCTACTGCTAAAAAGCTTCCAAGTCTGTGTGCTCCCATTTTCTGTGCTTTGGTGTGGAGCTCTGATGGCACAATCATGGAGAGCTGGTCTTGTGGTAGCAAGCATGACTTGTCCCCTTAGCTAAGCAGGGTCTGCCCTGGTACCATATGAAAGGAAGACTTGATGTGTGAGCACTGTAAGATATTCCCCTTAGGGGATGGAGTCGCTCTGGGAAGAGCAGAAGGTTCCAAGTTCCCTCCCTGGCATCTCCAAGATAGGGCTGAGAGAGACTCCTGCCTGCAACCTTGGAGAATCCCTGTGAAGACAATACTGAGTGAGATGGACCTATGGTCTGATTCAGTATATGGCACCTTCCTCTGTTCCTAAAATAAAAATAAAAGAACCCCCCTCCCCCAGACCAGTTTAGGAATTACATTTTGGAGAGAAATTTCAACCTGTGTGTGTCAAAGTACATATGTGTCCTCCCCTACAAGGAGAAAGAAATTACATGCACAGTATTTAATTCAGTATCTTTATGATCACCTGATTTTAAACCACCATATTAGGCAAAATTAGCCTGGAACACAACACATTGTCCCCAGAAATATTGGTGTTTAAAATCCTAATGAACATGGTACAGTACAACTGATTTGTCATTTTCTCCCCAAGGGACATGCAAGAACCCAAATCTCACCGCCTAAACAGGCCCTTCAGTGTGCTGTGCTAGTTGAATTCTCAGAATTGAAACACTGGAGTTTAGCTACCCAAAAGAATGCAAGGAACTCGGAAATATTTCATTAAAATGTTTTGCAAAAATTCTAGCTGTATCAGTCGGAAGATTTTTTCCCCATAGAGAGTGTTTGTTAAAATATATTTGCACACTACTAAAATAGTTACATTTCAAAATATTAATATCCCTAAGTTTGCAGACTATGTCACCAATTTTGAAGGAATGCTTTAATCCTCCCCACTCCAGGAAAAAGCAATTTAACATTGGTAATGTTTCTGCTCTGAGCTCCATCTGGTTGCTGCTGATAAGGGCATCTGTGTGACAAGGGAATTTTCCACTCTTCAGGCAATTTGCAGTGCTCACTGAACTTCTAAAAACCTACCAGTAAAGAAGCTGGGACATAAATTTAATAGTAGTGGACAGAATAAAAAACGCTAATCATATATTAGTTCATCATGGGAATATTAATGAGACCGATGTTTATTTTCACAAATCTTTTAATTTTACTAATTTGCTCCCTGTAATAAACTGCCTACTTTTCCTATAGCCAAGAGATGTGCTCGATAGTGATTGGAAATATTTTCGCTGGTCCAGTTTGTTAGATATCAATGACCCCTACCATTGCTTTTTTGCAACATATATCCATTACAAACCATATCCATACGGTTAATGCAAAAAAAAAAATTCTGTAAGAACTAACTTCAAGTACAGTTCTGAATGAGCAAGATGTATTTGACATAGCAACGACTGAAGCTCATCTCTTCCTCCTCTCTAGTAGGAGGCAGCTACTAAAAACTGTCTTCCCCAGTGGAACTGTACATCACTCCTTCTCAAAGCTGTTCAGTCTTCATAAGTCCTCTGAGATGTCATGTGCCTCCCCACATGATCATTCACATATTCCTAATAGTTCCTAATATTCCTAATTCACATGTTCCCCACGTGTATCATTCACATATTCCTAATAGCTGTATTTATGCAAACTTCCCTGCCATTTCTAAGTGAAGACTATTGCTCCACTGAAAACCAATAACTGTATCATATGGATGTCCTTGTCAACATTTTCCCCACCAAAACTGCATGATAGTTTAAGGGTCTTTGAAGACATTCTTTTCCAGGGGAACAAAACATCCCTCTCGTAATACTATAAAACTGCTGGCTTTCTCTATAAAACTTTCTCTGTAAAACTGCTGGCCCCATTGCATAATATCTCACCCTCTCCTGGGAAACAGAGTAACTGTGGTATTAGAGGTAGCATTACTTGGGGGGAAGTGGCACTTGGAAGTGGCATGGATAGGCAGGAGAATGAACTAGTGACAAGCCAGATCATGCATCATCATGAGTACCAGTGACAGTAGCACAACCACTATCTTAAAGGTGAAACTGCACAATACATGCACCTGATGTATCAAGAATGACCATTTCTCAATAGCTCCCATAAATATCATGATTTACAGTCAAAAGGGGCCCTTTCTGGAGTAATGTGGTCTGGCAGAATCTGTCTATATATACTAACCAGGAGAAGGCAAGTGTCTGGAAAGGGCAACTGTTTATTTATTTATTGCATTTATATCCCACTCTTCCTCCAAGGAGCCCAGAGCTGTGAACATGGTTATGTTTGTCCTCACAACAACCCTGTGAGGTAGACTAGACTGAAAGTTAAGTGACTGGCCCAGAGTCACCCAGTAAGTTTCATGGCTGAATGGGGATTTGGTCTTCCTGGTCCTAGTCCAACACAGTAACCACTGCATCACACTGGTTATCTTTATCTTTTATCTCTAAGCATCCTCCCAGATGCAGGACAGAAACATAGGCAAACTACTTACAGTTAGTGCTGCAGTACAACAGCTTCACAAAAATGATTTGGGCACTATTTACCACTATTGCCAAAGCAGTCCTACATGCAGACATACATATTGAATGAATATAAAAAGGAGTATTGGTCATTCACCGTGAAAGCTTCTTCTTTCTGCTAGATTTGAGGACATCTCACATGGGTTATGCTTCCCATGTGGTAGAGACAGGACAAATTCAAATCAGTAAAAGCCTTTAAGAGGCCGGGAAAGATAGCCCCTTCCAGTTTGGTTTAACCAAGTCCAGCTATAAGAGGAGTAAGGAGAGATGTAGACATGAACAACATCAATGAAAGAATAAAACAGAAATATTCATACTAATAGCCATGGATGCCTGTAGGGTGGGTCGAGATGTCCTCAAATCCAGCAGCAAAGTGGTGAGTGACCAATGCTCCTTTCTCAGCTGCTGGATGAGGACATCTCACCTGGGACATGCCACAACTAACAGACCTCGGGTGGGGGGGGCATCCCCAGCTACTGGGTTGGAAGAACATGTTGGAATACACAACTGCTGTTGGTGGTCTGATAGGACCAGTGCACATCTAATTTGTGGTGCTGAGTCAATGTGGATGGAGATGGCAGACTTACAGGTCTCTTCTAGAGGAGCACTAGTGGAGAAAGCCGCTGAGGTGGCCGCTGATCTCATAGAATGCACTCTCAACTTGAGCGGAGGAGGTAGGCTTTGTACCTCATATGCATGCGCTATGCACGCCTTTATCCACCTGGTGGTAGTGGATGTTGAAGCTTGTTGTCCCATGGCCAATGGTAGGAATGACACAAGAAGAGCTTCTATGGATCTGAAGAACTACGTTCTAGACAGGTAAGTTTTGAGGCATCGGACAACGTCCAGTTTAGGCCATTCCTTTTCCTTAGGATGTGAAGGTTTGGGACAGAAGGATGGGAGAATCATGTCCTGTGGAAGATGGATGCCACCATGGGGAGCACTGATTGGTCAGGAATCAGTCGCACCGAGTCTGAAGAGAAGATGCAGAGTCTAGGATGAGCAGAGAGTGAGCGCAACTTGGATACCTTTCTAGCAATTGTTATGGTTATGGGGAAAGGGAGCTTTAGAGACAATATGCGCAGTGGTATAGAGCGTATTGGTTCAAAAGGAGGTGCATGGAGAACTTGCAGGACTTTGTGAAGGTCCCAGGAGGGGAATCTGTGGCTTACTGGGGGAGAAGAAATTGCGGCACCTTGCAGGAAGTGTCAAAGGTGGGGGTGTGATTGCAACCCTTGTTTTTTGGTTGGAGCCAGTAGCATTACTAGGGCTGCTGCATGGCGTTTCAGGGTATTGGCCCTAATGCCTTTGTCTAAACTGTTGTGGAGGAAAAGCAGAAGTTTAGGGATGCTGCAACTTTCAACTGTTTGTTTCTCTAGCACCAATGTAGGAAGACCTGCCATGTATTTTGGTAAATCCTGTTGGTGGACTCCCATCTGGATGCCATGATAGTATCGAGTACTGTCAGGGCTGTTTGCAATCGTGCATCCTCCTGTGCATCTGCTACCGTGAGGTGGTGTTGGAAGGAACCTCCTCCGAGTCGAGGCCCTGCCCCCCTTCCCACAGTGCTGGTGAAGACCCAGTGGTCTGAGGTGGGCTGCTCTCGGTCGCGTGCACCAGAATCATGTGATGTTGGATATTACCGGGCTGTGCCATTGTTCCCTTCTTTCTCAGGACCAAGATATCCAAAGTGCCCTTCCTGATTGGCTTCAAGGGGAGGAGAGGGATTAAGAAGGAAAGAAATAAAGATACTTTTTTTTAAAAAGGTGGAACAAAGAGAAACAAAGGAGGAGTTAAAGTAGTGAAAAAACTAGCTTTTATTTAAAATTGAAGAAGATAGCAAGAAAACAAACAAAGGAAGAGCTAGGAGTTAGGTGGGGAGACCTTCTCTGGAGCGATAGCAAGACAAGCCGAAATGGGAGGGGCTATCCTTCCTGGACTCTTAAAGGCTTTTACCGATTTGAATTTGTCCTGTCTCTGGAGCACACGGGAAGCATAATCCAAATGAGATATCCTCATCCAGCAGCTGACAACATCTATTTTCACTGCATACTCCCATGATAAATATAACTAATGGTTTTCTAAGAATGTCCAGAACATCAACACAAGATCTGATTATATGCTTCAGACAACAAAGCAGATATTGAAATAGCCATCAATGTAATAGCTCTTGATGGCTCTTGAAATAGCCATCAGTGTAAGCTGGAGTTCTAGCTGAATAATTCTACATCCAGAGCAGCTCTTTGCTGCTGTTATGCAGTTGCACTAGCATAAGGGCGTAGCACAATGATGTTGTGCAAAAAACCAATGTCTATTCCAGACTAGTTCTTATGTTTGCAGAAGATGACAACATGTTGCACAACCTTTCACGGGTCTCAGAGAAGGCATTCCACTAGTAGCTGAACAACACTGTGGAGCACCACAACTTCACGCAACTCCATAAAATTCTTAAATGCATACTTTTCTTGTTGTGTAAACACAACACTAGACTGGATGTTAAAGCCAATATATATGTACAATGTCCCTGGGAATGGGGACCTGGAGCAGATTTAGGAAAACTGTGGTAAAAACAAGAGGCATAATTCTACAATTTAATGGTAAGAAAATATCCCCCTAATTCATACCCCTTGCACAGTCTGTATCTAAATGGCGAGGCAGGCATATTTTGAGATTTCCCATTTCCAAGGCCACTTCCTGTGTGTCATTTTTGTGCATCAGTACCAAACTGTAAACACATGCATCTGAAACTACATTCAAATCTCACATAGTCCTCTGTGTACCACCCTCTCACAGTGTTTCAGCATGCTTTTCATCTGATCCTTAAAATGCTTAAAGGTGACCCTTCATAAGTGCAGGCTCAAACACTGCCTCAAATGCATTGTTTTCCTCTGCAGTGATCCGCTCACATGATGAGAATACAGAACAACACAGTTCTCTTGTTAAGCAGGCCTTCATTGTAACCTCTGCCAGGGTTACATAGCTTGCTTCCTGTCAGACACTCATGCCTCTGTGTGTCCTCCTCGAGGATGAATTCGAGCCTCGTTTCTCTTAATGCTGTTAAGGTCATGCTATTCTGTTGAACTAATTAAATAACCTGCAGGGAAATTATCCATTTTAGAAGTAAAATGGACAAGCCAGGATCATAGTGTTGTTGCTGTGAAGCCCATTCAGATATATGGCTAACTATACAACTAGCCACCTAATGGTGCAGCAGGGAAATGACCTGATTAGCAAGACAGAGGTTGCCGGTTCGAATCCCCACTGGTATGTTTCCCAGACTATGGGAAACACCTATATTTGGCAGCAGTGATATAGGAAGATGCTGAAAGGCATCATCTCATACTGCGTGGGAGATGGCAATGGTAAACTCCTCCTGTATTCTACCAAAGAAAAGCCACAGGGCTCTGTGGTCGCCAGGAGTCAACATCAACTTGACAGCATACTTTACCTTTATACAACAAAACTTGTAGAACATAGCTGTCCGACACAATGAGAAAATGTATCGGTACTTTTCTTTTTTTAAAAGCAGGTCTGTTTAGGGGTGTGCAAACAGATTCGAATCCGAACCAGTTCGGTATTGAACCAGTTCAGTTTGAAGGTTAGGGGGCGAGCCAAACCACCCTTGGTTTGGCTCGATCCCGGACTGAACCACCACCACCCCTCAGTTTGCAGGTTCATCTAACAATCTGGGGGGGGGAATCCCCCCATTTTTAAACTTACCCCCTCTGGGGGGCTTCTCCAAGTTAGCAGGGAGAGGGTCCACAGAGGACCCCCCTCGCCCCGCTGGCCTTCCTTTTTGTAAAAATCACCTGCTTCGGGCATCTTTGGCCCTTTCTGGGCTTATTCACCGGCACAGCAGCCATTTGGGAGGCTGCCCTACCAAGGAATAGGCCCGGAAAGGGCCAAAGATGCCCAAACCAGGTGCTTTTTACAAAAAGGAAGACCAGTGGGGGGAGGGGGGACCTCCGTGGACCCCCACCCGCCACTTTGGAGAAGCCCTCCAGAGGGGGTAAATTTAAAAGGGGGGAATCAAAATTGTTTGAATCCCCCCAAACTGAACCAAATGGGGGGTTGGGGTTTTGAAGGGGGCCAAAACCAAACTGGCCCAGTTTGGTTTGAAGTTGAACGGAGCCAGGCCAGGTGGGTTTGTGCACACCCCTAGTGCTGTTCACTCAAAAAAAAAAAAAAAATTAAAAGAAAATGGAAAAAACCACCAGCTAGGTTCCATGACCACAATCAGAAGTTTTGGGAATGGACTGAACTGTTTTTGGAAATGCACTTTGATACGTACTTGAATGATTAGGCCAGAGAAAAAATTACACCACACCTGCAGCAATGATAGTTTCAGGCTTTATTTAGTCCATGTATAATAATTTTTGCTAAAAATATATAGTCTGTTTATTATAGTTTTATGAGATGTAGTGGTAGTAGTTCTGTGGTTAACTACTTGGAAGGAAGGAAAAGAGAAAGCTGCAATTAAAGAGATTCTTTTCCATTAGTCTGTCTACACAGTGTGGCTGCAAGATTATTGTATGCATTTCCTCTCATCAAGTTGATTAACTAAATGGTTCAACAGCCGAAAGTACAGCAAGCAGAGATCATTCTGGTGTTATCATTTTGGCCAAGGAGGTCTTAGTTTCCTAACTTTGCCTCATCTCAGCCACTATGGCAATTCTCATCTACAAGGATTTGCTGCCTCAGAGACCAATATTTCATTCACAGCTAGGAGTTGCTACAGCTGATGACCTGGACATTGATGTATAGCAGCAGGCTGTTCATCAGGGTGACTAAAACATTGCCATGTGCTTGCAAACAGTCCACCAACAAGGTCTACAATAATACTTGGCAGCCCTTTGTTAGAAGATAGCATGGAAGACAGATAGCTCTAGAAATAGCTACTTAATACATATTTTAATTTTATTTTTATTTTCTGAACTGCTCAGGTAGATTTTTGATGTATTAAAAAATGAGTATATAAAATAAATAGGGTGTCTACTCTCCAGGGCACCTGAACCATAAGGGGAATAAAAGGCACTTGATGATTTTTCTTGAGGTGCAAGCATAGCTATCTGCCCAGAACCAAATTTTTGTCAGAATCCAGTCTTGCCCAGAACTTGACTGAACTTCCTCTGGGGTTCAGAGGTTCAGTCAACTCCTGCAGCACCCTCTAGCACAAATCAGGATCCCATGGTGACCTCTGCCTTTGAGGGACAGCTAGAGCTCACAACTCTTATAGAGACTCCTTCTGAGGAATCTGAGATCTCAGGGGATCTCATACACCTCCATCTGGGCCCCTGACCCTCCTCTAGTCCCTCCATCACCCCAGGGACACAAAGAGCATCAGTAGCAATGAAGTCTAGAACCAGTGGAGGAACACCCACCTAGCTGCCCAAGGCATTTCTTTCCATGAGCCTACTCAGGGAAGAAACCAAGGGAAGGAGGAACCAAGCCCCAGTGCAGGACCTGGAATGAGACCCAACTAAGTCTAGGAGGGGGTGGGGCTTTTATCAGCTCCTCATTATCACCCAGGCACAGGTGCAACAGCTTTACACCAAGAGCTCCTTCAAAGCCAGCTCCCAAGCCTATTCCTTTATCTCCTGCTTCCCCATCCAGGTCCTCAGGTTCTGCCCTCTAGTTCCAGCCTGCCACTCCATCATCTCCCTCCTGCATCCTGCATAGCTCCTGCTCTGACAATCCCAGCTATGTGCAGGGACCCCCAGTTCTAACTACAGTTATCCTGCCCCAGACCTCAAGAAGCATGGAGCTGGCCCTGACCAGATGGACCATTCCAAATCTGTGCTATGAAAAAGCTCGTGCTGTGAAATGTGAACTGCTTTAAAAAGTCAAAAATTCAACTGCATTAGTACAAGCCCCTGGTAGCAGCCTAAGCATCTCTTTGGATCTTATAAGCAACAGTTCAATATTATTTTAGTTATAAGACGATAGCTCTTATACAAATTAGAACCCTGATCTCAAGTCATTTTAGCTATTGATTAGGAATGTTTTAGTGCAATGGATTATTCCTTTCTACAGAGGTTTGTACAATCATATTTCATACTTTAAGAGATCTTAAGTCCTATGATGCTGTGATTAATGCCACTCTCCTGACATTTCTTACTTTAAAAAAAAACACCCTCCCAGCAATAAGCAACCATCTCTGGAGCAAGAGGTTTCAGGACTGCAGTATGCATTTCCCAGCTGGCTCAGGTTCTTAATATTTTTATAAAGGTCAAAGTATGAAGTCATTCATCAATCTGGTTAAAAAAAAAAAACCCTCACTGCTCTTCTGCATAGTTTCAGTGGTTCAGTCACAAAAGAATGGCTTGCTGAAGGTTCAAGAAAAGGTTGCTAGTTCTCCTCCTGCAACATACTCACATGCACCAGTAACTTTGATGGAGTGTTCTGTAAAGGAAGTAGTGCCTCACAATATCTCCACTGACGTGCAAATCAATTGGTGAAATGTGATATCAAGAAAAAAACCTCTACATCAAAAGTTTACTGAAGAATAAGTAAATTGTCTGCGGCAAATGGGTGCACACACGATACCACTTAAGAAATACTAAAATCTAAAAAAGCTTTGCTAGTGAAATGGTGGGGGGGGGGTCCAATATTCTCAATGAAAGACATCATGAGACATTTGTCCTAACCCATTTTGAAAGGGTTAACACCTCTATAATGTGAAGTCATGGATCTTAAGGACATGGTATAACACAAGATATGCACAGGTCTGACTTTATGCATGTATCAGATATCTTTCCCTTCAGAACCCACCTAGTCAAGGAAATTATGCCAAGATACAGAGGGGGGTGGGAGGAGCAAGTAATCAATCTATTTGGCCAATAAAGTAACAAACAAGTGACAAAAAGAAAGAATATATGGAATAGATGCCTTACTCACCTGGCTACAGAATACATGAAGAGGAAATCGTTGTCTGGTGAACCAGGAGACTTGCTATAGTCAGTATATTTCTTCTGGGTAGTACTTTTGATATCTTTCATCACAGACTCCATTTCTTTACTTAAATTGGTTTCTGACTGTACAAAAAAAAATTACACAAGAGGCTGATTATTCAACTGGGCATTCACTAGAATTGCTTAACAAGAACATAACATAGAACTTTTAAAGCACCAACACTTTACAAGTGAAAGTAGTGTTTTAAGACACCTCTAACTAGCAAGATCACTGCTAAGGCTCAAGTGCTCTAAAAGGTTTAACTTTGACTACATCTTCTTGAATGTCACTGTGAAACTCAAAAATGAATAATACATGTAAAAGCCACAGTGAAATGAATAATCTATTCCTTTAAATATTCTCTTAACTGACACATTTTAAATGGCTCCCAGTCAGAAGTGAATGAAGCTTTATATTATAAAGAAATTACAAGTTCCAAGTAATGCAGTTCACTTCTGTATAAAGCGAGAAGCTGAAAAGCATGAATTAATGACCAATACATATGTACATCAGAAATATGGGAGTAAAATGCTTACATAATCATATCCTATTTTAAAGGTGATGTAATAGAACCTAACTGTTGAAATGTTAATGTTATTTAAGCTCTTAAGTGTTTAATAGAGAAATGGGAGAGAACATTCAAGCTTTTAAATTCTATAAAATGTAATGAGTCATGGAGGAAGAAAGAGAAAATGAAAAAGGCTGAGAAGTGGAGACAAAATTAACAAGGATCTTTCTGCCTTACACTGATGCTTACTGGGAAAGTTCCCAGCTGCTCTTGAAGCTCTTCCACCTCCTTTATGAGATCTTGCATATTCTTGTTACTGTGACACTGCCAAAGGGTTCTCTCCATATTGTTGCCAGGATAACATGGAAGGACGCTGTTAGCAAATTGCCTACACAGAGGACAAGTAAATTCTCCTTTGTCCACTGAGAAACCCTGGAGAACCTGGTCATTCTAAAAGAAAGAAAGAAAGAAAGAAAGATACAAGTTAATTCTGAAGCAGCAAGCAATATTAATCTCAAACATTTTAGAGATGGCAGGATCAGAAATAAGGCAAAAGTTATCCAGCTACAAGTAAAAATGTTGTGTGTGTCACACCCATGGAACGTATGCTTCTAATTACTCAGATATCTTTGTTTCTAAGATATTTGTTTCTACATATTGCTAAGAAAATGCAAACGGGTATAAGGGAGTATCAAGAAGGTAGAATTCAAAGGGCAGAATACTTGACCCTTTCCTATGCCTGCTGTTTCTCCCTCTAAACGCCCCCTGCCATTTTTTCCCATTACCCACCCACCCCAATCTGGGCACCTGACTCGCCTTAAATAGTACCACGCTGTAGTCATGGAAGCGGAGCATGGGCGCCTTGAGGAGCTGCGGCATTCTACCCGTGAGGATCCTGCACAGGAGCAATACCCATTTCTTATGGATCTTAACGGATCACAATCCAGACCAGGAGATAATTTGCAGAGGAGAATAAACAAGAGCAGGAAAATTAAATGCCTTCCTTCCAGTGATTCTCTCCTGCAAATGCCCCTCCATCCACCACAGGATCTAGGTTTGCAGTACCTGACAGATACCTGTTTTGGCAACATGACTGCCATTAAAATGTTCTGCTTCATCCAAAGCCAATGTGTTACCTCTGCTAACTGAGCAAAGAGGCACCTTTTAAAGTGGTGGATCTCATATTAAGCAAGGGGAGAGCAAAAACAAGTCGCTCACCTGTAACTTTTGATCTGGTAGAGATCCGTCGACATCCATAAGAATGGGGTTCTGCGCCTGCACAGGACCCTCGTGGTAGAATGCCGCAGCTCATCATGGCGACTGAGCCCCTCCTCCATGCCCACAGTGTGCTATTTAAAGGCGGGCCGGCACCAGGTTCCTCAGTTCTTAGATGAGCGCCATGGAGGACGATCATCCGGCATCAGGTGAGTTCATCATTGAAGGAGAATAGCCTGCACATTCTGAAAACACACATAGTAGAAACACTACTGCAGAGGGGTGGTCCGGGAGGGTCTTATGGATGTCGATGGATCTCTAGCAGATCAAAGGTTACAGGTGAGCAACCTGTTTATCTAGATCGAGATCCACTGAAATCCATAAGAATGGGTGTTAAGCTAGCACCCAATGGAAGGAGGGTACAGTAGTAGCTATTATAACACTCGCTTTAAAACACTTCTCCCGAAGCTCGCCTCAGCAGCAATGCACAGATAAATGGCCTAATGCTTGATGAAAGGTAACTCTTTGGACCAAGCTGATGCTTTACAGATGCTTTTGAAGGCTACCCCTGACAGGTGTGCAGCTGATGAAGTGTAGACACGGGTAGAGTAGACCTTAATTGTTTCAGGTGGTTTCATATCCTTTTTTTTGTAGGCCAGCATAATGAGCTCGACTAGCCATCTGAACATTCTTTGTCTGGAGATGCAGGTGCCTTTATTACGACCTTTGAATGCTACAAAAGATGCTTGGTGGAACTAAATCCTTTAGTACGGTCCAGGTAATACAGAAGTGCCCTGCGCACATCCAAAGAGTGTATCGCACATTCCAAAGGTGTAGAAGGATCCCTGAAGAATGTGGGGAGAACAATATCTTGACTGAGGTGAAATTCAGATACCACCTTGGGTACAAAGTCAGGATCCAAATGCATGAGCACCTTATCAGGATAGATCCTAGTGTATGGGGAGTCAATCCTCAAAGCTGTCAGTTCACTAACATGCTTTAGCATAGTTATGACCAGTAGGAAGGCCATTTTTAAAGTTACCAGATTGATGGAAGTAGTACCCATTGGTTCAAATGGGCTCTGGGTCAATGCTGAGAGAACCAAGGGTATGCTCCACGGTTCCACAGGAGTACAAATAGGTGGGTATGCATTCATGAGGCCTTTTAGGAAGGTTCTACTTTCCAGTTGTGAGAAAAGAGTCTTACCACCACAGCCTGGATGTTTGGAAGAGAGTGCTACCAAATGAACTTTAAAGGATACATTAGCCATAACCTGTGATTTCAAGATAGTCAAAATAGAGGAGTATGTCCTTAATGGTAGCTTGCTTAGGGTGAAAACCATGTGCCCTGGCATAGGTCTTAAAATGCAGTCATTTGCCAAAGTAATTACGCCTGGTGGAAGGTTTCCTATGGTTGAGAAGTATGTTGCTCAGAAGCCTATTCGCCATGCCATCAGATGGAGTGTATGTCTGGGTGAAGATTATGACCATTGTCTCATGTCAAAAGATCTAGTTTTTGTGGCAATCTCTGGTACTGGTTTCCCGACAGTTTGAGTACCTGTGGAAACCATGGTTGCCTTGGCCACCATGGAGTCACTAGAATGAAGGATGTTGGAGTTGCCAGGAGACCTGCCACCACACGGCTGATCAATGGGCATGGTGGTAACATGTACGGCATCTCTCAAGACCAGTCCATCTGGAAGGTCTCCCTCAGTGATTGCGGGTCTTGAACAAAAATGTGTTTGCATTTTGTGTTTTCCGAAGTTGTTAACAGGTCTATGGTGGGGCTCATCTAGATGTTGAAGTGTGCAGCAATATATTCCATTTTGATCTCCCTCTCATGTTGCTGCAGTTGCGCAAATGTGCAACTCAGTTCATCCTCTAGGACATTGTCTAGACCTTTTATGTGGATGGCTACTGGGTGAACCTGATGCACCAGTGCCACAGTTGGAGGCTGATAGCGCAGAGGGTCTGTCTCACTGTTCCACTCTGGTGGTTGATGTAAGCCAGTGCAGTGGTATTGTCCAACTGCACCTGTACAACTTTGCCTTGTAGAAATGGGAGGAAGGCCTTCATTGCTTGGAAGATGGCTAGCAACTCTAAAATGTTGGTGTGAAACTAAATTTGATGTGGTGTGCACTTGCCTGATGGTTCTCTCAGTGGGGCCCCCAACCCAGCAGAGATGCATCTGGTGTCAAACAAATTGAGGGAGTTAGCATCTGAAAAGGAACTCCCTCTAAGAGATCGTTTGCTCACCATGAAAGGGAGTGTAGTATCTGAACAAGCAACAACACCAGCTTCGCAATCCCATCCAGAAGAATGCATCCAGATGGATGAATTTCCAGAGGCTTTGTTGACTGTCTAAGTTTGGATGAAAAACTGATAGAAACCAAAGTTGCAGCTTTAACATCTTCAAATTTGCATAATGCTGTGTTGCAGGACACCATGAGGCCCAAGAGCCATTGGTTGAGTCATGCTAGCTGATGGACATTGTCAGAATTAATGGATCAGGTCCCTGATACACTCGTACCGTACTTCCGGTATGTAAGCCTTCTTAGTCTCTGTGTTCAAGATTGCTCCAATGTAGTTGATGATGCAAGAGCAGTTTTAGATGGGATTTTTCCCAGTTGACTTGGATCCCCAAGTCTTGGAGAAGATTTAAAACATACTGTGTGTGTCTGAGAAAGTATCTCTTCTTGATCTTTTGACATCAAGAACCAATCATCCAAGTACAGATATATTGCTATACCCTGTGTCTTCAGATGGGCCGCTACAACAGCCATACATTTGGTAAATACCCTTGGGGCGGTAGAAGGTCCGAAGGGTAAGAACTTGTATTGGTACACTTGTTCGCCCACATCTTAAATACTTCCTGCGTTGTTCCCTTATGCTGATATGAAAATGTGTCTTTCAGATCCAGCGCTGCAAGACAATTCTCTCGATAGAGAAGAGGTAGGATCTCCTGCAATGATATCATGAGAAATTTCCTTACATAGACAAGTTTGTTCAGGTAGTGTAAGTCCATGATGGGACAGATCTTGCCATCCCTCTTCGGGATCTGAAAATAACTTGAGTAAAAATCTTCCCATCTGTGCCCCAACACACAGGGGTGATTGCACTCTTTTCCAACTCCTTCACTTCCTCCTGTAACAACAGGTACAGTTGAGTGAACTTCATTCCTGAAAAGTATGGGGTCATTTTGAACTCTATGGTGTATCCAAAAGACATGATCTTCAGGACCCAGCAGTCCAATGCTATGTGGTGCCATGCAGGGGCATGGCATGCCAGTCTGCTAGAATCGTGAACTGGCGAAAGGGATGGGATTGTGAAGCTGGTGTAGTTGCTTGCTTGCCAAGATGTTAATACCTCTGGTGGCTGGAATGGGAAGTTGTGTAGAGGTGACAATAGGAGGTCCTGTTCCTCAAAGATGTTTTTGAGGCTCCACTAGTTTCATGTGTTGGGACTGGATGACTTTTCCTTTTCCTTGATAGGAGCACTTAGGAACATAGGAAACTGCCATATACTGAGTCAGACCATTGGTCTATCTAGCTCAGTATTGTCTTCACAGACTGGCAGCGGCTTCTCCAAGGTTGCAGGCAGGAATCTCTCTCAGCCCTATCTTGGAGAAGTCAGGGAGGGAACTTGAAACCTTCTGCTCTTCCCAGAGCGGCTTCATCCCCTGAGGGGAATCTCTTGCAGTGCTCACACATCAAGTCTCCCATTCAGATGCAACCAGGGCAGACCCTGCTTAGCTATGGGGACAAGTCATGCTTGATACAACAAGACCAGCTCTCCTCTCCTGGGATATGGGTGGTATTGTTTTTTGAAATCACAGCACTCCTGTTGTCTGAATGAAGGCTTCTGTCTGGAGTATGAGTGATATTTTGCCCCATAAGAAGAAGTCCAAGTTAAGATGGTAAAGGTCTTAGCAGTGAACTTGGACTTCTTTAATTGCTCCATTGTGGAGTCGGTTGTTTCACTGAAAAGGCCCTTACCATCAAAGGGTAAGCCCTCAATCTTCTCTTCCATATCACTCTGAAGAAAAGTGGACCAAAGCAATGCATATCTCCCTAGTGAGGCCACTGGAGTCATGGAGCGAGACTCTGATTCGGCAAGATGTTTTGCTGTGCTCAACTGTTGAGTGAGCGCAGCTGATTTTTTCAAGGTTTGTTGATATCTTAAATTCTTCAGGCGACAGAGTGTCTAAGTCATTCTGAAGGGCTTCCCACAGGCCATGCTTATACTTGGCTGGTGCAGGCTGAATAATTAGTGATCTTAATTGATAAACAAGACGTGGAATAGATATTCCTCCCTAAGAGATCCATTTTCCTCCCTTCTTTAGCTGCAGGAGTCGTGTGGTTTCGCCCAGATTTTGCTGAGGTGGCAGTCGAAGACCAGGGAGTTCGGAGCAGGATGCTTTAGTAGGTACATATTGTCCTTTTCCTGGATGCAATATAAACTTTCCAAATGTTTGGAGGCTGAGGTTGATGTATGAACAACCTCCCATGCACACTTTTCTGCCATGGAGATTAGAGGGAGAACAGAGAGAGCCACAGGTTGGGTTGTTTGTGTCTTGACCATAAAATTATAGACAGGATTGTCTATGGTGGCTAGTTCAGATTTCAAGTCCAAACCCAGAGCCTCCACCATTTCCCTAACATGTTTGTGGTAGGCTTTCATTTCTTCGTTAGGGGAGACATCGGTAGAAGGTGGCACATTGGTAGGAGGATCTGTCAAATTGTCCGGATCTTCCAAATCCAATTCAAAGTCAGAGGGACCATGATGGTCCTAAGGTGACCTAGTTGGGGAAAGTGGAATGTACTTTTGAGTATCAGAAGTAGATCTCACAGGTGGCGGAGGCTGATAACGTGTTTGAGTCCCCACATCCAAGCACGGAGGTTTTGGTAGTGGTGGGGCTGTCTGCATTGTTGTAGACACCTGAGTAGAAGCAATGGTCTGTGTAGCCACAGAAGTCAGTATAACAGGTCTGTTCGGTAAAGCTGGTGCATCCCTACTTGCCAAGGTGTTTATTTCCAAAGAAGAAGAAAGGGGATGGTAAGTCTTTGAAGGAGTGGACTTCCATGGTCTTCCATCCTGATAGTCATATGGAGCACCAGGAGAGGAGGCTACTAAAGCAGCCCTCACAAGAATTGAACCCGCTGCTGAAGCAAAAAACTTTCTGAAGAACTCTCCGATGAGGAGCGACAGACCGAGGTCCGAATGCAACAGCGGTCAAAAAGAATTGAGGAACATGGTGCTGGCCTGCCTTTAAATAGCACGCTGTGCATGTGGAGATGGGGCTCGGTCACCACAACGAGCTGCGGCATTCTACTGAGAACCCCATTCTTATGGATCTTGATGGATCTCGATCCAGATCTGCCTCTTATCCAATCCCAGCACAGTATCCTTCCAGTAGCTGTTGCTGGGGCCTACCTTACATTTCTTTTAAGACTGTGAGCCCTTATGGAACAGGGAACCATCTTATTTATTTATTATTTATTTTTCTACATAAACCATTTTGAGAATTTTTGTCAAAAGTGGCATATAAGTAGCAGCAGTATGTTGTGTAGTAGCTAGAATGTGAGGTCCAGACATGACAAACCAAACTAAGAGGCTCACTGGATAGTCTTAGGGCAAGTCCATTTCTCAATCTAACGTTTTGTGATTAGAAACACTTAAGCACTCTGAGCACTTAAGAAGAGGGGGATATAACAAACTAATAAAAAATTATTTAAATCACATAGGTTGTATAATTTATATGTATTCTAGATTGCCAACAAATTCAGAAGGAATTAAAAAAGAAAGGTGCCGTGTAAAAAAGGAAAGCTTCAAAAGAGCCTGTAATTAACAAGTAATCCCTATAGTAGTTTTTGAATTATGGCAGTGAATATGCTTTAGCTTCCATTGCTTGTAAGCAAGCCCCCCTCCCTATAGTTCTCTAAAAGATCCTAGATCTCCAGTCATTTTATCACACTGGTAGAGTTAACATTTGTAAAAATTAAAGAGAAGTCTGAATCCAGAAGGTTATGCTGAGACTGGTTCAGATGCCTGCGGTACAAAAAAACAAAACAAAAACAGTGCATCATTTTTCTCTTGGGGGGGGGAGGGGAATGGTGTTGTCATATCTACAGAGAAGTGAACATTAGTGAGGAACTTCAGAAGTAGTCTACCCTAGATAACCACCAAGCCGTTGTTTGACAGGATGCTGCAGCCCTGATTTAAAGACCACCGAGCCTACCTAGGCCACTCTGAGCATGGTGACTCTTAATAGCTACTCGATTCTTGGTGTCACAAGCCATTTCACTTCAGGGATGTGAAAGGCATGTTCATCTTTGAATAAGGTAGGTTAAGTCAGGAGAGAAACAGACTAAGCTGAAGGATGAACAGGTCTTCCAACTGCTCCATCAACTTGCACTCCCTCCCCACCCCTGGTACTGCTCATTTGCCAGTTCTTTGGCTCCCATCACTACACAGATAAACAAATAGCACTGAATAATCCTTAACAAATTAAACACCAAAACCTACATTTAATAATTATTCCTATATACAAGATATCCAAGCTCATCATTACATTTCTATCCATATGAATATAAATTGCACTGAGTAACATGGTCCCAGATTTAATATTCCAATGCACAACTTGCATGAATAAGCATATTCTCCACTGCATAAGGATATACAAGGTTTCTTTCTCTCTAACTCTGACTTAGATACACAGAAGACAAAGACGAATTTAAGACAACCCCTTTAAACAATGCAGGTTAAATACAGGTTATACCAGTATTTACCCAAAAAGAAGATACCTCTGGATATAAGATGCCACACACAACCCCCTCCAATTTCTAACAACAAAGAACTTGGGGGGAAAACCTAATCTTTGATTCAGGTAAATACAGTGGCTTTAAAGGGGAGATTAGAAAAATAGGTGGTGGACAGACCTATCAATAGCTACTAGCCATGACCGTGAAACAAAACCTCCATGAGACAGTATGCTCTGAATATCAGGATGAAGCCCCCAACACTCGGATGAATTTGCAGCACCTCCCACCCGGTGCTGTGCAAAGTCAGCTGCTCCCAACGCGGCCATCTCTGTGCCATTCCAGTGCCGGGAAAGTGCACTTATGGAGAACAAAACCAGAAAACTTCCATTTTAACTTACCCGTAATGATTCCATGTAGGATTTATGACAATCTATGTGTAGTGTATGCCCACAAGTTTGTACATACACACCTCCTTCCCAGCCAATTGACACTGATTGCAGACAGGAGCTCTTTAAAAAAGGAAAACAAGAAGAGAGAATTAATATATGTATACCACTGTTTAAAAACACAGGACAATGTTCTTATACTCAATTCATCTACATAACTTCATTTTGTCTTGAATAAAAGTGGGTGTTGTAAGTGGTCACTGCCAACTCTTTAAGATATGGCTTCTAGAATAATTACAAGTAATACAAAAAGTTTCTTGAAGTACATGCACATGTGAAATAAGCTTCTTAGCAAGCTTCTCAGTCAGAGTTTATTTCACTCACGTAAGGATCATATTTCCCCACTGCTCAAGGAAAATCTTTGCCCTTGGGAAGAAACAAGAAGGACCTGAATGGGCTTTCTGCCATTTTCCAGGCACATTGTGCCATGTTGCAGTTTCATGGTATGGAAGAAAGAATGATACAAATACAACAAATATTTATATACTGCTCTTCAACAAAAGTTCCCAGAGCAGTTAAATTAAGAACAAGATTTCCAGCAATGAGGCTGAAACTGCCTTAGCAGTATCTCAGGCAACAAGATGACACCCAAATCTACTTCTCCATGTCAGCTTCTTCAGGAGGTGGCATAACTTCCCTAAATGCTTGCCTGGAGGCAGTAATGGGCTGGATGAGGGAGAATAAACTGAAACTGAATCCAGATAAGACAGAGTTACTTATTGTGCAGGGTCAGAACTCTAGAGATGATTTTGATCTCCCTGTTCTAGATGGGGTCACACTTCCCCAAAAGGAACAGGTTTGCAATCTGGGAGTACTTCTGGATCCACACCTCTCCCTGGTTTCTCAGGTTAAGGAGGTGGCCAGTGGTGCTTTCTATCAGCTTCGGCTGATACGCCAGCTGCGTCCGTTTCTTGAGATGAACAATCTCAAAACAGTGGTACATTTGTTGGTAACCTCCAGACTTGACTTCTGCAATGCGCTCTATGTGGGGCTGCCTTTGTACGTAGTCTGGAAGCTTCAGTTGGTATAGAATGCGGTGGCCAGGTTGGTCTCTGGGTCATCTCGGAGAGACCACATCACTCCTATGTTGATAGAGTTACACTGGCTGCCAATAGGTTTCCGGGCAAAATACAAAGTGCTTGTCAAAACTTATAAAGCCCTAAATGGCTTAGGCCCTGGGTATCTAAAAGAACATCTTCTTCATTATGATCCCCACCGCCCATTGAGGTCGTCCGGAGAGGTCCATCTCCAGTTGCCGCCAGCTTGGCTGGTGGCCACATGGGGACGGGCTTTCTCAGTTGCTGCCCCGAGACTGTGGAATGCGCTCCCTACTGAGATGCGATCCTCCCCATTTCTGACAATTTTTTGAAAGCATTTGAAAACCCACCTCTTCACCCAAGCTTTTTCTGTTTTTAAAATTTTTAAGGTTTTAATTTGTGGCTGATTTTTAAATAGTTAAATTGTTTTAAGTTTTTTGTATATATTTTAACTTGTTTTATACTATTGTTAAGTGCCCAGAGACAAAAGTATGGGGCGGTGTACAAATGTAATAAACAAACAAACAATCAAACAAGAGGCTCTTGGAGATGAACCGAGAGGCGGCAAGGGCAGCTCCCCAATGCTCTGCCAACCCACAGCCGCCTTCACAACTGCCGTGGCTGCAACACACCAGAGAAAGGAAGCTGAGAGGAAGTGGTGCCCTCGAGACCCACCCCTGCTCTCACCCTGCCTTGGCCCCCCTGCTACATATTGGATTAGATGTAACAGTGATGACAAGAGTGCTTGAAACGGACAGGATTTGCAGTAGAATTCATATGGCCAGACAGCCTCACTCCCCACCCATCACCAACTACAGCTTTTCACACCTCCACCATCAAAAAACCGAAGTCCATCATCTCACAGTCCCATGGAAGGTTAAACACACTATTGGCAGAAGCTGCATTTACAGTATTCTAGTTTAGTTAATAAATAACCCAACACATGGTGTATTATGGGAGCAGTAACAGTAAGCTCCATGGTGTTGTTGCCTTACATAATGGCAATCTCTTAGCCATCACTTGCATTACCAACCTTATCAACCAAGGAGCGGGCTCCAGATCAAGGCAACCCTCTTGGAGGCATGTGGCTGGACTCTGCAACCTCTGGGCCTAAGATGAAGTTACTGGAAGAGGCAGATAACTCACTGGTTCTTTGTCTGGCTCTCCTCTATGCAACTTGCGATATGGAAAGGGAGTATGACCCATGAAGCTGCTCTGTACACAGGTCACTCAACTACCTGGGGCTGGACACATTATGGTTTAAAGCATTACCCACTTTTGGAGCTCCCACGTGTTAAGATGATCGTCCAAGGCCCTTTAGTGTTGACTGTAGAAAGAGCCTTTTTCACTGTGACGCCCACTTTTGGAATGTTCTCCTCCGGTAGGCTTGCCTGGTGCCAAATCTAAGGGCTTCCAGAGGAAAGGACCTTTTATATTAGCCTTTTCTTATTTATTATTATTTATTTTATTTATTCGATTTCTATACCGCCCTTCCAAAAATGGCTCAGGGTGGTTTACACAGAGAAATAGCAAATAAATAGGATGGATCCTTGTCCCCAAAGGCCTCACAATCTAAAAAGAAACATAAGACAGACACCAGCAACAGTCACTGGAGGTACTGTGCTGGATAGGGGGTGGATAGGGCCAGTTACTCTCCCCCTGCTAAATAAAAGAGAATCACCACGTTAAAAGGTGCCTCTTTGCCAAGTTAGCGGGGTAACCATTTAACCATTTGGTCCTGTATTGCCTGCTGATTTCACAACATCTATGCAAAGGCAGGTTTTGGTATAATTTTGAATCTTTATTATATAGAATTGTAAGGCACCTTGAAAACTCACAGAATTGAAAAGCAAGACAGCGGTTTACATATAAATAAAGCTCTCCTTGCTGCTTTGCCTTACAGAAAGACAAGGCTCTTGCTTTTAGCCTCTCTAGGCACACCAGACTATAGGCCCATCCACACTTGTAAAATGAGTGTACACTGTACACAGGTACAGATCTGTACACAGGTACAGTCATTCACATGTTATGCTGAACGCAGGTACAGAAACACACTTCCTATCTGTACCATGCATTTGAAGGGCCTGTATCCAGGTTCACTTTAAAAATGAACACAGCTAGTCATTCACACAAGCAAACATCTGTACACTCATACAATGTACAGACATCTGTACACATGTACAACATAATGTATGAATTGGGCTTATGCTAACTGCTAGAGGGAGGAAAAACAGATGTTCATCTTTTCTCTTAAAGTGTGTGAAGGGGGATGGACTTGGGCACTAGGCCTTGTTTTCTCTTTAGACAAACTGACAAGAGAATAGTCTAGTCTTCTCGAGATACCTGCTTTCTGACTGACCCTGTCTAGTCACCAGAGGAAAGGGGATTGCCCCCATATGCTTTTAGGGGTGTCCTGAGAGAAAGAGTGGGATTTCACTTCTGCCTTTTGATTTTTGAAATGTAGTTAATTGTTTCTCAGTGAAACCCTCAAGCAAATACAGGTACAGATATAAACCTTGTCTTATTGAAAGAAGTCTGGAGAACCGTCTGATATATACACACCAACTATGGTATTGGCTGTTTTTGAAACACAATCAATCTTTACCTTTTAGCAAAATATGTAGTTTCCATTTTACAGCGTGCAAACAATGTTTACAAGTAAAGTAAAATTCTCCCTTGAAGTCCCCTTTAACAATTGCTACTATAGAAAGAACACCTACTACGGAGGCAACACTGATCAACAGGATTTTTTTTTATTGCTTAGCTCAGCTGAACAAACTATTCAAGGGATTAACAGAGGTTTCAATTTTTATGCCAATAGAAATTTAAGGATTAATTCTTTCCTGCTGTGACCATTTTAGCACAGTAATGATCTAGAAAGCTGAAAGAAAGCAAAAAGAGCTGATCTAACTAATTTCTGAATTGGACCAGGCATTTTCAAACTAAAACAGAAATAGCATTATTTTGTAAAGTAATAATCTAATTTCCAAGGACAAAGGACACCAATTGCACACAAGACTGTGCTTCAGAAAGATCTAGTATGGTGTATAAATCTTCTTCCAGTGTTAGAACACACCATCTATCTTTTACATACAGCGTTCCATTAATACATTTGTGCTTGTACAAGCCAAACATTAATACTGGCAAAAGGTTACTTCTGAACTTGACAGAACATTAGCAAATACGGAAGTACTATAAGCACAAAACAGGCCAACCTACTTATCAGATGAGGACCAGTATAGGACAGAATATAGCCCAAGAAATTCATAGCATAGAGTAGCTCTCAGATATTTTTTGTTGTTCTGCCAAACAGCCAAACATATAGGAAGTGTTCTGGGTAACTGGTGTGGGTGAAAACAGTCATGCCTATCCTCTTTGCCCTTAATCCGACAAGAGAGAAGATAAGGATGGAGCCAACAATAGTAAGAATACTATTGTCTACTATAAAAAACCAGGTTATGACTCAGATGCTCCACAGGATGCTCCACAACATTTGAGTCATACAAAACAACTAGAAATAACAAATGTTTTAATCAAGAGTCATGCTTTGCAACTAGCATTTGGGGCTCTTCCTAACTTTTTAATTAAATGATGATGTGACAATGAAAAAGAGTTGTCTTATACATATATAGCTGGCAAATTTTATATGTTTTCATACTGAGCTAGGAAGGGAGCAAAGCTTTTAAAATTTTGAAAAACAAAATCAAGATAAACACAGATTTTCTCCCTTCAACTTGCATGCAGCTCACTCAAAAATATGCTGTTTTCTATACTTTTCTGCATAACAGCTAGGTCAGCTTTTTTCTTAATTCAATATATTACACGAAATAAACATTTTAAAAATCCAAAAATGAATACCTTAATTAGTATTCAAACTAGCTGTCTTCACTCTTGCTAGTCTTTGCTGAAATAAAGCCTGAATAATTTGAAGAGTAGCGTACATTGAACTTAAGTGTAGTTTTGTTTTATCCTCTTGAATCAACTACATCAAACTTCCTATACTGTTCCACCGTGAAGGATCTGCTCATTAAAGTTGCTTGTACCTAGTTCTGGAGAATTCCCTTCTTCCCCCGAAGATCCTTGTGTCCCACCACACCCTGGTCTCTAAGTATGTCAGAGTAAAATTTATTTAACCTTTTAAAAAAAAATTCTATCACTAGTACACCTGTTTTACAGATGAGTTATTATGACCAAAATAGATTCTTCCACCAGGCCACAAGCTAACTTCACAGCTAAGCTGACACTATTAAACTAAATATTGTTTAATAAATAGAATACTAAGTAACTGTAACACCATATTATTGTTCATGTAACTTAAACAAAACTTTTCTAAGAAAGGGTGCTATCTTGCTGCAAAACAAAACAAAACACCAACTCACATCTTTAAAGAACTGCTGTAAAGTTGCTAGTCGTGCTTCATATACTGCTGCACACGTATCCCAAGGGTATATCTGCTCCTTTTCAGAGGTCGGTAGCTTCTTAGGCTCAGTACTATTGCGGCACTGTCCCAAAACTGTGCAGGGAAAGAAGAAGATCCCAGGAGTAAACCAGGCAGCAGAGGTCTGGTAAAGGTCATCCTAGGCAGTTCTACTTTTTATGCATGTATGTTAGAGAAGGGAGTTGGTGCTCATTGTTGGTCAGAATTGGTTTCAGATGTGATTAAGAGATTTGGGAGTAACCTGAAGGGCCAGCAATATTACACAAACCGTTAAACATTATATTTTGCTTTAACAGATTTCTATACTCTCAGGCAGCCAGTTACTCACTCTCCCTAATTATTCGACCACAGGAGAATGTGGCAGAAAGACCGCAAGTATCACATGCCTTGTTTTCCATCCCCCATAGAAAAAGTCATTATTCATCTCTCATCAGAGGAAAGCACACACACACAGGTTGTACTTCTCATAATGGAGTATCTAGCTGAACCCAATGTGCCTGTTTAACTGAAAGAGGTTGGGGAATATAACTATGTGGTCTCTCAAAGCTCCTTTGAAGTATAGCCAACACTAGCTGCCATTAGAACATCCTCAGTTCTACAGAGATGTTTTTCAGTTTAGTGGTAAACTGTTTTCTTTCTTATGCCATGCAAGTTTGTTTCTTCAGGCATACCTGAAGAGGCCTGTAAGAGTACAACTAATCCTGCTGGTCGATCTTCAGTAGAAGGGCCACTCTGTCCACAAATAACACAGTCATACACTGCTTCAGAAACATGCTGTTCAGATGTTGCTATCTCCATAGCAATCTCTCCATCTGGCGATTCTGAGGAATAGGTGGAGACAAAGAAAAAGAAAAATTAATAAGCAAGAGTCAACACTTGTGAAGAAATCGTTAAAAATGCAACTACTTTATTTGAACCATGATAAAATGCAATCTATTGTTGTTGCTTTTCCCATTTCAGGGTGCTTCACATGTTTAACTTTTCCTGTGCAAAGTTTAATCACCATGCTAAAATAAACATGTACTTTAACATCTGGATGGCAACTTTTTGACTACAAATAGAGATTGGAGAGCTGCTGCATGTACCAGTTTTACAATCTCTAGAACTGCAGCTTGAAATAAAGAATGCCAACATTCATGCTAAAAGAAGATTGAGTATTAATCTACTGACTTTGCAACATATTAATTAGATTTGCAGTACAAATCTATTTAATGTATTAAGTGGACAATCTGTGAATAATATTGGTGTTCATCTTTTCTTCTCATAAATACTCATGCATACAATCTTCTCTTAACTGAAGATTCAATTAAGCATACACCTAAGTTTAGACTCCACAAGTTTTCACTAAAATTCAATAAAATTGACATTAAGAGATACAGGATACACAGATGAAAGGTAACGAGGACTATTTTTACCAGAGTCTCTTTAATTATAAATCACAACTCTTTAGATTCAGCATAAACCATCTTTTCAAAGGGGATACTTAAAACATCAAGTCTGCTGTGACATGCAGAAAGAGGCACATGGAGTGTTTTGTCCTTGTCTCAAGCAGAGATGTGTGTTTTCTGGAAACTTTTGAACTGGAACGTTTTTCCTATGCATTTTTCTCATTCGAATAAGCATACTCACACCCTCTCCAAATCCAGTACCTGGAAATTCTCCTTTTGTAACTTAAAGTTTTCCCGCCTATGGGACTTTATATCTAAGCAAAGTATATGAAAGGGCAGGACTGCAGAGTTTTAGTGCTAGATCTCTGGTTTGGACTCTACACTGAGCTGCAGGGTCTAGAACTGCTGAGCTGAAATCACTACCCTTGAGCATTCCTTGAGTAGGATTGTTGTGGGGAAGCCTGTACTGGATGGCTCTGTATACTCTTGGAACCCAGAGCTTTTGAGTCACTCTCTGTGTGGGCCTGCCATGGGGGAATCCCTGTGCTCAACTGCTTGAGAGCCTGATAGACTCCAGAGCAAACTTCTAAGGCTTTGAGACTAAGCCATTCCCTCCACAGTCTTGCCATAGCTAACCCCTTCACATGACTGCCCCAGAAAGCCAGTGTTCTCCTTTGGCTATCTGTGGGCAGATGGAGTGCCACAGACCCTGGCATTTGGTAACACAGTAGCACCTTGCTGCTTCCCCTTGACTCCTCTTTAGGAAATCTTTTGTGGATGGGAGCTTCCAAATTTTCTCCAGTAGAAGTAAACCCTTTTTGGCATAACAAACTAAACAGCAGACTGAGGACAGATATCAAAACTGCTCTGGATTCATTCTCTTTTCTATCTCTCTTTTCCTTCCCCTATCTTTCCCCTTCCTCCTGTCCACATTTCAAAACCCACCAAACACTAGTCTCCACATTCTCAATCCCTCTTCATCTAGCTATGGGAACTGTCTTCACTCCCTGTACATCTTGATTGTATCAAGATTGCCAGTTTACATTGTTTCTCTGCTTTATCAATAAACTTTATTTCTTTGCTTCAAAAGCCTCTGAATCTGTAGCTCCCCTGGGGTACCCTAATGTCAGCTTGTATAGTCTGCAGGGTCCAGACTGCAGTCTGTTTGTTATTAATATTTGCAAATTTGGTTTTGAGCAAAATTTCCCCAAGTTAGCTCGAATGTATAGATATACGTGTAGTATACATATGTGTGAAGCAGTATGGTAACATTAGCTGCTTTTTTTAAGGAAACATTTCTAAGATTACAGAGCAAGGAACTACTTATTAGCGGGGACAAAATAAGTAATCAGAAAAAGCAAATTGCAGCTAAGATTTTTCCATCCTGCTTCTCTAAAGACAGATGATTTAGTCATCTAAATCAAGACTTCTCACTTCCTTCCGAGACAGGTGCTGATTTCAGTTCTTAATGGCAATGCCCCAAGTAAAGGGACACTAATCCCAATGGACAAAATACAGAAAAAAGCCAGGCAGCAGGGAGGCGTGGCAAGAGTAAATCAATAACCTTTACTTTATAACTTAGTTATAAACACTGTATAAACTTTTATCACCACCTTGTGGCAACCAGTAGAACAGCAGGTGAACTGAAAAAGGCAGAATACATGACCAGAAAAAGTATTTCTTTTCATAGAACAAAAACCTAAACTCTTCCTCATAAATGATATTAGGAAAACTTGAAGTAATGCAATATTATGAGAACAAAACTTCTCTGTGGGGTGAAATGCAGAGCAGCTCAGGGAACCACTTAAAAAAAGAAATCAGGACCTTCATAGAAGTACACTGAATGCATTCAATAAAATAGAGATTTGATATGCATTTTCCTGCTAAAGTTTTTCCATGGATTTTGAAAATAAACCAGTTCAAACTTTACAGCTTTCTATGATAGAGAAACCAACTCTGCTACACTAATTATCCCATTACATAATAAACATCTATGATGTTAAACATAGGCGCATATATACTGCATATACAAAAGAATTTGATTCTGATTTTGAGCCCTTTGGGGGAAAGGGGCCATTTTATTTATATCTATGTAAACCTCTTTGGGAACTTTTGTTGAAAAGTGGTACATAAATATCCATCATATTTGTAGTTCATTAAGTTCACCTTTAAATCTGGGTTATCCTTTCAGCTACAGTTTCCACTGACAAGTGGAACAGGCATTCAGCACTGGGAATTAATGTCCAAAATCTAGCAAATGCTTAGCATCTTAAAGCACTTATGCAGTTTGCTGCTGGTAGCACCTTCTCTGTATTTCTAACTGCTTAGAAACAGCAATCTGGAATGTGCCTGAGAGAGGAGGATACCCCTATTGAAGCAATAGCGGACAGAGGAAGGAGATATGTTATAGCAGAGGGGACTGGACTACCCAGGCAAGAGTGATGATCCATTTCGATTTGGTTTCAGGTTCAGCACAAAAACTGTGTTGCTCACCCCCAATGGGTAATGTATGCCAGGAGAAGGATGGAGGAAGGTTCCTGGACTTCTCAGAAGATTTTGATAACATCAAATACGGGGTTCTTCTAGCTAGACACTAGGAATCAAAGGTGCTGTACTTCAAGGATTTCATTCCTATCGGGAGGGCCGATTCTGTGAGGCAGCACTGGGATACAACTGCTCGGTCTCATGGCACGGATGCTGTGGGGTCTTACAGGGTTCTAACTTGTCTCCCATGCTTTTCATCATCTACATGCGAGCGAGGCCATGCAGGTAGTTGGAGGGATTTCACTCAGGTCTATTTCTCCTTTTCATCAGAATTAAGTAAGGCAGTGTTGAATCAGTGTGAAGGAGTTGCAAGCGACTAGATGAGGGTCAATAAAATGAAATTCAATCCAGACAAGAGATTGTACTGTTGGTAGGCAAGTTCATCTGCCCATGGAGCTAGTGTTCAACCTGTTCTCAATGTGGCTGCACTCTCCATAGAAGATCAAGTCTGCAGTCCAAGAATGCGGCTGGGCCCATTTTTGTCATTAGAAGACCAACTGGCATCCATGGTAAAAAGCACCTTTTGTCAACTGAAACTGGTTCACTAGTCAGAGCCCTTCCTGGATGGATATAGCCAGGCTACGGTTATCCATGTTCTGCTAACCTCCAGATTTGATTAGGGAAATAGGCTGGACATGGAGTTGCCTATGAAGACTTCACAGAAACTACATTTAGTTGCTAGACTGCTCACAGCACAGGTTCCTTGCTGCTTCTTAAAGAGTTACACTGACTGAATCCATTGCCAAGCACAATTCAAAGTGCTGGTGCTTACCTTCAAAGCCCCACACAGCTTAGGCTTCGAGGTACCTGAAGGAGCACCTTCCTCCACAAGAAACTGACTGGACACTAAGATCATCCTCAGTGGCCCTTCTCCAAACACTCCCACCTTCTGAGGTGTCTTTCTGGTGCTAGGCAAAATACTTTGTATTATCCTAGGAATGAATTGGTTCTTATTCTGTAGCTGCAGTATTTATGATTTGAATTACTCAGCTGCCTTTATTGTCTCATTGCTTATTAATTATGAGCATTTAATGCCTTAAATTTTTTTAATGTTATATTGGCCACCTTGGGAGCTGCCGTGCTCAAGGTGCAGGGTAAACAAAATAAAGTCCTGTATTAATTTTAAGAACAGTGTTGCACATATGCTTCACTGTCCTGCTGAAACAGTGCTTAACACTGCCTGAATGAACAGCTGTATAACCATGCATTAAAATGACTTTACCAGCAATAAGAAAAGTCATGAGCGAGCACCTCCACTGGGAAACTGCAATTGTTTTTTAAATTGTTTAAATCAACTACCCACTGAAATGTTCTCATTATTATGATGCATTAGAGCAGCACACCTACTTGACATTCATGACAGCTTAAAGTTTTGGAGCAAACAGCAAAATTCATATTATTTAATTACACTTCAAAAAACAATATTCCAAGCAAAGATTTGGAAGTCAAAGTGGTTTAAATTAATAACTTGAACACCTCCTTTCTTATATTTAAATCTTGGCAAACACAATTGTGAACATGTTCCGCTCCATCATGATAAAGACTGAACTCAAGATTCTATACAGGTCTAGCTAAATGCACAAGCATATTTATTAAGTAGAATTAGTGGTTTCTAAGCCTCTGAGTTCATTATAAGAGAGCTGTACACAGCCTCAATCTTTCAGAGATAGTCAGTCCTATTTGCTACCATGCGCCCAGTACCATTTACTGGGATCAACTGGCACTGTTACAGTAAGCAAATGAAAAATTATTTCCATTATTTCCAGAATTATCACTACTAGCCATAGCTGCTGTTCAGTTAGCTAACAGATGATCAAGAACTGAATATAATGTATGGGTAGTACATATAATTGCCCACAGAAAGCTTTAGAGAGCATCTAACATATGCTATTCCTACTAAACAAAACAACATCTACAACAAAAGACGAGCAGCACATCCTGGAACCAACTTTGACCAATTCAGCTGGTCTTTGAGTGCAGTGCAGAATCAGAAATTCATTTTGTGTTTCTGAAACTCGTTGGTCTAAGCACTGGAAACAGCTAAAATCCCAACATGTTAAATAGAGTTTACAATCTATAACAGGAAGCAACACTGCTCATGCAGAACATGATGTGTCAAGGTGGTCCCTAAGCACCAGAGCAACTATCAGAATGTTAATATGTTTTGCCCTAACCCAGCATGTGTATCCTCAGAAGACTAGTAAAAGCTAACATTTTTCTATCTGGATTCAGAAGGTGCTGAAAAAAGACCTCTATCACCTTGCGTCATCTTTTTTTTTTTTTTTAAAGTATGCACCTTCTTCCCTACCAAAGGTATTTGCTTCAAGGACTGAAAAGTAGTCTATTCAATCACACCGTTAATAAGAAATGGAAAACACAATGGCCCACATACCACGCAATGCCCATGTTGGGAGGTTGTAAGCATGCAATTGCACAACTACAAGAATTGCACAAAGCACATTTACACAAGAGTAATCATGTTTTCAATAGAGTTATTTTTGTGTAAATGACCTTTGTACAATTCTTGTTCCACAAAAGCACAACTGCACAACTGCACTCAGTAACATCTTGTAACAAGGCATACGGGGGGGGGGGGGGGCTGGTGGTCCAGTCTGGGCACAGCTTCTCCCTCTGAGGAGTAGGTGAGGGGATGTGTGAAGGAGGTGGAGTGGCTGTGATCTATAAGAATAAATCTCCCTTACCAGAATCCCTGTTCAAGCGTCTGACCATATCGAATGTGTGTAGGATTTGAGGACCAGGGATAGACTGGGACTTCTGTTGGTGTACTGCTCACCCCGCTGCCCAACCGAGTCCCTAACTGAGCTGACAGACTTCAACTCAGACCTGGCGTTGGAGTTTTCCAGGCTGTTAGTGGGGGGGGGGGACTTCAATGTTCACTTCGGGACCAATTTGTCCAGAGTGGCTCAGAAGTTCATAGCAGCCATGACAACTATGGGCCTATCCCAAATCATCTCAGACCTATTCACATTGCTGGTCACATGCGTGATCTGATCTTTCACTCTGATCAGGGTGCTGTTCTGTGGGTGAGGACTCCTGTAATTTCCCCTTTGTCATGGACAGACCACCATCAGGTTAAGGTTGGACTCATGATCATGTCCCACCTCTGCAGGGTCAAGGGGTCTATTAAGATGGTCTGCCCGAGAAAATTATTGGATCGAGTAGGATTCCAAGAAGCCTTTGAAGGATTTAGTGTTGGCTCTGCTGATGATCCTGTTGATGCCCTGGTGGAGAACTGGAACAGCAAACTCACCAGGGCGGTAGACATGATAGCTCCTATCCTAAGCATCCTCTCCATCCAGCTTCGAAACTGGCTCCCTAGTACATAGAAGAACTATGGGTGCTGAAGCAGCAAAGTAGACTGGAGCACAAGTGGAGAAAGACTAGAATCGAATCTGACAGATTACAACATAGAGCACATTTGAAGATTTATGCTCAGACGATACGTGTAGCAAAGAAGTTATTCTTTTCTGCCTGTATTACATCCACAAGTTCATGTCCAGCTGAGTTGTTCAGGGTTGTGAGAGGACTAAGTTCATGTCCCTCCTTCCTTGAATCAGAATATGGAACCATCAATTTTTAATTGTGGATAAAATCTCTCATATTTGGGCCAACTTAGATTCAGATTCCATAATTACTGCAGCGTCTGATGAAGGGGTGTCCAGCGTCTCCTCTTATGTGCTTAGGCTGGATCAGTTTCAGTTTATGACTCCTGAAGATGTGGATAAGCTGCTTGAAACAGTGTGGCCTACTACCTCTTCTCTTGATCCTTGTCCGACTTGGCTTATATTATCAGCTGGAGAATTGTAGTAGAAGGCCCGGTAGATATTATAAATGTTTTTCTGAGGAAGGGCAGGATGCATACTTGTCTCAAGGAGGCAATTATTAGAACTCTTTAAGAAGCCTGCTTTGGATTCCTCGTTAAGCAATTACAAGCTAAGCAATTACAGGCTTGTCTCCAACCTTATATGATCTGGTAAGGTAATTGAAAGGGTGGTGGCCTCCAAACTCCAACAGTCTTGGAGAAAATTGATTATCTAGACCCATTTCAAACTGGCTTTCATTCAGGCTATGGAGTGGAGACTGCCCTGGTCAGCCTGGGGGATGATCTCCAATTGGGAATCGACAGGGGAGTGTGACTCTGTTGGTCCTTTTGGATCTGTTGGTGGCTTTCTATACTATTGACTACTGTATCCTTCTGGAAAGTAAAAGGGGGCTGCAGGTGGAAGGCACTGCTCTGTGGTGGTTCCACTCCTACCTTTCTGGCAGATTCCAGATGGAGACTGTTCAAAATTGGAACTTTCAAATGATGTCCCTCAGGGTCCATATTGTCTCCAATGTTGTTTAACATCTACATGAAACTGCTGGGAGAGATCATCAGGAGATTTGGTACAGGGTGTTATCAGTATGCTGATGATACCCAAATCTATTTTTCCATGTCAACATCATCAGGAGAAGGCATAACCTCCTTAAATGCCTGCCTGGAGACGGTAATGGACTGGATGAGGGATAAAAACTGCGACTGAATCCAGATAAGTCTGAAGTACTTATTGTGTCAGGTCAGAACTCAGGAGATGATATTGATCTGCCTGTTCTGGATGGGGTCACACTTCCCCGGAAGGAACGGGTATGCATTCTGGGGGTGCTTCTGGATCCAAACCTCTCTCTAGTGTTCCAGGTTGAGGTGGTGGACAGAGGTGCTTTATATCAGCTCCAGCTGATATGCCAGCTGCATCGTTTTCTTGAGGTAAAGGATCTCCGTACATATGCTGGTAACCTCCATACTTGACTACTGCAATGCATGCAATGTGGGGCTGCCTTTGTACGTAGTCTAGAAACTGCAGGTGGTACAGCCAGGCTGGTCTCTGGGTCATCTCAGAGGGGCCATATTACTCCTGTATTGGCTGCCAATAAGTTTCTGGGCAAAATACAAGGTGCTGGTTATAAGCTATAAAGCCCTGAAACCCTGCTAATTGAGCAAAGAGACACCTTTTAAAGTGGTGATTCTCTTTTATTTAGCAGAGGGAGAGCAACTGGCCCTATCCAGCTCCAGCACAGCATCCCTCCAGTGGCTGTTGCTGGTATCTGCCTTATATTTCTTTTGGATTATGAGCCCTTTGGGGACAGGGGACCGTTTTATTTATGTATTTATTTTTCTATGTAAACCGCTTTGTGCACTTTGGTTGAAAAGTGTTACATAAATATTCATAGTAATTTATAAATATTTGTTGTAGTAAATGGCTTAGGCCTAGGGTATTTAAGAGAATGTCTTCTTCACCATGATCCCCACCACCCATTAAGATCATCCAAAGAGATTTGTCTACAGTTGCCACCGGCTCATCTGGTCGCTACTCAGCGATGGGCCTTCTCCATTGCTGCCCAGAGGCTTTAGAATGCGCTCCCTGTTGAAATAAGAGCCTCCCCATCTCTGAAAACTTTTTAAAAGTCAGACAAGGCACATCTGACTTAAAACGCCAGACAAGGGAGAGGAGAGCTGGTCTTGTGGTAGCAAGCATGACTTGTCCCCTTAAGCTAAGCAGGGTCCGCCCTGGTTGCATATGAAAGGGAGACTAGAAGTGTTTGCACTGTAAGATATTCCCCTTAGAGGATGGAGCCGCTCTGGGAAGAGCATCTACGTTCCAAGTTCCGTCCCTGGCATCTCCAAGATAGGGCTGAGAGAGATTCCTGCCTGCAACCTTGGAGAAGCCACTGACAGTCACTGAAGACAATACTGAGCTAGATGGACCAGTGGTCTGACTCAGTATATGGCAGCTTCCTATGTTCCTATTTGTTCACCCAGGTTTTTAGTTAGATTTTCAGTTTTAATCACTTTTCAGTATTTAACACTTTTAACATGTCTTAAATTTTAAATTTAATGTTTTGATTTTGTTTTAATTGTATGTTTATTGTAAACTACCTAGAGCTATGAGTTTGGGGCAGTGTTGCTCACCTGTAATTTTTGATCTTTTGGTGGTCCGGTATCATTCACAACATTGGGCTCTGTGCCTGTGCAGCAGCCACTGCGGAAGGATTCATCTGCTCCTCGAAGTGCTCTGAAGCCCTGCCCTTCACACACAGAGCACACTCAGTCTCTTTTGGCACCCAAGCACTTTTCTCCTCAGTTCCTGGTCAGACAACATTGGATTGAAACTTCTTCAGAGAAGGCAGGTAAGGGAAGAAGGTAAGTGAATCCCATAAGTGGGGAGGCTGGATGATACCTGGCCACCAAACGATCAAAAGTTACAGGTAAGCAACCTGTTTATCTTTCTTGTGGCTTGGTATCATTCCAAACATTGGGTGTGTACCTAGCTCCTAAATAGAAGGAGGCAGGATCTAAAGAACCTTCTTAAGAATGGAGCACCCAAATTAGCCTCAGTTGCAGAGCAGATGTCAAGGGCATAGTGTTAAATAAAAGGTTGATCAACAACCAGGTGGCAGCCTTGCAGATTTCAGTGAAGCTCACTCCTAACAGGTGAGCAGCTGAAGTCACCATTGCCCTTGTAGAATGAGCCCAGATGGCAGAAGGCATAGCTAGTCCTTGCTTCTCATAGCAGAACAGGATAGACTCAACCAGCCACTCAGACAGCCTTTTTCTGGAAACAAGTTGTCCCCTATTGGGACTCTCAAAGGTAATGAAGAGTCTGTGAGTACGCCTGAAGTCCTTAGTGCATGCCAGGTAAAAGAGCAGAGCCCCAATGACATCCAAAGAACGTAATGAATGTTAGGAGAGACACGGGGTCAGAGGGGAAAAGGTGGGCAAAATGATGTCTTGATTAATATGAAAATCCGACACTATCTTTAGGAGAAAGGCTGGGTGGGTACACATCACCACCTTGTCAGGGTAAAACACTGTATAGGGAACATCAATCCTTAGAGTGGAAAGCTCACTGACCCTCCTGGCTGTTGTAATTGTGATGAGAAAGGCAACTTTAGAGGTAAGCAACTTGATGGCTGTTTAAGTCAGGGACTCAAAGAGCTCTTCCGTGAGAAAAGAGAGGACCGGGAAGACTTCAGGGTTGCACTGGTTCTCTGACTCGAGGAAAGAGATTATTCAAGCCTTTCAAAAAAAAAAATGCTTGCAGTCCAGATGGGAGAAAAGGGATGTGGATCCCCAGCCTGGGTGCATCCCAGATAGTGCAGACATGTGTACTTTGATAGATGAGTTAGACAATCCTGTGCTTAATAAAAGTAAGACCTGGCAGACCGAAACTGTGGAGGGATCAAAAGCCTTGGACCAAGCATAAACAGAAAATTTCTTCCACTTGCAGGTGTAATTGTGCCTCATGGAGGCCTTCCATTCATGGAGATTATTATTCAAAAGGTCAGCCTCCATGCTGTCATGTTCAGGATCTTGAGGCTATGGTGAAGGAGGTCCAGGCAGTGCCAAAGACAGTGGTGGAATCCCTGAGACAGGTGGAAGAGAAGAGGGAACCAGGCCTGCCTTGGCCACCACAGGGTGATTAGAATGCAGTTCATTCACTGAAGCAAAGTCTTGCTCACAACCCTGGACAGGAGCGGAAAGGGAGGGAAGATGTAGAAGAACTTCCCTGTCCAAGGGATCTGGAAGGCGTCTCCTAAATACCCCATGCCTACCGAAGCTCTTGAACAGTAAGATGGGTATTTCTTGTTTTCCCAGTTGGCAAAAAGGAGGATTCCCCCACTGTTGGAAGAAAAAGCTAGGGCATCACTGTGAAGTTCCCACTCATACTAGCAGGCAGTGCTGGTTTGTCTGCTGAGACTGTCTGCCAGAACGTTGTTGACTCTGCTATATGTAGAGCCAAGGGGTAAATTCACCAGTGCCATATCTGAATGGCCGATTGCATAAGGATTTTGAAACTGTGCCCCCTTGATGGTTCAAATACGCTATGATTGTGGTGCTGTCCAACATCACCTGGGCTGTTTTTCAGGACAGGAGAGAAGGGAACAACTTCAGGGCCAGGTAGACTGCCATGAGATCAAGGCAGTTGGTGTGCAGTGAAGCCTGCTGACTATTCCATAGGCCCAGGGTGCGTAGGCCCACACATAGGCTGCAGCCTATGAGAGAAACATCTGTGATGAGTGAAATTGAAGGCATAGGAGGCTGGAACAGAAAGCCAACATTGACATTCTCTGGCTAGATCCACCACAGAAGAGAGTCCAAGACAAGCCTCAGAAGCATCAGCTGGAGATTCTGATTGTCTACATTGGGTTGGAAGCAGCCACAGCTGCAGGCGACACATCCATAGCCTCATGTAGGGCACCATGGAAGTATAAGTGTCCATGAGGCCCAAGAAGCACTGTATAGACTGAGCAGTCTGGGACAGATTGGAGTGTAAGACATAAACGGTGTTCCAGATGATCAATTGTCTGTCTGGAGGAACAAATGCTCACTTAAGGCTTGCATCAAGAACAGCTCCTATATAGGGAAAGGAGCACTGAGGAGGCAGGTTGGACTTCTTCCAGTTGACCTGGATGCCAAGAGTGTCCAAGAGAGAGAGAACTTCTGCAATATGGATTTGGAGGAGGTCTCTGTCGTGCCACGTGATTAGCCAATCGTCTAGAAAAGGGAAGATAGATATCCCCTGCATCCTCAAATGAGCAATCATTGCACTCAAACTTTGTAATCAGTCAATCAATCATCTTTATTACGGTCCAAGACCAGCATAAGATAAAGCAGTAGAGCATAATTAAAACAAAGTATGGAACCATACAACTAGGTTATTTTAACTTTCTACTCTAATGCTATAAAGCTATAATATAATACTAAAAGGCTGCTACCCTTAAAAAAGGGAGTAGCTATAAAATTATTAAAATTATAAGCATATAAAATAAAATGTGGTATAAAATGCAAAAAGCAGTGGCTAAAACAGAGTATATAAAATAAAACATCTAAACAGGAATATTAAAAATAATAATATAATCAGCAGTTTAGAACTATGCAGAGCTGAGGCCAGGAAATGGCCTAGCAGTCATGACCCGGAGGATCCTACATGCTGCCACGCAGAACTTGGCAGCATTATATGTGAAGGTCGGGTCTTCATCCGAGAGCAGCAACCGGGTATAGACATGGTTTGCATCGCCAGGGTACTTGTGAAATAGTGGAAATATAAACTTGGCACGAATGTCTCTATAAAAGGGACAAAAAAGGAGTATACGTTCTGTGGTTTTTACCTCCCCAGTGTCACAGGGACAAAGTCTTTCTGCAACTGGGATCTTTCTGAATTTAAGCCCTTCTGTGGCTAGGGATTTCTAGCTGTGACAGGTATGCGGCAGGGGAGGCAGAGTGTCTGATTCTTTCTGTGAACAGAAAGGATGGAACTCTACCTAGGTCTGTCTGGCGCTCAGTGTCCATTATGCTCTGTTTCTTTTATTATTTATTTCATGTATATACCACCTGATTCCAAAGGCTCTAGGGGGTTTGATGACTGTTTTCGCCTGATCATGGCCCATAGCAAGTAAGAGAGGGGGGTGGGGTACAGCCCAGAAGAGACAATTTAGTCCACACTACCCTTTTCCAGGAAGATTGGAAATTTTCCTGTAGGGTCAGAGGGGCCAAGCCCCGAGGGTTGAGGGATAGTTTAAGCCATAACTTTAGGGGTTTTTAAAAGTTTTTATTTCTAGTTTATTGTTCTTGCAGTACTGAGCTAGAGCTGTCAGCTTCTCAGCCTTTTGACTAAGATCAAGTGTAGTATCACATGCTTTGTGAACCTGCGTGGAGCCGTGGACAACCTGAAAGGGAGAGCAGTGTACTGGAAGATCTGGTCCCCCACCATGAAACGTAAATACTTCTGAAGATGTGGGCAAATGGAGACATGGAAATAAGCATCTTTCAGGCCCAGGGTGGCAAACCACTCCTTTCCAGACAGTAGGGGAAGAAGTCGCTGCAAAGTCAGCATCCGGAATTTCCTTGTATATATAAAGTCATTCAGGGAACAGACATCCAGGATGGGACTGTGACCTCCATTCCTGTTATGCCAGAAGGAGTTTCCATAACGGTGGAATCATCATCAGACTCAGAAGTGGAAATGTACTCCTCATCTGAGAGACATGTATCAGGGAAAACAGGAGCATCTGGTGGTAATAATGATGGCTCAAACAGGGTCACCTGGTTGAAATGGAACATGAGAAGGAGGAACAGGTGGAAGAATTGGGGTGGCAGGTTGAAAGAGTGGAGACTGGAGCACAGGAGGAGGATCAACAGGATACTTGAAAGGAGAGGGACCAGTAGGCTGATCCTGAGGAGTGAAAGATGGCTTTAGCTTATTTAACTTCCATAGGTGTCAGAGAAGAAGTCGTAGCCGAAGATGTATGGACCTTGGTCGATGAAGAAGCTGACTTGGTCGAAGCCAGAAAGGCCAAAGGTGGCATCAACATGAATGCCAAAGGCGCCGACAATGTCTTAGGGTGCTTTGGGGCAATCGAGGACTCTGAGTCCTTGTGCTTCCTCTTTTTGTGATGTTTGTGGTGGGATTCCTTAGGGATGTCCCTCGGCTTCTTAAAGGTACCTAAAGTGGAATCAGATGAAGGCTTAGACGGAGCGGAGTTTAAGATAGATGTTGTCGTTGTCGATATTGATGGCACTGGAGTCGGCAGGCGCAAGGCAGTATTGTAAAGTGCAGCCTGCAACCATAATTCCCGACTCCATTTAATCTGCTTCAGAAGGGAGAGGCAGACTTTACAAGAGCAGAAGATATGGTCCTCTCCTAGGTACAACAGGCAAAATCATGCTGGTCTGAAAAAAGTAAGGTGCTGCGGCTCAAGAAATAACGTTTAAAGGTTTTCCTCGAGTCCATGAGACCTGAAGTGAACAAGTCCTAGTGGAATGTGCTCAAATTTTAGAGGGCAGCTGAACACCTTGCTTCTTATAACAGAAGATCAGTTGCACCAGCCAATTGTACAATCTTTGTCTAGAAGTGGCAAAACCTTTACTAGGGTGAAAAGCAGGATCCAGAAGCAGGACCACCTTGTCCGGGTAAAATTTAGTATATGGGGAATCAGGCCTTAGAGCCGTGAGTTCACTTACACGTCTTGCAGACGTGATGGCCATAAGGAAGGTAGACTTTAGGCACAGCAGTTTCATGAAGGCTGACAACAGGGGTTCAAAGGGGGCCTCTGTAAGCATGGACAGTACAAGTAAGAGGCTCCAAGGCTCAACCAGGCAGTGCCATCACCAGAGGGTACAGGTTGTTAACCCCTTTCAAAAAATGTTTAGAGTTAGGGTGAACAAAAACCAACTTGCCATCCCAGCCCAGGTGGTGAGCCAAGATGGCAGCTAGGTGAACCTTACAGGAGGTGTTGGAGAGACTCAAACCCTTGAGAAAGGCAAGGTAGAGAAGTATTTGGTAGATCGAAGCCTGGAGCAGGTGAAAGTCCTTAACAGACACATAGGACATGAAACGCTTCCATTTGCACATATAGACCTGTCTCGTAGAGTCATTTGTCTCATTTAACAGGATCTTGTCTAAAATTTCAGCCTCTACACTGTTAGCAAGGAGGTCCGAAGGGCATGGTCCAGGACCAGACCCTCATCTCTCATGAGGAGGTCCCGTCGAGGTCGAAGGCGAAGGTAGGAGTCATTGCATAGCTGAAGGAGAGCCCACCACTCCACAGACGAGTGGTGGCGGAAAAGCTTATGTTTCCGGGAGTGTTCTCGGCCTCTCTCCACGGGCTTCTTAAAATTCACACTTGCAGAAGTAGTGGACATCAATGGGGTGGGCGCTGGCGGCACCAAGAGGCTAGACGGCGTTGTTTTCAGCAGCAACGGCAGGCTCGGCCTCAGAGTAACTGGACATAGAATATTTTCATACAAAGAGGCTTTCAGTCGTAGCTCCTTGCTTAGATGGGTCTTTTTCTTAAGTGACAAACAGACCATGCAGTTACTGGTATTATGACTATCCACCAAACACATGAAGCAGTCAGCATGGCCATCAGAGGAGGGCATAGTGCCCCTGCAGGTTGCTGTTAAAACTTTTAAGAGCAGACATAGCCAAGTCCAAAAAACTATCTGAGGTCAGCCAAATCAGAGGTAAAATGCCAAGTCCAGAAACACAAGTCAAAGAGTAGCCAAACAATCCAAGAGTAGTCAAGCAATCCAAACAGAGCATTAAATCCAAGAGACAGAAGAACAGTCAAAAATAGAGTCAAGGTCAAAGCACAGGAGAGTTAGATAAAGAGTTCTCAGAAAACAGTCCAAATAATAATATTCACTTTCTCACAGGAACAAGGGAACAGGAGCAGATCCTTCAAGAGGCAGCACAAGTGGTGGACAAGAAGGAACTGAAGAGGTGGGTGCTCTACAGCCGGCTTTGTAGGCTCTGATATCACTATGCCTTAAAGGGTCGGAGAGTGCCTAAAGGGAGCTATAGATACTTCTGCAGGCCTCCTGTGCAGGCACAGAAGACCCAGTTGTGACGGACTACTGAGATCTGAAGGTTATCAAATCTCAAGCGTAACAACTATAATAAAAACCTGCTGTTTACATCATTTGTGGCATCATGCTACAAACTAGGCAACCAAGAATTATTTCATTTATATCCTTCCTTTCACAAAACTCAAGGCAGTATACACAAGATTCCCATGATGTCTCCCATTCAGACACTGATGAGACTGAGACCTACTGAGCATCAACGAGGTTGCTGAATCATATGCCCAGACCATAACGACAGATGATTTGAGTTACCAAAGCATTTATTAAAAAATCATTTTAGACAAATGGTAAATGCCTCCTTCACTCCCTAAATCACTTCTGTTTGGTACTGACTGGGGATCCACTGGTTCATCTTCAGAGTCAGAACTTGGCTTCTGGGAAGTACATTACTATTCTGCTATATAGATCAATTTGCATTTGCACTATCTAGTAATACTAATACAAGGGATGTGGTATACTATTTGCACTACCATGTTTATCCTGGCCAGAAAGGCTGACTACAGGAAGTGGAAATGCTGCAACATTTGACTGGATGGTGCCTGCTCAAGAAGCCATATCCCAGAGCCTTCAGATAGGGCAGTAGAGAAATGTAATAAATAAATAAATGTGTTTATTTCAAACCCCCACTCAGATACAACTTCATCTCCTACCTCCCACTTTTGATTATTGGTGCTTCAGACACACCGGCATAATATCAGATATCTGTACCTTTGTTGGTATGTACTGGGATATTTTCGTGGTCCTGATACTTTAGAAATCAGATAAAACTGTATCTTGTCAGCCAGATTTGACAAACATTTTCCAGCCATATTTGATAATGAGGATGATAAGTGCTGGCAATATAACTGAAAGGCCTGTCAGGTATCTGTAGGATTATCCCTGAATGGTTCTGCTAATTCCTGGCAGGGACTACTGGGAAATAGTGGTTTCTTTACTTTGAGGATCCAATCACATCCTTTCCCCACTCTCCCTACCAGTTCAATGTGTACAAGAAGCTGTTGAGAAAGACATGTACATGTGTTGAGAGAAGTCAACACTACACTTGTTTTATATGTATACTTATGACATAGAAATGGACATGAACCAGAGGCGTGAGACCATAGCTTAGTGATAAGAGCATCTGATTTGCACGCAGAAAATCCCAGGTTCAAACCCTTAGCATCTCTAGGTAGGACTGGGAGAAGACAATAGGCAATCCCAGGCTAGATGGGCCAATAGTCTGATTCAGCGTACAGCAGTTTCCTATGTACTAGCCTATATGAACTGTCATTGACATTACCTTCTTTTAAAAAGAATTTAGCCTCTCCATTGTTTCTCAGATTCGTTAACATCACACAATTTTTGTACCTTGGCATACATTCTAAGGAGACATAATTCATACAAGGAACCAAACTTTATCCTGCACCCCTACAGACAGAATCCCTACAGACAAATGTAGCCCCATTTTGAATCAAAGTCACTATTCTCATGGGTCCACCACTGGGCATGGAAAAATAGTTATTTGGATGCCCCAAAACAGAGGCCAAAGGGGAAGCTGTTCCTTGTTCTCTTCAGAATCTCTTCCTAGTAGTAGCAATAACTTTTTTTAATTAAATGTATCCTAGATACAGTTTTTAGTTTATTCCTCTAGCCTAGTTTCCAAGCTCCTTCAGAACTGAGCTACACACAATTCAAGAGGTTAGATGCTTACCAACATCCATGGCAGTTTCCATAAAGCTTTTCTGTCTTGATGCAAATTCAGCTAACAACTTTTGTTGCCTTTCCCTGGCCTTCTGTCGCCTAGGTGGAAGAGAAAGAAGATGGATAGGTAGGAATAAATGCAGAGACAACCACTTAGTAAGCTCTATCTAGCTTGATTGAGTAAAAGACATTCTCAAATGATTTGTAAAACCTGGAACATAGTTTTTGCCAGACGGAGTCACATGCCCAAAACCTTAACTGTCACTTTAAATACAGAAGTCCCTTCAGTCCCTCTTCCTCCCTCTAGTTGCCATCTTTATTACTCACTAATCATTATATGTAGGGCTTGTCTCCCGTACCTACACCTTCCGCTTGCTCTTTCTGCCCCACTCTTGCCCTCTGTATATCTCTTTAGTGGTCCCATGAACCAACGGTTCTACTTTCCAGCGACTTCAGGGAATTGTTCCAACATAGTGGCTTTGACGTATGCAGCTCATCCCTCCCTCTTCTAACCCACATCACAAACAACTATGAGCAAGAGCATTGCGTATTTCATAGGCGACAATATCTTCACAAAAGAAACTGCCCTGTTGATCACACTTTTGAAAAGCCATTCCATAGGACACATGTTGAAGATATATTTTGTATGTTTCATTCAAACCTTAAAGGCTTGAAATATAACAGAAAATGAAAGGTGATATTCTTAGAAATCTGACTCAGTTAAAACCATTTTCTTGTTTACCTAGCTGAAAGTCACCCATTTATTTAGAGAAGGTCACAAGGATCATTAAGAGCACTACAGAAACAGCATAAATGCCTACAATAATATATTGTTCACATAAGGTTGCTGGTAAATATTTTATCCCAACAGCAGCAATTTCTTGTCAAAGGCATATCAGAATATTTTTACCCTGAATATGATGCTTTCTTTTTGCCATTACCCTGCTATAATACTAAAGAACAAGGTCATTAGCGGCCAATAACCATTAAGAACTTGTCAAATTTTATTTTCCATAGCTTTAACAAGCGTTTTAAATCCCCTTGTCCAAATTCTGGCTTTCAATGACAAGAACATAGAGGAGAAAAAACACCATTTCAGTGGGGTCTAATATAAACCAATCTATAGTACAAAATCAGCACACATTTTTCAAGACTTTTTAAAAGGCATACACACTGGGAGAAGAGCAAACATTTATTCAAAAGGAAGCCATTGAATGATTTTGAAATCAAGGCTGAATTGCTTCGCAGTTCAACATGATAGGCAGTATTAAAATCATTGAACACAGTACTGAAAAGGCAGCTTCATATGACAGCTATATATACCATTGAACTCAACTGATTCTAGTGTTGCTTGCCTGCCCTTTTTCTTCTGCAAGCTAGTTTTCTGTTTTTGATTTTAAAAATGTGGATGAAAGTAAATAGAATTTATTGGCAATTATTTGAAATAAAATGTAATTCCAAGAGTCACAGTCATCAGCAGCTGAATATACTACTACTACTCATCACAAGTGTGGTATCTTAGAGTTATTGGAAAAGAAGGAGGACCTTGCCAGCTAGCATGGGCCATGGCAATAAAGGCTTACCGGCAAAAGAGGTAAGTGATAATAAGACTTAGCATTTATGTAGACAAGATCTCAGGAATCTTGACAACCACCCTGTGGGGTAGGCCCATACTACGTTCATATTACAAATGCAAGGTAGAGATGGAGGAAAGAAGATCAATTTGCCAAAAGCCATTGAGCAATTTCATGAGAGCTGAACTGGGGACTGACATGCTCACACTCTTCACTATTCTACCACACCACTTATCCAGATTTATCAGCAAGGTCTCTGCACGCCTATGAAGACAATGGAGCAATACCTAATTGAAAACACGCATACAACAATGTTTGTGTGATACAATGTTGTCAGAGGGCTGAACCACTTGCAAATGACAATGGGGGGAAAATGCTCAAGAAACCAGAGGCATTTATTAGATTCCTAATCCAGTTGTTCCTGCAATGCAGGTTTACAAAAACTATTTTTCAAGATATCCATACTCCTGCGGCTAACTTTAACCAGAGCTAACTTTCTAGATCCTCAAAGATACCACATTTGTTTATTTCTCCATAATTTTACTATCCTTATCACCTCATCACATCATCACACTTATGTTGTATTGACTGAGTACTCACAGTCCAACACACTTTTGTTCCAGGATGTATCAGTATTGTGAGGCAACTTTCCTAACAATGATGGTTTTTCCCCCTGGGGAATTTCTCTCAACTTGTGCTACGCTTTTACTAAATGGGCTAACTGTAAATAGAGACCCCTAATAAGGAGACATAAACAAACTGACAGATTCAGTACAGCTCAGTAATTTTCCACAATCGCCCAAAGGGCTCGACACTGAGACTAAAAAATATTGCAAAGCAGCTCTGCTAAATTCTCCTGCAGCTCTCTATGCCTTCGTTTCTATGGCAACGACTTATGTGAGTGATGCCAAGTTTGCCTTTGCAGGATGAAGAAACTAGAAAATAGGTCATCATTGAGTGCTCACAGCCTGTTCAATCTTCGTTATCGCAGAACTGGACACTGTATTCCTACTCACTTCCCTCCAAAACAAGGCTAAGCCATGCAAAAAGCTTAATTGCCAGTCTGGATTAGTCTTCATTTTGGAATGCAGACAAGAAGCGTACCTACTGAGCATGCCACTCACCACCTTACTGTCTCTCCTTATCAAGAATTTTGGGAGCACCTCTCATCACTATTTAGGGCCCCTTCTCACAAGAGCAGGAGAACCACTGCAGCCTAGCCTCTTGCTACACCACAGCAGTTACTTCAGAAGCCCCATGCCACCTGTGGGCAAAACACACTATGGCACCTCTCTATACGAGCACTGCTCCCATTTCCAAGAGGACTGATGATGGTATGGGGAGAAGCTGCACCAGGGGTCCCCTTCTGCATGACCTAGGTTTTCTGACATTATCTTAACAGTGTGGAAAAGGATTATGCTGCAAAGGTAACATAAAGGGGGCCCTTAGTGATTTAAAGTGAGGGGAGTGGAAAGAATAGCTACTACATGTACATTTGTACAAGCATCTTATTTGAGTAATCCCATGGAATGTGTCTAATTATTTTGAGTTTGACTGAATCTTTCCACCCAAAGACACTACCCAATTTAAAAGTAATTTCATGCTTTTTAGATGGATGTTATAATAACATGCAAATGTCAGGTTGCTTACTTGTTACTTGAGTTCTTCTAGTGGTCCTCTGTGCTTTTGCACAATTGGGCTTTGCACCTGCACAGAGACCTCCAAGTCTTTCCAAGCTGAAAATTTTCTCTCTGAAATGGGCAGTAGCCCCACCCCCTTTGGAGTAGTATACGTGCCCCAGCAGTCCTCCTCGGTCAATGAGTCCGGCAACCTAAAAGACTAAGGCGGAGGATGGGTAGGCGTGTGAGAGCACAGATGACTACTAGAAGAACCCAAGTTACAGGTAAGCAACCTGGCGTTCTTCGACATGGTCTCTGTGCTTTACACGATTGGGCGCATAGCAAGCTACACCCCATGCCAACCTTACCAGGAGGTGGAACATCATGCGAAGAGTGAATGTAGTACAACAGTGCCAAAGGCGGCATCTCAACGAGAACAGATGCCCAAGGTGTAGTGCTGTATAAAGGAGTGAGGTAACACCCACAAAGCAGCCTGGCAGATAACATCCAGAGGAATGGCTCTATCAAAGACAGCCGATGCCGCCATAGCCCTAGTGGAGTGTGCCTTCAAAGATGGAGGAACTTGTTTCTTTGCGATCTGGTAACACAGCCTGATGGTATGAGTCACCCAACAAAAGATGGTCTGGGCCAAAGCCTATTTGCCACAAGTGGGGTCCAAATGAGAGAGTAACAGGGCCAGAGAGGAGCACCAGTCCATTGTACAATGGACATAGAATGCCAGAACACTCTCAACATTCAGCGTGTGTAGGCAACGTTGGGCATCATCTTCTGGGTTAAGAAAGAACACCGGTAGAGAGAGAGGTTGCAAGCGGTGAAAGGAGGAAACTATCTTGGGTAAAAAAAGAGACATCCATGTGAAGTATTATTTTGTCCTTGTGGAAAAGCAGGTAAGGTGAATCTACCCAGAGGGCCCTGAGCTCACTGACTCGGCAAGCAGAAGTGATGGCCACCAGGAAGGCTACTCTGCAGGAGAGGAGATCATCAGGCAGAGGCCATAGGCTCAAACACAGGCCCCATCAAACAGGTAAGAACAAGGGAAGGTCCTAAGAGGGGACCATAACAAGGGCGTCTGGGTATAAGTGGGAGACCCCCTTCTAAAAACATATAACAGAAGAATCCTTAAAGCAGGATGTAAAAGCTGGACAGGAATGGGCTACTATGGCAGCTAGATGGACTCCAAGAGATGCCATCTTCAAGCCCAGTTTCTTAAGTGAAAGGAGATAGGCATAGACGTGCTAAGTGGAGAACGTTTCTGGTAAGGTGCCTTTGGAGGTTAGGAAATAGATGAAATAGGTCCAGGACTGACAGGACTTTATTGTTGCAGGTTTGGGGGAAGCTGCAATGATGAGTTGAAGATCCGGTGGAAAGGAAGTCTGATCCACCAAGCCATGAGGCATAGGCGAAGGACATCGGGATGCAGCAGCTGACTAGTGCTGAGAGAGGAGGTGATGGAGCGGGGGGAACTGGTGGTATGTGCCATCTGAAAGTTGTGGGAGACATGGAAACCAGGGCCTCCTGGGCTACCACAGAGTGATGAGGATACATTCCCATTGGTCCTGTAAAAGCTTCAGCAGGATCCTGGGAATCAGCGGAATGGGAGGAAACAGGTACACTCATAAGCCCATCCACAAGATGGCAAAGGCACTGCCTAGGGAGTTGAGGTCGACGCCTGCCCTGGAACAGTAAAGGCAGAATTGGGCATTCAGATGAGAAGCGAAGAGGCCTATTTCCAGGAGGAACCAATTATGGAAGAGAGCCCTGAGTGTCAGGCAGTGTAGCTGCCATTCGTGAAGCTTGACCCCACTCTCTGCTGAGAGAGTCTACTTGAGTATTGGCCTCGGATATGGATGGCCCTGGACATGATTGAGTGCCAAACACACCAGTGCCAGAGGTCCATGACCAGATGAAGGAGAGTTGAGGAGGTTGTACCTCCCTGTCTGTTGAGGTAGGATTTCACAATGGTATGGTCCATTTGAATAGTGACGGTAGTGTGGCTCAGGAGAGGAAGAAACTCACAAAGAGCTTTGAAAATTGCCAAGAGCGCTAGATAACTGATGTCATGGGTGGCTTCTGTCAGCGTCCAGAGACCTTGGAGGTGAAGGTCCTCCATGTGTGCTCCCCAGCCCCAATCTGATACATCTGTGATCAGAACGAAAGGGGGGGGCAGAGAATGGAATGGGGATCCAAAACGTAGGTTGCGGAGATCCTGCCACCAGAAGAGGGACAGGTGAACATGAAGTAGTACACATGACCAGTGGTTTTGAGAGTGGCGTTGAGGATGGAAGATGCGTAGAAACCAGTGTTGTAGTGGCCGGGATCGGAGCCGAGTGTGAGGAAGAATGTAAGTGGTGAAGGCCATATAGCCAAGAAGTTGCTGGATAACTTGAGCCCTGTGGCAACATTGGGCGGCCACTGTAGCAGCGAGGGATAAGATACCTGAATTCTGTGGTCGGGCAAGTAGAGTCTCGCGAGGACTGAGTTGAAGACAAGGCCTAGAAATTATATGGGGTGAGTTTGGATTTTTTGTAATTGATCTGGAGGCTGAGACTGGTGAGCAGGGCAATGGTGGACTGAAGTGCCTGCCAAAGGGCCTGCAGAGTGTCTGCAACCAGGAGCCAGTCATCCAAGAATGGAAAGAGTTGAATGTCTTGCTGTTGCAGGAATGCCATGACAGGAGCCATGCACTTGGTGAATACATGTGACATGAAGGAGAGGCTGAAGGGTAGAGCTCTGTACTGGAAAGTGTAGCCTTGAACCATGAAGTGGAGATAACAGTGATGTGTAGGAGGGCAAAGATGGTAGGTAAAGTGACCATGCAGAAGCGTTAATAGGTGATGCAGCAATTGAGTTCTTGGAGATCTAGAATGGGCTCCATCTGTCTTGGGGACTGTGCAGTAAGTGCTCTATAGCCTGTTTTTGTAGGAGTGGTGCAACTTCTGACAGTAGAGTAGACATAGGAGCAGTGGAGACAGTGGAGATGGGGAGGTTTAAAGGGAGTATCAAAGAAAATTCCAGAGCATAGCTGACTCAGGTGATCGTAAGGACCCATGAATCCAATGTGATGGCTTCCCAGGCTCAGAGGAAGGTGGGTCCCAAGTCGGTGCTGCAAGTCAGGAGTCACTGCTTCTTGGGGAAAGCAGGTGCTGGCCTGGACTTTGAGCTGGGCTGGTGCTGAGTGGCAAAAGAGAGACATTTGCCATAGGACTGATATCTCAGGGAACGAAAAGAGCAACCTCCCCTGGTGGTATTGTGAGGAAGGCTGCTGTGGCGGTGGCCGGTTCCATCTATTGGGTTTGTAAGGTCTGGTAGTGTGAGACTGATGACTCATGGAGTGAGCAGTATTACAAAGAAGAGTTTCATCTGTCTTCTTGCCAAAAAGGACATCTCCCTCAAAGGGCAGATCTTCTATGCAGGTATGGGCATCATATGCTAGCCCCGAAGAGTGAAGCCAGGTGTGTCTGTGGATAACCACCAAGGTGGACGTGACCTTAGCCACACACTCTGGAGTGTCTCACTGCATGTAACTCCTGTTTGACTAGCTAAGCTGCTTCCTGCATGAAAATTTTGGCGGGATTTTTTTTTTCTGGAGGGAGGTGATCCAGGAAGGGTGCTAGGCATTCCCAAAGGAAGAGGTTGTATCAAGCATTGTACACTTGATAGCAACATGGAGGTGTAGGGCGGAGATGGAGTAAACACACCTGCCAAATGTGTCCGATTTCCTCCCTTCTTTCTCAGGAGGGGTAGAAGCTGGGTGAAGCCTGTTCTTGGACAAGGACGATTTCACCACCACTTAATTGGGGGTGAGTTTTTCAGCAAGAAGGCTCCTGTTTGTTCCTCTGCAATGTGCACCCTGTAGAAGCTCTCTAGGTGCTTGGTGGGATGAGGTAGTGAAGACAGCTTCAGCCATATGACTTCATGATATGGAGTAAAGCCACACTGAGGGGAAGGGACACTGGAGCTCTCATGTCTGCCTCGATGAGACCAAACAGAGGATCTGGATCTGACTTATGTTGGGCAAGTTGGACCCCCAAGTACGCAGCCATGCAGGAAATGTAGTCCACGTATCCTCTATAATAAAATGCTTAGGTGTGCGCCTGTGTCTCTGCGGCCGTATCTTTCTCAGCCGTTTTGGGCATGCGCGGAGCGCATGCCCAGAAAGTCCGAGAAAGATACGGCCGCAGAGACACGGTGGCCATGTTGGGTCCCAATCCGGGAGGAGGAGAAGCGGGGACCGGGGAGGGCAGAGGCAGCAGCGGCGGGACCGGCCCTGCCGCGGGGAAAGCCGAGGCGGCGGCAGCGTGGCCGGGCCCGCCACAGGGAGCGGAGAAAAGGCAGCGGGGCCGGACCGACCCCAGGAGATGGAAAGGCGGCGGCGGAACTCTCCGCCCGGCCGGGAAGACCACAGGAGCAGCCGGGCTCGCCCTTAGGACTCCAAAGTTTGGGCAGGTGGAGAAGAAGCGGCGGGACGAGGAGAAGCGGCCACTGCCCGACGGATGGGCAGAGGACCAGCGGCCGCCGCCGCCGGGCAGGCTGGCCAAGGAGAAGCGGCCGCTGCCGGGCGGGCCGACCACAGGCCCAGGCCTATTCGCCGGGGGGGGGGGGTGAGGGAGGCGGCGGCAGCGGCAGCGGGGAGGAGTAGGCGGCCACATCAAGGAGAAGAGGCGGCTGGGCCCGGCTGGCGGAGCTGCGTGGGCCCAGCCAATGAGGAAACAGTGGCGGCAAAAAAGGGGGGGCAGAAGTAGGCGGCAGGGAGGAGTAGGCGATGGCGGGGAGGAGAGGCGGCTCGGCCCAGCTGGGCAGCCGATGGAGGTGTGAGGGTCCAGCTGGGCAGCCAGTGGTACTGTGCGGGCCAGGCAGCTGGGCCGGCCGAGGAGAGGCGGCCGCCGCTGGGCAGGCGGGCTGGCTGCACGCCCAGCCCTATTCTCCAGTGGGGGGGGGAGTGAGGGAAGCGGCAGCCACGGCCGCAGCAGGGGGACTGGGCTCGTTGGCGGCCACCAAACCCCACCTCATGTTTTAACATCAGGGACGCAAGCTCCCGATGAAGGACCTGGATTTCAAGGTGGGCGGGAGGTAAGCAGGGAGAGGGAGAGAAATTGAATGACCGCTGCAGAGTTCCAGGCTTCCCGAGCAAAGCGCCAGCCTCATAGCAGCCCGCTCGGCTGTGTGGAGCACCGAGTGATCAGCTCGCAGGAGCAAACTGCCAGCCAAGAAACGGAGGGGCTCCAGCTGGAATCCGTTCAGCCCCACCAGCAGGCAGTTCCATCTGGGAGATGATAAAAGGGCTGGCTGTCTCCGGTTGCCCAAGTGGTGACTGTCTATTAAAATTTAATCAGCAGTGTGTTGCCAGGTACATCCCTGTTGCTGCTCTCCCAAACCATTCCCACAACTCGCAGCTTGGAACCTGCAGCTTGAAAGATGGTTGGATACATTCAAGGCTTTTAAAAATGTCTTTTGTTTTAACTCACTCCTAGCAAGTGAGGTTGTTTCGTTGTAAATCGTGTTTAAAATGCAGGATGCAATCTTCTGAATCACACAGAACTGTCCCTCAAATGTATTCAAGATGTGTGCTCGAGAAATTCTGACTCCTCCCAGTTCCTGCCAGATGGCCAAATTTGTTACAGGGGGGTTATTTAAATAGGAAAATAGGCAAACTGGCTTGCCCTTTGCAAGCATCCTTCCTGCATCACAACATTTTATTTATTTATTACATTTGAACACCACCCCAAACTTCTGTCTCTGGGAAGTTTACAGCAAAATGACCATGCACTCTCCCTTCTCTCATTGGAAGCTGATGGGCAGAAGAGTTTATATGTTTAGAAAAATGTACTCATATCTCCAGCTTTCTCATGATTTTCAATTTCTTAAGTGATTTTCATGGAGATCCGAAAAGCAGTGAGCTGAAAAAACCCATGGGCCCGGGCGGGAGGAGACGGCGGGGGAGGGCGGAGAAGGCTACTAGCGCCTAAGGACCGGCCCAGCCAGGGGAAGGGGAGAGAGGATGGGGGGGGGTCCAGCCCGGGCAAGGGAGAACCAGCGGCGGCCCGGTCCCGCGAAGGAGAGAGACGGCGGCGGCAGGTCCGTCCTGGCCATGGAGAGGGGAGAGACGAGGGCGGGTCTGGCCCGGGTGAGGGAGAACCAGAGACTAGCGCCCGTTATTTTAACAGGCTTAAAATTACTAGTTGTCTATAATCCTCCGAGATTATGAGCCAGGTCCCTGATCAGAAAGAAGGTCCGGAGGGGTGGAGCCCAGGGATATGGGATCAGACTGTGGGGAGAGCGCATCCAGGTCTTCGTATTCAGTTTCAGGATCCGAAGACTCTGCTGCCGTATGTTGGGTGTAAGCCAAGGTCTCAGTAGTCTGAGGTTCTTGATCTAGAGGTAGTTCCTGTCGTTTTGGTGGTGCCAGGGAAGCTGATTGTGGGGGAGGAGGTGGTGGTTTCTGGGGCTCAGATATCTCATTTACAAACTGGTTAAGTAGTAAAGGGAGGCATGGTCCTGTTAGGTCGTCTAGGCACCCAGGTGGATGACCGAGGTGGGGAACAAGAGCGGTCCCTAGGGACAGATTCATAATCCCACTGGTCCAGATGGGAATGCCATTGGGGAAAGTCCTTCTGGGGACCTGCCACTTGGTATTGTAGCAGTCACATTGTCTCTGACGATATGGTGGTTCTGGTAGGTAGGAACGATAAGCCAGTCTTTTATTCCAGTGGGAATAATATTGATCAATGTAGGAAGACTGGCCACAGTTGGTCTGGAGGAAGCCTGCTGGACGTGATCTCTTATTTTCCCTACAGAAGTGTGCGTAAAGAGTCTCGAATATGGCTTCGAAATCAGTCTCCTGAAACCTGAGTATGGGTTCATAAGAATGTTCTTGTTGGTCTCCTTCGAGGTCTGAAACATCAGGATCATAAGAGATGTCCTCAGTCTCTGAGAAAGTATAATGGGGACCCTCTGTTTTGATCCCCTGTTCAGGTTTGAGACCTTCCTCAGTATCGAGAGCTTCTTCATGCTCCTCAGGGTCAGGTTCGGTAGCAAACGTCTCGGTACTGGTCAGGTTCGAATGGAGCAACCCCAACCTGGATTCTCCAGCTAGTTCGCACTTCTTCTTGGGCTTAGCCGAGGTTTCTTGAGAAAGGAGCTTTTGTTTAAGAGGCTGAGGTGCCTCCTCTGCTTGTCGTGGTTTCTTTTTCTTCTTCTTAATTAATGAAGTGGAGCTCATCGGACCAGATGGCTTTGGGCTGATGAAGCAGAGCCAATGGAGGAAGCCATGGAGGTGGTTGGGTCTGGAGCGGCCATTTTAGGAGCCATAGGCTCTGAAACTTGCTGGGGAGCAGGAGTGACCACATCCATGAGCAGAGAGGCAGGCGTAGAGGGCTGTAAGCCTGAAATGGGAGGAGAAAAGTTTGCCGTTGCTTGCATGGCAGGAGTTTCCAAAGGAAAGACTCCTTCTTGGGAAGATTTAAGTGCCTGCTCCCAGAGCTAAGATCTAAGGTGGGAGGTGTGGTTTTTTTCTCACTTGTTTGGTGAACATAGCACAGTGGGAGCAAGCATCCACCTTATGTGCCTCCTGGGCAAAATAAATAGTGATTGTGTCCATCGATGGAAGGAAGCTTAGCCCTACACTAGACACAGTATTTAAATGTGACCTTGCTGGCCATAAGCAAGGTAGGGGCCTAAAAGCCCTACCCGAAAGGGCATCGGAAGATGCGGGAAGGAAAGTAAGACGCAAACTGAAAGGGAGAAAAAAACTAAAATGAGAAATAGAGAGAAGAAGCAAAATAGAGGAAAAGAGAAGGAACACTCATTTGTTTGTTTTTCAGACCAGAGAAGCTCACAGCGATGTCGATCTGTTGATGGAAGAAGACAGACTGAGGAGGACTGCTGGGGCACATTCATACTACTCCAGAGGGAGCGGGGCTACCGCCCACTTCAGAGAGAAAAATTTCAGCGTGAAAAGACTCCAACGAGGTCTCTACACAGGCACAAAGCCCAATCATGTAAAGCACAGAGACCATGTCAAAGAACAGCCCTGCTGGATCAGGCCCAAGGCCCATCTAGTCCAGCATCCCTGTTCCTCACAGTGGCCCACCAGATCCCTCTAAGAAACCCACAGGCAAGAGGTGAGGGCATGTCCCCACTCCTGCTGTTGCATCCCGGCAACTGGTATTCAGAGGAAGGCTGCCTCTAAGCCTACAGTCAATAGTCAATAAGACGATTAGCCACTGATAGACTTGTCCTTCATGAATTAGTTGCCAATGCCAGTTAACTTAAAAAAAAAAAAAGGTTCTGCACTTTCAGAATATTGCAGCACTCAAAAATGTATAGGATTTGAGATAGATTTTTGAAAGAAATTTTAGATGAGATTTGCTCTGGTAAGATATTATTGTATGCATTTTTATTTTAAATTTAAGTATGTACTATGCCATCAAGCCACCTACTGGTGTAGTGGGGAAATGACTTGCCTAGCAAACAAGAGGTTGCTGGTTCCCAGAATATGGGAAACACTTATATCAGGCAGCAGCGATATAGGAAAGTGCTTAAAGACATTATCTCACACTGCATGGGAGGAGGCAATGGTAAACTCCTCCAGTATTCTATCAAATAAAACCCCAGGCTCTGTGGTCACCAGGAGTTGACACCAACTCGACGGCACAACTTTGCCTTTACTTTACCATGCCATCATCTTCAAAGGACCAGTGGCCAGAAACTTTTAGAAAGGTCAAAGTTAAGATTTAACTCTCTAGCAAGCCATGAAGGCTTTACTTTCCTAAGAGACCATCTTTCCTCTAAACCAGGGGGCCTGAGATATAACAGCCCAAATGGTTATTGTGGCTGGGGGTGATGGAAGTTGTAGTTCCAACATTATCTGAGGACTCAAGATTGTGAACTCCTGCTTTTTCCCCCACTCCGCTTTTCCCAAGTAGATGCTGTTCACTTGCCACATCACAACACCACTTTTTGAGATGCTTGATGATTCCTAAAAGGCAATTGTTTTGAGAACTATATCACAAGAACTGAAGGATTCTGTGAATGGAGACAAGCCTCAATTCAAGAAAAAAAGGGTAATAAAAGAAATGCAATAATTTAGCCAACAGCATAGCACATATCCCATCCCAATGCAGCACAATGCAGGGTGAGAGAAACCCAAGCCATGAATGAAGCTATGAATGAGTGTGCTAAAAATTGTGCTCAAGGAGTACACAACAAGGATCAAGCAAATACTATATGAGGCAGTAGCCCAGTTAACAGATAAAAAGCGTGTAACACAGAACCACGGGAGATCCTATATTTAAATATACTTTAAATCTCCAAGTCTTAATTTATTCTGTCGTACAAGCAGTAGCAAAGGTGCACCAGAAGAGACCTCATCACTGTGCATAGCAGGCTGGGGGTGGGGAATATCACCTGAACAGTTCCCAAATGTGTGAAATATATAGCAGAACAAGTAACACAAACGCATAAGTCCTCTCTGTCTCTGTCTTCTCAGCTTCAATGGTGGTCAGTCAAGATGACACCCTGTCTTGCCTACACAAGTTATTTGGACAAGTAAGCAAAGTCATATGAATATTCAAATGTGCACAATAAACTGGTGTGTAACCAGACTCTTAGGACACTGAGTACACATGGCTAACACAGTTTTAAAGCAATAAAAACACACCACAAACACACACACACTTGAACCGCAGCCTTGGGAGATGGTGGGGAGTATTTTCCCCACTCAGAACATGGTTGCAAGGAAAGGAAATGCAGCATGGCTTATCCCCCAGATACTCCTGCCAGCTTTTTCTTCCAGCATCGATAGAAGCTCCACCATGGAAGCACTCCAATATTTACCATGCAACTGATCTCACATTTAAGCAAATGTTCAGTGCTGGCACAAATGGGGGTTCAAGAGGAAATAACATTTGGCTCAGTTCTTGGCATAGCAAAGATATACAAAAATTCAGTTTTATTTCTGTCCTGTCATGCATCTGTTCATATTACTGTAGAAGGAAACAGTATCTATCTTACTGCAAGATTAATATACTTTGCTACACACTGCCAAAATGTAAAAAATCATACATCAATTCACTTATGGAGTTCATATTATAATGGAAAGAGCTTTCTAGTTTTTGAAATTCTACAACATTTTAGAGAGCTGGGCTGGCTAATATACATAAATACATATGCAGGTTACATAAACACACTGTTTTATAAACCTGGACTTGTACTGCATCGCCATGAACCCATTCCCAACTTGACACTTTTTCTATCATGCAAAACTTAAGTTTCAAGTAGTTTATTTTTAAGTTATTGTTTATTTATAGAACTACACAATAAAAAGTTGTGTTTTCAAACAGTAAATTCTATAAGAGCAGAATGAAGAGGAGACTGTCCAGAGTTACTAAAAGTAATTGTATGAGGACAGAAAGTATATCCAGCACTCACCCTGGATTCAAGATACCGTATTCCATTTGAACTTTAGGTGTGCAATTACTATTTTTGGAAATTTAAGTCCAGCAGGCTCAATTCTGCTTTCCCTCAGCTTCCACAAAGCTGTTCTACTGGTAGAAATACATTAAAAATCTATCAATCTATTTTTAAAAACCCTGAGAATTTTCTATTTTGTAATTTTCCTATTATGAGAAACACAAATTTGATAAATACAAAGGGGGGCAGAGTAGCTATTGGACCATTTTAAAATACTCTTAAAAGGGATGTTGGACTACTTAGCACCAATGTATCCCTGAACTGCAGTTAATGCAGTTAAGCCAGGAAGGATGGAATTCACTCCCGGAAAAAGAGGAGTTGGGAGGGAAAGCATGTGATTCCAGGGCTGACTCCTGTCTTAACCAAGGTTAAGAGAGAGGCAGCACTATTTCTGCCAAGGCTCACAATGTTCAGAGCTATTTTTATGTATTTTAAGGATGTATATCCTGCCATTTCATAAAATCCAAGATAAATAATAATCAGTTTCAAAACAGAACCAAACAGCACTAAAAACAATGAGAACAACAGAACAGCAGTTTTCACATAAAGCAGCCTGATGATCCATCTAGTCGCCATATGAGTTTCTAAACCCATACAGGTTCCAAATACAGAGAGTATTCTCAAACAGAGGAGAAATGGTCAAGTATTCTTATAGATTTAAGCACAGAAATATTTCTTCTCATAAATTACCTCTCTTCCTTGTCCAAAGTTTTCCTCTCTGCAGGACTGATCTTTTTTGGTGGTACAGGTGGAGTCACTTTTCTACATATTTCCTCAATGATACGTTTGTTTAATCTGCTTTGAAGTGCAGCTTTCAATAAAATCCTCTCTACAGCTGTCATTCCATCCCCATGAAAATATGTAGGGTTTTCTTGTTGGATTGAAGCATCCATGTCATCCAACCAGGGAGGGTAGTAAGAGTTTTGCTTTCCCGACAGTTTATGATGAAGCTTAACTAGCAAAGACAATATGCTTTCCTTGATCTCCAGGATAGCCGTGGTTAGCTGGGGAGTTGCACCTGGAGCGGACCATTTCATTGAAGTCTTCGGTCGAACTGCCTGACTGGCTTCAGTAGTATTGCGATTGATGATTTCCTGAAATTTCTTCCTACGTTCTGCCACCAGACTGAACACTTGCGCTGTCCCTGAATTCTTAAAGGAAATAAGGAAAATATTATAACATTCAATACCATAATCTATGAGCATTTATAAAAACTGTTACCACATTGTTCCATGAGAAATCTCTCTCTCTCTCTCTCTCTCTCTCTCTCTCTCTCAAACACACACACACACACAGTTTAAACAATTCAATTCCTACACATTTCTAAACCATTTCAAAAAACTGTAAAATTATACAAATGTATTTTCACATTCAATTTGTACTTTATGTTCTCCTAAAGCTGGTGGAAACACAGGCCTCTCAAATGCTCAAGCAGGAAATGCAGCCGGGAGCTCACCACTCTCAATCTACCCACCTACCACTTGACCCCTCTGCAGACCTCAAACACAGTTAACATTGTACAGATGTAATGCTTATCAGCAGCTAAGGCTAACCAAGATTCTCTTGGGTTTCAAAGACTGGTAGGAGGGTATCTTGGTTAGCTTTAACCATGGTTAATGTCAGTACAGATGCAAGGCTTAACTACAATTCAAGCCATTGTAAGAAAAGCAGGGAGCATGTGATCCCACAACCTGCTCCTTTCTAAGAAGAATGAAGTCCTCCTCTGCAGCCACTATCATCAGGCAGCAGCAGAGGATGAGTCAAAGCAGAAAGACCCCTCAATTATCCTGAGGAGAACCAATGGCCTTCTAAATCTGTAAGCCACCCTGAGTCTATCAGAAAAAGAGCGGAATAAAATCTAACCAACAAATAATAGTTAAACTAATGGGAGTCTTAAATTTTTAACACTTCCATGTGTAGAATTTTTAATAAATAATAAACATAGCTGCCGCCACCTGCCACAAGTAACACACTTCGTTTTAATGGGACTTTTATCCCCATTCAAAAGTTGGCGAAATGGTAGAATTACAAGTTTTACTGTGGACAGTTTTTATGATTTGGGATCTTAACATTTCTAGAATTAGAGTTGGCACGCTGGTCAACCAAGTGATCAAATACTATCAGTTGATCACCTATTATTTGGACACAGTCAAATATTATAACATTCCATGTAGCTGATGACATTTGAAGAATTCATCTTCTGTTTTCCGTAGCATAACAGCATTTAAAATGGATGTTTATTAATCGCTATTACTCAGTTTTTATTTCATTTAATTTTTGTAACTGTAAACACACTGGGTTCCAGGATAAAAGCCAAAAGAGAAGAAGTGTTCAGTAAATTGTTCACATTCATGGAAACCTTATCCAATACTGTTAAAAGTTACAATAATTTAATTTAAAATAAATAAATAAATATTTTAAACATTAATTGTCATTGTGAAACTACAAAAGCAATTAATTTGGCATACTTCAAGCATTATAAACATATTTAGTGTCTGAATGATTAAATTAAGTGATGAAAAAATCCTTGACTTGTATTTGGCTGGTCAATTAGACCTCTTTTGACTGATCAAATGCCCTACCCTACCCAGAAGCTAAGAACATTTTTCATCATTTAAAAAGCAGCTACTTACAAAGCTGCCATGCCTGATGTTTCAAGACATGTTTAAAGCTTAATAAAAGCATCTGGAAATTCTCATTTTATATAGTGTGTTTTTCACAAATGCAAGTGTTATGCCTTTTTTAAAACCCTGTAGAATTGCCACATTTTTTTAAAGGAACTAAAGTGTAAGTTTGCCTTCCATTTAGAGATGTTCTTTAGCAGAGTTTCAGTGCTAATGAAATACATAGTAGTGCATACATGAGTTTACATGTTAACATGAGCTACGGCTAGGCTCTTCCCCATCTCTCCACCTGATGAGATGGCGATCCCATTACGAATAGGCTATAAATCATTTAAACAAGTTAATTATGTGTTCACAAAGATGAATCAACTAACCATTTATCACTTCAAATAATCTCGCAGAAGATTGAAAGGCTAAGCTTATTAAGAATGGGGTAGCTGAAAAGCAGCATTATTAAACATTAGCAATAACTGCAGCAGAAATTCACACACACAAACAAAGCAAGCCAATATTTCTTTCAGTAATTAAAGCAATTAAAACAAAGAGAGAAGGGGGGGAGTTAACTCTGGCAGATGGCACAATGAACTTCGAACCGAAACACAGAAGACTTGGTGGAAGTTTTCACTCCTTTAATGGAAGGACCTTCCATTCACAGAAGGAGAGCTGCACTCATTAAAGGAATCCTATCAACAGAGCAAAAACTCTGGATCCAATCCAATTTTGTCAAGGCCAAAGTATCTTCTAAACACTGCCATCAGAAATCTGCAGAGATTACTGTTTCTCAATAAACAATCTTGAAAAGATTGTGGAATTGCAGTAAAGTTAGGGTCAGCACAGTCAGAGCCATATTGCTATTAGAATACAGAATACACACGTCTACCTCTCTCTGAAGTCCTTTAGACCGCCTTGGATTCTGGTGAATTGGAGGGAAAAGGAGGGTATTAAAAACCCTAAGGAACATAGCATTGCATACCAGGCATGCAGTATCAAATATGAAAAAATATACCTTTAGCAATGCTTAATTTAAGCACCATAAAGTTTTAAATCAACATTGCCTTATGACAAGCATTCCCAACCTGCAGTATTCCAGATGTTGCTGAACTACAACCCCCATTATCCCCAGCTACAATTTACTGTGGTTAGGGATGATGCAAGCTGTAGTTCAGCAACATTTGGAGTACTGCATGTTGGGAACCCATGCCTAAAGAGATCTAGAACCATGATAATAATCCACAAGATGACTTCACCCTTACCTGAGAACCACCTAGACCATCAGAGCTTGTACTTGCTGGTGGCTCTCTTTTCACTTCTGGAGCTGTCTCTGGTACTCTTACACGTACATAGTTAATAAAGTGACGCATGTTTGACACCAAGTTATTCCCTGGAAACCAGCTATCATGGCAGCATTCTTGTCCTCCCATAGAATCCTGGTGTGTCAGTCATTACAAACAAACAAAAACAAAACAAAACAAAAAATCCACTGTCAACATAGCAGGATATGGTTAGTATAATCCATAGTGCAATGACGAAGCTTCAAAACACAGCCAAACATGCTCAAGTGCACTCAGGGGGGAAAATCAACTTGTATTGACTTCAACACGTAAAACATCACAAAATCAAAGGGCCATATTTTTAAACATATCGTAATTCTCATAATAGTGACATGTACAACCCAATCCTATACATGATTAGTTGCCTCGATGAAGCTTCTTCACAAGTAAATATACATAGGATTGCAGTCTGTATGCAGATTGCATACAGTATGTATGTAGCACTTTTCTTAAGTACTTTATCCTAATATAATTTAATAGACATTCTCTCAGTAATCCTCACAACAGTTCAATGAAGTACTATTATTCCCATATTATAACAGGTGAGCTGAGGTTGAGAGACAGTAGATTGCCTAAGGTAACTCAGTAAGTTCATGACTGATCAAGGACTTCCTGGCCGACCATTTGTTTAGTTTTTTTAAACTGCCATATTGTACTAATTCTCTAAGACTGTAATCCTATACACACTTGCTGGCACACTGCACAGTAAAACACAGATGGCTGGAGCACCACCCATATTGCTTTCTTTATGTAAACACCGCTGCTAAGGGTGTTGTGGAACTGTGCCGTTCCGTTCTGTATTAAAGTTGCACCAATGCATGACGTGACACCACCTGGAAATAGTGAGTGCCATGCAACTGTGTTGGTACAACTTTAAGACAGAGTGGAACAACCCTATTCCACAACACTGTTGGTGGTGTTTACACAGATGTAGCAGCATGGATGGTGCTCCAACTGCCCATGTTTCACCGCAGTATGTCAGCTATTTACTTTGGGATAAGTACCACTCAAACCAGTGGGACGTACTTCCAAGTAAACATGCTTGACACATTTTTATTTTTTAACATAAAATATAGATATTTGCAACACACCAAACATATTAAAATGTTACCACTTACTTCTTCATCAGATTCTTGCTCAGATGAGTTCTCTAGCCCCAATTCAATCAAATATAAGACCATGCAAAGGACATGTTCTGACAGGTTTTGATGGTCCATTAATATCTAGAAGAAAAGTAAGCATTTTTCCTGATGAAAACATCCTGCCATGAATAACAGAGCCCTTAACCTTTCTTTTTAAAACTGCCAGCTGCCACAAATGCCTCAAGCCTATAATATTATGCCTCGTGATAATGCGATGCATAGGAACAGTAAGGGTATCGTCCAGAATAGGGGTCATGCCACTGTGCTAGCACAAGTCAATCTTCCTGCCCCTCCTTCCTGCTGTAGCCATCGGATCCCCTCAAAAAACTGCTTCCAACAGTCAGGGGACCCTCGGGAACTGCCTGCGATGAGGTGCAGTGGGTTGCAAGGGGGAAAAGGGTATACCCAGAAACTGTGAGCAAAGTGGGGCCTTCACTATTGGTGTCCAGGCATTCCATCCTGCTCCTGAGGCACCCTCTCCGCTTTCAATTGGCATCTCATGTAGGTTCCTGATTGTTGGGAGCAGATAGCAGGATCAGAGAAAATGGGCTGCACTGAAGCTCATTGTATGAGCACTGCTCTGGATGCTACTTTAAGTGCTTGATACAGTAAAATTCTAATACAAGAACTTTACTTTAAAACACCCAGGAGAGTGTTTGAAAGTACTAAACAGAAGCTGTGAGATCCTACAGTTTTACTAAACTATTCAGTGTTCAAACTTGAGTGTTTTGCTTTCCTTTTTTCCCATCCAAATATTTTCATTTCAGACTTTTTTTTAAAAAGAAGATATAGTTAAAAAGAACCGTCTCATTCTAAAAAGAATTAAATATTTAGAATCCCCCCCCCCCGAAAACACAAGAAAACTTTTGTACTGTGAATATGCAAAATACTTCATTTTCAAAGTCATACACCAAAACAACTACTGTATTACAATTACTGACATCAAGAGCAATGAAGCTGAATTACTGACATCCAGAGCAATGAAGCCTTGCATAACAAGCAAAGGTGCATTAGCTGAAAATGACTTCATTGCGCTAAAAAACAGATTTGCATAACTGTGCTATTGCATTCCTACACAAACGTACCTTTTAAAACAAATGAGAAATGTCGCAGTTGTGCAACTTGCACAACTGAAAGAGTGCTTGTGTTAGCACAACACTGGTCTGGCGTGCTCTGCAAGCACTTCACTGCTCTGCAAGCACTTCACTGCTCTGGATGTCAGTCAACGTTTTTTAAATTATAGTCCATCTCCCTAGTTTAATTTGAGCTAGTGTAGCTGGATGGGACAAGAAACTGTATAAGCCTGCCTAAGAAAGGGGACAGGAGCAAATAAAAGGAGAAAAGGTTTTCATGAAGCCCTAGCTTAAAACACATGCATCTGCATTGCATTTATTCTATTAAAAAACCCAATAATACAAGGTAGGAAAATATTATTTAGCTTAATGTGCAAAAGATAAAAAGTGAACTACTGTCTGAAAAACATATCCAGAACATCCTCCTCCACAAAGCAACACTGAATAAAGTTGGTGGAAGCACATTTAATTCGTCTCAAAGTCCTGTGTTGTTCAGGAGTACCTTGTAGAGTAGAGTGAACAATACAATGTGTAATGTTTTACAATGCAAGAGCCTCATGAGTCCTTTATAGCTTGAGTGCAAATGTGTCCGTTTCTTGTAGGGAGGCCAAGGATTTCCATGAAATTTTCCACTCTGCTTTAAACTGTAAGAAAAGAACCGAATGAGGGGGAGAACCATCAAATAAAATTAAATGCTACAGAAGATAGAACTGAGAACTATAACACTTGCTATGCCAAGTGTACATGACAACCCACTACCCCTTGATTTGAACATTGTGAAAGCCAGGCGCCAATTATTCCATATCTAACAAAATGACTTTCATTTCAAGGATGGGGTAGAATAGGACCCACACTGGGATGTGTTGAGGTGGGATACATGTCTGCGCTATTGTATCTACTGACAGAGATCTGAAGCCAGTTTTTATATTTTTTATTTTTTACATTTTATATCCCGCTCTTCCTCCAAGGAGCCCAGAGCAGTGCACTACATACTTAACAGCCAGCGTATTGTAGTGGTTAGAGTGCTGGACTAGGGCCGGGGAGACCCGAGTTCAAATCCCCATTCAGCCATGATACTAGCTAGGTGACTCTGGGCCAGTCACTTCTCTCTCAGACTAACCTACTTCACAGGGTTGTTGTGAGGAGAAACTCAAGTATGTAGTATACAGCTCTGGGCTCCTTGGAGGAAGAGCGGGATATAAATGTAATAATAATAATAATAATAATAATAATAATAATAAATTTCTCCCAGTTACTACTGGGTTAGCAGCCAACTCCAATTAGCGTTAATTGTGGTCTAGTTATAGCGCTGTAGTATTAAAGACATGGAATTCTCTCCCAGTGGGCATCGACTCCTCAGCTTCCATATCAACTTTTAGAAAGCAAGTAAAAATATGGCTTTTTACCCAGACTTTTAGACAAGTGCTATTTTTGTTGCTGCTGCCCTATATGTTGTGTGTAAGTGTTTTATGGTTTTTTAAACTTCAATAGATTGATTTTTTAAATACTGAAATTTAATATTTGTATTGTTTTAATTATTTAATACATTTGTCCTGTTTAACATATATTAGAAATGGCCTTGAGATTATTTTAATGAAAGGCGGTATATACATCTGACAAATAAATACAAAGAAGATCAGCAGCAGGAGGAATTTACATGCAAGTGACGAAGGCCTGGGAGGAGAGGAGGGAACACACAGTTCCACGGCCCACTCTGTAACCCTTAAATCAGAGGTTCTCAAACCCAGGTCCCCAGATGTTGTGGGACTGCAACTCCCATCATCCCCAATCACAAGGGCCAAAAGCCATTTTACAAACAAAGCACTCCTGATCTTTCAACTATTTAAAGGCATGTCTTCTCAAACTCAGGTCCCCAGAAGTTATGGAATGATTCCTTTCATCCCCAACTGCATTGAGGCTGGGGATGATAGGAGTGGTTCCACAACATCTGGGGACATGAGTTTGAGAAGACGTGCCCTAAGTTGAATGATCAGGAGCGCTTTGTCTGTAATAGCCCCGGGTGACAGCCACTGTACAGTGGATGTGTCCCTTCAACCAAAACGCAAGCAGAAACAGAAGACCTCAACAAGCTTTCAAGTACTGTAGGCTTGAATTGAAGACCAATCAGCAGAAACATCTTCATCTTCATGTACATGTCATACTTTCTGGTTGATTTCTCTTCCACAAATACATTGTAGTTTTACAATGCCTGAACCCAACTTTTGGCTGATAAATGCCAACACACACAAATCTTCCCCCACTACCAGCTATCTACCCCATCCCCGACATCTCTCCTTTGCCTAGTCCCTGATGTCATCTTCTTCTCTTATCTTCTGTCCCATTTATCCATCTCACTTGTATTTGTCTCTCCCACTGCCACCCCCTTCTTTCTCTACAATGAGACTTATTTTAGCAAGAAATACTGCCACCCAATGCAACTTAAGATTAGTAGCTCTCAAAATGCATCCAAATTCCCAAGGCTTGTTTTATTTTATACACTAACGTACTGCAAATGCTTGCCCACACATTGTCCAAAAAAGTGAGGAAAGACGTTCCAGACAAATAATTATGATATATTACTAGAGCTGCTATATATGATATATAACTAGAGCCAGTCAATCTTTAAGGGGGAAAAGAATGGCACAATGTTGTGTACACTGCATTTCTAATTCATATTTTTATCTTCCCACAGTACATATCTTAGTCCTTAAAACCCAAGAATCAATTACCAAAAACAGTGGCTCACATTCTGCACAGTAGTAAGTTGATAGGAAAAGGAATGCACATTTGCAAAGTGTCCCACTGGTGAAGGCTTTTTGTGTACCTGCATGAACAAGGAGGGAGAGGGGAGCAATTTTCATTTCCCCCCCTTGCTGCTAAAGACCTGTCTGCTTCCGTGAGGGCTATGTGACCACCATGGACATTTCTCTGGAAGCAGAAAGGTATTTTGCAGCAAGGGGAGAGAAAAGAAAGTAACTCCCCCTTCACGCTCACTTGGCTACACAAAAGGCATTCTCTGTTGGGATGTTGAAGGCTTTTTTTGAATGTGCATTCCTTCTCCTGTCGGCCTTCTGCTGTGCAAAATGTGGGCCACTGGAATTGTAGTTGCTCAGTTCCAAATCCAGTTCCAGGGCCAGATACCATGGCTAAAGCTGGCAACCTTTTGTAACTAGTTATATAAATGGAGTGGAAATGGCCAGGCCATCATCATAGCTGGCCTTCAGATGCTATTGTATTCCATATAACAGACACACCCATAATGGTGGGCTATGTTGAAGGGGTGTACACAGACCAGTTTCAGCAGTTCGATTTGAATTCGGACCAAATTTGAACGGAACCACTGGTCCACAGGGGAGCAGGGAGTCGAACTGACTGGCCAGGCTGTTCAATCGAACCGGTCTGGCAGTTCAAGGAGCTATGCTTGTAAAGGGTAATCTGAAGAGGATTGCAAAGGGGAATCTAGCGAGGATTTTACAAGCAAAGGGGAATCCTGGCTTTAAAAGGCTTCTATGAGGCGGCCGGGGTTTTTAAACTACCTTTCAAAGTAGTTGTAAGGTGCTTACCAGTCCAGCGCTCTCCCCAGCAGCCCAATTGCATGAAAGTGGCATGGTTCCTGAACTAACTTAGCCTTAGCAGATGGGCAAAGGCCATTTGCATGGCCACACAAATCTGTATAGTCATGCAAATGGCCTCCGTGCACATGCAGAGGTCAGTTCAGTTCAGGAACCATGCCACCACCACACAGGCGGGTGGGCTGCCGGGGTCAGTGCCAGATCAGTAATCACCTTACAACTACTTTCAAAGGTGCCCTTTTGCCGCCACCCTGGCTGCCTTTTAGAAGCCTTTGAAAGCCAGGATTCCCCTTTGCTTGTAACCGGATCCTTTACGAGCATAGCCCCTCAAACCCGTCTGTTGCAGACCAAGTTCGGTTCAGTTTGGACATGGACCAGCCCGCCTCTCTTGGCGGTCAGTCTGGTTTGTGATCGAACGGTTCATGCACAATGCTGACTGAAAATGAGGACTATTCAAAGCACACTACTTAACTGCCAGATATTGCCCAATGCTTCTTTAGAATTTTTTTTTATGCTTTAAAGCAGGGATAGGCCAGTATACACACCACACTGCCAAACTCTTAACAATGAGTGGGCTGCAGACTTGCACACTCCCTCTCCATCCCTGCCTGAATTTCCTACTCCTTTCTTTTCTCAGTATTAACCATCATGTAGCACTGAGTATGCAACAGTGCTATCATAGTTATCAACCAGAAGTAACTTTAACCATATTTTGCTTCAAGCCCCATTTTCATTGTTAACATTAACTTTGATGCAGGTTAATCCTATACCATAAAATGGTTAGGTGTGCGGCCGTACTGCCCGTGTCTTTTTGGGCAGTTCTGCACATGCGTGGAGCGCGTGCGCAGAACTGCCAAAAAGATACGGCTGCCCAGACACGGGTGGCCATGTTGTATCTGAGCAGGGAGAGGCGGCGGCGGCGGCGGCAGGAAGGACTGGCCCCGCTAGCAGTGGCCGAAAAGACTGGCCCCGCTGGCGGCGGCCGAGAGGACTGGCCCCGCTGGCGGCGGCCGAGAGGACTGGCCCCGCTGGTGGTGGCCAAGAAGCCTGGCCCCGCTGGCGGTGGCCGCCGCCGAGAAGACTGGCCCCGCTGGTGGCGGCCGAGAGGACTGGAGAGGAGCTCACTCAGAGCTCCTCACTCCTTAAAGTCTCTTCCTGTACTGGCGCTTTGGCCGAAAAGAACGCAATAGGCGTCCTTTTCGGCCAAAGCGGCAGTACGTGAAGAGGCTTTAAGGAGTGAGGAGCTCTGCATGTGAGCTCCTCTCTCCTTCTCTACGTGGTCCCGGGCAGAAGAGGTCTCGGCAGCTGGGAGGGCAGGCGGTTGCTCAACACAGAAGTTGCCGTCTCAATATTGATCGTTTAAAACAACAATCACCGCAGAATGTGGCATGTTAATAAGCGGATTTTATTTGCAGCACTTTAATAATGCAGGTACGTTCTCCAACCGAGTGTAGCACTTCCTCTTTTTAAGTTTGCAGTTTGTGCAAGTTTACTCGGAGGAAAGTACTGTTGCTTTTCACAGAACATCGCTGCCCCAGTATTATGAATCTATCTGTCTGTTTAATAAATATTTCTTAATATGCAACAGTTGGGGTTAGGTGTTCTGTCTGCCAATCTTGATCTGACAAGAAAACTGCGATAGGTAAGCAGTATTTTATCAAAATGGATTTTAGTGTGAAATATGGCATGGCTTAATCTCTATGTTCTAAAAATGGCTGTTGGCAAATTGAAAGCATCCCCCCCAAAAAAGGGCAAGAGAAAGGAAGAAGGAATAAATTAAAAAAACAACACCTAGCGCCCGTTATTATAACGGGCTTAAAATTACTAGTACTATATAATGTCTAACCTCAACAAGAGTACCCCAAGGGGAGGAGGAAGCATGCCATGGCCTATTTACAGCCTCTAGACAATTGTTAAAAAATCAGCAGTGTAAAATCTAGGAATAATCTATTCCTAGTCCAGAAATAACAGATTATTCTCTTAATTCTTTGTCAAGCAAAGAATGCTCCCCTAGAAGAAACAGCACCTGCTTAAGCCAACACTCCATGTTTTTTGTCAGAGTGAAATTCAGACCCAAAATTGTCATCTTAAACCAGACCTTTAAGTAACAAAAGGAAAGCAGAAATAACGCAATGAAGAGACACACAAAAAATTGTTCTTGAGATCGGAAAACAATCTACCAATGATAAATAATTCTAAAAGAAGAATAGTTGTACATTGACTACTCTTTACTTATGACTGACAAATCATTACAAATCTTGAGTTGGACAGTGTTTCCAGTTATTATAACTGTTATTAAATATGCAAGTTTTTTTGGAGAGGGGGAGCAGGGAGAAGAAAAAACTCAAGGTCAACTTTCAATCTGTTTTTACATGGCCTCAAGGAACACATTATTCAATTCACTAAAAAATGAAAAGGTTATGTATTTGTTCAAGATGGCAGGTAATACATCATTCTGACATGTCAGTTCAGAAAATCAAACCAGTAAAAGACATGAAACTAGAAGTCTCACAGAATCTGTACCAACGAAAAGCATGTAAGTACTTCAGCCTCACACATACCAACTCAAGCAGGATGAGTCATAATTCCTTGCAAGCGAATGATTGCTAGAGCCACTAAGTCACCTCGTCACGCATAGGTATCTATGGATGAGTGATTACATGTTTTAGTAATTATCTGTGAGGTTAAACTACTTTAGCCTCGCATATAATTTCTCTCATTTTCAAGCAGCGTTACTGAACGTATTCCTGGATGTCAGATCTGGCAATAAATCAGTATCCAGTTTGACATAAGCAGTAAGTGGAACCATTTTCCAGTCTAATTTTCTGCACTAATTGAGGCAGCATATTCATCTACTTTTAGGGTGTATTCACACTTTTTTCCCCAGGCTATGTCCCAGAAACAGCTGATACAGTTGGCACTACACAAAATCACCAATTACTGCTCCATTTCTGGATTTTAATGCAAGAAAGTGAGTCTTGCATCCAAGAAACAACTCGATCAGCAAAGCCCTTCCTTGGCCCAGATGGGCTAGAAAGGAAGGGTTCCACCTCACCATATTAAATAGTAGTTTGTAGCCCTCCCCACCTGTCAATCGACTCACGAATATGTACCCAGGTGTGTCACTTGCATGATACCCCCATTCACCAAATTGTGAGTAATTATTGCATAACTTTTTCCTGGTGTGAAATGCACATCTGCCAAGGGCAGCACACAAACATTCTAGGAGAAGAGGAACAAGGAGGGATAGTTTGTACTTCTTCTAAACAAGAACTACTACTGTTGATACAAACGGAGTGGTATGGACACACTCATTTTAATTCTGCATGCTTTAATACGTTTTAAAAATAAATAGACTAGATCACACATGTGCTAATGTATTTAAGTTTAATCAGTTATTTTACTGGTTGGTTAAAAGGCAGTTCATCAATGCAAACATCTTTAATACATGTAGACAGCCTCAATTTATTTGCCCTGTTTCAATCATACATGGCATATGTACATGGGATCCATCCACCACATTTAAAGCATAATACTGTATTTACTTGAATACAAGATTAGATTTTTCCCCAAGTTCTTTGATGTTAGAAATTGGGGGATCGTCTTAAATTCCGAGTCCTCTTCTTCTAGGTAAATACAGGTATAACCCTTATTTAAACTGTATTTTTAAAGGGGTCATCTTAAATTCAGAGTCATCTTCTATTTGGGTAAACATGGTATTTAAGCATGGTTGGGTAAACATGGTATTTAAAATAGTTATATCCTCAGCCCTTCTCATGCAAAATGAGCAACAGCTTCACGAAGAAAGGATATACTTTGTGAACTCACTGCTTAGATTGTCTGTTTAAAGGATTTCATCCTATCACGTAATGTAGTATTCACTTTTTACTATTCAGAATATATTCAACTTACAATGCTGTGTATCTGTCCATTGCAGATTGCACATCTCTACGATAAACAGTTCGAAGAATGACCATGACTGGGTCAAACTCTTTATCCCAGACTTCAGCTATTATTAAAAAGATGAAATAGTTATTGCTATGTTAACTTTGAAATATTGGCCCAAAAAAATGCCATATGATATGTAGGCTTTCAGCAGGAACCAACATACTTCAGTTTTGAGCTTACATTCTCACACATATCATCATTAAAACAATTTTCTTCAAAGTGCATAATTAACTGTCAATAAATATTATTTGTCAATTACTTCAGTACTTCTACCTTTTGGGATATTTTCCACATTTTGAACTTATTTATTTAAAATGAGAAACTGGGGCAAGAGGAAGGTCTCAGGCAAAAATTTAACAGCATAAAACAACTAAAATGAAATTGAAGAATGTCTGTTGCTGTGACCAATTCTAGAATGCTAACACCATCAGCATAAGCTGGACATGCACAGTCTCATCCTTATGAATTTAACATACCTTTGGGTGTATACATTCCTTGTTGCATGGAGCCCCCAGGCTCAAACACAGGAGCTTTAAAATCAGCCACAGCTGATAACATTGATTCAAAGCTCAAACTTCCAGGTATAATACCACTTTTAGGATTAGGATTTTCTGGAATGTGATCTTTATGTTAAGATAAATAACTATTATTGTCAGATTTTTTGTAAATAGCAAGGTTCTCCTATAAGCACTCTAGCTTTGCTTTTTTCAACTAGGAATGTTAGGCTTAGCTGTACAAGTCTTCCCATGGACTGAAACAGCTGGGATTTCTGCAACTGCTTCATTTCACCACAAGAGGACTCTATTATACAATAAATCCTGGCCAAGCAATTGTTTAAGTGTTAATGCAGAATATTTTCTTGGAGGTGGCAGGTAACTCCTATTACTACTCTTCTAATTAGGCACATGAAAATAGGAGATTCATAACCAAATGTTTATTGCTGACCATATACTTTTAAACTGCTGGTAATCAAAAAAAGAAAACACAAGTTGGGCAGGACCCAGACTATGTTAGTCTTGACCAAGTCACCTTTAAATTAACGGGACTTAACTTGTCTCATTTATTTCAACGGTGCTTAGCCATGACTAACTTGGCCTGGATCCTGCCAACTGTGTATGTTATGTGGCAATACAAAGTGTCAAATAGCAAAAGGACATAACTGCATAAATATAACACACAGTGGCATAACAGTCGATCTTAATTCACACCACACAATTTATTAGAGTAAACTAGCAAGCTACACCCCTTCCATCACCCTGTAGTATTTGAAGCCTAGACTATCTTTACAATTCACTTTTTCATTGTGATTAGATAAACAAAGCTCATTCTACATTGTTACATTTGGGAGATTATATCACAAGAAGGATAATGCCAGACTGCACCCTTGTGGGTCCCTGTATGCATTACAGTCTTTAAACAAATTTAATTATGGATTTCAAACACGAGCTAACTAAGGCGGAGGCCATCTTGTGGTGGCATGTATGAACTGCCGACTTCTAAGCAGGGTCCACCTTGATTTGCATTTGGATGGGAAACTACAAGTGAATGCTATAAGATATTCCCCTTAGGGGACAGGGCCAGAGCTCAATGGAAGAGCATCTGCTGACATGCAGAAGCTCCCAGGCTCACTCTCTAACTTCTCCAGGGAGCACAGGAAGATACTTCTGCCTATCACTTTTGAAAGCCACTGCCAGTCAGTGTAGAAAATACTGAGCTAGATGGACCAATGGTCTGACTCAGAATAAGGCAGCTTCCTATGCTCCTAAAAGATTAACTATTGGTTTTTTGTCCTGGCATACTGCCAAACAACTGTGTGAGCACTGTAAGATATTCACCTTAGGGGATGGAGCTGCTCTGGGAAGAGCATCTAGGCTCCAGGTTCCCTCCCTGGCAGCATCTCCAAAATGGGGCTGAGAGAGATTCCTGCCTGCAACCTTGGAGAAGCCGCTGCCAGTCTGTGCAGACAATACTGAGCGAGATGGACCTATGGTCTGACTCGGTATATGGCAGCTTCCTATGTTCCTATGTAACTGCCTGCCATGCCAAGAGACCAGAAGACCCAATCGGGACAGGGAAATTTGAAAACCCTCTCTCCTTCCATTGGGAACAAAAAGTGATTGGAAGAGGATGGTAATGATTTGTGCCCTACATCAGAGTTGGAAAGACTGGAGTTATTTTCTTTTTGGCAGTTCAGTATCGGATTATCTACACAAAACATTTGATATTCACTGCAAGCCTGCAATGTTTCATATTTTAAAATTTAGGAAATCAAGTCAAGAAGGAGTACAGAATTGCTATTATCAGTAATCTTATTTGTTGTACACCGAACAAAAACATGATACAGCAAAGCGATTAATGACACACAAATCTTTGATTTAAAAGATTCCAAGGATATGAGGTCCAGCAGCGAACTGTGAGTCCTGTCATTCATGCACAGCTGAGCTACCATCTCTGCTCTCAGAATCTCATCATCAGTCATTCCTAGGGTAATTGAAAATTAGATTAACAGAACTATAAAAAACCACATAGCTTTAGACAGAAACTCGAGGTAACTCTATTTAGGAGTTCATTCAGTTACATCTTACAAACATAAAAAATATCATGACTGATTTTGTTTGAATTCAGTAATAAATCCATAGAGTATCTACAAAAATAATTAGGATTTAGAGCTGAATGTTAAACCTGCTTAAAATAACCTTCATTTATAATATCCCTCTTAGTACACACTTTTGTGAGGAGAGCTGGTCTTGTGGTAGCAAGCATGACTAGTCCCCTTAGCGAAGCAGGGTCTACCTGGTTGCATTTGAACGGGATACTTAATGTGTGAGCACTGGAAGATATTCCCCTCAGGGGATGGAGCCACTCTGGGAAGAGCATCTAGGTTCCAGGTTCCCTCCCTAGTGTCTCCAAGAAAGGGCTGAGAGAGATTCCTGCCTGCAAACTTGGTGAAGCTGCTGCCAGTCCATGAAAACAATACTAAGCTAGATAGACCAACGGTCTGACTCCGTATATGACATCTTCCTATGTTCCTACCAACATTTCTTGAGGATCCCCAAGGAACTCTTCCCTAATTTTAAATGTATCGAGTAAGGCAATAAGAGTAACACATAATAGTCCAAGGTAAAAGTTTTAACTACAGAGGATCAGTCCAGCTTAAGTGAGTAATAAGAATGCAGCTGAAGCTTCCCTGACTCAATTCATATGTTGTACAAATGGAGGGTAATTTTCTACTCAATTTAATGCTAGCATTCTGGATAAGAAGAAAGGAATAAAACTAAGAAGATACTAACTCCATGGAGGTTTATGGCCCCAGCTGACCAGGTGGAATTTATGAAGACAGAAGATTAATATACTATGGAATTCTTGCATCCATCAGAACCTTAAAATCAATTTTAAAAAATAGATAAAACTGAAGACTCCAATAAGCAGCAGCCTAAAAACTCCAAATGAATAATGTACCTACTGATTAGAAAACATGACATAAGGGTGCAGAGGTTCAAACTCAGTAACCCCTACCGCTCACTCTGCAGACATAACATGTCAAATTGGCTTTGGCAAACATAGTGTTGATATGAAATAAGAGGATGAGAATGTGACGTCTGACCATCTGCTCCAAAACAAACTTTATACTTGGCTGTGATATAGGAGTCAGGCGGGAGGGGATTCCTCCCTAAGGCACAAATGGCAAGATACAGCCCCAGAAGAAAAACAAAGGCTGACCATTTGCCACACAAAAGGATGATTAAAAATGCAGACATTATTCAAATACAATATTATTTATTGATTTGATTTTTATACCGCTCTTCAAAAATGGCTCAGAGCGGTTTACAATTAAATATTGACCTCCACACATTTTCAGCGAGAACACATATTCCACTACTAAGGCAGGCTGATGTTTTGAGAAACAATTCAAGCATATTAATTGTAATGAAGTACATTTAGCTGCTGTTTCTACTAGCATCCCTCCCCAAATGTGGCATTTAGCACTCAAAGTTCAAGTTATGCTAACACTTACAAAAATGAATTTACACTTTAGAATTAAAATGAATGTACAGTTTAGAATTAAAGCGTATTACAGGAGGCCCTCTTTATCTGTGGGGGTTCCATACCTGTCTATTTCTGCTGATAATGAAACTGTGCATAAAGAGACCATAGCCCTATGGGGACTGGGAGGTTAGGTTGCTAAGCACACTGAAGTGTGCTGAATATCACAATTAAAAATGGGGGAGCAGAAATAAGCACAGTACATTGCTCTCCAGCAGTGCCCTCAAAACTCCCAAACCCTCAGATTCTTTTTCATTTATGGGAAAGAGCGGGGTGTTTGCAGAAAAAGCCACATATCGACATTGTACTACAAAATGGCCACAGGAAATGATGTCAGAAATCACTTCCAGCCACTTAGGAACCATGAATAGGTGAAAATAGCCATATTTTCGCCCCATGAATAAAGAAACTAGGTCCCTATGACCCAACTGCAGATACACACAAAAGGAGAATCTGCAAATAACAAGGATCTCCAGTTTTATCTTACCTAAGTGTAAACGGAGACTTAAGAGAATAACAAGAAATGTTAAGGCGCCTTCTAACATTGATCTCTCATGCTCCGAATCGAGCACTGTATTCTGATGTTGTGAAGCCATGGTTAAGAGGTCTACCACCTTGAACCTACAGGAGGAAAAAAGTGCTTACAACATTAATGTTTACAACACAAGAAGTGCTCTGGATCTATATACAATTTTTGCTGCTCTTTCACTAGCCCATGAGATTCCCAGGCATTTGCTCATGCAGGAACTGTCCATATCACAACCTTTTAGCTTTAAACAATACAACAGCATCACATACCCATTTGCCATTCTCTAGGATCTTTACAATATTTGAAACACAATATCAGAATTAGGCCAAAAAGCGAGGGGGGGAGGGGGGGACATCCTAATTTACCCTTTTAGAGTTGTTCCCTGTGGTCAGCGGTGCATGCTTAATGATTGCAGCACCTCGAGCAGCACCACTTTTTTCCATGTGTATGTCCCCTGAGATAACATGGGGGAAATGCTGCGATATTACATCTACTGGCATCCACACTCACTCACTCTCTCTCACACACTCACACTCACTCACACACTCAAGATTTAATACATTCTTCTGATCATATACATAGTGACCAGGAGACCAAGAGGAAATACATCTGAGGGTACACAGACAAAATACATTTCCACAGCCATCAAAATGCAGTATAGTACTACCATCTAGCGGCAACCAGTCTCCCATCCCTAAGTCATAATGCAGCCGAGGGTACACACCATATCCATAGTGCTGAAGTACATTTCTACAGGCAAGGAAACATAGCACTGTGCTACAGTGTTACCAATCACCTATTCCATCTGGCATTAAATCCAGAAGAAGGGAAGACAGAGACAGTATACACGCTAAAGCCATTAAGGCACTCTCTTCTGGTCTTAAAACAGTTAAAAGGACAGAAGACAAGGCAGAAGTACTCCTGTATTATACTTATTTGACCCTGGAAATTCAGCAGCACTAATGTGGAAGCAAACATACAGGCACCATTTGGCATCCCACAGTTTACCTAAAGGCAACTGATACCTAGATGGACAGCATTTACATGTTAAAAAGGTATTTCAAGTCATTATTAAGTGGACCCTTGCTTTTACAAACATTTTAACAGCTGCACTTATTCTGCTCATATTCATTTACCACTTCAAGAACAAGAAGTTGTTCTAGTAAGAACTAATCAGCCTACTTTCCTTTCACTGTCTCTACAACTGGACTAAATTTGGTTCAAATCGAGGTCCACAAGTTAGAGCTCTTGCACCTCAAATGTTCATGCATCCACTATCTTGGATCGAGGTGGATGACATCATCACAAACTACACCATTGAGGTGTCCCTGTGTGTCACTCACTATAACTGAACCAAATTTGGTTCAAATCGGTTAGACAGTCCTCAGGATAGTGCACTTGTGCCTCAAAGGTTTGGGGTGGATGACATCATCACAAACCATTAGGGCATCCCTCTGTGTCCCTACAGCTACTAAAATTTGGTTCAAATCGGTTAAGTGGTTCACAAGTTAGTGCGCTTGTGCCTTTAACTTTACATATCTGCCATCTTAAGTCTACCATCTTGAACTGCAGTGAATGACCTCACAAACTATGCCATTGAGATGTCCCTATGTGTCCCTACAGCTGCAGCAAATTTGGTTCAAATCAGTTAAGCAGTTCACAAGTTAGCCCACTTGCACCTCAAAAGTTTACACATCTGCCATCTTGAATCAGTGTGGATGACTTCATTACAAACTATGCCGTTGTGGTGTCCCTGTGTGTCACTCACTGCAACTGGACCTAATTCGGTTTAAATTGGTTAGACAGTCCACAAATTAGCCTGCTTGCGCCTCAGATGTTGAATTGGAGTGGATGACATCATCACACACCACGCCATTTTGGCATCCCTATACATCTCTACAGTTGTAGCAAATTTGGTTCAAATCGGTAAGGCGGTTCACAAGTTAACCCACTTGCACCTCAAAAGTTTTACATATCTGCCATCTTGGATCAGGGTAGATGACATCATCACAATCTATGTTGTTGAGGTGTCCCTACAACTGTACCCAATTTGGTTCATACTGGTCCAAGTGTTGCGAAGTTGATCGAGGGTGAGGGGGGGACACACACAGAACATAAAAAAAGCCCTGCTGGATCAGGCCCAAGGCCCATCTAGACCAGCATAGCTTCACATAGTGGCCCACCAGATGCTGCTGGAAGCCCACAGTCAGGAGTTGAGGGCATGCCCTCTCTCCTGCTATTACTCCCCTGCAACTGGTATTCAGAGGCATACTGCCTCTGAGGCTGGGTGATCTCATAAGCCTACTGGAAAGTAAGCTAAAAATGAAGATCATCAGAACAATTATATACAGATACTAAATTGCAACTTCAGGGTCTTGTTTTTAAATTCACCTTCCACTACAAGGGGTAGTCCTGTAGAAGTTCTCATACTGTATTCATCCTCCCTTGTACCTTCCTTCTCTCCCTGTCCCCCACACTAAAAGAAAATCCATCACTGGGTTCCAAGTGTGCTACATATAAACATGCAATAAAGACAGCCCAAGTAAAACTATATTTAACAAGATTATCTGCCATGACAGGAATAAGATGCATTATAGACATTTCTCCTCATGTTCACAGGTAAAATATAACAGGAACACGAGCCAGAAGTTATCATGTTGATTATCACTTTCCCAAAATCCTATGATGCACATAAATCAGAGAGTGTCAGAATGCTGAGCTACATGATGCATTCTTCATTTGTACAATGCATACGGCTGTTTTTTTGTTGTTGTTGTTTAAATATACACTACACATATAGTATCTTACCTTTCAAAAACAGAGGAAATAAAATAATCTGGGTCAAGTCTAGAAGCGCAGACCTGTTTTCCAAAAAGCACATATGTATGTTAGTTAGCACTCTTCAACCATCTACTAATATAGAGCAGATAAGGTTACAGAAAACACTGACCTACCTGTAACAGATAAATGTCAGGATCAATCATGGAATTACAAAAGTGAGACTGCACATAAGTCATGGCTTGCCCTTTAATCTGGAGGCCATTCCTTACCCACATATTACTGTGGATTTCAGAGAGGCTTGCCTACCAAAAAGAATAGAAAGAAAAAAACTGTTTCAGGTGCATATGTTATTATTTGAGGAGCTATAGTCAAACATGTAGTCCATCTGTTATTAAGACGTTTTTCTATTCTCAGTTTTAAAATACAGTCAACGAGAAGCTGAGAACAAAATTTTGTTCTGGGTTTTTTACATCTTTTGCAGAATATTTCAGTGACTGCTAAACTTGCGTGATAAACCTAACATTAGCTTTCATTAACTTTTACCAATAATGACAAAGGATGCCACACAGAAAAAGTAATGAGATATGCCTAAGGGCCTGGCAATTTCTTTTAGTAAAAGTATTAAGCAATTGAGCATGGGATGCAAATGCCATTCCTTGAGGTTGCATTTCTGTTGCTTTTTTCTGCCCAAAAATACAATAGGCAGCATCCAGATAAATACTTGCATGAATGGAAGACAGTCTGCTTGTGCAAATAAAGGAAAAGGAGACTTCCATTGATCCCCCCTTTCCTCTGAGCTCCCTGGAAATATGTTATTGAGGACTGAAGGTGCCTCAAGGATATATAATGGGGGGAACAGGGGGCTGTAGAGGGGAGGGGGGATCACCTAAAATCATCCCTCTCCCTCTTATGTGAGTGGAACATCTTCCATTTGTGCAAATACCAGTCTAGATGCTGCCCAATATTTTCAATATACTTTTAACTTGCTTTCACTTCAATATACTTTAACTTGCTAACTCACAATAAAGTTGTTTTAAAAAAGGTTGCTCACTTGTAACTTTTGGTGATCCAGTATTATTCACAATGTGGGCTTTGCGCTTGTGCAATAGCCCCTGCGGAAGCATTTTAAGCTCCTCATAGTGATCTGAAGCTTTGCCCTTTGCACACAGAGCACACTCGATATTTCTGGCAGCAGAGCACTTCCCAGCTCTGTTCCTGAATGGCCGCTGTGCAGAACAGACTTCACAAAATAATAAAAGTAAGTGCAGTAGATACATCCGAAAAGTGGGGAGGCATACCGATCACCAAAAGATCAAAGGTTACAGATGAACAACCTGTTCATCTTAATGGTGATCCAGTATCCTTCACAATGCTGGCAATTAGCAAGCTCTCCTAGTAAAGGGATAGGCAGAGGATGTGAGTTTACAAAACTCTTTTAAGTACAGCCTGCCCAAAACTAGCCTCAGTTGCATAGCGGATGTCAGGGTGTAAGAGTTCAAAAAGTCTTTGATGAGACACGGGTTGGCCCCTGTGTGAGGATCTTCGAAGGATCTTCAAAGCTAACAAAGAGTCTGTTGGACTTTCTAAAGTACTTAGTCTTGTGCAAATAGAAGAGGACTGCTCTTCACATATCCAGGAGAATTGTACAATATTTGTAATATTTCAGGCTTCCATATACAGCTAAGTGGGAAATTCAGGGGCATATCAAGCAAGACAAACACACAGTTACTCAACAGACAGGGTTCATGAAGAATGTTGGAAGGACAATGTCTTGGTTAATGTGGAATTCCAAGACTACTTTAAGTAGGAAAGCGGGATCAAAGCGGGATTAAGTAGGAAAGCGGGAAAACAACTTTGTTGGGGGAAAACACAGTAAATGGAGCGTCAATTCTGAGAGCAGTGAGTTCACTAACCCTCCTAGCGGTGGTGATAGCAATTAGGAAGGCTGTTTTGAGGGTGATGGAGGCTGAAGACAAAAATTCAAAAGGTGCTGTAGTAAAGATGGAGAGAACCAAGGAGAGACTCCAGGGCTCGGCCAGTTTTTTAACTGGAGGATAAAGGTTGTTAAGGTCTTTTAAAAATCTTTTGCAGTCTGAGTGGGCAAACAATGTCAGAATCCCATGCCGAATGTACTGCAGACAGGGCTGACAAATGGACCTTGACAGATGAGTTGGAGAGGCCAGTATGTTTCAAGGAGATCAAGTACAAGACGGCTTGGTGCACGAAGGCAGAAGCTGGTTTGAAGCCCTTAGACCTTCCACCGTTTACCAGTCTTTTCCATTTATGGGAGTAGTTGCATCTGGTTTTCGGGGATGGAGGCTAAAGAACGGAGTCAGATAGAAGTGATGAGAGATGATGTTCTAAACTGCCTGGAAAAACTGAAAACTAACAAATCGCCAGGGCCGGATGGCATCCATCCAAGAGTTCTCAAAGAACTAAAATGTGAAATTGCCAGCCTCCTTGCTAAAATATATAGTGTATCCCTGCAATCAGGCTCTGTACTGGAGAATTGGAGAATAGCCAATGTAACACCGATTTTCGAAAAGGGATCCAGGGTCGATCCGGGAAATTACAGGCCGGTTAGCTTAACGTCAGTTCCAGGCAAATTGATGGAAAGCATCCTCAAGGATAAAATTGTAAAGCACACAGAAGAACAGGGAGTGAACCAGCATGGTTTCTGTAAAGATAAATCTTGCCTCACCAACCTTTTGGAGTTCTTTGAGAGTGTCAACAAGTGTGTGGATCGAGGTGATCCAGTTGACATAGTATACCTGGACTTCCAAGAAGCTTTTGACCAAGTTCTTCATCAAAGACTCTTGAGAAAACTTAGCAATCATGGGATAAGTAAATGTGTGGACTGGTAAATGGTTGAAGGACAGGAAACAGAGGGTAGGTATAAATGAAGAGTTTTCACAACGGAGGAAAGTAAGAAGTGGGGTCCCCCAGGGATCTGTTCTAGGACCAGTGCTTTTTAATTTATTCATAAATGATCTAGAAGCAGGGGTAAGCAGTGAGGTGGCCAAATTTGCAGATGATACTAAACTCTTTCGGGTAGTGAAATCCAAAACAGATTGTGAGGAGCTCCAAAAGAATCTCTCCAAACTAGGGGAGTGGGCGACAAAATGGCAAATGTGGTTCATGGCTGGCAAGTGTAAAGTTATGCACATTGGGACGAAAAACCCCAACTTCAAGTATATGTTGATGGGATCTGAGCTGTCAGTGACTGAACAAGAGAGGGATCTTGGGTTCGTGATGGACAGCTTGTTGAAAGTGTCAGCTCAATGTGCAGCAGCTGTGGAAAAGGCCAGTTCCATGCTAGGGATCATTAAGAAGGGGATGGAAAATAAAACTGCTAATATTATAATCCCCTTATACAAAACTATGGTGAGGTCACACCTGGAGTACAGCGTACAATTCTGGTCACCGCATCTAAAAAAGAACATTGTATAACTGGAAAAGGTGCAGAAGAGGGCAACCAAAATGATCAGGGGGTCCGAAGAGGGCAACCAAGATGATCTAGAGCACAGTTTCTCAGCTGCCAGTCCCTGGACCGCTGCTGGTCCTCAGGGAGTTGAGTACTGGTCCACACCAGTCCTTGAACATACACCCCTCCCTTTTGAGCTGGGGGGGGCACCATCGGGAGCTCTATGGAGCTAATCTTTAACCAGGCAGCCTTCGCTGCAGGGCTCTGCCTTCCTGGAGTCCCAGGCAGCCTTTTCTCGCTCCCTGCTAATCTCTCCAGTCTCTCACTTGATGAGAGGAGACACTGAGAGTGAGTGACATCATTGGTATGCAGCCGGCGGAAACACACACACACACACACACACACACACACACACAGCAGGTAGCAGGGCGAGTGAGAGGGAGTGCTTGGCTTGGCTGGAGTGCTGCATGCATAAACTCTGTTCTGAACTTACTACTACTACAAAGGAGGAACAAGGAAGGCAGGCAGGCAAAAGATAAGAAATCAAACAAAAGTAAGCAACAGTGCTGATCAAATGAAAAAGGAAGGGAAAGATAAGAAGAATTAAAGGGGTGGGGATGAGGGGCGGGCTGATCGTTGACTGACTCACCAAAAGGGGATGGAGATCAAATAAAATGGGATTCTTTAAAAGCAAGCACACAGGAGAGAACAAGTACAATTTGTGTGAACTGAGAAATTAAATTGGGGGGGGGGGATGAGGGAGATGAAGAAAAGGGTGGGCTACTGACTTACCAGCGAAATTCTTCTCCATTTCACATAACACTAGAACCAGGGGTGATCCCATGAAATTGATTGCCAGGAAATTTAGGACCAAAGAACAGAAGTACTTTTTCACACAACGCATAATCAACTTGAGGAATTCTCTGTCACAAGATGTGGTGACAGCCAACAATCTGGATGGCTTTCAGAAGTGTTTGGATAACTTCATGGAGAAGAGGTCTATCAACGGCTACTAGTCAAAGGGTTATATAGGACACCTACAGCCTAAAGGCAGGATGCCTCTGAGTACCAGTTGGGAGTAACAGCCAGAGAGAGGGCATGCTCTCAACTCCTGCCTGTAGGCTTCCAACAGCATCTGCTAACCCCTGCTAACTTGGCAAAGAGGCACCTTTTAACGTGGTGATTGTCTTTACTTAGCAGGGGGAGAGTAACTGGCCCTATCCACCCCCAGCACAGTACCTCCAGTGACGGTTGCTGGTGTGTATCTTGTGTTTCTTTTAAATTGTGAGCCGTTTGGGGACAGGGATTCATCTTATTTATTTGCTATTTCTCGGTGTGAATCGCCCTGAGTCATTTTTGGAAGGGTGGTATAGAAATTGAATTAATTAATTAATTATACACGCGCACACGCGCACACACACACACACACACACACACAGAGTCAGACAGGTGTTATTGACTGGTTTGTTTTATTCAGACATCGAGTCCTTCCCAAGGACCTGGGATGGCTGAATTTTATCATCAGTACTGTTGGTTATTATAGATATCGTCGCAGAATATAGGCTGTTCCCAGTAAAGTTGCTTTTTGTAATTGGCTGATGGTGATTTCTGTGGCCCCTATGGTGTTGAGGTGCTCTTCAAGGTCTTTTGGAACTGCACCTAGGTTGCCAATTACCACTGGGATTATTTGGGTCTTTTTCTGCCACAGCCTTTCAATTTCAATTTGTAGATCTTTGTATTTTGTGATTTTTTCTATTTCTTTTTCTTCTATTCTGCTATCCCCTGGTATTGCTGTCGATTAATTTGACTTGTTTTTCTTTCTTCTCGACTACAGTGATATCTGGTGTATTGTGTGGCAGATGTTTGTCTGTTTGTAGTCGGAAGTCCCATAATATTTTTGCATCTTCGTTTTCTACCACTTTCTCAAGTTTATGGTCCCACCAATTTTTTGCTACAGGTAGCTTGTCTTTTTTGCAGATGTTCCAGTGTATCATCCCTGCTACCTTGTCATGCCTTTGTTTGTAGTCAGTCTGTGCGATCTTTTTACAACAGCTGATTAGGCGGTCAGTTTCATCTGCTTCTTTACAAAGGCGGCACTTGCTGTTTGTTGTTGACCTTTCTACTTTTGCTCTTATTGCATTTGTTCTTAGTGCCTGTTCTTGTGCAGCCAGTATTAAACCCTCTGTTTCTTTCTTCAAGTTGCCATTCTTAAGCCATTGCCAGGTCTTGGTGATGTCTGATTTTCCACTTATATTGTGCAAATATTGACCATGCAGTGGCTTATTTTTTCCATTTGTCTGCTCGGTTCTTGACTTGTTCTTTCTTGTAGTCCTGCTTTGTTTCATTGGTGTTGAATAGTTTCGCATTATTGACCATTTGAAGTGCATCTTCTTCACTGTCCTTGATATATTCTTCAAGGCCTCTTTTCTCCTCCTCTACTGTTTGATGGATTTGCAGCATTCCTCTTCCACCTGAGCTGCGAGGGAGGTAGAGCCTATCTACATCACTGCAGGGGTGCAGAGCATGATTGATGGTCATTATTTTCCTGGTCTTACGATCTAGCGTCTCTAGCTCTGCCTGGGTCCAGTCTATTATTCCTGCAGTGTATCTGATAATAGGTATAGCCCAGGTGTTTATGGCTTGTATGGTGTTCCCGCCATTGAGTTTGGACTTGAGGATTTTTCTAACTCTCCTGATGTATTCACTTCCAGTTTTTCTTTTAACTTCAGTGTGTGCAATGTTATCAGCCTGGAGAATGCCCAAGTATTTGTAAGGTTCTTTCTCTTCCAGGTTCTTGATGTTGCTTCCATTGGGCAGTTCTATTCCTTCTGATTTTCTTATTTTTCCTCTGTTTATTATTAATGCAGCACACTTGTCTAGTCCAAACTCCATTGCTATATCGCTACTGAACATACGGACAGTGCTTAGCAGTGATTCAATTTCTGACTGGGACTTTCCATATAACTTCATATCGTCCATGTACAGCAGATGGTTTATTTTACTGGATGTTTTAGATGTTTGGTATTCGAGGCCTGTTTTGTTTAGTATTTGTGAAAGTGGGGTCATGGCAGTTACAAACAACAGAGGGGATAGTGAGTCCCCTTGGAAAATGCCTCTTCTAATGCTAACCTGTCCAAGTGCCTCGCCATTGATTGTTAACTGTGTACTCCACATGCTCATTGCTTTTTATATAAATATCTGAATGTTTTTGCTGACACCAGTTGTTTCTAAACATTTTAGTATCCATGTGTGAGGCAATGAATCAAAGGCTTTCTTGTAGTCAATCCATGCAACACTTAGATTTGTTTTTCTTCTCTTGCAATTTTCTAAAATCATTTTGTCAATCAGCAGCTGGTCTTTTGTGCCTCTGATGTTCAGGCAATTTCCTTTCTGTTCAACTGGAAGCTGTTTGTTAGTTAATAAGTGTTGCATCACTTCATCTGCTATTATTCCAGTTAATAATTTGAACATGGTTGGCAGGCAGGTTATCGGTCTATAATTACTTGGAACTGCACCTTCTGCAGGGGCTTTCATTATGAGATGAGTTTTCCCAGTTGTTAGCCATTGTTCAATATCACCTCCTTGCAAAATGTGATTGAACTGTTTTGATAGTTGTTTATGAAGCCTTGTTAGGTGTTTAAGCCAAAAGCCATGCAGTTCATTGTCGCCTGGAGCAGTCCAATTTTTAATTTTCTTTGCTCTCTCACTTTTTAATTCTGGTGTTATTATTAGATCTTGCATTTGTTGATTACATTTTTGACCTCTTTCATCCAGCCTGCTTTTTTATTATAATCGGATTGTCCCATAATTTCCCCCAGAATTGCACTGTTTCTTCTTTATTTGGTCTTTCTATGTTTCTTGCAGTTTCTCCTCCTATGCTTTGGTAGAAACGTCTCTGATTCGACTAGAATTGGAGATTCTGCCTTTGTTGTATAATTCTGGCTTCGTATCTGCTAATCTTCTTTGACACTGCTGTTATTTGCTGCTTTATTATTTCCAGGACTTCTCTAGTTTTCCTTGAATCTAGATGGTATTTTTGGATCAGATACTGTTTGGTGTTTTCATTCTTCAGCTTCTTGTCTTTCATATCTTTCAATTTACTAGCATCTGATCTAAGCTTGGAGATTTCATTTTCTAATCTAATCTTCCATTTAGGTGATGTACTACTTCCTTTTTTTACAGGTCCACTGATCTTATATCCGAGCTCTTGTGTTGTTATTGTTGCTGCATTATTATTTCTTGTTTACACAGTCAGACAGGTGTTATTGACTGATTTGTTTTATCCAGACATCGAGTCCTTCCCAAGGACCTGGGATGGCTGAATGTTATTGTCAGTGTTGTTGTTGTTGTTGTTATAGATATTGTCACAGAATATAGGCTGTTCCCAGTAAAGCTGCTTTTTGTAATTGGCTGGTGGTAATTTTTGTGGCCCCTATGATGTGTTTGAGTAAACCAAAGTAAAATGGAGTGCTCTTCAAGGTCTTTTGGAACTGCACCCAGGGCGCCAGTCACTACTGCTACTACTACTACTACTACTACTACTACTACTACTACTACTACTACTATTATTATTAATCTGGTGGGCCACTGTGTAAAACTGGATGCTGGACTAGATGAGCCTTGGGCCTAATCCAGCAGGGCTGTTCTTATGTCATTAGGGAATGGATCGGATGCATTTTCTGTGTGAGTAGATTCAGAGTCAGAGTCACATTTGAGTTCCTTAAAGCTTCTAAAGATGGAATTCCTCATAATCATATGGCAGAGATAGGGAAGACATGAATAGAGGGTCTTTAAATCTCCCCATCCTGGCTTGGGTCTAGGGCCCCAGGGAAGCTCCAATAGTCCAGCTATCTCCGATAAGGGGAGCAGGGAGTAAAAAAAAATGAAACCTTTCCTTCCAGGGTTGGGCAGGAAAGTGAGATGGAGAGCAATAAGGGGGTGCTCATGTTCGAGATGCAGAGGGTGTTTTAGACATCTCCAACACACCCATGCCAGTGTCATCATCAAAATCCAGGCCATGGAGAGTTTTTTAACATAAAGCCACTTTGAACATAGAGCCGGAAGGCATCGTCATCAGAGAGGCCAGAATGGAGTAGATGTTGTGGATGAGAGGTAAGTCGTTCGATAGAAGATGTTGATGGAAAGTGTGATCCAAAGACACACTTTGAGGAAATATTACTACTACTACAAATATGTATATACCAAAGACATACTCTGAGGAAATATTACTACTACAACAAATATTTATATACCGCTCTTCAAAACCAAAGTTCTCAAAGCAGTTTACATAGAACAACAATACATAAATAAGATGACCCCCTGTCCTCAAAGGGCTTACACATAAGGCAGATACCAGCAACAGCCACTAGAAGGATGTTGTGCTGGGGTTAGCTAGAGCTAGTTGCTTTCCCCCTGCTAAATAAGAGAGTCACCACTTTAAAAGGTGAAGGAGTGGGTGCCTGATTGGAGGGCGCTCTCAGAAGAAACCAGTAGTGGAGTTGATGTTGAAGCCCATGCTGCGGCAGACATGCATAGTGGTGCAGATCTCAACTTGATGTTGAGATTGGTGTCCGCATTGACGGAGTCGAGGCCGAGGCTGTTGAAGCCACTCTGGTAACCTCCAGTGAGGAGGAAGATGAATACGGGAGTACAGCTTTAACAACCAACGGGGATGGTGTTAGAAAAGTGTCTGAAGTTAATGCAGGCAACAGTCAACAAGGATAAATTGTAGGGGATGGGTGGCTTGATGTCAAAAGTCAACATGGAGTCTTCTGGTCATGCCAGTGCTGACAGTGGTGCTGGTGAGGCCTCTGAAGTCGAGGGTCTCAACATTGCAGTCAAAGCTGAAGAAAAATTCCAGTGTTTTGACTGACAGGAAGAGCCCTCTTGCCAATGTGAGCCAGTGTGGTATAGTGGTTAGAGTGCTGGACTAGGACCGGGGAGACCCATATTCAAATCTCCATTCAGCCATGAGACTTGCTGGGTGACTCTGTGCCAGTCACTTCTCTCTCAGCCTAACCTACTTCACAGGGTTGTTGTAAAAGAGAAACTCAAGTATGTAGTACACTGCTCTGGACTCCTTGGAGGAAGAGTGAGATATAAAATGTAAATTAACTAACTAACTAAATAACTAAATAAACAATCAAATAAATAACTAAATAACTAAATAAAATAAAATAAAAAATAAATAAATAAGTTTGTGCTCTTTATGATGTCTTTGGCTTTCCTTAGAGACATCCATGGCTTCTTGAAAGGAGTTGCTGAAACAGACAGGGGAACTCTCAAAGAGTCTAGCACGACTTCGATTGCACTGACACAGAGGGTGTCAGCAATAGCAGGGGATCACAGCATTCGAGTTGAGAGGTGCAGAGCCTGTTCATATAGGACTGCCCTCAGATGCAGTTCTCTGCTTTTCCAAGTTTGTTTTGAAAAGGAGAGACAAATTTCACAAGCACAGATATTGTGGTGCCCAAGACAGAGCAAACAGGGGAGGGTTCCGCAGCAAGAGGAACACCTCTTAAATGTCTTTTTAAAGTCCATTAGCAACAAATCCAAAATGTGAGGCAAACAATTGCCAGAAACAGTCTGAGGTCAGAGAAAACTAGTAAAACAAATTGTAAATTTTTGTCTTTCAGGAACTGAACACAAGGAGAAAAACCTGAGGGAACCGGTCATGACAGCGATCGAGAAGGAACTGATCTGGGAAGCACTCTGCCACCAAAGATACCAAGCTCAGTCTGCGTGCAAAGGGCAACACTTCAGGGCGTTATGAGCTTAAAATCATTCCACGGGGACTATGCACAGGCGCAAAGTCCACATTGTGAAGGATACCAGATCACAATTAAGATCAATTTGTTTTTCCTTATTTTATAGCCCTTGTAAGACACGCAAATACCTTTGGATAAACTAAAGTGCGGATAACCAAGAGCACAATTTATAAAAGAATGAAATCAATAAGTATAGTTAGAGTACCTGGATGACAGATTTACACACACATATTCTATTCACAAAATCATCGTTTCAGCAACAAGGCAACTGGCTCATTGGAAAAAAATGTGTTTAAGGTGATGCCAAGCAATTTGAAAGCCCAAGTATTTTACCTATGATGGCTAAAAAAGTGTGGAACACACATCATAACAGTTTAAAGTACACTCTAATTTTAAAAAAAAAGTTTAGCAACTTACCTGAATTTGAAGTGGGTGAACCATTAACTTCATCAACATCTCCTGGTCTGGAAGAAGGGAATCCAGATCTAGTTCCTGGCATTTAACAGCCTAAAACCAAAAATTAGTATAGAGGCTTACCACAACAATTACTACAAGTCTACATATAGAATATTCCTTTTGATTTTATAGACTATATATAGTTTTCAATACAGTTGAAGTTATGTCAAACCCAAAGTATCCTGATAGATTCTAGCATGGTGGTTCCCTTTTTAGATGCACCTAGATATGATAGTTTTACAAGAGAACATTGAAATTATGCTACACAACGTAAGAACGTAAAAGAGCCATCTGATGGATTAGACCAAAGGCCTATCTAAGTTCAGCATCCTATTTCCCACAGTAGTCCACCCAATGCCTCTGGGAAACCCACAAGCAGGAGCTGAAGGCATGCCCCTTCTCCTGCTGTTGGCTCCACTATATACTGTCTCTGAACATGAAGGGAGCATATAGCCATCATTCAAGACTAGTAGCCATTGATAGCCTTGTCCTCCATTAACTTGTCTAGTCCTCTTCTAAAGCTATCTAAGCTTTAGATCCCTACATAATGTGGCAGTGAATTCCCAAGATGAATATGAGCTGTATGAAATCCATCCTTTTGTCTACCCTATACCTCCTGCCAATCAGTTTCATTAGATGACCTCTAGATCTAATGTTGTGAGAACTTCTATTTTTCCACTTTCTTCACATCATGCATAATGTTCTAAGTCTTAATCATGTCCCCATGACTTTTTCTCTAGACTAAAAAGCCCCAAATGTTATAAGCTTTTTCTTGTATGGAAGGTGCTCTAGCCCTTTGGCCATTTTGTTTATCAGACCTTTTCCACCTCTACAATATCTTTTGTAAGATGCAGAGACCCAAACTGTACACAGTATTCCAGATGTGGTCGTACCATATTTGTTTAAGGGCATTATAATATTAGCAGTTTCATTTTTGATGCCATTCCTAATGATCCCTAGCATTGGATTTATCTTTTTCACAGCTGCCACACACTGGGTCAATGTTTTTGTTGAGCTATGTTCTGTTCAGGACTTAAAAAAATATTAAAAATTGATATATTTTACTATTAAAAGAATAAATATTCAGCTAGCACATACCGAGGGCTAGGGATGTATGGGACATTTTGCCAGCGAAACATTTCAACTCTAAATGGGCCACTTCAAGCTTGAAACAGCTTTAAATAAACAACCCCCATTTCGATGTTCCAAGTGCCATTTTGGAGGTCTGTTTTTCCTTGCTGATTGGTTTTCTGGCACTGGCTTCCAATTGGCTTGTAATTTCCTTGCTTCTTGGTTGACTTGTTATCATACAAATCAAGTGTTGCCATGGGCAACTTTGCCCCAATTGGCTGGGGGTGGGGTGAGGCAGGAAGCATAAAAAGAGGGAATTTCAAATTCAAAATGTATTCAAAAGGACTGGGAGGCAGAGAGAGAGAGAGTCCTTATACTGTGCTGCTCTTGAAGAAGGGGATACATCAGGACAAAAGAGGAGGAAGGAAGGTTTGATTTTGTTGTTCCTATGGGGGTTTGGTAAGGTTAAGAATTTGCTAAAAATTGCCCACTTGCCCATTTTTTTTGTGGACTGGGTAACACTGTTCCTCTAAGGCGTGCACACGTGTGAGCGCTCACACGTTTTCTGATGTCCGCTCAGTCAATTTTAGATCCCGCTCAGGCTGAATTAGGGAAGGCCCCGCTATGAATGCATGTGTGCACACAGTGTCTTGATACTGCCACCCAGAATAAAACTCATTCCACACAGAAATGAAAAAAATTCGAGGGACTGTTTGGGTGGTAGGTACCATCCAACCCACTTTGGTGTCCCTAGGACCTATCCATGGCACTATTCCCTCTAAGCTGCACGACTGAGCATGCACACACAAAAGTTTAGCTCCCCACTCAGCTGATTCCAGCTGCTGCACAATCTCCCCCTGCAGTGGGATGGCTGCTTCAATTGCCACCTTTCCCCCTGCCTGGCATTGGCTCTCTCCTGCAAGTGCCACTCCCAAGTCCTAAGCAACAGCAGGGTAGCGAGGGCTGCCTGTGCTGCTGCCTGCTAGCCTGCCCACCTACAGCCCAATCCAGCCAGGCTCAGCGTGGGCAGCAGTGTCGCTGCCAAGCAGGCGAGAAGGCTGCTGAGCAGACAACTGATTCTGCCCAACATTCCGGCTGTGCCTGTGCAAGTCTCAGGTGAGGAAGGACAAGCATGAGGCAGCAGCAACCAGCAGGCAGGAGCCACAGTCGACTGGAGCCAAGCAGCCACTCTCAGTCAGGTCTCCCTCGTACTCAGACCCCTTTGCAATGCCTTCTTTTTCTCTCTGACCCCTTCCTCCTCATCTCTCTGCCCATTTCTCTTTTTACTTGTGCTGTGTTTTAGTTTTGGCAGTTCCAATTTCTGGTATTACTGCTAGCTCTTAACAGTTTTTCCTCCTCCTTTGTCTTTTCTGCCCTTTGCCCCTTACGGTACTCCTCTGAAGTCAGTCTGGGGCACAGTCACTGGTTTAGCTTTTCTGAGAACTGCTGCAGCAGTCTCTCTTGTTTGTCCTGAGTTTTCCTTACTTGTCCTTTATGGGACTCCTCTGGAGTCAATTTGGGGCACAGTTTCTGGCTGCTGTTTTGACTCTTTGGACCCTAGCAACCCCTTGCCCTTCACAGTGCTCTCCTCTTTGGGCTCCCCTCCCCACTTCTCTTCCTCCATTATTCTCATCATTATATCTTTCCTTCCTAACTCTGGATCTTTCTTCGATCCCTCTCTTCCCACCCGCCCTTTCCCTTCTTCACCCTTCTCTGCTGTCTTTTCTGACCTTCTTGTCTTCTCTTATCTCCTTTCCCTCCCCTCTGTCAACCTGCATTCCTATCCCACCCTCCTCCAAACTGTCCTTGCTCTTTTTTTCATTCCTAGCATTGCCTACTTGCAAAGCCCCTCTTTCCCCACCTATATTGGGGTAGCCAAAAGGCCACATGAGGATAAAGAGGTGAACTCCACGTGGAAAGATGGTGCTTTTAGAGAAAACTGGGTGGTAACTGCTTGCTACACATGCTTGCTTCTTGCCTTTGGAATACTGTGAGGTCTCTGTTGCTTGTAAAATGAAAGAAAATGTTGCCTTCTTCCCAGCTGGATCATTCAGCAAATGTGATTCTTTGAGAAAATAACAAGAAATGTGTAGTGTGAGTTCTTGGATATGTGGAGTATTACTGCATTCCATTTAGTGTTAGTTCATTTGAATTGTCTAATGGCAGGGGCGGAACTATAATAGGGCAAGAGGAGACAGCTGTCTGGGGGCCCACTGCCTTGGGGGGGGCCCAGAGGCAAATCACATGACTGACTCCCCCAGCCGTGCAGCCGCCCGGGCTTCCTTCAGTTGTATTCATCCTCCAAAATTGATGTGAGTGTTAAGACCTGGAGCTACCAGAACAGCATGTCTTTCTCTAGTACCATTAAATGACTTGCATCGTCCACAATTTACAAAACCTTTTTAAAAATAATCTAGGATGATGTTCTATTGTGGCACATAGGTTATATATATAAATTTTACTCTGCTTTTTGTTACCACTATTCTGCCTCATTTAAGATTTCTTTACTTCATGAGTTGAGCTTCGGGGGGGGGATTTTAATATCTTGTCTCTGGGCCCACTCCAGCCTTGCTACGCCCCTGTCTAATGGTGTAGTTATCATCAGTACTTTTGGTGACGATGAACCATTTCATATACAGGAAGTCCTCATAGATAAAAACATGGAAAGAAAGCTGGTTGCTTATATACAACAAGACAAATACACTAAATAATTTTAAAAGGACATTGATAATATTATCAAGGATATAAAATTACAAAGACATTCGTTTCTTGTCTGTGGATACTATTTTGATGATTTTTGATCAGCATTGTTCCTAAAAAAGAATTTCTTTGTGGAAAGGGGTCTTATTCCTACTGGGAATCTTATTTAGCTCATTTAGTAAGACACACAACTTTAGAGCATTATTCTATTTGTATGATAGGTGGTGCTCTTTCCAGACAGTATTTACTCCATCAAATTAAGAATCAATAATCAAAAATATTAAATATAGAAGCTTATATTAAATAAGTTCCTATAAATATTTACTTATTTTGATAAAAGTAAATACTGTCTGGAAGGAGCACAACCTAGCACACAAATGGAATAATGTTGTAAAGTTGTGTGTGTCACTGAATAAGCTCTAAGTAGGAATCAAACCCCTTTTCAAAAAGAAACCATTCTTTGCAATGTATATGCTCCTTTTTAGGTTTAAATCCTTCAGCTTTGCTTCTGCCTTGTTTTAGATTCTGCCTTGTATTTATTGTATTTAACTATGAAGTGTAAGAAAGTATGCGGAAGCAGTACATGTGGCAAAAAAATAATTCTGGTCTGTGCGCATCGCTTCTGCAGATTTGCATTCAGAAAAGTTGTCCCAGGTTGTGAGTCGTTTGATTCAGGCTCCTTCCACTTCGAACCAGTCCCCGGAGTTTATGTGCTGCTGTAATGCTTTTAATAGGTTCTTGGCGGACAAAATCTCATGCATTCGGGCCAACTTGGACTCCACTGTTTCTGCGGAGTCTGTTCAGGTGGTGGCCAGCAATCCCTCTTGCAGTATTAGCTTGGATCAGTTTTCAATCTGTGAGGCTTGAGGACATGGACAAGCTGCTTGAGAGGGTGCAGCTGACCACTTGTTCTCTGGATCCTTGCCCGACTTGGCTGCTTCTATCTAGCAGGAAAATTGTTGGAGATAGTCTAGTTAATATCATTAACTCTTTGCTGAGGGAGGGTAGGGTGTCTCCTTGTTTGATGGAGGCACTGATTAGACCACTCCATAAGAAGCCCTCCCTAGATCCCTCAGCGATGGATAGTTATAGGCTTGGGAAAGGCGACTGAGAGAGTGGTTGGGTAAGGTGATTGAGAGAGTGGTGGCTAAATGGCTCCAGGAAGTTTGGAGGAAACTGATTATATAAACCCATTTCAAACTGGCTTTAGAGCAGGCTATGGGGTTGAGACGGCCTTGATCGGCCTGGTGGATGACTTTTACCAGGGAATTGACAGAGGGTGTGTGACTCTGTTGGTTCTTTTGGATCTCTCAGTGGCATTTGATACCATCGACCATGGTATCCTTCTGGATCGCCTAGGGGAGTTGGGGATAGGAGGCACTGCTTTGCCTCTCAGGCAGTTTCCAGATGGTGGAGGTTGGTAACGGTTGCTCTTCAAAACAGGAACTATTATATGGAGTACCTCGGGGTTTCATTCTGTCACCAATGCTTTTTAACATCTACATGAAACCACTGGGTGAGGTCATCAGGAAATTTGGTGAAGCGTGTTATCAGTATGCTGATGACAACCAAATCTATTTCTCCTTATCATCATCATCATCAGGAAATGGCATTCACTCCCTAAATGCCTGCCTATAGGCAGTAATGGGCTGGATGAGTGACAACAAACTGAAGCTGAATCTAAGCAAAATGGAGGTGCTCATTGTGGGAGACAGGAATTTGAGGGCTGAACTAGATCTTCCTGTGCTGAAAGGGGTTACACTCCCACAGAAGGAACAGGTACACAGCCTGAGAATGCTCTTGGATCCAGCCCTCTCCCTGGTATCCCAGGTGGGGGCTATGGCCAGGAGCGCTTTCCATCAACTTTGGTTGATTTGACAACTGCGTCCATTCCTTGAAGAGAATGATATAAAATGCGGCAGCCAGACTGGTCTCTGGGGTAACCCGGAGAGACCATATTATGCCTGTTCTCAAGCAGTTGCATTGGCTGGCCAATATGTTTCCAGGCAAAATACAAAGTGCTGGTTATTACCTTTAAAGCCCTGAACAGCTTAGGTCCCTTAGAGCTTGCCTTCTTTTGTATGATCTCCATCGTACACTGAGGTCTTCTGGAGAGGTCCGTCTCCAGTTGCCACCAGCACAGCACGTCTTGTGGCAACTTGGAACTAGGCTTTCTCTGTAGCTGCTCCTGGTCTGTGGAATGCACCCCCGACAGATATCTGTAGTTTAGACTCGTTGTTGGCTTTCAAGAGAGCCTGGCCTTCCAAGGTTTTTAAATTATTTTAAAATATTTTAATTGGTTTTTATGATTCTGAATTGTTTTAGATTTGTTTTTACATTGTTTTAAGTAGCTTGTTTTAAATGGTGTTGGCCTTTGCTTTTGTGTGTTGTACACCACCCAGAGCCTTTGGATGGGGCAGTATAGAATTGTCATAAATAAATAAATGCCCAATTTTATAAATAAAATAGAATTGTAAAATACACTAATCTGCTTACTATACACGTGTGTTGTATAGCTATAGTGGCACATAATAATGCACATATGCGCACACTGCCTTGATACTGCCACCTAGAACAAAACTCATTCTGCTCACTGATTTAAAAGATTAGAAGGAACACTGATCCATGGGGAATAATGAGGTGTTTCGAGTTCCCCATTGTTCCCAATGGCCAAAACATGAAAATTTGAGTTGTTCCATTGAAACAGCCAGCTCAACCACTGTTTCGACAGAACGTTTTGGCCATTTTGCATTTTGTTTCGAGCTCAAAACAGAATGCAAAATCCATTTCGTGCACACCTAAGGCCTAAGCTGCTAAGTACAGGACAATTTGTCAACAGAGATTTAATCAGATGGCAATCTTCTTCCTTAGTTATAACGTAGCTGTATTTTTATTTTGTGTTTTATTTTACTGTATTTAAATAAAAGTTGAAAAAACAGTAATTAAAGAAAATAAATACCCCCCCCTTTATCCCAAGAAAAAGCATTCACCTACCTTACTTAAAAACATAGCATAGTAACGATGCAATGGCAGATGAAAAGTGACCTGATTAGGAGTAGGCTGCAATGGAAACAAAGTCAATTTCACTAACAGATCTTTCTCTTTAAAAGCCAGTTTCCAACTCTCTGTCCCATTCTAACATAATCAGAAAACAGAATATATATTCAGAGGTGAGGAAATGTTTTTTCTGCATGTTTTTTATGCACACTCTCCTTTATTTTCTCTCAAATAAGTGAATGGTTGTAATTCACTCCAAAGGGGGGGAATGCTGCCTTTGGGGACATCGTTGCTATGAGGACAAAACCTGTTCCCCATTCTTGACACTTGCTGCCAGATGGCTTCCCCTCCATCATGAATTTTGGCTTTAAACCTGATGTAAACTGTTGCAGAGACAAGTGCTTCTGTCAGGAGGAAAGCAAGCCTTCAGTTGGACTAGAACAGCAGAATCCTACAATCTGAACTGGTACAAGCATCCTGGGTAGGCAAAACATGCACCCTGAACCCATGAATTCTTTGTAAAGTTGAATTCCTTATGGAGCAAACAGGGATCTTAGACACAAGAAAACCTGAGCAACACCCTACAACAGGGTTTCTTAACCTTGGGCCCCCAGATGATGTTGGACTACAACTCCCATCATCCCGACATGGCCTTTGTGGCTGAGGATGATGGGAGTCATCAACATCTGGGGGCCCATGGTTAAGAAACCCTGTCCTACAATACAATCAAGTCAAGCTCTAAAACCATTGATTAAGTGTGACAGAGAAGCCAGCCTATTACCTGTTTGTGCACTTAGATCCCCTTCCCCCTTAAACAGAATCTCTGGACTGCTGAGCCTCAATGCTGAGCTAAAATCATTGTTCTTGGGCCATTCCCTGAGTGAAGTTGCTGCAAGCTATCCTTCATACCTTTGGAGCCCTGCCTTGGAACCCCAGTGCTCCCTCTGACTATCTGTTGGCACAGAGTGCTTTAGCCTTCAAACTTGGTCCCAAACCAGTACCCTGCTCTCTTTCCTTGCCTGCTGCTTTGACAATACTTTTGCAGATAGGTACTTTTGGATCTCCCAAATAAGAGTCACCCCCTTGGCTTGGCTCAAAGACAGCAGACTAAAGGACAGGTATACACGTTGCTCTTTATTCTTTCTCTCTCTCCCCCACCGCTCCTTCCCCTGCCCTTTCCACCCACATTCCATCTTGGCCAACTGCTAGGCTAACCAAATGTCTGCCTTCTCCCACTCTTCCCCCCAGGAGCTGCCTTCACTCCTAATGTTTCCAAGGTTACCAAATACTGTGCTTTTGTATCATCCCTCTACTCTGTAAAGAAATAAACTACCTTTTAACTTTCAAAAGGCTCGCCTCTTTGCTCCTCTGGAGTACCCTACCAGTCTTGCCACTACCTGGACTGTGATCAGTTTGTTATTCATGTTTGTAGATAAAGCTTAGGCACACACATGCGTAGAATACAGAGCTGTGAGCAAGCACAGTCACACCCTGGCTGTCATCAATCCCCTTCCACCAATGGGAAGTGGCTGCACCATGAGGCATGTGTGTATGTGTGTGCGCGCACATACGACATCCTCCAAAAGAGTCAATGAAACATAGCAATCTCTCTGTGCAGACACCCCACCTATCATGTTAAGCATTTTGCCGGTTTATTAGAATACGAAGAACAACTACTTTCACTTAAAAGTTGTCTTTCAGACTTCACAATTGTGACGTCATCGTAACCTAATCAACACTTCCCAAATGTGGCCACCAGGACAAAGCACATTCCTCACATGCCTGGACTTTACCAGTGCAGATGAACACCAATGCGCACGGAAGACAGCAGTCAAGTCAGCATTTCTGCAGTGCTTGTAAGAAGCGAGATATCAGACATTCACAGGCTAAAAAAAATATTATCTAATTTTAACTGCCAAGGTAGCAACAAGACATTTCTACATTTTAATACAGATGTTACCACACAATGTCAAGTTAAATACATTAGGCACACACACCTCATCCACAAAGTTGATTGCATCAAACCAATCTTGAAGCGCTTCAAGGCAGTATCTAACAACATTCCGTGTGTACTCTTGTGTTTCCTGAAATAGGATATAAATATTGCACACAATGAAAAATGAAATCTCAACAAGTTAAAAGCTGTAACAATATAACTGATGTCAGAGCTTCCTGTACTTCTTTTCTAAAGTGCCATTTGGGATGGAGATGTCTCTATTAAATAAGCTAATCACACTAAAAGGAAAGTTATTGCACAATTAAGATCTTCTCAGATGAAATCAGCAGTCTTGACTGGCAGATGGCAAAACATGCTCTACCAAGACAGAGACTGTTCATGTGGCATAAACACTTGGAGAAATACAGGCCTCTCAAATTGTTCTTTGGCCCTTGGAATTGTACATGGGAGTGGATCCTAGATCTTCATGGTCCACCTACTCTTCCCTTATTATAGGAAGAAGGTAAAGCATGAACCTGAAGATCCCTGGTTTAGTAAAATACAGGTTCTCTTGGACCCTATAAGAGAGAAGTTGCTTTTCAAATACATTAAATGTAAGCTTTTCTGTTTTGCTCATTGCATGCTTCTTTCATGGCAGCTGACAACACTAAAACCAATACATACAATAAAACCCAAGATCAATAGACAGCCCTGTAAGATTTAAAACAAGGGAAAGGAGCACGGGCATACGCAGGACTGTTTCGGGGGTGGCGTGGGTGGAAGGTGCAATCCTATACCCACTTACCAGGGAGTAAGCCCCACTGCAGTCAATGGGAATTTCTCAAAATGGAAGGTGGAACTGCCCCCCTTGCCCCCCACCCCTGGACATCCATGCAAAAGAGAAAACCGCAAACAAGAAAATCAGACTCAGTTGGCATGTAAAAAGGGGAAATAACAGGTTGCTTACCTGTACTTATGATCTCTGTGGGGATCCAAAGTAACTCACAACTGGGTCTTCTGCACCTGCAGAGTAGGCCCACAGAAGAATCTTTAGCTCCATTTAGGAGCTGCGGTCCTTTAAGGCATCGTGATATCGGAGCCTTCAAAGGGTGCCTATAGAACCAGCTGTAAAGTGCCTCCCTCTTCAGTTCCTGAATAGTCCGCTGCAAAGAGGCTGATGACATCCAGAGGTAGAAGACGACAGCAAACAATCACAGCAGCACAGGTATGTAAACAGTTCATGTCAAAAAAAATAAGCTAGCAAAAGGGACAGCCGGGCAGGTGTTGTGAGTGACCATGGATCCCCACAGAGATCATAAGTTAAAGCTAAACAACCTCTTCATCTCTGTATGGATCCATGGTCCCTCACAACTGGCTGAATGTCTAGCTCCTGTATAAGAAGGTGGGTGCTGGCAATTACAGTACTTTAAGACCGCCCGACCAAAATTGGCCTCTGAAGCAAAGCGCAAGTCCACAGTATAGTGTCGGACAAATGGAAGATCCGAGGATCACGTGGCAGCCATGCAAATGTCCTTCATACTGATGCCTGACATGTGGGCAGCTGAGGTAGCCATGAATCTAGTGGAATGTACCCTGATCTTGGATGGCGGCTGAACTCCTTGCTTCTTATAAGAGAAGAAAATCAGTAGTAAAAGCCAGTAGGACAGACTCTGTCTTGAAATGGCTAAGCATTTAGTAGATCCCGAGTAGGAGACAAACATTTTGTTTGAACACCTGAACGCCTCTGTGCGGTCCAGGAAGTAAAGGAGACACCTGTAAACATCTAAGGAGTGCATAGAATATTTGAGGGATGTAGATGGATCACCAAAAAAATGTAGGTAGCACAATGTCCTGGTTGATATGAAAATCAGACACAATTTTAGGACGAAAGTTTGGGTCCAGATGGAGAATGACCCTGTCCAGATAAAACTTAGTGTAAGGGGAATCTGCCCTCAGAGCAGCCAGTTCACTAACCCGCCTATCTGACATGATGGCAACTAGGAAGGCGGTCTTCAGTAGTCTCATGGAAGATAACAATGGCTCAAAGGGGGCCTCTGTAAGCGTGCATAGCACAAGTAAGAGGCTCCAAGGCTCAACGGCTGCCCGCACCAGGGGGTACAGGTTGTTAACCCCCTTTAGAAAGTGTTTAGAGTCAAGATGGAGAAAGTCCAACTTGCCTTCCCAGCCCTGGTGGCAAGCTGAGATGGAAGCAAGGTGAACCTTAAAAGAAGAGTTTGAGTGTCCAAGACCTTTGAGATAGGTGAGGTAGAGGAGTATTTGACAGATTGAGGCCTGGAGTGGGTCGAAGCCCTTCGAGGAAGCACAGGATGTGAAATGCTTCCGCTTGCACATATAGTCCCTCATCGTAGAGAGCCTTCTCTCATTCAGAAGGATTTTGTCTAGAAGTTCAGCCTCCATGCTGTCAGCAAGTGGATCTGAAGAGCGTGGTGGAGGACCCGGCCCTCGTCTCTTATGAGGAGATCCCGTTGTGATGGAAGGCGAAGGTAGAACCTCTTGCAGAGCTGAAGAAGTGCCGGGAACCAGGGTTGCCAGGGCCACCAAGGACAGACTAGGATGCACTGTGTGTGCTCTTGAAGACTCTTCCCCACCACCCTGAATAATGGGAAGGGGGGAGATAATATAGCCTGTCCTGTCCCTAGGGAGCTCTGGCCGAGGCCCGCCCTGGGACAGAGAGCACTTTGCATTTTGCGTAGTGGCGAACAAATCAACAGCAGGGGCACCCCACAAGTGAAAAACATCTGACAAGACACCGTCATTTAGCTCCCACTCATGGAGAGTAGAAAAGGAGACATCCCGGCTAAGGGAGTCAGCCAAGATGTTATCCTCCCCTTTGATATGAATGGCCATAGGAAGGATATAATGCAGGCACCAGCCCACAGTTGTAGGGCGAAGTTCTTCAGAGACCTTGACACAGTGCCCCCTTGATGGTTCAGGTAGACATTAGCCGTAGTGATATCAATATGGACCTGAACCATCTGGTCCTGGATGACAAGCAAAAATGCCTTGAAAGTGAGAGAAACAGCTAAGAGCTCTAAAGTTAATATGGAGTTCCCGTTGCTGGAAGTTCCACAGGCCCCCCATCCTTAGGAAACCACAGTGAGCACCCCATCCCTGCATGGAAGCATCAGTAGTGACCGACACAATAGGGTTCAGCATTTGAAAGGGGACTCCCTGTGACAGGGTGTCAGGCAGGGACCACCAAAGCAGGTCTTGCAAGACACTATCTTGGACAACTAACAATTGGTTTTGACTGTCCAGATTCAGCTGGAAGACAGACAGCAGCCAGAGCTGGAGCTTTCTCATCCGCAAGCATGCATTCGCCACAGTCGTCGTACACGAGGCCATCAGACCCAACAGTTGCTGGATGGAACAGGCCCATTGCCTGGGGGCAGACTGGAAGGCGGCCACCATGGAGGAAATGGCCTGAATGTGTTCTGCAGATAAGTATGCACGTTTATCACCGGCATCCAGGATCACAGCGATATACTGGATGGTGTGCTGGGGGGCCAAGACTGAATTCTTCTGATTGACACTGAGCCCCAGATCCGCCAGGAGAGAGAAAGAGTAAACTGAAGGTTGAACAGCAGAGTTGATCTCTCCCTTGTCATAAAAAGCCAGTCATCCAGATAGGAAAAAACAGACACCTTAAATGCATAGATAGGCAATGACAGCCGCCATGCACTTACTGAAAATTCTAGGAGAGATACAGAGACCGCACAGGAGCACTTTGTACTGATAGGCCTGAGTGTCCAGGCAAAAGTGCCCAGTGCCAGAACTGGCAGTGGTGAGGTCATATAGAGATGTGGAAGTAAGCATCCTTTAGGTCTCAGGATGCAAACCAGTCCTATTCCCACGGCAGTGACAGTATTGACTGTAAGAAAATCATGTGAAACTTCGAAGTCGAGACAAACTTCTTCAGCTCTCTCAAGTCTAGGATAGGGCGGATCCCACCATCATGCTTAGGGACCTGGAAGTATCTGGAATAGAACCCAGTGTGCACTGAAGAAGGCAGAACTGGTTCTATGGCATCCTTTTGGAGCAACAAAGAAAACTCTTCTTCAAGGTTAGGAGTTGAGTGAGTGTATTTTATGCCCGCATGGGTGGGTAGAGAGTAAAATTCGATAGCATAGCCGCTGGCCACTATGAACAACACCCAGGCGTCTGATGTCACTTCATGCCAGGAAGGGAGGAAGGGGGTGAGACAGATGCCAGTTGAAGAAACAGGAAGAGATACTTCCAAGTCCAAGACATTAAAATGACTGCTTTGGTTGTTCCTAAGACTTGGATTTTTGTTCGCCCTTCTGTCACTGATGGAAGAGGTATCTAGAATATGGCCTGGATCCTCATCAGTAACTGCCCCTATCTTGGGAAGGCCGAGGCTGGTACCTCTATTTGTAAGCAGGATGATACCTCTGATGATGATAAGGTGACTGGGACTGTGCAAAGGTCTTAGAAGTATAGCGTGACTTCCTAGGTTTTTCCATTGTATCGTCAGTGTCCATCGAGAACAATCCCTCACATGGGAAATTTTCAATCTTTTCTTTCATACCTGGTTCCAGAGGTGTAGACCGGAGCCAGGCATGGTAACAAAGTATGATGGATCCAGCTAGGTAACCTTCGCCTCCATTTTGGTCAGGTGCTTGGTTGTGCTTAACTGCTGTCTAGTAAGGTCTGCCAACCTAGAAAGAGTAGATAGGAACTTGCCCTTAAAAGGCTCAGGCAAAAAATTAACCTCATCTTTCATGCCATCCCACAACAATTGCTGGTATTTGGCCATGCAGGCCAAGTAGTTCACTACCTTGAGGGAAAGACATGCCGAAGAGTAAAACCTCCATGCCATGGAGTCCAATTTATAACCTTCCTTATCTATGGGGGCCGAATGTTTCCGGGCAGACTTTGTCTGTAGCGTGCAGTCCACTACTAGAAAATTTTGCGCTGGATGCTTGAAAATAAAAGGGCAAGAAGCCTCCTGGTCCCAATATAGGTTCTCCATCTTTTTACAAGGGAGAGTAGACATTACTGGGGTCAAGCAAGCAGCCTTAGAAGCAGCCTCCAGGGATGGAAGCATTGGAAGGGCGGCGGGGTGCACCACAGATGTGGTAGCCAGGTAACTATACACAGGGTCTGTGACTATCTTTAGGAGGAGGAAGCTCCAAGCCCAAAACCTTTGCCATTTCTTCGACTTGCACTCGATAAGATTTAGTCTCTTCAGAGGGTGAGGTCGATGGTTGATTTCCCACACTGTCATCGGGTGAAGTGCCCAGAGGCACCTCAAAAACGTCCAGAGTCCAGATTGGAGGTGTACAAGGACTCTCCATCGGAATCAGGATCCTCAAGTAGAGGGTCCCTGGGAGCAGGCCATGAAGGAGGAGCCAGTGACGCAGGCACAGATGGGGGCGCAGGGCACACAGGGCCAGGAGTAACAGGAAAAAGGAGGCTCAGGAGCAGGTGACACCAGCAGCACTGGTGTGGGCGGCGGAGCCCTGGACAGCAGTGTGGCAGACCTTGAAAGTGCAGGTGGTGGTGCTGGCTTCTTGAAAAGGTCAGCAGGATGTACATTCAAGGGGTCTGGAATAGCTCCCCTGAGTCGCATAGTTTTCCAGAGCCTGTATTCCTCAGAATCATAAAGGTGAATTACAGAGTGAACTAGAGTGAAAACACTCTCTGGCTCTGCAATGTGGTATGTCGGAAGCCCCCAGGGAACTGTTACAGGGGGTCTGGTCTTGTGGTAGCAAGCATGACTTGTCCCCATAGCTAAGCAGGGTCCGCCCTGGTTGCATTTGAATGCGAGACCGCACGTGAGCACTGTAAGATATTCCCCTCAGGGGATGGAGCCGCTCTGGGAAGAGCAAAAGGTTTCAAGTTCCCTCTCTGGCTTCTCCAAGATAGGGCTGAGAAAGATTCCTGCCTTCAACCATGGAGAACCCGCTGCCAGTCTTTGTAGACAATACGGAGCTAGACAGACCAATGGTCTGACTCAGCATACAGCAGCTTCCTATGTTTCTATGTTCCTATGTCGTGAGGGACATGAGAAGCTGAGAAGTGGAACCACTCCCTCCAGGGCAGGGGCGGCTTGTGAACTCTCCTCCAGGAGGGCGGCAGGTGGCTTCTTTAAGGTAAACGGAGCCGGTGCTCCGTGCCGCCCAGCAGCCCCCATGACAGGGAATCGCCTCCACCACTCACCTGGCCGCTGGCGGGGTCTCACCTCTGCGGGAGCCAGGTGAGTGGCAGAGGCGATTCACCACCGTGGGGGCTGCTGGGTGGCATGGAGCACCGGCTCCATTTTCCTTAAAGAAGCCCCCCCCGGAGGAGAGTTCACAAGCCGCCCCTGCTCCAGGGTATAGCCAAATGACACCTTGGTGTCGAGGTAGACAGAACACCCATCAGTGTCTTAGGAATTAGCACAGGTGATACTGGTTCATCAGTATCAAGTCCTTGTGACAGGGTGAACAATTTAAATGGTAGAGCCCGAGGGAGTCGAATTTGCTGACCAAGAAGACATTCCAGCTCTTACTTACCAAGTAAGTTCTGTAAGGCTGGAGAATCCAAAGAAGGTGTCTCCGGATGCTTGTGAGTTAACGATGGGCGAAGGGGATGCTGAATGAACAGACGAAAGACGAAGAACAACTGTAGAGGCAACCAGCGCTGAGTGTGCCAAAGAGGGCGTGGCCATCTATGACATAGAGGTGGGGACTTATCAATGCCAAGGAACTGAACACAGCAGCTGAGGCAGCAGAACTCAACTCCTAAGATTGTGGGGCTGGCACCAAAGACTTTGAATGCCTCTGTGCCGAGGGTAGGGAAGCTGGTGTCGAAGAAGCCGGAGTCAAGCACACCAGTGCCAAAGATGAGGACTAAGAGCCAGAGTCCATCAAAGAAGAGATTGGGTGTCCCGGCGCCAATGACGTTGATGCAGTAGTTTTAGATGATGAGGAACTGGGGGGGAACGAAGCCGATGATAGGGATGGCACTTTCACGGAGAACAGAGTAGACACTTTCAACGCCGAGCTCAGGGTTGAATGCAGTTTAGCCAGCACCAAGGTCGCCGTCGCCCATGTCATGAAGGGAGCATGTTTGTCCATTTTTTGTGGGGTTCTCCCAATGAGGAATGATGGTGATCATGTTTATGCTCATGCGACTGCTCTCACCCTCTCTCCATCGGCTTCCGAAAAGCAACAGAGTCAGAAAACACGGACGCCAATGGTGCAGACGCCAAGGCAATGGCAGGCTCAGGCTTGGTGTTGCCGGATGAGGGATATTTTAATACACAGACGCTTTAAGTCGAAGCTCTCAGCTTAAGCAGGTCATCTTTTTAAAGAACATATATTTTTACAGGCATTGGTGTTGTGAGAGTCCTCCATTCAGATGAGGCAATCAGAATTCCCATCCAAGGATGGCATAGTGCCCTTACAAGCTGCACAGCATTTAAAACTCTTAGGAGACTAAGCAAAGTCCAGAAACAGTACAAAGTCAGAGAAGTCGAATAGAAGTCAGTCAGAGAATAGCCAAATACACAGTCCAAATCAATAACACAGAAAGAGTAGTCAAAGAAAAGTCCGTAGACAAACCAGAAAGTCAAAAATAAGGATTTCAATCTCTTACAGAATTGAGGGAAAACAGGAGCAGAGCCTTCCCGAGACAGTGTGAACAGTGGACGAGAAGGAACTGGAGGCGCTCTACAGTTGGTCCTATAGGCACCCTTTGAAGGCTCCGATGACACTATGCCTTAAAGGACCAGAGCACCTAAATAGTGCTAAAGGTTCTTCCACAGGCCTACTGAGCAGGAACAGAAGACCCAGTTGTGAGGCACCATGGATCCCTACAGAGGTTATAGAGATCTTCACCTTATGCTAAAGAGACATGAAAGTAAGCACCAGGTGAGCCACCCTGAGGTAAGTGCCCCACAACTGAGAATGCAATTTCACCAGTTGTCACCCACCTAACCCAAAGAATGGTCTCCAATAGCAAATATAATGTGTGGGCAAGTACATGGAAGAAACTCCTTCAGGTAAGCAGCAGCACTATGAATTGTACTTGGAAAACTGTCCATATGTTCCATAGAAGCAGCCCCAGCTAGCAGCTAATTCCGAACTAACTGAAGTTTCTAAGAGATCTTTAGAGACAACCCCAGATATAACACAGTAATCTAATTGAGAGGCTACCAGTGCTGCATGGACAACTGTGACCAAACTCCAGGACACTGCCATCCTAAATCCCCTGGAGGATGCAGTGAAATCTCTCTCTCCTACAAGAACATGTAGCAGCTCCTTAGAAGATGCACATGGACATCACTTAATAGGTTTACTAGTATTCATGAGATCCATTTCCAGTCTGCTTGGTCTAATCAGGCCTCACATGTATATGCCATGTTAGTTTTTAAGTTTGGAATTTTTAAATAAAGGAACAAGTAAAGTGTAGTAAGAAAGGCTCTTTATTAGTTGGGAAAGCTGTAGGTTTGTCTCTCACTCACGAGGTTAGCAAACACTCTCACAATCCTTTATTCTGACTTGTCTTTTCAACTGCATCTTATGAGTGGCTGCCTCTAGATCTTCTGTCCAATTGCACTGGGAAAAATCAAAGGCTGGAAAACCTTAAGCTGGCCCACAGGACCTGGTACATGTGTCCAATTGGCTTAGAAAGGAGGGAGTAAAATTTGCTAAAATCTTCAAATCACCAAACACAACTGGTGGGGGGTGGGAGGAATAGTAAAGGGAACTCAACTTACCCTGACTTTACAGTGAGATAGTAGCCCCCACATTGGCTGTGCACAGGCCTCGAGCTCAGCAGCAAAAGCAGCATAATAAGTTTGGGATTCGAACTCAACATGCTCATTAAGTTCTCTCTTGTTTAAATTCATACCTTAAATTATGAAGATTGAGACAAAGTTGCATAACATTACAGCTAATAACACTTGCCCTGTTCACACTGTATATATATGATCAATTGTAAAGAGATAGCACAGAGAAAGATTTAGGTTCAGTAGAAGACATGGCACTTGGCCAAAAACCCCACATACAAATGTGTCAAAAGGTGTTATTAAAGCAATAAGCACAGTGGTCTAGCAAAACATAAGGGGTGCTCAATTAGGCAGTCCAGTTGTCAGTCTCAAGGGTCAATCAATCATCGTTATTACCGTCAAAGACCAGCATAAGATAGTACAGTAAGTAGGGATGTGCAAACAGGTTTGACCCCAAACCTGTTCCGAGGTCGAAACGAAACACGCCACCCTAGTTCGGTCCGACCTCTGACCGAACACACCCCACCGATAGTTTGGGGGGTTCACAATTCCCCCCCTTTTTTAACCTTTAGCCCCTTCAGGGGGCTTCCTCTAGGCCGTGGGGGGGTTACGAAGGTTCTCTCTCCTCCCGCCGGCTTCATTCCTCACTGCCATGGCCCATTTTACCCCTATTTTTGACCCATTCGGGCATCTGTAACTCGGCACGGTGGCCATTTTCTCCACCACTGTACATGCGCCATCTCTGCGAGGCCCTGGGCCATGCCAGGCCTCACAAAGGCCATTTGCGCATGCACGGGGGGGGGGGAATGGCCGCTGCACCAAGTTACAGAGGCCCAAACGGGCCAAAAACAGGGGTCAAACAGGCCATGGCGGTAAGGAACGAGGCCAGTGGGGGAAGGGGGAACCTTTGTGGGAACCCCCCCCCACGGCCTAGAGGAAGCCCCCCAAGAGGCTAAAGGGATATATATATTATTTGGGGGGGAACTCTACGGGGGGGAAACCCCCGACCGGACTGGGATGGGGGTTCTAAGGGGTGCCGGATCGAACTGGTCCGGTCAGGTTCGAATCCAGTCTGGACTCAAACCAAACCGGGACAGCCGGTTCCATGCACATCCCTACAGTAGAGCATGATTAAACATGATTATGAAGCGGTATGGTCATAAGAAAAATTATGAAGTCATGTTACATTAAAATTACTATTAACTATAATTGCTACAAGAGAAGGACTATTAATAATTTACAAATGCTACTCTAAAGTTGTAAACAAGACTATAAAACTAATACTAAAGCTCCAATACAATATTATAAAATCAGAATGTCACTACAAATGGAACCATAGAACTATGTTACTTTAAAATTATTACTCTAATATTAAAAGCTACTATATTATATGATACTTAAAAATTGCTACCCTTGCAGAGAGCTATGAGATTACTAAAATTCTAATGTATAAAATGAAAAAGCAGTGACTAGAACAGAGTATCTAGGATAGGAGCACTAGAAAAGAGTAACATAGATCGCAATTCAAATCTATGCAGAGCTGATACGAGGGAAAGGCCTGGTCAACATGGTCCAATGGATCTTACACGCTGCCGCACAGAACTAGGCAGTATTAAATGTGAAGGCCAGGACTTCATCTGAAAGTAGGGATGTGCGAACTGGTTCGAACTCGAACTGGCTTGAATTTGAACCAGGGTGGTTCAATGGTTCGAATCTGAACCAAACCAGCCATCAGGTTCGAGCTGCAGGTTCGAATTCAAACCAAACTGGGGGTGGTTCGAGTCGAATCAGTTCTAACCGGTTTGAACCAGTTTGGACCTCCAAAAATGGGTGGGGTGGTAGCTGGCACCCATGGGTACCTACCTTCCAAATCCTAAAGCAATCGGACACTTGTACGATTTTTTATGAATTTTTGAATTTTTTTTTTCCTCATAGGGTTAAATGGAACTCAAACCAGTCCATTATTCCCTATTGTGGAACACCCATGAGTGCCAACAACCACCCAAACCCCAATGCAATTGGACACTCCTACAATTTTTATGAATATTTGAAATATTTTAAATTATTTTTCTCATAGGGTATAATGGGACTTGACCAGCCCATTTTCCCCTATTGTGGAGCACCTAGGGGCACAAAGGTGGGGTGGGTGGTAGACACCCAGGGGTGCCTACCACCCACAAAGCCCCAAGGCAATCGGACATGCCTCTGATTATTGGTGAATTTTAAAATTATTTTGGAATTCCTCATAGGGAATAATGAGGATTGCAGCAAATGTATAGCTTCACGTCAGGGGGAAAGGGATGTTTTAGAGCGGAGTGTGGTGGGTGGTAGTGCCCAAGGGGGGCCAGGAAGCTATCAGAATTATTTGAATGGAATTGGGCAAAAGGCTGATTTTTAAGTGATGAGGTCACAGAGGGGTCTGTCCTCCTGTAATGTAGGATGATGTTGCAAGGGGACTCTGGGGTACCCCTCCCCATGGCTTTCCTCCACACAGCAACTTCGCTCCAAATAAAACCCCAATGGCCTGTTGCTCTCATGAGAGAGTGGTCCATGGGAAAGGGGGATGTTTTGTCATCAGGCATCAGTATAGTTTTTGCTCAGCAATTCTTTCCCCTCCACTCTAATAGTTCTTCTCATGAGTTGTAAGGGGCTGTCCCCACAGCCTGGCACTCTCATGAGCAAGCGGTACACTGTGGGTCAGAAGAATCTGCCTTCACAACAGTTGTGCACTCTCCTAAGACTTAGGCACTACTAATCCTGGAGACCAGCCTTGCTCTTGAGTAAGCCTAGGGAGCATGAACCCACAAAAGGGGAAAGGGCTGGGTCCCCCTTCCTCAACCTTTCAGTGAAAGAAATGGAACTTGGCTGCTCCAGTACCCCTGTTTGGGGCTGCCTTTTAAACCTAGCCAGGAGCACCCCTCTCAAAACCATTTGCTCCCCTCCTGCCAATGGGGTTCCCTGCTCATCTTGGCTATCCCTCCCATGTGAGGAACAGTCTACTGAGGAGAAGCAAGAGGTGTTTGCCCCAGGTCTTCCTCAGGACTGCACACTGATGGGTTGAGATAATCCCTCTATGGCGGGAGCCTACCTGCGAGGGGTACCCAACTCTCAATGGCCTCAGAGTGAACTTGAGTGCTACAACCCCCCACCCTCCGTTAAGGCTTGTGCACACCCATAGGGGATTTTGATGCCCCATGTGTCAGAGCCTGCCTCTACCGGGAGACACCAGGTTCTGGGATGGACCTTTAAACCCATTCAAAATTCCCAGGCTCGGTCCAGCATTGTGCCATATGCAGATCGCTTGGCACGGGGATTCGCGGGAGAAGGGAGCCCCAGTTTCCAGTGGCCCCAGGAGAGCAGGGTCGCCTTTTCGGAGCATGGGCAAGGGTGCACATGTCCACATGGGTGGACAGGCTGATAGGGTGCATTGTTTAACAGCTATTTGGCAGCTGTCACCAAGACAGCACTCGCTTTACTCCATAGAGCAACCTTGCTCAGTTCCAAGCCTCAATGGCCTGGCACACTCGTGAGAGAGCGATACGTGGGATAATGGGTGGTAAGCACTCAAGTACCAACTAGTAAATCTTATATTAGTCCCCACAGATGATTCAGCTGGGCCCATCTTCCCCAAAATTTATGCGAAAAAAATAGAACTTGGCTGCTAAGAATCCCTGCTTGGGGCTGCCTTTTAAACCCGACCACGGTCACCTGCCCATGCTAAATCTTCCCTTCCTGGCACTATGATGGGGTGCACTGCTCATGTTGCCAACTGGGGTATTTGTGCTTGTGCACATACATCACTGTCACTCCCTTCTCGGAAGGCAAAGCACTTACTGCCTGCCCTGTCATCCCGTCCCCTTTCCTTCCTGCCAGGTGTGGGGAGCAAGGGACAGAGTGGGAATGCCCCTGGGTGACTGCAAAGCTTGCCAGGCTGACAACTCCAGGATGGGGCATCGCAACCATCGCTGTCACCGGGCAACTCTATAGCTGCACAGGTGACGGCAGGGGTGGGGCTGGTTCTCCGAGAGGTGGCCAGCGAGAGGCATTGATGGCACAGAACTGTCATGTCCCTGGGCGGGTCTGCACCACTGCCTCTCTGACTGCGGTTTGAAAATCAGTGTAAAACCACGGTTATGGTGGCATCCAGAGTCAGACCTAACAATTTGGCAGCCAAACCAGAGGTCTCAGCAGTGAACCTTTGTGCAAACCAAAGGTTCAATTTGGAGTTTGGCAAGGCAAACCAGAGGTTGCTTTTGCAACAAAACTGCGGTTTCACGGGTTCAGACGTAATGGAGTGACAACCTCTGCCCCATTTAACTCTGATTTGGTGTTATGTATGAACCGGGCCATTGTATCCTTCATAGTCAAAAGGAGCAATGGGTTGGGGCAGTGGGAGTGTACTACTGCAAGAATCATTCCTGATCTCTTGAACATGAAAACTCCTATATTTAAATGGCACCTTCCCAAGGGCAAAACTGCAACTATCTGAATAAGACATCAAAACTTGAAATGCATGATTTTCTAACTGATCTTTTAAAACTATTTATCTCAACAATATCTGTGCAACAGTGTATCAGTTATAGTCTGGTGCTCAAAAAATATTTAACGATTTTCTTTTCTTTTTTTCTTGAATAAACTGAAAGGTTTATATTTACCAGTAAAATACACTGCCTAATATCCAGACTAACTCTATGCTGATACCCCAAGTTTCTCCTTCATGCAAGGGGAGGTGGGTTCCTGTGACCACCACCACCACCACCCTTCTTCTGCAACTACCTGTGCTTCCCAGAACTATGTTCCTGAGGGACCATTGGAGATGTCATTTCCAGGAGGCACAAAGGGCTTCAAAGGGATTGTCAAAAAATGAAGCCTCTCCCCACCCACATAACAGAAAATGCTGGCACATTTGTGCAGGATTAGTCTGAATGTTGGCCAAGGTTTTCAAATGAATATTTCAAGAATTTCACTGTAAGAATTAGACCAAGTGAATTTTTTTTAGGTTTGCATCAAACTTACTTTACCCAGCCACAAATAGTGCATATACTAATGAAAGTTAGAAGGCACATACCTTGAAAAAATGATACAAAGTTCATCCATGTTACTAATAGCCTATGATCCTCCAAGAATTTCTTAGCCACGCTTTGGTGTGAAAGAATATTAATGAAATCACTGACAAGAGGCCAATAAGTATTGTTCTTTAGTAGTGCTTCCCCACAGTTCACTACTACATGTAAACTATTTTCCTCATCTAGAAGAAAATTAAAATGTTATGTTTGAATGACACTCATGTAGACCAGTAAATATTAGACATTCACACCATAACCCCAGAGCCCCCTTGTCCTCCAGTGTTAAAACAGAGCTCCTATATACATCAATCTACCTACACATGGATCAGCATTAGAGGCTGGTGCTCTTGCTGTGAAGCAGGTGGCAACTAGAGAAAGGGCCTCTTCAATGATGATGCTCCATTTATTCAATCTCCTCAGGGAATTTTGCCTGGCACCTACTCTATGACTTCCCAACACTAGGCAAAGACTGCATCATTCTCTGGTCTTTTACATTATTTTAATAAAATGTTTTACCGCTATAATTTTACAATGCAAGGAGTCTTCTGTTTTAAATTGTTGAATTTTAGTGTTTTGGTGCCTTTTTGTTTTTGCTGCTTAGTTCGCGTGCATTTAAGGATAAAAATATATTAAATAAAAAATAGATATGACTTTCTCCCTCCACTTTAAAGTTGCCTTCATCTTTCCTCCTGAAGTGCTTGGAGGAGGGGGGCCTTCCATGAACTCATGCACTCAAATGCCATGTAAACGTCCAGCATATGGGAAGTTCTGAATCTGGGATTTAGTGATAAACTGTAGTTGCATTTACCCACATGCATTGCATTTCCAATAGTTTGTTTTGGGGTTTGTTTGAAGAACCAAAAGCTGCCTTAAGAGGCTGCAAGTTTCAGTGAAAGGATGGCAGGTTTCCTCTCACAAGGTGAAAAACATGGAGAAGGGGGAAATTCAGGACAGAAAAACAGCTGGAAGGGAAAGAATTACACAGTCCCTCCACCAGCACTGCCATTCCACACGTAACATTCAGTTTGATCCTTAGATCAGGCTTATAAATTGCCATTCACCTGGCCACCTGTGACTTCTTCCAGGTAAGTGGGCAAGGAAGATTTACACATTGGTTTTTAATTTCTAGACTTCAAATGACTAAACACAGATGTGGATGGGCCAATAACTTTTGTAGATTTATTTGCAAGGCCGCTTAATGTTAAATATTGCTTATTTGTTGCACAAGACAAAACAGAATGGTATGACAACCACCTCAATCCAGCACACAGCTATGCATACCTAAGTTCCACTGGCATCAGTGGGACTAAAGCACGTATAATTATGTGAAGAATGAACTTAGGCACAAATTAAATTGCAGTCCAGAGGTTAAATACATAATAAAAAGAAGAAATATTCTGTGCAAGCTTCTTGAATTATTTTAAAGGAAAATCTCACTACTACCTACCTTGTAGCTCACTTTTAATAAGGCAACTCTCCATCATATAAAGCAGGACAGTAACCATAATATCCAGTAGCTGACATTCTTCTGTTACTTGGCGTGCTAGCTCCTCATTGCTGAATAGCTGGACACTAATATGTACAATTCTGTTCGACATGGTATCTGATTCATGGCTTTTCTTCAGTGTTTTCATAATAAAGGCATAATGCTGCACAAACGTTTTAGTAAAAGCAATCTGCAAGGTATAAAGCAAATGGTAGCATTACCATTTACTTTCTCTGTGTTTCTCCATAGAAGGAAGCAGAAATGTTTTTGAAAATAATAAACCTACTAATTGTACACAATCAAGACTAGGATACAGTGCAGTACAATTATCTAGCCAGCAACAACACACAAAGGTTGTATTAAATGTAATGAAATAACATCCTAGGAGACCTCTCTAAAGCGCCTATCCTTTTTAAGTGAAACAGATAGTTTTTCAGGTCCTAGCAGTTATTTGTAATGTTTAAAAAGCCCAGTACTGAAAAACGTTCTGCTTTAACAAACAAGTGCATGGGAGGGGACATGTCAGAAAATTGGAACACACTTTTTTCAGTTTTTTAGTATCATCATTAAGCATCTAAATAATATAAATATAAATATAAGAGAAACAAATATTTGCAATACATTTCAAATTTCAACAAAAAGGGGACTGTAGAGTAGTAAAAATAGTCTGGGAGATTAAAAAACAAAGGCGGGAGGGAGATCAAGAGTACGAGAAATGTATTAGTAGGTGTAAGAGATTATAGTGGGCAAAGATGTAAAATATGTTTCTCAAGTCTATACGCTGAAGTCTGACCCAATGATATCAATGGGCTTAGGCATGCCTAACTCTGCACAGGTTCAGGCTATAAGCCTATGAACATTAATATCTTTAAAGATCTGTAAATGTGAACCAAATATTTGGTTAAGAGTCACCTCTTACCATAAATGAGTTTCAATACTTTCCAAAGCATTCAAATACCAAGACAGTTCTAAAAATGTTATCCTTTTCTTGTGAACTCTACAAGTAATTTAAACCCTGCAGCTCAATTCAGAGAATCAGAGCTATAGCTAGCCTACATAGAGAGCTGTGAAAGACAAAGAACAGTAAATGCAAGCAACCTTCATAAGCAACAATGGGACTGCACCAGCCATGCTTGTGGTCTTCTCTCAATCATGGCATTTTCAGTAGTATTGTTATGGGTTTTGAATCTGTCAGTACTACAGTATTATTTTTTTGTTCTACGCTGTTTTCCATTAGCATTCTCTCTACACTAAAATGCGTTGGGTTTGGGTTTCTTCTTACATAACTATTCTCTTATGCCACTGAAAATTACTACCTACTATAATAGGCAATTATTTCAATAGGAGAAGAAAAAATAAGCACATGAATACCTTATAATCTTGATCTGGAAGCATGTTGAGCAAGAAAGTTACCATCTTCTGGGGAAATTCATATTTTATCGTCCAAAATAATAATTCTTCTAGAAAACATTTGTGTTTCAAAACATCCATGATGGATTGATCTAGACAAAAATAAAATTGGAGGAAGGGAGAAAATAGAGACAGAACATTAGAGCAATGTTCTGATTTCACTAGTAATATCTTCTTAATATTTATTAATCTTTTTCCACTTGGGATCACACACAAAACTGAGGGCCAGGTACTCATTACTGAATTTCTGCAACGTGCTCAAGAGATGGGGGGGTGGGGTAGAAGATGCAGCCAACTTAATGTTCTGTACAAATAGGATTTTGGATTAAATTAGATTTTGTACTGTACAGAACATACAAGTGTTCCATAAAATACAAATCTTACACAGTGACTGCAGTCCTGAGATATGAACGAGTCAAAGGTATCCTGTTAATTTCTTCCAAATGTAAGAGACAGCTTAAGGGTTAGGTTCAACAGCTACTGAAAATGGCAGGAAAAGCTCTCCTACATTTACACAACTGAATGTTCAGACTGACTTGGGTCAGACATAATGCAGAAACAGGACTGAATGAGGAACGAGTTAGGATCTGCCATGATTTCTGAACTGCACAAATCTGGCTTATTCTAATCAGATTTTTTCAAACTCACTAGGAACTAAAGCTGGGATACATTCCCAGGAAAATGGAAGCTAACATGCCTAATGTTTTTCTAACAATCCATCTTTGAATGGTTGCCGTGTTTTTTGTCTTTTAAGGATAATTTGAGCGTACTAATATTTAGACGAGACAGAACATATTCATCAACTACAACCTGGCATCATTCACATTCATGAAAGTGATATGTAAATGATACTAATGGCATGCCGTCTGGTGCCTATGTTACAACCCTTTGTTCTTCTCTCAGGAAGTCATTATTCATGCCTTTGGAGTTACACACAAGGTTGTCATTTAAAGGCTTCAACTGCTGAAGAACTCAATGGCCCATTTTCTGTAGGGGTTAATTACTCAGAACACTTTATTAACAACATTACATGGTCGATATCATCCCACGTTTTCATGAAACAGATGCAGAGCAAAAGATTCTCAGAAGCTGCTGCTGAATTTCCTTCTACCTCAAAGCTCATCTACGTTCTAGATTTCGTTCCACCTGCAGACTCAAAGCCTAATTATAAGCACCTTTCAGAAGAGAACCTCGTTTGGACTAGCTTTCAGTGGCTACGGCTGCCACTGGATACAAGCTGTTTTAATTTACTTTGTACTACCATGTTATATAACAAAATCCAGATCCATTAGGATCAGGGAATGTTTTGCCATCTAATTTAATGAGATGTGGATTGCAGCCTTATTCACATTTTAACATAATGTTAACTTCCCAAAGCCTTCAGGAAGGGACAAGTTAGAAATAAAACAAGAGATTGATCAGAAATGCATGTTTTAATGCTGCAGTGCTGCAAGTCATTATATGATTACAATGCAGTTTCAAGGTGGAAGGAATTGTCTACCCCTACTGTCGTCTCATTTTCAGACACGCTTATACTCTCGAAGAGTTCTAGTGTCTAACCAACAGAGTTTTGGTTGATTCACGAACTTTAGTCTACCTTCTTGCAAGAAAGAGACGATAGGTCTGTAGCATAAAATGGAAGGAAGGCGACTGGGGGTGGGGGGGCAGGCAGGAGGGAGGACCTGGGCTCAGATTTCTGCTACTGTTTCAGCCAAATATCGCAGAAGTTGGTTTTCAATACTACAAACATGCCGTAGTAAGCTATGCAGTGGGAAAGACTATTGCAGTACACCAGAGAATCTGGTTATATGAAGACAAAATCCGGTTTTATTCAAAACATTTTTTAATGTAAGTAGTTGTGTCAATCCACTAGGGGGGGCAAGCCACAATCAAGTAATACATTTATTAGGCCACCTCCAACCTCAGAGGCACAGTGCCTCACAATACCAGTTGCAGGGAAGCAACAGCAAGATAGAGGGCATGCCCCCACCTCTTGCCTGTGGGCTTCTCCGAGGCATCTGGTGGGCCACTGTGTGAAAGAGGATGAGGGACTAGATGAGCACTGGGCCTGATCCAGCAAGGCTGTTCTTATATAGGATGAACCAAGATATTTCTCAGGAACTGCTAGACTAAATGCTTTCCTAAAATTGGGATGGCAGAGAGAGAATGGCCACTATGGTTTCTTCTTTATCCCAGAAACCCTAAGAGCAGCCAGAGATTGAGTCTAGCACTTAGTGAGGCTAGACTACATGAGTGTGCTAAACTCCTCCTGTACAATATCCTAAGATTGTCATGTTGCAGACTTTCAGGGCTATTTCTGCATGCCTATCCAATGCCTCCTTTTTACTTTGCTTGACACACAGTCTGATTAAGAGCTGTGGAGAACTCAAAAGCTTGCTTAAGACTTTATGTCTGCTTTTAACACCTACATGTCTTCTGCATCACATAGGTCATAAAATATGAATGCTGAACACTTGAGAAATGTATTTAATAAAACAGAGACATTGCTTATGAGAAAAGATGTCTCCCTCCTCTAGGCTCAAATTTGGAACAATTTACGATGACATCTGTCAATGTAATCCTTCCCTACCCTATCATCTGTGATGGGTAGCCTAGGAAGAGGAAAAGTACAATCCTAAAGGGAGGCAACATTTGAGCCTGAGCTTACAGGGGTCTCCCACCCCCTGCCCCCCACTTCCCTATGTAGGCTTTTTCCAAACCATAAAAAATGGGATTATGAAACCATGCTCATTTTAAATCGAAGCAGATCTGGTTAATGTTTAATTAAGATGTACAGTTCAGCTTGCTAGCACCTACTTTCTGTGTTCTTAGCTATAAACTGGGAATATAGTTGGAACTATATAAGGCAAACAAGGGTTTGGAAACTGCATGTTTGCCTTGTAATGCTAATGTAGCAGGGAGGGAATCTGTAGAATTGGGGGCAGGAAAGGGTTAAGCCAATTATCTTTCCCCAACAGGCCTTATAAAAACCCCAACTATTATTTATATAGAAAAAAGAGAAAGATGGTTCGCTGTCCCCCTCCTATTCACACCTACATTCACACTGTGATGAATGCAAACACAGGTTCAGGAGCCCTTGGTTACCAGGGCAATGTGTGGTTCTGCCTTAAGACAGGGTTCTAACAGACTTCAAGGTATTTCAGTAAATTTTAGTGACAGATACTGACATTTGCTACATCAAAAATCCCCACATTTCAGGAGATCACTGAGAACAAGCTTTTCCAATTTGCTTACTGTAATTTAGCTGAGGGGAAATGCTTGACTAACAAGCAGAAGGTTGCTGGTTTGAAGCTGGTATGACTATGGGAAACACCTATATCGGGCAGCAGCGATTAGGAAGATGCTGAAAGGCATCATCTCATACTGCACAGGAGGAGGCAATGGTAAACCCCTACCAAAAAGAAAACCACAGGGCCAGGAGTCAAAATCGACTTGATGGCACACTTTACCTTTACCTTTAATTAAGTTGATACAATCAAGTTACTCTAATTCAGCAACTAGTTGTTTTGAGGGGGGAAAGACAAGGAGATTGGCATTATTAGAACGTGAGGGAGCAAACGGGAATGAGGGGCTCAGCTGTGGAGCACAACTGATGGTGGGAGCAATAGAAACATGGTTCCCTGCTTTTAACACCTACATGTCATTCTGTCACGGCTGACAACATGATCAGCTGTGATTAAAATTCCAGCCACTTTGTTGTTTCCATGGGTTGCTGCATTACATGGAGCATTTCTGTCTGAAATTCTCCTGAATAGCGACTATTTTTCTCAGAGCTCAATAGCAGACTTCCACATTCCTAGTACAAAACCCTCTCCCTCACACAATCTCTCAAAGCCATTACTTCTTCCTCATCAGTTGGCAACTGCATTTTCTTCTGCCACATAGATATACCGCCACATGTCATCTCAAATATCTCTTGTTAATAAAATTCTACCTTTCTCCACATGACAACACAGCAACTAAAGTAATATTTCTGTGGCTTTCCACTTGAAATCCAATCCATCCTCCCAAGACCTGCACAGCCTGTATCTACATTGCCATTTTCATTTTCTCATGTTCATCCCTCTCGACAGGAGATGCTCAGTCATTTCTCTTTAAAGACCTTCATCTTTTCATGAAGTAATTATTTTGCTTAAGTAACAAAAAGGCCAAAATTAACCGGCACACACCTACTAGTGCAAACTCCACACACGCGCTAGGCAATTAAACACACCAGGCCATTAAAGGGAATGGGCGACCTGGTGCACCTCCCATATCCCCGCCCAGTACTCCCCTCTCCACTCAGTCAAGGAACACTCAGGGCTTGTATATTTGACACAAGCAAAAGGAGATGCATGCTGGCCTCCCATCGCCTTTAATAGACTGGGGTGCTAAGAGCACACAAGTACATGCGCATGGAGGGAGGGGAAATGAGGATCCGTGATGCCCTATGGGGAAGTGCATAACAGCGAAGGACTGTGCCCAAATTATTTACTGACAGTCTACTCAGCTCACATTTAAAAATATTCTTTCTGCTTCTATACAAGCCTTACAACTCTTTTTCAAGAATAAACTCTAAGAAGTCAGGAAACCATTCATTCAAACTTCATCTCACATTTCAGAAATATACTGGCTACCTAGAGGACATGGACACAATTAGTAACCAATGATGGGAGCAGCAGGTATTTGATGAGAATATTTCATATTAGTATGCGCACGCACACAATCACATTATGTGCTCCTATTAAATGTAGTCAGCTGTGTCCAAACTGATCAGGCTTGGCTACCTCAAGGTACAAAACACAAAGTATCTGACAAACCATTTGCCATGTACCTTTGGTGGTGCTGCTTAGTTTCACCCTCTTGCGCTTCCCCACACCTTGGCTACCATCCTGGTCCTCCTGAGAGAGGGAAAGAGTTTGAAAGTGGATAAATGCATCTTATTGCCAGAGGCCTTTTGCCCTGTAATTATGTTTTTGAAAGAAAAATGATGGCAACCAAGAGCCCTGGAAACATTACTGCAGCAAGCTATTCCCAGAACACTTTCAAAACTCTATTCAACAACATACTGATCATCAGAGAGGTTTTCCATCACAGAAGTTTTTTCAAATACTGTTTTTGATGTTCCTAATAAGCTTTAGGAAAACAAAATTAAACTACTCTACTCTATAGGTTTGCTCTCATCCCTGGGTGATCCAATTCTACATAATCTGTCTTCAAAGAGCTATCACAGTTAAGAATAAAAACAGAGAAGCATAAACAACTCAAATATTTTCCAACAAGTTTAAAGACTGATTCAAACTCTCAAGTTTGCCCTTTAAGGCTTTACATGACTGACACCTGAATCTAAGCATATTTACTTAGGACTGCTAGTTTTAGTGATGAATGGAAATGGGAGTGCTTAGAGAATCATAGCATCAGTTTGACAAGAAACTGATTGGAAAACATTTCAAAGTTTAAATAGTGCTAAGAAAGCTCTCAGAGCATTTTCTAGTACCTAGCAATAGGTTCCCACCCCACCAATATTAACATTTAGACAATATCAACATATTAGAATGTGCCATAGCATTCTGCTGAACAACAGAACATTTCCAGTCTTCTATCATTGCTACAGGACAATCAATTTTAACACTGCTAATTTTCACAACTTAGAAAAATGTGGTTGCCACTATAAGTATACTATGGATCAAATCCTTCTCCTCCAGCACAGAGCTCCTTGGGAACCGTTCTAATACCCCAAATAGGCAACTCTGAATAGTCACTTATGGCCAGAAGAGGAATTGTGAACTGACATAAAGTATACAATGGGGGCAGGTATGCAGCAACCTCTGCTTTTGTACACCCCTTGACCTCCTTATAATGTTAGTTAACATTAGTTAAATCTAGTCCAATTGCATGTACCCGTAGAAGAGCAAAAAGAGCTCTGCTGCCTTTGCTTTTTAAAAAATTGCATATTCCAACAATTTCTGTCCCCATATATCTCTGAATTACTACCCAGCAGAGCTTCCATATGCAGCACCAGCATTATCAGGAATAACAGGAGTATTTCCTGTTTTAATAAGCTTGTATATATATTTTTTAATTCATAAATGTATTTAGACAGATAGAATAATAAGCTACCTAGTGATCCCTCTGCATTTAAGTAATGCAATACAAAATTAAATAATCCACTCAATGGAAGTACAGAATGGATTTTCTATAATTCTTCCCTAGTTATTTAAGCTTCCTTTTAAGTCTTCCAGCTATACATCTTGCATTGAAATGAGCCTATGTTTCTCCTTCCCAACACCATTAACAGTAACCAGGATGCCCCTCCTCCCATTCTTGAAATCAAGTATCCATAAACTTGATTGTGTTTGCTCCCTTTCTAAACCATTTCCATATATATTTCTTCCCTCAAAATCAGTTGTACAAAGACAAGCCTAAGCATCATTCAATAGCATTAATGTAGACAATTTCAGCATCTGCTACACTTTTTCCCTTTGTAATAGCTACTATCTGTTTTTAAAAATTGTGAAAGTACAACATCAGTATTTTGAAAAATATCAACTTGTAAAGAGCAGACACTGTTGATCAGATGATGACAGAAACATGCAATCAATTGTAGTGGGAATAAACAGACAATTATTTCCCCACCTATAAAATATAGTTTTAGCTTGAACCAGAAATTATTTGCAGGTATTGTAAACATTAAAGTGTTCCATATCCACAATCATATTAGAAAATTAGTCTCAAGAAGCTATTGGTACCTGTCTCCTCTAAAGTTGAACTGAAATTCAAAACACTGCTAATGGGTTCAGACTGAGGTTTTCAAATCATTACCTCTCTTTTATTTATTTATTAAAACATTTTTATACCGCCCAAAACTTACGTCTCTAGGCGGTTTACAACAGAAAAGAAAGTAAAACATTTGTGAAGACAAAAATTGGGGGTGGGGGACACATTACAACAATTTAAAATTTTTAAAATAATATTTTAAATATTATTTAAATAATAATATTTAAATAATATTTCAAACAACATTTTAAAACAGCATTAAAACCATTAAAGCAACATTAATTAAAAGCCTGGGTGAAGAGATGTGTTTTTAAAGACTTTTTAAAAGCTGTCAGAGATGGGGAGGCTCTTATTTCACTAGGGAGCGCATTCCAAAGCCTCGGGGCAGCAGCAGAGAAGGTTTTGCCAGTTCTTTTCCTTCAAGTTTACAACAGCCTGACATGCAAAAGTTTAGCTGGTCAAGTTTTCCCCAACACTTATTTTCAATGCCAGGAAAGGTTTCACCAGCTAAATTTCTGTGTGTCAAGCTACTGTTAAAGACACAAGGGCAAGACTAATTAATTATAACTAGAGTCACCTTAAGTGGCGCAACGGGGAAATGCTTGACTAACAAGCAGAAGACTGCCGGTTCGAATCCCCGCTACTACTATATCGGGCAGCAGCGATATAAGAAGATGCTGAAAGGCATCAGCTCATACTATGTGGGAGGAGGCAATGGTAAGCCCCTCTTGTATTCTACCAAAGAAAACCACAGGGCTCTGTGGGCACCAGGAGTCGAAATTGACTTGACAGCACACTTTAACAAATAAAATGGCTGTTCTTTGTCACAGTAACTTCCCTCCATCCACACACTTTCAGAAGGAACTGCTGGAGCATCTTAATGCACTTCAAATAGAGAATGTTTGTGCAACATGTGGACCACTGAGCCTGCTTGCCTGCACATGAGGAAGTCAAGAGCCAGAGGTAGCCTACAGCTTCAGCAGTTCACTTTCCCGTTTCTCACTATTTTCTTCATTTCGGCCCATCCAGATTGTTTACAAGGTAAGAGTGTGTCGGGGAGAAGTGGATCCAGCAATTATTCAAGTCTCAAGGAAGGAGGTCTACCTCTTGTTCTAACAACTCCTGGTTTGGAAAAGTAAGTATATCTACAACTCAGAGATTCTTGACTATTTTAATTTTAAACTGCATTTATATCTATGAAAATAATTAGCTATTTGCCTACTGTAGTAAATTCTAGAAATAAATAATCTTTTCCTACAGATTCCTAGTAAAAGGAATCTACAAGGGAAAAATTCATGATTGCTGATACTAGTTCAGCTGCACAAGTGACTTAGGATATACACAAAAACAGGTTGCTCACCTGTAACTTATGATCTGGTAGAGATCCGTCGATATCCATAAGAATGGGTAATGCACCTGCTCAGGACCCCTGTGGTAGAATGCCGCAGCTCGTTGAGGCAACCGAACCTCATCCCACCACCCAGCACGCCTACAGCGTGCTATTTAAAGGCAGGCCGGGCACCATGTTCTTCTGTTCTTGGATGAATGCTGTGGAGAACGATCATCCAGAATCAGATGAGTTCATCATCGAAGGAGAATAGCATGCACACTCAGTATGCACACAGAGTAGCACTACTGCAGAGGGGTGGTCCAGGAAGGTCTTATGGATGCCGACAGATTTCTACCAGATCGTAAGTTATAGGTGAGCAACCTGTTTATCTGGATCGAGATCTGTCAAGATCCTTAAGAACGGGTGTTAAGTTAGCTCCCCAGAGAAGGAAAGTGCAGTAGTACCTATTGTAACACCTGCTTTAAAACGTTTCTCCCGAAGCTCACCTCAGCAGCAGAACGCACATCTGCGGCGTAATGCTTGACAAAAGATAACTCAGTGAACCAAGTAGCAGCTTTACTGATGTCTGTGAAGGCAACCCCCGATAAGTGTACAGCTGAAGAAGCGTAGGCATGGGTAGAATGGGCCTTGATTGCTTCTGGCGGTTGAACATTCTGTGACTTGTAGGTCAGCATAACAAGTTCAACTAGCCATTCTTTGCCTGGAAATGCAGGAGCCACTCACAGAGCCCTTGTATGCCACAAACAAGAGCTTGGTTGATCAGAAGTCCTTAGTGTAGTCCAGGTAATATACAAACATAAGAACAGCCCTGCTGGATCAGGCCCAAGGCCCATCTAGTCCAGCATCCTATTTCACACAGTGGCCCACTAGATGCCCTCTGCATAAAAGTGCCCTCCACCCATCCAAAGAGTGCATTGCACATTCTAAAAGCGTAGATGAAACCCTGAAGAATGTAAGGAGAACAAGGTCCTGGTTGAGGTGGAAGTACCTTGGGTAAACAGTCCGGGTCCATACGCATTAGCACTTTATCAGGATAGATTCTGGTGTATGGCGAATCAATCCGTAATGCTGTCAATTCACTAACGAGTTTGGCCATAATTATGGCAAGCAAAAAGGCAGTTTTCAAATTCACTAGCTTGATAGATGCAGAACTCATTGGTTCAAATGGGGCTTCGGTTAAAGACAAAAGGACCAAGGATATGCTCCACAGTCAGTGGAATCAAATTCATGAAGCCTTTCAGGAAAGCCTTACTATCTAGGTGCAAAAAGAGAGTCTTCCCATCACAGCCCAAATGTTTTGAAGAAATTGCTGCTAGATGCACCTTTAAAGATACATTAGCCAACCCATGTGATTTTAGATTAGTCAAGTAGAGGAGCACATCCTTGATTGTGGCTTGTCTTGGTTGTGCATGCATCCCTGCACAAGCTTTGAAATTAAGCCACTTGCTAAGGTAATTTCATCTGGTAGAAGACTTCCTTTGGTTAAGTAGGATTTTATTCAAGAGCTGATTCGCCATGCTGTTAGGTGGAGTGTGAGAACGTCTGGATGCAGTATGCTACCGTTGTCTAGTGCGAAGAGATCTACCTCTTGTAGTAGCCTCTGGTAGCAGTTTCCTGACAGTCTGAGAACCTGTGGAAACCATGGCTGTCTTGGCCACCATGGTGCCACCAGGATACCCAACGTTGGAGCAGTTAGAAGGCGGGCAACCACTCGGCTGATCAATGGTCGCGGAGGAAACATATATGGGATCTCCTGCTGCCAATCCAGTTGGAAGACGTCCCTCAGTGATTGTGGGTCATAACCTGCCCTGGGGCAGAAACAAATGCACTTTGTGTTCTCTGAGATGGCAAAGATCTATCGTCAGCCGTATCCAACTTGTGAAGAGAGGTGCAATGTATTCTGTCTTGATTTCCCATTCGTGCTGTTGTGAAAAAACTCGACTTAAGTCATCCGTCAAGATGTTCTCTAGGCCCTTTATGTGTATGGCCATTAGACAGACTTCATGCCAGATGCACCAATGCCATAAATGTAGGCTGAGTGCACAAAGACTTTGAGACACTGTCCCTCCCTGATAGTTGATGTAGGCTAGGGCAGTGATATTGTCTGTCTCTGAAAGTCAGGAGCCAGTCATCCAAGTAAGGATAGACCGATATACCCTGGGCCCGCAGGTAAGCTACCATGGCACCCATACATTTTGCAAATACCTTGGGGGCGGTGGCAAGCCCAAAGAGTAAAACCGCATAGTGGTATACTTGTTTCCTACTGCAAACCTCAGATATTTTCTGTGTTGTGCCCTGATGCCAATGTGGAAATATGCATCTTTGAGATCCAGTGTCTCAAGCCAGTTCTCTTGGTATACTACTACTATGATTGATAGATTGATTAAGTGCCATCAAGTCGGTGTCTACTCTTAGCAACCACATAGATAGATTCTCTCCAGGATGATCTGTCTTCAACTTGGCCTTTAAGGTCTCTCAGTGGTGCATTCATTGCTGTCGTAATTGAGTCCATCCACCTTTGCTGCTGGTTGTCCTCTTCTTCTCTTTCCTTTAGCTTTCCCCAGCATTACAGACTTCTCAAGGGATCTGGGTCTTCGCATAATGTGTCCGAAGTATGATAGTTTGAGCCTGGTCATTTGTGCCTTGAGTGAAAATTCTGGATTGATTTGTTCTATGATCAATTTGTTTGTTTTCCTGGCTGTCCATGGTATCCTCTCAAGTCTTCTCCAGCACCAAAAAGCATCAAAGCTTTTTCTATCTTGCTTCTTCAAAGTCCAGCTTTCAAATCCATAGAGTGTCACGGGGAAGAACATTGTCCAAACTATTTTAATCTTTGTAAGTGTAGACATGTAATGTCATCAAAATATCCTTTCCAAGGCCTTCATTGCAACCCCACCAAGTGCTAGTCTGAGGCGTATTTCTTGACTGCTGGATCCTTTACTGTTGACAGTCGATCCTAAAAGGAAGAAGCTATCCACCACTTCAATGTCTTCATTATCCATTCTGAGGCTGGTTGCTGTACCAGTTGTCATTAGTTTAGTCTTCTTTACATTTAATTGTAGTCCCATTTTTTCACTGTGCTCCTTGATTTTCATTACTATAGCTTGCAGATCATCCTCATTCTCAGCTATCAGAATGGTGTCATCAGCATAGCACAGGTTATTGATGTTTCTTCCTCCAACTTTAAAACCACGCTCATCTTCTTCCAATCCAGCTTCTCTCAGTATATGTTCAGCATATAAATTGAATAGAGAAGGAGAAAGTATACAGCCTTACCTTACTCCTTTGCCAATCTGGAACCAGTCTGTTTCACCATGTTCTGTCAGGACTGTGGCTTTCTGTTCTGTGTATAGGTTTCTCATGAGAACATAGAGATGTTCTGGGATGCCCCTTTTCCTAAGGATATTCCACAACTGGATATAGTCGATGCAATCAAAGGCTTTTCTGTAGTCAATAAAGCACATATTGATTTCTTTCTGGTATTCTTTGGCTTTCTCAATTACCCAGTGTGGATCAGCAATGATGTCTCTTGTTCCTCGGCCTTTTCTGAAACCAGCTTGAACATCCAGTGTTTCTCTTTCCACGTAGGGCTCTAATCTGCGTTGGATGATCCTGAGCATTATTTTGCTAGCATGTGGAATGAAGGATATTGTGCAATGGTTTGCACAATCTGTTAAGTCTCCTTTCTTTGGTATGGGTATGTAGACTTGACCTCTTCCAATCTGTTGACCACTGTGGTGTTCTCCAGATTTGCTGGCATATTTGGTTAGAGCCTTGACTGATTCTTCTTCTGTTGCCTGTCATATTTCTTTAGTTATTCCATCAATTCCTGTAGGCTTCCGACTTGGTAATGACCGGAGTACTGATCTAAATTCATCTTCCCATACTAGAGGTTCTTGCAAGTAGGGAATATCTTCTAGAGTATCTTGGATGCTGACGTCCCTGCTGTACAGATTTTCAGTATACTCCTTCCATCTCTGTTTGATCTTCTCTGAATCACTGCTACTACTACTACAATATTTATATGCCACTTGTCAACCAAAGTTCTTAAAGCAGTTTACATGGACAAATAAATATATCAAGAAGATGGTCACCTGTCCTCAAAGGACTCACAATCTAAAAAGTCTTGTCCTCGCTGAAGAAGCCCTTACCACTGAAAGGTAAGCCTTCAATTTTGTCTTTCATGTCACCCTGTAGATTGGTGGAGTCAAGCCAGGCATGTTTCTTTAGAGCAGGCCTGCTCAACTTCGGCCCTCCTGCAGATGTTGGCCTACAACTCCCATAATTCCCGGCTATTGGCTGCTGTGTCTAGGGATTATGGGAGTTGTAGTCCAAAAACAGCTGGGGGGCCAAAGTTGAGCAGGCTTGCTTAGCTAAGGGGACAAGTCATGTTTGCTACTACAAGACCAGCTCTTCTTCATTAGGTTAAACATGTGTGGTCAGAGGTACGTCGGTCGGAAGATCTGCCATGTCTTCCGATTCATCAGGATCGGACTCAAAGTCAGAAGAGTCATGATGCTCAGAAGGTGAATGAGTTGGTGATGGTAGTATGTACGTCTGAGTCTCAATGGTAACTTTTTCTTGTGCTGCTAGAATAGGTAGAGTCTGAGACCCCTTATCAGTGCCTTTGAAAACAGTCTGAGTGGTTGAATTCACCAAGTGCTTTATAGATGGCCAGGCGACTGTCTGCATCACAGCAGAAAAACTTTGTACAGTGGGTTCTGAACTGGAGTCATAGCAGATGCCAGAGGCAAGAAAGACTCTGGTTGAGAGGATCTCCAGGGTTGGTCCTCTTGAAAATTATAGGGTAAGCCAGGGGATCTTGTCCCCAGAGTTGTCGAAGTACAAAGCACGCCTGCAGTGGACAAATGTGCAAACCCACATGAATGCTACGAAGATGGGCCAGCCAAGTGGGCAGAAGACAGAACATGGTGCTGGAGTGTGTTGGTCAAACGATTGAGCCATAACCGATTCTTTTGGAGTTCCCAAACCGGAAGACTGTGAAGGGAAAACTTTAAATGTTGATGTCAAAGGCGTGCTTGACTCAGAATCCAGTATGGAAAAGGAAGGTGAAGACAGTGGTAGGATCCAATAACACCTCTTTCGAGACTTTTAGTGTCCACTAGGCATCAATGGGGCCAAAAAGTCAACTGGAGTGGGGGCTTGAGACAGAGAACGAGCCCTTGACATTGACAGTCTCAGTGTAGAAGAGCGGTTGACATAAAGTGGTTTCTCCAACACTAGTCGCATCTCCTTCCTTGACGTCGAAGTTTTCAATGTCAAGCGGTGGCAGTTTATCTCGACTGTTGGCACTGGGGATTTCAGAGGCAAGTTTTGCAGACCTGACGGGGGACACGTTCTTTCTTTCCTCAAGTCCACAGTCTTTGACTTCTTGGGTCGTAGAGAAGATGGAGGAGTATCTGATCTCGAACGCTTTCCCTTCTACTTTGAATGTCCTGGTGTCAAAGTAGGAGTCGACTTGGAAGGAGCTTTTGGGCTTTTAACAGTGGTCACTATCGATGGCTGTGACGGTTTTGAGCAAGTCAGCTTAGGAGTCAACGCCAAGTCTTTAGAAGCCGACGTTAAAGTTGTAGGGCGGGGTTCTCCCATCGAAAGGCTTAACACCTCATCATAAATGGCAGCACAAAGCTGCAAAGCCCTATTTTTTCACATCTGCTTAGAAAATGACAAGCATATCTTGCAAGAGGAGACATTTTGCTCCTCTCCTAAGCAAATCAGAAATAGATTGTGGAGGTCTTTTGAGGGAAGCTTGGCATTACATCCCATGCACCTCTTGAAAGTCCGTTTCTCCTCAGCCATGTTAGGGATATCCAAAATCATAATCTATATCCATTCAAATGTGGTATTAATGCCGACAAAGTCCTGAAGCCCTTGTCGTTCCCAAGTCAATACAGAAAATAACAGTCCGTTGGGTTTTTTTTTTTTTTTTTTTAATAGATGAACTCACACGAAGAACTTTAACAAGGAGCAACAGCCCAAGAACTGAACGCAACAGTGGTCGGAAAAGAACTCAAGAACATGGCGCCCGCCCTGCCTTTAAATAGCATGCTGTAGGCATGGAGACGGGGCTCAGTCACCTCGACGAGCTGCAGCATTCTACCACGAGGGTCCTGTACAAGCACATTACCCATTCTTAAGGATCTTGACGGATCTCGATCCAGATCCTTTACAGAATAGCACTGCTTAAAGCTGCTCAGAGCAAGTGACGCTGACATGGTAATGAGCTAGCATATTTGCAAGAGTTGCTATCTATACTGTGATTCCCAGTGTTACTAAAATTAGTTCAACAAACGCAATATTAGCAACAACTCTCATAGCAGGAGAAAGCTGAGAGAGACTGACTCTACAAACACAGAAGAGAGATGTTTCCTACATAATGGATTACAGCCCTTGAAGCAAGCACTCCGCTGGTTAGCAAACACTAGCAAGAAAAAGCTTGGAGTCTTTTAGTTTATTTCACATAAGATTACATTTTAGTTTATTTCTGAAGAAGTCTCACCTCATCTGAAGAGTCACCTTGCCCTGAAGTTGGTGTAGCACCTGCAAAACCTTGTGAAATTAAAAATTAAAATATCCTTTACAATTCACACATAACTGGACAAAAGAATAGTGTGAGAGTTGTATTTTAAAACAACACAACCTACATGTCTTCTTCTACACAAGCCTAGGTGAATCATTAATTATTCCAGCAAGGGCCAATTAGACCCAACGGTATTTGACAGAAGTGTTGAGAATGAAAATGATAATTTTGTTGCTTTTATTGATGCCTATTTTGTCAGATTGTTTTCATCTGTCGTATTATTTTTAAATGGGGAGCAGCAAAAATTAATCTTAAGCAACAAAACAGCATCTTAAGCAGCAAAATAGCATCTCACAAGCATCTTCCCTGCCCCCACCTTCCTAGAGCTACTGCCCAAGTCCCCCGAAAGGCTGCTATGGGGGTTGGGGGGCCCTTGGGAATTGTGTGGGCTCAATGATACTACAGTGATAATTCTATTCTATTTTGTAAGAATTTAGATTAGGAAACCACAAGTTTAGGCTTAGCTCACTAGCCAGTCATTATCTCTGGTCACCACCAGTCCCCTCTCTTCCTCTGATCCTCTTCTGGCACACAAGCCTAGGAGAGAAGAGGGTCTCCTGTCATCTCACTGGGATCAAGTGATGGTAAGAAACTGTGGGAGCCCTCTCCTACTGCTTAGAAAAGATTCCTGATCGTTCTTACCTTCCCAAAAATGGCAGTGGAAATGAACCCTCTGGTGAGGAAATCTGTGTGGTGCTGGGTGCTCTACTTTCCAAAAGAGCTGAGAGTACTCACAGCTGACAAGTAGATTTGTAGGTGCTTGATTTAGATATTAGATTTTGCCTACTCCCATGTTGGAAACTGAATAAAGGTTTTGAATCACTTTTTGTCCCTAGTATTTGTACAACTTCAAATACACCTTTTATACCACCTCAGAAATTGCTAAATTTAAGGGTGCCAAGTAAATCAATGCTGCCAAAATGTTTCAAAACTTAATTAAAACAGTCTTTGTTTTTAAAAAAAGGAAACAAACCTTGAGCTACCAAAGTGCTAGATCCAGCTGCTTGTTCCTGCCCTCCACATGCCATCTTATCTTCAGGAAGTGTCAGTCCAGAACCTTTCAGTGCTATAAGATACTTTTCATGGCTTTTCTTTGCACATGCATTTTCTCCACCACCACCTTAAACATATTTCAGAGATAAAAATCCACTCTATGGACGAATCCACCCACCCCCCACTCTACCCACGAACACCTTATAGCATGAAACAGGTTTAAAAGATTGGCTAAGAGACTGCAGAATAAGTGACCCACAGTAGAAAATAAATGATGGGGTTTCACACTATTATTCATTTGTTGCATGGGATCCAGACCCCTTCCTTCAAGCAGTGCTTCTGCACCCTTTCTTCTAGCCTTTTAAGGCTGAGCGAGCGAGCGAGCACAAATACTTCCGCAGTGCTGCCCTGCTGCTCCTCCTGCAATAGCCAGCAGACAAGCCAGGTTGAAGAGTCAAGATAAAATATAACATCAACTCACCAGAGCTAAGATCTTTATAGAACTGCTGATTTGTCAACACCTGAGTAAGGACTGCACGCATCGCTCCTCCCATTTTTGTCAGATCTTCTAGAAAGGAAATGTGGGGTTCCAATACCTGAAGAACTTTGTGAAGGTCTTTTTCTGATGGTAGATCAAGAACTGGGAAGGAGGGTTTAAAAAAAAAGCAATTGTTCAAGGTTATAATTATTTTAAATTCCAAGTATATCATCCCATTCTTACAACCAAAGCTTTAGGCCAGATGCCACTTGCTGATTACAACACTTGCATATGATGAAGGGCAGAATAAACAAACTTTTCTAGCCAAGCTACTGACTATCCATTCCCTCTTATATTCAACCTAGCCTCAGAGTTGTTCTCATTACCTTTTTATACCATGGAGTCTCTCATTGCTTTGATTTTGACATTATCAATTATCCACTTTCCATTTTCTCAATCATTACTGCTCTCAGTACCTTGACTTGTATCTCAGTACTCACATAATGGTGTCTTCTACTTACATTTCACTATGTTAGCATTTGTGTAAAGCTGTTAATTCTATTCTTTCCTTAAAACTACAAGGCATGGTTCCCAAGGTAGTACTGCAAAAATTTGTTTAGTATTTTTGTACACCACCCCAAAATCATGTCTCTGGGCAGTTTACAATAATTGCCTTCCAGTGTTTCTGGCCAAAGAGACACAGAGTGTCAACCTCACCCTCACCCTTTTCTGGGTAATCTAGGAAGCGATGTACATTACTCTTCTTTCAAACTTTTTTTCTATGGACTTTTACCACCCATTTTGCAAAATACATGGTATCAATTACACAGGTAAGATATACCTAGAAAATTATACAACATCATTTGAACAACATGCTCATATCACATTCCAGTGGGTTACAAGTGTTTGAAATTACACTTATTTTGAAAACAAAATTGTGAACCCCCCAAAACAAACAAAACTAATAAAATGAAGCTTACCAGCTGTTCATGTTAAATAGGGATGTGCATGAAAATCTTTGGTGCCAACGGGGGTAGCACTTTAAGGGTAGCACTTTAAGGACTCACCCCTCCCGCCACATTTCCCCCGCCGGCACGCTGTTGTTCTTAAGCCCCTCGGGGCGGCAGCGTTCCTCCCTGCTGCCCCGTTTCCCCCGTCGGCCTGAAGTAGCCGGAAGTCGCGAGCGCGTGTGTGCCCGTTGTGCGTTCGCGTGCCCTTCTGCCATGTGCGCACGCACACACGACGGGTGCACGCGCACTCGCCACTTCCAGCCAACGGGGGAAACAGGGCGGCAGTGAGAAACGCTGCCGCCCCGAGGGGCTTAAGAACAACAGCGCGCCGGTGGGGGAAATGCGGCGGGAGGAGTGAGTACACCCTCCCCCGCCCTTAAAGTGCTACCCCCGTCGGCGCCAAAACGCGGAAACCGCCCCCAGCGCCGAAATGTTTTGGAGGCCTTCAATATGGCCTCCGAAACGTTTTGGGCACAAGCCTAATGTTAAACTCACCAGACAGATCCCTATTCCAACAAACAGAACTTTGATATTTTCCATACCTGGTTCATTATAGCCTTCCCTTAAGTACTGAATAAGACAAAAGATGAATTGCGGAAGAACTAGTTCTGACATTATTAGCAGGTCTTTTGGAACAGATGGAACTTCCGAGCTTGATTTGATCTGGTGCCTTTTGCAAAACCTGTAAACAAAGTTATATAACATTAAAAGAATTTTAGACATCTAATTAAAAACAAAGAACAAACATCTGCTATTTTTTCTACACTTGCATATTTAAGCATATGCATACATATACAAAACAGGTAGGCTTAACATGCCTCATTTAGTCTCAGCAAAATGGATAGTTGGTTTTCTTCTCAAACTTCCTTTTCTTCCATACCTATATCTTACAGAAAGCTGTTAAGTGATACTGTTCCTACAGTTCCAAAGTTTATTGGAACTGAATATCACCTTATTGTATGATGAGAACCGCCTGGTGAAAGTTCCAGACTGAGTGATAGTGGGAGAGCTTCAGTATACTGTACAGCTTCTTGCCTATTTCCATGACTAACTAAAAGCAGATTATGCAGGAAAAGCAAATATATGCAAATTGGCTTAATCGACATAATTACTACAGGACACAGAATTTTGCTTAGCATACCCCTGGTTATAAGCAATTAGTTTAATTGCTGCAATAGGCTAAAAAGGTAAGAATGCTAGAAACTTGGGGTTTAAAAAAAAAACCCTAAAAGTTAAGATCTCTCTGGATGCTGACTTGGGCATCCAAACCATACTATTAAATCACAAAATATTCACAGGTCTGCTTACAGCAAGCTATTGAGTAGAAGCTCATGAGTAAATGCCGGTATTTTGCATTGTTCATTGAATGTTCAGCTATAATGTTCAGCTAATCTAATTAAATTTCAGCCTGTCAGTCCCCACCCTGCCATTTTCCCCTCACCAATGCTCTCAAAAAAAGTGGGTGCGCTGGGCCACGCACATGTTGGCCATGAGCGTGGAAAAGCTGGTCGGGGCTGCAAGCAGGAATGCACACCCACTTTTTAAAAGAGTGCTGTTAGGGAGAAAGCGGCGGGGCGGGGGCTGACCGGTGTGCAGCACCTTCCCTGTCCCTTAAAGCAACCCTCCGCCCTTCGAATCGACTCAAACACCAGCAGAACAAACCAGTTCAGCGCTCCAGGAAGAGAATACTGAACTGGTTCCATGCACATCCCTACAGTATAGAAATATACTGTATAATAAACAACATAGCATAACATAACATAGCATAGCATAATGTTTCTATCAAATGTGAAAATACAAATCCAGTAATGCAAAAGACATAACATGGATTCATTGTGAAACAAACTTGTTTAAATGTTTCCATATAACTCAGAACTTGTGCAAGAGAAATGTATGCATTATTTTGACAATACAAAAAAAGAGACACATTAAGTTTTACAACAGGAGCAAATAATGCCAATACAATAGCAAGAGCTTATATAGAGCAGATATAATCAATGATTCATTGAGGAAATAGGTGCCCTTTGTTTTTCAAGAAAGCTTTTTAGGGGGCAAAATCCATTTAATCTGTTACAAGACATAACTGAAGAAACACTTTACTTGAAACTCAAATACAGAATATTTCCTAAAAGATGGCATCAGAGAAATTATATAGATTATGCCCTTTTACTGAAAAATTCTCCTCAAAGTACATCCACCAGCCCCTATTTTCTAAATAAACTACTGAAATAATCCATGGCTTTTGTTTTCTGCTCCCTTGAAGAGACAGATTCCTGAAATTTTACTGTCAAAATATTTCACAAATATATAGTTCATTTTTCATACTGGCTTCCCTTACATATGTTATTCAGAATCAATCTTTACAAGTGATAGTAGATGTAGTTTCCTTATGGGTCCTGTAAACTAGATGAGCTTCGTATTTTCTGTAATTAAGAAGCATCATCTACATAACTGAGAATATTGTTCAGAAGTAAGTCCCATTGTGAGATTTGCTCCTTGAGAAATGTGCTTAGGATTGCAACCTTAATTCAGACAGGAAGAATGATAATCACCTATATACCGATGTAAATTATCACTGTGCTTACCCCATATATTTATTTCTCCATTCCAAGGCCTTTTCAGCTCACAGTTCAATAGTCTGAATAAATACTTTATACAAAAACACTGTTCCCAGCTCATTACTAGTACTAATCTGCATAGCCAAAAAGACTGCTATTGCTGCTGCTGTCAACAGTTGCTGTACTCATTGCTTACTTTTCAGTTTTACCTAATAATGGTCTCAAACTGTACCTCTTGCATTCCATAGCTTGATCAACCATTCCCCGCTTCCTCTAATCCATGCTTGCATATCTATCTATGGGTGTGGGTGGGTGTGTATACACACACACTGCCAACTGAGAATAACACTTCACGCATCTGATAAAGTGGACTCTAGTTCACAAAAGCTGATACCAAAATAAATTGGTTAGCCTTTAAAGTGTCACAAGTTTCTTTGTTTTTATAATGAAGAATAAATTTGTTATGTAGGTTTTAGGTTTTATAAATGCTCATTTATAAAGATTGATAACAATTACATCTTTATAAATGAGCATTTATAAAACCTAAAACCTACATAACTTTATTCTTCATTGTGATCACAGAGATGCACATTAAAAAGCAAAGGCACAAAAATGAAAAATAAAAATAGAAAGAATAAACTAACCTGAGCATTTGTACCAGCATTTAAAAATCTAAGAACAAGGTCTGTATTCATTATTTTGTTTTATGTGCAGCAGCTAGTTTATACATAGCATTTTAAAAATCCCTGTGGTGAAGCAAATGTGGATTTTTAAAGATCACTTCAAAGTTGCCTAGATCCATCCTCCTCCTCCTAGAAAATGTTTCTCAATTTTTGACCATATCAATTAGCATCAGTTATCAGGAAGTTCCCCCCTGCCCGCTTTTCTTTCAGCACTGGACTAAAGCCATTTTACAACTAATAAACTAGACAGCTCTGATCTTCCACATCTATTTATAACCTACTGAAACAAAATTATCTAAGCACTGAAAGGAAGAGGAAGAATCATTAAAAGCACTCTTGATTCAAAGTTGAAACAGGCAAAACAAGCACTACATAATTCAGCTTGACAAAAGAACATGTAGAGGTACTAACATTTGTGAGTCATGGCTATATTGAAAACTCCTCACTGGATCAGCAGGCACAACAGGCAGATATTTTAACACACATTATACTGGACACAATCAATAATTTCTAATTGCAGAAGGCATAGTATAAGGCAGTCTCTGGGGATGTTGCCAAGAAATACAATGCCAGGGAAAATACTACTTAGAATGCATTTCGACACATGCTAGGAATCCTTGCAAAAGTTTAATCCTGGTCTTTACCATAGCTGTTAAAGTTTGCTTAACTGTAGAGGGGCAGCTGTTTGCTTTGATGGAAACCTTAATACTCAAAACAGATAAAGGATTATCTTGACTAATACAGTCTTGACTGACCTGCTGGACTGTCAGATTGTGGGAAGGTTAGAGGGTGAGGGGAAGGTGGAGAATGAACCAGAACAAGGAGAAAGCAAAATGAGTGGGATGGTAATGGCAAGCTTCCATTCCAGAAATGAAGTGGGGTGGGGTGAGGGCTTGAGACCTAACAGGTCTCAACCATAGACTAAACTAACAGATAAACACTCAAATTCTTTACTTCACATCACTGTTTCAAATAAATGTGCTGTTTTTTAATCTTTTTAGCTTGCTATGGATTCACTATTTGCACTCTTGCCAAGATAATCTAAATAACAAAGAGGAAACATTTTAAATCAGTAAGGTGGAAGCAACAGGTGATCTCCAAGGCATACCATCACTAGCAAAATCCCAACAGAAATACATCCAGAGTCATAACAGGAGAATACTCTTTTGCATTATCGTATCAGTACGTTTCAGAAAACATGGTAGTTACATGCGGGACCTTGTAAAATGCCTAGTTCTCACAAAGGGCAAAAGAGGTGGTAAACCAGTTTCTGGAAGGCGAGAAAGAATTCACCTGACTGAATCCTCCGCCATGCAGAAAGCTGCCCTGTGGATAGAAAACTAGAGCCTTCTCCTGACATGCCAGTTCTCAGGATATATTCATGTCCAGGCTTATACTGAGGAGCATTCAACCTCCACCCTCAACCTGAAGCAGGACAGTGCAGAAATAGATTTACCAACTCATCTACTGTTTGTAAGGACTAGGTCTAACTGGGCTCTAACACCATATTCAGATAGTGGGATTTCCTAGATCCTATTATACCCTTTACCATGCTTCCTTCCACCATGGGACAAACACTGATGTCATGAGGATCTGCATGGCTGTCTTTTCCAAGACTGGAATCTATCAGATAAATTACCGGACTTTGCAAAATATACTGTTGATTCTAATTCAGAAGAATATACCGCATACCTGAAAATATAACTGCTGGCCACTACCAGACTACCAGTAAATTAAAATAATGTTCCAACAATTATTCCAGCCCCACCGTGATCTCACTGACAATGGTTACAGGAAATATTACACATAATAGAGGGAAAATGTAACAGGACAAATATAGATTATGCCAATAAAGCAAAAATGAAAAAAGAAAACATAGCCATACTGGATTCTCATGAAGATTTAACAGATATACTGATCAGGAAGCATTGCTTTTGTGAACCATGACAACTGGATTATGTTGCTCCCGCCGCCCCATTAAATTTGCAAGGCAGAGCTGCATTTTAATTATAGCTTTGCCTACTAAAGTAACAGTACTGCATAAAAATAAAAATGACTAGGTTCCACAGTTGTCTCTGCCTTCTCTTTTCAACCTTCATACTAACAATGGGCAGCATCTATCACTTGAGCAGACAACACTTGAGGATTGTTTATACACTGGCATACTATCAGAGTTTATGCATGAATCCTTACTAAAATAGGGGCACAGGATAGGGTGACTCCAGAGCTATCACATGCTTTCACTATGACAGCAAGAGACTCTTTCCACAATTTGGCAGCACTTGATCATCTTGTCCTGCCAATAAAGTACTACTGTGGAGCTGCCAATAAAGTATGACTGTGAAGCCCTCACAGCTTTACATCCGTCTATTATACTAGCAACAGTATGTACCCCTATACTTCTGCAAAACCCTACACATATTAAACACTACCCAACATAGCATAATGTACCCTGCATCCTCTCTCTCCTACATTTAGCTTTGCTCCATATTCCTCTCTACAGCCATTCTTCATGTTCAGCCCTACTCCTTAAACCTGTTATTCCATTTCTCTACCCAATCCAGTTTTCTATATCCCCTCCCTATTAAAAGCCTTCCAACCAACCTACCCTACTAGCTTTCTCTCTGGGTCACTTCACATGTTTCTTTTTCCCCCATACCCCATATATCAATGTTTACTTTGTGTTATATCACTTGAACTGAGTCACAAATGCTTTTCTTCAACCACAAATGTTTAGATTCAGAAGCCAGTATATACTGCAAGCACCATACGTTCTTCTTATCATCTCCTTCAGCTTACATACCTGGCCACTCTTCCTCCTTTCCCTCACTGCAGATAAAAGGTAAATAGGGAATCAGGAGATCCCACATCCTTTGGATATGGGATTCCCCCGACCTACCTTTGAGAAACAGGAACAGGTCTCTAAATAGGACCTGCTAGCGTAGCTCCGCCTCATCACACCAACAACAAAAGAGGACACCAAGGTCACATGGAAGGGGCCACCAACATGTTTACTTCCTCTGCCAGTGTTGCCACGCCCAGGAGGTGGGGCAACACTGGCATGGAACATAAGTATGCTGTCAATTCCTCCCACATGACCTCAGATTTCTACAGTGAAGAAACCACATTGCAGGGCACCCGATACATTAAATTTATGGGAATACATTCTAACTTGTATTGTCAGGAAGGTCCCACGTTCAAGTGACAATGAGATCTCCCATTTTCCTTGTTACCATCAGCGGGGAGGGGAAAGGAGGAGAGGTGCAGAGGGTGAATGCAAACCTGCTCCTGATCTCACCTTAGGTAAAATGTAAGGCAAAGCAACATCTGAACAGGTTCTCAGTGCATAAACCTGTCTTACACTCATACACAGTCCTCCCCTGCAAAAATCCTTACTGCACCCTTAATACAGCATACCTGTGTGGGGCATAGGAACATAGGATACTGAGTCAGACCACAGGTCCATCTAGCTCAGTATTGTCTACCCAGACTGGCAGAGTCTTCTCCAAGGTTGCAGGCAGGAATCTCTCTCAGCCCTATCTTGGAAATGCCAGGGAGGGAAATTGGAACCCAGATGCTCTTCCCAGAGCGGCTCCATCCCCTCAAGGGAATATCTTACAGTGCTCACACATCAAGTCTTGGTCTTTATGATCTGTAGGCTCTACAGCCCAACATTTAATGTACCTTTAAAAAGGAGTGAAAAAGAAACGGAACCATCTTGCTCTGTGACTTTACGCTAGGAGTCGACACTGACTCCACGGCACAACCTTTCCTTTATTTCTCACAAGACCAGAGGAGAGCTGGTCCTGTGGTAGCAAGCATGACTTGTCCCCTTAACAACCCTTCATATTCAACCAGGGCAGAGCCTGCTTAGTTAAGGCTGTAGAGCCTACAGATCATAGAGACCAAGAGGAAAGATTACTGGGTGCAATAGCCTGGCTACAGAGTCCTGTGACATCAGAGTCTGTGCCTACTTGACCTACAAGACTCACCCAAAGACATACACAACCATGTAACCATGTGTGAAAAGTGTGGGCTAGAGGCATAAACTGAAGGCTAAACTGTAGATTAGCTGCACCTTATCAAGCTGCTGTACAGTACATAAGATCAAAATGGTTATTCTAATGTGAATTAAAGGTCTCTGTAAAGACAAAACCATGAGTTTGCAGTCACTCTGGATTAAAAGATGTAGTAGGCATGTGTATCCACTCCATGGGCGTGCACCTATCTGTCTTTTGCACAACACAAATCTCTCTCATTCCTATACCACCACATACCCAGCATTAACTGTCCCAGCACTAATACACACCACTTTTCATTCTTCAGTATCATTTTTCTATCACCCTCAGTGCTCACAATCACCACAGAAAGATACACATCCCACGTAGGTGAAGGACACATTCTACTTCGCAGTGACTCATTATACCCTTTGACCAGCTCTAAGATTCTGTCTCTAACCTACACGGATGGATTGTAGTTTTCTCCCCTCGCAACGCACTTTTCCTTATGAAGTGGGGAGTGACACGCACGTGACAAATCCCAGAGGGCCAGCCGGATTAGCCTGTCACAGTCAACACAAGAGCTTGCGCCGCAATCCTGCTAACTGGGAAGGGTCGCAAGTCTCTCTTTTTCCTCTGGGGTGTGTGAGCTGACATTATCGATCACGAATAAAGAATCGGGGGGGAGGGGGGGAGAGAGAGAGAGATTCCAGCTCCGTTCCTGCGGAGCACCAGGGCCGGTTCTTGCACCCACCATCACGCTCAACCTGCTCCCTCGCATCACCGGCGCTACGGCTGGGTGGGTGGCTGACAGCAGCCCGCCGCTGCGCTTCTGCTTCAGAGCAGGCCGTGTGTGTGTGTGTGTGTGTGTGTGTGTGTGTGTGTGTGTGTGTGTGGTGCCGCCGCGTGAGGGGGGAGCACAGACAGAGACTCCCGCGTCCCACCGCCCGCCCGCCCGGCCTCCCTCCCTCACTCACCCGGCCTCCCGCATGACGTTGCCGTCGCCGCAGTCGCAGGCGCCCCCCGCCTGGCTGCGGAACATGTTGTAGTCGTGCCCGGCGTGCTCGCCCTGGTGGAAGCACTCGGCGCAGAGGCTCATGCAGGGCGAGATGCCGCAAGTCCGGCAGCGATAGGCCACGAAGTTGGCCGTCCACACCAGGCCGCAGAGCGTGGCCGGGTCGTAGGCCCTCACCGCCTGCACGAAGCTGTCCCAGGGCTCGCCGCCCGCAAGCAGGCAGCGGCACCACGCCAGCGCCTCCGACACCGCCTCGCCGCCGCCGCTGCCCGCCGCCGGGCTCAGCACCCGCTCCAGCAGCGCCTGCAGCTCCCCCGCAGCCTCGCTCTCCTCGGCGGCGGCGCTGGCACTGAGGGCCGCTTTCAGGCGCGCCGCCGTGGCCCGCTTCTCCGGGCCGCTCGCTCCGCCGCCGGCCCCCGCCATGACGGCAGCCTGCGAGTCCCCTCAGCTGCTGGTAGCAGGAGAGCCGCCGGCAGCCGCTGGCTGGCTCCCTTCCTCGCCTGCCTGCCTCTCCCTCACTCTTTCCCCTCCCTTCCCCTGCTGGCGGCGCCTCTCGCGATAGCCGGGAAGGCCGGCACCCTCCCTGCCCGCCTCCCTCAGGCCGCCTACTGCTCTCGGTCCTCTCCACCTCCTACTGCCGCCGCCGCCGCCGCCGCCGCCACACTGCCTGCGCCTGGCGGCTCCTGCCTGCTTCTCTCCGCCCTGACATCAACCCGCCCTCGCTCTCTCGTTCTTCCCCTTCCCCCGCCCCGTGTGGCTGGCTGGCTGGCTGCCTCCCTAGGGTGTCCTGGAGTTCCATGGGACTCCACGCCACAGTAGTAAATAGACCAAGGGTCGTGTGTCACTTAGAGTCGTTTCTAAACATTTTTTTTTAAATTGCCGATTTTCGAACTGCACTCTCTATTACCACTCTTCTGTTCGTTTGACAGCAGTCTGACACAGTTTAACAGACCCCATGTTTACAGAAGATAAACATAGATAACTTATAGATGTTGAAAATGGGTAAGTTATGGAAGTGTCTGAACAAGTGACATAGGCCATTTGTATATTGTCCAGTGCAAAGCTAATAGGCAACAAAACACAAACTCTTCATGGTAATGCGGGTACGTACAATCCATGTATTGCTGCAATACATGTTAGAGTTGATGGTTGTATTTGGTTATGTGAATAAGACAGTAAAACGGCAATGAGATACGCAACTTCCAAAATCTACAATCTTCTTTTTCAGATTCCTCTTTAATGAGTAAATAACACATTTTTACGCAGGCTCGGACTGGCCCACAGGGCAACAGGGCATATTCCCGGTGCACCCCAGCCGCGTGGCACCCCTGCGCCCCAACTCCCACCCTTAATTACCTATTCTGCTCAAAGCTCGGCACCCTCCCCACACACATTCCACCGCCCTCTCTCAGTGCCCCCAGTCCAGCCCTGTTTTTAAGAGTTACGTGAACAAGACAATAACCATGGACAGAAGATGAATATTTGTTGTTATTACTACTTAGGACAAATGTCTGAAGGGTAGCCATGTTAGTTAGACTGTAACACCAAAAAGACAACAAATGTAGCGGCAACTTAGAAATACATGTATTGCAGCTAAGCTTTAAAGACAATAGGCTACTGAATGAGATGAATAAACCGAGAATGTAGTAGGTAAATTTACTCAGGAATACAGCATAGAATAGAGCAGGATTCCCAACCTTGGATCTCCGGATGTTGCTGGATCATTTTTGGCCATTGTGGCTGGGGATGATGGGGATTGTGATCCAACAACATTTGAGGGCCCAAGGTGGAATCCCTGGAGTAGAGTAACAAGATTAAATGGAAGATAATGGAAATGCAAAATATAGCTTGGAGATGTGGGTAGGATGTGAATACTTCCTAAAGATTTGCTCAGTCATTAATGCTAAACAATTGCTCTGGCATTCAACATGAATTCACCATATAACTAAATGGAAGCAAATTATTTTATATAGTAAGAAGATAGCCACCCATCATCATCCTTATCAAAAACCCAATAAAATGCTGTCAGTTTTGCAAATACATTCCACCTCTCTTAACTGTGCTATTTGGCCATCTTTCTATGAGTAAAGTTGGAAAGTCACTTACTTAATGAGAAAATCAGTTATTTCAAACTTCTTGAGTATATTTAAATGAAAAAGTGGTACAGAAATATTGGAAAGAAAGATGTCAGCTCAAGATAGCATGACTTTCATTTTGCGTTAGAGTAAAATTTTATTTATATTTTTTAAATTTTGGGATGGCTCTACAATTGAGCAAATGTGTACAATGAACATAGACGACCACTAGGGGGAGCTGTGCCTGAATTTCCTACTTAAATCATAATTTCTCCATAGGAATCAATGGGAAGCTCAAAAATATTAATAACTCCTGAATGGTTGGACAGAGAGCTCCAAAATTTAACATGGTGTTCATACATGATGGTAGGATTAAATGTGTGGATGTTCAAGGAGATCAGTCTACCTGTTGATTTTTAATGATAAAAAAAACATTTTAAAAAAATTAAAAATCAACAGGTGGATTGATCTCCTTGAACATCCACACATTTAATTTCACAATCATGTGCTACTCCCATATGATTTTTGAGAACACTTTGCCCAGCCATTCTGGAGTTACAATATAGGATACAAAAAATGAAGTTAGTACTCCTTTTATATGAAGGCAAGGAGAAGTTTCCCCCAAATGAGGCTTGAATAATGGACAGAGTGGGGGATTAAATTCCAGAATTTTCTTAACTTTCTGCCATGACACAAAGCAGCTACAATACTTTAAAACAGTTTTAGTATATAAATATACAGCATATAAAATCTTCATTGGCATCATTGTCATTTTAGAAGCTTTTTCTTTAAAATAATTAAAAATCAATTAGTAAACCAATATCCTTGAAAAGGCATGTGTAGCCTTCAGTGAATGGTCTGAAAAGGCCAGTGGGCTAGGGGAAAAAGAAAGCACAAGATTTGGTATTTAGAGATGCTGAAAATACTTGCCTCATCTGCTGGATTGCTTGGCTTCAGACTCCTTCCAGCCATTACAAATTCCTGTTCTAGAACAGAAATACACTTCTTACCTGCCCGCCTTACCACTCATTTGTATATTTAAAAGGAACACAACTGCTTTGCCATGATTATCCCATCTGTTCTTGGGATAAGAGGAGGAGAACCAAGCTGCCCTGTGAGATGCTGCAGCTTCTTCTGCAGTCTCCACACCTTAATGGCTAAAGTTTTGGCCATCATCACTAAGGAGACAATGAGCACATAATAACGCAGAAACCACAGGTGATGTCATATTGCCACTTGCAGAAGTGGAGACAAAGTGTCAAGGACTGGGGGGGCGGGGCGGAGAGATGGTGGGCACCTGTCTGCACTGCAAACATAAAGTACATGTTTTATACCAGTCCTATCCTGAGAATAGTTTGGAGAGAGTGCGGATAATTTTCAGAATTATTAATCTTTTTGAGTTTCACATTGATCCTTCTGGGGAAATTATCTGATGGTGCCCACATTCCATTCTTTCACACAGGCTCCTTCAAAGCTTGTTACACCGACTACTGATTGAAGTCCTTTCCCCAACCAAAAGTAGGAACTTTAATATCCAGAAAGAAGTACATCAGTTTAATCACATTCTGGTAGATTATTCTACACCCTGCACATTGACTTTCCAAAATGTGAAATGACAAAGACATCTTCTCTTACAACTAGAGAGACATAATCGATAAACTGAGGAAACAAATTGTTACAAAAAGTATCATTCAAAAGAAAGCGAAATTCCTTTCTGTATTTTTAAGCAATGTGCCCAGGGTTGTTTCCACCCCCAACCACTAGATCGATCTATTAATAGCCATCCACTTAAACGAAATTAGAAAGTTTTAACCAGTTAAAGCAGCAGTCCTAGTAGAGCTAGGTACACTTCAACTCATAGATTACAATGGGTTTAAGGCACACCGAACACTGCACAGAATCGCGCTGCTCCATTGCAATCCTAAAGACCTTTGATTCTATTGATGTCTACTCAAAAGTAAGTTCCGCTGCGTTCCGTAAGACTTACTACCCAAGAAGTGTGTTTAGAATCACAACTTTGTAACAGCCCAATGTGTAATTTGGGATTCCAAAACCAGAGTTCTCCGACTCCTATCCACACTGTTGCTTCCCAAATCGACCAGCAGGCTTCTTTTTCTTCTACAGTATTTCTCTTGTTTCCAGAAGAGGGGGCAAGCACATAACTGCTAGGTTTCTGGAGCAATAGGGGAACTAAAAGCGAGGGGATGCGTTTCCTTTTTGTATAGGGGATCGCTTACGTCTTTGCACAATGCGGAAATGTAGTGATTTGCGGGGTAGCTGCCGAAAAAGGTAGGTGGATCCGAGTTTTCCAAAGTAGGAGGGAAGATTTTGGGTGTGCTCGCAGGGAAAGAAGTTTTCAGTTGTCAAAATATTTGGCAATGATTTGTAGCGATTTTGGTTATAAATTGATTTGTAATACATGATGATTTGTGATTTTCGTAGCAATGCGCGTGAAATGTTGAAAGAACCTGGTTTTCCTTCTTGTAAGGATTCAATCTTTGTGCACGCCACACTTACTTGAGAATAACTGTGACACCCGTGCATTTTACTTCTGAGTAAATATACATAGGATCGGACTGCAGAGAGTTTACATTTTGACTACAAAGACGTGTGCGGGTGTGATTGCAGGGCTCTAAAGGTTCTTGAAGCATTATCGTGATTTCTAGTAATTTAGACCCCTTGTTATGATCTAGCTATCATATCCTGGATGTAAGGAAGAAAAGCATGTCCCCCACGTTAGGAATCTTCCAGACAGATTTAAACAGGGACTCGTTTAGCTGAGAATGCTTTGAAAAGTACTTAGTCTGGAGATTAATCCAGCCTGAAGCAGATTCTTTTTAGAGCATATCCAGTCAATTCCAAGTATGCCAATACTGCATTTTAGCTTTTTTACTATTGTGGAAGTCCCAGTTCAAAGGCATTGTTCATTAGCATCAAACAAGTTCCAGTTCAGTAGCATTGTTATTACAGTTAAGACTATACCACGCTTTTAAACAAAACAGTTTTCAAAGTGGCTTAGATATCTAAAGGAGTAAGAACTTGGTTCCCTGTGCCAAAGGGGCTCAACATCTAAAGATAAACCCAAGGGAGATGTCAGAAGCAGAGGTGCATCTAGGTAATGTTGGAGCCTGGATCTAAAGGCCTTTGGAGGTCACCCCTCCTCTGCAAATTAAGCATCATCATGCTCGGCCAGGTGACCACACCGCTCGGGACAGACTAAAGAGTGGGGGGGGGCCCTGGGGGCTGTGAAGGCCCTGGACTTCAGCCTGGAAGTCCAGGAGTAAGAGCTCCTCTGGTTGGAAGCCACTACTGGAAGGGATGCTATGCTGGGATTAATAGAAACAGTTGGTCTCCCTCTGCTAAATATATGAGAGCCACAAAATACAGTAGAACTATTTGGTTTGCATTGTGCTATAGGATGAGATGTGCTGAGCATCTGGAAAGGCCTTTGGGTTGCAATCCTCTGTGCACCTTTATGAGAATAAACCCCAGAGGAGCTTCTGAGTAAAAATGGATGGTATGAGTTGCATCTCACCTTGATATATGTGGAGATGGGAGGAGATATTACTGGCTCCAGCACTAGTAACCCTGAAGGGCAGCTGAGGCATTTGACAAAAACAAATGAAAAATAGGAGTTGTGGATTTGAATCTCATGAATGACTATCTTTTAAAAAAACAGTTTAATTGTTCTGCCTATCTAGGGAACTTGACTTGTTAAGCTTTAAACAGAAGCATGAAGAAGTTAAAGCTTAAAGAACTCGAATCCTGTCTTCAACAAGTTGATGATTTTGAGAACCCCAAACTACTACTTGAACAATATCCAACAAGGCCACATATTGCAGGTAAGCCCCAGTTCTCATTATTCTCTCTGTCCCATAAACAGCATGCGTTGTCCTGAACATTCTGGCTAGCAAGCCCATATTAGCTTTTTCATGTGTGGAAAAGTAGTTTTCTTGGAATAACATTGGCAATCAAGAATTTAACTGCTATCCTTGATACAGAGGTTTGGCAAATTGATGAAGAATGTTGAATTATGACTGCTTAATGTGTCCCTGTTGAAATCTGGCATAGAGTCCACCATCAACCTTCTGAAAAGGAGGGGTCCGTAGTTAAAGGAGAAGCTATCAGTGGAGATGACCATCTGCTTTGGAATTAAGCAAGTTTTTTCTCTTGAAGTGGGGGCTCATTAAGACAGAAAATTCTTTTGAGGCAATTCCTATATTTTGGATAACAAATTATTTTCCCACTTTTAGAAACCCTTGGTTGGCTTTTAGGTCTCTCCTTGTGGTCTGATCAGGTGTGTAGTAGAGGAGGGATGCGCAGGGACAGAGCGCCGGTACTTCTTGGCTTCTCTAGCTGTTGGGGTGGGCATGGCCATGGGTGTGCTTATGGAGAGCACCTGCAGTTCTGAATTTGCAACTACATCACTGGGTACGATTGACATCCTTGAGCTGTGTGAGGTTTATTATTTGCCTTGAAGGCATTTCTGGTTTAGTCTTGGTTGCTCTTTCTAACATAAAGGTGGCTGATATGTTTGAGCATACAGGATATTGCTTCAGTTTCTAGAAAGGGGTGGGAATGGATTAGATTACTTTAGATTCATTCCAAGCTTGCACTATAGTTCTGTATTTGTCTTGGTCCTGTATTTTCTTTCTTTCTTGTCCTCCAGCATGTATGCTGTATACAATTCACAATACTTTCGATGATATTGAAAACAAGATTGTTGCAGATCTTGGGTGTGGTTGTGGTGTGTTGAGCATTGGAACTGCCATGTTGGGAGCAGGGTATGTATATGTGTTCTTCTTGCTTTCTTAAGATCCATCTTATTTCATTTTCTGTGTAAACCACTTTGAAAAGTGATATATTTGTGATAATAAATGAGAAATGGATACTATTACTGGGTCAACTTTAATCCTATGATTAATAAAATTTTGTAACTTGACTGCCTTAATGAAACCAATCAACCTATACAAATGCAACTGATACAGGGGGTCCCAACCTGTGGTCCTCCCGATGTTGCTGAACTCCAACACCCATCAACCCCAGCCACAATTGGTTTTGTGGGTATGATGCAAGTTGAAGTTCAGCAACATCTGAAGGACCACAGATTGGGAACCCCTGATCTAGATGCTAATGTCCTAGCCCAGCTAAACTGATCTATATACAAACAGGCTTGTCCAGATATCACTTGCGGGATTAGAAACCACATGCATAAACCAGATGTCTGTCTGAGTGAGAATGCAGTCTACCTGCACTTTGTTGATTTCAATAGGATGTGCAGCCCCAAACTCAAGTTTGAGTGTAGACCAGTCCTCAGAGGCGGGCTGATGCACTAAGTCCAGGGCAAAAGCCTGGTCTACCAACCTCACGAGGAAGGTAGACAAGTCCTCTGAGCGGGCCAACGAGCTAAGTCCAGAGCGGAGGCCTGTCTACCAGTGTTCCCTAACAGGAATTCCCAGATGTTGTGGACTACTACTCCGATAATCTCCAAGCAAAAGTCATTGCAGGGGATTCTGGAAGTTGTAGTCCACAACATTTGGGAATCCCTGTTAGAGGGAACACTGCTGTCTGCTCGCCTAATGCTGCGGGTAGACCAGTCCTCAGAAGTGGGCTGATGAGCTAAGTCTGCCCATGTCTGGTCTGCCCACTGACCCCAATTGGTAGACCAGCTCTTCCCAGCAAAAAAAAAAGCTCTCCAAAATGGTGCTTGGAACACTCAAAATGTTCCGACTCGAAATTAGGTTATCCTGTTTTGTGTTCAAAACAGGCCCTTCATTTGGTTTTTGTTTTGAGCTCAGAACGCTTGAAACAGCCCATTTTGAGCTCAAAACATTTTGCACATCTCTGCGACTGACAATAAAGGACTGACTGACATCTCTGCTCTATATACCTGCATATATTCAGTAATGAAGGTCTCCCATGTTTTTCCTTTTAGTTTTGCTATTTGTAAGCTATCTTTCAAGGTTCTGTTGAACCTCTCAATTTCCCCATTTGCTTGGGGTAGTACACTGATGTCCTCCTATGTAGGATAATTCATTCATTCATTCATTCATTCATTCATTCATTCGATTTCTCTACCACCCTTCCAAAAATGGCTCAGGGCGGTTTACACAGAGAAATAACAAATAAATAAGATGGAACCATGTCCCCAAAGGGCTCACCATCTAAAAAGAAACATAAGATAGACACCAGCAAAAGTCACTGGAGGTACTGTGCTGGGGGTGGAGAGGGCCAGTTACTCTCCCCCTGCTCAATAAAGAGAATCGCCACATTAAAAGGTGCCTCTTTGCCAAGTTAGCAGAGGTTTCGCTAGTAAGGTTTCAAATTCCAGTGAAGTAAACTGATTCCCATTGTTGGACACCAGATCTTTAGGATTTCCTTCTCTACTAAAAACTGAAAGAAATGCAATAATTGCAGCAGAGGTGGCTTGTGATGTAAATGCCACTTCAGGCCATTTGCTATAGTAGTCTATTAATGTGATGGCATAATGGCAATCTCCACGAGCCCCATCAAAAGGGCCTACAATATAAATGGCTAAGTTTCCAAAGCAGCATTTGGACGTGTAATGAATTGTGATGGTGTCACCCATGTTACTACTTTCTTATGTAATGGGCATGTCGTACTTGATGTTATCACTGCTTCTACTTGGGAGTCAATCCAGCATAACATAAAAAGAGTCCTGCTGGATCAGGTCCAAGGCACATCCAGTCCTGTTTCATACAGTGGCTCACCAGATGCCTCTGGGAAGCAGAGAACCTGCATGCTTGCATGCAGAAGGTTCGAAGTTCCCTCCCTAGCAGCATCTCCAAGATGGGGCTGAGAGAGACTCCCACCTGCAACCTTGGAGAAGCTGCTGCCAGTCTATGTATACAATACTGAGCTAGATGGACCAATGGTCTGACTCCGTATATAGCAACTTCCTATTTCCCTAAGCCCACAGGCAAGAGCTAAGGACATGCCCTCTCTCCTACTCCCCTGCAATTGGTATTTAGAGACGTCTTGCCTCTGAGGCTGGAGGTGTCCTATAGTCCTCAGACTGGTAGCCACTGCTAGACCTCTCCTCCATGAAATTATCTAAGCCCTTCTTAAAGCCATCCAGGCTGTTGGCTATCACCACATCTTGTGGCAGAGGATTCCAAAGGTTGATTATATGTTGTTTGAAAAAGTACTTCCTTTTGCCAGCCCTAAATTTCTTGGCAATCGGTTTCATGGGATGACCCCTGGTTCTAGTGTTACGTGAGAGGGAGAAAAATCTCCTATCAACATTCTCTACATCGTACATGATTTTACAGACCTCTATCATGGCTCCCCTCAGTCGTCTTTTTTCTAAACTATAAAGCCCCAGGTATTGTAGCCTTGCCTCATAAGTAAGGTGTTAAATATTGCTGCACCATAGTTTTGTATAAGGGCATTATAATATTAGCAGTTCTATTTTCAATCTCCTTCCGAATGATTTGAAGCATGGAATTGGACTTTCACAGCTGCCTCACATTGAGTCAACACTTTCAGCGAGTTGTCCACCAACCCCTGTCCACCAATACAAATCTCGCAGCCTTTGTTTTGTTCTCACCATTCCTTGTTGGGTATCATGTACCAACTGTAAGTCTATTGTAATTCTCCTGGCGCAAACAGCTGATAGAAAGTAGACTAGAAAAATACCGTGCAAAGGTAAATGGTGAGGGACCAAAAATTGCTATTAGTAGCGGAGGCACTGCAATTGCTGCTGAAAAGCCAAAATTCAGAGTAAAGGAAGGAAAGCACTACACATGAGTCCGTATGACAAATTCTGGATGCTATATTGTAAATGTAAGTGATAAAGGCATATCAATCACTAATCTAGAAAACTACAACAAAAAGCAGTGATCTGGCAACTAATGCTGCACATACATATACCCAAACTCATTGACTCAAATAGTGAGTGAATAATCATAACAAAGAATGAATGTACATCTGGACAAGCACATAAATATACTACAAATTATAGTATATACTGTAAGTCCATATAGAGAATAGTAAGCACTCCAACGTTGATAAAGATTCCAAATGAGTCACAAATGTAGATATATGGAGTAATGTCTGAGCATGCATGTGAAAAAATATAGCATCACAAAGGGGAGCTGAAGCTTCTTGCCAAACTGGAGAAAGTCCAATAGGCTAACCCGGGATGTACTACTGTACTGTGCAGCTGTACTACATAACTCAAAAGTTACTTTTACAAATAAACATCCCTTAACTGGGATTTGATTTTTAAAAATAACATACTAACTATAGTTTGGGTTTAGTGAGTGGTACACCCCCAAAATATTGAAAACAGGCCAATTCTGATAATATAGAAATATAGAACTGCTGACCCAATATCCAGCATCAATCCCTTATCTTTTGATCTCCCCACAGCTGCAACACATTAATACTACACATAATTTTCTTTCAAGAAAAGTGGGACTAATCTTATCCATACCCAAGATAGTTACATCTGGTACTGTAACTATACGTACCTGCTGGTTAAACTGATTACTACAGCATACTTTAGCAAAGTGTCCAATTTTGTTTTACATTTTCTACATTGAACCATCTTAGCAGGGCATACTCTATGACTTGCAAGATGTTGGAATGATCCACAGCAAAAACAGGCTTTCTGAAACTCTTGTCTTCATTGGGTCAATTTATTACTCCTTTCTTCTTCACAACCCCCAATTGATTCACCATAAAAATTTTACACATAGAATCCACAATTTGCCCTTTGTTCAAACTCATGCTCTTGGCTTCTGACACAGCTGTTTTGATTTGGGTTGTAATCATATAGCTTTTTCTTACATAAGATCTTTCTCTAACAGCACGCGTTCTCTGATACAAGACAGAGATGTTTTGTTCACTCAACTGGTCCCTGATCATTTCATCTACCATCAGTCCAAAATTACTTTGGCCCATCAAATTTAAGGCAACAATATACTGTAGTATAGATTTTCCACATTTCTGTGCTTGCTGGCAAAATTTATAGCAGTTTGCTACTACATTGTTTGGCACCCAAAAAATTTTTTACGCTGCCAATGCAGCTTCACGTTTATCTTCAACAAGAGAAAAGGTATAAAATATACACTGTCCTTCAGTTCCTGAATAATGGAAGTAATGCACATTTCCTTGCTTTGAGACTCAAAGGAGATAGAGCGTGTGGTGGTGTCCCAGCTGCAGAGGATCTTGGATGATACGGATTATCTGGACCCTTTTCAATCTGGCTTCCACCTCGGATATGAAACTGCCTTGGTCGCTCTAGCGGATGACCTTCGCCAGGAACTAGACAGGGGGAGTGTGTCCCTGTTGGTTCTGCTGGACCTCTTGGCGGCATTCTATACCATCGACCATGGTATCCTTCTAGACCGCCTCTTGAGTATGGGAATTGGAGGTACTGTGTTGGAGTGGCTCCATTCCTTTCTTGCGGGGAGGGTCCAGAAGGTGGTGCTGGGGGACTACTGCTCGGCCCCGTGGCCATTAGCCTGTGGGGTCCCACGGGGTTCGATTTTGTCCCCGATGCTGTTTAACATCTACATGAAGCCGCTGGGAGAGGTCATCTGGAGACTTGGACTGAGTTGTCAGCAATATGCGGATGACACTCAGCTCTATCTCTCCTTGTCACCTGATCCTAGGGAGGATGTCCTGAATCGGGGGCTGGAGGCCCTGATGGGTTGGATGTGGGCTAATAAACTGAGATTGAATCCAGACAAGATGGAGGTAATGTTGGTCAGTAGGAGAGCCAATCGGGATGAGGAGATTTTACTGGTTCTGGATGGGGTTGCACTCCCCTTGAAGGAGCAAGTACGCAGCTTGGGGGTACTACTGGGCCCGGCTCTGCTTTTGGAAGCTCAGGTCGAGGCAGTGGCCAGGGGCGCCTTTGCACAGCTTTGGCTAGTGTGCCAGCTGCATCCCTTTCTCGAGAAGGCAGATCTGGCCACAGTTACCCTTGCCTTAGTCACGTCATGGCTGGATTACTGCAGTGCGCTCTACGTGGGGCTGCCCTTGAAGAATATCCGGAAACTGCAGCGTGTACAAAATGCGGCAGCTAGGGTTCTATCTGGAGCTGCCCGGTATGATCACATCACACCTATTTTGAAAGAGCTGCACTGCTTACCAGTGTGTTTCCGGGTCCAATTCAAAGTGCTGGTTTTGACCTTTAAAGCCCTTAACGGTTTGGGCCCGGGATTCATGAGAGACTGCCTGCTCCCAAGGGTTTCTGCCTGCTTGACGAGATCATCTGAGGGGGCTCTGCTCTGGGTGCCGACAATAAGGGAGGCTAGGTTGTCGTGCACTGAGGACAGGGCCTTCTCTGTTGCTGCCCCCAGGCTTTGGAATGCTCTCCCAGTGGCCATTCGCTCCTCAGACTCCGTCACAGTTTTTAGGAAGCTGGTTAAATCTTGGCTTTTTATCCAGGCCTTTACATGATTGTTTTATTGCTGCTTCTGCGTGTTTTTATCGATGTATAGTTTTTGTATTTGTATATTGTATATTTTAATATCAGATTGTTTTTCTATTTTTAGCTAAATTACTTTTAATTTTTATTATGTGTTTTAAATTTTGTAAACTGCCTTGTGATTATTTTTAATGAAAGGCGGTATATAAATCTAACAATAAATAAAAATAAATAAATAAAAAGGCAGGATGCCTCTGAGTACCAGTTGCAGGGTACTGTTGAGTACCAGTTGCAGGCATGCCCTCAATTCCTGCCTGTAGGCTTCCAGCGGCATCTTGTGGGCCACTTTGTGAAACAGGATGCTGGACTAGATGGGCCTTGGGCCTGATCCAGCAGGGCTGTTCTTATGTAATCTCTTCATCTTTAATTGCCAATAAGTAGTTTTCAGGTGACTGAATCCAAACAGGAAATCCAACTGGTGGCTCACCTGGGCTCTGAAGAAAGGTTGTTGATGGATTCATTGAAAAACAAGCCATCTCACATTCGTTGCCAATTTGTTATAGCTGGAATAAGGCAAAAGAAAGGACCAAAATACTTTATTAAGAGCAGTTCCAGCAAAACAGCAGTGCAAAATAACCTACACTAAAGAGCCTCCCTGGTATATCCTATTCCCCTTTTCACCTGACTCCTCTCAGCTGGCTTACACTTTCAAGCCATTTTAAAGCACAGTATAACCCAAATCTTAAAAGCACAACCCACCACATGAATGCTCAAGAGAGTTAAGTAAAGAAAGAGATAGTTCGCCTCACCCTAAATGGCTTGAATTAACATGTTGTATAATTTGGGTAGAATTCCTAGAAGAAAGCCCTTTAGAAAAAAGAGTGGGAGTCCTTTTTCATCTTGTAATCATTCATTTTATGCATCAGGATTTCTGAGCAGTTTAATATAATAAATTGTTTCCTCATCCTTCTCAGTTAATAATGAACCAAGCCAATGAACAAAACTTAATTTAATTTGAAACATCCAAAATAAAAGCAGTACAATACCTAAAAAAAGAAAACAGCAATGAAATACAGCATGGCAACGTGCATATAAATTATTGCAACAGAACCAGCATAAAAAAACTCTTTCAGATTTTATATACATCAGTTGCAGATATCTAGAAGCAGAAACAATATTTTTTTAAAAAAAGAAATGCGTAAGTATATGTTGCCTTAAATGCTGCCAATGCTGATTTTTGTTCTGCTTTTTTCCAGGTTATGTATTGGATTTGATCTAGATGAAGATGCCTTGGAAGTATTTAGCAGGAATACTGAAGGGTTTGAGCTCACAAATATTGACATGGTTCAGTGCAATGTATGTTCTTTATCTGACAAGATGGCAAAAACATTTGATACAGTCATTATGAATCCTCCCTTTGGAACCAAGCACAATAAAGGTTGGTTATCCTTTTATCGAATTGAAAATAATCAAAAAAATATGCATCCTCATACCTAGCAACAGATAACCTAGGGCAGGGGTGTCAAACCCCTGAGCCTCTGGCACACACACCCCCTGCCACAGGCAAGCTATTCCTTCCTTTCCCTCCACCACTCTATGCCACTCTGATCCTCACTTTCCCCCTTCCTTTCCCACCCCACCACTGCACCATTGCTTCCTTCCCCACTCCCGCTACACAGTGCACCAATGGAGTGTCTGGCAGGGAAGATGAACTGAACCTTCCGTGCTGCTGGTGAGCCATTCCTTCCTTCCCCATCCCCAGCTGCACCTATGGAAAAAAGAGGGAGGCTTTCTCTCTGCAAGGGAGGGCGGAAGAAAGGAAAAGAGGAGGAGGGAGGAGGAGGAGGAAGAGAGAAGGCAGCTGGAGTTGCCTTCTCCCCAGGAGTGAATGTAGTGAATGGAGAGTAAGGGTGTGGGGAAGAGGGGTTCTGCTTTTCTTGGGTATATTGTTGTTTGGGAATTATTGAGATGATTGTTTTTTTAAAAAATATGTTGAAAACAATAACAGTTAAAATATGATATTCAGATCTTTTTTGAAAAATAGGAAAAATAGTTAAATTTTCTTTGAGTATATTCTGGTATAAAAAGAGGTGTATTCAGCTAATTTAAGTGGCAGAATTGTTCATGCAAAATTTTATTTATTTATCTGCATTTTTATACTGCGTTTCTGCCTTGACAAAGACACCCAAAGAGTTTACAATATTAAAACACAAAACAAGAAGTTACATACGATTTACAAAGTATTGTTATCTCAGGCCATTGATGGTCTTTTTAATAGCAGAGGGCAAGAGTTCCCAGACCTGGACACCTCCTTTCTTGTCTTCCTCTCCAGGCACACAGGTCTCTCTGATGCAAAATTTGATATCTGTAGGTAACTGGGAAGTATGGAATTTAGAATTTCTTCAAAGAGCTACCCAAAAAAGTTTCCACCAAGCATATGCCGGTGTATAAAGTAGTGCGTTCAGCTAATTTAAGTAGCAGGCAAAGGGAGGGAGGAAGAAAGGAAGAGAATGAGAGGAAGGGGAAGACAGAAGGCAGCACGAGGCTATGTGAGGCCCCCTGGAGCTGGATTGGAATAAAATCCAGCTCAGCACCCAATTGAGTGACAATTGACACCCCTGACCTAAGGTGAGGCTGAAGTGATGTTCTCCAGTCAGTCCTTATTAACGTCCTCCTCCCCACCTACATTTCCATGTCCATTGCTTGTCTGTCTGGTTTAGCACAGTGTGAGAACAAGCCTAAGGGAACCATGGACTCACATGCCCCTCTCCCATACATGAGAGTCCAAACTTTCACTTTAAAAATGATCTGCAGCTTCCCATTGCATATATCCGAAAACTGCATTTAGTAGCTGACTATCGTTTGTGTCCAATCTGCTAGCCTGAGTTGTATCAACTACAGTTAGTTAACAAGCCACAGTTCCCTGAGTTCATACATGGGGCCTGTTCTCACAACTGCTCACATGGGCAGGTGGGGGGGAGGCAGGGTTCGACGAGATAACAGGGTTCAAGCTAGACGACTGCTCTAAGCCCCCATAGCACACAAGCCACATGCCATGCCACACCACCAGCACTGCTGGGAGTAATGTGGATGACTCTCCACACTGCTTCCGGCCATGCAGGTAAACAGAGGCCGGGACTTCTTGTCCCAGCCTCCGAGAATCCCCCAGTGCACTGCACTGGGGGATTCTTGCGCTGACACACACTCCCAGGAACCAAGTTAAGGGTGTATTTGTGCCCTTAACCTTGGCTAAGAGCCGGGCTTCGGCGCAGGGTTTAGCACCGCTGGGATCTGCACAGATCCCAGTAGGGATGTGCATGGACTGGTCCAGAGGCCATTATTATATATCTGAACTGGTTTGAACTTGGGCCGGTCTGGCACCAGGTGTATGTGTTTCCCTTTAAGGGCTAGGGGGTTGCACTTACCCCTCCCGCCGCTTTTCCCCCACCGGCACTCCGTTTTTGTGAAAGGGTTTTGGGGTGGCAGCGTTCCTCCCTGCCCCCCCCGCCCCCATTATTGTCCAGAAATACTGGAAGTAGCAGCTGCACATGTGTCTGCCACCGTGCATGTGCGCCTGCTGCACAGGTCGCACGCTGCGTGTGTGACAGGGATGTTAACAAGGCTGGAGTGGGCCCAGAGACAAAATTTTAAAATGGGCCCCTCGCTGATACACACACACACACACACTTCACAATATATAGTCATGTGACTTGCCTCTGGAGGGGCCCTCGAGGGGTGGGGGCCCCCAGGCAGCTGCCTCCCCTTGCCTAATGGTAGTTACGCCCCTGGTGCATGATGTGCGCATGCGACGTGTGCTACTTCCAGTATTTCTGGACAATAATGGGGGCAGGAAGGAATGCTGCCACCCCAAAAACCTTTCACAAAAATGGAGCGCCGGCAGGGGAAAAGCAGCGGGAGGGGTAAGTGCAAACCCCCAACACACACCCTTAAAGGGAGACCTCCACCAATGCCGGACTGCACCTCTGCAGTTCCGTGCACATCCCTAGATCCCAGCAGTTCTCATGGGCAGCCAAGTCCAAAAGCTTTCAGCATCTTCCTCCTTGTGCAGGGGAGAGTTGAGCAGAAAAGTCTGCAACTCCCTTTAGGCTCTGTTATGTAACATTACATTGACTAAAGTTTGTTACATCCAAAGTGGCCCAATGTCAAAAGTCATTGGCATATGGATTACTGAATAAGTGGAAGAGATTTAAAACATATAACATTCTTTATTTTCATAGGAATAGATATGGTCTTTCTCAAGACAGCACTGCAGATGGCAAGAACAGCTGTATATTCCTTACACAAAACCTCAACGCGCCAAGTAAGTCTAGCAAGTTTATGCTTTTGCAGATGGAGCAATAGGATCCAAAGTGATGGGTGTTCTAGCGGTATAAAGAGCACAGCCTTAGGAATATGTCACAATCAGCTAGGCTAAAACGTGTGAAAGTTCTAGAATAACAAGAAAGCCTTGGTTGTGATGGAAGCAGTCCTCTTACAGAGGGATAGTACAAACTACATCAACAGGTGCTTCAGCTTAAATGAGATCAGGCACTTTGTGTCAGTTCAGAAACAGTGTCGGATAACCAGGATGATCACTGAGTATCTCATGCTTGTTCCATTTTCAGCATATTCAAAAGAAAGCAGATGAGTGGAAAGTGAAGATGGAAGTCATAGCAGGTAGGAATTAAGTGTTTAGATCAGCCTGAAGGCATATGATGCAGTTCTTTTAATGAAGCTTTGGCCCTGTAAACTACACGGATGGGTAAAAGGTAAAGGTCGAGTCGGTGTATACCCAGAGCAGAGTATAATTTGTATTTGATTATAATCAAACAGCAGAAGAGCTGTTACTGGCAGGCTATAATGAAAACACACATTAAACTTAATATTCCAGTTGTTTCATAGCAAATGCTTCCCTTTTTTGACAAGAAGCTGTAGATAGATTTTTCTGTAGAAATGTAGCTACGTATAGAGCTGTAAAACTATCCTCTCTAATAAAAGGCTTGGTGTCCGTCCGTGGACAACCAAGTGTGTGTCCGTGCCTCCCTCGGCCATTCTGAGCATGCACAGAGCGCATGCGCAGAACAGCCGAAGCAGAACCGGAGACAGGCACCAGGCAGCCATGTTTGTTGTTTTGCCGCTACGGGGATGGAAGAAGCGGCTGCGGCAGCCGCAGGGAACCCGCAGGGAGGCCAAAGGCACCACCACGGGGAGGGAAGAAGCGGCTGCGGCAGCCGCAGGGAGCCAGAGGCGGCGGCGGCTCCAGGCCACCCGCAGGCGGCAGAAGAGCAAAGACGGCAGCGGCTGGCCCGCCAACGGCAACGGGGAGGGCAGAAGTAAGCCCATGCAATTCACGCCGACGCCCGCCCTCCTGCCCTCCTAGCTGCCCGATTCCTTCATTCCCGTTCCCCCCCCCCCAATGTTTAAGGGCCAAATTGGCCCATGAAATTGCTGCCGCCGCAGCTGCCACCGCCGACCTCCCGCCCACCCTCCCAGATGCCCGAGTCCTCCTTACCTGGAGTCCTCCTTACCTTTCCAGCGGCTGCGGCAGCCGCTTGGAGGCAGAGGCGGTGGCGGGACCAATCCACCTGTGGGCGGCAGTTAAAGATGCGGCTGCAGCAGCCGCTGGAAGGCAGAGGCGGCGGCGGCACCAGACGCAGATGGGCACCATTGTCAGGGCGCGAGGAGGTGTGCAGGGCAGCACTGGCGGAGCTCCCGAAGGGGCGACCCGAAAGGTGAGAGACGCCACGTAGGAACTCGGTGCCCCCTCACCCCGAGAACAAACGTCCCCCCTCCCCAATAGCCTCTCAAGGCGCGCAAGGGCAGCTGAGAGCTTGGGACCCGCCACAGCGCATCCCTCCCCTCCACCCCGCGGCGGCACTTACAGCCGTTCTACGCTCCTCGGGATGTTCTTGGGGATGCTGCAGAGCCCCAGCCCATGACAGTCTACCGTAACATAATCAGATATACAGTGGGAGTCTCACAGGAGATTTGGGTCTTTGAAAATCTTTCCAAAAGAAAGTAAAGAGAGGCTGTCAGATTTCTGCAGTTCCACAAGGAGGATTGTAGAGACTTTAACAGACAAACTATCAATCTGTTTTCCATTTGCTGAGGATATATTTGTGGGTAAAGAGCATGCTCTCAAGACAAAGCAATCCAACTGTGCTCACAGAAGAAGAAGAAGAAGAAGAAACTCTAAGCTGCATTTTAAGCTCCAAAGCCAAAACCTTTGGGAGAATGATAGCCCCACCATTTCCACTTTACACAGGATGGCATTTTCCTTGCTGATTCTTTATATGTCACATTCTTCATTAGCTAAGTACAGAGTAATCAGCATTGTGAGATTGTGGACTTCCTCAGTTCAGGATAGTGCAGAAGGCTGAGCACAGAAAAGGTCAGGGCTCTTTTTATAGAATTCCACTCATAGCAGATAAAATCAAGAGTTCCCTAAGCAATTAGTGGTTAGGTCCCTGTGGAAGTAAGTACCTTTCGAAGTGGTTTTGACAGATAGAGAAAGAAGTAAAAATAAACCAGAGATTTATTGAATTTGGGGAGGGAGAATCAGCCTTCAATAAGATTGGAACATATTTGATTTATCTCTTGGGTGCAACTGGATTTACTGTTTGGTATCTTCAAAAAAGGTGAGAATGAGTACCAAACTTCATGTGATGCAAAAGATCTGTGAAAAGAATGCAGTCGCCCACTCTCTGTTTGTCTGGGGCATGGCTTTACCGCTGCCTCATTCAAACAAGGCACAAGGCCATTTCTTGCAGCAGATTGGCTGAGGTAGGCGGGGGGTGGGTCTTTGGCTGACTACAGGTACGCACTCTGGCTTTCCTTCCTCAGTCCATTAAGAGCACCAACCCCCTCCCTCCTGTCCCTAGATGCAGTGTGGGTTTTACTGGTGGCCCTTATTGAGGGCCGGGTAGGAACTTTTTGTCCCCTGCAAAAAAACCACAGAGGGAATGGAAAATTAGAACAGGTGAAAGGAAAGAAACGAAGAGAGACAGGGACATACACACAAAATATATATATGAAGAAAGCTTAAAGGGGGAAAAGAAAGCTAGCGCCCGTTATTATAATGGGCTTAAAAATACTATTGTGACTATAATGTCCTCCATCTCCAGTAGGCAATGTAACTATATTCTTACTTTTCAAGTCTACGTAAGCATCTTGAATCAGGCTGCTGTGACCTGCAGAAATAACTTTATAGAATAGAGCATCATGCTTTCCATCTAACCTTGTTTTCCTGCATCACCACCTAATGCATTTGTAGTATGCCCCACAGAAACAAATAGCATGATGCCATCAATGTTGTGTACCTTGCACCATTTACAGCTTAACACGTTTTTTAATTATTAGAACTGAGATATGATCTACCAGCATCATTTAAATTCCACAAGAAGAAATCAGTAAGTATTTTGTTACTCTTAATCCAGAGTGAAAATATGAATTTGTAGTTTCATGTACAAAAAAGTAACCAGGGGTGTGTGTATGCTAGTTGTAGAACACAGCTACATAAATGGGTACTGGAAACAATTCAGCATAGTAAGAATGTTTTAAAAAGCCATTAATCAAAAAGATGGTGCTGCTCTTTGGGTGAGCATCTTTCAAGATGCTTACGATATATGGGTATCAAACCACCCATTTGAAAACTAGTAGTGTGGTGGATAGAGCTGCTGGAAGCCAAGGAGACATCTCAACCAAGGAGACATCTCAACATCTCAAAAGTGATCTTGAGCCAATCATGTGATTGGTCCAAGATCACCCTATGAAATGCCTGTGATAATAAAAGCCACATATGCTGCCCCAAGCTTCTTAGAGAAAAGGTGGGATACAAGGGTGATGAAGTAAATAAGGATGGTGGCATCTCAAAAGTGAGATGTAGGGCTGCACAAGATTTCTGATACTCCAGGGAGGGGGGGAGTAGGTTTAGGACTTTACTTAGTTCCTTTGTTTGCACTACCAAAGGGGCAATTTGCTAATGCAAAATTAATATTTTTTAAAAAGCATAGAGTACATGCAACCGTAACTTGCTAGACTTGGAAAAGTATACATCAGTACAAGTTTTAAAAGGCCTTTTGTCCCAGCAGGAACAGTGGCCAAAGTCAAGAACAATGTTGCATATAGTTGGGGAGGAATGACTTTTGCCAGCTGCCTGTGCCTCCCAAAAATGTCCCTGGGGGTTCCACAACCCTCCGTGACATACTTTCAAAGGGCAGAGGCAGCTGTAGTGAGGAGAGATTTGACAAGTATCACCCCTCCCCCATAGGAGATGAACATTTCAGTGCACACATTAGTCTGCATACCAGCCACTCTTAATACCTGCACACCATCATGGCAATGAGTTTCTAGGTGAGCAGTGGTTATTAGGCTAACATGGCTAAGAGCAGCACAGCTGCTTGTAGACAGGCAAGTGGTTTTCTAGTCAGCAACTGAGATCATCCTCAGCGTGGCAGAAGATCTGTGGCGATATCTTATTTCCCAATGGCAAGGATGCCTACAGTATTAGCAGCAGTATGTAGTACGCAACTATAGCCTGCCTTTTCCTGCCTGGTTTTAAAAGTGTATATCCTACCTTTCATTAGAATTTCAAGGCAGCTACCTTACAGATGCACCATCTAGTTTTAAGGTAGGGCAGGATGAAATAGTCAGAAAAAGGCATAGATGCTAATCCCTCGCCCCACCTTCCAGAAGCTGGGCATCCTCTTCCCTGGAAAAAATAGGAGTGCTACATTCTCATACTGGTGTCACCAGCACACTGTATGTGTATGAGGTGGTAGCATCCTCTCAGATACAAAAGGCAGAAATAATCCACAGGGAATGATGACCTGAATGATAGTCAGGGGGACCATTTAGATGGTAAGTCACTGAAGACATGTAGCAGTCCTGCCCATCATGTCACAGATACAATTCAATTATTCTACTTTACAACCCAGGCATTAATTTTAGTCATAAGGAAGCTACCAGGGAAAAGCTTTAACCTTTCCAAAAATGCAAAGTATTGCACTAAGCCTACATGAACAGGACAAAATATAACAACACAAAAGGTATTTCTCTGAAGCCAGACATTTCCTCTAATTGTAGTACAAAAGGATAGACAGTGTTGAATGAGGAAGTTCTATTTCTAACGCAGCACAGGAAAATGGAGTTATGGAAGCAGGGTAACTGTACACAATTGCTTTTATTCATTTATATCCAGCTTATCTTCCATGAAACAAATGGCTTTACAGTCTGACACAGCTGACTACTGTTCCAGTTCTGTATCGAAACTTAATCCCATAATTCACTGAATTCTAATATTGAAGATGCTGAAAACCTATTTGGTATATATTACTGGATACAACTTTTGTACACAATTTAATTAGGGTGGTTCCGTTCATTGAGCTTTCTCCTTTAGTCTTTGATGTATAACCAAAACTATAAGTATAAAAAAACTGCATGTTAAAATAAGCATCCAAAGAGAGACTATCAAAGATTAATTAGTTTTCTTCTTTTTGCCCTTTGCAGGTGGACATTGAAGTAGATCTTATTAGATTCTCTTGTGAAAAAACATGAATGGAGGAATGATTTAAAACTTCTTTAATAAACTCAAAATGCTTTTTGAAGTTCTATTCCTAATCCTCAGATCCATGCTCTGTTTTTTTTTGCTTTGGGGCAGGCTCTTCTTTGGCAGGCTCTTCAAGAGGTCTTTTCTTGGGACTTGCTGGACCTGCAAAAATGATAGCAGTGTTACCATCTACAGCAGTTCAACTTATATTTAACTCCATGGCAACAACTAGTAGTGAAACTACTGTACACAGTGCTTGTATTGCTCCATGTTTCTAAGAATAGCCTCACATATGCTAGATAATGTTTACTAGATATTTTGAGATAATGAATTCATATGGTTTTTACCACCACCAAGTAGTTTGATTTTGGCTGCAGTCACATTGCCCCAGCATCCTGAAGATCTCTGACTTGCACAAGCACACACACCCCATCATGATGAAGGCCTCTCTCCATCTCCCACTAGATCTTAGACTTCCACATATCTGAAATTAGCTAATATGTCTAACATTCAAGTTGGGGGCTTGTCGATCTTCAGATAGATTGGCTGATGACATTTGACGCCTAGTTTCTGTATAATCCCAGTAGTACCACTCCTTCTAGGGATATGCCTAGAACTGTGCGGGGGAGGCTCGAAGGCGGCAGGGGTGCTGCTTTAAGAGCAGGGGAGGCTGCACTTACCCCTCCCGCCGCTTTCCCCCCGCCAGCGTCTATTGCAGTCAAATCCCATTGGGGCGGCAGCATACCTCCCTGCTGCCCTGTTATCCAGATATGACTGGAAGTATCTGACGCGCCTGCGTACACCAGAGCGGATGCATGCACATTACACCCATACAATGTGACGTGCACGCGTCCGCTCCAGCGTGCACAGGCGCATCAGATACTTCGGTCATATCCAGGCGGCAGGGAGGTACGCTGCCGCCCCAATGAGATTTGACTAAGATGGACACCGGCAGCGGGGAAGCAGTGGGAGGGACAAGTGCACCTCCCCTGCCCTTAAAGTTGGACACCCCCCACCGTCAAAATCACCGGTTCTTCAAACCGGTTCCATGGCCCATAAAGGGCCTCCGAACCGGTTCCGTGCACATCCCTAACTCCTTCCTGTATCACTGGCAGAAATGATGTTGTAGTTCCTCCCGCTACCAACATGAATTGTCAGAAACTGAGCTGACACAGGCATGTGGAGGAGACACAACATGGCCTCCAATCTGGTTTCTTGCTTTATTCAGCAGTGCAGGCAAGAGTGGCATTAGTCCAGTGACTTGGAAGCCATTGGAGCTGGGCTTAATATTGATAGGAAGGTCTTCAGCATTACATTGACAATTTTAATGTAGTGATTTCTTCCCCCTGCATAAGGTAATGTGGAGCAACATTTGGTGGGGGTATTATAAGATTTCTTCATAATACTACACATTCAACAGATGAGGTGCTGCTGAATCACTGCAGAAGTTAATATTTATTCCTTTAAAAGATTTGTATCCTGCCATTCCTACACTCAAGGTGCCTAAAACACCAGATTAACCATGTTATTAAAATACAACAGCAATAAAAAATAAACCAGAGACACAAACCTAAGAAAAGCAGTAGATGAGTAATACAATCCAGAGAGCACACACCATCATGACAAATTAAAGACCAGTTTAAATAAATGGGCTTTCAAAAAGGCACCAGGGACAAGAGACTGAGGGACAAGTACTTTTTCCTGACTTGAAACAGTCATGGAGAAAATGCTACACATAGCATTTTAAATTCACCATTAAAGATCATTTGTGGCTAGGAGACTTCCACTTTCCTTTTTAAACTCTAGCAATACAAGGCAACACACACACACACAAGATTAATAGCTTTTTAAGTTGCCATTTTGTTGTGACCAAGGACCTCCAGGCTTGTTTGGAATTGGGGACTACACCTGCCAACCTGATGATTTCTGAACTAACCATTTTGAATGCTGGACACATTGTGCTCTGCTCCAAGTTCTTCTGAGCTCTGCAGGAGCAGATGCTTTCCTGCCACAAAAATCATAGTGGACTAGCAGCTTCTATTTAGATGTCTGGCAGGGTGGAAGAGAGAAGATACTTCACAGTATCCTTTAAGGCTCTTCAAATATCAGAGTGGTTCTAGCTATAGCAGTGAAGCCCGATTTCTACCATTTACTCGGAAGAGAGCTTTTATCAAGACATCTGGACAATCAAGCAACCGAGGAGGAATTTAGCTGGGGAGGCTTGTTCTTTACCTACCATTTTATTGTTCCGCATTATGAAACAAGTGTGATGATCACATGCATAATTAGCAAAGATAAAGCAGGTGCTTTACTCAGTCCTCTGTGACCATTGCTCCTTAAAGAAATTTAGGACACTACACCAAGTATGCACATTAAAAGCTTCTTCCACTACAGGAGGTGCTCACCTGTTGTCCTATCATCTTCAGCCTCTTCTTCATTTTCACTGTCAAATTTTATTTTCGTGCCTTGGAATTTCACTTTCCTGACCAGTCCACCTTGAGATCCTTTACCACCTCTTCCTTTACCTTGGCGACCTGTCAGAATATGCACACTTTTAGACCATCCAGGTTCATTTTAATGGCTTTTTACCATTAAGGGAGCATTGAGCGGCTACACACACTGTAGCCACAATGGCTCATGTGAATAAGCCATCACAGATCAAACTCCATGGACAGCTTTCATACCACCTGAAGACAGTGCTTGTAGTCTGCTTGCTCGTGCAGCCACAAGGACTGAGAAACCAATGTACGAGTCATCCTTGGAATTCCAGCTATAACATCAATTATTTTCTGGATTCCAACACATTCCATCCCACTCATCACCTCCAGCATGTTCACAACTCAAGCTGACTACTTGGGTTCTTGCCCTTCCACAAAGCCCAGTTTGCCATGTTTGCAGCCCTATCCCTCCTAGGTCCAATGCCACTTCTCTTCCCACACTGCCCTCCCCTTCCCTGCCACCAAGTACACACAGCTGCTGCTGGCCAAGTCTAGCAGTGCATGGATAGTGGTTCTTCCAAGCTTCTTTCTATGAGCCACTGAAGCAGCTAGAAATACTTCTGATGCAAATGAGCTTGCCTATAGTAGAACAGTAAAGGGCAGCCCATTCCTTGCCCAACACCCAGTGTCAATACGGGAAGTCTAGCTTCCAAGAAAGCTAAATTGATACCTAAGATCTGAGGAGAAAGAAGAGTCACCTTTTCCTTTCTTTTTATTTAACAATTCTTGCTGCCCCTCCATGATTTTCTTCAGTGCTTCTCTTGCCACATCTCCTTCAAGTATTTCCCATTTAACGTCTTTTTCTAGCAACTGCAGATTCCCGTTATTTGCTTCTGTGGCTTTATCCAGAGCTTCTTTTGCATTACTCTTGAATAGGATGATTCCCTATAAAACAAACTTGAATCAACACAGGAACTCCAGCATTGAAGCACTTAGCTTTCAGCATCCAATTTCTGCTAGATGATGGTCATTTTCTTCCCCAATTGATGGCTTTCCTTGATTTGCAATGGGAGGAGAGCTGGTCTTATGGTAGCAAGCATGAACTGTCCCCTTTGCTTAGCAGGATCCATCCTGATTTGCATTTGAATGGGAGACTACATGTGTGAGCACTCTAAGATATTCCCATTAGGGGATGGGGCCACTCTGGGAAGAGTACCTTCATGCTGAAGGTTCCAAGTTCCCTCCCTGACATCTCCAAGATATGGCTGAGAGAAATTTCTGCCTGCAACCTTGAATAAGCCACTGCCAGTCTGTGTAGACAATACTGAGTTAGATGGACCAATAGTCTGTCAGTATAAGGAAGTACAAGGCAGCTTCCTATATTCCTATGTAATCTGAAGCAATGGCTAAAGCAGTGATTGGTAAGTTAAAGTTGACAGTATGCCCTATTGAATATGGTAGCTGGGACATACAAGATAAACTCTTCTATAAGCCCTCATCCTAGGGTTCTTCATTTGTACTCTATATTGGACATTAGCCTCCAGGGAACATGACCTATAGCATCTTCTGAAAGATCAGGTACGTAGTTTGGGAGAACTTCTGGACCCAAACCACTCCCTGATATCTCAGGCTGAGATCATGGCCAGTGGACTGTTTAAGGCAGTCCACTGGGTACGTCTTTAAATTCCCTCCTATTGTTGTTTCCATTCTCATATCTGACTTGAGGCCTATTACAGGCAAGTTATGATCTAGCTGCAGGTGGATTAACCATTCTCCAATGCTTTTTAACATTACACAAAATCACTGGGATCTTCAGGAGACTGGGTGCAGGGTGATATCAAAATGCTGAGCTAAAGGTTAGCTCGTACCAGTAACTAATAGGTATAGAGCAACCATCCACAAGCTAGATATGGCCCCTTCAATCACCAGTTGTGCTGATTATTGCCCCAAATAATTTTATGCTAGCTCTGTTAGGCAAAACACCACTTGCCTGTGAAATCTGTAAGTTTAAGAGATTAGTTTTCTATTGACAACTCACAACTATTTTACAGGAGAACAAGGCAAAATAAATCTTAGGGTTTACTCTGGAATGCTAGAATGACTTTTTTTGTTCCACATTTTAGGAGTCACCTGTTAGAAAGTAAATAACAAGATTGAGGACCTGATTACCTAGCCTCTTATTACAACTTCTAGCAGTACCCTATTCTTTAAATATATAATTCAAGACAAACAATACACTGCAGAAAACCCAGTCTCTGACCTCTTTTGCACCTCTGACAAAGTCTATCCATTTAATCTCGGCGTGGTCAGAAAAAACGGCATGGAGATCTTCTCGAGAAGTCTGATCTTCTAAGTCTCCAGAGAATTTCAGCAAGCATCCCTGCTTCTCCTCCAATGATTTCTTTTATTTATTTAAAGAAAGAGACAGATTTTTAGACAGGACAGATACTTATACATTTGATGATTAAATGGATTCCAGTGAAGGGAGATTCTTAAAGCTTTTCAGCAATTAAGAGGGCCCACAAACCAGAACTCCAGGGCAGTGTGGAATTTGTGGACCCTTTGTCACCTCAACATTCCCTGGCCAGTAGGCACAGATATTCAGCACCAATTAGTGCTACCTTTCTGAAAACCAGCTTTATCTATCACAGCCATCACATTTGGGCTGTGTGGTTCTGATAAGTGCACAGGCTGACAGAGGCTCAAGTTTTCTAACATGCTCCAGCAATATAGCTTCCATTAAGATTTGAGCTATATTGGCCTCAAGATCACATCTTCCCCTAGTATTTTAAACATTGCAGGAAGTCATACATTCATTTATTGGGCAAGTCAAGAGCTACATGAAAAGAACACTCTTCATAGAATAGCAGAAAGCACGACAGAGAGAGCGCGCACACTCATGAGCATGGCAAACCTTCTTAGGAAAGTAGTTCCATAATCTAGGTACTCCCACAGAGGAAATCTTCTCCCATGTGCCAACTGAATGCAATTCAGATGCTGATGGGACATGGAGAAGAGCCTCTATAGAAGATCTCAGTGAATGGAGAATTGGTTCACTTACCATGAAGGCTTCTTCTTGCTGCTGCATCCAAGGGCGTCTCTTTGAGTGGGCTATGATTCTCCACGTGGCTCTCTAAGGCAGACTATGTAAATTAGTTAGAGTCTTTAAGAGGTGGAGAAGCATGGCCCCACCAGAAAAGGCCTAGAAAGCCAAGAGGACTTTGAAGAAGAAAAAACACTTAGTGGAAATAACCAGAAAAAACCCTGAACTAGGTATAAAAAGCTGGGAACGAAAAGTATGTCAAGCCACCTAATGACACAGCAGGGAAATAACTTGCCTAAGTTACTGGTCCAGATCCCTGCTGGTATGTTTCCCAGACTATGGGAAAAACCCATATCAGGCAGCAGCGATTTAGGAAGATGCTGAAAGGCATCATCTCATACTGCACAGGAGATGGCAATGGTAAACCCCTCCTGTATTCTACCAAAGAAAACCACAGGGCTCTGTGGGCACCAGGAGTCGACACCAACTTGATGGCACAACTTTACCTTACCTTTAGTAGTACGTTGGGGTTTTTTGTTTTTTTAATAAAAACTGAAGGTGTCCATCAAAAGAGTGGACAATAGGAGAATCCTTGTTTCCGAGGTAGATAATTTAGAAATACTCCTTGAGGGTCCCTGTGGAGTAGGCACGGTTGCCAGAGGGTGGGTCAAGACAACCTTGGATGCAGCAGCAAGAAGAAGCCTTCACGGTAAGTGAACCAATGCTCCATTATCTGTTGCTGACATCCAAGGGCATCTCCTTGAGTGGGGACATACCACAGCCCTCAGCTCAGTTGGGGGGGGCACCCCTGCCTACTCCAAAGGACGGACCTGCTAGAGTACCCGCCTCCCAAATGCTGCTTGAGCAGAGGTGACGGTATCCAATTTGTAGTGCCTGGTGAAGGTCGAGGGCGCCCTCCAGGTAGCCTCCCTGCAAATGTCTCAGACCAGATCATTTGTAGAAAATGCAGCTGAGGTGGCGGCCATCCTGGTAAAATGGGCAAACACTTTAGTGGGGGGCCTTAAGATTCTGTGTTTCATATGCCAGGGCTATTTACGCCTTGAGCCACTGAGCTATAGTGGTGGTCATGGCCCGACCCATGTTTCGTAGCAAACACAAAATGAATGACAACTCCGCAGTCTGGATGTGTTTTGTGTGTCTCATGTAGGTCTTCAGGCTCCTATGGGCATCCAGTTTGTGCCAAGCTTTTTCCACTGGATGTTTTGGACAAGAAGATGGTAAGACAACATCCTGGGACATATGAAACGGTGAGGCCACCTTGGGTCGAAAAAAGGGGCCAGGGATGAGCTTCACAGAGTTTTCCAAAAAATACAAAGGTGCTTGTGAACTGAAAGGGCCTGGAATTCAGGCACCCTACGCGCTGATGTGATGGCAATCAAAAAGGCAAGCTTTAGGGTCAGGAGACATAAGGGAATAGATCTGATGGGCTCAGGGGTGGGGGGTGGGTACTCTGTAGAGCCCTGCTGAAGTAGGTCCACAATGAAAAGGAAGTATCAGGTATTCTGCTGCTGCCAGGTTCCGGAGTTCTGAAAAACAGGGTCTTCCAAGGCCAGAACAGGGCTACTAGTATGACCCAGGCCCTGAGGAATTTCACCCGTCACAGAAACCAGGTGTGGAGCGGAGTTGGCAGGAAGGTGTACAGGAGATCCACCAGCCATGTAACCGAAAGAGCATCTACTGCTTCTGCTTACGGGCAGGGGGACTTGGTGAAGAATTGTGATATCAGAGCATTTGCTGGAGTTGCGGACAGATCCACGGATGAGTGGCTGAAGTGGTCCGATATGAACCCGAAGATCTTTGGGTTCAGTCTCCATTCTCCTGGGAGAATTTCCTTCCTGCTGAACCAGTCTGCCACCATGTTCAGGTCACCTTGCACATGGCGGGCGGTTATGGATGCCACATGTTGTTCGGCCCACTGGAACAGGAGAACTGCTTCCGCCTGCAGAGACTTCAAACTGGTTCCCCCCGGCGGTTCACACATGTGCTTTTGCCATGGTGTTGTCAGTGCGGATCAGTACATGTTGGTTTTGACTTTGTGGTGGAATGCCAGAAGTGCCAATCAGATCACTCAGAGCTCCAGCCAGTTGATGCTGTGTTGCTTTTTGGCAGCCAACCACTCTGAGCCAACTCATGGAGGCAGTGAGCACCCCACCCATGCTTGCTTGCATCTGTGGTGACAATGACTTGTGGAGGATCCAGAAACTCCTCCCCCCCTCGAATGGTGTGGAGGTGTAGTCCACCATCTTAGAGACTGTAGCACTTGGGGTGGAAGGCTCACCTGTTTGGTGGATTTCACAGCAATCTCCAGGTAATGGGGAAGCAGGAACCACTGTAAAGGCTGTAGGTGAAAACACGCCCACGGTACTGATTCCAGTGTCACCACCATCAGTCCCATGACCCTGGAGAGGAAGAGCAATGACATGAACTTCGGTACTAAGGCCTGATGGACTTCTGTCTCCAGGGTGGCTCTGTGCTCTGGCGGTAAGAAGAGCTTGTTGCGTATCTATCATGATGCCCAGGTGTAGAAGTTGATGCGAAGAATGTAACTGGCTTTTCTCCCTGTTGACCAGGAACCCATGGTTCTGGAGGACCTGTAGCATGGTACTGGGATCCCTTTGGGCAGACTGTAGAGATGGAGATTGGATGAACAAATCATCCAAGTAAGCGAAAATCCTGACCCCTAGGAGTCAGAGATGCAGTATCACTTGTGCCAGGACTTTCATGAATATGCAAGAAGCCAAGGAGAGGCCGAAAGGTAGCACCCTGTAGTGCGTTTTGGCATAGAGGAAGTACAGCAGCGGGCAACTGTTTTGGTGTATAGGTACATGCAGATAAGCCTCCTTCAGGTCTATGGAAGATAGGAAGTTCCAATGGTACAGGAACTCCACAATCGACCTTAGTGTGATTCCATGTGGAAATTCCTCTTTTTTACAAAGCAGTCAAGGTATTTTAAGTCCAGAAACACCCATATGGAGCTGTCCTTTTGGGCACGGTGAAGATGATGGAATAGATGCCCACTCCTGGTTGGTCCACTGGCACCAGTTCTATTGCCCCAATCAACAGATGTTGAATAGCCTCCTGGAGACCCTTAATTTTGGAGGATAGGTGGGATAGGTAGAAAGCGGTGAGATGGGTTTTCAGTCAATTCTATGTAGTAGCCCTTTTATGAGGCCATGTACCAAATGATCTGAGGTGGTGCGATTCCAAGTCTGTAAGTGAAACGAGAGGCAACTACCAGGGGTGACCCACCAGAGTCAGGATTGCTGTTTGATCTGCTTGCCCTGGGTGGTGAAGGTTGCCTTGTTCCCAAACCCCTGTCTGGGAGGTCTGGATCTGCCCCAGAAGGGATGTTGAGATCCATGTGCCTGTCTGCAGGGTCTTTGAGGGCGGACTCCCCATCCCTGGAGAAAACCGAGCCAGAAATCATTTGGACCACTGGGGCGTCTGTAGGGGGTGTATTAAAAAATATTTTTCCACTCCACCTCCTGATAGAAGGAATACAATTTTTGGGCTATTGTTACCACCTTTCTATTAGATGCAGAAAAAAATCCATTCCCCTTTAGCAGACTATGAAGTGCTTAGGGAGAGGGAGCATCATAGTATTTGATTTAGGCCCAAGAAAAACCATAGCACTTTTACTCACGGGCGGAGATTCCTGAGGGCTAGGTTGGGCCAGATCTAATCTATGAATAGTCGTTGACATCTGTAGAGCAAAAGCTAATGACAGAAAAAGTCTCTGAGGGGCTTCAGAGTCCTCTGGCTCCTGACCATCTGGCCACTCTCGCTCCTCTTTGTCTGGTTGGTCAGGGTCTGTTCCCCACACCTCAAGGGTTCCACAGGGTCCTCTGGAGTGTCTCCCTTTGGGATTGGTTCTTCATCTGTGGGAATAACTGGGATTAGTGCTGGTGGGGTTTTGTTTGGGGGTTGTTGAGGATTCCCACCTGGGGGTCCCACAGGAGTTCTAGGTGTGGGCCCCCCTGGGGTCTGGTGAATCACAATCTGAGATTTCATAGGAATGGGTACTCTTTCCCCTCTGCTTAGACCTTCCTTTTTGCCTTTTTAATATGCTGGCACTTTTTCTTTGCCTTCTTAGGGACTGGAGTCTGAGAAGCAGAAGATGGAGTGCTTGAGGAAGACGATTGTTCCCTTCTAGACGTTTTTTGCCTTTTAGACTTTAACTGATCATAGCGCTCAAAAGAATGTGCCAACAGATCCTCAAACCATGAGTGCCAGGTAGGTGCCATATCAGAGGGCATTTGGCTGAGGGATTGCAGCATTGGAGCGGGCTGGAGCAGGCTAGGTCCCCTGAGAGCCCAGGGGTAGGGAGCGTAAAAGAATCAGAAGGCCCAACATGTGCCTGCTCCGGCTGCAGCACTCCTGGTCACCACAAGGAGGAAGACAAAGTTTTAGCTGCCCCCTGGCCCAATCCTGTGCTCCCCGTGGCTGCTGATTTGTGGGAAATTGCTTTGCATTTCCGGGGCTGTACACTACAGGCCGCTTGTGGAGACCATCTGCACTTGTAGGGAGCTGGGTTCAGTGGCCACGTGCTCTGCAAGGCTTCAGGGAGAGGGGGGAAGCCACAGCACTGGATCAATCAAGGGTACTTGGCCCAGGGAGCTGGGGGGGGCGAATTCGGGCCCCGGTCTCCCCCACCCCGCCAAAGCCAATAAATGTGCCCATGGGCGGGAGCCCCAGAGCACCATCCATCAGCTGTTCGGTGGGGGGGGGGCTCCACTCTGAGCTCTCTTCTCCTGCCCCCCAAATGCCCAATTGAGTGGACAGAGGCTCCAGAATGTTGCCCATCAGCTATTCAGTGGAGCATGCATTCTGCTGTGAGCTCTCGCCTCCCAAACTGCAAACTTGGCTCTGCAACCTCCGGGGCAGCCTGCCAGCTGCTAGGAGGATCTTTGGCAGGCCCTGCTGGAATTTCCTCTTCCCGATTCTAATATGGAGCACGCACCTGGCGTGCTCCATGCAAAAGAGGGGAAAGGAAAGGGGTAAAAAGCCCAGCAATTGTGTGTGGAGGGGGGATGAAAAGCTTAGAGAGGAAACTAAGAGGAATCCAGGAACAAAAAGATGAAGCCTGAAACTGAAAGAGAAAGGAAGTTTGTCAAGAGAAGCTGAGAAGAACTGCCTTGGAGCCAAGCAGGACTAAAAGAATTGGGTAAGGCCATGCTTCTCCACCTCTTAAAGACTCCAACCAATCCTGCCTTAGAGAGCCACGTGGAGAACCATAACTCACACAAGGAGACGCCCTTGGATGTCAGCAGCAGAGAATAGATAGGTTTATATGGGGGAAGGTTCCCTTTAGTATTCCCATCCCAAACAGTCTAGAATTTAAAAGTAACAACTAGCACTTTGAGAGGAGCCCAGACACAGACCAGAAGCCTGTGACGCTACTGCATGAGGGGAGTTCTATCCTTCCGCTATCTGACTCTACTCAGCAGTCTGGCCACAACATTTCAGACCAGCTGAAGTTTCCAGATGTTTTCAAGGACACTCTTAATGTTTTCAAGGACACACATAATGTAACAAAAGCATGTATCAAGGTGTCACAGATTTCATACAAAACTCAAGGCTTTATAAGCCCAGTTTCAGAACACACCAATTTTTCTCCCTGGTGCAAAGTAGCATAATGGAAACAATGGGTTTTTTCTTAGCTCTCAGATTTCAGTATCAGTCTCATAACTGCATTCAGTTACATACTCAATAGGTAGAGAAACAAGAAACACTGTTGTAATTTTTACAGTTTTTAAGAAGATATGCTTAAATTAGCCTACCAACACTGGAGATTGAAAATGCAACCCAATGGCTAAGGTGATGAGGCAAATCTGTGCCCCTTCTGTGCGGCAAATTCACTGCAACTTAAGTTCCTTTTTCTGCTGGCTTTACTCAAGCTTCTTTTGTTAACTTTGCTGCTGACAGGCCCCAAAATCCTATCAAGTTATTAAGGTGACCAGACTGCAGTCTTGGAGAGGGAGGCTTCTTCTTCCAGCTACTGTTACTTTTCACTGATCAATCTGCTGTCCCTTTTGCAGGCTGCAAAAATCTTGCCTTGACGCTGCAGAGCTTTGGTGTATGGGGAGGTTGCAGCCCTGATTTGGGTGGGATGTTGAGGTGCACTGAGGAACTCTGGCTGCCTCTACCACCACCTCTAGTGATCTTGGGTGTAGAGGTGGAGTGGTGGGGAACAGAACAGCATCTGTGTGGATGGGGATGGGGGATGACCAGATTAGAGTTAAAGGTCATGGGAGCCATGTTTCCCCAGTCTCTCCCATGTTCCTAAAGGGAAAACCCCCTGAGTTGGTGGAGTCCAAGAAGATGAAGACAGGAGCAGAGCAGAAAGGGGTTGGCTAAAAAGTGTGGGGAGAGTGAAGCATCTCACACTTGTTGGGGGTGGGGAAAGAGTCAAAACTCTGATCTTATGGCATATAGGGGGTCAGGGGAGGATACTATTGCAGTTAACGATAATATAGAATAGAAATAGTGATAGTGATAGAAATGCACTCTGCAGTTAATGGTGATTTTTTAAAAGGCACTCTGCACATGTGTTGGCCTCATGGTTAGTTATCACTGCACATATTCCTGGGCTTAGCCTGACAGCAAATTCAGAGGCAAATCTCTTCCTGGTGGTGGAGCAACCCTCACTTTATGGCACTTCACCTGGGCCTCAAAAGACATCAGACAGACCTTAACAAGATATTACTTTAAATTTAAGGTTTATTAGTTAATGTCATCCAACCCACTTTAGCAACTGTTCTGATCAGCAAATAGTGCTCCTGGAATGGCTTTCATATATGTCCCAAAGGACAGAAAATGGAGGAACGTGTGAATCTGTGCAGTAAGAAGAGAACAGGAAAACCAGTGACAGGAGTGTGTGCTATTTTCCTCCAGTTAGAACAGCCCTGGAAGGTAGGCTATTACTACTACCCCATAGAGGAAGGGTGTGCTTGACAAACAGTGGCTTGGCTGAGTTATCCAGTGAAGACTGGGCAGAGTCCAGATGGGAACTTCATATGCAGCTGTTTAAGACATGTTTCAAGGGGTCCCTTGGTTTTGAGGGACTATGTATTTATAGCTGTGACAAATAGTAATTTATTTTCAGGAAATGATTTTTATAAATAATAATGTAGAGTATGTGTAGGGTGGGTGCATACCTTATATCCTCTTTAAAAAGAGGCTTATGGTACTGTACAAGTAAGACTTCCTCGTGCTGCACTTTTCTACACATCTTTGCTGGATACAGCCGCTTTCCCCATGCTGCATGATTACTGGCAGCGTTGATCTCACACTGCCTGTCACTCTCACTGCCTGCATGATCCAGGGAGTTGGATACATCTGAGAGGAGTTTAACCATACACAGACTACCAACACTAGCTGTAGATGCTCCTGGGCAAGAGCAGCACAGAACTCTCGGTGAGATCAGGGCTAAACAATGGCTGCCTTTAATAGTTTCTCAACCATTCACTGTTTTCTCACTGTAAAGTTTCATGGGACTTCCTTGGAAGAGGTTCTCTCCAACCTGTAACAGAAAGAATGGCCACTGGGAGGTACATGAAAGCTTATGCACTCCAATACGTCATGCTTTGCACACCCGTCACCTCAGCTGTGACAAAATCTTTATTGCCAGCCAAGGAGAATGCAACCATGAATCCATCCACACATGGAAGATTTCCTGAATGAGTCTTTACATATACTTTCTCTGATATCATGGGTTCACAGCCACCTGAAATTCAAATTTTGAACTACTGATCCATTTTTTTTAGATGTAGTAAGTATACAACTTGCAGCAGTGATCATGATTCCTGCAGATATTGGTGAAATAATTAGCACAGCTCTGAAGCTACAACAATATTCTGAAAGGCAGAAAACAGCCAGAATATTGATACATTCCTCTAGAAAGTCTTCTGCTAGGAAAGAATAGCTTGGTATGAGCACAGAGTTTAGTGGGTTGGTTGACAACTAGACTCATTTCTGGAAGAGAACTGCTCCGGAATATGTGCAATAGCTAATAATGATGCCAACATGTGTGGAGTGCCTTTTTTAAAAAATCATCATTAATGGCAGAGTGCATTTCTTTCAGTACTGTTGCTGAGTAATACCCTGCCATATACTCAGGATTAAAGAGTACAGATTCCAGGGCAGATGCAATCTTTCTTAGCGGGGGTGGGAATCCCTACCTAAATTTAAGGTAGCACAAGTGTGTCTGAGATCTCTTGAGCCCCATCTGAAGTATCATAAGATCAGAGTTTCCATACACCCTTCTTTGTCAGCCCCCTCCTGCTTTGTTTCTATCTGAACATAAGAAGTTCTTCCGGATCAGGCCCAAGGCCCATCTAACCCAGCATCCTGCTTCATGTAGTGGCCATCCAGATGCATCTAGGAAGCCTGCAAGTAGGGGGAAAGTGGGCAGTGTCCCCTCCCATCAGTGTTCACTAACACCTGGTGTTCAGATGCATGCCCTGCTCTGATCCTGATGAAATTATACAGGTATTCAGGCTTGTAGTCACCAATAACCCTATTCAACAATTTGTCTAATCCCCTTTCAAGCCTATCACCACATCTGACAGCAGCAAATTCCATGGTTGAGCTATATATTGTGTAAAGAAGCACTTTTTTTGCCCGTCCTGAATCATCCAGCATTTAGATTGGACAGATGATCTCAGCTTCTAATACTGAGAGAGAGAAGAACTTCTCTCTACCCACTTGATCCACATCATGCCTAGTTTTATACACCTAACATGTCCCCCCCTTACCTGCCTTCTTTCTAAACTCAAAGGTCCAAGCATTGTAATCATTCCTCATAGGGAAGTCACTCCAGCCCGCTGATCATTTTGGTTGCCCTTCTCTGCATTTTCTTGGTCCTCTCAACTCAGGGGATTTCCCCTTTAGGAACATGGGAGAGACTCAGGAAACAGAGCTTCCATGGCCTTTCACTCTAACCAAGTAATCCCCCTCTGCACAAACCACTCCACCTCCACTCCAAGGATCACTAGAGCTTGTGGTAAAGAAAGAGAGTCCCTCAGTGCCCCTCAATATCCCACCCAAATTAGGGCTGCTACCAGTGTTCCCTCTAGCAGGGATTCCGAGAGGTTGACTACAACTCCCATAACCCCCAAGCAAAAGCCACTGCAGCTGGGGATCCCGGGAGTTGTAGTCAACAACATCTGGGAAGCCATGTTAGAGGGAACACTGGCTGCTACCTCCTCATACACCAAAGGCCTGCAGTGTCAAGGAAAAAAATTTCAGCCTTAATACTTTAAAGCAGTGTTTCTCAACCACCGGTCCCTGGACCGCTGCCGGTCCCCGAAGGGTTGAGTGCCGGTCCCTGACTGGGAGTCAACCCCCCCCCCCCTGAAATCAAGGCACTCACTTCCTCAATTTTGCACATGGCACAGAAGAGGAAGAGTATCACGGAGGCATGGGACCCTTCTTGTGCCTTGCCTCCACGTGCTGCTGAGATCTTCCTATAGCTATCTTATTCCCTATCTTTACAGCTTCAAACTGTATGCGATGCGGGGGCATGGAGGAAAAAGTATGGCAGTGGGCGCCACTTGAAGGCCTGCTGGTTCTTGCATGCTCATTGTTTGCAGCCAAAGGTTGGTTGATTGAAAACCAGCTGCCTGTTGTGGTCGAGGCGCCTTGAGAGGGAACACTGTTTCCCTCTTGCATCAGTGGGGCTTGCTTGTATGTTGTTTTCATTGGCCCCATGTAGCTTTTGAATTTTTCCAATGGCCCAGCATCCCCTCTCCATTGAGTAATCACAAGCACCTCCACTCCAGACATACTGGAGACAAATTTGTTCACCCAGGCTTTTAGATTCAGGGGTTCTCAACCTTGGGTACCCAGACGTTGGTGGACTTCTACTCCCATAATCCCGAGCCATAATGGCCAAATGCCATTGTTGTTGGAGGTTATGGGAGTTTAACTGAGGGACCCAAGGTTAAGAACCCCTAATATTCAATGTTTGCAAAAGATTCCAAATTTAATTATTTTAATGCTTATATTATTTTCATTCTAAACTGCCCAGAGATGCAAGTTTTGGGCAGTATAGAAGTCTGATAGATAGACAGACAGATAGACAGACTTGAAACCCCTTTACTAACTGCTGGTCCGGGAAACTGCGCATAAAGAATGTAGCGGTCCTTGAAACTCTGCACGAAGAATTTAGCGGTCCTTGACTCCAAAAAGTTTGAGAAACACTGCTTTAAAGTACTATATTAGCTAGAGCAATTCTTTTTTCTATATGTATATAATTTTGTATGAGTAACAGATGACCACACTGAATTCTGAAATTTAGGAACCATCCCTGTTCTTTTTAAAATACTAAAAACCCAAAATGTCCTATATATCCCCACATTTAACTCAGGATCAATAGCTTTGCAGGAAAGCGAGTGTGTGGACACTGGTGTTCATGAGGAAATGCAATGTTCTTCAATTTGACAATAATTTTGCAGGGATGTGGCCGGCTTATTTTGAAGGTTGATCATCAGCCAAAAAGCATGTTTGACGCTGTACCAGTTTACTGCTGACTTTACCCTGAACCACTATGCAACAGTAGATCCAAGAACCTTTGGCAGTTCTCTCTCAGCTTTGGCAGTACAGTGGTCCCTCGACTTACGAAGCACTCGACATCCGAATGTTTCGACATACGAATGACAAAAAATACCGGAAGTCGTTGCCGGTTTAGATGCGGCTTCCTCGACCTACGAATTTTTAGATGCGGTTTCCTCGACTTACGAGTTTTTCGGACCTCCGTGGATGCGCTTTTCGACTTACGAAAATTCCGACCTACGAACGTGCGTTCGGATCTGATTATCTTCGTAAGTCGAGGGACCACTGTACAGCCTTTTCCCATATGATGGCCTAATGGCACCAAGAAACTGGAGTCACGTGCTATGGTCCCTCCTTCATATGGGTTGCTTTTTATGATTCCATAAGAAGGTCACCATAAGCAACTGACAACCTATTAGAATCCCAGTGTTTAGTTTCTAGAAAATGAAGCTACTGGGGCTCAAATCTACCTGGGAACATCACCTGCTGGATCTGAAAACCCACCCTCCCCACTCCAGTCATTCATCTGTGAGGACTGTCAGTCATGAGAGAAATGCTGTCAGCAGCTGACTCAGGGAAACTTAAAATCTATTCCAATTTCCCATGTTCTAGGGTTAAGTCAACGTCACTAGACAGGAGTTTGGATCGAGCCGTGGCACACATTAAGTCCTCTAGAAACAGAGATGACTTATTTGAACAAATGCTGTGGAGATCTTTGTCCAATTTACTAAAATCACTTTAGCATAATGGGCTGACATTCTTTGGTGCACAGCTTCTGTTAACTTCTAGACAGTAATATTCACAAGAACCAATGTTTATTTTGAGATATCCAACTGAAGCTCTACTTGACTTAGTTCTTTATAAGTCCAAAAAAACAGGCTAATTATAGCTGACTGTTTTCAAAACAGTATTCTGCCACCTTGCCCATGCCTCTACAACAGAACCATCACTACAATAGTGTTTAAAGCATCAAAGACAAAGGATATTTATACCATTTCAGCATCTTCTGCTTGTTTCTGTTTCTGTTCCTTTCCCCTATTGCAAAAATATGACAAAGTTAGCAAAGCAGCCTCAGGCAAACTCAAAGTCTCAATAAACAGACAGTATTTCAAAGTTAGTCGCAGCTTACTGTTTGGCCTTTGCTTTTGCTTCTAATTTGTTTCGTTTTCTGTTGTCATTCCTCTTTGCAAAGTAATCATCCCTGCATAGAGAGTATAAGCTAATTAAATAAATATTGAACTGCTAGATGGACACAGTAAGATTTTAGCCAAGCCCCCATCAATGCCTAATCTTACTCTCTGCTAGACAGTAGTTACCCATTAGCATTGAAGACAGAAACTAGCACTTACTTTTTAATTTAATTGTGGTTTTAAATCATTTTAGGGTTTTTTGTGTTTTAAACTTATGTTGTTTTAAGCCACCCAGAGGTGGAAGTTTGGGGGGGGCATACAAATTTGATAAATAAAATACAGCTGGTCATCTGGCTCAACAGAAAGGCTCTCTTTCCCATTTCCTCCCAGCGTGTACTGAACCCTCCATTCCTCAGACTGAAAATACTATGAGTGGGCTTCAAAGCAAAAATTAAATCATGCATGCTTCCCTCTTTCCATTGCATGAGTTGGAAGAATATTATTTCCAACTGAGGTTGGAAAGCAGCCAGGATAGGTTGCATCACTGCAGCTGACCAATCTTGGCTTATTCTAGCCACAATGCTTTAAATAAACCTAAACATTAAACTCATTTTACACGGTGGGTTCAGATCTAGCTTTATTTCAAGTACTGTAGTTAGAATAAACCAATATCTATTGGTTCAAACACCACAACCAATCCTGACTTAATTTTGCATCTGATTACAATTAGGAATCTTTCCACTCATGTAAAGGAAAGGAGAGTGCGTGCTCCCAGGGCTTAGGGACATTGAACAAAGCCAAGGTTTATCTTTTGGGTTCACCCACCACTATACACAATCTTATCACAGCAGGCAGATTGAACAAATCGTGCAAGAGAGAAATCAGGAAGAACACGAGATTAATTTTCTGGCACTTTGTGTGATGAGTTAAACAGAAGGACATTCAGAGGCATGGTTCCTGCCAAGCGAGACATCAGAGGAAGTCAGTAACAGTCCAAGGGTAGGCTCAGTTTTCAAGGCTAAAGAAGCTTTGCTGAGAGGAGGATGGGAGAAATATAAGATGCAACTTAGACCTAGACCAAGGAGGCCCAGATATTAATCCCCAGTCCACCATGAGGCTGACTTTGAGCCAGTCAGTTGCTCCCCCACCTCCACAGGCCTGTTTGGCCTCTGCCCACCTCCTTCAATCCTTACGTACACATTGCCCTGAACTCCTTAGAGAAATAAGCATCGGATAAAATTAAATCAATGTATGAGGTTGTATTACAATTCTGTAACTTATAGCAACGATGAGCCAGTTAGTAGAGTCCATCTAAAATGTCTGTAACAGGTTGCCAGCTGTACTTCAAAGTTACACGTCTTGATGACCTTGAGTCCATATCAGAGCACTGTCACTTCAGAAGTATCATCATACTTACTTGAGAAGCACAATCAGCTCTGTCTCATTGTACTTTTGGTCTGGAATGTCCACAAACTGCTTGGCAGATTCCACAGTATCAAATACTGCGAATATTGAGCCCTGGAGATGAAGCAAGTTTTAATTAGACTAGGGAAATCTTCTCTCCGAATGCTTATCTGGGCCAGCTACAGGTTTAGGAGGCCTCAGAGAAGTGTTCTCAGACTGCCAAGGCAGACAGAAAGAGGAGGCAGTGAAGGCGTTGGGCACCTGGAGCCCAACACCTTTCTCCGGCTACTGGCACTTTTGCCTCCCCAAAGCCACCACCACCACCCTGGAAAGTGAGAGGAAGAGAAGAGGGTGCTCAACTCTCACCCCATTCTCCCTCTGCCACCTGTGAAAAGAACAAGGGACCAGCAAATGTGTCTCCCATACATTTTTGACTAGCAAAAGCAGCCACCTATACACTCTTTCCCCCCGCCACCTCCTTCTACCCACAACAGCAGGTGGCAAAAACACCAAACAACTGCAGCACAGTCTGTGAAGCTATCTTGACACTTTCTCCACAAAAAAAGAAGAGAGGAAAGGGACTCTACATGCTCATTTATTGCTGCTACCCAACCTACACAGTGGGCCTCAGCATTTGCCCAAATGTGTCATGTGCCGACACTAGGCCCAATATTTACAGCTGGCAGAATTCAGTTCTAAGTAGTTACCTTAAAAGCTTTCTGAAGTGTTCTCCTCATCTGGATGTTTTCTACATTGCCTTTACCATCGAGCCATTCTTTGATATCATCAAGTGTTGCATCTAGTGGAAAGCCTTTCTGGAAAGTGACATGTCAGGTACTTATTTGATATTCTGTTGAGTATTTCAACAAATGTGCGCACCCCACCATAAACACTAACAGATCTAGTGATTATAGTTACACGTGTGTAGCTTCATCATGGTCAGCATCAAAACTGGCCTATGAATCATTTCTGTTAAGGCAGTGTGTATTCTGCATGCCAGTGGTCAAGCTACATGAGTACTGAATGTTTATTCAGCATCCTGAGAACATCTGCTTTCAAGTTTTTACTGCTTATGACTATAGAGATGCATTTGAAAGCATGGAGGTAGTACATGATAAAATCTTAAATACCAGAGGAATAAGGAGAACTTCCAGTAGCCAGGAATGAGGCTTCAGGGCTTCAAAAAGCTTCTTATGCCTTCTCTCCTCATGGCTAGCCAATATGCAATAAGTTATACACAATTAGCAAATATAGGCAAGGCAAGTATAATTTGAGGCTGAGCTGCATGTTTTGGTACAAAACACAAATCCATTCCCTAGATTTCTATTTCAATATGACACGAGACAGTACCATAACTAAGTTGCTTTCAAACTGTGCTCTGGGTAACCCTGGGTTTCATTGAAAGCTTATTGAAGTTCTTCCCCGAAAGAGAACTTGCTCATCATCACCAGTCCTCTTCCAGGAGATGTCACGTAAATTCCAAGATGCGTTCTCAGTTCACAGGGAGTGACAGTGAGGCCCAACATGCCTTGCCCCACTTGAACCAAATATGTGACCTAGAAGACTCCCCAGAATCATTTGCAGTATCAATGCAGACAAAATAGAAAGTCTGATATTTACTGTACCAGAAAACCATTTTCACTTACGATATACACAGATCTGCTTTTAATTGCATTCCTATACTGTTCAGTTACTTCAGGCAGAGGTTTGTTTGGAGCTCTTCGGATTTTAGTTTTGTCTTCACTTATTTCCATAAGCCCAGTCTTTGATTTCCTTAAAGCTTCCACTATTACATCGAAGTCTTTTGTAAGGCGATTCAGCCTATGAAAGAAGGTAGCAGGGTGGATAGAGAAGTTATTTTTAAAAAACCAGTTAAATATCCTTTAAAATCCTCACTTAAAATGAGACCCGAATACAATGCAGAAATATTAGAATATCTACACTATATCTTGAAATTGAATTCACAACCATAACTATCTACCAAATATTGAGTTTTAATCTGCTTTTCTACATAAAAATATAAACTAGGGACATAAATGTGTTTTTTGAGGTCAAGCTTTATGACCTGGACACAATAGAGATGTATTTATCACTGTGCAAATTAATAATTAGACCAAAGTGGACATCTATTTTCCATGTCATGAAAAAACACTGTTCTGTTCAGCAACTACTAGCCTTGCACATGGAAAACTTAAACCTTCATGTAAGTGTTTTTGCTTAAGTACAATTACATGTGTATAAAGATAGCCAAAACAGAAATCCTTAAATTCACAGATACTCCCCTAGACAGATATAAGTTCTGTAAGACAAAGGGCTTCTTGACCAAACGTTTTTAATTCTTCTGCTGGGTAGTATAGAGGTTTGGTTTACGTGCAAACATATGTTCAGTTACAGCAACCAGTTAGTATGCAAGTTTGACACATATAAATTGGCTCCTTTTCTTGACAATTCACATAAGCAGCCTTAGATTTACCTGTTGAATTTGAGAATTGTTTCTAAAGTCACCCAGCCATCATCCATTTTGATTTGATCCTGTAGAAATTTGTCTCGTGGCAAGTTATGATCACCAAAATAGTACTGTGAAAAGAGTTAGCATAATATAAATACCAGACCTGTTAATCTAGGCAAACATTCCTGTTTGGCTCTTGTCCAATTTGCCAGCTTAAGAGGAGCAGTAGGCATGAAAGAAGATGGAATCCAAGTCTATGCCCAAAGTGATCGCATGCTTTTGGACCTGTGTGGCTCTTACTCCTACAGATGCTCAAAGGTCAGGCTGACTTAATTCACTTACACATTATTTTTGCCTTAGACAGAAGGAAGAGATGCTACCTATGCAAAAGTACTGATGTACAGCTGGCCCTGAAGAGTGTCAAGGCTGTGGGTTAGAGCCACACCTCTTAATTTTTTTGCTGAATTGCTTTTTTTAAAAAATGGTCAGAGGACCATCACATGATCCACAGATGCAGAAGGTAACCTTGCACATGTTGCACTGAACAGAGCAAAACTGGATTCTCCCACCCTGGCTAAGATTTTATTGCTTCATCAGCATTTTCAGTCAGGGGAAAAGATATAAATGTTTGGGAGATTAGACATGAGAAAGGGCAAATGCCCATGAACGCCTACTGAAGAACCTCAGCAGTAGGGCATCTTAGCAAGCAACCCTTTGGCTCCCTTCTCCCCTCTTTTTCTCCTTTGGTTTTCTTCTTGTCTCAAGCACAACTTAATCCATTTCTCTCTTTCAGGAGCTACTTCCTGGACTAACTTAATGTTTAAATTTTTATGTTCTTCCCCACCCCCACTTCTAGATAAGGCTGAATGTTGTCCTCTCTCGTGGCACAGTTGTCAATAACCTTCTATAAACAATAATGTGTTTTTCTCTAATCAGTATGGTTTTCTTTTCCACTGGTGAGAAAGTTATTCCAGCCACAATTAACCCTTCACTGTAGCATCCTCATCAATTTCTAAAGGAGTAATGATTTCCCTTGGAATTTCAGAGCTTTTAAAGTAGAGTGCAGGTCAGTGTTCCCTCTAACAGGGATTCCCAGATAATGTTGACTACAGCTCCCAGAATCCCCAGCTGCAATGGCTTTTGCTTGGGGATTATGGGAGTTGTAGTCAACAACATCTGGGAATCCTTGTAACAGGGAACACTGGTGTAGGTGGTCATATAGGGAGGCATACGAGAATAGCAACGGCAGAGAAGGGATTATAGAAATAATAAGCATTTATCATTATTATTTACTCTCAAATACTGTTTAGCTCTGTCACAGATGCAAATATATCATAAGGTCATTTCCCCATTGTTTACACATGATACTTTGTTTACCATGTATTTAGTTAATCATGAACTGCTATCCATTCATTTAACTTAAATCCACGTATTAGTGATTGGAGTCTATGTACATTCCTTTTCGGGAAAAGCATCTAAACACTCTTTTGCTCACTGGGGCAATTAAGAGGACCTGACTTTCAGGAAACTAATATTACGGGTAGGGATGTGCCCGAAGACTCTTCAGCACCGGCGGGGATAGCTCTTTAAGGGCGGGGGAGAGTGTACTCACACACCCCCCGCTGAGTTTCCCCCACCGGCGCTCTGCAAATGTCAAGCCCCTCGGGACGGCAGCGTTCCTCCCTGCCGCCCCGTTCCCCCCGTCGACCGGAAGTGGCCGAAAGTTGCGACCGCGCATGCGCCCGTCGTGCGCGCAGGGCAGACGGGCGGGCACGCACGCACACAACGGGCGCACGCACGGTCGCAACTTCCGGCCACTTCCGGCCAACGGGGGGAACGGGGCCGCCCCGAGGGGCTTGGACTTTGAAGAGCGCTGGCGGGGGAAACGCAGTGGGGGGGTGAGTACACTCTCCCCCACCCTTAAAGAGCTACCCCTGCCGGTGCCGAAGCACCGAATCCCACCCCAGCGCCGAAATGTTTCGGAGGCCTTTACAATGGCCTCCAAAACGTTTCGGGCACATCCCTAATTATGGATATTTTTATACTACTTTTTAACAAAAGTTCCCATAGCAGTTTACATCAAGAAATATAAACATACAATCTAAAGAGAAACATAAGGTAGACACCAGCAACCACCACTGGAAGAATACTGTGCTGGGGCTGGATTGGGCCAGTTGCTCTCCCTCTGCTCAATACAGAGAATCACCACTTTTAAAAGGTGCCTCTTTGCTCAGTTAGCAGGACTGAGACAATGGTCTACTGCTTCACTTATTAAGTAATAAGTTTGTAATGGATTATCACTCTAAAAACATTAATTTATAAGACATGTACTACATACACATGAGGGGAAAACATTCACTGTACCCACACAGTTGTGTAATTATAATAGCCTTCGGTTATAAAGAATTGAGACTTAGAAGGGAGCATGGAAATATCAGCATGGATGTAGCTACGTTAATTCACAAAGAAAATTATTAGTTTGTCTTAAAGTGTTCAAGTGCAGCAGAAAATGGATCTTGTTTTATTTACTATGAATCCTATTAAACAACATTTGTTCAGTTACTATACAATACCTCTTGCATTTAAAAAAAAAAAATACAAGCAGGTTCAGGAGGAAAACACTTCTATTAAATGTCCCAAAAGGAAACTATACCACATTAACCTAGGGGTTCTACATTAACATACTGAAAACTGCTCTGCCATTTGGAAGCAATCATACCTCGATTTGCTGACAGACCTTCCTTTCCAAGTCAGAAATAATTTCACCATCTCCATTTTCAGCCATTTTCATCACCTGTAATCAGAGCAACATTTACCACTACTACAGATTTAAGTCATCAAGCCCACTTTTTAATCAGACATTGGTCCCACAAATGAACCATGGAATGTTATTCTAAAACTCTGACCACCATCCAATTACACATTTCAAATCACAGTTGCAGAATCATGCCTTGCAGTATCTATCAGTCTTCACTTAACACGCTAAACACACAATTTCTGCTTCAAATTCCCAACCAACCCATGCAATTTTGCCTTCTTGGCCATTAACTGTGAAACGTTTGCAATACATTTCCAGGCAGAATAAACCAGGGATTGGCTACTATGTGTACCCGACAAGGCCTTCCTAGATTCAAGGGATTTCAAAGGGACTCAGCTGTGCTGGATCACCGTTCCATTCCGGTGTGGGGTAAGCACACCGAGATGCTGGACACCGAGTCAGCCCAGTGGTGCACGTGGAGCACTCCTGCCCGCATCGACTGGCAGCAGCTCTCCAGGGTTTCAGAGAGAGGCCCTTTCCAGCCCCACCTGGAGCCACCAGGGAGTGAAGCTGGGACCATCCGCATGCAAAGCCGGTGCCCTGCCCCTGCCTCCAAGGTCCTAGCCCCAGCCGATCTCGCATCAGCAAAGAAGGAGGCCGCTTAGGCAGCAGTCTCGTGCTTGGCTAGTCGCCTGGCCGTCAGAGGCAAACTGGAATTAAAGCTCGGCGAGAAAGCAGCGCACACCTGTCCAGTCTTCCACGCCGCCAGCAGTCGCTGCCGTGACAAGGCGAGCAAACGGACTCACCCACACGCCACTCAGCCGGCGAGAACTGGTTGCTTTTTCCTCCCCCTAAGTCAGCGGCAGCAACGCAGCTCCTCGGGCTCTTCCCACGCTGCTAGAACGCGACTCGAGGAAGAAGATGAAGAGGAGGAGGAAAAGAAGCCGCGCAGAGCCCGGATGTCTCGCGAGCGCGAGGTTTCCACCAGTCACGTGTGCGCTGCTTTGATCTTATTTAGTCCGCAACTCTTTGCAACTTTTCACCCCACCCCCCCGCCCCGCATCAGTTGAGTTCATCAAAGAGAGCAGAGCAGGATGGTGCGAATCTGGAGCCGCTCTGTACTGGGGGAGGAGACTATAGAAAGCAGTTGAGAGAACAATTTAAGGCACGGGAGGAGACCCCTTTGCTTTTTGTTGTTGGCTACAAAAAGCAGTAAATCGAAGGTAACATAAGAACATTCCCTGCTGGATCAGGCCCCGCCCAAGGCACATCCCGTCTAGCATCCTGTTTCACACAGTGGCCCACCAGATGCCTAACCGAATCCTGCAAGCAGGAGATGAAGGCAGACCCTATTGTTGTTGTTGCTCCCCTGCAACTGGTATTCAGAGGCATTCTGCCTGAGCCTGGAAGTGGGCTCTAGCCATCAAGACTACTACTGCTATGGATATTTGTACAGGTGAAACTCGGAAAATTAGAATATCGTGCAAAAGTCCATTAATTTCAGTAATGCAAATTAAAAGGTGAAACTGATATATGAGACAGACACATTACATGCAAAGCGAGATAAGTCAAGCCTTAATTTGTTATAATTGTGATGATCATGGCGTACGGCTCATGAAAACCCCAAATCCACAATCTCAGAAAATTAGAATATTACATGGAACCAAGAAGACAAGAATTGAAGAATGGAACAGTATCGGACCTCTGAAAAGTATACAGTGTACTGTGCTTGATTGGCCAGCAAACTTGCCTGACCTGACCCCATAGAGAATCTATGGGGCATTGCCAAGAGAAGGATGAGAGACATGAGACCAAACAATGCAGAAGAGCTGAAGGCCGCTAATGAAGCATCCTGGTCTTCCATAATACCTCAGCAGTGCCACAGGCTGATAGCATCCATGCCACGCTGCATTGAGGCAGTAATTGCTGCAAAAGGGGCCCAAACCAAGTACTGAATACATATGCATGCTTATACTTTTCAGAGGTCCGATATTGTTCCATTCTTCAATCCTTGTCTTCTTGGTTCCATGTAATATTCTAATTTTCTGAGATTGTGGATTTGGGGTTTTCATGAGCTGTACGCCATGATCATCACAATCATAACAAATTAAGGCTTGACTTATCTCATTTTGCATGTAATGCGTCTGTCTCATATATCAGTTTCACCTTTTAATTTGCATTACTGAAATTAATGGACTTTTGCACGATATTCTAATTTTCCGAGTTTCACCTGTATTCTGCTCTCCAACCAAAGTTCTCCAAGCGATTTACATAGAAAGACAAACACCACATATATAAGATGGTCCCCTGTCCCCAAAGGGCTCACAATCTAAAAAGAAATATAAGGTAAACACCAGCGACAGCCACTGGAGGGGTGCTGGGGTTGGATAGGGCCAGTTGCTTTCCCCGTGCTAAATATAAGAGAATCACCACTTTAACAGGTGTCTCTTTGCTCATTTAGCAGGGACTAGTAGCCATTGATAGACCTGTCTTCCATGGATTTGTCCAAGCCCCTCTTAAACCATATGTCTCATAGCCATTACCACATCCTGTGGCAGATAATTCCATAGATTAATTATGTGCTGTGTGAAAAGGTACTGCCTTCTGTTGGTCCTAAAGTTCCTGGATAGTTTAGTCTCATCTGCAGATATGGGTGCTTTGCTGCCTACCCCAGCTTCTAGATTATTTATGAATAAGTTAAAAGTCACTGGTCCGGTACAGGTCCCTGAGGGACCTCACTTCTTACTCCCTTCCATTGTGAAAACTCTCCATTTATTCCTACTCTGTTTCCTGTTCTTCAACCAGTTACCAATCCATTCACAAACCTGTCCTCTTATCTCATTACTGCTAAGTTTGTTCAAGAGCCTTTGACAAGGAACTTTATTAAAACCTTTCTGAAAGTCCAGCTATACTACGTAAACAGGATCACCTTTATCTGCATGCCTGTTGACACTGTCAAAAACTCCCAAGAGATTGGTGAGGCAAGTCTTACCCTTGCAAAAGCTATGCTGGTTCTCCAGCGAGACCTGCCCAATATGTTTAACAATTTTGTCCTTAACTATGCTTTCCATCAATTTACCCAGCACAGATTTTAAGCTGACCAGCCTGAAATTTCCTGGATTCCTTTTTGAAACTCGGTATTACATTGGCTACTTTCCTGTCTTCTGGTACAGAGCCTGAATGCAGGACAAGTTATATATTTTTGCTAAGAGATCAACAGTTTCACATTTGAGTTTTTTAAGAACCCTTGTGTGGATACAATCTGGCGCTGGAGATTTGTTAACTTTTAATTTTTCAACATAGTTTAGCACATCATCTCTTGTCATCTCAATTGACTCAGTTTTTCAATCTCCATTCCCAAGAAGCTCAGTTCAGGCACAGGTACATGCTCAGTATCTTCTGCTGTGAAGACAGATGCAATGAATTCAGCTTCCCTGCAATCTCCATATCCTCCTTTATAATCACTTTCACTCCCTCATCATCTAATGGTCCAACCAACTCCTTGGCAGGTTTCCTGCTTCTGATGTATTTAAAGAAGTTTTTATTATTCCCCTTTGTGCTTTTAGCTGTGTGTTCCTTAAACTCTCTTTTCACTTATTGTTTCCTTGCATTTCCTTTGCCAGAGTTTATGTTCCTTTATGTTCTCTTCATTTGGGCAGGAGTTCCATTTTCAAAAAAGGAAGTCATCTTCCCTTTTATAATTTCTTTGATTTTACTTGTTAGCCATGCCGGCATTCTCCTGTGGTTCTTTTCCTTCTTTTTGGTATACATTCTGTCTGAGCTTCTGCTATGTTGGTTTTGAATAAACTCCATGCTTTTTGGAGCATTTTGACCCTCCTGACTTTCCCTTTCAGTTGCCAGTTCCCTCATTTTTTAGAAGTTTCATCTTCTGGAGTCAGGGGCGTAGCAAGGTTGGAGTGGGCCCAGAGACAAGATTTTAAAAGTAAATAAACCTTAAATGCATTTACATCAATTTCAGAGGATGAATACAACTGAAGGAAGCCCAGGCAGGTGCGCAGCTGGAGGAGTCAGTCATGTGACTAGCCTCTAGTGGGGCAAGGCAGTGGGCCCCCAGACAACTGTCTCCCCTTGCCCTAGTATAGTTACGCCCCTGTCTGGAGTCCAAAGTGGCCATGTTGGACTTCCTTGGCAATTTTCCACATGCATACATTCTAAGCTGGATTGCACTACAGTCACTGTTTCCTAATGGTTCCATGACACTGACTTCTTGCACCAGCTCCTGAGCACCACTCAGGATTAAGTCCAAGGTCGCCTTTTCTCTTGTCAGCTCCATGACCAAGGCATAGTCATTTAGTATATTTAGATAGTTGGCCTCTTTGTCCATAACCTGAATGTGAATTTACCCAGTCAATGTGAGGGAAATTGCTCCTGCAATCTCTATGTTGTTTTTGCGACAAAAAGCAGTTCATCAAAGGAAACCCTTATTGTTATGAGTGTTTTAAACAGAAATAGAAAACAGATTTTTAAAAAATACGAGTTTCCTTCAAAGAACAAGTATTATGTTTTTCTCTTCTTTGGCATATCATGTAACAGATCAACCAGAGCTTCCTCTTTTGGTTTAAAAAATAATTATTAGGCATGAAATCTTGTCTATTCTCCAAATGCTTCTAATTCTTCAAATTAAGAATAGCATTACAGTGGTCCCTCTACTTACGAAATTAATCCGTTCCGAATGCACATTTGTAAGTCGAAAAGTTCATAAGTCGAAAAGCGGTTTCCCATAGGAATGCATTGGGAACAGATTAATGCGTTCCGGAGCCTAGAAAAAAGACCCAGACCCCCAGTAAGGCTTGCAAACTGCACAGGAACATTTCTTTTCAAGAATAAACAGGCAGTAAACAGGCAGGCAAGTCAAGGAAACCGCATGTAAAATTCGTAAGTCGAGGAAACCCCATCTAAAAATTTGTAAGTCGAAAAAACCGCATCTAAAACCGGATCTAAAACTGCCGTTTGTAACTCGAAAAATACTTATGTCGAGTAGTTTGTAAGTCGAGGGACCACTGTATTTCCATCAGGAAGGTTGTTGATTTTTCTCCTGGTATATGCCTGGAAACATCACATACCTTCATTGTAAAATTCTCCCTAGTGGCCTGTCTGTACTCTGTTTCATTATTCATATGATACATGAAATTAATATAGCTGACCACTTTTCTTCCCATTTTATGGCAGACATCTTTGATCTCCTCGTATTATCCCTCAACGAAAAAAATTACTAGGACCACCATGCTGGCTTCCATGATTTCTTGGGGTGGGACCAAAATTCCTGCCAATCTCTTCTTCTCCCCTCAGACAGATATTGGAGATACTGCAGATCCCATAACTATTGCTGCTTTCACAGGCTCTCCAGATTCCACAGTAGTGGACATGAATTGCCACACAGATCTCCCTGAGATTTGCCTAGTAGAGGCAAAGGGCACATACCTTTTGTATACAGTCCAGTCCTCACCCAAATGTCATCAGAACTCTAGAGTAGCATGTCCCATCAAGGGGTTGTAAAAGATCAAGATGAGAATCATCTGAGGATTCCATTTCTAGTGCTATCACCTTAAAAGCAAACAAATTAAAGACTACCCGACCCTAAGATACCAAGCTACCAAGAATCTAGGTCTCCTTCTTGCCTAGATCAGAAATTTCTGACAGAGGAGGGAGAGTTATGAGAGTAGGATCATTTCAGGGGGGAAACTGCTAAGGCCGACTTTCCTCCAAATTACTTCCCGAAACTCCTGTCCAAGGTTGTGAAGAAACTTCAGCTAGATCTGAGGATAGTCAAAGTGATTAAGCTAGCAGAAATTGCCTCTATGTTCCTCACTGTCCCCCTCTGTGCCTTTTCCAGACACTTTTGATGACATTCTTTGTCAAGAGTGGCTGAAAGGCAAAGTATCACCATAATTTCTGTGACTAGCTGTGTTAGCCCTGCTTAGTAAGCAAAGAGACACCTTTCAAAGTGGTGATTCTCTTATATTGAGCAGGGGGAGAGCAACTGACCCTATCCAACGCCAGCACAGCATCCCTCCAGTGGCTGTTGCTGGTATCTACCATATGGTTCTTTTTAGATCGTGAGCCCTTTTGGACAGGAAGGGAACCATCTTGTTTATGTATTTATTTTCTATGTAAGCAACTTTGAAAATTTTGTTGTTGCATATAAATATTTGTAGTAGTAGCTTTACCTTCTTCCAGAGAAGGTCTTTTACATATACTTTCAGTATATGTAATATTGCTGCATCTCATGTTACTAGAATATTCAATCACTCCCGATGCAAAGCTGCAATAGAATTACCCACCTCAGAAGTGGCTGCCCATTGCATCTCTACTCGTCACTTCTTTGAGCTTGCTAAAACAGTGATTCATGAAAAGAAACACAGGACTGACTTCTCGGAAGGTAAATAATTCTTACATTTTCACACTTTCAAAGTACGCCATAAGGAATTGTCTCTCCCAAGTTGAATTTCAAGAAAGAAAGAAAAGGTGAACCACAGCAATTAAATGTCTGGAAACACAGATTTAGATACATGCATTTTACAAATTGCACTTGCAACAAAATATCTCTGTTGTAGCCTATCTGATAATCAGTTTTGTTATTTAGAAGTTTGTCCCAGTGGGGATCCTGTAGAGTGGGGGCGGCATCTGAAGGGCACAAGGAGATGTAAGGGGGGCGGAGAGTGAAATGGCATGGTTTCTTAAGAAAGTTCTTAATTAAACCTACAAATACATTTTGTGTTTACAAGGAAAGCAGATAAAATGTTAACAGTATATTCCTGGTGTGTATTTGTTGCTTGAGCCTGTGCCCAGACAGTGAAAGGTTAGGTACCTTTCCCCCTCAGAAGCAGAAGGGGTTGTAACTATATAGAGAAAATATTCTTCAAGCTAAGACATTTCCCTTTTTTGTTCAAGCCTGCCTTCCCCTCCACACAATTCGATTAGCGCCACCCACCTGGTTATCTGTTAACCACCCTCTGAGTCCATTAACATTCTGCTCCACTGAATTACATTGGGGCAATGGGGGGGGTACCCTCTTTTTTCCTTTCATATTTTTTGTGAAATCTATGTATCTGTGAGTTACCCTGAGTCTGCTGGTACCTCCCTCTCGCCTGCAGATGGTCTGAAATCAGGGGTTTTCAAATATCAATCCTCAGATGTTGTTGCACTACAACTCTCATCACCCCCAGTCACAACGGCCTTCAGCCCCTGTGGCTGGGGATGATGGGAGTTCTAGCCCAACATTATCTGGAAAACCAACTTTAAGAACCCCTAGTATATATCATGAGGGTGATGTTATGGCTGCAGTTCTATGCAGCCATAACTGGGAGTAAGATCAGTGGGACTTGGTTCTCCATAAACATGCAGAGAATCAGGAATCCACCACAATGGTGGATTCGATGTAACTTTTGCATCCTGATCTTCAAGGATGTTTGGAGGAGCCAAACTTGATTGCTCTCATATTACAAAAGAAAATTTGAGGAAAGTGGTTAATACTACTTCAGCATCGTGAACTAAACACATTTACAAGCCCCATTTTTTCCAGTGGAAATGTGCCAAAGATTAATTTGGAAAATGTATATCCTTACCAAATGTTTGGAGTTGTGTTTTTTGTTTTTTGTTTAACAAATAGCATATTCTTTATTCAAGATGTAGAAACAGGGCAAGACTGTACATTTACTGCAAAAAAACAAAAAACCAGAACTGGCACAAATATTGCCAAATGTGCAACACATTTATTCTAAATTAAACTGCCATTAAATAACAGCAATAGACGAGAACATAAAAACTACATCATTACATTCTAATTCATTTCCACTTTTATCAATACAAATTCTAAAGGTGCAGTTCTAACACTGAAATGAAAAGAGCAATGATTGACTGTAGATATTTACATTGGCATATCTGCTTGCAGTATTGTCATCATGATACTGCACTAGCAAATCTGTTGGCGACACCCTTTTTGGAGTATTTATGTACGAGTGCAGCATTTTATTGGAAATGAGAATGATTTAATCCTATAAAGTGCCTCAAGATATACTACAGAATACTGATTACCCCCTAAGATAGGCATTTGTTCAATCTAATCAGAGCCTGCAACAAACACTGAAAGCAGAAACCCAAAACAGCCTATAACACCTGATCATTTCATTACAGTTCAAAACACTTGCAAGAAAGCCCTATTGATTGCAAACCCACTTACTTCCAAAACATATACTTACAGTAGGACTGTACTTTAGTCAGTCCAATGCACTGTAAAGTGAACAGATGCTCAAAAGATCTTATCCTGCAATATCCTAGATGTCTAGGCTGGTGATATTGGATCAGAAAGGCACACGCTCAACCCTTCCACTATGACATTTTCACAAATACTAACTATAATCTGTGGGTATGTTCACAAGTTTGAGGTAATTAGGCATATCACTCAAGCAACCTCCCCTGATAATGTTCATGGCTGAAGCCTCTTTGAGCCCTGTGGGATCACTAGGTCTTGTAGATTTTAATGGAAAGAAACCACTCATAAAAATCTATAATAAATAAATCATATAAACAATTGTAGGTAATTAGCAACTCATATCACATACCTGTAGTATCTTAGCAAAAACTATTCTAGTTTTTGATACTTAAAGATGTCCTGTTCACTGCAGAGAAGTATGGTGCTGTGTGTTCATAAAGCCTTTTTAGTAAAGAAGGGGGTGGAAACCCTCTCACCAATACATTTTGAAATTGCATATTCTATATGTCAGATTACTTTATGCTTAGGATAAAATCCTTTTTAGTGGTGCTATATAGGCCAAATTGAGAATAGGTTTGAATATAATAAAAAACATCTAGTTATCTTCAGAGACCTAGGTCAGTTTGTTAAATCATAATAAAAAAAGTTATATATAAGTGTCAATTCAAAATACAAAAGTGTTTTATGAAATACAAACAGTATGTAAAAATATGGGGGGGAAAGTTAAATACCATTCCAATCTGATTTTTTTCCTGAAAAAGTTTATAGTGCATCAGGTGAGCAGCTACATGATGCACCCTGAGAGCAGTGACTTCTGCCCAATCAGAACCATGTGTATGTCAGTGCCTGACCTCCCATGGTCCTTCAGGTGTCTGTGCTGAATTGCCCACACCCATATTCTGTTTATATGCAACGGTGACCTGAGAGAATCGTACAAAATTTATATATTGTGTATATGTACACATGCTGTATTTATTAAACACAAGTTGTAGGTGGTATATTGGTCCAGCAGAAAAAAAATCCTGAACAGCATACCACCTTTATTAGGACCAATTTTCTAAAAGTCACAAACTAGTGACCCACCTATTGAGTTCATTGTAACTCTTCTTCAGGAGGGATGTTAAACAAAACAATAAAATCCCAGAGGCAGACAGAGAGAAAAACAGATGTTGCTGGCCTAGATGACAACCCCCAACCCCCAGTTTGTCATAGTCTTAAAATGGAATGGAGGAAAAGTTGCACAGATGTGCAGAGTAATCCTATGCATGTTTAGTCAGAAGTAAGTGTTCAGCAGGGATTACAAACAGGCAAGTGTGCACAGGATGACAGTCTTAGACCAGGGTTCTCAATCTTGGGTCCCCAGATGTTGCACTCCCATCATCCACAGCCACAACATCCGAGGACCAAAAGTTGAGAACTCCTGGGTTAGATCATAGTTGGTGCAAAAAAGGTATTCAGTTGTGCCAAAGCCTACCGAGGCAAAGAAGCAATGACCACTCTCCCTTTTAAAATATAAGTGCCAAGAATTATTCTGATCAGTTTTCTGCTAATCAGAACACACAGGGCCCTTCTAAGAGCAAAACCGAGCAAAACCTTCCTCTTATACATTGTATACACAGACACAGCCATGTGAACGCATAGCACTGGGAAGACTGCCCACGATTTCCCATTTGTTACATTCAGGGTCATATTTCTCAATATTCTGCAAATACGACCCTTTAGAAGAGGAATAGCCCCCAGTTATATAGATGCATCCATTCATGACAACTGCACCACACTCCATTCTCCTTTCCATCATATCAGCTTTCTGTTTCCATTCATCTTGCTCTGGATCATAGCAATCTGTGATTGTAGTCTGTCCACCCACAAGATAGAGTTTATTTTCTAACGCAATTGAACACAGTCCATATTCTGTAAAGGAGAACATAGAAACACTTAAACATTTAACGCCATTTGAAAACACAAAACACAGCAGGCCTGGCAGTTGAGGCCCATGATTCAAAACTACTGATATAGTTTGTCTATGATGGCTAATAACAATTCAAAAACTTCAGGAGTTTTTGAACTGTACTTTGGATTGCAAGGGTATTCGATATAGATTTTTCTAGACTGAGGCAAGGGAGATTAACTCATGAACTGTATATTTTAGTTTCCAGAAAAAGGAGTACATTTCTATGAACAGAAAGCTGTGTTTGACTCAGTTATTGCAATGTGGAGTTGCATCCTACTGTCAGATTTTGAAAATGCACGTTTCTCTCTTAGTTTGTCTATTTATATCCCTACTTATAGTCCATTTCTTTATTGGGTAGTTAAGATACTTGAGGCATTTTTTGTCTTCAGCTGACACCCTTTCCCCGAGTACTGTAATTCCTCAACCTCTTCTGTTCTAGAGCTGTTGTCGCATAGTCCAATTGACTTCAGCTGAGTAAGTGATTGAAGAAATGCCATGACTTAAAACACAATGTTCTAACAGCTGTCATCTTTTTCTGTATAGGTTGATCAAGGATAACTGCCTCCTCCCAGTAGTATCCAGGGGTTATAATGTAGCTCCATCCCCTCGCCTGCTGTCACGCCCTTCCATCCGCTGTTTTGGAAGGTAAATACACGAAGATCCCATTTAGGGAAGGGCTTTGCCCCTGTGCCTCTGGGGAGGTGGAAATTACTGAACACGTACTCTTGTCTTGCCCGTTTTGTAAAGATAGCCGGGAGAAGCTCATACTTCCTCTACTTTGCAACTACGCTGGCCATTCCAATCAAGTCTACAGTAAGATGCTGCTCTCAGATGAAAAGCAAACCTTCACATACAATGTCGCTAGGTTCTGTGCGGCAGCGTGCAAGATCCGTCGGACCTTGACTGCCAGCCCATAACCCATGGTTTAACTACTGACCAATTTATTCTAACATGTTCTTTTAAAATACTTTTACTATATTAGTTGCTTTTAACTTATAGTTAGATATGTACTTATATATTTAACTATGTTTTATCTCCTTTTTACTAGTCATCCCGTTAGAGTAGTATCTCCCTATAAACCAATTTTATATATAGATTGCACTAAATTGCTTATATGTTAGTAGTTTTATCAGATTTATTAGTCTTATCAGTTGTCTTCCCTTATTTTTAGCTATCCTGTTTTTACCCTTTAGCATATCCTATAGCTTATTTTAAATATTTTATACTTCTTAGACATTTTTATATTCACTGATAGTTGTATGTTGTATGACCATCAACCTATGATGGTCTCTGACCATAATTAAGCTGATTGATTGATTGATGTAGCTCCATCATAATGATGGATTATAACATAGCTCCATTGTAATAGTTATAGGTAGTCATGTCATCCACAAGACATACGATATCGTTTAAGGATGAATAAACTACTTGACTGCGATCACTTTTTATTAGTTAGCACAGATTTCTCTTCTATCAGAAATGTTCACCTCTTATAATCAGAAATGCCTTTTCAAAGAAGGTAGCCTTGCTCTGGTGCTGGAAGCAGGCCCAAGCCTGCAATAAGGCTAGGGAGGAGCAGCCAGAGGCAGTCCAATACATGTTGCTACCTGAGAGAAAGGACCATACAAGACCCCCCTGCATAGTACTGATGCAGGTAGGTGCCTCCTGTTGAGCAGGTGGTCCACCCTTGAAGAGCATCTGGAGCTACATTTGGTACAAGGGCTGCAGCCTGGCTGAACGGGTTGTAGGTTGGGAGTTCATCACCCCAAACCTGCAGGATCTGCATTGGTTACCTATTTGTTTCTAGGCCCAATTCAAAGTGCTTGTTTAAGTTTTTAAGGCCCTATTAGATGGTGTGGGACCTGGATACTCTAAGGAACACCTGCTCCCATATGTGCCACCCTGTTTGCTTTGCTCATCAGTGAAAGCCATGCTGTAAGTACCCATGCTGTCTATGGCAGGCATCTACTAGGAGTAAGGCCTTCTCAGTGGTAGCACCAAAATTGTGAAGTGTATTTCCATTAGAATCTCATTCAGCCCCTACATTGCACTCCTTCAGGTGCCAGCTTAAGACCAGACCTTGCTTACTGGCATACGAGGATGGCTAGGTTGTGCTGTATGGGAAAGTATAGGTTGTGCTGTATGTCAATCAAAAGGAGGCTGTTTGGTTATTATAAGCTGATTGACAGGCTTTTCTTCTGTCTTACTGCCTAATTTGTTTTCATTTAGGGTGTTTTTTTTAATATTCTGTGATCTTGATGGGTTTTTATCATTGTGTACATTTTAACTGCATATTTGTGTGCTATTAGCTGCCTTGGATTGGTGCCAAGAAAGGAGGGTTATCAGGGCCGGCCATCCATTAGGCAAACAAGACAGTCAGGACACCAAGTGGGGAGGGCGTCGATGGCCTGGGTCATGTGCCACTCACGTGGGCATGCACATGTATCTCCCATTGGAGGGAGCGGGAAGGCAACCGAATGGGCATTCCTAATCCCTGTTGCCTGCCTGCCCACTTGCTCTTCTTGGCACCTCCACCTGCTGCTCCTGCTTCTGGGCAGCTGGCCAGCCACGGCACATTATAATCACGTTTCTGCATCGCATGACAACATTATTACAATGCGCCACAGTTTCGACTGCCCAGAAACAGCTGGCAGCAGCACGAGTGGCAAACTGAGGCAGCAAGGAGAGCAAGTGGGCGGCTGGGCAGGTCATGGGGACCACCAGCCCAACAGAAGGCACTTGCCTGCATGGGCAAAGGGGGCAGGGTGGGGTGCCAAAGACAGGCTGTGCCTTGGGTGCCACCAATCTTTGGGCCAGCACTGTGCGATAAAACTTTATATAAATAAATGTTGAGGCATATGTGGCAGAGCTGGACCACTCTGCCCTGCATATACTGTATCACACAGGAAACAACTAGCATTTTCCTTTGCAGAGAAGACAGGGGTTTGTGCCACAACACCTAAAATGCTCAGTTATACTCAGGCAGGCTGATCCTATCACTTGAAATGAAACTTATCTTCTTAAAAGAGAAGTGCCTTTCGAGCCATATTAGTTACTAGTATGTTCAGAGGCTGTTTTTGGGGTGTCATCTGACAGCAAGTGGCTGATAGAGTGGACACCAAGCAAAGGTGTCACAGTCTATTTGGCTGCCATTGCCTTGAGCAGTACTAATATAACAGGCAGCCAAGTGCTAGGAAGGACTTAGACCACCTCCCCCCACCCCACCCCGCAACAAGCATTGAATTCTGAGGCTGATGGATGAATTTTCACAAACACTTTATAAAGTATCGCAACAGGTCATGAGCTTTTCACCCATGTGGGTATAAATCAATTTCAGAGGTTTTTTGATATAAGAAAAAAAGACAAGTTGCTGCTTCTAGTATGTTATTCACATTGCTAAGTAGTTTACCTGGATGCGGACTGGTGGTGATTACTCTCCATTCATTAATATCAGAGCGATAGCTTTGAACTTGGTCATAAGTGCAACTTCCCCGGTAACCATAGTGACCTCCAGTCACATAGATGACTTCATTCAAGACGCAAGCGGTGGCATTTCCAACCCCTATTTGGCAATACTGAATTTGTAAAAGGTTTTCAAAATTAAGCCGAATTCATAATTATTTCCACAAATAAATTCAAATCTCTCTCTCTCTCTCTCTCTCTCTCTCTCTCTCTCTCTCTCTCTCTCACACACACACACACACACACACACACACGCAGCATAACTAATATAAATAGCCTGGTAACCTCTGGGCTTGACTACTGTAATGCCCTCTACCTGGGGCTGCCTTTGTACGTAATCCGGAAACTACAATTGGTGCAGAATGCGGCAGCCAGACTGGTCTCTGAGATAACCTGAAGAGACCATATAACACCAACCTTAAAAAAACTACACTGGCTGCCAATATGCAGCTAATAAGTGCTAATTACTACCTATAAAACCGTTAATGGCTTGGGTCCAGGGTATGTAAGAAAGTGCCATCTTTGTCATAAACCCTCTTGCTTATTAAAATAATCTGGGGAGATCCAGTTACAGCTACCACTGGCTCATTTGGTGGCTACTCAGACTGGGCCTTCTCTGTGACTGTCCTGAGGCTCTGGAATGTACTCCCTGTTAAAACCAGAACTTCTCCATCTCTGGCTGTTTTTCAAAAGGCCCTTAAGATGCACCTGTTTTCTCAGGCTTTTAATACATTTAATTGGTTTTATATAATAAAATTGCTTTAATCATGCTATCCTCTTTTATATTTGCTGTATTTTAACTTATGTACACTGCCAAGGGATACAAATGTCAGGCAGTATAGAAATGGGAGGAGAGCTGGTCTTGTAGCAGCAAGATGAATTGTTCCCTTTGTTAAGCAGGTCCTGCCCTGGTTTGCATTTGAATGGGAGACTACATGTGAGCACTGTAAGATACTCCCCTTTAAGTTGGGGTTGCTCTAGGAAGAGCATCTAGGTTCCAAGTTCCTTCCCTGGCATCTCCAAGATAGGACTGCAAGAGAGACTCCTGTCTGTAACCTTGGAGAAATCACAACCAGTCTGTGTAGACAATACGGAGCTAGATGGACCAATGGTCTGACTCAGTATAAAACAGCTTATTTATTTATTGTTCAATTTTTATACCACCTTTCATAATGAAGCTCAAGGCAGTTTACAAAAGTTAAAATACAATAAGATTCTGTAAAAGTTACATTTAAAACCTTATATTAGTTAAACATTAAAACCATAAAACACTAAGAAACAATTAAAAAGAAACAGAAGCAAGAAAGCTGAGAAACCTGGCAGCCTTTAGGAGGTAAAAGCCTATATTAATAAAAAAGTATTTAGTTTTTTTAAAAGCAACCACAGCTGTCACAGAGTGAACATTCACTGGGAGAGCATTCCAGAGTCTGGGGGCAATGACAGAGAAGGCCCTGTCCCATGTACATGACAATCTAGCCTGTCTCAACGTCGGCACACAGAGGAAAGGCCCACCTGATGATGATCTTGTTGGGCAGGCAGAAACCCATGGAAGCAGGCAGTCCTTCAAGTATCCAGGGCCCAAACCAGTAAGGGTTTTAAAAGATCATAATCAGCACCTTCAATTGGATCTGGAAATAGATTAGCAACCAGTGCATCTCTTTCAGAATAGGTATAATATGCTCTGAGTGAGCAGTTCCAGAAAGAACACTGGCAGCTGCATGCTACACCAACTGAAGTTTCCAAATAATCTTCAATGGCAGCCCTACGTAGAGCACATTGCAGTAATCCAGCTGCAACATGACCAAGGCATGGGTAACCATGGTCAGATCTGCCTTCTTGAGAAAGGGCCACAACTGGCACACCAGCCAAAGCTGTACAAAGGCACCCTGGTCACCGCCTTCACCTGAGCATACAAAAGCAGAGCTGGGTCAAGAAACACTTCCAAGCTGCGCACATGCTCTTTCAAGTACAACCCCATCCAGAGCTGATTGAATCACCCTATCCTGAATAGCTTTCCTATTGACCAACAGCACCTGTCTTGTCTGGATTCAGCTTCAGTTTGCTAGCCCACATCCAACCCATCACCGCCTCCAGTTCAGTACATCTACTTCTTCCCTAGGATCTGATGTCAGAGAAAGGTAGAGCCGAGTGTCATCTGCATATTGATGACACTTCAGTCCAAACCTCTTGATGGAATCTCCCAGTGGTTTCATGTAGATGTTAAACACTATGGGGAACAATACTGAGCCTTGCGGGACCCCACAGGCCAGAGGCCAAGAGGTCAAGCAGAAGTACTCCAGCACCACCTTATAGAACCTCCCCCACCCCAAGAAAGGACCAGAACCAGTCCAATGCACCACCCCCAGTTCCTATACCTGAGAGATGCTCCAGAAGGATACCATGATCAATAATATCAAACACCGCTGAGAGATTCAGTAGAACCAACATGGATGCACTTCCCCTGTCTAGTTCCCATTGTAGGTCATCCACCAGGGTGACCAAGGCAGTTTCCGTCCCAAACTCAGGGCAAAAGCCAGATTGAAAAGGGTCTAGATAATCTCTATCATCCAAGACCCTTTGCAGCTACACAGACACACTCTATCACTTTGTTTATAAAAGGAATATTTGAACCAGGGGTAATTATCCAAGTTGATAGAATCAAGGGAGGGCTTTTTTAGTTATGGTCTTACCACCGCCTGCTTGAGGCTCAATGGCATCTTGCCCTCCCTTAGTGAAGCATTAATAATTGGCTCCAACCATCTACCTGTCCCTTCCCTGGCAGATTTTACTGTTAAAACTATACATTGTTTTAAAAAATAAATTCATAACATATATTGAAGACAGCCTGCCATATCAATGTACTGTAGAGTACATTTAGACAAACTTTTCTATTTCATGTTGAAACTTCTGTTCATTTGTCTAATATTTGCATTTGATTATACAGCTTGTTTTTCAGTGTCCAAAGAAACAAAGTAGGTATGCCAATATCTTTTGTTGACCAATGGTTAAAATATGCAAATTGGTAATCTTCATTTTACATATGTTAAGGCAGAAAATACAAATGCTGCAAGTAACTGAATGTTCTCTCCACCAGGTCTCTCCTGTTCTCAAGCACAAATATGGAATAACATTCCAAACATTTAGAGAAATGTGATAATTATTGAAAAGTCATGTTTTATTATTACATTATTTGTTTAATACAGTTTATTCATAATCATTATTATTATGAATGCACATAGAAGCATAGCTTAAGCAATGGATATTAGTGAGAGTTTTGAACATGAATTTCATATTAATACTAAAACATAACTTTTCAACATACTTTCTAATTTGTACATTAATTTTTTCAACTGACAATAATAGCATTACCAGTACTTGTTCAAGCCATTGCATCTTATGCATTTCATTGGAGGAATAGAAGATTATCATGTCATGATCTGACTGCCTTTTGAAGCCTGAACAAAATCACTGTACACAATAGGAAACAAAACTTAGTTTGTCATAATATATTGTTTCCTAACATTTTGAAGGACAAGTGAAAAACATTCATACCATAAGCATGCAATATGTCACTTACCTTTAATCATGTTTGCAATAGGGACCCACTTCTCTTTTAAAGGATCATAGAATTCTGCTTCTTCAGCTGGAGCCCCTTTTCTGTAACCTCCTAAGGCATAGATACAGCCCCCCAAGGTAACTGCACAGTGGTAGTACCTTGCATTAAGCATAGGGCATCCTTCAGTCCATTCATCAGCTTCACAGTTGTATATCCACATTATATCAAGAGCTTCTATGTTGTCGGTTCTGTAACCCCCTGTCACATAAATCTTGGGTCCCAAACTGGTGACTGCATAGCTTTCCCGCGCATGATCTGGCATATCTGCACCCTGGATCCAAGCACCAGTTATTGGATCCCATACATGCACCTCAGATAAAGGATGCCAATAATATCCTCCAATCACATACATAACAGCTGTAGATCTTGTCAAAACTGCTTTTGGCTTGGGGCTTAGGGCACTGTGTATTAGAGACCTGATCTTGTTTTCATTTAACCGACATTTCTTGTGTAAGCTTAGGGCTGACCTCAAATATAATTCATCTAAATCTGTTTTGAGACAACTCAGCAGGTCATAGATGTACTCTGCTCTGTTGTCCACATCATAGGCTACCCATTTAATAATGGGCTCTATTGCTGCTGCTTCTTTCCAAATGCCAAGATTCTTTCTGGAGAGAATAAACTGGAGTTTCTCATTGCTGATTTCCAGAAATTCTTCCTGTCTCCAGACGTCTTCAAATCTAGATAGCAGAATCCTTCTAGATTCCTTTTCTAGCTCTGCACAGACATGGTATTCTGCAAAGGAGTGCATCCCTAGGCAGTTGTCAATATCTAAGTGCCTCACCAGAAACTGCTCACAGGCTTTCTTTACCGAGGTAAACTGAAGAAGATCTGCAGCTTGAAGGAGGCTTTGAACATTTCTCTTTGTTATCTGGATTTCTGATGTGTATGTATAAATCACCAGCGATTCCAGTATCGTGGGACTGAGTCCAGAAAGTGTGATCTGGTTCTTCGACTTCTCTTTCATGTCAGAAGTGAACATGGCCTTGAAATAATTGCTGCAAGCAGCTAGTGCAGCTTTGTGACAATGAAAAATCACACCAGAAGCACACTGAAGAGTAATATCCGTGAATAAACCATCAAGGTAGAATGTTCTGAATGCATTCAAGAACCCCACAGGATGAGAAAGGTCTTTAAATGTATAGGTATATTCCTCCTGGCCAGTTAGTGCCATCCCTGCAACAAAATGTCAGAAAAGTTAAGGCAGTTAGGTTCATGCAGTCTGCTCCTATGAGGCTCACTGAGTTCAGTTACTCTTCTTCCCAGATAAGTGTGTCTGGGATGGCAGGCTCTCTTTTAAACCGTTTAATTTTTCAGGTAAAAGAATAACAATAACAAAATTAAACTGAAGTAAATACATCAAGCAGAGAAAGGCAAAGCCACAAATAAAAGTATATCCTTAAATGAGCAAGTTACTTAACAAGAGGGAAATAACCCTCTCCCTAACCCCTCCCCTTCTTGTGAGATCAAATCACAAGATCTTTGGTAGAACAGAGGAGGGGTTTACCATTGCCTCCTCCCACACAGTATGAGATGATGCCTTTCAGCATCTTCCTATATCACTGCTGCCCAATATAGTACCAGCGGGGATACGAACCGGCAAACTTCTGCTTGTTAGTCAAGCATTTCCCTGCTGTGCCACTTAAGGGTACTAGGCCTAAAATAAACCATATATTGTTTTAATGTAGTATTACATCACTTTTCAGCAAAAAGTTATGAACATGGTTTAAGCAGCAAAAGAGACAGAAAGTTGTTCCCTGTCCCAAATGGATTCGCTATTTTGAAAACTGCCAGCATAAGTAAACTGGCTTATTAGATGATCCCTAAGCAATAAAAACCATGCCATATTCTTGATAAAGGTTTGTACCTGCCTAAAGGAGGCAGTATACTGCCGATATAAGGCCTCTACTGAAGAGAGAATGTGCTTGAAGCAGGGTGGGGGGACCTTCCAAATATAATTAATTCCATGGAAACAACATCCTTAACAGGGGTGAATCTAGAATTGGGTGGATGTGTTCAAAGAACACTGCTGCCCAAGAAGAGTGCCCCTGGGAAGGCTAAGCTGTGCATCTCCTGGCACATACAGAAGTGCACCTAGGCAATTTTGAAGCCTGGACCTATGGGCCTTTCCTACCGGCCCACCACACCTTGCAGTTTGTTTACTGTGATGTTTACCCCCACTCCCACCACAAGATAAGCTGCAATTAGGAATGTGCCCAAACGTTCAAGCACTTTGAGGAAAATACAAAAGGGGACTTTAAGGAAAAGGAGAGCAGGTGCTTACCTGCTTTCTGCCACCCCTTCCAGCTTCCTGCTGGGGCAGTGTGGGACCCAAAGAAACCCTGTTGCTGACCAAGCAAATGGTGCCAGCACATGCACAGATGCCATGTGTGTGCTGACGGCACTATTTCTTACACCAGAACATGTTCAGGGAAAGCGGGGATTTTTTATTTATTTTTTAGAAGAAATTCTGAATAAGATACTTCCCACTGACCTGCATGTACCATATTTAGCATGACCAGTGCCAGTCATGCTGAATTGTGCTCTGTCTGCTGCAGTGGGCCCAGGCTGAGCCTGAGGGCCTCCCCAAATGTCCCACCAAGGGCCAGGATGGCCGCACTGCCAGCCCATGCCAGGTGGCAAGCATGCGACTCTGAGAGAAGCTGCAGCCCACTTGGTCTCCTGTTGTGCATGGCTGGGGTTGAAGGGCTGAGGGCCTGCCTGCAGCCAGCCCAAAGCCGCCTGCTCCTCAGTGCCAGTGGCTAAGGCAATGGGCCTGGGCTGGGCCTGGAGCAAGCGAGCCACTTCCCTGCACCTGTGCAGTGTGACATCATGAGCACATGACATAATGTGTTCGCAATGTTTTCGTTGCAGTGCATAGGCATGAGGAAGCAGCTTGCCTGCTCCAGGCCTGGCCAGGCCCAATGCTTTAGCTGGTGGTGCCGCTGAGGCAGGCAGTTGCAGGCTGGCTGCAGGCAGGCCCGCTTGGTCCTCACGGCCTCTCCAACCACACACAACAGGAGATCAGCCGGGATGGCCACAGCCACCCTCAGAGTCATGCGCTCGGCTGCACAGGCCAGTGGCGTGGCCACCCTCAACCTCCAGTGGAACATACCCCCCCCCCAGTGTTGAGAACCAGACTTCCACCCAGAAGTCCAGTCCAAAGGGTGCCTCTGGGTACCTTTGGGGGAGGGGCAGAGGGCAGGACCAAACCTTTCAAAAGCATGTCGCCATCTTGCCCACTGAACAGCTGATTTGCTGTTCAGTGGCTACCATGTGTCTTGAACTGAGGAGGGAGTGTTTTGCACTGAATGCTGCATGAATATTGGCTATTGGTGGTGGTGGTGGGGCATTCCTTTCCTACCTACCATTAAGAGAAGATGTTTACATGACATCCTCCAATCATCATCTTACCTGTTGGACACATACCCTAACCCAAAGTTACTTCTCTCTTCTTCCCCATTCCAGTTTGAGGGCTCAGAACATACCAAGGCGTGTCTCCTAAATTAATCAATTCAGTCCTTCTGTCTGCTGCATGTTTTTCTGAATATCAAGCACCCAAACTCTGTTGTTCCTTATCTACCCTTAATTTCAACTATGTCACAAGCTCAACGGGCGGAAGAAGGTGCGGGCAGGTGGGAGAAAATGGCAACAATGATGATGGGGAGGGCAGGTGGGAGGGGTTGGAAATGGCAGCAGGGAGAATTAGAAAGTGCCAGCCATGCTGTCTATTGGGGAGGGAAAGCAGACTGGGAGGGAAAGAAGGGACCGGGACTGAAGAGGGGGAATGGAGATGGGGAGGAGAGACAGGGAAAACTAGGGGCGCAGATGCTCTGCGCCGTATCAGCTAGTATATATTAAAGCAGTGTCACACCAATATATGATGTTTTAAGCGTTAGCTTCAGTACATTTCATTCTCCCTGGAAATTTCCCCATAATATTAATATTTCAATCCTGTACTCCAATTCAGTACTAGTGATGGGTTTTCTACAGGGTTTTCTGGTCCTTTGATCAGTGGAGTAAGACTCTTACTGGTCATTACTCAAGGACTCCCTATAGGGCAACAATATATTGCATCAATATATTGCACCCTGCTAACTTGGCAAAGAGGCACCTTTTACCGTGGTGATTCTCTTTATTTAGCAGGGGGAGAGTAACTGGCCCTGTCCACCCCCCAGCACAGTACTTCCAGTGACTGTTGCTAGTGTGTATCTTGTGTTTCTTTTAGATTGTGAGCCCTTTGGGAACAGGGATCCATCTTATTTATTTATTATTTCTCTATGTAAACCGCCCTGAGCCATTTTTGGAAGGGCGGTATAGAAATTGAATTATTATTATTATTATTATTATTATTATTATTATTATTATTATTAGAGCATTAGTCCATCCAACTCTGTATTGTTGACAATGAGTGACAGTATTATTATTTATTTGATTTGTATACTGCCCTTCCAAAATGGCTCAGGGAGGTTTACAATTAAAACAAACCACTAAAACAGTAAAGAGCTAAAACAAATTTTAAAACAACATAATTAATTTTAAAACATTTTAACAATTAAACAATTAGTGATTAAAAACCCCGAAATTGGGTTTTTAATTTTAAAATAAACCAGATATTAAAACCCCCAAAATTTAGGAAGCTGAGAACGTTTGGGCCAAAAGATGGGTTTTCAGGTGTTCTTTGAAAATTGCCAGAGATGGGGAGGATCGTATCTCAGCAGGGAGCGCATTCCACAATCTCAGGGCAGTGACCGAGAAGGCCCATCTCTATGTAGCCACCAAATGAGTTGGTGGTAACTGGAGACGGACCTCCTCAGATAACCTCAGTGGGTGGTGGGGCTCATAATGAAGAAGACGCTCTCTTAGATACCCAGGGCCTAAGCCATTTAGGGCTTTGTAACTAGCACTTTGTATTTTGTCTGGAAACCTATAGGCAGCCAGTGTAACTCCATCAGTAAAAGAGTAACATGATCTCTCTGAGATGACCCAGAGACCAATCTGGCTGCCGTGTTCTGAACCAACTGAAGTTTCCAGACTACATACAAAGGCAGCCCCACATATTATTATTATTTTTTGTTTACATAGTCAGACAGGTGTTATTGACTGGTTTGTTTTATCCAGACATCTAGTCCTTCCCAAGGACTTGGGATGACTGAATTTTATTATCAATGTTCTTGCTGTTATTATAGATATCGTCACAGAATATAGGCTGTTCCCAGTAAAGCTGCTTTTTGTAATTGGCTGATGGTGATTTCTGTGGCCCCTATGGTGTTGAGGTGCTCTTCAAGTTGTTTTGGAATTGCACCTAGGGTGCCAATTACCACTGGGATTATTTTGGTCTTTTTCTGCCACAGCCTTTCAATTTCAATTTGTAGTTGTTTGTATTTTGTGATTTTTTCTATTTCTTTTTCTTCTATTCTGCTATCCCCTGGTATTGCTATGTCAATTATTTTAACTTGTTTTTCTTTCTTCTCGACTATAGTTATATCTGGTGTATTGTGTGGCAGATGTTTGTCTGTTTGTAGTCGGAAGTCCCATAATATTTTTGCATCTTCATTTTCTATAACTTTTTCAGTTTTATGGTCCCACCAATGTTTGGCTACAGGTAGCTTGTGTTTTTTGCAGGTGTTCCAGTGTATCATCCCTGCTACCTTGTCATGCCTTTGTTTGTAGTCAGTCTGTGCTATCTTTTTACAACAGCTGATTAGGTGGTCCACTGTTTCATCTGCTTCTTTACAAAGGCTGCACTTGCTGTTTGTTGTTGATTTTTCTACTTTGGCTCTTATTGCATTTGTTTTTAGCAATAGCAATAGCAATAGCACTTACATTTATATACCGCTCTATAGCCGGAGCTCTCTAAGCGGTTTACAATGATTTAGCATATTGCCCCCTACATTCTGGGTACTCATTTTACCGACCTCGGAAGGATGGAAGGCTGAGTCAACCTTGAGCCCTTTGGTCAGGATCGAACTTGCAACCTTCTGGTTACAGGGCGGCAGTTTTACCACTGCGCCACCAGGGGCTCATTGTGGTTGGGGGCTCATGCGCCACCAGGGGCTCATGGTTCTTAGTGCCTGTTCTTGTGCAGCCAGTATTAAACCCTCTGTTTCTTTCTTCAAGTTGCCATTCTTAAGCCATTGCCAGGTCTTGGTGATGTATGATTTTCCAGTTATTTTGTACAAATATCGACCATGCAGGGGCTTATTTTTCCATTTTTCTGCTCGGTTCTTGACTTGTTCTTTCTTGTAGGCCTGCTTGGTTTCATTGGTGTTGAATAGTTTCTCGTTATTGACCATTTGAAGTGCATCTTCTTCACTGTCCTTGATATATTCTTCAGGGCCTCTTTTCTCCTCTACTGTTTGATGGACTTGCAGCATTCCTCTTCCACCTGAGCTGCGAGGGAGGTATAGCCTATCTACATCACCGCGAAGGTACAGAGCATGATTGATGGTCATTATTTTCCTGGTCTTACGATCTAGCGTCTCTAGCTCTGCCTGGGTCCAGTCTAATATTCCTGCAGTGTATCTGATAACAGGTATAGCCCAGGTGTTTATGGTGTTCCCACCATTGAGTTTGGACTTGAGGATTTTTCTAACTCTCCTGATGTATTCACTTCCAATTTTTCTTTTAACTTCAGTGTGTGCAATGTTATCAGCCTGGAGAATGCCCAAGTATCTGTAATGTTCTTTCTTTTGCAGGTTCTTGATGTTGCTTCCATTGGGCAGTTCTGTTCCTTCTGATTTTCTTATTTTCCCTCTGTTCATTATTAATGCAGCACACTTGTCTAGTCCAAACTCCATTGCTATATCGCTACTGAATATACGGACAGTGTTTAGCAGTGATTTGATTTCTGATTGGAACTTTCCATACAACTTCAGATCGTCCATGTACAGCAGATGGTTTATTTTACTTGATGTTTCAGATGTTTGGTATCAGAGGCCAATCAGCAGCTGGTCTTTTGTGCCTCTTGTGTTCGGACAATTTCCTTTCTGTTCAACTGGAAGCTGTTTGTTAGTTAATAAGTGCTGCATTACTTCATCTGCTATTATTCCAGTTAATAATTTGAACAGGGTTGGCAGGCATTTTATAGGTCTATAATTACTTGGAACTGCACCTTTTGCTGGGTCTTTCATTATGAGATGAGTTTTCCCAGTTGTTAGCCATTGTTCAATATCACCTCCTTGCAAAATGTGATTGAACTGTTTTGATAGTTGTTTATGAAGGCTTGTTAGGTGTTTAAGCCAAAAGCCATGCAGTCATCATTGCCTGGTGCAGTCCAATTTTTAATTTTCTTTGCTTTTTCACTTATTAATTCTGGTGTTATTATTAGATCTTGCATTTGTTGGTTACATTTTCCGACCTCTTTCACTCAGCCTGCTTTTTTATTATAATCTATTGGATTGTCCCATAATTTCCCCCAGAATTGCACTGTATCTTCTTTGTTTGGTGTTTCTATGTTTCTTGCAGTTTCTCCTTCTATTATTATTATTAATAATAATAATTCAATTTCTATACCACCCTTCCAAAAATGGCTGAAGGCGGTTTACACAGAGAAATAATAAATAAATCAGAATCAAGCTTTATTACTGTCAGAGACCAGCATAAAATTACACATTAAATGAAGGTAATACTGGAGAAAATTTACATGTTGATAGAGGTGATTGCAAATATGATGATAGCTGTTGTAAAAAGGCTAACATTTAAAATAATTACAATTTAAAAAGACAAGCTACTAAAAAGAAACAAGCTACTTAGAAACTAAAACCGCTAAACATACTTTTTCATAATAAAATGCACAGAAAAGATTGAAGGGGAATTTAAATAGTAGTAGTAATATAGCTGAAAATGATTTCAATAAATAAATAAAGATGGATCCCTGTCTCCAAAGAGCTCACAATCTAAAAAGAAACATAAGAGAGACACCAGCAATAGTCACTGGAAGTACTGTGCTGGGGGTGGATAGGGCCTACATAATGTGATTTTTACTTTTAACATGCTTCAGTTATTAACACCAACATCAGCACATGATAAAGACTTGTGCGCAGCCAGCAAAATTCTGCTCAGGAAATATTAGACTGAATTCTCAACCTTTCTTCCAGAACAGTTAGTATCATTTAGAAATTTTGCAAAAGCACAAATTGAAAGAGTGGCAGCTATAAAGGAAGTAGTTGAATTGCTAGTGATTTTCTATCATGATCTCTGCTGCAGTTTCCCTGAAGTCTGTGAGGTGTACATGTTCCTCCAGGTCATACCAGTGGCAGTGTCTTCAGCAGAGAGATTTTCCCCCAAATTGAAACATTTTTAAAACTATCCAAGAAGTATTATGTCGCAAGATGAACTTGCTCTGTTGTCCCCTGAAAAAGTGTGCTAGGAAGGTGGATATTCAAGAGATTATAAATATCTTTGCAGAAATAAAGGCTTGTTGTCATAGTTCTGGTACCATAGATGCAATTTTTACAGTTTTGGGGAGGACATGAAAATGGAAGTGGTGTTTCACCTGGATCAGTTACTGAGATTGTCTGTCACTGTCTGGAAGAGATCCTCTCTTCCACAGGTAGTGAAAGAAGCATCCTCATGGGAACTGTCTGTCTGCTAGTTTTGAGGATGGGAGAAAAAGTCTTTCCAACATTGTTAACTGCTATTTGGTATCTTATTCTATTCCACTCCATGCTTTGCCTCTTTCTGTTTTTATATTAAAAAAGGAAGAAGTGTTGCTTCTATTTTAAAAACTGGAGCAGTTTTAAAGGAAGAGTTCCTAATTTTGTTAAGTTGTATTTCTCTAATGAATACTGCTGTCAACTCTTTAATTCCTGTCAGCGACCCATAGCCTGGTTTATAATAAATCCTTAGGATATTGTATAATGTAGTCTGAGAACCTTTATCCTCTCTATTTATAAATTGTGTTTTGGCTTTCAACATGTTCTTACAGTTCTTTTGCAGCAAAGACACACAGAAGTCTTGCATGATCTTGCCCACTTGGTGGGCCTCCCAAGAGTACTGTAAGTCTGTGTCAGTCAGTGCTGCTGCCTGGATCTCCCAGGCAGTAGAAGTGACAGACTGCTTGCTGCCTATTACCCTGGGAGCAGGAGGGAAATGGAGAAAAAGCACCTTCAAAAAAATTTGGTGGCATCATATTTGCCAGCAAAAAAAGAAGGTTTGTTGGGTTTTTTTGCTAAGTTCAATGCTTGCACATGGGCCTCTTCAGAACTTGCTATGCAACTGATCCTTAGTCCTTCTGACTTAAAGTCTGTATTTACAGTGTAGTGATACATCTTCTAATTCAGGATTGCAGTCCTGAAGCCTCATGCCGTTTTACTCAGAAGCAAGTCCCACTGAGTTCAAAGGGCCTTGCTCCTAGCTAAGTGTGAATAAGATCACAGACTTAATATTTTTGTCAGAATACACCAGGCATCTTCCAGACTCAGTCATGAGTATTTCCCTTTGAAATCAATATTAAAATATTTTGACTGGATGCATATATTCCTAGGTCAAGGAAGGATCAGAGTTAAGGTATTAAAAGCCATTCACAGGCATAACAACTCACCATTCCATCTCACACAGATTAACCCAGACTATGGTATGCCAGGAACACAGCAATCATCTGGGTTCTGCAGCACACTATATGTGCACCTAGTGCACTGTCTTATACCAAATCAAACCACTAGCCCATTAGATCAGTATTGTCCACCTTGACTGGTAGCAGTTACCCAGGATTTCAGACAGGGATCTTTCCTAGACTCAAGCGGAGATACTAGGGATGACTAACCCATCATATCAATTTCAATAGTGCTTTATTGTAATTAACTTAGTCTGGATCCAAGCTACCCATAATTTGAAAGGTGATATATCTCCTAGTGTAAAGAAGGTCCAAATATGTGTAGTTTCATGGTTAGAAATTCAGTTATAGGAAGAAAAACATCTCTGTGTTGCTTATTTAAATTATTATTTTTTCATTGCCAAAATATTCTATTTGCTTAAACTGCATAAAAACTATTTTAATCATTGCACTTCAATTCTTCCTTCAGGGACCATAAAATGATAAATTCCAGTTGCCTTTTCAGACATTGACAAGGCTGGGATTATTACTGAATTTAATAACCATATGTCTTAAGTATCATATGTTCTCAGACCACTCTCCGAGTAACATCTCTCTCTTACATGAAAAATATTTATTTAAATATAAATACAGCTACAAGGAGAAAGAGAAAGGAATCTCACCACCAGGGGTGATATAAGTAACTTAATTAACCTAACAATTTTTCGATTTGAGGCATCTTATAATCAATCAAACACACAGGGGATTTGAAAAAGGCACTGTATAAAATGTATTAATCCAATCACAAACATCAAATACACTACTCCACAATCTTTTACTCAGCGTTGATGCCCTGGATGCGGAACAAAGAATGTGTAGCATTTACTATTCATTTCTGAGTTGTAGTTTGTGAACAAAGCAGTACCATGGACAGGTCAGCGTGGATACAGCGTGAAGAGCAAACAAGCAGACACTTGCCAAGTGGTGGTGGCCTTTGTTCTGGGGCGCTCTCCTGAGAGGTTACATTCTGGAACAACGAAACGCCTGAAGAAACAGAGCCTGGGCTGGGAGCCTTTTAAAAGCCCGCCCAGGAGACGAAGTATGGAGCTCTGCCCTCCCGCCGCCTGGCCATCGCCAGGTGTAGCAGCAGCAACCCCGAGACAACACCAGCCCCGCCCCAGGGACAGACAACGCGGCCGCCGCCGCCAACCAGCCCTCCTCCTCCTCCTCACTCGCGACCTCCGTCCCCAGAGGCGGCAGCTGCTGCAGCAGAGCCCTCCAGGTCGCTAAAGACCCACCTGTTCTCCCCGGATACGCGGCCAGGTAGGCGCCAGACCCGGGCGGCGGCTGGACCAACGAGGGAAGAAGGCGGCGGCGGGCCAGCTTTTAAACACGAAAACAAAGGAAGGTGGGTGGTCCTTAGCCCCGCAAGGCAAGGGCGGCGAGGAAAAAAGCCGCCCCCCTCTGCCCCACAGATGGTTGTCACCGGCTGGGATTGGGCGTGGGGCATTGTGGGGACGCCTTCCCGCTCGGCGACGGCAGCTGCTGCTGTTGCTCGGTGTGTGGAGCCAGCCCGCTCTCTTCTCAGGCTGGCGGCGGTGGCGGCGTCGTGTCCCACCCTCTCTGGCCTGGGTCGTGCCTGGGGAATCGGAGCGGCAGGAGGGAGCTCGCTCCCTGACAGGCAAGGAGCAGGAGAGCCCCTTTCACCTCCTCCTCTCCTCCTCCTGCCCTGCCTTCTTCCTCCCCAGGCCGGCCAGCGGGCGGCTCAGCAATCCTGGTTCTCCCGCTCCCTCCCTCCATCAGCCCGGCGGCGGCTGCTGCTACCTTGCCTCTCTCAGGACCGAGCCGAGGCCACCCACCAAGCCGGCGGGAGAGAGTTCAGGTTCAAGCGCCCGCAAGAGCAGGTGACAAACTTACTTGGCCTGCCGCCTTGCTGCGCGCCGCTCGGCGTGGTTGGTCGCCTCTTGCGGCTTAGCCGGGCAGCCGGATCCAATGGCAAAGCGTCTTCCTTCCCTCTTCAGCCAAAGCGGGGGAAGGAGGAGGCACGAACCAGAGCAGACCCGCGGCTACTGGCGGCGGCAGCAGCAAGCCCTCTCTGCCTTCCTCGGGCAGCTCCCCCTTGACCATCTTTGGGAAGGAGAAAAAATAGAGGCTTGTTGTTTGCTTGTCAGCTGTAAGCGATTGAGAGAGCAGATGGGACGGCTGGGCTGGGCGGCACCACCTCCTGTTTTGGTGTCCCAGCGGGCTGCTCGCCGTCCCGCTCTGCTCCCAAGAAGGTCATCGCCAGCTACGGGCTGCTGAGCCCTCGCCCCCCCCCCCCCCACCCCCGCCCCGCGCCTAAAGGAAGCTCGCGCCTGCTCCCGGGAGAGCGGCGTCTGCCTCAGAAGGACGCTCTTTCTACTTTCCAGGCTGGCTGGGGTTTGTTAGACGCTTGCTGACGGCGCTGGACAGCACACCTGAACTTTTCCTTTTCCCTGCAGGAGTAAGCCAAAAAACAACAACAAACAAACAAAAGCGGGAGGGGGGACGCAGGGATTCTTATGGGGGTCATCTGCTCAGCAGAGATTGTTCTTGCTTCCTGTGACAGTTGGCAGTACTACTACCAGAGCTGTCAATCATCTTTTGAAGCCTAAGGGCCCGCCCTCCAGGTGGGATTCCTGAGGGAGGGGCGGGGCTTCAGAATGGAGCGGAGAGTGGCAGTTAAACTGTCTGTCGGGCAGCTCTCGGAGGGAGAGAGAGGGCTTGGATGAGCCAGTGGGACAGGGATGGTTAGGGCCAGGATCTGGTCTCTGGGTCGGATATTGGGAGGCAGGTAGTAAGTTGTAGGCACAATCAGCAGCAGTGAACACCTCTAGTTAGCAAGCATGACTTTTATGTATGAATGCTGGGTGTGTATGGTATATACACTGATCTTCAACCTGGGTGGTTGTTTCCAGTCAAAGGGGCTGGGAGTCAGGGAACGGTTGTTGTATCCAACACAGGCACCTCAGTAACTTAGAAGCCTGGCCTCGGTTAAAGTACTGAGTTTGAAACATTGTTCAAGAAACCATTACAAACGTAAAGCCCTGCTTTGGCAGAAGCAAGACTTTAAGCTACTTGTACATCAATAAACTTGACTTTGTTTTCTTTTAAAGTTCACTCAGTGTCCTGTGAGTTATACTTCTCCCCACGCAGCCCTCAGCTATACTATTAAGGGGTTGTCTGGTCATAACATCTAAGCCTGAAGAGTTTGGTGGTGGCAGCGGAAGCTTGATAAAGGGAGGAAGAGATAAGAACATCATTCTCAGTAAATTTGGTCCATAAAGTTATTAACTTCTCCAGTTTTGGGAACAGACCTCTCTCATTAGAGAGAGGTGAGCACAGCATGGCTCCCCACACTTCTATAATGTGAAATGTCAGAATCAGGGCTGTCCTTAGAGAGTCCTGGCGGGGTGTGGGGCCCCGGGCAAATTAAGTGTGGGGGGCCCCTTCCAATTAATTCTAGTGGTTAAAAGAGTGGGGCCCGGGGTGGTCGCCCTGCCCTAAGGATGGCCAAGGTTAGGATTCAAGCCTGACTAAAAGTCTCATTAAATCCATCACTCATTCCCAGCCACACTGAAATCTGGTCGAGAGACATTCTACATATAGTCAATGAACTCACTCAACTTTATAACTTTGTTTTCCATGGTTAAGTGCTGCTGAGGAGCCTGGCCTAGCCATTTTCTTTATTTCAGTTAATCTCAGCAGGTGTGGTGAAGTGGTTTGAGTGTTGGACCAGGACTGGGGGAAACTGAGTTAAAATCCCCGTTCAGCCATGAAACTCACTGGGTGACTTTGGACCAGTTGCATGTCTCTCAGCTTAACCTACCTCACAGGGTTGTTGTGATTAATACACAGTGATGGATCATAGTGATTCTGGTAAAAACCCCACATGTCTGATATGCAAAGTACTGTAACTCATGTTACAGTGTTATGTTTCTCTTATTTTACCATTTGTTTGGGGGCACAGCTGATAAGAAAGGCTTGTCACTAACAGAAGTAGGTTTGCCAAAATCTTCAAAGCACAGCTCAAAGACACCCAATTTGTATAAGACCACAAGCAGCACTTGACATTGCTTAAGCTTAAGAGAATAAACTCCATATTGTATTGTCACTTGACTGGCTAAAGGTCTGTTAAGTTGTTGGGAGGGGTGGAAACAGAGAGTTCCCACCTGTCACAAGGTGGTGGTGGTGGGTCCCCTCTAGGACCAGAAGCTGGCAGCGTTGTTCAAGACAATTACAGACACAGCTAAAGTACAATACCAAAAATTTTATTAAAGGAAATCAAGGACAAGGAGTAAGTGGGCATTCTCACATGACAGGTGTACATGCGAGTCAACCCACAAGTCATCACACTGGTTTTCTAAAGTTTAACACTTTTCACTAATAAACCAAAGTAAATTCATGTATATAACTAATCATGAGACTCTTTGATGTTAGCAATGGAGTTTAGATTCTCTAGTGTGAATGCACACGAAGGTTGGAGAACCAGACCAGAGGATATGCCTCAGGCTCCCGAGGAAGGTGGGTACCGGACCAGAAGAAGGTTCAGGGCTGGTTATCTGGTGCTCCAGGAAGGGCTTTTTAACATATCCTAAGAGGGGATATAGCTCACCTTAAGTGGCACAGCAGACAAATGCTTGACTAACAAGCAGCAGAAGGTTGCTGGTTCGAATCCCTGAGATCGGCCACAAGTAATACCTTGGTGATCCCGGGCCCTAGGGATATTAAACTGCAATCAATGAGAGCCAGGGCCTTCTCAGTGGTGGAACGGTCTCCCGGATAATATCAGAGCTCTCCATGATCTGTTGGCTTTCTGTAAGGCATGTAAGACTGAAATGTTCCGTCGGGTGTTCGGTCGCTGAGATAGCTGGTCATAGAGTGATCTTGTAATCCATGGTTACAATGTCGTGTGGAATAAGTACTGTATGGGGTTGAGGTTATGACGTTATGTAAGATGTATTTTATAGAATTGTGTTGCTGTGTATGTTACTGCTTGTAAGCTGCCCTGAGTCCTATGGGAGTAGGGCGACCTATAAATCTAACTAACTAAATACTATATCAAGCAGCAGCGATATAGGAAGATGCTTAAAGGCATCTCATACTGCACAGAAGATGGCAATGGTAAACCCCTCCTGTATTAGGAAGGACTGGGGATGAATTCTACGTTTGGGGCTGATCAAGCCCGGCTGGGCCAGATGGTATGGTGGATGCAAATCAGCCGGTGAGGGGAACTCTGGCACAAGACACCTGTGGGTTGAAGCGGTCCCTGGCTCACCAGGTCACTGTGAACAGCAGAACTGAGCATGGGGATGCATTATAGAGGACCCAGACTTGTAGAAGGGGAGCTTAAGTTCTTGGTTCACAGCAGTTCACAACAAATTCATAGAGGACAAATCTATTGAGAGTTACTAAGTCTGATGGCTATAGGTCACCCCCAGCCTTTGAGTCAAGATGCCTCTAAATACCAGTTGCAAGGTGTAGGGAGCTTCACTGCAGCCGAAAGACAAAGTCCTCCCACAGCTCCCCCGCCCCCTAGGTTTTATTATTGTGCGTGCTTTGTGTGCTTGCACCCCAAGCCATGCACCCTGCATTTGACATTAGACACAAGGGAGTGGGGCCAATGCCAAGAACAGGGCCCGTCAGCCCAGGCATAGCTTCCCTTCCCCAGTCAGAGGTTCATGGAATCACTGACAGGGAGCTCCTCGAGAAGACAGGGAAAGGAGCTCCCTGTCACTGATTCCACAAACCGCTGATTGCGGAAGGGAAGCTCTGCCGGGGCTGATGTGCCCAATTCTATGCATTAGCCCCACCCCCTTGTGTCCGACATCAGATGCAGGGGCGGGGCCAATAACTGGGAGAGGTCTGTTGGGACCCTCTCCCATCCCTCCCGTCAGCGTTTAAATGAAATGCTGGCTGGAATTTTCCTCTCAGCACAGCCAGCATTTAAATGAAATACTGGCTTGAGAGGAGAGGGGCGTGCCTCATGCTCCCAGCTGGCGAGCACTTCGGCTGGGTGTAGAAAGGGAGCAAGGGGGCACCATGGCAGAGGAGGAGCCTTGACAGCTCCCCCAGACGCTGGCAACCGGGGAACAATCGTTCCCCCTTACTTCATAGTTCTTACGCCTCTGGCAGAGGAGCAACAGCAAGACTGGGGGCATGCCCTCACCTCTTGCCTGTGGACTTCCCAGAGGCATCTGGTGGGCCACTATGTGAAACAGGATACTGGACTAGATGGACCTTGGGTCTGATCTAGCAGGGCTGTTCTTATGTTTAGTCGCTGGGACCAAGACAGATGTTACTGAGGGACAATTCCTGGGGCGTAGATGAAGCTTTCCAATTGGGGATGGGTGGTAAAAGTCCTCTAGCCTGCATGCCTCTATGGCCAGGCACTCTCATGAGAGAGTGGTCTGCTCCGAAGCAGGATCCATATTTGTCGCATAAGAAAAATCTCTTTGTAATGAAATCCTGCTCTGGATGGATGTTTCTGCTCATGAGGTTTGGCTAAGACTGAGCATGTGTTCACCCCAGGGGAAGGGGCTAGGCCCCACTTCCCAGACCTGCCGGTGCAGAAAATAGAAAATTTCTCTAACACCGAAAACCAAAGGGGGAAATCCTAAATTACCTTAACCTATTCCTAGCAGTCTAATTCTATTCATCCATACAGAACTACTCATACACAGGATAGGGAACGGGGTATAGAGGGAGGAAAATAATAAATATCTCCAGAGACCTGGGGAGGACTGGGCAATGCATCTCCTGACATATCTGCTGAAGAGGAGGGCTGGTGCAGCATCCTGAACCTGGGGTCTGGACCAGAGATGCCTAATGCAGCCGCCTTAAATAGGGTCAGAACCATGTGGCTGGGAAATTCCAGGGACCCCAGGCCCTTGAGGGGCTGGGACAGAGATAAAGTTGAGGTAGGGAATATGTTAATGTGCCAATCTTGTCACAAGGAAGATGATGGGTTTTTCCTGCCAGGACAGTCACCCATATGGATTGAAAGGGTGGGCTTCTGTTTGTCTAGGGGCCGAATGATCCAGGGTGAAGGGGTGGTTCAAACCAGTGAATGAGTCAATGCGTTTCTGAGATATGCAGGAAGGAATGCAATCAAACATGTTCTGTTAATTGAAACAGGCAAAGGGACTTCAGATTCATCCATCTCAGGAGGCTAAGGAGATCTTGGCCCATAAAGTCGACCTTGAGCATCAGCATGACTCTGCAAACACACGAGACCCATTTCCAGGATTCTTATATACGTTAGTTTTTTGATCCTTCCTTTTGCCAGCATGTTCACACATCTTTCCTGGACACAAGAATGCAGGTCCTCCATGCCAGCACCACATGTACGGGTACAAGGGTGTGTGTGTTAAAGGTGGACACTGCCTGTAACACACCCATTGTTGAGGGCCATTTCCATAGACACGGGATAACACGGGACAAGCTTATTTCTCCAAGTCTGTCACATACCCCCTATATCAACACAACCCTCTAAGGAGATAAACTCTTCCCACCTCTGTCTCTCCCTTGTACTATCCAACAGAACTAGGATACTGCAAGATAGAGGGAATGGATAAGGAATTGTTTTAATTCTTTTACAAGCATTGAGCACACAAATTTCCAAGAGCATCCTTGAAACAATGTCTCTCATATCAGATCTGTTTACAAAAACATTTACATTAAAAAGACAAAGTACTCAAAAGTGTGCTTGCTTAATAAAATATTTAATTGTATTCTTTATATAAGCATAGATCCTTAAATACAAAACTGCATAAATTAAATTTATATCTTTGTTAATTTAACCAATATACAGCTCCAAAAGTTGCAATAGGCACATTGTTATTTTGTCTGACTACAATCAAGCTAAAGGTAGATCTCCAAGCAAATCCATTGCTTACTGTACTGAGCCCTTTAGCCTCAATATCTGAATATTAGCAGACTGGTAAATAAACTCTTCAAAGGGAAGATTGCCATAAAATTACCAGGATCTGGAAGCCAGCTAGCAGCTTTCCAGATTATGCTCTTCCCCTCCCCTATCCCCACTTTCAAACATATATGCGCTTTCCAGTAACTGGAAACCAGTTTACCTAAGTATTTCCACACATTAAGCAAAACATTTAAACACAATCACCTTTCACAATAGAGTAAAAAGGTCAACACAATACTGTTCATCAATATATGTCCTATTTCAAAGCCTTCATTTCAGACAACACCTGCATAATACTAATAAAATGCAATGGAAAAATGGAATACACAGTCCTGGATGATAACCTCAAAAGGTATTGGAAAAGATGGACAAATGTGACACCTCAGTAACAGAAGATTATATTAATAGGCATCAAAATTGGTTTGGTGGCATTACCATATTATATACAGGACAATCATTTTACCAAAATCCTGACTTGAGTTTTAAGCCTGCAGCTCTATACATACTTACTCCCTTGTACATTCCATTGAAATTAGGGTCAAACTACATTATTATGAATCAATCATTAAAAGGTGGACTTAAAACTGGAAGTGGGTATTTTTTGTGTTTGTTTAAATAAAAAGCAGTTGGTGGGAGGATGATCCAAACCAGTACTGTGGTTCTTGGTTTTAAAATTTCCCCACTGTGCCATTTTCCTGCCACAAATCCAAAATGGCTATTTGCAAAAAATAGCTATTTTAGGAGCAAACCATAGCTTTGGGAGAAGCAATTTTCTGAACCCACACTCCTGGCTGCTTTTTGTCAGGAGATATTTCTGGTTCTAACTCACCTCTTAGTGCTGGATTCATCATTAACACATTGTTTGGCCCTCAGCTGACTGATTAACAAGTGAAAATGGATAGGAATGGACTGCACACATTTCAAGGATTCTACTACCTCCTGACAAGGAGTGTAATATCCTCTAATTGCATTATCCCTTTCAATTTCCTTGCAGTACATCTGCAGGTAAAACAGATACAGTAGGATAAGTAAAGTCAGAGAACATAATACAACCTTCAGGTACTATATATGCATCCATTGCTGATAATAAAGCATGTAAGTAACACCTTTCATTCTGAGGTCAGATTGAATTATGGTAGTTATTTATTAAGTAACAAATGACCATGTATTGTTAAGCAGGAGGAGAAAGGGCAGCTCTCATGTTGTGTTGAGATGTGCAATAAATCTTACTTATCACAAAATTAGCCACAGTCCCTAGGCTGATTTCTCAACACAGGCAACTGCCCCTCAATAAACAATATTAGAATCTACAGAAATGCCTAGCTGTTACTCACCTATAGTGGGGATCTTTAAAGTCAGCAGCAGCTAAGGTATGAAGGTACAAAGGGTGTCAGGTGGGGAAGACTGACAAGTGCTAAAATGAAAGCTACACTATTAACAATACGTGAGCCCAAGGGCCAGATTGCACAATTACACCATGCTACATGGACAGAAATTACTGCTGAAAGTGGAATGGGGTACCATGGTGGAACTTTGGCTTTAGTTCATGCCACATTTCTGTTATCTATCAATGGCTTTCTCTCTTCTCAGGGGCAACATTTTCAACCCTATAACAGAATGTTCTGCTATTTTAGAAAACAAGTAGCAATTGCTCATATGTCTTCGGCCTGTCAATATTTAGAAGAAAATTATTTTCATATATCACAAAACAGATAAGTTTTCTGATGTGATAAAGATGTTGCATGACAACTATTTTCAGCAACGACAATGGCATCTGCTTCAACTGGTCATAGTTGAGCAGGCATACCTCCCACCCCCAACACTGACTTTGCACAAGGGAAGACAATGAACCAAAGTGGTGTAAACAAAGTGTTCTTTTTCTAACATTCATGAAGAAATAGCCCTAGCATGAGAAGATCAAGATACCAGCACCAATGTACTATTTTCATTGGTATTAATTAGAACTATCCTTTTATAAGTAATTCTAAATAGGTCTGTATCTCAGAACCAGAAGACCAGGCAACAACTGATGCCTCCACGGGAACAAGATCCTGAGACAACTGAGCAATCATTTTCTGTAACATATACCCATGTCTTGGCATAACAACATCATCCTTTTTAAGATACATTACGGGGCACAGATCATTCGCACCATCACCTATATATAAAATCTGTGAGTATTTAACCCTCTGCTTTAAATGGTTTTCTAAGAATTCTTCTAAGACTTTTCTCTTGCAGAGATTTATGGGGCACTTTGCACAATTGTGAGCATGAAAATTCTGTACAGTAAGATAACCACAGTCATCAAAACATGCAGGATTTGTAAACACTTCATCAAATACTTGACATACATTAGCAGCTCTTAAAATCCAATCAATAAATATTGTGTTGGAGTCAGATATAATTATACAGTCAAAACAGCCTTTGTGTTTGCTAATAAAATCAAAGAGATCTTTCATTCCCTCAGTGAAAGGGATTTTTGTCATGGATCTTTTCATCTCTTCTTCTCTTATTCCATTGTCCCCCAGGTATCTGAACACTCTGCCCATATACTCTGTCCAACGTCCTTTTTGGTAGGAGTTTCTTATTTCATCAGGAAGCTTTGAGTCAGGTGCACATTTCACAATCCAGGTATCACTGTTTTCATCTACTATTGTATAGTCAAAATCAAAAACCAGCAGAAACTTCATAGCTGTCAGATAAATGTAAGCCTGGAAATAAGAGAGAATCATTTTGCTTAAGTGCTCTATTACTATATAAATAATGATACTGTACAGTTTGGACATGTTTTCCCCCAGAAAAAGTTATTTACAGATTTGAATATGTATATATGATTTCACTATGTTTTCGAAAGTAGAGAGAAACCAGAAAATACTGGCATTTACAATTTCCCAAAATATATTATCCAAATGGGATATACAAATATTCACCACATTTGTCTTCTCCCCCTACTAACAAATGGCCATGTGTTATTCTTGGTTTCTTCCTTTAATACTGGCTGCAGAATATATTTTAGTACTGCACAAAGGTGAAATGATTATGGATTGACATATTACACGATGCATGCATCTGCATGACAGATTGGAAATTAACATGCAAAGCTGCTCTTAAAACAAAGATATAAATATAGAACATTTGATTATGTTTTCAAGATCTATTACGTTACCTTGCAAAAGGGAGTAAATCTTTCCAATATAACACAAGTGCAGATTTAAAAGAAGGAAAGGATCTATCAACAGAACACTACACTGATAGTCACTGGTTGATGCTCAGAGGTTCAAAGTCTGAATTCACTGGAGGGTGTCAGATTAAAAGTGGGGAATATGTCTCAGTTTTGTCTCAATATGCATATAATGGTGCTTTATAAATACTGCATGTAAAGAGTTGAGAAAATACTTGTTGTTAAGTTCTTTCTCTAAGGTGTTCAAGATTCATACATGATTCTGCACTCCCACTCAAATGTATCACAACAACCTTGTGAGATGGACTAGGCATTCTCTTGTAGCCTAGCTAGCCTAAGGTCCAGTGAGCTTCATGACTGAGTGGAGATTTGAACCCAGGCCTCCCCAATCCTAATCTGACATTAAAAGTATGAGACCAAATTCTTTCTTACTTTAGACAAAAAAACATAATCAAATGACACTCACTGCAACAATGCTGAACTGATTTATTTATTTATTTAAAATATTTATACCCCACCAGTGCACTACTGCTCGGGGCGGTTCTTAAATTAAACAGGAAAAGAAGAAAAAAGTTGTCAGATTAAAAATCACTATCATTAGGTTCAAATTAAAACTGAAAATTATAAAAAGCTAAAGATGCTAAAGAACCTACCAGATATAACAAAAATAATAATAATGGAGCATTAAAAAGCCTCCTTAAAGAAAAGGGAATATTGGTGATGCTTCAATAGTCTTGAGAAGATTGTAATCTTCTCAGTTGTAATCTAATTGTAATCTTAAACATATTTTCCAGAAAATAAGTCCTGTTGAAATCAGTGGTTGGCATGCAGACTAACAAAGCACTTGCACAGTGAACAACATTGTGCTAATGCCAGAAGATTGCATAGCTGTACAAAGTCAAAGAAATGCTCAAAATTGCACTCTTGCCCAAATGTTCCCTGTAAAACATTTGAGGCATGCCACAGGTTGTGCATCTTGTTACACAAGTGAAACATGTTTGTGCTACTGCAACGCTAGTCTGGAATATGAGCTGCGGACTTGGCACAACGCATTTGTCATTTACGGATTTGGAACTACGTTATCTGGGTGTAAGTCACTGAGATTTACCTTTGAGTAAACATGCTTAGAATCTGGCTATTCATTAGAACAAAACAGTTATAAAGAACTGCCTTAGAGACTGCATACAACACAAAAGCAGGGAGTTTAATTGAACCGGAACCCCAAAACCAGAGAGTTTATAAAGAATTCCCCACCCCCAGTGGGGTCTCAATCTCAAAGTTGACTTGAACCTGAAACAGCCTGCTAAATACCAGAAGTGATATTCTGCATGAAATGTATCTAAACCTGTTCAAAACTGATCCAAAGCATCTTAAGTGGTTACTGAACTGAACACCCGACAACCCTGAATCGAATCCAAATTGTATTGTTTTGATTCCCAAGTCAAAAGGAGAGCAAGAAATATATTGTGTGTTCAAGCAAAAATAATGGCTTGTACAGACAATCATTCAAAGTCAACCAACCTTAAACTTTTAATTGCTTTTGCATGTTTTAAGGGTTTAGCTTTATTTCAAATGTCATTTGTCACCTTCCATGAAGTAAGGTGAGCTGACCGCCTCAAGGCAGAGATTACTGTGGTACCAGCAAAGTGGCAAGATGCCCTTCTGCCCCCTATCTTTAAAAAAAAAATGGAGTGGGGGAGGGAGAAGAGTGTGCACAAGGAGGCTGTGGGCCACCGCTGTCTGTTATGGAATACACATCCTTAAGCCATCTACATTCTTTGATGCAAAAACCACTTACATTTCAGGATACCCGTTTCAACTTGTAACAACTCAGGCTTCTTGTTTAGGTGGCAACACCAGAATGTCCTGAAGAAAGATTGAACAATCTGGTGAGTTCAGCTCCCCATAGCTGCAACTGACCTGACCCCAACCCCAACCCTATCCGAGAACCACCTTGCTTGGACAGGAGAGTGAAGATGGAAGATTTTGATGTAAAATCTGAGCCATTCTGGAAGGGCGGTATAGAAATTGGAGAAGGGAACATACGCGCACACACACACACACGTATATATAGTGCCTGTCAGATACAGATGAGAGAGCACATATTTAAGCCATTGCTTAGGCTGCGACTAGCATGAAAGCCACTTTCTACAAACAAAGGGCCTGAATTGAATCCCACTGAGCTGGACACTCCCCCGCCCCCACCCCGGACGCCCACTCGAGGGCGTTTTCTTTTGGGGGCGTCTCAGGGGAAAAACAAAGCGCAGTGACAGTCGTCACCACCACAGCTCTTTCGCATTCGAAGATGATACTAGAGACACAGCCTTGCAAGAGGAAACCACGGGGGAATTTTGCAACGTGTGAACGCTCTCTGTGGGCAGAGAGCGGCAACTCGCATTAAAGGGGAATCAAGCAGCACAAACAGCAACAACGGCAGAAGCCGCAGTAGAAGCCAGGGCTCTATGGTGTTGCGTCGAGGTGGGCAAGGCCAGAGCACCTGGCGAACAACCCGTCGCTGCTAGCAGCTCCCGCACCCGCTGGGCTCGCATGGCCAAGCTATGGTGGGCCAAGCGGCCTCTCTTAGCCGCGAGCCAAAGCCCCAGCGCGAGCGCCACCCTGAGAGGGGAGGGGCAACCTCCCGTCGGAGAGTGGGTGGTGGGGAGGGGGAGGTCAGACTCGCGCGAAGGAAAGGAAAAGGAAGATTCGATTTCCGCGGCCGACCGGACTGACCTGCAACGGCTTCTTCCAGCCGGGTCACGTGAGCGCCCAAACAGCTCTCGCGCCGCCCGTCCCGTCCACAGAGCGTCGCGTGACTTCCACCCGCAGCTTTCCTCCCGGTTGCCTGGCAACCGCCGTACGCTACAGTGGATCTCTCTACACAGAAGAGGCTCCGGCTCGTGCAGGAGCGCAGGACGTCTGCGGGCTGCTGCTTCTTTCCGCGTCTTTCTCCCCCCCTCCGCCGCCCCCCCAGGAGCCATGGGGGCGGTAGTCCGCCCAGCAGTGAGATTCGGGAGGCGCAAAGGACAGAGTCGTCAGTCCACGAGTGAGTGTGTCACCGGGGCTGGGGAGGGCAGTGCCAAACGAGTGAGGAAGAACATGGCTGGGCATGGATATATCGGCTATTCTTGCTCAGCTCAATGCACCCTTCCTGCATTGGCCACCCACGTTAGTAACTGACCACTTGTTTGAGCTACGCACCATCTCCGCTCTTGCTTCTCGATCAGTTGCCGTTGACTTCTTCCCAACTACAAGCGGCCAAGTATCATAACCTGAAGCTTTTGTCGTGTGTGTCTGTACGAGACGGGGGAATGGGGGGAGTAGGAGAAGGCTCTAGCTACAAAGAAAAGAAAAGCACCTAGAGCATCTTCAGTATAGAAAGTATAGCACCTTCAGTATTGACAGATTTATTGTGTGACATTTATTATTCCTCAGAAGCATCAAGTGTTATCCACGTGTTGTCGATTCACGGGCAAAGAGGGGGGAAATGGTAAACTGTGAGGTCAAAATGGCAATTCCAAGGATAACGGAATCAGGCACGTTGCCACTTTTCCCACCATTTTAAAAATTTATTTATTGTTAAATTTATATACCGCCTTTCATTAAAACAATCTCAAGGCGGTTTACAGCAAAATTTAGGAACAAGATTGTTAAAAAGACACAATTAAAATATTAAGCTAAAAATATAAAACAAATCTGATTAAAAATTTAAAACAAAAGCATAAAAGTAATACAGAGTACAAAGAGCAGCAGCAGAGACAATCAAATAAGAGCCTGGGCAAAAAGCCAAGATTTTACACTTTCTAAAAGCTGTGATGGAGACCGAGGAGCGAGTAGCAGAGCATTCCGGACTCTGGGGGCAGCAACAGAGAAGGCCCTGTCCCGCATGCACGACAACCAAGCCTCCCTCATTGTCGGCACCCGGAGCAGAGCCCCCTCAGATGACCTCGTCAAGTGGGCAGGAACCCTTGGGAGCAGTCGGTCCCTCAGGTATCCTGGGCCCAAACCGTTAAGGGCTTTATAGGTCAAAACCAGCACCTTGAATTGGACTCGGAAACAAACTGGTAGCCAGTGCAGCTCTTTCAAAATGGGTGTGATGTGCTCCCACCGGGCAGCTCCAGATAAAACCCTAGCTGCCGCATTTTGCACTAGCTGCAGTTTCCAGATATTCTTCAAGGGCAGCCCCACGTAGAGCGCGTTACAGTAATCCAGCCATGATGTGACTAAGGCATGGGTAACTGTGGCCACCTCTTCCTTCTTGACCTGAGCTTCCAATAGCAGAGCCGGGTCCAGTAATATCCCCAAGCTGTGTACTTGCTCTTTCATGGGGAGTGCAACCCCATCCTGAACCAGTAAAATCTCCTCATCCCGATTGGCTCTCCTACTGACCAACATTACCTCCATCTTGTCCAGATTCAATTTCAGTTTATTAGCCCACATCCAACCCATCACGGCCTCCAGCCCCCGATTCAGGACATCCACCACCTCCCTAGGATCAGGTGACAAGGAGAGAGTCATCTGATATATTTCTGACAACTCAGTCCAAGTCCCCAGATGACCTCTCCCAGCGGTTTCATGTAGATGTTAAACGGTATGGAGGACAAGACCGAACCCTGCGGGACCCCACAGGCCAACACAGTCCATGGCCAACGACCATGGAGCCCAGCAGTAGTTCTCCAGAACCACCTTCTGGATCCTCCCTCAAGAAAGGACCAGAACCACTGCAATGCAGTACCTCCAGTTCCCATACCCAAGAGGTGGCCCAGAAGGATACCATGGTGGATGGTAGAACCAACAGGGAGGCACTCCCCCTGTCTAGTTTCCGGCATAGGTCATCCACTAGAGCGACCAAGGCAGTCTCAGTCCCATATCCGGGGCGGAAGCCAGATTGAAAAGGATCCTGGAACATGCAAAATAGGTGGTAATGGAACTAGAACTTTTGGACATTGTTTCTAATTCTGTTATTGACATATTTTGCACATTTCAGACACTATAATATTTAAGGGGTTTGTAAAAATATGGCCTTATAGCAGGAGATGTTCTCTTGCCCATGGGTATATATAATATTAACTTGAAAATTTGCTTATGGTTACAGTTATTGAAAAAGTGGTACCATGCCTCATTTTGTTACCCTTGGAATTGCAAATGTCTATGAACTGCCAGAGGTACAGTGTAATATTTCTGGACAAAGCTCAAGTATATAAAAAATAAGGCCAGTGACCATTCTCAACAGCAGTAATTGGTGGTAACACATGGAGTAATCCCATGCGTTCAGAAGTCCTACTGTGGTCAACAGAGCTTACTTCCAGGTAAGTGTGCATAGGATTGCACCACAATCTTGGTAGCTTTACTATACTTGTTTAAATGTTGTAGTAGGACCTTTCCTCATGTTCATAAAAACTGATCGTTCTTTCTTTGTGTATACTCTAAACTTTGGTCATCCCTGCTTTTTATTATGAATCTTTAGGGCAGAAGGGAGTCTTAAACATTCCTTACTTCTGCGTGGATCTTGTGCCCAATGGTTTCTAACTCCATTCTAGGTATGGGTTTGGTGCCTCTTCACAAAGTCTTATCTTCATGTCAGGCTTTAATTTTCTTCACATAACCAGCCCATTAACTTTCTGAAAATATTCTTGATATCGTTGATATTGCTCTGTGAAAAATCCATATATAGACTAAAGCTATGTACTTGTATAATTTGGCAGAACTGAAATCTCAACTGAGTTAGGGTTTTCTGATCCACAAGGAGTTATAACTAGAGGAATTTTTGTTTTAAATGTAGCAAGTAATGGCTTAAGTGAAGATGAAATTGTGGAGGGAATATTTCTTCCGGTGGGAGTAGATCTTCACCAGATAACGATAGTGCCCAAGGTAGAATGGGAAAGGATTCAAGACAGCCTCGATGCCAGAGCTAAAGAAGCAGCACGAGCTCGTGCTGAACGGAAAGAACGGAAAGATTTGCACTTAAAGTCTCAAGCACTTGTGAAGAATTGGACCAATACTATTGCGGTAAGAAAAATGTATGCAGTTCAGTCCCTGTAGCGCATTTCTCAAATGTCTGGAGAAGTTTATATCTTTTCTCTTGCTATGTAGTAGGCCAAAGACTTTGTCAGTCAAAAGAGTGGTTATATGCACATAGTGTTAGGATGTCCCGAATTGAGACTCCCTGTACACCCCCTTGGCACCCCTACAGATGTGCACAGTTTGACTTGGCCTGTCTCTAGGAGGGTCCAGGAAGAAAAACTCTGGGTTAACATCAGTTTCCTCATGCCTCCAAGTTCTTTCAAACCTTTACGGTCAACAAGCCAAAATTCCTAAAGTTAACACTGTACTGCAGAGAAAATGCCATCTTCCTGCCTGGCTATTCCAAAACCCATTCTTTCATTTTTCTCCACTAAATATCACCCTGTTAACCATTAACCCAGAGGGACACTGATTTAGTGCATTTTTACCCTATAAATTTAGCCAACCAAAAGCCGCCCCCCCCCCACACACACTGCAAACTGCACAGCCTCTGGGATTCATCCCAGAGGTTTTGGCCCTCTGCTCCTTCATCTGCACACCACACCTTTCCCACTGGAGTAGAAACCCAGACTCTTCTTCCCACATGTCAGTACTGAGATAGAAAGAAATGGAGCTGAAAAGAAAGTTTATTATTTTTTTTATTAATTTACATAAAGATTGTTTAAGGTGGCACTTGTTACTCATTCGCTTCCATTATTAATCTGAGCAGATTTCTTTGCATTGCAGGGTATGTCACAGGCAAAACTGAAAGCCAAAAAAATACGCCAAGAGAGGGAAGAGAAAGAAAAAAGACTGATTGACCTGGAAGAAGTAAAGTACCAAGCACAGAAGCGAAAAGAGCTCATAGAAGAAGCCCAAAACAAATTGTATCACCAAAATGAAAGAGTGAAAGGATTCCATGTAATATAGATGACTTTTAAAAAAAAATTATTTTAATGTTCTGGCATGTTCGAATGTAGAAGTCTATTAATGTTGCAATTGTATTTTGCAGAGAGCCTTCTTACTTACTGAAGTCTTGAAAGAAAGAGATGCTCAGATTGAATTTAAAAAGAAAAACCAAAACCTGTACCAGAATATGGATGATAAAATAGAACATGAGCGTCAACAAGCTATATTAAAGGAGGAAGAAAAAGTTAAAGAACAGCATAGGAAGCGACTGCAACTTAACCAGGATCAACTGGAGCAGTAAATATGATTAGAATAGCTTTTTAAAAATGTATTTAAAACATTTCTGTGCCTCCCTTCAGCTTAACAAAACAGCTCATTATAGTCATAACAAGTTCTAGTAAGAACTAATCGGCCTACTTTTATTTATTTATTCGATTTCTATATCGCCCTTCCAAAAATGGCTCAGGGTGGTTTACACAGAGAAATAACAAATAAATAAGATAGACCCCTGTCCCCAAAGGGCTCACAATTAAAAAGAAACATAAGATAGACACCAGCAACAGTCACTGGAGGTACTGTGCTGGGGGTGGATAGGACCAGTTACTCTCCCCCTGCTAAATAAAGAGAATCACTACGCTAAAAGGTGCCTCTAAGCCAAGTTAGCAGGGGTTTTCTTTCTCTATCCCTACAACTGGTCTAAATTTGTTTCAAATCAGTTAGGTGGTCCACAAGTTAGACCTCTTGCACCTCAAACGTCCACCATCTTGGATCAGGGTGGATGACATCATCACAGACTACACCATTGGGGCATCCCTATGTGCCCTACAGCTGTAGCAAAATTTGATTCTAATAGGTTAGGCGGTTCACAGGTTTGCCCACTTCCACCTCAAACATTTGTGTGTCTTCCATCTTGAATTGGGGTGGATGACATCATCACAAACTACGCCATTTAGGTATCCTTGTGTGTCACTCACTACAACTGTACCTAATTTGGTTCAAATCAGTTAGATAGTCCACAATATAGCCCACTTACACCTCAAACATTCATGTTTCCGCCATCTTGGATTGGGGTGTATGACATCATCACGAACTACGCTATTTGGTCTTCCCTATGTGTCCCTACAGGTGTAGCAAATTTGGTTCCAATCAGTTAGGCAGTTCACAAGTTAGCCCAATTGCACCTCGAATGTTTATGCGTCTGCCATCTTGAATTGGAGGGGATGACATCACCACAAACTATGCCATTGAGGTGTCCCTATGTGTCCCTACAACTGTACCCGATTTGGTTCATATTGGTTCAGGCATTGAGTAGTTGATGGTTGGGGACACACACACATGGACACACGGAATGCTGGGTAATCTCATAAGCCTGCTGGAAAGCAGGCCAAAAATATTGGGTAAAAAGCAAACAATGTAAAACACAAGAAAATTCAAGCAGAGTGATTAACACCAGCAGTATTAGGAAAAATTAACCAGACAAAACTAGTTTAGGTGGCAACTTGAAAAGCCTGGGAAAGAAAAAGGTCTTTGGTGCTGAAAGGACATCAGGTTTGCTGCCAGGGAGGCTTCCTTGGGGAGGGTGTTCTACATGTAGGGTAACCCAGCTAAAAAGGCCTTCTCTCGGGTCATCACCCACCTCACTTTAGAGGCATTGGAACTCAGAGAAGACTCGGATGATAACCTTAGGTTTGTGCAGAAGAAGGCAGTGCTTCAGTTACCCAAGTTCCAAGCTGGTTTTTAATCTTCTTAGTAAAGCATTTTTAGCATACTTTCCAGTGGGCTTATGAGATCACCCAGCATTCCATGAGTGTGTCCGTCTATCTGTCCCACCCCCTGCATCATCAACTTTGCAGTGCCGGGACTTATTTGAACCAAATTTGTTACAGCTGTAGGGACCTATAGGGACACCTCAAGGGTATAGTTTGTGATGATGTAATCCACCCTGATTCAAGATGGCAGACGTGTACATGTCTGAAGTGCAAGTAGGCTAACTTGTGGACTGTCTAACCAATTTGAACCAAATTTGGTTCAAGTTGTAGTGGGTGACACCTAGGGACACCTCGATGGTGTAGTTTGTAATGATGTCATCCACCCTGATTCAAGATGGCAGATGCATGAATGTCTGTGGTGCAACTGGGCTAATTTGTGAGTGGCCTAACCCATTTGAACCAAATTTGCTACAGGTGTAGGGACACATAGGGACACCCCAAGGACATAGTTTGTAATTATATCATCCACCCTGATTCAAGTTGGTAGACAGGTGAATGTTTGAGATTCAAGTGGGAACACCTTTCTGGACCAAATTTGGTAGTTTTAAGGATATACATATGGACACCTCATAGTTTTTGATGACATAATCCACCCCAATTCAAGATAGCAGATGTATGAATGTTTGAAGTGCATGTGGGCTAACCTGTGAACTGCGTAGCAGATTTGGACCACATTTTTTCCAGTTGCAGGGGTAGTGAAAAGAAATTAGTTAGATTAGTTCTTACTAGAACTTGTTTTGTTTGATAAAAAAACATTTTTCAATAAATCAATAATATCAGGATTCACCTGTTTTAGTAGTTGGGGGCAAGGAAGAAACCCTAATAGATTGTTCATTGAAGTCTTTGAAAACAACATCATCTTGTTTGTCACTCTTTTTTCTAAGATCTAAACCACCTAGTTTTAATTTTAAACTTGCTTGTGGGAGCACCTTTCACGAAACACCTTGGGATTTAACTGTCTGGAAATGTGTATTTCAGGGCACATATAATGCCAGAAAATCAGACACACCAAAAAGTTTACAGTGTGCTTGGTTTTGACAACTGTTGTTTTAATGCTAGAGACTAATGAATACAAAATAGATCAGGTGATATACTTCATTGGTTCACATTCAGAATAGGCAGATGCAGGGAGTATCATCTCTCCTCCTTTCCACAAAGATGTTTGCTCCAATTTCCAGTCACCCTTGGACTGCAGAAAGGAGAGAAAGGATACTCTGCCACTGGCCAGAAGAATAAGGGCCATGAGGAGGTTGCAGCCCACGCCTCCACCCCCGGAAGAAACATTATGATAAGGGAAGACCAGCCTTGTCTCAGCCACAGAGAACAAGCAGCTGTAGGAAGCCTGCTTCCCTCCTCCCTCCCAGAAAGAACTCTGCTCCAACTGCCAGTTAACCGGGGACAGCAAATCCCAGAGGAAGGGCACTCTGGCTTCTGCCACCAGCCAAGGGTGTTTAGGTACTTTTTAAAAAGTTGTAATTTTTTGTAGGCCAGTTTGGAGAGCATTCAATTGGAAAAGTGGTACAAGTCTTTAAAATAAATGAAAACAATCCCACTGAAGTATGATCAGCAAAGCAACAAATATCTGTTCCAGTCTTCTTGAGCACTGACTATGGTGTATGAATTCTGATCCACTCCCCATCTTCAGTTCAAAACTTGCAGAAGCTTTAGAAATTGCTAGTGCTTGCTCACTTACCACATTTGTCCTTTTGCATGTCTTTTAGAATAAAAGAACATGAACATTTAGAAGAACTGGCCAAACTAGCAAACATAAAAGAAGGGCAAGAGATTCAGGCATTGACCAGGCTATATCATTTGGAAATGCAGGAAAAAGAGCACGAGGAATATAAGAAGAAGCTTGAGCGTAAACGGGCACATCAGGTATGTAGGTGTGTACAATTCGGGTTTTCGGTGATTCGGTTCGGGATCCGAACCGAATCACCCCCGTTCTGTTCTGTGCCCGAATCTGGGCTACCCGAATCACCCTTGATTCAGTTCGGATTCGGATTAAATCCGAATCCGAATCAATTCGGGTAATAAAAACGGGTCCCAGGGGCAAAATAGTGGGGTGGGGTGGTAGTGTCCAATGGTTGGAGGCTACCACCCTAATTTCAGGGGAATTGGGCAAAGGGCTGATTTGGGGGGAATTTTTGGAGTTTTAGTGTTTTGGGGGCAGATCGGGGGCATAGCGTGGGATCTGGGCAAAAAGAGTGGGATGGGGTGGTAGTGCCTAATGGGTGGAGGCTACCACCCAAATTTCAGAGTGATTGGGCAGAGGGCTGATTTTTGGGGAATTGTTGAAGTTTACGCGTCTTTAAGGTTTTTCCCCATAGAGAAGCATTGAGGTGTCAGCAAATGTATAGCTTCATGTGGGGGGCAAAGGGGTGGCCTAGAGCAGTGTGGGGTTGGTGGTAGTGCCAGGTAGGGTCAAGGAAGCTACCTGATTTTTTTCAAAGGATTTGGGCAGAGGGCTGATTTGGGGGGAATTGTTAAAGTTTACGTGTCTTTACGGTTTTTCCTCATAGGGTATACATGGAGCTTTCAGCAGCCCCATAACTGCACTTGGGGGGTGCTGGGGTGGCTCAGAGCGAGTGGTAGTGTAGTGCACATAGGGTGCCAACCACCCCCATGGGTTTCTAAACCCATGGGGTACAGGGTTCTGTTGTTTCTGAGGTATTCTGAGTGTGGATTCTATGATAGCTAATGAGATTTTCAATGAAACACCATGAATCCACTCTAATTAGCTATCGTAGAATCCACACTCAGAATACCTCAGAAACAACAGAACCCTGGAAGGCCAGGCCAAACAGATAGGTTTTGAGGGCTCTCCTGAAGGCCAATAAGGAATTCAGATTACGGATTTCTGCCCAGAGTGCATTCCACAGCTCAGGAGTGGCTACAGAGAAGGCCTGCCTCTGAGTCGCCACCAGACGCACCGATGGTAGCTGGAGACAGACCTCCTCGGGTGACCTTAACGTGTGGTGAGGATCATGCAGAAGAAGGTTATCTCTAAGATAACCTGGACCTAAGCCGTTCAGGGCTTTCAAGGTAATAACCAGCACTTTGTATTTTGCCTGGAAACATATCGGCAGCCAGTGCAACTGCTTAAAAACAGGCATAATATAGTCTGTCCGGGTTGCCCCAGAGACCAATCTGGCTGCTGCATTTTGAACTAACTGAAGTTTCCGAACTTCATACAAAGGTAGCCCCACGTAGAACGCATTGCAGTAGTCAAGCCTGGAGGTTACCAGGTGGTGCACCACTGTTTTGAGGTCGTCCTCTTCAAGTTATGAACGGGTGGTATGCGGCTATATATTATTATTATTATTTTTACATTTATATCCCGCTCTTTCTCCAAGGAGCACAGAGCACAGGAGCACTACATACTTGAGTTTCTCTTTCACAACAACCCTGTGAAGTAGGTTAGGCTGAGAGAGAAGTGACTGGCCCAGAGTCACCCAGCAAGTATCATGGCTGAATGGGGATTTGAACTCGGGTCTCCCCGGTCCTAGTTCAGCACTCTAACCACTACACCACGGACCACGCTATACCAGGACTGTGCATCAGAAGATCTGATACCACTGAACCTACAGGCATCCACTTGTGCCACAGCCCTCCCCTCGTAGTTCTGCACATTTCTGGTGCTGGGGGCTTCTTTTACTGGGACTGAAGCTGTATGGACTCCACCTGGAAGGTGTGTGAGGGCAGTCGAGAGATGTAGTTCCATTCAGTGTCTGCTGCTTGCCTCCTTTCAGCCCAGAAAAAGCCTCCATGATAGATCTGGGGCCAAAAGTTGTTTACTCCCATGCTCTTTAGCTCCGAACCCATCATGGGACTTAGAATGCCTAGAACTTGGATAAATTAATAAGATGCTGCATTAATTTCCCAGAAAAGCCTGTCACCTTATTCACTGGGTCAGAAACTCACAAGGGACCTGCAGAGAGGAAGAGCACCGCCCGCCCCAAGTCCATCCCTTCTGTTCTTCATGTGTCGTTTGTACAAACTTATCTTCCATCTCTTAGGCACAGTCCGTAGGAATTCCACCTTAGGCCCAATCAGTAGAAACACATTGAAGCCTCCTTGGAGTGCTTATTTTGCTAAGCAAAATGGATTTCTTTTTGTTTGTATTTTAAAGGAGCATGTTTCTGATCAGATAATTCTAAAGGCGATAGAAAAGCAGAAACAAGAGGAAGAGGATGAAAAAATTCGATTACATTTTAAAGCAAAGCAAGTTATGAATAAGCTGAGAAAAGCAAAAGAAGAGGAAATGCTGAGGTGGGAACAAGTGTTTGAATGATAAATTAATTACAGGCTCCAAATCAAAGTCAAGCATGCTTTCTGGGCAATGGGCAATACAGTACTACAGGGATTCTTGTGTCAGAAACCTGGGACATAACTTGCTCTCTTCCTCAAGATAATGTCATGGATGATACCTATTGACAGAAGGAGCATTATTGCTGAACAAGTGAATTTTAGCCCGTTGAAAAACGGGCGCTAGTAATGCTTTCGGCCCCCGCCGCCGAACCTCCCAGCTGCCCGATCCCACCATTTGTACAGGAAAGAGGAGCTCGCCAGCAGAGCTCCTCTTTCTGCAAAGGCTCTTCTCAAACTGGCGCTTTGAGCGGAAAGGACGCCCTTTCCGCTCAAAGCACCAGTTTGAGAAGAGCCTTTGCAGAAAGAGGAGCTCTGCTAGCGAGCTCCTCTTTCCTGTACAAATGGTGGGATCGGGCAGCTGGGAGGGCGGTTCGGCGGCGGCATTTTTCAGGGCCAATTTGGCCCTTAGTAATTTGGTGGGGGGACGGGAATGGTGGGATCGGGCCCCAAGGTTTCCCCCCCTGCCCGGCTTTACTGGCGGCGCCAGGCCTCGGCGGCGGCTCCGCCGCCACCTCGGCCAGCTTCCCCGCCGCCTCTTCCCCCGGCGCCTCTCTCCTTTATTTGCGGCGGCCGCTTCTGGCCCCGCCGCCGCCTCACCCGCACTCCCGCCGCCAGTTGCCCCGTCGCGGCCACCGCCACCTCTGGCCGTGGCCACGGCTGCGCCGCCGCCTCTCCCGCACTCTCCTCCTGGCGTAGGCGGCGGCCACTTCTCCTTCTCCCGGCCCCAACATGGCCGCCGGGTCCTGCCGTTCGTGCCTCCCTTGCCCTGTTCTGGGCATGCCCAGAACAGGCCAGGCACGAACGCACGCTTGGTGTCCGTCCACGGACGGACACCAAGCGTTTTATTAGAGAGGATGGGGCTTCCCCACTCTGATAGGCACAGAGTGGTGGTTGCATCTAGTGACGGTTTAATCAAGGCACACTTCAGACTCTCTCTTAGCACACAGTTGGGGAATTATTAACTGTTGAATTGTTGCAGGTTAATGGAGAAACGGAGAGAAGATATTTTTAACCGCCTCCTTGTACGGATGCAAAAGAAGGAAGAAGATGAAGATGAGCGTATTGCTAGAGAAATTGCAGAGACAGAAGAGGAAGAAGAAAGAGAACGCAAAGCAAAAGAAGAAAAGAACAAAGCTGAGTTGGAATCCATCAAAGAACACAGAATTGGTGTGGTAAGAAAAATCCTCCACTCTTGTTTTACCATTTCTTGCCATGTGATCTTTCATAATAGATATTTGTAACAATGAAGTAAAATTGTGATCCTGAATAATTTGCTTAAAAGCAAGTTTAATTAAAATCAGTGGGACTTGCTTCCAAATAAAAATATTGCTTCCGAATCAAAACCGTTTGAATGGAATGTCCAAGACATTAGGCCATTAAGTTTCAGATATCACTACCTTAGGATATGAATGTGTTGTTCTAGATGAAAGTGAAAGAAGAGAAAGAAAAACAGGAGAAGCTGGAAGCTAAAGAAAAGCTCCGTGAACTAATGGAAGCGGACCGGATCTTTCAGGAACTAGAGAAAGACAAGAAACACAGATTTCACTGTGCAAATTTAAAACAACAAGACGCTCAAATAATGCAAATAGTAAGTAGGAGTATTTTTAAGTTTTCAAAGTATACAAAAAGAAAGGAACATAAGCTGTACATTTTTGTTCAGTGCCAGGAGAGCAGTTTGTGAGTGAGGAAACAAAAAAGCAGGTGCCAGAGAGGGAGAGAATTGCCTTTGGACTGTAGTAGTGGTGTGTGTGAGGTGGTGGGGAGAGCTTAACCCTTTCTTCCTTTCACTGTTTTTCTTATGGAAATGCTCCCCTCTCCCAGCAAGCTGCTATTTACCCCATTAGGAGAAACCAAGTGGCAGTTTGAGGTGATGTCTGTGTATGTGATTAAAAAAAAAAAATTTAAACAAAGGTAAGAGGGTTACCCCCACCCCCACCCTGCTGCCACAAGCACCTAATTCTGATAATTTGGAGGTCTATGGCTGCTTTTTAAAGGAATGTAAATAGACAGGAGATCCAGTTATAGTTCTTCAACATCTACAGTGGTCCCTCGACTTACGAACTACTCGACATCCGAAGTTTTCGACTTACGAACGACAAAAATGACCGGAAGTCGTTGCCGGTTTAGATGCGGCTTCCTCGACTTACGAATTTTTAGATGCGGTTTCCTCGACTTACGAATGTTTCCAGACCTCCGTGGGTGCGCTTTTCGACTTACGAAAATTTTGACCTACGAACGTGCGTTCGGAACGGATTAATTTGTACCACTGTACTCCACTGTATGGGAAAATTAGGAAAAGAGGAAAGGAAGGTAAACTACAGAAGTGTAAGAAAAGGGTGAGGTAAAACAAATACCAAGGCAATTATTAGGAGCCCATTCAAAGTCTTACTCTTTTTCTGCTGTAAAAGAAAGATGAATATGAAAGGGAACAGTACCCTCGCACCTACGGATCAGCCTTCTTGCCACTGAGGGAGGAGCCTCCCCTTTCCCAATCACAAACTGTTCTTTGTTACTGAATAGTGTGCAGAGTTGTCAAAAGGCCCAGATCTGACAAATTATCTGCTCTGCCCATCCATCACAGCTACCCATTCAGCCCACTGTGAAAGTTCTGCCTCCAAGCTTATCAGATGTCTGCATACATCTTATTTGCATAAGGCCTGCATGTGAAAAATCCAGTGTGTAAAGGTCACATTATACAGTTTGTACATGGATTTTATGTAGAATATTGATGATATACAGTTTGCATCTGCATGTCATTGATTCTTTTCCATGTAAGATCTATGCAAATAACCCCTAAGCATGCATATTTGGTGACCGACCATAGTAAAGCAGCACAGGTGCTCACAGTAAGTGAAGCAGGCACTATTGCAATCCTGCACCCTATGTAAAGCAGGTAAGCTCACCTGGGACAAAGCTGATATCTTCCAAAATAGCACTCTAAATGTTCTGTTTCACCATGTGATTCTTGGTGATCTCTATACACAGCACTGATAGCTTACTGCATGTTATTACAATCTGGACTATTTGATCACTGCCCTGTTCTCCCCCCGCCCCCGCCACACCTGAGTATTATGGTTCTGGATATCCACAGGTGTTTATGTTGGCAGAGGATTTAAGCTAAGCCAGGAATGTGAGAAAAGCTTGGTTTTGCACCCTATTTGTCCAGAAATGCAAGATACCACTGTGGTCTTGAAGTCATCTCATTCCAATAAGCTTTGTGCAAGACTATTAATCCTAGGTCCAATTTCTGAGCTATTAAAATAAAGGCAAGTTTAGCTGCTGACCTTATGGATTGCACCCATAATAATGTCTGTTAGACAAGTGTAATATTTTTTAAATCAAACTCTTTAATTCTGTCTTAGTTTATTGGTTTGGGTTGGAAAGAAAAGAATTTCCACAGTTTATGATCTCAGTTCAAATATATTATGCAATGGTTTTTTGGATTTACTTAAGCTTTTCTCCCAAATGCAGGCTGAAAAAATGGCAAGAGAAGACCGTGAGAAGCAAGATGAGGCAGAATATGTTAGACAGAAAGAATTAATTGCATTGTGCAAGGAGCAGGAATTCCAGGAGTATGCTAAGAAAGTTGTTGATGAGGAATCCAAGACTGCTCAGAATCTCTACCCTCTTTTCAGAGCAGTAAAAGAAGGTTGTGCTGATATCTGTGGACCACTTTCTAGAGAAAGTGACAGAGATAAGTCTGCTGCTAAAGTACGTTATACTGGTGACACAGCTCAAGAAATGAAATTGCTAAATGACCTTCAATATGGACATACTAAGTCACGACTGGGTTTTACATGGTAAAAAAAAATTGTTTCAAATGCTAAAATGTCTAATACACTTTGAAACAGCTCACTTTGTAACATCTAATGGAAAAATAGCAAATGTAAAATGATTGACTCAACTATTTCAGTATATTTGCATAAAACCTAGAAAATCATTAGTACTAGTCCAGACCTATAAAGGTCTGCTAAATGTGTCACACTTACAAGCAGTGTGAAAGCTTTGTTTTCCTTATAAGATTTGAAGTGTAGGGACAAAATTGAGGATCCAAAAAACCATCTATAGCTTACAATGCAATCTTAATTTAGCAACCTCTACTGTATTGCTTATGTTTCTACAGCTTGTACAAACACCTTAAATCTACACGTTGTAAAGATAGTATCTGCTCTTTATTTAAGCTTTTCACCTGGAACTATTTATTTCTTTATTTACTAGCCATTCAGTATCAAACATAGAATTCCTAATCATGTATTTGTCCTTGGCAGGAAAGGAGTGAAGAGAAAAAAGAAAGATACTTAAGCTTTTCCCTGCCCACTTTGCATGTCAGAGACAAGCATAGGATTGTGAATCCTAGGAAGTAGAGCCTAAATACCTAGCTACAGCCTGAAAGATTAAATGGAAAATGAACAAGTAGTGGTGGTGGGTTGTTTTTTTTTACACAAAGTAGAAATATTGGGAAATGTCTAATTACACATTTAATAGCACTAAGAATTCTATTGTATAACTTCAGAACATGTCTTCTTAACAAGAGGAATTATTGATCATCTGGTGTTTAAGCAGTATTTAAAACCAATGTATTTATAACCAAACCTCAATAGGTGCTTCCTTAAAAGAAATCCTTCATTCTCTTCAAGTGTGAAATGATTTACAACTCAATAAAACAGTTTACAGCAACATAGTTTATATGTAACAAATATTTTGTTATGCTAAAATGCTGTATACAAAACAGCTTTAAAAATAAGAACATAACAGCCTTGCTGGATCAGGCACAAAGCCCATCTAGTCCAGGATCCTGTTTCACACAGCAGCCCACCAGATGCCTCTGGGAAGCTCACAGGCAAGAGGTATGTGCATGCCCTCTCTCGCTGTTGCTTCCCTGCAAGTGGTATTGAGAGGCATCGTGCCTCTGAGGCTGGAGATGGCCAGACTAGTAGCCATTGATCGACCTTGTCCACCATGAATCTGTCTAAGCCCCTTTTAAAGCCATCCAAGCTGGTGGACATCACCACATCCCATGGCAAGGAATTCCATAGGTTAAATATGTGCTGTGTGAAAAAGTACTTCCTCTTGTCGGTCCTAAATTTCCCAGCCTTAAGTTTCATGGGGCGACCCCTGGTTCTAGCGTTGTGAGAGGGAGAAAAATTTCTCTGTCCACCCTCTCCACTTCATGCATAATTTTATACACCTCGATCATGTCTCCCCTTAGTTGCCTCTTTTCCAAGATAAAGAGGCCCAGATACTGTAGCCTAGCCTCATAAGGAAGGTGCTACAGGCCCCTGATCATCTTGGTTGCCCTCTTCTGCACCTTTTCCAGTTCTACAATATCCTTCTCAAGATACGGTGACCAAAGCGGTACACAGTACTCCAGATGTGGCTGCACCATAGATTTGTATAAGAGCATTATAATATTAGCATTTTTATTTCCAATCCTCTTCCTAATGATTCCTATCATGGAATTAGCCTTTTTCACAGCTGCCGCACACTGGGACAACACTTTCAATGAGCTGTCCACCATGACCCCAAGATCTCTCTCCTGGTCAGTCACTGATAGCTCAGATCCCATCAGCGTATATGTAAAGTTGGTCTTTTGCCCCAATCTGTATCACTTTACACTTGCTTACATTGAACCGCATTTGCCATTTTGTCACCCACTCACACAGTTTGGAGAGATCTTTTTGGAGCTCCTCACAATCAGTTGTGGATTTCACTACCCTAAATAGTGTAGTGTCATCTGCAAATTTGGTCACTTGGCTGGTCACCCCAACTTCTAGATTGTTTATGAACAAATTAAAGAGCACTGGTTCCAGTACCAATCCCTGGGGGACCCCATTGCTTACCTCCCTCCATTGTGAAAACTGTCCATTTATTCCTGCTCTGTTTCCTGTCCTTCAACCAGTTACCGATCCACACGTGAACCTGCCCCCTTATTCCATAACGGCTAAGTTTACTCAAGAGTCTTGGGTGGGGAACTTTATCAAAAGCTTTTTGGAAGTCCAAGTATACTATGTCAACTGGATCACCTTTATCCACAAACGACGCTCTCAAAGAACTCCAAAAGGTTAGTGAGGCCAGACCTTTCCTTGCAGAAGCCATGCTGGTTCTCCTTCAACAAGGCCTGTTAAGTCATGCTGGTTCTCCTTCAACAAGGCCTGTTCTATATTCTTAACAATTTTGTCCTTAAATATGCTTTCCATCAATTTACCCAGCACTGAAGTTAAGCTGACCAGCCTGTAATTTCCCAGATCCCGCCCCCCCACAGATCCCTTTTCAAAAATCAGTGTCACATTGGCTACTTTCCAGTCCTCTGGTACAGAGCCTGATTGTAAGGACAAGTTATATATTTCTGCTAGGAGATCGGCAATTTCACATTTGAGTTCCTTCAGAACGCTTGGGTGGATGCCATCGGGCCCTGGCGATTTGTTAATTTTAAGTTTTTCAAGACAGTTTAGAATAGTGTTTCTCAATGTTTTTGGAGTCATGGACTGGTACATTATTCACATGCAGTTTCCCAGACCAGCAGTTAGTAAGACCACCCCAACCCGCAGGCACCCCCCCCCCAAAAAAAAACCAATTTCAGGCAGCTCTCCAGAGCTCTTTTCCAAGTAGCCCTCGCTGCTGGATAATGCTCATTTCGAGGAAGTGAAATGAATATTATCCAGCAGCAAGGGCTGCCTGGAAATAAACTCTAAAGAGCTGCTGCCAGCTCCCCAACCCGAAATTGTTTTTTGGGGGGGTGATTTTTATTAGTGTTGCCTCACCTTGTGGCCCGATACCGGTCCGCAGACCAGTGGTTGAGAAACACTGGTTTAGAACATCTTCCCTTGTCACCACAAATTGGTCCAGTTCCTAAGCCACTAAACCTGAAAAGCTAAATTCTAGAGAAGGTATATGATCAGTATCCTCACCCATGAAGATAGAGGCAAAGAACTCATTCAGCTTCTCTGCAATCTCCTTATCCTCAATAAACCCTTACACACCCTCATAATCTAAGGGTCCAACCACCTCCCTGGCAGCTTTTCTACTTCTAATATATTTGAAGTTTTTGTCCTTCCCCTTGACACTTCTAGCTGTATGCTCCTCAAACTGTCTCTTTGCATCCTTTATTGTCTCTTTGCATTGCTTTTGCAAGAGTTTATGTTTCTTCCTGTTCTCTTCATTTGGGCAGGACTTCCATTTTCTGAAGGAAGTCCCCTTGTATAGCTTCCCTAACTCTACTTGTTAGCTACACTGGCATCCTCCTGTACTTATTATTTATTAGCTACATATTTGCACCTTCTTTTGCCTTGACAAAGGCATCCAAAGCGGTTTGCAATATTAAAAGCAAATTACAGAAGATTAATAAAATGTCTCAGGCTGTTGGTCTTGACTTGGTGGTACTCTTCCTCCTTCTTGGTATACATTCCAACTGTGCTTCTAGTACTGTGGTTTTAAATAAGTTCCATGGTTTCTGGAGTGATTTGACCCTCCTGACTTTCCCTTTTAACTTCCTTTTTACCAGTCCCCTCATTTTTGAGAAGTTTCTTCTTCTGAAGTTCAATGCATCTGTGTTGCACTTCCTTGATAATTCTCCACTCGCATATATGCTGAATTGGATCACACTATGGTCACTGCTACTCAATGGTTCTGCAACTCTGACATCCCACACCAGGTCCTGGGCACCACTCAGGATTAAGTCCAAGGTCACCATCTCTCCAGTTGGTTTAGTGACTAACTGTTTTAAGGCACAGTCATTTAGCATGTCTAGAAATTTAGCCTCTCTGTCATTACCTGAATGTGAATTTACGCAATCTATGTGTGGATAATTTAAGTCACCAGTTATTACTGCCCTGTCTCTTTGACGCCTCTCTTGTTTCTCCAACTCCAGGTCACTCTGTGCTTTGATCCGGAGGGTGATAGCACGTCCCTAGTAACACATTTCCTTTCATTTCTTGTCATGTTACCCATAATGATTCTGTGGAGGACTTCAGTCCACCTAGGTTTTCTAGCTTATTGGAATCTATCCCTTCTTTGATATACAGTGTCACTCCCCATCAATCCTTCCCTCTCTGTCCTTTCTATAGAGTTTATATCCAGGAATAATCATGTCCCACCGATTCTCACCATTCCACCAGATTTCTTACACCCACTATATCTATGTTTTCATTAATAACCAAGTACTCAGGTTCACCCATCTTGGCTCAGAGGCTTCTGGCATTGGTATATAGACACCTATACACTGGGTCCCTCACCTGGTGTTGGTGTGTGCTATCCCCCTTACCATCATTTGGCCCATTTGGCAAGCGGTCTTGTGTTTCCTTATGCTCAACTCTGTCCCCTTCTGGTGTATCCAAAAGATGTTTACCTTCACACCTTAGGGGATTTTACTGGCCAAAGCAGGTAGCACCCAGTTCCTGCCAGCAATCCCCCAGGTGTCATTTTAAAAGTTGTTCTGTGACCTTCTTGATTGTAAGCGCCAGCAGTCTGGTTCCATCTTGGTTCAAGTGGAACCCATCCCTTTTGTACAGGCTTAGCTTTCCCCAAAATGTATCCTAATGCCTAATGAATCTAAACACCCCGCACCACCATCCCATCCACGCATTGAGACCCCTCAGCTCTGCCTGTCTTGCTGTCCCTACGCATTGAACAGATAGCGCTTCAGAGTACGCTACTCTGGGTGTCCTGGACATCAGTATGCTACCTAGCAGCCTAAATTTGCCTTCTAGGACCTCCCGACTGCATTTCCCAACATTGTTGGTGTCAATGTGCACCACAACACCTGACTCCTCCCCAGCACTGCCTAACAGCTTACCTAGACGCAGCATGACATCCACAACCTTTGCACCAGGTAGGCAAGTAACCGTGTGATCTACACATGGGTCACAAGCCCATCTCTCTATGCCCCTAATGATTAAATCACCTTCTACTAAGAGGCCCCCACCCCCTGGAAAAGTATCATCTGTGCGAGAGGATATGGGCACATCACCCAAGGAAGGGGTTCCTGTATGGGAGTGTTTCCATCTTCCTCAGACCAATGTCCTCCCAAGACCCTCATTCTCCATTACAACAGCAGCGCCGTCAGCCTGGGAGTGGAATGTGTCTACCACATCCCGGAGGGTCTCAACCACACACCTCTCTGCCTCCTTGAGTTTCTCCAGGTCAGCCACCTTGGCTTCAAGGGAACAAACTTGTTCCCTGAGAGCCAAGAGCTCTTTGCAATGAGCACACACCCACAACTTCTGCCCCTCAGGCAGATAGGCATATATGCAACACTCTGTGCAATACACTGTTAGCATTCTACCTTCATAATTAGTTTTATTGGCTATTTAGAGTACATGGGGTTGGAAGCTAGGTACTGAGTACAGTTGTCAGCTAATTAATGGTTTTTAATTTTGTCCTCCAAGAAAATTACAAAAGTACTCACCTTATTCTTGAATTGGGTGTTTCCCCTGTGATAAAGGGGCACTTCTTGTGTGCCTCCCCACAGTTTCCCACCAAACTCCTGCAAAACTCCATTATCTGTTTGCAAACTCCTGTTGGGAAAGCTCCTGGGAGCAAAACTCCTCTGGTCCGAGCCTTGTTTTCAACACCAGCAGTCAAACTGACTCAGCTCTAGAATGTGAGCCCTCCCACAAGCTTGAGAACTCACCTGGAATGAACCCCCCCCCCTTCAGGCTTTTCCTGTCAAAGACACCAATACTTCCAGCCGACCAGAAGTCAAACTCTAGGAGATTTCCAGCCCTAGCAGACTTGGCTTCACCTTTCCCTCTTGTTTTCTTGGCGATTGGTTTATTTAATTTCCTTGCTGTGTTGCCTTGCTTGATATCTTCTTTAGAGGAGAAATACAAGCTTGTTGCTAGGGATGTGCACGAAGTTTCTTCGGCACTGGCGGGGGTAGTCCTTTAAGGGTGGGGGAGGGTGCTCTCACCCCTCCCGCCACATATCCCCCACCGGCGCTCCGTTACTTTTAAGCCCCTCGGGGCGGCAGCGTTCCTCCCTGCCGCCCTGTTTTTGTCATTGGCCGGAAGTGGCCGGAAGAAGTAACCGCGCGTGCGCCCGTTGTGCGCACGCACCTGCATGGCAGACGGGTGCATGTACGCCTGCAACGGGCGCACATGCGATTGCTTCCTCCGGCCACTTCCGGCCGATGACAAAAACGGGGTGGCAGGGAGGAACGCTGCCGCCCCAAGGGGCTTAAAAGTAACGGAGCGCCGGTGGGGGATATGTGGCGGGAGGGGTGAGTGCACCCTCCCCCGCCCTTAAAGGACTACCGCCGCCGGTGCCGAACCACCGAAACGGCCCCTGGAGCCGAAATGTTTTGGAGGCCTTCATAATGGCCTCCGAAACGTTTCGGGCACAAGCCTACTTGTTGCTTCCTCCCTCTTCAAGACCAGCAAACAACTTTGAAAATAAACCATTTCAAGGGCTTTCTATGTCTTTCACCCCCCACTCATTAAAATAAAAATAAAAATCACACCTACCTTGTGCAATGCAAAATCCTGGCACATCTGCACAGGGTTAGTCTGACGTTGGCAACTGATTCCAACTGAATGCAGTAAGCTGGATGGGCAGCTATAGTATTTCATTTCATAGTAACTTCATCTTGAAATGTAAAATTTCTGCCAGCATAGATATACAGGTGAAACTCGAAAAATTAGAATATCATGCAAAAGTTCATTAATTTCAGTAATGCAAATTAAAAGGTGAAACTGATATATGAGATAGACGCATTACATGCAAAGCGAGATAAGTCAAGCCTTAATTCGTTATAATTGTGATGATCATGGCGTACAGCTCATGAGAACCCCAAATCCACAATCCCAGAAAATTAGATTACTACATGAAACCAATAAAACAAAGATTGTAAATAGAACAATATCGGACCTCTGAAAAGTATAAGCATGCATATGTATTCAGTACTTGGTTTGGGCCCCTTTTGCAGCAATTACTGCCTCAATGCGGCGTGGCATGGATGCTATCAGCCTGTGGCACTGCTGAGGTGTTATGGAAGACAAAAATGCTTCAATAGCGGCCTTCAGCTCTTCTGCATTGTTTGGTCTCATGTCTCTCATCCTTCTCTTGGCAATGCCCCATAGATTCTCTATGGGGTCAGGTCAGGCGAGTTTGCTGGCCAATCAAGCACAGTAATCCCATGGTCATTGAACCAGGTTTTGGTACTTTTGGCAGTGTGGGCAGGTGCCAAGTCCTGCTGGAAAATGAAGTCAGCATCCCCATACAGCTCGTCTGCGGAAGGAAGCATGAAGTGCTCCAAAATCTCCTGATAGACGGCTGCGTTGACCCTGGACTTAATGAAGCACAGTGGACCAACACCAGCAGATGACATGGCTCCCCAAATCAACACAGACTGTGGAAACTTCACACTGGACTTCAAGCATCTTGCATTGTGTGCCTCTCCATTCTTCCTCCAGACTCTGGGTCCTTGGTTTCCAAATGAGATGCAAAAGTTGCTCTCATCAGAAAAGAGGACTTTGGACCACTGAGCAACAGACCAGTTCTTTTTTTCTTGAGCCCAGGTAAGACGCTTCTGACGTCGTTTGTTGTTCAGGAGCGGCTTGACAAGAGGAATACGACATTTGAAGCCCATGTCCAGGATCCGTCTGTGTGTGGTGGCTCTTTGCTGTACACCATGATCATCACAATTATAACAAATTAAGGCTTGACTTATCTCGCTTTGCATGTAATGCGTCTATCTCATATATCAGTTTCACCTTTTAATTTGCATTACTGAAATTAATGGACTTTTGCACGATATTCTAATTTTTCAAGTTTCACCTGTAAGTGTAAAGGAAGAAAAACTATCTAAAAGTGCACTCCCCTATGCATATTTATTCAGAAGTAAGCTTACTTCTGGGTATCTGTACAAAGAATTGCAGCCTAAGTTGCTTTCCTCATCTAATTTGATTCAGAAAGAAGGAGACCAACACATCTGTGGAGATTGCACAATTGTGTGCCCTTTGGTCAGCCTTATATCAGTTAATGTGGGTTGGGGAACAGGGGTGTGCACAGAACTGGTTTTGCCTGTTCAGTTCAAATCCAAACCAGATTTGAACTGGCCCAACCACCATACTGGTTTGAACCAGTTTGCAGGTCTGTTGGTAAAGGAGAATCCGATGAGGATTCACCTTTACCAGTAAAGCAGCAGGGGGGCTTTCCTAGGGTGAGAGGGAAGTCAGGTACTTACAAGAAGGGGTGGGGTGGCTCCTCCCACTCCACCTCTGCTCGTTTCCCTCAGAATAGCCCAGGCCAGTGGCAGCCTGGTTTGGGCCTTCTCTGGGCTGCCAGCGGTGGGGGAATTGGTTGGGAGTATTCCCAACTCTCCTCCTACCCCTTCTAGCCCTAGGAAAGCCCTCCTGCCCCTTTACTGATAAAGGGGGAATCTTCACTGGATTCCCCTTGACCAGTAGACCCCAAACTGGTCCAGTTTGAACTGGGGCCGATCTGGTTTGAACTTGGACTTGCACCCCCTTTTGGGGGGCTAGCCAAGTTCAAACCCAGACCATTTGAACCCCCTTGGTTCTAGTCAAACCAAGGTTCAAACTGGACCAGTTCACACATCCCTATTGGGGAGAAGATGGGACCTGAAACAAATATTACTCAGTAATTAAAGCTTGTAATGGTAGATAGGGCTTTCCCAGTTCACTTTCCACATTTTCCTATTACACCTCATTTTGTCTAAGCACTTACATCTAAAGCTGACTGAAGGACACACATCTGTTATAATTTCTTGGCTAACCATTTCACTCTTGCAGCTCTTTTCTATGTATGTCAAAGGGAAAATAGCAAACTACAGTATCAGTAGCAACCACAGAAAAAGAAAACCACATCAAGGACGCCAGACATAGAACGTGCTGCAGGTTTATGACCGACCTTGCTGGGTGAAACCGCGATGAAAGTATTAGCAGAGCTCCAGCTATTTATTTGTTGAATATAATACTGCTTTTCATTAAAGTAATCCCAAAGTGGTTTACAATACAATTAAAAATACACAAAACAGTACACAATTGCAAGTATAAATATTAAATTTAAATATAAAAATGCATCTATTTAAAAAGTTAAAATACATATATGAAACAAGACACAGAGGAGCAGCAGCAGCAGCAAATGGTTCTCCCATATAAAAGCCTGAGTAAAGAGCCACATTTTTACTTCTTTTCTAAAAGCAGTAATTAAGACTGAGGAGTGAATTCCAGCTGGGAGAGCATTCCAAACCCTGGGGGCAATGACCAAAAAGGCCCTGTTCCATGTGCTCGACAGCTGAGTCTCCCTCATTATCGGCATGCGACACAGAGCCCCCTCTGATGATCTCGTCAGGTGGGCAGAAGCCCTTTGGAGATGGCGGTCCTTCAGATATCTAGGGCCCAAACCATTAAGAGCTTTAAATGTCAAAACCAGCACCTTGATTTGGAACTGGAAACAAATTGGTAGCCAGTGCAGCTCTTGTTAGCTACCATTTTGTATTAGTCTCACCCATAGACTAAAAAATAATGAGCTTTTAATTCTGCAAGCTTACTCTTACCCTAGGAAAGCCCCCTTGCTGCTTTACTGGTAAAGGTGAATCCTCATCGGATTTTCCTTTACCAACAGACCTGCAAACTGGTTCAAACCAGTATGGTGGTTGGGCCAGTTCAAATCTGGTTTGTACTTATATGTATTACTGCAACCTGTTCAAGACACCTGTATTGTATATAGCAATTGTAATCTTGTTCCTGTCCCCTTAAATTCCCTTTTTTGAAAGACTTTGTGACCAAAGAACCAGAAATTAAAAGTGACGACTGTTGAATATTTGGTGTCTAACCACCAAGGCCAAAGACGTTAAGACAGGGATGGGGAAACCTGGCCCTCCAGCTGTTATTGAACTACAACTCCCATCTTCCCCACCCAAAATAAATTGTGTCTGGGGATTATGGGAGTTGTAGTTCAACATCAGCTGGAGGGCCAAGTTTCCCCATCCCTGCTTTAAGATAAAAGTGTAAACAACTTATTTTGAATGTATGGAGGGTGCAGAAGAGTCAGTGTATGCTGAAAAGATGAAGAGAACATCTAAAGACCCAAGCCTGGAAAGGTGGCATCATAGACAGGTGGCATCAGTTGTCGTAATTATGTGAGGACTGACCCCAAGAGCAGTCAAGGACCAACAAGGGTGTAATACCAGAAGACTCCATACCCAACTTTCAGAGGGCAGGTCCAGAAGATACATCTTCTCCCTCTCCAACACAGCAGCATTCCCACACCCCAGCATCAGCACCCCTTCTTGATATCGAACCCTAGCATCTGTAATCATTGAGTGAAACCTTGAATTGGCAATTCAAGGTTTCCCTGCACCTTGGTAATGAACTTTACCTGCTCCCTCTCTCCTCCTCCACTAAACAAACTGCTCATATTAGTTAGGTAAATTAGCTTTGCTTGCCAGGACCTTATTATGATTGTACCTCTCCAAATTGATTTACTTAAGTAAAAAATACAAAAAGACACTTCTGGTCTGGTTCCTTGTGTCTCCTCACACATCCACTGATTGAACCCCTTTAAGTAAGCAGGAGTGCTCAGACAGCCTTGGAATTGATCTCACAGATGTGGACTGATATGCAGGGGTGTTAAGTTGGTCTGCAGGTATAAAGTGGTGCCTGGAGTATTTGTGTGTTGGCTACACAAATATAAACAGGTGTGCAGGAGCATTAAGTTGGTTTGCTGATCTAGCTTGGTATCTGGAGCACCTCAGCATAGGCATTGACTAAGGACCCCTTTTGTATTGCTGGGAGTGGGCAGCATCCAGCCTAAGACTTGTGCAAATCTAAAATATTTTTGCTCATGCACAGGGGAAGGGGAGATTTTCATCAAGCCCTCCTATCTGCAGCTTACCCTGCCTGGCAAGAATATGTCCCCAAGTTAGCCTTGAACCATATTCATCAAAGGACATATTTTTGTCCCTGAATGGCAAAGGCACTGCAGACAGAACTGGTGGAAATAATCCATTCATATACATCCATTCTCTTCAGAAGCAGTGGCATCCTGTTTGTGCAAGCTTTAGCCTTGATGCTGCCCATTGCTTTTCTGCAATCAGCTGGAATCACCTTTAAAATGGTGATTTCACACAGCATTTAATGTAAGTTTTTAAAATCCAGCACTGTTTTAATCTATGGGAAAGATTCTTCAGTGATGGAGAACTGGTCTTGTGGTAGCAAGCATGACTTGTCCCGTTAGCTAAGCAGGGTCTGCCCTGGTTGCATATGAATGGGAGACTAGAAGTGTGAACACTGTAAGATATTCCCCTTAGGGGATGGAGCCGCTCTGGGAAGAGTAGAAGGTTCCAAGTTCCCTCCCTGGCATCTCCAAGATAAGGCTGAGAGAGATTTCTGCCTGCAACCTTGGAGAAGCCGCTGCCAGTCTGTGAAGACAATACTGATCTAGATAGACCAAAGGTCTGATTCAGTAAATGGTCTGGGCGGGCGGGCGAGAGCATTGCAGGGGATGCCACAGGCTCAGTGCACAACTGCACGGATGCTCTTTGTGGGGTCAGCTAGTTGTACTCTATTATATTAATTCTCCTGGGTGTGCCTTGTTATGTGTGTCCTGGCACACAGCTGATTGGCTGGGCAGTGGAGGCGCCTGATTGGCTGAGGCGCACCCAGGAAGGACTGGTCACCACTAGTGGGCCCAGCCACGGAGGGAAGGCCCAGGAGGGAGGAAAGAAAGTGGTGGTGGTGGGGAGAGTCGGCTGGGCCCGGCCCAGGCAAGCTGTGGTCAGGAAGCAGACTGGGGCAGAAGGTGGGCAGGAAGAGGTAAGCGCCGGCCCCAAAGAGCGCACAGATGCTCTATGCGGCGTCGGCTAGTTCCAGAGAAATTGACTAGTGTGGGAGCAATCTGCGGCTCTGAAGAGCCCTATGCAGGGATGCATTTCTGCATACACACGCGTGCACTCTCTCCCTCCGTGTTTTGTACAGCCTGCCAGAAACACAGGATTTCAATTCAAGAGAAAAAGGTATAATTGGTATACATTGATGGCCACCCTGGAAACCCATGTTATAAGGTAGACATTAGAGACATGTAATTTTTGTCTACATCTTTGAGATGCTCCAGTATTGGACCTTGTCATTGTCCAAGAAGAGTCCTTGCTGCTTGCTAATGAAACTGGGACAAAAAGGAAAATATTTATCATTTTTGAGAAAGTTAGATCTCATAGATGCCTGAACATCAAATGTACCTTTGTTGTAGCATATTAGCTACATTCTCTGCCCTCTCCAGTTTCCTGAGACACCTCAGTGTCTCCTATCTTCTAGAAAGCTTTGTATTGTTAAGTGGCTAGAGAGGAGAAATTCAGAGGCATGAGCTCTTTCATACTAATGAAATGATAATAATTACCATCACTGCATGTAATAGGAAATGTGATAATCCTATCAGTTGGGCAGCAACATAAGGCCACCCACAAAAAAGTTGAGTTTCTGCATAATCTGGGTAGTCTTCATGTATGCAAAACACTGTTTGTGAATTTTAACAAAATAAAAAGATTCCCCCCCCCCAATAAGGACTAAGTGTGCCAATTGTCCTTCTGGAGCCACGGAACAGAAGGAAGCTGAACCTCTCTCTCACTTACTCACACAGAAAATATTGGCTGGCTGGCTTGAACACCAAACAACTTATAATATTCTTCTGTTTCCTGAAGACGGTGACATCCCGCAACTCTGTCATTTTTCCCAGTTCAGGATGCTATTTTGCTCTACCACTCTGAGTAAAAAGTCATAAGGGGATGAATATATTCCAAACACAGGACTGTGTGTGTAGTGTGTTACCATGTTGTGTTGATTTAAGATGAATCAAGTAAAACTCTGGGGAAAGGAAGTAAGGGCAGCAGTCTGTCCAGGCCTTTGCTGAGTGTTCTTGGTCAATAAGAGTTTTATTTTCTTGTAGCTCACTGTTCTATAGTCTCTTTCTCTTTCTCACACACACACTGTGGGGGAAATCACCCTGAGTGACAAAATTCTACATGAACATTGAGCCTGAAATAGCCTCAAACATCTATTTTTTCAAAGAGATAAATTTGCCTTTTTGGCTAATCATTCAGTGGAACAATACATGATGTGCTATATCCATGATTGATTTTTCTCCACCACCACCCCTGCCTTTTTTCCTGCTTATGAACCGCAGCTGTGGAAGCTGCCAATCTGTTTGGTGCAGTGGGGGAAATTCCTTTTGTTTTCCCAATCAACTCCTCCAACTGTTACCCCTGTAGCAGCAGCTTGAGGGGCAATTCAGATTAGGAAACCAGTGCAAAGTGTTAAACAGCTTTCTCCTTGTTGTTCTGAACAAATGGACAGCCCCCTTCAGTTTTTAAGTGTGACAAGGCGACACACCTTGACTCAAGTTGGTGCCTGTACAAGGAGGCAGAAGGATCACAGAAATTTCAGCCCCTTCAGTGAAAGCAACTGATGTTAGCACATATCCAAGCTTGAGAGAGGCGAGTTGATTTGCATGTGCTCTTGCGAGGCCTGTGCGCATACCTCACCACACATAAAAGCCTCACTGCTGAGCTAAAATGTCTGAACCAGCTCTTAACTTCAGGAATATCAACTACAAATAACCGAGACATAAAAGAATAAGTTTCTCAAAATATTTTTAATATATAAGTTGCAAATTCCATACTAAGCACTCACATTTTTAGGTGTCCTTTCCAATTGAGAACTACAAAAGTGTCCAAAATAATGAACTTCCAAACTCTTAGAGAACCATTTTGCTTTTTTAGAAAACTCATCTGTTCCAACAGATTAGCAACCACATACCCCCTTATGAAGGCAGTCATCACCGCAGTATTGGCCAGGTGCAAATTGTAATGGTTCAGATACTGCAGGTTAATCACGTTTTAAAAATACATAAGAACATGCTAAAATTAACATATTTACTTTTCTATACAACTATACAGAAGTATATGCAAAAGGGGTCTTATATATGTGATCTGAAATTCATTGCAAGTTAGTCTATAAACATGCCCTGCATGTTGCAAAATTTTAAACCAAGAATTTTTATCAGCTATTGCATTATGTTAGTGCAAAATTTTAAGTTAGTATAAGCAATACATAGGAAGCTGTCTTATACTGAGTCAGACCACTGGTCTAGCTAGCTCAGCATTGTCTACAATGACTGGCAGCCGCTCTCCAGCGTTTCAGATAGGTATTTTCCAGCCCTACCTGGAGATGCCAGGAATTGAACCTGGGACCTCCTGTATGCAAAGCAGATGCTCTACCACTGAGCTATGGTCGTTCCTCATGTATGATGAATGCAAACATTTAATCTTTAAGACACACACACACACACACACAGATGCTGCAACCTGTTCTGGTAGATGTGTCAGGTTTTTGTCTTGTGTGAAGACATTGGTTGGAGAAGATACAGCAGTTTGATCACTTAACAGTTGTTAAGGAATAATATCTGAACAGACAATCTGAATATATCTTGACACTTGCTTCAGCGGAAGTCAGGAATTGTCTTAATTAGATACAACTGAGTACTTTTTACTGGATTTCTTAACTAAAACAAATGCCACACCACCAAATCAGATACTCATCATTTCCCCAAAACATCAAGCGAGCAACCTTTGCCATAGGACACAGACATTCACACGAGACTCGTCCACAAATGCAAGAGAATTAGGATTGTGGTGGCCCACCTTGCCCTTACCTGATATTTGCACACCGCACACTACATGCTTGCCGCGGGGGTGGGTGGTGGGTGGGGGGCGCTACATGCACAGAGCCAGATGTGCACAGGGCTGCTCCACACAATTTGAACACTTCCATTTTGTAGGGTACAAATTGTGTGGATTGGGCCTGTGTATACCAAGCTTTATACACAGTCCACCATGCAAAACTCCAACGTGCAATTATCAGCCAGAGATCGAGGAGACACATCAGAGGGGCCAGATCACACCAGCACAAACTTTATCCCAAATCATGGAGACAAACCGAAAGTTTGCTCAGGACTTGTATGGATGTAAAGCATCTACACCACAGTGGCTTTGGGTATTGTAAAGGAGGTTTGTTTTGCTTATAGTTTCCTGGAGGAAAGGGGGAGAAACCCACCACCAATCAGCTATTTCACATTAAAAAACAAACAAACTCTTCCTCTTAAAACCTCATGCTCTTGTAAAAAATATATATATTTAAAGTACATGACAGTCTAGGAAGGCATAGATTTGATGAACACACCATCCATCACATCACTTCAAACACACAGCATTTGTCTGCAGAGAGAATCTACTTCAATACAAATTCTCAGAAGGAACCTAACGCAAAATTCAGGGGTCCATACATTACAATATCAGAGCCTTAATGGAACATTGCTTAAATGGATCACTTTGCAGGTGGCAAGGTCTCAGTGCTGGTGCCAGTATATGGGCACACACTACACACCTTCAGTGCTACTGAATTCTCAAATCCTGCACAACACAGCTGAGAATTTACTGGAGGTGGTGTGTGTTCACACAAGCATGCATAGCCAAGAAATTCACAGCCTTGATCATAAGGGATGGTGAAGATGTTCCAAATGCCTTATACGATAGAGTGAGAGGAATGTCCAGAATTTTCCATGGCAAGTGGGGCACAACTATGAGGCTTGATTCCATCTGCCATCAAATTTAACCCACAATAGTACAACTCCCTTTTCTTCTGCGCATCACAGCAACTGCTGCTCATTCTCAGGATTAAACAAAGATCCCAATGTTTTCCAGATTAAAACTCTGTTTCTATGGTACCAAACTAAAAAGTTAAAGGGCATTCGTAAGAACTATGGGAGCTAAAGCAGCAAGGTAGACGACTAGAGTGCAGATGGAGGACGACTCTGTGTGAATCTGACAGATCACAACGCAGAGCACATTTGAAGATCTATGCTCTGGCAGTGCAGACGGCAAAGAAGCAGGTTCTTTTCTGCCCACATTGCTTCCACAAATTCACATCCAGTGGAGTTGTGTATGGTTGTGAGGGGGAGCTAGTATGCACCTCTCCACCTTGAATTTGAACTTGGAACTATCAGTCACTCACTGCGACATCTTCAATGACTTTTCTGCGGATAAAATATCTCAAATTTGGGCCAAACCAGATTCCACAGTTATTGCAGAGCCTACTGTGGAAGTATCCAGCAAATTCTCTTATAGGATTAGATTGGAGCACTTTTAGTTTGCAATTCCTGAAGATTTGGACAAACTGCTTTCAACTGTACGTCCTACAACCTGTTCTCTTGACCCTTGCCCAACTTGGTTTATTTCATATGATAATCATATTATCAGAGAAGGTTTGAGAACTATTATAAATGCTTCTCTGCTCCTGGATTGAGAACTCTGGTTTCTAAGGCTGAGGCAGTGGCCAGGAGCGCTGTTTACCAACTTTGGCCGATACGTCAACTGTGCCCATTTCTAGAGGTAAGGGACCTTAAAACAGTAGTGCATATGCCAATGACCTCCAGGCTTTACTATTGTAATGCACTCTATGTTGGGGTGGGGGTGGTGCCTTTGTACGTAGTTCGCAAACTACAATTGGTACAGAATGTGGCAACCAGATCAGTCTCTGGGACAACTCAAAGGGACCATATAACACCAATTTTAAAAGAATTGCACTGGCTTCCAATATGTTTCAGAGAAAAATACAAAGTGCTGATGACTACCTATAAAGCCCTCAACAGCTTGGGTCCAGGGGACTTAAGAGATCACCTCCTTTGTCATGAACCCTGTCTTCTATTAAGATCATCTGGAGAGGTCTGATTATGGTTGCCACTGGCATGTTTGGTGACAACTCAGGACTGGGCCTTCTCTGTAGCTGCTCCGGGGCTTTGGAATATGCTCCCTGTCAACATAAGTCCATCTCCATATCCATTTGCTTTTAGGAAGACCCTCAAAACACCTGTTCTATAAGATAAGATTTTATTTTACGTTCAAGGATCAGATACACACCTATTCTCTCAGACTTTTAACTGAAATTAAATTTAAACTGTTTCTTTTTACCCCATGAAAATGTTTTAACTTTTTTATTCTGTGATTTTTTAAAAAAATTGTCTTTACTCTGTTTTAAATTTGTTTTAAGTTGTGTACACTGCCTAGAGATACACATATCAGGCAGTATATAGATATGATAAATAAATAATATCCAGGTACATTTTACATAGCACTCAAAATAGCAACAGATAGCAGCATGTCTTGAGTGAAAACGATAGTCAGTCTTCCAAAAAGTGATTCCCGAATAGCTAATAACATCAGGAATATCACAGATCCAATTTGGGATCAGAGGCCAAAGGAACAAACAACACACTTAGGCCTGAGCCACATTGTAAACAGCATACAATTAGCAGTGTGAACGGAACCGGTGCCTGCTGGTTCAAAGGTGGGAGGGATATCTTTAAGAACAGGGGAGAGTACTCTTGCCCCTCCCGCCACGTTTCCCCTAACGGCACTGTATTTTAAAACAGTCCGATAGGGCAGCAGCATACTTCCCTGCCACCCCGATGCCTCCTCGGACCGGAAGTGCTTGGTGCACCTGCACACATCGTGCACCAGACACCTCCAGCCACTTCCGGTCTGAGAAGACACTGGGGCAGCAGGGAGGTAGGCTGCCACCCCACTGCACCGTTTTAAAAGACAGCGCCATCAGGGGAAATGTGGTGGGAGGGATAAGAGCACCCTCCTGCACCCTTAATGATACCCCCCCCAATGGCTGAACCGTCGGACATTCGAACCGGTTCGGAGATCCATAAAAGGGCCTCCGAACCAGTTGGCGTGCATCCCTACATACAATTCCAGTAGGCAATAGCTTGGCACCTAAAGGAAATGGGCATGGAACTAGATTAGAGACATTTGCTTCCTCAGCATTTGAAGCATTACAAAACAACTTTGCTACATATAAAATTGGATTTAACATGGGCAAAACTGTAGACACTCCATAACATTTCTTGATTTATCGTTGATTTCATCATGTTGACTAATATGCATTAAAACTCTTGTTAGAAGCAGTCTTAAATATATATCATGTAGTTTGGATGTTAATTACCTTTAATGTGTGTGCACTTCTGATGCCTAAATCAGATTTCCACACTGTCATTACAGTTACTGGTGATTTACCACTAATGTCACCAAATGTGAACTCAATCCCAAGTGGTTCTCAAAATACCATCATGTTTTGCTTTAGCTGAATCATTTCAATTCTGTATAAATGAAGTTTAATTTGGGGAATACTGCAAGTGAAAAAATCTGCCTGTTATCAAAATTAACTACTTATAATTTTTCACACTGCCCAGCAATTCTGCAAGCATCAACACTTTATATCCTAAATATTTTAATTTCTAGATGGAAGAAAAAATTAAACTAGATCATACAATAGTATTTTCCTCTCAAAATACACAGCAGGAAATGGGAATATTTTACTCCAGACAGGACACCCATGTATCCGATACAGATATTACTGCACTTTAATAATGACCTAATTGATTTCATGGCATTGAAATGTGATTTGGAAACCGAATCACAGTATATCCCTTTAAAACGGAAGGATTACACATCCTCTTTAAAACGAGAGTAGGTCCATACTTGCTTATCCTCCCCTTGCCACCTCTTCCATAATCGCAGCGTTCCCCCCAGCTATGCTCACGTGTGGGCGGGGCATCTCCCAGCTGCCTCCACGCATATATGCCAGCATCGTGTGGGGCAGCTGAGACAGGCTGCGCTGGCGTGCATTTATGGAAGAGGCAGCAAGGGGAGCTTAACCTGGAGCTTAACTACATTATAAGCAAACTAGTGGTTTTGTAGCCCGTTGGATAACGGGCGCTAGGGGAGCTCTGCGCTCCAGACCACCGCCGCCATTACCCCTCCCGCCCGCGGCTCTGGCCGGGTTCGCCACTCACCACCGCCCGGGGCTCCGGCCGGGCCCGCCACCCACCGCCACCCGTGGCTCCGGCCTGGTCCACCGCTGCCCAGGCCCACCGCCGCATTCTTCTCCGCCGCCTCGTCCGGCGGCCATCCTGGGCGGCCAGAAGCGGCCGCCCCGAAGAAGCCGGGTAAGCGGCAGCACGGCCAGGCCTCGGCCATGGCTCTGCCGCCTCCCTGGCTGCGCAGTCTCCTCTGGCCGAGGCGGCGGCTTTGCCGCCACCTCGGCCAGTGTCCCCCGCCACCGCTTACCCGGCTTCTTCGGGGCGGCCGCTTCTGGCCGCCCAAGATGGCCGCCGGGTGCTGGCGGTCCTGGCTCCCTGGCTTCTTCTGGCCATGCGCTTCGCGCATGCCCAGAAGAGGCCAGGGAGGCACGGACACACGCTTGGTGTCCGTCCACGTACAGACACCAAGCGTTTTATAGATAAGGATAGGTTCAACTGAAGTGGTAGAATTTCAAGTAGTATGTTTAGGTTTGGATTCTTAGGTAGCAAATGGCCAGCTATTGCAACTAAATTAATATTTGAATTAACAAAATCCCTAGATAATCAGAAATGAAGCCTGTCTGGTCCAGGCAACACAAGCGAAATCTTCCCTTTTGTTTTTTCATTTCAGTTTAGAATCAGACTCCAGATTAAACGATTTACAGTCCAGTTCTATACATTTTTACTCTAAAACAAGTCCTAATGAGTAGAACACTCACAATGGAATATAGGACTGCAGCCTAAACCAGATCAGATACAACTGTTTATAATATTTGCTGTTCTCAAGAGCACCAAAGTGCTTTTCAGCAATGCAAATAACTAATTTCATGGGTCTATCATCACATCTCCCCAGAAAAGTAGTTCAGGTAGCATCCTTATTTTACATCAAAAAAGAATATCACAGTATTTTCAAAACCAGTTTCTGAAATTACTCAGGAAATGCAGCTGCTTTTGTGTTACAGAGCAATTTGACCTTTTTATATACATGCATAACCGATTTGCACAGAACCATAAACTAGCAGCCCGAATGGCTTAAAACAAACAATATTTCTTAAAAATAACCCTGAAGGTACAATTTTCTAGATATGACCAATTCCTGGCCATCTGGCACAAATTTTTGAACTTCAAAAACATTCAGTCCTAAAATACTGAGTAATATTTATGACAGTTCCATTTCAGATGTGCTTTATTTAATAGTGTGCCTGGAATGGATATTTTGAAAACACTGAACATCCATCCTACCCTCATGACCCATACTATGCTAATCACCCAGCTTATCAATCAGTGCACAGAGATGAGCAAAATATGGTCCGAACAGAAGCCACATGTGAAATTTTCGCACCACCCGTTCCTACTCCTAGAGAAACTGCTTCTCACACTTTCACTTCTGGCAAAGTGGAAACAGAGAAAGTAACTTATGGGATTCGTTAACAGCAGAAGGCCATGAGGCTACACCATTTTAATTAAAGCAAGGTCCAAATAGGAAAAGGAGGTCTGTACAATGGCAACCTTTCCTTTCCTTGCTTCTCACTCTGAAATGGCTGCAGGAAGGACATCAGTAATGCAGTCCATCCTCAAGTATCGTCTGCACAGAGGTAGAAGATACCTGTGGTAGATACCCCCACCTTTCTTGCATACAAGTATAGAGGGCTCTGAGGGATCAAAGACTCATCATCTGAACAAGGAATGAGGAGTAGGGTTTAACCCTTCTTGATCTTCTCCTTCCCCTGTATACCAACAAGTGCAGCAAGAGAGAAGTGAATGAACAGAAACTGTAGTACCTACTTGACTGTGTAGCATATTTCTTCTCCCATTGTGAATAGGCTGGTTAAAGGGCATATAGTCCTTTGTTCTCATGTATTCCACATATCAGAAGTGGTTGACAGATAAGTATCCTGCCCTGTGATGAGGAAGGGACCCACCCTGAAGTCCTTTCCCAGCCATTCACCTAGCTCTCTCTGACCAAGGCCTGCATTTCTTCTCTGCTTTTTGTAGCACTTTCCTAATCTGCTAGAAAAATGCAAGCATCAGAAAGCTATAACCTCGACCATAGCAAACTGACAACTTCTCTCATTATTAGCCTCCTCCCTTCTAGCAGGAGCAAAGCTGGATACAAGGCGTGAGTTTTAAACCTGTATACTCAATAACCAGGGATGTTCTGTATGCATTGTTGACAACAAATGTTGAATCCAAACTGCTGGTGGTATGAAAATGAGAAAATCAGAAAAAAAGAGTTGCCTTACTTACAAATTCAATATCACCCCTGAAAATCCCCCTATTTCAGACAAAGCATCTGAAGTTGACTCTTCCACAGGAGACGATGCAGTAATAGACCATACAAAATACATTGCTACAGGGAAATACAAACGAACCCTAAAATGGAGGTTTATCCAGTAGTATACAATGATAAACATTCTAAAAGCTGTTTCTATGAAAAATAATTCATCCAGAATAGATGGCCATCCCAAAGAGCAAAATAAGTTACATTTTTCACCACCTTAATAGAAACACAACATTTGGGTGACATACTACTTTCCTTCGTGGATTCAAATTCCTTAACAGCCCCACTCCTGCACACCACACTTCTATTATATTCTGGTTGTCTACTTACTGTAGTTCTGTAATATTAACATAATGTTAACAACAACTATTACCATAACAGTAACTCTTGGAGACATGAGTAGGCAGAATTCTACAGGTTCAATTAAATTAAATTTATTTTCAGCCCAACTTGCTTGTTTGCATTGAGCTATCTAAAGTTGAATGTAAATACAATACAGTATGTTTCCTTCTGATAACACCGAAGTAAGATACATAAACCATGAAATATTAAAACACAGCACACCATATTACACATAAAGCTTGTTTTTCCATTTCAAGTTTATTAAAACTTTAGCAGTACAAATGATCCAGGTTGTGGATTATCAAAAGACCAAACTGAAGTCCACGTTAAAAAAAAGAAAAGAAAAGAAAAATAAGTGTTCCCCAACATGTCTCTAGAATCTGGAGGCAGAATGGAAACAATAAGTTCATCAACTCATCCATGTCTGTCTTCATCAGTTCCAGCACTTGATTCATGATCAGATTTTTTATCTTTACCATGAGCACGGTCTTTCTCCTGATTCTTTGATTTTTGGTTGATCTCTTTCTCTCTTGAGGAGCGGGACCTGTCCTTTTCGTTACTCCTATGCGAAGATGATCTTTTCAATTCTCTGTCCTTGCTGCTTCGTTTTCTCTTCGAGTCAGGACTTCTATCCTGATCTTTAGAGGCCTTTTTACTTTTATTGGTCTCTGAGCTACTACTGTCACAGCTTTTTGAACGCTTTCTTTTTTCAGCATCATCCTTTTTGTGAGAACTTCTGTGCTCTTGATTCCGATGCCTGTCTTTACTTCGACTTTCCTCTCTTTCAGAGCTCTGTGACTCCTTCCTCCTCTTATTTTCCTTACCTTTAGGTCTTTCTGGTGTGCCTTTCCTGTCTCTACTTCTTGATCTTCCTCTTCTTTTTACTTCCTTATCTTTATGTTTGGAGTAATCTCTGCTTCTGCTGCGATCTCTTTCTTTACTTCGGGACCTGGCTCGCTTCCCCCTCTCCCCGCTTTTGCTTCGCTCTCTGGTCTTACTATTTGAGCTGTGCTTGCTTTTAGACTGCTCACGTTCTTTGCTCTTTGACTTTGTATGTTTTTCCCTATCTTTACTTTTAGTATGATTCTGACCATTACTTTTTGATCCTCCCCTTTTATTCTTCTCCTTACTTCTGCTCCTCTCTCTCCCACGAAAATCATTATATTTTTCTTTATCCCTCTCTTTCTCATAGTCCCTCTCTTTGCTTCTTGATCTCATTTTCTTTTCTTCATGCTTGCTGTGTCTGGAGTCCCTCTCCTTACTTTTTGACACTTCTTTGCTTTTGCTCTGGCTTTTGGATCTAGCCCTTTTCTTGGCCTTACTTTTGTTATGCTTGTCTTTGTCTTCCTTCTCAGAATTCCTCCTCGTCTCTCGGTCCTTACTGTCAGATTTGTGTTCTTTTGTTTTCTTTTCCTTTTCTTCCCTTTTGTTTGGGCTTTCAGAAATTTGCCTGTGGTCAGATGCTTTTCTCTCTTTCCCTCTCCCTGGGCTTTTCTGATTTGCAGCATCCTTCTTGTTCTCATTAACCTCACCCCTTGAAAAACAAGAACATTTTATGAATTTTGAAGTTTAGAAAAATGAAAACTGGAGAAGTCAGTAGGGAGGTGGGGGAATCAATAATTGAAGCTGCCACTGGATTATAAACTCTATTTTTGCACATAGCTCTAATATAGAGATTACAAAACAAAGAGCAAAACACCAGGAGGGGATCACCACTGTAGCAGTTTCACTGTTATACTGAACAAAAGGTAAGAATAGGTACTACTATATTTGAGAAATGTTACCATTCCAAATTTAGTATACATATTGCCATGCTGGAATAAAAAAGTTCTTTGGTCACATCTTACTTATCTCCCTTTATCCATCTTTCTCCACTTGAAACTCTCATTCGTTGAGCTCTCTGCATTTCTTGTCTCCAGTGTGGTGGAGTCTCACTACGTCTAAAGCGATCTCTTGATCTGGACCTTGAAGGTGTCCGATAGCGCTTTGAAAGTGGAAAAAAAGTTAATTAAAAAACAGAAAATCTGTTCTTGCCTATGAATTTCTGTTCTTCTTGAGGGAAGGAGCCCCTCCTACCCGGTTCGGAAGATAATCTTCATTTTCAGTTCCAGAGTTGGGGTTCCCCCCTTCAGGCCTAAGATATTATAACCTTTTACACAAGTGTTTTTATCATTTCTATATAGAAAAAATGGCAAACATAGCCAAAAATAATGTACAGGTGGCCCTCGTTACCTGCGGTCCTGGCACCCGCAATTTTGCATATCCGCAGTTGGGTCATAGGGAACCAGTTTCTTTATTTGCAGGCAGAAAATAGGGTTATCTGTGGTTCTTGAGTGGCCGGAAATAATTTCTGACATTATTTCCTGCTGCCATTTTGAAGTGCTGAGCCATTTTGTGGCTCTTTTGTTAAAAAAAAAACCCTAAACAAGGAACAAAAATTGGAGGATTTGGAAGTCTTGGGGGCATTGCTGGAGAGCAAAGTACTGTGCTTATTTCTGCCCCCCCCCCGCGCGCGCTTTTTCTTGTGATTGTCAGCATACTCCCGTGTGTTTAGGAATCTAACCCCTCAATCCCCATAGGGTTGTTTCTTTATCCGCAGAAATTGGCAGGAACGGAAACCCCTGCGAACAACAAGGGCCACCTATAGTGACCTAAATGTGAAGTGACAAATGAACTGATCACAAGATTCAGGCAAACCCTATAAGGAGGTGTCCCCACAAAAATGCTGAGCTAAAATAGAAACAAGCACTTCAGAATGACACAGATCAATGAGTTGGAGAGGAACATCCCAATACTTACGGTCTCTGTGTTCTCCCTGGAAGGCATCAAGCAGGAGAAGTCAGGCAAAAAGTGTCATGAATGGCAAGCCTAGCTGCCCCCCTTCCCTCAAGAAGAACAATAATTCAGTAGAATCTAGCATTTATAAGAGATGGTGACAGACACTGTGCATCTACAAGCAATGCAATACAATTCTCCCAACTTGCCCATTTGAACATAACATCAAAATGTTTTTCTCTAACATAATTTCAGTGTTCCCATTTCCTTTCCGGGGGCGGGGGGGAGTCTCACCATTCTCAAGGATGTTTAAGAACTGAATCACTTGATTAAAGGATAGAGTAATCAAAGTTGAATAAATCAGATCACACGAAACCAAACATACCCTTGGTCCTCTTCCTTTTATTTTCCGTCCAGATCTAGTCACTAATAGCCTTCTCTGATATGATGATTGACAGTTTGATGGATTACTAGAAATGGAGAAAGATTTCACTGTAGTTCTGAAGATTGTTTCACTTTATTCTATAGTTTATATGTATTCCTGAAGTTCTATCAAACTAAATGTATTCACAAAAAGCTGGCTGAATACCTTTTCATGGCAAAGAATTCAAATGTGCAACTGTGACATTTATAAAGGCAGTGGGGAAAAATAAAGAGTACAACTTTTCAACATTGTTGCCAAAACACCTCTCAGTACACTGAAAATCTCACTGAAACCAGTGGGTGTAGAAGAAGGTCTTCCTTTCTTGAAAGAGTCCTTTAATTTAGACTGTTGCTAAACAGAATACATTTTAAAGTGTCAACATGTAGCAAATAACTCAAGTTAGCATACAGATAGTTCAACAGACTGCAACTTCAAGTTCACCCAACACCAGGCAGCCCTAACCAAATGTTTAAAACTTTACCTCTCTCTCTCTTTTTCCCTGCTCTTTGTCTCTTTTTCTTTTTCATCCATTTTAGGAGGACTTTTCCTCATCAGGAATCTGTTTTCTGGTACAGGAGGAATCTCTTCTGGACGGACAGTAGAAAGTGGCTGCGATTCAGGATTTTCTGTTTCACTTTCACTAGCAGAGCTTCATTCATAAAAAGAGCAAACATTATTTATGTCTGTTTTAAACATACTGGGTAACATTCAGATTAGTCAGTCATGACTAAGCACCACTGAAATAAATGAGACAAGTTAGTAATGACCAGCTTGTCCCATTAATTTCAATGGGACTTCATTTGGATGTTGTCTGTTGTGCTTTTTTCTGCAGTCTGTGTATGCCTAAACAGGCATCTCAAACTTATTATACTTGGGCAACTTTGGATTTTGGAAGATGCATAAAAGATTACTGTTATTTTTATCATATCCCGACACAATACAATAGTTCAAAAGTACCAAAAGTTTTGTACCAGTTTTGTAACAAGAACATGTGGCCTCCTTTAAACTATAATGAGTTTCAGCAAGTTGAGCCTGATTGCACATAGTTCAGCTCTGGTTAGTAGCTACGGAAATAATTGGCTACAGTTTTTGTGGGGAAACACAGATTTTGTCTACTACAACTACTTGGGAGCACAAGACTTTCACCTGGGAATGCCAGGGAAGGGGGAAAAGTGGGATGATGATGAAGAATGATTTTACAACAGGAAGAAGAAGAAAGCTCTTCAGAAAAGTAAATACATAAGCTCTCTTATTCTCTAGTTATTTGACACAACAGTATCAGTGGAATAAAGTCAGGGTTAGGAAGATTCTATACGAATACAACAATTTTTATAATCCCGAGTATCTCTGTTTTCATCCTGATATTATATAAGGGGCATTATGCTAGTGGAAGGGGACCTTGTGCAACACCCCTTCCATTGGCATAAGCGATGCTCCACGAATAGAACACAAGTCTCAATATTGGCAGCTACTTCAATTAACAGAATGTGTACACTTGCAAACAAAAAACAGCACATTATTTCTGTGTGTGTGTGTGTGTGTGTGTGTGTGTGTGTGTGTGAGAGAGAGAGAGAGAGAGAGAGAGAGAAGACCCCCTAAAGAAGAGAGATGGGAAATCTGATGTACCCCTCGCCACCCCCGCAAACTGTTACCAGAATACCTAGGTAACGTCTGTCTCCTAGCCACAGAAACCATAATTCAAATTTTGTAACACCTGAACACATTAACAGCAAAGGTAGACAAGCTCAAGTATGCCTTTGATGTATTCATAACGTGATACAATTATGGGGAGAAAAGCCCAATTAAAACCCAGAAAGCAGCGTTCAGCAGCATGTAGGCAGGTCCCTCCTCAGCTCCAGATGGGGCCTTGGCCAAAACTGCACACAAGCTGCACATAGGGCCACCAATAACAACCCACTCATCCAATATATCTTGTGTTCTTAAAACTTCCCAGGTGCTGCTTCAAATTACCCCAATGTAGGGAGATGGTCATTTTGCAAAGCCATAATAAATTATCTGAGTCTGAGCTTTTAAACTGTCAGGCAACATTTATAGACCTGGATACAATCCAATTTTTACCTAGTCATCCAGAGACTAAGAAAGTTTTGCTTACCTTTAATCACTTCATCCTCCCACTTAAGCTCATTCAGATGTGGGGGCATCTCTCTCATAATTACAACATAAGAACTATTTAGAGTGATCAAAGACTGCATGATACAATGGCTACTAGCAGAGAAATTTAGAAGCAAAACTCTTCCTCCTGCAAATGACCTTGAAGCTAACGTCTCCAGGAGAATGAGCTTAGACTTCAGCAAATGACTCTGCTGAACTCAGCCAGACTCAGCAGACTACCCCTTTACAGCCTGGAGAGAGTGAAAGTCATAAATCCATAGACTTAGGTCTTGCAGAACTAAAAAATAACACTACTCTCAGCGGTTCAAGCCCAAACGCAGCCACTGACAACACTCTTCTCCCGCTCAGATTCTGAACTCACAGAGAGTGATAACGAAATGCATACTTACCCTCTTCAGGTCACATTAGAAGGACTTAATAGCACAACTGCCCTAACCAATCCAAGCACAAGGACCCCACCCAGATCAGGGAGAAAAAAATAGGTTGATTGCCTGTAACAGGTGATCTCTCTGGTGATCCATGTTCACTCATGACTGGGTTTTCTGCGCCTGCACAGTAGCTCTGCAGAGGAATACATAGCTCTGACAGGCACTCTTCAGCATTCTGAGGCACACAGACAGTGTCCATTAAAATAGGCGGGAGAGCGCATTCCTTCTCAGTTCCTGAATTGGCTGCTGTGATGTGAGGGAGGCAAAATCCATCACATGTACAGGTTAGACAGGAAGGAGCAAAATACTTTGGATACACACTAGCAGTGGGGTTGGTCAGGCGTGTGTTGTGAGTGAACAAGGATCACCTGTTACAGGTAAGCAACCTGTTTATCTCTGAGGGGATCCATGTTCCCTCACAACTGGGTGATTGACTAGCTCTGGAGATGGAGGTGGGTGCTAGCGTGTCTGAGCACTCTCTTGAGAACTGTGCGGCTGAAGTTGGCTTCAGCAGCAGAGCATAGATCCACAGTGCCTTACAAACGGCAAGTCTGAGGACCATGTCGCAGCTTTATAGATATCAGCATACTGGCCCCCGATATGTGGGCCAGCAGAAGTGGCCATGGCTCCAGTGGAATGAGCCCAGACTCTTGTAGGAGGCTGGACTCCTTGCTATCTGTAGCAGGAAAAGATCCTCTCCACTAGCCAGTTGGAAAGTCTCTGTCTAGAAACTGCATATAATTATTAGGACCAGAGTAGGAGATGAACAACTTGCTTGAACTCACGAATTATCTTGTCCAGTCCAGGTAGTAAAGGAGGGATCTATGGACATCCAGGGAGTGCATGGAGCATTCCAGAAGTGAAGGATTTACAAAGAAGATAGGAAATATGATATCCTGACTGATGTGGAAGTTGGTCTAATAGTCTAACTTCCATGTTGTCAGGTTGAGAATACCTAAAGGCATGTGAAGAATATGTCCAGATTCCTAGAACAGCAGCTCTTTTTGTAGTGGAAGGTGGTGATGCTGACACTTGGGCAGCCTTAGCAGGATTGGGAACCAGGGTTGCCTCGGCCACCATAGGGAGATGAGGATGCATCGGGTACGTTACTGAAGGATTCTGCTGATAACCTTGGAGAGCGGGGGGGGGGGGAATCAAAGAGACCTTTCTTCCAGGAGACTTGAAACATGTCCTCTAGGGATCTCAGTCCCAATCCTTCCCTTGAGCAGAAAAGCTGACATTCTGCATTGTCCTGAGCCGCAAATAAGTCCACTCTGGGAATGCCCCAGAAACTAAAGAGATCTAGAAGGACAGTGTCATTCAGTTTCCATTCGTGAAGAGCAGAGAGTGTGAGGTCCCTGCTCAGAGAGTCTTCCAATATTGTGTACTCCCTTGATGTGGAGAGCCATGGGGTGAATGCCATTGGTCAGACCAGAGTTGTAGAGTGGGGTTGTTCAGGGATCTCGACACAGTGCCACCTTGGTGGTTTATATTGGCAGTAGCTGTCATGTTGGCCTGGTTAATTTGGACCGTGAGGTCAGGGGCATAAATAGGGAAAATGGCTCCTAGGACAAGCACTGAAATTGCGCCCCCCCATCTTTCAGAAAACTTGTTTTCATGTGTTGCTGCTGTTTGTAGAGAAAAGAAAAAGGAGTTGTAGTGTGTTCTTATTTTCTCTAAACTCACTGTGTGTGAGAGAGAAGATCATGCAGTTAAACAGTTAAACATTTGGATTTAACTGTAGTTTATCAGTATTTTTTAAACTCTTTATTTCAGTTATAGACTTAATATTTTGAATAACTGGGGGCTGATTTGACCACATTTGAAGCACAGGTGTTTCCAGGAGCTGACCCAACATTAACACAATTAATGTGCCTCATGAAACAACTTGACAATGTAATATGGGTTATTATGCCCTTGAAAATGTCATGTGGAGTTGCTTTCGCAAAAACGTTTTGCTGTGTGATGGTAATGTTGAGCTGACCTGTTTAACCTTCATTCTGCCTGTGTGAGTAGATTCAAATATATGGATAATGGCATTTTAACTTTTGTGTTTGGTAAGAAATATAATTAGTTGTTCAGTTATTGTTACTCAGCAAATAGTAGAGGGGTGGGTGGGATTGAAAGGTTAATCAATTCCTGCATACCAGCACACACAGACTGACTGCACTCTCTCCATCCAAGCATGTAACTCAGCTTTCTCATCCAGCATGATTAGCTTTTACTAAGCTGTTCCTATTTCTATGCAAGCAACTCAAAGTAAATTTCCGTACAATTATGAATTATGGTTCCATGTGGTTTCTTCCATGTCACATGGAAGAAACCACATGGAATCATAATTCATAATTGTGAATTTCCCTTTTTACATTTGCAAATTGTTTTTAGTGAACATAAAAGGACTCACTTGATCCTCTAGATGTTTAGAAGTATATACTTTCTCCCCCTCCACAACCTACAGTTAATGCGTGAAAAATTCACATTCCTAAGTCTACTGATATTGATATCAGCTCTGCAATAGATCCACTGAAAGATCTTAGGAAAATCAGTCTCTCCTCCTTTAACATCCTTTGTTAAAGAGAATGATTAATAACCTACTTCACAGGGCTGTTGTGAAGATTAAAAGGAGGAAGTTCTTGATCTTAGGGAAAGCAGACACTACTCATCTCCCAGCTATTGTCACTTGACAAGAATTAAACATCCTAGCTTATACCTCACATGACTTGCAAGAAAGATTGATTATTTCTTTAGAATTCATTTCTTTGCAAAAGTGCTAAAGATTACAGCTCTTGATACTGCTGAATGGTCTCTGCATTTGGAAAACATATCATTCGTTTTGTAAATGGTTGCCTGAGAAGCCAAGATGTGTTCATAAAAGCCTCTGGTATTATCCCAAACTAGAAACCTGATTTTAAAATATTCACTCATTGACACTGTGTAATTTATTGATTACCAAGACATCTATTTAACAGATTTAATAGTTTGTCATCAGTGGTAGAAGTAGTAGATTTTCTATACTGAAGTGTGCTACACATATATTAAACTACAACTTTATACTCCACCACCACCCCAACTCAAAAGTTGGGTTAATGTTCTGCAAATAATGTTCACTTGCCCAATGTTTCTGAGCATTCTGGCATTTCTCAAAGCTCTACTGAAGATAAATCATTATGCGAAAAGCAATGAGTAAATAGCTTATTTGTTGCAAGCACTTACTGTGCCAAGCAAGCAAGGAGAAGAATCCCAGCAAAATGAAGAAACTTTTACTAGTCCTTTTCGACTTGTGGATTCTGAAGCAGACCTGCTGGTATTTCTCCTCTTTGTTGGTTTAAATACTCAATAGTTGACATGCTGGAGATCCTCCACTTTTTGCTAGAGAAAACCATGGGGTGGAAGTGTACCTGCCTGCCGCCCCTTCCCCCGTTTCTGGCTGGAAGAACCCCCGGCAGTCAGTTCTGGTCTGAACAACCACCCCCGCCCCCCGCTACTAGGAGCCCCCCGAGCAAGCACTTGCTGTTGCCAATGATGTGCCTTTTCAGGCAGTGTTTGCTGCCTAAAAGCGTCTATTCCCCTTTCTCTCCCTCCAAAGAGCGAGAGAAAGGGAGAATAGATGCTTTCAGGCAGCAAACGCTGCCTGAAATGACACCAAAGAGCTCGCTCAGGCTCTTCAGAGGGGGTATGGTCTCGAGGGAGGGGGTGTGATCTTGCTGCCTGAAAGCATCTATCCTCCCTTTCTCTCCCTCTCTGGAGGAAGAGAAAGGGGAATAGATGCTTTCTCAGGCAGCAAACACTGCCTGAAATAAATGGCAAGTGTTCGCTGGGGGGGGGGGCGCCGCGCACATGCTCCCCGGACTGCAGCCAATGAGAGAGTGCCTACCCACTGGCACCTGGACTCAAGAGTGAGTTGCGCCTGCGCAAGTGGTGGGGGTGTGTGGGTGGGCCAGACACGGTGGTGGCAGTGGTGAGCAGCAGCGGGTGCCCGCAGGATTGAATTGGGGGGGGGATAAAAATAATAAATAAATACATTTTTAAAAAGAATTATGGTGGTTGGGGCAGGGGCAAGGCATGGCAGGCACTTTGTGCCCCCCCTGCAATGGCGCCCAGGGCACGTGCCCTGTCTGCCCCACCCTGGTTACATCCATGCATGCTGTCTTGCAGGGTGGGTAGAAAGATCTTCAAGGCTAGAAAGACAGCCAAGAACTCATGGAAGTTGATGTGGCGCCGCTGCTGTTGGATGTTCCACAGGCCTTGAGATTCCAGATCACAGCAATGGTCTCCCCAACCCTGAAGGGAAGCATCCGTTGTCAGTGTAACTGATGGAGAGTGAAGGCGGAACGGAACACCTTGAGACAGTGAGGGAGGCATAGTCCACCAATGGAAAGCACGATATGAAACGCTATTGTCAGCAACTTGCTCTGTTTGTCTAAAGTTTGGACAAAACACAGAGAGGACCCAGAGCTGCAGCCTGCACATCTCCAGGTAAGCATGTGTGGCCATGGTAGTACAGGAGGCCATCAAACCTAGAAGGCATAGAAAGAGCGAGCCGAAGGGAGGATGCATATTTCCCAGTTATGAGACAGTCACCTAAGAAAAAGGAAAATAAAGATGCCCTGTGTGCACAGATGGGCAATAACCATGCTCATACACTTAGTGAAAATGTGGGGTGCTGCAGATAAACCAAATGGTAAGACCAAATACTGATAGGCCTGTAAGCCCAGAAAAAACCTGAAGAAACTGGGAAGTATCGAGGACGGATTGCTGTGTGAAAGTATGCATCCTGCAGGTCTAACGTGACAAACCAGTCTTCACTAGGAGAGGAAGAATGGCTTGCAAGGAGACCACTGGGAACTTGCTTAGACAAAGGAACCCATTGAGATTTCACAAGTCCAGTATAGGCAATGCGCCCCTGCCCCCCTCCACACACACCATGCTTTAGAACCTGAAACTACCTAGAATATAAACCACCTTGCATAGCCACGGCTGGAACAGGCTCAATAGAACACTTCTTTAGCAGAGTAACTGCTTTTTCCTCCAATGTAGGAGTTGAGTGGGTGTATTTTATACCTGTATACACAGGTAGGGATTCAAATTCAATGGCATAGCCAGAGGCGACTATGTTCAACACCCAGGTGTCGGATGTTATATTGTGCCATGAGAGAAGGTACGGGGCAAGGCAGTTGGGATGGTGCTGGGGGATGCAAGATGGTTTCAAAAACCTCACAATCAAGAAGGCTGCTTAGCCTGGTCTTGCTCTTTTGCCTTCTGGGGTTGGTGCTGGTGTTGCTGGAATGGGTGCTTGGAGTAAAACTTTGAAGTGCACCTGAAGTACCTACGCTCTTGAGGCTTAGCCTGGTACTGCCATCTGTTGTAGATGCAGTACCTAGTTTGGGGATATGAAGATTGTTGAGAAGGTGGAGCAAAAGCTTTTGCGGTGAATCATGACTCCTTGAATTTCTCCATTGTCTTATCTGTGTCCTTGGAGATCAGTCCTTCACCATCAAATGGTAAAATTTCAAAAAAAAAATTCTTTCATGTTGGTCTCAAGTGGGGTAGAGCATAGCCAAGCATGGTGCCTGAGAGACACTGAACCAGCCACCACCCTAGACTCCATTTCAGTCAGGTCCTTGGCAGTGCTCAGGTGTTGGCATGTCAAGTCAGCTGATTTAGACAAGGCTGCCAGGAACCTGGATCAAAAAGAGGTTGTCTGAGGTAACTGGAGCCTCCCACAAAACTTTTGATGTGCCAACCAACACAGGCAGCACAGGCAGAGCCACTGGGTGCACAGTAGTGGTAGAGGAAAGAAAGTTATAAACAGGGTCCTTGGCCTCAGCTGTTGGGAGTCTGAATTTCAAGGCCTATGGCCTTAGCCATCTCTGCCACCTGGACTCGATAAGACGGTTTCTTCAGTAGGTGAGCCAGAAGGAGCAGGAGTTACCTGGTTGTCAGGTGATGAGCCAGATGAAGTCAGATGAATCAGAGGAGTGATATTCACCTTCAGAGAGAGTCTGTTCTTCGGTAGGTTGTACAGAGTCCAGAGGTTGAGGTAGTTCTTCACCAGGTTGAATAGGGCCCTGAGGTTGCTCACATGCTCGATGGTGACTATAGAATGGGTGTTGCTGGAGTGTGTTACAGAGAGTGTTGCTGGAGCTGCAGGATGCTTGAAAAACTCTGTGGAAGGATTTTCTTTAGGTGCAGGTGTGCCAGGCTCAGACAGAAGGTCTCTCAGCTTCATGGTCTTCCAGCACCAGTAGTCCCCAAAGTCATAGGGAAGACCTGAAAAGGCAAAGTGCATCTTACCCCCATATCTGTCAAGCACTGCATACACATAGCTCAGGTCAAGGGCTCTTGAAGAACTAACGTAATTGCGAGGACGTAGACTGGTGAACACCGTGGTGACTGCTGTATAGGTGGGGCTGAAGGCATTTTAGGCACTGTTGGAATAGAACCTGCGTTATCATCTAAACCCTCTATCAGGAAGAAGACTAGGGGTAGTTTTGTTGGACCCCAACAGCGACTCCAATCAGCACTGTGAAGCAACTGAGGACACAGGTGATCTAGTAAAAAGCTGTAGTGCTCCTTGTCAGAGCTCAAGCCACCACCACTCCCAGGGGAATGGCCAGGTGGTGATTATGGCAATATCACTATAGTGAAGGTGGTTCAAATGGCACAAGAGACATATGCACCATCGGGGCTGGGCTGGCATCAATGTTGATGTTGTAGAAGATGGGGACATCACTTAATGTTGGAGGAGTCATCTTAGGTATAGGTACAGACATCAGGGTGGTTCATGTTGACTGCTTTGACATCAAAGCCTTTGAGGAGACTTTAGACATGGAGGTCAATGACATCGGAGACTTCAATGACACCGATCCTGACAACAAGTTGAGGCTAGAGCAAGCCCATGTGCTGGAGACAATGTCCCTCAAGGATGGGCAGTGGACGGAGATGGAGTGTGTAGGGAAGAAGCAGTTGCCACTCCCAGTGCTGGCTTTGATGTGGAATGCCGACACTTGGGCTCAGGCTGGTTAGAGGAGTCTAAGGAGGCTTCTTATGATGATGATGATGACCTTTGTCAACAGATGCTGGTTTTTTTAGAATGTAGAGTCATCCCGGTGTTTTGGGGTGCTCAACATCGAAGAGATATCGAAGACCCTGACGTTGTCTATAGTGGATTGATCAGAGTCAGTGTGGATGATCTCGATGGACCCGACCTGGCACCAGGGGTCAGAGCTCGTAAAGAGTGGCTCTGAGCCTAAGTTCTCCACACTTTCTCATTTGTTTGCTGAACGAAAGGCAGATTTATTTATCTACTGCCCCAAACTTACGTCTTTTGGCAGCTGATTTTACAAACATTCATGTTGTGGTTAGAGGACGATAAAGTAATCTGCAGGTCTTCCAGTGCTTGGAAATTTTCCAAACATCCAGGAGGCAGAGTAGTGAGGTCTGGGCCGAGTCAAAACCAGAAACATTCACTGAATCACCGAGTTAAGGGGAGTTCAGTAAGGGGTGGTTGTGGGATGGGCCGAAGTCAAACCGAAAAGCACAAACTGACCAGATTATAGGGTGATCTGGAGAGAATAGTCAAGAGAAACCGGAGAAAATAGTCCAAGTTAAGCTGAAAAGTCAATAACAATTCTTTCCACAGGAATGAGTGAGGGGAACAGCAAGAACTGCAGGTTGTAGCTAGTGCGGCAAACAAGAACGAACTGAGAGGAAAGGTACTCTCCTGCCTAATTTATTTCTTTATCATATTTTTATACTGCCTGATATGTACATCTCTAGGCGGTGTACAAAATTTAAAATATTTACAAGTCCCAAGCTATGTACTTCCAAGCTATATACCTGACCTTTCAGGGGGAGTGTAACCCCATCCAGAACAGGCAGATCTAATCCATCTCTTGGGTCTTAGCCCCGCCCCCCATCAGTACCACCATCTTATTTGGATTCAACCTCAGTTTGTTATCCCTCATCCAGTCCATTACTGCCTCTAGGCAGGCATTTAGGGAAGATATGCCATTTCCTGATGAGATTGACATGGAGAAGTAGATCTGGGTGTCACTAGCATATTGATAACACCCAGCACCATACCTCCTGATGATCTCTCCCAGTGGTTTCATGTAGATGTTAAAAAGCATTGGATGCAGTATGGAGCTTTGTGGGACTCCACACTTCAGTTCTCACTTAGCAGAACAACAATCTCCAAGCGACACCATCTGGAATCTGCCAGAGGTAGGAGCAAAGCCCCTGTAAAACAGTGCCACCCAATCCCACTTCCCTCAGGCGGTCCAGAAGGATACCATGGTCGATGGTATCGAAAGCTGCAGAGAGATCCAAAAGGATAATCAGTCACACTCCCTCTGTCGATAGCCAGTTGAAGACCATCCATCAGGCTGACCAAGGCAGTCTCAACCCCATAGCCCACACGAAAGCCAGTTTGAAATGGGTCTAAATAATCTGCATCATCCAAAACTTTATTTTAACTGATGCTATTCGCACAGCTCAGAATGCTGGAGAGCACTTGTCAGAGCTATGTATTCCACAGGCACAGAAAACCCAGTTGTGAGGGAACATGGATCACCTCAGAGATCTGCCAGTTCACCTCTCCTATTTTAATTCTGTTTCAGAGATTGATGACAGAGAAATGAACATCACTGAGGCCCCTCCCTCAATGCCATCCATCCAGAAGAGGGGTTCTCTCTGACCTTGCCTAGCCCCAACTTATAACACCTTCCTTTTGATGCCGAAAAGCCCCAGGCAGACCACCCGGAGACAGCAACTACAAAGGAAGGGGCATCTATACCACCTGCAACACCAGAAGAGCTGTAGTTGCCTCTCACAAACCATAAAGATCTGAGGAATGGGGATGCATGCCCATCATCAAATTCACTGCCCCAAGACACAGATACAGCTACTCCAAAGTTAAGGACACCTATATCACCCATTCAATCTCAAGAGCTCCAGTCACCACATGTATCCCCCAGGGGCCCTATGGAGTAGTCTACATGTCCACCATCATCCTCGTCACAAGAGCAGCCGCCGCTCAACGTACCCCCTGGAGTTTCATCAGAACCATAAAAGTAGCGGCTGGCCATTGCACACTTTGAAGAATAATCGGAGCTGACTGTACCAGAAATATCCCAAGATACTTCTCACTCTGACTCCGTGGCCTTGTGCATTCAACCTTCCACTCTTCAAGACACCCCACGGGGAACCTCTACACAGATCCCTGCTAATGTAACTACAGACTGATGCTCAAAAGACAAGCATACAGTCTCCCTCTTGACCTGGAATGTGGCAGGTTGGCACTCCAGCTGCAGGGTTGTCTCCTTTATAGACTTCATCTCTGGATATGATGTCATAATGGTGCAGGAAACCTTGACATCCAAGGACCTCATACTCAACAGGTTCATTCTCACTGGGAGCAGAAGCCAGTGAGAGAAGGGGCAGACCTAAAGGTGGACTAGGAGTATTAGTCTCTACTGCCCTGCACACAAGTCAGTAAGACTCTTCTCTTTTAAGCAACACACTTTGGCTGCAACAATCCACTTCAGACACTGTACATTTCTACATCTACATACTTCTGCCGAAGTGGAAATCCCAGGTCAGGAAACTGGTCTGCTATGGAAAACTACCTAACTGACCTTCTCTCTACCTTCTCTGCCACCATCCAGCTCCTTTGTTCCAGTTGAAGTGGCCCCTCCCTCCCCCAACTGCCACCACAGAGCAACCAGGGACCAGCTTGCTCTGAGTGAGGAGAGAAGAAAGAAGTGAGACTAAGGCCCATGTAAAAATGTAAATGTGTGGCTTGATGTATTCTTTATTTAAGTCTTTTGTAAATCACTTTGGGAGGTTTGCCCGAAAAGTGGCATATGAATGCAAAATAAAACTACTTCCCCAATGCGTATATAGTAGTGGGCGGTGATCTTAACACCAGACTATGCCCTGACAAAGGACGATGATACTCCATATGCATGCTACCTGTGCTACCCACCTAATCCGGAAGTAGATATACTCCCTCTTCACATGCCACTCAAAGGCAGAGGCGTATCTAGGGAAAATAGTGCCTAGGGCAAGCACTGAAATTGAGCCCCCCCCACCATCTGACACCCATCTTTCAGATAACTTTACCATAATATCTGCTCAAAAATACAAGTTAAGCTCGTTAATGGACAAATCTTTTAAACTACAAATTATGGGACTACCTACCTTTATAGCATTTAAAGTGTAAGTACAAAGATGCAACACAATATTACACTATTTATTGAAGTGATCTGTCTTGACCACTCTTCAAGCAATAACCATTAAAGAATTGAGTATTTCCTGACGATTAATTACCAGGTGGGAGGAGCTGGTGACCTCAGACTATTAAACCTAGAAATATTCATCCTTAGGAACTACCTTGTTCTGAGATAATTACTCTTAATACAAATAGCACAGAGAAAGATGGGTTTGTTTGAATGATTATTAGAGAATGAGTTAGAAGTGAATTGATGCCAATATTTTAGTAAATCTGATTGCTACAATTATTACTTAAATTCCATTCTTGCTATATTTATATGCTATATATTGACTTTATGTAGCATTTTACATTACAGCTGCTATGAAATGTTTTTTCCTGTCACATAGTGGCATGTACTTTAGTGGTGCTATTGGCTTTAGCATTAAATGGGCTTCATATATGATTACAAACACTATATAAAGATAGTGCACACCCTCCACAGCAATGGACATTGTCTGCACTAAAAGAATGCTAAGTGTATTGCTGTACATGTGTTGAAGGTATCTCAAAATTAAACAATGTGGTGTACCTTACATAAGTTTCATGATTGCTTACCTAATTGGGTTATAGAGGAATACTGGGATGTTATAATTGCAAACAAACCAATTATGTTATGGTATCAGTACTTCTAGATTTAAGCTGAGTAACTATTAAGGAAAGCGATGTGTTACATGGAAGTCCTTGAGATATTCAATATATGTTGCTCTTGAATGATTCCCCCCACCCTGCAAGTCATATACAGTGCACTTCCAGCACAATAATGTTTTTCTGCATTACAATACTGAATCCATATTTTAATTATAATTTATTACAGACCAAGACCAGCAAGACAATTTATATATTACTATGCTCTCTTAAAATGTACTGCCCCCGCCCCTTTTGAATAGAGAACTTATCCCCACATTCATTAGCTCTCAACCTTCTAAGATCAAATCACAGTCCAAAACACCAATGCATTAAAGCTGCTCAGAATTCTTTTTTTAAAATTAGTTTCAGAATTTCTTATCACTGCATAAATATAAACTGAGTTCATTACTTGATCAATATTTGCCTGCTCTGTCAGAATAGAGCACACTGCACTCACTGTACTACTCAACATTACAGTATAAATTCATAAATAAAAAACAACTATTAAAGGTGGACCTCTAATATTCTGGGGATCTCTAAAAACATGAAAGCAGTCATCACTCATCAGCAAGTCCCCTGGGAGTGTCCCTAGCAAGTCTTGGTAAAGCTTGGCGTTGGTAAAGCTCTTGGTAAAGCTTGCGAAACGGGGCGTTTTTCCTGTGGGGAGGGGGAGTCAAAGGTGCCAATGTGTTGGTGTGTGTGTGGGGGGGAGATGGGATTCCTTTGCCTGCCGAAGGCTGGTGGGGGGAGGGCTTGCCTTGGGCTCGAGAAGGGCCGAAGAAGAGAAGCGCTGAAGAGGAGAGGAGAGGAGAGGAGAGGAGAGGAGGCTGCTGCTGGGGACGAAGCACGTCTTTGAAGGAGGGAGACCTGGCATATTCCGGGCTGCTGCTCAACAAAAGTAGTGTGCCCGAGAGTGAGGGGGAGCTCCCTCCTCCTCCACCCCGCCCATTGTAGTTAAGCCCTGGAGAGGGGGCGCAATGCAAACAGTGGCGGCGCCGGCTCCCTCGTTCTCGGGCACACATGACCCGAGGGGAGGGAAGCTTCTCGCTGCTGCACTGGCCCGCCCGGAATCAGCCAGGCTTCCCTCCCTCAGAGAGGTCCTGAGTGGCGTGCATGCGTCCCAAGCAGCAGGTAGCCTTAGCCGGGCTTCGGCTTGAGCCCGAGGCCAGCCCCTGCTCCCAGGCCAGCGCCACCCCCCAGCCAAAATAGTTGCAACTGCAACTTAGCAATGCAGCAACTTAAGCAAAGTAATCCACCAGCCACCGGCCCCCGCGAGTCCGACACCCCCACCGGCTGCCGCCCTCAGCCAAGATAGAAGCCAGTGCTCCAAGCAAGAAGCCCCGCCAAGAAAATTAATTTAAAATAAACAAAAATTAAAAAAACACACCTTACTGTCTGTCTACAAACTTTATTTAAGTTGTTGTCGTGTGAAACAAGGCTCCCACTCCTCATGGCTCGTCGTCGGGCTCCCGGAGCAGCAACACACGCTCTCTCTCCTTGCCACCTCAGCGTGCAATGCAGCACTTGCAGTGCGACTGTGAGAGATCCACACGCGTGAGTGGGGGGGGCGGGGGGGCGTGCCAGGTGGAGCCGGAGGAGAAGCCCCGGGAGGTCCGTCGGGCAGGCAGCGCGGCTCCTGGCCGGAGCTGAGCTTGCGGGGTGGGCGCCATTGGCGCTGCCGCTGCAGGAAAAGGAGGTCTCACCATCTCTGTCATCGCTGTCGGGCAGGAAGCATGGCACCCGGCTGAAGCTGAACTCGCTGGGGCGCTGCCACTGCTAGCACCCAGGCGCGCCGTGCATGAAACAAAAAATTTTGTGTGGGGTGTGGGTGGCGCGGGGGTCCACATGGCAATTTGGCGCCCCCTCCCATGTGGCGCCTAGGGCACATGCCCTGCCTGCCCTACCCTCAGTTACGCCTCTGCTCAAAGGACAAGAAGCCAAACTATGCAGGATTCAGCCTGGCCGAAATGGCCAATATTTAACCTCTATATTCTACATGGCTCTCTCAAAAATAACCACCCCACAGAATTTACTTTCTGGGCCAGGAACAAAATGAGTGTCATCAATACATAATAGTCTCTGGAAACCTGCTCCAATTTACAGACCAGTTTGAGGTCATCCCCTATTTGACAGTGACCACTTCCCAGTCTCCCTACACCTAAAGTCTTTTGTTCAGCAGTCCCATGCCAAGGCTCTATAACAACCACAAATTCTACTAGTGGGAAGAGCCTGTTTCATCAGATCGTCTCCACAAATGAACAAAGCAATAACAGAACTTATCTTCCAACGCATCTGCCTTTCCCTGCTCAGCAGAACCCTCCAAGTCAATCCTAGAGAGTTACAGCCACCTAGAACAGGAATTATAAAAGCACCTAACTCACGAAAACACCCCTTGCCTCAAACAGCATCTGCACCACTCCAAACCATGGTTTGACTCTGAATGGGTTCAAGCAAGAAAACAAAAAACAGAACTCATTGTCAACTACAACACCTACAAGGTCAATGCAAGACCTTCATCTGCACCGAACTTCCATAAGCAGAAGGTGGGGATGCAAACAACTTCTCAAACGTAATAAAAGAGAAACCATGAAAGACACCTGGTCATGTCTCATCCAAACAGTCAGAACCAATGACTTTGCTCTATTCTGGTGCATCACCGCAGATCACCCCAGCAATGGCCTGATGCATTTGGACAGCTGTATTCCTCCAGAGATCTCAGAAAGACACTTTGGCAAACTGTACAGAGATAAAGTAGGGGACCATGGATGCCCTTGGCATGACAGAGGACCTGCCTGTATGGCCGCAGGTGATGCCCACAGACTAGAGGTCAAAGATCTGATTTCTCACCTAAGACCTGGGAAGGCACCTAGAGATGATCTAATCCCACCTGAGCTAATCGAAAAAAAGGTCAGCATGGTGGGCTCCCATTCTGGCCTCGCTGTTTACATTTATTGACAAGCACGACCACATCCCTAGGGACTGGGGGCTAGCAATTATTGTTCCCATCTTCAAAAAAGGTAGGAGGGATGACCCAACAACTACAGACCCATCAGCATGCTCAGCACAATCAGCAAGCTTTATGTCAGACACCTGTATTGGAAACTAAAAGACAGGCTGGAACAAGAAAACCTCCTAGCAGAGGAGCAGGCCAGATTCAGGGAGGGATGACTCACTATTGATCAGTGCCTAGTACTACAACATTTAATTGAGAAACGTGCCACTACCTCTGTGGCTGCTGCTGTTCCCCCTCTCGGGCTGCCTTAGACATGGCATGCCGCCTTGGCTCCCGGTTGTTTCCCTCCTCCTCCCCTCTGCCTTTCCCCGCCACCTGGGCTCATTCGGCAAGATGGGGGCATCGGCTCCGAGTCCCGTCGCCTGTTCGCTGCCACTACCACATGGGTTCTGATTGATCTTGCCCTGGCAAGAGCCCATGTGGTGGTGGCAGCAGCGGCAGCAGCGAAAAGGCGATGGGACTCTGAGCCGATTTCCCCGTCTTGCCGCACAAGAGCTCAAGTGGTGGGGGAAAGGCAAAATGGGTGGGGAGGGTAACAACCCAAAGCCAAGGAGGCATACCGAGTCTCACAGTCGATGTGCACGAACCAGTTCAGTGTCCTATTCCTAGAATGCCAAACTGGTTCGGGGACTGGTGTTCAAACCGGGTCGAATGTGAGGGCGGGGGTGTCCTTTAAGGATCAGGGAGGGTACTCTTAATTCCACCCTGACACTGCATTTCCTCCACTGGCACTGTGCTTAAAAACAGTTCTGCGCGGGGCGGCAGTGTACCTCCTAGCCGTCCCGGTGCACGTTAGACCAGAAGTTCCCAGTGTGCGTTGAATACCAACTCAAGCGAGGGGGGAAAGGTGGGGAGGGGGGGAAGGGAAGAAGCTGCTGAGAGAATACCAACTGGAGTCTCTCTCAGGCGACGAGGGAAGCGGGAGGAGAGTGAAACCAGAGGAAAATCAGAGGTAAGGAAAATCAGAGGTTAAAATGGTGTGGGATGGGAGAGCCATTCTTAAAAGCCAATATATGTTCCCGCAGAAGTTTTCAGCAAGGGGGCAGGGGGCAGAAGAGAAGAAATATTATTTCTCTTTTTAAATTGCAAGCCCTGCATTTAAAATTAAAATGGTGCGGGGAAGGTAAGAAGGAACTTGCCTGCTCTGTGCTTTTATTTTCTTTCTGCATGAGCAGGACTTTGACTCTTTAAAAGCCATTCTACAACATATATTGAGGCAGAAGTTTTCAGCAAGGGGGCAGGGGCAGAGCAGACAGACTATTTCTCTCTTTTGAGCCTTGCATTTATTTCTTGCTAGCGAGTGGCAGTTGATCATGATTTAATTTCTTCTACAAGCAGTAGAAGTATCACCATCCTGCTGTATTTTTGACTATTTTGGTTAATATTTTAATTGCTATATTTGGTTTTAGTGTTGTGTGCCTTTCATGCAAAATATAGATTTTTAATACTTTCATAGAACAAAATAAGCAAATAATGGTTAATTTTTTATTTATTTAACATATTTCTATACCGCACAAAACTTGCGTCTCTGTAAATAAGCTGTGCATGCTGTGAAATGACTACCTTGTAGCAGTAATATATTTATTGTCCAATACCAAGTTGATTATGTCACCTTATGTGGCGCAGCGGGGAAATGCTTGACTAACAAGCAGAAGATTGCTGGTTCGAATCCCCGCTGGTACTATATTGGGCAGCAGCGATATAGGAAGATGCTGAAAGGAGGAGGCGGCAATGGTAAACCCCTCCTATATTCTACCAAAGACAACCACAGGGCTCTGTGGTTGCCAGGAGTCTACAGTGACTTGACGGCACACTTTACCTTACCATGTTGCTTGCTCAAATTCATATGGTCACATACGCTACAGGAATGAGATTCATGTTCTTCAGAATACTTTTGTTTAGTCCTTATATTCTCAAACACACTGCCCTATGGGAAATCCTCTTTACAATAGCCAGAAGCTTCATGTGACTCATAAGAAGATATGCACCTTGAATAAACCATTTTAGAAATGGCTCATATATATAATATAGTAAAAGTAATGAATAAAACAGTGGGGACAGAAGGTGGGGAGTAAGTATGTGTGTGCCACAGCATACCTGTCTTGGAGAGTTATGTGGGTGTAGGTCCTTAATGGGTTGTTAAAGAACCTCAGGGAACATCCCATGTAAACTTTTTGTACATTAATAGCTGCATGGCAGACAAACATTAAATCCATGATATTGGAAATATTTCAGCTTTGCAACTGCCTTGCAATTATTATATTTAAATATGAAGTGAAAGAAAGTAAACATCCAAGTTTATAAATAGATTTGTAAAATACAATTTTTTCCTTCCTTGTTTATGTTGTGTGTGTGCATGCGCACTTGCGTGTTGTATCTATAGTGGCATATAATAATGCACATGTGCACACACTGCCTTGATACTGCCACCCAGAACAACAGTCATTCCGCTCACTGATGAAAAAAAAATAGAGAGATCACTGAATGCAACCCTCAAGGTTATTTGTCAAGCACCGTCCCTACCTGTAAGGGCAAACAAGGTTTTATACTTGCCATGCTTCTATTCAGCTTTTACATAAATACCATGGTGGGCCACGTACAACATGGACTTTCATCCCCCCAAGCTGGCAGAGAAACACATCTCCATCCTACTATAAGCAGATGAGGCAACAGGACCCCCCTAGGAGTTAGAAGAGCTCTTGGGACGCTCACTCGACACTGTAAAGAGGACCATTTGGAAATAAACTACCATAAAACCTTTGGCCTTTGCCAGGAGACCAAAGACACACTCCTAGAGCATAAATGGAAACATAATCGAGCAGATCTCATGCTTCAAATACTTGGGGTGGTCTTTCATGCATCTGGAACCAGGAAGATCCATGGCAACTATGTTGCCCCAAACAGCCAGAGGAGTGCTGCTGCCATTTAAAATTCTTCTGGTCAAAAGGAGACTATTACATACCTGCAGCCCTTAAACTATCTGAAACTAAGTTGCTGGCCCAACTCCTCTACAGAGCCCAGCTGGGCTCTTTCTCCAACATCGCCCCTCTGGAGCTCATCCAGTCCAAATTCCTAAGAGCAGTATTCCAGGCACTGCACTGTGTTTCCAATGCCATTTTACAACTGGAGGCCAGTCTGGTAGAAGTGAAGGCCATAGTATGGCTATCCTTCCCAATGGGCCTAACCCCCTCAGTGTTGGAGGATGGATACCCGTCCACCTAGAAGTGAACCCTGTTGGCGAAACTAACATCACTTGGGCTCTTCCCCCCATAACTACTTTCCCTGGGTTATGAGGAGGCCTGGACACTTCTCAAACAGCACATAATGGATGCAGAGTGCCAAACTGACCTAGGTAGGGTGCAAACCTCCTTTTCTCTGAAAGCCTAAGGTATATTGTGGCACCTGCTGCATATCTAACGCAGCTAGAGGCCTCCAACCACAAAAGAGCCATCACTCTGGCTTGCTGCAGCGCCCCCCTTTTGGCTGTGTTAGATGGAAGACACAAGAAGATCCCCTTCCCAGAATGTCTGTGCCCCTGCGATGCTGGACAAATTGAAACCATTGAGCACACCCTCTTACACTGCCTAAAGAAATCAGCATACCCTCATTGTCCTGCTACTTTAATAAAGTTGCCAGGCTGCACAAGCCAGTTCTACATCTCCCTACTACATTCTGACTGCAACCATTCCGAGCTGGTCTTGTGGTAGCAAGCATGAACTGTCCCCTTTGCTAAGCAGGGTGTGCCTGGTTTAAATCTGAATGGGACACTACATGTGAGCATTAAGTTATGCCCTTATGGGTTGGGGCCACTCTGGGAAGAGCACCTGCTTGTTTGGATACAGAAGGCTCCCCTCCCTGGCATCTCCAAGAAAGGGCTGAGAGAGACTTCTGCCTGCAACCTTGGAGAAGCTGCTGCCAGTCTGTGTAGACAATGCTGAGCTAGATGGACCAAGGGTCTGACTCGGCAGAAGGCAGCTTCTTATATTCCTAACATTATAACACACAATTTGTGTGTTTGGCAGCTTGCAAAATTCACTGGGATCTGACCACCAGCAAGAATTAATTAGGCCCAACATAGTTCATACCTGCATTGCCTACCCAGTTTTCATTTTATCATATTTTAATCAAGTCTTAATTTTACAGATTCTCTTAGATTTTAGTTTTATGCTCACTGTTTTTAAACTTCTTAGCCTCTATGTATTTATTTTACCATAAAACATTCTATAGATCTTACAGAATGTTATCTATTCTAAATGTTATCTATTACAGATTCAGATGACACAGCCAACGTGGTGTAGTGGTTAGAGTGCTGGACTAGGACCGGGGAGACCCGAGTTCAAATCCCCATTCAGCCATGAAACTAGCTGGGTGACTCTGGGCTTTCTCTCTCAGCCTAACCTACTTCACAGGGTTGTTGTGAAAGAGAAACTCAAGTATGTAGTACACCGCTCTGGGCTCCTTGGAGGAAGAGCGGGATATAAATGTAAATAATAATAATAATAATAAATGTTATCTATTACAGAATGTTATCTATTACAGTTACTGTTTCCCTCAGGCATAGACTGTTTTTAACACCACCACTATTATATTTTATCTTCTGCTGTTCAAAGACTGAAATAAAGATTATTTCTATAGGAATTCATTCTTGTAAAAGTACAAGAAAATATGGGGTAAGGGGTCACTGAGTATTTCGAGTAATTTTTGTATTAAATTCTGCAATTTATACAGCAAGGTAGATTTTGTTGAGTTTTCACAAACTCCTCCCCACCCATATACCTTTTCTTGCTTTTCTTCTTCTTTTTCTTTTCTTTCTTGTGTTTCTTGGAATTTTTTTTGTGCTTCTTTTTCTTCTTTGTTTTTTCTTCAGAAGCGCTTTCAGAATCAGATGATGAATCAGAAGATTTTGAATCGCTTGAGCTATCTGAATCACTGGATGAAGTTGATGATTTGCGTCTTTTCTTCTCTTCCTTCTTGGCTTTAAATTAAGGCAAGACAAGCAGTTACCAAAGAAGCCTTTTCCATCTCTTAACAACACCTAAGGCAACTACGTTTAGCTACATTCACATGCTAATAATTCCCCAAATCTTATTTCTGATCTGTTTGATAAAAGGCGGCCCTACAAAACGTGTGACTTTCAAAACACCTTGTGTACATGCACTGTAGTAATTCAAAAAATCATTTGAAGAATTCTTGCCCTGAGCCTATATTCTGAGAAAATGTTTTAGTAATAACATTTCATATGACATACAATAATGGACTGCAAATCCAAATAGTTTATTGGAGCAAATTAAGCAAATCTGAAAACAGGATAAAGGATATTGCTAATTTTTCCTTGCTTACATTTGTAATTTGGAAACAGGAATGCTCACTCCTTTCTATCTCATCTTTTTAGGCTACTTTCCTTATGAGATCGCCCAGCATTTCGTGTATCTGTGTGTGTGTGTCCCTACCAACTTCACAACGCCTGGACCAATATGAACCAAATCAGATACAGTTGTAGGAACACAAAGGGACACCTCAACGGCGTAGTTTGCGATGATGTCATCCACCCTGATTCAAGATGGAGGACACGTAAACTCTTGAGGCGCAAGTGGGCTAGCTTGTGAACCAACTGGAACCAAATTTGCTACACCTGTAGGAGTACATAGGGACACCTCAATGGTGTAGTTTGTGATGATGTCATCTACCCCAAATCAATATAGCAGTCACAAACATTTGAGGCACAAGTGGGCTAAGTTGTGGAGCATCTAACAGATCTGAACCAAATTAAGTACAGTTGTAGTGAGTGACACACAGGGATGGCATAGTTTGTGATGATGTCATCCACCCCAATGCAAGATGGTGGATGCATACACTTTTGAGGTGCAAGTGGGCTAACCTGTGAACTGCCTAACCGATTTGAACCAAATGAGGCAGCGCGCTCATGCTAGAATGGTTTCTGATTTGGCTCAATGAAGCACGGTAGCTATTCTGAGATTTCACCATGCGCAGGGCGGAGGATATTTTCCTGCCACCATTAAATTGTTCCTCGCTAAAACTGTTCCGCAACTTTTGTAGAAGGATGGGATAGAAATAATTTAATACACATTATGTATTTGTTCCACTCTTCCTCCAAGGAGCCCAGAGTGGTGTACATATTTAAGTTTCTCCTCACAACAACCCTGTGAAATAGGTTAGGCTGAGAGAGAAGTGACTGGCCCAGAGTCACCCAGCAAGTATCATGGCTGAATGGGGATTTGAACCTGGGTCTTCCTGGACCTAGTCTAGCACTCTAACCACTACACCACGCTGGCTCTATCAGTGTCAACTCCCTTTCCCATGTTCTAGCGTTTCTCACAATCTTGACAATCTGTCTTAAAAACCTGTTACACTCCATATTCTCTCGCTGACCACGAATGACTTAATACTGTGCTTCACAGTTTGTTAGAAGAGCTTACCCTCTTAATGCTAGTAGCAATTTCCCTCTACAATAATAAGAGATTGGCTCCACTGAGGAGTTGATAAAGGATTCCACTAATCTTAACAACGGGTGAGTTTTTATAAACTACTTCATATGGCAAGATAGTCATATAAAAATATTTGTAAGGCAATTTTATGACTAAAAACATATAACTGATTACATTAAGAAGTTAAAGGGAAATAGAGCCACAGACCAAAACTGCTTTAAACTATGGGTTAAAAGTGTGTCAGAGGTTTGCTATGAATAAAAACCTATTATCTTGTTTTAAAAGATTTATAGCCTGTCTTTCTCATCAATGATCCAAGGAGACTTACAGCAAGAGAAATATATAATAATCTTGATCGAACATTTACTCAGTAAACAAATAAAGAAAACAAAGCCGCAAACTTTAGACATCCTATTACCCGGAAACAAAGGCAATACACAGGGAAATATGTACCATGCAAAAATACTTACAATTTCACCTATGATAATCACCCGTACCAACCTTCACTCTGTTTATTAATGTGACATTTGTAACTCTTAGAAGCACTGCATTTTTTTAAAAAAAATTAGCATTTGGGGCATTTCATGAACCATCTCCAGAATGTTGCCACAAGAGCCCTAAGCCATATCACATAGTCTAAATGCCAGAAAGTAATCAAGTCATCAATGCTGGCAATCAAGCTGGTACTGATGAAATTTTGATTCAAAATTATGATGGAGAACAGTCTAAAATTATGAAGCAACAAATTTAAGCAGAAGTTACTGCTTTTCACAGGAAAGAAACAGTTCTCATTTAAGGCTTCAGTGTTTCATTGTGTTTCCTTTAACTTGTGCTACACACCAGCTATTACTTGGTGTGTGTAGCACATGTGGAACTTTCACCATCAAGGCTCCCACTCATCAGGTTGAACACAAGATCTGCATTGACTATTGCTCTTCTAGAAGTACTAAATTTACATTCTGAAATGTATTCTGCTATAGAAGAGCATAGTGGTACATCCTTTTCAAGAGTTAGGCAGTCTCAATTATATCTTTCTGTCCAATTATCTTACAGTTCCTAGATTTTCTTAAACCTATTTATCCAATATTTATTCATTCAAAAGGGACAGTCAGAAGCAGCAGTTTTACAGGTATTTTGTCAGAATAACAAAAAATATATATACCAGTCTATAGTCTGTGAGTAATACCCACCTCAAAATGAATATTTGGTCATTCAAGAAAGGACTAATCATGGCAAATCATGAATCTTTCTATGAAACTAGGATCAACACAAGGATTGACAGAATGTGTACTCCATTGGTCAGAGGGCTCAAGAGCAAAGAACAAAAAAGTTTCAATTCATAATTATTTATATCAATATTCTTTGACTTACTATTACTGATACAGGGAAACCTTGTTAGCTGCGGATTCATTATCTGAGGATGCGCGTATCCGTGGTCAGTAAAAGACACCCAACCTCAGCATACGTGGGACACCCCCCCCCCCGCCGACAAAAGCACATTAACCTCACTTATCCACGGGTCGGAGGTGGTCAGAAATGACCACAGAAGTCGCATCTAGCTGCCATTTTGTTTCTCGGAGCCACAAAATATAACTACTATAATGTCTCCCGTTTAAAAACAAAAACATGGTTATTTCCAGGCAATTTTCAGGCATTCTGGGGGCACAGTGTGACATGGGGAGAGCAGCAAAGCATGTTAAGGAGCTCCCCCCCGTGCCCCACCTCCCAATTTGGCAAAAAATCAGCATTTCCCCAGCAACCGGTAACCTAACCCCCAATTCCCCATTGAAATAATGCCTCAATATTTGCAGTTACCACATCGGCTGTACAACTGCGGAACAGAACCCCCACGAATACTGAGGTCCTCCTGGATAGCAATAGCAACAATGGTACAGAACTTACTGAGATTCTCAGTTATTAGACCATCCAGTCATACCTAACACTTTTCCACTGCAAAAACCAGAAGTCACATTTAGAAACATTTGAGCAGGAATTTCCATCTCACCTTTGGATTTTTGAATTAGCTCTCCACAACTCATTATTCGTACTTCAGCATAAGGTTTACTGGATGCATCTGTTTTCTGGTTTTCTATTTCTCTTACAACTTCTTGACCCGAAATTACTTGTCCAAACACAACATGAAGCCTAAATAATAAAAACTTAATTTTAAAAGTTGACTGATATCTCTAGCATCATGAAAATTTCAAGGACCTATACATTTATTAACCTTTCAAAGTAAAAATAAGAGACGACAAAGACACTTACCCATCTAGGTGAGGTGTAGGTTTAGTTGTTCTTTTGATGACAATCAGGGGCAGGAATAAAAACAAAAGAAATATGTCAGTATATAAGATGGGGGGGAAACAAACTTGGTATATTATACCACAAATGCTCCTATATAAAAATATTGAAAAAGTATTAAGCTTTCAGACCACAACTAATAGCACAGTGGGGAAGTAACTTGCCTAGGGAGCAAGAGGTCGCTGTTCAAATCCCCGCTGGTATGTTTCCCAGAATATGGGAAACACCTATATTGGGCAGCAGTGATATAGGAAGATGCTGAAAGGCATTATCTCATACTGCACGGGAGATGGCAGTGGTAAAACCCTCCTGTATTCTACCAAAGAAAACCACATGGTTTTGTGGTCACCAGGAGTCGACACCGACTCGACGGCAGAACTTCACCTTTACCACAACTCAAATATCAATGTATTAAAAGTATCACAAAGTTTCAGGTTAAAGCATTGATAGAAATGTACTTTAGGTATGAAGAAAGTTTATAAATTCATGTCACATAGGCCTAGTTGTCACAGAAGTGGAACATTTATAGCTTGATTGTATCACCACTTCCGACTGTAGATGGAGGCTCACATAACTGAACATTCATCCACCCCAAATAAGTCTTTACACATACAAAGTCAGACGACAGGAAGAAGGCTAAATCAGCACTCCTCTTCCTGCCATCTAGCTTTCTATGTGGAGGGAATTCTTTTGTATGGAAGAACAACCTCAATCTACAGTCTTAAGTGTACACATAGCTCAGACATAGATTTACCCCCTTAGTGAGAACTAGTCCATGGTAGGGATGTGCATGAACAGCTCGTGTGGGGTGGGGACCCTTTAAAAGCAGGTCCTTACCTGCTCCATTGCCACCATACAGCTCGCTCTACAGAAGACTGTGTGAGGCTGTGGCGCTGTTGCCTACAGCCTGCACGTAACATCAGCATGCACATGGCCACCACGCATGCAATATTCACTGCAGGCGCCCAAGCCAGTTCAGCGCTTCCCAAAAGAGGAGCCGAACTGGTTCGTGCACATCCCTAGTTCATGTTTTCTTTCAATAAATAGGAGGACATTCTGCTGATTTGCAAAGGTATAACCCTTCTGATATTGTTGAGCCTATATCTGACTATACAGATAAAATACTATACCAGAGTTTCTCAAATTTTACTTATAATCAGGCAACTATCTGTTGTACATGTACTTCTGGTTCAAAACAGATAGCTTGTACTTTGCAAAAACAGAGTTTATAGCGATAATTTATGTCACTCCTCTCAAAGCAAGAAAAATGCCTAACAAAAGAGGCAAGAGAAAAGGTGATTAAACAAAGAGACAAAGAATTGTTACCAGACAGGGGAGATAAGAGAAAGAATTTCTGAAGGCACATAAGTCCTCAAGATATTACCCTATCTACAACTCAATCGAGTTACAGCTGGTAAACTTGGGTTCACCTTGTGTTCAGAAGGAAACTTAGTAGTGTGAAAGAAAGAAAAAATTAATCTTATCGGCACACACAAAAAAATCATGTTTTTGTTCCATCTTATGTGCTGTACAGATGCTATTTCACTCTCAGGAGGAAGAGAGCCTGGAGCTCGGATTTGCATTTTGCTTCCCTCTCACCAAACGTACATATCAATGAGCGGATCAGGCAAGTTTTCCTGGTTTACCTGTCACCTTCTATCCATATTGAGAGGGGCAAGGGGAAGGGAGCATATGTACAAAGGTCTCTTCCCAATCTTACCACAGTAAGACTCCTGAGGTCGAAGTGGCATCTGAACAGGCCCTTTGTTATGTTTGGGCTATTCAGCAGGTTTTTTGTAACTAAAAGGTGGCATGCTCTGACAGTTTTGAATAAGAAGCACTGCCTCTCAGTCTATCTTGTTTGCTATACTGATATTCAGCTTTTCCTTTAGAAAGTTCAGAGCTGGTCATATGGAGCTCGCAGTGTCCAGGCATTGATCAAATCCACACCCACTTAGCTTTAACCACACGAGGTACTCCCAGATCACTAATGGGTTAGAAGAGAGTAAGCTTCCTTAAGTTAATACATAGCTGACACTGATTCTAACATGCAGCATCACTAAAACATTCCAACTTATTCCATATGATATTTTAATCCTATTTGCTGCATTCAAAATAAAAATCTAAGCCTAGTTGAGTCTCATATCTAACAGTTATTCATACGTTGTAAATGGAAAATAAGTTAGCCATTTCCACAATTCAAATATTGTAAGGACTACCATCCAAATGCTGAAGAAACAGTGGAGCTGCATTATACTTACATAAAAAACTGTGAACCATTTGTATCTTTCCCTCTGTTGGCCATTGAAAGGAGAAATTCTTTGTTGTGCTTTACAGCAAAGCTTTCATCTAGAGAAAGCATTTTCAATTACTTCAAAAGATCCAAGTGTTACCTTGCGCTGGCATTTGTTTAGCACTTTAAATTAGGATTGTCAAGCTGCAGAGATGCATCGTTGCACAGCCAAACAGTACTCAAATAGCCAAAAATAGACACTGGCTTGGATGCCAACTCGTGTGAGCACAAGCTCATGCAGAGGGACCTGCTCCCCGCCCCTTCTCCAGCTTCCGGAGCCCTCCAAAAAGCTGCTCTTGGAGGTCAGAGGACCCTTTGGAGCAGTGTAGGATGGGGTGGAGGCTAGCATCAATTTGGACATAAGCACCTTGTAAAAAACTTCCTTCCACTTGTTAAAAATATATCCACACACAATTCTGGCATCCTAATTCACCCCATCCTACCCTATTCTGCAAGGTCCCACCAGGAACAGGGGTGGGGTGGGGAAGTCCCTTGTGCAAACTTCCTCCCACACACAGAAGTCAGGATACAGCCCATCAAGGGATATAATGTTCAGTCTAAACTCACAAAGATATAAATACTATTGTCTTATCAATTCACTATTGAATCAGGGTTATTATATGGTCCATGAATAGAGCTCCCCCTATAATTCAGTACATCCACCAAATAAAGTGTACTTTTACTTCTCATTCCCACTAGTGTGTTTTTATGAAAATGAGATCAGTGTTTTATCTTGTGCATCACTGTGCAAGAAATGATTGCAATTTTATAATCCGGGTAAAGAATATTTGATAACTTGCCATTCTGACCCTTCCCTCCGTCCCCAAACCTTATATACAAGATAGATAATTTTGAAAATTTAAAAGCTACACATCACAAGGCTTTGTGCAAATGCAGTATAGTGAAACAAATTTGCTTACAACAGCTTTTACCTATAATTGCTTTATTCTTATTTAACTTCATATAAAAGTTCATTTAACTTCATATATTAACTTTTGTAAACCACCTTGAGATAGTTTTTAATGGAAGGTGGTATATAAATCTAACAATAAAAATTTTAATTTAAAAAAGCAACTGACTGGATACTGCCCATGTCCCCTTCTACCAATTAAGCACTAGTTTGGATGCTGTCCAGTAAGGCCCCATTCACTGACAAGCATGGATCAACTGCCAATTAGCCTCTGTCCCTTAACCAGAATGCCTGCTCATCTTGAGGGTCTGTCTGGAAATTGGGCTGATGTTTTAGTTTTAGGATGCTGGGGTGTAGTCAGCACTAAGCATGGTCATTTTGGTTAGCCACCATCAATGGGAAGACACAAAGAGAAAGGGAGGAGGTAAGAAAGATATGGAATACAAGACTGTCATGTCCCTCAAAAAAAGAGGAAATGCAACCTCAAGAGTAAAAGAGAAGGAGATGCCTTGGGTATAAACAGAAGTGCAAGTGTGTGTCCATTTGGTACTGATTGCAATGAGCAGCTCTACCTTAGAAAGACTTTAACAAACCTATAATTATTGGGGGGGGGGAAATCTTGTGACACTCATTCCTCACTACTAGGGATAGAGTCGAATATGGCTCTCAAATAATTTTGCCTGCAGACCTGGGACCGAAAGAACCATTGGTAGATTTACTGTGTACTGTTCTTTTCCGAGGTATGGGGAGGGCATCCTCACGTGACGGGTTGTCAGCCTCCTCATGCTTTGAGACAGGGCCAATCAGATTTTAACTCTCAATATACTCTGCTGCCCAGCCACACCCAAACCCAGTTCCAGGACTGTTAGAGAATAGCCTGTAGCCCCAATCTGGAGTGCATAAAAACTTGTCAAGAGTAAGCTCAAAGGAAAAGGTAAGTCAGAGAAGCATAATCAAATAATGTACAGAAAAGGTAAAGGGATACCCAAACTAGGAACCCTGGGAGTTGCCTTGCCACCCAATAAGAGCCACACCGAAAACTCAGTTTCTGCATCCACGGGAGGCCCGGATTCCCTCCCCACACCTAGAAAAAGAACAGTACATGGTAAGTCTACCAATGTTTCTTTTTCTGAGGCATGGGGAGGGCATCCTCACATGACGGGATGTACCCAAGCTGAAACCACTAGGGCGGGAAGCGGATGCCTATACCACCCACTGCAGGATCATCCTTCCAACCGCAGCCTGAGAGTCATAGAAACACGGAATTTTATAATGTTTCACAAAGTGGGAAGCAGAACTACAAGTGGCTGCTTTACAGATTTCCTCTAAGAGAGCTCTCACAGTAAAAGCAGCCGAAGCAGCCACACTCCTTGATACCCTTTGGGATGGGCAAAAGCAACGTCTCATGGGCCAGGGCAATAGTAGCCCTAATCCAGCAACCCAAGGACAATCTGGCGGCTTTGGCCCCCAGAGAACTTGGCTGGAAAGAAACAAAAAGAGAATCTGACTTCCGAAAGGGTCTAGTTCACTCAATGTAAATTCACAAGGCACTTCTGACATCTAGCTTATGCCAGATGCGCGCCTTAGGATGAGAGGGCTTGGGACAAAAGGAGGGTAGCACCACTTCCTGACGTCTGTGGAAAAAAGAATTAACCTTCGGCAGGAAGGTAGGATCCAATTTTAAAGCAACCGCCTACTTCTGAAAAATGCACAATTCATCCCACACTGAAAGGGCGGCCAATTCTGAAACCCTTCTGGAAGAGGTAATTGCCGCTAGAAATAAAATCTTGAACAGCAGCAATTTTAAAGAAACAGTATGCAGGGGCTCAAAAGGAGCCTTAGTCAGGGCATTCAAAACCTTATTTAAATCCCAAGTAGGAAACCGATGAACTGGAGGAGATGCTAGATTACACTCTCCCCTCAAAAAACAAGAAATGTGGTGATTCAATGTAGCAAATACTGACTCCCTCAAGTCCAAAATAGAAAATAGAACCGAGACCTGGTGCTTCAAGGTATTCGGCCGAAGACCTTTTTCTAGTCCCTTTTGGAGAGACCCCTAAACTTCCGACACCTCAGCTGAAATCGGAACCACTCTGCTCTTGGCTGCCCAAGAACAGAAGGCCAACCAAGTAAATTTGTATATTTCAGAGGTGGAAGCCCTTCTAGATGTCAGGATGGACCAGCGAAGAATATCCTCTATCTAGTAAGAGCTTGCGGTTGCCTCTGTTAGAGTCTCTGAAACCGGCATATCCACCCCGGGGTGAAGCTCTGTAGGAACGAAAGGAACTCTGGAATGAGGTATTATCCTTAAACCCCTTACAAAAATTCCCCTCGCCCCATAGGCATGGCCTTTTTCTTGTCACGGGTCTCTACAAGTACCGGATCCAAGGACTCCCCAAACAACTAAGAAAGGGGTACCAGCCAAGGTGACCTTAGACTTGGTATCTACTTTCCTATGCCTCAACCACAGGCCCCTCCTAACAGCCACCCCCAATGCCATGGCACGAGAGGCATGCTGCAGGCAGTCAAGACTTGAGTCTTCCATGAGAGCAGAAACCCTGGCTATCTTATAGAGACCTTGGCGAAATATTATCCAGGGACACCAACTTGACTAACTCCTTTGCCCACAGAATGGACGCCCTAGCAAAAATTGAGTTAGTAGCCAATGCCCTAATAACAGTGGCCGAGGCCTCATGACCTTTACGCAGAAGATGATGGGCTTTCTTCTCCTCTGGTGACTTCAGAAACCCGTCGCCCTCCTTATTCAGCAGAGCACCCAACACCAATTGCGCCACAGGAGCATCTACAATGGAAGTAGCTAACAAGGACATAATTTTTTATTTTATTTTACATTTATATCCCGCTCTTCCTTCAAGGAACCCAGAGCAGTGTACTACATACTTGAGTTTCTCTTTCACAACAACCCTGTGAAGTAGGTTAGAGAAGTGACTGGCCCAGAGTCACCCAGCTAGTTTCATGGCTGAATGGGGATTTGAACTCGGGTCTCCCTGGTCCTAGTCCAGCACTCTAACCACTACACCACACTGGCTATATAACTTCTTAGGAAAGGTTAAAACTGGCTTGGTGGTCACTGGCACACCCCATTCTGCTAACATTACATCAGGCATCCCCAAACTACGGCCCTCCAGATGTTGCTGAACTACAACTTCCAGCATACCCAGCCACACAAAATTGTGTCTAGGGATGCTGGGAGTTGTAGTTCAGCAACATCTGGAGGGCCGCAGTTTGGGGATGCCTGCATTACATCCTTGAATAGAGAGGGAAAGGGAACTGTAGCTGCAGCAGCAGAAGTAGAAGGAAAAACCTCCTGATCCAAGCCAGATGTTGGGGGACCCCAGACTCTGGGGTCACAATAACCCGTTTGGCTTTGGCCAATAACACTTCAAACTCCGAAAAGGAGAATAATCAGGAAGAGCTGGGTTTCTCTGAAATAGGAATCTATTCCTCAGACAACTCTTCCTCTTCCCTTTCTGAATCAGAGGACTCAGATTCAGAATCAGATGAAGTAGCAGCATTAGGCCTAGAGGGACCCATTGGATTGGGCACAGATGATGTCGTTGCTATTATAGGAACCGCCAAAGGTTCTTTAGGGGCCTGAACTTCCTCATCTGAAGAAGATTTTGCCACTCTCCTTTTCTTTTGACGCCTCCTCCTAGGAGCAGAAAACTGACAGCGCTCACTCAGTGGGAGTGCCCCTGTAATAGGACTTGAATCAGGGGAAGATGTATAAGAGGGGCGCCTGGTCCGCTTTGAAGGCAGCTTGGACGGAGCTCCCCCCACCCCCCGCTGGGGAAAAGACCTTCACAAATGATGGGGGGGGCTCCTGCAGCAGCCTGACTAGCCGAGGGGCCAATACGAACTAAAACTGGGGACACTAGAGATAAACACTGCTTTTTAACCAACTCCCCCAACCAATGCAACGCACCAGCCGACAAAGTTTCACTGTTCAGTCCTAAAATAACCTCAGGGGACTCTGTGCACGCCCACTGCCAGGTTTCTGAAGACAAATGCGGCACGGTAAAGGAAGCGATCTGAGTCACTTCAGCATTCTGAGGTGCCTCTAAAATGGCCGCCGTTGTTCTGGCTGGAGCCTCTGAAGGAGCCGTTTTTGGTTGCTGCACTCGCACAGCTTGGAGATGAAGCCTCTTATTCAGCGGAGCCCCGCTGCTGGCCAGCTTGCACTTTTGCTTTTTCTTGCCGCCCTCCTGCTCCTTTACATGTTTAGTTATCTTGGTTGCCTTTCTTGGCAGCGGCTCAAGCTCTAGGCGCTGAGATGTCTCAGAGCTCAAAGGCAGATTTCCTTCATTAGGTGCGTCTGTTGCGGCAGTGGCCAGAGCCTTTAGGGCGGGAATCGGAGTAGTCTCCGAAAGGGGCCCCTCCGAGAGGGCTCCCCTTCAACAAATCTCCACACAAGGGAAGCAGGGAAGAAGGAAAGGCTTAACACTGGGGCTCTTTAAAAAAAACAAAAAACCCTAAAAAACACAGACAAGACGAACAAGAACAATCAAGGGAACTAGCGCAACTCCCTTCCCACCCTTGCACACAGAGAAAGGAAAGGAAAAGGACAAGCTTGACAGAAAAGAAGACTGGGCAGCTCGTGGACTGTCCGCGAAGCAAGACAGGACCCGAACTGGGTTGGGGTATGGCTGGGCAGCAGAGTATATTTAGAGCTAAAATCTGACTGGCTCTGTCTTGAAGCATGAGGAGGCTGACAACCCGTCACGTGAGGATGTCCTCCCCTTGCTTCGGAAAAAAGAGAAGTTTTATAGTACGCATATTCTTAAACCAATAGCCATGACAAGGTGTTTATAGGCTAACTTGACAGGAGGCTAATCTTACCTTCAAAAAAGCCACCATAAATTGATTCTCCTCCTCTCCCATTTCCTTGTATTAAAAAAGAAATCTTATTACAAATAAGAACAACAACTGCATGTCATATACATTTCAATACATTTCTACTTGGTTCTAAAGTCTCCTAATAAAATATTCTATTGCTCTAGGTAACTTAAATTTCTGATAAACTAGGCAAATCTCAAAAGACACAGTATCATGAAGCAGAATGAGGCTGTATTAATGTCTAGATTTTTAAAAAAGAAAATGCTGGCATTATTAAAGCAACATTCATTAGAAAACCTTCAGAAAATAATACAATGTATTCGTAAACATGTTTCCATTCCATAACCCTGTCAAATATTCTATACTCAGGTACAGAGACCATCCACCTGTGTGTTTTCCTTAGAGGAAGTAGAGATGGCTATTAAAATAATTGTTTCATATTGATCTATGCACTTGCAGACAATTATCATGAGCAGCACGGAAATGACTTGATCAGCAAGCCAGAGCTTGCTGGTTCGAATCCCCACTGGTATGTTTCTAAGACTTTGGGAACACCTATATCGGGCAGCAGCGATATAGGAAGATGCTGAAAGGCATTGTCTCATACTGCGTGGGAGATGGCAATGGTAAACCCCTCCTATATTCTACTAAAGACAACCACAGGGCTCTGTGGTCACCAGGAGTCGACACCGACTTGACAGCACACTTTACCTTTACCTTCACTGAAGTCACCTCCTTGGATCATGAAATCTTTCACAACTCTGTGAAATAAACAACTTTTGTAATGTAATGGCTTCTGGGTTGATTTTCCTGTACCTTTTTCACCTAAAAAGGGAAGGGAGAGAAAGGTTTAATTCCATGAACCTTTAATAACCTCAAAAAGCGTAATAGATGTAAAACTGTAAACCAGTTTTTGATCTGTTTTGTAACTGTTCTGCCCAAGTCCATAAAAGGAAAAAAGTAAAGTGGTATTAACCTATAAGCCCATCTACCTTTCATTCAAAATCCTAAGAACATTGTTGGAAGTGAATACTGTTTCTTTCAATGACATTTCTACATACTAAGGTTGTGCAAACAAGCAACTCTACCTGGGCTCGCACAGGCTTATGAGCCCAGGCTTATAGTGAACTAGAAGGGCACCATCACACCCTTCTACCGCACTTGCTGGTCGTATGAACACTCAGGCTGCCTGAGCATTCATAGACCCAGGCGGCAAGAGTGCCCAGCAGCAGGGAAATCCCCCAATGCACCACACCCCTCGCATCATGTATTGGGGAATGCGGGAGGCTGCAGCCTGTTCTCCCCCTGCCCCCTCACCACTCGATCGCTCATTTGTCAGTCATGTGGGTGTGCAGTATGAGCCATCACAGAGTGGTGAGAATAGTGTGTGGGAAGGTAGGTTGCGTCCTGCCTTCCCCCACACCAGTGTTCCCTCTAACAGGAATTCCCAGATGTTGTGGACTACAACTCCCATAATTTCCAGCCAAAGGCCACTGCATCTGGGAATGCCGGGAGTTGTAATGAACAACATTTGGGAATCTCTGCCCCCACCCTCCCCAGAACAGTCGTGAGAATGATCTTAATGGCTACTATCCCAAGAACTACTTTAAGTGTGCACGAGGTCTTGTAAACACCAGGTCATATCCAAAGAAAATGAGTTATGACTATGCACCACTGAAATCAATGCGACATTAGTTATGACTAACTTAAATCCCACTAATTTAAATGGAACTAAATTATGAGTAAACTTTCTTCGGAAAGAGCCAATCATATGGCTCTTCTGCCTTTTTATGATATACTACAACCGCTTTGAAACTCTACTGAATTTCCAGAGCATAAGAAACTTCTATTCAAGAAATATAAGCCTGTGATCCTGAAGGGCATGTGGATCTAGTCGCTTGATGTCTAGATTATAGCCAGTAGGATGTGCTCGAAATGAAATTTGGCATCCAAATCACAGCACAATCTCTTTAAAACCAAGGGCTTACACAGCCCCTTTAACACCAAGGAGAGCAGGTCTACACCTGCTCCTCCTCTGCTCGCCACCACTTCCGTTATTGCGGCGCTCCCCCCAGCTATGATCGCGCACTGGCAGAGCGTCTCCTAGCTGCCCCTGTGTGACACCAGCATCGACATGGCCTCCATGCATACGTGATTATGGAGTGGAGAAGAAGCAGGTGTGCACCTGCTCTCTTTGGTGTTAAAGGGGCTGTGTAAGCCCTCTGCTTTAAAGGGATAGTGCTGCAATTCAGACGCTACTGTATTCAGCTGCAGGATACTAATTGTTTAGCTAGCTAGTAAAGAAACATCTGCCAATTTTTTTTTTAAAAACCTCCACTTCATACACAGATGAACTCCAAAGTTATCAGAAGTTATCAACGTTAATTTGGGATGCATCTCTCATTTGCACTTACATTATGCTACAATTTGCAAATTTTCCAAAACAGCATGTAGAAATTTATCCTAATTTTCAGTATGTATGATGATGAACGTATTTCATTCATGGGTACAATTTATTACATAGTTATGTTTTACCATGACATGTGAAAGATGCTACAGAACAATTCAATCTGGACTAGCTTTGGATAGCAAATATGCAAGTAAAGAAAAATATCTACAAACCTGTACAAAGGCAGCGAAAATTTTCACATGTCTTTGGGCAAACGTCTGAAAACAATTCAAAGACAACTCTTCCAGCTAAAATTAGAATTTAAAAAATGTGTCATTAACATCATTGTGCTCATAGTCACTAAACAATAAGCATGTGATCCCTATTGTTAACTCATTAAGATCCACTTATTATACAGTAATTGGATTTAGCTGTATTTAGGATTTGGGCCAAAATTTAAACATTAAAACCAATAGCATTTCTCTTACCAGACACATTGTTGATGGCTATGTCAAAAAAGCAACGAGGTCTCTGGGTTTTTACTCCCATGGCTTCACAATTCTAAGACTGTAACAGAATTAAAAATTATAAGTTTCCATTTCAAACAAGTGAATTCAGTTTTGCTGAATTCTAGATAGTTTTCTCTTGTCAGAATGAAGATGTAGAAGCACAGTGGTTAAAATTTTGTTTGTATTTATATTGCCTTTCAACACAAGAATCCAAAGCAGTTTACAATGTAAAAATGCAAATCATAATTCATGTAATTAAAAAAACACACAATTCAACCACAAAACCAACTGAGGGAAAGCATGTTAGCAGTTTCAGCTTCTGAAAGCAGAAACCAAATCAAAGGTCTTAATTTGTTTCCAAAAGAATGACAGATCACCTTTATGTTCTACTGATCTTGAACTTGTCAGGTGCATCTGTGTTGCTTTTGTGGATATATCCAGGGCTAGAGGAATGGTAGAGGCAAATGCTTCCCGCACCTCTTTCCAGAATGGAGCCAAATTACTTATTATGAACTACCAATGTTGCACATAATGTGATAATTTGATAACTACATTTGTGTGCGCACACCCTGATGGTTAAGAAGAACCCAGGTTTAAAATTCCACTCCGCCATAAAATTCACTGGGTGACATTTGTCAGTCATTCTATTGGCCTATTCTAGCTCACAGGGTTGTTGTGAATATAAAATAGGGGAGGGACAACCTTGTACAATGTCATGAGCTCAATGGAGAAACTGGGATAAAAAACAAATTATATAGCTATACAAATATATATAGACATACATACACTTTATAAGGTGTGACTCCGGATGTGCAATTTAATACAAGGAGGGATATGCCTGGACCCATCTAAAGACCTTGAGGCAGGCATGTACAAACCCTCTTGACTGCATGCTAGTGGTGGATGTCCCCAGCCTTCCTCAAGCAGGACACCCAACACCAAACTTTCTCCTCACCAGGAGTCTTAATTTCATTGCCATTTTTGAGAAGATTAAAAAAACAGGAGGAATCCTTTCTGAGCAATGAGAGGGTTCTCACTGTTCCTTATTTCCATATCTCAGTGAAAAAAAGAGAAACCTGATTCTCTTGTAAGACCTCTGCCTGTGTGCCAGAGGATTTGAGGGAAGAGGGGGGATTGGTTGTGACCACAAATAATGGCTGGCTAATGAATTAAGCTTAAATTTGTGGATCCCTGCCCAGAGGCAAGCGAGTATGTAATTATGAATAGGAGAAAGTCTTGCTTCTGTCCAGTGAGTAAGAGAGAGATATTGTGAGTGTGTGTGTGTGTACGTACATACATATACATACACGTGTGTGTGTGTGTGTGTGTAGATCTTTATGATATCCAGTATGGACAGGGTTAGGAAAATAACTACAAAGGGAGAAACTGAGCATGCTCTATTCTTCCAGTTCTGGAGATATTTTGTAGCACAGTAGATTTTTTCCTAATAAACAAGATTGTACTTTCCCCCTCCACAGATTTTAGTCCAATCTGAGTATTTAATAACACATTACACAATCTCTAATCCTCCGATCCTTAATCTGGATTTATCTTGTTATATACCTATTATATACCTATATATTATATACCTATAATATATAGGTATAGGTATTATATACCTATAATATATATAGTTCTATCTATATCTCTATAGTGCCTATAACATAGGGAAATCCAATTACAACTGTGAGAACAAAAAGGCACAGAGCTTCCGCACCTGCTACTGATGCTCAGCATGCTCACTAGCATTAAGTGTACAAAACCTGTAAGGTATATGGAAAAGTTGCTGCACCGGCCATTGATAAGGGCAAAAGAATCCAGCAGCCAGGCAATTTCTCAGGCTGGAGTTATAGATGTGGACAGGGAAAGGGGCACTAGCTTGACACCGATGTTCACTTCTTTCATACAAAGCAAACTAACAAGTTTAGTTTTAAGCAAATTACCTTAACCCAAAAATACAAAACACTATGGACTTAACATGTCTGCCCCTTCCTGACAATTCAGTTTTCATTTGGCACATTTACCCAGGCCTCAATAAATTATCCTTGGCTATTGAGCCAGCTATGAAGATTGGGCTGCTGTGATGCTCTCTGTCTCTCTCTGCATTCTTCACAATTCTTACAGCAGCACAAACAGAAAGCAGCGTTGACAAAAATCAGATTTTTTAATTTTTTTAAATCAATGTTTTTAAAAAATGAACCTAGGTTAAAGGTATCTTCATGAATAGTAATCATAATTTCCAATTATATTCCATAAACATGCTTAACAGCAGTATATGGAGATGAGAGATAACAGATCTGATCAGTCCTATTCTGAAGGTAGAATGCATGCGTGAGCAACAGAGTCAAGCCCTTAACTCTCTAAAAGTGCAAAGACAAAGAAGGTCAATGAACAGAGGATTTGGGGAGATGGAGTAGAGTAGATCTGAGCAAAGAGGAGGAGTCTGGATATAAATGCAAAGGACAAGGGAGAGGAAAAGAAAGTGAAACAAAACTTATTCATGTAGACCTGAGGAAACTTATTCTGAGTGTAAATTTCAGGGCTAAGGGTGGCCAGTACAAGAAAAAACAGGTTGCTTACCTGTAACTGATGATCTGGAAGAGAACTGTCAACATCCATAAGTATGGGTTCTGTGCCTGCACAGGGACCACGCAGTAGCCAAGCCTCAGCTTGCTGAGGCGTCCAAGCCCCACCCCCACACTGGCTGCATGCTATTTAAGGGCAGTCTGGGCACCATGTTCCTCAGTTCTTTGGATGACCGCTGTGAAGGATGACCATCCAGGTATGAAGGTGAGTTCATCGATGCAAAAGAATCCCTAGATGGGGAATGGCCTACACACCAGTACGCACATAGCAGAGCCCTACTGCAGAGGGGTGATTCGGGAGGGTCTTTTGGATGTCGACGGATCTCTTCCAGATCATCAGTTACAGGTAAGCAACCTGTTTATTTGGATCAAGATCCGTCGACTTCCATAAGTATGGGTGTTTAGCCAGCTCCCTTGAGGAGGAGGGTGCAGTAGCGGCTATTGCAACACCCTTTTAAGAACACTTCTCCTGAAATTAGCCTCAGCAGCAGAGCGCACATCTATAGAATAGTGTCTGACAAAAGGTATCTCTGTGGACCATGTAGCTGCTTTGTGAAAGTCCTTGAAAGATACCCCCGAGAGGGGTGTGGCCGAGGAAGCATAAGCACGGGTTGAATGGGCCTTGACAGCTTCAGGGGGCATTTTGCCCTGCAAGTCATAGGTAAACTTGATGAGTTCGACCAGCCAGGAAGATAACCTCTGTCTGGTGATGATGGTGCCCCTTTTTGAACCCTTGTAGGCCACGAAAAGGCACATAGTTGTACGGAAGTCCTTAATTTGCACAAGATAGAATAGTAAAGCCCTGCGCACGTCCAGGGAGTGCATGGATCGATCCAATGCAGACGTGGGGTTTCTGGAGAATGTGGGGAGGACTATATCCTGGTTTAGATGGAAATCAAAAATGACCTTTGGCAAAAAGTTGTGGTCCAGACGCATCAGGACCTTTTCTGGGGAAAACCTAGTATAGGGTGGATCTGTCCTCAGTGCTGTAAGTTCACTCACACAGAGCACTCTCGTTATTGCAATCAAGAATGCAGTCTTCAAGGAGACCAGCCTCAGGGGTGCAAAGGCCATGGGCTCGAATGGAGCTTGAGTTAGGAACGAGAGAACCAGGGAGATGCTCCAGGATTGGACCGGAGCCCGGATAGGTGGATACACATTGGAGAGTCCTTTTAGGAAGGCCTTACTTTGTGGATGTGAGAATAAGGTCTTTCCCTCCCAACCAGGATGTTTCGAAGAAAGTGCTGCCAGATAGACTTTCAAGGAGACGTTTGCCAGGCCCTGTGACTTCAAGGTAGTCAGATAAAGAAGAATGTCCCAAACTGAAGCTTGAATGGGGAGGAAACCATGAGATCTAGCATAGTCCTTGAACTTGAGCCCTTTGCTAGAGTAGTTGCGCCTGGTGGAAGGTTTGCGCCAATTGAGAAGAATACGGTCTAAGATCTGATTAGCCAGGCAGTGAGTTGGAGAGTCTGTACATCTGGGTGTAAGACTATTCCGTCATCCTGGGACAGGAGGTCCATAACATGAGGGAGAGGAAGGAAGTGACCCCATGATAGTTTGATTACTTGAGGAAACCATGGCTGGCGGGGCCACCATGGTGTCACCAGAATCCTTGAAGTCAATGAAGCCAGCAGTAGGGCAACCACCCATTTGATTATCGGTTGTGGTGGGAACATGTATCTCCCAGGACCAATTCAGCTGGAAAGCATCTCCCAGAGACAGAGGGTCGTGTCCCGTCCTTGAACAGCAGCGCACACATTTCATGTTCGAGGCGGTCGTGAAGAGGTCTATGGTCTGTTGAATCCACTGGCTGAAGAGGGGAGCTATGCAATCCATCTTGAGAGACCATTCATGATGACATTCCTTTTGAAATACTCGACTGAGATCGTCTGCCAGGACATTGTCCAGGCCTTTGATGTGTATTACTACTGGAGTGACTTGATATTGGCCAATGCCACAGTTGAACACCTAGGGCACACAAGCTTCGACATACAGTCCCCCCTTTGCGAGTGATGTATGCCTGGGCTGTTGTATTGTCCAGTTGTACTTGTACAATTTGGTCTTGGACGAGAGGTAGAAATGCTTGCAGTGCTTGAAACACAGCCAGCAATTCCAGAAAGTTGATATGTAATTGAGTCTGTGCTCGAGACCACTTCCCTTATGCTCAGTGACCGCTGCAGTGATCCCCCCACCCGAGGAGGGACGCGTCAGTCATCAGCCACACTGAGATGGAGTCTCGAAAGGCACACCGGTCAGAAGGTTTTGCTGAATTGACCACCAAGAAAGTGACCTTAGAACTTGCAGCGGCAGCTCCAGGTGTTTCCCTTGGCTGTCTCTGTTGGGATGGAAGACCAACAGAAACCATAGCTGAAGCTTCCGCATCTTCAGTTGAGCGTAAGGGCAGTGCATGAGGCCATCAGGCCAAGAAGATGTTGCACACGACGTGCTGGTTATTTTGGTTGTTGTTGGAGGAGGTGGACTAGATCTCGGATACAGTTGTATCTGTCTTCTGGTAAGTATGCTCTTTGTGTTACTGTGTCCAAGACAGCACATATGTAGGTAGTTCTCTGAAGCGGTTCCAGTTGTGACTTTTTCCAATTCACTTGGATTCCGAGTTCTTGGAGAAGAGATAACACATATTGAATTTGCGAAAGTAACTCTTCTCTGCTTCTTGATGTTAGCAGCCAGTCGTCTAAATAAAGGTAGATAGTTACACCCTGGGTCCTGAGATGAGCAATCACTGCCGCCATGCATTTGGTAAAGACCCGAGGAGTGGTGCATAGTCAGCATGCCAATACACTGTATTGGTACACTTGGTCTCTGACAGTTTCTGTGGTGTTTCCTGATAATGATATGAAAGTAGGTGTCTTTCAGATCCAGAGTTGCAAGCCATTGTTCGCCCTGGAGCAGCGGAAATATCTCTTGCAACACCATCATTCGAAACTTCCTTACTTTGACCAGCTTGTTCAAGCAGCGGAGATCCATGATGGGATGGATCCCCCCATCCCTTTTTGGAATCTGAAAGTAGCGGGAGTAGAACCCTTCCCGCTTGTGTGCCCATGGAATCGGGGTGATAGCACCCTTCTCCAGTAACTCCCTAACCTCATCCTGTAAGGTCTCCGAGGGTGGAGTGATCCTCATCCCCGAATAATGCGGAGTGGTCCTGAACTCTATAGCGTATCCTGACAATATGATTTTCAGGACCCAGCAGTCTGATGTTATACGGCACCATGCAGGGGCATAGCTTGCCAGCTTGATGGTGTTGCTTGGAGTCAATGTTAAGGCCCCTGCTGGCAGGGATGGGGAGTGGAGTGGTGTTCATGGGCAGTCCTGAATCTCAAAGGCGCTTCTGGGACTCAGGTTGCTTTGATCGCTGAGATTGAGAGGACTTGTTTTTGCCCTGATAAGGCCATTTATTGTATGCCAGGTATTGTCTCCTGAAGTCCCGACGATCTTGTTGACGGAATGAAGACTGTTGTCTTCCCGATTAGGAACGATACTTTGGGTTATAGGCTGAAGTGGAGGCTTGAGATATAAATGTTTTAGCAGTGAACTTCGACTTTTTAAGTTGTTCCATAGTTGTGTCTGTGGATTCGCTGAAGGGCCCGGTACCGTCAAATGCCAGGCCCTCGGTTTTCTCTTTCATATCTGCTTGGAGGTTGGTGGAACACAGACAGGCATGTCTGCAAAGTGTAACTGCTGCAGTTAAGGAGTGGGACTCTGCGAGGTGTTTCGCAATGCTCAGTTGTTGCCGTGTCAGTTTGGCTGACCTCTCAAGCGTTTGCTGGTATCTTTTCTTGAAATCCTCTGGGGATAAAGAATCAAGGTCACCTTACAGGGTTTCCCAAATGCTGTGACTGTATTTGGCCGTACAGGCAGCATAATTCGCCACCTTGATGTACAGACATGAAGTGGAATAAATCTTTCTGCCCACTAAGTCCAGCTTGTGGCCCTCTTTCTCAGGTGGTGTTGTGTAGCGTATTCCTGATTTTGAGGAAGATGCACAGTCCACAACAAGGGAATTAGGTGCAGAGTGTTTCAAAAGATAGGTGTTATCTTTTTCTTGTATGCGGTAGAGGCTTTCCAACATCTTACTTGTCGGTGTCAAGGTGTGGAGTACCTCCCATGCGCACTTTGCAGCTCTCGTAATCACTGGAAGCATGGGTAAGTCCACTGGTTGGTTAGACTGTGTCCGGAGCATAAAGTTGTAGACTGGATCATCAATTGTAGACAATTGTGACCGGAGGTCAAGGCCAAGTGCTTCTGCCATGGCACATATATGCTTGTGATAGGATTTCATCTCTTCGTTTGGAGATACGTATGTTGTTGGTGGCACATCTACTGGGGGATCCACAAGGGAATCTCCATCCTCTGGATCCGACTCAAAGTCAGAGGGCCCATAATGCTCTGAGCCCGAAGCTCCCAGCGAAGAGGGTACAACTGTTTGTGTTTCCACGGTGATGTTCCATGTAGGAGGTGGAGCACACGTCTTTGTACCCATGGAATGTACTTGAGATAGAGCAGTTTGAACCATATGCACCCGTGGGGTCTGTGATGCCTTTGTCACATAGGATAGCACCCTCGATGGATGCTGAGACAATGTTGAGACTGTCAATGTAGTAGGCAGAGGAGTATATGGCTTCCATGTCCTTGCTGGTTCATCGGAATAAGGGGCACGTGGAGAACAGGCCCTCATCCTGCTAGTCGCAACAGCAGTGGTTGGTGTCTGATGTGCCAAGCTACAAGTGTGCCATGTAGAAACATTATGCAGGTGACTAGCTGACAAGGTACTCTCCAATGGGAGTACTGATGTAAGAGCGGCACTTGCCTCGGCATTTGAAGGAGGAAAGCCCTTGAACGTAGAGGTCGATGGTATGCTTGAGGTAGAGTCCAGCATTGAAAGTAGAGTCTGCACAGTCGATGGATCTAGTGCTGCAGTGGCATTTGTATGCATCTCATTGTCATCAACATCGAAGGTTGGTAACGGGATCTGGCAGCTAGGCGACACCCTATTTGACATCGAAACCTTTGGTGTATAGAGAGTCGACGCCGGCAGCACAGTATTACGGATACCTGGAGATGCTGGAGTCAGGCAATTGGTGTCCTGGCAGGGGATAGAGATCGAGCTCTCGATATTGAGACTACCGATGCCACTGGAAGCAGAGACTGGTGTTGGATCATTGTCGATGTCGAGGCGTCTGGTGCTGCCTCTGATGTCAAAGAGCGGCACAGAGCCGAAAGTGAATGTGGAGCTGACAGCGGGAATGGAGTGCGTGTCAAATCAATCGTCTTCTGGCATTTCGACAGTGGTGACAACGTAGCCGAAGTAGCAAGGTGCTTTGACGGTCTCGATGCAACCAGTGTCGAGATGGTCTGTTTGGTTATCGATGTCGAATGTGTGAGCTTTGAGGATACACGGGATCGCGGCATCGAAGACACTGTTGTGGAACCTTGACATGCTGTCCGTGTTGAAGTGGAGGGATGCGATGCCGGGTGGACTGGTGTTGAAGCCAAAGTTGATGTTGATCTTGTGGACTTCGACCGATGAGGCGTCGACAACTAGGGTGGCGCTGATGTCGATTTTGGTGGTGTTTTCAACATCGAAGCCAGTGGATGAGGTTCGCCTGGTGTTGAAGGACTTAAAACCTTGTCGTAAATCGCGGCCCTCAAATGAAGTGCCTGATTCTTTCACATTTGCTTTGAAAAAGACAAACATATCCTGCAGGTCGAGACATTGTGCTCTTCTCCCAAACACAGCAAGCACAAGTCATGTAGATCCTTCGAGGGGAGCTTGGCTTTACAGCCGTCACACCGTTTGAAGGTCTTGTTCTTCTCAGACATAATGAGGTGCGCAATCAGATAGTCAGGGCCATTCCGAGTCAGAAAACTAGTCAAAGTCCGTCAGTCAAGCCAGGTCAATTTGCTAAAATGTAGAACGTCAGCCAGTCAAAGGGTCATACACAGGAATTCTGTCCGATAAGTCTTTTTTTTTTTAAGATGAAACTCACAGAGGAACTTAACCAACAGGAGGTGGCAGATAGAAGTCCAAACGCAACAGCAGTCGGAAAAGAACTGAGGAACATGGCACCCAGCCCACCCTTAAATAGCACGCAGCCAGCGTGGGGGCGGGGCTTAGACGCCTCAACAAGCTGAGGCATGGCTACCGTGTGGTCCCTGTGCAGGTGCAAAACCCATACTTATGGATCTCGACAGATCTCGATCTAGATTATATGTTTGCTTATGATGTTTTTAAAAACAAGTCACCAATGGGCTAGTGGAAGTCACTTAAATGGATTTGGGAACCACTGAAGTGGCAATCCAGGTTTTAACAGCAGTAGTCTCTTCTACAGGCATAGATAGAATTTTTTCTTCCTCTGGACTAATTCACTCTAAATTAAGAAATATGGGAACTGAAAAAGCAGGAAAGCTTCTATTTCTTTTCCGAATTATGAACAAATGGGAAGAAAAGGCAAGGACAGAGTTAGCTGTACCACCTAATATTTTAAGTTTCTCGTGCTGACTTGGATGAAACTACCTATTTAAATTTGTTTTTAAAACTTTACATTTATTACTAAAGTAGTTAATTAAAAATACATGTGCTTTAAAAAAACTGGTTGTTGAAGAAGACTAACCAGAACAAACAAGCTTATTAGTACAATTTAAAAGCCTGTTTGCTGGTTGTGGTTCACCTAGCACAACATGACAAAAATACCCTCCCAACATCCATGATTGAGCTGGAGCTGGTTCACTTCCTAATGACTACACAAATCTCTCTTTGCTTTAGTACTAAATAAAACAAATGAAAAATTAATCTGAAAAAAATCAGAATAATTGCTTTATAATGTATTTTATACCTACCTTCTAAAATGAAATTTTCATCTATCTCAAAGTAGTGATTAATACATATTAAGGTTATATTTATTTATTATTAAATTTTCATACCACCTTTCATTATAAGATCAAGGCAGTTTACAAAACACTTTAAACAATTTAAGACTATAAAACAGTTATATAATATTAAATTGGAATATAAAATTAAGAAACAAACAAACCCCACAATCAGACTATAAGACAGAGAGCAGCAGCAGCAACAACAACACCACTCATATAAAAGCCTGGGGTGGGGGGGAAACCAAGATTTCACTTGCTTTCTAAAAACTGTGATGGAGACTGAGGAGTAGATGCCCACTGGGAGAGCATTCCAAAGTCCGGGGACAATAACTGAGAAGGCTCTGTCCCGCGTGCTTGACAGCTGAGCCTCCCTCATTGTTGGAATGTGTAGTAGAGTCCCCTCCAATGACCACGTCAAGTGGGCAGAAACCTTTGGGAGCAGGCAGTCCCTCAGGTATCCAGGGCCCAAACTGTTAAGGGCTTTAAAAGGTCAAAACCAGCACCTTGAATTGGACATGGTAACATATTGGCAGCCAATGTAGCTCTTTCAAAATGGGTATAATATGATCCCAGGGGCAGCTCTAAATAAAATCCAGCTGCTGCATTTAGCACTAGCTGCAGTTTCCTAATATTCATCGAGGGCAGCCCCACGTAGAGCACGTAACAGTAATCCAGCTGTGAGGTGATTAAGGCGTGGATAACTGTAGCCAGATCTGCCTTCTTGAGAAAGGGATGCAGCTGGCACACTAGCTGAAGCTGTACTAAGGCACCCCTGGCCACCACCTCCACCTCAGCTTCCAAAAGGAGACCTGGGTCCAGCAATAACTCCAAACTGCACACTTGCTCTTTTAGGGGGAGTGCAAGCCCATCCAGAACCGGCTGAATCCCCTCATCCTGATTGGCTCTCCTACTGACCAACAGCACCTCCATCTTACCTGGATCCAATCTCAGCTTATTAGTCCACATCCAACCCATCATTGCCTCCAGCCCTCAATTCAGGACATCCACTGCCTCCCTAGGATCAGGTGATAAGGAGAGATAGAGCTGTGTATGATCTGCATATTGCTGACGATTAAGCCCAAGTCCCTAGATTGTTTCAGCCATAGGAACAAAGGGGAACTCGAAACACTCCATTCTTCCCCATGGGTAGCTCCTAGGGACACCAAAGTGGATAGGGTGGTAGGTCATGATGGGTGCTACCTACCTACCACCCAACCCACCAAAAAATAAAAAAATAAAAAATGGGCAGGTGGGCGATTAATTTTTTTAAAATCTTTCCCAAAAAACTCCATAGGATCCTATGGGGGTTTGGAGGGGAAGGTTTACAGAGTGTTTAAAATTGCCTGCTTGCCCATTTCTTTTGTGGGTTGGGTAGTAGGTAGCACGCATCACGCCATACTACCCAACCCACTTTGTTGTCCCTAGGAGCTACCCATGTGTAACAATGCATTTTATGTCCCTACCTTGCAAAACTCTGCAGATTAGAAGCATACAGTTAAAGGAATCTATTCCTCCCAACACAGAACTACATAGATTTTTTTTCAAACAGTATAAAATGGCCAAAAAAAGAATTGCTGACCCAGAATCCACTGCCAGTCAGTGCCTGCACTGCAGTAACATCATTGGCACAAGTTATTCTCTCTCACACACAATTTTGACTCCTTATTTCAGTATTGCAACAGCTGCCACAGCAGCACCATTAGCAGCAAGCATATCCATAAGCTCAACTAGAATGATGTGTTCATCCACATTTTGACTGAGTATACCTTGCAATGCAGAGCACACCAGAGCAGTGAGCAAAGCACAAGTTCATCTCAAGGCTAGACATTGGACTCATTTCACAGGAATCACCAAGAAAGTATTGTGTGTGCTTGCGCACACGTACACACACAGAGCTGAGTTGCCACACTGTCCATTTCTCGTCACAACACATCTCACAGACCAAACCACAACTCAAGGCAGGCAGGCACCCAAGTTCTGCCTTTGTCAGTTTGAGATCCAGCAAAACCAGACCATTAATAATATAGCAGCAATAGCACAGCATATTATACTCAGTGCTGAGAAAAGAAAACCACAAGATCATACCTTCCTTGTTTCCTTCCTTCCTTCCTCATCTCCTGATGTATCCTCTTCAAGAGCACACTAAGGGTTTTTTCTGCCTGCCCTACCTGGGCCCTTTGAAAACATTTTGAAATCCCCCCCCTTGATTTCCACCCCACTTCCCCTCCAGCCAATGAGAGTACAGTTGCCCAAGACAACACTTTGATTTGTATGATAACAAGCCAACCAAGGAGATCTCAAGCCAATGCCAGAAAGCCAATCAGCAAGGGGGAAGGGGGGAGCCTGCCAAAATGGTGCTCAGATCAATTCAAGCTCGAATCAGAGTCATTTTGATTCAAACTCGAATCAGGCCCTTTATTTTAGCGGTTTCTTTTTGAATTCAAATCACTCGAAACAGCCTGATCTGAGCTTGAATCGATTTGAACTTGAATCAATTTGCCCATCTCTAGAAGAGATGCCATCCCTGTAGAGGACTGCTTCTTGAGCTCCACATTGCAGGCCTTACAAGGGGTATGTATGATTTTTGCCAATCTCCCCACTCATAAGTGCCCGGCACCACCCAAAAATACATCCTTTAGAGTTGTGCAGCCACACATGGCTAGTGCAGATGGTGGCCACTGTAATTACAGTCAAATGCAGCCCAGTGCACCATCTTGGATAAGTGACTATTTTTTCCGTGTAAATGACACTTTGTGTTCAAAGTCTTCAATTTTCTCTGTATATTTTAATTTAGCAAAAGAAAAGCAAACATACAGGGAATGAATGGCTTTATTACAATCATTGATCAGATGTACAGTACATACAAATTAATACAACATTCAGATAAGAATTCAGTCATACAGATTACGCCAACATAGAAGTCTCTTGTAGCAGCATCTAGGAAGTAGGGCTAGAAGTTAGCTGTTTGCGGATCGTCATAGCAGCTGCACAAAATTTGGCAACATTGTAGGTGATAGAAGGTTTCTTTATCTGCAAGGAGTGTGGCATAAAATTCAGCAGTTCGGCTGGGAAAGTGTGATAGCAAGGAAGAAATAAGATTACGCTGACTATCATCATAAGAACAAAAAAAAGAGCACACCATAGACAGATTCAACGTCAACTGAGCCACAAGGGCAAATCCGACTAGCTGAATTTCCAAAAGCCTTCCAGATAAAATCTGTTAATGGTAGGGCATCGTATCTTGCTCTGAGAAACACCTTGTGATGGCGCAGTAGTGAAAGTGACAGTAGGTAGCTAGCAGGTTCCTGGCTAAAGTCACCAAGGCGCCCTCTTATGACCTCCGAAATGGAGCTTAAAGCATTCTGGTGTTCAACACCCAAGATCCTCTGTTTGAGGATCTCCTTGGCTTGATTGTAATCTAATAATGACAAATATTCAGTAGAAAAGCCAAATGATGACAATCTGCCCAACAGTGTTTGTGTCCAGGTGGATTGAAACCTATCGGCCAGCACAAGAGGGATCAGCCTCAAGAGGGGAGAAATGGATCTTGAGCCAATAACTGAAGATTAAAACTCATGCTTCTGTTTCCACCCTCTGTAGGCCCATTTCCAACATCAACACTGCATTGGAAATGCATCGAGGGGTCCTAAATACTGCTCTAATAAACTTAGATTGAATTATCTCCAATGGCCTATAATTAGGGTAAGGGCCCAATTGTGCGCCATATGAGAGTTGGGCCGATGATTTAGCAGCAAATAGCTTTAACGCTGCAGGGATAACCTCTCCACCTTTGGAGCGAAAGAATCTTAATGTTGCTGATGCACTTCTTTGTGCCTGTTGGGAAATGTAGTCTAGGTGGGCCTTCCATGACCCAGTGGCATGAAAAACCACACACATATATTTAAAACTGTTGACCTGCTCTTTACAATTATCTTCTATATTGCAATTAAGTCTTTTGAGCCTCTTGGCAAAGACCATCACTTTGGATTTCTGGAAATTAATTACCAGGTCATTGTCCTTGTAATAATTAGCCAAGAGCCTAAGTGCTCTCCAGGGCCCACTGGGGTTTGTGAGATAATGGCAGCGTCATCTGCATACAGCAAGATTCGGACAGCTGCTCCCGCAATAGTCAGAGGATGTAGCGCTGGATCAGAAAAATTCTTGGCTACGGTATTTGTGTAAAGGTTGAACAGGGAGTATAATGGATATCGAATTCTAGTAAGCTTCTGAAACCAGTGACAGGATCTGGCAGTTTCTGAATTACTTTCTGTTCCTCCACACAACACAGATCTTTCACTAGTGGGAAGGAAAATACTCTCACTTGTTTCATGCTTTTGAAGGAAAGAAACCTCCATGTTTGGCTTGGACACTGAAACAACTTGATCAGTGTCAAGCAACTGGGCCAACAGCTAGTTTCTCTGCCAAAATATTGCAATAGGATGGTTCAGATGTCACACAGAACTAAGATATAACCGTGGTTCTGTTTGAGATCTCAACAGCCCAACTGCAACAGTTTTATTTATTACATTTATATACCATCACTCAATGACTCACCTTAATCTTAGTCTGAAAGTTTGTCTGAGTCACCTGATGCCAATAATATTAAATTTTAGGACAAGAGACTAAAAAGTTTTTAAATTGCTTTAATATTAATTTTTTAAAAGCAGTGGGTAATTCCTGCCAAAGTTAAACATTTTAAACTCTAGTAGATTTCAGTGTGAAAGATTTAAGCATGTGCTTAAGGCTGCAATCAGGATTCCCCCCCTAAACTTCAGAATAGGGATGTGCAAAACTGGTTCGATCGTTAACTGAATTGCTGCGAATGAGGCCAGTTGAGTGTTTCAATTGTGAACTGCTTTGAACTGGTTTGAGCTCATTTGTTGAACCGACCGGCCCAGGCAATCGGTTTACTCAGACCAGTTCGCATACCCATGGTTCGGTCTGAATTTGGACCAAACTGAGCCAAACAGTCTGTGTACACCCCTAATTCAGATTTCCATATGTTATCAATAGCTACTTATTATTTCTATAAACAGATATTTATATTTCTAGAAATATGTAGCTTCTATGTTCTCAATAAAAAAAGTACTTTTTAGTTGACTGAAGCCCAGTGCTGGCTCATGTCGTATTACTGCCCAAAGTGCAGCACCAAAAGGTACCCCTCCCACCTCCTCCTCCTTCACATCATACTTACAGTTCCTTCTTTCATATCTCTCCCTCTTTCTTTCTTTCTTTCTATTAGAAAGGGAAGAGTGCAACTTGGGTGGTGTAATTTGGTTTCTTGCTCTGCAGGTCATGGAGGGCAGTGCTGCTTGAGAACCGGCCCAGAATTCACTACCAGAAATGGCCTGTTTCATGACAGGGCTGACCATGATGAAACCTGAATCCTTGAAAGAGTCTGAAAATGCTCTGTATTGGCTGATTTAATTATGAAATCATTGTTCAGTTCCTCCAATACTACTTATAACTTATAGCCATTGGGCAGAGTTCTCTCTCATTTTCGATTGTGCTGTTGATAGTGCTGTTACCACCAGGCAGCCCCTCAAACACTGTCAAGCCTTTGAAGTTAGGAGGTTGTATTTAGGGGTTAGTCAGAGATGGAAGCTCTGTTTCTTCAGCTTCTGTTACTGACTGGACTTCCCATGTGTTTATCCTGCCTTTCTGAATAAATATGTTGCCACTTTACAGATCACAAAACCTTGTCTTGACACAGTAGGCCTTTAAAATATGAGAATATTTGTGTGGCAAATGAAGGGGACTTACACAAGAACATAGGAAGCTGCTTTATACTGTATCAGACCATTTGTCTATTTAGCTTAGCATTGTGTATTCTGACTGGCAGTGGCTCTCTAGAGTTTTAGGCAGGAGTCTTTTCCAGCCTTAACTGGAGATGCTTATACCCACGCCTGAACCAAGCTTCTCAGGGCCAGAGGCTCAAGAACTGAGTCAAACAGGGGTGACAAGAGATGATGTTCTACAGTCTTGAAAAATTAAAAATTAACAAATCACCAGGGCCAGATATCACCCACCCAAGCGTTCTTAAATAACTCAAATGTGAGATTGCTGACCTCTTAGCAAAAATATTTAACTGGTCCCTAAAATCAGGCTCTGTACCAGAGGACTGGAAAGTAACAAATTTAACATTGACTTGCAAAAATGGATTCAGGAAATTACAGGCCAGCTAGCTTAATGTCTGTTCTGGGTAAACTGATGGAGAGCATACTTATGAATAAAATTGTTAAACATACGAAAGAACAGGCCTTGCTGAAAGAGAACTAGTATAGCTTCTGCTAAGTTAAGTCTTGCCTCACTAATCCCTTAGAGTTCTTTGAGAGTGTCAACAGGCACGTGGATAAGGGTGTCCCCACTGACATTTTATAATTGGACTTGCAAAACGTTTTTGACAAAGTTCCTCATCAAAGGCTCTTTAGTAAACTTAGCCGTTATGGGATAAGGGGGCAAGTTTATGTGTGGATTGGTTATCTGGTTGAAGGACAAGAAAGGATCTCTCCAAACTGGATGAGTGGGCAACAAAATGGCAAATGTGGTTTGTGTAAAGTAATGCACAATGGGGCAAACCCGCACCCTCGACATATACACACTGATGAGGTCTGAGTTGTCGGTGACCAACTAAAAGAAAGATCTTGGGGTTGTGGTAGACAGCTTGAAAGTGTCACTCAGTGTTGGCAGTTGTGAAAAAGGCAAATTCCATGCTAGGGATCATTAGGAAAGGAATTGAAAATAGTACTAATACAGTGGTCCCTCTACTTACGAAATTTATCCGTTCCGAATGCACATTTGTAAGTAGAAAAGTTCGTAAGTCGAAAAGCGGTTTCCCATAGGAATGCATTGGGAACGGATTAATGCGTTCCGGAGCCTAGAAAAAAGACCCAGACCCCCAGTAAGGCTTGCAAACTGCACAGGAACATTTCTTTTCAAGAATAAACAGGCAGTAAACAGGCAGGCAAGTCAAGGAAACCGCATGTAAAATTCGTAAGTCGAGGAAACCCCATCTAAAAATTTGTAAGTAGAAAAAACCGCATCTAAAACCGGATCTAAAACTGCCGTTTGTAACTCGAAAAATACTTATGTCGAGTAGTTCGTAAGTCGAGGGACCACTGTACTATAAAGCCTTTATACAAATCAAATGTGGCCACACCATATGAGTACTGTGCACAGGTTTGGTCACCACATCTCAAAAAGGACTACAGAGAACTGGAAAAGGTGAGGAAGAGTACAATCAAGATGGAGGGGGGGATAGAGCACCTTCCTAATGAGGCAAGGCTACAACATCTGGGGCTTCTTAGTTTAGAAAAAAGATGACTAAAGGAAGATATGATGAGTTCTATAAAATGATGCACAGTGTGGATGTTGAGAGGTCTGAGAAGAAACATTAAAACTGTCACACAGCAGAGTATGCATTGGTGGTAAAAACAAAAAAAATCAATCCAAAATATCATCTGGAGAGAGTATGTTGAGTTCAAAAACAAAGAAAGATTTAAGAAACTAAACATCACATAGTAAGAGAGCCATTGAGCAACATACTCAAGCAGGCACTAACCTTCAACAACTGAATAATTCTGACTCTTAACTGACCAAGAGAGAACTATTATCATCTCCTCATGCCCCTAGTGACCAGGATAGGTTACTGCAGTGCTAAGAGCAATGCTTTAGAATTCTCACTTCTAACACTCCTCATAGCTCGAGTACTGATCAACAACTCCCATCAGCTCTTGTAAGGCAAGGAAATGATCTCTTGGCAATGGCTTTGTGAGTACATCTGTTAACATCTTATCTATTGGGCAGTATTTCAACTCCACAAAACCTTTTTCTTGCACATCACATACATAATGATAATTCATGTCAATATGCTTTGTGCTGGATTGCGTCTTCTTCATTTGCGAAAGTGAAATACAACTTTGATTGCCTACAAACAATTCAGTTCATTTTGGTTCATCATTTCTAAAGTCTTGAAACAATGTGTGTATCCATGACAGCTCCGGGCAAGCCTGAATGGTTGACAGGCCTCCACAGAGGAAAGAAAAAGTGTTTTGTTTTCAACTGCACCAACTAATTACTCCACCTCCATTTAAAAAAAAAAAAAGAATCCATTTGTGGATTTATGATCTGTTCTGTCTTCTGCCCAATCTGCATCCACACAACCCACTCATCTAGGATTAGTACTTGCTGGATTACTAAAAATTAAATTTTAAATTAAATTTTAAATTAAAGTGTACTTACCCAGTCTTAACTGCAATCTAATAATTTTGGGTGTGTGTAGATACTTTCCTGCTTAAAATTCCCACAGCTCCAGCAATGTCTGGTCTTGTTAATGTGCCAATATATAGAAGTGTCCTAATTGCTTTCCTATAATTGCCAGTTGTCTGGAAGAAGCTTGCTGTTTGCGTCTTCCTTGAAAACGTTAGCTTCCATTGGAGTGCTGACTTTCTTCTCATCTGTGAGACCCAGATATTCTAACAAGTCTTTAATATTTTGTTTGATTGAGAAGATAACCTCCATGTTGTTCTCTTTCTATTTGTATTCTGAGATAATAGGAAATTTCCCCAGTTGCTTTACTTCTATTTCTTCATTTAAATGCTCTACAATTTCATCACTAACTTTTGACAACAAACAATTAAATCATCAACAAACTTTAGTATAGAACTCCATCCAACTGATTTAGCTTTAATTCCATGGTTTTGCTACTTGCTTTAGACCATATATGTTCTTTTGGAACTTACACACAAGTCCCTCTTTACCAGGTTCCTCAAACCCTGGCAGTTGCTCCATGTACATGTCTTCCTTCATATCACCATGTAAAAATGCAGTTTTGACATCTAAATGGTCTACGTACATTTTCCTTGCTGCTGCAATACAAAGGAGCATTCTTAGAGAAGAGTGTTTTGATACTGGGGCAAATGTTTCATCATAATCCTCACCATATGTCTGAAAATATCCTTTAACTACTAGCCTTGCTTTTATAGTTTTGGACCAGTTGCAGGGGAGTAACAGCAGGAGAGAGGGCATGCCCTCAACTCCTGCTGTAGGCTTCCAGTGGCATCTGGTGGGCCACTGTGTGAAACAGGATGCTGGACTAGATGGGCCTGGGGTCCGATCCAGCAGGACCCTTCTTATGGACATCTCCTTCTGCATCGTACTTCACTTTGAAAACCCATTTGCACCCTACAATCTTTCTTCCTGCAGGCAGCTCTGTAAATATCCAAGTATTATTTTTATGTAGATATTGGATCTCTTCTTCTGCAGCTGTTCAACAGCAAGATGGATCAGCTTGTATGTTATCAATATCTTCCCATGTACTAGGCTCTTTCACATTTTATTATCTAGTAATATGAGTATTTTTGCTGGAACACCTTTGTTGGTTCTTGCTGAGCATCTTATCTCTGACTGAGCTTCAATGTTTTCATTTTGCTCTGAATAGTTAGTTGGCACAATAATTACATCAACTTCTTTCTCTGATTTTTCTTGTTCAGGCTTATTTTGCATCCAAAAGTCCAGTTTAATATCTGGCACTTCATCGGCAGTTGGCTTTTCTTTTTCATTAAAATACACCACAATACACATTTTTATGGTTTCTGTGGCAAGAACTAGTATTCTATACTCCTTATATCCAGGTGCATAGCCAACTAATATCCCTCCCTCACACCTACAGTTGAATTTGGTTATTTTAGACTTTGAGCCCAAAACTCTAAAATGCTCCATATTAGGCCTCTTTCCATGCCACAATTCAAATGGTGTTGTATTTATAACTTTAGTAGGCAATCTGTTTTGTAGATAAGCAGCAGTCATAATTGCTTCTCCCCAAAACTTACTGTGTTTGTAATATTGGCAGTCTGTAAGCATGCATCTGGCCATTTCTATTAAGGACTGATTATTTAACAACATTTTGTTCTGCAGTATATTGCATTGTCATTTGATGTTCAATGCCATCTTTTTCAGCTATTCAGTTCTCATTTCCTGTATATTCATCTCCATTGTCTGATCTCAAAATCTGAGGCTTCCTTCCAAAGTTATTGTAAACTCTTGCAACATGGTACTCTGTTCTTTCCACTAATCAAAGAGGTAAATGTGTAGCTTGAATCAATCAAAGTTAACAAATACGTGTTTCCCCCTAATGAAATGATCTGCATAGGCCCACAAATATCACTGTGAATCAGCTCAAAGGTTGCTGTGTCTCTTTCTCTATGCTGAGGAAAAGGGGTTTAGTTCCCTTCGCCCTTATACAGCATGTACATTTGGATTCTACATTTCAGTGTCTTATATTTCGGCCTCTGGCTAGAGCCTCCTTCTCCAATTGAAGTATTGCATTGGAGTCTTTGTGTCCCATTCTTCTATGCCATAAATAGAAACATGTTTTATGTAAACATCGCTTTACAATTTTGGCCACTTCAGTTATACAACAATCCACTTCAAATAGGCCACTCTCTTGCAAAGTCGCTTACATAAGTAGCTCACCATTATCTGTGATAAAACAATGTTTTATTAGACACCAGGCTGGACTAAAGTGTGAGCACTTAAACAATGCATCCTCAACAGTCTATTTTTCACTGTTTCTCCTTTTTGCAGTCTGCAGTGTAGCCTTGCAGAACCTCTACCTCCAGCAAACATCTGCTTCTCATCTGCTAGAAAAATGGGAACCTTATAATTTGTGTCCAACTTCGTAAATCTTTCTCTTTCTTTAATGAAATTGCTGGTTGCCTGAATCAATACGAATTCCAGCATTACATTTTGTAGAACTAGCTCCTAAATTCTTCTCTGTATTAGCAACATATGTTCTATGTTTGTCAAACTTATTCTCTCCTTGCTTCCATGAATTTTTATTTAAGTAACTCACTCCACTTGAAATGTGGCATCACCTCCTTTTTAGTTGCAAGTTCTTTGTTCTGATGACAGTGAGCCTTCATGTGTCTGAGACTCCCACAGACAACATGCTTTTGGTTCTTTTGCTAAGTTTTAAAAGTATTTTCTTCACTTGACTTTAGTTGCAACCTCATTGCCTCTGTACAAATTGAAGTCTTCCAAGCAGTTTATTACAAACTCAAATCAGATAGATAGGTAAGTTTATTCAGTCATTGACCAGCAAAAAATTCAAATCATCTTTGGCTTCCAATACATTTACAATAGGCTCAAAATGCTCACGAAGACTGTTCAACAACAATCCAATCTGAACTGTATCAGGCAAATTAGTCCATGTGCTTGCAGCTGTTGTGAAGTCTCCAACATCTAATTTACATGCTTAGACAGATTCTCTCCCTCCTTTCATTTCTTATTACACATCTTTATGCACCTTGGAGACAGCTGACTTAAAGGAACTCAGTGAAACTTCTTCTGAAACTCCCCCACATCCTTTTTCATGCTGTTTTTCTCAAATGCACCAATATAGAGTCACTCACCAATAAACAAATTATCCCAGTGGTTTTATCATCTACAGTGTCCCAAGCTTGTCTTTCTCCTCCTCTTTGTGTAACATCTTGCTGATTCCGTAGCTTTTAGGAGCATCTCCATTTTGAAAGACCACTGTTCAAAATCTGGACTCTGCAACTTCTCAATCCTCTGTAGCACTTGTCTGGTCCCCATCTTTGAGAAAAACTCATTTTCTTATTCAGGCTAATTATTTTCTTCACCACTCTCAGAGTTCTGGGTTCATAAGGGGTGTGAGGAGAAACATTTAAACCCTCACACAGCAGAGTATGCTCTGGTGGTAAATAAGTTCAGCCCAAGAGATTATCTGGAGACAGTAGGCTGAGTTCAAAAAACAAATAAAGATGTATTAAGAAATTAAACATCACATAATAAGTGAGAGCCATTTAACACCACACACAAACAGGCACTAGCCTTCAACAACAACTGAATCTGACTTTTAACTGACCAAGAGAGACCTATTAACATAACTCCTCATGCCTCTAGTGGCCAGAAGATGTTACTGCAGTGCTAAGAGTAATGCTTTAGAATTATCACTTCTAACCATGGAAGAAGTAGACAGAAAAAGAAATCTCTCTATCCACTACTCCAAATTAGGAAAGAGGAGCCAAGATGGCGACCAGCTAGCAGCTCCTTACACAAACTCCTGTCCTGTGACCGGCGTCATCCCCTCTGGGCTAGCCCCTACAGCCAAATCATGTTATCCAGAGGCAGGAAAAGCAGGAATAGCCATAGCAATGATACCGGAGTCTATAAATAAAACAAGGAAAAGCAGATGAGAATCGACTCCTTTCTCCCTTCCTCAGAGAACTCTAAGTAACCCATCCACCAAGAAGAACAATTTATGGTCCTGGGCATGGAGACCTCTCCCTCGTCCTCAAAGGAGACTGCACCATGGAAGCTGGCATTAAATCAGGCTGCTTCCTTGCCATCTAAAAGCCCCGGCCCAAGTTACTCACTGAAGCAGGGAAATATATAAGCCAGACCCCCCAAGGCATGCCCCCTGCATCCCCCACAACCTCACCACTCAACATCTAAATGATGCATGTTTACTCTCAGCAGAAAGTTTGATCTTAATCTTAGAATGCTTAAACGATATAGCAGTCAAAGTGGAATGATTCAGACAAGGCTTTGATTTACTCACTTTCCAAGACATTCATGGGGTTAAAAGTTCAGCAGGGTTCGACCTCACCAACACTCTGGCAGCCCACCCCCAGTGATCGTAAGACACCAGCAGGACAGCTGGAAACAGGCAGCCCAATTAACTCTGTGTACTAAGAGATCAACTGTTTTTAGAGATCAGAGGGAATGCCCACAGATGGGCAAACTGCAGGGCGATTATTACCTCCTTGTCTCAACTCTTTAATTATATTGACCTAAAAGACTTTCATTACTTGCCCAGTTCAATAGGCAACAGACACATACTTCTCACATTTTATCATCCATCCTTCCCAGCCAGGCTCACACAAATGAGCAAATTTCAATGGCAGATCCATCATATAAAGGACAGTCTGTGTTTTCAGAGATGAGACGATCTGGGCTCTCCTCACAGGGAGAAAGATTAATGGCCCTGCTAATAAACATGTAATACAATGTGCTCGAACTCCAACAAACATTCTAGCCTTACCAAGCCTCTGCCACAGCAGTTTAACCCCATACTAACTGAAGGAGCTAAACTTTATAAATCCATAAGCACCTAATATGATGAATTGACGAGAAATTTGGTAATGGTGGGAAAGAAAGTGACACCGCTGCTATCCCTTCTATTCTGCCCAGACCCAGAGCTCACTGGAGATGACAGCGACATGGAGGTACAAACCACCCGCACCATATCAAAACTGCTTAATTGCGCAACCTCTGATCTATGCCATGCCACTGCCCCATCTTCCCACCAGACACAGAGAAAGCTTTTTCTGAACTCTCACCTAGCACAGACAGTGATAGCGACACAGAAAATCTGGAGGGTTTCCTTTCAGTGCCTGCCATCATGCTTAGTGTGCCTCCAAACGAACCTACACAACCCCAAGCTGTGGCTCCTCCAGAGAAACCTTCCCTCAAGTAGTGGGATCCCAGACCAGATCCTCCACTGCAGCAACCATGGAAGAAGAGGTGCTCACACTTGTCACTGCGCCTGAAGTGATCTCCCAACCCCTGCCAGCCCAAGGGCCCAACCCCTGCCGGCCCCCCCCTGGTCCTGAGGTTGGGGCCCCTCCTTCACCTCTCCTGCAAAATATGTCTACAGCAACCCCAAAAGAGAGGTCCAGTGGCCTTACAGACGGTAGACTCGGGAGTAAAGGAACTTGTAAGTACTCCATCTTCTCTCTCTCTCGCCCCCCTCACAAGATCCACAGTTGTCCCACCTGCCCCATGAGATGCCACTAGTATCTGTATGGAGACCATCCACCCAGTCCCCTGCCCACAGCACAACTTTGACACTCAAGAGACCAGCACGGTTGCTCTCCTAATCTGGAATATAGCTGGGTGGTCTACTTCTGCCAGAGATTTCTCCTTTACCTACTACCTCTCCTGCCATGACATCATTATGATACAGGAATTGTGGACTGTCAAAGAAGCATTGCTGAACCGATTTCACTCATTCTCAGTTGGAGCTGAACCCAGGGCAGGTCACAGAAGATGCAAAGGCGGCCTAGGGGTGTTAGTTTCCACAACTCTGCAGCCAACAGCAAGGTTTCTCCCCCCACTCAAACAATATGCTATGGCAGTATCAATCCAATTCAGCCACTGCTCCCTACTGATAATAAATACTTCCCCGCCTCCACAATGGTGGAGACCCCAGGTCAGAACGCTATGGGCTGAATTAGAAAGCTAACCTCATCCTTTCTTATCCTAATGTGCATGTGGTGCTGGGGGGTAACTTCAACACTAGGCTGGGTCCTGACAACCACACAACAAACTATAATACCACAATAATATAAACACCCTAAATACACAAAACCAGTGCTGCCCACCCAACCTCTAGGCAGATGGACACCCCCCCTTACCCACGTTCTCAAAGGACCAGAGATCAAATTTCACAAGTCTCTGCCAAGCTCAAACTACCACCAGACTCAGCCTTTTCATCTTAAATAGCTCACTTGAAAATGATCATCCTGCTGAATTCACCTATATGTCCAGCTCCAGAATGAGCGTTATCAACTACAAAATTGTCTCTGGGAATCTGCTCCCATAAGAACAGCCCTGCTAGATCAGGCCCAAGGCCCATCTAGTCCAGCATCCTGTTGCACACAGTGGCCCACCAGATGCCATTGGAAACCTACTGGCAGGAGCTGAAGGCATGCCCTCTCTCCTTCTGTTACTCCCCTGCAACTGGTATTCAGAGGCATCCTGCCTCTGAGGCTGGTGGCCTATAGCCCTCAGACTAGTAGCCATTGATAGACCTCTCATCCAGGAAGTTATCCAAACCCCTCTTAAAGCCATCCAGGTTGTTGGCTGTCACCACATCTTTTGGCGGAGAATTCCACAAATTGATGTGTGTTGTGCCAAGAGGCTAGAGGTTATTCCCAAATTCGACAGTGATCACTTCCCAATCTCACTCCAACTAAATTCCTTCAACAGTCCCATATTGCTCCCAACCCCGCATGTCACCATCAGAAAGAGTCCACTGCCATGCCAAATAGACCCTCATTTTGATCAAGAGATAACTGAGCTACATGCCTTGGATCACTTCCAGCACATCCAACTCTCCCTGACAACAACTGAACCCTCTGGCACACCCTTGCGGACATACAACACCCTAATCCAAGAGCTCCAACAGCACCTAACCCCTAAGAACTGTGCACCCCCAGTACATCAGCACCACTCCAAGCTGTGGTTTCACAAGGATTGCATTAACGCCAAATAAAATAAAATAAAATCCCCATTGCCACCTACCAAGTCTGCTGATCCAGTACTGGGCTAACGTCTGTGCAGGACCTCCTACAGAAGAAAAGGCAATACAAACAACTGCCGACACGTAAGAAAAGAGACACCATGAAAGACAACAGTATGCAACTCACCCAGACAATCAGATCCAATGACTTAGTCTTGTTCTGGCAAATCACAATGAACTCTCACAGCAATGGTCCGACCCATCTGGATTAGCACATCCACCCAGGGATCTGGGAAAAATAGTTCTGTGAGCTCTATGAGGACACCTCCACAGTAAGCAGAAGTCCTGCTCTAGCTATCAAGGACACACCAGTGAGGTCACCAGTGACAACTTCTGAGATCAAGAACCTTGTTGCCCAATTCAGACTGAGGAAGTCCCCAGGGGGAGAACCTTATTCTTCTGGAGGCCATTAAAAATAACCTGGACTGGTGAGGCCATTAAAAACAACCTGAACTGATGAGACCATTAAAAATAACCTGAAAGGTGATCCAATTGACATAGTATACCTGGACTTCCAAAAGGCTTTTGAGAAAGTTCCTCATCAAAGACTCCTGAGGAAACTTAGCAGTTATGGGATAAGGGGACAAGTACATGTGTGGATTGCTAACTGGTTGAAGGACAGAAAACAGAGGGTAGAGATAAATGGAGAGTTTGCACAATGGGGGAAAAATAAGAGGTGGTGTCCTCCAGGGATCTGTACTTGGACCAGTGCTTTTTAATTTATTCATAAATGTTCTAGAAGTAGGGATAAGCAGAGAGGTGGCCAAATTTGCAGATGATACCAAACCCTTTCAGGTAGTGAAATCCAAAACAGATTGTGAGGAGCTCCTAAAGGATCTCTCCAAACTGGGGGAGTGGGCAACAAAATGGAAAATGCAGTTCAATGTTGGCAAGTGTAAAGTGATGCATGTTGAGATGAAAAACCCCAACTTCAAGTATACGCTGATGGGATCTGAGCTGTCGGTGACTGACCAGGAGAGGGATCTTGGGGTCATGGTGGACAGCTCACTGAAAGCGTCGACTCAATGTATGGCAGCTGTGAAAAAGGCTAATTCCATGCTAGGGATCATTAGGAAGAGGACTGAAAATAAACAGTTAATAATATTACAATGCCCTTATACAAAACTATGGTGTGGCCACACCTGGAGTACTGTGTATAATTCTGGTCACCACATCTTAAAAAGGACATTGTAGAACTGGAAAAGGTGCAGAAGAGGGCAACCAAGATGATCAGGGGCCTAGAGCACCTTTCTTATGAGGCAGGCTACAACACCTGAGGCTATTAAGTTTAGAAAAAAGATGACTCCGGGGAGAAATGAAAGAGGTCTATAAAATCATGCACGGTGTGGAGAAAGTGGTTAGAGAGAAATTCTTCTCCCTCTCACATAACACTAGAACCAGGGGTCATTCCACGAAATTGATTGCCAGGAAATTTAGGACCAACAAATGGAGGTAGTTTCCACATAACATATAATCAACTTGTGGAATTATCTGCCACAAGATGTGGTGATAGCCAACAACCTGGATGGCTGTAAGAGGGGTTTGGATAACTCCATGGAGAAGAGGTCTATCAATTGCTACTAATCAGAGGGCTATAGGCCACCTCCAGCCTCAGAGGCAAGATGCCTCTGAGTACCAGTTGCAGGGGAGTAACAGCAGGAGAGAGGGCATGCCCTCAACTTCTGCCTGTAGGCTTCCAGCAGCATCTGGTGGGCCACTGTGTGAAACAGGATGCTGGACTAGATGGGCCTTTGGCCTGATCCAGCAGGGCTGTTCTTACGAGTCTCTATTCTGGCCTCGCTCTTCACCTTTACTGACACACACAGCCGAATCCCCAAGGACTGGGGATTAGCGATCATCATCCCTATATTCCAAAAGGGCAGAAAAGATGACTCCACCAACTATAGAACCATCATCTTGCTCAACACAGTCAGTAAGCTCTATGCAAAACATCTATACTGGAAACTCAGGGACTAGTTGGACCAGAAAAATCTGCTTGCAGAGTAACAAGCTGGCTTCAGGGAAGGCCCAATCCATGATTGAACAGTGTTTAGTCCTTTAGCACCTCACTGAAAAATACTCTTCCTGCAGCACACTCTATGCTGCCTTCATAGATCTTAAAGCAGCATTCAATTCAATTTCAATTGCCAAGCTGTGGGACAAGTTTAGCCAAGCTGTGGGACAATGGATTTCTCCTCCATTGACCGGTGTCTGTTATACTTAATTCGTACTCTACATGCAGACACGTCACACAAAGTAAAGTGCAATTGCCAGGGCCACCTTACAAGAGCCATCACAACCCGGAAGGGCGTCAAGCAAGAATGCATACTGGCCCCACACCTATTCAATTTCTATATTCAGTCCATGGTGGGCCAGCTCAACAACCCAGACTTTCACCCTCCAAAAATCGCTGGGAGACATCTCCACGCTGCTATACTCAGATGATGTAGCAATCCTCTCAAGGGCCCCCACTGGCCTTAGAAAAGCACTGAAAGCCCTAGCACAGTACTGCAAGCAAGACCTCTTGGAAATCAACTATCAGAAAACCAAAATCATGGTATTTGCCAAAGGGCCTAAGATCCACTCCTGGCAGACAGACAGCCACAAGACTGAACAGCCTGCATGCTTCAAATATCTGGGGGTAGTCCTTAACTATGCTGGCACTAGAAAAGTTCATGGGCACCACACGCCCAAAATGCACAGAGGAGCTTCTCCACCATCCTTAAATTTCTACAAGCGAGAGCAGGCCATTACATAAGCAGAGCCCTCAAACTGTTCAGCTCAGCTTCTCTATGTCACTCAGCTGGGCCCTTTCTCTGACTTCACATCATTGAAACTTGTGCAATCCAAATTTGTGCGTGCAGTTCTTCAAGTCCCAAGATGTGTCTCCAGTGCCATCCTGCGCCTGGAGGCAGGCCTGATCAAAGTGGAGGCTAGAGTGTGTGTGGCCATACTCAACTACTGACTTAGACTATCCTTCTGCCCCCTGGCTCCTGCCCCACTAATCCTATGCAATGACTTTCAATCCAATTGGAAGCAGAGATGTACACGAACCAGTTTGGAGCTCCTTTTCTGGAGTGCCAAACTGGTTCAGGAATCGGATGCCAGCTTTCAAGCCAGTTCAGAGGTGGGGGGCAGTTACCTTTAAGGTGCAGAGAGGATATCCTTACCTGCCCCACTGCTTTCCTCTTGCCGGCACTCTCCCCAAAAAGCATTGGTGTGGGGCTGCAGCATACCTCTCTGCAGCCCCAGTCAATGTCGTACCAGAAATGGCCATCACATGATATATAATCTTATATATATATATATATATATATTATATATATATATGTATGTATGTATGTATGTATGTATGCATGCATGAAGATTTCTATATTTGGCGGTATATAAATTCAATAAATAAATAAAATATGTTAACATTGTAAGCTTGTATAATTTTTAATAAAATGTTTCTGCTAAACCTATGTGGAACTATTTATTAACTCATTCATTCTATTACATTCATTGATTCCTGTCTATACATAATTTATTTATCATATTTTTACACCGCCCCAAACATATGTCTCTGGGAGGTTTACAAGATTAAAAAGTAAAGCATTAGTTAAAAACAAAAACAAAAAATTTAAAAGCAAGAAATTTAAAACACAATTTAAAATTTTAAAACAATATTCTAAAAACATTAAAACAATCAAAACAATATCAGTTAAAAGTCTGGGTGAAGAAATGAGTCTTTAGAGACTTTTTAAAAGATGTCAGAGATGGAGAGGCTCTTATTTCACTAGGGAGTGCATTCCAAAGCCTTGGGGCAGCAACGGAGAAGGCCCATCCCTGAGTAGCCACCAGACGAGCCGGTGGCAAATGCAGACGGACCTCTCCTGATGATCTCAATGGGCGGTGTGGTTCATAACGAAGAAGACGTTCTCTTAAAAACCCAGGGCCCAAGCTCTTTAGGGCTTTATAGGTTATGACCAACACCTTGTATTTTGCCCAGAAACATATTGGCAGCCAGTGTAACTCCTTCAATATGGGAGTAATATGGTCTCTCCTAGATGACCCAGAGACCAGCCTGGCTGCCGCATTCTGGACCAACTGTAGTTTCCAGACTACGTACAAGGGCAGCCCCACATAGAGCGCATTGCAGTAACCCAGTCTGGAGGTTACAAACATATGTACCACTGTTTCGAGGTTGTCTAACTCAAGAAATGGATGTAGCTGGCGTATCAGCCAAAACTGATAGAAGGCACTTCTGGCCACTGACTCAACCTGAGACACCAAGGAGAGACTTGGATTCAGAAGCACCCCTAGACTGCGTACCTGTTCCTTCTGGGGAAGTGTGACCCCATCCAGAACAGACAGATCAAAATCGTCTCTCGAGTTCCGACCCCTCACAATGAGTACCTCCGTCTTATCAGGATTCAGTCTCAGTTTGTTATCCCTCATCCAGCCCATTACTACCTCCAGGCAGGCATTTAGGGAGGTTATGCCCTCTCCCGATGATGCTGACATGGAGAAATAGATTTGGGTGTCATCAGCATACTGATAGCACCCTGCACCAAATCTCCTGATGATCTCTCCCAGCGGTTTCATGTAGATGTTAAACAACATCTGAGATAATACAGAGCCCTGAGGGACACCATACAAAAGTTCAGATTTTGAAGAACAAAATGGTCATTACATATACAGAATGGTCATTACATATACATAATATACATATACATTTTTTAAAAATGTAAACCACCATGAGCCTTTTTGGAAGGGCGGTACAAAAACTGAATGAATGAACAAACAAACACTACATTCTCTCTCTCTCTCTCTCTCTCTCTCACACACACACACACACACTTATAAGCACATTATTATGTGATCCAAATAACTATAAAGTACACTGTACTTACAAGTAGGTCTACTGTAGTTCAATGCAGAATACCAGTTATGGTCTTGTGACTGCTAGCCAAATAAGGAAAACTAGCATGGTGTAGTGGCTAGAGTGCTGGACTAGGACCGGGGAGACCCAAGTTCAAATCCCCAATTCAGCCATGATATTAGCTGGGTGACTCTGGGCCAGTCACTTCTCTCTCAGCATAACCAACTTCACTGGGCTGTTGTGAGGAGAAACCAAAGTATGTAGTACACCGCTCTGGGCTCCATGGAGGAAGAGTGGGATATAAAACATAAAATTTTTAAAAAAACAAAACTATCCTTCAATTGGACTGCCTGGAACAAGCTCAAGACAAACAGGAAAACGATTCTGTTATTGGGAAAATGATTCTGCTACCATGTGTTTGGGATAGACGTTTTTTAAAAATCACACAAATGCAAGGATTCAGGCCAGTTAAGTTATGAAATTTGCCTTTGCTTACAATGATTTGGATTCTTCTTTGTTAATCTTTTTAAAAAACTTTTGGCATTTTTAATTGTAACAGAATCACAATTATTTACAGGGTATATAATCCTCACCCCTCACTGTTCATTTTTAAAGAACTTGCTAACTGGAGAAAAACAACATCTTAATTGCCCTCTTTAAGATACTTCATACACACAATCATAACTTTTTTCACTTTACAATCCCTATTTTTAATAAGTTTGTTATTTGTTTTCAATGAATGCTAAATATTTATTAGACATTTCAGACTTCTTGATATCTACCAAGACACAGGTTAATAATGCATGAATTATTGATCAAATCTCTCTCTACAAAGTGACATCAATTTTGGTGCATTTTCACCATTTTTAAGTTTTCCACCCCATGTCTCCATTTTCATGGAGACACTGAACTACTTATGTAGTGACATCATTTCATAGTATGGTCTCGTCTGTTACCATATGCACACTTCCAGCTATGCAAGTCCTACTGAAGTTGATGATCTTGGGAGACCCAGAATTATTAATCATGGAGAGGATCTCTCCTTGCATTGAGCATATCTCTCGACAGACAAACACTTGAACACACAAACAGTGGGATTTGTGGCCACAGACGGCACTGGCATCAAGGGCGTGATTAGCTAGTTTTATTGCAGACCATGGACAGGAAACACATGGATATGGATTCATTACCAAGTAAATATGCATAGTATTAATTTGTTAGTCTGCAAGCCTATCCTTAGTAAAATCAATGTGATTTATTCACCAACAGCAGTTAGGACCGAGGTGTTTGTAAACTGAATGTCAGTTGTCAACTTTCACCTGATAAGAACAGTCCTGTTGGATCAGACTGAGAGTCCATCTACTCCTACATCTTGTTTTTAACAGTGGCTAGCTAGATGCCTCTGGGAAGACCATAAGCAAGGCATGAAGGCAACAGCTCTATCCCTCTACATGTCCCTAATATCTGGCATTTAGATATAAAGTGGTTATTTAGCCATTATAGCCAACAGCCTTTGATATACCTATCCTCCAAGAATTTCTCTATTTGATTGGTATCTCGTACTGGAGTTTATCTGCTCTCTACTCTTATCTGGCCCAGTATGGAGTACTTTAAGAAATGGTTCTTCAGACTTTACAAACAGAATAATAAGACTTTGCCCCTTATGAAGCCAGCTTGGTAAGCCGCCATCACCATATCCTGTGTGGCAGTGAATTTCAGAAGTTAACTATGCATTTGCATAAAATATCACTTACCTTCTGACTTTTCTGAATCTACTGCTGTGCTGATCAATTTCATTGGTAACCCAAAGTTCTAGTATTAGGAGAAAGAACAATATCCACTCTCTCCAATCCATTTTTATTCTATAACTAAAATGTCCTTGCTTAGCTTCCATTTCTTTTCCCTACATCTTTTCCAGTTTTATAACCTTTTAGCGAGGGTATGAACTGTATACAGTATTTCAAAAGCAACTACACCATACCAACATGAAGGCATTGCAAGCACTGTTCCCTCTAAGGCGTGCGCATGTATGCACGCTCACAAGTTTTTGGGTGTCCGCTCAGTTCAATTTAGATCCCGCTCAGGTTGAATCAGGAATGCCCTATTCTGAATGCAGGTGCGCACACACTGCCTTGTTACTGCTGCCCAGAACAAAACTAATTCCACACAGAGATGTAAAAAATTAGAGGTACCACTGACTGCCACTTCACAATTGTGCTGGCAGCGCCGGTGCGGGGATGGGAGAAGGGCAGGACGCGGCATCCTCCGGCTCCACCACCATGACCAGCCCCAGCCTGGGCCTGACATGGCCCGGCCCACTCCGCTCTGGCCTGTGTGCATGTGCTCTCACTCCTCCACTGGCGGAAGCTTCCTTCCCCCACTGGTGGGGAGAGGACAAGAGAAATTCCTCTCACTGAGTGCATCCCCCACAAAAGCCAGCAACCTTTCCACCTACCCTTCCACCTGCACCTACTCCCCAGCCAATCTGTGGGCCAGGATTGCGCCAGGGATGCTTCCTTCTATCCCCATGGCTGCCAATTGGTTTAGCACTGTGAGGGTGGGGCTTGCCATGTATACCCTAAGCATTTTATATAGAGAGATTTTACTGTCAACTTCTTTCCTTATAATTGCCAACATTAAGTTTGCCTTTCTCATTGCTTCCACATGCTGAGTTGATGTTTTTAGTGAGGTGACCACTACTACCCCAAGATCTCTTTTGTGGTTAGTGTGCCATCAAGTCGATTTTGACTCCTGGCACCCACAGAACCCTGTGGTTTTCTTTTGGTAGAATACAGGAGGGGTTTACCATTGCCTCCTCCCATGTAATATGAGATTATGCCTTTCAGTATCTTCCTATATCACTGCTGCCTGATATAGTACCAGCAGGGATTCAAAGTGGCAACCTTCTGCTTGTTAGTCAAGCATTTCCCTGCTGCACCATTAGGTGGCTACCTTTTGTGGTTAGTCACAATCAATTCAGATCACATTAACAGAAATATAGGTCTATGATACCCTCAACTTTACAATTACACGGAATCTCATTGGTCATTTTGTTGTTCAGTTACAATATTTGGAGAAATCCTTTATGGATTCTTCACCATCTATTTTGGACTTCACTATCCTGAATAATTTGATGTAATCTGCAAAATTTGGCTCTCTCACTGTTCACTCCAGATTAAGCTGAAATGCAGCCATCCCAATATAGATCCTTGTGGAAGCCCACTGCTTATTTCTCTCCACAATGAATAGGGCTCAGGAAATCTACTAGTCTATTTGTCTGTGACAAGTGAAAAATGATGCCTGAGTAGAAAAAAATCATGACAAGTAATGTACCAACACAGCTTGAGGAACCACCTGACATGACAATGTTTGTCTGGATGGTGAACAGAACCAACATTTATTGACCCCTAACTATGAGAATATATCTAGTGGCACAGAAGACTTGAATACTTTATAAAATATTCACTTCAATGAACACATTTCCTTACATATCAGAATGAAGATTTTCATATATAAATGGCATACATAATTTGTAAATTATTTTAACGTTGCTTATGTTACCAAAGGCACACACACACACACACACACAAACATTTCCAGAACTTCAAACATTAGCAGAGTCTGAAGATCCATTACTCAAAGAGGATGTCTGATAATTGGTTAAATAAGAGTAGAGAGCAGATCAGCTTCAGCATGAGGCACCAAATACAAGTTACCAGGCTGCATACAGCACGAGAAGATAAGCATCGGTGAAACACCACAACAGGGACTTTATAGCCACTTTAGGGGCTTAAAGCACCTCTTTTAAGCACAATCCTATCCTTGCTTACTCAGAAGTAAGTCCTACTGAATTCAGTAGGTCTTACTTCCAAGCAAACAACACACACACACGGCACGACTGCAGCCTCACATTCTCCTTCACCCCATTATGTCTATTCGTCCACCACTTTCTTTACATTTTCTTGGTATTCAGTACTTGGTTGCCATTTAACCAAGGGCACCTTCCTTCCCTCTTCCTCGCAAATTACAGGGATGCAACTCCCACCTTCACTGATAAGAATTGTAATGCACTTTATAAACTGAAGACTGCTACACCAAGACCAAGAATTTAGGCTTCGAGAAGGAAGATAAATCCACCTCCCGCTCCTCCCAAGTTTATTGGAGCATTTCACGCAAGTCAGCATCACAACACCTCGACTAACCAGCAGAAAGAGCCCCCACCTTCCCTTCCCCTCCTCCCATTCAGGGCCCCAGATTTCGCCTCAGCGGCCACTCTCGGCGAAGAAACTGCGGCTCGGCTCTCCCCACCCCGGACTTGTTGAGGGGACGACGCTCCCTTCAGAGAGACCCGCCAGGGCCTCCTGCTCGTCTCGAGCCCGATGGAGGAATAGGCCCCCCTCGTCAGCGTGGGGCAGATTCAAACTGGAGGAGACGAAGCCCTCTCTCCCTCCCTCCCTCCCTCCCTCCGCCATTGCTCGAAGAGGCAGTTTCTCCCTCACGCGACCGCTTCAAATGTGAAGGCGACGCCACCGCAGCCGCCCTGATAGAAGCTCGGCTCGCCACTCACCCAGCCGCGCTCTCTGGGCCCCGAAGTTCCCTCCCGCCTCGCTTTTCACCAGCTCGACGCCGCCATGTTAGGATCTGGTGCAGCACGGACTGCGTCAGTGGAGGAGGGGAGGAAGCGGGAAACCCGGAGCGGCGAGTGGCTGGCGAGGGCGGAACCGAGGGGAGAGGATGATGGTGTGCGCGCGTGTCTGTGCGCGCGCGTGCGTCAGTACGTGTGAACAGGAGGGAGAGTTTGAGGAGCCGCGACGCTTAGGCGGTAAAGCTGCTGCAGGCTACCTGTCTCGACTGAGAAGAGGAACGGCTGTGGGGTGTGGGGGGGGGGAGCAACGGGCGGAGGCAGCCGCAGTCTCGCTCGTCTGTACCGTCGCCGCCCGTCCCCCGGCGCGCGCGCGCACCTCATTCTGAATTCAAGCTCTTTTTCAAAGCCACAGAGTAGACCCAGACCTGTCCCGGTCTCGGCGGGGATGGTCACGAAAGAAGAGGCGCCCTCTGGCCCGCGCGCAATTGAACGAAGCGATGCCTCTCAACTCCGTTTCCCCTTCTCCTTGATAAAGTCTGTCTCAGGCGCCTGAGATTAAAGTTTCCAGTCATCGGTTACATGCAACATCATTGGTGCATGGCATGTAGGGCATAATTAGGCTTGTGCTACACACTGCTTGCCACTGCCACGGTGTGTGGTGCCAGTTCAGTCCCCACTAATACTAAGAAGAGCACAACTTTGAAAGATAGGATGTCACACACTGCGATGGCTATCAGAAGCTCCTTATATTAAAGCATTTTGAAAACTTATCTATTATACTAGATAGAAACTATAGAGGGCCCACCAGATTGACATATTTGCAAAGGGTGTACTGGTTTTCATACAAACTGAAGGTCTGTATGTGAGGCTATATGCAAGTGGAGAATTGCAAAGTGCAACGCAGATAACTTGGACTTCAGAAGAGGAAACTTCTCAAAAATAAAGGGACTAGTAAAAAGGAAGCTGAAAGGGAAAGTCAGGACAGGAAGGTCAAATCACTCCAGAAAGCATGGAGCTTATTTAAAACCACAATAATGGAAGCTCCGTTGGAATGTATGCCAATAAGAAGGAAAGTTACCATCAAGTTCAAGAGGACGCCAGCATGGCTAACAAGTACGGTCAGGAAGAAAGGGGAAGAAGACTTCCTTCAGAAAATGTCCATATTAAGAGAACAGAAAGGAACAAACTCTGGTAAATGAAATGCAAGGAGACAATAAGGGATGTAAAAAAAAGACTTTGAGGGACATACAAATACAACAAATATTTATATACTGCTTTTTTTACAAAGTTCCCAAAGCGGTTTACATAGATATAAATAAATAAAATGGCTCCCTGTCCCCATAGGGCTCACAATTTTATTTTTATTTTAAATTAAGATAGACAACAGCCACTGGAGGGATGCTGTGCTGGGGACCAGTTGCTCTCCCCTTGCTAAATAAAGAGAACCACCACATTAAAAAGGTTCTCTTTGCTCAGTTAGCAGGGGACATGTAGCTAAAAGTATCAAGGGGCATAAACTTGAAATATATCAGAAGCAGGAAACCTGCCAGGGAAGTGGATTGGACCCTTAGATGATGAAGGTTAAAGGGATTATTAAAAGAGGGTATAGAGACTGCAGAGAAGCTGAATGAGTTATTTGCATCTGTATTCATGGCAGAGGATACTCTCTCTATATATATATACCCGTGCCTGAACTGAGCTTCTCAGGCTTGGAGACTGAAGAACTGGGCCAATTTGAGATGATGAGAGAGGATGTTCTAAACCAGGCCTGTACAACATAAGGGCCAGATTCAGCCCGCAGGGACTATTTTACTGGCCCCCAAGTATCCTGCAACAACATAGGAGCTGGAAACGGCCTTATAGCACCATCCAATGCACATTTTCTCAGAAATACGTTCCATGGTATACCCAGTGAGGCTTATTCCAGTGTAAGCATGCCTAAAGTTGCAACCTGAAAGCAACGACAGTGTAGGGAGAGGAAAGGACTTGGAATTTGTTTGGGGCTGGCATGCACTCTTGAACAGGGACAGGACCTATTTTCTGGCCACTATCCTTGGTTAAAGCTATGAGTCCATTGACAGGGGGACTAGATACACAAGTAACTAATATTTTTAATTTTAATGGAATAATGTGCTAAAAATTGACCTCGGCCCCTACACACCAAGCTGTGGATGGTTCTGGCCCACTAGGACAGGCTTCTCCAACCTGCGGCCCTCCAGATGTTGCTGAACTACAATTCCCAGCATCCCTAGCCACAATTTATTGTGGCTGGGTATGCTGGGAGTTGTAGTTCAGTAACATCTGGAGGGCCACAGGTTGGGGAAGCCTGCACTAGAGCATTTGAGTTGTGCAGCTCTGTTCTGAACTGTCTTGAAAAACTAATAGATCATCAGAGCCAGATGGCATCCACCCAAGAGTTTAGAAGGAACCCAGTTGTGAAATTGCAGATCTTCTAGCAAAAACATGTAACTTGTTTCAGAGGACCAGAGAAATGGAAAGTAGTGAATGTAACTCCAATTTTCAAAAAGAGATCCGGAGAGGATCCAGGAAATTACAGGCTGGTTAGCTTAACATCTGTGCTGGGTAAATTGATTGAAAGCATAGTTAAGGTCAAAATTGTTATACATCTAGAAGAACAGGCCTTGCTGAAGGAGTCTTGCCTCACTAATCTCTTGGAGTTCTTTCAGAGTTTTAACAGGCATGTGGATAAAGGTGATTTGGTTAACATAGTATACTTGGAGTTTTAGAAAGCTTTGGACAAAGTTCCTCATCAAAGGCTCTTGTGTAAACTTAGCAGTCATAGAATAAGGGAACAGGCACATGTGTAGATTGGTAACTGGCTGAAGAACAGGAAACAAAGGATAGGAATAAATGGACAGTTTTCACAATGGAGGGAAGTAGGATGTGGAGTCTCCCAGGGATCTGTTCTGGGACCAGTGCCTTTTAATTTATTAATAAATAAAAGCCATCCAAGCTGGTGGCCATCACCACATTCCATGGCAGATAATTCCATAGAATAATTATGCACTCTGTGAAAATACTTCCTTTTGTTGGTCCTAAATTTCAGGGTAAACAGTTTCATGGGATGACCCATAGTGGAAGAAACAAGTGGAGTGGAATAAAAAATTTTCTCTATCCACCCTCTCCACACCATGCATAACTTTATAGACCTCTATTATATTTCCCTGTAGTCACCTTTTTGCTTGAGCCTTGTCTGATAAGGAAAGTTCTTCAGGCCCCTGATCATCTTGGTTGCCATCTTCTGCACCTTTCCCAGTATTATAATGTCATTTTTAAGACACAGTGACCAAAACTGTACACATTGCCAGGAAATTTAGGACCTGTGTTAAGTAGAAGTTATTTTTCATACAGTACATAATTAATCTATTGAATTATCTGCCACAAGATGTGGTGATAGCGTGCAGCTTGGATGGCTTTAAGCAGGGCTTGGACAAATTCATGGAAGACAAATTTATCATGGCTACAGGCTACTTCCAGGTTCAGCAGCAAGATGCAGGGGAGCAACAGCTGGAGAGAGAGCATGCCTTAATCTCTTGTGTGTGAGCTTCCCAGAGACATCTGGTGGGCCACTGCATGAAACAGGATACTGGACTAGATAGGTCTCAGGCCAGATCCAGCAGGGCTGTTCATATGTTATATTATTATAAAGGAATAGGAGTCATAGACTCCCCCAAACCATTAACTGGTTTAGCTCTCAGTGATTTTGGTGAGCTTGACCTTTGTTAGGGTTTCCTATACTCTAGCAAGTCGCAACCAGTGTTTCTTTTTTTGAAAACATGTTATTCTATGTTCTGCTCCTACCAGTAAGTGGCTAACAAGTTTATTTTTCCTCTCACACACACATAATACAAACTTTAAATTGAGCACAAAGTAAAAGAATCTCGTGGATTTAAGTATTTGTGAGCTTGTAAGCATTATGAATAACATTTGATCAAAATGTTTCCACCGTTCTACTTTATCCACAGCATCTTTTATGTCCAGGGTGCTTTCCAGACTGCACACTAGGATGGGGGTAAAATGCTTCAGCTTGGCAGGATCGTATTGAAAACGATCCCTAGAATCTCAAACATAATGGGAAAATACAGCTACATTTTAATGACACATATGCAATGTTGCAGCACTATAAAACAAAGATTAGATCTGAAAGAAGGCATCGGAAATGTGAATGGCACCTTGCTGTCAGTGCAGGGACTGTGGTGTCACAACACAGGAAGTACAGAAACACACCTAGCAGATCCATAGTCGGGGCATAGCTAGGTGAGAGGGGGCCCATGTTCACCCCTCTCCCCATTAGCCTCTCTGAGTGAGGGAAATAATGAAGAAAATAGGGAGGGGTGGAGTTGGGGGGCCCAGGTTCTTCGAACCCATTCCCTCAATTATAGCTACACCCCTGTCTGCAGTGACACTGTTGTAGGGTTTAATCTGGAAAGCACCCAAGTTTTATCTAGATGCCACACAGCTTCTAGCAATACGAGGATTTGTGGAGCAAGTAATCTTCAAACAACTGTTTCACTGAAGGAAATCAGTCTGTTTCAATCTTCTTTCAAGATTGCTACTCGGATCATCTGAAAATACTGGGAGTAGACATTGACTGCAAAATTATCTCACTTTCATAATGCTCTTAGAACCACAGGGTCCTTCCCCCCCCAAAAAAGGGGGGGGGAATTGCTTTTTAGTGAAGTGCTGAGATTCTTATGCTAAAAGATCCCCCTCTCTCTCATAGTTCTACGGTTCCTCTAGTAAAAGGAGATGCCTAATAAATCTGCCTAAGTCTGTGGTATAGATTTGCCCTTCGTAGGAGACGTTCTGGAGTGTACTCACACCAACGAAGAGCGGTAAGCCTATTAACATACAAGCCTGTAAAGCAGAAATGTCCCATCACTACTGAAAGACGACGACTTCCGACAGAAAACGAGATTGAAGGTAGTGCATACTGGGAAATGTAGTACCAGCTTCTTCGACCAGGAAATCGGATCCTATTGGTTATTTTCACAGCGGAAGCTGCGGTGCGGTCAGCAAGATCTCTGCCTTCTTATCTCATTTTAGAAAGCAGCCGACTGTTAATGTAGGTTGGGGTTGTTTTTATATGTCCCCGTCTGCTTTGCTGGTGGGAAGATTTGGGGTTAAAGTAAAAGTGATGATCTCCCGCCATGTGGATTGTAGGAGGAGCCCGGCAAAGGAGCAGTAAGTGACGGCTGCTTGTTAATAGAAAGCATGGTGGTTCTACAACATCCATACCAGTGCGTTCGACATGTTCTTGGTGAACGAGATGAGCTGATGTTTCTCAAACTCTAGGAAAGCAAGGATTTAAACTGCTAGTTGGAGGTTAGGCAGTTTCTTCATCGCTGTAGAAAGGCCATGTTAAATTGTACTGACCTATGATTAGGGCTGGGTTCCCATCGTCTCTTTTCAGGACGTGCGCTCGCCGCTGATACTCTTGTCTCCACGTGGTTTCTGCAAGCAGAGTTTTTCTATGCCTTGTCTCAGTTGAAAAGAAGTGTTGCTATTCTCGTGTATTAGTTTGTTTCTCATCTAAAGCAAATATCCTATAATAAGCAGTCCTCATTACTATACCAGTGGCTCCATTAAACTGGAAACCCAGCACAGAGTTAAGGCCAATTTAGATGCAGCGTGTTTGATAGGATAATTGGTTTGTACACTGGAAGCCTTATATCAGTGTCCACTTAAATTTGGTTTTCATTTCTAAATTTGCTAGTTCATGGAAAGGTTCTTCACTACTATCTGTTGGTTGACTGGTTGATTGATTAAGTGCCGTCAGGTTGGTGGCGACTCTTAGTGACCACATAGATAGATTCTCTCCAGGATGATCTGTCTTTAACTTGGCCTTTAAGGTCTCTCAGTGGTGCATTCATTGCTGTTGTAATCTAGTCCATCCACCTTTGCTGGTTGTCTTCTTCTCTTTCCTTTAGCTTTCCCCAGCATTACAGACTTCTCAAGGGAGCTGGGTTTTTGCATAATTTGTCCAAAGTATGATAGTTTGAGCCTGTTCATTTGTGCCTTGAGTGAAAATTCTGGATTGATTTGTTCTATGATCCATTTGTTTGTTTTCCTGGCTGTCCATGATATCCTCAAAAGTCTTCTCAGCACCAAAGTTCAAAAGCATCAATGCTTTTTCTATCTTGCTTCTTCAAAATCCAGCTCTCGCATCCATAGAGTGTCATGGGGAAAACTATTGTCTGAATGATTCTAATTTTTGTAGGTGTAGACTCGTCACGGCGTCTAAATATCCTTTCCAAGGCCTTCATTGCAACCCTACCAAGTGCTAGCCTGCAGTGTATTTCTTGACTGCTGGATCCTTTACTGTTGATGGTCAATCCTAAAAGGCAGAAGCTATCCACCACTTCAGTGTCTTCATTACCAATTCTGAAGCTGGTTGCTGTACCCGTTGTCATTAGTTTAGTCTTCTTGACGTTTAATTGTAGTCCTATTTTTTCACTGTACTTCTTGACCTTCATTACTAGAGCTTGCAGATCATCCGCATTATCAGCAATCAGAGTGGTGTCATCAGTGTAGCGCAGGTTATTGATGTTTCTTCCTCCAACTTTAAAACCATGCTCATCTTCTCCCAATCCAGCTTCTCTATCTGTTACCTGAGCATAAAATGTTGAGCCTAAGTTTGCCTCAACAGCTTGCCATTAGTGCATTGTGTAACTGAGGGGAGATGTGGCAGTAGAATTGGTAGTCAGTAGAACATAATTCTGCACATGCTTGCCCATCTTTCTCAGTGGGTGTTCTTAAAACAACAGGAACATAGGAAACTGCCATATACTGAGTCAGACCATTGGTCTATCTAGCTCAGTATTGTCTTCACAGACTGGCAGCAGCTTCTCCAAGGTTGCAGGCAGGAATCTCTCTCAGCCCTATCTTGGAGATTCCAGGGAGGGAACTTGAAACCTTCTGCTCTTCCCAGAGCGGCTCCATCCCCTGAGGGGAATATCTTGCAGTGCTCACACATCAAGTCTCCCATTCATATGCAACCAGGGCAGACCCTGCTTAGCTATGGGGATAAGTCATGCTTGCTACCACAAGACCAGCTCTCCTCTCCAATGAATCCTTGAAGTCCAAGCTATTATTCTGTTTTTTAGTAATTGCTCATTCATTTCTTTGTCATATTTGTATGCATAATTACTGCTCATTTGTATGCTGGAGTTTCTGCTTTGGTTTTTTGTTTGCCTTTTTAAAGAGAAGTCAACATTTTCCTCTATAGAGTTGATAGTTTTAAAGACCACAGCTATAGTTAATAACTGAGGTGCTGAGGAGTTACTTGTTTAAGTTTAAGCCTAAGATTTTTTTGCCTCCAAGTGATAGATCTGCTTACTGTTAAATAAAGTTATTTAAATAACTCGGTACAATAGACTGTTTAATGTTTTTACTTTTCATGTCACAAGCATTTTACTGATCCAAGTGACTGACACTGAAACTAGTGTTTCCGTAGCATAACTTTCTTTATGCAATGCAAGGCTGTTGCCCTAGCCCCAGGGTGTTGTGCAAAGAAAGAAATGTCTGCTCCAGATTAGTTCTTGAGCTAGCAGAAGACGTTGATCAGTTGCACAATGTGGTATGCAAACGTTTATGTGTCCCAGTGCAAGCTCTGCAAACTACTTAACTGTGCAACTTTTAAAATTGCACTATTTCAACACTAGTCTGTCTGTCAGCCAGTGTTCCCTCTAACAAGGATTCCCAGATGTTGTTGACTACAATCCCCAGAATCCCCAGCTGCAAAGTCTTTTGATTGGGGATTATGGGAGTTGTAGTCAACAACAGCAGTGGTCCCTCTAATTTTTTTCATATCTGTGCAGAACGAGTTTTGTTCTCAGCGGCAGTATCAAGGCAGTGGGTGTATATCTGCATTCAGAATGGTTCCTTCCTGATTCAACCTGAGCTGAATCTAAATTGAACTGAGTGGACATCCAAAAACTTGTGAGCAAGCGCGCACACCTTAGAGGGAACAGTGCATTTGGGAATCCCCGTTAAAGGGAACACTGCTATCAGCCAATATTTTTAGTGAGCAGGGTATGTGTGTGTATGTACACTTATGTATGCATGCAAGCAAGCATAATTTAGACTACTGGTAGTTTATTACACAGAAGATAGATTAATTCAAACTCTTTCTAGACAGTGTATAAATAAGATTATTTGCTAATTATTAAAAGAGTGGTTTTCCAAGCTTGGAAATAACCACTTACCTAGTTGCCTGTTATGAATAAGGACTGAGTCAGGCAACCGTGGAGAAAATATATTAGCTGGTTCAGATGTAATATGCAGCCAGAATTTAACTTTGGTTCCGTGTGACCTTCCAAGCTTTGGACTTCTACATTCTCCCCCTGCCCGCCCCCCCCGCCAGCTGAGGAAGGAATCTGCTTCTGATGCTGGTTTCAGAAAAGCCAGGATTTGCTATGATGTCTGAAGCTGGCAAATCCTGATGCTGGTTTCAGAAAAGCCAGGATTTGCTATGATGTCTGAAGCTGGCAAATCCTGGCAAACTCTGGTTGTAACCAGAGTTTGAAAAGAAGCCAAGATGTGAAACTCAAGTGGAATCTTTCCTCACTTCATCTTCAAAGTGGGGGAGGGATGCACAAGCCAAAGGCTTGGGATTTCATGCAAAGCCATAGTTTAATCCTAGTTCCTTGTGGCCTGGCCATAGTTTGCTAGAAGACGGTTGATTAATTTTGACCATTCTTATGTCTGCATCAGTTGGTTGTAGCATATCTAAGCAGATAGACCAGTCATCTTTTTGGAAGTTGGTGTGTGCACATGCATGAAGAGCTTCTGTGGCCTTCTTTGTTCAGCTGATCTGATTGTTATGCATTGCTACTGTTACAGATATTTCAAAATTCTTTTCTGCTTTTTCACACAGTAACTACAAAGGATATATAAAAGCTTGTTTCCTGTGTGCCGAAATGTTGTACCTTGTTGCTAATATGGCTTGCTGATGATCAGGACAGTCATATTATTTTAGACACACATGAAAGAAGGCCATAAAAGTGACAAAAATGCTTTACCTGAGACGTTTTTATCCGTTTGCATTGAGATGTCGCCAGTGTCGAACATGGAGCAGCGACCCTTTGTTGAGTCAGCTAAGTAACTGCACAAATGAAGATGAATTGTTGGATCTTGTTGGAAAGAACAAAACCAAACTCTCTGAAAAACACGTGGGAAGTGCAATTAATCTACTTTGGCAGTTTCAGATGAAGAAGTCTGATCTCTTGAGAAATATTGATTATATAAGAAACCATTCCCAGTTTCTTACACTTCGCATTTTAGCAGAAAACAAGATTGAAAGTATGGATAATGAAGCTTTAATAGACATACTCTACAATTTACTCCGGTAATCAATGTGACACTTACTTCGCTCGAACCTACTATTTTTCAGAATTGGTGTGGTTTTTAAAATTTAAATTAAAACTAATATATGTAAAATAAATGTTTGAAATGCAGCAGAACTCATTGGGTGACATACAGTTGTTTGGCACAGTGGTGCCCTGTTGGCGGATGCTTCTTCCACGAATGGAAGAGTTTTGCTTGCGCAAGGACCTCATGCATAAGTACAACTCGTCTTCTGTTTATGTGGAAGGGGCTTCTGTCAATTGCATGCCACTGTGCCAATTGTATGGATAACACCAATTTTTATATTATCTAATTACAAAACATGTGTGTGAATGAATGTTTATAATAGAAACGTACAACCTCGGAATGAGTCGCTGTTCCTTTATTCTAGGTAAACTGTTTTCCATATTTGATCTCATAAAAGATTATGAGAGCACTTTCTAGTTACAGCAAACATTTGGAAATTCTGTTACAATGTTTTCACTGACCAAGAAAAAAGAGATAGAGTTTTCGGTAATCGCCCAACACCAACACAGTTCAGCTGGCAATTTTTACTTCTGTCAGTGTCTTGAGAACAGGCAGATCAAAGGAAAAAACAGAGGGTTGGAGCTGCTGAGACACCAGCTATGTACTAAAATTCCTAAGGGAGGAATATCAAAGAAGAACAGGCATTTCACAATTGATTACTGGCACTGTGAGCTGTCCCAACAGTGTTGGAGCAGTTGGCAACATTGCTTGGGAGGCGCCTGATCAGCATTCTGCCAATCAACATGTTAAAAAAAACCCACAACACACCTAGGTTGACAAAAGCCTGTACTTGCCCAAGCAACTTTGCATGCCTCTTTAGAAAGCTGTGTTATCCTTGTGGACCATCTAGGTGGGCTAGGACTGTGAGGCTGTGTTCCATGATGCCTCCAGACCTTCCTAGTGAGTTGGTCCAAGAAGGTGATGCAGAGAGACTGCTGCTCTGCCCCATGGTCTTTTCCATACAGTGTATCGCAAGATTCCATCTTGATAAAAAGTCTGGGAAATATCTATATGAAACCACTGAGAGAATAGATATAAAGGCAGGGTATAAATGCTATAAATAAAACCATGTGCTAAAGTGACTATGGCTAGGATCCAAAGAAAATATGTATAGACTGGTCAGAATTGCGCATGCACCCATGTTGTGTTTGATGTTGCAGCAGTTTCCACTGAAGAAAAGGCAAGACATTATTCAGTTTAAAAAGTTGCTTGACTCTTGCAGTGTGGAACTGCTGCAGCATCAACATCAGATTAAACTTCAGCTGCATCCATGGTTCTGCCCTGAGCATGCAGAACAGTGAAGTTGTTACCAGAAGACAGGGAGGGAGAGACAATGGGTTTTATTACAAGGTTCAAAACTATATATATTTAGGCTTCATTGCAGTCATTCATTGCATTAGGCTTCATTAAACCTTTAATTCAAGGGTTAAGCCAAAGGCACTGAGGAATAGGTGAGCTTTGGTGTGTGTGTGGGGGGGGAGCAGCATCCTATATGATTCCAAGCATTGATCAATCAATATTTTATTTATTTTGGTAAATGTATAGCCTGCTTTTCAACTATTATTCTCAGAGTAGTTTACAATCAAGAAGAAATAAAATGTCAGTAAAATTACAATGGTTAACACATTGCACATGGATAGGTTGGGCGGCATCCAAACGAATGCTGTCCTCGTTTTAGAACATTTTGCACACACAGCATTTTTGCTGCTCTTCCTTCACTCTGCTGCCCCCTGAAAATATCTGTCTGAGGGATTTCCCCTGCCCCAAGAATATACATTGGGGATAGTGCAAGAAAGGGGAGGGGTTATTGGCAAAAATCATTGCATGTGTGGAATGTTAGAGAGCAGTCTGCATGCTGCCCAGTGTTTTACCAAACACACATTTGTGAAGGAATTCTCAAATACCATAAGGAACATGTTCAACAGGTATAAAACATGCATTAGCAATCTACTATTTTTGTAATATGTTTCTCTTCATCTCTAAAAACAAAGATTAAAATAGCTTTGTAGAGTTGTTTGATTTGTCTTTGGTCCTTCTGAAGGTTCAACGTGGAGGCCCATGATTCACTAGTAGGAGAGCTGGTCATGGAAGGCTGGCGAAGGTTAGACAGGCAAGTACTCTCTCCTTACCTCATTCCCTTGACCTATAAAAAATGTATCTGAAGCCTTGGAAATGCATGCTTATAAAATTCTTGCATAGTTAATACTACTGTATTTCTCTTTCCCTTTCCACACTGTTTGACAGTCTGATAACCTCATACTGATGTAGTAGTAGATTGAGACCGTTTGCATGGAGGACCATTGTACAAATAGAAAGAGCTACAGATTTAAGACTGTACCAGTCTAGCTCTTGGCTCAGAATAGAGTCTAAACAATAATTTTAAGGATTGGCAGGAATGGAGACTTGTCTTTAAACTGGTTTATAAGAGAATCCATAAAGATTTATAGGAGCAAATAACTTCTGCTCCAGTCCACCCTTCGCTGGGGGAATGAAAGTGCACCAGACTCACAAGTACATGAATCTATATTTGCCAAGGGAAGTTCTTGCATTAGCTCAAGGATTCCCAATCTCTTCGGATGTTGTTAACCTACAACACCCATCATCACTAACTTCAATGATTGAAGATGTTCCTGCCTCAGTAACCTTTTGGAGTTCTTTGAGAGTGTCATCAGGCATGTGGATAAATGTGATCCAGTTGACCTAGTACACTTGGACTTCCAAGAAGCTTTTGATAAAGTTCCCCGCTAAAGCCTCCTGAATAAACTTAGCAGTCATGGGATAAGGGGACAGGTTCATGTGTGGACTGGCAACTGGTTGAAGGACAGGAAACAGAGGGGAGGAATGAATAGACAATTTTCACAATGGAGGGAAGTACAATGGTGGGGTCCCCCAGGTTTCTGTACTGGGGCCAGTGCTCTTTTAACTTGTTCATAAATGATCTAGAAGTTGTGATAACCAGTTAAGTAGCCAAATTTGCAGATGATACTGAACTATTTAGGGTAGTGAAATCCAAAACAGATTGTGAGGAGTTCCAAAAAGATCTGTGTGTATACCAGTACTGTATGCAGTTCTGGTCACCATATCTTAAGGAGGATATTGTAGAACTGGAAAAGGTGCAGAAGAGAGCAACCAAGATGATCAGGGGCCTGGAACACCTTCCTTATGAAGCAGGGCTACAGCATCTGGGGCTTTTTAGTTTTAAAAAGAGACAACTAGCAGAGACATGATGGGGAAAAGAGGAGACAGGATAGAGGTGTATAAAATTTATGTATTGGAATAGAGATTTTGGAGAGAGAGAATTTTCTTCTTCCTCTTTCACAATACTAGAACCAGGGGTCATTATCCCATGAAACTGAAGGCTGGGAAATTTAGGACCAACAAAAGGAAGTACTTTTTTAATACAGTGCATAATTAATGTATGGAATTATCTGCCATGGGATGTGGTGATGGCCACCAGCTTGGATGGCTTTTAAAGGGGCTTAGACAAATTCCTGGAGGACAGGCCTATTAATAGCTACTAGTCTGGTGGCTATAGGTCACCTCTAGGCTCAGAGACAGGATGCCTCTGAATACCATTTGCAGAGGAGCAACAGCAGGAGAGAGGGCATGCCCTCACTTCTTGCCTGTGGGCTTTTCAGAGCCAGAACCATATTCAGGATATTGACGCAACAGAGTGTGGTGGGGGGAAGTACCCAAATCCCAGCTAGAGAATCCAGATATCTGACCAGGTTGATACTTGCCTTAGATACATTTTGATTGGATTACTGCACTGTGGTCTATGTTGGGCTGCCTCCTGAAGTTTGTTTGTAAACTTCAGTTGGCCCAGAATGCTGTGGCCAAATTATAGACTGAAGGTAAATATTAAAAGCTTGTGACTTCCTTGTTGGATTTTAGTTTGTTTCAGATTAAACCAATTCCAAGTGCTTGTTTTTGACCTCTAAAGCTCTAAACAGCTTGGGATCAAGGCACCTAAAAGACTACTTTCTCCCATATGAGTTTGCCCATGCATGAAGATTTTCTGGGAGTCTCTTCTCTGTGTCCTGTCAATATTTGAATGATTTGATTGGGACACAGGAGAGCTTTCTCCGCGGCCATACCCAGGCTCTAGAACAGGGGTGGGCAAATCCTGCCCTCCTGCCATTGTTGAACTAGAATTACCATCATGCCCAGGCACAACTTACTGTGGCTGGGGAAGATGGGAGTTGTAGTTCAACATTGGCTGGAGGGCCAAGTTTTTGCACCCTAATGAAACTGCCTTACTTTAACAAGGGTAAATTTATTTTGATTTGCATCAAAGTGAATGGCGCAAGCCATGGCAATGAAAAAAAGGCTATTTGTGGCAAATTATTGTCTTTTATCCAGAGTCAGCACACACTTAGCTTTGATTAGCACTTTGTTTGGAATTCTTATTTGTTTAGATGGAACTTACTTCTGAGTAAGAATACTTAGGATGGATGGATTTCAATGGAAATTACTTCTGAGTGAAAGTGTTTAGAATGTTAGTGGAATCAACATATTAAGTTTAAATGGTAGTGCCTAAGGTGGTAATTTATGATGACTGACAGTTATAATAAATTTATATCCTGAGGCTATCAAATGATAGCTGCAGTTATCATATTAATACCTTAAGTAAGCAGTGACCCTGTCCTCAAATCTCTCTTGTACATGCTGCACATTAAAAAGTTTTTAAATTGCCATATTTTCAACAAACTTAAAGTTTTTTGTGTGTAATAATGGAATTTTCTTTGATATCATTACAGATTGAGCCTACCCTCACTGTCTAAATTTGCACTGTGCCTATATGAGCAACAGATATACAATAGCCCTCTCATAGGTCATATTGCTGATATTGTGAATAAGGACTTGGCTTCCATACAAGACACAAGGTAATATTAATTTAATAGATATTTCAGAGGCAGGCTTGTGAACATATTTAGGTAATGTATTAACAAAACTATTGTACTAGTTGAGCCTCTCATTTTTTAGTTAAGTTAACTGAACACCATTCTAATGTTCCACTGACAAGGGTTGTGAATGAGACATTGCATTGAGGCTACTCTTCATAATGTCTCCTTATAGAAAGCATAGTTATGCATAAGCCTTAGAGTATATCATATGCATTATAAAGTTATGGAGATAAATTTCCATTTTACCTTTTAGTTTTTCTGGTATTGTGTTCGGCTTTATAGTTGTAGACTCACAAAAATTTCTGCAGAACTGTCCTTGATAGAACCTCTGTGCTCATAATTACATTCAGGACTACAGCTTTCACTTCCAAGACATTAGTGCATTAGTGTTGATCTTTCTCTGCACACTTGCACTGAAGGTTGTTGAAGGGTTCACCAGAAACTGAAAAAGAAAAAAGGGAATTGGAAGACATCTCTCCTTCTGTCCTAAATGTTATGTGATTCAGATTTCTTAAGAATAAACTCGTGCTGCTTTTACAGCATTATTGTGGCTATGGATTTCAGTCCTCTTAGATGATCTGTGTATTTAAAGTACTCTTTGTTTTTCAAGACAACTGGTTTGGGGTCTTATAGAATACTTGGGCATGATCCATTGGGCCGGATCCAGCAGGGCTGTTCTTATGTTCTGACTCAGCCTTTTCAAATAAAAGGACAGCTAGAAAAGTATTGTTTAAATGAATTGTCATATGCTTATTTGTTGCAACAACTATTAGCTTTACGATAAATTTACTTTTTAACTTAGAATTGGCTGAGGGTTCAAGATAGTTTAATAATAATAATAATAATAATAATAATAAATAAAACCCTGCTTAGCTCTGGATTTCCTACATATCTCACCTGTCCTTCGTAATTTAGTTTTAAATACCTGTTGGATGATGATTGTAAAATTTTACACCCTAGTCCTAAGCCTGTCTACCTGGACAGAACTTCTACTGAGATCAGAATTATTACCTTTACGTTACAGATATGGGGCTGAGACTCAGTGACTTGTTAGAAAGCACCTAGTAATTTTGTGGCTGCTGTAAAATTTGAGCTGTGGACCCAGCCTCTTAGCCATCATGCTATTCTAGCTCAAATGTGAAGAAAATATTTCAGTTGACTTGTCTGGACGTACTGTAGTTCTTGGTAGCATTACAAAAATAAAAAAAAATAGAGCGCATTGTAAATATTTTAAATTTTAAAAAATAAAGTAAAAAGGTTTTCTGTTTAATTTTAACTCTTCCCTGAGAGTTTCAAATAGCTCTTCAGAAGCAGCAAGTCAGTAATATCTTACCCCTAAGTATCCCCTCATCCTTTCCGTTTTTGTCTTTTATTGTTTAAAATATAGCATTCTTAAATACTATATTTCATGATGGTGAATAAGTATAACATCTTTTGAATGTTTTTAGGGTCTTGTCAGTTTTGATGATCACCATATCTGGTGTTATCTCGCAGAGTTTTCGAGACCGATTAATACAGAAGGCAGAATTTGTCTTGGAAACCATGGAGCTCATCCCTTTGAATCATGCTAGGCGATTTGTACAGTTTCTCCGGAATATCAAGCTATCACATCATCCTTTGCTGGACAAATGTAACAAAGTTTTTCTTCAGAATGCAAGCCTGCTAGATATTGAGCAGTTGGCTATCATCCTTGGACTTTACCAGTCTTTACAGTTCAACAACACTGAGTTTAGATTGGTTGCTAAACAAAAACTGATGGAAATCATGGATGACTGCAGCAACCCTGTTAGTTTCACTAAGCTGTTTGTTTTGCTTGCTCCCATGGCAGGACCAGAGGTCAGAGAACGGTAAGTTTACCTGCTGGCTTAACTAGGTGTACATATGTGTGCATATTTCCTTTATATAAAAATGTTTACTGAATTTTAGTGAATTTCTTTCAGTGGCTTTGAGGCTCACCCCCCCACACCCCTCCCGCCCCAAGCAGATATCAGATGAAATCCAGCAAAGGGAAGCCATCAGTAGAGCTGTGTTGTCCTCGATGTAATCTTTAAATGGTGACACTTCTTCCTGAATATGTCATTGTCTGTAATCCAGAAAAATGCAACTGCAGATCAAATACATGCTGTAGAGCTTCCCCCTCAACCCCGCTCCTCCTGCACTCTGCAGAAGGTGTACATTCTTAGATCGTGCTGGGGAAGGGCTGTGCTTCAAGAGAGATGGCAAGAGCCTTGTTGAGCACACTTTCCTCCTTCCTCCGGAATAGTAGAAGTCTCTGGTCAGGATCCAAGGGACATCCAGTTTCTTTTCTCCTGCAAACTTCTTAAGTAGTTTGAGGTCCTTCAGGAGGTGCATTGAAATAATTATACTGATGATTAAAAAAAAGTGAAGTATGTCTACAGTGGCTAGCCCATAGCAGTGGAGTTCCCTTAGATTTCACCTACAGTGCAGAACTAAAAAAGAGAACTCCAGTTGCTCTATTTCTGTGTTGAATCTATTACAGTAGGGACAGTATACTGTTACATAGGAACATAGGAAACTGCCATATACTGAGTCAGACCATTGGTCTATCTAGCTCAGTATTGTCTTCACAGACTGGCAGCGGCTTCTCCAAGGTTGCAGGCAGGAATCTCTCTCAGCCCTATCTTGGAGAAGCCAAGGAGGGAACTTGAAACCTTCTGCTCTTCCCAGAGCGGCTTCATCCCCTGAGGGGAATATCTTGCAGTGCTCACACATCAAGTCTCCCATTCATATGCAACCAGGGCAGACCCTGCTTAGCTATGGGGACAAGTCAGTCTTGCTACCACAAGACCAGCTCTCCTCTCTATGTTGCAAATTCAATATTTGCCTATCTCTAATATTTCAATGTCCCATCATAAATCTAGGAACAAAAAAACTGATTTATTTGGGATAGGCTACACACTCCCCCCACTCCAAACTGTCTAATATACAGCCCTAGTGATGGGGTGAGAGGAGATTATTGAATCTGGGGCTTGGCCACAGATGCTGTAATTCTGGTCACACAAATAGCAATAAGGGAACCATTCTGTTTTCCGTCTCCATAAATACATTAATTCTGGCCCTAAGTACAAATGCTCCCTTATGGAGAGCCTCTTGTTATACCCCTAATATTTATTGAAGGTGGGTAACTTTAAATTGATGTATCTTTGCTTAAAACTATTTTTTAAAGCTTTCCTTTGTGGAATCTCATTCTGTGTTTCCTTGCACACTTGCTTTTCTTTTTGAAATAAGAGTGCAATGCACAACTCTATCCCCTCTCAAATGGCTTGTAGGAAACTTGCAAAACTATTTTTTATTTTCTTTCTAGATTGATTGAAACGGCTCTACTAATGGCAGATGAATTTGACCATCAACAAGCATTAGCAGTGGTGGAATGTATGCAAGAAATTAACTGCAGAAATTCACAACTGATCCAGAAGTAAATGTTTAATGCGAAACAGCAGCCTTTGTTGTCATAAATATATTTCCTTTTCTGACCTTAAAGAGCAGAACAAGTGAAAAACCGACAAGTTTACGGAACAATGGCTGACATCCTGACTAACGAAGTGCATGTGCTTTGAGGGACTGTAGGGATGCACCCGAAGTCCTCACACAGCTACCCCAGTCCTACGCCACATGCACGGCTACTCCAGAAGCCTTCGAGTTTGGAGCTCTGCCTTGCACTTCAGAAGCACTCTGAGCACTCTGTAAGATTGGAAGTGCATCGCTGAAGAGCAGCAACATGTCCCCATATCCTACAGAGTGCTTCCGGAGTGCGTGCAGGCACACTCCACACTCTTAAGGGCTGTGGTGCGATGGCACATGAGCTGGAGGACTGCAGAGGCACGAAGGCTCCTGCCATGCTTCCATAGTCCCTCGAAGCACTCATGCTTCATTAGTCAGGCTGTTGGCCAATGTCTTCCCTTTGTCTGACAGTGGTTGAGATAGAACGCAGGATATGCATTACTATTTATATGATGTGCTACGTGATGTTGATTACTGTTGATTACTCACACCACTGCCCTAAGCACATTTATGGGAAGCAGATGGGTGCCACGTGTGTGCTGATGGCGCGCAGGGCTTTTTGGAATGTGCACTGCCCCAGCAGGAAGCTGAAAAGGGTGGTGGAGAGCAGGTAAACCCCGGCTTTCCTTTTTAAAGTCCCCTTTTGAATTTACCTGCAAGTGTTCAAACTGTGGTTCGAGCACATCCCTAATGCATAGGATCATGATGCAACTCATCACTGTGCTTTTGGCAGAAGAATTATTTGCTGTACAATTCTTCCTGGAAGTGCATCCCGCAGCACATACAGCATGTTCTGGCACAGCAGACATTAGTAAAACTAAGTAGAGGAAGTTGTACAAGACCAGAAGAACTGTTTTGGGTGAACTTTCTGTCTTGGGATACTTGTTTGAGATAATTCAAGAACAGAGAGAAAAAATGGCGTACTGCATTTTCTTTCACCTCTACCCTAGTGCCTTGAAATTGCTACAGTGGGCAGTATCCAGATTGTGAGAGCTTTTTAAGTTGTCTCTTTTCAAGTGGAAGCATCCTCTCATGGTTGGGATGTGTGGAGTGGCATTCTATCAAGTGTAAGAGGACTCAGTTGTAAGGTGCCTCTCCCCTATCTATGAACTGAAGCACTTTGGATTTATACACAGGGAATCGTCTACTCTCTTGAAAAGCCAATCCCTTTTTCTTCCCTCCTTTTAAAAGTATTTAGCTTACAAAACTCTTATTTATTAGTGGCATGTCCCAATACCTGTGTGTGAGGTCAATGCTAGTCTTGGCATTATTTTGAGATTGTACTATTTTTGTCACTGAAAAAGGACTGTAGTGTATCTACTTGCAGTTTGGAGGTAGTATAGCAATGTGGTTTCTTGGCATAACCATACAGGTTATGCAAGAGTCAATTATCAGAAAGCATTGGAAGCTCCCAAGCAGCCTGATATAAAGGATATTGTGGTGTTGTCACAAATGTCCTGGTGCGAAAATGTCTTGTGTGTATATCTCGGGACCAGAATCTAGAACAGTTTCTAAAGGAAGTCTTCATTATGATTCATAACTATTTTATATTAGAATTTCATGCTGAAATATAACCTCATCTGTATTTGGTTTCAGGATTTCTTCTCTCCTTCACAAATACTTGGATACTTACAGACCAGTAGAGTTGGCTAAAGTGACACAGTCTCTAGTCCTGCTCCGCGCCCCCAATCATAACCTTTTCTCAAAATTACAAACACTGCTAATTGGGTAAGAAAATACACTTTTTCAGCAAACACTCCATTAAATGTGGTGTTCATCTATTCATCATATCTCCTATACAGCTTATCTTTCTTGCATGTTGGGGTTACCGGGTGATCTTCCATCCAGACACTGACCAGACCTAGGCCTGCTTAGTTTTTAGCAAAGTTGCTGCGTCATGTGCCTTCAGACCATTTTGTACTTTCCTATCTTTAAAGATCTTAAAAGATGACAAAACAACATAAGTCTGTAAATGGCACAGCCTTGCAAATAAATTCACAAAAGTTATTGCCCCAATGCAGTATGAATGGGCAGGTGGGCTAGTAAATTTCTCCCAACATGCAAAAAAAAGATCAATGTTAGGAAATTTAGATTTTAAAATATATTCATTCATTTTCAAACTTCATTCTAAGTATGATATTGTAAGTTCCTAAACCTGTTGCAAAAGAAACAAGTGAATCGGATCAGGGTATAAGATCACTTTGGCTTAGTTTGCAGTCTTCATTGCCTTTTTCCTGCTTTAGGGGTATAAGATTACTTGTGTGTTTAGGACCATAATTTTCCATGTATATCAGTGGGGCTTTCCCGCCAAGCAAGTGTGTGTGTGTGATCTGGTTGTAAAATGCATTACCAATTATTTGAGTTTGTTTGTTTGCTTTGAACTACTCCTCACCGATAAATCTGTTTCTCTTTTTTGATTCTAGCTGTTTACAAACTAGTGTCACACCTGAAGACATTTCCATGCTAACTCGCATTCTCTCCATGCTTCCTTCTTCTTACACGACCAAAGTTGTTGCCACTCGAGTTGATGCCATCTTGCCTCAGTGCAACCTGAGTGATCTGAATTCCATTGCCACAGCAATTATAAAATGGGTTCGACGTGACCAGTCAAATCAGCAAGACCCTTCTGGGCTGTATGGAAAACTTTTGCAGAAAGCCAATCTCCATGCATTTCAGCGACTTCAAAAAGCTAATGATCTGGATCTTTTGTTAGAGGAACTGAAATACATAACTGGAGAATGGTTTGAAGAAATGCTTCTTGAAGAAACCATGGCTGCTTTTCAGCGGTTGATGAACCAAATTACATGGGTGAATGTGCTTGAGTTTTCATCCTTCTTCATCAAAACTGCCTACTTTTGTACTCCACTGCTTGATAGAATAGCTGCTGTTACCCTTCAGAATATAAATAAGGTACTAATGACATGAAGTCATTTTCTCTCTCTTGGAAGTGATAGCACGAGCAGTGTGTGATATTACATTCCATGTGCATTCTTGTTTGGACATATTTTGCCATAGCTGGCTTTAAAAAAAAAATACATTTGGCAGATTTGCTTTAGGTGGTGTGATTGCTGCACTTGCATCACCTATTCATGTGGTTGGGGCAGTTTGATCATGAGGACCCTGTAATACGAAAGCCATAGGTGTCCATTCCCAGACTCATCTGGGAATGTGTCCCAGATTATCTAGAGTGAGACTGGAAGCTGGGTTCAGGCTGTTGTTTTCCCTCTATTTTCCCCCTTCACTTTACTCCACTACATTCAAATAAATGTGGACTCCTCCTGTTAGCTTGTATTCTGCCCATGATGAAGGGAGTGGGGAATAAGCAAAAGAGGGAACATGAAAGCTTTAAGCATATTAATCTCCACCTGGGTGGAATAATCTGAGCAGGTCTATATGTCTGTTAACAGGCTAGGTATAAATTTGATACTTTACTTTTTAAAGCTGAACATGAAAGCAGCTGACAGACCACTCAGGGAAATTCTGTGGCTTATGACAAATCGTTATGCTGATGCCCCATGTCATTTTGTGTCCATTTGGCATTGCACAGAAATAATCTGCTGCCTCTGGACGATGTGTGGACAGCACAGAATGAGCCTTCCTTGCTTGTTGGCAGATTTCCAGATATGACCCTGTAAACGAAACCAACTGATGGCTGTGGCAGACCCTTCCCTTTCATAGCATTTCGAATGATTTACAAATCAGGTGAGCAGGCATATTAAGTACCCATACCCGTCTCTTTTCTTTTCCAGATTTACTATTCAGGAACTTACTCTGTTCTCCTTCCCTTTGCTGTTCTGAATTACGATCCTCCCCAAAGTGAGGAGTTTTTTGAGGCTTGCATTGGCCATTTCAGCTCTCACTTGGGTAAGTTCATAATAGAATGGTGATTGTCGACATTTCCCCCAAGGTGCAAATCAGCAATGTGCAAGAAGAACCCGAGTTCAATAGTGATTTTTTGTTTTTTTGTTTTAGGCAAGAGAACTAATACAATGTTCAGAACCTTCTATTATTTGTTTCCAGTGGGGACTGTTCCAGCCTTTGAAAACAACAATTGGTGCTTGATGAAGAACAGGTTTTATTTGTGGGTGGGTGCATAGAACTAGAGCAGATTTTAAACTTGTGAGGAATGAAGTGGGAATGATTTCTTTTGTGTATCTTTCAAAATAACCACAGTGCTAAGTAGAAAGTATTTAAATTGATTAAAGGAAATGTGCCACTTGCTGATACAAATCCCAGATTTTTAAAATAACCTTCTATGCCCTTATTCCCTGGAAGGGTGCTTATTATATGAAGTTGCTCTGTTTCCAGAGAAGCTGGAACTGCAAATGTCCCACTTTTCACTGCAGGAATTGATTGTACAGCTTCAGGAGGCATTGCAATGTATGGAGAAGAAGTTGGGAGGCAAGGACTGGGTGAATACAAGTGTGGGAATAGCTTTGGTAACAATTTTTTCACATAAACCATGATGGAGATAGCGTAGGTCAGGGGTGGGGAACCTTAGCCCTCCAGCTGTTGTTGAACTACAACTCCCATCATCCCCAGCCACAATTATTGTGGCTGGGGATGGTGGGAGTTGTAGTTCAAAAACAGCTGGAGGGCCAGGGTTCCCCACCCCTGGCGTAGGTAAAGGCCAAGGGTGTGAAAATAAGGCTGTGCCATGTATCAATGTGCCATTAATCAGATCACTTTTGGAATGGTGATATTTGGCATAATATTCTCCTAGCTGCAGAGAGACCCATCAGTGACGCGCAGGATAGGGACTGAGGGCGAGCGTCATAGCGATGAGTTGATTAACTTGCTTATGCAGTATTTGCCAGCCATTGCACATGCGAGAAAGCGGTGGAATCATGTGGATGTCACAGAGCCATTCAAGGTGTCCGAAGTAGGACTGTGCACATCAGAAAAAGGGGGATTCCAACATTGGCATTTCTGGCCCCCTACTGGGAGGCATCAGAATGTGAGGCAAGTACCTCGGGACAGCCCAACAATGTTTGGGAGCTGGTGGCGGGGGTTGGGGGGGCTCATGGCAGGCAGAGAATGACACGGGGAAGCCTGCATGGCTGCTGGGAGGACACGTGGGCTTCTGAGCATTGTCTTGCTCGGAGTTTCTCCCATTTGAGAAGTTCTGAGCGGGACTACAATGTATAGAAGCCCAGGCGTCCTCGCAGCAGGCACACGTGCTTCCCAGGCTGCCCAGTGTCCCTCCCTGCCTGCCCCCACAACACAAGCTCCCGTATATCACTGTGCCACCCAGCCAGCCCTGCACGCTGATACCTCCTGGTGGTGGGGCCCGGGAGTTCTGATGTTGGAATTTCCCTTTTTCTGATGAGCACAATCCTAGTCTGAAGTATACCTTGTGAGGAGTGTGTTTTGTGCACCCCTGTATATATTTGGCATCTTTAGCATGCTGATAAATTGTGTGTTTTGTCCACATTTTGATCAATTGGGAAGACTTAATCCAAGTGAAGGACTCGTACTATTATGTTAATCAGGCTTCTAGCAGCATTTTTTACATTGGGAAACAATTGGGGAAATAGAGATATCCCAGTCCAGCACTTGGTTTCTGTTATCTGTGCTGTAGCAACAGTCTGTTTCCTAGAACTAAGTCGCTCGATTCAGACATCATGCTAAGCCATCCTTTGTGCTGACCATCATTAAGAAGTCTCGCCAGAGCTTCCAAGTGTACAAAAGGCAAAGCATGGTTTAGAGCTGTTTCCTGCTTCCATTTTCCATTTGCTAAAATGGAAAACTTCCACTCAGCTAAAATTCACTCTTGTCTCCAATTGTGCATCACCCTCTTGAGCTGGAGCAGTGGCATAACTGATTTGGTCAGTGGTGTGCAAGTTCAGATAGAATGGCAAACCACCGGTAATGCAAACTGTAGTTTGCAAACCAGTTTTAAACAATGGTTTGATATCTTGGTTTAGCAGCCTTTCACAAATCATAGTTTGTGAGCTGGTATGGGTTTAGACCTAAGAACAAACCTTGCCTTGTCTTTTATATCTAAATGCAGCCATTGAGGCTGTTCTCACAAGCAGCCAAGCCTAGGCTTGGCTGCCCGTGAGAAATGCTAGGATCCATGGTGGTGCCCCAGTACTGAAGCGCAACTCTTAGCCTGGGCTAATGGAGTGAGTGCATCATTAATCCAGGCTCTGGGATCGTGTGTTAGTGTGGGCTGCTTGCAACACGCACTGACTCAGAGACTAGCACCTAGAGCAGGCCTGCTCAATTTAGGCCCCCCAGCTGTTTTTGGACTGCAACTCCCATAATCCCCAGCCACAGTGGCCAATAGCCAGGGATTATGGGAGTTGTCGACCAACATCTGCAGGAGGGGCTAAGTTGAGCAGCCCTGACCTAGAGTGTCTGTCTTCCGGAGGAATTCCCCAATGTGCTGCGCTTGTGGTGTGGTGCATTGTGGGATTCTTCCAGCCTCCATAACATCGTGCCAGTCACCACCATGGTGATCATGTGTGCAGTGGCATGGCTGGGGCCAGTCTGGATAGTCTTTGGGGAAGATAGACTTAACCCTGCCTTCCCCCTCCACCATCCACACGATTGTGAGAATGGCCCCATTATGTTGTAACGGCTTTGTCTGAAATAGTTTTGGGCATTAAGAATGTTTTTCCCCGCCCTCATTATGACACATTCCCATGATTTCTGGAAATATATCTTGGGGTTTTTTTTCATTGCCTTTTATAGTCTATGCAACAGGCTTCTTTTAACTCTTATGATCCCAGCCAGCCATAATGGAAATTGGACTTGTTGCTATATGTATTGAAACTTGTCTGTGCTAAGAAGAACTTGACATGCAGCGCTGAGAAAACATTTATGAGCCTCCTAGGATGTTAGCACCACCTAATGGCGCAGTGGAGAGGCAACCTGCCTAGGGAGCAGGAGGCTGTTGGTTCGAATCCCTGCTGTGGTGTGTTTCCCAGAATATGGGAAACTCCTATATCAGGCAGCAGCAATATAGGAAGATGCTGAAAGGTATCATCTTGTACTGTGTGGGAGAAGTCAATGGTAAACCCCTCCTGTATTCCACCAAGAAAACCACATGGCTCTATGGTCACCAGGAGTTGACACTGACTTGACAGCACAACTAGCAACTAGGATATTAGCACAATTATTATTCAAAACATGATTAGATCCCAAGCTAAACCCTGATAAGAGAATGAGGTAACCCTATAACTTGGGCAAAAGGATATATTTTGAATATTCACCCAACAGAAAGATTCAGTGACCAACATCAAGTAACTGGTGGCACCTCCTTGAGCAGCAATAACTGCAACTCAACACTTCCTTTAACTGGTGATCCGTCTCTCACATTGGCTTGGAGGACTCTTGGCCCATTCTTTGTTTCAAAACACTTTCAGCTCTGTGACATTTGAGAGCTTTCTTGCATTAACAACTCCCTTTAGGTCTTGGTACAACATTTCAGTAGGGTTTAGGTCAGAACTTTGACTTGGCCACTCCAAAACACAAAATCTCTTCTTCTTTTAGCCATTCTGTGGTAGACTTACCTGAATGCTGAAGGTCGTCCTCTTGCTGCATGACCCAGTTTCAGCTCAGCTTCAGCTCATGGACACATGGCTGACCTTGTCATCTAGAATTTTCTGATATGCAGCTGAATTCATGGTTCCATCAACAATGGCAAGCTGTCCAGGTCCTGATGAGCAAAGCAGCCCCAAACCAGAGGCGTAGTGTCCATTGTGCGAACGGGTTCAAAGAGCCTGTGCCGCTACATCCCAGGGGCGGAGGGACCGCACAGTTCTGTTTTTGAGAGGTTTCAGCCAGTGCTGACGTCCTAGCTTGGCTGTGAACACCTCTCCCTGCCTTTGAAAGCAAGGAGAAGCCAACACAGCCATGCTGGGAGCCCAGCACTTGGTGAATTGTTTTTCAAAATGGGGTGCGTGCCCTCATTTGCTATAGTTGACATCAGATGCAGGGGGCGTGGCTGGGGTGGTGGGAGCTGGCGGCAGTGGCAGCTTAAACAAGAGCTGCTGGCATCCTCGCCAGTGTTCCCTGCTAACTTGGCCAAGAGGCACCTTTGAACATGGTGATTCTCTTTATTTAGCAGGGGGAGAGTAACTGGCCCTATCCAATCCCAGCACAGGACCTCCAGTGACTGTAGCTGGTGTCATGTTTCTTTTAGATTTTGAGCCCTTTGGGGACAGGGATCAATCTTATTTATTATGTCTCTGTGTAAACCGCCCTGAGCCATTTTTGGAAAGACGGTATAGAAATCAAATTAATAATAATAATAATAGATCCCCAGGATCCCCAGCCAAAGGCCATTGCAGCTGAGGATTCTGGGAGTTGTAGTCAAAAGCATCTGGGAATCCCTCTTACAGGGAACACTGATCCTTGCTATGCCACTGCCCCAAACCATGATGCCTCCACCATAATGCCTGACAGGCGGGATGAGGTTCTTGCTTTGGAAGGCAGTGGGTTTTTGCCCAACAAAATGTGTCTGATTGTGTCTGAAAAGTTCAATTTTTTATTAATCTGTCCAGAGAAAACTATTCCAGAAGCCTTGTGGGTCATCCAGAAAGTCCTTGGCAAACCTGAGCCGGGCAGCAATGTTATTTTTAGAGAGCTGTGGTTTCTTCTTAGACATTCTCCCATAAGCACCATTCCCATTCAGTTTTCCCCCCTGATGGTTGATGCATGAACCCTCACATCCGCTGCAGTGAGAGAGGCCTGCAGATCTTTAGATCAGTGTTCCCTCTAACAGGGATTCCCAGATGTTGACTACAACTACATAATCCCCAAGCAAAAGTCACTGCAGCTGGGGATTCTGTGAGTTGTACTCAACAACATCTGGGAATCCCTGTTAGAGGGAACACTGCTTTAGATGTCAGTCCGGGTTTCCTTGTAACTTTGTGGTGGTTTTCCAGGTTGCTCTTGGGGGTGATCATGGCAGGAAGACTGCTCCTGGGTAGCGCTACTGTAGTCTTCAACTTTTTCCATTTGTATTGTCCGACAGTGGATGGATGGAACCCCAAATGCTTAGAAATGGCCTTGTAACCCTGTCCTTACAGATCAGCATCAACCACCCTTTTTCATAGTTCCTCTTTCTTTTGATTGTGGCATGATGGGTTCCCACTGACTGTCCTGGTGCTGACCTAATACAGGGCCTTTAGGACATTTATATAGGACAGGATGGCCAAACTCAGTCATGCAGCTCTCCTCTATGGAGTGGTTTACTTGTTACCCAATTAGTTAGGCTCCTGGTTATTAGCCCATTAATTGTGCTAAGGACACTAGGGGTTCACTTACTGTCTCACACACTGATCCTGAATTAGTCTCATTGTTTCCACTTTGTACATCATCGTGTTTCAAACACAGCATTGCTTAATTCATGCCTTTTTATTGCATTCGGAAAGACCGGTTGCAATTACGCAAGGGTATCATGATAAGACCTTGCAGTGTGATTCTCATTATTTTACTTGGGGTTCATGCTTTTTTTCAGTATTGTACCTGAGGATCAAATGTTGAATTAATATGTGGGGAGACATAGCTGTATGGCTTCTCAATAGAAGGAAGATGGTCAGACTTTGTGATGGTTGAATCAATGGCCATTTCTTTTGGGTTAGTCCCATTGAAGGTCACATCAGTATAAGTAGGTATTTAATATGCATGGATGCAATTGATGAATTTACAACTGACAGAAGTTACGATGTTAATGCATTTGCACTCATAATAGAGACAAAAGCAGCAGTGATGAGGCTATGGAACTGAGTGTCATGAGAACCCACTTTCATGTGGGGAAAATGTGCTTATAGCTTAGGAAATATGTGGACAATGTCTCCTGAAATCTCAGAAATGGAGAGAGGAGAGTCATTTAAAAACTACTGTTCTCTGGCCTACCCAACCCAGTCTTCATATCCCTGCTCCTTCTATTCCAGTTCTTGCTTTTTTTAAAAAGGCAAAAAAATCTAGGTCTTATGAATGCAACTATGTTTAACTTGAATAATTCGGATATCAATTTGTGTTAAGGTTCAGGTTTTGCTATCTTAAAAAATATCAATGAAAGTATTCATTGGATCTATTTACTTTCTACAGATTCTTTTGAGCCTCATCTCCTTGTGCTGCTTGGTTTTGCTATGGCTACTGCTGAGTATTTTCCAGAAAATCTGATAAAGTCTATATTTAATGTTGAATTTCTTGCCAAACTGGATACGCAGCTTGGAAGTAGGTGATAATTATGAATTTTTTACATTTCTAATGGATTTGGGGAAGTCTTTGTGTCTTGAGACTTTTTGTAAAGATTTGTGTTTGGAACAGGGATGGCTAACTGTATTCACAGGTATTATTCTATTCCTCATTCACTGGGGAGTAAAATTCAGAAGGATGAGCTCCAATATGTACTTGGGCTGCAGTATTAATGGGTAGGATCCCTCCACTTGTCCAGTAGCCGGAGTGAACTCCATTCCCCTATGTGTGAACTGGGCCTTTGACATCTAGGATAGTGGTTACAAAACCTGTTTAAGGGCATCGGCAGCAGAGTTTTGTTCCTGTTTGAGAGCCTCCTGTCATTCCCAGTCACTGGCCTGTCAGTTAACTGCTTTTTAGCTGCAGTTAAGACAGCACAGCCAAGATGTATAATCCATTAAGGATGTATTTTCTGCAGATTTCCAGATAGTAGAGACAGGTTTCAGTACTACAACTTTTCATATCTAGTATGATATGCTGTTGCTGCTTCAGAGGCTACCATAATATAAAACAAAATTTAATTCAGTAAATTCTGCATTGAATTTCTTTGGAAAACAAACAAAAAACCTTCCCTTACTAAAAATGAGTGCCACTGCCAAGGGCTGGAAGCCTGGTCCTGGGTATGCTCACCCGCTGAGTACTCCAGATTGACAAGGGGAGGGGGACTCCTGAGGCCAGCAATGCCCCATGCCCCGCCAAGGGCTGGATTTCAATTCCTGCTGGCTGAGGAGAGGGGGGACTCTTCCTTTGGTTCTTCAGCAAAATCCTGTGCCACTGCAGAGACTGGAAGCTGGGACCCGAGTATGCTTGTCCTCATGGAGTTCCTCAACTTGGAAGGGAGAGGGACTTGCCTTGGATCAAGGAAAGCACTGGGATGCCATGATCACCTCATGATCACCTCACCTGCAGGGTGCTGGCATCCTGTAACAATCTTCTGTTTCTGTCTCCCCACCCCCCACCTTCTTCTGGCCTGACCAGTAAAAAGGGAGGAAAATAGCCAGCCACAAAATAGCCAGCTAGTCTCTCTGGCCGGGCTGTGAACCTGCATCCTTTCACAGTGGAGACAGGAGAAAGACTGGCTTCAGAGAGGAAATAGGAGCTGCCTCATATTTACCCACATCTGGCTAAATCTTTCTCCAAACAACCTGCCTCCTGGTGAATGAATTGGAGACACACACACACACACACACACACACACACACACACACACACACACACACACACCCAATAGTCCTGGACCATTGTGGGGTAACTTAATAGGGAGAACTTTAGGATCCAGCCCATTCAAAAACGTTTGCAGTGCTGATAGTTCTGAGTTTCCGTATTATTGTGTAAGAGACCCCGTTTGTTTCTCTGGTTGTGATACTTACCTTGTCGAAATGAATGCTTCCTTCACACTAATAGATGCATTGTTTGGGCATACCATGTTGTAAATGATGTGCTGGGTATCTTTTGTTTCTTCTTGTTTTTAACAGTACTATCAGATGCCTTAAACAGAAGGGTCCGCTTACGACTGATGGAGCTGAACCGAGCAGTCTGTTTAGAATGCCCCGAATTTCAAATTCCATGGTTTCATGAGCGCTATTGTCAACAGCTGCAGCAAAAAAGTGAATATCTATGCATTTAATTCTCTTACGGCCGACTGAGTAGGGAACTGTGTGGGAATGTGGGGGTGCATCTGGATGCCTGCTGGAACTCTTGCGAGGTCCTGTAAGAGTTCCAACCATTCCCTTGGGAGGGAACGGCAGACAGGGAGGCAGGCCCGGGAGAGAGGAGGAAGAAGCAGAATTGAAGGGGAATTGGCAGAGTCAGGGGAAAGGAGGAAGAAAGGAGGAAACTGGACCCACTGCCTTGGGAGGGAACGGCATCAAAGGCAACAAGACACCAGGCATCCGCCCCCAAGCAAGCCACCCAACGGGAAGTACGGCCGCTTTGGGAGCGGCGTAGGTGGGAGATAAATAATGGTGGCCAGAAGGTGGGGGGCTGAGGAGACTGGGGCAAAAGGGGGGGGGAGGAGTGGGCGGGTGAGAAATAATGGTGGCCGGGCGGGCAGGAGATAAATAATGGCAGAGGGGGTGAGAAAGCAGAGGAGACTGGGGCAGAAGGGGGTGGGGGGAGTGTACTGCCTCACAGATGCTCTGTGCGGGTTCAGCAGCCACAGCCATGCAGGAGGATGTGGCAAGGGTTATGCGTGATGGCGGAGGAGGCGCCTGATTGGCCAGGCACCAGTAGGCTGCTGGCAATGGCCGCTGTGTGTGTGTGGGGGGGTGCGGCAGCGGAGGCAGCAGACCTAGCCCGCCTGCGGCAAGGAGGCTGCAGAGGGAGCAGTGGGCCTAACTGGGGTGAGGTGGTGGCAGCAGGCCTGGCAGAGGGGGTGGCGGGCCTGGCTGTGGCATGGAGGTGGCAAGCAGGCTGCACGCCCATGGCCTCTGTGAGGAGGGGGCGGGGGTGGGCCTAGCCCTGCTGCAGCGAGGAGGCTGCAGGGGGGGGTGGACCTGGCTGTGACGAGGCAGCGGCGGCAGGCCTGGCGGAGGCTGCAGAGGGGGCGGCGGGCCTGGCCGTGGCGAGGTGGCGGCGGGCAGCCACAGTGAGGAAGTGACGGCATAAACCATGAACCGCGGCTGGGGAGTGGAGGGGAAAGCGGCCTGGCAGGGAGTGGCAGGGAGAAGAGAGTGGGCATCGGGGAATGGAGACTGTGGTAGAAGCTGGTGGGGGAGGGCTTGGGGAAGGGGAGTGTACTACCGCACAGATGCTCTGTGTGGGATCAGCTAGTTTACACTATATTTCCTATTCATGTCCATATGTCTTAATGATTTTGGAGAGTCATGTAAATTATGTCACAGAAAATTTCAAAAATAGGCCTTTTCTTTGGTGTGGTGCAAATGTCCCATTTCAACTTGGGCATGTTTTGCTCTGGATTACTATATTTGTGTGTGTGTGTCCCCTCCATGTTTAAGTGGGGAGTGGGGCAAAGATGTTGAAAATTTCCACACACACATACTCCTCCAATATAAGATACAGCCCTCTTGAATATTAATATGGGAGACAGGATAGGATCCAGAAAAAAACACTTCAGTTTTAAACAATTTTTATCAAGGTAAGCAAATACATTTATTTATTATTTATTTATTTAATACATTTCTATACCGCCCAAAACGCAAGTTCTCTGGGCTGTTTAAAATAGATCCTCCCCTTCACAATATGCCACCAATTTAGATTCAGGGAGTGCTGCTCATTGGCACGGAGTTGCCCATGAAGCTGAAAATCCCACAACATTGGTTTGTGTTGCAGGCTGCTGGATCCCCTGTTCCACACAGCTGTTCTGTCCCACAAATTGCAGGTTATCTCCTCTTCTGTCTTCAGTTTTTCTACTCCTGGCTTCCACCAACAATACACGGCGCCCTCCACTTGTCAAAGTCACAGTGTAATTATCTCTTTTCCTCCACTCACTTGACATTTCATCTCTCCTTTTTCCTCTCTCAAACTGTCCTTTTTCAACTGTGCCTTTCTCCCCAAGATTCTAGTCCTATCAGCAACAGTTGCTAGGACCTCTCTCCACTCTTGACTCCTCCCCTTCATTACCTCCAGATGTATCTGCCACATTGCATCCCTGTGATGAGATGTTCTTACTTTTCCTTTCCATTCTGATATTGTTTTATGGCTTTGGTTTTTCTTTTTTGCAGGCAATGGTAATCTTCGTGCATTGCAACAGCAGATTCACCGGCTGCTGGGAGAAATCTTGGGAGGACGCAATTTTGCCAGGGCATCTGTCCTCACCCCCTATTATTATGGAATCGGTGGGTGTTTAGCTCAATGGGAGTCACCTTTTTTAATCAGCACTTGATGGGGAAGAGGTTGTTACTGAGACTCTTCTTCAAATGTGCAGAAGCAAGCTTTGGTTATCAAAAGCTGTGATCCTTAGCAAGCACAGAAGGGCTTTCCAGTCAATCTCATTATGTAGTTATACAAATGCACAGTTTTTGCTTATTGTTGGTTGAAGGATCCCACATCTTTCCTGAAGGTAGTGCTTCCATTGCAAAGGTGCCATACTTCCTGAATGGTCAGATCATAATATTTTAGAAAACTCTGCTTTCCCCCCAGCTAGTGCATCTGCTATACTTGCAGCTTCTGTGTGGAATGAGGTCATGTGAGTGCCATGGAGGCAAGTGACAATTCCCTTGTGCCCAAAGCATTTTGTGACATTTACATTTTTAGGTTTTGTAAGCCTACCCCAAGTGTCCCCCCCCCCCACCATCTGAGCACTGTAGTGTTCCAGTAGCATCCTTTAAAAAGAATGAAGCAAGGCAAGTATATAGTCCCATCCCCACCACCATTCAGCAAACGAAAGCAAAGCCATCACCTCTGCTTGCACTTGGGTCACATTTTGCTTTGTTGCTACTGTTTACAGGATGCATGCTTCCCCTTCTTAGTGCATGAAGCACATGTTTTAAAAACAAATGAAGCACTGATTTAAAAACAAATAGTGTAATCCCGCACAGCAGCATCCTAATATCCACAGTGCATGGTCTTGATAACCACACTATTGCCTCTGCATGGAACTGGTGGGGAATGTATGTCAGAGGATAAGATGGTGAAGCCATGCTTTGGCATCCTCTGGAGAAGTCTGCATGTGAAATGATAACCCATTAACAGCAAGAGCTCATCCATCCTAGTAAATGTGTTTGGGATTGTGGTGGAGAAAGATTAACTGGTTGCTCCACTAACATTAGTGGAACTGCAGTAGTTGAAGAGTAGGATTGAGTAGACAACAGTAAAATACAATAGCTACAGTACCATTTTGTGTCTGTGTCTGTCCTGTCCTGAGCTGTAACATTCAGAAAGCATAGCTACACATTTTAAATTGCACCCCATATCAATTATTGGCACTGTAAATTCTTACCTTTCAGATTTTGAATGTATTCTTGATAAAAACAAGAAGCCACTTCCGTATATGGACCAGAATGTCATCCTGGCTGACTTGGAGAGAGTGCACTGGGGACAAGATGGCCAGCTCATGGGAAAGAAAGGGCTGCCGCCAGGAGCTCAGAGGTTGTAATCCACTTTCTGCCCTAACTAGACAATGACATGCCACTGGATTTGGAGAAGGAAGCACTGGCCTGGTAGCCTTGGCCGGGGAGATGCATTCTCTCTTTCCTTCCCAACCCACAGGGACCCAAAGGGATGCAAAACATCTTAAATGGGGGCAGTTCTGGGACTATCTGGGACTAGATATGTTGGCAAAATGTATATATCTCCTGTTTCAGATCAGTACTATAGGAAAAACATTTGCAATAATTTACTATCGCTCATTTAAGAAGGATTCCTTTCTTGATTCTGTAATATTCCTAATACAGCAGCACACTTCTTGATAGAGCAACTAATTCAGTACTATATTTTCTCTGTCTTATTTGATTGCCTGATAGCAGACTGATTTCTAGTTGGCTGTGTTGTAAAAGTTAAATGATATTTGTCAAAATTACATAAGTTGCTTTCAAAAGACTTTGTAGGGATACCTGTTTATGTATAAGTCACTCATTTATACACCTACATTACTTTGCAGAGATTTGTGTGCACTCACTGCCTGTTTGTCTTGTATGTGGGAGTGACCATTCACTTCAATGGAGAGAGGTTAACTGTTTGTACAACAGAATCAGTGTGGATTGGCTCTCTCTATTGCAAAGAACTGGAAAAGTCATTCTAGGCAGGAAAACTCTGTGTACCCTAACCAATGTGTCTTTACTTGGGACAGATTGATTAATTGCAGCTTAAAGCTGGAATGCACTATTTTCATGTAAAAGTTTTGTGCACATTCTCTAACTTTTTCTGTAATAGTTGGAGATAAATATTTCAGGAATATGTCTTCCTTTAGGATCTTGTCATGCAATGCAATTTTAGGGTTCTGTGGAATTTATTCCCTAATAAGGATGCATAGGATTGCAACCTTAGCCAAAGATGAGCAGATTTTGTCTAAAGTGTACTTTACTGGCACTTTGGACTACAGTCTTGGCTGAATGAAGTGTAATCTAATTTCTGGATTGTTTTATTCAGAATAGCTGTGGAATTTCTTGATTCAAAAGCCTTTTGCAAAAACTCATATCACCTGAAAGGAGAAGTTGCTATGAAAAAGCGACATTTGGAGATTCTAGGATACCAGGTTGTCCAGGTATGGCGCATGCTGAATTTTGTATCAGTGTTGTATAGAATTGAAACATTGTTTTGAGAAAACATTGTCATTTGTTTAAGAAATGGTTCTTATAGCAAAAAGTCAGTCATTCCAAAGATTGCTCCCTCTTCTTGGAAAGCATCACTTTAACATATATTTATTGCTGTAAACCACCTAGAGACTTCGGTAGTGGACAGTATATAAATATGTTAGATAAATAAATATGATTGAACAACAAGTAGTGAAGCTATAGTGAGTTCTTAAAAATTGCACAGTTGGATGAGTCCCATTGAACAAAACAGAACTTGCTTTCAAGGACCTATACATAGCATTTGGCTGCTTGTCCCACTGAGATAAATGGGACTTATTAATTGTGACTAACTTGTTCCATAGTTCTGATGTAATCCTGCCCAATCTTCTAACGATGGGAGATCAGAAACACTCTGATAGGAACTAACTATAGTTAGTGTTCTGTCTGCATCCATATTTTTACCACTTAGTTCCAAATTGGCTTGCTACCAAATTAAAAGTAATCACATAACTTGTACCAATGTTGCACAGATTACTGAAATTGTAACAGTTTACTATTAAACTTATGTTCTTTTAGATCCCTCATTTTGAATGGAATTCTATGGAACTGTCATCAAAGGAAGCATGGATAGAATATCTAAAGAAGAAAATATTTGAAAATGTTTGACAAGATATGCAATCATGTAGCACTTACACTTACATCATGTAGACAAGACATGCAATCATGAAGCTTTTATATGGATATAGTTTCTATTTGAAGGAATGTTAAATATGTTCAACCTTATGACAGTTTCATTGAAGTATCTATCTATATTTTTAAATGAAGATAATATTTAAAGTGGCATCACAACATACACTGATGCCATGATCCAGCAATCAAGATTCATGTGTAAGAGCTTCCCAAGTTGAGCTGCAGCTATATCCCTAATTGCATCTGCTCATCTGGATCGAATTGAAATGGCTGGATGAATCTTCTGATGCACATGTATTTCTCCATCCTGTGCCATGAGTTGTGCATAGCTAGAGCTGGATTGGGACCTAGGGCTTTGGTGGTGACCTTGTTGCTGGATTAAGTATAATTTGTACTTGCCAAAGTCTGAACACAATAATACACTTGAACTACATAAGTAACATTAACTGTGTAATGTCAGCTGTCTAGCACCATGAGCTTCGAATGTGTCTCCAAAATACTGAATAAGTGCACATGAGGGGAAAGATGGACAATACTACACATCTGATAGTGCAAAAAAATTGGAAAACTAAAACTATGAAAGGAAAAATGCTTTCATGGCCGTACTGTATTTGTAACACTTCTGTTCTACAGCAAAAGCCTTAATCCATCTCTATTTGCCCTTAAAGGATATTTGAATTATTTATTTGCATAGATGGGGGTACACTTTCAAATTCAGAACAGGTAGATGACATTTCCATTTGGATGTGCAGCTGATCTGTGTCTGTCAGGGAAAGTGGTATTTCCCTGGATGCAGTAGCTCTATTGGGGTGGAAGAATATCTTTCTATCGAATTCCTATACCAACCTAATATAGAAATCTCTAGGTAGTGTACACATTAAAACAATATAAAATATAAAATGTTTAAAATTAATAAAACAGATAAATCACAATAGATAAAAACACATTAAAATTTAAAAATTCAATTTCAGTTAAGTCAGGAAAAATAGGTATGTCTTCAGTGTCCTCCTAAAAACAAACATAAAAATATTTGTAAACATAAAAATGTATCATATTCTGTGGAGAAGCAGCTTGCCTGGGGAGCAAGAGGCTGTTAGTATGACTTTCCGCTGGTGTGCTTACCAGACTGTGCCTAGTAAATATATATTTGTAGTCACCTATATTGGGCAGTAGCAATGTAGGAAGGTGCTGGAGGTGGATGCTCACTTCAGTGACAACGGCAAAGGCATCATCTCAAACTGTGCAGGAGCTGGCATGGTAAACCACTCCTGTATTCTATCAAGAAAACCATATGGCTCTGTGGTTGCCAGTAGTCAACGCTGATGTGATGGCACAATCTTTCCTTTCACCCTAATCCTAGTAATTGGTAGCGAAAGTATAGCTTTGGCAAAAGAAGCATCGCTTTCCATTCCTAGAGGAAGCCCCTTTTAAAGCCAAGCTAGTGGCAATCACCACATTCCATGGTAGAGAATTCAATAGATTAATTATGTGCTGTGTGAAAAAGTACTTTCTTGTCGGTCCTAAATTTCCCAACCGTCAGTTTCATGGTATGACCCTGGTGTGTGTGAGAGAGAGAGAGAGAGAAAGAAATTTCTTTCTGTCCAAACTCTCTACTCCAGTTATTATTTTATAAACCTCAATTATGTTTCCCTGTAGTTGCCTCTTTTCCAACCAGCTGACATCCAGAGCAACAATCCTCTGGCAGAGTGAGCAAATTTGTGCTAGCACAAGGAAGTAGTTTAGTTGCACTATAAAAAGGGGATTTGCAGAATTGTGCATAGCATTTTTGTGCAGATGTTGCAGTCAAAACAAATGAGGCATGCTACAGTTGTGCAACTGTTGCACAAGTGCAAGCATACTTGTGGTAGCACAGCACTAGTCTGGAGTGCAAATTCCTGACTTAGCACAACAGTTTTGCGCTAGTGCAACATCCACAAAGTGGTTTGTTGCTCTGGCTCTCTCTGTCAGTGTGACTAAACGAGGTTTGAAAGAGTTGCTTATTGGTCCCTTCTGCAGATGCCCTTAAACTGCATTTCATAAAAGTGGGGAAACACAAGAGATGCAGGGAGGGGGAGGAGAATGGTGAAACTGATTGTATTAGGTATATACCTGCCCAGACTAGAAATGCCTTTCACTATATGAAAGTAAGTATACATAGGATCGTGCAGTTTGAAACACTTCCTGCAATTCTTTAAAGACTTACAAATGACAGACTTTGGCTGTTCCTTAAACCCAGCCACACCTTTACCACCACCACCTTTGGTGGTGATAATAAAATTAAGAAAGGGATCCCCTCTGTTACAGGATAAAAGTAGATCAAAGAAGCCAGACAAATATAGTAATCTTCCCTTCTCAGTATGACCCTCCTCAGGCTTGCTCATGCATCTGTTGAGAGCAGAGGAAAGATAACTATGGCTCTTTAGCCTGCTGAGCATTGTGATTGACAGTCACAGGTTGCCCGTCCATTGTCGAGAATGAACTATTTCCCCAAATAGCCAGCATTTTGTTCTTGGTGCTCCCTTTTCTAATGTCAGATTGTTGAGCGTGCAGAACCTTAAGCAGTTAGTGGAATTGATCTACATATGTTACAAGCAGGGTGCCAATCCTCCCTCAAAAGTCAAGGTACATTCCACTAGGGCTATGGCCTACGTCAGTAGCCCACGTGTCAGGCATAAGCATGGCAGACATTTGCAAAGCCGCTATGTGGTCCTCAGATCTTCTGTTTGAAGCATTATGCTGTGGATATCCGCTCAGCAGCAGAGGCCAATGTGGAAGGTCTCTATCCTAGCACCCGCCACCATTCAGGTGAACTTGTTAATCACTCATTTTGTGAGGGAACATGGGTCACCTCAAAGATAACCAGGTTGCTTATCTTGTAACAGGTGATCTTTCTGGTGTTCCATGTTTACTCACAACACCCGCCCGGCCTTAGGGATGTGCTTGGAACGAGGCGGAGGTGGTTCAATGGGGGGGGGGCACTTATCTCTCTCTGCTCTTCCTCTGCCGGCGGAGGGAGGGGTTAATGCAGCAGTCTTAAAGCAGCAGCCCCCCACCATCAAACCGGCAGAACCAGCCGCCACCTCCACCGGTTCTGTGCACATCCCTACCCAGCCTACCCTACTGCTAGGATACTGCCACAGTAATAATGGCTTACCTGTCTTCATCCATCGATACTCTTCACTCATCACAGCGGCTGTTCAGGAACTGAGAAGGTGCTCTCTTGCCAAAAAATAGCAGTTGTGCCATGTGTGATTTGGCAGAGCCAAAGAGTGCCTCACGGAGCTATGGATTCTGTGGGGGTTACTGCACAGGTGCAGAACCTATTTTGTGAGGGAACATGGATCACCTGTTTTGTGAATTTGAAAGTACACAAGGCAGGGCAATAACCATTAAATGTAAATTTTGGAATTCAAAGACAGGACTTTGGGAACATTCCAAAAACTATTTGCACTGGATGATTGATTTGTTGGTCACTGAAAAGACTTCAGAAAATTGTTGGGATACACATATATAAAGCGATTAGATACAGGGAGCTAAAACAGGTGCATCACTTCCGTTAAAACCACCATTTACTCCAGATGACATATGATAAGCATCTGCCCATGCCAGAAGCATACATATGATCAAAGTAAACAAGAATTTACAACAGGATCATTCACACATATTCAAGATTTTTACTCAACTTTAGTTTAGATCCCTTCAGCTAAATCCATTTTGCTACTCCCTGTGCAGGCACTGGGCTTCTTAATCTAAAATTGTTCAGGGTTGCATTACTGAAAACCTCAGGGTCACATGGTTAACCATCACAATAACTTGCTTTTCATAAAAACTTCTGTTCTCAAGTAACTATAGTGGCTGACACGATGCACAGTACTTTCCAGAAGACATTGGAAGCAGCACTGAGAGAACTGGTGGTAGCACTACAAATGGTACCAACATTTGCTCCCATTCTTTCGAGTGTTCTGCAACCCTGTCTTGTTCTGCAACACTATTGGTGGTGTTTAAACACATGCAGAAGCATGGGCAGAGCTCCAACCATCCATATTTTGCTGTACAATATGTCGGCGACTATCAATCAACTGTCTTTCCTATGTGAAACTGCTGTCTAACCATTCCATGCCTTTACTATTCATTCCTAGTTTGCCATTAACATTCTGAAGAATGCGTATTGCTAAAGCAATATAATTAAAACTGGAAGTCTAAATGTCATATTTAAAGAACACAGTTTAGCACATTAATCAATTGGGTAGCACTGGTTACATATGTCATTTAATTGTAGTTATTGCTGAAGAAAATGCTTGCCATACAAAGTTTACATGTACATTTCCTGTGAGTATTGACAGTCGCTTCAACATAACTGTACAAGATGAGCGAGTGTAAATTTTGTGCCAGCAAAACATCCTGGAAGACTGAAGCAGTCAGTGTGTTCTGTGTATAAAAGCACAGTAAATATTCCACAGGCAAAAACCTGGAAGGACTGTAGTTTGTATTGCCAAGCATGGTTTGTTTCTTAGTCAAATTCCATTTTATTCAATGTTACAGCAGAATTTACTTCAAATTCAAACTGTTAGTAAAAACGGGGGGAATTTTAAACACCCACAGAACTTAGCAAATATTGAAGGCAGATACATCAACAATGTAATGTATAATTTTATCAGTTTTGTACAGGGTAGGCTTACACCTCAGAACTAGGCCATTAAAAAATCATTCCTTTTCGACTGTCTAAATATGCCTTTCACTTTACAGCTTTGACAACTTAAACAGATTCAGGCCAACAGAGAGACACGAGGCTCCAGAGGCATAGCGAATTTCTTTCAACATGCCACACCACTCTTTCTTCTCATCGTCATATCTGCAGGGACAAAAGTTAATATATACCAGGCACGTTAGATCTCTGAGCAAGCCAGTCCTCCCCTCAGTTATTTTTAAAGCCTTCCTCAAAGAGTACATACTAATAAGCTGTGTGTTTCAAGGACCTCAGGGTTTCTGCTCTAGCCTTCTATCTTACAGCAAACACAGCATGCCACCCATGGAATGGGGATGCAGGTGCGCTGGCTCCATGTGGGTTCAAACTGTGTCCTTGCTTCCACTGAGCTTGCAGAGCCGAACTTCATCGGAGCTGCAACAACCCTGCTCCCTTAATTCCCAATGGGGACAGGGTTGCTGCAGTTGCCAGCCGATCGCCACCGCTCTAGGTGGCGTGGCTCGTTTGCCCCAGCCCCCTATGGAGGAGCACGTGACACAGGGAGCCAGCTCCCATTGGTCAGGCGTTCCTCTGGGGGGCGGGGCCAGAGCAGGCCTATGGCCTGTGCACTGGCACCCGCTCAGAGCAGGGGACGCCAGCCCAGCTATGTGTTGTGGACCGCTCACTGGCATGGGCTATATATGGGGTGCCCAAATGTAGAATAAGTTTAGACAGGGCAGAATAAGTTTAGATAGGGCACGCCACACTACAGGGGTGATGGGGTACTCCGTTCACCCGAGGGGATGTCGGGGAGCTGGGATTGGCAGTGGTCCGGAAGGGCTTGTGGGGTGCGGGGCGTTAAGCTAGGCTAACGCCTGCAGTGGCAGGTACAGTGCGTGTAGAAAACTCGAAAATTATCGGTGCAGCACCTTAGGTAAGCGTTTGGCTTCAACTAGGAGGCGCTGATCCCCTGAGGCTTGACAGATCGGGGATGCAGCTCAACTCCTACCCCGCTCTAGGTGGCTTCCTTCCGTATGGCTCGACAGCGTCGGATGGATAGCGCCTGTAGCAGGGACCTGACATTAGGTCGGCTAAGAAGGGTGTTCCCGCTTGTCAGTGGTCGAATTGCCTCGAGCCAAGGTGCCAGCGCCATAGGCCTTTGGGTAAGGCGGCCACGCGCGTGGCCGTCCTGAAAGTTCCCGCACTGTGGGGGTGGAGCGTCAATCCCAGCTGAATTCCTCAAGTACACTGCAATTTGAAATATTAATAAAATGGCCAATTTCACCAAAAAGTATCTGTGTCCGTGTCTCCTTGGGTCTGGGTGCAATTGATAATGGTCACGGTTTTAACTCTGTTGGAGCTAGAGCATGTGCATCCCCTTTCCATGGGCTATGCTGCATGTAAGCCCCAAATTAGTTGAAAACCGCCACCTTGAGCTTGTTGAAAAGGTGGGATATAATTTTTTTTTTTAACATAAGCTTGTGAACCCAAATGTGTTGAAGCATGATACTGCACAAGATAGATACTGCACAATATCATGAGCAAGGAGAAAACTCAAGGATGCCATTTTTGGTAGCAGCCCATCACTTCCATCAGATGTAGCTCCACCCTAAGCTTTCTTCAAATTCACACCCTCAATCCCTTTGCTGCTGCTTTTTTTCTTGCTAGGGTAGTATGACTGCTTGAACAGGATAATCAAAGGAACTCTGAGAAGCTCTCTGGTTAATGCATAGCCATGATCTTAAAACTTTCCAGAATCAAGGAATGCTTCCTACATTGACTTGTCTGCCACACGACATCAATGCATTGGAGAGGCTTTGGGAGCATGTTCCAAGTTACATAGTCAGTGCAGGTGGAGCAATGGCCAGGCTTGTTGGGTCTCATTGTTGCTCTATATGAAGAGCAATTTTAGAAGACACCCACTCAATGTGACCCTACAGACTTTAGGGGAAGATCTACAGTGGTGGGCACAATGTCTGTCTTTCAGGAAGCTAGTCCTTTATGACTGATCATCTCCATGAGGAAGTTCCCTGGAACATGTTTTGAAAACCACTGGCTCATATCATGAGTCCTTCTGCATTTACAAATACCAAATACCAATAATGAATTAGGGTCCAAATATAGAAGGTCAGTTGTGGTGCTGAGTTTTATTCATGTTGTTGACTGAGTGCTTCATATCACTATGGCCGATCTTAGCCCTGGAACTGTTTGCTGTGTCCTGGATGCCCATGGTCTTTTCCCTTTAAGTTTTCATTACCCCCAAGATCCTCTATCTTCTCTTCCATGACTGACTACTCAAATCAGCTCTGTGGGATATTCCATTTGTAGCCTTTTTTGTCCAAAATGCCAAAAGCAATGCCAAAATGGACTAAGACAGTCTAGTATAAATCCCTGGGCAAAAGACAGAAATATCTATCACCAGCCCCACCAAATATCTATCACCAAACTTGCCTCTCTGCAACCCAAATCACAATGTACTAAAAGCATAGAGACAATGCTAGCTCAACCAACAGAGCTGAATAAACCAACAGAGTCTGGGCTATGTGTGAGGGAAGAGGTTACCCTTCACTTAGATCTAGAAAGTAATTTGAGTGTTCAGTAAGTGACTTCATGCCAGGTTATTAATATGGGCTGACATGATGTGCAGTGTCTTAGTGACACTATGAATCACGCTGGGGCTGCTGTGCATGCGTAAGGCAGCCCTAATGCTGTTGAAGATGAGTGGTTGCACAGGCAGTACTCCTGCTGTTACTTGCATTGCAGGGAAGTGGAGTAACTGCAGCAGTGCTGCTTGTCCTCAACAGCACTGGAGTTGCCTTTAGTGTCCAAACCAGCCCTGATGCCATTTGTAGCACCACTGAGACACTGTACATCATGTCAGCCACTATTAAGCAATCTGAAATGTATCGTATTTTGAAGCCAAATAAACTGAATGAGCACATTTCATGTGAGGGATTGGCATGACTGATTTTTAAAAAAAAAATTAAATGGAATGCATCCAAAACTTAGATCTGTGATAACAGAAGCTGCTTCAATGAACAGAAGTATAGTTACTATGAGTCCTTGTGAAAGTAACTCTCTTTCCATTCACAAAAGGAACATCTGTTGTGAGTGCAGTGATAGGTTTGGAAGCCTACATCATTTATAAAAATTGCTGTTCGTCACTGGACAATGCAGATGATCTCACATTAGGAATACTATTAAATATTTGTCTCCCAAGTTAACAAAAATAGTAATATTTAAATAGAACTTACTTCCAGATGTCATTAACCTCGTTAGGTGCAAATTCCTTGGATTCAAGTTGAATCATAGCAAAACCACCAATAGCATACAAGGAGCCAGCCAGTTCAACTAAATTGATAGAGCTTCTCTCCTGTGGAAACTCTGGCATAACCTCCCATCTGTAATGTAATAAACATGATAATCTGTTTAAAACTATGACTTACTCATACATAATCCCAGAAAGAAAGAAAAAACAACTTTGAGGTATGCTGAAAAAAATGTAGTAAAGGTGGAGTGTATTTGTACCTCTGGTGAAATTGCCTTACAAAAAATTTTGGGATGCAAATTCACAGATAAAATTGTGCGTGTCACTTAGAAACCCTGCTGTTGACATTATTGTTGGGCTATATTAATGTGAAAGAAAACTTTGTTTTAAGAAAACATGCAAAATATTTGAGTACCTAGAATGATTACAGTTCAACTGTGGAAAGAAAGACTTTAGGTATAAAACAAAATTTAAAATATGGGGTTCAGTTACTGGCATATGGATTCAACTTGCTATTAAAATGACAGATACTGGGGCGAAAGCATCTTAAGCTCCAACTGTTGTAGACCTAATAAAGAAACACCCATATGCTGTGTTAGGTCAGTGAATTAGAATAAAGTATTTCTTTTCAGAGATGGCCAAGGTATCCTTCCTGATTAAGTGTACCCTGAAGTTTTGGGAGCTTGGCCAAGGAATTCATTTTATAAGTGTCCCAGTTGCATTTTAAGCTATTCGATCAAGAGTGATCTATTCACTTTTAAAAACACACACACACACACACACACACACACACACACACCCATTTAACTTTGAACACAAGAAAGAGTTCCCTCTAATAACTCAGTATCTCTTCGTAGTTAAGGCATAACTAATACTGCCTACAAGCCTAAGTTGTACATATGAACAAAAGAGGAGGAAGTGTGGCATGGGGAACAGCAGCTATAAGGGAGAAATGAGCAGTGTCTTTTGCTCATGCAAGAGCACCTTTGAATCTGAACCACTGAAGATACATCCTTCATTTCTACTTGGACACCAAAGAATGGTCTTGATTTTGAGAGTGTCATTCGGTTTATAACAGGAGAAAGAATAATATGTAGGATGATAATATTTGCAAAACTCAGAATCTGATATTGTGATTCTAAATACAATCCCTACTATCCAATGAAATTTAATTGCTTTTGCCTGGTTGATTTCATCACCATTTAATTGAAAGTAACAGAACACTTAAGAAAAATACCAAATAGCAAAGGGAATAAAAATGGGCAGTATAGTATATATTGATCCAGGGCAGCTCCACAAATGGCCCTCCATAAGCCTCTCCTACTTGGATGGGTCTGAACAGTGTAGTTTCTCCTCCACCACCACCACCATGCAAAGGCACAGAGATTGCATCAGAGATAAGCAATGAGTTTTTCTGAGGTTCCTGGCAGCTGCCCAATGATGCTAATCATGACATTGGCCCTGCATTGTCCACTGCTCTTACACAAGAGAGAATGTATAAGCACACTAACTTGTTACTGGTGAGATCAAATGCTTCAACAGAAGCCGAGAGGCCATCTTCAGTAACACCTCCTGCGACCACAATTTTGCCTTTATACACAGCAATACCAAACATAGAGCGAGCCACTTTCATGGGGGGAAGATCACGCCAGTCTCCCCTCTTGGAATTATATATGAATACTCTATTAGTGCATTTTCTGCAGAGTGAAAGAAATAACATCAATAGTTTGCAGAAATCGGCAATCACAATAGAAAAATATTAAGCAACCAGTTGCTAGACATTTTAATTTAGATTACCACAGCTTTTCGGACTTGGAAAATATTTCCAACAGAAAACCTTATCTAATTTTGATACACTAAAAACAAGATAACACTTCCAGACAGGGCCAGCCTTAGGGTGGAGGCAGAATGGGTAGTTGCCTCACAGTGCCTACCTGAAGAGGGCTCCAAGCTGGGCTTATTCAATAAAACACAACCAAACTGGACCTTTATGGATTGGAACATGCTAGGAAGGCACTAACCCTCTTGTCTTGCCAGGGTCTCCATCTAATTCCCTCTTCCATGGCTGCTATTTGCTTTGGAAACATATTGATAGCAATGGGAGAAAGCGGTCATGGGATAATGGTGAGGGCAGAATGTTAAGCCTCCTTCTCTTCCATGATGGTCCCAGTCAGGCTGCTATTTACTGAATAAAATACAGGCACACCTGCTCAATAACATGCTTACAAGTAACATCTTGTTTAAGCCTCAGCCTACAAAGAGACTCTGCTCACAGACATTCCAAGATTTTGGCTACTATACAAATAATGTTCTTTTAAAATGCTAGGATTTTCAGGATGCCAAATTATGTGTTTAAAATGGGACTCCAGTGCAGACTGAATAGAGTCCTCCTAAGACTTTCAAATTAAGAAACATATAGTGCTTAAATATTGCTAGGTGTTGTACAACCTTAAAATGAGACAGCTCACAACTGAGATAAGTGAGAAGTGATTAATTCTTCCATAACTTTAACTTAGTTTTAAGTGAGATTTATTATGTAATCTATTCTATACACAATGATTTTTTTAAATCCATGAACCCAATTATCACTTTCCTTCTGTGAAGTGCTATAATCATTCATTCATCAATGAAATATCTATTCTTCTTTTAAATGATGCCTTATTTAATTGGCTTGCAAGTGTTCTGCCAAACTGCCTTATTCCCACCCTGCCATGTTGTTGTGATTTATGACACATGGTTTCTTAACCTGTAGCCACCCTACAGTTCCATGGTCTTGCATACATGTCATTCTGCACAGTCAATTTAGTCCTGAATAATCCTAAAACTATGGGCCAATTTAGGTGCCACTTGTTTTCTAGTACAGTGACACAGTTCCCAATCCCTTAACCATGGTTGGGGGATCAAGAGTAGGCCATGGGATCATGCACTCCTTTCTTTTCTTCTCTGTTGCAACCCCTACTGAGCTTAACTACAGGTAAGTACACTAGCGCAAACCTTAACTATGGTTAATGCTAAATTTAGTGTTAACCCCAGGGTATTGAACAGAAGAAACTGCCTTATAGTGGAGTCAGACCATTGGTCCAACTAGCTCAGTATTTTCTCCACTGTCTGGCAGCTGCTCTCCAGGGTTTCAGGCAGGAGTCTTTCCCAGCATGACCTGGAGAGAACAGGGCAAACTTGGGGCCTTTGACATGCAAAGCTACAGCCCCATCCCAGGCAGAAGTGCAAACTTTTGATAGTGATTTCTTTTCCTGGAACTTGGGATACCTTTGAAGTTCTCAGATACTCACTTATCATCAGTCTTTCCCCCAAGACAATATATCATTCCATTATGTGAAGTGGTAGCATGACCGTACACTTTGAGAGGGAGCTTTTTGACCTCACTCCATTTGATTGCTCTGGAATGAAAGAGGACATCAGGAGGGCATTTTCAGCATAAATAAAATGAATGAAAAGTCTTAATAAGTACAAATGTCATCAAGCCACCTACATGGGATCATAGCATAAGACTGAATCCAAAGACTCCTCAGTTTGGAGGTCCTTGCCTGCAATGACATAGATTTTGTTCTCCGATTCCCCCAGTCCAAAAAGGCATCTGGCTGATGGCAGCGGAGGAAGACCAATCCATTCAGAAGCAATGGTATCCAGCTTTCAGAATTCAGAATAAAGAAGTGTTAGCAAGGAGGTATGTAGAGCAAACGGCTCTTTGAGAGCAATTCCTAGACATCTCACCCGTTTTAAAACTTCCATACATATGACCTGGAAGTGAACTCATATAATCCCACTACTGCCACCTTCATGAAAAACCCTCCCCTGCAGACCTTTGTAACACATTTCTGAAACACATCTTTTAAGAATCATTGTTCTGTGCCAAACATCACCAATTGACTTTTGTTTGTTGCTATGCTTTTTTGCTCCTTCCTTGCACTGGCTAACTTTGTGTACAAGAGCACATTAACCTGGTAAGGTTGCATTTGAGGAATTTGCATGAATTCAAAATTAGTACAAATTGTGTTACACAAGAATAAGCCCTGTGGAAATTTAGTGAAAAGGGACCTCTTTTCTGCAAAACATTTTACCCACTGCAAAAGAAAGCCTCCTATTATGGCTATATGTCATGGATGAAATATAGGGAGACAAACAGGGATGAAAATGTTTGCTCCTTTAAACAATTACCTTAAAACCCAGTATATATTACCAAGTGTTTTGCCAAAGAGAGAGGTTAGAGATTTTGCCACAAAAGGTGCCCCCCCCACAAGGAAGCACTGTTCTTTCAGATAAAAACACGATGTTCTCCAAAATGTCACCTTTTGCTGTGAAAAATGGATACCAAAAGATCCAGAGCAGCCTTCCTTGGAGGCTCAGATTACAAGAAGAAAGGGTTTGACATAGTTTTCTGCCTGACACCCATTTTCCTATGTTCAGGGCATTTTTTGTATGGGAAGAGCATTCTATCATGTCAGCACCATGTTGCTGGGGGTTAACCCTTTCCTCCATGCCAATTTCTCAATTTAATTTGCCTCCCAAAGCTATTTTTCCATGTGTGCAAGAACATACAGCTACCCTTGTACAATACCTTTATATTTTATTCTGCAGAGTAAATAGTAAATTTGGGGAACATTTAAATCAGGAAAATGGCGGGGGGGGAGGCTTAACTAGCTCCCCTCACACAAGCCCAATTCAACTTTAATTAACAACAAACTTGAGGAGTTACTGTTCACAGATCTCCCATCACATCTTGTTTCAACCCGAGAACTAGGTCTAAGGCGACTTGCACATACAATTGTAAGCATAATTATCAAGGTGGGCCAAAAAGATTCTCCCAGCTGAAACGGAAAATAAAAACAAAACCATACTTCTCATAGGGACACATATTGAGCCATGGATGAATTGACTTCAGATAGATGATAGTCAGGGCAGTGTATATATTGTGCTACAGGTCTGAGATTGGTATTAAGCTAAACCATGTTCTGTTCTGAGAAAAACTTAATTCTGTGGCCTGTACCAATCTAGAATGAATAAGTTTGCATATATGGGTCTATAGCATAATACATCCTACTTCTGATATCAATAGGGAGAGGTAAAGAGCTATGCAGGTCACACAGCAAAAATCTAACTCACCACCCACCCTTGGCTTCCTAGATGCGAGCTACAATTTGTGACAGGGGAACATTTTTCTCACGTTGTCCTGAACTGAATAAAGATCACTCTTCTCCTTGTAACAATTGCTTCCTCCAAAGATGTTACATGTATAATGTTTCCACATCTCATGAGTTCATTTCTACACCTAATTAATGGGGTGTGCAAATGTAACACACACATCTTGACCAAGAGGCCCACATATAGCCTAACTACTCATCAGTGGAGGAAAGGAATTGAATCCATGTGAGCAAAGGAATGTCCCTACAGAATCTAGTTCCTCCACTAAAATAAATGGGGAAGCCCTTGTAATTAGAAGTGCAGCAGAGCAGAGTGTGTCAGGGTGCCACACTATATCAGTCAGTGGGAAATATAAAGAAGACATGCAGAATAACTATGGTACTAAGGCTAACATTAAAAATCTCTTTATGAGGTATAGCATACATCATGCCACAGCTTCTATCATCAAATAGATGCAATTTAATTTTCATGACATGTACATTTCATAGGCCAGCCCATTGCATCTGCAGCATGAAAAGGTACTTTTTACTTCTTCTTTTTTAATATAAAGTTGGGGTGGGTGGGATATCTCACTTTGAAATTAGAGCTTACAAAGAGTTATTGCACTGAAGGTAATCTAGAAGGAAGGATGAAATAGAAGAAATGTAAAAATTATGGACTAAAAGGTTAACGGTTTAATACTATGCATGTTTACATGGAAGTAAGTCTCACTGTATTCAATCAAGTTCACTCTCTAGTAAGTGGTTGACATCCCGTGCAACACTCTGTCTGCCCTGGAATGTAGTGTTTATGCAGTTGCCCAAGAGCACTCTTGCACAAGAACACAAAATGGTGCAAACTGAGTTTCGTTATAGAGAGCCATGATTTCCTGTGGCTCTCCACCATGCAACTCCATTGGTGCAATTTTGTGGTCTTGTGCAATTTTGTTATCAAAACACTTAGCGTGGTCCTGAACTAGAAAGAGACTAGAGAATGTACAACCTCTAGAGATTGACAAGTGGCGCACCAAAAAAAGCTGCTTACCAAAGATACAACATAAAGCTATGTTTGTTAGCACATGGAGCTAAAAAATGATCTTATATTATCTTCCCCACTGAGGTAACCTAACAAACAAGACGCTTATACCTGGAAAAAGTATGACTGGAAAGGTTGCTCCTTGTTCTCTTCATCCACATACAAGCCTCCTACTACAAAGACCTGTTTTTGTTTAGTGACTATGCTGGAATGATTTCTGGGAATCTGTTCTGACAGAGCTGCCAGGTAACATTCATTCTCTGTGGGATCATAAGCCACGGAAGCAGTATCATTGATGAGAAGAATGAGGTCTTTGACAAACATTCCATGCCTTGGAATATCATTTAGGTAACCAGGGAGCAAATCTTCATCTCCTACATCACCATTAACCTCTCCTTTGGCTGATTTTCCTGCATTTTTGGTAGGCTCGGGCAGTTTCCCAGCAAAGGCATCTTTAATAACCTTGATTTTTTTCATAACATCTGGGTTGCTTTTGATGATATCATCCTTCTCAACATGATCCTTGAAATACTTCTCCTCCATCAGGCGAAAGCGGATGCAGTCAAACACTTCTCCAAGACCTTTCGTTCGATTCTCTTTATCTGACCGCACCCATCTCATCACAGCCTCAAAAACCACTTCCTCCTTTTCAACGTTCAAGCTGTCCGGAGAAATAACTGAGATGAGTTCATGGGGAGCAAGTTGGATGAAGTCCTCCTCTTTGCAAATCTGCACAAAGTGGTCCGACACAAAATCACGGGCCGACAGTGCAAGTCTTGGGCAGTCAAGGAGCAGACCTAATCTAAGGATGGCCAGGCAATTACCAACAGCAAGTCTCTTCTGAAGGTAAGAAACACACACAGTGAAAACAGAGGGAATCTGAAAACGGCTTGCCAAGGCAAAAATATCTTGTACATTCGAATCATTGAGGTCAATGCTGGCAGAATAAAGGTACTTAATAATCATATCCAGGACGATAGGGTCAACATTGTCTAGAACGACCTCCTTCTTTTTCTCCTCACTTTGCTCAGACAAGAAGTACTCACGGAAATAAGGACTACAGGCTGACAGAATCAGTCTGTGACAAGGAAGACTTTGATCCCCAGCTTTTAGGGAACAATCGATAAACTTTTTTTCTTCCAAAAGCTCCCTGAGGCCATCCTGAAGAAGAGTGGATTGATAAAGTCGAAGCTCTTCAGTAAGTTCCATTTTGTGGAACGCTTGGGCAAGGAGGTAGAATAGAAAGCCCTCTTGTCAGTACCTAGGTTTGCCTGAAAAAGGCAGATCAACGTGCTTTGCCCAGCCCGAAGCCTCTGTAATATAATCTTGCCAGCTAAATATAGGTACAGACTTTCACAAGCTGGAATTTAGGATAGATGGTGTGGAAAGAAGAGTGGAGCTTGCAGCTGTCATGGGTTGAAAGAAGCAACTGTTGTATTTAGTCACTAGGGAATCAATTTTACTCGGTTACACACACTGAATCACCAAGATTACTTGCAGAATATAGTTAGCACGAGTGGCCTAATTAGGCCAGAGACGTTCCTATGACATAAGTCTCTAATACATTCATGTTATTTTCCAGCTCTCAAAAGATGGAAGTCAGCATATGGAACTATGATGGCCATTCATTACAGATTAACTGAAAACCTTTGAAAGAAGATTGTTTCACAGAAATTATGCTAGTGCATATGTCTAAGAAAATAGGCTCCCATTAAATGTCTGTTAGACATATGAGAATGTTATTTTGGTTTGTTTACATACTCACCTCTTGTACTGCTGTCTAATGTTCACCAGCATTTCATCGAAAATATTCTCAACATTTTAAAAACAGTGTCAGTGACTCATTGAGTGCCTATATATGGACTAGAAGTGCATGTGTAGGCAGGTCAGGCATGCATTTCTTATAATTTAAGACTTTAAAAAGGCTTGTTGGAGATAAAGAATATGATCTAGGGAGCATACTACATAATGGCCAATGGGCACAATCCTGCTACAATTCAAGTCAATACACAGTTCTGAGTTCCTAATGGATCAGGATGGCGCTCAAAATTTGTAGTTTGATACAGTTCATTGAAACTTACCTTTGTAAATTCAATATAAAAGAGATTTCACAGACATTCTATGTTTAGAAAAGTGTAAAGGGGTTTCTGCTTAATGTATATTCAAAAGATTAAGTGCTAAAAGAACAGCTGGATGGAGAGGTCATTTGACATTTTTCCATTTATAGAAATCATGCACAAGGTCTTATCACACTTGAAAACATAGCAGCTGCTACCCTCAAACAATAAATGACATTTAATTTTGCATGCAACACACTGTTGACTCACTGAATGCAAAAATCATGTTGCAATACTTTTATTTCTATTCCTTTTTGTAAAGGGGGTAAACGATTTTCACAAAAACAAAATTGGGCTTGAGTTCTTGGATGAATTATAGTACTGTGAAAGCTGTTTGATACATATTGAATTCTGCTTGGGACTCCCGCAAAGGCCAAAATAAATGACTGGCATCCTGAATACCTCCACAGAGTTCAGCAATGCAGAATCGCATTGCATACCCTAGGGACACAATTTTCACCGATCCTCCCATGGACCAGAAACACTTCTTGAGACCTGGAAGTAGGTCCCTCAGGATCATGTAGCCTTCTTTAGGGTTACTAATCTGGATCGCAGGAGGTTCTTCTGGGGAATGATGAAAATCACCCCCCACTGCATATACAGCACAACTCTGCAATAGTAAACGCTGCGGAGGCAGTTTGGATGCTGCACTTCTGCTCCATTAGTCAGGATGTCAAACAATGACAGCACATTAAATGTATATCTGAATTCAGCACATTCCCATGTTATATTCCTTTCCAAGACAACACTGTATGACTGACCCCATGTACTCAATCTTATCAACTTATCTGAATACTTTGAACATCCCATTGACTTGAATTAGATTAAAAAATAGAATGAAAAGCAACTATATAACACATCATATTCAAATTCAATAAACATTCAAGTAAAACAGTAAAATACTAAATTCCCAAAACCCTCTACCAACATAGCTGAGTAGAATGAACTAAGAATAAAAACTATAAAAGCCAAAAACAAATATTTCACAGCAAGTATTTTTTAAGAACGCAAAAAAATTAAAATTAATTACTATAATACAAATACAAAACATGTGGTTGGCTGAATTATCAGTAGAAGAGAATTCCAGAGTTGTGGGACAATTACTGTGTGTGTCACCCAGAATTCTCAGTATGATGTGGTGCACAGATAATGACTTCAAGAGGGTGCTTCTGAACAATCTTGCATTCAGATCATAAGCCACACTAACCTGGAAGTAAACAGCACTGAAATAAATCTGACTGATTTCTGGGTTAATAGCTTCGAATATTCTGAGTGTTTATCTTTCTATATTTACCAGTGGTTTTTAGATTGTTTATAGATTTGTTCTTTTATTGCTTATTTGCTTTTGTGAGCCATCCTAGGACACTATGACATTGCAGGATATAACTTTTTAAAACTAAAAAAAAAGGGTTGTGGGGTGATGGTAGTTTTCAAGATTGCAACAGGACATAAAAGTGGAGGTGAAGTATAAATATTCATCATCATCTACCACAACTGACTAAAGCTGATAGATTTGGTGGTGTTGGCAAGGCAGAATCACCAAATCTATAGGTCAGTGAGCATCAGATAAGCATCTGTAAAAGAGAATCAGAAAAATATTTTATAGATAAAAAAGCTACAATGACAAGACAAAGTGCAAAATTTGTCAAACCACTGGCCAGATTTCACAAAAATAAAAGGAGTGCAGGTCTACCTCATTTCTGAGCAGGTATCCGAGGTTAAGAATAAGATTTAATGACAGAATCACAACTGGAAAATGTTTTTGCAGAGCACTATTGGTACCACAATGACAACAACTGTTCAGAAATACACATTATCTCATTTTATTCACGTAATTGACAGTGATGAGCAAAGTAATACACTTTTCTAAGTAAATAAATCATTTCAGATTAAGAAATCAAGTACTATAAACAAATATAAAGACATTACATTGCATAAATATGTTACAAATATTAGAGACTACCACATGAGAACTATATACTGTACATCATTTGTCCATTCCTACCTTTAATAGTTTATTCTAAATTAAATAATTTCCATAAAATAGATTGCTGTCAAAAAAGTAGTGAGGCATGATTTGTAGAGCTTAAACTTATTGTTCAAATTAATGTCAGCCCATTACTTCCCAGAGTCCTTGCAGTGTGAATCCATCTTTTAGTCTTTCTATAGCAAGTCCTAGCTCTTCAGAAAAAACAGGTTCACGGTCCTGTTGCTTTTTCAGGAGATCAGGAAGGAAAGAAGAAATGCAAACAAAGAAAGTTATGATTGTGCATGATGAATTAATATACCATTACATTTTACTGAAAAGAATAACATTCTTACCTTGTTCCCATCAGCAAAATAAGCCTACAACAGAAAAGTAACAAAACGTTACAAACTCTAAGAAGCTAAATATTTTCCTCATTTACTATCAAAAGTCTGATATATTCCAACACAAGCACTAAAAATCTCAGTTCATTAAAAAGCCTCCCATTATGCTATATCTAAATTGTTTTGAAAACCACATTCCATCTTGCTTTTACCTTAGTACTATAGTATTACCTTCATTTTATAATTCATTAAAAAGTTCTTCTCCGCAGCAACCTGTCTTTTTGACATAGTATTAAATCAATTCAAGTTTTTCTATTCCTTCAATACAGATGTTTTTACTTGTTTGTTTTGATCATGGTTTTTGATTGAGGTTCCAATTTGCTGTTTACCTTTGTGGGACTGCCTCCTCTTTTGTGGTTGGTCAAGTGAGCATCAAGCAAATATTACATTTTTACTAATATTCCCCTCCCCCCCGTAGGAAATATCTATTCTGCTTTAATGAAAAAAGAAGAGAACCTAACATGCACTTAGCAAATTCATTAAGCATTTTCAAAGTATATCAAAGTAAACTGGACATGTGACCATATTTTGATATCTGAAACATCTCCCATGATCATGTAGGTAGCCAATACTTGGCATAAAACCTTTTTGTACATATTATTATGCTTTGCTATACTTGAATTTTAAAGTATTATACAGTTTTATCTTGTTTGTCTTGTCATGATTAAGATAAATTATGTGGGTTCTTATCAGTTGATGATGAATTTTCACATTGTTGGACCACAACAATGGAGCAGCTTTAGAGGCGATATTAGCTCAAATGAAAACCACTCTGCTAATCACTTAACAATATTCAAGAAAGCACATTTTTAAAAATGAGTGAAACAGAACAAACACAAAATGTTCTATGAAATATAAAGTCATGTCTGATCATTCCATAGGATCAGAAATCTTGTGCAATACAAACTGACCCCATGCATTTTTACTCAGAAGTTACGACAAGTTCAATGAGACTATCTACCAAGGAAGTGTACAAAGGGCTGCAGGCTTAGACGTAATCATTAGAAGATTATTACTTTTCCATAGAACCTTACCACAAAGGCATCTGTCTGCTCATCTGACTCTATCTCTACATCATCTTGAACTTGTTCCACTGTCAGGTCTTCTAGCCGCTGAGGCTGAAATTTTACCCAAAGAAAGAAAAACATTAAACTGAATCGATTCCTTAATTTTATCACAGCAGCAGTAAATTTAATCTTTTTGAAAAAATACGACTACGTTTGGATACCTTCTCTTCCATTTCATAATCCACTCCAAATATAGGATTAACTGAATAGACTTTGTGAAGTGAATTTATTTCTTTTGCTGCTTCCTGTAGTTTTTCAACTGGATCAATCTTAAAGCCAAGCACATAGCCTCCAGTCTAAAAGGGAGTAAAATGTTAAAAACAATACATAAACAACACTATAATTATCCAAGTTGAGTAAAATATCTTTTGTTGATTTTTTAAAGTGTGCATTTTACAGGACTATAAAATGCTGCACAATTTTTACAGATAATCCAATGAGATATACAGGTTTTAGAAACTCAAAAATCTAATATGAATTTAAATCATGCGTAAGTATTTCCATTCAAATACACTGAAGTAATTTTCAGAAGTACAGCAATTGAGTGCATTTTGCATTCAATAATATACATTTATGATTAGTCATAATATTTTTTGTGAATGGTTATCATTTTAAATATAGTGTTACAAAGATGACTAAACCATTCAAGGTTTAGAGCTATTTTTAAATACTAGTCTTAGCATGGGAAAAGTAATTGGTGATGACACATTCTAAGCTATATTTCTGAAGCATTTATACATCAACAGTCCTACTCAGAAGTAAATAATGCCAAGTCTAAACTTTCACAGGAATAACATGCTCAGAAATAGTAAGTGACCAAGTTGATATGCTTATATCTCATTCACAGATTTGATTAGTCACCTGGTGTTCATTTATCATGGTCATGATTCAATACACTAACTCAGCTGTTCCACTTTCAAACATCGTATCAGCATGACATCTTAATCAAAGTAGCAATTTCCTTGGAGTTAAAAACAATAAAGTAGAGGTACTTGATTCATGACTCATGTGAGAAAGAGCTTACTGGACTTTCAAATGGCACAAATAGAGTTAAAAATGGGAGGTAAAATATGTACTAGACCTTCTTACCGCCTGAGAGCTTTCAATGACAAGCGCCAAGCCAAATCTTGAGTCTCTGATCTTTACTGAGCGCTGGGAAAAAACAAAGGTTCTTTTGTGGGTGGGGAGGAATTGCATTCATTAATCAAATGCAATTCCTTAACAGAACTGACTGAAATTATTAACTAATTCTCTGAATTACTCTGTTTCCAATTGTAATTATAAAATCACATTTTTATTAGAGAACACCATCATCACTAAAGGCTGCAATAAACAAGTGGGAAAATTCTTTTCTGTGAACTTCAATCAGAATGTGTAGTTCATATGCCAATGAAAAAATAAAACTTTTGTGCTCAACTGACAATACAGTGGCTGACCTTCTGTGCAGAGTAATGCAGGTGGTTCTCAACCACCTGCACTGCTGCAGGTATCTAAAAATACCTGTGGTGTTGTGAAAGAGAACTCTTGTTCTAATACATAAAACTACGTAATTGTACGTGTGCAACACTATGGCCGTTGTCTTAGATATCCACAGGAATACAGTCAGTTGAGAACCACCTGCATTACTCTGTGCGAAATGTCAGTCAATATTACCCCCCCACACAAAAAAAATCAACTGGCCATGCTTTTAAAGAGTTGGTGTACCATAGTGATTAAAAGTAGGGATGTGCAAAAAATTTCGGGCACAGAACGATCTGTGCCCGATACGAGCAATTTTGGGTGATTCGGGGGCCGAACCGAATCACCCCCGATGTCCCCCGATATTTTTCGGACCCGAGCCGAATCACCCGAATTTCGGGCATGAAAAATTCGGGTGATTCGGTTCATGGTTGATTTGGGGGGATTTTTTGAAGTTTTAGTGACTTTGGGGCAGTTCGGGGGCATAGCATGGGATCTGGGCAAAAAGAGTGGGGTGGCATGGTAGTGCCTAATGGGTGCAGGCTACCACCCCAATTTCAGGGGGATTGGGCAAAGGGCTGATTTTTGGGGAATTTCTGAAGTTTTAGTGACTTTGGGGCAGATTGGGGGCAGAAAGTGGATCTGCCCCAAAGGAGTGGGCTGGGCTGGTAGATAGTGCCTAATGGGTGGAGGCTACCACCCGTCCCCAATTTCAGAGTGATTGGGCAGAGGGGTGAATTTTGAGGTTTGTCTTCATAAGGTGAAGCGTGGTAAATTGATTACTTCCTCATATTCATAGTAAGTGTGAAAAAGTGAAAGTGGGGTCATGAGAGTTGTCTAATTGAAAAAAATCTCATTTGCTATGATAGAATGAGAATTCACACCTCAGAAGTTTTTTCTGAGGTGTGAATTCTCATTCTATCATAGCAAATGAGATTTTTTTCAATTAGACAACTCTCATGACCCCACTTTCACTTTTTCACACTCTCAATTACTATGAATATGAGGAAGTAATCAATTTAGCACACTTCACCTTATGAAGACAAACCTCAGAATTCACCAAAATTCACCCCTCTGCCCAATCACTCTGAAATTGGGGACGGGTGGTAGCCTCCACCCATTAGGCACTATCTACCAGCCCACCCCACTCCTTTGGGGCAGATCCACTTTCTGCCCCCAATCTGCCCCAAAGACACCAAAACTTCAAATATTCCCAAAAAATCAGCCCTTTGTCCAATCCCCCTGAAATTGGGGTGGTAGCCTCCACCCATTAGGCACTACCACCTCACCCCACTATTCTGCCCCAGTCCCCACTTTCTGCCCCAATATGCCCCAATATGCCCCAAAGACATGAAAACTTCAGAAATTCCCCCAAAATCAGCCCTTTGCCTAATCCCCCTGAAATTGGGGTGGTAGCCTGCACCCATTAGGCACTACCACACCACACCACTCTTTTTGCCCAGATCCCATGCTATGCCCCCGAACTGCCCCAAAGTCACTAAAATTTCAAAAATCCCCCCAAAATCAGCCCTTTGCCCAATTCCCCTGAAATTGGGGTGGTAGACTCCACCCATTGGGCACTACCACCCCACCCCAAAATTTTGCCCCTGGGCCCCTTTTTTACCCCCGAATCGATTCGGATTCAGATTAAATCCGAATCCGAACCGAATCAAGGGTGATTCGGGTGGCCCATATTCGGGCACAAAACAGAACAGGGGTGATTCGGTTCGGGTCCCGAACTGAATCACTGAATTCCCGAATTGCACACCCCTAATTAAAAGCCCTAAGCTAAGTTCAAGTATTAGCTTAGCTATAAATTCACTGGGTGGTCTTAGGTGAGCCACTTTCTCTCACCTCCCCAGCTGTAAAGTGGGGAAAATACTATTGGTCTACCTTACAGGCTATTGCAAAGATGTGAAGCTCACCAAGCACTTAGAAGAACAGTGAGTGTTCTCATACTCACGAACAGTGAGTATTATTTGATTATGGATAATCTGTAATTATTGGGATCTTGGAGGAAAAAATATCATCCATGTTTTCTCCTGGAGCCTCTAGCTCAACCAAGCATCGAATCACCAGTTCAACCGCTTCATCATACTGAATATGAACTACATAATAAGCCAATTTAAAATACATAATGCAACCCACAGAAAATTCATTCAGGGCAGAACTTTTATACTGAAGACACCCAGGGGCATCTTACTTATTTTATTTATTTATTTATTTGATTTCTATACTGCCCTTCCAAAAATGGCTCAGGACGGTTTACACAGAGAAATAACAAATAAATAAGATAAATAAAATGGATCCCTGTCCCCAAAGGGCTCACAATCTAAAAAGAAACATAAGATAAGACACCAGCGACAGTCACTGGAAGTACTGTGCTGGGGGTGGATAGGGCCAGTTACGCTCCTCCTGCTAAATAAAGAGAATCACCACGGTAAAAGGTGCCTCTTTGCCAAGTTAGCAGGAATACTAACTTCCCTGATGAAGGAACCAGCAAAGAACAAGTCTACTGGGTAAATTTAGGCCAAGGCAAAGATAAACTGCACTGTCACTCAGTTGAAAAACTTTACATTCCAATCACTTAAAGAAGCACACACATTTCCAGTTAATGTTAATATTATCAAGTTACTAAATACTCATAAACATTTGTCAGGTAAACTATGCTATCTGGATAAAAATATTTAAATCATGTAACCCTTTAAAATTAATATTTAGGTTTGACAATGTTCATTTTAATGTTACAATACTTACAATTTGTAGATATGGCATACTGACATTAAAGCTGTCATTCATATTAGCATGCCAAACTATTCTCACATTTGTAATGAAAAAAGTACCCAGATTTCCCTAAAAAAAGAAAGAAAGGTCAATCACTACATTGGTCATGTTTTATTTATTTACACTAAAATACAACACCACATTTCATTTAGTAAAACTAATACTGAAATAACTACAAGATAGACCTGCAACAAAATATTACAGTTTATCCCTTGTGTGCATGCATGTATTACTGAGCCTGTGTATGAACATGGTAAAAGTTTTAGATATCTTTCATCTCTCAGAAGCAGACCACGAAGATGGGCCTGCCATGTGGGCAGCAGACAGAGCACACGGTGCTGGAGTGCATTGTTCTGGAGGAAAAGCTTTGAATGTCAATGTTGAAGGAGTACTTGTCTCGGAATCTAGTATGGAGAGCAAGGCGCAGGCAGTGGTAGGATCCAATAATGTCTCCCTGTTCTCCTCTTTGACATCAAATGTCAGTATTGGGGCTTGACATGGTGGAGACACCAATCTCAATGTTGACAACACTGGAGTATGTAAAGTAGAAACTGTACCTTGCACGGCCAGTGTTGATGGAAGACACGACAACGTCGATGGAGATTTTCAATGTCCACTGGGGTGGGGGCTGGAGATAGAGAACGGGCCCTTGATGTTGACAGTCTTGGTTCTAAGGGAGGTCGACATTGAGTGGTTTCTCTGAAGCCAGTCGCGTCTCCTTCATCATTGTCCAGGTTCTTGATGTCGAGCGGTGGCGATCGATCTCAACTGCTGGCACCAAGGATTTTGGTGGCAAGCTTTGTAAACCTGATGGGGATTGCATTCTCTCTTTCGTCAAATCCAGTCTGACTTCTTAGGTTGTGAAGAAGGCGAATGGGTATCTGACCTAGAACACTTTTCCTTTGACTTTGGATGTCTCTGTTGATGTTGGAGTTGACTTCGACGGAGCCTTTGGGCTTCTAACAACGGTCCATGTCGATGGTAGTGTTGGTTTCAAGGAAGACAGCCTAGGAGTCGACACCAGATCTTTAGAAGCCAATGTCAAAGTTGCAGGGTGGGGTTCTCCAGGCGTCAAAGGGGTTAACACCTAGTCATAAATGGCGGCACAAAGCTGCAAAGCCCAATTTTTCCACATCTGCTTGGAAAATGACAAGCATATCTTGCAAGAGGAAACATTGGGTTCCTCTCCTAAGCAAATCAGACATAAATCGTGATGTCTTTTGAAGGGAGATTGGCATTACAGCCTGTACACCTTTTGAAAGTCCGTTTCTCCTCAGCCATGTTTAGATATCCAAATTCATAGTTTAAGTCAATTCAAAAAGGTCGTATTAATGCCAATAAAGTCCAGAAGCTGTTCCAAGTCAAATACCAAAATTAAAAGTCCGTTGCTTGTTTTAAATAGATGAACTCACATGAAGAAATTTACCAAGGAGTGACAGCCTGAGGACTGAATGCAATGGCAGACGGAAAAGAATGGAAGAACATGGTGTACAGCCCGCCTTTCAATAGCATGCTGTAGCTCAGTTGCCTTGATGAGCTGCAACATGCAACTGCGAGGGTCCTGCACAAGCGCATTACTCATTCTTATGGATCTCAATGGATCTCAATCCAGATTTATGTATTACAAATAATATTCTGCTGAATAATATTCTGCAGTCAGTTTTGAGAGGTGGTCTAGAACCTTTTCATCACATTTTGTAAAATAATAATCACAATAAAGCACATTCTTTATACCATTTAATGTTTAGTTGTTTATTTCGGCCCAAGGCCAGCATATTAAAAAAACAGCAAGAATAAATACATAAAATAGATTAAATACATTTAACATAAAATGGATAAAACATTAATGGCTCCCGATACCGCACATATAGTCAATTCCATTCAAATAAGCCAGTCAATCTAAAGTGCACAGCCCAGCATCTTGTGCCTCCATCATTTATACCATTTAATGTAAGTACTACCTTGTCTTGCACTATACCTGATCACTAGATAAATTCCAGACTCCGTTTATTTTGTCATATACTTGTTCTTTCGGTAACAGTCTCAATTGCTTGTTTTGAATTAGTGCACACCTCAGTTTAAGATCACGGTACATTTTTGATGTTTCATAAGCTCTAGGAAGAAGGCAATACATGTAATTTTAAGATTTTTAATCTTCCTCACAGTTTATTTAATCAAGCTATACAATATTAAATATTTCTTTTGATGTTGCTATACAGTACTGAAAAGTAATTTGAATAATAATTCTATAGCTTTTCAAGAAAAAAAAAGATGAAACAAATATGTTTGACTTTTGAAGTATGTTTTGCCACCATAATATAAAATTACTGAAAATAAGTCTAAAGTCTTATTTTCTAAAGAAAATAAGTCTAAAGTCTTATTTTCTAAAGAAAATAAGTCTAAAGAGATTTACATTAAAGTCTAATATAAATTTCATTTACATTATGGGATCAACTACTCTGTTATGGAATCAGCTACTATATTCTACTCTTTTGAAGTCCCTTCAAAAATTCTGAATTCCAACTAAAATGTTTCAGTGCTTGCAAAGCCATCTTCATTATGATAAAATTTAAATTAGATCTTCATCACTTCTCTTCCTTAGGAGAAGGAGAGTATGGGCATTTGAATTGTCACCCCAATCCAGTCCTCTTCCTCTGTGCACATTGTGTGTTTAGAACAATTATCAGGGAAATACAATATTCTAGGAGATTCTATGGGAGCTCTCTGTGGCCAGAAAAGAAGATGCACTGCTCTACCTTCCAAGTGTGGATAACTGCACAGGATCAGAATGTGCACTGGTCACAAAATTATCTTGTATTGACTGGCACAACAGATCTTTTCCAGAAATGTAGCGTGCAATACAGATAGGAGTAAATCAGTGTTCTCTCTAATTTTTTCCCCATCTGTGTGTGGAATGAGTTTTGTTCTGGGCGGCAGTATCAAGGCAGTGTGTGCAAGTGAATTCAGAGTGGGGCTTTCCTGATTCAACCTGAGCGGGATCTTAAGAGGGGACACTGGAGTAAATGCATATCTGCACTTTAATACAAATGCAAACACATACCATCATCAAATTACTGTGCATCATATGACTTGCCCATATCTTTTGAAATGTGGGCACTTCTGGATCAAATCCACTGATATTTTAAGTCATCTATAAAGTAGCTTTTTAAAAACAAATAGGATAATACTAAAAAGTTGCAAATAAGGCAAAACATGCTTTCCCAGTCACAAACAGGAGCTGACCACATGAAAATCTAATCATTCGTTTTTTAGATCTGGTTGGATCTCTTATAAGGAGATTTTTTTTAATGATTTTTGTTGGGGTAGCTTAGTAGAGTGGCATGACTGCAGAGATAAAGCTCCAGGATTAGGCCTTGTATCTCCGCTTAAAACGCTTCAAACAGCAGGGTTAAGAAAACATTCTGCTCAAGACTCTGAAGAGAGAGACCATTGGACTAACACTGTTCCCACAGTTCTTGTTCTAGGGAATAATCCATGACTTTGTGCAATGGGAAACGTTCCTGTTGGTCTGTGTTCAAAATGAATTATTTGCAGTAAAAGCAGGATTAAAAAGGCCCCCCCCTTTGCCCCCGGGAGGACTGCTGGAGCCAGAAACCTCAAATCCTATACATAACACTTACTCACGCTATATTTTAAACAGAGCTAACAGAGCAAATTCATAGATTAATGTATTAGGGACAAATATTCATATATTTTAGGAAAATGTTTCTGAGGTTAAACCCAGAAGATATATTTGCAAACTAACTTTTTTTTAGCTCAAGTACCTGTGTACAGCAATAACTGAGGTGAACAGTCTGGGGCTTCCAAGAACCACATTAGTAAATATGAATTCAAAATGTGTATTGTTACATTTGGTTAATATATAAAGTGCTTCTGTCTGGCCTCTTAATTTCTGTAAGAGAAAAATATGAAAATGATACTGCAGGCTTCAACATAAATCAAACATGCAAATGAATATAACCATTTAATATACAACCATTTCCCAAACTTGGAACTGCTTTGGTTGCCCTGTGGGATGACCTATGCAGAGAGAGAGACAAGGGGAGTGCAACCCTGTTAATTCTCTTGGATGTCTCAGTGGCTTTCGATACCATTGACCATGGTATCCTTTTGGATAGGCTGGCCGAGTTGGGTGTGGGAAGCACTGTTGGAGGTGGCTTCGCTCCTACCTTGAGGCCGGTTCCCAAAAAGTGATGCTGGGGGACTACTGCTCAACCCCTTGGCAGTTATGCTATGGGGTTCCACAAGGTTCAATTCTTTCCCCTATGCTGTTTAACATCTACATGAAACCATTGGGAAAGGTCATCAGGAGATTTGGCGTGAGCTGTCATCAGTATGCAGATGACACTCAGCTGTATCTCTCTTTTTCATTAGACGCAAGTGAAGTTGTGACTGTCCTAAATTGGTGCTTGGATGCAGTAATGGACTGGATGAGGGTGAATAAGCTGAGACTCAGTCCAGACAAGACAGAAGTACTGTTGGTTGGTGGTTCCTCTGCCCGGGTGAAAGATGTTCAGCCTGTTCTATTTATTTATTCGATTTTATTTATTCAATTTCTATACCGCCTTTCCAAAAATGGCTCAGGGCGGTTTACACAGAGAAATAACAAATAAATAAGATAGACCCCTGTCCCCAAAGGGCTTACAATCTAAAAAGAAACATAAGATAGACACCAGCAACAGTCACTGGAGGTACTGTGCTGGGGGTGGATAGGACCACTTATTTTCCCCCTGCTAAATAAAGAGAATCACCATGTTAAAAGTGCCTCTTTGCCAAGTTGGCAGGGGTTGCACTCCCACTGAAGGAACAGGTTTGCAGTTTGGGGGTGCTCATCAATCCAGCACTGTCACTAGAGGCTCATGTGGCCTCTGTGGTTTGGAACACCGTTTATCCACTTCAGCTGATATGCCAAGTGCGACCTTATCTAGACAGAGATAGCTTGGCCACAGTTACTCATGCTCTGGTAACTAAGGATATGCAAACCAGTCCGGGGGGTCAGGGCTGAACCGAACCCTCCGCCCCTCGTTCCATCCAGACCAGAACTGAACCCCCAGACAAGTCCGCAATTAAAAAATTTTTTTAAAAAAGAATTTAATTTACCTTCAGCCCCTTTGGGGGGCTTCCTGTAGGCCGCGGGGGGTGTCTGCCAAGGTTCCCCCTCCCCCCACTGGCCTCTCACATCACCGCCATGGCGGTTCGGACCTCCATAAATCTGCACGGCAGCCATTTTGGAGGCCGCCGTGCATGCACAAATGGCCTGTGTGAGGCCTGGCATGGCCCAGGGCCTCACAGAGACCATTTGCGCATGTGTGGTGGCCATTTAAAAAAATTTTTTAACTCCCACTGCCTCCATGAACTCCCCCGAGGGGAGTAAAAGGTTAAAAACAAAATTAATTTGTAAAAAAACAAATTGCGAACCCCCTGAACTTCGGGGCGGGTGTTTTTCGGTCCGGGCCGAACTTGGGGGGGGGGGGCTGTCGGTTCGACCCCAAACCATCGAACTCTTGAACCAAACCCCTGAACTGGTTCGCACATCCCTAATCCATACTGGGATTGCAGTGAGGCTTTGCCCTGCAACAATCGCAGTCTGGATCACACCCCACCTCTATCACTGCTATTTGTTCCAGGAGAAAAGTTTATGTTAGCACCAATTTTCTATTTCTAACATTCTATTTATGATTATATGAACAATCAAGTGCCCTATCATGCAGCAGGCATATTGTCTAGTGTGGCAATATTTTTAAAAGAAAACAAAAAGTCAAATTTACACTAGCTGGAAGATGGTGAAAGGAAGAAAATAAGAGAGAGTTAAATACAAAAATTAACCTAGGAGTAGGAAAAAAACAAAAAAAGTCAAATCCTACATGCAGAGAGAAATTCAAGAGTGATAAGCTGAGTTTTAAATAATTTCTTCAGATACAAAAGAGGACAGCCATATATTTAAAGAGACAGAGTTCTACACATATGGGGCCCACAGGTCAGAAGACCCCCCAGATGATCTGCTGACGGTCATTATTTCAGCTTGCTCCTGTTCAGTCCATGGCCACTGCCAAACCGTAAGAACTGGAGCTGATGTATCAGGCACAGCAGTAACATTACTGAAAAGTTCGCTAAGACTTGTGATGTTGCACAAGTATGTATATCCCACCCAAAGCATTTTTATGAATATGTATATCCCACCCAAAGCATTGGCACAGCAATTCTTAAGGATGGGCTGCAAGTCTCATGTCATAATACACAACTTTGTTTCCATGAGCTATATGCAAACAAGAGTGACCAGGAGGAAGGTTGTGAAAAGAGATTTCCCATCTCCCTCCTCTCCGTGACATCCATGGTCCTCCATGGCAGGACCATCCTGGTCCTGAAAGCTCCTAAACTTTAGAAACACCATTTTGTGAAGTGCAGAGGGATGCAAAGGGAAGGGGCTAGAAAGTCTTGTTTCATGACCTTCTTGCCACTCATGATTTATTAGGATAGAACCCAAAGTATCTCAAGTAATTTCAGTATGATTGCATTTCTATGACCAAAGTACATTTGGAGACTGTTACTTACACTATGATCCTAAGTACAGCTTTCTTGGAAAAACCACTAGAACCCACAGGACGTGTTTAGAAAGAAAGACAGGTTGCTCACCTGTAAGCATTGAGTTGGTAGTGATCCATTTCAGTCGTAAGAATGGGTTCTGCGCCGGCTTGGGACCATTCGGGCAGAATTGACTAGCTCCTTGAAGCGCTTAGACCTGCCCCCTGCATGTGGTGCACTTGCTTAGTTTGGGCAGGCTAGTGTTTTCTCCTCAATTCCTGAAGGACCGACATTTGGATGCAATCATCATATGGAACCAGTCCATAGTTCAACAAGGTAAGCAGTACTGCATGTTCTATAAACATACGTAGCAAATAACTTCACATAGTGTAGCAGGGCGGGCAGGAGGGTCTTATGACTACAATGGATCACTACCAGATCAATGGTTATAGGTGAGCAACCTGTTTATCTGGATCGTGATCCACTGCAGCCACAAGAATGGATGACTAATGAGGTGCCAGTCTGGAGGTGGGTGTAGTATGCTAAGATAAGACGTTTTTCAGCACACCCCTCCCAGAATTGGCTTGAGTTGCAGAGCAAAGGTCCAAAGTGTAATGCTTGATAAAAGTATGCTTAGAGGACCAGGTAGCTGCGGTCCTGAGCTTGATGCCAGCCATATGGGCCGCAGAGGTAGCGTAAGCCCTGGCAGAGTGGGCCTGTATAGTTTTAGGGGGCTCCACCTTCTGATGTTTATAGGCCAGGAAAATGAGTTCCACAATCCAATGTGATAGTCTTTGTCTAGAAATCTGGCAACCTTTCACCTTGCCCTTGTAACCCACAAAGAGGCATTTTGTTTTCCTATAGGGCTTGGTCAGCTGCAGGTAGAACAAGAGCACATGCCTCACATCCAGGGAATGCAAAGAACAGCTCCAGAGTTGTCCAGAAGGTAGGCAGAACAATGTCACTGTTGATATGGAAGTCAGTAACTATTTTAGGCCTAAATTAATGGTCTAGGCAAAGCACTACCCTGTCCTCATAGAATTTAGTGCAGGGGACATCGATGCAGAGGGCATTTAGTTCGCTAACTTGATGAGCTGATGCTATGGCTAACAGAAAAGCCATTTTTAGTGTTACAAGTTTAGGAAGAGCCATAGCCATGGGCTCAAAGGGAGGCTCTGACAGAGCAGACAAAATGAAAGACAGGCTCCATTGTTCAGTGGGCCGTCGAATAGGAGGGTAGAGGTTATTGAGTCCATTTAGGAATTTCTTAGAATCTGGTTGTGAGAAAACCATCTTTCCATCCCATCTGCGGTGACGAGCAGAAATAGTGGCCAGATGAACTTTGATAGAAACATTGGCCAACTTCTGCTAGTTCGAGGCTGTAAAGTACAAGTAGCACTTGGCGAGAAGTGGCGGAGTACGGTTGAAACCCATGCCTCTGTGCATACAGCCTAAATTGCTTCCATTTGCTGTTTTAGTTGACCTGAGTGGATTTTTGCATTCGTTGGGTAGGCTATCACTTAAGAGCCTATCCTCCAGGCAGTCAGACTGAGAGTTTTGAGGTCAGGATGATGGAGCCTTCTGTCCTCCTGCATTAGAATATCTTTGCGTTGATGTAGATGTCTGTGGTAACCCTTAGACAGTCTGAGTGCCTGTTGAAACCATGCCTATCAGGGTCACCACGGAGGTAAGGTCTGTGATTTTGTTGGATTCCAATATGAAAAAACACATCCCGTAGATCCAACATCACAAACCACTCCTCCCCAAGGAGGAGAAGGATGCTCTGTAACATTATCATGCGAAACTTGCATATGTCCACATTATGATTCAGTTGCTGGAGATCCATAATTGGCCGTAGGCCACCGTCCTGTTTCGGGACCTGGAAATAGCAGGAGTAAAAACCCTGCCACTGATCTGTCCACAAAACAGGCAATATTGCCCTTTTGTTCAAGAGAGACTGAACTTCTTCCATCAGAAGTGGGGGAAGCAGGAGTATATTTGATCCCACTGAAAGATGGCTGGGACGTGAATTATATCACATAGCCCATCTGGACTATGTGTAGGACCCAGCAGTCTGATGTTATGTTGCACCATGCGAAGGCACAACTTGCCAGCCTGATGCTGGAGGCAGCTAGGATGGAAGGCAGCAGAGGAGTTGATGGCAGTGACTCTTGGGCTACAGAATTCAGTGGACTGGTCTGATAATCAGGTGCTGCTTGCCTGCATTGGTGGTTTTCAGGCAGGAGCCTTGGGTGTTTCTCGTTCTCTGATTATAGGACTTTCTATTAAAACACTGGTACTGTTTGCGAAAGTCCCTCGTCTGTTTATGTGTAGGAGTATTGCCTCTTGCTGAACTGGCAGTACTTGGAGTTGTAGGGCTATGAAGAGACCGAAAAGGTCTTAGCCGTAAATTTAGACTTTTTAATGGATTGCAAAGTAGTGTCTGTACTCTCACAGAAGAGACCCTTTCCATCAAAGGGCAAATTCTCCACACAATCTTTCATATCAGGCTGAAGCACAGTGGAGTGAAGCCAAGCATGTCTGCATCATGTGATGGCAGTCGCCAATGTACAAGATTCAGTCTCTGTCAGGTGTCTGACATTGCTGAGCTGTTGTCTAGTTAAAAGAGTGACTTTGGAGTGGATATAATTGAATTTGGCTAGAAACTCCACTGGTAAAAAGTTATTTTGTTATTGAAAAAGTTCATCCCGGAGGGAGGCAGTATACTTAGCAAAGCTGGCAGTGTAATTAGCAATTTTAACTGCCAGGCAAGAGGTTGAGTGGATCTTTCGACCCAAAATGTCCAAATTCCAAGTCCTGGTGTGGTATGACGCCTGCTGGTCTTAGATGATGAATCACAGTCCACCACAACAGAGTTGGGGGGAAGGGTGTTTAAGAAGAAAGTCATTATCGTCCTCCTGTATCCTGTAAAAAAATTCTAATCAATTAGAGATGGGAGCAGAGGTCTGAAGAGCTTCCCACACAGATTTTGCAGCCTTGGAAATCATCAGTAGAATTGGCAGGTACACGGGTTGAGTGGGGGCAACAGAATTAAATAATTTGTATACAGGGTTGGCTACATCTTGAGGTTGCTTTTTAAACTGCATGCCAAGTGCAGAAGCCACTTCAGATATTTGTTTGTGATAAGAAACATCACATCGCATCTCCTCATTTGGCAACCCGTTATCACCCGGCACCAACTTAACTGGGGCAGGGTTCATCAGGATGATAAGAAGAAGAGGTGTCACTAGAAGACAAGTAAGAATCATAATCATCTGTCAAAATGACAGAACAAGGCCCCGAAGGGGCTGATCCCTTGTCCCTAAGGGCTGTTTGAGTCATAGACATAGTCGTGGTATGTGCCGTTGTTTTGGTGGGCTGGGTTTTTTGAGGACGTGGTTTAGGTACTTCAGCCATTCCTGTAACAATACATGTCAAACAAACAGGATGCCTAGGCATTGAGGAGTCCTCCTCTATTCTTGGTGGTGTAACCTGTGTTGGCATCAAACCCCCACTGTGGTCGGAATGGGTGGAGGAGTGACTTGGGTTGACATAGAGACTATAACGGAGGCAGGCTTAGGCAACTCTGGTGGAGGGGTCATTTGTGTAGCAATAAGGGCCATCGACACCAAGGATTGATAGCGGGTTTTCCAAAGTCTGTATTCTTGGTAATCGGAGGGAAGCCCAGAGGGGCTATGTTGAGCTTGCAAAGCATCACCCCCTCTGAACACATGAGCCAAGCCTTGTGTGGACACATGGTCAGGACTTTCCATGGATGTGGACAGGTTTGCATCTGGAATGGATGAAAAGCCGATGGCGTCGAATGAGTGGAGAGTCAAGCTCGGGGTGGCGAAGTTGCTAGGGTCCTTGGTATTGAGAATGAAGTCTCAACCTCATCGGCATTGAGCCTGTAGCCTAAGCATCTGTAAAAGGTCAAAGCTGATGGGGTACTCTCAGTGGAGTCCAGCATGTGTAAAAGACGTTGAGCAGTACCCTGTCCCAAGTCTGGGCCGAGTTTGACACAATCAACCTTCATTTCTAAAGAAACCGGGAGTGGGCGACAAAGTGGCAAATGCAGTTCAATGTTGGCAAGTATAAAGTGATGCACATTGGGATGAAGAATCCCAACTTCAAGTACATGCTGATGGGATCTGAGCTGTCGGTGACTGACCAGGAGAGGGATCTTGGGGTCGTGGTGGACAGCTCGTTGAAAGTGTCGACTCAATGTGCGGCAGCTGTGAAAAAGGCCAATTTCATGCTAGGGATCATTAGGAAGGGGATTGAAAATAAAACAGCTAATATTATAATGCCCTTATAAAAAACTATGGTGCGACCACACTTGGAGTACTGCGTACAATTCTGGTCACCACATCTAAAAAAGGACATTGTAGAACTGGAAAAGGTGCAGAAGAGGGTAACCAAGATGATCAAGGGCCTAGAGCACATTTCTTATGAGGCTAGGCTACAACACCTGGGGCTATTTAGTTCAGAAAAAAGACAACTGCGGGGAGACATGATAGAGGTCTATAAAATCATGCATGGTGTGGAGAAAGTGGATAGAGAGAAATTCTTCTCCCTCTCCCATAACACTAGAACCAGGGGTCATCCCATGAAATTGATTGCCAGGAAATCTAGGACCAACAAAAGGAAGTACTTTTTCACACAACACGTGATCCACTTGTGGAACTCTCTGCCACAGGATGTGGTGACAGCCAACAGCCTGGATGGCTTTAAAAGGGGGTTGGATGACTTCATGGAGGAGAGGTCTATCAATGGCTACCAGTCGGAGGGCTGTAGGCCATCTCCAGCCTCAAAGGCAGGATGCCTCTGAGTACCAGTTGCAGGGGAGTAATGGCAGGAGAAAGGGGACGCCCTCAACTCCTGCCTGTGGCTTCCAGCGGCATCTGGTGGGCCACTCTGTGAAACAGGATGGTGGACTAGATGAGCCTTGGGCCTGATCCAGCAGGACTGTTCTTATATTTCCCTTAGGGGATGGAGCCACTCTAGGAAGAGCAGAAGTTCCCAAGTTCCCACCCTGGCATCTCCAAGATAGGGCTGAGAGAGAGTCCTGCCTGCAACCTTGGAGAAGCAGCTGTCAGTCTGTGTAGACAATATTGAGCTAGATGGACCTATGGTCTGACTCAGTATATGGCAGCTTCTTATGTTGGTTGAAGGGCGTGCTGGGTACGGAGAATGGCTGGAGACAGTGTCTGCACCGGAGTCACCGCAGGCGATATGGAGTGTTTACAGCCTCAAGCAGTTGGTACCATAGTCAGTATCGAGTGTGCCGCTACTGATGTCAAAGTAAGTTGTTGAGCTGTGGGTGAAGAGGAACTAAGCTCCACAACATCCGATGTCGATGGATGAGATCGAGGGGTAGTTGAGACCGACTGCAGAGTTGTTGGAGAAGGCATTGCTCATGAAGGGGCAGGTAAATGATCACAATCAGTCTTGGCACCCTTTTCACAACGCTTCTTGGGAGGTGGCGCCCTTTCAACATCAGCAGCCCTATGCCATTTTTGGTGGGTCGAATCAGAGGGCGGCTTAAGTGTTTTAAAGTTATCGGGTGATGGCGTTAAGGCAGTTCGCATCGAGGTTTTAGATTGCATGGCAGCAGATCCTGACGTCAACTTCAACACTGAGCCCAATCGACCTCGGTACCATACCTGATATCGAGGGTACAGGCGTGTCTGCTGGGGACCCTGGCATCGGCGTCCCAGGGCACAGGGTGTCATCGTACAAGGCAGCTCACAAACAAAGGGCTCTATTTTGGGAGGGTCTGATGGGAAAAGGTGAGGCAAATCTTACAAGTAGAAGTGTTGTGCTCTTCACCCAGACAAAGTAAGCAGAGCTCGTGGTCATCTGCTGAGGGGAGTTTTGAATTACAGCAGAGACAGCATTTAAAGGTCTTTTTCTTACCCATAATGAGTAAATAAAGTAGAAATAATACTCAGAGCTGAAGTTAATTCTGAGAACAAATTGATGTAACAGTCAAAAGTCGAATCCGAGAAATCCGTCCGTATGGTAGAACAAAACTGAAACGTAAAGAGTAAGAATAGTCTGGTCCGCTCCAAGTTCAGAAGCTAATAATAACTGTCCGTTTTCTCTCTCAATATTCACAGGAAAATAATCGATCCGAGGAGCAAACTGTCCAAGGTGCCTACACAATGGCAGTCAGAAAGGAACTGAGGAGAAAACACTAGCCCGCCCAAACAAGGCAAGTGCACCACATGCAGGGGACGGGGCTAAGCACTTTGAGGAGCTAGTAAACTCTGCCCGAATGGTCCCATGCAGGCGCAAAACCCATTCTTATGGCTCCAACAGATCACAATCCAGATCAGTAAAGTTATGCAGTAAACAAGAATATAATACAGATTTTGAAAAATGTTCTCATCGATTTAGAATTTACTTCTTAAACTTACCGAGTTGGCAGTTCTTGTTGTCAAATTCACAAAGCAATTGTAGCCAACAGCTATGTAAACAGGGAAAAGTAAAGTCATATTTATAAGTATAAAGTTACAGCTCATTCAGTTCCACATCTTGCTTTCATAGAGCATGAAGTCACTGTATATTAGTGAAGTATTAACAAAGATGTTTCATGGAATGTGTGTTGTCTCTCTGAAAGTTCTGGAGTATTTGCTTCTTGGGAGATTTCAACTTTAAAGTCTCTTTTCTGTTGTGTCAGGAACTCCAATAAGAATGCAGCATAGGGTGCATAAGAATCAGGATAGGATAGCTATTGAACTGATTCAAGATTAGCATCCAACAGTTGTATGATTCAAATAAAGGCCAGGGTATTCCTTCCTGATACCAAATGCTTGTCAGTGTTCTGTCTCCTGGCCTCAACAGGAAGCCAGAGTTTCCTACAAGGGGGTGGGGAGAGAAGAGGCTGTCTGCTATTATGTAATCCTTACAGCTTGACAGCATTCAACATGCATTCAACATAGATGTGCAGATACAGCCTTCCACTTGGATCCTAAACTTGGAAGTAAGCCCCAGTGAAACTGCTGGGATTTATTTTGGATCAGAGTGTTAATTTATTTCTCTTAAAGCAGGAGTGTATCAGGAGTGCATAATGTATACATACATACACTACATATACTTGTATCAGGAGTGCATAAGCAAAGGAGATCTTTTGGCTGACTAATAATTTTTTAAATGGTACAAGGTTAGCATTCAACTAGAAAGGAACACAGAACATGCATTATGGAAGAAGCAATACTCACAGAGGTTGACTCTAGGCAGTGCTATTGAGTGCCAAATAATTCGTAAATTTGTTACTAAGAGTCTACCTGGAATTTTTAAAAAAGAAGAAACATTTACCAAATAATTTATAAGAACACTGGAAGGTCAGAAGAGACTTAAAGGCCACCTAGCTCAATCTAGGTCACCTACCCCATATATTCCAGTATGCCCCAAATCCATAACAATAAAAACATATAACAACGTGTCATAAATTACATATCACGGAGGATAATCAATAGTATAAATTATTAACATATTGCTAAAAAGAAATAGCATAATACTCTGCATGAAAAAAGCAGAAGCAAGCTGTAGTCCACTGCAAGTGCTTGTAAGACAAAAAGTTGCACCACATGCAACATTTTCCAGGGTCTAGGTGTCAGTCAGGAGAGGAAAGGAAGAGGTACAGCTAGATGGTTGGTGGGGCATGCGGGAAGAGATTTAAAGACTACTCCAGATTCATAGCAGTCTTGGACCTCAGCACTTGCACATCTGCCTTGCATTCACGATAACTCAGCTGGAGATCTGGAGAAAGACATTTGGGTACTCTCTGTATAGCAAGACATGTATGCTAGTGGAAAACAGGGGCATAGTTACAATTGAAAAAGGTGAGGAAAACAAATATCCCTGGGCACCTAAGGTGTGTGGGCGCCAGGCTGGGAGACAGCTTGCTCTTTGCTCCCCCCCACCTCTCTGAAAAAGGTGGGGAGTGGGCTGGGGCTCGTCTTCACTTTTTGTCCCAGTGCCCATTTGAACCTTGCTACATTCCTGGTGGGAGACTACATATTTCACCCCACAAAAGGCAATGTTGTGATGGCTGCTTGTATACAGAGATGATCTCATTCTCAGGGCTCATAATTATGGTAAATGAAGACTAATAGGCTACCTTTGTATTGCCATTGCTGTAAGCAGGTAGTGTCAGAACACAATGGAATATGCTGCTGGAGTTGAAATATACTACACAACACATCAGTAACTCACCTGTCACTCCAATTCTACTGAAGTACGAGACAGGCAAAGAAGCACACATAAAGCTAACTGCAAAGGCTTATTCTGAAGATTTTCTTCTATTGAAGAAATGAGACCAAAAAAATCAGGCTCAAAAAAATGCCTGATGTGAAAAAGTTTTATTCATCAGAAATAGGTAATTGCTTCGTCCCATATTCTTATTATTAACATTTATATCCCGCTCTTCCTCCAAGGAGCCCAGAGCGGTGTACTACATACTTGAGTTTCTCTTTCACAACAACCCTGTGAAGTAGGTTAGGCTGAGAGAGAAGTGACTGGCCCAGAGTCACCCAGCTAGTTTCATGGCTGAATTGGGATTTGAACTCGGTTCTCCCCGGTTCTAGTCCAGCACTCTAACCACTACACCACACTGGCTATTCTCTCAGTTAAGTTCAAGTGCACTTGCTTAGAACATGTAACGTGCATCTAAACCTAGTATTTTGAAGATTGAAGAAATAGATATACTGTTCTATGTGGGTTTTCTTAGTCTTAGATAAGTGGCTGAACTTTAATGAACCTAAACCTTTCCAACTTGAAAAAGCAAAAAAGAAGAGGACAACTTGGTTGACAAGCCAGTAATACAAACTATAATGTTCATAATCTAGAAACCTACAACTCCAGAATTACCTCTGTCTCCATTGTTTCCTTTGGTATCTTCAATAGAATCCAAGCAATCAATAAGAACTTCTCCTGGTCTCATTTTCATTTGCCTACAACAATATTACATGTTTACATGCACACTTGTTGAAATGGTTAAGCATCTGCAAAATGAACAACTGTGCCCCAAACAACTGCTTGTTCTCCATTCTCATTCAGACACATCTAACATTTTAAATATGGTTTAAATTTTTAAGAGAAAAATCAAACTACCATACAGATGGCCTAATAACCCACGTATACCCATCCCTATCCAAGACAGAAAAATCAATAGATAAATAAAAATAGAATAAGCAGAGTAAAAGATTTTTTAAAAGCATCAAGCATGAAATCCACAAGGGATCTGAACATGGGCACTGAAAGATAACCAGAGGAAGCAAGTGCACATGTAAGGACAGCTTATGTAAAATACTGTACAGCTTTTGCTAAACTACTCTTGGGTTAGGTAGCTGAAGTGCAGAGAAGACGTTCAGTGTTCAGGGACTGGAGATGGTAATGCCTCTTAGGGCACAATTGTATGACCCAGATACGTCGTCCATTACAAGTTACACTACACATGCAAAACATATATGAAAGTGAACAGCATCCAGACTAGCTAGTCATGACTATGCATCACTGAAACCAATGAGACAAGTTAATCATGCCTAACTTAAGCCTCATTAATCCTGACCCATATACTTATATAACAGATATACATACACATGCACTTACACAAAATCTCTATATCGATTTACCTATCTATATATACATACACAAATGACCAGGCTCAAACTATCATACTTCGGACATATTATGTGAAAATCCAGCTCCCTTAAGGAGTCCTTAATGCTGGGAAAAGTTGAAGGAAAGAGAAGAAGAGGATGACCAGCAGCAAGGTGGATGGACTCGATTACAAAAGCAATGAATGCACCACTGAGGGACCTTAAAGGCCAAGATCATCCTGGAGAGAATCTATCTATGTGGTCGCTAAGAGTAGACACCGACTTGACGGCACTTAATCGATCAATCATACACACACACACATCTCCGCGACCAAGAGCCTGCGAAAGCCCAGACTTTTTAGGGGTTTTAAGCCTGGAAACTGGTTAGTAACGGTCCTGGGTGACCAATTCCATCACACCCAGGAGGGCGTTGGTGGGCTGAAAGAAAACGGAGCACCCGCCGCAGGAGCGAGGGGTCCCTTTTCAGCTCGAAGGCGGGGCGGACCAGGCGCCGCTTGGCGCGGGCCGGCGACAAGACCCGTCTCGCGACTGCCGCCCAGGGGCTCCCTCACGCCAGCGCCCCACTCACTGCACAGAGATGTCGAAGCGAACGTCCCTGTCCTCCCAGAGCGAGTCCGCAGTCGCAGCCGCCGCGGCGGCCATGACGACGGCGAGCCACTTAGCGGCGTCTCTCCACTCTCTTCCTTGGCAACTTCCTGACGTCAGGGCGCGAGGGGGGACGAACTTCCTCTGCGCGCCTGCGTCGGGCGCCTCTTTGCCTGGTGGTGGCTGGGAGGAGGGCGGTCGGGGAGTGAGGCTGGTTTCGGTGCTGGCGGCTCTGCTCGGCGTTTCCCGAGTCGGACGCCCAACCCGGCCAGGCTTTCCGTTGTACAGAAGGGCTTCTTCTCTTCCTTCTCTTTGCCCGCTTCACCCCCCCCCCACCCCCGCTCTTTGCTTGTTTCCCCTTCATCGCGCTCCTCTTTGCTTCTCTCAATGGGCCGTAATGTAGACATCTCTGCCCTGCCCTGCGCTGTCCAAGGCAGTGAGTTACTCCCTGAGAAGTGCGAAGCGCCGCCATTCGCTTCGTAACTTGACAGGTCCCGTTTCAGGGGCACCACCAAGTTGTGTGTTAAGCAAACAATTCCTCGTCGTATATCTCTGTTCAGAGGGTGGAAGCCCCTTCCCGGAATCCCAGCGGCATACCGCCGAAAAACCGCCTTCTGAAATCTCACTGCCCTTGAAGTTCCATTCAGGGCAACGGGCTTCGGAGTGTGCGTTTTTCTAGTCGAAAGCCGCTGAAAACAAGACAAAACAATGGAGTCGCTCTGAAATTTCAAATTCTCTCGTGTTGTGTGAAATATTGCCCCTCAAATCTCTATCTCCCCCCCCCCCCGAAGAATTTAGTGTACATGAGCAAACTTTAAGTTTGGTATCTAAGTGTATGACAGCCAGTTGGGTAGAGAAGTGTGAAAGTTTAAGTTAAAAATTAGTGAAGCAGATCTAGCAAAATATTCGATCACTTACAATGTGCTTAAAGTTAAGGCTCTTGCAGCCCTGTGACTCCTGCATACTTACTGAAGTCTCGTTGATTTCAATGGGACTTAACCCCAAGCAACCAAGCACAGATTGCAGCTGTAATGTTGTATGGAAAGCCTTAATACTGTATTTGTAACATTATTATTGTTAACCATCCAGAGACAAAAGTTTGGGGTGGTGTACAAATTTGATAGATAGATAGATAGATAAAAAGCACTGAAGGGCCTGTATGGAAGAATTAAACATGGGCCCCATCAGATAATTTCTGGTGTACAAATTTGATAGATAGATAGATAGATAGTTAGATAGATAGATAGATAGATAGATAGATAGACAGACAGATAGATAGATAGATAGATAGATAGATAGATAGATAGATAAAAAGCACTGAAGGGCCTGTATGGAAGAATTAAACATGGGTCCCATCAGATAATTTCCCCAGAGGGATCAATGTGAAACTCAAATAAAAGATAATTATCAGCACTCTCTCTCCAGACTAGAATTCCCAGGATACGGCTGGTATAAAACATACATACACATGCACACACACACACAATTTGTAGTGTAGGCAGGTGCCCACCAGTTACATATGAACTCAGTGCTGAAGGATGACACTTTGCCCCCACTTCTGCAGGTGGCAATTATGACATTGTCTGTGGTTTCCCTATTATGATGTGCTTATTGTCTCCTTGGTGATAGCTAAACCTTTAGCCATCAAGTTTTAGCCTTCAAGGTGTGGAGAATGCAGGAGAAGAAGCATCTCACAGGGGTAGCTTGGTTCTCCTCCTTTCCAAAGAACAGATGGGATAATCATGGCAAAACAGTGTCCCTTTTAAATATACAAATGAGTAGCAAGGCTGCCAGGTAACAAGTATCTTTCTGTTCTAGAACAGGACAGGAGTTTGTAATGGCTGGAGGCAGTTCAAAACCAACTGATCCAGCAGATGAGCCAAGTAATTTAGCATCTCTAAATGCCAAATGTTTCACTTCCTTTTTGTTGTTGTTTGGGTGTGTAAATAACATTTGCCAAGCTTCATTCTAGAGACAGTAGGAGAAAAGATACTATGTTGCCTGAAGAAGAATCTTCACCCTGGAAGTAGAGCAACTTGAACAGTAAATGACAGATATTTATAAGACAACCTTGGTTTTGAGAATCCTCTGGAAAAGCTTAAAAAAATATTCCACCAAGTTTAAGAAAATAAACTCATTACAAAAACTGGGACGCAAGGTAAGGAACATAACTTGTTGCACTGTTTAAGGAAGCAAAACACTTTAGATATTAACATCACCAACACAGAGGTAAGTGTTTTATTGCTAAAGAAAGCCGTCACAGTTTCTTTCCTAGAGAATGAGAGGCAACACCATCACAACATATTTTATTAGCAGGAAATGGCTTGGCTGGAAATGCATGGTTTTCAGTCAATTTAATTAAGCAACAAACTCATGACAAAAAGTCTGATGATACACATTGTTGCACTGCTTCAGGAAGGAGGAAGTGTAAAAAATCACGTGATCACCACCAACATGGAGGTAAGTCCTTTCTTGCCAAAGCAAATGGCTACTTGGTTTCTTTTTTAGCCCACTGGCCTTTTCAAACTAATCACAGAAGTCATCTATCATGGTTAAACGTTGACCTGATCATTTTGATTACTGTTTTGAAGACAACAAGATAATTTTCCAGTTTACAAGGAACTGCAATCTATCTGTTTTTTCAAGGAAAAAAAAGATACTTCAAGGAAAGTAAAAATATACCTTTGTCTTGTATGGGAACAGACTTGCACAGAGAACTGGGTGGGGGGCAAACTTTATTTGCAGGAAATAACTTGGCTTGGCTTGGAAAGCATAAAGATATTCATAGTTTCCCACAAGCATAAGAAAGCAACAAACATAACAAAAGGTCTGGTGTAAAGTAAGGAACATCAAAATTGTTGCTTTGCTTAAGGGCATGTGAAAGATCACGAACATGGCTCGTTTGGTAGTGACTCAAGACTGGGCCTTTTCTGTGGCTGCCCCAGGGCTTTGAGATATGCTCCCTGTTGAAATAAGAGTTTCTCCTTCTGTTTGCTTTTAGTAAGACCCTCAAGACCCACCTGTTTTTCCAGGCTTTTAACTGAAATTAATTTTGATAACTTGTTTTTGTTGTATGAGATTGTTTTTATTGTGGTTTGTGGCATTTTAACTGTGTTTACTCTTTTAATATTGTGTTTTAAATTTTGTACACCACCTAGAGAGGTACATATCAGGCGGTTTAAAAATAGATAGACCGATAGATAGATAAATCCTTAAGAAGCAAGTCATTTATTGCTTATGAAAGTAGCTGCTTGGTTGCATTTCAAGACCACTGGTCTTTTCAAGACCACTCCCTGAAGTAGACTTTCAAGGTATTGGTTTACTTACTTAATTTTAATGATTTTTAAAAAAAGTTTCTAAAATTGTTTAAAAGTGTCATACTCAAAACTGCTGTGTATCATGGCAGAAAGTTACAAAATGTTCTGGCATTTAATCTCCCACTCTGTCCATCATTCAATTCTCATTTGTAGGAAACTGCTCCTTGCTTTCATATAAAAGTAGTATCCTCCTTTTTTGGTGTATTATAAATCCAGAATGGCTGGACAGAAAGTTCTCAAAATTCATATGGGTGTAGCACATGATGGTAGCATTAAATGTGTTGATGTTGAAGGAGATCGATCCACTGTTCATTTTTTAATGAATTTTTAAAAATTCATTTAATTTTTAAAAAAATCATTTTAAAATGAATTTTAAAATTCATTTAAAAAATAGCTGACTAGGAGCTCCTTTCCCTGCTTTCTCGAGAAGGCAGGGAAAGGAGCTCCCAGTCAGTGATTCCACAATTATATTAAAATTACTTTAAAAATCAAAAAGTGGACTAATATCCTTGAACATCCACACATTTAATCAGAGGAACATAGGAAGTTGTCGTATACTGAGTCAGACCATTGGTCTATCTAGCTCAGTATTGTCTACACAGACAATCCTACAATAATATATGAACACCCAGGGATGTAGGGAGCTTGGCCATGGTTGAAGTCCTCTGGTGGCTACCCCGCCCCTAGGATTTACAATAACAAGTCATGAACTCTGCATCTTATATCAGATGCAAGGGGCGGGGCCCGTCGGCCCCAGCAGAATTTCCCTTCCTCAGTCAGCTGTTAGTGGAATAGCTGGCTAGGAGCTCCTTTCCCTGCTTTCTCAAGGAGGCAGGGAAAGGAGCTCCCACTGTTTCATTGAAACACTGGCTGTGCTGGGAGAAAAAGTCCAGCCAGCCAATGTTTTAATGAAATGCTGACTGGGGATGGATGGGAGAGGGTCCGAATGAACTCTCTCCTGGACATTGCCCCCGCCCCCTGCATCTGACATCAGACATATGGGGGCAGGGCCAATGCTGAGGATAGGGCCCATCAGCCCCAGCAGAGCTTCTTGAAACACTGGCTGGGAAACACTGACTGGGAAGAAGGGTGTGCCTCGTGCTCCCAACCAGCCAGTGCTTCATTTACCTGCTGGTGGGGGGCACAAGGGGATGTCCAGGGTACTGGGGGTGCCTTGGTGGACCCCCAAACCCTGGTGGCCAGAGAACAATAATCCCTCCTTGTTCCATGGTTCCTATGCCCCTGGGAGCATCATGTGAAATTTTAGAGCTTTTTGCCCAACCATTCAGGAGTTCTTAATATCTTTTAGTTTTCCATTGATTCTTATGGGGAATTTATGATTTAAATAGGAAATTCTCTTAGTGGCTGCCTGTATTCATTGCACAAATTTGTTCAATTGTGGATCTACTCTGAATGTTATATTGGATCAAAGAATGGTATGTTTCTGCTTTTCCACACTGGAAAAAGTTGTATGGCCATAGGGATACTGTGAATTGAACAAGTACATGGCCCTCATCACATTTCCTCCTTGAAAAGAGGTGATCATGTTCCACTTAAAAAAAATTACTTTCAGTTCTAAAATCTTTCCACATGAGACCTGGTGAAAAGGAACACTCTGATTTTTAATTATCATGGTGAGAGAAGACATGCATTTTGCAACACAATTCTCAGATTTTTTTGGCTGGCATAGAAAAAACAGAAGTCTTCTAGTTTATATATTTAATAAACGAAAATACATCTCACACATTTAATGCAGATATACACGAGGCTCTTGCAAAAAACCAGGAAAACAAAAAGGTATTTAAGGGCCTATGCTGCATTTAACATTATTAATAGAAATTAACACCCCATTTCTAATTTGTACTAATGTATCTGCTTGCAGTGCTAGCATACCATCATAGTAACACTGGCCAACATCATGGTTTTGTGATGCTATACAGTGCACACCTTTTTAGTCACTCACTTGCTGACTCAGCAAGCTTTAGGATTGAACCTTATTACTATGCAGTTTATTTAGGCATCTCATACATGCCTTGCAGCTAATGGTGTTTAGCTGCAAGGCATGTTTCCTGCATGCTAATATTAACACACAGCACCATGTCTAAACTGGTAAGCCTTCTGATCAGACATATGACTTCTGTTGTAATTAAAGAAAAAACTTTCATCTATTTCATCAAGTGCCAGTGTCTACAAGTAAAGGGAATGACATTGTTTTGGCTAAAACAACAACACACACCTATGAAGCATTTGAAATCCACAGTTGTAAAAATTCAAAAATTGTTCCATAGATGAACTAGTTTATGAGCCAGTATGCAAGGCCTTTGTCCAAAGCATTGACTGTGTATGTTAATTTTGAAGGCCATGCATAAAAGAAGAAGTTGTTAATAGTTTTGGTAATGAACTAGTATGTCTGGGATAGGAACTGAAGTCACATAACTTCTGAATCATCGTCGTGACATGGTCTCATAACAATTCTTTGTGGAGAAGAGGTGTTATCCCATTTTAGCTATGGGCTGCTGTCAGAAGTCACATTTATTTAATTGCATCAAGAACCATCATAGCATAAGTAAGTACTGCTTAGACACTTCATGGTGTACACATTAGGACACTATCATGGGCTTCATTATGGTTTCATCTGCTTTATTAAGGTCTTTCACAGACTGAATATCTGTGTCAGCGTTTTGCACTCTTTTCTCTCATCATACAATAATTCAATATTGTTCTCTCTCTTTCCTCCCACCGCCCGGAAGCTAATATAATAATTATTTTGAGACAGAAAACGTATCTTAGTTCTCATCAAGGGGTGGCATAATTAGAACACTATGGGGTGTTTCACTATTAGTTTGTCATGATATAATTATGATAACTGAAAACTGACAGTTTGTATCAAAAGGAGGCATATAACATTCCCGAAGTTATGGAATAATTAGTTTTCAAAGTGATAAAAATGATGCTAGTTGTTCTTTGCTAATGTTGTAAGTTTTTCTTATTCCACTTGTAATACAAGAAGGAATAATTGTGAAGGAAGTTCCATTTTGTCCAGTGATGCTTAATCCAAGTAAATGTGTCCATTGTTTTATGCATATCTGATTTCTGTCCCTGAGATTGGAAATTCAAACATAAATGACGATTCTAAACCACTTACTCCAGAATAGTCACAAACAAAAACTTGTAATAATTGTGGAGAGGCTTTTTGTGTATGTGCCTGGAAAAAGGAGGAACCACTCTTAAAGTGCTGCACCCCTATTGCAATAGTTCGGAGACCCTCCCATACAATCTATAACATCTCCTGTAGCTTTCCTAGACAACAAGCTTTAACACAGGTTTACTGCGAGGCTTTATTGCAAGTTTGAATTTCCCCAAAAACACCACTGCAAGAAGCGGATTTTTTTTTACCCTGGACATAAATCAGGCTACATTCCAATGTGTAATAAAAAACCCAAATCATGTGTGGAGTGCTCCCCAATAGCTTGCAGGGACTTGGGCGTAAATATAGATGATTTGTGAACACACACCTGCCCTTTAGTAAAACTGCCATCTGGGAATGCTCCTGGGAAACCTAGAACCAGGGCAGCTTCCTAGATACCTAAAAGGGAACAAAGTGTTGCAAGGAAAATACAGGGTTCCTAACCTCATGCTTCCCTCATAAAACAAGCTCTTGCAGAGGCAGATGGAAAGAGAGTGCTTAACTCTTCCCTCTACCTGCTAGTTCTTTCTTGCAAACACCATGCTCCATCCATTTTTAATCATTTTCACCAGTTGTGGGGGGCGGGCTATGGAACTTCAGGTAATTCCAACTGGAGAGAAGCCTACCTCAGTGGCGCAGTTACAAGGTGGGCATGGGCAGGGTTAAGCACTTCTGCTAACCAATTCTTTCCTGAAAGGGCTGATCATTATCCCTGTTTGCTGGGCAGCATCCAAAGTAAATTATTCCTGAGTTGTCCTCCTGAAATTAAGTAGATCTATAGAGTAATTCCTGAGTAGTAGTTCTGGGCAACTTAGTCTGGATGCTGCTCAAAGTTCCACACCTTCCCAAAGCTCCTGGAGTGGATTTAGCAAACTTCAAGTTGGTAGTCTGCCTGATTTTATGTGAGTGAGATGCAACTTAATCCACTGAAAGCCCTTTGGTGGCGCACCTAAATTTGCAAAGGATTAGGCTGTAAAGGAGCTAACAGGTTCTGGGAGTCAGAAGATTGGCAAGAAGTGTGTTGATCCTTTTTGAATGTGCTGGAATATGCACTCTTCTTCAAGGTTACTTTGCTGGGCATCTTGCTCACAGCCAGGTTAGCATGCAGCTGTTGCTCCTGGCTTCTGCTTACCAGGTGGGTTTGCATATTTGCTACATCCCTTCCTCCTCCTCCTAATACAGTAATCTGGTTTGTGAAGCTGAGTGAGAGAAATGGATCACAATAAGCACATGCCCCACTGACATTTGATTTGAGCTCCCCCTGCTGGAGTTTCTCTTACTGGATCTTTAGCAGAACCCACCTTTGATCACTTCAGCTCTCTCTTGCAACTCACATGTCAGTTGTCGTCTCCAATTCCGAATCATCTGATTCTCATGAACCATGGGCTACTGTAAGCTTACTTCAAGTGGGTATGTTCATACTCCAGCAAGAGCTGTGCTACTTATTGGCCCTTGAGAATGGAGCATTTGCTCTTTTGTGGGCTGTAGAGGCATATTTGACACCCACTCCATTTTTTTCCAGTCTACAAAGTATGACATTTTATTTTAGCCCCAAACCCAATCTGTGTGACTGCAGTATGCATTTTAAGTTTGCATCTGCACATAATCTTTCAGCTTCAGAAATAGAATTATAGATTGTACTACAGGTTTCGGTAGGAATACACTGGAATAAGTAGTTTGACAATAGCAATTTTTGTTTTTGTTAACCAAGTAATTTCAAAATATAAAAAGATCTTTATATATATGCATAAAAATCTCTCCTCCCTTGGCAAAAAAGTTTTTTCTTTTCTCCTTAGTGGACATCTCTGTTAACGTTGTTCTTCAGACATCTGTAAAACAGGGCAAATTATGTAATTGTAACCAATAAATTCATTTTGTCAAGACAAACTAAACCCAGCGGTGTTTATTAAACCTACTTAGGAACTTCCAGTTATTATAAATATAACTACTTTTCTAATGTAACCCAGTGAGCTATTAGAATCCCATTTATAAGGGATTCTAATCACTAATCTGCTCTAATCACTTTGGAAATTTTCTGCTGACATTTGGTCTTAAGAAAAAATTGATAATGTAATTAAAAGCCATGGCCACTAATCAGCAATGGCTGAGTTCCAGATCCATCATGATTAATCTAAAAATTTTATTAACTTTTTTTGTCCCACCCCCTCCAGTGCAATACTGCGCAGGGTGGCTCACAAAAGACAATACAACTATATAAATAAATAAATAAAATTCAGTTAAAAGCAAGACCCAATTAAAATGAGATTTGCAAATACAAATCTATTAGAAACAAAGTATAAAAACCAAAACACCTCTCTTAAAAATGGGCTTATCATGATGTTTCAGCATCTCCCTGTATTGAATATCCAAACTGCCTTTTACCCTACACCAGCCTGGGAGTTCAGCAAGGGCAGTTTTTCGTGGGAAAATGCCTTGATAAAGCCTGATCCAGGTTATCACTTGTATGCATATATAAGCTACACACATTAGATCAGGACCAATGACTATAACTTAGTAGCCAGTTATGTGTACTTAAGGCAGTTTCCCCTTATTCTTTTGAAATTAGTTCTTCCTTCTAAACATGTTAAGCTACCTGTATTAATGTTTTGGCTGTGCTTTTAAAAATATTTGATTTGAGACCTCCATATATATATATATATATATATTCTTCAGAAGTTATTTAGAAGAATTGATTCTGGTTTTGGTGAGCCAGGTCGAAGACCTCAATAACATAAGAATTTACAACTTGACAAAGGAGACTTTGTTTTCCCAATCTTAAAGCCTGGCTTTACTGCAATGATTCCTTGCTACCTTACAGCCCTCACCACATTTTAGCTATGAGACCTGCAGGGGCTTGAGTGAGACTTGCAGTGAGGAGGTGGTAAAGGGGACTCACTTGTATGGCAAGCTAAAAAGGGAAGGAGATAATGAGGGGAAATGGGACTGCCACCAGTGCCAGGGGAGGAGCTCGCAATGCCCACTTGCTTGGAGGATTTGGGAAGTGAAAGCTATCCTGTCCAGGTATGCTGTGCAAGGAGGGGAGGGAAGATGAGAAGAAGTTAACAGGACAGCTCAGCATGTTGAAGGCATTGACCCAAAGGACAGAGACAACTCCTCCTTCCTCCAGAGTTCCTGCTTGGGGGTGGGGGAGAGAGAGAGCTGCCAGATAATAATCTCCAGCCACTGTGTGCCTTCTGGATCTCAGCACTCATGAAGCCCTTAAGTGCTTGGATAATTGGGACTGTTTTAACTTTCAGCATAGCTTGCTTTCAGAAAATTCAAAAGATTTACCCCCTGCTCACCAGACAAAGAGGTACCTCTTAAGGGCTGGCTATTTAGCAGGAGGAGAGCAACCTTTGCCTAGTCATCCCAGCATATGCCACTCCCAGTGGCTGTTGCTGGTGTATCCCTTGTGTTTCTTTTTAGTTTGCAAGCCCCTTGGGGATGGGGAATCATCACTTTCCTGTGGTTCTTTTTTGTATCCACCTTGGGGACTTTTTTTTTCTTTTCGAAAAGCAGTATTTAAATATTCTTGGTAATAATAGTATAATAGTTTTAACTGTAAAAATGGTTATTGATTCTTACCTCCACGGAAAAATACACAGGTTTTTTTACAGTCATCTTCACTATCAAAGCGATTTTCATTTCCATTGCAGCCACCGTACCAAAACTGAGCACAAGAATTGGCTTGCTTATCATAATACCATTTTATTATATACACACGGCATGGACCTTGATCTAGTCTTAATTTACATTGTGGAGGATTCAGCATATTTTCTAAAAACAAACAAATATCATTCTCATTGTCTTTTACAACAATAATTGTGGCAATAGACCTCCAATTAAACACGTTTGAAGTTAAATATATAGAATTGGTGCCAGAGGCTTAAGAATTAAAAATAGAATACCGGGTCTAAGGCTGGATTCAAATGTAACATAAAGCCATAGTTTATTTGACTATGCCATGGTTTGTTTCAATGCCTGAATCTGAGCCTGCCCAAAACCATGGTTTGGGGGGGTGACAAACCGGAATCTGAAACCACAATTTGAAGCTATTTTGCAAATCACAGTTTATGCTAATTCTGGTCTGATTTTATTATGAATTCACAGACTATCAACAAGCCACAATTAAGGCCATTGCTTTGCCTTAAGAGGCACAATGTAAATGGGAGTGAACATCTGAGGTTCACTCTGATTCCTGAGCTGAAGGGGAAGAAAGGTTACTTTGGATTTGCTTTTATGCATTTTATGATGGTGATGGGTTTTTTTTTTTAATATTGTACCTTTAAATGTTTCTTGTAAGTCTCCTTGAACTCTTTTAAGAAAGGCAGGGTATTCATTTTTTAAAATACATAAAAATAGTCAAAAACCTTTAAGACATGGCTTGCCTGTTGCACACCTAGACTGGAAGCTCAAACCATGATGTGGATTCTAAATGGTGGCTAGCAAAATCCATGATTTTATGGTTGGTTGTCTCCAAGTTTGAGGGCCTTTGGCAAGATGGTAGCAAAGTTCTTCTTGATGTTTGCACTTTTAACTCCCAACACCACATGACTGGGTTGCTTCATAGGATAGGGGAATGATGGGTAGGAAAAGGTGGTGGCCACAAGAACAGCTCTGCTACCACTACTGCTTTGTCACCAAAGCACCTCTGAACCTTTGAGGGGACTCATCTTTGCAACAAGGTGGAAGTGATAGCAAAGCTCCTCTTGGCATCTTCATTGCTGACCACCATTTTTTACACCCACAATGCTCTTGCGCCAAAGCAGAGTCCCATGCATGTAGCACTGAAGGCACTGTAAAAAACCTTGGTGGCCACCATTGTAGCCACTGAGAATAGCATGACAGTCCAGTCCTCCCTAGGGAGGTGAGATCTGGAGTCTGGTGCCTCTGCCTGATTTCTGGGATATTCCCTTCCTCATATGCTCTGAGATACTCTCCTCCACCTCATTCTATCCTGTTCCGGAGTATTCCCAACTCTCTGGAGAGGCTTTCCAGAGGGTCTAGGGCACTGCTGTCAAGAGGAGAAGTGGGGTAATTTCCCTGCAGGAACTTGCTTTTACATATGATCCAACCCAAAGAGTTTGCTTACCTCATACAACAACCAGGGATAAAAAATCACTTCACTCTGACTACACAAAGTAAAAAAAGTGATTCCTGCCTCTTCTGTTCTCCCTGTTTCTAGACTATTTTAAAAATTTATTTTCAGTGCACTTCGGCACATAATAATATAGATGCTAGATCAGTCCCAATGTGGAAGCTGCCAGAGTACATGTCATCTTTCTCTTATGATTGTTACATCTCAGAAATGCCTGTATGAATTGGCTATGAGTTACCACAATACAATGAACACCTAACTTGTCTTTTAATTTCAATGGGACTTCTGAGTAAATTTAGTCAGGATGTCAGCCATTGTTTCCACATATGCCAGAGTATCATGACTAGGATTCTAAAATGATGAGTTTGATCAATTTGCTTTCCTATAGACTGCAGCGTTACTAAATTATGCAAATATAAAATTGACTGTACACATAATTAGACTTTGTTTACTTATTTTAAGTTTATATGTATACACAAAGGAAAAATGTAGAACGTTGATGTGTGTAACAACCTGGTCTTGGTGTAGGTGCTATGGAAGAAGCTGATGAATTAGAAGATGAGAATGCTTTTCCTGCTGATAGAGATGGCAGCGGTGGTGGTGGTGGTGGTGAAGATGATGATGGCAATACTGATGGAACTACTGCAGGATATAATTTTAAAAAGAGAACATTTAAGAAACGGTTTTTCTCTGGTCTGTAAGATGTGGCCCATTAGAATCAACAAAATGATGAAAAATTGTTACCTTTGGTATTTACTGGAGACAAAGATGGGAGATCATCTCCATCAGGTTCCATGTGATATTCATTACGAAATATCCTGGGTGATTCTTTAGCCTGAAACAAATTCAGTTTTGTCAGTTTTAAATTCTTATGAACTAACCATGTTTCCTTCGATCAGTAAAGGGCATCTCTCCTCATTCTTACACAGATGTTTAACAATCCCCCTCAATTTTATCTCCATACTCAAAGACCCAAATTTCATGTGTAAGAATAGTATTTAGAGCCCATAATTTTGGAATAACATTTCCGTGAGCTATAGAACCATGAATATTGTTAAACGTGTTGGAATTAACTTTGATCCTTTGTTGGCATAACTTTATATCTAACAGTGATGTACAATAAGAATATATATTCAGATTCAAAATATTGGGCTGCAACGCCCAGTCTCTAGACAACATTTTTAAGGGCAACCCATTACTGCAAGTAGAAAGGGGAATTCAGAAAATACCCAGTTTTTTCTAATGTGTACCGGGATTAATGGTTCAGAAAGCTGGCCAAGATTTATGGAAACCTCTTTCACAGATGTTTCATATCCTTTTGATGAAACTGATGGTCCATTATTACTGTTTGTATGCAATACGTAATGTGAAGAAGATACTGAGTGAATGGACGGTCCATTTATGCTTCCTCCATTTCCAATGCGGTTATATATTAAGGCGCCATGTTCATCTTCGCAAAACTGGTTTACAAGTTTAGACTCCAAAGCTTTAAAAAAGAAGGAAAAAACCCACAAAATGTAATATGCTGAAAACATGCAAATGTTGGGCAACAAATAAGATTATGTGTAAGTATTTTACCAAGTTTTCAACAAACATAAAATAACTTTGCTACAGCCACCTAATGGCTCAGCAGGGAAATGCTTGACTATCAAGCAAGCAGTTGCCGGTTTGAATCCCTGTTGGTACACCTATATTGGGCAGCAGTGATATAGGAAGATGCTGAAAGGCATCATCTCATACTGCGTGGGACAAGGCAATGGTAAACCCCTCCTGTATTCTACCAAAGACAACAACAGGGCTCTGTGGGCACCAGGAGTCGAAATCAACTTGATGGCACACTTTACTTACCATCTTGCCAAGGGCCCTCTGACACTTGGGGACCATGAAATCATGGCAACCATTGCCCAAATCTTGGCAACCATGAAATTTTGCTAACTATCGTTGAGATCCACATCATGGTTTGAGCTTCCAGTCTAGATGTGCTACGTATAAGCAGTCTTAAAAGTGCTTGACTATTTTTATTATTTATTTATTTGGTGTCTATGTAGCCTTTGGAATCTTATTTTCTTCACCTCTGGCACACCGCAGCACAACTATTTATGACGTATCTGGTTTGTAAAGCAAGTGCAATATCCTTGCATGTCAGATTTTATGGTGTTGTGCTGGTGCAGTAGTTGTACATTCTGTTCTAAGCATTTATTTGCTAGTGCAGCAAGTCTTAGGATTGCCCCATAATTCTAATTCTTATTTGTATCCTCTCTAATAAAAGGCTTGGTGTCCGTCCGTGGACGGACACCAAGCGTGTGTCCGTGCCTCCCTGGCCTCTTCTGGGCATGCGCGAAGCGCATGGCCAGAAGGAGCCAGGGAGGCAGGACCGCCAGCACCCGGCGGCCATCTTGGGCGGCCAGAAGCGGCCGCCCCGAAGAAGCCGGGTAAGCGGCGGCGGGGGACACTGGCCGAGGCGGCGGCAAAGCCGCCGCCTCGGCCAGAGGAGGCGGCGCGGCCGAGGAGGCGGCAGAGCCATGGCCGAGGCCTGGCCGTGCCACCACTTACCCGGCTTCTTCGGGGCGGCCGCTTCTGGCTGCCCAGGATGGCCGCCGGACGAGGCGGCAGACAAAACAATGCGGCGGTGGGCCCGGGCAGCGGTGGCCCAGGCCGGAGCCGCGGTGGGTGGCGGGCCCAGCCGGAGCCGCGGGCGGCGGTGAGTGGCGGGCCCGGCCGGAGCCCTGGGCGCCGGGGGGTGGCGGGAGAGGGAATGGCGGCGAAAGTCTGGAGCGCAGAGCTCCACTAGCGCCCGTTAACCAACGGGCTACAAAACCACTAGTTACTAATACTACAGAACAGAGTGTTACATTGTGAAGTGTTACATTGTTACAAAGTGTCTCTTCATTCTATGCCCAGGTTGACAGAGGTTTAATTAGTATTCTCCCCTTTTGCACCCTGGCTTCTAATTCCTGGAAGTTATTCAGACATGCCTTCATGCCACAGGGTATTTGAAGAGCAAATCTGCTTCGCAGCAGATTCACAGATGTTTAATTTGGGGGATGAAATGGACAGTTCACATAGGGTTGGCTCCTCTCCGCAATCCCTGCAGACCTTTTTCCTGTGTGCATTCCCACATCTTGCTTCGGGGTTTTTTGCCAACCAATCACATTCCAGAGGAGGAGGTGAGAGACCTTTTTTGTTTTTGTTAGTTTGACAGTTGGTTACAGAAGACTGGCGAGACAAGCTGCCAAGCAGCCGAATCAAAAAACAGAATGTTTAACCTGATCCTGCCAAATCTGACCCAAATCTTTGCTGGTTTTTATAATGAACTTGCCTTTGTGACTGCCTTCACCACCTCATGTCCCCACCCCCACCCCAGACCATTTAAGAGGCCATAGGAGTTTAAGGAAGAATCATTGCTTTCTCTCTACGATGAAGGGAAATGCAGGCTCATGCACAAAGGGCTCAGGTTACATCAGCTTCCATGAATCCTCCAACAATATCTGCATATGTAAAGTCTATGTTCCTATGGTGACCAGTGTAAATTTGCAAAAAAGCCAAATTACTGGCAATGATCCCAACACACATCAAGGAAGAAGTGGCGGGGCATACCAGAAAGCTTGGATTTCACCCCAAAAGCTGCCGCAAATGGAAGATTTTTTAACCCCAGTCATAATCTGAGCCAAGCTAGAATGTGCAGCAGTAATTTGAGGGAAAGCAGAATCACATATGTATTGCTCCCTGATAGCTCACAGGGACTTCAGGGTAAATCCAGCTGATATGTGGGCTCACATCCTCCATTCCAGAGGTGATGCAAGCTAAAAGCCATGTGTGTAAAGCTCCCTGCTTGCCTATATACTGGGCCAGTCACAAACCAAGAACAGTAAAAAGCTGGCCCAGTATATAGGCAAGCAGGGAGCTTTACACACATGGCTTTTAGCTTTGGTTAAAGTTTTTAACCAAATAACAGATACACTGCTTTCCAATGGTAAGTTGTTCACTAGAGGCGGGCCACACAAAGGCATGAGAATGAAGTAAGAGGAGGTTCCTTAGGAACAGATGATCACTGGATTCCAGCTGGAAAACCCTGGATACTGTATGAAGTCCCTTGGCAGCCAGTTACCTAACCCTGTATTAGGGATTGCTAATTTAGAATGGAAGTGCTGTACCAGGATGTACAACTGTGGATTAGAGATTAATTAAATCCCAGGAGTTTTCTGGGCATTGAGGGAATGAGTAGCTGCAGTCTGGCAATGAGCACAAACAGCTGCTAGCTGCTTTGAATCTTTCGTTTTTGAAGGAGCAAAAACTGTTTGCTCCCACAAGACCTTGAGATATGGTTCCAGGAAGTGGTAGTGACAGGGTCCCAGCAATTTATTTATTGACCATGAGTGATAAGGAGGCATGCCTATAGACAGACATTCTAAGTGTAGTGGAAGGCATTTGAACATACATTATTTGTCCTTCAAAGTAAAAGCTTCACAATGCAGTGAATGTGTATTTAAACCAATTCCACTAAACTGTAGAATGTATGTTTGTATTAGACTTGTTGTATGAGGCCTATCCATCTGACAAGCATTTGTTCACTTTCTCTAGGCCTTGCCTGGCCCTGCACTTGGATCAGACTGATAAAATGGATACAACTCAAGTTATACAAAACAATTTTTTAAAGTAGCTGACTGACATCCTGACTAACAAAGCTTGTATGTTTCAAATATCTGCAGGCACATAGCAGGAGTCCCCACACAACCTCCCCCGTCCTCTAGCACACATGCTGTTGTGCAAGAGCCTTAATGTATTTGAGCTCTCTCTGGAAGCACTCAGTAAGACCACAGATGTGCTGCTGAGGGTCAGTGGGTGTTTGCGATCTTACAGAGCACTTCTGGAGCACAGGCAGCACTCAGAAGTATTAGGGCTCTTGATCAGTAGTGCATGTGCTAGAGGACTAGGGGAGTTGTGCGAGGGCTCACACTGCATATGCACAGAGAATCGAAGCGCACACACTTTGCACGTTAGTAAGTCAGCCAGTGTCTTCAGTGTAAATTTCTGTTCTGCATGCCAGGTTCCTGTTATCCTCAGCTAGTGTATGCAATAGATGGTATTCACTTTACATACAGTGCATCTGCTCCTGTCTATACTGTTGTGATAGTGTTTAGGTGACTTCTACTGGTAGCAGTTTTGCTCAACCCTGTGTCTCCCTTCTAGTCAGAAATGCTTGATGGTAGATATGTAAAATATGCACTTCAGTTATGTATGACCACTGAGGTGCTTTGAAATTATGGACACACTACCTCCATTGTGCCTGTTTCTAGACCTTAGCCACTGTGAGGGGTATTCTTTGAATGGAGGCACCAAAGCACACTGGATGTCTTAACTTAAAGAATAGATAAATATTTTCAGGGTCAGAGTTATACACTCACCTGGAAGAGTATTAAAATCATCGATGAGGTACATATGTTCTCTGTCTGGGTCTGATGCAATTAGATTCAGCTCACGTAAGAATTCAACTTGTGTTGGGTCTGAAGTGTTCACAATTCCTATTGCGTACATTTCAATGTTGGCTGCATGAGCCTCTCGAACAGCAATGTCCAGCTTAACTGCTTCTCTCTTATCTGCTTGGCCATCTGTTAAGACTATTGCAACTTTCCTCACACCAGTTCGAGCCCCCAAAAAACCTTCTTGTGTTGCTTTGCGGATGGCAGTTCCTGTGTAAGTGCCTTCTCCCATATATAACATTTTCCTGATTGCTTGTTTCACATCCTGTTGGGTTGTATACCTATTAAGTCCAAATTCAAGCCGAACCTCCAGACTGTAGAGGACAAGACCAATTCTAGTAGCATTTCTTCCTACAGTTACTCTGTCTACTAAAGCAGTGACAAAGTCTTTGATTATTTCAAAGTTTTCTGGGCCAACACTTTCAGAGCTGTCAATCACAAATACAAGCTCCATAGGTATCTCCTTGCATTTAATACCACAGCCTGCAAAGGAAAAATAACAAACCAAATTCAAAATATTTAAGATAAAGCAACCTATTTGGTCAACCTTCACAATATTTAATGTATATGAGCACCACATTGTAAGTAAATCACATAAAATAGCTATTATGAATGCCTTGCACTCTTTATGGACAGGACAGAAGTATGGTAGGGGAGGAAACAGAATTGGGCAAGATAATTTTTGGTTGCAATGGAGGACTTCATATTGACTGAAATGTACAAATCATCAGATGCTAATCCTAGACTTACAGTGGGAAGTGGAGCTTTGGGCATTGCTGGGGGAAGTGCAAGTTTGTTTGTTTGTTTGTTTGTTTGTTAATTAAAATTTCCATATATACCACCTCCTCCAAAGACTCCAGGTGGTGAACAACAATACCAATACCAATTAAAATAATAATAATAATAATAAAAGGGCAAATGCCTGGCGAAACAGGTGGGTCTTAAGAAGGGCCTTAAAAGCAGCCAGGTAGGGGGCTGAACGAATCGGGGGGGGGAGTGTTCCAAAGAAGGGCAGCCACAGATAAGGCCCTCCTATGGGCCCTGGCACCACTCACTACACACTACACCAGTAGAGACACTAAGGAGGGCCAGCTGAGAAGACCTCACAGGTTGGAATACAACTGCCCAAGAAAGGTGACCCCGGAGATATACAGGTGCTAAGCCCATAAGGGTTTTATAGGTGAGAACCAGCACTCGGACCCGGAAATGAACAGGCAACCAGTGCAGTGACTGTAAAAGAGGTGTGACACTATCAAATCTACAGCCACCCATGAGGAGGTGGGCCATTCCATTCTGGACTAGTTGAAGCTTCCAAATCATTTTCAAAGGCAACCCTAGGTAGAGCACATTACAGTAATCAAAACAAGAAGTAACAAAGGCATGAGTTAACCCCTGCTAACTTGGCAAAGAGGCATCTTTTAACGTGGTGGTTCTCTTTATTTAGCAGGGGGAGAGTAACTGGGCCTATCCACCCCCAGCACAGTACCTCCAGGGACTGTTGCTGGTGTCTATCTGATGTTTCTTTTTAGATTGTGAGCCCTTTGGGGACAGGGGTCCATCTTATTTGTTTGTTTGTTATTTCTCTATGTAAACCACCCTGAACCATTTTTGGGTGGGCAGTATAGAAATTGAATTATTATTAATAATAATAACAATAATAATTAATGAGTTACTGTTGCCAGGGCCTGCTGGTCGAGAAAAAGCCGTAACTGGCGAACCAACCAAAGCTGGGTAAAGGCACCCCTGGCCACAGCCTCCACCTGCTGTTCAAGCAGGAGCCGCAAGTCCAGAAGGACCCCCAGATCATGAACCATCTCTTGCCTCTGGAGGAGGCAAGTTCCTACTCAATCAACAAAAACGCCTTATCTGCTCCACAGACTATCTCAAATGATTTTGGGATCTAGAATTAGCTGTCTGCTAGTATCTGCATCTGGACTGAGAACAGTCATAATTGGACAGGCTCAACAATCTCTCCAATTGAAGCTGGGTGGCTTTGCACGCAGAGGCACCGTTAGGCCCAGACCTCTGGTTGCAAGTCCAAAGCCCTGGCCTCCCCGCACTCCTGGAGGACCCCAGCAGTATGCCTACCAGCGGTCAGTGCTGGGAAACTTCTTCCCGGACAGCCACTGGTGCAGGCTCTGCAATGCCTCTCCTCCATGTCCCGCACACAAGCTGCCTGGTGCTGATAATTGAGAGAGACTGCTGCTGCTCCCCCACTTGCTAGCTGTTCAGTAGGTGGTCAGGGCTAGCACAGAGGCCTCTGCCTGCCTCTTGGCTTTTCAGCAGCATAGGATGGAAGGCTGCCCAGCAGCAGAGGGCTGAGCTTGGGAGGCAGCAGGGCAGTGCTGCCAGCCCCTAGACTTGTGCAAGCCCTCTGCTCTGCCTCCTCTCCCATTGCCTGCTCGTCTGCTGTGCCTGCCTCATTGTGGGAGCCATCCACAAGGTGGGTGGGATTACATGGGGCTTGCATGGGTTATTTCCCTCCCCTTTATGTATTTTTGAGATGCCCTGGCTTAGGGATTTGATATTCAGCACAGATGAAGGGCAGAATGTGAAGGCTCTGAATATTTAATTTGAAGCAGATTGCTCAATCTATTTATTTTTAATAACGGGGGGGGGGGGATTAAGCTTTTAAAAAGTCCTATAAATGACTTGGGGTTTGGCAGATAATTAGATGATTACAAGAACTTCTGGAACTAACCCCCCCCACCATCATTCCACCCCCATGTGGAAGAATATGCTCTTTACCTTCATAAAAAAGGGGGAAGGTACTCCACTTTCCTGCCCAGCCCTTTAGATCTCCTGGAATGGCTTGGCCTAGGACTTTGAAATTGGGTACAGATGTAGGGCAGGATGGAAGGGCTCTGCATATTTAATCTGAAGCAGATTGGTCTATCTATTGATTTTTAATAATTTTTGAATGTGTTGTAAACTTTTAAACAGTGGGAATTGTGTGCTCAAATATGCTGTGTGAAACCATGGTGTGTGTGTGTGTGTGTGTGTGTGTTTGTTTAGAGGATGCTGATTTTGCAAGGGAGATCCCTGTAAGCCCACTAGGTCCAGGCTCCAAAATTACCTAGCTGCCCCTCTGTTTGCATGATCACTCTTATGCACAAAGTAAGTAGGAGGGAACTGGAAGTTCCTGTGATGTGTGCACTCCTGGTGGGCATGTTGTCCAAACCTGCCAACACACCCAGTTACCCACTTCTGCCCAAGATTCTCCCAAGAATGTTTGCCCAACTTCAAAAGTTTTGAGGTCAGGCGGAGAGTCTTGGTAGAATCTTGGGCAGAAGTTGGTAAGTGGGCATGTTGACAGGTTTGGACAACATGCTTGCCAGGTGCACACACATTGTGAGAACCTCCACTTCCACTTATTTATGGGTGACTGTATGAAGTCACCCTCTCTATCTTAAGTTTCAGAGTGCCTGCTATTTAAAATTAACATTGTCATCCCACCTTTGGGGTACTGAGCAATCGGCAATTTAAATGTGTATTTCTTTAAGTAAATTTGGCATCTGAAAATGATCAGTGACCTTTTAATTTTCTTTTGGAGTTGCAGTTTCTGCATTTGGGAGAGAAGACATTTTCATCTTTGGGAGATGAGTAAAGGGTCAGAATATATTAACAGTCTGAAAGATAGGTTTGCTAAAAAAACAACTTACCGCATATTTCTTTAATTAACTTAATGATATCTTCTCTCTAAGTTAGAAAATAAAATTAATTGTACATACACATAATCTAACAACTGCTTTTTCTCCCGCCTTTTAAAGCATGGTCTCTGCCAAGAGCATCTGAAATTCCACACATATGTTATCCTTAGAGGAGTTCCTAATTTCTTTCATGTAACTCAGTTCATGAGTTACACTGAAATATTATTCCATTCAATCAGTGTTTTTTTAGTGCATCCTGGCTTGAAAACGTTAATAGTGCATACAAAGCACTCATAGGATGTGTACACACTGACTTGGATCCAAACTTACTGCAGAGCTTGTGGAAGTTCCTTCCATTCAGGATGGAGAGCTGCATTTATGAAAGGGGACCATCTGTGAGTGCAACTCTCCTTCCCTGAACAAAAGAAAGAGTTTATGTGAATGCAGTGGTAAGTTTAGATCCTAGGCAATGGAATATAATTCCAACCAGGTGTAGCAACACATTTCTAAACATGTTTCCCCTTTTAGTGCAAGCACCTCACATTTCTAAGATTAACTCCACTGCAATAATTTCTGCAAGACTGCATGTGAGAACAAACATTAACATTTTGTGCTTTAAGTTGCTCAAGAGTAGAGGATGTCTTTGTCATCCCATTTATAGAGATGTATTAAGGCAAAGGAGTAGGCTAAAGCCCAGCTGTGGAGCCTTGTAGGTGAAACAATGTAGGTGAAACAGCAAACAGTCAGCTGTGGGTGCTGAGGACAAAGCAATATTAGCAACTAAGCCCCTATATCTCTTCTCCATGCTTTGTGATTAGCCAATTCCTCAGACCTGCAAAATTCCATTTGTGAGCCCCTTCATATGACAAGATATTATCTGTGCTTACCTTCTATTTGCCACAAAATGACAAAAAAACTTACTCAAAATCATGATGTGGTAAATATCAGTACTCCCTCTTTATGCATTTCTTACTCTTATACATTGATTTTTCCTTTCACAACAAGCAGCACATGGAGAGATTGATACAAAATATTGCACTATTTCCCCAAAATATTATTTGCTTACTGTTAGACCTTGTTCTCCCTTTGGTCCAGTTTTGCCCTGAAATGACAATCATCACTTTAGTTATTCCCAATTCATCAATAACCTTTGATGCGGTTCAATGGTTCATTTGAATATTCATTTCAGCTACAGTACAAACTATTGTAAAATAACTGCACTTATAGATATTAGGATACAGTTCATCTACAAATATTTCTTGCTTTTCTCAGAAAGGCAAGCTTAGGGGTTAACTACATACTACATTGCTAAAATGTGAAATAAGGCATGCACTTTTTTTGTTGATTTTTAAAAGGGGGCTGGAATTTTGAAGAGTAGAAGTATTCATCGGGGGTGCTCAATGCTTTCCTTGTCTAGCCTGCTATTTGTTTGCTATTTCTCTGCTCTAAATTGCTTCTCCACAAGCTTTCCTCTTGTAGTGTCCAGAATACACATAGAGCATTTAACACATAATGGTGGCAAGTAAGTACAGAAGAATCCCTGGCTCCCACTGAGCATGAAATCCCGGGCCATCTGAACCCACCAATGTCAGGTGAAGAGTGTTGGTAATTCCCTTCAGCCTGACTTTGTCAAGCCGAATTCAAATGTCTGGCTCCAAATGTTGGGCTGATGTGGGTTACCAACATTCCCCACCTGACACTGGCAGGTTCAGTTGTTATGGAAGTGGTGGCAGAAGCGGGACCGCATGCTTGGTGGGAACTGGTGCATCTTTCATACTTACTTACCATGATTATGTGTAAGCTGCCTGTTCTATTTAGAGATTAGTGTTTTTTCACCGTAAGGCCCAGGGGCCAGTGGTGACCCTCACCAACCCTAAGTGTGGCTCCCTGGCTGATTGTTTATTGGGCCTATGCAAAACTTAAGCCAAAGCTGAAAACTCTGCACAGACCCCTTGGTACCATGCGGAGGCTACCATTCCCACTGTGCAATGCTGTGCTTTGCCCAGTGCCAGTGGGATTCATTTAAGGGAAAGGAAGCCCTTTTGAGTCCTTGTAATGTCTTGGAAGGCGTGCACAGAATGCCGGGAAGTGTAATTCTTCCCATTGTTTTCCTCATAGAGCACTCTTAAAGGGCCCTCTAAGCACAAAGAAAAGTGCAGTACAGAGAGAAAAATGCAGTGAGAAGGTCAACACAGTGGGAAACTCCTCTCATGTTTAAGGGTGTTCTTTGGTTTTGTTTTTGCACCAAAGTGACCCCTGCTTGAATAATAGTGAAGATCACTGATCTAGATGCTCTTAAAGAAAAGAAAAACTGTAATGGTTTTCTTACACATTACTATGCAATGCATAACTAGCCCTTTAGGGAACCTGTAGCTTTGGACAACTTTGTTAGGAGGATGGCTGCTGGCTTCTTAAATGAATACTAGAAGCATTCAGATGCTTGTGGATTAAATCTTGTGAATTACAAGCTTAGGCTCATTGTCTTCCTACACATCAGATAGGCAGTAAATCCAGTTTTTTTGGTAAGTGTGCATTATAATATTCTTTTAAAACATCCCTAATATAACCAGGTAATTTCTGAAGAAAATGCATCCAATTGTTCTTTGGCAGTCAGCTTCATCAGCTGAATATGATATGCCAGTAGTTTGTATTTTGGGAGTATTCTGTACTTTAGCAGCAGCACACACACTAAAGCAGGGCTTTCAATCATTGTATCAAAGTATGATGGATGGTAGTTAATCTTGCTCTCTGGGAGCCGCGTCTGCCTGATCCAACTTTGCTGGAAATAGAGATAGCTGGGGTGGCAGCAAGAGGTGGTTGTGCATCAGCCCCGCCCTTCAAAAGAGGCATGGGCTGGGCAAATAAGAGGAGGATTCAGAGTGGAGGAGAGCTCAGGAGGCAGTTGCAACCTAAGAGCCTTCCTTCTTGCTGCAGGAGCAACTGTGCAGGGAGCTGTCCATTCCTCCACTCCGTGGAGGCAGTGGTACCCACCAAAGCAATACCCGGAAAGGTGGTACTCGGGGTGTGGGTGGGTGTGTGGAAAAGCTCAGGACTAAAACACAGAAGGTTTTGGAAATCAATCACTGTCAGTTATTATATTTTCTAACAAATCCTGTAAGGGAGAATCCCAAATTTTTCCCCCACCCCTAAAGGTTCTTAGTCTACACACAGCAGAAAGGCCCACAAATGCATGCTAAATAGATGTGCTTCCAACTGGAAGTGCTTCTTTGTTCAGCCAAAATAGTCTCTCTCTTTAAAAAAATTTTTTTTATTATTTTTCCAAGATAACAGAAACAGGAAAGAAACACAGAAAAAGAAGAAAGACAAAAGTAACTTTACAGTTAACAAAAACCTTCCATGTGTAAGCCTATACATGGTGAGAAAACTGATCGCTGTGCTCCAAATTGAGACGTGTTTGCACCAGAGTAAAACCCTTTTCAGCCCCGCCTTTCCTGAGTTAAAACGCACTGGGAGAGGTTTATAAAATGCAAAGAAGAAGAAGAAAAACAGTTTTATTCAAATGTGACTGACTGCTTCTGGCTGAAACTTTCTCAGCTTTTAGTTACAGGTAAAAATACTCAGTAAATCACAAGAATACTTTAAAAACACCCCAGATGATGTTAGGGTACCATACTTTAAAAATCATGGTTACTCAGTTGCAAAGAACATGTGTGTATCACAAAGCAAAAGCACACTTAGAACAGTATCAGGGATATACCAAATGCACAGAAAAGAAACAAAGTCTAACATGAAATCTGACTAAACAGACTTTCCCCTAGACTGACTCCCCAAAGCAAAAAGCCTTGGCTTCCTTTTCTTGAACTCACCAAACCATAGTAGAGGATTCAAGCTTCCTGCCCTCCTGGCTTCCCTGGGACCTGCTGAAGAGATATTCTCCTGCAGCCAGCCTTTATAGCTGCATGTCCTCCTCTGCTTCCCGGCCAGCTTCTTCTCTCACAAAAAAACTCTTCTCTTCCTCCCAACAGTTCTCTAGGTCCCACCCACCTGGTGTGCTGATTGGGTGAGCTCTGGAGTTCACCAGCCTGTCAGTCAGGACAGGATTCACTTCCCATTAACTCTTTAGGTTACCTAGGTTTTGATTACCTCATGGCTGTTTTGGGTGAATGCAGAGACACTTCCAGATAAAAGCATGTTGCTTTTGTATGCCTTTGAATGCTTGTTTAATCTGACCATAATACTTTAAAGTCCAACTTTCACCCTCTAGTTTTTGTTGGACTATGACTCTCATCACCCCAGGCACAGTGGTCAGTGGTCAAGGATGGTGGGAGTTGTAGTGGTCAGGGATGGTGGGAGTCCGCCTTAAGGTATTCCCTTGTAACATATAGCTAGTTTATTGACTAGCATGTGGAAGAAGACCATCAGAATACCATCCATGAAGGTTTCCCATTGTCTGGTAACATCTTCTTACAATTTGCTTTGGTTTTCTGAACCAGAATCTATGCATATTTTAATGTTTGAGCATTTATGTAACTATAGATATCTTTATAAATGAGAAGTTTATTTAATATGTTAATGTACAGTTACAATGATATGCTAGGAACAAGTGCTAATAGTAAAAATGAACATATCTGTAGGGATTTAGAAGTATGTTTAAATACAAGGCAGTAATACAGGTGAAGTACTTACAGGTTCTCCCACGGAACCTGGATCACCCATGTTGCCTTTCTCTCCTTTTCTTCCTCTCTCACCTGCAGCTCCACGATCACCCTTGAAATTAAATTGCATAACATCTGTAGAGCAACTTATTGATATCGAGTTACTTCTGTCTGAAATCTCACACATTGCTGGAAAAGACAAAGTTGTGGGACTATTATGATGTAACACTAAACCATGGCACCAATGGGAAATTTTGTGCCAGTAGTGGTGCAAATCTCTTTGTTGACTTGTGCTACCACTGCCACCGATGTTGGGGGTTCAGGAGTCGACCTGGCTGGGTAGGCATGGGCCCCCAGCCAATGCTTGACCTGCCCAACTTTTGACACCACCCCTGAATGTCCTAAATGAAGGCAATCTGATTTCAAATGTGAATAGAGAATTATACAGAAGTGTAAAATATATTTAGGGGGTTCATTTTGAGAACAAACTGGCAAATGGAACATGATACTTCTTATCTAACAAAACTGTTCACTCTATTAATAACTTTAGTTAGTCCACAATATTAACGAGTATTATGACATATTTCCCCATCCTCTTAACACTGTGGTATTTCATTTTTTCTTTATAGATTACAAGGAACACCAGAGAATTCAGATGGGCTGGTGATATAGCCCTTCCTTTGTTTACATTTTGATATCATACCTTTGGTCCAAGAAGCCCTTCCCCAGGAGGCCCGCGAGGTCCTGGCATTCCTTGAATTCCTTGCTCACCCTTATAATAATTAATTTAAAATATTGAGCTTTTAAACCATGCATTAGTCTTAATTGTTTACAAAAAATAATTAAAAGTACAAATTAAACAAGAAAAAAAAGAAAATCTTTTGATAGATGAACTTGTATTGGGACACAACTGTATCTATTTATACAGACTGAGTTCTACATATGATGTTCTTGAAAATAATATTTAGAAACTTTAATAAAGTGTAATGGAACTAGAAGACTTTAGATATATATCAAATATAGTCATGAACAGTGAACACATGCAGGTTGACAAACCGGGATTCCACATGTATTTCACCTCATGGTGGATAAGTTTTATGATTCTATTAGTCATCTAATCTTTTGCTGCTGCTGCTGTTGTTATCTTTTCTCCATTGCTTCTTTATTATGAATGTCAGCTTTCCCCCTAACATCTGAGCACAGTATACAAGATGTTTTGATACCTTTGGTCCTTGGATACCTTCACCTGGAGGTCCCAATGGTCCAGGTGCTCCTTGTCGCCCAACATTGCCCTGAAGGGAGAATGAGCATAGTACCCTTAGAGACAAACACCTGCCCAAATTGTGATAAATACCATCACAATTTCACATTTGAAGTATATGACAGATAAAAAAATATGCTCTTTGAAGTCAATGTATCTCACAAACTGGTTCTAGCCATATATACTAAGTAGTATCCTCATTAGTATCTAAGGATACTACTTAGTAGTATCTGTGGTACTTAACTTTCTAGTAAATTTAGGATAGTAGCCTTAAGCTACAACCCATACACTACTTACTCCTGGCTATTCTAACAGCTCATTGGTGAAAGTGATTTGTGAACTACTGACCTAGGCTTTTGGTGTTTTTTTAAAATCGGGTTCTAAGGGAAAAGTCCAGCCTGATTCCAATCACAAGAGAACAGTTTACCAGCTCAAACATCTGATGGCTCCCCAGAATCAATCAACCTGAAAAATGGTTCAGGAAGAAGGCAGTAAGCTGCAGAAGCCTATTCCTTCTCTGTCCCCACCTTCAGCCTTCCCTTTTATCTTTGAAAAGAGTTCTCAGCCCTCCTTCCCTATACCTATTTGCCTTTTTGAACAAACTCTAGTTTGCAAAATTTCCGGAATTTAACATAGTCAAATTTCACTTTAAACAAATTTGAATACACTAAATTCTGTAATATATAAATCATAAAACTGTATCATTTTATTTCATATCTGTGCCATTAACTGATAAGTACTTGGCTTAGCTAAACTTTTTGTCTTAGTCTTTCCATTAACAAAGTGTGTTATTTTTGAGATTACTTATTTCTAATGTAGACATTAAAAAGATTTTGTATACCCCAAAGGAGGAAAGGTATCACTAAGTCCAGGAAGATGCCAGCATGGCTAACAGGTACTGTCAAGGAAGCCATAAAAGGGAAGAAGACTTCCTTCCGAAATTGAAAGGCCTGTCCAAATGAAGAGAACAGAAAGGAACACAAACTCTGGCAAAAGAAATGCAAGGCAACAATAAGGGAGGCAAAAAGAGAGTCTGAGGAATATTTAGCATCAAGGGGAATAACAAAAACTTCTTTAAATACATCAGAAGCAGGAAACCTGCCAGGGAGGCAGTTGGACCATTAGACAATGAGGGAGTGAAAGGGATTATTAAGGAGGATATGGAGGTTGCAGAGAAGCTCAATGAGTTCTTTGTGTCTGTCTTCACGGCAGAGGATACTGAGCATATACCTGTTCCTGAAGCAGGCTTTTCGGGGATGGAGGCTAAAGAATGGAGTCAGATAGAAGTGATGAGAGATGATGTTCTAAACTGCCTGGAAAAACTGAAAACTAACAAATCGCCAGGGCCGGATGGCAACCATCCAAGAGTTCTCAAAGAACTCAAATGTGAAATTGTCAACCTCCTTGCTAAAATATATAATGTATCCCTGCAATCAGGTTCTGTACTGAAGGATTGGAGAATAGCAAACGTAACACCAATTTTCAAAAAGGGATCCAGGGGCGATCCGGAAAATTACAGGCCGGTTAGCTTAACGTCCATTCCAGGCAAATTGATGGAAAGCATCCTCAAGGATGAAATTGTAAAGCACATAGAAGAACGTCTGTAAAGATAAATCTTGACTCACCAACCTTTTGGAGTTCTTTGAAGGTGTCAACAAGTGTGTGGATCGAGGTGATCCAGTTGGCATATTATTATTATTATTACATTTATATCCCGCTCTTCCGCCAAGGAGCCCAGAGTACTACATACTTGAGTTTCTCTTTCACAACAACCCTGTGAAGTAGGTTAGGCTGAGAGAGAAGTGACTTGCCCAGAGTCACCCAGCTAGTTTTATGGCTGAATGGGGATTTGAACTCGGGTCCAAAAAGCTTTTGACAAAGTTCCTCATCAAAGACTCTTGAGGAAACTGAGCGGTCATGGGATAAGGGGACAAGTAAATGTGTGGATTGCTTACTGGTTGAAAGACAGGAAACAGAGGGTAGGGATAAATGGAGAGTTTTCACAATGGAGGGAAGTAAGAAGTGGGGTCCCCCAGGGATCTGTACTGGGACCGGTACATTTTAATTTATTCATAAATGATCTAGAAGTAGGGGTAGGCAGCGAGGTGGCCAAATTTGCAGATGATACTAAACTCTTTCGTGTAGTGAAATCGAAAACAGATTGTGAGGAGCTCCAAAAGGATCTCTCCAAACTGGGTGAATGGGCGACAAAGTGGCAAATGCGGTTCAATCTTGGCAAGTATAAAGTGATGCACATTGGGATGAAGAACCCCAACTTCAATTATATGCTGATGGGATCTGAGCTGTTGGTGACGGACCAGGAGAGGGATCTTGGTGTCGTGGTGAACAGCTCATTGAAAGTGTCGACTCAATGTGTGGCAGCTGTGAAAAAGGCCAATTCTATTATAATATTAATAATGCCCTTATACAAAACTATGGTGTGGCCACACCTGGAGTACTGCATACAATTCTGGTCACCACATCTAAAAAAGGACATTGTAGAACTGGAAAAGGTGCAGAAGAGGGCAACCAAGATGATCAGGGGCCTAGAGCACCTTTCTTACGAGGCAAGGCTACAACACCTGGGGCTTTTTAGTTTAGAAAAAAGACGACTGCAGGGAGACCTGATAAACCATGCATGGTGTGGAGAAAGTGTATAGAGAGAAATTCTTCTCCCTCTCCCATAACACTAGAACCAGGAGTCATCCTATGAAATTGATTGCTGGGAAATCTAGGACCAACAAATGGAAGTACTTTTTCACACAACGCATTATCCACTTGTGGAATTCTCTGCCACGAGATGTGGTGACAGCCAACAACCTGGATGGCTTTAAGAGGGGTTTGGATAACTTCATGGAGGAGAGGTCTACCATCGGCTACTAGTCGGAGGGCTATAGGTCACCTCCAGCCTCAAAGGCAGGATCCCTCTGAGTACCAGTTGCAGGAGAGTAACAGCAGGAGAGAGGGCATGCTCTCAACTCCTGCCTGTGGCTTCCAGCAGCATCTGGTGGGCCACTGTGCGAAACAGGATGCTGGACTAGATAGGCCTTTGGCCTGATCCAGCAGGGCTGTTCTTATGTTCTTATTACACAGATATAGAGAAGTCATTAATCATTAATTATGAAAAGTGATATTCCAATCTGAGATCTCATCTGAGACGCAAGTTTTGGGCAGTATAGAAATATTTTAAATAAAGAAAATTGTAATTTACCTTTGGTCCTGGAAGGCCTTCTCCTGATGGGCCTGGGAGACCAGCTGGTCCTCTACCACCAGGATCACCCTAAACATTGACATTTAGAAATATGTCATTGTGGTGAAACATAAATGCAGAATGTTGGGGAGAGGGAGTGAGCAAGAGTTGCCATAGCAACCACACATGGAATGTTCAGGGAAGGATTTAAATAAGAGTTGGTGACAGGGAGTTGGTTAGTTAGTTGGAGATGGGAGTCAGAAGAGAGAGTTTGGACAGAACATAGCTGAGATAAAGATTGATTTTGTGTGGTAACTGAACAAGGGAGATTGTTCAGGGGTTTGTGAGAGACTTGGTCGATGAATGTGTGGAGACTGTCAGACTAGCAGTACACTTGTGAAATGCTCTATAAATCTGGCATGTTAAGCCTGGGGAAGAAATCTTGAGTGGGAAAGGTGCCCAGAAGTGAAAACTCCTATTAACAGACAGAAAGGTCTGGGTTATTTCACCAAATCTGCAAACCAAGTTTAAATACCTCTGTCCCAAGTTACAATTATAAAGAAGGAAAAAGCACTCTGGCAGAGTCCAACAGCTGTCTTATTTAGCAACATTGTAGAGAGGTTGATGTGCCTTGCCTTCCAGAGATTTTTATTTCAATCCTTTGTAAACAGTAAACATATTTTTATTTTGCTCTACATTTTAAGCCTTGTTCCTTTTATACACTGAACATATATACCTATCCTGCGGTTGCGAGGCTACGTGACCAAGGAGTTAAGTACTGAGAGCAGGGTAATAAATAATCATATGGTATGGTGGCAGTGAAAGTGTTTCATATATATAAAACGCTAAGGGAATGCGTGGCATGCTGGAGTGTATTGGAGTGGGTGTGGTGAATCAGGCCTTAACTTGAACGTCATGAATCCGCACATCTGTAGGGCTGTGGATCTCCAAGCCTGGTAAGCCTTGTGTTAGCCCCCAGGACTGGGAAGAGCTGCAGCTGTGGCAGAGATGGCGGCGAGGGTTCCTCCCATGGGCTGCCTGCCTCCCAAATGCCCCGAAATGGCCCGACCTGGCATTTGGGAGGAAGGCAGGCTCAAGGAAGGAGCTCTCATCACCATCTCCACTGCCATCCCACTGCACAGTGGCGGTTTTTAAACGGTATTTTTTAAAAAATCTCTCTCTATAAAACACTGTCATTTGACTCTCTAACTATTGGATCAGCAAATCAAGAGATCGAAAATTGTGTGTATACAGAAATTTATGATACTAAGCAATAAAGTACTAGTGTGCAGATGTTCTGCGTGTAAAACTAATAACTTAATAAATTCCCAGAACATAGAGACCAAGTTGATATAATATAAAACAAATCACCTCGCTATACTTGGGAGGGGCATCAGGTTGGGTGCCTGACAGTCACAATGTCCAGTATTATTTACCCTTTTCTTAATTATTAATCTGGAAAAGATTCAGGAGAAGGGGCTGAATAAAAGCACAAAATTCATGCCCTAAGTTTTTAAAGTTACTGCTATCCATCTCAAATAAGATAGGAAAGAAGCTAGCATAACTAACAAACAAACAAACAAGAGTTCTGTTACACTGGAATATGCTCAGTGGAAATTTAAATATGGGGTGGCGGTATTTTTTAGAAGATCAATACTGAATATCATACTTCCTGGTTACCTAAAGATACCAAATTTTGTATGAACAATCTTGCCACTGAAATTAGCAGAATGCACTACTTTTTACACCAAAATATGCTGTGGTAAAGGTTCACATTATTATTTTTTGGTATTTTAAAGAATAACTTCTGAATATAATCATCATAATTTAACTGTTAATGATAACAGATTTTTAATGCTCAATCAGATCAATAATTCCAAAACATAATGTCCAAGAGAAGCAGAACTTTTTCAGATTCAAATTTACTATGATTCAAAATTACCATATATAATAATTATTTAATAAAATGGATAATGTTTGAAGGTGAAATTATAAAAATTCCAAACTGTTATTTTGCTTCCCTTTTGCAAGTACATTAATAAAAATTATATGACTTATACAGGTGGCCCTTGAATAGCAGTTTCACCCATTCATGGGCCACCTCCCTATATACCAATTTAATTATCACAGTTTTGGGTATTCATGGTTTTCTCCCCCACCCCCAACCAAATCGGTATACAATTTAAATAGCCATTCTCCCCACTTCTCAGCTGGCATGAAGGGAGATTTTTAAAAGCGACACAAGAGGCACAGGCTGCTCTGTCCACGCTTGACTTGTGCGCCACTTCTTTAAATCTCCCTGCGCATCACCTGAGATGTGGGGAGAGTGGCTAGTTAAACTCTACACTTCCCTGAGCTTCTCAGCTGATGCGTGGAGAGATATAAATAGAGATTAAATAGCCACTCTTCCCACGCAGGCTGCTCCATCCACTCTCACCATGAGAGTGAATTATTTAGCTATGGAACTGAACCCCATTTTTGGGGTTAGGTCAAGCACTCTAATATTGCGGTTTCCGCAAACATTACCCCCCATGATGTTAGAAGGCCTCCTGGATTTCATTTTTTGAACTTTCTTAGCAGTGCAGTCTACACAAATCTATATCCTTAGACGGTGTGTATTAACTGTAATTGCAGACAGATGAAGTATCATTAATTATGGAATGCATTTGTACTTGTGGAATGCATTTGTTAAATAATGAGTTTCCAAATGAAAAATTGTTAATTGACTATCAAACCAAACTGGGAATTATCTACCAGTAGCTTACAAGTGGTTTGTATGTCAGGCTATGGGCAGGTGGTGAAGTGGACAATGAAGGATGAAGGTCAGTCAAAGCGTAAGTCATTGTTTGTACAGGGGAAGAGGTACAGTTCCTTCCAAACAGGACTGCACAGATTTTGACTTCGCTTACTAGCCAGATAGTATTTGTGGTTGCCACCAGCTTCTCTCCTCCCCTGAATCCTGAAGAGAAGTCAGAGAAAGAGAGAGGTGTTTTCTATGCTTCCAGAAAAGAATGAGTTTTGCAGGAAGGTGCTGTTCCTGCCTTCTGCAAAAGACCAGAGGGAAGGGAGAAAAACCAACTCTCCCCTCCCCTAAGGTCTTAGTGAACTGTAGAGAATTCATTGGGAAAGGAGGAGTGTTTTTTTGTCTTTATTTTGAACTTTTGTAAAAGACACAAGGAGTTTAAACTCATAAACATTATAAGTTAAAAATAACAGCAGCATTTTGGGGTCACAGGGTTGCTGTTTTTTATCCAAGCATGAACAAAAAGCGTTTCCTAGACATGCCAGCCCCTCCCAACTGTTGAGTCGTGTTGTGTCAGGCTGGTGATACAACAGCCCTGTGAGACCCTGTCCCCACTTGCTACCACCACCACCTCCTCCTCCTCCTCCTCTTTCCCCTGTGACTGGGTGAGGGCAAGGGACAGGCTGTGTTGCTCCTTCCAGAACAAAAGTGAAACATGAATGCACAAGGAGCTGCCTTCTGTGGCCTGGGGTTTAAAAGGGTGTTTTGTTCCTTTCCTCTCCTTTGACTTTCCTTCTAGGTCCTGTTGGTGGTGCAGGTGCTTCTGGGTAATAGAGCCCCCCCCCCCCCCCCGAAGCTGCAACCTCAGAAAAAACTACAGATCCCAGTAGTGGGAGGGAGGAGCAGTGTGGGTCCAACAGAGCTGTCTGATCGCTGGCAGAGTTTGCCATGACAGCAGGAGCCTCCCCATGATATGGACTATTGGGAGGCTCCCTCCCTGCTGTCATATCCAGTGGAGTTCTGCCAATTCCTGACAGAGGACAAGGTGGGTCTGACAGATCTGCCAGACTTGACACGATGCACAGCCCTACTGAAAGGTGTTTGAGAAGGAGCAAGTGGTTCCACAGCTCTGATGTGTCCAAATGTGGCCCATATCATCTTCTTCATTGCACAGTCTGGTGCCGCTGGGCTCTGATTATTTTTTGTTGCATACAAGCCAAGTGCTTACCAATCTTTGGGTACCATGCACTTCTGCACAAACCCCAATTAAATGAATGACAACTGTGCAAGAGCAGCAGCTCTCACTCATTTACATTAGGCTCCCATAGAAAATGTCTTGGTGGATCTGTGTGCCTGTTCTCATTTGCATTTGCAGTGATTATGTGAGATAGAACACAAATGTGCCCATTTTCGACTGGGAATTAAGAGGTGGAGATGTGTCCCTGGCTGAGTTGGGATACGAACCCAGTTCCAGTGTCACCTTCATAACTGGAAGCTTTTTGCACTGTTTGGATTAATGGATGTGGAGCCTCAGTTGTCCAGGCCTTTGTTGTATGGGGCTTCTGCTTGTCTAGGTTTGTCATGGGATCATAGACCACGGACCCACAAGTGAATCAGACTGAGAGCAAACTGCCTTCCCCTTCTCTGAATGTTTTTAAGAAGGATCTGAAAACATACCTGTTTAGTCAGGCCTTCAGTTTATAGTTTTAAAGCTTCGGGTTTTAGAGTTTTTATTTGTATTTTAAATTGTTTTAATCATATTAATGTTTTAATGGTTGCTTTTAGATTATGAACCGCCCAGAGACTTTTTTGTATGGGGCGGTATAGGAATGTACTAAATAAATAAAATAAATATTCTCTCTCTCTCTCTCTCTCTCTCTCTCTCTCTCTCTCTCTCTCTCTCTAATTTACTGTTCTCATAGATAGGGGGTCCTGACCTTGGACCTTGGATTTCTAGATGTTATTGGACTACAACTCCATCTTCCCCAGCCATACTGGCTGGCCAAAGGGAAATTGTAGTCCAATAACATTTAGGGACTCAAGGTTAGGAACCCCTGCTCTACTGGACTGGCTCTCTTGGTAGTTACCAGCATAAACTGGAGGCGCTGTATTATTTTTCTTAAATGGACACGTGTGGAGATGTGTGGTTTTGTTTTGGTTTTCAAACGATATACGCACGTATACATCCACCCACCACCCAGACAGACAGACACACACTCTCTCTCTCTCTCTCTCTCTCTCTCTCTCTCTCTGCAGGAAAGTAATTCTTTTTAGGGGAAAAAAGAACAATTAATTAGAGCAAATATTTAGTAAAGAACTAAGTAGTGCAATATATTTAGAGGGAAAATGCTGTTATAGGATATATCCCACTTTAGATGTCTCATGTCTCTTAAGTGCATACAATTAGCCAGAAAACAATACTTTTATATATTTAATTTAAATTAGCAGTTTGTACCTTTGGTCCAGGTAATCCAATCCCTTCAGGGCCTTGATCCCCAGGAACTCCTGGAAGTCCTGGAAGACCCTGAAAGTAACAAACAAATAGATTAAATGTTATTCACTGAGATGGCATTCACACTATCTTTCCTATGAAGGAAGTATATCTTTTGTAACTTTCTCTTTGCAAAATGATTCCATTAACATACCCTGTTAAGCTAGGGCAATAAGAAGAGCTTACTTTCGTAACAACAATCTTGGGCGGGGGAGTGGGGCAGGAATCTTGACTGTATAGTACATATGGAACTCTTGAAAATGGATCTGAATCAGACTTTGGCCTGGTTTGAATATCTCCCATCCCTCATGTGATGCGATCACAAGTGGTGCTCATGCTCATGTACTTTCTCCCCACTCTAGAGTGAGAGGTTCCCTGTTCAAATCATTACAGGATTTCCCAGTTTAGAGTTACTGCTTATGACGGGGGAATGAGTAAGGGGTTGGGAGAAATCACACAAGAATGAAAACAACTCCCAGCCTCACCACATGCAGAGGTGAAGGGTGGGGAACATTGTCTAAATAGGCATATTAACTCATGGCAGGATGATCCAAGATCCTGAGCATCCAAAAGAGAAGGTTTTTGTTTTTCTATCTGATCCTAGAGAGCCCATTAGGATATAGTTTTCATCGTTAAGAAACTAGCTGTCCACAAATGACATGTCAAAAATGTCTTTTTATACTTACAGGTGGGCCTGGATACCCATCTCCCTTTGGTCCAAATGGTCCTGGTGGGCCTGGATGTCCCCGGTCACCCTATTTGCAAAAATAAAATATCTGCATTCTCCTGATTTTGGACAGCATCCAGACTACGACAGTGATGACCAAGTTACTTTGAATGGCTTTACTAATTTGGTGATTACCTTAGCTCCAGGAATCCCTACTCCCTGTTCTCCAATTGGGCCAGGAGGGCCAGGTAATCCAATATCACCCTTCAATGAAAGAAAATATGTATTACATATATACTGTATTTACCTGAATACAAGACTAGGTTTTTTCCAAGTTCTTTCATGTTAGAAATTGGGGGGCGGGGTATCATTTTAAATTCAGAGTCATCTTGTATTTGGGTAAATACAGTATAACCAAAATAGTGAAATCATGACAAATATTATGCAGGCTTATCTCCTCCCATTGAGTGCTTGCCACTTCCTATATTCTATATAAATGAATGACATCAAGAATAATTTACCTGAAAAATGTTGATTTCATAGCAATTTCAAATTAAAGAAGTTTGGTGTCATTTATAGCAAAAATGTGAATTATATACTATGTTTTAGAACCAAAGAGCCCCGATTTCAGAAAATATCTTAGATTTGCCTTCTGAAAGAGAACTTCATGAGCTTTTTCAGATGTGACTCAATGCCTTTATGAAATTGTTTTGAGATGGTGTGGAGACAGTTCTGGTCTCTCCTCGAAAGAACTGAATTAGTGTCATTCCCAAGTTAAAATACTTGAAACACATTAAGCAATAAATGATCTTCTTTGCATGTTAAAGTCTTCTCCATTTTTGTTCATGGGTTGATCACATATGCATTTATTTCACTGTCTGGGCATGCATTGGGAAGCTTTGACAGGCTGTTTCCCCAGTGGACATATGGCATGGGCCAGTTTGGATGATACTTCCTAAGGATATTCACACAACTGGAGCTGGGGCGGGCAGGTGGATGGGTGGGGGAAGGCTGTGCAAAACATACCTGTGCAAAATGTTCTCCCACATGATCTGCGCGGCTTAAGGCAGCGCGGATCTCCAGAGGCCGGGACAACATGTCCTGGCCTCCAGAAATGTGTGTGATGCACTGTGTGATGAGCGTGGTGCATTGGGGGATTCCCCCGAGACGCTCTAGGCACCTGTCTGTGTGCCCGAACATTCAGATGGAGCTTGCATCCTTAACCTCAGCTAAAAACCAGGGTAAAAAGCAGGGTTTGGAGGGAGGGCAGTGCCAGACATGGCCTCACTCCTGATGCTGCACTTGAGCAGCGTAGCCCAGGCTAGCTGTCCTAGCCTGGGCTAGCCTGCTCATGTGAATAGCTTTCTTCTGTTGATCCCTGAGGAAGAATGTGTGTGTCCTTCCCTCCTCTCAATGGGCTAGGGTGCCTTTCCATAAAAGCATAGGGGAGGCAGAAGCTAAAACTATGAGCTTGGACAAAGGGAAATGAAGTACAAGCTGTGGATTCTACACATGGAAATCATATGATGAAGCCACTGGGAAATTGTGAAGAAAGAAATAATAGACCACGGTTTCTCAACCACCGGTCCAGGAACTGGTGCTGGTCCACAGAGGATTGAGTGCCGGTCCGTGCCTGGGATCCAACACTCCCCACCCCCCCCAACAAGTGCCCGATAAAATCCTTCCATTTTTCACATGACACACAGCAACGCAAAGAGGAAGAGGAGGAGAGTGATGAGTGATGCAGGTGAGGGATCTGGCTTGCCTCATCTTCGCACTGCTCCACGTGCTGCTGGGATTGAAGTACCGCATGCACTTGAGGCTACTGCTATTGATTGATTAGAGCTAGAATCGGGAGGAGAAGGTGTGCGCCAGTTAATTAATGAGGGTAGGGGTGGGAACTTTGCTTTACGTTACTTTACTCTAACTATCAAACTTTACTTTACATGAGTGCAAGCTCTTTTGTGATGGCATGTCCAGGAACCAATGCCCAGCTCTGTGCTTTTCCTGCTCTGGTGCAAGAGCTCTGCGCTCCCCCAGAGGCACAGGGCAGGGGACTTACCGGGCTCTCTGGCCGGCTGGAGCGGTGGCTGCCCCCGAGGTTGCCTTCCTGCTGCTACCACCTCGGTGGTGCCACAACCCAGGACAGACTGGGAGTTGCCCCGTCTCGGGGTGGAAGGAGGGGGTGCTGTGAGTGGGCTTGGCCCTGGTGCCGGCGGCTCGCTTAGGGCCCAACAGCTGCAGGGGCTGGTAGTAGTTCCTACCATCAAAAGCTCCCGAAGAAGCAGAGCAGCCAGGAGTTGCGTGCACCTGGTGATGTCTATCTTGAAAAAGCTGAAGGGGTCACAGTGTTATTTGGATGATATAATTGTGTTTGGGAAAACAGTGGAAGAACATGAAAATAATTTGAGGTCAGTTTTGGATTGCATCGAGGCAGCAGGGTTAAAGCTTAATTGGGAAAAATGTAGATAGGCAAACAGAACTTTCCTTTTTGGGACATACCATCTCAGTACAGAGTGGACACCAGAGAGATAGGTTGATCTGTGGCTAACAATTCAGTGTGCTGCTGAGGACACCAGAATCAGAGTGGCTGCTAACCAGAATGTTGAAATTAATCCAATTTGGGAGGCCACAAAGCAGGCCTTCTCAACTTCGGCCCTCTAGCAGATGTTGGCCTACAACTCCCATAATCCCTGGCTATTGGCCACTATGGTTGGGGATTATAGGAGTTGTAGTCCAAAAACAGCTTGGGGGCCAAAGTTGAGCAGGCCTGCCATAGAATAAGACAACTAAAACTTGTCATTATGGGTGTTCACCTAATTATACAGTGCTGCATTTTTATGACCATATTTTTCACTCAAAATAAAAAAAAAATGTGACTGGTGGTGCCACCATAGTTCAGTATACTTTGGTCAGGTTTCCTTTAAAGGGTTTTTTAAACATAGTTTTGCACACAAAACAATAACAATACATTTTAAAATATGAATAATATAAAGAGGTAGTTTGTTCTTTATTGGGTAAGTGGCTATAGATGATGGCTGTTGAGGTGGATGTGACAGTGGCAGCTACCATGGTGAATGCCTGCACTCCTGAATGTATGACTACACCACTGCTGAACATTATAAACCAAAAGGAAACACAGCCATTACCTTTGGGCCCATGATGGCTCGTCCTGGAAGCCCAGGCATTCCAAGTCGTCCTGGTGCACCAGGTTCTCCCTGCCATAAGAAACAGAACAATGGCTTGGATCTAAAGATGCCCTTCTCTTAGAGGAAAGCGCTGTCTGCTCATGGTGGACTGTGTGTCTTGTGAACTTGAGCTGGTGGACTGTGTGTCCAACTTAGAGGAAAATCACTGCATAAGAACAGTGACTCCAAATTCAGATAAGTTCTTCTGTTTGCGCAAAATCTTTTCAAGACCTTTTTGTGGTCTACTAGAGCTTACATGCTTCAGCTTGTATGTTCCTCATTCAACATGTATCTTGTACCACATTGTACTCCCCAATGCATTGTAGTGCTGCACTATGAGAAGTCTTCCAATAGCAATCATGTGAGAATTCATGGAACAGCACTAAATACAATTTCTCCTCCCACTCAGTTCTGTGGATCCAAGCCAATGGATTTTCAAGGGAGTATTATAAAATTAATACAAAACAAATTATCAAAATATGAAGCTTTTCCAAGGCTCTTGATTTCCTAGGTAGGAGCAGGTGAGCAGGGATGTGTGCTCACTGCAACCTTTTTCAAAAACGTTCTGAACCAAAGTTAAATGCTCCAAGATAACTCAAATTGTTTGTAAAGAATAGGTAAATTATATAACTGGTATAAACAAATTTTGATAAACCCCCCCCCCATTTTTGGTCACGTGGATATTTTGTTCTGTCTCTGGTAAGGATTTATTCAGAACGAAAGCCCCACATCTCATCCTTAGAAATCTTATTCACTGACATCACAAGGCATTTCCCTCACACTTCCAAGACAATTTTTGCAGCCATGACATCTAGATATTGTTTTAAAAAGAAAATGGAAGTTGAGATTCTCAGGGAGCGGAATTCTTCAGCCAACACCACTTTCTCTGCTTGTGTAGAATTGCAAGCTGCTATATCCTTGGTTATAGGTTGCATAAAGAAAGCAAGAACAAACTGGGCATGGACAACTCTTCAACTTCCTTGCCTTGTGATGAAAAGATTCCAGTCAAACTATTGCCTTTCATTCAGTATTGGAGCTGCACAAACACTGTGACCTTAACCCAGCTGAATATGACTAATGGCGTCATGCTTCAAAATGACAGCTGGAAATGACATCGGAAGGCATTTCCAGCCACTGAGGAACCACAGATAGGCAAAAATCACCTATATTTCATGCCATGGATAAAGAAACTGGGTGTCTGGCCCATCCTCAGACAGAGTTGCACTAACCCCTGGACTTTGGAGATCCGGTCTGGTCTTCCAAGGTCCGGGGGTGGGAGTCTCCAAACGACTGGGGCCAGGGGCCTCCAGCAGCCACCCCATGGCCCACCCCGCCAAACCTGTGGTGTGTGGAGGGGAGAGAAGCAGTACTTCTACCTTCTCCACCCCTCCCCTGGTGTTGGCGGGGACTGGGAGCAATGCTGAGCCCGTCTGTTCAGGCCAGCAACTTTAACCAACTGCGAGACACGCCTGCGCAGTTGAGATTGTTGCAAGCCTGTGATGTCACGGGCTTGCGACAATCTCTAAACTGCACAGGCGTGCCTCGCAATTGGTTAAAGACGCTGGCCCAAACGGACAGGCTCAGCGTTGCTCCTGGTCCATGCCGCTGGGCGGGGGGTGGGGGAGGTAGAAGTACTGCAGCACTGTGTTGGCCTTGTTGGTCCTACAGCAGAGCTGCCAAGGAGCAATAAGTGGTAACACTCGCCGGGTTACAGGCAGTGAGAAACAAGACATTGGCTCTATTTTGTACACCTCCTAGAGATGTACATATCAGGCGGTTAAAAAAAATATGATAAATAAATATTTCTCAGCGCATGGGCCCCAGCAGCTGCTGAATCTCAGCAGCCTCTGATTCCAGCTATGAAATAACAAGAAAATAACGATACTTTAGCTCCTGCAGGCCCAGGTATTCCGGTTGGTCCTGATAATCCACGTATACCTCTTTGACCTTGATCGCCCTAGACAAAATTTTAAAAAGGCAAGGATGGGTTGCTTTGGAAAGTTACATTAACATTTTCATAGAAACCAACCAAAAACATGTGGGGTACTGCATTGCCCAAATTGTGTGTCAAATCACACTTGATTATTACTTAGGTGCAGTTCTATTTTTGGACAACTCACCGGCTTTACATGCTGGCCCTGATCCACCTAAAGTTGGTTATAACTAAGTCCAATGATGTCAAACAAATAATAATAGGCTATAAATCAAATATATCTGCTTATATATAGTAGGACTTTAGTTTTTATAATTCTCAGTTTTTAGTTTTTTAAATGACTTTTAATTTGAAACTTAAAAAACAACTGCAAGTCTCATTGTGGTTTTAGCTTGAATTAACTTGTTTATTTTAATTGGGTTAATTTTATTAGTCTTATTTTGCATTGTATCTATTTTATAAATGTTGTGAGCTGCCCCAAGCAGTCATGAACCGGAGGGGCGGGGTATAAATATTTTAAACAAACAATAAGAACAACAGGTTTTAAGAATAGGTTAAAAGTCTCACCTGTTTCTATTCAACAGTAGCAATAGGATTCAAGTCTAGTTGTGACCAGGGTTCAACACCAAATTTCTCCAAAGTAAAATCTGAAAGCGAATGCCAGGGTTCCTCCAAGGAGAAACTGAAATTCATAGAGGAATTTCAGGGTTTACATCAGAGAAATTTCTCAGTTTCTCCTGTGATTTAGTCACAACTAACTTAAATCCCATTACTGTCAATAGGACTTCATCATGACGACTAAATGGATCAGGCTACTGAGTTATTAGAAGTCCTTCCCTGAGTGCTACAGGCCATCCCATAATCTTTCCTTCCCAAGGCTATTTTTTTCTCCTAGTGGGCTGAATTCCTGTCACAACATCCAACTAGAAGAAAAGTATCCAGGGGAGCAGGTTGTGGGAGAAAGCTCTAGCACCTCTATTGCTTGCTGCTTCCCCACTTGACATTCCACTCGGCCCACCCACCACTTCACAGTTGTTCTATGCAATCCGTATTCTAAGACAAGTCATGGTTCTAGTCTTGGTTTGATAGTTAGACTCTGTTTTGGCACAATCATCCCATAATCAAGTCTTGCCTTTTCGCCCTGTATTCCAATCCCAGGAGCGCCTTCTGGACCACGGAGGCCGGGTAATCCTGGTTCTCCCTGCAATGAAAATAGTGCTGCTAGCATATTGTTGCATATACGAAGAGCTGGTATAGTAGCGCAGTGGCCAGAGACTGTGCTGTGAATCAGAAAGACCCCGTTTCAAATTTCCCTTCCATCAAAAGCTCACTAGAAAGTCTTAGGAAAGCCACCCCCTCTCAGCCTCAGCCTAGGGTTGCCAACTCTGAATGGAGCTATTCCTGAAATATTCCCCCACCCATATGTTTCCCAACATCAAGCCACTGAAATCTCCAGGTTTGCTTTGCTTTCAGTAGTCACCTGGAGATTGATACCAATTTCTGGAGATATCAGTGCAATCCTGGAGTGTTGGCAACCCTACCTACTTCAGCTCCTATCTATATGGAGATAATACTGTTAGGTAAATATCCCTCCTGGCTGAATTATTGTATGTAATCATAACAACACATCATGTACTTATTAGTTGGAGTTTATATTCCCCCTATCATGCAGACATAGGGCAATAACATTTTTAAAAAGCAATAGTGAATTAAAATGACTCCCACATTTGGTTAAATCTACCACCAAATGCAACCCTGAACAGAATGAGCCCAATATGCAGTTGGCCACAGCTGTCCTTCCAAGTGTGTAGATTATATTGTTGATCAGTTATATTCATACCAATTGTTATAAACCTAAAAGGCTGAGTCTTTCTTTCACCAGTTGTGGTTAAATGACAAATACGAAAGTCAAGCCACATATGATATGGGCAATTTTGTATATGGATTAGGTAGTCATCTCATCACAACATACAGAATTATCCCCTGGCTATGGATGAAACTAGCCAAAATTTACCAGGCTTCTAGTACCTTGAAAAGTCTGCTTGATGGCATATTGCCGAATTCTGACAATTTTAGAAACTGGCAAATTGGAAACAAACCAACCTTTTGTCCTGGTGCTCCATCTTCTCCAGGAAGGCCAGGTAGGCCTGCCAGTCCTGAAGAACCGGGCTCCCCCTAATATAAATAGAAGTGAAAATATTGGGAAAGTGTCTGGTTATTGGCCTTGCTCCCAAAAGGATGATGTGTGCATTTCATACTGGACTAGGAACAAAGTCTATAGTTCATAATGCTGGATTTCTGAAAAGAGCATCTGGGGGTATAGCAGCACAGGATCCTAGGAATGTGACTTCACAAATGATTAAAGGATTGTTCAGTTTCTTTAAAAATTGCTTTATTTGCTAAAATTAATCACTGTAATTAAAATGAAAATTGTGTTGTAACCACTGTGTTAAAGGAGACTTTAATTCCACCACTTCCTGATGTAACTGTAAAAACAGTGCAGAGCATCGAGACTAGTTAGCCATGGCCATTGAAATAAATGAAGAAATTAGTAATGACTAACTTAAGTCCCATTAATTTCAATGGGACTCAGTCTTGACTAACTTAGTCTGGGTAGTGCCCATTCCTTCTATCACCCTTTGCTGCTGTCCCCAGTATCACTCAGGCCTCCTGAATACATAACGAACCAAACCCATGAGGTTTCAACAGTGAGGGCTGCTCATGCCATTCCTGGCACTGAATGGTTGGCAGGCACTCAGACTTGAGGCACTGAAAAAGTGGTTGGTGCTATCAGTTTTGACAGGGTCACTTACAAGTTTGAAAGAGGAAAGGATGCTTTCAACTGCCTTCTCCCTTTCTTTCCGATTGGAGAAGGTGTGGCTGGACTGAGGCTCCCCCCCTCCTCCAACCCACTCTCTCTCGGGCCCCTTCTCTAAGTTATCAGAACTAAGTTGTCTAGGCATGTGCATAGTATTCTACAGACAGTTCACTACTGAATGCATACCTTCAGACTGGGATCATTCTCTGTTACTAGAAAGGGAAAGTATTGGGTTCTTTAGAAAGTTATAAGGTGATGCCCAGAGGGAATTTCACTGCAGAAACAGAGCAACTCTCATGAAGACAAGATCAAGACAGTGTCTGTGTCTAAGATAATGTTTGGGCAAGTCTGTCAAAAGCCAGAGTTCCAGGAAGGAGGTTAGGGGCAGGAATTGAGAGGCAGCAGGGACAAAGTGACCATCAAATTATGATCTTACCTTTGCACCGGGTTCTCCAAGACCCCTTTCTCCTGGAGCTCCAGTTTCTCCTGGCAAACCTTGATCACCCTTAAACAAACAATATCCTTGAAAAGTGTTAATGTCAAAGACATACAAACATTTGCTCAACATCAGAGCAGATTTTTGGAGAGACTTGGGCAACACCTCCATATATGAACACCTTCATATATGTTGCAAAATTCAAAGGATTTGAATTTCTGAGCCCATTGAAATTGATATCAGGATTCTCATTGCCTTTAGTAGATTTCTATGCTCAAATTTTGGATTGATCTTCACAGAATTAGTCATTACAGACAGAAGCGCTCAGCAGTGGGTTACTGACTCCTGAAGTTTTATCTGACTGTTTTCACTGTGTTCAGAGTCACTCTCTATATTCTTAGAACTGAGGGCAAGTTCTCATAGGCATGCTCATTATTCAGTCAGCTGGGCCATTCCCAGATGGCAAGTTTACTTCAAAGTACCCAGGGAGTGATGGGTATGCATTCACACATCAGGGGGATTTACCTCCAAGTCCCTGCAAGATATCAAGGTGCACACAATACACAATTTGGGTTTTCTCCTGTGCGCTGGAGTTTAGCCAGAATTATGCCTGTGCTATAACTTTCACTTTCTACATGGTTTTTTGGAAGTATGGTGAGGCCATAGTGGTCTTATGGAAGTAGATACTAAATAAATAAAGAGAAATAAAAAAGGATCCATTGACACCAATGTAAATTTCAGAGTCAAAAGACCTAGAAGATGAACACCATTTTAAAGGCAGACTTTATATAAGGAGGGAGAGTTCCCTATGTTAGCGTTGAGGTTGCAAGTTGGCAGTCTTGCAGAAGACTCCCTAAAAACAAGTAAAAATATTTTATTGAAAAAATGTTTTTTATTCATTTAAATGAAAGTTTTTAGATACTCAGACCATGCATGCGCAGTGCGGGGGGGGGGAGGTGTGGCATCCTGCCAACTCTAGAAAACCATGGGCCAGAAGGGACCTGAGAAAGACCTGGGAGCAAGTGGAATGAATGGTCCATGGAAAAAATTCAAAAGGAACAGAGGGGACACCGCATCAAAACAGCCCTGTGCAAATACCCCCAGAATCTTTATATATAATTCCGGTAGATGGTCCATGTGCAGCGTGTTCCAATGCGAGGCAGGGAGAGTTCTACAGCAAGCAGATTGGCCGGGCCTGCGGCCGGGTGGAGGCTGGTGCAGCAAGCAGATTGGCTGCGTGAGCCTCCAAGGACGGAGAACAAACTGGGACTGTTGTGGCTGGTGGCTGAGAAGGGGGAGAGCGGAGGAGGAGGTGGATGGCAGGGTGAGGAGGCGGCGGCGGGTCTTGGCAGAGGCGGCGGCTCTAACCTCAAGTGGGCTAACTTGTAGACCACCTAACCAATTTAGAGCAAATTTGGTGCAGCTGTAGTGAGCAACACAAAGGGACATCTCAATGGCATAGTTTGTGATGATGCCACCCACCCCAGTTCAACGTGGCAGATGCATGAATGTCTGAGGTGCAAGTGGGAACCGATTGGGACCAAATTTGGTACAGTTGTAGGGACACATAGAAACACCTCAAAAGTGATGACGTCATCCACATCAATTCAAGATGGTGCACGTGAGCTAACCTGTGAACTGCCTAACCAATTTGGACCAAATTTTAGACCAGTTGTAGGGATAGTAAAAGGAAAGTAGGCAGATTAGTTCTTACCAGAACGACATGTTATTGACTTGGGTTAATATTTAGATATTTGATGGGGAGTGCTTACAGTGTGGCTCTCACCATAAGGGGATAGCAACAGTTCCTGTTTATACCAACATAGCATCCCTCCCAGTGGCTATTGCTGGTGTCTCCTTCAAGTTTATATTTAGATTGTGAGCCCCTTCAGAGACACTGAGCCATTTTCTTAATCCATTTGCTATGTAAAATGCTTTGAGAATGTTCTTATTAAAAAGCTGTATACAGATATTATTATTATCATCATTAATAATAATAATAGTTATTGTAAATATTAAATGCTGCTGAACTGCTGTTTTGTATAGTTAAATATTGATATTACATAACTGAAATGCTGGTATTCTATTTATGATATGTTTATTGAAGTGCTTTACTATGTTATGTATTATTAAATTATATTTTTATTCCTGCTATATGTATCATTATTTTATATTACTGCATTGATTGTTTTGGTCCTCATTATTGTTCCAAGGGTTTTTCTTGGAAAATAAGAAAAATATGCAATGAAACAAAAATATGTTATGTGCATCTTTTTGCTCAGTCAGACAGTAGTGAAGACATGTAATATGGGCAATAATGTGGGCAACAAATACTTATTTTATGTTCTAAATGCTTTATCATGTGACTCATCATGTTTTGGATTTTCAAACAGAGGACTTTTGGGAACTGGAAATGATAATTCTGTACATTAAAAAGAGACCTCAGGCCAGGAGGACAACAATTAAGGCATTACATTGACCATAGCTGGCTTAAATGTTGGCACTGCTAGTGGCCATGCCTCTTACACTGGCCAAATCCCCTAACACAGACACCAACTTTAAGGGGCTGGGTCAGTCGGGGCAGCAGCACCCCAACTCCCTCTTCTCCCTCTGCTCAGTGGCTCCTGGGCATGTGAGGATGGGATTTTAAAATCTCATCAATGATTCTGAAGCCAGTGAGCAGCAGGAGAAGGGAGAAAGGGGAGGTAGCATGCAAGATATCACCTCTTCCTCCTTACTCTGCTAGCTGGCTTCTGCACATGTAGGAATGGGGTTTTAAAACCCCATCCCTAGACACAGGGATGGCGGTGGGTGGCACAGAGAGGCAGGTGAAGTGATGCCCATGGGCAGCAGGAGCAGGGTGCCCAACTCACCGCACCAAGGTTGTCTCACATTGCCTCATTAGCAAGCTGCCTCTGACACTGACTCCCAGTGTTTATTCATAACAAGTAATTGCCAGTCAACATGTGCTTGGCAAATAATCTTTTTTAAGGAACACAATGAAAATAAGCCATCTTTAGAAAATGACATTTGAGATCAAAAATCAAGCAGTCCATTTGTTTCAGCTAAACAGTCTCACCTTTGGTCCAGGTAGCCCCTGTCCAGGAGGCCCTCTTGGCCCTGGTGGTCCTTTAGGGCCTTCTACTCCCTTGAGAGGATGACAGAGTATTAATCTTATTAGCATATATTCCTCCAATAAGACATACATATTTCTTTTAAAAAGAAACTACACACATAATAACTCACCTTCTCTCCTTGAATTCCAACACCAGATAATCCAATAGGCCCAGGCAAACCAGGTGGACCAATTTCACCCTGATAAACACAGCACGGTTACTTACTGCCTCATAGAGATACATGGCGTATCTTGTAAACTGCTAAATCTTTATTGGGTACAATTCGATACAGCTCATTTAAAGCCAATGGCATAGCCTCAGTGCAAAGGAGTTAGCAAACTTCTATATTTTTCAAGGACCTGTTTATATAGCTTTATGTATGCTGTCTCAACCATAGAAAGGAACATGTACAGTTTCTATTTTTATTCATTTCACAGTGTAACTTTCCCACAGAATCAAATGCTTTTTAGTTCATCTCACGTTTTACCATGAAGGAAAGTTAAAATGGGCTTGAGATAGTTTATTGGACATAAATCTATCCACAAGCGACAGTATTGTTCAAGGTCCATTGAAAGAAGCAAACTCTTGCTTTTGCTTCATTACATCCTTTGTAACTAGTATCAGTCACAGGGCATTCAGGTTTACTTGAGACTTTGTAAACCCCCTGACATATTTACTGCTTACCTTTTCACCCTTGATGCCAGTGCCTGGTTGCCCACGCGGTCCCTTTGGGCCATCAAAGCCACGATCTCCCTGTGCAAAAACAAGATCACATGGCAGTTAGCAACTGTGATCAGTACTTTAATCCTGGATTCTACTGAGCTCAAATGGACTGACTGCTATGTTGTTCAAAATACTAAGAATGCAAGTGCTTGATGTTTTTTTCTGTGCTTGATGAAAGTGCTTGATGTTATTTTCTGAAGAGGGCTTTTTGAGAGCACTGTTCAATGTACAAGTAATCACAGAAACATTAATACACCCCCACCCTCCTTATTTCCACTTCAGATGTGTTGGGTCCAGACCTGAGCTTTCCATGTCAGTGGAAACACTTCACTGCATGACATATGGCCTCCTTGATCCACATAGATCTAAATGTTGATAGTTCTTTGCCTTCATTTCAAATACTCTGCAGCCATGTTATTTTATAATTCTATTACAATAGAAAGTATGTATGTATGTATGTATGTATGTATGTATGTATGTATGTATGTATAGTATTTACTATCTGAGAAAGATCTCCAAAATTTCTCCTTGGCAGAAATGCTGACTTCTATTCAAATTTCAATTTCTTCTTAGGAGGAAACCAAAATACTCTTCAAATTCCTTCAGATTGCACTCTGGAGAAATTTCCGTTCTAGTCCTACCCCTTTTTGAAATAATTACAGCTTCCAATACATAGGATGTCACTGCAGCTTTAACATAATTAAACAGAGCACCCTATTAAAACAAGGGACTCCAATTCCATGGGATACCTCTAAAAATGCCATGACTTTTTTGTTGTAGGAATGAAAACAGAAAACTTCTCAAAGGAAGAAATTCCAGAGCCCTGGTGCCACTACTGTAAAGGCCCTGCTTCTTACTCCTACTGATGTCTCTTTGGAAAATGCTCACAGCAGACCCTCTTTTGATTATCTGAACAAGAAAAGGATCATACAGAGAAACGTGTTCCCTAAAGTATGCTCGATCCAGCATGTATGTATGTTTGTTTACATTTACTTCCCACTCTAAGCAGAGATTTACATGGTTATGCTTATTCTCACAACCACCCTGTAAAGTAGCTCACTCTGAGAAATAAGTGACTGACCCAGAGTTACCCAGTGACTTTCATGGCTAAATGGTGATTTAAACTTGGGTCCCCCCAGTCCCAGTTCGACACTAAACAAACCACTAAACCATCCTGATTCTCTGTTTAGGGCTTTAAAGGTTAAAATCAGCATCGTGAATTGTACCTGGACTAACTGGAACCAAGTGTCAATCCCTCAAAATGGGTGGACTATATGTTCATAGCTGATCCAAAGAAACTCACAATCCAGTGGTGCACACATGCAGCACAGGGCTACTATATGTTTCTAGCTTCCCAATGGATGGTCAGTACTGCCAGCTCTGACTGAATCAATCACCCACTGAAGGGCTGGGGTGCCTGAATGTAAGCTCCCCTTCCACTTTCTTCATTAGGCCCTCTCCCAGACAGGTGATCAGTGCAATCGAAACAGAAAGCATGCACTGAGGCTGTTCTCACGAGCAGCCAAGCCTGGGCTTGACTGCCCGTGAGAACTGCTGGGATCCACGCAGATCCTGGCAGTGCTAAACCCAGCCCTGAAGCCTGGCTCTCAGTCGAGGTTCAGGGCACAAATGCACCCTTAACCTGGCTCCTGGGGCTGGGATCATGTGTCAGCATGAGCTGCTTGATACAGAGATGGGCGCCTAGAGCACCATCTCCTGTGGGAATCCCCCAGTGCACTGCACATGGTGTGTGGTGCACTGTGGGATTCTTGGAGGCTGGGGCAATGAGTCCCGGCCTCTGTTTACCCGCGCTGCTCCCGGTTGCACTGGTCATGTGGGCATGCCAGTTGCACGCCGCAGGGACTCAGAGCATTCATCTGGGGGAAAGTGGGTTGAACCCTGCTTTTCCCCACCCTCCGCCCAACCATGCAAATGCACGGTGTGAATAGTCCAACTATCTATTCAGCATGGTGTGCTGAAAAATGCAATATTTGCATAGTCTGCAAAGATTAAAAAAAAAACTTGGACACACTTGTGTGAATGTATAAGTGAAGTTATGCAAAATGTGTTGGTACTTGTTTCCTCTTCTATCTTCTGTTGGAGCAAGACTGAATTCTAGTCACTTTGGAGTCTGGGCTAAATTCCAAATTGGTTAATCACATTCATTCTGCCTGTTTAAATCTCTTTTGTAGTTTCAGTGTGTTCTTAGCTTCACTAAGCTGTCGTAAAGTGCTGCTGTGTGTTCACTGGGAAGCAATTCATTTCATCCATGGCATGGCTGGATTTCTAGAAGCATTATCCTATCAGCATTTTTTGCCTTTACATATAAAATATGCTATAAAAACACATCATCGAAAGCATTAGAAGCATGATCCTTCTGACGTATGTAGAGCATCCTGGTGCAGAGAGTTTCCCATAGGGTTTAACCCAGTCCTGTTTTCCCTACTTCCCATCCTGTGTGCAAACAAGCTTTGCCTCCTCCTTCTCCTCAGTATTTGTGCCAGGCTTTGCACCAAGCCGTTATAATGAATGGGAAACTTATGAACACCTCCCATAGATCCATCCTGCCCACCCCTCTGCTTGGGCAAAGTGTTGTATCCTGCTCTCCCATGGAGACAGAGGCAAGGTGAAGCCGCAGGACCTCAGAGAGATTCAAGATAGCAAGTTGATCCAACAGCTCCCTAGCTCCAGCTGAGCCTTTCTCTGCCATGATGTTCCTCTCTCAGGCTCCACCCATCTGGTGCAGAGGGTTGATCCTTAACGACTTAATCTGATGCATTGGGTGCCTGCCCATGCCATGGTGGGACAGTGCAAACAAGGCTCTGTTACATGCCCTATGAATATTCCTTCATGTTCAGGTATGGCTACATGTGGGGAATGGTCTTGCCCTGTAGACATTATTGTGTTTTCCTTAGCACATTTCAGAATCTATATAAAATTTTAGTAAGAAAATGTTGCATATCAGCTAAGGTCATTTACCTGGAGATTTTCTTAAGATGAAAATCACCATACTTTACCATTCGGGTCATGCCACTAATGGGTACTATTTCATGATATGTTAAATATCCCCAGGATCAGCTCAGCATAATGACTCTTAGGGTCAATATCATATAATAATTACGATGGCAGTGTTAAGCTCACTATGCTGACTACTGAATGTACAGATTTCTCGGTTTTGCATTCCTTTGCATTTGACATTGAAACGGTCTTAACTTTATGCCTTTAACTTGGCACTTAACTGAGGTTTTTGCCATTACAGTTCTGAATATTTTTTAAAGATACTGATAAGATAACTAGTCATGTACTAGTTGAAGTGCACATCATGATCAATAATGTCTAAGTGATACTTGCTACTAAATAAGAATTATCTTATACTGGAATATAGTATTCATCATGATGGTTCCTCTGCCAATCCTCCCGAATCTTAAAAAAATAATTTATTGTCCATATCTAAAAATAAATCTGGCCTTTTGTTCAAAATTTCTCCCTTATCTGAATAAAACATTGCTTCTTAAAGAATAAACCTTTTGGGGAAGGAGGCATATAATTCCGACAACATGTTTATAAAGAACCCTAACGCTTACCTAAAAAAAAAGTATTATCTGCAAATATATGGAAATAAGCCATCCACTTTCTAGCTTTCTGTCTCTACTAGTTCAGGCTTATTGATTTGTTCTTAAAAGCACTAGGAAGACAGAATTCTTAGAAAACAACCATCTGCTCTGACCTTAATTATTCAGTGTCACCAGCCAGAAAGAACATTTTAAACTTAAAACAGAGTTTTAACAGAGTTGAAGAAGTTTTGTGTAGGATATACATTAAGTTAAAATATGCCCATCTCAATTTTTGCATAGGAAAAAGTAAAATTCTAGCCCTCATTGTTCCATTTCTGAATAATAATTTTGAACATTTGAGGCTAACCATACAAAGGCTCTTATTTTGCCCAGGAGGGTAAAACATGCAATCAGCAAAACAGCATCTATGCAGCATACTAATGCAAATAATGTTGTGCAAACGAAATACACTAAGAAAATTAGCAATCTTCCAACTGTTGTTCGTGTTGCTTTTAGTGCTGAATAGATTGCCAGCCAGTTCCATAGGTTCTAGAGCCTGGATTAATTTTTAAAAAGTGTGGTCTGCAGATACAAGAGGTGGGTACCCTATTAGCTTGTAGCAGCTTAGTAGGTGTGGGTTTATTCAGTGGCTGGCTGGGTGACTCCCTGAGAACTCGAGGTTTATTGTTTTGAATTCTATGATGGAAGAAAAGTAGGAAATAAATGAAACTACAGGAAAGCATTTCTTTTATGTTTCAGTCGGACAAAAGTAGTTGTGTGTAATACCATAAGGACGAACACTAAATGAAATGACAATGATTGGTTAAGCACTAAGGGCCCTGGATTTAAATACCATAGCAATTCTTCTTCTTATTTTTTACTTTATTATACCTTTGACCCTGGAAGCCCTTCTCCTGGTGATCCCCTTTCTCCCTGGATCCCCTGTGGTCCTTGAGGCCCCTGTAAAACAGTTTGAAAAGCAGCTCAGGAAACTATGGGAATCAATAGCAAATCAATCAAAGTGTGATCTTTATACACCTTTGTAGTTTGGAGCTTTGTTTCAACCTGCCCCAAACTGCTAAAGTCAGAAAACTATATCCATGATACATCAAGAAGCAGACAACTAAGCACGGCAGTTATAACAAGTTATGCAGGATTGTGATAGCAGTCTTATTTCCCCCCAGCATTATTGGCTAAAGAACTTAAAAATGTGAGCCTGCAAAGTTCACTCTGTAATAAACAAACCAACAAAGCAGTCAACTTCAGTTTTAACAACAATGGATCCTTATGGGATCGCTCACAGGTTTAAAGTTAAGCAAGTGCTTAAGATTCCTTGCAGGAAACTTTAAAAGAGGGAAAACCAATGGTGTTCATTTCACCTTTAGAGACTCAGTAATGGAGCATATAAATCATTATAGCATGGTCTCAGGATATAAGATCAATACAAACAAAACACAGATTCTTAAATGGAACTTGTTAGATACAGAATTACTGTATTTGAAAGACAAGATTGGATTTTAACTAATAGAAAAACCAATCAGATACTTGGGGAATAATTTAGCAGTGAATAATAAAGACCTGTTTAAGAATAATTATTTATTGTCGTAGAGCCTTCTTTTAGCAGATCGAATCAGGTGGGAAAAAATTAAATCTTTCTTGGCTGGGAAGGAGAGCATCTGTTAAAATGGATATTTTGCCAAGAATGAACTCTTTATTTCAAATGATCCCTATTAAAATTGAAGATAAGACATTGAATATGTGGCAGAGGTATATAAATTCTTTCATCTGGGCCTATAAAAAACCAAGAATCAAGTTCAGGATTACGCAAGACGCAAAAGAACAGGGAGGGCTGGCGGTTCCTAAATTGAAATGATATCATCATGCCAGCTGTTTGACATGGATTTTGGACTGGATTAGAGAACCATACGGTTTGAAGGTGGCGATGGAAGGATCAGAGCTTTTAGAAGGGTTACATAAGTATTTATGGACTAATATAAACAGGAAAGATCATGACATAAAATCCCAAACAATGAGAAGTCGTTTAAGGCAGGGAAGAGTCGCTCCTGGCTGCGCTGCAAATGTGGCGCCAGCCTGGCTCTAACTGCCCAATTGAGCCATGTGGCTCCATTTGGAAGCCAGACCACGGCTCCTGCATCTGACATGGGGGCGTAGCTTGCCCCCGCATCTGATGTCAGATGCGGGTGTGTGTGAGAGGGGCCGCTGTGGGCACGTGCTGCTCGCGTTGTGGTTCTACATCAGGGCACAGCATCCCTCCCGTGGCTGTTGCTGGTGTCTGCCTTCTGTTTCTTTTTAGATTGTGAGCCCTTTAGGGGCAGGGAGCCATCTTATTTATGTATTTGTTTCCCCCCTATGTAAATTGCTTTGAGACTTTTGTTGAAGAACAGTATATAAATATCAGTAGTAGTACTAGTAATTAGCAGAGTTCATCCTCAGTTCCAAGGATTATTAATAAATGTTTTAACTTGTCATGGCAAGTCATTAAATGTCCAAATAAGATCTGCACAATATTTATTTGTTTGTTTGTTTGTTTATATTTACATTTATATCCCGCTCTTCCTCCAAGGAGCCCAGTACATGGCTATGACATTTACTAGGAAAAACATGTCCCAAACCAAAATTATCTGGCTGATAGCTAAATTTCATCCTCATGTCCAGCATTTACCACTGAATGTAGTATCATAAGCCGCATGAGAGAAACATTTCTGACATTTGTTTATGCCTAGCATTATCACTAGCTGCCACTGTCCAGAAGCAGCCTTAGATTGAAAACAAACACAACTTCTAAGCAGTTTGCACAAATACACTAATTCTGCCCTGAAAACAAATGCCACATAATGCAGCAAATATGTCTTCAAACCACTTCTATCAGTCCTTAGGATATATTTCTTCTTCTTCTTACACAGGAACACAGGAACATTTGGATGAAAATTGCCTGCCTTAATAGTTTTTTTAAAACTTTGAAATGTTATGTTGCTGGTGATTTTCTTCTTTTTCTACAGATTGATTCCATTTATCCCTTGGGCTGTGTTTGTAAATCTATATTTTATATTAAATCTAATAACACCATTTCTAACTCATGTAACAGCTAAGCATTGTTTTAAAAGAGTGTGAAAAGACAGACCTTTCCTACAGACACTGTTCTCAAGTGCAGCCTAACCCAAGCTAGGGAAACCCAGCTTGGATTAGGCTGCGCATGGAAACTGCTGGGATTGGGCCCAATTTTGGTGGGGCGGTGCCACCTAGCCCTGCTTTGGTACCCAGCTCTTAGCCGGGGTTAAGGGCTCAAGCAAGTCCTCAACCCAGGCTCCAGGATCATGTGTTTGCTAGGGCTGTGTCCCCAGCAGACACAGAGATGCCTAGACCACCCGTCGCATGGTGCATTGTGGGATCTGCAGAGGCCAGAAGACACACACAGAAAGGGGCTAAATGAGAAGCCAGCTAAGAAGGAAAGGTTTCGTGCAAACAGATAATTTTGATATTATTGTTAAATAGAGATAGCAACAAGGCTGTCCAAATGTCAGCTGGCAGAGAATTCCAAAGACAAGAAACTGTAAAATTGAAAGGGTTGATTTGTGGAGTCAGGAGCATAACTAGGGAAGTAGAGCTCTGTGTTTGCCACTCTCCCTGGCAGCCCTGCTGGGTTTTTTGTGCATGCACCAGTGATGTCCCTTACGTGTGATGCCACACGCTGGGGACATGGTCAGAACCGCCAGAAGGGCTGCGTGATCTCTCTGGAGCTCATTCACAGCTAGCGCTTTGTTGCTGGGTGCTTGTTTTTTCCTTTCTTTCCCTTGAGGGTGAAAGAAAATAGCACAACTTGGATAGATTAGAAAGCTGAAAACAGAAACTGGCAGTTGCTTGTATTAAAAAAATGGGTTTTGGGGGGGGACCAAACCAGAAAAAAATCCATGATTACTCTGAGATTATGCATCTGAAAAGAATATAGCAAAGCCTAATAACAACCCCCAAAATGGCAGAAGAACATAAGAAGCAAGAATACAAACAAGAAACTAAATTTTAGATCACAATTCAAGAAAAACCGATAGAAGAAGGAAAACAAAATAACCAGAAAGAGAAGAAGGTGAAAGATCTGAGACGGAGAGATAAAGTTGGAGATCATCTTCATAAGAATAATCACTAACTTGAAAATAACTTATAAGAAAAACAAAATGAGAAATAAAATAGAAAAGGATCAAAAACTGAATTTTGAGATAGCCCACAATCAGAACACTCCGAATACTATCTTTTTCTTTATTCCAGCTTAGAGATTTTTTCCAAAAACAAGAGGGAGATAATAATGAGATGTTTTCAGAGGGACACCAATATTATCCCTCCAATTTCTAAGGGATTCCCTTTACCCATGTAGAATACATACCGGCAAACCTGGTTCTCCTACTCCTGGCAAACCAACTGGGCCTGGTCTTCCGGTTAAGCCAATGTCACCCTTCAGAAAGAGATATAGAAATGTTTGGATTTTAACAAAACAAAATAAAGAGGCAGCATTCTTTGATTTGACATAATGTGCTTGAGAACATTACAATATAAGGAAGTGAAGCAAGTCTTATCTTGGACTAAAACTTTTTTTAAAAAAAGTCAAATTCTTGTATCAATGAATTACTGAGAGCTATACACTGATTCTTTTTTTTAAATGGCATGAATGCACTTGAATCGTATCCAGAATATCTTTCAGGTTTTACAAAGACGTCATTTATTCTTGTTAAGTTTTGATCCGGTCATATATTATTTCAGCAGCTGTTCTTCTTTGTTCTACTGCACAGAAAACTCTATATGATTGGCATTTTTTTTTACCTTTGGGCCAGGCAATCCCACTCCAGTTTCTCCAGTCAATCCCGCAGGGCCAGGGAGGCCCCTTTCCCCCTTTCAAAAAGGCAAAAGAAAAGTGTGTTCAGCTTTTTGGTATTGCTCCTTTTGTCTTAGGTTGACATCTTTGAATTATACATACATAATAGTGTTTTAGTTATTTAACTGCTTGGTGTGAGGATGGGAGTTAGGAAAGGTTCAATGTAGCAAGAATGGGAAAATACAAATAAAAATGGATGAGCAGCTTTTGATTTTGTTGTTTTTGCTCATAGCTTCCCTATATATTTATTATGGAGAGTGGCCGCAAGGGCCCAAGGCTGAGTGTTCTCCATCAGGATGCTCAGGAGCAGATTCTGTTGGATTCTGCTCATGGGTGCATTTGAAGATTCTCCCCCACCTCTTTTTACTGAATTTTCTCCCGAACCTATTCCACTCCCAAACTGTCAGGGAGAGAACTTGAAACCTTCTGCTCTTCCCAGAGTGGCTCCATCCCTTGAGGGGAATATCTTACAGTGCTTACATGTGGTCTCCCATTCAAATGAGGATTTGTTTCTCAAGCTTTCCCTCTGTCTGCACCTCTCTTCTGCTTACTGAAGTTGACTTTCCAATATAAAGTACTATTTGATACAAATTGGGGTTTAGGCTCCATCTTCAGCCTTCACATATCTATGATAGATTTGATAATGAAAGGCATCACATTTTGGGGGTCTTCAGGGCAATTAATATTGGAGTTAGGAACATAGGAAGCTGCTGTATACTGAGTCAGACCATTGCTCTATCTAGCTCAGTATTGTCTTCACAGACTGGCAGCGGCTTCTCCAAGGTTACAGGCAGGAATCACTCTCAGCCCTATCTTGGAGAAGTCAGGGAGAGAACTTGAAACCTTCTGCTCTTCCCAGAGCGGCTCCATCCCTTGAGGGGAATATCTTACAGTGCTTACATGTGGTCTCCCATTCAAATTCAACCAGAGTGGACCCTGCTTAGCTATGGGGTCAAGTCATGCTTGCTACCACAAGACTAGCTCTCCTCTCGTATGTACAGAGGGGTTAGATTGTTTATATGCCCCACCTGTAGCAGAAGTGCACAAGTAAGAGGAGCACTGCTAATTAATGTTGTCTGGAAAGATAGAGCTAAAGTTATAAGTAAAGTAGTTTATTTAGGAAATACATCAGACAGACAGAAAGCCTATGCGGCTAGCTGCTAACTACATCAGGAGTGCGGGGGAGGAAAAAGGCACAAGTCTGTCTCTCAGGTGAGAAAATAAAACCCAAGACTATCAGTCTAACAAAGAGGAACCAGGACAGAGACGGTGTGGTCAGAGGAGATTCCCTTACTAGCTCTAGCCCAGTTTCCCTAGTGGCCAATAGGGTTGCTGGTGCTAAGAGTTGATCCCTTCGGGAGCTACATAATGAAGACCAAGGGCTGGAAGTCCAGGAGGCTCAGACAGCCTAGGCTACAAGGTCATTAACATGAAGGGGGGGGGGAATGAGGCTGTATGAGGATGTTCATGCAAATTTATTTCCACATATCTATATGGGATCTGAACAGTGAGCTGTTAGTCCAAGCCTTCCTCTGGAACAAAGAGTGAGAGAGAAAGAGTGCACCAGTAATGGAAACTCTAGGGCTTCTAGTTTGACAGAGAGAACTGTGCTACCCTATGTGCCATGCTCTCTGAAGAAGGATCAATCCCAGAGTTCTATTATTATAGGTATTTCCTGTGCACGGGCAAGAGTTGCTAAGAGGATGTGGCATCTGACTGGCAGCAGAAGGGAGAGACAAGCATTATAATGACTGGGGACAGAGATCGGAAAGATGTTGGGACACAGAGCTGCTGACAGAACGGACAGGCTCAAGAACGTACATGAGTCAATGGGTCGACTTCTAATCTCCATAGACGTAATGAGAATAGATCCCAGGCACAAAGAACAGGGGCTAGAGGGCATGAATCAGTGCACGCTTGTATAATTAATATGTATATATGCCCTACTGTCATGTCTAGCTGTAAACACTAATCAGGCAGCCAGAAACATAAGAACTTTTTAAAAAGGGAAATAAAAGATAACTATCTTTTAGATTATTTAACCAAACAATAAATAAATAAAGACGCTTAAAGACACCAATCAATCCTTTAATCTTTTTAAAACAGACAAGGCATTTTGTGGGTGAGAGGGGAAATGGACCTGGAGAAATTATGCATGGTTACTGATGAAGACGTCTAGAGATGCCAAGTTTGTTAATTAGACCTTATATCATGTGGCACTATAATTTTAATTGGAGACGAACACATTTAGTGTTAGTCCTCATGGTATTTCACACAACTATTTTTGTCCAACTTCTAATATATTTTATAATCAAGCCAACAAGCTGAAATCCACTTGGATATTGACCTTCTGAAGTTGTCTAGTGTGTTTATTGTCTTAATTTTTTTAGTTGTTGTTTGTTCAGTTGCCAGGAAATCAAATGAACATTGAATCCTTACAAAAGGATGAGCTCCACATGGATCTCAGCCCAGTGCGGCAACAAAAATCATTGTGACATGGCAGAAAGCAGGTTATGTGGATTCACTAATCAGTACTGCTGTACGGGGTCATTCTGGAGAGAGATGACCCTGGAGGAAAATAACTTTCTCCTCCACAGAAGAAGAAATTGAAGTGTCATATAAAGTCTCAACAAGATGTTATTTATGAGCTATAATTTAATGATTCCCTGCGGCTTAAAGCCATATAAAGTTTTTAATGGGCTGAAGTGCCTTTAAGGGGGATTTTGTATCATGGAATGCCATGGCAGTTTTCACCTTCCTAGCCTGACACCATCTCACGGCTAAACAAGAACAGAGGAGTTGGTTCTTGCTCTTTAGGTTTTCATTTGGTGATTTTGCAGACACCCTTAGAAGGTTATTTTTAGTACAGCTAACATGGCCACAATTCATAACAAAGAAAATGTTTGAAAGCATTGTGATCAGCCAGTTGCATATCGAACAGTCACATCTTTACATTAATATAGCCATCCCAACAAGTATAAACAGAGCAGAGCTATTTATGTTACTAACAAATATAAGATCTGACTGTTATCACTGCAGAGCAATTTATCCATAACATTAAAAAAGTCTATGAAACATATAAGCTTGACTTAGAATGAAAATGTTTTTCTTTTAGTTGTTAAATAAAACCCTCATCTCTGATGGATAATAAACATTGCACATTCTGGTGCTGTTTTGACAGTGTCAGTTTTCAAAGAATTCACATACAGTGAAGAAGCACAAAAGTTGACCATAATTTCTAATTACACTGCCCTATGGGACACAGTAAAATAAATTCTACAATTAGCTTTGAGGGTATGTTTTGAGGGTTCTCTGCCTTTGATTTTCTTTAATCTAAGCACTATGAATTAAAGCACCACTTTAATCTAAGCACTATGAATCAAACTAGGTATAAGGGAAAGCAAAATATGAGAGCAAAGTTACAAATGCAGCAGTGATATCATCTAAAATTTAAAATAAAATCAGTATTATGATACTTGCCTTTGATCCCTGAACTCCTTCAGGCCCTTGATCTCCAGGCAATCCTTGGGGACCCTGTTAAAACATGACTTGGTAAGAATATTTTAGAGTTTTAAGGTAAAGATGTTCGGATAAGCAAGTGTATGATTCATGCATTGCAATCAAAACATACAATTGTATATTCATTGGTAATGATCATATTTGGCTATATTCTCGAAAACTGATTACATGCCTACTGAAGTGATACCTACCACCTAGCCATGCCTGGTGATAGTTTCTGGATCCGTCTCTCCTAGTCTGTGAGTCCATAAATAATTTATCTTGACTTGAGAATGGCTGTTAATGGATGCCAACAATTGTGGAGTCCTTAACAAGACCAGTCTATTTGTATTGATTAGATTGCTGCTGTGGGCTTGGGTTAAAACCACTGAAAAACAGGAAAGCAACATCTTCCTGGTGAAAGAAAGAAGTGTTTGGGAGGGTACACCCAATGGAGAAAGCAAAGAAAGAATCCATAGAGATGGGGAACCCACTGGGGAAGATACAATGAGGTGGGATGGGACTAGGCCGGTTTACATTTCCCTCAGTTAGTGCTCTTTTTAGACAATTTGTGGAAACTATGATTGGATTAACCTTTTAAATTCAAGTGTTAGTACCTCCCATGAGAAATAGAAGCATGGATTATTGAAGCTAGTTTTTGATAACAGAGCTAGGCTGTTTTCACTGGTTTTAGGAATTGTTTTGGCAAGCTTTTTAAAAACAAGTATAGCCTTTGGCTGAATTCACAATATTGGCGCACCTGAGGTTTCCACCCACCCCGGAAACACCCTTGGATTGCAATCCTATGCATACTTAAATGGGCATAAGCTCCACTGAACACAGAGAGACTTCTGATTGCAGAGCATTGTTTTGTTTCCAAATACAATTTAAAATGCTGGTTATTACCTTTAAAACCCTAAATGATTTCGGCCCAAAATACCCAATAGATCACTTTCTGCCAGCTGAACCTGCTTGCCTGACAAGATCTGTCAGACGGGCTTTGCTCCATGTGCCAACTCCTGGTGAAGCACATTTGTCATACACATGGGACACGGCCTTCTTGGTGATAGCCCCCAGACTGTGGAACTCCCATCCAGGAGAGATTCATACTACTCCATTAGTCCTGGTTATTTTGAGGCATTTGATGACTGCCCTTTTCATCCGAACTTTTGACTTACAGGACTGTGAAGTTATTGCCTATGACTGATTTTATTGCTGCTGCTGTTTTTAACTGCTTGAATTGTACAATTTTATTAAGTTTTGTTTTGATATGAAGTTTTCATATTTTTGTACATTGTTCTGGGGTTCTAGGATGAAGAGTGGTATAAAAATGTGAAAATAAATAAATTCAGTTTATGAAAACCCTTTCCACACATGAGTTTGAAATCCCTATGTGGAAGTTATTTTCATGTAGGAAAATGTGTACACCATTAGTTGTGAAGTGTGGCATGAATGTTTATTTTGCCATGAGCATATGGATTGAGAATCTCCTTTGGTTTCCTGCTGTAGATATTTGTGGCAAAATAAACTTGCACTGTACTTCGCAATTATGGTTCATGGTCCTCCCAACACGGGAATGATCTATGTGTAAAAAAAACATAATCACATAGGCAGGGGTGGGGAACCTTGGCACTCCAGCTGTTTTTGGACTACAACTCCCATAATCCCCAGCCACAGAGGCCAATAGCTAGGGATTATGGGAATTGTAGGCCAACATCTGCAGGAGTGCCAAGGTTCCCCATCCCTGACATAGGGTAACATCCATACCAGTACTTCCATGAACATAAGCTGTTCCATTCACACAAATTGGGAAGGGTGATTTGCCAGTCCCCCATTTGCTCTGCAGCTGACTGTGTTCCCCCCGAAATGTCCTTGAGGGTTGGGAGGCCATCAATTTTTTTGAGGGGACAAGAGGAAGCAGAGGAAAGAGAGGATCACTTGTGTGAGTAGAGCTTTTCTATTTGCAAAGGTAATAGTTTGGTTGCTAGCCATTGTGTGTGACATGGTCCACAGTTTCAGGTAACTATTGCTCACCAATGGTGCTGAGATGTAGGTTGGCATGACTGTCAAATGCTACTTGAGTAAAACTGGATGAACAATTTTGCTTTAGAAAGATAGCTAAAGCACTTTCATTATCTTACCTGAAGACCTCGGAGACCTCTTGGACCACCAGGACCTTCTGGACCCTGAATGATAAGAGGGAAAATTAACCCACGTAATCTGTCGTTTAAAAGCATTCGGATACAACATAAAATACAGCAACTCTAAATAGGCAACAACTAGCAAGAAAATGCATTGAACATGTTGTAACTGAAAAACAGACAGAAATGTTAACGATATTTAAAATCCAGATTCTATGATTATGCTGACAACACACACCCCCACTGCAAAATGACCCCACCTTTAGCAAGCTTCCCTCCCTCATCATATAGAGATTGCACTACTGCTGAGGGATTTGGTCTAACAGCTCTGTTATATATGCTGCTGCCGATTGTTTGCACAAGTAATTTTACTAGTAATTTCCTCCTTTGCAGTTAACTGTGAGATAGTTACTTACTCTGTCACCTTTTATTCCTGGTGTTCCGCATTCTCCTCTTTCACCCTTAGATTAAAACAACAACATAAAAAAAAGCATAGCTATACAGTTATATGATATCTCTGCATTTTATTTATTTGCAAATGTTCTCTCCAGTGTTTTCTCCCATTCCCATTTCAGTTATAGTCTGTTACTGAAATATATTTTAGATGCTACTACCTTAACTCCACCAAATAAACACGGCTATATTGGGTGTTGTAACAAGTTGATCAAAGAAGGTGAAAAATCCATACCTTTTCTCCTTTGTATCCCGACTTCCCCTAGAGAGAGGAGAGAAAGAGAGCTAGTACTGCTGCTGATTAGCAAAGATATTTGGGACCAGCAGAAAGGAAATATTTATTTATCAAAACTTACTAGGGATGTGCACGAATCATGATTCATGCATCAATTTGTAGCACAGACTTGGCAGCTTTAAAAGTGAGGAGAGCAGGTCCATACCTGCTCATCTGTCACTCTACACAGCTTCCTGCTGTGGCAGAGCACACACACCCCTCCCCAGCTGCACTTGCATGCTGGCAGCATGCACAGGCCTTGTGTGCATGTGGAGCGGCCATTTGCGTGGTCAGCAATGCTGACCACGCAAATGGCTGCTGTGCATGAATGGAGGCCATGTACACAGCACATGAGGGCAGCTGGGGTGTGTGCCACCACAACAGGAAGCTGCGTGGAGTGGAGGAGGAGCAGGTTTGGACGTACTCTCCTTACTTTTAAAGGTGCCAAATTTGTTCGACAAATCAGTGCATGAATCCCTAAACTTATTCTGATCTCCCTAAAATTTATTCTGATGTCTCCTGGCACTGCAGAAGTCCACTGAGTATCACCGTTAGTGCTACTGTTTGACCATTCCAGTCCTGGCACACGTTATGTAGAGTTTTAAAATGCTAAGTGGCTTGTTTGGTTTGGAAGTCTGTTCTAACAGCTGATGATGTGGAAATACATTTAAAAGGAAGTGTTTATATATGACTTTAGCGAGGTGGAAGCAAGCATGGCAGCAGCGGCTCCCACTTTGCTAAATTGCTGTTCAGTGAGACTTACATTTCTTGTTTTTAATTAATTGTAGAGACAAGTTGTATTCATCATAGTTTGTGTGTACAGTTGGAAGAACATAGGTACAGTATTTTCCTCAAGCAAATGAACAGAGAATAGAAGATATCAAAAATGTTACCTCTGTTCCATCTCTTCCTGGAATTCCATTTAAGCCTGGTTCCCCCTAGAAATATAAGAGTATTTTAAATGGACTAATTGAACACTTCTATCTGTATTTACTTGAAAGCAAAAGCTACTGCATCAGAAGGGCTGATTCCCAAGCAAGCGTGTTCACAATTACAGCCTCAAGAAATAAATCTTATTACTTTACAGTGCAATACAGAAAATATAATTTTAAATCAGTCAACACTTTGCCCTTCACTTAAGATCTGTTTTCCTCAAACCAAAAAGGGAAGATGGAATTTCTAATCTAGTCTACTTCCATCTTCCAGTTCAACATAAAGCACTGGTGATTAAAAACATTCATAAATTTGTCTTATGGTTTTAATTTAGAATGGCTTATGCATTCTCAGCTACTGTGTTATGTGGTGACTAACATGCTTTGATTTCAAACACTCTCCCTTCTGAATTACTAATCCTAAACAATGGCCATTTTAATCAGGCCTCACATGTCATGTTACCTTTGTTCCCTTTGGCCCAGGAGCTCCATCATCACCGGGGCGGCCCTTTTTACCCTGAAAACAGCAAAGGTCAGACAAACCATACAGAGAGGTTAATGTTCTAAGAGAACCCTATGTTCCAAATTCTTTGATTAGTTGCTCTTTTATTTTAACACCTTGATATATTTTGTGTCGTTAAGAAAATTATTAGATGAAATGGTCAGGGCGAAAGGGGATCAAATTCTCAGGATGCATATTTTTTCACATTTGAAGCTTCAAGCAGTTCCTCCGTAATTGGATTGTCATGAGAATGTAAGCATTTTTTGGAATGCTCATTTGCAGTCTTCCTGGACATTAGACATATGGGTGCCATTCTCACAGCTTTCAGACAGCTTGACAGGCAGATAAGATTATTTTCATGAACACTTTCTTAATCCCTTTCTTCTAAACCCAGCATGGATTTCTTCTAAAGCAAAACGGGCGAGAAGGAACATGCTTGGATATTTTGGCAGAATTAAAAAAACAAAAACAAAAAACCCCTACTTCTTTGTCCTGAGATTTTATGCTTTTAACACCCCACCCCCAAAGGTCCATGTTTTTAATGTCATTATGTTTGGGACCAAACTACTGCCCAGAGCTCTGGATGGGGCGGTTTATAAATGTCATAAAATAAATAAACAAACAAATAAATATACAAACAAACAAACAAACAAAATGACATGCCTGAGTTGGAATGTATGAGAGAAACATCTAGGTATAAGGAAGGCTGACACTAAGGTTGCATTCTATCCCAACAGCACCAATGGGAGCTCCCTCCACCGCAAGTTAAATAGCAGCTGGATCATCCCCTCTGCAGATTTGGACCACAGTGAGGGTGGGTGGTAGGGGGTGTGACTCATACTCTCCATGGTTGTGATCTGTAGGAGTGTTGATCTGACCATTATTTAACACGGAATAAAGCTCCCATTGGCATCAGTGGGATAGGATGCAGCCTCAGTGCCAGTCTTCCATATATCTATGGATTTTTATGCATTCCAACTCAGGAACAGCCTTTTTATGTGTTAGAACTGACTCACAAGAAACAACCTGCATTTGGGTATGCTTGAAAATCAATATACAAGTCAACTGTACCACTACAACAATTGGGGAATAATCAATAGGTGTACTGAAGGACTGAGGTAAAATTGGAATATAGGAAGCTTCCATATACCGGGTCAGACCATGGGTCCATCTAGCTCAGTAAATGTCTACACAGACTGGCAGTGGCTTCTCCAAGGTTGCAGGCAGGAATCTCTCTCAGCCCTATCTTGGAGATGCTGCCAGGGAGAGAACTTGGAACCTAGATGCTCTTCCCAGAGCAGCTCCATCCCCTACGGGGAATATCTTACAGTGCTCACACATGTAGTCTCCCATTCATATGCAACCAGGGCAGATCCTGCTTAGCAAAGGGGACAAGTCATGCTTGTTACCACAAGACCAGCTCTCCTGCACTGGCTGAAACCACAACAAAGCACATGCATTAGGAGCCTCTGCAGGGACCTAACAAGGCATCCGTGCGCGCGCGCACACACACCCACACACACCCAATCCTCCACCAACATGTGCTGTTGTGCATCAGAAGGCAAAGCTTCCTAGCTGTGCCCATAGTCTGAAAGCACTCTGCAAGAGAGGAAACAGGTTGCTGAGGGTGAGAGACATGTTCCCTCTCTTACAAAGAACTGCTTGAGTACATGGAGAGCTGGGACATTTTGCCCTCTGGTGCAACAGTGCATGTGGAGGAGAGCGGGTGGAGTTATGTGCAGGTCCCTGTTGCATCCCCAGCTACACTCACAAGGATGTAGGGATGTAAAACAAGTATATTCATGCAAATATGAATTAGCAGGAACATTTCAACATGCAACATAACATATTTCCATTCCAGATGTTTCTGGGAAGGGCGCCCTTGCCCAGAAGTATCTCCCCTCTCACCCCCCACCCACTCCAAGACCCCAACTCACAGCATAGCGTGAGAACTCAGTTGACTCAGTTGACCTGTTGTTCTCGCTCACACATTTGTGGCCTGGGCGTGTGTGTGTAGTTGGCAATGACAACCCAGCAAGGGAGGCATGTGCTGGCCAGCTGGCTCACTATAGTCGTGCCGGCTGGGTTGGCCGCTGTGCTGTGCCTCTGGTTGTCATGGCCACGGCGGAGCCTCTGAGTGGGACGGGAGATTAAGTGCCTCAGTGGCTGCTGCTGTGGCTGCCTGCTCACTTGCTGGGCCGCTGAGAACACCCAGCCAGCCTCACCCTAACTAGAACCCTGCCCTGCTCAGTGCTCATGCGCCGCAGCACCGCTCCCTCGTGCCATGTGCTGGCTCATGAGACGCTTCATGAGTGCATCATGTGCTCACTCATAATGTGCCAGTGCGCTATTGGCTGGTGGGGGAGTGACTCAGGCTGCTCCTACTCACCCAGCCAGGCACAGGTGGCCGGCACAGCTAGCCGTGCATGGCCCTCAGCCAGACTCTGGCCATGCGCAAGAGGAGATCAGGCAGTGGCAACACAGTGTGGCCACCCAGTCCTGGGACATTTTAAAGACAATTCGGGGGGGGGCAGTGGGTGTGGGGGACTGGAATTCTGCCTGAAAGAATGGGGGGGGAGGGTACCACTGAAAAGTAACACTGTACTTTAAAAGAACTTTCAAAAACATTGGCGGGTTAGGGTTAGGGTTAGGCACTGTCGTGGATACTCTGTTATAAGTCACGTAAATCAGCTGGATTTCAGGTCTAATTTTAGATTCATTTTTGACATGCTGAAGTCACCACAGTGTGACTTAGCCATGCTTTCCCACACTGAACATTCCTGTTGAACATGTCTTCAAAGAATGATATCTAACACTTAACCACAGCCTGGCGATATTCAGCTTTTTACTTTGGACATGATCCAGAGCCCTTCTCCCAATGCGCTCTATGAAGCTGAGCTCTACAAGTACACAAGGCTTTGATAATTATTTGTGCATGATGAGCATTTTATCCATGTGTTGTGTCATGTCTCGGATCACAGCCATTATGTCTACATTTTATGAAATAGCAAGGCTGCCACCCAAAGCAATCCCTGCTCACAATGAAAATGAAGCATAAGAAGAAGGCAAATGAAAAGAAAAATGCTACTTACAGCAGGACCAGGAAGGCCTCTTTCTCCTTTTTCACAGTTACATATAGGAGGCTGGGGACACTTCAAGCAAAAACAACAATACCAATTAATCAACTCAATCCATCCAGAAATATCTTAATCTCTTTTATTTTCTTATGCTATATTTCTTTAAATTCAAAAATGAAAACTTGAAACCACATTCTTTAGGTGCTTTGTGATAGTGAAACTGCAGTTTGCTCTCAATTATTTTTGCTTTGTTACCACATGTTCCAATTGTTTTTTCTGCAACATTATAAAAAATTTTTTCCTATCCAACATTCTTCTTCATACTTCAGCTTTCTAGATGGTGTGGAACTGCCTTAATAATTCAGGGTACCTGCAAGTTTCCTCCTTCAAGAGAGAAATGTACACATATTCCAATTTGGGACTTTTCTAGTAGTCAGGGTGTCCTGGAAGGACTGCTTATAGCAAACAAATATCTACATGGTTTATTGTGGTCTTTGCAATCTTTGATCAAGTAAATATCTGCATGATATGGAAGTATCCTAACCACTGGGATACCTGTGAGTTAGTGTTGGAGATGGAGTTCCAGTGCATCGCCCTTTTGCATCAACTATCCTAATGATCACTAGGGGCACTGGGAGCAGACAGAGGTAGCTAGTGAGGGTCTCCTTTACTTGTCCCTGCTTGCCTCTGCTCTATGACCCCTGCTTTGACTCCTCAGGTACTTCCTGTTGTAAGTCAGTCCTCTTCCTTTCCTCCTAGAGAGATGATGAAAACATCTCTCTCTCCCTACCTTTTCATCATGTAGCTGATAAATAGAATAGGTCTTTCCTATCTAAAATGCAAAGTAAAGGTAAAGTTGTGCAATCAAGCTGAATCTGGCAACCACAGGGCCATGTGATTTTCTTTGGTAGAATACAAGAGGGGTTTACCAATACCATTGCCATCTCCCATGCATTGAGAGCCAGCGTGGTGTAGTGGTTAGAGTGCTGGATCAGAACCGGGGAGACCCGAGTTCAAATCTCCATTCAGCCATGAAACTAGCTGGGTGACTCTGGGCCAGTCACTTCTCTCATCCTAACCTACTTCACAGGGTTGTTGTGAGGAGAAACCTAAGTATGTAGTACACTGTTCTGGGCTCCTTGGAGGAAGAGCGGGATATAAATGTAAAAACAATAATAATAATAATAATAATGAGATGATGCCTTTCAGCATCTTCCTATATCGCTGCTGCCCAGTATAGGTGTTTCCCATAGTCTGGGAAACATACCAGCAGGGATTCGGACCAGCAACCTCTTGCTCCCCAAACAAGTTACTTCCCCACTGCACCATTAGGTGGCTATCTCAAATGTACTTCATAAATAAATCAATTTACTTTATACTCTACAGTGATCTCCATGTGCGTTACTTAAATAGCTGCAACCACTAAACTCTGCACTCTGTAACTGGAGTGGTAGCTTCCTTGGTGCTTTGCGAAATAATCACAAACCCACAACAGTTAGTCCCCTATGTGTTTTTATATATAATATAGATTTATTTGTAATATTGCAGCAACTAGAAACTGCAAGGTGTACACCATGCAAAATACACATTGGTACTTTTTAGCAATGCCTGACATTTAGACATTGTCTGACATGTTCTTGCTCTTTAGAATTTTCAGTGAACAAAATAATGACAAGATAGTTCAGTAATTGAGTTGTTTAGTTGAATTTACAAGTTTGCAAGATAATTTACTTTTAAAATAATCCAATATTTTTCTACCCACAAATACTTACCCCTTCTTCTGCCAGAACTTTCTGTGGAGACAAATAATTCAAAGAAAATTAGAACTTATAGGTCATAAAGTATACTCTTAAGAAAAATAAAAAAGACTATTTTGCTAGCTGAAAGAATAAGCAATAAGATCCCAGACCTGAAACTTGTGATACCTGACCCCATCATTATTTTATTTTAATGTGCCTTTACAAGCAAAACAGATAGAAATTAACAGGCAAAATCAGCATGCTGAGAAGCTTCAGCTGTTGCTTATTGTCTATTATGCACAAAGGTTCTGCCCAAAAGAAGATGCTAACCTTTCTCCTAGGCTCATGATCCATCCAAAGAGCTTCCACAGGTACTCAAGCCATTTGACTAAGCATTAGTTGAAATAAACGGAAGTGTGTAATATGGTTGAGTCAGTGCTTCACGTTACCCGGAAGGGAGGTTGTGGTAGTATACAGAACCAATTGGTAGTAGACAGAACGAATGAATAACTAAATGAAACAAAGTGTTAAAAAGGAAGCTCAGTTTGTCTTGGAGCCCTGCCAGGGAAAAAAAAAGTGGCAGCCTGCTCACATTCCACATGGAAGGCACTATGGCAATGGATTCATTGCCTTGGAGAAGTATCACACTTGCAAAACAATGACCTTCAATGGCTTGGAAAATGTAGCGTGTTCACAACAGAAGCACAATCTCCAAGGAAGTCATCAGAGGAATAACAAAAACAAAGATGAATAAAGGTTCATTTGGTGTATAAAAAGTACAAGTGCTAGTGAAAAATAACCTTCTAGGCCTACCTAGCTCATGGCAAGAGACTGCTGCACAATGGATCTTAAGTACGTGCCACTAGCCATTTAGATTATTTCCATCGATGCCCCTCTTATCCCTTGACCTTTCCCCATATCCTGCACCAGCCACTGCCCCTGTTTTGTAATTCTGCCAGGGCGCTTTCCAGATTAGACCCTGCAACAGGGTCACGTTGGATCTCGGAATGTGTGTGCTTTCACACTTCCTGCGTTGTGACACCACAGTCTCTACACGGATAGCAGGGTGCCATTCACATTGCCAATGCCTTGTCTCGAATTTAATCGCTGCGACATAGAGCTAGGACATCGTTTATCTGGCGTAAGGAAGTTGCTGGTATTTTTGGGTTGTTAGTTGCTGTGAGACTGCTCCCCCTGGAGGTTTTACAGACAGGGCTTTCCCAACAAATCCTCTCCAGATTGGAGTGTGCCAGTCCACATATTTTCTGGATTTAACCCAACCTCCCTGCGGACTATCAGGGACCAGGACGGACAGGGCTTTGTTTTCCCCCGAAGGGAGGCTGTGAATTCTGGCTTAGCCTGAGGTATGTCGGACTTAAAATAATCCCCTGTTTCCAGCGGCTTTGGGGGAAAAAACCTTGATGTTTCTGCTAAGCTACGATGCTTGTCTTTGATGTGCATAGGGGAGCAGCCGAGGGCTATATGAATGTTCCACCTAATCCCCCGGATTAAACTGTCTTGAAACTGCTACGAAGTAGATTCGCTCCTCGGATACCCCACAGCATAAAGCCCGGTCTGTAAAACCTCCTGCTGTTTACATTTTCAATGCGACTTGCCTGAACGGAGGCATTTTGCTGCTGTTCTAGCAGCTAGTCTGGAAAGCGCCCAGGTCAAAGAGAAGAGGTGTTATATATGCTGCGAAGGAACCCGCAACCCCCAAATAACTCCAGAGGGACCTCCAGTAGGTGGTTGTGGGTTAAGTAAGAATTCACAACTGTGACATGTGAACAACGTTTTTTCCTTTGTAGGTTGAATTGTCTAGTGGGGTTTCAAAATGAATTGCAAACAGAAACAGACCAATTCTTCCCACATTCTGAAATTTAATGTAATACAGCCATGGTTCTCTTGGAAGAGATGGGCAGAGCTAGAATTAAAATCCGCAATGTCAAATGTAACTATTAATCTGTATCCTCATGTGCTCTTGGCAAGAATTACAAGAGAAACAAAAAGAGGATGTTTACAATGGGTTTTTGATGTCTTTGTCAGATGCTGTTCATATTGTATAATCAAACCTTAACAGCTCAGCACTGATTATGTGGCCGGAATTAAATTAAAGTGAATATAAGGTGTGCTTCATAAAAGCACAGGTGCCTAAACTTTGCTTATAACAAGCTACGGCAGCTTAAATAATGTGGAAACACTCAAATGTAATATGGGTTCTTCATCCAATGTCTCTGATTTGGTAGTCTCCTAAAGATGAATGTTAATCCAGATGCCTTTAAATAGAGCCTTTCTTCCTGTGAAATACAGAGATGGCTGAAGCAAAAGTGAGTGAGGAACTGGAAAAATAAACATGCTTTCAAGCTGACAACCTAATGATTGCATTCCAGCCAAAATTAACAAAGACCACTAAATATTCAAGCAACTTGTAATGCAGGAAAGTGGTTACTCCTTAAAAGCATCTAATTAACTGGCTTATTTTGATAACATCATTCTTTATAGCATCACTGCAAGCTTGTAGTGATATATTTTGGCCACCATTTTAAATTTCCTCCAGATGGCAGATGCCTCAATCTGAGGTGCTGTTCATGTGCTGGAGCTCACCATGTGTACTGTGTGATCTCTCCAAATGGTCTTTAATGAAGTGGTATAAGGTGAATTTAAAACAGTACATGCTTTTAGGAGGTGGGAGGGGAGGGGAGGTGGAGTGGAGTGGAGTGGAAGTAACAGGAAATTATAGCAAAGAGTTGACATTATTGCTCTTATACAAGCATAGTCCCTCCCACCTTCTTTACCACCGGTGAGATAAGCCGTTTACATTTTTTTAAAGCCAGCACAACTGAGAACCAGACTGAATATCAGATGAGCTAAGATTTTGCTTGGAGAAGGGATATCAGGGGGAATATTGGTGAATAACCTATATTAGATGGTGAGCCCTTTCGGGACAGGGGGGAGCCATGTTATTCCTTTTTCTATGTAACCTGCTTTGAGAACACTTACATTGAAAAGCAGGATATAAATTTGATAATGATAATAATGGCCGACATCCTAATGAAGTGCCCGTGGTCTTTGAACAGAGCTGCTGCTTCTACACCACAAACTAGCAGTGCTCCACAGTCGGCATGGTCTGTGTGTGTATGTGTGGTGTGCGTGGTTTTAGCCCATCTTCCCCATCTCTGAAGTGCTCCATATGATTAAGTGGAGTGCACAACTCTCAGGGACCCTCTTCCAAGTTGCAGGGAGAGTTTCTGCAGGTGGAGGAAATTGGCAACAATCACTCTGGTCTGTGTTGCCTTAGTCTGGAAAGCAGTAGCAGGACCTATGGAATGCCAGTATGTCATTAGAAGTGCTGGCACTCTGTTAGTCAGAATGTCAGATAATAATAATAATAATAATAATAATAATAATAATAATAAAAAATCGTCGTCGTCATCATCATACTGTAACATCAAAAACATAATATAATATTTTCAGCCTTCTGGAACCTGCTTTTATGGTTGCTATTTATGAGGGTCTTAAGGAGATAATTTTTATTCGATTCTCTTGGTTTCGCTTCCAAGAGTACCTCTCAGTTTCAGAGTATTTCCTTGCAGGTGGCATTGCCCATTAAGGCAAGGTGAAGCATCACCTCCGGTAGCAGATTATTGGGCCACCAGCAGGGCAGCAACATGCCTCCTGCCCTCCACTGCTTCCTCTCTCACCTCCACCAGAGGAGCAGTACTTCTCTTTCACTTCTTGCCTTTCTTCTCTTTGTTGCCCCCAACTGCATTGCTTTAGGATGCATTCACCCTCCTCTGCCCTCGCCCTCATGCGCTGCTGGGCTGATTATGAATTCTGCTTCCTCCCCCATTTCATAAGCCCAAAGGTGCAAGAGGGACGAAGTGGAGGAGGATGCATTCGGTGCAGTGGTGGCTATCACTGCTACAAAGAAGGAAGAGGAGATTAGTGAGTTAGTGCTTGTGTGCACATGTGCACACACAAAACAAAGTGATGGTTATTACTGCTGCCGCTTGAAAAGAAAGGAAAAGAGGAGAAGGAGGGCGGAATTTGACACCCTACTTCAGTTCTATAGAGGCCTTGGGCTGCTAATGGATGCAACAGCGGTACACCAAGGGCTATTCTAGAACCAGGTCCAGAGTCTTTGCCTTGGTCTACTTCTGATTGCTGTCCCTGCCATTGTGCACCCCAGTTCCGGTCTGCCACTGTCTCATCACTCTTGCCTCCCATCCTAGTTCCCACGCCAACCTTGACCTCCAAACCAGACCCAAACTCTGAACTGTGTGTGGTCCACTTAGCTTTCCTCAGGCCAGGTATGGATGCCCTGCCTTGAGACCCTGGAGACCCCACTGATGACCAGAGCAGACAGTTTGGGGCTAGTTGTACCAACATTCTAATGTACATAAATGTTATAATCCTTCTACTTACATAAGCTTGTATAAACAGCTGTTTTCTCTCTTCCCTCAGCTTTCTTCCTTCCACCCTTTGTATTTAGATTGTGAGCATGCAAGCAGGCACCTTTGTATTTAAAGTTTTGTACAGTGCCTAGCTATTTTAAGTGCATCATCATAAATTTTAAAAAGTATTATGATCCTTCCAGTAGTAACATAGTTCATTGTAACGTCTAAAGATACTGGCCCACATGTTGTGCAGTGTTAGGAGGGCAGAGTCTGCCTACCTGTGCTGCTGCAGGCTCTCAGTGGATCCACTCATGCTGCTGGGGCTTGCAATAAAGCCTGGATCATGTGAGGTATTTGCACAAGAGCAGAAATGCACAGCTGCCCATGCTCTGGAAGCGCTAGTTAGATTGGAAACAAACAACATGTTGCTGACAGTCAAGCAAGATGTTTGCAATCTAACTAGCACTTTTGGTGTGTGTGGACAGGCTATCTGAAGTATTTGTGATCTTGTGCAAATATCCAAAGCTGCCAGGTCTTTACTGTGAGCCTGCAGCAGTGCAAGTGGATCCACTGAGAGTCCACAGCAGCATGGGCGGGTTGGCTCTGCCCTCTTAATACCACAAAACATGTGGGCCCCTATTCACAAATCTTATCATTAAACCATCATTACATTAATGTATTATAATAATTATGTAATCATAATAGCATGTAAAGACAAATATAACATCTAGCCCAATTCAGACATTATGCTGTATGAGTGTACAGATGTCGTACATTTGTTTGTGTGAATGACTGTACCTGCGTCCATTTTAAAAGGGAACCTGGATACACGCCCTTCAAATGCATGGTACAGATAGGAAGCGTACTCCTGTAGCTGCATTCAACATAACATGTGAATGTTTGTACCCTAGTACAGATCTGTACCTGTGTACACTGTATACTCATTGTATGAGTGTTGAACATAACGTGTGAATGGGCCGACTATAAGTGCAGTATATGCTTTAGACAGCTCCCCCTGAAACTTTGGTCCCTACCATTTCCTTGAGGATTCTTTCCACGACTCCTTTCTCCTGCAGATTGAAGACAAACCTGGATGCTGGAACACTGGCCAGAAGGCGGAGCTTGGCTGCATTGGCCACCTCCTCAGCCACTCTGGTCATTCCGACTGTGAAGAACACAATACCTTGATGTTTAGCATCAGCAGTCGCTGAAAAAATGTCTGGGTTTCTTGGATGGTCCACTCCGTCTGTCAACAGCACAGCTACCTTCACACTCCCATGAGTCCCTTCAGTCATGTACAGCTGGGTGAGGTTGGTGATAGCATAAGTGGTGTAGGTACCGTGGCCTATGTATGTTATAGGAGCGATACGAGATTTAAAAGCGTCTGGGCCTTTCCAGTCTCTGAAGGTTTGCTCTATAAGGACAGTGCTGCTGTACTGAAGCAAGGCTGTCCTCCAGCTGAGGGTGCGGCCGGAGCTAAGTTGCAGTCCTTTTAGTCTGTCCACAATCTCTAAGACAAACTTCTTCTGCTGCTCATGGTTGAAGTCTTTGGCACTCTCTGAGCTATCCAGGAGGAAAGCCATTTCCAGAATGCAGTCTTCATCTAGAAAGAACGCATTGCCAGGTAAAAGTGGTTGCATTAGGTGAGTAGCACGGCCAACATCTATAACATCACTCATACTAGTTGTTCATTTGTACATAATTCAAGACTTCATATTTCAAGGTGGTAGAAAGCATGTTAGTTTTCTGTTGACTTTGTGAGCATCTTAGCAGCTTCCAAGAAGCTTTTAAAAAGTGGAATCTCTAGAAGACTTAATGTTCATTTTGAGGTCACATATGTTAATTTCTTAACATTCACTTTAATTTCACAGTTGTTCAATTAAAGGAGGGGAAAACAGGTTGCTCACCTGTTAACTATTGATCTGGTAGAGATCCGTTGATATCCATAAGAATGGGTAAAGCGTCTGCGCAAGACCCACTTGGTAACATGCCGCAGCTTGTTGCAGCGACCAAGCCCCACCTCCATGCCTTCAGCGTACTATTTAAAGGTGGGCTGGGTGCCATGTTCTTCAGTTCTTGGACGACCGCCATGGAGGACGATCATCCGGAATCAGGTGAGTTTATCATCAAAAGAGAATAGCTTGCACACTAAGTACACACATAGCATAGCACTACTGCAGAGGGGTGGTCCGGGTGTGTTTATGGATATCGATGGATCTCTATCAGATCAATAGTTACAGGTGAGCAACCTGTTTATCTGGATTGAGATCTGTCGACATCCATAAGAATGGGTGTTTAGCTAGCTCCCCAAAGGAGAAGGGTGCAGTAGTAGCTGTTGTAACATCTGCTTCAAAACACTTCTCCCGAAGCTTGCCTCTGCAGCAGAGCACACAACTATGGCGTAATGCTTAATGAAAGGTAACTCAGTAGACCAAGTTGCAGCTTTGCAGCTGTCCGTGAAGGTTACCCCCAATAGGTGTGCAGCTGAAGAAGCATAGGCACGAGTAGAATGGGCTTTGGTTGCTTCTGGCGACTGAACGTCCTGTTGCTTGTACATCAGCAGGATGAGTTCTACTAGCCAAGGACATCCTTTGTCTAGAAATACAGGAGCTCCTTGAAGTGCCTTTGTATGCTACAAATAGGCGTTTGGTGGACCTGAAGTCCTTAGTCCGATGTAGGTAGTACAGCAGCGCTCTTCGTACATCTAAGGAGTGCATTGCACTTTCTAATGGAGTTGTTGGATCTCTGAAGAACGTTGGTAGGACAATGTCCTGGTTGAGGTGGAAGGTGGATACTATTTTCGGTAGAAAATCTGGGTCCATGCGCATCAAGACTTTGTCTGGAGAGATCCTAGTGTATGGTAGATCTATTCTCAAGGCCGTTAATTCACTTACTCATTTGGCTGTAGTGATGGCCAACAGGAAGGCCATTTTCAGAGTCACCAGTTTGATGGAGGCCAAACTCATAGGTTCAAAGGGGGCCTTGGACAAAGATGAAAAGAACAGAGATATACTCCATGGCTCAATTGGTGTGTGAATTGGTGGGTACAGGTTTAAAAGACCCTTCAGGAAATCCTTACTTTTTGGATAGGAAAAAAGGGTTTCCCCCTCGTAACCTGGATGCCTAGAGGATAACGCAGCTAAATGCACCTTGAGAGAAATGTTGGCCAAACCTTGAGACTTCAGATCTGTAAGATATCGAATGTCAGTATGTTGGTGGGACATTGAGGGGTCTCCAGTCTTGAAGTCAATAAGACAGGCGTATTGAGAGTTGAAACTGCAGGTCGAGCGATCAGCATTGAAAGGGAGCGAGTCAGTGGCATCTCTTGACGTCAATCCATAGGAGTTTGCGAAGGAACCTCTCAATGCCGAACTTCAGGTGTCGATGCTGGTGAAGAATCTATCGGTGTTGGTGCTGGTGATAGAGATCGAGTCCTTGATGCCGTGGGTCTAGGTGTTGACACATGTTCGACATCGACAGACTCACTAGTTGCTAAATCCAATCCCTTCAATTTTGAAGCCTTCGACATCGACAGTTGTCGACTGCTGCTGAACGTCTGTAGGCTGGAGGGAGTCAGTGTCCTTTCTTTCATAAGATCCACTGTTTTAGGCATTTTTGATTTATGGGAAAACTGAGGATCCTCTGATTCCGAATGTCGCTTAGGTTTCAAACCCTCTGATGTTGAATGCGTGGATTTCGACAGACGTTTAGGGATATGGTATGAGGCCAACGCACTCAGAGTCAAAGGTTTCTGGATCGATGTAGATGCCTTTGTGGTTGATGCCGAAGCTAAAGGGTGGGGTTCTCCCGACATCGAGGGACTTAGCACCTCGTCATAAATGCGGCATGAAGCCGCAAAGCCCTTCCCCCCTTTGTTTGTTTCGAGGACAGGCAAATCTTGCAGGAGGAGACGTGTTTTTCTCCCAAACAGATTAAACACAAGTCATGCAGGTCCTTCGAAAGGAGTTTGGCATTATAGCCAGTACATCTTTTGAAGGTCCGTTTCTCCTCAGCCATGTCCGCATGATCCAAATCGTCGTCAAAGTCCATCCCAAATAGTCAAAATAACGCCAGCAAATTTAGGAAGCTGTTCCAATATAAAGGTCACCAGAGTAGTCATTAAGTTCCGTTCCTAGTTGAAGCCAATAATCAGTCCACTTTTCTTTTTTGTTTTAGATAAACTCACAGGAAGAACTAGTCCAACAAGGAGCGACAGCCCGTGGACTGCACGCAACGGCGGTCGGAAAAGAACTGAAGAACATAGTGTCCAGCCCACCTTTAAATAGCATGCTGAAGGCGTGAAGGCGGGGCTTGGTCACTGTGATGAGCTGCGGCATGCTACTGAGTGGGTCCTGCACAGGCTCATTACCCATTCTTATGGATCTTGGTGGATCTTAATCCAGATCCTTTGATTTACAGAGACAGTTATGGATGTGGGAGCTCCAACTGAGATCCAAAAAGTGAGGAAATTCAAGGGTCTGTGATGTTATAGCATGAGGGTATGAGATCTGATGTCCAGTTCGAGGTATTGCACAAGCCTACACATTCATAACTATAGAAACACAATTTGGCTAGGTCCCCCATGCTCTACCTGCATGGCCTGGTGGCAACAGCAAAAGCTGGAGATTAGTGTTACAGTAATGTTTAAGAAGAATTTGATAACTTGCCTCTGAGCATATGGTGAGTGCTGTTTTGTTATGGACAATACCTTTTAGGAAATAAATACTTTTGCTTGTTCTTTAGCTAAATAAACAAACATTTAGGAAAAGTTCATTTTATTTCACATATCTGACACTGAATCAATTCAAAAGCAACATAGCTTTTAGGAATCCTCTGATTCTGAAGAAGCTACCATTGATATAAGTGATTTGTGGATTTGTGGAGGAAGGGTGAAGGAAAATATACAAAAACATTTTGTGGTCCTGAATTTTTAAGGAGGGTGGACTTCTAGGTCTATTTCAATAAAAGCAAAGGATTGTGTGCAACTGTAATTGAACTCTGTGCATATCAAGCAACTCTGCATTTCATTGGTTAGTGATGGGAAGTGGGCAGAACTTAAGGAGGCAATAGATCAGGGGTGTGTAATTCAAATGCCCTTGTGGGCTAGAACCAACCATGATATGGTACGCAGAGGCCAAGGTCAATTTTCAGTGCATTATTACATTAAAATTAATTAACAATATTAATGAAAGCAATTATTAGCTCCTTGACGATCTTTCCCCTCAATAAAGAGACCCACAATTTTAACCACGATGGTGACCAGAAAACAGGCCCCTTCCCTGCTCACTCAGTTGGCCATCCAGAGTGCATGCCAGCCCCAGACAAATGCCAAGTCCTCTCCTCTCCCTAAATCACTGTTGCTTTCAGGCTACAATTCTAGGCATGCTTACCTGAGAGTAAGCCTCACTGGGTACCCCATGGAACTTGTTTCCAAGTAAATATGCATAGAACAGGGTGCAAGGCAGCTACCAAAGAGGATAGAGGATGTCCAGTGAAAGTGAACTGACCAAAAAAGTGACCCTCTGTCTTCTGGGGTGTGCTCTGCCTGTGCATGCCTGAAACTGCTGCCACTGTTTCAGCCCACAGCAGCAACTGGCTCATTCGCTCTTCAGTCCATCGCTGTCACATTAATCTCATCTGGTCTCAGATGTCCAACTGTATTGAGCCACTGCTGCTCATCAGTGGGACAAGCCAAGATATCTTCAGGGCTCCTGCTGTTGCTGCAGGATATTCCTACCTGGGGCCCAACAAAAAAGTAGAAGTATAGGACCATTGGTCCATCTGGTTCAGTATTGTCTATTCAAACTGGCAGCAGCTTCTCCAAGGTTTTAGACAGGCGTCTGTCTCAGTCCTGTCTTGGAGGTGCCGGGGAGGGGACTTGGAACCTTCTGCACACAAGCATGCAGATGCTCTTCCTAGAGGAGCTTCATCATCTTACAGTGCTCACATGTAGTATCCCATTCAAATGCACACCAGGGCAGACCCTGCTTAGAAGAGGGGACAATTCATGCTCACTACTACAAGACCAGCTCTCCTCCCTAGTGGGCTGGATCTGGCCCCCTGGCCTTATGTCGTGTGGGCCTGCTGTACAGTCTCATGGTCCTCTGGCATGTTCAGATGAAAGTTCTCATCAGAAGGCTCTACATAAACAGAAGGGCTGGAATCTAATGAATCATTCAACTAGTTATGTGAGCCCATGGTGGCTCTGAATTTGTGTTTCTCATACTGCACACCAACACCCCTCCGTTATCGCAGAGCAAGCCATGAATTTGTCTGTGGGAGGTCTTTTCTGTTCAAAGAAAAAAGTCAGACATTCCACTGGGCCCGAGTTAACTCTTGGACATGTCTACAGTAGTCATTTAAATTCTGGTCAACATTGACAAGCACATAGGAGAAAGAACCAGAAAGAAACCACCTTCTGCAAAAGGCTAATTTAAAAATGTGTTGCATGGTACCCCGAAGACCTCTTCCAGTCCAACGGATTGAGCTCATGTAAAAAAAAGGGAGGAACTGGCATAGTTATAAAATTATAAAAGAATTATCTTCACCATCTTTTTGGTAGACATTACAGACTCTTGCATAGCCTAGATATTTCAAAGCAACAACTCACCTCCTGAAAGTGAAAACAAATTCCAGCATCAGACATTACATTGTAAAATAAACTGTTAAAATACAAATAGTCACCTTGGTGACTTGAACTGGCATATTTTTCTACTGCATTTGATAGGAAAGGTTTGGACTTCTGTTTTCTTACGCCATTTCTTTTTTCTTCATGGGTGTTCTGTGCCAAAAGCACATGGTTCAGCAGTAACAAAAGACGCCATAATCTGAAGAACATGGTATGCTTTGTTTTTCCAAATGACACAAGAAGAAATGGTGTTCGCAAAAAGCTGATTTTGTACTTGCAAAGAGAATGAAACACAGATCGCCTTTGTTAACAACATAGCCAAAGTATGTGTACATACTTTACAGAGCAGTAATTCAAGCTTCTCACAGTAAACTATGCAATCAATTTATCCAGCATTTCCTGGCAAATTAGACATTTAGCAGTCACACTGATAGCATCACATACGTTAATAGTTTCTGCAGTAATTTACTAAGCTTAACCTTTTATAACTTAATATTTGAATTGCTTTTTGATATCCTATCCTGGAGGAAAGGATAGGCTATAAATTTGCCAAATAAAATATTAAACTATAATTTCTAAGAGGAACTCAGGACAAATTTGTGAAGTTTTATTTTGTCTTCAGTAGACTGGAAGCTTTCAGGCACAATTTGTACAATGCCAAGTTTTCGAGCATTTTATAAAGAATAAACATTGTTATTGTTATTGTTATCACTGCAACAGCTCTGCAAGATACATGAGGCTGAGAGATAGTGACTTGCTCAAAACCACTCAGAGAGTTTCCTGGCTGACCAAAGATTTCAATTCTGGGTCCAGGAAGTACAGTATTCTAGGCACTGTAACACTCACTTATTTTCATATTGCCAAACACTCTAAATGGAAAGAAAGAAAGAAAGAAAGAAAGAAAGAAAGAAAGAAAGAAAGAAAGAAAGAAAGAAAGAAAGAAAGAAAGAAAGATGTTCAATTATTAAGGTTCTAGAGTATGTGTGAGAGGCAGGTGGGCACAATTCTGAGGCTATTCATACTTGCCTTCAATCAGATGAGATTTTAGCCCTGGTTTAAGCTTGCACTACATCTATAGCCACAATTCAATAAGGTCGTCCAACTACATCTGCACATGCATTTGTATATGTCTGATATAAAATGCATGCATTATGTATAGACACATCCATAAAAGGCCTGGCAATGTTAATTAAACGATGAATGATAAGTACCTGAATTAATGATAGTAATTTTGATGGTAGATTTCCCCCCCAGAGAGCTGTTTCTAAACACAAACGACATGTACGCAAGAAATATAAACAGGTGTCTTTGCCTCTGTCCGTCAATTACAGTTTTACAGCTTCCCTTGCTGTCTGTCTGTGTATTTTGCAGTTTGCTGACAAGAGTTTCTCAATCCCACCATAACACTCTACATGCACAGTCCCAGCAAAACCCAGGTTAAGAGCCTGTCACATGAGAAAAGTTAGCAACAATAAATCTCACTGGACACATAAATTGACTTCATGTCTTTTGTGTAATGGTTTCAGACATTCTGCTCTCAGGGCAAAAGGAATGACTAATAAAAACCTACAGAAATCCAGCTTCCAATTAAATGCTGGTGCCTATAAAAGGCATATTAATTAATCTTATTCTTAACCTTAATAACATGCATCTTGTACTCAAACCTTAGAGGAAAGGGACTCTTACCTCTGTCTGGATTAATGAAATCAAGGATGAGTGCTGCGTCTGGGAAACAGAGTTTCTGCCTGATGTTGCTGCCTTGGCTAGTACCGGCTAAAATCCCTTCACTCTAGCAATGAAGACGGGAGAGGCTGGGAGGGGGATCAGTAGAAAGGAGAAAGTGGGACAAAGAAAATGGACCACTCCCTCAATCAACTAGACCCACCCAAAGCTCCATCCACATTGAATCAAATTTGCTTGCAAGCACATTTATTCAAACTTCTTCACTGATGCTGAGACTAAGTAAATGTGTAATTACTGGCAATAGTCCTAAGGCTCTGTTTTTCCTCTGATGATTGTAACAAATGCGTTTAACTTCTTGGGGTTTGGGGAGCTTGTATGTTTATGTTTCAGCTGTGGTGAATGTTGTAGACAACCATTTTTCTCTCTAGCATAAAATGAGAAACGTTGGGAAACAAAGGCTGATGTCTAATGTGCACCGCTCTGGGCTCCTTGCAGGGGCGTAGCAAGGTTGGAGTGGGCCCAGAGACGAGATTTTAAAATGGGCCCCCCCACTCAAAGTCCAGGGCCTCCGCACACCCCAGGCCCCCAAGGATTTAAGTCTGATATTCCAAAATAAGTATGCTGCCTGGAAATACATTTCACTGAATACACACACGCACACATCACAATATATAGTGATATACATTGAGTACTATACATTTGTTTTACTTTTAATGCCTAGAACACACTAGAAAGATGAATGATTAAAATGGCCCCCTCGCTGCAGATTAGCAAAGGAGACTTTCAACCATGCAGGGTGAGCCTATGTTTGTTTTCTCAGAATTCTGAACAAATTCAGTCAAGTTCGATTCCAGGAGGTTTTTCACAGGAGGCTTTTAAAGCCCTTTAAGACACATCTCCTCTGGAATAGAGGTGCTGCATTCACATGTTGGCGAGATTTACCCTGAAGTCCCTGCAAGTTATTGGGGAGCAGTTCACACACAAGAAAAATAAAATAAAATAAAAGCACAAGACATGCTTCACAGTTCTCACTCAGACCTTCTGGGTTGCAAAACAACTTGAACATAAGTGCATTTATGAATGAATGAATGAATGAATGAATAAAATAAATATAATACTGTTTCTTCCAGAAGTTTTTGTAATTTTTTGCCATGAAACAAGCCACTTATAGGACTTTTTAGATAGTTTTTTTAAAGCCAACAAATTTTCCAAGCTGTTTAAAAATAAATATTCAGAGACTTCTCAGTCCCTCCCCCCCCCATATCCAAGCCCTATGGCAAGCAGATGCCTATATATGGGGGGGGGGGGAGGAAGGTAACCACAAAAAGGAGTTCACACTCTACCTGGCAGCAGGGGGTCTTCTGCTGCAGAGAACAGTGGAGGCCTCTCTGGCTGCCTCCTCCTTCCTGGCTGGCTCGGGCCCTACTGCAGTTCAGGCTTCACAGAGGCCTACACCAGGCCTCCGTGGAAGCCCCGCCCACCCGCCGATCAGCTGAGAGGCGGGAGAAAAGCAGCTCTTGGCAGCTTGTCTGCTGCTCGATTGCTGGCCAGGAGAACAAGCTGGAGAGACGGCGAACAGGGCAAGTGGCTGAGGGGCCTTGGGGCTGGGCAGGGGGCCATGGGGAGTCACATGAGGTGCCTCTGCGGGGCCCCCCAAGGCAGTGGGGCCCCCAGACAACTGTCTCCCCCTGCCCTATCGTTGTTACGCGCCTGGCTCCTTGGAGGAAGAGCGGGATATAAATGTAAAAACAAATAAAATAAATAAATAATGTATGAATGGAAATGTCAAACGTGCCTGTGCTCCATTTTGGTTGTGTGAGTTTGAAGTCATTATAGCAAAACTAACATCAAAAAATAATTCCTAAGTAGAAATCCTGGTAAATTTGTCTTATTCCAGGTGGGATTCCTGTGTCTTTAAATAGCTGCAAAAAAATGGAGAATAGCTGCCCGTTCAGCATTATGATGGAGAAGCTCTAAAACTGGTTCTCAGAGCTGCCACATGACTGAGGTCTGAACGAGTCGCTTGCAGGCACATCACTGGAGCATCAATGACAGTTTCTCCTACAGCAATTCCATTGATTTCTAAATACAGACAATGTCTCAGAGCCCCTTTGGTACATCGAGAGACGTACATCTGTGTCCTGGGGCATTCTAATTTTATTTCATAAGAGTAACTCCTCACATTGTGAAGGAAATCACTTTTGAAACTTCCCATATGTGGCTTGGCAAGTGGCAGAAAGGAAAGTGGTTTAATAAACAGAGAGACAGAACTATATTGGTTTATGAGATGCTCACAGCTTGGGCCTCCATATCACAGCCATGTGCTTTAATTCAGAGGGGAACTACATGTTATAACTGCAGTTGTTTGTACTTTTCCCACCATGGAACTAATACCACCCAGAAACGCCACTTTGGGGCAGTATACAAATGTGCTAAAATAAAATAAATAATAGCATCTTGGGAAGTGATTTTAATTTGGAAAGTGGGAGAGGAGAAAAGTTAACATTCACTCAAAATCATAATCTTTAAATGATTCACTAGCATCACCCTGGCTGCTATTCAATAAGGCTATTCTCATGATCATAATCCCCAGGGGCTAGGGCGGATGAGGGGGGTGGGGGAAGGCAGGGTTGGACCTACCTTCCCCCAGACAATGGTCACTGTTTTCTTTGGTGTGCTGCTGCGTGCCTACACTATCCATGCTGCTCCCAACAGTGTGGATCATTGGAGGCCGGTAAAATGGGTCCCGGCCTCCAGGAATCCCATAATGTACTGTACAATGAGTACAATCATTGGGGGATTCCCCTGTGAGTTAGGCACTCTAGGCACCCAACTCTGTGTGCACTTGGACAGCATGCAGCCCAAGCACACACATGACCCCAGCCCTGGGGCAGAGGGTGCACTTGTATCCTCTAATCCTGGTGAAAGGCCAGGCTTCAAACTGGGGCTTGTAGCCGAGTCGGTTCCGGGATCGGACTCGATCCCGGTGCAACACTAGGTTGCCCCAGCCTGGGTTGGGCTGCTCATGAGAATAACCTTCTTATGTCAGAACCATGGAAGATCCGTATAACAGATCTCACATGTTGTGTCTGGTTATGCTCTTTACGTTTCAGGTGCAGCTGTGGTTTTCAGCCTCTTCTGATCTTAGCATTGTTAAATCTAGACTGATTCACAGTTGGCAGATATAGGGCCAGTTCAGATGAACAATGGCCTCTAGACGTGAGAACACACCTGCCTCAGCATCACTAAAGGATGTGTCGATGCTGTCTTACCATGTCCTTTAATCATGTGTAAGAGATGTTCTTCTGAATTGTTCCTCTGCATGCGCTACAAAATACTGTTAAAACAGGGTTTCGTAGTGCATGTAGAGAGGCAATTCCAATGGAACCCCTTACACACCATTAAAGGTTGTGCCGAGATTGCATTGGTATAACCTCTAATGATGTCAGGGTGGGCGCATTCTTGCCATAAACCCAATATGATTGCTTAGAGGGGCCATTGGTCCCTCCAAAAATGTGTGGGATTTATTACAAGATTATATTCTTTATATCCAGTGCATTTTGGCTATTAACCTTCTTCAGGAGCACAAAAATAATATCTTAACAGCACAGAACCCTACCTGTGGTGATCCTTGAAAGTACAATCATCTGAGACAACATACTTACCAGCATCACCACAGCTGGCGGGGGGGGGGCGGATTCTGTGCTACTAGAAGATATTGTTTTTGTGTTCCTGAAGAAGGCAAATCGCCAAAGCTCTTTCAGCAGAAACATAATAATCTTGTAATAAATCCCACATTTTCTTCTTCTTCACAGTTTTCATCTCCCTCCCTTTTTGCTAGCTAGCCCCTTCTACATGAAGCATCATATGCCTTGTGCTACAACTGTTGACAGAAAAGATTTGTAGAGATGGGGTATCTTTCAGGAAGGTAGAAGCCAATGCTTCTTCCCCACCAAGCAGAAGGTGTATATTTGCTTACTAGGTTCTATAACACTGGGCTGCCTATTTTGCCTAGTTTCTTCTGCCCAGTCATGGGAAGCATAGTTCAACAAGCTGTTTGTAGTCTGGCTTCTAAGGTTGAAGGGTTGTAAATTTTAATCTTCAAAGCCGTAAACAGATAGGTCTCTCATAGTTTAGCAAATACCTCTGCCCTTTGCACCTATTTTGAAATCGCAGTTTGGACCCTAACTCAAACTGAGGGTTCACTCACCAAACTCCAATTTGAACCCTCGGTTTGAAGTGAGACTACCTCTACTGTATTATGTCTGTATGCAGAACTGGAGGCAGCCTTCCCTGGAACAAGAGAAGAGGGAAGGAATCTCCTCTCTCTCTCCATCCTGATTGGCTGCCACCATTCAAAGGAGGAAGCCTGAGAGCCAGCATCCTCTCCTCTCTGCAGTCTCACAGATTGCAAAGAGGAGGCCAGGACTGGGGGGTCGCACTTCTGTGTTATGTCTGAACTCGGCCTATGTGTTTAATGAAACAAGTAATGTGGTACTTACCTGTGACTAACTACATTCATTTAAAAAGTGTAAAATCCTGATATTCAGAAATACATTTCACTGTTTGTCATTGTCAAGAGCTGCCTTTTGACTTCTAACTTGTACTGGGCAGAAGTTTTACTGATGATTTTTGACAGCGTTTTATGATTTGTGATAAGAATAGACCCTCAGTAAATTGTTGCAGTACATCCCTGGTGTGCAAGTATTACCTGAGGCTGTGGCTGAGCATGGTGAAAAAACAGAAGATAGCAACAAAGGCAGGAGTGCCTTGGGTCTTACTTCATATGCAGCTTTTACTTTTTCTGTTTTCTGGATGTCTATATGGAGTGGAGGGAGGGGGGCTGGTACTCAGTCCCAGCTCCTTGTTAAACTATTTGCCCCCCAGAAAAACAAGGGATCCCACATGATTCTTCTGTGAAAGTTTTGAGGCTAGGGGGAAAGGAATAAACTTTGTGGCTAGAGGAAAGGAACATACCAGAGCACACAACAGAGGTGTTTTGTTTTTTTTACTGTGGCAGAAATGGAATTTTCCCAGGAGGCATCATAGACCTGTCAAAGGCTGAAATTGGGATATATAAAAACTCTCATAAATTGTGTATGCTTACTGTTATTTAGGGCTGTCAACTTTTGAACTGATCTCTGTGGCTGCCTCTTTAAAAGCAACTTGATCTGCAGCAATTAACAGGTCATACTATTTAGCTCCAAGCCACAGAAATTTGCACCTGCCAATAATTCCTGCATATCAACCACAGGTATAGAAAAAGAACAGAATTTTTGTCCTGGTGGCCCGTTGGCAGACCTGCCACGATCACTGCTAACATACCCTGGCAAGCATTTTCCACAGATAGCAAAAGGTTACCATGTATGTCAGGGTTTAGAATTCCTCTGAATCAGGGCAGGTTCACTTCAAGAAGAATCTGTTTGGGGGTGGGGGGTGGGGCAAAATGGGACGGGCTTATGGCCAACACAGAATCTTGAAACATTTAAAGAGGGGTGCTTCTGAGAACATACAGAGTGCTGTTCCCTTACTAATGTGTCATCACATCCCTGGTAGCAAGACTTTGAGATGAAAGGGCACAATTTCTAGGTAGATTTGCTCCTTGGCATTTCTTTAGTGGGCAGTTTATTGTTGCCATCTTTTATACTGGACACATTCAAAATGACATTTGTGCCAACAGTCTGGTGAATTTTGTCTTGTTGCTAAATTCTGTGTAACTGTTGTTATTTTTTAATTCTGTATTAAGGTGTGTGTATGTGTGTGTGCATGTGTCTGTGTATTAGGGTTGCCATGCCTCCAAGACTGACCTGAGTCTTCCAGAAATCAGCATCCATCTCCAGGAGCTTTTTCAGACAACAGACTTTACCGCGGGTTTACTACGAGGCTTTACTGCGAGTTCAGGGCATAATGGATACTCTGATACAGAAAGAGGAACTTTTTTTACCTGGGACATAAATCAGGCTAGGTTCCAATACGGAGGCAGAAACCCAAATAATGTGTGAAGTGCTCTCTGAAATATCACATGGACTTTGGGGTAAATCTGGCTGATATGTGAATGCACATCCACCCTCCCAAAGTAAGGTCGCCGTCTGAAAAAGCTCCAGGTGTCTATTGAAAGCAATCCTGGGGATTCTAAATGGCTTGACATTGTGAAAAATATTTGTAAGAAATGGGTGATGGTGGCGGTCCAGGAATAGCTTCGGTCTGAAGTGGCAACTCTAGTGTATGTGTATCCAGTTGTGAAGGTTAAGGTTTCTGGGAAAGTGCTGATCAGACACCTCCTTCAAAAGGTTTTGGAAAATGAGTTGCATTGCTGGCTACAGATGCACGAGTATACCAAATGGCAGGAAACATATGCACATCTTATAGAGCAGTCTCCCACCACACCCTCAATTAAGAAAATGTCTGTTATACTGGAGTCTGGGTCTGGGTATGTAAAAAGCAAGATTAATCTTTCATTATCCTGTCCAATTTGTATCTTCAGATGCAGTTGGCAGATGTATGTGTGTGTGTGTGTGTTTACTCAGTAGCGAATTCTTAACCACAGGGTTCATATTATTAAGCAGTGATGTTTCCCTTCCAGACAAAATGTCACTTTGCCCAGGTGTTTTCTTGCCTGGGCAGCTTAGTGGATTTCTTGGGAGTTTTGTAGCTGAGTGCATATGACACATGACAACATTCTAACTAGAATTCCTGGTATGTGACGTGTTGCATTCTATGCTGGACACTTCTAGACTTGTAGCTGTCTGAAGCTATAATATACCCCACACCTGAAGTATGCTTTAAGGTGAGTGTCAGAGTGCAAAAAGCATGGATAATTATTAGGTTTTTCCTTGGTACTCTAAAATTTTAAGTAAAAGGTTACTTATTAAAAGTAGCATGATAAATTAACAACCAAAATGTATCTATACAAGCCTTACTTACTTACTTGCAGTGTGCTATCTATGTACATGGTAATTTGCAGAATACATAGATAGTAGGTCAGCTCATGTTCCAGTTGTGCCACTACAGACTGAGCTGCTTATATGCATGCCACCATTACACACAAAACTCAGCATGGCTTGGCTTTGAGCACCCAACTGCAACTAGTCAGAAATATCTGGGTGGAGAGAATCAAGCAAATCAGCCCTTACTTTGAAGGTACAGCACCTATCCACACAAGCATTTCTCGGAGATGTGGAAAAACTGTCTGAGAAAATTCTCTGACACTTCTCCTCAGGAGGGACCCCAAATCTGCAGACAATTTTAGTTTTTACTTGGGGGCAACCTGAAACACTGGCAAGCAGAGAGAATGTCCATTTTGGAGAAACTTTGCTTGTTCTACAGTGGGTGCAGAAGGGATTGTGTTCTGGTGGGTGTAGGGACTATTTTTTTCAGTCCATGATCTGTTCTGGGTTTATCAGTGGCCACTAAGCTCAGGTTAGTTTGTGCATATGCCAGTTTGATAATATGAGACCTCCAAATAGGCTCAAATACTAATGAGCTCTATGATGCTCACACAGGGGCAGCCCTTCCATGAGGCAAGGTGAGGCAGTTGCCTTGGGAAGCAGATTATTGGGGTGGCACCAGGGGCATCATGCCACTAGTGTGGTGGCAAGATGCTCTTCTACCCAGGCATACTTTTGGCACATCCCCATTCTAATTACATAGGCATGGATGTTATCATCCAAACCAGCCCATTATTCAAATCTCTGTGCTTTATTTTTATTTTTATTTATTTTTACATTTCTATACCACCTTTCGTTAAAAAACAACCCCAAGGTGGTTTACAAAAATTAAAACATACAATAAAAAAGCAATAAAAACATCAAGCTAAAAACATATAAAAACAGGCATAAAAACAATACTACAGATAAAAACACACCGAAGCAGCAGTAAAAACGATTATGTAAAAGCCTGGATAAAAAGCCAAGTCTTTACAAGCTTCCTAAAAACCGTGATGGAGTCTGAGGAACGAATGGCCACTGGGAGAGCATTCCAGAGTCTAGGAGCAGCAACAGAGAAGGCCCTGTCCCGAGTGCACGACAGCCGGGCCTCCCTCATTGTCGGCACCCGGAGCAGGGCCCCCTCAGATGTCCTTGTCAAGCGGGCAGCAACCCTTGGGAGCAGGCGGTCCCTCAAATATCCCACAATGAGTAATTTGCCTTTTTTGTTTTAATTAAAAAGGTTTGGTGTTTTTTTTTTTAAAGGCAAAATCAGTGCTTCAGTTACTGAGGGTCAGTCTATGATGGTCCCCTAAATATGAGGTAGGGGAGATTTGACTAAAATAGGAGAGAGTTGGGGGGTGGAGCTCAAAGCTACCTACTTTCCTCCCTCATTTGAGCACTGGATTGAGTGTACTGGATAAAAGTGCTTGAGCCCTGAAAAAACTTCACATTGAGGCTACATTCGGATATAATGTGAAACCGGAGGTTGCCGGACCTGCAGTTAATTTTTCAAACCATGAATCGCATTGCAGACATTAGTCCAACCGCAGTCTGCCAACCTCCGTTTTCATGGCAGGGAAGCCCGTTCCTCTTCCCGGTCCACTGAGGCTCCATCCCAGCAAGCTCCATAGCACTTGTGTCAACAGACTCTGCGCAAGATGTCAACATGTCTCCAAGGCAGCAGCCATTGGCCACAATCTTCAAGGGGGTGTGCAGAGCGTGATCATGCCTTTTCAGAATGGTCTGCCCACGCTTGGCAGGGAAAGGGCATTTAAATCCCATGCCATGCAAGCCCTTCTTCTGACAGCGATTGCATTACCACCCTCATAAGACCCCCGAAACAACACTGTCTCGCATAAGCACAATTTCTGGTGTGTGGGGGAAATTGGGGGGCACTATTTCCCTGTTACTCAGGAAAGGGAAGGGAACATGATGACTTCCTAGGAGGGGATATGTATTTGAGGGAGGACAAAGGATCCTGGGCACTGGCGGAGGAAGCCAGCCAGTGGCCTGTGTTCCTCCCACTGGTGGCCTCCCTGCCGTGCCCCCTGCATCTGACATCAGACGCAGGAGGCGTGGTTTTGGTATTTGAGAGCAAATACTGGCCAGCGCTGCATTCACAACATGGGCGGGAGCTGCTCTCCCTGCCTTTAAAGGCAGCGCTGGCCGGTATTTGCTCTCAAATGGGGTCACACGACCACGTTTGGGAGCAAAGCCACATCCCCTGCATCTTACATCACAGGGGGCGTGGCTGGGGTGCCAGGCATGACCCCTGATTGACAGCCGCCCAGGTTCTTTGAACCCATCCGCTCAATGGTGGCTCTGCCCCTGATCCTGGGTTCTGGCCTGCTGTGTCCAAGGATACCCCTGTGAGGGCTCATCCTGGCAAAGCAGTGCATGGAGACCAAACCATACTCCTGCCCCCATGGCAGCTTGCAAATGGTTACATGCAAATGCAGCCTGAATTATTCTGTCTTCCAACCTGTGCTGAGGTAATGGCACATTGATACCTCAGTGGCAGTATAGTAATCCAGATGCCACAGTGAAAACATGAGCATTTTCTGGTATTATATTCAAACAACCTTTGTCCCCTCAGAAAATATCCAAGAATAAAATATCACATTTTTCACAAGAAATATCCAAGAATATAATATTTATTAATTATTTCTTTTATTTATTTAATAAAGAAAACAAAATAGCACATGAGACATCAACAAAAAATAGCTTTATTAACTTGACCCAACCACTTTGAGAACAAACATTGGAAAGAAGATTGGGGCCATATTCAAGCAATCTTCAACATGTGAGAGAAACCTCTGGAAACCATTCAGCCTTAGAGCAATGAGACTTTTAACATGGGGAACAATATTATATCCTGATCCTAAATACATGACTTGGTATCAATGGTTCTTGTTTCCTGTAATCTTTTTAGAACAGGGTGCCAATATACTGTACTTCTGATATCTTTATCTGAAGAAATCTGTTAATATCATTGTCAATCATTGTTTGTCCTACACTCCCAATATTTTTATGTTCTAATTTGACATTATGAATATTTTAAATTACGTGTATACATTATGTGTTGCTTTTAAAACATAATTAAGAATTTAGGGCATTTCTGCATATGATGCTTCAAGTGACTTGGACTTATTTTGAGAGTCAGTGAGGAGATTCTCACGATCCACCAAAAGCGGGCTAAGGGAGCCTAGCCAGCTTTTGGTGGATTGTGTGCTGCCACAGGAACCGGGCAGCTCCGGGCAGCAAACCCTCTTAATTCCCCCTCCTCTTAGGTGAGGTTAGCGGAGCGAGCGCTCAGCTAACCCCGTCTATTGGATCGTGTGTTGCTGTGGTGTGGCTCCGTGCAGCGGCAACACACAAGGAGACCCCTGCCGGGAGACGGAAACAAGCCTCCCGGCCCTGGGGGTCTCTCCAAGATGCCCTGCGCACTCACACAGGGCATCCTGGAACTTCCAGGGGCTGTGTGGGCCCCGATCCCCGCAGCCCCTGCTGGCTCTGTGACGGAGCCGGCAGTCATGTGGGCGGCCGATCCGGCCACCCAGGGCTGCAGCCTTGATCATCTGCGGGGAGAGCGGGCTAAGCCTGCTCTCCCTGCAAACCCCTTCCCGGTGAGTCTCATTGATCATGAGACTTGCCTCAGTGTGACATAATGGCTATAGTGTTTGGCTCAGACTGGAGAGATCTGGTTTCAAGTCCTCATTTGCCCATTAAGGTGCCTGGGTGACTTTGAGCCAGTCACTCTCCCTCTCTCAGCCTAGCCTACCAGAAAGAATTGTTGTGAGGATAAAATAGGGAAGCACATATGCTACCCTTTTCTTTGGAGAAAAGGAAGGTTTGAAATGTAACACATACATGTAAGTATTATATAACATATAACATATCGTATACAAATCAAATAGAGAGCAGAAACAAATCTGGCAGTTCAAGTACTTGCTTGGTGCCTTGGGCACGTCGTTTATCTCTGAGGCCCAGACCACAAGTTCTGAGGAATGTGTGGCTGCTGTTGAGACCATCAGCCCACCTCTATTCTCTGCCACTATTTTGTTTAAAACGGGACATGATGGGATGGCATCATGCTTAGAGTTCTCACCCCCAAGTAGAAACCAATGGAGTGGTGTCAGGGAAACTTTGGCCCTGTTTGGATGTACACGTTAACTGGAGTTAAGCATGGCCAAGGTTTCAGTTCTTGACTCCAAATTGCACCACAGATGTTCACCAAACTGTGGCCAGGCAAACTCCAGTTGAAGGGGAGGCACATCCCTGCCACCTCTATGACTGGAGTTTGGAATAGGCACACAACTGCGGTTATAGCTGAGTCAGCATTTGGGCATAACGCTTCAGTGGCAAAACCTTGGTTGTCGGCAGCGGAACTTAAGAGATAACTGAAGGTTCCAATTGGAGTTTGGCGAGGCAAACCGGAGTTAGCTTTTGGCCTGTAACCACAGTTCTACACATTTGGGCATACTGCAGTTACAAACTCAGCCAGCTATAACTGTGGTTATCGTGTACATCTGAACTCAGCCTAAAAGTATGATGAAATTATGTCACATGTTGTCTTTAACTCAACATTACCAGGGCACAGAGAGAAATGGGTAGGCAGCAACCACAATTCCTCAGAACTTTCCCCACAAGTCAGCTCTCAACAGGCCTCAGCTCTGTTTAGGCCTCACAATGTATATGTTTACAGGCATCTGTACACATGTACATGTTTTCTTGTAAATGACTGTACATTCTAAAAGTGAACCTGGGCATAGGAAAGGAAAGGTTGTGCAATCGAGTCTGTGTTGCAGTTTACAGGAGGGGTTTACCATTGCCATCTTCTGTGCAGTATGAGACGATGCCTTTCAGCACCTTCCTATATTGCTGCTGCCCGATAAAGGAATTTCCCAGATTTTGGGAAACACACCAGAGGGGATTCAATCCAACATCCTCCTGCTCTCTAGGCATATTACTTCCCCACTGTGTCATTAGGTGGCACAAACCTGAGTGTAGGCCTTCTTAATTGCAGGATACAGATAGGAAATGCATTGCTGTATACAGGTGAAACTCGGAAAATTAGAATATCGTGCAAAAGTTCATTAGTTTCAGTAATGCAAATTAAAAGGTGAAACTGATATATGAGACAGACGCATTACATGCAAAGCGAGATATGTCAAGCCTTAATTTGTTATAATTGTGATGATCATGGCGTACAGCTCATGAAAACCCAAAATCCACTATCCCAGAAAATTAGAATATTACATGGAACCAAGAAGACAAGGATTGTAGAATAGAACAATATCGGACCTCTGAAAAGTATAAGCATGCATATGTATTCAGTACTTGGTTTGGGCCCCTTTTGCAGCAATTACTGCCTCAATGCGGCGTGGCATGGATGCTATCAGCCTGTGGCACTGATGAGGTGTTATGGAAGACCAGGATGCTTCATTAGCGGCCTTTAGCTCTTCTGCATTGTTTGGTCTCATGTCTCTCATCCTTCTCTTGGCAATGCCCCATAGATTCTCTATGGGGTCAGGTCAGGCGAGTTTGCTGGCCAATCAAGCACAGTACACTGTATACTTTTCAGAGGTCCAATATTGTTCTATTCTACAATCCTTGTCTTATTGGTTCCATGTAATATTCTAATTTTCTGAGATTGTGGATTTGGGGTTTTCATGAGCTGTACGCCATGATCATCACAATTATAACAAATTAAGGCTTGACTTATCTCGCTTTGCATGTAATGCGTCTGTCTCATATATCAGTTTCACCTTTTAATTTGCATTACTGAAATTAATGGACTTTTGCACGATATTCTAATTTTCCGAGTTTCACCTGTAGAACAGAATGTGTGCATAACTGTACTTGCATACGGATCTGTCCCTGTGTACACTGGGCACAGATTGTATGTGCATTGAACATAATGTGTGAATAGAGTTAAGAGTTAAGTGTCAGTAATGTGTCATTAATATGTTCCGAGGGGAAATGTAATAAAATGTATAGCATTTCCCCCATTAACTACAATCCAGAGATAAATATGCATGACTGCCTGGCACACATGAGTGTTTCCATTCATTTGAATGTAGGGAGCCAATCCACAAAGGAACGCATGTACAAATTAATCTTTCAGGGGACTCCAGGTTTGAGGGGACTGTCAGCAAAAGGTCCTTCATGGGCCCCCTCGTACCTGGGTGGTCCCCCTTAAAGTTGTGGGAAGCTTTCCTGTTGTTGAGGGTTTGGTCTGTGTTTCCCCCGCCCCCCGACAGTCCCCTCCCCTTCCTTTTTCACCTCTCCCTTCCCTTCCCCATTTCCACTATGGGTAAAGATGGAACTCCATCGCTGCCTCCTCAAATTGGAGCTTTCCGTCAGAGACCCCTGTGTTGTTGTCGAGGCCTCTGGGGTAAAGTATATGGGGTGGAATGGGAAAGGAGACAATGTCAGAGTGACTCTGGACTGTGAGAGTTGCTCCATCCTCACACAAACGCTATGGGCATATAGTCAGGGATCAGTAGTGGACCCTCCTGAGTGCCCAGAGCCCTTGGGCAGCTGCCGATCTCTTAAGCCAGCCCTGACTAGGACTGTGGAGAGTGGCAGAAATTTCACTACTTCTCCAAGAAGGAATCAGCATCACTGGGCATGTCAGGTGCCAAAGGCTCAGGGCTCTTAGAAGGGCCCACAGTTGATCTCGGAAACCATCTTTGCACCCATCGCTTTCACAGTGGCAGAACCACTCTTAGGGGCCCATCTAGGCAGGAGGGAGCCCATGGCGGGCAGTTTGCTGCGGCCTCCCTGAAATAGTGGGCCATTCCAGGGGATCAGTATGGGGACCCTGATAGTATAACTGAATAAGTGCAGTAAAGCTTATTGCAGAAACATTGTTTGTGACTGACTGCTGGAGCGCTGGCATCAAGAATAAGATCTTCATGTGGTGGGAAATGGTGCACTGTTCTGTGGATATTTTCTTAATCCAGAGATGTAAGTGTTTGTTCAACAAGACTAAAACATTTGTAAAGGATACTGGTGGACCTAGGAAGGCCTTGCAGCTTCCGAGCTACTCATCCATTTCCAATGATGTTTAAAATTAAAAAAAACAACAAAAAACCTCACTCAGGAATGTCTGGATTGTGACATATTGATATGTTGTTACATGCAATGTATGTTTCAGCAGTCCGGGGCCTAAGGCATCACTCCATTGTTAGGAACTTTATTCAATAATATTATAGCTGAAGCCAGGCAATTATCCAGTCATAAGCAACCAAAAATATCAGCTCATCTGTCTTTTAATAGGCTATATCATATGCTCTATTTTAGATATTGTTGCATAAAATACAGTTAATTGTCCATTTTAAAATACACAAAGTGAGGAAACAGAATTTTCTAAAGAACACAGTAATTATTGATGATCTCTATATTATTATTCAGCATACAAAACAACTACACCCACCCACCCACCCAATAGCTCTGTGAGGTACATTGGGGAGAGAAGCAGTGGCTTCCTTAAAACTGCTGCACAGTCTTGCTGAGCAGCTTTTGAACTGAATATTTCCATAGCCTAATACTCAATTGCTATACTGCAGATTTATCAACATGACATCCACTACATACCCCGAAAGGTAGCCAGTGCATTGATTTAAGGGGGTTGGGGAGGGAGTCACATGAAAGCCCCCTAAAAATGACCCAAGGTTTTTCAGAGCAGATTTTGTTTGTTTCTTTATTTATTGTTGAATTTATATACTGCCTTTCATAAAGACCTCTCAAAGTGGTTTACAGCAAAATCTTTAAAACAATGACGACATCTACAACAATTAAAGAAATACACTCATAAAATACAGCACATGAAAGCAGACCAACAGCAGAAACAGCACCTTGATTAAATAATCAGGTCTTTATCTGCGTCTTAAAGGTAGCAGGGGAAACTGAGGAGTGGATGTCCTTTGGGCAACCATTCGAAAGCTTGGGGGCAATGACCACGAAGGCCCTGCACCTGTGTGCATGACAGTCAAGCCTACTTCACTGTCAGCATGCAGAACAGAGCCCTCTCTAATGATTCTGTCAAGTGGGCAGAAACATTTGGGAGTAGGCAGTCTTTCAGGTATCTAGGGCCCAAACCATTAAGGGCTTTAAAGGTAATAATCATTTCCTTGGAACTGGATTCAAAAAATCATTTCCAGAAGCCAGTACAGGTCTTTCAAAATGAAAGAATTTGCTTGAAGAGACATAGATCAAAGAAACTCCTTTCCACAAAGACAAAGGATCATATTTACTGTACTTAGGGGAGCTTTGGGATCTGAGCAGTGCAGGCTGAGGCAAAAGCAGCAAAAGTGCTCCTGCTTCCCATTCCTCCATTTATTTATTTTATTTATTTATTTTTGCATTTATATACCGCCTTTCATTAAAAAGATAACCCCAAGGCGGTTTACAAAAGTTAAAAACATACAATAAAAACACAATAAAAACATCATGTTAAAAGTACAAAAACATATAAAAACAGGCATAAAAACAACACAACAAATAGAAACACAGAGAAGCCGCAGTAGAAAACAATCATGTAAAAGCCTGGGTAAAAAGCCAAGTCTTTAAAAGCTTTCTAAAAGCCGTGATGGAGTCCGAGGAACGAATGGCCACTGGGAGAGCATTCCAGAGTCTGGGGGCAGCAACAGAGAAGGCCCTGTCCCGAGTGCACGACAACCGGGCCTCCCTCATTGTCGGCACCCGGAGCAGGGCCCCCTCAGATGTCCTCGTCCAGCGGGCAGCAACCCTTGGGAGCAGGCGGTCCCTCAAATACCCTGGGCCCAAACCGTTTAGGGCTTTAAAGGTCAAAACCAGCACCTTGAATTGGACCCGGAAACGAACCGGCAGCCAGTGCAGCTCTTTCAAAATGGGAGTGATATGTTCCCAACGGGCAGCTCTGGATAAAACCCTCGCTGCCGCGTTTTGCACTAGCTGCAGTTTCCGGATATTCTTCAAGGGCAGCCCCACGTAGAGCGCGTTACAGTAATCCAGCCGCGACGTGACTAAGGCGTGGGTAACCGTGGCCAGATCTGCCTTCTCGAGAAAGGGACGCAGCTGGCGCACCAGCCGAAGCCGTGCAAAGGCACCCCTGGCCACCGCCTCCACCTGAGCCTCCAAAAGCAGAGCCGGGTCCAGTAGTACCCCCAAGCTGCGTACTTGCTCCTTCAAGGGGAGTGCAACCCCATCCAGAACCGGTAAAATCTCCTCATCCCGATTGGCTCTCCTACTGACCAACAGTACCTCCGTCTTATCCGGATTCAGTTTCAGTTTGTTAGCCCACATCCAACCCATCACGGCCTCCAACCCCCGATTCAGGACATCCACCGCCTCCCTAGGATCAGATGACAAGGAGAGATAGAGCTGAGTGTCATCTGCATATTGCTGACAACTCAGTCCAAATATCCGGATGACCTCTCCCAGCGGCTTCATGTAGATGTTAAACAGCATGGGGGACAAGACCGATCCCTGCGGGACCCCACAGGCCAACGGCCACGGGGCCGAGCAGTAGTCCCCCAGCACCACCTTCTGAACCCTCCCCTCAAGAAAGGACCGGAACCACCGCAACGCAGTGCCTCCGATTCCCATACTCGAGAGGCGGCCCAGAAGGATACCATGGTCGATGGTATCGAACGCCGCAGAGAGGTCCAGCAGAACCAACAGGGACGCACTCCCCCTGTCTAGTTCCCGGCGTAGGTCATCCACTAGAGCGACCAAGGCAGTCTCAGTCCCATACCCGGGGCGGAAGCCAGATTGAAAAGGGTCCAGATAATCCGTATCATCCAAGACCCTCTGCAGCTGGGACGCCACCACACGCTCCATCACCTTGCCCAAAAAGGGGAGGTTAGACACAGGTCTATAGTTGTCCAGGTTGGAGGGATCAAGGGAGGGCTTTTTTAATAGAGGTCTTACCACCGCCTCCTTGAGGCATGATGGCATCCTGCCCTCCCTTAATGAAGCATTAACGATCACCTCCAGCCATCTACCTGTCCCCTCCCTGGCAGCTTTTATTAGCCATGAAGGGCAAGGGTCAAGAGCGCATGAAGTCGCCCGCACACTGCCCAGGATCTTGTCCACATCCTCAGGCCGCACCAACTGAAAAGAATCCAACACAACGGGACCAGATGGTACCAGAGGCACGTCTGCCGGAACTGCCAAAACTCTGGAGTCCAGGTCAGCACGGATGCAAGCGACTTTATCTGCAAAGCGACAGGCAAACCGATCACAAAGAGCCGTAGATGACTCCTCCCCCATTATCCGGGGGGATGTGTGGAGCAATGTTTTCACCACACGAAACAGCTCTGTTTGCCTGCACTGAGCAGACGCAATGGAGGCGGAGAAAAAACATTTCTTCGCCGCCCCCACCGCCACGGCATAGTCCCTAAAATGGGCTCTAGCCCGTGTTCGATCGGATTCGTGACGACTCTTCCTCCAGCGTCGCTCCAGCCGTCGTCCGAGTTGCTTCATCGCCCTAAGCTCCGAGGAAAACCAAGGAGCAGAACGGGCTCCACCAAGCCGGAGAGGGCGCTTGGGGGCAACCGTGTCAACAGCCCTGGCCATCTCTCCATTCCAGAGATCAACCAAGGCCTCGACAGGGTCACCAGCTCTGGACACTGGAAACTCCCCGAGGGCCGTCTGAAATCCAAGCGGATCCATAAGCCTCCGGGGGCGGACCATCTTAATCGGCCCACCACCCCTGCAGAGGGCAGACGGAGCAGTCAAACTAAACCCCACCAGGTGATGATCTGTCCATGACAAGGGAGTGATCTCAAATTCCCCCACCTCCAGATCATTTATTTCCTGATCGGCAAAAACCAGATCCAGAGTGTGTCCCGCCACGTGGGTAGGGCCTGATACCAACTGAGACAGGCCCATGGTTGCCATGGAGGCCATGAAATCCTGAGCCGCACTCACTAAGGGGACCTCAGCGTGGACATTGAAGTCCCCCAAGACAATAAGCCTGGGGGAACCCAAGGCCACCTCCGAGACCACCCCCGCCAGCTCAGGTAGGGAGACTGAAGTGCAGCGGGGTGGTCGGTACACCAGCAGAATCCCCAGCCTATCTCGGAGGCCCACCCTCAAGGACAAACACTCGAAATTCTGAGATTGCCTGACCGGGCACCAGGAAACGGGGAGGGTCTCTCGAAAGATGACCGCAACGCCTCCTCCCCGACCCTCGAGGCGGGGCTGCTGCACGATCTGGAAACCTGGAGGACAAAGCTGAGAGAGACCAACCCCGCCCAGCGCATCCAACCAGGTCTCCGTCACGCATACCAGGTCAGCACGCTCATCCACAATCAAATCGTGGATGAGAGATGTTTTTGCGTTAACTGACCTGGCATTCAGCAGCAGCACCCTAATCCTCGAAGGAGTGTTCTCAGAACTCCCTAGGGTCAGAGGGTTGGGGGAAGGGCCGGAAAAAGGAACAGGCCTCAATTGCCTGGACCGTTTTCCCCTGTAACGGCCTGCCCAACTCCCACCACCATACCTCCCTCTGCCCGCTACCCGTGATATTGCCGCCCCCACTCCAGACCCACTTTTTTGCTCTCCCAGACACATCTCCCCGGACTATTCCACCACGGCTACTTGGCTTAATTTAAAACCAAGACCAGACTCATACAGTCCCTGCTGACTTCTTGCTTGGTGGAAGATGGATCGTCAAGGCAGGAGGAGAAGGTCTTCAGGGCTCCAGGCAGCTCGCCCCACGGCTGAGAGCCACAAGGACGAGAGCCCTTATGCTCTCGCCCTTCGGCTCACGCCAAGATGTTCCCTCTTCCCTTCCTCAGTCCCTGGCCCAGCCCCAGCTTTAAAGCCACAGAGGCTGAGGGCAGATGGCACACACCTGGAGAAAGAGGTGGGGCAGAAGCCCAAACACAGTCACTGCCCTGCCAAGATGTTCCCTCTTCCCTTCCTCAGTCCCTGGCCCAGCCCCAGCTTTAAAGCCACAGAGGCTGAGGGCAGATGGCACACACCTGGAGAAAGAGGTGGGGCAGAAGCCCAAACACAGTCACTGCCCTGCCAAGATGTTCCCTCTTCCCTTCCTCAGTCCCTGGCCCAGCCCCAGCTTTAAAGCCACAGAGGCTGAGGGCAGATGGCACACACCTGGAGAAAGAGGTGGGGCAGAAGCCCAAACACAGTCACTGCCCTGCCAAGATGTTCCCTCTTCCCTTCCTCAGTCCCTGGCCCAGCCCCAGCTTTAAAGCCACAGAGGCTGAGGGCAGATGGCACACACCTGGAGAAAGAGGTGGGGCAGAAGCCCAAACACAGTCACTGCCCTGCCAAGATGTTCCCTCTTCCCTCCATATCTTTGTCATGTTTGAAATAGAACTTGAAAACACAATGCAACAGATCCAATGATACAATTAGAAGAACGGACATAAGAAATAAATGTATAAAAATTAGCCACCTAATGGCGCAGCGGGGAAATGCTTGACTAACAAGCAGAAGGTTGCCGGTTCGAATCCCCACTGGCACTATATTGGGCAGCAGCTATAGAGGAAGGTGTTGAAAGGCATCATCTCAAACTGCATGGGACGAGGCAATGGTAAACCCCTCCTGTATTCTACCAAAAGAAAACCACAGTGCTCTGTGGGCTCCAGGAGTCGATATCGACTTGACGGCACATTTTACTTTTATATTGTAAATTACAAAGTAATATAAACATGATAATAATGGATCATAAAAAGGGGGAAATGCTAACAAAAATTAATTTGCTTAATGACAATTGATCAAAAAGGAGAACTATGAAGTCTGTAATAGATATTAAAATGACAGCACCCCGATGATATGCTGTTTTGAACTATTTTGTCAAGTATCCATATGAATTCATATTGTCTTCCATGAATGTAAGTCCAATCATCATTGAAGCTTCATTGAAATCCCAGAGAATTTTGAAGAGTAAGGTTGCTGAAGATTCTGGAAGTGTTGCATCATAAGATATTGCATCATACAGTAAGTGTTGCATCATTCAAGGTTCTTTATGAAGAGGATTCATTTCATATCTTCAAACATCTTTCTCAACGTGGCTTCGAAGTTTCAATGAAGATTTGACTGATATTCATGGGAGAGAATGTGAACTCATATGGACACTTGACAAAGCAGTTTGAAACAGTATGTCACCATTTTAATATATATTATGGACTTCATAGTTCTCCTTTTTGATCAATTGTCATTTAGAATATTATGTTTTATAAGCAATTTTGTCTCGCATGATCCATTATTATCATCATGTTTATATGTGTAGTGATCAGTCACTCCTCTCCCTAAAGAGTTAACAGGGAGTGTACCCTTGTCTTGACTGACATGCTGGTGAACTCCAGGACAGCCAGTCAGTACATCAGGTGGGTGGGACCTAGAGAGCAGTTGCGGGGAATTCTGGGAACAAGAAGGGGAGGTCTTTGTTAGGAGAAGGACATGTGTGCATGGAGAATGGCTGCAGGAAAAATACCTCTGCAGATCCTTGAAAGATAGGAGGGCAGGAAGCTTGAATTCTCATCTGGAGTTTGGTGAGTTCAAGAAAAAGGGAAATTTAGTCTAGGGAAAGGTTTGTTTAGTCAGACTTTGCGTTAGAATTTATATTTCTTTGGGGGGGGGGTGCTTTTGCATATTCCTGACATTGTTTTATTATAGTTTCCCTGCAATGTAATTCAAATAAGAAACACTAGCCTATGCCCAGCCTACCTAGGGCGTTGCAAAAGACTCTATAAAAATTTAAACGTGCCTAAGATAACCTATTTTTGTAATCTACTAAGTATTCTTAACTGTATCTAAGAAAGCTAGAAAGCCGCAGACAGAAGCAGTGTGCAGTAATGGAATAAAACTGTTTTTTAAAAAGTCTTTTCTTTTTACAAGCCTCTCAAAGTTGGTTTTTAACTCAGGGAAGGGGCCCCCCGAAGGGGGTTTACTCTGGTGGAAACACGTCCTCAGCTCAGCAGCTATCCGTTTTCTCTCACCACGTGTCGGCTTGCACAGGGAACGCTTTTGTACTTGTCCCAGAGACAAATTGAGTTTTCTTCCTTCTGGGTTATCCCACCCCAAGCCCAGAGAGTTTCTGTAGACAAAGGGGTGGTAGCATCAGCTTTTGAACCTACCAGTATTACAGAATAGTTTTAGGCGAAGCCTAGGCAGGCAGCTCAGCAGGGATGATTCAGCATTTCTTTCCCTCAAGTGAGCTCATTCTGAGACAAAGACTTTAATCCACTACAATATGTCTTGATAATTTACAATACACTTCACATTTATATATTTATTTCTTATGCCCTTTCTTCGAATTGTATCATTGATCTGTTGGGCTATGTGGGCTGTGTTTTGGATTCTTAATTCAGATCCTTTTACGCTGCTTGTGGGTGCTTGAAATAGAACTTTCTACCCCTGCTAACTTGGCAAAGAGGCACCTTTTAATGTGGTGATTCTCTTTATTTAGCAGGGGGAGAGTAACTGGCCCTATCCACCCCCAGCACAATACCTCCAGTGATTGTTGCTGGTGTCATGTTTCTTTTAGATTGTGAGCCCTTTGGGGACAAGGATCCATCTTATTTATTTATTTATTTACTTACTTACTTATTTATGTCTCTGTGTAAACTTCCCTGAGCCATTTTTTGAAAGGTAGTATAGAAATCAAATTATTATTATTATTATTATTCTTATTATTATTATTATTATTATTATTATTATTAATCTTCACCAGATGGAGGAGATGCAAAATATTTGGAGTTGAAAGAGATGTGATGGAACAGGATGAATGCAGTCCTTCTGCATTTCTGCCACACCCAAGGTGGACCTTGTCGAGGAATTACAGCTTGTATTGATAGCAGGCTTTGAACCTGAGTCCCATATCCAAACCCACTATTCTGTTTAGAGACAACTACATGTTACACCCAAGCAGGGAACAATGTACACTGAGGGGCAAACTACACATTGCACACAAATACGAGTATTTACCTCTGCAAAAATATATCTGGAACCCCAGGTGAGAGAAGCAGCTAGGGAAGTATGTTTAGGAGATAAATATTGGCTGGCCTGGTGGTGAAAGAGTTAGGTACCTATCTTCAACCTCCACTGCTTTTCCACTTAAAATGGCTTTCTCTTGATGCTACTTTTCATTACATAAAATAAATGGCCATTGGGACTTCACTGCATATGTTTGAATGTAAATAGTGTTGTGCATGGAATTGGCTGGCCTGATTTGGTTTGAGTCCAGACCGGATTTGAACCTAACTGGCCAAGTCTGGTGTGGCCCCCATTGAACCTCCCCACCACCGGTCCAGTCCGGACAAGTCTGCGAATTTTTAATTTTTTTTTAAAAAAAATAAAATCAAAATACCTCTAGCCCTTTCGGGGAGCTTCCTGTATGCCTTGCGGAGCAGGGGTGGGGGGTGAGGTGGTGTTTGTCCATGAAGGTTCCCCCACCCTCCGCCAGCCTCTTAATTCACTGCCGCGGCCTGGAAAAATGCTTGCATTTGGCCGGTTCGGGCCTCTGTAAGTGCACGTGGCGACCATTTTGGCCGCTGCCACACATGCGTAAATGGCTCCTGCGAGCCCTGGCATGACCCAGGGCCTCACAGACATCATTCGCGCATGTGCGGCAGACATTTAAAAAAAAAATCCACAGACTTGTCTGGAGGTTCGGTTCCGGTCCAGACGGAACCATGTTTGTGTGTGTGTGTGTTCGGTTCAATCCCAAACCCCTGAACCTCCGGACCGGACTCCCGAGCCCTCGAACCTCTGGACCGGTCCACACATCCCTAAATGTAAACTAGCCAGGTGGGTTGTTTCACTCTGCACACTGAAGAAAACTTGTATAGTGTCTAAGTCTCAGCTATTCTGTTTATTTTTGAAAATACATTTATTTGCTTTGGGATTTTGATGCCATTACAATTTTAGATTTAATATGTAAGCCTGGAGTACATTATAGATGTCACCCAAATGCCTGCTATAATTGATACTTGGCAATGAAATTGTTTGACTTAAATACCATGTTTTGCAATTAAGGGTCAAACTAGAACAGGCAGAATCATAGAATTTGGAGCTAGAAAAGACCTTGGAAGTCTTCTAGTCTAATCCCCTGCTCAGTGCAGGAAGCTGCTACAGCATCTCTGACCAATGGCTGCCCAGCCTCTGTTTGGAAACCTCCAGCAAAGGACAGCCCATCATCACATGGGGCAGACTGTTCCACTCTCAAGCAGCTCTCACAGTAAGAAATTTCTTCCTAATGTCTAGTCTAAATCTGCTCCCTTGTAATTTCAACCCATTTGTTCTCATCCTGCCCTCAGGAGCCATGGACAACAATTCCACTCCCCTTTCTATGTGACACAGACCTTCAGATATTTGAAGACAGCCATCATATCTCCCCTTAGTCTTCTCTTCTCCAGGCTAAACCTACTCAGCTCCTTCAATCATTCCTCATAGGACCTGGTTTCCAGACCTCACACCATCTTTGTTGCCCTCCTCTAAGCCTATCCCAGTTTATCAATGTCCTTCGTAAAATGTGGGGCCCAGACTTGAGTACAGTATTCCAAGTGTGGTCTGACCAGCACAGAACAGAATGGAACACTTCTTTCTCATGATCTGGCCCTACGCCTCTGTTAATGCAGCCTAAGATTACATTTGCTTCTTTAGCAGCTGCATCACACTGTTGGCTCATGTTCAACTTGTTGTCTGCTAAGATAGGAACATAGGAGCACAGGAAGCTGCCATATACTGAGTCAGACCATTGGTCTATCTAGCTCAGTATTGTCTTGACAGACTGGCAGCGGCTTCTCCAAGGTTGCAGGCAGGAATCTCTCTCAGCCCTATCTTGGAGAAGCCAGGGAGGGAACTTGGAACCTTCTGCTCTTCCCAGAGTGGCTCCATCCCCTACGGAGAATATCTTCCAGTGCTCACACTTCTAGTCTCCCTTTCATATGCAACCAGGGCAGACCCTGCTTAGCTAAGGGGACAACTCATGCTTGCTACCACAAGACCAGCTCTCCTCTAGGAGAGGATACTTAAGTCCCTTTCAAATGTGCTGCTGCCAAAAGTCAGGTCTCCCCCATCCCATGCGTGTGCATTTGATCTTTCTTACAGGACTTCACATTCGTCTCTGTTGAGCTTCATCTTGTTATTGATTTTGGCCCCGTATTCAAGATTGGGTTGAGTCTTTATTCTATCTTCTAAGGTGGTAGCTATCTGCTCCAGCTTCATGCCATCTGCACATCTGATACGCATCCCCTCTACTCCATCCTCCAAGTCATTTATGAAAATGCTGAGCAGCACAGAGCCCAGGACGCAGCCCTGCGGCACTCCATTCCACACCTCCCTGGATAAAGTGGAGCCATGAATGAGTACTCATTGGGTACAGTTTCCCAGCCAGCTGTGCATATACCTAGTAGTAGCATCATCTAACCCACATTTTACCAACTTGTCAACCAGGATATCATGGGAGACCATGTCGAATGCTTTGCTGAAATCAAGATACACGAAGTCCACAGCATGGCCACAATCTAGTGAACTAACAACTCTATCAAAAAAGAATATGAGAGTAGTCTGGCATGACTTGTTCTTGATAAATTCATGCTGACTCCTACTAATCATTAGATCCCCCCTGCCCCAAGTGCTCACAATCCATTCTAGGATCTTGCTATGGATACCAAACTGACAGGACTGTAGTTCCCTGGCTTCTCCTTTCCCTCGCTCTTTGAAGATAGGGACAATTACCCATCTCCAGTCTTCTGGCACTTCGCCCATTCTCCATGAATTCTCAAAAGTTACAGCTAGTGACTCTGAGATCACATCTTCAAGACCCTTCAGTACCTGGGAATCTAATTCATCTGGAACAGGATATTTAAATTCCGTTAAGGTAGCCAGGTGTTCTCTTACCAGCTGTTTACCTATCTTGAGGCATATTTCCATTTGTGCATCTGTTGCCCAGCTGGGTCACATTTGCCTTGTGGGGGAAGGTAGATGGGAATAGCACCTAAGGGCCAAACTACAGGTCCCAGAGCATGCTCTATGGGCACATGATAAGACACCTTGCTGAAGCTAAGCAGGTCTTGCTTTGGTTAGTGCCTGGATCGGAGACCCATGTATTCCACCTCTGAGGATCAGACCATAGCTCAGTGGTAGAGCATCTGCTTTGAATATAGAAGGTCTCAGTTTCAATCGCTGGCATCTCAAGATAGAACTGAGAAAGATTACTGCCTGAAGAAGCTGCTGCCAGTCAGTGTAGACAATACTGAGCTAGATGGAACAATGGTCTGACTCTGTATAAAGGAGCTTCCTATATACATGAGATAGCGGTAGACATAGATGTAAATAAACATCAGGCCATTGCTGAACCTTATAAAGCAGAGAATGGGGCGACTGAAAGCACATTGTGGCACATGGAGGGGGTGCTGGGCCCTTTCACACCCCTTGTTTCCTACGCTGAAACCATTTCTCCCCGGCTATAGGTTTTTAGGACCAGAAGTAACTCCCATCTGAAGAAAAGCAACTGGCAGATGCAGTAGGTGTTCTTTGAAAAGAGAGAGAGAGAGAGAGAGAGAGAGAGAGAGTGTGTGTGTGTGTGTGTACAGGTGGGGGAAGTATTTAGACATATTTGACATGTTGTACCAAGTTATACTGAGTAATGCTTTGTAATGAGCAACAGAGTGCTCAGTAATTAAAACCCATCTGCATTCATAGTTCTAATACTCTGGCATACAAACACAATATGTTGGTATCCTTTCACAGTCCTTCAGCCTCAACATTTTATGCATGTGTCTCTTGATAATTCCAAAAGGCTGACATCTTTGGAAGGCTCACCCAATCATATTAAATAATAACTGTTCAAACAGATTTTGCAAACAGCATATTAAAAGTAATAATGGCTCACATCCTAATGTTGCACTTGTGGGACTATATTCTTCTCATACATGGTGGGGCAAGTGCCATCTGCTGTCCCCAGTATCCTTCCAAAATATGTCCTTAAGGGTCCCCCAACTCTCAGGGACACATTTGTTGGCTCTCTCGTTGTATACTCCTATAAATGCAATGTTACAATCTGAACACTTGTTTAAGCTAAAGCTAAAGCTAAAGTTGTGCCATCGAGTCGATGTCAACTCCTGGCGACCACAGTGCCATGTGGTTGTCTTTGGTAGAATACAGGAGGGAGTTACCATTGCCATTTCCCGTGCAGTATGAGATGATGCCTTTCAGCATCTTCCTATATCGCTGCTGCCCAATATAGGTGTTTCCCATAGTCTGGGAAACATCCCAGCAGGGATTCGAACCGGCAACCTCTTGCTCCCTAGGCAAGTTACTTCCGCACTGTGCCATTAGGTGCCTTACCAGTTGATTATTTAAAAGAGTAATTATGTTTGGTTTCCCTCTAAGTATGATTAAGAACCATTGTGTTACTAACAGGAAGACATATATTGGGATTTTGATATTGCACTTGTAATCTGCCCCCTCTACCTATTAAAGGTTTCTTCCTGCACGGATATCAGCAGTCAGGCCAATATATTCTATCCTTGTAGGGCCAACTTAGATACGGCAATAGTTCTGTGTGTTTAAATACAGATCTCCCTCCATCATGTATTTATAAGGAGCTGGTGGTGGGGAGGGTCCAGTTTGAACAGGATGCAGAAGTAAGTGGAGCTGAACGTCCCCAGTGCCTGTGGCTTCCTCCCCACTGCTTCTCCCCTGAAGTGCTTTTTAACCAGCCACACAGGGTGCCATGCTTGGCACGAGGGTGCAGGCTAGGACTGGCCCACAGGGCAACAGGGCATATTCCCGGTGCGCCCCACCAGCAGGGCACCCCCGCGCCCTCCTCACTCAGCAGGAGTGAATACTCCCACCCTTAAGTATCCATTCTGCTCAAAACCTGGCACCCTCCCCACATACATTCCACCGCCCTCTCAGTTGCCTCCGTCCAGCCCTGTGAGGGTGGAGTTTATTGCTGCAGCCCCCTGAACTGAAATATACGATTATTGTTGGTTCTATCTGTGAAGTGGAAAATTGGGGCGGGGGGGCATCCAATGTAACCCATGAAACTCCTTTGGAGCAGTGGTGTTGTCACAAATCCAGAAGTGCCGGTGCTCACCATGCCAGCCACACCCACCCAGCAGCCCCACCCTCTAGGCATGTGCCCTATGCAAGAAAAAGGAAGGAAGGAAGGAAGGAAGGGGGGGAAGAACCACCAAGCAAATAACCACTTTCTATTATTTCTATTTTAAAATGCAGTTTCACTGTTTGTGTGCAGACATGCAAGCTGTAAAAGACTGGGAAAGACTCCTGGCCTTGGAGAGATGCTGCCAGTCAGTGTATATAATGCACTGCCAGATAGACAAAGGGTCAGAATCCGTATATTTACCTAATCTAGCATCCCCTTCCCAACTACAAGCACCCAGGTGCTTCTAGACAGCTTGCAGTGCAGGACATGAAAGCAAGAGGCTTCTCCACACTGTCGCTCCTCAATAACATATTCAGAGCCTCCATGTTCGGGTGTAGACAAGGCAATCAGGCAGAAGTCCACCCTCTGCTGCAATGCCCAAACCCTGTTAGTGAACATCGCTAGATCCTCAGATAATAGGAGCCCTAATCACATCTTCACTTAAAAAATGACTGCATGTACACACACACACACACACACACACACACACACACACACACACACACTCTTCCAGGAATACCAAAACGTCCGAACAACAAGAACTTTGGCCTAAGCTTTCCCCATAATTCTTCTTGACATAAAAATGTTCCATCAAGAATCTTACATACATTTGCCTATGAATAAAATGGAACATATTTCTGAGCAAAGATGCATAAAATTATATTGTCAGTCTCTTGAACTCTAGCCTGTGGGATAAATAAAGCTAACTACAGGGCATACACATTACACTTTTAGAATATCTGGTACAAGTTAGAAAACGTCACCATGGTCATTGAAAACAACAACATGCTTTTAAAAAAACCTCTGTTTGTTTGTTTGTTTGTTTGTTTGTTTATTTGATTTTTATACCACCCTTCCAAAATGGCTCAGGGCGGTTTACAAGGTATACAGTTACTATCAAAATCCTTAAACCAGGATGATACTCTCCCCTTCCCCCCACAGAATGAAGAGCTGTCCTGGGGGCAGGGGAACGTATTCCTATATGCTTTGCCGATTTTAAAACGAAACCAACCCCTGACCCCAACAGAGTGGCTTCCAAGGGTGATGAAGAGAAAAGCAAAGCTCTCTCTCCTTTCCACAGAAGCAGCTCAACCATGGGGTGGGGGGAGATCTCAAAAAGAGACAACATTTCACTCAGAGAAACATGCAGAGCAATTCAACTGTGTGTGTCCTCCAGAAGCCCCACCCACCTGACTTACAGCTGATCGTTGTGTGGGGGCAGAAGCGGAAGCCTGGCTTTCCCCGCACCCTGGAGAGCCTTGCCCTGGCCAGCACCACCAGGCAGATGATTTGAGAGTTGCTGCCTGCTGCCTCTGAGCCAGCCCAAATCTGGGGGAAATGGCATCCTGGCCAATCCAGACCGGGAGAGCTGGCAACATTACTCACCTGGTCTGGCACCTGTGTCCGCTGGCCCGGCACATCTCTCGCTGCGGGGTCACACCCTCTGCCACTGCAGCTGCCCACACTCTAATTTTTTTGACGCAGCCAGCTTCCCTGCCATCTGCTGCCCATGCTGCTGCCCATCACGGTGTGGCTCCCCTGTGGCATGTGCCTCGGCCCAGCCCCTGGCCCCAGCTGCCCCACCCTGTGGGCTCAGATGGCCTCCGCTCATGTGCGCAGTTGGCCCATGCATGGAGAACATCTGAGCCCACGGAGCCAGGCAAGGTGCCCTGTGTCCGGTGGTGTCAGCACCCAGCCCCGATAAGCACAGAGGGTGGTGCGACCTGGCAGCGTCCTGCTCCTAGGAGAAGTGGTGGGTCTGCGACCTGCCCCGCCCCAGCTCAACTACACCCCTGCTTGGGAGTAAGAAGTCTTACCTCTTAAAGACTTACCTCCATGAATGAATAGCTTTATTATGATCATGGGTCAGGCATGGAAGCAAACCAATAATACCAACATTCAGATAAGAGTTCTATCACATAGTACACACCAACACAGTGGCCATGTTGTAGCGGCATCTAGGAGACAAAGTCAGAGGTTAACTGTTGACGGATCTTAACAGCAGCCACACAGAATGTAGCCACCTTATGAGTGATCGAAGATTTCTTACCTGTGGCATAAAATCCATCGGTTTGGCCGCGGAAATGTGATAAGGGAATAATAAGACTACGTCGACTATCATTATAAAAGGAACAATATAAACACACATGGTGGACAGATTCAACCTCACCTGAACCGCAAGGGCAGATCCGACTGGCCAAGGGGATTTTCAAAGATTTCCCAGATAAATTGCTGATGGTAAGGCATCATGTCTTGCTCTGAGGAACGCTCTGTGATGGCCAGGTAGAAAAAGTGACAGTAGATAACTGGCAGGTTCCCAGCTAAAATCACCAAGGCGCCCTCTTCTGGACTGTGAAGTAACACTCAAGTCATTTTGATGCGCAATGTCCAAGATCCTCTATATGAGGGTGTCTTTGGCTTGACTTGGTAAGACAGTCTTACCTCTTAAAGACTCACCTCCATGGTGACCACCTGTGAACTTTTATATTTCCTCCTTCCTGAAACAGTGCAATGATGCGTATCATGGGACTTTTTTCATGAGTTTGTTGCTTTGTTAAACTGATGGAAAGCCATGCATTCAAGTCATGCCATTTCCTGCTAATAAGGCACATGGTGGTGGTGTTGCCTCCCATTCTCTGGGAAAGAAACTAAATGGCTGTTTTCTTTAGCAATGAAGCACTTACCTTACCTCTGCGTCAGGCTCAGTGGTGTGGAGGATGCAAGGAGAAGCAGCAGCATTTCACAGGGGCAGCTTGTTTCTCCCCCCACCCCCGTCCTGTTCCAAAAATAGATGGCAACGCAGCTGCGCTCCTAGTGATGTGCGGTTCGGTCCGGATCCGGATCGGTTCGTCCCGAACCGGTCCGGATCCGGCGGTTCGATCCCGGACCGAATCGGGCCCTTCTGGGACCGATCCGGACCGAATCCGAGTCGGTTCGGCTCCGAACCGGCTCGGGTTTCCCGAACCGGTTCGGGAGTTCGATTGAGTCTCTGGAGTGTCCCTTTAAAGTTTGAAGTGTGTCCTCCATTTTGTGGCTCATTCCTGAAACTTTTGCTCCTAGCATCCATTTTGTGATGCTATTTTCAGGCATTGTATTGGCTGCGCTATTGATCCTTTGATTGGCCAGAATGAGTCCTTTGGTCTGGTAGGCTGCTTGGCTGTTGCACTGTTGAGAGCTGGCACCCTGTTGGCCGTGGGGGAGTGCAAAGGTGGGGGCTCCCAAAGGAGGGAATTTCAAACCTATATAAACCCAAGCCTCTTCTCTGGAAACTTCTCTTGGCTGCAGTTGTGGGATCATCTCTGAGACCTTGCTTGCTCTTTTGCTGCTGGTGTCTGCTGTGAGTCCCTGCTGACTGTGTGTCACATTAGTGTGTGTCTGTCTCTCTGCTCTCTGTGTGTGTTGTTGTGTGCCACCTTGTCCATCTGCCCTCTGTCTGTCTCTGTCCAAACCTCTTTAATACTTTCCCCTCAACTTTTTCCAACTTTTCCTGTTGTGTGTTTTCTGTTCTCTTCACCCTTTCTCTCTCAACCCTTCTTCCAAAGTTTTGGCTTTCCCTCCTTCCCCCCCCCCCCCACCCCCCTCTTCTGCATTGCTTTCCTGTTTTTGTGCCTTGCCTGACTTTTGTTCCACTTTTTGAGTTGCATTCAATTATTGCTTCTGTGTAAATTTATATATTTGCTGATTTTGGTTTTTAATTAATAGCTATTGTTATTGCTGGCTGCCTGTCTGAGTTGTGTTTCTGAGGATTTAGTTTATATTATTGCTGCAATTTGATTCCTTGTGTTCTGATTTTGATTGTTAATTTGTTCCCCTCTGGCCCTGCTCCTAGCTTCCCCCCTCCCTCCCTCCCTCCCACCCAGATAAGATTGTTTCCCTCCTGTGCTGCTGCCTGTTGAGCCTTGCATTCTTTGGATTTCTTTGTGGAATTAGGTTCTGGTTTTGGTTTTGCTCCCTGTGTGTGTCACCCACTCCCCCAGTCCCTCCCCCTGGTAGTTGTAAACCCCCCCCCCCCCCGCCCTGAGACTTTCTGGCTGCCCTTTGGTTTCCTTTTTTTTACTTTGTGTATAGATTGTTTGGATTCAAATTTGATTGTTCCCCTGTGGTCCTGCTCCTAGCTTCCCCCCTCCCTCCCCTCCAGAAACCCACTCCCCCCACTGCCACCTCCTCCTCCACTCCTGCCCTGCCTGCCCCCTCCCACCCAGACTGAGTGTTGTTCCCCATCCTCCCTGGTGCTGCTGCTGCTGCCTGTTGAGTCCTGTCTTAGTTACTTTGGTTTTTTGTGTGAAATCAATTAGCTTCTTTTGGTTCTGGTTTTGCTGTGTGTGTGTCCCATTCCTCCCTGCTGGTTGTTGTTGGTTCCTCTCCCCCCCCCCCAGACTTTCTGCCCATTGTTCCCAGGTGTTGTTTTTTTTTTTTACCCCAGGCCCCCTGCCACAGACTAGCCCCCAACCACACACACCCTCTCTGCTCCCCCCACCCCACCTCTTTTCCTCCTTGCCCCCGACTCTCTCCACTCACCCCAGGCCCCCTGCCACACACTAGCCCCAACCACACACACCCTCTCTGCTCCCCCACCCCACCTCTTTTCCTCCTTGCCCCCGACTCTCTCCACTTACCCCAGGCCCCCTGCCACACACTAGCCCCCAACCACACACACCCTCTCTGCTCCCCCCACCCCACCTCTTTTCCTCCTTGCCCCCGACTCTCTCCACTCACCCCAGGCCCCCCTGCCACACACTAGCCCCAACTACACACACCCTCTCTGCTCCCCCACCCCACCTCTTTTCCTCCTTGCCCCCGACTCTCTCCACTTACCCCAGGCCCCCTGCCACACACTAGCCCCCAACCACACACACCCTCTCTGCTCCCCCCACCTCTTTGGACCGCTGCTACTGCTGTGTCCTCCCCCCCCACCTGAATCCCCCCTCCCTGCTGCGCTGCGCTTCTCCTCTCTCCTCTTTCTCTCTATCATCTCTCTTTCTCCTCTCTCTCTCTTTCTTTTCTCTCTCTCTCCTCTCTTTCTCTTTGTCCCTGCCCCCCCTCTCTTTTCTCTCTCTCTTAGTCTTTTCTCTCTCTGCTCCCCTTCACTTTCCACCTCCTCTCCCACAGCTGCAGCCACACACAGTAGCCTACCCACCTGGCGGCTGCCATCGGTTTTTTTTTCTTTTTATAGTTTTTGGTTGATTTTGTCTCTGCTTGGGGGTGAGTTGAGCGACACAAACAGTGTTGTCTCCTCACTTCTGCCCCTCCATCGTTGTTGAACTACCCCGGTTGCCTGTGTGCCTCGTGCGGCCGCCCTGCTGTGTCTCAGCCCAGGGTGGCTGGCTGGCGGCGGCGAATCCGTGACCAGCAGTGAGCGGCAGGAGAAGGACCGGAAGAAGAGGGGTTAGTGCGTGTGCGATTGTGCACCTTTTGTTGCCCCTTTCTCTCCCTAGCTGGCGGTTTTAAATAGGGACACCCCTATTCTGAAATGCATTTGGGTGTGGGGAGGAGGGAGGGAACCTTGGAGAGGAGATGTACTGTTGTAAAACTTGTGTCTTCATGCCCATGCCCAGTAAAGAAATTGCTGCTGTGTGTTGCGTTGCATTGCATGCGTCTTGCAGGTGGTTTTTGAACAGGTGCCTTCCAGAGTGCTTCCTTGCCTCTGGGGCAGTCTGAGTGGGGTCCAGGGTTCTGATGCGATGCTGCCACTGCTGGGCCCATGCCATGCCAGAGTGCTTCCTTGCCTCTGGGGCAGTCTGAGTGGGGTCCAGGGTTCTGATGCGATGCTGCCACTGCTGGGCCCATGCCATGCCAGAGTGCTTCCTTGCCTCTGGGGCAGTCTGAGTGGGGTCCTGGCTGGTCTCTGATGCTGCCACTACATGCTGGGCCCATGCCATGCCAGAGTGCTTCCTTGCCTCTGGGGCAGTCTGAGTGGGGTCCTGGCTGGGCTCTGATGCTGCCACTACATGCTGGGCCCATGCCATGCCAGAGTGCTTCCTTGCCTCTGGGGCAGTCTGAGTGGGGTCCTGGCTGGGCTCTGATGCTGCCACTACATGCTGGGCCAATACACACGCATGATGATGATCATGATGTTCAATCCATGAGGCTGCCATCAAGTGTTTGCTGCTGCTTGCTTGCCATGGCATTGGGCAGGCAGAGTCACAGAGTGGGTGGGTTCAACCTCTGTGTTGGTGTGACTGGGTTCTGGTTTTGGTTGTGTGCAATTTAGAGTCACTAAATAGGCTGCATTGAGTTTGAACCACCCCCCAGAACCCACACTTTGTGTTCCAGTTCACTAAATAAGGGTTTCCTCCTTTGATCTGCAGGTTCCCAAGCGTTGACTGCATCCCTCCCCCACCCCCGGTAGGTGCTGTGCCCTCCCCCCATCCACTCCCCCCCCCAAAAAAGCTAAAAACTTGCCACCCACACCACAACTACTCCACCCAACTGCCCGTGCCACCCTCCCACACCGGGGTTCCACCCTTTAACCCCCTATTTTTCTAAAAAAAAACCCTCCCAGACCCATCTCCCCAATTGGCTTGGTGGTTGACTCCCAAATTCAAAAAGGACACCCTCCCCCTCACTTCGATTGGCTTCCCCCCCCATATCAAAAAGTCTTCCTTTCCCCCCCATTGGCTTCCTTTTTTCAAAACAAACTTCCCCCCCGCCGCCTCCAAATCAGCTGCCTTTTTTTTGGCCCCTAAGCCCCTCCAAATTATTTTTTTGACCCTGTCTGGCCTTCCTCCTAAAGTCTCCCTCCTTCTGACCTAGCAGCATGTCTGAGCGCCGTGTGGCGGGCAGGGCTCGCTCAAGGCTGGCAGGCAGAGGTGGGAGAGGCCAGGTGCGGGGTGCGCCTGCGGCACGGGGAGGGAGAGGACGCGGGGAGCCTGAGGACACCCCAGTTCTCCCCATTGGAGAATTCTTTGCTCCGGCCCCATCTTTGGTGCGCAGGATTCAGTTCCCCACGCCTGCTGCCGCCAATCGCGGCAGAGGCAGAGGCACTGTTAGGGCTGTGGCGGGTCCCTCCTCGCCGGCGGCACCAGGTGCTGCTGAGCTACCGCCAGTTGTTGAGGTGGAGGAGACTGTGGAGTTGGAAGAGCAGGTAGAGGGCGGTGAGGACCGTGCGGCTGGCAGCGATGCAGCCAGGTTCTCCCTCCCTCTGGGGCCCCTTCCCCCTATCCTTTCGCCGCTCAGTGGGGCCCCCCCTCGTGAAGCCCGACACTCTGGTGGGGAGCGGTCTGGCGAGGTGGTGGAGGAGAGGCCTGCCTCTCCGATGCCAGTTCAGCCGGGCCCTTCCTCCGCTGTAGAGGGCGGAAGGGGCGGGTTGGGTGGCAGCAGTGGGCAGGCAGCGGCGGCCGCCCCCCCCCTAGGACTGCAGCCACCCTGCGAGAAACGGCCTAGGACGGCGCCCAGGGCGCAGGAGGCCAAGGGCAGTGGTGCATGGGTGCATTTTGAGGTTCCTCAAGATGACCCATTCCACGCCCGCTGTGTCCACTGCAGGATGCTTGTCAGCCGTGGAAGGGACCCTGCGCACCTGGGTACGACGCCTATGTGGAGACACCTAGAGCGTCACCACCCAGGTCTCAGGGGACAGGCTGGCAGCGCTAGTGCGCCTTGTGCATCTGCCACTAGGGCGGGCAGCGGCAGTGTGCCAGCCAGCAGGCAGGCTACACTGCCCGTCCAGCGGTGGACGCAGTCCTCGGGCAGCCAGCGTATTGTTCGCGTGGACCATCATCACCTCACCCGCCTCATAGGGGAGATGATTTCCACCGATGACCAGCCGTTTCAGGTGGTCGAGAACAACGGCTTCCGCCGTATTCTCCAATACCTGGCTCCCGAATACGTCATCCCCTCAAGGACGACGTTCAGCCGGAACGTGGTCCCCTCCCTGTACCGCCGGTGCAGGGAGCTCGTGTCGGCCGAGCTGCGTGCAGCTCCGGCCGGGACAAGCGTGCATTTCACGACTGACCTCTGGACCAGTGTCAGTGGGATGCACGCTTCTTTCCTGGCCCTCACTGCCCACTGGTGGGGACCGGAGAGTGAGGGGACCTCCGCGGGCGATGCTTCCGGGTCCGGCGCGGCTCCCGATGCACTACGGCACAGGTGGGCCGTCCTGCACGTGGAGACGATGGACACGAGGCACACCGCGGAGGAGGTGGCGGCCGTACTCGACCGCCAGATAGAGGAGTGGATTGGCGGGTGTCCACACCTCTCCCGCGGCTTCATTGTCACCGACAATGGAGCCAACGTTACCGCCGCTGTCGAGACAGTCATGGACTGTGTGAACATACGGTGTATGGCACACACGCTCCATCTGACCGTCAGGGACGCCCTTGGCCTTAAGGAGCTGAGGGCGTCCCAGGAGAAGGGGGCCCGCCCCATCGCAGGTGCTGTTGCTGCCACGGCCACGCTTGTGGATAAGTCCCGCAAGCTGGCCGCCCACTTCCACCGCAGCGAGAAGTCCAGGAGACTGCTTCGCCAGAAGCAGGATGACCTTGGCCTTCCTCGCCATCTCATCCCTACGGATGTGGAGACGCGGTGGAACTCCACCTTCCTCCTGTTCCAGCGCCTGTTGGAGCAGGAGAGAGCCCTTGTCGCCCTGGCGAGGGACGAGTCCTTGGATGTCTGCGACTTCTCGAACGCAGAGTGGAAGCAGATGTCCGAGGCGGTGTCGGCACTCGAGCCCTTCCAGCTTGCCACGAAGGGCTTGTGTGGCGACACCACTCCCTTGAGCCAGGCGCTGCCCACAGCTGTTGGTCTCGAGAAGCTGATGGGTGGACTCCATATCTCTCTGACCACGCCAGAGGGTCGTGCTCTGGCTGGGAGGCTGAGGTCTGGGGTTGACAAGCGGCTCGTTGATGTGCTGGGAGACAGGGAGGAGTATGTCCTCGCTTGTCTCTGTCACCCAGCCCTCAAGGGCAATGCCGTGAGTGCCGACGACTTGCCCAGGTGGAAGGGCATCCTGGTCGAGAAGGTTAGGGAGGAGGAGGCCGCTAGGGCCCGCAGAGACCAGGGTGTTGGTAGTGGTGCGGGGGCAGCCCTCGCGGCCCAACCCGCACCCAGCAGCAGCATGGGCGGCCAGCCGGCGTCAGCTTCCCCTTCCCCTCCCTCTTCCCAGTCCAGCAGCGCGGCATCCCAGGCGGCGCCATCGCAGCAGCCATTTGCTACCGACTCGAGATCCGCCCAGTGGTTTCAGCGGTTCTGCTATGGCGCCATGCCTGGTATGCGGGAGGCTCGACCTGCCAGGCCCCCCTCCAGTGCTGAGCAATGCGTTGCGCAGTACTTGGAGGAGCCTGTGGAGGGAGACGGCGTGGACTGCGCACAGTTCTGGGCGAGCCGCCGCCAAGTCTGGCCGGACCTGGCGGTGGTGGCTGTGCGCCTCCTCTCCTGCCCCCCAACCAGTGTCCAGAGCGAGCGGGTGTTTTCACGTGCCGGGGACGTGGTGACACCCTCTCGCTCCCGCTTGGACCCTGGTCTGGTGGAGCAGCTGGTCTTCCTTAAGGTGAACCTCCCCTTGTTGGGCTACCCCAAGCTTGAGTTTGAGACGGGCGAGTGATTACCGTGGGTTGCCCCATGGTTGGTCACCTGCCTGGCTCGACCTCTGCTTATCCCTACCCTCCCCCCTTCCACCTCTAGCTGAGCTGACGTGACAGATGCTGAGCCGTGCCAGCCAGTCGCAGCGTGTAGTGTGCCCACACAGAGATGCAGTTGTAGTAGTAGTTGTAGTGCTGCGACTGGCCAGATGTTTACAATGCCCACGCCCACCTAAAAAGAAACCCAATGCTGACCAGCACAGGCCCTTTATCTATCCACCTGTCAGCATTTGGGGACCTGGCGTGGGCACGGCACACCCCCCCAAAGTAGCACAGCCCACGGAGTACTAGACTTAGCGGCAGCGGCGGGTATACGTTCAAAAATGCAGTGTAGATATGTAAATACTGTATGTAAATAAACATGTAAATAATTTTTTCTTTAAAAACCCCATGTCAAAATCAAGCCTCAAAATTATGCAAAAGAAAGAAAAAAAGGTGACAAAGGGAGAACAAAATGATGAATGCCAAATGAATTGATTTTATTGAAAATGTCACCAGAAATCATGTGTGGGGGGCTTGGTTTACATGGAGAAAATGATTGGGTGATTTTTTGAAATGAAACGAATGAATTATTATCATCTTATGTTCATCTTGATTGTGGTCACTGTTGATGTTGGCTGATGGCAAAAAACCCAAAACCATCAGAATAGCAATGAACTGGCTGCCAACACAACATATTGATTGATAACTGTGCAGGGGGGGAATTGGGTCTGTGTGTGTGTGTGTGTGTGGTGCAGGCTCAGTCTGTCTCTTCCTGTTGTGTGTCTGTCTGTCTGTCTGTCTGTGTGAATGGATGCCTAGCACTGTCTCTGTGTGTGGATGCTTTCTGTGTGTAGTGTGGTGTGTGTCTGTCTACATGTTTTTTTCCTCCCCCCTCCAACTCCCTCCATCCTTCCCCTCTCATCCTCTCCCCTTCCTCTTCACCACCTTCCATCCTCCCTCCCTTCCAGCCCACCACCGCCTCAACTGCCCCCAACCCCGGTCTGGCAGATGATGAGAGTCTGGTCTCTCCCACCGAAGCACACACGTGAGCACGTGTGTGCACAAATATGTGGCTGACCAACTCTGAGCCGGACCCTCCCCCCTTCAATCCCCTCTACATCCCTCTCCCCCTCCCCTTTCCTCCCCCCTGCCTCCCAGCCTCCCTCCCTGCCTCCCTCCCCCCTCCTAGCTAGCAGCGCACACATACACACACAAAACACCTGTGGTGGCAAACACCACCAGCACACATGCACTCACACTGGTGCCACCACCTCTGCCTTGGGCCTCTGTGTCCTTGAGCAGATATGTGGTGGTGGACCAGAGAAGCATTTCTTTCCAGCAAGGCAAAAGGCATGCACTCACTGCACACACACACACACACACACACACACGAAGAGGTGAAGACGAGAAGAGGCAACTTCTAGAACCAGCAGCAGCAGGTGAGTGTCGTGTAATTGTGTTGCTTCCCAAGGCCACTGCCCATGCTCAATGCTCAGTCTGCTGAAACTAAAGAACTAGCTACAGTCACCCTTCCTCACATGCAGCTCAGCTCAGCTCAGCTCAGCTGCACAGCACACTGACTAACTAGACACTACAGCTGGTGGTAGAAAAAACAGAAGTCTAGATTCTAGAAGATGTCCTGGTGGATTTTAAACTTTCAAATCTGTGCTAGGATTGCCTCGCCCGCCTCCTCCTCCTCCTCCTCCTCCTCCTCCTGCCTGTAATTGTGCCCTCTCCCCTTGCAGTTGCGCCGTCGTGATGGGTTGGTGATGTGCGTGCGCCGTCTACTTGTTAGCTCTCTCCTCCTCATGTTGGCTGGGCTTGCCAGGCACTGGCTGGCAGCAGCTGTTGGCTGTGTGCTAGGCTCAGGCTGTGGCGCGCGTGACTGGACTGGGAATGTTATTGTAGCGGCAACACTGGCTGTGGTGGTAGCAGTAGTAGCTGTTGTTGTTGCTGGGCTGGTGGCTGCTGGCCTGTGCTGACTCTGCGCACTTGGTCTGGTCTGGTCTGGTCATTGGGATGCAGATGTAGGGTGTGTGTGCATCATCCATGGGGAGCATCAGAGCAGAGCAGAGCAGGTTGGCTGGCTTCTGTCTGTCGGGCCTAGTCAGTGGCAGGCACTGAGTGAGGCGGTGGTTTCTTTGGGCATCACGTCACCCATCATGCGGAGCAGCAGGTCTGCTGCTCTGCTGCTCCGCCTCCTGCTTCTTCTCTGTGTGTGCTGCTCTTGTGCTTAGTGTGCTGCTCCGCTGCTGCTGCTGTGCTGGCAGGCAGCACAGCTGTGGCCTTTTTGTTAGATCAGAGAGTGGGTGTTGTCTCTCTGAGTGTCCTCCTCTTACTTGCTTGGATAGGAGTGGTGGTAGTAGGTAGGCATTAAGATGGACTGACTAGGTGTTACGTGTTAGGGCGCCCAGAGAGAGGCGCCAAAAAGATGGGGTGGCAATTGTTGGGTTGCTCCTAGTATTATTGGTGAATTTCTGAAGAAAAATTTTTTTTCCATTGGCTAGAATGGGGGTTCGGGGCTGCCCCAGACCCGCCTCTGTGGGGTGGCAGCACCCCCAAAGTGGGTCCGGGGCCATGGCAAAAATGCCCTCAGTCCCTCCCAGCAATCCCCGTAGAGATAGGAGTGATGGTTCTGTTGTTTTTCTGAGGTGTTCTGAGTGAGTGTGGATTCTGTGATAGCAAATGAGAGTGGATTCATGGTGTCTCATTGGAAATCTCATAAGCTATCATAGAATCTACACTCAGAATACCTCAGAAAAACAACAGAACCATCACTCCTATCTCTACGGGGATTGCTGGGAGGGACTGAGGGCATTTTTGCCATGGCCCCGGACCCACTTTGGGGGTGCTGCCACCCCACAGAGGTGGGTCTGGGGCAGACCCGAACCCCCATTCTAGCCAATGGAAAAAAAATTTTTCTTCAGAAATTCACCAATAATACTAGGAGCCACCAATTGCCTTGGGATTTTGGGGGTGGAGGACACCCATGGGTGGCTACCACCCACCCCAGCTTTTTTGCCCCTAAGGGCTCCACATTGTGAGTTATGGGCAAAAATTTATTTTTTGAAAAAAATTTGTAAAAAATCAGAGGAAGGTCCAATCGACTTGAAATTTGGGTGGCAGGTAGAACACAATGTCCCCTTCAAAACCAGCCACTTTTTGTGATCCGAACCAGTTCGGTTCGGATCCGAACCGGTTCGAAACCGAACCGGACCGGGGGGTGGTCTGGCAAAACCAAAACCGAACCACCCCGGTCCGGTCCGGACCCGGTTCGGACCCGAACCGAACCGGGAGAACCGGTTTTATGCACATCCCTATGCGCTCCACTTTGAGATGCTGGAATACTTGCCTCATCTGCTGGATCGCTCGGTTTCAAAGTGCCTCCAGCAGCCATTCCAAGGCTTGTTCTGGAACAGAAAGATTCTTCTTGCCTGGCAGCCTTACCACTCAACTGTATATTTAAACGCCTTGGCAAACGTTATTTACAGAGCCCAATAAAGAAAGGAAGCAGAAGAATTTGGCATTTAGAGATGCTGACATACTTGTCTCATCTGCTAGATCACTTGATTTCAAACTGCCTCCAGCCTTTACATATTTCTGTTCTAGAACAGAAAGATACTTCTGTTAACCCCTGCTAACTGAGCAAAGAGGCATCTTTTAAAAGTGGTGATTCTCTTTATTTAGCGGGCGAGAGCAACTGGCCCTATCCATCTCCAGCACAGCATCCCTCCAGGGACTGTTGCTGGTGTCTGTCTTATGTTTCTTTTCAGATTGTGAACCCTTTGGGGACAGGGAGCCATTTTATTTATTTATATCTGTGCAAACCGCTTTAGAAATTTGAGTTGAAAAATTGTATATAAAGATTTGTTGTATTGTATTGTATTGTATTGTATTGTATTCTTACCTGGCAGCCTTACTACTCATTTGTATATTTAAAAGGAGCACAACTGCTTTGCCATGATTATCTCATCTGTTCTTGGAAAGGAGGAGGAGAACCAAGCTGCCCCTGAGAGATGTTGTTTCTTCTTCTGCATCCTCCACAGCACTGAGCCTGACCATTACCAAGGAGACAATGAGCACATCATAATAGAGAAGCTACAGGTGATGTCATAATTTCCATCTGCAAGGGGGGAGGAGCAAAGCGTCATCCTTCAGCACTGAGGATGGATGTACCTGGTGGGCACCTGTCTACATTACAAACAGATACATATACACGTTTTATACCAGTCCTATCCTGGGAGTTCTACTTTGGGGAGAGTGCTGATAATTGTCAGAGTTATTACTCATTTTTATTTTCCCATTGATCCCTCTGGGGAAATAATCTGATGGAGCCCATGTTCAATTCTTGCACACAGGCCCCTTCAGAGCTTGACACACCACTGTTACCAGCCAAGATTGGGATGCTCTGTTATAAAACCTCAGCTGAAGAGAATTGCACGGAGGAGAGAAGCTGCCAGGAGAGAAGTGTAAGTGTGTGTAAAATCCTACACCTTCTACCTACGTATCCCTTTCTGTTTTTAAAATAAACTATAAGTATTTATATACTGCTTTCAACAAAAAAGTTCACAAAATAATTTACACAGAAGCAGCAGCAGCAGCAGCAGCAAGATAATCCCCTGTTCCAAAAGCACTCACAATCCAAAAAGAAATACAAGGCAAGCTGCAGCAACAGACACTGGAAAAACACTGTGCTGGGGCTGGACAGTGACGGGTGCTCTCCCTCTGCTACGTATAAGGGAGTCACCATGATAAACGGTGCCTCTTGACCCAGTTAACAGGGGTCTCAGACCCCACCTCTCTTTTGTCTTGATTTGGGCCTTTCTGTTCTTGAACACATGCAACTGCCAGCATCACATCTAGCTTGGCCCTCAGATTGAGAAATCTATTACCATGTGTAGCCACTGGGTGTCAGCCTTGACTCAAATTCAGGTAATTTTACGGCAGTCTGAAAACTTTCACACCAGCATCTGCATGCACCTACATTATTTTAAGGAACAATCTATATTATTAATTATTATTTTTACTGTCGTCATCATCATCATCATCACCATCACATGATTTTATTCTTCTCCACAAAACTGTTCTCAAAGCAGTTTACATAGCAAATGAAAAGAAAAGTTGGTTTCCTTCCCCAAAGGGACTCACCGTTTTTTCAAAAGATGCAAGACAATGGCAAACAGCTACTGGAGAGATACTGTGCTGGGTTGAAATAGTTGCTCTCCCCCTGCTGCACATAAGTTCATTTTTAATACAATGTAAAGGTTCTCTTTTTCTATGGAAGTTCCCCAAAATTATACCAGGATAATTACCTGTGGGACTTTGCCCAGATCATGATTAAGAAGTAGACGGTTCAGACATTTGGTATTTACCTTTAGTTGAGAAGCCAGTAGGGTAAAGGTAGTATTAGTAGGATTACGAATGAATATTTCCAAATCAGAATCCTTCTTAAACATAACAATACTAAAGCAGCATGGAGCCTCAGCTGGCCCAAGCTAGATGTGTTGCACAGCCCCGTGCAAAGAACCATCCTTCTCAGGAAAGAAACACAGCTGATATGGGCCATCTCTCCCCTCTACCACACTGTAGTTTGCATCCAGCACTCACTAGGGATGTGCATGAACCTGTTCGGAGGCCCTTTTATGGGCCTCCAAACAGATTCGAACACTGGCCAGTTCAAACGTTTGGAGGGGGGGCAGGACTTTAAGGGTGGTGGAGGGTGCACTTACCCCTCGCCCCATCCCCCCCCCCACCGCTGGCGCTAGATTCCTGTAAAAGCTTTCGAGGCGGCAGCATACCTCCCTGCAGCCCCTTCCCCCTCTTTGGCCGGAAGTACTGGGCACGTGTTCGCACATTAGGCATGTGCGCGCAGAAGTCGCATTCGTGAACATTTGATGGGCTCGTGCCCAACGTGTGCATGTGCACTTGGTACTTCCGGCCACTTCCAGCCGAAGAGGGGAAGGGGAGGTATGCTGCGGCCCCGAAAGCTTTGGGAATCTAGCGCCGGTGGGGGGGAAGCAGGGGGAGGGGTAAGTGCGCCCTCTGCCCTTAAAGTGTACCCTCCGCCCCACCCCTTCGAACCACCCCCACCCAGTTCCGTGCACATCCCTAGTACTCCCGGTATTCCAGCAGCAGATGTGGGTAGCATTCAAGCAGACTGCTACTCCTTATCTTGCCCATGTAATATGAGAGGCACGGGACCACCACAGCTCTTCTCATGCAGCATCTACCCTCAGCCAACTCTGGCACAGATGAGCTGCAGTGGGAACTCCCCCGAGGTTCTCATGTTAGTCTGGTGACACACGAAAGAATGGCACCCTCATGGCCATCAAAATGGTGGTGCTTGTGCTGGTGGGGAAATTCTGGTACACTGGGAAAGGGCAGTAGCAGTAGCTCAGTCAGTGGTAGAGTGCATGCTTTGCTTGCAGAAGGCCCCAGGCGGCTCAATCCCTGGAAGAGATGGGACATATGTCCTTAAAACCCTGAAGGGCTGCTGGGAGTCAGTGCAGATGAGAATGGGTCAGCTTCCTATGGTAACCCCTGCTAACTTGGCAAAGAGGCACCTTTTAACATGGTGATTCTCTTGATTTAGCAGGGGGAGAGTAACTGGCCCTCTCCACCCCCAGCACAGTACCTCCAGTGACGGTTGCTGGTGTCTATCTGATGTTTCTTTTTAGATTGTGAGCCCTTTGGGGACAGGGTTCCATCTTATTTTATTGGTTTGTTATTTCTCTGTGTAAACTGCCCTGAGCCATTTTTTGGAAGGGCAGTATAGAAATCAAAATAACAACAACAACAACAACAACAATGGAGTTTGGACTAGACAAGTGTGCTGCATTAATAATGAACAGAGGAAAAATAACAAAAACAGAAGGAATAGAACTGCCCAATGGAAGCAAGATCAAGAACCTGGAAGAGAAAGAACATTACAAATACTTGGGCATTCTCCAGGCTGATAACATCGCACACACTGAAGTTAAAAGAAAAATTGGAAGTGAATACATCAGGAGAGTTAGAAAAATCCTCAAGTCCAAACTTAATGGCGGGAACACCATACAAGCCATCAACACCTGGGCTATACCTGTTATCAGATACACTGCAGGAATAATAGACTGGACCCAGGCATAGCTAGAGACACTAGATCGTAAGACCAGGAAAATAATGACCATCAATCATGCTCTGCACCCCCGCAGTGATGTAGATAGGCTCTACCTCCCTCGCAGCTCAGATGGAAGAGGAATGTTGCAAGTCCATCAAACAGTAGAGGAGGAGAAAAGAGGCCTTGAAGAATATATCAAGGTCAGTGAAGAAGATGCACTTCAAATGGTCAAGAACGAGAAACTATTCAACTCCAATGAAACCAAGCAGGCCTACAAGAAAGAACAAGTCAAGAACCGAGCAGAAAAATGGAGCCCCTGCATGGTCAATATTTGCACAATATAAGTGGAAAATCAGACATCACCAAGACCTGGCAATGGCTTAAGAATGGCAATTTGAAGAAAGAAACAGAGGGTTTAATACTGGCTGCACAAGAACAGGCACCAAGAACAAATGCAATAAGAGCATAGGCGTAACGATAGGGGGGGCAGGGGGGGCAGGTGCCCCAGGCGCCATCGTTCTGGGTCACGTGGGGGGTGCCGCCATGACCCCCGCTGACCATGCCCAAAAATTTTTTTTGATTTTTTTTTCTTTTTAATACAAATTTGAATCTCTGCGGCTCAGCCGCAGCAGCAGTCAAGGGAGCGCGTCGGCACCCCCTCCCCCACGAGCGGTCTCCCCCGCATTGTTTTTTGCTGGCCTGGCTGCTGGGCTGGCTTGGCAGCGGGCGCCTTCCATGTTCACTGCTAGACGCACGCATGCGCGACTCGGCTGCCGGAGCTGCACCGCAGTCCATCTCGCGATCGCCCAAGGTAAGGCGAGAAGAGTGTGCGGCGTGTCCCGGGCAAGGGAGGAGAGACTCGCGTGTCCCACTTGTTCCCCCTCCTCCGCCCTCTCTCCCGAGCAGCACTCGATCCAGGGCGTGCTTGTATTGGAGGAGACCTGACCAGCAAGTGTTCAGCTCCCTCGGAAGGAAGGCAGAGGGTTGCAGCCATCCCTTGGCTTTGGGCGGGCAGCGGGGTCTGTACATGGTCAGATCAGATTAAGGGAAAGTTGAGTGGAAACAGTTGAGAAAAGAAGATAATGGTTAGTGGGAGTGGGGGAAACGTATACAGCCAATAATTCGTTTTATGGAGAAGCTTGTTTACCGGGAGCCTCGGGAGAAGGGTTGTCTATAAACAAACTGTTTGCAATGTGAGCTGTGTATATAGCTGCCGCTGGGGCAAGGTTCTGTGGCATGTGTGCAACCTGCGTACAAAGTGTCTTGTTGCCTCACTTAGCGCGGCGCTTGTAAACAGACAGATGGTAAGGCAGAGCAATTCCTTGGGCAGGCTCCCGGAAACTCAATTGATCCTTCATCCCTTTGCCCATTTGTGGAAACAGGAAGCGAGGCTGGTTTGTAACGTAAGCATTTTTAGAACGTTGGTAAGCACAACTTCGACTCCTCCCCCTGTCGTCATGGGCCAATAATACATGCAAAGGAAACCGTAAGCAAGGGGGCTGGCATGACCTAAATAGAGGGAGGAGCTTCTTAAATCAAGAAAGCACTGGAGAGAACATCAATGGGGATCTGGTATTTCCTCCTGCTGCTGGGTTGCTCGAGGGAGAGCCCATAATCACTGTAGTAACCTGGGCGTATCGGTGAGAAAGCAAACTTTCGTCCTGATCCTATGATGTCAAGCTACTAAAGGACTTGTTAGAGCTTACAATTTTTGTAGGTTGCAACATTTTCTCTCCCTCCCCCTTGAAATGCTTTCTTCTCTGTCATTTTGGGCTGTTTTTTCAGGTCTTCACTTTCCTGACCCTTTTAGTTTGTTTACAGCAGAAAAAGAAAAAAAGACAGCCCTATATAATATATATATCTAAAGAAAGCTCTTCTCCTGGGGGAATAAGTGTGTGTTTGTGCATTGTGGGGGGGAGGGGAGGGAGAAAGAGTATAGCAACACAGATATTTCTTAATAGCCCTGCATAATGGAATTGCTGTCTAGATGTGCATTGGTTTAGCAGCTTCTTCTCCCTATATCACTGCTGCCCGATATAGGTGTTTCCATTTGAACCTGCAACCTTTTGCTCCCTAGGCAAATTACTTCCCTGCTGTGCCGTTAGGTGTGGCTTGTATTCCTTGTAAATCTAGGAGTAGGCAGTTGTGGTGTGTGTGTGTGTGTGTGTGTGTGTGTGTGTGTGTGTGTGTGTAGGATCTTGATTATGGAAGTTGGCTGAGTGTCAGGATGGGACAGGTGTCTTGTGTTTGTGCTGCAGTAGTATTTAGGAACATAGGAAGCTGCCATATACTGAGTCAGACCATTGGTCTATCTAGCTCAGTATTGTCTACACAGTCTGGCAGCGGCTTCTCCAAGGTTGCAGGCAGGAGTCTCTTGCAGCCCTATCTTGGAGATGCTGCCATGGAGGGAACTTGGGACCTAGATGCTCTTCCCAGAGCAGCTCCATCTCCTGAGGGGAATATCTCACAGTGCTCACACTTCTAGTCTCCCATTCAAATGCAAACCAGGGTGGACCCTGCTTAGCTAAGGGGGCGATGGGGCGCGGCGGGGGGGGGCGCAATTTCAGTGCTTGCCCCGGGTGCTGTTTTCCCTAGTTACGCCTCTGAATAAGAGCAAAAGTCGAAAAATCCACCACAAACAGCAAGTGCCACCTTTGTAAAGAAGCTGATGAAACTGTGGACCACCTAATCAGCTGTTGTAAAAAGATCGCACAGACTGACTACAAACAAAGGCATGACAAAGTAGCAGGGATGATACACTGGAACATCTGCAAAAAAGACAAGCTACCTGTAGCCAAACATTGGTGGGATCATAAAATTGAAAAAGTTGAAGAAAATGAAGATGTAAAAATATGGGACTTCCGACTACAAATAGACAAACATCTGCCACACAATACACCAGATATAACTGTAGTCGAGAAGAAAGAAAAACAAGTTAAAATAATTGACAAAGCAATACCAGGGGATAGCAGAATAGAAGAAAAAGAAATAGAAAAAATCACCAAATACAAAGATCTACAAATTGAAATTGAAAGGCTGTGGCAGAAAAAGACCCAAATAATCCCAGTGGTAATTGGCGCCCTGGGTGCAGTTCCAAAAGACCTTGAAGAGCACCTCAACACCATAGGGGCCACTGAAATCACCACCAGCCAATTACAAAAAGCAGCTTTACTGGGAACAGCCAATATTCTGCGACGATATCTATAACAACTGACAATAAAATTCAGCCATCCCAGGTCCTTGGGAAGGACTCGATGTCTGAATAAAACAAACCAGTCAATAACACCTGTCTAATTGTTTACACAGTCAGACAGGTGTTATTGATTAGTTTGTTTTATCCAGACATCGAGTCCTTCCCAAGGATCTGGGATGGCTGAATTTTATTATCAGTGTTGTTGCTGTTATTATTATAGATATTGTTGCAGAATATAGGCTGTTCCCAGTAAAGCTGCTTTTTGTAATTGGCTGATGGTGATTTCTGTGGCCCCTATGGTGTTTAGGTGCTCTTCAAAGTCTTTTGGAACCCATCTTATGAGATCATCCAGCATTGAGATCACCCAGCATTGCATGTGGGTGTCCATCCGTGTGTGTATCCCCCCCATCAACTTTGCAATGCCTGGACCAATATGAACCAAATCAGGTATAATTGTAGGGACACATAGGGACACCTCAACAGTGTAGTTTGTGATGATGTCCTCCACCTTGATTCAAGATGTCAGAGGCTTAAATTTCTGAGGTGCAAGTGGTCTAACTTGTGAGCCTCTTAACTTCTTTGAACTAAATTTGCTAGAGCTGTAGGGACACATAGGGATGCCTCAATAGCGTAGTTTGTGATGATGTCATCCACCCCGATTCAAGGTGGTGGACATGTGAACATTTTAAAAAACTTGGAAAGCCAGACCAAACAAGTAAGTTTTTAGGGTTCGCTTGAAGGTCAACAATGAGCCTACAGATATCTGCTGAGAGTGCATTCCACAGGCCTGGAGCAGTTACAGAGAAGGCCCAGTTCCGAATCACCACCAGACGAACCGGTGGTAACTGGAGGCAGACTCCTCCATCTCAGTTGTAGGGATAGTGAAAGGAAAGTAGGCAGATTAGTTCTCACTAGAACAACTTGTTAAAATAGAAATTTAATACTTGTATTGTTTTAAGTGTGTAATATATTTTTATTGTTTTAAAGATACTGTAAACCACCTTTGGATTTTTTCTTTTCTTAATGAAAGGTGGTATACAAATTTGACAATAAATAAATAAAAATCACATGGTAAAGCAGTTCTGGACTGGACTGCTTCAGACTGCAGGCAGGTTATATCTGTAGATGTCAGGGGAAAGAGTTCTAAACAGCCTTCCCCATAATATGCTATTTTCTTATATGTAGTGATTGTTTGATGAGTTGAAGTGTTCAGACATCCAAACCTCCAGCTTCAGCCTGAAGTGGTATAGTAGCAACAATTTTATCGCATAAGGATCTGTTTGTCCAGACAGGGCCTTCAGCAGGCTTTATAATATGAATGAAACACTTTGCCACATAAGCAAGACAATGATAAGTATTTTGGATGTTTTTATTTAACAGTGCTACATAAAGTCTACTAGTTAGAGGTATAGAGAGTAAAGAGGAGGCTTTTCTTTTTGCGTGTGGCATTCTGATTTTTAAACTGTATAACATATATAGGTTGAGATCCTTACCTAATTTTGTATAATCCAAAGCCAAGCTACCAGTTTTACAATTGCAATGGGGGTATAAAAGAATGATTTAGCCTCACAAATAAAATGTGTAGCCTCAGCTTGACTTAAAATAATAAATGAGGCCCTCCCGCAGTTATGGGTGCTAGATTGATCTGTGATTTTATAATATATAAAATGTGTAACATATTTGCAATCAAAAGTCATATTTCCTACAGTCATGAATGTTTTCATTTGATAACAAATATGTCTGAGTAGCAGTGGTTCAGAGATAGTACAAATTCAGATCAGCCAGGCTGTATTAGATGGACCTACCTGATTTACTTCAAAATTGCCTCAACAAGTTGTCCAGTCTCTCTGGCATAATGATGAGCTTGTGGGCCTATGATTTCTTTGGTCTTGTAATCCTTTAATTAAACTTTCAATCTATTCCCATTGAGCTATTCTTCACCATTATCCCAGTATATCATTAGGTAACAACAAATGCCTTTTGTTTACAAGAAGATTTTTCTGCTGGATTTAAGTATCACAAGAAGCTCGTTAGCTATCCCACTTTTCTAGGCTGGAAAGCGAAGCCCGGAGATTATAGGCTGCTGAAAAATGGAGGGAAATAAGTTTCTTTACTTTGTGCTTGAATCAGAATGCCGTCCTTTCTCCAGCTGTAGGTAAGCAGGGGCTTCTCCATTTATCCAAATGTCTATCTATGCTTGACACAAGAAACGAGAGCAGGTTGCAAAATACTTTATTTTTTTAAAAAATGTCTTAGCTGTTTAACTTTTTATTTCCTTAAATATTCACCTAGGAAGAATAATTGGAAAGGTGTACTGGAACTCTCTTGTAGCACGTTAGTGCTGGCTTTTCTTCTTCAGCAAGGAAAATTATCTACCTATAACAAAATATCTAAAAATTTGCCAACAAACCCCTAAATCTACAATGTACAATATACTGAGGCGAGTCTCATGTCAGTGAGACCCGCCTCGAGAGGGTTAGCAGGGAGAGCAGGCTTAGCCCGCTCTCCCTGAACATGAGCAGGCTGCAGCTTTGGGCAGCCGGATCGGCCGCCCAAACTACTGCTGGCTCTGTCATGAGTGCGCAGGGCATGCTGGAGAGACCCCCGAGCCTGGGAAGCTGCTTTGAGCCTCCCAGCGGGGGTCGTGTGTTGCCACGGAGTTCATTCTGCTAACCTGGGCTTAGGGGAGGGCTCAGTAAGCGGGTTACCCGCTTGAGAGCAACTGGGCTTGCCTTCAAGCCCGGTGGTTCTCACCGTCTCCAGAAAGCGGGCTAGGCTCCCTTAGCCCGCTTTTTGGCGATCGTGAGAATCGCCTCACTATGTTACAATAACAACAATCTCTGTACAACTAGTTTAGCAATGCAGGTTTCTAGGAGTTTCTAATTCTGTTAATTGAGCGTTAATACAGCCTTGACAAATATTCTTTGGATCTAGGAGCCAGTCCAAAAATGTAGGAGTCAGACAATGGACACTTGACAAAATTACTGGACTTAGCGATAGATGTTGTGGAGGGGGGTTGTAGATGGGTTTCTCATTAGGCCCTTTACTTGTAGGATACTTGGAACAGCAACAGGGCTGCCTGGAACAAATATTTTATTAAATAACTCTATCTCTCAATGTCCTAGGCTAGGTGCTGTTTAGATGTAAACCCTTTAGGGACAGGGAACTGTTTTATATTGTTTTTCTGTGCAAACCACTTTGAGAACTTTTGTTGAAAAGCAGTATATAAATATTTGTTGCAGTAGTAGAGTTAAATTTATAGGCGCCATGACTCCCTGGCGCCTGGGATTTGTCAAGACCTGCTTGGATATATTTGTATTTTAAAAATAGTTTTATTATATCTAAAGCTTTGGAAATGTTGCAGAGAGTTACATTGCATCTATAAAGGGCAAACTATTTGTTACAAGCAAAGGTTTGTAACAGATCCCATTTGTTTTTTCAAGCAAAAAACAAAAAGCTACCGTAGGAAGTTGCCATTTTGAACAGAGGAACTGGTGGGAGAGAGGTAGCTAAACCCATTTCCTGTCAGTGGTTTTTCTGCTAAAAATCCCCTCCCCTTCTGCTCCTCCACACTGTGGGTTCCAGATGCTTACCATATCTAGAACCCCAGTGGGGAAGTCAGTCAGTCAGTCAGTCAGTCACCTTATTCCAGTCACCGACCAGAAACAGAATCATAAACAAGAGAGCGACGCTTGCACACAATATAACAGTATTTAGACTCAGAATTAAAATTAGACAATTAGACATTTAGATAGAATTCATCTTGATGTACAGGATATGTCTTCAGCCAGATTTGGAGCAAGGAAACGGCAGTCAGACAAAGGTGCCTCCCTATCACTCTTCTGATGAAAACTGCAGCCTCCCATAGCTGCTTTTTATTCATTCATTCATTCATTCATTCATTCATTCGATTTCTATACCGCCCTTCCAAAAATGGCTCAGGGCGGTTTACACAGAGAAATAATAAATCAGTCAGATGGATCCCTGTCCCCAAAGGGTTCACAATCGAAAAAGAAACATAAGACAGACACCAGCAACAGTCACTGGAGGTACTGTGCTGGGGGTGGATTTAGGGCTTTCTTGCACACATTTGAATGTAACATGCCGTTTGTCCCTCAGTTTCCTAATGTTTTGCTCCTAACTTTTTTGGGTGAAACAGTTTCTATTTTGTATAGTTTAGTTATTTGGGGACTCCTGATTTATTTATTTATTTCATTTATTTCAAATGTTTGTATCCCACCCCTCCAGTACACTACTGCTCGGGGCAGCTCACAACCATAAAATAGATACAGTATATAATAAAAGTAATAAAATTAAACACATTGAGTAAACAAATGAATTACAGGGGTTTGGTTTTTTAAAAAAAAATACTTTAATGTATATTCTAGATTTTATTCTAGATTTCAGAGGACTTTCATCTATCAGATGGAACTGACAAAAAGGCATGGTGACAGGAGGAATGCACACCTGCTTCTTGCGTCCTCTGACAGTGGTGCATGGAGTCTTTTGAAGACAGCACTGTTCTGCCTTAGAAATAGATCCCACAGAAGAGATAGAATGTTCTGAAACCTAGAACTAACTTCCTACCTTGAAGTATTTGTTCTCTGATGACTACTGTTTCCTGTAATTTTTCTTCTTCTCAGAAGACTAGTAAATGTATATTTTGCCTTGCCTTTTTAAACTGCAACTGTGTTTATTATTATTTTTTACTTCTTTTCTTTATTCAGGTCATTTATATCTTGCTCTTCAAGTAAAAGCCCTCCCTCAGCACCTTACATTTTATATCCATTCTTTCACCCAAGCAATCAGGGCACACCTAGGCAAGCAGGTGATTTTAAACAAAATCTTAACCTTTTTTTTAACCCCATAGGATCCTATGGGGCTTTGGGGGAAAGCTTAAACATTTGTTAAAAATCACCTGTAACCAGCCTCAAAATGTGGTGATGGGGGGGAGGGGGGACTGCAGAAGTCAGGGGAGGCAGGCTATAAAATGTTCAGTGAAAAGAGTCAGTGAGGCTGGGAAGGAAAGAGAATTTTTTGGTGTGGCAAGTACACACCATGCCACCAGCTGGCTATGGGCCTGTCTGCTTGCCCATTTCTTTTGTGGGTTGGGTGGTAGGTAGCACCCATCATACCCTACCAGCCATCCCACTTTAGTTTTCCTAGAAGCTACCCATGGGGAACAATGGGGTGTTTCGAGTTTCCCCATTGTTCCCTATGACCACAACACTCAAAACATTTCAAGTTTCGTCTTGTCAAAACAGCCAGGGCGGCCACTGTTTTGATGACACGTTCCATCTGTTTGTGTTTTGTTTTGAGCTCAAAATGAAATGCAAATTCTGTTTCGTGCACATCCTTACAACTGAATGGAGAAGAAGGTCTCTTCCTCATACTCTGCAGCTGTTGCTATAGGTTCTGCTTTTGCGGGGGGGGGGAAGATGCACAACAACCTCTTCTGCAGTTATAGCAATAACTGCACTAGACAAGTAAAAGCTCAGCCCCTCTCTAGCCATTCAGTTATAGCTGCCAGCCCCCCAGAACTGGCTGGCAGTCTCCAAGAATCAGCATCATTCTCCAAGTGACTATTGAAAGCAATCCAGGAGATTTAAATGGTTTGATGGGAAATTTGGGGGGAAAACATTTTTTTGTGGGGAAGAATTCCCAGGAATAGCTTCAGCTAGAGTTGGCAACACTACAGCCAGGGTTGTAGCCATCATGAGATAAGGGGGAACAAATCTCCCTGGGCTGCCAGGATCTGGAGGGCCACCTTAGTACCCCTCCCCGCTCTCCTCCTACAACCCACTGGCGAACAATGTGCCTGTCAAGTGGGAGCGTGATGCGTGGCTCCTCACCCCCTCCCAGCAGCGAACACTTTGTTCACCGGACAGGTGTTCTTTCTTTCCCTCACTCCAAGGGAGAGAAAAAGAAAGCACCCAGCCAGTGAAGGAACTGCTTGCTCACCGGAAGGGATTAACAGGTTATGCACCCCCTGCTCCTGGTGCTGGCCATGCCCCCCTTTGTCGACTCACATCTGATGCCAATGCCAGGGGCATGGCTGGCACAGGCAAGTGGCGGTGGGGCAGATGCAAAGGTAGGTGGCGGCAGCCTGGCCCTGGGCGACTGCAGAGCTTGCTACACAGCTGCTTTCAGTCAGTATTGTTCCACACACCATTTAACTTGAGACTCACCAGCCACACTAGGAACTGCTAGTGTGCCACCCTCCTTGAAATAAATGATACTAATATTAATGCTGCGCGGAACAAGCCTGAATTTGTGTGTAGTTGTGTACAAAATGGCAAAAGGTCTTATACAGAGGCTTGCAGGTTCTCATAGGTATACAGGATTTCAAATTGTCTAGAAACACTGGAACTACATTTCCCAAGTATCCGAAGTTCAACGCATGAGGCCTTGTTATCATAACAGCTGGGAGCTCTCTCTGTTTCCTTAACTCAGTAAGTTTGGGGGAAGGTTGCAGGGAGAAAATGCCAGAAATCCAACATCCTACCCTCCATGTTTTGATTCTTGCCATCGCTAGTGACTAGGGGACTAGCCTTGAAGAAAATAAATAATTGGAAGTAAATTCATGCCTGTTCCTAAAATCTAATAAACAACATTCATTTTACTTCATGGATGTTATCAGCCATGTGTAGAGTATACCGCTGCATTTTCTTGCATCACTGTCTAGGCTACAAAGGAATAGTTGCAACTGGCCTACTTTCCATGGGTAGAATACATTTTAAACTTTAGAATACATTTTAAACTTTAACCGTGATATCTAGAAACGTATTTCCTCAAAAAAATTGCATTCTTCTGATTTTAACAGGAGAAGGCATCTACATATCCACAATACAGTGTCAAAACTTCTAGCTACAAACTTATCCAAAACAAGGTAAGCTTTTCCAGTAAAACAAGGTAAGCTTGCCCTTGCTCACTTACCCATTTTAAGGGATAGTATTCATTACTGAAAGCATTTCTTTTAACCAACCCAAAACATCACTAGAGAAGTTAATGGAATGGTGGCAGTATAAATGCAGTGTGAGAAAAACAACGGAACTTGTCTCCTTCCTGACAGCACAGCTTTTAAGATAAGAGATTTTCTATTTATCTGCAGGTTCCCACCTACCCTGCAGTGATAAGGGTAAAAGAACCAGACTCACTCCTCTTGCACACCATGCAGAGTAATCCTTTAAGGAAAAGATGACCCCCACCTTTGTTTAGTGAATGGAGCCACTTTTTTCAGATAGTACGATAAAGAGAGCCTTGCCAGCAAACTCTGCAAAAGCTGGCTTTTATTGCAAGACAATGACAAAAGTTTCAGGGGGGGAAATACGTGCCATTATCTTCTGCATCTTGAGGTAATGAGGATGGTGTTTGAAAGGACAAAAATCTTCTGGATCAATCTGCTGATGAAGAGACGAAAGTTGGGCATCTTCGGAAATGGGGTGGGGGGAGGGGGAGACTGAAAAGCAGATGAAGACTAAAAAGACTAAAGCTGCAGATGAAGACTAAAAAACTAAAAGACTAAAAATATGTTTCCCTCTGACAAAGATACACATCTGAAGGACTTCTTGAACTTACAGCATTGATCTTGCAGGTGTTGCAATATACTGGTATCGAGGTACAGGCTTATAGGAAAAGATATGACAGAACTTCTTTTACAGCTTCCTGCACATTATAAGTGCCCTACAGCTTCTAAGAAATGATTATTCTCTCAAGCAGACCTTAGGCTGAAGACCTGTCTTTCATATCTTGTTTCTAGCACACAAGATTTGGAAATTGACAAGTTGTTTCTTTATTCTGAGACTTTCTGTATTCTGAGCATTTGAGGAGTCCCACCCCCCATGTTACTGAACTCCTCCCTGCCCTCAAAAAGGTCTCTCCCCACCCGCCATGAGGAGTTGTTCCTCAAGTTTTCCCTCTGTTTGCACCCCTGTGGCCTTCTAGGGACAAACGTTTGGGGGGAAAAACTGGAAAGGGTCTACAGCTATCAAGGCACAAAACTGTCCTTGCTGCCAGAAATGCTCTTCATTGGTTAGAATTGGTCAAAAGTACATTTCCTCTGAAGGGGAATGAATGGACAGAAATTAGACACTAGATACTAGATATGCACAAACAACCTGGAACAGGATTCCAGCCTTCCTGGATATTCTGTGTCTGGCCTTTGAGTCATATATACTGTACATTTTACCACACATTCTAACACAGATTTTACCACACATCTGCACCTAATGTGTGGTAAAACTCTCCTTACCACTTGGCAGGATGATACACACAGGGTATGGGAAAACATCCCAGAGCAGTTTAGTTGTTTATGAGCCAATCCAGAGAATATGTCCAAGCCAGTCTGCCTACCACACGATTATGGACATGTATCAGCATGCCCTCCCCCATCTTTTGGTGCATCTTTCTTCCTTCTACTAATTGGGAGGGGAGAGATTGGCTGAACTCACATACAATCTAAATACCATATTAGACACTGAGGCGCTTCACACGAGTGAAGCCCGCTCTCCCCGCAGACGAGCAGCTGCGTGTAGCTGGGTGGCCGGATCGGCAGCCCAGACGACTGCTGGCTCCGTCACGGAGCTGGCAGGGGCTGCGGGGATGGGGGGCCGCGTGGCTCCCAGAAGTTCCTGGAGAGACCCCTGAGCCCAGGAAGCTACTTGCAGCCTCCCGGCCAGGGGTCAACTCATATGTCACCGTGCACTGCAGCAACACACAAGGAACAAAATGAGGTTAATGGAGCACTCTCTCCATTAACCTCATTTAAGGGGAGGGTGGTTTAGGCAAGCTAGCCGCCTTGGGAGCACTGGGCTCGCCTAGTGGTTCCCCCAACCACTGGAAAGCGGGCTAAGCTCCCTTAACCCACTTTCCAGTGGTCGTGGAAATAGCTTCTGTGTTTAGTTCCTATGTGAGGAGACAGTTCTGGCAAACAACCACCCTCTCTGTGATTAGAAGAAGGGGAGCATGTGTTGGGAGGGGGAATCACATGGTAATCAGACTGGCTCAGACCAAACCTGCTTTGTATAGACTCTTACAAAAATATTGAAAAACCAGCTAGAATATGAAACGACACCAACTTTGACACCATTTGCCAGGGTTTTAAAAATGGTTTAGGGGTGTGATTATCACACTACAAAAAATAAGTGTGTCCTTTTTGGTATAACAGCAAGCATGTTAACAGTCATATGCTCTAGCAAATGTTTAGTAGGCGTGTGCATTTGTTTTGGGTTGAATAGTACAATATCACAAGCAGCCAGGGCCCCTCTTTGTCCCATTCAGCATCTTCCCAAGCTGAGCATAATGGCTCCAAGCCAGCCCCAAGGAATTAGCAACCCCTGTCTGGGGTTTGTTGGATCTACTTCATCCCCACAGTTCCTGCCAGCACCACAACTAAGTAGGGAGGAGGAGAGAGTGCATGTCATGCAGGGTGGAAACTGACAGTTCAAAGTCTTCTGTCTTAAACTCAGATGCTCACCAAGCAACTAAAGCTGAATACTATTGGCCCTTTCCCAGGATGTGTTACTTTCTTTAGGTTACAATAAAGCCAGAACATCAGCCTCTTCTCACAAGCAGTGAGACGGGCTCCAGAGCAGACCATGGGGATAGTAGGTTAGACTTGTTGGGAATTCTCTCTGGTAAGAGATACCCTTCTATTACAGCAGAGTGCACTGGGGCAAAACACAGCGGAGTCTGCCTAGGCATGCGTGTATGCTGAGAGTAAAAGAAACTTGGAGCCAGTTCATAGTTTCAAATCAATATAAGAAGTCTTTATTAGTGAACTCAATTCTAGATAGTAAACTGGAGAGATAGGATCTCTAATCTATCTATCTAGCTGTATGCAGAGGGATGGTTTCTGCATCTCTGCACACATGGTGCAGGGAGAGAGCAGTGTGTGTGTTGCAAGGGAGAAGAAAGGGAAGAGGAAGTGGCAAGGCAGGCAGGCAGGAATCCCTGAGAGCAAAGGCGTATCTAGGGCAAATAGCACCTAGGGCAAACACTGAAATTGCACCCCCGTCCAAACATCTGACACCCATCTTTAAGATAACTTCACCATAATATCAGCTGAAAAATACAAGTCAAGTGCATTAATCTTTTAATATTTCAAAAACTATTTAGCAGTGGACGTAGCCAGACCAAAAAATGCTGGAAAACTACCAATTTCAGTATGCTGGGGCTCATGAAATACCCAAATACTATGTGGAGGTGTACTTGGAAAACTAAACAGAAGTGCCAGTCTAATTCTCTACTATGCATTGTAGCATCACCATTACATAAGTTTTAAAAATAAAAGGAGAATTTGACTTTTCCCAGATACTCTGAAAATAATTAAAGGATATGCAGAGTAAACTGTGTCACTGCTTGGAATATATTCTAGTATTTCAGAAAGACAGTTCCCAGTGAACCTTAATACTAAGAATTTCACACTGATTCAAAGACAAACTCACCATTAATAGCCATATTCTTAAGATATCACATTGAACTCACTTATCACAAGAAGCAAAGTAAGAGCAAATGAATACTATCCTAGCTCATAAACTTCAGCTCAGTATTCACAAGCCCTGATTCTCTGTATATAGTGCCAATCTGAATATGTGTACAGTGTCTTATATTATATTAATTTTTACCTTAATAAACTATCTTCTGAAAATGGCCCAATGGGCCTTTTTTGCCCAACTTAATTACCCCACTTCCCTCGACAGCGCAGGTAGCTGCGCGGCCCTCTCTTCCTCTCCTCCCATGTACTCTAAACATGTGTTCTATGTTATGTATATCGTGCATTCATTTTAAAAAAATTCTTTACCTGTAGCCACTTCGGGGGGCTTCCTGAAGGCCATGGGGGGGGGTCTGCAAAGGTTTTCCCTCCCCCCGCTGGCCTCTAGAGCCTTGCAGGCCATGCCAGGCCTTGCAGAGGCCATTTGAGCATGTGCGGTGGCCATTTTAAAAAATAATCTTTTTTTAAAAAAATGGTCGTTGAAAACAAAATGGCCACCGTGCATGCTCAAATGGCTTCTGCAAGGCCTGGCATGGCCTAGGGCCTCACAGACGCCATTTGAGTATGCGCGGTAGCCATTTTGTTTTTGGCAGCCTTTTAATTTTTTTTTAATTTTACAAAATGGCAGCCCCCTTCAAGTGGCGCCTGGGGCACGTGCCCTGCACGTGCCCTGCCTGCCTTACGCTAAATATACCCCTGCCCGAGAGTAGCAATCTACATATCAAAGGGATAGTGTCAGAGCAGTAGAGAAGGGATGACCAATGTCTTGACCCCTCTAGCCCTCTGACTCACTAATCTATCCCTCTCTGTCATTGAGACATGAGACAGCACAGAGTCCTTCACTTCCAACAAGACTCATCTTCCCTGCAGATGAGCAACTCTCCCTCCTTGGGCCCAGACGAGCACTGGCTCTTGCCGGTAGCTCCGAGGGTCGGGGTGCCAAGGTGCATTGCCTTGGGTTGCCCTGCCCTGCCCCCCCCGAGCTTCAATAATTCATGGCATGAGTGCACAGTGCACTCATCCCCTCACTTTTCACGGGTTCTCCTATCATGATATCTGTTATTCATGGGTGGGTCAAAGAGACCCTGTTTCTTTGTTCACAGGCCAAAAATGGCCCTCTTGACCCACTCTCCCCAAAGACGATTGCTTACCCTTCCTTGGGTGGGCAGATTGCCTGCCCAGACAAGCAGCGGATCGCCCCCCTGGAGCCCCAATAATGCACCGCATGAGTGTGTGGTGCAGTACTGGGAGCCTCCCCCCACCAAGTGTGCCTGCCGTGGCTGCAAGCAGCTACGGCAGACACATGATCACTTAGCCCAGGTTTTGGGAGCACTCGCACCCCAAACCCTGGCTAAGCAGCAGGCTACTTTAGAGGGCTCGCCGCTGCGCCACTGCCGCTGGGAGCCGTGCGGCCCCCAGCAGTTCTTACGTGCAGCGAAAACTGGGCTGGGCTTCCCTAGCCCGGTTTTCGCTGCCCATGAGAATAGCTTCCTGGTTTCTTTGTTTGCACACCTAAAACTAGGGCTATTTCTGTCTATTCAAGGTACAGAGACTGAGTTTTTTGTTTGTGCACTAAAACTAGGGTTATTTTCAGCAATTTGTGGCTAAGTGCCACCTGGAAATGATTTCTGGTGTCATTTCCGGTGGTCACGTGTCTTTTCTACACACACACATACACACACACACACACACACAGCTCAAAAATTTAGGGGTTGAGGGCAGTGTTCCCTCTAATTTTTTTAATCAGTGAGCAGAATGAGTTTTGTTCTGGGCGGCAGTATTGAGGTAGTGTGTGTGCATGCACACGTGCATTCACAGTGAGACCTTCTCGATTCAACCTGAGCAGGATCTAAAATTAACTGAGTGGACATCAAAATACCTGTGAGTGCACACACATGCATGCACCTTAGAGGGAACACTGTTTGGGGGGCATTGCTGGAGAGCAAGGTAATGTACTTTACAACTCTTATTTCTGCCTCTTGCTTTTTATGAGATTTGAGCACACCTAAGTGTGCTGAGGAACCTAACCCCGCAATCTCCATAGGCTCAAGGGTTCTTTTTTGCAATTTCCCCATTCTCAGAATTGATCCTGGCCAATAAATAAATAAATAAAAGGCCTCCTGTATTGCCATTGCTGTGTTGAAAGTGTTGGGGTTTGTGATTATTTAGCAAAACACCAAGGAAGCTACCACTCCAGTTACAGAGTGAAGAGTTTAGTTGTTGCAGCTATTTAAGTAACACGCATGGAGATCACTGTAGATTCTAAACTAAATTGATTTATTGGTGAAATACATTTGAGATAGGAAAGACCTATTTATCAGCTACATAATGTAGGGAAAGAGATGTTTCCATCTTCTCTCTCGAAGGAAAGGAAGAGGACTGACTCACTACAGAAAGTACCTGAGGAGTCAAAGCAGGGGTCATAGAGCAGAGGCAAGCAGGGATACCTAAGGAGACCCTCACTAGCTACCTCTGGTCATTAGGATAGTTGATGCAAAAGGTCGATGCACTGGAACTCCATCTCCAACATTCCTTCTCATTGCCTATCGCACCGGCTCAACTCCCACCTTTTCACGAAGTGTCTGGAATCTGTCTCTGGGCAGTGGCTTAGTCAATCCATCTGCCACCATCTCTTCTGTTGGGCAGTACTCCAACTGGACCATCCCTTTCTCTTGCATGTCTCGAACATAGTTGCAAACTATGTTAAATTGTTGCAAACTGTTTTTATTGTTGTAAATGTTTGGCCTGGTTCTCCAGGTCTTTTAACTGTGTAAATGTTTTAACTGTTAATTAGTTTTATGCTGTTTTTATCATTTTGATTTTATTGGTTAACTGCTTTTAATTGTTTTTTATTTTGATGTAAACTGCCCTGAGCCATTTTTCGAAGGGCGGTATATAAATCAAATATATTGAATAAATAACTAAATAGCGATAATCAATGGGGATGTGCTTAGTTTGAGACTTCATCTTCTCCATCTCGGAGATCTGGATACAACCTTGCTTATCCTCAAACATTACTGTGGGCTTTGGTTCCTCAATCCCAAAGTCCGATAGTAGTTGGTGTATCCAAAGTGCTTCCTTGCTGCTTCAGCTGCAGAAACATATTCTGCTTCTGTGGATGAGAGCACAACAAATGACTGCTTGCGGCTAGCCCAACTTATGACTCCATCTCTAAACAAGAATAGGTGTCCACTGGTGGACTTGTGGTCTGTTCTGTCTTTGGCCCAGTCTGAATCCATGTATCCCACTAATCTGGGATAGAGATGTGCACGGAACCGCGGAGCTGTGGTCCAGCACTGGGGTGGGGGTTCCATTAAGGGTGGGGGGAGGGTGTACTTACTCCTCCCATCGCTTTCCCCCCTCCGGCGCACATATTTTAATCAGCAATTGGGGCGACAGGAAAGCCCTTCCCCCGCTCGGCTGCAAAAGGCTTCAGGAAGCCATTTGCATGCGCACATCGTGGAGACGTGACGCGCATGAGCGATGTGCGCACGCGCAAAAGGCTTCCTGAAGCCTTTTGCAGCTGAGCAGGGGAAGGGGCGGCAGGGAGGTATCCTGCCTCGCCAATTGCTGACTAAAATATGTGCGCCAGAGGGGGGAAAGCGGCAGGAGGGGTAAGTACACCCTCCCCCACCTTTAAAGGAACCCCCACCCCAGTCCACCCGAACCCCGAACCACCCATGTCTGGACCAGTCCGGAGGCCTGTAGAATGGCCTCTGGACCAATCCGTGCACATCACTAGTCTGGGATTGCTGCTTGCTGAAATCTCCAACATGTAGAATGTGAGCCCTTTGGGGACAGGGAGCCATCTGCCCCTGCTAACTGGGCAAAGAGGAACCTTTTACCGTGGTGATTCTCTTTATTTAGAAAGGGGAGAGTAACTGGCCCTATCCACCCCCAGCACAGTACTTCCAGTGACTTGCTGGTGTGTGTCTTATGTTTCTTTTTAGATTGTGAGCCCTTTGGGGACAGGGAGCCATCTTATTTATTTGTTTGTTATTTTTCTTTGCAAACCGCCCTGAGCCATTTTTGGAAGGGCGGTATAGAAATCGAATTAATAATAATAATAATAATAATAATAATAATAATAATAATAATAATGTGCACTACCCTTTAGGTATCTTCCCAGTCTTTTGTCGGCAATCCAATCATTATTGGTTGGTTCACTTACTTTTCTTCTTAGGATTCCTACTGCTGAAGCAATATCTGGCCTTGTTACTGTGGCTATATACAGAAACTTTCCAATTGCCTTTCTGTATTTATTGTTGGCTGGTAAAGACTCACTGTCTGCATCTTGCTTCCAGAAACTTGCATCCATTGATGTACTAACTTCATTGGCATCTGCCAGTCTCAGGCATTCTAGAAGATCCTTTATCTTCTGCTTCTGTTTGAAAAGGAATGTCCCATCCCCATCTCTTTCTATTTGGATGCCAAGGTAATAGGAGATGCTTCCAAGTTCCTTCACCTCTATTTCCTTATTCAGGTGCTGTACAATCTCACTGCAGTCTTGTTTTTCTTCATATGCCATAATCAAGTCATCTACATAGGTCAGGATGTAAGTCCATCTGTTGTTTCTGAATCTTGAATATAGTCAGCGGCCAGCTTTTCCTTGCATGAACCCCTCCTTCTCCCCAGAGATTTATTTGCCAAACCAGCATCATGTACATGCATCTGGTCATTTCTAGTAAAGAGTGATTTTAGTAGAGAGCCCCTAATGGTCATTAGGATAGTTGGTGCAAAAGGTCGATGCACTGGAACTCTATCTCCACAGAGAATTCCTGCTGTACAGCATCTGTCTCCATGTGGGTCAAGGGAAGTTGAAGACTTGATTCATGTATTATTTTGTTGTAACTTATATAATGGGTTACACAGTGTAATTATTAGGCCATTACTTATAGTTGATCCTGGGAGGTCTTTGGGGTTTTATATAAACTTTTTATTCGCCAACACCATGCCCTAATGTCACAAGACAAGTAGCCAGTTTTTTAGACTCTGACATCAAGGTACATGGCAAGCTGATATAATACTGAGTTATTCTGAGTCTATCTTTGTATCCCCCCCGCCCCGCCTTGTGATTTGTTATATTATTTTAACTATCCAGTTTCTGAACATTTTTTGTTATGGCTATGGCTAAACAAATTGATTGATTGAGATGCTCACCAAAGTATCCAAAAAACTGATAGGGCTTCTTGACACAAAGCAACTCCAGTCAGAATACATGCCCTTCTAGTTCTTTCCATTTAGTTGTGTTGCATAATGAGAAGGGGGGGGGCGGTCTGGGAAGGGAGGTTAGAAGTGGTGTAGATTGTGCTTACTGCAAATTATACATACATATTTTCAGTCCTGTTTTCACTCCATAGTCATGTTTCAGATGCACTTACCTAGACGTAAGCCCAATTGAACACAGCAGGACTTTCTTCTCAGCAGACACACATAGGATTACACAGCTAGCTTGTTAGATGTTTGTCATGTACAACAAATATTTTCATTTCCCCTTTATAGATTTTTAAAATTTCAGAATTATTTCTCTTAGACTATTGAGGTCTGAGCTTTTTATTTTTAATCCATGTAAATTCCTACTAATCTATCTGAACCCATCTACCTACCTCCCCCAACATTTTGAATATGTGATATCTCATTTAGGGTAACTTATAGGACAGGGCTTATCTTTGCTTTCCCACTCCATCCACCCCTAAAAATTTTCCTAGCAAGTTGGGGGATAGTTTTGGGGTGTTTGTCTTAGTTTAGCTCTATCTGAAGCAGTTTATTAATCTGTTTCCACTGATCCACACCACCCAGTCCATCCCACACCCAGCATTTGGGGGGCACAGGTGTTTTACTGTTTGTTTGTGCTTTCAGCTGGGTTCAGGTTGAGTTCCCCTTTGCAGATGGACATCTTGCTGGTGGGAGAGGTCACAAATTCCCAGCAGTCTGGACCACCTGTCCTATTACAGGGACCATGTTATCCTTCCTCTCTCCTATAGATGCAAGGCTGCTCACTAAAACAGCTCCTTAGGATCAAGCGGCTATTTAGTGGACTCCAAAGAGAAAGGCAGCAAATGTCATTATGGTATTGAAAATTTCCAAACATTTAAATGCTTGAAGTTCCAACACCACCCACAAGCTGCACTGTAAGACATGTAAGTTATATCATAAATATACCCATTTTTTGTGGTTAACTAGGGATTGAGTTTTCTCTCCATTAGCTCTCTCGTATATTCACAAGTTCATATGGATGAAAATTAAAATGTTCCTATGAATCACCTTTCACAAGCACACACAATTTTCTAATATCAGGCTTGCTTTACTTTACTGGAGAGACATGAATTAGATGCTGATGTAATAAATTGTGTTGAATGGGTTTTCCTCTATGATAAATGTGTTTCGGCTGGCTCAAACATTCCTAATAATTCTTTTAAAAGGAGCATCATTTTCAAACACTTTGACAGTAGTGGATTAAAATTACCATGCTATAGTAAGTGCTGTGATAGCAGAATGCCTTTATCATAAATCTAAGTGAGCAGATGTAAAAATATTAACAGATTTTTTTACATCCTCAGCTGAGCAGAGAGAAAAGCATCTTTACAAAACCTGCGCAAATCCTCTGAATGTCTGTTATAAAATTTGCTGCCTTCCTTAAAATTCTTGGCAAGAAATTAATGCAATAATTATCCATCAGTGTCACAGGCATACCCTTAGATTTTGTGTCAGGGCTGGGTCTTATTTGAATAACTTGCCTGAGTGGACTCTAAGAAGTGGCAGAAACTTTCACCCCTTTCAAACTCTCCTTCACAGCAGCCTTGTACCAATGCTACCTATGACAGAAAGGAACCTTAATGCACTCTGGAAACATGTCAGGAGAGAGGCAATGGAGTTTGGACCGAGAATTAAAAGGAGGAAACAGAGCATGAGCCTTTCATGTGCTTATCAGGCAGCGAAACTTCTGCTCCCTTTGTAATTAAGCCAACATGCCCTTGCACCAACCAGGACTCTAGAAGGCACTGTGGCCCAAAGAAAAGTTGCACAAGAAGTTGCACTTTCCATTCAGGGCAACAGATGAATGGTGCTGAGTTTTCCAGCCGGCCTGGAGACTGTGATTCTGTAATTCACCAAGACATGATGCTGGTACTGCTCCATTGGCTAGACATTGGCTGGTACTGCTCCATTGGCAATTGGCTAGACAATCTGGCTTCAATCAGTGGGAGTGAGAGCAGATTCATATGTGCCCTAGGTGCCCTCCGGGCTGGCTAATAATCTCCTATCTGGGATGAATGGTATGTCTACAGTGAAGTGGTCATCTGAGCTTGCTGTACCAGCCACACCAGTGAGCCCAGACAAAAGCAAACAAACAAACAAGCATTTAAACAACCATCCAAGGACAATGTAGAACGTGAGATTAGTCTCTGGAAAGTCTGAATATCTTTCAGAGCTGACAAGAAGATGGTAGGTGATAAAGATGTTGACTGGAGGAAATAGATTTTAACGATGAGGACCAAGCCTCAAGTGCTGCTAAGCTTTACATAGTAGAAGCTCAGAATGAATGAGTGTTTTTAGTTTTAATGCTGTACAGTTGTAAATGTAAATGTTGGGTATCATTCTAGTTTTGGTTAAAGCTAGAAAGGATATGGGATTCGATCACGTAACGAATGAAGCTAATGGGTTGTATTCCCAGAAACTTCTTCTGTTTGCTGAGAGTCTCAATCAGGAGCTGATTTTCAGGGGCAGAGACAGGGTTGCAGAGGTAAAGCGAAACCACCCTCCCTTTTTGTGTGGATCAGACTTCTTAGGATACGTCCCATTAAACTTTTGACTTGTAAGGATCTTTAAATCCTGGGGCAGAGGCAGTGAGGGTGGAAACAGAAGCTAATTTTGTTTAGGAATTTAAGCATTTTATAATGTGTGCCTGGTATAATGCAGATAATGAGGTCATTCACACAATCAAAAACTGTGTTCTACCAAGGTTTGGAAGCTGTGCGCACTCCAAATTTTTGGTTGTGTGGAAGCAAGGTAAGAGAAAAACCTGGGTAGAAGTGATTGTGTGGAAACAAGGCAGGACGGAAAGCTATTCAGGTTTTCCTCCTACCTTGCTTCTGCACAAGCCAGGTTTTACTCCTACCTTGCTTCCTCACAACTGAAAATTGGGAGCACATATATCCAAACCCTGGTACAACACAGTTTTTGATTGTGTGAATGACCTTCATATTTATAATGCATTTCCCCCTTCAAAAAAGACTGTGCAATGATGAAATTAAAAATTAAAAAAACAAAACAAAACGATCTTATCACACTACTTGTGTAACTGACAGGATGTATGCATTCTTAGAGTCATGTTTTCCAATTCTTTTTTACATTCTGATTTTGATAACCATAAATAAATAGGATCTAAGCCTTATGAACTTTGCACTAATCAAATAGCTCTTCTACTGTAAAGTAAAGTTGTGCTGTCAAGCCAGTGTCGACTCCTGATGACCACAGAGCCACACGTGGTTTTCTTTAGTAGAAAACAGGAGGGCTTTACCATTGCCATCTCCCCCACAATTGCTGCTGCCTGATATAGGTATTTCCCATAGTCTGGGTAACATACCAGCAGGGATTCGAACCAGCAACCTCTTGCTCCCTAGGCAAGTTACGCCATTAGGTGGCTTCTTCTACTGTACCTAATCATTAAAGGATTATGGGAAATCGGGCTATTTTTAATAAGGTCCCTTATAAATTTCAAGGCATGGACTCAATTTTGTTGGAAGTTAAACATATAGGATGAAAGTGATGTTTTTGGAATATAGAGGAGTGTAGGGCATGCCAGCTGCTATTTACTTTGCCTTTAGGGTGATACTAACTTCTGCATTTCTGTCCAAGCAAAAACTCTCTGTGTTCTCTGTACTACAGACTGCAGGTTTGTATTTCTTTGCTCTTGTGTATATAAGATCTTAAGAACAGTTTTTTCAAGTGGAAATGCTCTGCTGCCCCATAAGATCAGCTGCTACACAAAACAATAGATCACATGTTTTGTATGAATACTGAGACCTAGGGGAGTCAAGGAGAGTAAATAACATTGAACTATATTGAATCATTTAACTCGGCATAAGGACAGAATCACATACGAGACAAGTTGCTTATCCTCTCCTGGGAATGGCCCCTTTGTGTCATGCTGTGGTGTGGATGGTGGGATAGTAATGAGCTATTCTCTTGGAGGCTATTCTCACACACACCCTAACCCAGGCTCAACTGAGCCCTTAACCCAGGCTCTGGGATTGTGTGTTCGCTGGGGCTATATTTCGCCCCAGTAGACACAGAGATGGGTGCCTAGAGTTTCCATCTCCTGGGGGAATCCCTCAATGCATTGCATGTGTCAACACGGTAAATTATGGGATCTCCGGAGGCCAGGATGCATCATTCCGGCCTCTGGAGCACCATGCTACAGGCACGCAGCACAGATTATCTGGGAGTGTAGTCTATGCTCCCAGCAACTTTGCAGCCATTGAGGCTCTTCACACGATTAATGTGAAGAGCCATAAGGGGGTTTGCAGGGCTCTCTTAGCCCAGTTTCTGCTGCTCGTGTGAATCGCCTCATTATCTGGGGGAAGGTGAGTTTGACCAGCCTCCCCCCGCCCACTCTGGTCATGTGTAAACCACCTCTTTGTGTGTCTGCTTTTAGTGTGCTGGGTGGCAGCTGATCCTCCCTCATTGGCTGGCTGGGTATTATGGCTGGGTATGGTAGCTGATTTGATTTAGAAGCTATTTTGCCCAGTTCCACCAAACTGAAACGTTGATCTGGATATGAACTGTTGGATGTCTCTGGCATCTTCGTATCAGTCTATGTGGCATATTGCCATATCTAAAAAATTGATCCATATTATCCACCTTCGAATGGGTCAAGCTAATTCTAATGATTTTTCATGATATCGTCAGATTTCATTTTGTTCACAAATCAAGATAATTTCAGTCATTCTCCTCCATCTAATTACATATCTGGAAGGATGGTTAATGAATGTCATTATGTATCAGTTTTATTATTCATGTTTATGTATTGTTTTATTAAATAAATTTCAAAAAACTGATCAAAGGCCACCGATCCAAATCGAAATAACCATGGATGGATTGGTCTGATTCGTGTCTGAAGTGATTTAGCCACTTTGGCTTCTTGCCACCCTCCCCTGACCCCTGTAGGACCTAACTGGCAGGAGACTTTTAAGATGAAACACAGAAGACCTTTTTCTTCTTCTTCCTGGGAAAAGCACAATGGCCCCAGCCCCAGAAGACTAGGCTTCCATTCCCAGCACACCTCATGCCTTTTCCAGAACTGGAAAACTGGAGGAAAAATAACATGGAAGAACTGGAAGGAAACATCCTCCAACTTGCATTTTAAGATTGAAGCCACAGAAGTCGCTGCTCCCTTGTTGCACTCCGTGTGTGTGTGTGTGTGTGTGTGTGTGTGTGTGTGTGTGTGTGAGAGAGAGAGAGAGAGGGTTGGGTGGGTTGCAGACCCAGGCTCCCTCCTGCCCATGCCAGTAAATACCAACAGGACTTGGGGGGGTGACAAAGAGGGGGAAGGGATGACATTTCAGTCCTGAACAGAAGCAGCCACTTCAGTTTGGGCAGATGCAAAGTGGAAACCTGCCCCAAATCTAGTCCCCCTTGAAGCACCAGGTAGCCCCTTCACAAAGCCCGACTTGCTCTAGCTACCAATGCCTAACCGGCTTATAGGGTGGCAAAAGGTAAGGGCAGACCAGTGGGAAAGGAACATTGGTCTTACCTGTGAAGGGTTCTTTTCCCCTGTAACTGGAGCTCATCAGTATGGGATTAGTCACTGAGCATGATCGAGAGAGGCCGGAAATCAATGAAGGCTAGTTCCTCCCACCAGAAGGTGCCATCCCCAGTTCAGGGACTGATGCAAAGAGTGAGTCTACAGGTAGAGATTTTGCTGGAGGAAACCAGATAACTTTGAGCAATACAAATTTGATTAATGCAGAAAATACAAAAAGAACAGGAAGGTTAGGGAGACAGAAAAGGAGAGGCAGGTAATCTAAAAACTAGAACCATGGAGCTCCTCCACCCAAAGGCGAACCTATCCCTTCCATCTATATATAAGAGACCAGCAGCCTAACTCAAGGCGAAAAACATCCGGAAGGGCCTGATGAGCTCTAGTTACAGGGAAAAAGAACCCTTCACAGGTAAGACCAATGTTCCTTTCCCCCCTGTACTGGAGCTCATCAGTATGGGACATGCCCAAGCAGTATTCTGATACATGGGTGGGATACGATGTTAGATTACCTGTTGCATCATCCTATGGCCAAAGCTGGCCTGTGAAGAAGCAAAAGAAGGAATCTTGTAATGGCGGATAAATGGCGTGGCCATACTCCAATGGCCTGGATTGAGGCATGCATTAAGCTGGCCTGCGGGTCGTAGAATCTGGTGCCCCCTACAGGTATTACAGCACATTCCACATCTTTATGTCCAAGGAATGGGCTCGATCACCAGAATCTGAAGAAGATGTTGGATCGCCTCATTCATCAGAAGATGCTTTCCCATTCTCTGGGAGTGCGGGGTCATGTAGAAGTAGTCATGGGGTGTCAGGGAAAGATCCAGCAAATAGCCCCGGGAAACCGTGTCTATCACCCAGCGACCTTGGGTAGTAGATAGCCATGTGAGGGCAAACCGCTGAAGCCTGCCCCCGATGGGCAGGGAGTCATTGTCGCTTATTGAAGTGGGTGATAGCATTGGGGGCTCTATTTCCCTGTGTTCTGGATGCTCCTCTGAAGCGTTGTCAGTCTCCTTTGGTATCTCCCGGTGCCCCTAAAGTTGGAGGTTCTAAAATCTCCTGATCAGAAGGAAGAAGAGGTATGAGACTGTCTTTGGTTCTGAGAGGTTGCAAAAACCTCTGCGAGCGTCTCTCCTAGTACTATGCACAGCCTCATTTTAATCCCTGGTTTCCACCAGGACAGGATCTAGAGCAGGACCGAAAAGGTTAGTGACTGAATAGGATGATGCTGTTAGGGCAATCTTGGACTTAGAGTCCACCTCCCATCCCTTGAGCCACAGAGACCTGCATAACACTACTCCAGCTGCCAAGACTCTAGCTACCTGCTGGATACAGTTAAGGCTAGAATCTGCCATGAAGTTAGTTAGTTATAAGTTTATTCGGTCATTGACCAGCAAATCTGCCATGAAGGCCGCGGCTTTGGCCATCTTGTTAATGCCTTGCCTCAGTTTAGTTTTCCCAAGAGGGACTAACGGTGCGAGCTGTTTAGCCCACAAAATGGAGGCCCTGGCAAAGACAGAGTTAGCTGTGGCTTCCCTGATGACAGTGGAGGAAGCTTCGTGGGCCTGTTTTAGCCACTGATTGCATTTTCTATCCTCAGTAGACCTCAACTGTTCCTGGCTTTCAGTATTCAAAAGTGTACCTGAGACCATCTGCACAATGGGAGGATCTACCTGAGGTATTGCCAGCAAGGAGGAGACCTTGGAGGACAGGGCGTAGTGTTTTCTGGGATAAGAGCCAACAGGTCTACCGGAAGCTGTTTTTTGCCATTCGGCTAACACCACCTGCTTAAACAAAGATGGAAAAGGTACCGAAGCAGAGGGACCCGAAGTGGAAGGAAAAACATTCTGATCTAATTCTGAGGGTTGTGTTACATCAGCTGGAGAAACATCATTAATAGCCAGCTTAGCTTTGGATAAAAGGACATCAAAATCAGAGGATGAGAAGAGATGGGACAAATATGTTGGTACCCCTCCTCAAAAAAAGAAGAACCCACAATTGTCTCTGAAATAACTTGAAACTGACAAACATAATTGGCACACATCATTGTTTATTCCGCATTTAACAAAAATCAGACTTTGCTTTAGAGTTTGATGCAACAGAATATTTCAAATAATAACACCAATGAAAATGGCATGGACAAAAATGATGGGACCCTTAACCTAATATTTTGTTGCACAACCTTTAGAGGCAATCACTTCAAACAAGCAATTCCTGTAGCTCTCGAGACTTCTGAACCTGTCAACAGGTAGTTTGGCCCGCTCTTCCTGAGCAAACTGCTCCAGTTTTGTCATAAAAAAGCCAGACTGGAATTTGCTAAAATGCATATTGACAAGCCACCATGCTTCTGGGAGAATGTCCTTTGGACAGATGAGACAAAACTGGAGCTTTTTGGCAAGTCACATCAGCTCTATGTCCACAGACGAAAAAATGAAGTTTTCAAAGAAAAGAACACCATATCTACTGTGAAACATGGAGGAGGTCCGGTTATGTTTTGAGGCTGCTTTGCTGCGTCTGGCATGGGGTGCCTTGAGTCTGTTCAGGGACTCAATGAAATCTCAAGACATTCTGGAGTGAAACGTACTGCCCAATGTCAGAAAACTCTGTCTTAGTCGCAAGTCATGGATCCTCCAATAGGATAATGACTCAACACACACAGCTAAAAGCACCCATGAATGGCTAAGGACAAAACACTGGACTATTCTGAAGTGGCCTTCTATGAGCCCTGATTGGAATCCTATTGAACATCTATGGAAAGAACTGAAACATGCAGTCTGGAGAAGGCACCCTTCAAACCTAACACAGCTGGAGCTGTTTAAGAGCTACAAGAATCACTTGTTTGCAGTGATTGCCTCTGATTAATTTAAATGGGACTTAGTCCGAATCTAGCTCACTTTTGGTTGTGTTTTCCCACAGTAAAATATTTGGGGAAACACACCATTTTCTGTGAGAATGATTCTGACTCTGTATTGTAAAAGGATAGGAAGGAAACCCTTAAACTACTGTGCTGCCTTGTTACTTACAAACTACTGAATTGTGATAATGGTTTGCTATGCTGCCAGTACTTTAAAAAAAACACACACATGTAAAAACAGCTCTCTGTATTTGAAACCTTCCAAATAAAATATCTATATTAAAATTGATGGTCTAGTTATCTAGTAAGACATAAAACCCTGTTTTCTCATCAGCTTCCCTGAGGTCAGGCTAGACGCAATTGCTAAATGCTAACAATTCCCTTTGCATTTAGGTAGATTTGAGGCTGCAATTCTATGCACACTTACCTGAGAATAAATCCCACTGAACTCAGTAAGGGGATTTCCTTGCATAGGATTATACTGTACCTATTTTTAAAAACTCTTTGCCATACTTCTCCCTCTTTAATACTGCATCATTTCTGAATTTTGAAAAACGTCTGGTTATTGATAGGATTTTAAAAAGAGTGAACTCTGGTCCAAATCCACATGTTTTAACCTTTGTAGCCAGGTCGCTTGTTCAGTTTGCAAGCAACATGAACAATGGATTGCTCTGAACAGGAAACCATTAAACAACTTTTTGGATTACTTATAACATGTAAAAACAAACAGTTCTCAATCCTCAAGCAAAGGTGGGCAATCAGCTGGAATTGTTGCATCTTTCCTTAAAGTCTCATGCTGATAATGGATTTTCTCTTTTGCTAACAGACATGATAACCCTTACTGAGGTCAGAGAGTCTGAGCAGAGCCACTGACCCCACAGAACACATGAAGCAATACATTTACTGGATCAATTAATGTTAAAAATACTATGAGAATTAACAAAAAACTCTTCCTCAGATAAGTATTCAAAGCATTTCAAAAACAAAGATAATATTGCAGATTAAGGTTACCATTAGCCCAGTAAAGTTCTTTAAAATAGTAAGAAGATAAGGAACTCTTAGGGCTACTGCCTGCTTCCTCAAAGACATATGATGAACTCCATCCCTATTCACAGCTGAGAAGTGCTTGATCCTGAAGACAAGGACGATTATATCAGAATAAAATCATGACTAAGATCATATATGCTAAACCTTAAAGTTTTAAAGAAGCCTTAAGAAGCTAGCTTTGGTCATGGGCACCAATAGCAGCTTCCCTCCTGGGGCAAATAAGATTAGATCCTTCCTCCCTGACATCATGTTAGGGTTTTCCTGTACAAAGTTTGTTTTGTTTTGTTTTTAATGCCAGTGTTTTCAAAAATAGTACAGCCCACCTGAAGTTTGAGGTGGTCTAGTGTATTTTACTGTTGCATCTGTAGACCAGATCTTAGATAATTGTTCCTATGTGCAAAAAAGGGGGAGAGGATTTCCCCCCCGATTCTTTCTAAAGGGGAAAAACAAACAAACCCAATGGCCTTACTTTTGTACGCTTATTATTTGATCCCCAATGATTCTACTGCCTTTCAAAATACCTGTGACTGAACGAGTTAATTCAGATGACGCCATGATACCACAGAGCTAGGATATCACATTTCCTTCCAAGTCATTTTAAATCTCTGCAAGAGAGTGCAGACGTCTTTTCACTTTGAACCGATCTTAAGAAGTTAGGGGAACATTCGCAAGTCAGAGCTGTGCAATCCTAAACGCAGGGCACGCTGCTACCGGAAGGGTTGCTCACATTTCGTGTTTGGAATCCTGCATATATAAACCTATATGAAATTGAAACGCTGGGGAGGATTCCCACCCCCAGAAATCTTAGCAGGAAACCTTCTAATATACCATCAAATTGCCACACGCCTTCCCACACACACTCATGTTTGTTTGGAGCCCTCGAGACGGCAAAACTTCTACTTCCCGAGTTGCGCGAACATCTTTTAACTCCTCTCCCGTCCCTTTCCTTGCAGCCCACGTGCTCAAGCTGGTCGGCAGCTACAGTACGTGCCGGGGCGGGAGTTGGCGAGGCTGGCCAGCCTCGGCATAGCCAACTTGTGATTACGCTTCTCTTTTCCATGGGGGCACGGGAGAGGGGGCGGGGGTGATCGCTCACCCGCCTGCCTGCCCTCTTTGGATTTCTGCTCCTCTCTTCCCCCGTGGCTTTGGGATTAAAAGGCTGCGCCTCCCCCCGCCCGCCATCCCCTTCCTCGCCGAGAGCAGCTGGTTCCGTTTGGTCAGCCTGCTTGTGCCTTGCTGTGCAACCACGGCAAGAATTCCACTGGCAACCCTGCAGCACAAAGCAAACAACAATAGGAAAAGCCCTTCCGTGCAGAAAGGAATGTGGCATGCACTGTTTTCCTGCAGTGAATGGAGACAGGCAGGCAGGCAGAGAGGGAGCGCTGAAGAGACCCTCCCTACCTCCGACCTCCTCCCTCCCCCGCCGCCTCCTCCTCCTCCAACCTCAGCAGCTCTGGATCTTGTGATGGAGAGATCTTATCCCTTCTTTGTGATTCAGAGGTGCCAGGAAGCTCATTGAATATTCTGATCTGCCCTCAGTGTTTCTTGTGGCTTGACCCCGGTGCTGTGTCGTACCATTACCTCAAGCAGCCCTGAACCTGCATAAATCACAACCCCTACGCTACGAAACCCGCATTACACACTCGCGCTTTTTCTTCTTCTTTTCCCTTCTCTAATGGAAACCTTTGGGAGATTAGAGTCCTTGAGTGATCAAGGCCGAGAGGGAGGCGGGAAAGGAAGGGCCTCTCTCTTAGTAAACATTAAACAACAAACCAGCCCTGATATAGCTAATTTTTAATGGTGGTGAATTTGCAGAAGCTTTTTGTGGTTAGGATCTCGACATTCAGAAATCATCGCTATTGCTATAGACCTCTAGTAGATTACACGCAGAAAGAGAGAGCAGAGAGATCCAATTATGATGAAATAAATTTAGTTTTAAGTTCTACCTCCATTTTGTAACAGTCTGTAACAGTCGGCAAACTTTCAGCAAGTTCTGTGTCACTGGAGAAAATGCACAGCCAAAAGCAGGAGGCCAAGTAGCCATATTTGCCCTTTTCCCTGTCAATACAGCAACCCCCAGCTACATCAAGTTCCGGTTGCTTGCAAATAACTTCCAGAGGAATATTTGTGTTAGACTGTAGCAACGAAAAGAACAATGTGTTGTGGCACCAACCATAAAGACTAACCATCTGATGTATCTGATTATGTGGACTGTAGTAGTCTGCAAAAGCTTATGCAACAATTATTGTGTTAGTCTTTAAGGAGCCATAAGACTCTTTCTCTCATTTGTGCAAGTGTCTCCTTCCTTATACAATACATCCAGAGCTGCACCTAGGTAATTTTTGAGCCTGGACCTAAAGGACTTTGGAGGCCCCCTCCCCTGAAAATTAAGCATAATCATGCTCCGCTGGGCAACCACATTACCCAAGACAGATGAAAGAGGATTTGGGGGGCCCCAGGGGCTGTGGAGACCCTGGACTTTGGCTCCGAAGTCCAAGGGTAAGAGCACCTTTGAATACATCCTCCTCCTGTTAATCTCATTGGAGGATTGGGATGGTGCACTTAACTCCTCCCCAACATTCAAAATTATTAATTTTAAATACATAAATTACAACCCCCAAACCACTTTTCATGTCATTACTTATATATGGCAATATACTTTCTTATACAGTAATTTAAATTTCTTATATAGACATATTTTTTTCTATAAATCAGAAGAATTAGAAAAATGTTTAAATATTATTTAAATGTGGTTATGGGGGAAAAGAGAGAATGAGATTTTGAGAGTGGGGGGAGCACATTATCCTATGCTCACTAGTGACTATGTGCTGCTTCCTATGCTCACTAGTGACTATGTGCTGCTTCAGACCTACATGTTAAGCACTTAATGGATCCAGCATCAAGGGATGACCCACATGTGTGAATGGGTTATCACAGATAGCAGCATAGACAGAATGTTCATGTCTTCTCACATGACATCAAAACACAGTGTGTGCGGTACAGAGAAGGCAGGTGCCAATCACCAAGTGTAGAGTATTCAAATGCAGAGAAATCAAGGTGGATATATTGGTGGACTGGGCCTGCACCTGGACAATCTTAAAGCCATCTAAACAAAATGTAGATCCTTGTCTCTCATTGGTACTAGTTGTAATCCATGATTTATTTAACAAAGGTGTCATATTGGAGTAGTTTGTAGATTGTGTAGTCAGTGCAGAAGATGTTTAGGCTCACTTGTGAAAGATAGTTAGTGACTGACAATCTTTCACAACAGTAACTCATACTGTCCTGGAGTATTAAGAATATAAGAACAGCCTTGCCAAATCAGGCCCAAGGCCCATCTAGTCCAGCATCCTGCTTCATACAGTGGTCCACCAGATGCCACTGGGAACCTACAGGCAGGAGTGGAGGGTATGCCCTCTCTCCTGCTGTTACTTCCCTGCAACTGGTATTCAGAAGCCATTGATAGACCTCTCCTCCATGAAGTTATCCAAACCCCTCTGAAAGCCATCTAGGTTGTTGGCTGTCACCACATCTTGGGGCAGAGAATTCCAGCTATTTTTCTATCTTTCCTTAAAGCAATAGACACAGTGGAAAAGAGGAATAACTTAAGACTGTACTGACTCCACTTCTAATCTAATTTGTCAATTATGGACATGCAATCTGAATATGCATCATCTAGACAGAGAAGAATTAATACATTTTAGATACAGTGTAAACTGTACAGATTCTATAAGATCCTCATGTGACATGTGACTGATCTTCATCAAAACTATTTTGCTTCCATTTCCCCCCTTGCATAGTTTCAAACGGATTTAACAATTTGCCCAGTGTGACCTACTATATCTGCCATGTCAGTTTAATTTTTAAGGGAGTGAGAGAAAGAGGCAGGGAAATTGCTAATCACACCAGGCAAACTGGGAATAATTGAATCCTTTTGAAACTGTGCAAGAGGGCATAACTGATGCAAAGCTGTTAACTCGGGAATGAACATAAGGGTAATATAAACTGGAAAAAACATGCTATTGTACCCCAAGGTGCAATGTCATTCGAGGTAACTACATTATTTATCATTTATTTAGTTATATAGTTCATTTATATACCACCCTATACAAGAAGTCCCTGGGCGGTTCACAATTCCAAGTCTTTATTTGGGGCTTTAGAGCATTTAAAACACACGTGATCTTAGAAGTTCTTACAACGGCCCTGTAAGGTAGGCCAGTACTGAGCCTCATTATAGGTGGGGGTTGAGGGTGAGAGCAACTTATCTAGGAACCATCCAAAAAGTAAGTTAAAGCTTTTTGGAACGACAATGTCTCATTACACCCCATCTTAATCAACATGCTGCTTTTAGTTTCTCACAACTTGCTGCTTTTTATTCCACTCTTGACAAGGGTTGCGGGTGGGTGGGTGGAGGGATACAATACACTTTTGCCTGAAATACTAAAAGTCCCAGTTTGAATCTTTGCCATTTTTTTAAACTGTTCGCAGTGCTGTTTTTTTGGTTTTGTTTTTTCAATCGAGGCAAGTCATTTATGGATGTGTTTGGGGGAGAGAGGGCATTCCATGGGGAATCGTGGATCCCGCTCCACCTCCTCGCGAAAGCACGGATCGATTCCAGCGTGAAGCGCTGCAAGTTCTGCTCCTGTGAGCATCCCCCGTGGCAAAGTGCAGGAGGAGGGGCAGCCCCTGCCCGCGCGGCTCCAAGGGCCTGGAGCAATGCCTCATGCTAGTTCCGGGGCGGCCGGGTATAAAGAGCTTTATGCAATGTCTGGAGGGTGGGAGTGTGGAGAAAACGCGATGTCTCTCACTCAGCTGACGAGCACGCCTTTCTTCTGCAACTAGCGGGATCAGGGAAGGGCGGGGGGGAGCGAAGAGTTGGGCGACCTCCTAACTGAGCCCAGCTAACAACCTTGCTGGGAGCCTGGAGCATCCCAGCCCAGATGGGACCTCACCAGCGCCTGGACGGAGGAGCAGCAGCTGCTTGTAAACTGCTCGTCTTATTCACTGCATGCTTGTTGCAAACTAGCTGCCAAGGTAAGCCGCCAATCCCGGCTTCTGCTCAGTGACTGAGTGGGACTCCGTTTTATTATCAGAGTGAGAAAAGAGGAGGCAGGGAGCGTTTGGAAACCCTTGCGCTGTCTCTAGCCAGAAAGAAGTCCTTGAGGGAAAGAGTTTTGTTGGCCGGGAGAGCCTTCAGCTTCATGTAACAGGTCGCCTGCTGCTGCATTTGGCATATCACTTTTTCCCACAACGAACACACTTGACAATCAACAAAGAGGGCATAGGGGAGAGGGCTCAGCTTGTTCCGTCTGCTGCGGGGATTTAAAACGTGCTCACTCGTTCAGTGCGATTAAGGAGAAGCAGTTCTTCCGAGGAAACGAATCCGTGCAATTTTTTTTAAAACGAGAAATAAGTGCATTTCACCCCACCACACACACACACAGGCACAGTCAGAGACACATGCACGGATTTTAAAAGAGTTTTTGTGTCCACGCGTAAATTCATTAATCCTTCGTATATGATTCTGGGACTGGACATTTAGTACTTCGAAATTTTGCAAACTACTGGCGGGAGTCAAACCGAGGCTACACGGTAGACGCGTGTTTGCGTGGCCGTTAATTGGCTTTGCTATTTTTTGCATAGGCTAAATAGGAATATCTCGTCTTGTGGGCTGGGCTGTGATGGCTGAAATAGGTGCATCTTTTCTGCCCTAAGGAACATTTTGGACTTTACAAGGGTCGTCCGGGAACCTGAGTGTGCGGACATAAGCAGACAGTGAAAGAGAAACTTGGGTATGTGTGCCCATTGCGCAGTGACAACGTTTAGGATTTTGTTGTTTTGCAAGAAACAGATGTTTTGTCTAGAGCACAATAAGCTTCCCTCGCTCAGTCTCAGACAGATTTGAAGTTGGGAGAGAGAACTTTTTCCTCTGAGCTTTGCTGTTGCTAGGCAACGCAAGAGAACATGTGACTGGCAGGGCAGAGCAGACTGAGCAGCGATAGGCCGCATCACCTCCTCGTTTGGTACTAATCCAGTTGTTGAGGATGGAGGCGCTCACTGGCTCCCCCCATTCCACCTTGTAATTGCAGGCTGCAGCCCATTTCTTCCTCCCCCCCCCCCCCGCATTTCTCTGTGGCACACAAACACAACATAATTACCCTACAATGAATGAAAACCCCATTGTCCAAGCCGGATTAGAAGAAGTAAATTTCCTGGGGCACACATATATATAGATGCACCTATTATATATATATATATATAGGTCTGCCCCCCTCCATAGCGCTAGTGTGTGTGTGTTATGTGGATGCATTCAAATTGTTAATCTGCTTTCTTTGCTCAACTCTTAGTATAAGCTTCTTAGAAGGAATCAAGTAAGTAATTATACAGCAACTGCTGCTAACAGCACCCTCTTTTTGAGCAGGGAAGTAGTTAGGCAGATACCTGATGTACACCAGGAGCCTTCCAAAAGCTCCAGCTGAGAAGGTCAGAATGGGCAGGAGGCTAATTCCTTTGCAGTTATTATTATTTTCTTTAGTGTCTGAAGCCTGGCACTCAGTGCTGGCACATCTGAGTTTTCAGATGTTTTCCCTCTGAGTGGGCATTTTCTGCCCCACATCTATTTTGGGGAAACCTCTGAGTATTAGAGTTTAATATCAAGGCTTGGAGACAAATTTCAGAGGTAGTCATGTTGATGACTGCATCAAAAATAACAAAGAATCTTGTGGCATCTTAATGACCATCTAATTTGTTGTGGCATAAGTTTTTGTGGACTACAGCCCATTTTGCCAGATCTGTGAAGTGTTAGCTTCAGATCTATGTTGCTTTATCCTCACCTGATACATGTGTGTATGAGAACATGTGCATGTGCAACATGCCCACATGCCCACACATATGTATGGCAGCCAGAGTGTGCCACTTGCATAATGTGTACCTGTGCAAGTCGCCTTCCCCACTCTCTCCCCACTACTGAAGCTCCCTGACCCCCTAAGAGTTATTGTTGAAGGCTGGCTGGGTGGCAACAGCATGGGATGTAATGTGAGGGTCTGTAAGAGGAAGAGAGAATATCCAGAAACTGCAGCCAGACAATATGTTGTGCAAGTTGTACAGATGTCTGTACTCGTGCCTGCTTTTTTGTGAATTATTGTACCTGTGTTCATTTAAAAAGTGAGCCTCAAATTCACGGTACAAATAGGAAATGTAGGGCTGCACCTGTGTTCAACATAATGTGTGAATCACTATACCTGTGTACAGATCTGTACCTGTCTACACTGTACATTTGAAGGAGTGCTCAGCATAATATTTGAATAGGTACTACTCTTGCAAGCAGAGTAGTACCTCTGCTAGTAGTTCCGCTAGCAGAGAGGAGAGCTGGTCTTGTGGTAGCAAGCATGACTTGTCCCCTTAGCTAAGCAGGGTCTGCCCTGGTTGCATTTGAATGGGAGACTACATGTGTAAGCACTGTCAGATATTCCCCTCAGGGGATGAAGCCGCTCTGGGAAGAGCAGAAGGTTCCAAGTTCCCTCCCTGGTATCTCCAAGATAGGGCTGAGATTCCTGCCTGCAACCTTGGAGAAGCTGCTGCCAGTTTGGGTAGACAATACTGAGCTAGATGGACCAATGGTCTGACTCAGTATATGGCAGCTTCCTATATTCCCTTCATGAGCCCTGGGAATCCTCCTTTCCTCTGCAGCCCCACACTGTGCATCTGGGACCATTGCCAAAGTTTCCCAACCCTCAGCAATGCCTTTTGGTGTGTGTGTGCGCGCGTGCGTGCTTAGGGAACTTTAGGAGGGAGGAGGGGTTGTGGAAGGTACATTGCTCTAGATCAGGTGTGTCAAATTGTGGCCCTCCTACAGATGTTGGCCTACAACTCCCATCATCTCTCTCTCTCACACACACGAACGCACACACATTTTTAAACAGAAGAGCCAAAAGGCCATGAAATTTAGTGGTAGCACTAGATCAGTGACATTTCTAACCAATGTGGAGTACTGTTTAGTGTATGGGAATCGGACCTGCATTGAAACCCCTGCTAGCTTGCTGGGTGAGTTTGGGCCACTAAGTGGGCCAGTTTGGAAGGTGCTTCTCCTGCCTGAACTGGCCCACGCAACTAAGAAGCAGGATTCACTAAGACTGTGCCTGTCCTGATGTCTTTTGCAAATGTTTTGATGCCTCCCTCTGCATTCCTTTATTGTGTCAGGAGGCTGGTGCCTCCAAACCACCGTGCCTTTGTTGCACTGTACATGCAACCCAAATACTAGGTATACATTAATGTTTGAGTCGTGTGAAGAGCAGAGATTCAGATGAACCACACTCCCATGCAATAAAGGAGTGTGTTGGAAAGATGTTGGGATGTCTGCAAAAGATGTTAGGACCAGCACATTCTCAGATCATCCTTCTTTTAATTGTGTGGGCTGGAAAAGTATCAGCTGAACCAGCCTGCTCTCTCTCAGTCTAATGTACTTTGGAGGACTGTTGTGAGGATAAAGAGTGGAGTACCATGTATGCTGCTTTGAGAAGATGGGATAAAAATAGAATAATAATGATTTCTAATGCATATCCCAAATGTATACAAGATAAAAACAGATTGACCCATTCATGACTGAAGTTGCTGTGATAACACTATCTTTCTTGGTGTGCTATGCTAATTTAACAACTGTTGTGGAATAGAAACCCAGAGTCCTGATTAAGTCTGAATGGAATAGAATGGAATTTGCTGATCTATTTCAGCAATTTCATGCCTTTCTTTGAAGTGTTTTTGTTGCAATATAGTGACTTGGAGGGTAGCAGCAGCATGTCCTGCGAGACTGAAATGATCTCCCACTGGTTTCTTAATGAAGCTATTTTTGATGTCAGATTTGTGTCAGTTTATTCTCTTGCCCTGTTTATTCTGTGTCAACAGCAAAAAGCCATTGTTAGCAGGTGATAGCACATATCAGGTTGAAGGATGAACAGGTGAACAAACCCCCGATGGTAAGACCAGGGTTCTATGATTTTGTATCCTGAACAGGAGAGTTTTCACAATGAAGAGAAGTAAGAAGTGGGGTCCCCCAGGGATCTGTACTGGGACCGGTGCTTTTTAATTTGTTCATAAATGATCTAGAAGTAGGGGTAAGCAGCAAAGTGGCCAAATTTGCAGATGATACCAAACCCTTTCTGGTGGTGAAATCCAAAATGGATTGTGAGGAGCTCCAAAAAGATTTCTCCAAACTGGGTGAATGGGCAACAAAGTGGCAAATGCGGTTCATTGTTGGCAAGTGTAAAGTGATGCACATTGGGAAGAAAAACCTCAACTTCAAGTATATGCTGATGGGATCTGAGCTGACGGTGACTGACCAGGAGAGAGATCTTGGAGTCGTGGTGTCCAGCTCGTTGAAAGTGTCGACTCAATGTGCGACAGCTGTGAAAAATGCCAATTCCATGCTAGGGATCATTATCATTAGGGGATTGAAAATAAAACGGCTACTATTATAATGCCCTTATACAAAACTATGGTGCGGCCACACCTGGAGTACTGTGTACAATTCTGGTCACCACCACGAGGACGTTGTAGAACTGGAAAAGGTGCAGAAGAGGGCAACCAAGATGATCAGGGGCTTAGAGCACCTCTAGAGCACCTAGAGGCAAGGCTACAACACCTGGGGCTATTTAGTTTAGAAAAAAGATGACTGCGGGGAGACATGGTAGAGGTCTATAAAATCATGCATGGTGTGGAGAAAGTGGATAGAGAGAAATTCTTCTCCCTCTCACATAACACTAGAACTAGGGGTCATCCCATGAAATTGATTGCCAGGAAATCTAGGACCAACAAACAGAAGTACTTTTTCACACAATGCATAATCAACCACCTCCAGCCTCAAAGGCAGGATGCCTCTGAGTACCAGTTGCAGGGGAGTAAGAGGAGAGAGGCCATGCCCTCAACTCCTGCCTGTGGCTTCCAGCGGCATCTGGTGGGCCACTGTGTGAAAGAGGATGCTGTTGGACTAGATGGGCCTTGGGCCTGATCCAGCAGGGCTGTTCTTATGTTCTAGTTATGGAGACAGTGTTGGCATCTGGGTTTGTATCTCTGTTAGATAGTCTATCGTTGCTGTTGAGTAGCCCTTTTAGATTAAGGAGACTGTCTGTAAACACAGACAGGTGTAATCCAAGGCCTGTAAGAGATAAATAGCATTGTCCAGAATGGACTGTGGGTAACTGGTGATAGGTTGGGTTAGTTTTAGCTGGAAACTATAGGTGACAAGTAGTGTTGTGTCAGTTTCTCTTTTGGAACTGTCCTATAATACTTGGGTATTTTCCACTGGGTACCAGTCTAGCTTTGTTGACTTGTGACTTCGTTTAATTGTTTTAAGAATGCCTGACATAAATTCTTTAGGTGAGGATTCCTGTCTGAGTAACTGGAACAAATACTGTATCATAAGCCTTGGCTAATAAATCATGTAGTACACTCTGAGTGGTAACTGGAAGTGTCTAGTAGTAAGTGGATTTTCTGTACAAGGAGCTGTTTATATGTCCCTTGCATAGTTTCACCATGGTATCCTATAAGTCAACCTGCTGTGTGGACTGGCCCAGGCTCAGGTGAAGGTGAGGTGGAATTTGAGGTCCTGGTTAAATTTCTCAAGAGCCTCCATCTCAAAGGTCCAGATTATGAAGACATCATTTCTATATCTCGGTTCTGTAAGGGGCCCTGGAGGACAGGAGCTGAGGAAATATTGCTGTATATTAGCCAGGGGTGGAGTGGTCCCAGAGACAAGGTCAGAGTGGTCCCAGAGACAAAATTTCAAAATGGGCCCCCTGGTCATTGCCTTCCTCTAAAAATAAAATATCTATATATTCAAGGAAGCTCGGGCGGGTGTTCGGTGGGGGAGACATGTCTCTGCCCCACCACCCGAGGCAGCCCCCCCCGCGAGACAGCGGTCTCCCCTTGCCCTATTATAGTTTCGTCCCTGATGTTAGCCATGAATGTGTTGGCAACCAACCCCTTCTAACTGGGCAAAGAGGCACCTTTTAAAGTCTTGGCTTTCTTATACTCAGCAGGCAACCTTTTATATTCAACCCAGCATAACATAATTTGAGAAAGTTCATCATCAAAGGCTCTTAAGTAAATTTAGCAGTCATGGGGTAAGGGGGCAAGTTCATGTGTGGTTTGGTGACTTGGTTGAAAGACAGGAAACAAAGAGTTGGAATAAATGGACAGTTTTCACAATGGAGGGAAGTAGGAAGTAGGGTCCCCCCAGGGATCTGTACTAGGACCAGTGCTTTTTAATTTATTCATAAATGACCTAGAAGTTGGGGTAAACAGTGAGATGGCCAGATGCAGATGGCACTAAACTATGTAGGGTAGTGAAATCCAAAACAGATTGTCAGGAGCAACAAAAGGATCTCTCCATACTGGGTGAGTGACGAAATGGCAAATGTAGTTTGATGCAAGTAAGTGTAAAGTGATTCACATTGGGGCAAAACACCCCACAAACACCAAAACCCAACCGCATATACACTGATGGGGGCAGAGATGTCAGTGACTGACTAGGAGAGGGATCCTGCGGTTATGATAAACATATTGTGGAAAGTGTCAGTTCAGCTGTGAAAAAGGCAAATTCCATGCTAGGGGTCATTAGGAAGCTGGTTGAAAAGCTTTTTTACAGCTCTATGGCATGTCTATACCTGGAGTGCTGTGCATAGTTCTGATCAGTGTATCTCAAAAAGGACATTATGGAACTGGAAAAGGTGCAGAAGAGGGTAACAGTGGCCTAGAGCCCCTTCTTTAGGAGGCAAGGTTACAACATCTGGAGCTCTTTAGTTTAGAAAAAATGCAACTAAAGGAAGACATCATAGAGGTCTATAAAATATTCATGTTGTGGAGAGAGTAGATAGGGAGAAATCTTTCTCCCTCTCACATAACACTAGAACCAGAGGTCATCCCATGAAACTGATTGCCAGGAAATTTAGGGTCAGCAAAGAGAAGAGAGCTGGTCTTGTGGTAGCAGCATGACTAGTCCCCTTAGCTAAGCAGCGTCCACCCTGGTTGCATATGAAAGGGAGACTAGAAGTGCGAGCACTGTAAGATATTCCCCTTATGGGATGGAAGTGCTCTGGGAAGAGCATCTAGGTTCCAAGTTCCCTCCCTGGCATCTCCAAGATAGGGCTGAGAGGGATTCCTGCCTGCAGCCTTGGAGAATCTGCTGACAGTTTGTGTAGACAATACTGAGCAAGATGGACCTATGGTCTGACTCAATATGGCAGCTTCCTATGTTCCTAAGTACTTTTTCTCACAGCATGTAATTTAACTATGGAATTCTCTGCCACAGGAGTTTGAATGGTTTTAAAAGGGGGTTAGACAAATTCATGGAGCACAGGTCTATCAATGGTTACTAGTATTGATGGCGATAGTCTGCCTTGATGGTTATAGACACAGGATGACTCTGAGTACCAGTTGCAGCGGAGCAACAGCAGAGGGAGGGCATTCCTTTATCTCTTGCATGTGGGCTTCCCAGAGACATCTGGTGGGTCACTGTGTGAAACAGAATGTTGGACTAGATGGGCCTTGGGCCTGATCCAGCAGGACTGATCCTCTCAGCAGCTGTTGCTGGTGTCTCTCTTGTCATTTTTTTAGACTGAGAGGTTTTTTGGGACAGGGCACCATTTTCTCATTCTTTTTGCTATGTAAACTACTTTCAGGATTTCTTTTATTTCTCTCTCTCTCTCACCACCACCTCCACCACCACATGAAGCTATGTGGGTACCCATGGCAGTGCCAGTGATGCAAATTGCCCCCAGATATGAAAGAATTGTGGTGCTTTGCTGGATTGAATTAATGGCAGAACTTGGTGGGCTGATGTGTTGTGGTATCATCAGGTCTAGCATTCCTGATAGTTTGTAGTACATCTTTATGGAGAATATTGGAACCTTCATATCCATGGTTTCTAGGAGCCTCTATATCCAGGGGTGCAAGGATTCTTTGTGAAATGGACAATGGGTTACAATTTCCTCAGGAAGTCAGTGGTATCCAATTATCTAGGGCGGGGCTTGACAAACCCTAGGTGTCAGGGAGCCATGGTACCTTGAAATTCTTGCATGCAGAAGGTTGCATGGAGCCTAGACAAGGATATTCAGAGGTAGGTATTCAGAATCTAAGACTAAGTTCCCCCCACTACTTCTTGCCTTTTAAATTTTTGTTTTGAGGGGAGGCATCTTAGATTCAGTCTTCTTTCTTTTACAGGTATAACCTGTATTTAACCTCTGACTTTAAGGCACTGAAGCTCTTCCCACGATCAAGTGGGAAGGGCTACCCTCTTTTGTGGGGAGGAAGCCTGAAAGCACTTACCTCCCCGCAGACGATCACGGACATGGCTCTGGGCAGGCAGATTGGTGGCACAGGTGAGCGGCAGCTTCCCTCCAGCTTTCCAGCCACTTGCTTGGCCACTCCCGGCTTGGGCAAAGGGTGCCCCCACCCCCTGGAGCCCCAGTAATGCACCATGTGAATGTGTGATGCATTTTTGGGATCCCCTTCCCCAAGTGGGAGGGTAAGTCCTACCCTTAAGTAAGTGTGCACAGGATTGTGCTATTAATGTATTGCACACTTTTTGATGAAAGGTAAATGTAGACCTTTGGACAATTTTCCTTCCATTATGGCTGTTTGTAATTTGTGCAATTTATTGTGACTGGAGAAGTTGGGAGTTGTAGTTCAGCAACAGCTGGATGGCCAATTTTGCCCATACTGATCTAGGCCAATCTTCCTGTTATTAGATTTCCCCTTTAAAAAAGAATGTTGGTAGGTGTTAACAAGAATATTTATTTATTTTTATTTTTACGTTTATGTCCCGCTCTTCCTCCAAGGAGCCCAGGGCGGTGTACTACATACTTGAGTTTCTCCTCACAACAACCCTGTGAAGTAGGTTAGGCTGAGAGAGAAGTGACTGGCCCAGAGTCACCCAACTAGTATCATGGCTGAATGGGGATTTGAACTCGGGTCTCCCCAGTCCTAGTCCAGCACTCTAACCACTACACCACGCTGGCTTATCTGTTTAGACTTTTATATCTGTTTAGACTTCGTGTGGCACAAAATACGTGTAGCACAAGTTCATAAAGTTCATTCTCCTATTTTTATTATTTTTGAAATTTTGAAATCTGTGAAATTATTTTTGAAATGGGGGACATCAGTGAAGCAATATCCAAGCCTCTTCATAGTTTGAGAACAAATTAAATTTCAGTTAACTAGAAAATCATTATCAGTGAGTGTTTTGGGGATGAACAGTACTTGATTCTTGTACTCCTTCATCTTTCTCTAATAATTTACTCCTTTTTTATGTCCCAGGCAGTGAAGTGTATCTGGAATTTGCTAAGTAATCACCTAAAGTGGAGAATAGGACAAGAAGACAACATTTGAGTTAAATGTTGAAAGCAGTAACTAGATGACACCTGGTTAGACTTAAATTCCTCTTTTGCAATGGTTAGAATTACGGCCAATGATTAAGCTGCAGAACTGAAGACAAACAGGTATTGGGCATCCAAAGAGATTTAAGCGAAGATAGATGTGCAATCTGTCCAACACTTCATTCCATGAAAGACAGCCCTTCTTTCATATATTGAGCAAACTGGAAATTTGAGCAAGAAAATTCCACTTTAATCCAGATTTACCTGCCATGTGTTCTACAGGAAATGAGAACAACAGTCATTTGAGGGGAAATGGTAAACAGCAATACCAGTAAAGCCTTTTCTGTATCCACCGCCCCGCCTCCTGGGTGTCCTGGGCTGAAGGAGTATTGCTCTGAGCCTTTGCTCCTTATTTACCTTCTTGCAATATTAGAGTTTTGGCAGATCAAAGACCACTAATATTTTTTCTTTTGGATAATGTAGAGTAAAACCTTCTGGCTTTTAGTGCAGGTTTTTGGTTTTTTTTAACTTAGTGATTGCTCCTGAAAAGTCCTACCAAATGCAGTGGACTGAATAACAACTTTCAGAATTTGACCCCCAGTAATTTGCATTGCTTAGCTTGTACTACCTTAATGTAAGATTAACCAAATTGAACCTTGTAATTTTTGTCATTAAAACACACACACACACACACACACACACAAAACTAGGTGGAAAGCCATTGGAACAGTTCCCATTCTTAGAGCATGGTCTGAAGGTACAAGATCCAACAGCATTGCTGAAGCTAAGCCTGTATGGCTTTGGTAAATTGTTGAATAGAAGACATCCTGAGAACCCTAAACAGTTTTGGGTTTCATGATGGAATAAAGCTGGAACTATTGCCATGAATGGCCAAGCCAAGGCAATTTTGTTATATAGTAATTTGATACAACTCCCCTCAGATTTTCTAAGACATGATTAAAAAGTTGATAGCATCCCAAACCATCTAAGGGTTTCCAGGAAAGCAGTACTTTTTGTAACATCCAAATATTCTTGATAAATGATGTATAGGTTATGACCTTGATGAAAATTAGTTTCATTTTTCTTAAATTAAGCTTAATAATAACAACTTAATTAGCTGAAAATGTCATCTGAATGTGTTATTGTTTATTAACAGGTTACCAGCAACCTGTTAATTGAATGATAAACTATACAATGCTTACAGAGGTGTTTCTACAACTTGTATGAAATAATCACCCTGACCAGAATCTTTGAGCATGCAGGATGCCCCAAGGAGATGATCCATTTACGCATTGGAAAGTGAAGCAGATTTGGGGTAAATTGGCACAGCTGTTGTAGGTGGGATCATTATGCCCATAAGAAATTGTACATTGGGCTGTGGGCAGAAGCGGAGGTTTGCTAGCTGTCCTGATATTGCCTTGTCCCACAGACAAGAACATGTACTGAATTTGTAATGTGTATACAGAGAAAGAAATGTGCGGTGATGGAACTCTTTTGAAATCATCTCTGAAGACGTTAAATTCCTCCTTGGAACCTGCTACTTCACATGCACACCAAGTGATACTGTTGTACCCCAGAGAAAGCTGCTGTGTACTCCCTTTGAATCCGTTAAATGGTTTCAGGAAGAAAGACTACTTGAATAAATATTTTAAACTTTAAAAAGGTTGGCAGTTGAGAACTTTGTAAACTTCTGCATTGGTTTGCCCGCGCATGCAGAATATCATTTTCACAGCAGATGAAAGGAGCAGATGACTCTGGGCCTTTGTTATTGACATCTTGTTGATATTTCTTCCCAGTCATGAAGTGCCCTGAACTGCCTGAACTAAAAGGTGGCAAAGTTAGTACTCAGAGATGGCTGCCCCACCTTTCTGTGTCATCCTCCACATGTTTACAATATTCATAGTCAAAAAGGTATTTACACAGATCCCCTGTAGGTCAATGTGCTCTTCTCCATGGGAGGGTACGACTGCATCTCTTTTGTAGACAGCTACAATTCAGTATAGTAAGAATCCTGTGCTCTGGGCAAGATAAGAACATTCTCCTTACTACATAAAACTTCACACAGAATCTAGAGTCAGTGTGGTGTAGTGGTTAGAGTGTTGTCCTAGAGCCAGGGAGACCGGAGCTCAAATCCCATTCACCCATGGAACTGGGGTGACTGTGGGCCAGTCACTTATCTCTTAGCCTAACCTACCTTATAAGGTTGTTGTTGGGATAAACATAACCATGTACACTGTACTGGGCTCCTCAGAAGAAAAGTGGGATATAAATGTATAAATAAATGTCTGACTGCATTTGCCTTTGGCCACCTTTGAGAAAAACGTACATGGGGGCCAGAAATAGGGAGTTTTAGAATCTGGTTAGAATCTATCTCAAATCCTTTAATCTGGTCATGGATGTGGGTGCATTGTTTAGGAAACTGTACAGTCTAAGTTAGATTCATTGGAACTAAAAACAGGGAGCACATGAAAACACACTAAAGCTTGGTGATGTCTTTCATGTTTTCTAGTGTGTTTTCACACTAATGTGTTCTAGTGTGCTTTCATGCTTTTTATTGTGCTTGGAAGTTTGATTGTCCTTTTCACCAACTTGGTTTAAATGTGTTTCTTTAAGTAAACCTAGTTTGTCCTGGTGAAAGTCAACGGACCAGGCCTAAACGTAAGAAACGAATAGAACATAGGCATTTTAATAGTTCACCATTCTTTGAGAATCTTTTTCAGTCAATGCGTTTTGCACTTTTAGCTCAGCATATTTCTCTGAACTGCTTTCAAGAACTGAACTTTAATGAGTAAACATGTAAAAGTTGAAGTGAATGGATGACATTTTGTGGAATTTAAAACAACTCTTCTAATGTTTGTTTTGTTCTTACATTTAAAGATCAAAGGATCAGTGTTGTTCTCTCTCTGTGTGTAAAACATACAGTGAAGCTATTCCCACAACCAGGAGAGATCAGGCTAAGGGAGCCTGGCCTGATTTCTCCTGGCCGTGTGCTGCCACGCGAGGTGTGTGGCTCCCGGCAGCAACCTACCAAAATTACCTCTCCCCTTAAAGCGGAGCGAGTGCTCCGGTAACCCTGTTTAGTTGATAGTGTGCTGCCGTGCCACGGCTCTGCGCCACGGCAACACATGAGGAGACCCCCACTGGGAGGCTAAAAGAAGCCTCCCAGCCCCAGGGGGTCTCTCCAGAATGCCCCACACCCTTGTGTGGGGCATCCTGGAACTTCCAGGGTCCAGGTGGCCCCTGATCCCCACCTCCCCTGTGGGCTCTGTGACAGAGCTGGCAATCATGTGGGTGACGAATCCGGCCGCCTAAGGACGGCTCCCTGCCTGTGTGCAGGGACAGCAGGCTAAGCCCTCTTTCCCTGCACTAACCCTAACAGCGCTTCACACCAATTGTGTGAAGTGCCTCAATAAGTCTTTGCTTTCTTAGCAATTTTAGCCTACTTTCCAGTAGACTTATGAAATCACCCGGCATTCTTTGTGTGTGCTTGTGTGTCTGTGTGTGCGCCCCCACCCCACATCAGCTTCACAATGCTGGACCAATATGAACCAAATTGGGTATAGTTGTAGGGGCACATAGGGACACCTCAGTGATTTGTGTTCATGTCATCCACCCCAATTCAAGATGGCGGATACATAAACTTTTGAGGCGCAAGTGGGCGAACTGGTCGACCGTCTAACTGATTTGAACCCAATTTGGTACAGTTGTAGTGAGTGACTCACAGGGACAGCTCAGTGGCGTGGTTTGTGATGATGTTACCCCCCCAGTTCAAGATGGCGGATATGTGAACATTTGTGGCGCAATTGGGCTAACTTGTGAACTGCTTAACCAATTTGAATCAAATTTGCTACTAGTGTAGGGCATAGTTTGTAACGATGTCATCAACTCTCATTCAAGATGGCTGATGCATGAATGTTTGAGGCGCAAGTGGGCTAACTTGTGAACTGCTTAACCAATTTGGACCAAATTTAGTCCATTTATAGGGATAGTGAAAGGAAAGTAGGCAGATTAGTTTTTACTTGAACAACTTGTATTGTTAATCTGATTAACTTTGATTTAGTGTTCTGATTTACACCTTCAGTTCATACAAAGACAAGCTATTGTATCTATACAAAACCCCATTTATTTTAATAAAGGTAAATTCAGAATATATCGAGCAGGTTAGATTTGTACTCATCCAAATTAAGGAAGTCCACACCTCAAGGAATATATTCCAAGTTTAGAGTATTCAGAATTACCTATTCTTAATTTCTGGAGTCCTCTCCTTGGGAAAAAAGAAAAATCTTAAGATTTCATTTATTTCATGGATGAGAAGAAGAACCCAGAGGCGTAACTAGGGAAAAAAGCGCCTAGGGCAAGCACTGAAATTGCGCCCCTGTTCAAACAGGAATGATGGGACTTGTAGTCAACAATATCTGGAAATCCCTGTTAAAAGGAACACTGTACCATCTAGACACGGCTGTTGATCAAAACCTGAAAATATGAGCCATCTCTGTAAAAGACTTAGAACAACAGTCAGGAGTTATGCGAGGATTCCAAGTGTCATTTTCTCTGTCTCATCTCATTCTTTTTAAAAAACATGACTTTGTCTTAGAGGATCAGCTGCCCAAATCGCCACTAGCAAAATAGGGGAAGAAGAAGGTGGTGGTGGTGGTGGTGGTGGTGGGTGTCTATAAACCAGTGAATGATTCCTGCCAGCCTTTGTCTTATGATGACTGTTGGCTCATGATGGGGTATATGTGCATTCACCACACTAGTGCTTACTTTGACACCAAGAGGGAGGAGGATACATTAGTTTGCCACACTAGACAGAGGCATTTGCAACAGGAGCAGACAGCCAAGTTCTGCCAGGGCCAAAACCAGCCCCTGCCAGACTAAGAAATCATTGTAATTTGCCCCTTCCTGTCACAAGCAGTGTGCTGTTCTTTTATTATTGACTCTAACTCTCAAATATCCCAGTCATGGATGGAAAATTCAGGGTCAATTTACAAGAGACACATTTTCTACATGGAAGTTTCTTCTGTGCTGGTGTTGTGCAGAAACCCATGTGTAGTGACCACCAGGGGCATAGCAAGGTTGGAATGGGCCAAGATGAGATTTTAAAATGGGCCCCCATCCCCTCAAAGTCCAGGGCCTCCACACATCCCAGGCCTCCAAGGATTTAAGTCTGATATTTCAAAATAAGTATGCTGCCTGGAAATACATTTCACTGAATACACACATGCACACTTCACAGTGTATAGTGATAAACATTGAGTACTATATATTTGTGCTAATTTTAATGCCTAGAACACACTAGCAACGCTAATTATTAAAATGGCCCCCTTGCTGCAGATTAGCAAAGGAGACTTTTAACCATGCAGGATGAGCCTATGTTTGTTTTCTCAGAATTCTGAACAAATTCAGTAAAGTTTGATTGCAGGAGGTTTTTCACACGAGGCTTTTAAAGCGCTTTAACACACGTCTCCTCTGGAATGGAGGTGCTGCATTCACATGTTGGCCAGATTTACCCTGAAGTCCCTGCAAGTTATTGGAGAGCAGTTCACACACAAGAAAAATAAAATAAAATAAAAGCACAACACATGCTTCACAGTTCTCACTCAGACCTTCTGGGTTGCAAAACAACTTGAACATAAGTGCATTTATAAATGAATGAAAGAATGAATGAATGAATAAATATTTGTTCCAGAAGTTTTTGTAATTTTCTGACATGAAACAAGCCACTTATAGGCCTTAGATAGTTTTTGTTTTTAAAGCCAGCAAATCTTTCAGTCTGTTTTAAATTAAATATTCAGAGACTTCTCAGTCTCGCCCCACCACCCATATCAAAGCCCTATGGCAAGCAGATCCCTATATATGGGGGTAACCACAAAACGGAATTCACTTGCAAAAGCTGTGCTGGATGGTCTGGTCTGCTGCAGGGAGCTCTGCCAGCCTCTTTCCTGGCTTGCTGGGGCCTGCCGAGTCCAGGTGCCCACCTGCCGATCAGCTGAGAGGCGGGGAGAGAAGAGCTCTGCAGTTTGCAGGCTGCTCTAATCCTAGGCCTCGTTGCCGATCCTAGGCCGGAGCTGGAGGCAAGTGGCTGAGGGGCCCGGGGGCTGGGCAGGTGGGCAATGGGGTGGGGGTGGCAGGAACTGGCATGGCACCCCCACCTCATTGGCGCCTAGGGCATGTGCCCTCCCTGCCCCCCCCCCCCCAGTTCTGCCTAGGGAAGAACCTTTGTAGTTACTCAGTAAAGAAGTAAAGTACACGCTATTGCAGTAAGCTATTGCTGTACACGCTATTGCAGTAAGCTTAGGGAATGGTGTAGGGGCCCCAGTTGCATCAACAGCAGGACCAAAACAAAACACTGTCCCACACCTCATTAGTGGGCTGACCCTGAAAATTCTTAGAACTGTGTTAAGAATCTTTACATAGCACTTTTAAACCAAAAAGTTCTTAAAGCAGTTTACATAGAAATAGAAAGGTGTGTGTCCTGCCCCCGCCCAGGCTTTGTAGTCTATAAAGAAAAGCAAGGTAGGCCCCAGCAACAGCCTCTGGAAAGACACTGCGCCAGGGTGTGGATAGGGCCAGTTGCTCTCCCCCTGCTGGATATTAGAGAGTCACCACTTTGAAAGGGGCCTCTCTGACCAGTTGGCACCAGCCCACCACAATACAGGACTGGTGGGGGCTGCTGGACACGGTGAGTTGTGCAGGCCTTCCAATCTCTCTCTCTCTCTCTCTCTCTCAGGTCACTCAGAGTTAACAGGAGGTGGGCACATTTGGACAGTCAAAATGCATTCAGCCTTATGTGGATACAATGGTGTGAATATTTTTCTCTTGCCACAGATTGTTATAAATAAATAGTGATTATATTTTGACATATATTGTAATCATTTTTATTATACGTATAACTTGGGTTTGGGTAAAATGTTATGAATTTACTGTGTTGAGTTAAATGTGGCATCTGAAAACAACTTTTATATTTAAGAGTTGTCAAGTGCTTGATCCTCAGCTGACCTTGGGGTATTTTTGGTGCAGATCCAGTGTTTTGTTTAGCTCAGCCCTAGTGCTAGGATGTTTTATTTGCATAATCTTAATTAACATATGCAAATAGACAGTAGCTTAGTTCTTGTCATGTGAGAGGTGGCAACCTACGAGGAAAGGGTAAATGTAACTTCCACCCCTGTTACCACTCAGATAAATTTTAACAACCTGGTGACAACAAAGCTAGAAGACCTTTGAAGCAGCTTTAGCCCTGATGCACATTCATTTTGTAAAGATTCCCTAGTGTTGTGATCTAGAGTTTTATTTCAGTGGGATGACTCGCATCGTTATTTCTGAAAAGGAGCACTAAGGTTGTCTCATATGAAATTAAAATAATCTAGTTGAGATATTTAAAGTCACAACAGGTTGCTTATGAATATGCTCGCTCTCTCTGTATGTATGTATGAATGTATAAAAATTTGTTGGCCTCCATAGAGGCCTATTCATGCACCTTTAAAAAAACTATTGTGAAGTATAATAGTTTTTTTTAAACGATCACGCTTGGAAATGAATTGAATTACATACTTGTCTGAAATTAGCAACAGTGCTTCTGGCATCCTGAATGTGAATGGTAGAAGCTTTCTTTGTGTGCTTTTCAGGTTTTGCCTTTCCCTTCCCTTTCAAGTTAGCTACAGGGTGCCCTTTAAATACATAGCTCATTCCGCAGATGGAATTCACTTTTGCTCCTGACAGTGTGCAAATGTACCAAAGCACTGAGATTCTTTTCATTGCCTCTGCTAATGTACTTCAGTAATTAATCTGAGTTTTGATGAATATGGGTTTGTTGGATTCCAGACCATTTTACTTTGTATTTCAGAGGCTTCATCTCTGCTTCTGCACGTAAGCTTACTGGGGTTTCTACAGGAGAGAAGCTGGACACATTGACATTCCAGCCAGTCCCACTGGCTGACATCCTGACTAAATTACTCAATGGAAATCCTACTGAAATTAAGTAGTCCTTTGGAGTAACTCCCGAGGAGTACTATTGAGTAACTTAGTCTGAATGTCCGCCATTGTTCCTTCTAGAGAAGTCAGTTCAGAATAAGTTCTACCTCTGGTGCTGTCAAAACCATTCAATCTAATGGGATTAGATTTAATTCACTATAGTTTGGAGCATTTCCCCAAGATTGCTTAAGAGGCAGGCTGGCAGGCAGGCAAGATGATTAAGCTCTCTTTTCTTCTTTAACATATATAAACTGCATTATACTGAAAATCAGATCACTGGTCCATTTAACTCTTTTGTTTACACTGACCGGCAGTGGCTCCTCCAGGGTTTCAGATGGGAATCTTTCCCAGCCTTTCCTGGAGATGCCGGGGCTTGAACCTGGGACCTTTTGCCTGCAAAGCAGATGTTCTGCTGTGGAGCTCTAGTCCCTTCTGCCCCCCCCCGTCACATCCACTTTACCTTCCTTTAGCCCCACAGTAGGTACTAGGAAGAAGGAAGAGAGGGTTTTGCAAGGGACAAGCTCTTCCCCCTTTTCCCATGTGCTGTTTAGTCTTCTCCTTTCCTGCCATACTTTATAATGGGGAGCTAGAGCCCTGTAACTGTTGACCTCTGCTGTGCATGTGAGCGTTTGGATCCACAACCTTGCAGACTTCGTGCTTGAATCTTAATGCTCTGTTCTCTGTGCTCTCCATGGTGATTGTGTCCCAAGTGGTATCCCTTGTCAGGAACAACAGAGTATAGGGATTGACCCATGCACAGTCCCATCTCTCACATCTGTGGGTTAGTGATTAATTACAGGTGTAAAAGAGCCCAATATTATTAAAACAAAATGAAAACAATGAAAAGCAACTTCCTAGGAAGGTGGATTTGAACAGAAATGTGGTGGATTTGGAAACAGCATTGTCCCCTACTGCTTCTCTGTTCAAAAATCCTCTTCTCCCTAAAGCTGTCTTTAAAAAAAAAGGGGAGGGGGCATCACTTTGTGTGCAACATACAGTTAGCTTCATATAGTCCAGTTTCATTGATCTTTTGAGTGTAGAAAAAGCATTCAAATAGCTACTCACCAGGTTAATAAAACAAAACATCCTTGGGTTCATCAGGGTTTCATAACCTGGAAGAAAGTTGGTTTTTCACCACCCCCAACCCCCTTTCTGTGTGTTGATATGTGGGCAGACGGGCATGGAAATGTTTTTGTGTGCTGCTAGTTTTTGTGGATTTAATTTCTAGGCTGCTATAGGAAAAAATGCTAGATTTGAACTTTCCTAAGTGGATCTGCTGAACAGAATAGCAACAAATGATTGCATTTGATTTTTTAAATATTCAAATGTAAATATAAAGAGCAAGATAGGAAATAAAAATATTTACAAATTATTTATTTTGCAACTAATATAAAATGTCAAAAGTATTTTTATAGTAACTACATCTTGGAATTCTGGACTATGTTTCCCCCTTAAAGCATGCAAACTAATATGATTTTACTTGAAATGAGTTTGTAGACATAGAGCCGGGTCTCACGATCAGTGAGACCCGGTTTGCGAAGTTGAGCGGGGAGAGCGGGCTAAGCCCGCTCTCCCCGCACACGAGCAAGTGGGAGTCCTGGGTGGCCGGACCGGCCACCCACACGATTGCCAGCTCCGTGATGGAGCTGAGGAGTTCGGGGGCCGTGTGGCCCCTAGAAGCTCCAGTATGCTCTGCGTGAGAGACTGGGGAGACCCCCAGAGCCGGGAGGCGGCTTTTTGCCTCCCCTCCGGGGGTCTCCTCGTGAGTAGGTGTGGTGCAGAGCCGGGCCGTGGCTACTCACAATCTTGAAAACCAGGTTTGCGGAGTGCTTGCTCCGCAAACCTGGTTTTAGGGGAGGGGTACTTGAGCTGGTTACCCGCTCTAGAACCACCAGGCTTGCCTGCGAGCCTGGTGGCTCTCACGATTACAGAAAGTTGGGCTAGTGGAGACTAGCCCGATTTTCTGCAATCGTGAGATTAGCCTCATCCTGTATTATATACACCCCCCCCCGGGTGCCTGTATTTTTACTTGCAATGAATCCTGTTGTTGGGTTGTAGTTTTCTTTGCTTTAATCAAATAATTTGTGAAACAAAGCTCCCTCCGCACATCGTGAGGTCATTCACACAATAAAAAACTGTGTTCTACCAGGTTTGGGCACTGTGTGTGCTCCCAATTTTCAGTTGTGTGGAAGCAAGAGAGGAGGAAAACGTGGGTAGCTTTCCCTTACTTGGCTTCCACACAATCACTTCAACCCAGATTTTCCTCTTACCTTGCTTCCACACAGCCAAACATTGGGAGCACACACAGTGCTCAAACCTAGGTAGATGTTTGTGAGGACATTCACATGTGTGTTGGGGGGGTGGGCAGGTGGGGGAAGGCTGCGCTTCACTTATCTTTCCCCAGATGATCATTTTAGAAGCCTTCAGGCCCCCCCACTCCCGCACGCCCAGATGATCCGTGCTGCATCATTTGAGGCCAGGACTCATCCCGGCCTCTGGATATCCCACAATGTACCACATGATGAGCATAGTGCATTGGGGGATTTCCCTGTCAGACAGGCCCTACATCTGTGTCTATATCTGAGACACGTGGTCCTGGCAGCCAGGTTAAGGGTGCATTATTGCCCTTAACCTTGACCAAAAGCCAGGCTTGAAAGCAGGGTTAGGCAGGTGGGCAGCACTGGGATTTGCAAGGATCCCAGCGCTGCACACAGCCAGCCAAACCCAGGCTGGGCTGTCCTAGTCCTTGTCTGGGTTAGGTTGGTCATGAGAGCAGCCTTTATGATTATGTGAATGACCTCAGCAACTATTTATATTTGATTATCAATGAATGGCCATGAAATACCTTGAATCTTAATATTTGAAGATACTGGACTGGTTTAAATGAACAATGGCCCTACAGCAGCCCTACACACAACAATGTCAGAGCCACTGATACAAATGTGTCCAGCCTGACATCACTCAAGGATGTGCCAATGTGATCATGGCACAGCATTTAATCATGTGTGATGAGTATACCTTTGCATGGATTTTAATTGTAAGCTTCTTTGGGAGTTAAATCTTGACTGAAAAGTGAGGTATAAATAAAAAAACAATAAAAAATAATTGTCTACCAACATCTAATAGTGTGCAAAGCTGGGTTAATGATGAGCTGATGTCAGTGGAATAGGTCCTGTACAACAGGACAGGATATGATTTTTAAAAAATAGTCTTATTGGAATCAGTGGTCATCTTTCTTAAAATGAATAGCTAATCCATTACCTTACTTACCAGCATTATAGCTGAAGATGAATACTAAGTGGCTTTTCAAACATTTTGTGAGAATTTGTATTTTTAGCAGACTACTTTAATTTATAGCTGAATTAAAATTACTAATTGAAAGTCGCATGTGAGGCTTATGAATGTCTTTAAAGTTGCTGGGAGGCATTTACTATTTAATTATTTTGAACTTGATGCCTGCTGGAGACTTTAATTTTTTTTTTTGCTTTGAAGAAAAACAGCTTTCCTGCTTAGTTTCAGCAGATTAGAAAACTGAGTTTTTAAATTGGGGTTGATGTAAAGGAATTAATAGCGATGAATCTATAGGTATTTTATTATTCTGTTAGAGTTGGGGGGGAAATGTCACGGGGTACGGACATAGTAAGTATTTGTGAATGGCATTTTCCAGTGGGCAGTGCAATGGTTTACATGTCCCACAGCATAACGCAGGCAGTGCCAGACCTGCCCCCACCACCGTGGGGCTGTAACACCTGCAGTAATGCTGCTGCAAAAAAGGGCAGTACAGGTACTGCTGATACTTGTGCAATCACATCTTGCATGTGACTTCCACTATTCCCAATGGAAATCATGCACAATGATTGCACAATGTGTGATTGCACAAGAGTTGGCAGTATTGGTATTACCCTCAGCGTTGTGTGTGTTATAGTCCCATTACGGCATGGGAGGGTGGTCTCAAGTTATGCTGTGGGACAAGTAAGCCAATTGATTTGTTACTGAGCACTCTGTTCTCAGTAATCACGGGAGTATATATAAGACGGGTTCACACAGTCATTATTGGGGTAGGTGGTGGGCTACCCAGATTTGCATGATTGTCAGAACTCACATGTTTCCCACCAACCCAGGTTGCTGCCGGCAAGGCTACTCAGTATTTGTACCCGGATTGTCAAGGGTGGAGGAGAGCCCTCCTACCCTGATCGTTTTATTGTGAGCACCCCCCCTGCTGCTCCCACCTTGGCTATTGGCACATGCCCCACTTATACCCACATGCCAAGCATAGACACCTGGACCCAAAGCAGCGGTCAGCAAAGGATGTGCTAGCCTCCAAAGCATACTCTATCCTTCTGAAGCCAAAGCAGCTTCAGCAGGGCTGTGTCCAACTTCTGGGGAGGCTGTCCACACGTACGTGCAAAGCTGGGCTAAGAGAGCCCAGGCAGCCTGGTTTTGCCCACGCACGTGAACTGCCAGGTTCATGCGTGATCATGGCGGCAAACCCTCCTACGATGTCTCCTCTCAAAACGGAGTTAGGAGAGACAGTGCTCTCCTAACCCAATTTTTCTGCTCATGTGGGAGGGGGGATCCCCCTGGGAGGGACTCTGGGAGGGGGGGTTCCCCTTTGTGCACTCGTGCAGTGCATTATTGGGGCTCAGGGGGAGGCAACGCAGGGCACCGTGCCCCGGCATCCCAACCCTCAGAGCTAGCAGCAGCAGCAGCTGGTGCTCTTCTGAGCAGGTGATCTGCCCACCCAAGGGAAGCAAACAGATTGTGTGCGGGGAGGTAAGCTCTTCAGGGCTTCCTCCCCGCAAACTCTGCAGCCTTTTCTCACTGCTTGTGAGAAAAGACTTGTTATCTTAAATACCCAGGGCCAAATAGGGCTTTATAGCCTTAAAACACCTTGAGCCGGGTCTCACGATCAGTGAGACCCGGTCTTTGTGAGTGCGCGGCAAGAGCGGGCTAAGCCCGCTCTCCCCGCACACAAGCAGGGAGGGAGCCCTGGGCGTCCGGATTGGCTACGCACATAATTGCCGGCTCCGTGACGGAGCTAGTGGGGGCTGGGGGGAGCGGGGGCCGATTGGCATGAAGTTCTAGCATGCCCTGCGTGAGCGTGCAGGGCTTGCTGGGGAGACCCCCGGAGCCGGGAGGTGACTTTTCGCCACCCCTCTGGGGGTCTCCTCACGAGTAGCTGCAGTGCGGAGCCATGGTGCGGCTACTCATGATTGGGAAGCCCGCATTTGCGGAGTGCTTGCTCCGCAAACCCGGGCTAAGGGGAGGGCTACAAAAGTGGGCTAGCCAGCGAGCCTGGTGAGCCTGGTGGTTTGCATGATCAGCAAAAATCGGGCTAGCCCGATTTTTGCTGATCGTGAGAATAGCCCCCTTGTATTTTGTCCAGAAATGTATCGGTAGCCAATGTAGTTCTTTTAGTATAGGAGTAATATGGTCTCTCTGAGATGACCCAGAGACCAACCTGGCTGCCACATTCTGTACCAACTGCAGTTTCTGGACTATGTATAAAGGCAGCCCCATATAGAACATATTGCAGTAGTTAAGTCTGGAGGTTGCTAGCATATGTACCACTGTTCAGAGCTTGTTTGTCTCAAGAAATGGTCACCGCTGCAGTATCACCCAAAGCTGATAGAAAGCACCTCTGGATGCAGAAGCACTCCCAGACTGCATACCTGTTCCTTCTGGGGAAGTGTGATCCCATCCAGAACCGGCAGATCAAATTTGTCTCCAGAGTTCTGAACCTACACAATAAGTACCTCCATTTTATCTGGATTCAGTCTCAGTTTGTTATCTCTAATGCAGCCCATCACTGCCTCCAGCATTTAGGGAAGTTAAGTCTTCTCTTGATGATGTTGACATGGAGAAATAGATTTAGGTGTCATCAGCATCTTGATAACACCCTGGTAAATAAGTTCCTGGTAAACTAATCTTCTGAAGCATTTGTGATACATGCAAGATTTTTACAGGCAGCTTTACCCTTTCCTTTGGTTTTCAACTTACCATGTCTATTTTTTTAATTCTTCTGTGTATCTTACACCTACTAAGACCTGCAGGTTTCTTTCTTTCCTCTTTACAATATCATTTATGTAGTGACAATTTCCAGAAGGGTAGTGTAGTTAGTCTGTTACAGCAGCTACAGCAAAGCATTTTGTGGCATTTTAAAAACTAACTATTTTATGTCGGCATGACATCTTATTCCATGAATGTTTATGCTGCAAAAAATATATTAGTCTTAAGGTGCTACAAAGCACTTTGCTGTTCATGTGACATTACCAATAAAAACTTAAACATTAGGATTTATTTACAAAAATGCAAGGTAGGCTTTTTATGATTGGGAAAGGGAAAAGATTAGTAATTCAGTTGCAAAACACCACTACCACAATAGTAAACCAATTGCAGTTATATACCACCCCACCTTATTCTCTGTTGATATCCATCTTGCTGAAGTCCTCTTCAGACATTTCTTGCATTCAGGTGTCTGCTGACATGTATTTTTGTGTGTGAATGACTGAATCTGCATTCATTTTAAAAGTGAGCTTGTGGACAGGAGGACCCTTGAAATGCAGGATGCAGATAGGAAACTTATTGCTGTAGGCATGTTCAACATAAAATCTGAATAAATGTTTAACAACATTTTTAACAATGTTTTTAGAAGGTTTTTATCTGTTTTTACACAATAAATTTGAAGTTCTTAAAGAAATAACAATGTGTGTATAAATCTGTATGTGCATACACTGCACACAGAATATTGTACATGCATGGAACATAACATGTGAATAGGACTTGATTTATGATGGGAGTCTTCACAGTTTTAGATTTGCTTGCGTTCATTTATGGACCAGCTGAGACAGAGTTTTGGGAAAGATCTGGAAAGTATCATAAATTAAGTTTTAGGCCTATACTCTACAAATTGGTTTCAGTAGTGATCCAACAATCATTTCCAGTTTTTCCTCAGTTCCAGCCACTCCTCAGTTGCACCATCTCCCTTGGAATTCTTGCATGGAATGTAACCTCTCTTTACATTCCAGCTCCCTCTTTGGTTTAGTGGGATGCTGGTTTAGCTGAGTTACACAAGAATGCCACCACCAGCCTGTCTAAAACAGGTGAAGCAGAGATGTTCTCCCTCAGCCAGTGGGCTTTTTCAAAAATAGTGTCATCCAGCCTCAAAAAGCATGGGCTGAATTAACACCCCCCACCGCCCCCACGCACCCTGAATTCTGGCTCTCATTCAGCTAAATGTGAACAAATCACTATGGGTATGAGACATTAAGGCTATTCTCATGAGCAGCCCAACCTGGTGCTACCTTGGCTGCAAGTCCCAGTTTGAAGCTTGGCCTTGGGTTCAAGTGTGCCCTCCACCCTGGGGCCAGGATAGTGTATGTGTTCAGGCTGCATGCGAGTGCACACAGTTGGATGCCTAGAGCACCCGACTCATGGGGGAATCCCCCAATGCATTATGGGATTCCTGGAGATTGGGACTCCTTTCCCCAGCCTCCAGTGATCTGTGCTGCCAGGAGCAGCATGGATCATGTGGCATATGGTGGCGTGCTGAAGAAAACAGTTACCGTCATCTGGGGAAAGGTAGGTCCAATCCTGCTCCCCCGCCTTCTGCCCTAGCCTTAGGGATTTTGATCTTGAGAATAGCCTTATTCAGTCATGAACGATACTTTACCATGGTAAATGTTTTTAGAGATATCAGTGAAGATGAGCCAGTAGATTCTAGAAGGCAACAGTTATTGATGTAGATGGCTAACTTGCCTGAAGGCTCATATATGGATTGGGAATGTGTGTGGAAATCTAGCCTTAAAGGTATCAGGAAAACTCAACACAGGGACTCTTGTAAGCCATCTTGCAAGCTAGATACTACTAAGATTGGCTTTATTAAGCATCTAAATAGCATCTGCATTCAAAGTGTATACAGTAGGTTCCACATTTTGATAGTACTGGAGAGTCATACTAATGTTTCAATAATAATTATTAAAAATATTTATATACCACTTTTCAACCAAAAATAAAATAAAACTCAGAGCAGTTTACATAGGAAAAGTGAGGAAATGGTTCCTCAAAAGGCTCACAATCTAAAACTAAAACCAAAATAAACCCAAATGAAACAACAAAGGAGATACCAGCAACAGCTACTGGAGAGACATTGTGCTGGGCTGAACAGGAGCAGTTGCTCTCTCCCTGCTGAATATAAGAGAGCCACTACTTTATCTAGTTATTAGGGGCTATAATTATTATGGTCAAATAAAAATGGGAGTTGAGTATGCATTGGTTTTTTTTGGCTGAATCTTGTGCAGTGCAACCCTTTTCTTCATTTTAGCTAATAGTGGATTTCTTTTCTTAGATTACCTATGTGTTGTTCAGTTTTAAAAGCTCAGGCTGCTAGAATGAAAATTAATGTACAGAAAGAAACACAGCACCAAAGTAATTTTAAATAAAATGATTGTTTACTGTGACTTAAAAAATGTTCTACCCCTATCAGTGTAGGAGTAGTTCCAGAGGTACTCTGTTTTCAGCGATACCTTCTCTTCCAAGACATCAGGTATGCTTCTTATCTCAAACAGCCTCATCCTCAGTCCGATAGAATAGATCAGGTCTGCAGACTAGTTCTTTTCCCCTCTTTGGAATGTTGATCTGCCTCCTGTTGCAGCCTTCAGTGTGAGAGTGGGAGGAAAAATGTACAACTAGAAAGATAAGGAAAGATCTTGTCACTTAGTTATCTTCCTGTAGACTGTATATGGCACCGGTAAGTGATTGATACAGTCCGTATTAGTGCAGGGTTTCAAAGTAACTGATGTACTGATGGCTGGCTGGCTTGATGGAAAAGGTATGGTGCCTTAAAGAATTCCTTCAGTGCAGAAACTGTCTCCCATAGCAGCATCACCATTTAAGAAAGGCATGGCTAAAGAATTAGCAACGCACAAAGCTCTGTAGCAGAGATGTGGAAAAATATTTGCAGCTATGTTATTATGTAATAACAGAGTCAGGAACGTACAAAGCTTTGTGAAGTTGCAGCATTAGATCACAATGCTGTGATCTACATCACAATTCTGAACATATTTACAAGTGGGTGTTTTTGCTTCTTTCCTTAGTACAGCAGTGTTAACCTTACAAATGGGAAGCCGCTTAGGGTTGCACGACGTTTTGGTCCTTCAGCTGTTCTTGAACTATAGCTCCCACCATTCTTAGCCACAGTGGCCAATAGACAGGGATGATGGTAACTGTAGTCCGACAACAGATGGAGGACCAAAGTTGTATAGCCCTGAGCTAGATTATTCATGTGGAAAGGAGCCTTGCGTGGCTTCCATCTAATAGTGGAAGAATTCTAGAGTTTCATATGACTTAGTGGGGCTTTGTATTATATTCCTATGATCTATTTTGCCAGATCAACATTTCTTAAGTCAGCAGACATCTCTCTTGTACAGAACAAAATGCCATGAAGCAGAGAAATGATGAAAAGGGTCCAGAATGGGGCATAGGGTGTTTGCTATAGTTGGCTTAGGAATATTGCTAAATAAAAGCACCTTGATAATTTGTGCATGTTCATTTCAATGAAAAAAACCCAACCCATCTGTAGGAATAAAAGTGTATGTAGATAGGCTTCCTCTGTTGAAATGAATGGGTTAGCTGTCCCAGATTGGAAAACTCTGTGTGCACTGGAGCTTGCATGCCCAGCCGAAACTTTTTGATTGGAGCAAAGATCACCATTGCTTTTCTGAGATTAAACAACTAACCTTTCTCTATTTTGACCTAAATCAATTGTGAATCACTGAACCTCTTCTCAAGATCAGTGAGAAGGGCTCCAGTGCAGGCTGCGGGGACTTACCTTCCCCACAGATGATTCCACTTGCGTTGCTGATTACCCGCATGGCCAGGCAGCGAGGAGGGCTGGGATGTGTCGTCTTGTCCCCTGGATCTACCAGGATGCACCGTGCGAAAGCTGCGGCTGCCACACAACCCACTAAACTAGGTTAAGGGAGCGCTTGCTCCCTAAACCTCATTTTAGAGGGTGGCTATAAAGGCAGGTTTGCTGCCGTGGAGTTGCTGGGATTGGCCCGATCCGGGCAGTTCACATGCATGTGCAAAACTGGGCTGGGCTCCCTTAGCCTGGGTTTGCATGTGTGTGTGAATAGCCTCAAAGCCAAGAAACAAATGTAGCTGCAGAAGGGTCATCAGAAGTTGCACGGAATTGGGGATAGCTAGGCTTCTAGGCATGGACCAGCTTGAGAGAGCCTACTAAGCTGAGAGCCAGCACTACAGGGTTTGCCTCTGGGGGATGCTCGGTAGGCCCACCAGGCATAGAGGAATGGCACACTGCTTCTGAGTTGGTTTCCCTTCCTTAAGGGAGAGCTCCTTGTGTGGGACTTGGAGGGCCAAAGTACAAACTATGTTAATGTAACACTAGAGGAATTGATGTGCTTGCTTGTTCTACCTAAATAGGAGCTGCTGGTGGCCTGATCCAGATTTGCTTCGAGAGGAAAGCTCCCATTGGTGCCTGTTGTTGTTTTCCTCCCAGGGCAACTAGTAGCTGGGGTGGGTCCTCATCTGGATTGGGATTGTGGCAGGGCAAAGGGTGAAATCCCCCCCCCATGCTGTGATCTCAATCCTGATTGCCCCCTTCCAGTTTCTATTTAGAAAGAACAGCAAGCATTTTGGCTTTAATGATGAACTTAACATAATCTGTCATCGTACCTAATATAATCTGTAAATTGGGCCCTGAGAGACTGGGAACCCAGTGGGTAATATTCTGACTGGGATTCCACAAAACGTTGCAGCTAGCCAAGTAGTAGGGTATATTTTTGTATGAAATGTTTTAAGTTCCGAAATACCTTGAGACATATGAATATGTGAAAAAAAAAACACACGTAGTAACTTCAGTCCTCATCTTGGAGCCCAATCCTGTTCAGTGAGGCTTACTCCTGAAACACGGGGTTAGGATTGCAGCTTCAAACCTATCTATCTATCTATCTATCTATCTATCTATCTATCTATCTATCTATCTATCTATCTATCTATCTATCTATCTACTGGATAGCTTGGCTACCTTTCTTCCACACAGCGCAAGCTTTCAGCCAAAAGCAAGTTCAGGAAATACCGGTATACCACACCATTCAATCACCTATCTTGTAGGCATTGCTGCCCCCTTGATTTCTTAGGCCTCAGGCCTCCTGCTTCCCAGTCTCCTTGCTTTTCTGGCATCCTTTTCCATACAATCATTCATGCCCGTAGGCCTTTTGTGAAAACAGAAGTTGTAATGGTATACTAACATTTAAGCATTGCCATAGAAGGAAAAAAAGAGAAAAAGAAACACCCTCCTCCTTTTCATCTGCAAAAACAAACCAAAAGTAGCTTCTTTATGGTCAGATGTGGTGGCTATATCTTCTGCAGTGCTATGAAGGTGGAAGAAGGATCCCCCTCTCATAGAGCAGCAAGAGCTGCAACCCAGTCCACAACCCAGTGCATGGGGAGAGGAAAGCTATTTTTGCTTCTCTCCCCTCCCTCCAAAAGCACCTTTTGCTGCCAGGACTATGTTATCGAGGGCTGTGTGGACCCCAGGAACATTTCTGGCAGCGAAAAAGGCTTTTGGAGGGAGGGGAGAGAAGCAAAAATAGCAAAAATAGCTCCCGTCTCCCCATGCACTGGGGTTGTGGAGCAAGACTTCAGTGCAGCCACTCTGTGAGGGTGGAGCCCTTCTTCCGCCCTCATAGTGCTGTGGATTGAAAGATGTGGGCCAGTAGCAGAATAAAGAATTGGTTTTATTTGAAACATACTAGCAATTTCCTAAAGGAATCCTACTCACAGGGCTGTTTGCCCCAAATACATGTCTGGTTTTATCAGCATCTGTCAAAGTAAATCAGAATTTCAATGAAAATTAGCTCATTAGTATTACTTTGTTGGCAGTCTTTGACTGATTCATGTACTGCTTCCCCCCCCCCCCCCCGTTTAAGGGGTTTACTGAAAGTAAATGTTTCCTATAAAGTGGTGTCGGTAATTATTAGCCTTCTAGTGAGTCTAGTTTTTCCTTTAGTGCAGAGGTTATTGTTCACCAGTTCTTTCAACCTTTAGACTGATGAGGTTCGAGCTTCCTTTAGGCCACAATCCAGCCCATAGTAACATGTGCCCATTGACTTCTGTGGATTTTAAAAGCTTGAACTGTGCGTTGGGGTGCTGCTTAACTGTTACTAAGCCAAAGTGATAATGCTTAATTTTGTTCTCAGCATGAGAGTAAGCAGATCAAAGGGAGAAGGGAGGCAACAGGTCCACTATATTAATTAAAAGTCCCCAGTGGAATGACCCAAGCAAGCAAAAACATTGTTTGGGGGAAACCCCGTTGACCCCTGCTCTCGGCTCTGACAACCAGCATGGTGGACACGGGGTTCATAACCTTCCATGTTTTCATGTGCTGTGTAGATGTGGCTAAACTGGCACTTTGTCTGTTGGCCTATACAGAAACAAACATGGGGCAAATTCACATAATAATAATATTTATTTATTTATTTATTTATTTATTTATTTTGGTCAGTTTTTGGGCAAAGACTCAAATCAGATTGTAAAACAGTCAAACCAATTTTGACAATTCCTTACAAATATTAAAACTCCAGCCAGCCTACCTCTATTCTCTGAAAAACATATATTTTTTAAAAAGAACATTTTAATTTTATTCATATGTTTAACCACTTTTAGATTGTGCCTTTCTTCCATAATGGAATTTAAGATGGCATACATAGGGTCCCTAGGGTGTCTCCCATCCAGGAACTAGCCAGACACAGACATGCTTATTCTGGGTTTGTTAAAATATATCAGCAACTTCCTAATGCATGTTTATGTAAGCTAAAACGGATGCTGTTGATTTCAAGGTATGACGCCTGGGCACCCCACTACATTTGTGATAGTGGGAAAATTATAAAACTCATGTTCTTTCTGCCCTGGGTTGTGGCACTAATTGAAATGTGGGTAAAAATTAAGAATTAATTTTAAGAAAAAGGATTAGAAGTGAGCCCTTAATATCTAGGGACTCTGTCTTGCTCTTTGCTCCCCAAGCAGATGTGATGGCAGCAGACCTGTCCCTTTAAATCCAATGAAGTAGATGATCCAGCTTAAAAAGCAAGAGAGTGTATTGTTTAAAAAGCAGGAGATGTGGCTTATCTCCCTACTACTGGAAGTGAATGAGCCCAGCTGGTAGAAGAGCACCTAAGGGGAGGGACTGTGAGGAAAGAGGTGGAGGTGGAAGTTCAGCACCCCTGCCCCCACATCAATTTTGCTCTTTAAATTAGACAAGCATCAACGTTACCTGTGGCAGACTTTCAGATAAAGAGCCAAGTCTACTATAATCTCATCTAATGTGGCCCTCACAGACCTTGGGCATGTTAGCAAATGTAAACAGTAAGCTACCGTGTTTCCCCGAAAATAAGACAGCGTCTTATATTAATTTTAGCCCCCCAAAATGCACTAGGGCAATTAGCGGTACATCAGAAATTACTGTTAGGTCTTACTTTCGGGGTAGGTCTTACTTTCGGGGAAACAGGGTATGTGATTATTTTTTTTAGCCTACTTTCCAGTAGGCTTATGAGATCACCCAGCATTCTGTGTGTCCATGTATGTGTGTCCACCCCATCAACTTTGCAATGCCTGGACCAACATGAACCAAATTGGGTACAGTTGTACGGACACCTCAAAGATGTAGTTTGTGATGATGTCATCTACCCCGATTCAAGATGGCAGGTACGTAAACTTTTGAGGCACAATTGGGCTTACTTATGAACCGCCTAACCGATTTGAACCAAAGTTGCTACAACTGTAGGGATACTTAGGGATGCCTCAGTGTCATAGTTTGTGCTGATGTAATCTACCCCAATCTAAGATGGCAAATGCGTGCAAGTGGGCTAACTTGTGGACTGTCTAACTGATTTGAACCAAATTAGGTACATTTGTAATGAGTGACACACAGGGACACCTCAGTGGTGTAGTTTGTGATAATGTCATCTACCCTGATCCAAGATGGTGAACATGTGAACATTTGAGGCGCAAGAGAACCAAATTTAGTCCAGTTGTAGAGAAAGTGAAAGGAAAGTAGGCAGATTAGTTCTTACTAGAACAACTTTTTTGTCTAGTGATGATACTAGCTTTTTGTTTTTCTTCCTGAGAGGGGTTAATTAGAAGGCAAATATCTTTAGATGGTCAGATTGCTTTTGATCCAAAGACACAGTCTTTGGTCCAAAATACAATTATGCATGGCTGTGCCCCCATTGTAACCACAGATCTTAACCACAAGCAAGAGACTAGACCCCTTTATTATAATGTCTGTTTTTGTATCTACAATACATTTGCGCAGTTAGATATAATTAAATATACTAGGCATCAATGGCTATTGTTTATACTACACACATTGAGCTTACAATTTAATTGCTCTTTTGTTCACAGTTAAAAACATGTATTTAAGCCAATTTGTGACACATTTGAACCTACACATTATTATCCTTTGTTTCTCACCCCAAAGGACTCTTTCCTGCTTTACTGAATAGATATTATTTTATTTGTAGGTGATTGCTAAATGAATAGAAAGCAAAAAATTACAGAAGTGTCAGGCTGTTTTGCATTTGTGTAATATTTTGAGAATGTAGCCTTCAATGTGAAACAAGCAAGCATGGAAGATTGCATTTGGAATGACTAATACCATAATTAAATGAATTATAATAGATTTGCTGATGAATAGTATCAGTGGGCATTGGTACAGCACTTACTGTGTGTGAACGGCTGGAAATATTTTTTTGCAAGCTTAGAATATAAGAGCTACTATTACTCTGGTAAGCTTCAGTCATACTAATGCTGTTCTTCACTTAAAAAATCTTAAGGATAGGGTACTTGAGGATATACATTTTAAAAAAGATAAAATTCACAATCCCTTTGTGTATTTAAAAGTTGTGTGTTGGTTTAAGGTAATGAGTGAATATTGGGATTTATTTATGTTTTTGTATATGCTGTTTCCTTTGAAGCTGCTATACTTTTCTTTGCGGGTGGGGGTGGTGCAGTTATATCTTTTAAACAGCCCAAATAATCTCTCATTTGCAGGACAGAATTCAGTCGAAGGGCCAGAGATTCCAGCATGCATTTGCACATTCCTTCAGGGCATTTTTGCAAGGGAGGTTGTTGTGCTTTTAAAGGTACTTGATAAGAGGCCTGCACCACCAACCCCAGAGCTGCACCACCAACCACCATCATGCATTAGCCTAGAATGTATTTAGGAATACATGTTCCTGTACCACTCTGTACCACCATTTATCCAAGGGAAATATCTGACCATTTGCAGGATACATTATAAATCAGGATGTCACTACCAGACAATCAGATTTGAACATTCCTTGCATAAAGCAGTTTGCCTATGGTATATCCCAAAGGAGTACATCACTTAACTGTATTTATGAGTGGTGATATGCCTGGTTTTCTGTCAGAGCTCGGATAACCTGTTGTCTGTTTATCTCACTGTGAGTTCAAGGATTTACTGGCATCGCCCCTTTCTGATGAGTCGCTTAGTGTAATTGAGAGAGGTAATTTTTAACACTTGGTTAATAAGAGAAGAAGATATTTTTGCTTTGACGGACTATGATTTTTAAAATTTATTTATTTATTTATTTATATTGGCTGTGGCTACTGTCCTTTCAACATTTATAGGTTCTGAAGCTACATGAAGCACAATTTGATTGAATGTGTGCTTAAGAAATATCTACCTGGTGGCCCAGATTTCCTTCACTGTATTGTTAATTTGGCCCTATCCACCCCCAGCACAGTACCTCCAGTGACTGTTGCTGGTGTCTATGTTTCTTTTAGATTGTGAGCCCTTTGGGTACAGGGATCCATCTTATTTATTTGTTATTTCGCTGTGTAAACCACCCTGAGCCATTTTTGGAAGGGCAGTATAGAAATTGAATGAATGAATGAATGAATAAATAAATAAATAAATAAAAAATAATAATTATTATTTAGATCAAGTATCTCCTAATGGCCACAGAAGCATTATTTCCTCACCTTGTGACATTTGGAGGAGTCAGGGGTATTATTGTCTTGTTAGCTTACTAATAATGCAGTGTATGAATAAGGTTTACAGAATCTGGTCCTTCAGCAATTTTCATCATATATGGGGTTAAACAAAGGATTTAATTGCTTAATTAGTCTTTCTACCTATGGCTTTAAAATTATAATATTAAATTAGAATGGAAGATATTCCTGCTTCTCTCAGTGATAAAGTGCCATAAGACTGGTTTACACTTGATAACTAATCCATTGGTTATTTGACACTTCATGACTCTCAGCTGAATGTGTGAACTGTGTGTATTGAAAAACAAGTTGGTGATATGGAAACTTTGTCTGTGGTGATTACTCAGTGATGGCTCACTCAATGTAATCATGTCGTCATGTTGAATTGTCCCTTTGATGTTATGCCATGTGTTTCTGTATAAATGGAAAAATGAAATTTTCACAATAGGTAAATAAGATGTTTTATATTAAAATATGCCGGATGAGTGTTTCTGCTTTACTTGAATAAACAATATGAAGATATATTAATAACCTAAATCGAAATACTCTTTTCTACAGTATCATAGCCCTATTCAGACATTATGTGACCAGAGGCTGTACTCGTGTACAGCCTCCAAGAGTGCGCTAGAATTCCTGCCATGGGCGTCCGGGGGTGGGCGGACAAGAGGATGAAGTTTTCCTCCCTGGACGGAGTTAGTTCCCATTTAATTCAATGGGGCATACTCCCAGGGAAGAGGTTATTGGATTGGTCGCTTTGCCACCCCCCACCCCCACCAGCAAGTCCTGTGGACGCCCATGGGACCTGCCCAGTAGGTCACTCACTCAGTCCCTTAGTGCAGAGATTCTCGTTATTGGACTTCAACTCCCATAATCCCCAACCAAAGACTACTGGGGCTGGGGATTATGGGAGTTGAAGTCCAATACCATCTGGGGACCCAACATTGAGAATCCCTGCCCTAGTGTGTCACTTATGGTTACAGCTGTTTGAAGAGATGAACGCTGTAATCATTATGGCAAATGCTTTTGTGGTCTGCAGGCTCAGGCATTCGAGCTAAATAACTTCTGAATAGGGCTCGTGTCAGTGTGTGTATGGAAACAGTGAAGGCACAGGAAGGACTCATGGATCACTGGAAGGGAAACTTTCAGTTGCCAATATCATTAGCAGGCATTACACCTTTAGATATGAATTAACTGATTATTTTGTAATAAATGACTTAAATTGTTGGTGGAGTTTTTCCTTTGTCATGGTGTGTTTGGCTTCTTGTTAGTAATATGACACTACTAGAAAGTATGAGGCGGTACATAACTTATTGTATGAGATTTACCCCATGTATGAATCGAGACTTGACTTATGATTGCATCCTGTGATGTTGCATTGGCCTCATTGGAAGAATTTCACTCTTCTTTCCCAGAAATATGATATAACTGCAGAAATTACTGATGGCAATGGCATTCACTTCTTATTTAATAAAGACAAACGCTTCGCTGTTTGCTTGCAGGGTGTGAGAGTGGGCAGTTTCGTTGTGGGAATGGCCGCTGTATCCCTGCAGAATGGAGATGTGATGGAGCAAGAGACTGTTCGGATGACACCGATGAAGCAGGCTGTCGTAAGTGGAATTAAGCTAATTTATAATATTTGATCCCTTCCCTAAGCAACTATATAGCTATTCTACTAACCTTTTTGAAAGTAGTCCTTAATTAGCCCAACCCAGTGGGCAGAATTATAAGAAAACAGCCCTGCCACCTCACCTCTAATTCCACTTATATAGCTGGAAGACAGGGTGTTAACATTCTATTCCCTGGCTATTGTCTATTTTGCCTGTTAGGGTCCATAAGTAAGGTTTTCCATTGGCTTTACCAAGTCCACTTCCTCCTCCTTAAAACTCTACCACCACCACCCCTCAGAGTCTTCCTTAAACTGCATCTCTGGGCCAGTTCAAACAATACAGCACACATGAAGAAGAAGTGGGTGAGCAGAGAGCATGCCCATTGGGACGTCCTCCATAGATGTCCTAACATCCTCCCAGTGAATCCCTTGATCATGTGTGGAAGCTGTTCATCCATATGCCACCCCCTGCCCCATGTAATCAAGGAATGCACCAGGAGGGCACTGGGATGTTAATGGAGAATGACCCAATGGGCACGCTCTTGGTTTGCCCCCTTCCTATTGATTGCTTCTCGTCATATCATCTGAACCAGCCCCCTGAGTCTGCAGTCTTTATCTGAGTACTTTATACCTAATTCCTCCTCTTATTTGGTACTTCCGCAACATCCCAGTGAGCTCCCAGTACATACCTTTTATTGCTTGGGGGTGGCTGGCTGTCGGTCTACACAGCCACTCTACATGTGCTTCATATACTAGTTTCAAGTTCACTGTGTGGCATCTGCAACTGCACAGAGGAGGTGTCTTCAAGCATGTGTAAGGTCAGAATCGTGACACTTCTAAAATGATACCTGGAACTCCAGGGAAGTCCAGAGGGCTTACTGATTGGCTGGAGGCTACCAGGAGCTTATTAAAAGCTTATTTAGAAAAAAGCAGCATAGAGAACGCAAGTGTAAAATCTTGCTTAGATGGTGGTTGGCTGAAGAATCTCAGGGGTCTATAGTTATCTAATAAATTGACTGTACATTTGTTCCATGACAGACCATATATTGCATTTTGAATCTTTACAGAATTGCTTCAAATTATTTATTTGGCTGCATAACAAATCTCATGGGTTTGCCATGCTTGTAATCTGATTAAGTTGAAAAATGTGAGTTCAGGGGAAAAGGCTATTAATTTGAAGTGCAAATTAGTACATCAGCTTTGTAGTGCTGGTCCTTTTTAGGAAGACACTTTTTAGGAAGACACTTATGTGGGGACACATTTTTCTCCTCATCTCTCTCTGTGTTTTAATTTGGGGGACTGGAGACGCTGAGGCAGGGAAGCAGTTCTTATGTCCTTTCCGTATTGGGTGTGTATGTGTCAAATACAACATGGATTATAGCATAGACTTAACACTTTTTATGCGGGAATAGACTCTGAGGAATAGACTAAGACTCTGACGGATAGACTAAGACTCTGAGGAATAGACTAAGGGAGCCCAGACTGCTTTGGGGCGATCATGGGCTACAATGGGAGCTGTGCAGCTCCTGGCAACTAGCCACATTAAATCCCCCTCCCCTAAACGAGGTTAACGGAGTGATCACTCCATTAACCTTTTTTTTTTGCTTGTGTGTCACTGTGGCACACAGTGATACATGAATAGACCCCCAACCGGGAGGCTGCAAGCAGCCTCCCCAGCTTGGGGGTCTCTCTCTCCAGGATGCCCCCCACACTTGTGCGGGGCATCCTGTAACTTCTGGGGGCTGTGCAGCCCCCAATCTCTGCAGCCGTGTGGGCAGCTGATCTGGCCACCCAGCAAGGAGGCAGTGATTGTCTGTGGAGAGGTAAGCGCTTTCGGGCTTCCTCCCCGCAGAAGGCGGTAGCCTCCTGCAGCGATCGTGAGGATCGCTTCTGTGGGTTGGATATTGCTGAGTTGGAGGAGGGAAAGGCATCTTATGTGTGGTTATATTAGCATTCTTTTGTGGGCCACATCCTAATCCAAATTGTTTCTGTTGGTCTTTAGCATTCACTTTCAGCCTTTCACATCTCCTGAATTAGAGACACTGCTGACCAGGGGAGATAGGTGGTAGGTAACATGAAGTGTGTCTAGTTGAGGAAGGGTAGACATAGGAAGTCTGCTGAGGTCATGAAAAGGCAACAGTTCTAATGGCAGGGTTATTTGGGAAGAGACAAATGTATCAGAGGCATAGCGAATGTTGCTGTTTATTTCTTTTTGATATATTTTGGGGCCCATCCCAGTCCTTATCATTGACCTACTGCTATTTCACATTATGTCAATGGCATATAAAATATATAATTGTTAACGTAAGGCTTTGCATAATATATTACTGTACTTGGAATTCCATCAGTCTTGGATTGGTATTCATAGGGATAGATGTCTGGACTCTGGGAAGCACATCCTGACTAATGAAGCAATAGTAGAAGCACTAGTATAGCACCAGAGCTTCTGAAGAGTTCCAGACTAACACACCTCTGTGTGTGTGTGTGTGTGTGTGTGTGTGAGAGAGAGAGAGAATTTCATTGAATTCCTCTTTGCCCAGAAGCTCTCTGTGTCACCTGAAAATACATTCCCGAGGGCTGTGTGACTCTCAGGGACATGTTTTGGGGTAGCACAAAGTGCTCTCTGGGGAAGGGGAAGTTTTTGAAATTTGCCCCCACTGCTGAGACAGCAGTGGAGTGGAGTGATTTGAATTTTTCAGAAGCACCGGTTCTTCTCCTGTGGTATCAGTGCTTTGTTAGCTGGGATGACAGCCACTGGCCTTAATGGATGTTCTGCCAGTCAGCTAGTTAACCTGTGGAATGGCATGTTGACATTGGCCATTGATACAATTGCTTTGCTTCATCATCGGGTATTATCTTTGGTTTATAAGGTAATTTGAGGATGGCATTGGAGAATAGAAAGGTAGAGCACAAATAACTTTCAGCATAGATGAAGCTGACTGATTACAGCATTGAAAAACTTTTGAAAGGATTACACAGTGATTATGTCAGTGGCAAAGAAAGCTTTCTTCTCTGTTACAATAGAGAAGTGTCATCTGGTGTAGCCCTGCCAAATGCTGAGTGGCGTAGTGAAACAAAAATGTCCCTGCTTTTTATTTTTAGTTATTCCTTGTAATTCAGAAGCATTTTGTAGGACCAGAAACATTTTTAACAACCAAGTTTCTGTATTTCAGCTAACATCCAAGCAAAATTAAACATTATTTCCTTGCCTCCATTAGCACATCCCACCTGTGAAGGAAGTCAGTTTCAGTGTCACAGTGATGGAGAATGCATCCCACAGTCATGGGTGTGTGATGATGAAGAGGACTGTGAAGATGGCTCCGATGAACATCAGCAGTGCCGTAAGTAATGAATCCCCATTGTTGTTGTGTTATAGCACCTTTTTGTCAACCATAGACATCCATGGCAGACAACAGAATATTAAAACATCACAAAAATCACATAAAAGCAACAATTTGCTTTTATTTTGTAATTGTAAACAATAAAAGGAGCAGCAAAAAACAACAACAAAAAACACCACCCCAAAATATTAAAAGCATCAGCCAACAAAAACAGAATCCCCCTGCCTGCCAAATGAAATTGTCCACGAAAGTCCTGAGTGAACAGGTTTGCCATAGCAGTGAAGGTGCCAGGTGGGACTGCTCCGGGAAGGCGTTCCACCATAGGGACAGAACTGCATGGAATGCCCTCCCCCCCCCCCGATAATCTAGCCTCTGCAGGTTATGGCACCTAGAGAAGGGCCTTTGATGATTATTTTCGGTCAGACTCATGTAGGTACTGGAACCTTGGCTGCCACTCATATTCACTCCCTAGCTTGTCCCAGGTTTCTGCATTTTGTGCTAAATAGAATTCCCTTTATATGATATTCCAAAATATTATTCCCTTTATATGATGACCATCGGAAGTATTTGGACTTCAGTAGATAAATAGATATTGTGGATTTTGATAAGTGGGGTTTATCTTCTACATCATAAAGTCATCAGTATATTTTCAAAGTAGACTTTCATTTCAAGAAACCTTAACTACCCAGAGGCATTGATTTTGTGAAATTCATTGTTAACCTTGATAAATTTTGGAGACAAGATGCCTCTAAATACCAGTTGCAGGGGAGCAACAGCAGGAGAGAAGGCAGGCCCTCAGCTCTTGCCTGTGGGCTTCCCAGAGGCATCTGGTGGGCCACTGTGAAGCAGGATGCTGGACTAGATAAGCCTTGGGCCTGATCCAGCAGGGCTGTTCTTATGTTCTTAAATTTTCCTCTCATTTATCTCAGTGTTTGGGGACGAAAGCACTATTGCCCTATTCTGGTTGTTGGGACACAACATGCTGGCAAGCCCTACCCCTGCCACCAGCCCCCACCGGCCCCGAGCTCCGTGCCATTCCTGGACATGAAGGGGTGGGGTTTGGTGTTGGTTTTGGCCATGCTGGTAGCATTGGGCTTCCCGGCACTCTGAAACACAAGTGGGAAAAGGGAGAGGGAGACATTAACAGACAATGGAGACAGACACTGGTATTACACGAACCAGTGTGGACTCTGCACCCATGAATGGTGCCCATGGGAACATGCTGGCAAGCTCTGCCCCTGCCACATGCTTGTCTGCAAGTACAGTGTTTGCAGAGGCACTGTAGATAATCTGCATGCTCCTGTTTCTCCTGTACCATGGTACAGTACTGCATGGAACTTTTGATTAACCTTGTCCAGGAGTTGCAATTCTGTAGATGCTGTACCCAGGCACAGTGTCCTCAGAAGTGCTCCTGCAAGCTAACATACACTGAAACCCACCCATCCTGTGTACCTGTATGCCCCACCCCCACCCATCATGAGGACAGTGTTTATCTGAGAAGACAAATGATGTACTCAAGGAGAGCTTTTCCCCCCTGTGGTTTGGAATGCTGGGGGACAGGGGTTGCTAGTCATGCGGAAGCTCTCTCCTTGAGTATAGGATTTGTGTCTCTTCAGATGTCAGCCTGGTGAGCAGAGGAAGCAGGGTTTCAGGCAGATCAGCATGGGGCTGGGGCTTATAGAAGGGCTTCTGTAGATGCTGCACCTGGCTAGAGCAGCCACAGAATTCTAATGCTTTGACAGGGCTATTGTCCAAGTTAGAGGAAGCCGCATTGTAAACATAAGTAAGCGTACGTTTCTCAACAAAATGTATAAGAAATCTTGTGAATAATGAAATAAAGGAGATAAACAATAGTTTCTGCACTTGGCTGGGAAATCATTTAAATCATGAGATGAAGAGGATAAACAGTTGTTTCCTCAATGTGAACTGAATAATTCTCACAAGGACCCAGACTTGTAACTCAGCATTACCTGACTTACCCCCTGTTATCCTAGCCCAACTATGGATTTGGGCAGGCTATGAATTGTGCACTTTGCTTATGGCTGTTTGTTTAGACAGTGTCCAAAATTTCCTTGGGCTCTGTGGTGTTCATAGGATTAGTTAAGACAAAGGCTCTTCAGTTACTCATTTTCTGGGAAATCAGTTCCCCAGTTATGATGATCAAGCTTTGAACTGTTGACCAGGGATAAGACTTGAAGATGTTTTATTGATCGTAGCTCTCTTTAAAAGGAAGGTAGGAAGCCGTCTTGTTCCTTGTTCTTATCACCCTTTGAATGGGGATGAAAACCATTAGTTACACATCTACTAAGGTATCAGCAAAGGGCAAAATCCAGTGACATTTCTAAGCTAAGCCTGGACGAGGTCACGATGCTTGCTTTAGTCCTACATAAGTGCACATTAACTCAAAGTCTTCAGAACTGGCTCTAAAGCAAGGTCTTGTTCCTTTTTTGAAGTAATTTCCAGGAATATACCTTTGCTCTGTGTTTTGTGTGGTCACTTGACTATCACTTCTCATCAGAGCACATGCCACACCCTTTAGTACTCGGAGGTACAACAGAGCTGTAGTCATCTAAAGTGGCACAGCGGGGGAATGCTTGACTGACAAGCAGAAGGTTGCTGGTTCGAATCCCCGCTGGTACTATATTGGGCAGCAGCGATATAGGAAGATGTTGAAAGATATAATCTCATACTGTGCGGGATGAGGCAATGATAAACCCCTCCTGTATTCTACCAAAGAAAACCACAGGGCTCTGTGGGCACCAGGAGTCGAAATCGACTTGACAGCACACTTTACCTTTAAACAGGGCTGTAACAACTATGGGGGTATAGAAGGTGAAAAGGAGTGATTGCAGGGGCAAACAGAGCCTTTTTGTTTCTGTGTCTGAAAGCAACTGGAGTGTAGGCATAAGTATACATTATTTACAGATATAAATGTATGCCTTAGGTATTTATGGGCTGGACTATTATTGCCCTGCTATTAAGATCATCAGCAGAGGTAGCTTTAAGGCATAATCCATCCCCGCTAGCTTTAAGGCATAATGCATACCTATACATTAGCAGACAAAGATACCACAAACAGAGCATTGGTGCAATTGAATGCATCAATACATGTAACAGACACAAAAGGAAGTGGCCTACTGCACTAGGGCAAAAGCCAGGCTGCAACCCTCCTGCATATAGACAGCCGCGGGTGAGAAATAAGCAGCAGTGTGCATCTTACTAAAGCTATGCCCAGTTGTGGTGCTTTATAGCTGATGGGACACAGACTACACTTGGATGTCTCTAGTCTTCTGTATGGCTTGGAGTGACAGTGAGGCCTAAAAGATGTCTACAGATCAGATATTTGTTGTTCTGAGTGCTGCACAAGTGTAAGAAAAAGTCTGTGCTTCAGAAGGTTTATGGCATAAATAAACAATCACATGTAAGATGTAGCTGAAGGGCACAAACAAACTGAACCCAGAAAGACTGATGAAAATGACTCCTTTAATTACCTTAAGATTACATCTATTCTCCATTCTACGGTTCCTAGGGATGCTAAGGATGGTTAATATGATACTATTACTACCACTATTACATCATATTTATGTACCACTTTTCAGCAAAGGTTCCCAAAGTGGTTTACATAGATAGGTTAGTAAGTTTATTGTGGTCAATAGACCAGAACTGAAATAAAAACAGTCATAGTTGCTACATTAGATATGGCAACAAAAACCAGCAGTACTACATAAACACAAACCATAGAACCCCAAATATCCCCCTTCCTTTGGCAATGAGACAGTCCTTCCATCAACAATTCACAAGTTGCTTCCTCGTTTTTATAGCAACTGGCAGAAATTCAGCCACAGTTGGCGTCACCCTTAGAATTTGTCTGTCAACAAATATTTGACATAGAATTGAGTGGATCTACCTGGCAATGAAGTCAGTATAGGTGTAATCCATGGCGGGTGGGCTCCAGTGTAAAAATAGCAAAACAAATGAACATGCTTCACAGACTTAACTTGCTGTTCGTTCCTTGGTTAAACCCTTAGTGATAGGGGAATCCCCTCATATCTTCCCTGCAGAACTTGTGTGGGGAGTGCATTCAATCTTGCCCAAGTAAAGGCAGTTAGATTACATGAAGGCTACTAAGATAAGTAGTTGGCTCAAAGGCATTTTCAAATGAGATGCAAAAATGGCTTGGTGGACAGGATGTACAAGCAAAAGCAGAGAGCTTCTAAAGGTAAATGTTCCAAAATCTTTGCTTTACTATAGCTGTTGCAGAATTATATACCATCTGATAACAAAAAGCAGATGATAGCCGAGTACGGGCTATCAAAGTCATTCAGGAGTTCTTGTGGCCATCTGCAGCTCCCAGGACAATAACCCTGGGGCTGTCCTGAAGAGACATACCCTCAGCCAGAGCTTTAGGGCAAGCAGCCACTCTCTGATCTCCAAAGGACACTGTCCTGGCTCCAGTAAAATAATTGCATTGGGAACACATTTTGGGGTGTGTAAAAGGGCACGTAAGACACTTACTTGTATATGATTTAGCTCTGAGGACATCTTCTTGATCCAAATGGTGGCTCTGTAAAGGAGTTGAGAAGATATCTTTGCATTGAACACTTTAATGGCCGCAGGAATATACTGACCCCCTTTAGTATAGAGAAACTGAAAGGCAGTCCAAGTAACTGAAGCTTTCTGAGAAGCATGAGATCTGTGTGTGGAGTGATGAAAACTTAACCACCTGTATAGAAAGGTTTTAACTTGTTCCATAACTTAGTCATTAAGAAACCACCTGGAGTGAATAAATGTCTTCTTAAAAACTAGGATCTTTGGTTTTGCATAACTGAGGTTTAAAGAATTGTCCTTACAATAGGAGGATAATTTGGATAGCAGATATTTAAGCCCGGGGCTAGAATGAGAAAGAACATAGGAAACTGCCACATACTGAGTCAGACCATTGGTCTATCTAGCTCAGTATTGTCTACACAGACTGGCAGCGGCTTCTCCAAGGCTGCAGGCAGGAATCTCTCTGAGCCCTATCTTGGAGAAGCCAGGGAGGGAACTTGAAACCTTCTGCTCTTCCCAAAGCAGCTTCATCCCCTGAGGGGAATATCTTGCAGTGCTCACACATCAAGTCTCCCATTCATATGCAATCAGGGCAGACCCTGCTTAGCTATGGGGACAAGTCATGCTTGCTACCACAAGACCAGCTCTGCATTATCAGTGTTGATTAGCCCGCAGATTTTCCTGTTGCCAGGTTTTGGCAAGTGCCCATCAGACTCATTTAAGATACTTTTAAGTTCATTTATTACCAATTTGAAAGAGAGTGTTGATATTTAGGACCTTGATCAAATGGGGCAATCTCTTATCTGTAATCCTGTTCTCCAGTTTCTGCCATAGGTTAGCTCTAGGTATGGAATCAAAGGCTGCTTTCAGATCCATAAAGGCAGTATAGTTTCCCCTTCAGGAGTCCTGTGTATTTTTCAGTTAGATGAGAGAGAACCAGACAGTGATCTAAAGTTGAACCATTATCTCTGAATGTTGCTTGGAAGGAAGTTAGAAAGTAAGCCTTCATTCAGATTCCAAAAAGGAGTTCAGTTTAGTTCACAGCAACCTGGCATATATCTTTCCCATAATGGACAGTAAACTGATGGGTCTGTCATTTCCCGGGTCATTAACTTGGCCCTTTTTAAAAATAGGCATCACAGTTGCTTTGTCCCAGTTGGAAGGAATCACGCCAGAGCTGTTTATTGTAGTGAATAAGGTGGCGAATAGTGGAGCCCATAAATGCTGGTTTAGCTTGAGCTCAGCAGAATATAATCAGTGCTGGGAGCCTTTCCAGGCTTAAGCTGACCAGTTATGGAGACCACTTCTTTAATGGTGACAAGGGTCCATTGTGGAAGAGATACAACTGTAACATCTGCAGAAATATCAAGAGTGGACCTAGATCAGCCAGGGCCCTTAAAGATGGTTCTAAAACAGTTTCCCCAGACCTAGGCAGAAATACAACAACTTGAAGCTTGAGCTCAAGTGCAGAGGGCTCCTGAAACCAGCTGCCAGAAGGTTCTAGAGTCATTGTTAAGAGAGGCATTTAGTAAAAGTGACCATGAGTCCTGTTCACTCTGGCATTTATTTATTTTTTACATAAATCTACAAAGCCTTGTTGTCTTTTTAAATTTGGAAACTGTCCAGATTTCCTGTAGGATATATAAACATCTCTTTACATCCTTTTTACTGAACACACTCTGCAGCAAACCATTGGGTATTGCTGACCTGATTGGAATTTGAACTCTTGCAGGTAGATTCCATGCCAGTTATCCTGAAGGAGGTTGATTAAGTCTACAAATGCCTTAATAATTACTTATTATGACTGGTCTGATAGTATGATAGATCTTAAATAGGTTGTTGGAGTGGAGCTCAACTTGATTTTGAGAAGGCTACTTGGATGTGCTGACCATTTCGCCCTTATCCTCGGGGAACCTTCAGTTATGGGATTAATTTGAAAGAACTGAGATAACCACACACTAGCCTCTGGAATTAAAACATGTGATATTAAAGTTTGATTCTCAGACAAATATAAAAAGTCCCTATTAACTGGAAAGCAGTTCTGGAAACCAGGTAATCGTCCACAACACTTGAGCCACTAAAGTTGGAAAAGGTTAACTCTCCATTATTATCACCAGGAGCCATTTCATTAAGAATGAATAAGTAAACCAGGAAATGGTCCTTAGATGAGGGTTACCTTGAGCTGAGGAACCTCAGTCAGCAACATTTATCAGATTAGGTACTCCTGCCTCAGACATCAGCTGAGCTTGCAGCCAATGTAGACAGTCCAGATTCATGTTGATGGAGTCTGTCTAGCAGGCTTTTCTGGATCTCAAATAGAAACTCATTAGATCTGCTTACAAGATGTCCCTCAGTTGGATCCTAACTGCTAGAGCTAGCTTGCAAGTTTAGGAGTCCTAAAGTGCCCAAGTAACACCTGCAGCTGGCAAAGGGTAACATTCTTCAAAGCCAAGCAGTCCTGAATATTATCATGCAGCACAAGTAACTTGTCTTGAGGTAGTCTTGAACAACTAGCCATGGTGTCAAGCTCCATACTTTGAAAAGTGAGCTTAGGAGCCAGGCCTTAGGAGCTAGGTCCTGTGCGAGGGGATCTAAGTTTCATCAAAGTTCCATAAACAGGCACAACAAATGCACACTTGTCTGGAAGCCTGTGAGCCAACAAATTAAAAATCATCGAAGTAATGCACAGTAGTTTGCAGACCAGCCCTTCTATGTAAGCCCCATTCCAAAATGGAACTAAATGATTCGAAAGCTGCCCATGAGACCGAGCAGTCCATGGTCAGCACACAGTCCATTTAATACAAGCTCTGAAATGAAAAACCTAACAAATAAAAATCTGCAGGATGAACAGGCAAGAGTCTGAACTCAGACTCAGTATGGCATTTTGCATCAGTGCTGCCAGCCCACAACCACTTAGGATGAGGACCACCCTGCCAAATGATGTGTACTGAACTGAACAAAAGTCGGGTGTTATTCTGTTGTTAATGGAAGAGCCCCTGGGAAATGACAGATGATGGATCAGCTGGAATTCCCCAGGAGCCTTCTTGGGAACAACTATCAAAGGCAAAATGTGCAAGTTGGGGAGGGGCAAGGTATCCAAAGGTCCCAGCACCCTGCCCAATGACACCTCCTAATGAATTTTGCGAAGGATAACATCCTCCATACCAGTGTTCTCTCTAACAGGTATTCCCAGATGTTGTTCACTACAATTCCCAGTATCCCCAGCTGCAGTGGCCTTTGGTTGGGGATTATGGGAGATGTAGTAAAAAACATCTGGGAATCCCTGTTAGAGGAAACACTGCTCCATGCCCTGAACAGATCTCAGATTTTTTTGGGAAACATGCTACCTGGGAGACATACTAGGGATCCTGAAACCTGCTGTAAATCCTGCCAGCAGATATATAGGGATGTGCACGGAACCGCGGTCCGGCACTTATGTGTGGGGCTCTTTAAGGGTGGGGGAGGGTGTACTTACCCCCCGCCACGTTTCCCCTGCCGGCGCGTTCGTTTAGTAAAGCTTTTGGGGTGGCAGAATACCTCCCTGCTGCCCCTTCCCCCAGTCATCGGCAAAAGGCTTCACAAAGCCTTTTGCGTGCGATGTGCGCATGCGCAAAAGGCTTTGTAAAGCCTTTTGCCGACGACTGGGGGAAGGGGCAGCAGGGAGGTATCCTGCCGCCCCAAAAGCTTTACTAAACGAACGCGCCGGTGGGGGAAACGCGGCAGGGGGGTAAGTACACCCTCCCCTGCCCTTAAAGAGTCCCCCACTCAAGTGCCAGACCGCCGGACCGCCCTCATGTCGGGACCAGTTCGGAGGCCTTCAAAATGGCCTCCGGACCAGTCCGGGCTCATCCCTACAGATATGTAGCCTTACTATGCAAAGGATTATCAGCCAGCAGTTTCCAGAGAGCAAAAACAGGGCTAGGTCCCTTTTCCAGCAGAAGCTATGGTGCCGCTTCTACCTTTCCGTCCCTGTCCAGGTTCCTTTCCACTCTGGAAAACCCAAAACCTGGGACAGCTGGTACTGGGGCGTTTACCTCCACAAAACCCACAGTTGTGCTGGAATGTGAATGGTGATCACGTGCAACAGCCCCAGTTGTTGTAGTCCCAACACACCAGCTGGGGTTGAACCAACTATGTAGAGACACCAACAGAGGAAATAACTGCTGGTGTTTTGGAGATCATGTGCCCACTATCCACACAGTCCCCTTGCATGGAGTGGGAGGGGGTAATGATCTAGAGACACAATTCCTGGTGTTGCTTGTCCCATGGGAGGTGGGGCTCCATTGAGGCCCTCATGTGGAAATACTGATCACATCTCTGCCAAGAATTACCAGCAAAATCCATGTAATCATGCTGAATTATATGCAGCCTGTTCAGCTGGGCCCCGAGCAGGCTTTACCTGCATAACCACCCCCATGTAAATGATGAACCCAGAAATCTAGTTGGCCCAATTGCATTCAGTGGGTTTACACTTGCTCTTCTCCTGGTCCCTCACCTGTTCACCCTCTTTGGGAACTGGCTCATGTTCCCTAAAGAGGAGCTGGAAAACATCAACACACGCACCCCTCCAAATATGCTCTTTAGTGGTGGGGAGAAGGTGATCACCCAGGGGCAAGGAAATCCCACCATATGGATAATTTTCAGAAGCTGGTGCCACAGGCAGCATCACTATGTTAGGCCAAGCAGCCTGACCAGGTAAGCCAAAACCTGGCTATACTTCGTTGCATCCCCCCCCCCAAGGATCAAATTGCCATCCTGAGACTCCAGATGGCCAGCAGAGTGGCCTATCAATGGGCCCCTGCTGATCCATAGGCATGCCTGCAAAGGACTGTGGGTAGAACCCATACTGGCACATAGGCCAAAATAGAAACCCCACTGGCATCTCATCTGCTCCTTTATCCAAGGGTGTTCCTCCATCGGGGACTGGTGCAGGGACTGGAGGATGTTAGTCTGCGTAAGATCCACAGACACTGGTATGGGTGCAGTACCATCAAATTCCAATCTAGCCAAGCAATCAGACAAAGACTGTATCAGCTTGGCCCACTTAGCAGCCATAGTGTGGCTGAGCAGGAACACCAGAAGTATTGGGGATCAGGATCAGGACCAGCCGGAGAGTTTTTCTTGGCCTTTCCCAATGCCTCCAGGTGTGCAATCAGAGCACGCAGTGGGCCCAAACCCTCCTTCGCATCAAAGGAGGTTGGCTGGCGGAGGAGTTGAAGAGGCCTAGTGGGCCAAACAGGCCTAACCCCCTTTTCCCCAGCAGCCTTCTTGGGTGGCATATCACCCCCCCAAAATACCAAAGGCAAGGAACTTTGAAAATGTTGCAATCACACACACCACCACCCTGCAATGCCATAAAGGAATAAAACTACAGAGTATCTAGGACTACCTGGTAAGCTTGTAATACCAGGCAGCAATCCTTTACACTTGCTGGGGGTTTTCTCAGTGGCTTTGAAGCCAGGCGCTCCTCAGATCTTGGTTGCAGGAGGGTGCCGGGTTCACCTGAGCTATTTGGGGTAGTGAAAGAACATGTTTAGTTTGCTTACCAGAGGTTGGTTATTGGCAAATGACCAAGAAGACTAAATGGTTCAGAATCTTCACAGCCTCGTTTATCTGTGAGCCAATATGCTGCATCATTCAAGCAACAAGTGAGCTTTAAGCTCAACCAGAAGTTCTAAATAAGGGGAATTCCCTGAAAAAATGCCTGTAGGGGAAGGGGCATTATCTTTTGAGGGTACAGACCTAATGGCATCCTGTTCAGCCCCTGGCCCAGAATCATCTTCTCAAGGTTTTAATTTATTTGTTGTTGGGATTGAATAGGCCACTACTGTCTGATGCTGATGTGTGGTGAACAAATGCATGTATTTTTGCACTGCTTGGTATGAAGTTCAGTAATTTAATCAGACGTTGGGCAAGGCCTTTTCCTGTCCCCAACATTAAACGACAAACAAAACAGGACTAAAACTAAAAATCTATATTAAAAATAAAGAGAAGAATTAACAGCAGGTCTAAAACACTAAACAATAACATGCTTTAACAGAAAGAGTTTGCATTACTTGAACAGTCAGTTGGGATTATTTTTTATTTATTTTTATTTATTTTTACATTTATATCCCGCTCTTCCTCCAAGGAGCCCAGAGTGGTGTACTACATACTTGAGTTTCTCTTCACAACAACCCTGTGAAGTAGGTTAGGCTGAGAGAGAAGTGACTGGCCCAGAGTCACCCAGTTAGTATTAAGGCTGAATGGGGATTTGAACTCGGGTCTCCCCGGTCCTAGTCCAGCACTCTAACCACTACACCATGCTGGCTCTCGTGATTGAAACCACTGTTAGCCTAATCAAGTTCTCTGGTGCCTTTGCACATGCTATGCTCGAATTTCTAGTTTTTTCATGAGTATAGATGAAAGAAAGGGCTGGATAATCTTCAGAATAGGGCCAGGTTGTCATGCCTCAGCTGACTGATGGGCTGAGAGCAAAAGCTCACACCTCTGGGCAGAACTTCAGTTAAATAAGGCAGTACCTGGGAGAGGGAGAGAGAGAGGAGCAGCAGGAGCACACAGCAGCTGTAGCAGATTCCTAAACCAGTCCCTTCCTCCCTACCTATATAGAAAAATAAATAGTAAATAAATAAGATGGTTCCCTGTCCCAAAGGGCTCAAAATTTTAAAAGAAACATAAGGTCGACACCAGCAACAGCCACCGGAGGGATGCTGTGCTGGGACTGGTTAGAAATAGTTGCTCTCTCCCTGCTAAATATCAGAGAATGTCTACTTTACCAATGATCCCATGCCCCGTTCTCCTTCATATTGATATATACTGGGTTTCCATGATGGAAGGACTTTAAGGTGAAAAGGCAACTGCATGTGTCACATGAGAAATATGATTATGGGAATCGACATTCAAAGTGAGCCCATCTAGTTAGACATCCCTGTATATCTGTGTCTAATACGGCTGACTGGTGCTAAGAAGTGGCTCCAGCTCTTTTCAAAGATTGCTCAAGAACTATCAGATAGCGGCTCTGTTTTTAACAAGGGGACATTGACTCATCCAGGCTGTGAAATTAGCCCAGGGTGTCCCTGAATTTGGTTAGGGGAAGACCAAATTGGACTAATGGTTGATGTCTGCTAGTATAGTGTAATGCCTATGAATTTCATTCATGGGGTCAGGGTCTAATGACTCCATCTAGACATGTGCGGGAGTTTGTGTGTGACCAGCAGAGTTTTCCCACTGTTTTTATCCCCAGTAACAGCTCTTCAAACTACTTTGTGTTTTAGGGATGGCTTGTGAGGTAGTATGAAGTTGTGGGAGGGCTGCCTACAAGAGGAAGGTGCATGTGATTCTTAGGTTCCCTGCCTACATAGCATTAAATGGTGTTTTCTGGAATGAAAGGCGCAAGATAATGGATGTCCTTCTAAACACACTTTTTCTTTCAGCCGGGCGGACATGCTCCAGTCAGCAATATACCTGTTTGAATGGACAGTGTATCCCAAGAGCATACAGGTGTGATCGAGTGAAGGACTGCACTGATGGAACAGATGAGAGAGGCTGCCGTGAGTAGAGTTCAATCTTTAGCACTAGATTTGGTTTCATCCCTTCTCTCGTTGGCATTTTAATCAATTTGTAAGATTAAGAGGTTTGTTGATAGACAGAAATGGCCACAATATGCTTCTTGTTATCAAAATTTCATTGCAGATTCTTTCATGGATTAGTGCTGATTCTCTCATAACAGTTACATTGTTTTGAGAATTATTAACTCCACGATTGCTATGTAGCCGGGTATGGTTTATGAGACTCCCTCCCTTCTCTCTCTCTCTTTTGCCTTCTGATGTTAAACAGAGAGATTACAGCCCAAGTTTAGCAAAAGCAGTTTGGCTTGGAGAAACAAGCACACTGCATGCAGGACAAAGGAGCTGGAGACTGGAGTGAGTTAAAATCACTGGTGCTCCTTGACAAGCTATGAACCTAGAACTGTGAGCAAAATAATAATAATAACAATAAGCTACCTGTAGCCAAACATTGGTGGGATCATAAAATTGAAAAAGTTGTAGAAAATGAAGATGCAAAAATATTATGGGACTTCCAACTACAAACAGACACACATCTGCCACACAATACACCAGATATAACTAGTCGAGAAGAAAGTAGCAATACCGGGGGATAGCAGAATAGAAGAAAAAGAAATAGAAAAAATCACAAAATACAAAGATCTACAAATTGAAATTGAAAGGCTGTGGCAGAAGAAGACCCAAATAATCCCAGTAGTCAATAGGCGCCCTAGGTTCAATTCCAAAACACCTTGACGAGCACCTCAACACCATAGGGGCCACAGAAATCACCATCAGCCAATTACAAAAAGCAACTTTACTGAGGACAGCCTATATTCTGTGATGATATCTATAATAATAACAGCAACAATATTGATAATAAAATTCAGCCATCCCAGGTCTTTGGGAAGGACTCGATGTCTGGATAAAACAAACCAGTCAATAACACCTGTCTGACTGTGTAAATAACAACAACAGTACCTATAACAACAATATTGATAACAAAATTCTGGCATCCCAGGTCCTTGGGAAAGATTCAATGTCTGGATAAAACAAACCAGTCAATAACACCTGTTTGACTGTGCAAACATAATAATAATCCAGGGAATTAATATTCTTCACCTAGAACAAATAATGAGAATAAAACCATTTCTTGATTTGATTGTCAGTGTATGTTTTTTTGCAAAGAGTGGAGACCTTTGATTTGATATAGAAATGGACAGGGGAAGTTTGGGGACTTTGGGAGCAATGTCACAGTTTTAAGTACATAGGGGCCAGGGGATAGAGCCAAAAGATTTACTGAGTAAGGCTAGCCTGTGGTGTCTGTTGAACTTGTCACTGCCCATAAACCTCCTTGAAGTACTTGTTGAATGATACTGTCATGTAAGAAAAGGCTAATTACGACACAGAACAGAGGCTGCATTTTGCAAAGGTAGTATGTACTTTAAGGCTGCTCTCAGCTTGCCCTTATGGCATTCCTGACAAATTGTAGTGTTGATAGTAAATTGAAGTTTTGCTTATAGGGCCAATTCCTATACTGGAAATTCCTTTTTGTAGGGTTATGGTGATAGCATTTCATGCACAGAGGATGGCACTTGCCACCACCCTCTGGTGACAAAATAATACAGTGGTCCCTCGACTTACGAACTACTCGACATAAGTATTTTTCGAGTTACAAACGGCAGTTTTAGATCCGGTTTTAGATGCGGTTTTTTCGACTTACAAATTTTTAGATGGGGTTTCCTCGACTTACGAATTTTACATGCGGTTTCCTTGACTTGCCTGCCTGTTTACTGCCTGTTTATTCTTGAAAAGAAATGTTCCTGTGCAGTTTGCAAGCCTTACTGGGGGTCTGGGTCTTTTTTCTAGGCTCCGGAACACATTAATCCGTTCCCAATGCATTCCTATGGGAAACCGCTTTTCGACTTACGAACTTTTTGACTTACAAATGTGCATTCGGAACGGATTAATTTCGTAAGTAGAGGGACCACTGTACTGTGTTTCTAAAAAGAGGAGATTGGCAAATCATTTGCTGTTATTTCTTTTAATAAAATAATGACTAAACACAATGCTTTAAATTTTTCAGTACAAAAGGAAATGTGATTAATTCTGAGATTCAATTTCTAACAGGTCATCTGAACTTGGCAACCCCTGCTAACTTGGCAAGGAGGCACCTTTTAACGTGGTGATTCTCTTTGTTGAGCAGGGGGAGAGTAACTGGCCTATCCACCCCCAGCACAGTACCTCCAGTGACTGTTGCTGGTGTTTATCTTATGTTTCTTTTTAGATTGTGAGGCCTTTGGGGACAGGGATCCATCTTATTTATTTATTACTTCTCTGTGTAAACTGCCCTGAGCCATTTTTGGAAGGACGGTATAGAAATTGAATTAATTAATTAATTAATTAATTAATCAACGAACATTTCTATATCTCCTTCTAGGATTGCTACTTTTCGCTTGAAAAATGGAAATTGATCCATCAGTTCATGTCATGGGTGGGGCAAAAAGAATATAATATCAAAGAATTTATGTGTATTACAGTGTAATCATGGATATCTAGGTGCATCATATTAATTATTTTAGATGGGCTTGAGCTCACTCACTTGGTAGATGAGGTTGAACTCCCAGGTGCTGCCTTGGGTATGACGCTGAGGGAGGAAACCACTAAGATGGGCACAAGAGGCGAGACAAAGAGACTTATAAAATTTGTGTGGTGTAGAGACATCTGTTTGACCACTGTGGACACAGACCGATGGGTCTTATGGATGTTTGGTTCAATCCAGCAGGGCTCTTTTTATATTCTTTAATGACATGGTATTCTCTATCTTAACTGGGTTCCTTTGTATTTCAGCAGAATTCTACTTCTTGTGTTTGACACAACTCATTTTTTTAAATGCTCAAGAAGATAGCATTATGGCCTCTATCACGTGACTAAACATAGGAACATACGAAGCTGCCATATACTGAGTCAGACCATTGGTCTATCTAGCTCAGTATTGTCTTCACAGACTGGCAGCGGCTTCTCCAAGGTTGCAGGCAGGAATCTCTTTCAGCCCTATCTTGAAGAAGCCAAGGAGGGAACTTGAAACCTTCTGCTCTTCCCAGAGCGGCTCCATCCCCTAAGGGGAATATCTTACAGTGCTCACACATCAAGTCTCCCATTCATATGCAACCAGGGTAGACCCTGCTTAGCTATGGGGAGAGGTCATGCTTGCTACCACAAGACCAACTCTCCTCCACAACATTCTTTGCTGAAATGAACATCTTCTCAGTGAAGTCTGAAAATGGGAACCTATAGGTTCAACACATTCTGATTCATTTTAAAGTCTACTTTTGAGGCACATCAATTAATTGGGCCTGTTATTGTTTTAAGGTGATTGGTGATTTGCACAGCTCTGTGGGAGACCCAGGCTTAATTCTGGATTGCCGTTTATTGCTCCACTGGCCAATAAACCTAGGGTTTTTACAGCATTCTATTCAGGCTTGGACTGAGGAAATGCTTTATTTCTCTCAGTGAGCACCGTTCTGTCTAATTAAAGGGTTGGTGTTGACAGGCCTTCTTAGTCAACAGAATGGTGTCTGTGAGCATGGGTAGCTGAAAAATAGGAGCAGCACTGTGGTGATTATTAACCCTTGCTAACTTGGCAAGGAGGCACCTTTTACTGTGGTGATTCTCTTTATTTAGCAGGGGGAGAGTAACTGGCCCTATTCACCCCCCGCACAGTACTTCCAGTGACTGTTGCTGGTGTGTGTCTTATGTTTCTTTTTAGAATGTGAGCCCTTTGGGGACAGGGAGCCATCTTATTTGTTTGTTATTTCTCTTTGTAAACCACCCTGAGCCATTTTGGGAAGGGCGGTATAGAAATTGAATTATTATTATTGCTTGTTTACACAGTCAGACAGGTGTTATTGACTGGTTTGTTTTATTCAGACATCGAGTCCTTCCCAAGGACCTGGGATGGCTGAATTTTATTGTCAGTTGTTATAGATATTGTCGCAGAATATAGGCTGTTCCCAGTAAAGCTGCTTTTTGTAATTGGCTGATGGTGATTTCTGTGGCCCCTATGGTGTTGAGGTGCTCTTCAAGGTCTTTTGGAACTGCACCCAGGGCGCCAATTACCACTGGGATTATTTTGGTCTTCTTCTGCCACAGCCTTTCAATTTCAATTTGTAGATCTTTGTATTTGGTGATTTTTTCTATTTCTTTTTCTTCTATTCTGCTATCCCCTGGTATTGTTATGTCGATTATTTTGACTTGTTTTTCTTTCTTCTCGACTACAGTGATATCTGGTGTATTGTGTGGCAGATGTTTGTCTGTTTGTAGTCAGAAGTCCCATAATATTTTTACATCTTCATTTTCTTCAACTTTTTCAATTTTATGATCCCACCAATGTTTGGCTACAGGTAGCTTGTCTTTTTTGCAGATGTTCCAGTGTATCATCCCTGCTACCTTGTCATGCCTTTGTTTGTAATCAGTCTGTGCGATCTTCTTACAACAGCTGATCAGGTGGTCCACTGTTTCATCTGCTTCTTTACAAAGGCGGCACTTGCTGTTTGTTGTGGATTTTTCAACTTTTGCTCTTATTGCATTTGTTCTTAGTGCCTGTTCTTGTGCAGCCAGTATTAAACCCTCTGTTTCTTTCTTCAAGTTGCCATTCTTAAGCCATTGCCAGGTCTTGGTGATGTCTGATTTTCCACTTATATTGTGTAAATATTGACCATGCAGGGGCTTATTTCTCCATTTTTCTGCTCAGTTCTTGACTTGTTCTTTCTTGTAGGCCTGTTTTGTTTCATTGGTGTTGAATAGTTTCGCGTTATTGACCATTTGAAGTGCATCTTCTTCACTGTCCCTTATATATTCTTCAAGGCCTCTTTTCTCCTCCTCTACTGTTTGATGGACTTGCAGCATTCCTCTTCCACCTGAGCTGCGAGGGAGGTAGAGCCTATCTACATCACTGCGGGGGTGCAGAGCATCATGATTTTCCTGGTCTTACGATCTAGCGTCTCTAGCTCTGCCTGGGTCCAGTCTATTATTCCTGCAGTGTATCTAATAACAGGTATAGCCCAGGTGTTTATAGCTTGTATGATGTTCCCGCCACTGAGTTTGGACTTGAGGATTTTTCTGACTCTCCTGATGTATTCACTTCCAATTTTTCTTTTAACTTCAGTGTGTGCGATGTTATCAGCCTGGAGAATGCCCAAGTATTTGTAAGGTTCTTTCTCTTCCAGGTTCTTGATTTTGCTTCCATTGGGCAGTTCTATTCCTTCTGTTTTTGTTATTTTCCCTCTGTTCATTATTAATGCAGCACACTTGTCTAGTCCAAACTCCATTGCTATATCGCTACTGAATATACGGACAGTGTTTAGCAGTGATTCGATGTCTGACTGGGACTTTCCATACAACTTCAGATCGTCCATGTAGAGCAGATGGTTGATTTGACTTGATGTTTTAGATGTTTTTTTAAATTATTATTATTATTAATATTATTATTAGAAACTTAACAGAAGTGAATTTCAAAAGGGTGTGACTATATCGAAGGGCATACCATGCATCCTTTTAGCTGTGACAGACTTAAGGATATGGATGAAGTGAAGGCAACTTCAAAGGCCTACATGAGGAAAATTACCCATAGTCATCCTATTGGAATAAAAATGTCCTTCTAATTTCAGTTGGACCACTATGAGTAATTTTCTTTATTATGTCAGCCAAGTACTGCTATTGTCCCTCATAGCCCACTTTATTACCCCCAATTCATAGCATCTTTCATGTGGGAGTACTCCAGGCCATGGAAAGATCTGTGCACAGATTTATTGATGCAATAAAGGCCCAATCTGGCAGCTTGCCTCCCTGGGTTCGAAGTGAGGTAAATGCAGTATTCCCATTGCTGCATCTCACATGTAGTAAGAATTTCCTCCCCAGAATTTCTTGAGATAAGACTAGCTATGAAGAGCTTTTATATAAAATATTCTTGCAATATCTAAAGGATTGGTTTCTGCCGTAAGTGGGACCACAAAATTGAAGAAGTTGTAGAAAATAAAGATGTAAAAATATTATGGGACTTCCGACTACAAACAAGCATCTGCTACACAATACACCAGATATAACTGTAGCCGAGAAGAAAGAAAAGCAAGTCAAAATAATTGACATAGCAATACCAGGTGACATCAGAATAGAAGAAAAAGAAATAGAAAAAATCACAAAATACAAAGATCTTCAAATCAAAATTGAAAGGCTGTGGCAGAAAAAGACCAAAATAATCCCAATAGTAATTAGCGCCCTAGGTGCAATTCTAAAAGACCTTGAAGAGCACCTCAATACCATAGGGGTCACTGAAATTACCATCAGTCAATTACAAAAAACAGAGATCAAGTGTTAAGCTTAGATCATTCTTATACCACTCTAAGCCCTTCACAGAGTAGACTATAGTGCAACGGTTAGCAACCTGTTCAACTGAAAGAGCCAAACTACATCAAAATTCAGAATAAGTGGTCAACAAAGAGCCACTCTAAGGATATCCATCTGCATGACTGAAAATATACAACTTAACATTTTTAAAAACTGACATGATGTTTAATAACAGTATAAATGAAACATTGTTCACATCAGCCGTTGAATGGGACTTCTGTTGCTGCATCTTCTTGCACATTTATTTGCTGTTTACATCATAGCTGGTCAAATTCAGCGTCGTGCCTGCAGTCAGGCTGTCTTCTGTCACTCTTGAGAGCGCAAAATTCAAACGGGAGAGAGAGAGCCTGTGCCCACATATAGGTGGAGCCAAACATTGAAAGTAAGGCCAAGCGGACAATCCGAATGATACTGCAGGTGACAGGAAGTTCTTCCCCAGTTTGCAGAATCAGATTATTATTGTGCTCCAGTTTTGTCATGCTGGCCCATTTGTGCAGTTTTGCCAATTCATGCATTCAGAGTGGGACCTTCCTGATTAAACCTGAGCGGGATCTAAAATTAACTGAACCAACATCAGAAAACTTGTGAATGCGCACACATGTGCATGCCTTAGAGGGAACACTGCTCTCAGCATCAACACACGGAGCAAAGGCCCCTCTGACAACCTTGTTGGGTGGGCAGAAACCCTTGGGGGCAGGCAGTCCTTCAGGTGTCCAGGACTCAAACTATTAAGGACTATAAAGGTAATAACCGGCATCTTGAATCGGATCTGGAAACAAATTGGCATCCAGTGCAGCTCTTTCAAAATAGGTGTAATATGCAACGAGTGAGCAGTTCCAGAGAGAATCCTGGTAGCTGCATTCTGTAGAAACTGAAGTTTCTGAATATTCTTCAGGGGCAGCCTCTTGTAAAGGGCATTGCAGTAATCCAACTGTGACGTGATTAAGGCATGGGTAACCATGGCCAGATCTGCCTTCTCGAGAAAGGGACACAGTTGGTGCACTAGCTGAAGCTGTGCAAAGGCACATAGCAATAGCAATAGCACTTACATTTATATACCGCTCTATAGCCGGAGCTCTCTAAGCGGTTTACAATGATTTTTTAGCATATTGCCCCCAACATTCTGGGTACTCATTTTACCGACCTCGGAAAGATGGAAGGCTGAGTCAACCCTGAGCCCCTGGTCGGGATCGAACTTGTAACCTTCTGGTTACAGGGCAGCAGTTTTACCACTGCGCCACCAGGGGCACATCAGGCCACTGCCTCTATGGAGCATCCAGAAGCAGAGCTGGGTCCAGCAACACCAAGGCAATTTCAGTCTCAAACCCCAAGCTGAGCACTTGCTCTTTCAAAGGGAGTACAACCCCATATAGAGCTGGTTGAATCACTCTATCGTGATTGGCTTTTTTACTGACCAGCAGCACCTCCATCTTCTCTGGATTTAACCTCAGTTTGGTAGCCCACATCCAGCCCATCACCGCCTCCAGCCCCAGATGCCCTCTAGTGCTTTCCTAGAGTCTGATGTCAGAAAAATATAGAGCTGGGTGTCATCTGCATATTGATGCAGTCTAAACCTCCTGATGAAAGGTATTGTTTGAGACTAAAGCTGAAGCACTAAAGACACTGGGTTACATGGCCTGCAGCATAAAGAGCGTGCTGCAGACGTGCCCATGCTGCTGTGGGGCTCTAAATCACCTGGTGATGCTGCTGTGCAAGCGGGCAATACTGGCACTGCTGACTTTTGCATGGCTGCACATTGTGTGCTGCTTCCATTCATGCTGTGGGACATGGAAGCCACTTACAAGGAAGCCCAACTGTATTTAGAACTCAGTGGGACCGTTTTCTCTGTTTTGTTATGGACAATTTATTTGACATACATTTTCATAATTTAGCATTCAGAGTAATACAATGTGCAAGAAAGCAACAGCAGTAATAATAATACATTGATCTGCCCTCACCCCCGCCCCACTTGTTGCAACTATTCACTCAGACCATACATCCAATTTACACCCACATCTGAGCCACGAATAAATAACCCCAATATCAATGCCCCCCACAAACAATGTAATAAAAAGGGTAAAATGTATAAGTTCTCTGACATGCTACTCCAGATGCCAGAAATGAAGATCGATTAATTAAGATTGGAAAGTATTTTATTTCTCCATTTGCTTCCAGGCAGTCACTTTCATTCGACCACAGTGCTGACATAAGCACACAGCAGTATAAATGGTACTAATTTTTCTCCCCAAGGAAAAATTTTTAGATGAAAAAACCTTTGCTGAATAGTTTGCTGATCTATTGTATGTAAAGTAAAGTTCACTTGGAGTTGTGGCCATATATCTCACCCTCCACCCCCGAAGTATGCAAAATAGATGTGTTTGCTCTGCTTTGCTCCAGCAAATTCTTCTGGATCACAACTGATGTTGCTGAAGGCAGGTTTAAACTTCATAGGAGATTCTCTCTGTTTCTAAATGAGGTATCATATGTAAGAGGCCAGTCAAATGCACAATGCTCCCAGTATTAGCTCAGCAGTTGGACACGAAGTAAAATGGAAGCAGATTCAGAGCCACAGCCCATTTTGCTGCTAATGGGATTAACAGCAAGAAACAACTACCCATGCAAAGGCTAAGATAAACATCAGACCAGCATTTTAGCTCCAAGCCATTTAATTAGTGTATTGGCTCTGCTTCTGCTTCATAAAAATAACCATTTATTTCTCTGGGGCTTACTTCTGAGTAAAAATGTATATGATTGGGACCAAGGACCCTATGCTAGGAAGTTCCAAAGGAGGAACCTCAAGGAAATCCTAAAGACCATTCCCACCCAGCACCAAGAAACCACCATTCTGGTGTATACTTCTCTTGAACATGGAGGTTCTACATGAGAGCCAAAATGGGCATACCTTGAACCCTTGGGCATACTTAAGAATTGAAGCCTCCATATTCACAGGTGGTTTGTAGGGATGTGCACGAATGGCTCAGGCAGCCACCAGCAGGGTAGGGGAGCGGTTCCCTTAAAAAGCAGGCAAAGAGCTCCCTACCTGCTTGCCCACTGCCCCACCTATTTTCTGGCAGTGGCACCCACTCTCCAAAAGGCTGTGCGTGGCTGCGGCCCTGTTCCCTACTGCCTCTGTGTGCCAGCTATGAGTGCACTGACACCTTTCAGAAGCTGTAGGGAACAGCGACGCAGCCTTTTGGAGAGTGGGTGCCACCAACGGAAAAGCGGCAGGGGAGCAAGTAGGGAGTGGCTTACCTTATTTTTAAGAGAACCGCTCCTTACCCTGCCAAACTGGTTCAAACGCCGGTGCCCGAGCCAGTTTGGCACTTCCCACAGGAGGCACCAAACTGGCTTGTGCACATCCCTAGTGGTTTGGCTGTCATGTAGAACCTCCATGTTCAAGGGCAGTCTGCACCACAATAATAGTTCGTTGGCATTGGGTTGGAATGGTTTTTGGAGCTTTCTGGAAGCATGTAGCCGAGCACTGTGAGGAGGAGGATGCTGGGCTGGAGTACACCTGCCTTTCCCAGCAGAATTTTGATAACTGTACCTGCAATTCTATGTGCACACCTAGAAAGAAGTAAACTCCGTTAAAGTCAGTGGGACTTGCTTCCATATAATGAGGAAATAGTTAAACAATCCCTGAAAAGTGGTGTTGGGGGAGAGGAGAATAATGGAAAGGTCCTTTAAAAATCATACGTGGAAACCTTACATTTGTTGTAAACCGTCCTGAGCCATTTATGGAGGGGCGGTATATAAATAAATAAACAAACCCACCAGCATCCCACCCAGCACATAGATTGTTCTCAAAGAATCTGACTTTAGCCAAAGCATCCCACAGGGCATAAGATCTGTTAGTATATTTAAAACAAAAATGCCAATAATCCATCCTTGCCTGTTCGTAGAAAATACAGCAAGAAAGAGATAGCAACTGACATGAGGAACATTACTCAAAGTAATCCTACTGAAATTAAAAGAACAGATTAAGGAATGCCTAATGTCCTTTTAATTCCAATGAGACTCCTTTGAGTAAGCCATTATCCTATCAGTCATTAATCATTTAATGGAGGCCTGAGGCTTAACGGTAAGAAAGCCACTCTGTCTATGCTCAGAGGCTACACCACTTGTGTACAACTTTTAAAATATAAAATATAAAATAAATATAAAATATAAAAAGATTGTCTGGGGAGACAATCTGTAGTTTTGGACACGATTGTTAAAGCATTTGTTATTTTTAATGATCATTGTGTGTGTGAAGAAAAAAAGTGAAGTACAGATTTAAAGTGAAAACAAATTACCTGCTTCTTCTTGTGTCCTTATTCTCTGCTGAATAATCATAAAGTGGGATTACACTGCCACTATTACTGAATCCACTAATTTTGTTTCATTGGGTTTTTTCAGGTGTTTGGGGTGTATTAGTTGAAGGCATTACAAAGTTTTTGGTGTTCAGGAAGTTGTTTGTTGTTGTTTGAGCTCACACGATTACATTATTTGGTAGGTAATCTATAGAGCTTCAGTCAAAATAGAACTTTGAAAATTTTACCATTTGGATCTTGATCACTGTGTTGGGCTGAGTAGAGTGCTGCCAAGTGTGCAGACTTAAAATATCCCTTAATAACTAGTGTTGTCAAAAAAAGAAAAGGAGATCTGTGCTACTAAAGTGGGGGTGGTATTTTGTGAGTATGGAGATCAATGAGATGCCCAGCCCAGTCACTGAGGCTTATAATGCTATTAGTCTGGGCGCTTTCCAGATTAGACCCTGCAATGAGGTCACGCCATATCTTAGAAGTGTGCTTCCACACTTCCTGCATTGTGACACCACAGTCCCATGCAGATAGCAGGGTGCTGTTCATATTTCCAGTGCCTTGTTTCGAATTTAATTGCTGTGATCTTTATTTATTTATTCATTCACTCACTCATTCATTCATTCATTCATTTATACCGTCTGATATGCATATCTCTAGGTGGTGTACAAAATTTAAAATATTTAAAAGTCACAAATTAAAATACATTACAATAAAAGCTATATAATAAAATTATTAAAACTAGTTTTAAAAATCATTAAAATCAATTCTAATTAAAAGCCTGAGAAAACAGGAGGGTCTTAAGGTTCTTCCTGAAAACAAATAGAGAAGGAGATGCTGTTATTTAAGCAGGAAGCTTATTCCAAAGGCCTGGGACAGCCACAGAGAAAGCCTGCTGGGTTGCCACCAAACGAGCTGGTGGCAACCGTAACTGGACCTCTCCAGAAGATCGTTAACAGGCGGCAGGGATTATGACAAAGGAGGCGCTCTCTCAGATAGTCTGGACCCAAGCCGTTAAAGGCTTTATAAGTAATAACTAGCATTTTGTATTTCACCCGGAAACATATCAGCAGCCAGTGCAGTTCTTTTAGAACTGGTGTTATGTGGTTCCTTCGTTTTCTCCCAGAGACCAATCTTGCTGCCGCGTTCTGTATCAATTGTACTTTCTGGACTATGTACAAAGGCAGCCTCACATAGATTGCATTACAGTAGTCATAGAGCTAGGCTCTATGACTATTACCGTAATCATAGAGCAATACAGTAGATATAGAGCTAGGACGTCATATATCTGGCATTAAAAAGTTGCTGTTTTTTCTGGTTGTTAGTTTCTGTGAGACTGCTCCTCCTACTGTTTATGTTTCGAATGTGACTTGCCTGAACGGAGGCATTTTGCTGCTGTTGAGCAGCTAGGCTGGAAAGCGCCCTGGAGAGCCAACTTCTGTCAAACAAGGCTTAAGACACTAAAGTACTTTCCAAAGAATACTGATCAAAATCAGCAGTTTTTCAATAGAAAGGAAATTTATCTTCTGATTGCAAAGGGAGCTTCTATGGTGGAGAGAACTCCCACCAAATAAACTTCCTTATGTCTGTTAATATAGTTAAGACGGGGGAGTTGTTTCAGTATTTTAACAGTATAAGCCCCGAATATTCTCTTGGTGATAAAATCTAAATTGTCTGCCCTATCTGCCGGAAAGCTTGCAGGCATCAACTAGGGGACACCACCCTTTCAGATCTGTTGCAGGAAGTGGCTGAGATGCAGCAGGTTTTTTAAAAAAAACAACCACCTGACCCTTAAACTCTAGAAAACAGATATTGGCTACTAGGGCTGTTCATTGGGTGCAGCAATCCCAATGAATCTGTAGCATCCCTCTGGTGCTGCTTCCACCATGGCCATCTCTGGTGCAGTTCATTACATTCCTGGTACTGGGAGGGCCTCTTCTGCGAGAAGCAGAGCCCCATGGGGATGTGAATTCACACAGGGACATTGAGAAAGCACATGGGGACATCTGGGAAGTATACTTCCTCCCAACGCTATTTCCAGGGCTGTGGTGGAGTGGTGTATGAACTTGTGAGGGGATGCAAGGAGGTGGCAACGGATAGGGATGTGCACAAACCTGTTTGGAGGCCCTTTTACGATCCTCCGAACAGGTTTGAACACGGGGGTGAGTTCGAAGTTTGAAGCCGGGGTGTGTGTGCCACTTTAAGGGTGGGGGAGGGTGCACTTACCCCTCCCCCTGTTTCCCCCCCACCAGTGCTCATTTTCCGTAAAAGCCTTTGGGGCAGCAGTGTACCTTCCTGCCGCCCCTTCCCCCTCTTCGGCCAGAAGTGCCCGGAAGTACCAGGTGTGCATGTCGCGTGCGAGTGCCTGTCTGCATGTGCATGTGCGCGATGTGCGCACGCACAGCCGGTACTTCCGGCCACTTTCGGTTGAAGAGGTGGAAGGGGCGGCAGGGATATACACTGCCACCCCAAAGGCTTTTACGGAAAAGCGGGAGGAGGTGTAAGTGCACTCTCCCCTACCCTTAAAGTGGCACCGCCACCCCCTTGAGTCACTCCCACCTGGTTCTGTGCATATCCCTAGCAATGGGTTGTGAAAGTGAACTGAAGCTTGGGTGAATGCTTATGAAGAAGCACAAGCTGGTAGCAAGGTTACAGGGGTCCTCACTAGCTATATGAGGCAGTGGGGGCAGGGTGACGAATGGACTTGTGGAGGCACATATGGCAGAAATGAGGTGGCATTGTACTTACCAGGGAATGCAAGGTGGAAATGAAATGACTGGGGCCATGTGGTGGCAGTTAAGGGGTGTCAGACTGCCTTTGAATGCAGAGGTTTTGCATCAGAGGTATACTGCCTAAGAATGGGAAGATTCCACTACACCAGCATGGGTATGCTCTTCCCCATAGTGTCTAATCAGATTTCCCTTTTTAAAATGTCTGGAAATTCAGTAATCCAAAAACCTTCAGTTTGAGATGAGAGTTAAGATGCTTTTCATTTTCACCCATGCTCTAAAAAGAATGGAAATTGGACATTATGGTGCCCATCTTAACGTCTGTGCCATATAAGCTGTAAAGACTTTGTACAGTCTGGTATATGATGATGGTTTTAGAAATGAGGCTACATGCACCCATGCTTTGTCTTGGTCTTTCAGTGGACATTAGGCTGGGGAGGAATGTATCCAGGCAGGCATTTAACAGGTGTAGCTTCCCCAGTCACTTCCTAGAGTTGCCTAAGTTTTGCCTTCCTAGAGGCAAAATGTGGATGCATGGAGCCTCATTTCTAAAGCCATCATCATATACCAGACTCTACAATGTCTTTACAGCTCATGTGGCATGGAGATTAAGATGGGCACCTTAACTTGCAATTTCCATTCCTTTTAGATCATGAATGAAAATGTAAAACATCTTAACTCTCATCTCAAACCAAAGCTTTTTAGATTACTGAATACCATTATATCATACCACAGGCACCATGCATATTGCAATCTCCAAGTTTTTGTGAAAACAGTGGCATTTACCATCCTTGTTTCTGCCAATATTTAAATAGCAGTGACAAAAACTGATTCAATCCTGTCACTTAAATAAATTAGTTGAATGTACTACTTTTCACACTAAGATATTCTCAGAGAGAAGTTGGAATTTTTTGGGGGGTACTTTTGGAAGAAATCCTGAATCATACACTGCCCACTGACCTGCAGATACCAAATTGTGTATGGACAGTCCAGCCATTCTCTCTTCTGTTTGGAGCCCAGAAGGAACTAGCCCCAGCAAAAGCAGGTGGTGGGGGGAAGAAAACACAACACTGGCAAGGAAGCAACTTTTCAGCAGGTGCCAGCAGGGTGGAGGGAAGGAACATGGCTGTGGTGGGAACCAACCCCGGCAAGTGGGGAGGAATGCCACCATTTCAGTGGATGGGGAGGGGAAAAACGTGGCGGTGGAAACCAGCAATTTTCCTCCCATCCCTCAGCAGCCAGTGGACAGCCTTCCTGCCACCTCCTTGCCTTTCTCTCACAGCCCTCTAAGGCGGCGGCATCCCCTCTCACTAGCTGGGGCTGGTTCCTGCCATTTCCACGTCTCTTCCCTCCGCTCTGCCTGCACCTGCTTAAAAAAAGGCAAAGTGATGGCATTCAGCCCAGTTTGGGCTGGTTGTGTGCTGCAACGGTTGTTGTGTGGCTCCCGGCGGCAAGCCCGCTTAAATGCCCCCGCCTTAAATGAGGTTAGCGGAGCACATGCTCTGCTGACCCTGTTTTTCTGATTGTGTCTGCTACAGCTGCTTGCAGCTGTGGTGGACACACTAGGGGAGGGGGGGACCCTAGGAATGCACCACACACTCATGTGGTGCATTCCTGGGGCTCCGGGAGGTGGGGCACCACACAGTGGTGCTTCCCTTTGCCCGACCCCTGAAGCTGCCAGACGAGCTGTGGCCGGGCGCAGGAGTGCCCAAGTGAAGCCGCTGCTCATCTGCGTGGCCGATCCGCCTGCCTGGGAAGTTCTGTTTGACCATCTGCAGGGTGGTAAGCAATTTTGGGCTTCCTCGCCGCATAATTGTGTAGCCCTTCCCACTTGATCGTGGGAAGAGCTTCTAGGAGTTGACTGTAAGCAACATTGACATAGCAAAGAAGCTGCTACCTATCTAAGGCTGCAATCTGAAACACACTAGGGAGTAAGCCCCACTGAACACAATGTGACTTCATTTCCAAATCCACAGGATTGCACCTCATATGTATGTGTCCGGTTGGTGTTAGGTCCTGAACACTGGATCATACTGGAATAAAAGGTTGTGACAATGGAGAGTGGAGAAAACTAGACAAGCTTTAGGATGAAGCAAAATGGGGAAGAATATGAGATTTTTTTCCCCTCATTCCCAAAGTTTGCAGAGCTCTTTTGCCCCCAGGGAATGGAATCCAATGCAAGATAGTCATGCAAAATCCCACTGAAATCACTGGGACAAGCTCCTTGCCTAGCTTAAGTCAATGGGACCTGTGTGTGACTAACTTTCTCTAGACTGGGGCCACTGAATGTTGCAAATGGGGGTTGCCCTACTTACTTTAGAGTCAGGTATTTTCTGTATGTGCAATGGAGATGGGACAGAACTTATTCACCCAGAGTACTGTGTGCATGTTGAACCTCTGGCATATGCACTGGATTGGAGCTCATGGGTATTCAGGGTGAGACACCATTGTTCTGATCTAGAGAAAGTTAGTCAGGCCTAAGTTCTTCAGAATTCAAAGTTGCTAGCTAAAGTCCCATTGATCTCGACAGGTTTTAAGTGTGACGAGTTTCTCTGGATCAGAATCAAGAAGCAATAGGATGAGTCAGGATCAAATTCTGAAGACAAGCAAGCCTCAGTATATTGTAGAGTAGTGGAATCTGGGGAAGTATGAAGTAGCCTAAATATAACGTTTCACTGAAAGGATCAGTGTTATGTTTTATTGCATTGTTACTATTTGTAAGTATCTACCTCAGAAAGATAGATAGTTGCATCAAGAGTCCAAGAGCAAAGAAGGACGGAGAAACTGATGACTGTCAAGAAATATTCCATTGTGGGAATTCCATTGTTCTTCCATATTATAAAAAGCAACCATAAAAAGCAAAAACAAGTGGCCTAATGTATAGCTGCCTATTTATAGCGCAGTAAAGCATTTTTCTCCTTACAGAGTACCCAGCCTGTGATGAGCTAACTTGTTCCAATGGCGCATGTTTTAATGCAAGCCAGCACTGCGATGGCAAAGTGGATTGCAGAGATGCATCTGATGAAACGAACTGTAGTAAGTACTGCATTTGCACACACACGTGGCCATTTGACTCCTGGTCATCTGGCCCATAAGCCAGGCCCACAAATTTTGACCATCTGTACTATCTCAGGGGACAAATGCTCAAGGTGATTTTTGGCAATGTCTGTCCCCTTAGAGATGGGAAATAGGTAATAGCGTGGTTGCATCTCTGTGTTATCACCCCTTCTTTATACTTACCTACAAACAATTAGGGTACAATTGCAGTCTTTTTTTTTTAAACAGAGGTGAGGGTTAGGGTCGTTAGGGTCAGGGTCATGGTGATAATGAACAAATGTCATTCACTCTCCATGAAGTAATCTTTGGAAGACATTCCTGCCAACTCGAATCATTTCCATTAGGGTTGTGCACGGACCTCAGTTCATGCATATCCCTAATTTCCATTCCTCTGACAACAGTGATACAATTTTATAGTAGTCTTGTGTTTTTAATTTTTTTACATGCTTTTAAAACACCATGGCAAATTGGGCCACTGCAGGTCCCGTGATTGGGACAATTAAAGTATGATAACACATTGAAAGCTGAAAGTACTGCAATCCTGTCACCTATTTTCCATCCCTAGGGGTGTAGACATTGTCAAAAAAAACCCACCAATGGACATTTCTCCCCTCAGACAGTACTGACCACCTCAGTTGGCTCATGTACTAATAAGCTAAATGCTGGGATTTGTTTCCAGGACCCATTCCTGTCTTTTTCATTCCTTTCAGCTCATGGATGCTCCAACACCCAGTTTCAGTGCGGCAATGGAGAATGTATCCCTCGAGCCTTTGTTTGTGACCATGATGATGACTGCGGAGACAGGAGTGATGAACACGCTTGCAGTATGGTGGTTTCTAGTTTGGCTTCTTTCTCTGCCTTCCAGCCCAGTCCTTAATTGTCCTAGGATACCAGAACCGTTGACCTCAGTCATTATACTTGGATTGCTTTCTGACTTAAACTTTCAGTATTACTTGCTTGTTGGGTGTTGTAATCATATATTTTAAAAATCTGCTTTGAAACGTTTGTATTCATAAGAGAACCAGCGTGCTGTAGAGGATGGGGGTTGAACCTGCACTGGGTGAAGCTCACTTGGTCACCTTGGCTAGTTACCGTCTCTCAGCCATGGGTGGAACTGTATTTGTGTGTACAGGTTTGGAGAGCCCCTGCTGAGCTGCCTCCAGGGCCGCCTTGCTCAGCCCTTAACTCTCCATGCCACTGTGCATGCGCAGTGGCCAGCTGAGGGGCAAGGACAGGACAGCCTCTTTGTGGCCTGCTGCGTCAGGGAGGAGGCCACCTTGGGGGGGGGGTGCCTGTGGCGGTCAGCCATGGGGAGAAGGGGCAAGTGAGATGGCCACAGGAACAAGGCGGGGAAGCATGCTGCCACTGCTCGAACGCGAGCCGCCTGTGCCCTCTGCTCTCAGCTTTATCTACCTCACAGGGTTGGTTATGTGGATAAAATGGGAGGGAGAGCCAGTTATACTGCTCTGAGCTCCTTGGCTGGGATAAAAATGTATGAAATACATAATATGTATTTCAATATTTACACCTATTGAGTGACAGAAATAATGCCAGAGAGCACAGAAACTGAGCTTCACTAAATGCAATTTAATATGTTAGATAGGAAGGATGCTTGTGAATATTGGTTGACATGAGGGAAATTACTCAAAGTAGTCTCATTGAAATTGAAAGTAGGCATTGCCTATCTTGTCCTTTCAGTTCCAGTGAGACTGCTTTGAGTAATTTTCCTCATGTCAGCCATTGCCAATAGTGGGAAGTGGGCTTACTTTGACATAGAGCACTTCAGCCTGGTGTACACACTGAACAGTACTCATCTCAGCCTGACATTCCTAGATGAAGAGTCAGGGGCATCTCAGTGGGCAGCAGCCAGACTAGTTCCAGTCACACAAGAAGGATGTTGTGCTTGCACAAGGGCGAGGAAACATTCTCACTGATTCCCTGCTGTTCCCTGCACCTTGCTGAGTGATATATGGGGTGGCAGGAACAGAGTGCTACAGAGAGATTGGCTCCCTCCCCGCTGCATGAGCAGAATATTCTTCGTGTGTGGACTAGTCTGGAGATGCTTATAGTTAGTGGCCAACATGATGCGTAATGCCAGTGTCAAAGGTGTGGCAAGGTTGGAGTGGGCCTGGGGGCAAAAAGTGAAGATGGGCACCTGCCCTCCTTTAGTCTTTGGAGAGGCAGGAGGGAGAGAGTGAAGAGCGAGCTGTCACTCAGCCAGTGTGGCCTCCTCCCTCAGAGGCCCAGGGATATTTCCCCCTGCCTTTTAATTATAGCGATGCCCCTGGCCAGTGCTGGAAACAATAGAAGTGGTGCTTGCGCCACTGTGGGCATGCAGTTTGAAGCAGTTGGACAACTGCCCACTTGCACGACACCACTATGGCTACCTGCTGCATGGGCTGATGGGCAGTGTTGGTGTTACGCTGTGCATAATGTCAGTCACTAAGACTAAGCTCAGCTAGAAGACATGTACATTTTTATTTTATGTCTCTAAACATATATTTAGGGCCAAGGGGGCTGCTTAAATCTGAAAAAAATATTGTTGGTAATAGACATTTTTGTTCTCTTCCACAGTATATGCAACTTGTAAAGGGAATTTCTACACTTGCCCCAGTGGCCGCTGCATTCATCAGAGTTGGATTTGTGACGGAGATGATGACTGTGAAGATAATGAGGATGAAACAGGATGTGGTAAAGAATTAAACCAAGTAGCCGCATTTGCAAATAGACCCACATTTGCTCTTCTAGTGAAACTTTAAACATATGCATACAGAAGATAACATCCCCCAAACCTTGCACCCCTTTTGAGATTCTTCTTTTTCCATGCAGTGTTAATAATATAATATGTATTTGTTTTTTGGCTTCTAGTCTTGTTATGAGTGCAAACCAGGATATCGGGACATAGCTGGGCTGTTAGCAGTTCTGGGCTGTCTTTGGGATTCTAGTATATCAGCATATTAAATCTAGTGTCACAGTGTTATCCAAGGTGTGAAGGTGGTAGACCAACGTGTAAGAAAATAGTGGCTGACATTCTGCCTAGCAAAGCAGACATGTCTAGAGGAACTGTGGGGTTGTGACTGAGGCCTGCATGCAATTTCCCCAATCTCTCTCTCTGTGTGCTGTTCCTCAAGCATCCCTGTTCTGCCTGCACTCTATAAGTAAAATGTGCTGCTGAGTTGGTGTTGACTCCTGGCGACCACAGAGCCCTGTGGTTGTCTTTGGTAGAATACAGGAAGGGTTTACCATTGCCATCTCCCGTGCAGTATGAGATGATGCCTTTCAGCATCCTCCTATATTGCTGCTGCCCGATATAAGTGTTTGCCATAGTCTGGGAAACATACCAGCGGGGATTCAAACCACCAACCTCTGGCTTGCTAGTCAAGTCATTTCCCCGCTGTGCCTCTGAAAGAGAGGACACACATCCCTGAGGGTCATCCATGTGTTTCCTCTCCTTTGTGTTTCCTCTCCAAGTACCTTTGGAGCATGGGCAGAGCTGGGATGTTCCACCTGCTTGTGCAACAGTGTATTCATAGAGTGACCGGGGGAGTTGCATGCATGCCCTTGTCACATATCCACAGGTCGTCTTTATGTGTGTGCTTTGTTAGTCAGGATGTCAGTCACTGTTATGGGATGGTGTTAGGGTAGCTACTAAAGGACAAGAGTCTGATCAAAGCTCATTTGCCACCATATTGCATGATACATGCCAGCAGTGAGCCATTCCTATATACAGAGATAAGCATATGGATATGGAACCCAGGCGCTAGGCATACATGCCAATATAGTGGGATCATTGTTCTTCCTAATAAACTTTGTGACCTCTATCTCAGCTTATTCCAGTAATTTATTCCTAATACCTCCAATCAAATATTTTTGAAATCAGTGAGGGTTCCTCCACTAAATTTATTTTAATGCACGCCTTCTCAGTAGCATTTTAATCCAATGTTGAATAACATTTTCGTGGTATGAGCAATACTATTTTTTTCTGAAGAAATGGTGCCATTTCAACATTTCATTTTTTAAAAAAATGTACACTTAAGGTCATTTCAGTTACTTCTAAACATATAACACTGCACATGTGACTAATACATGTTTACAAATAACTGTATCACAGAAGTCCACCCTTCATGGACCTGTGATTGGACATAGCTCCCTGTTGAGTATAGACTTGGTGACAAGCCCAGGTACTCCTCTAGGAAACATATAAAATAGACCATGGGAATAATAGAGAGGTCTCCAGTGAACATTTAAATTTTTTTCTTATGCAGGTGAAAAAGAAAGATGAAGAAAAGTAGATTGTCTGCTAGACCCTGTCCTCTCTACATGCTATAGCTAAAGAGTCAATGACTATGAATGAATGAATGAAAATCTAAATATAGCTAATGCTTCTGCATACTTGAAATACAGTTCAGCAATATTGTTTAATTATTCTCTGTTCTATTCCTTAGAGAGTGGCCACCGAGACTGCTACCCAGGTGAATGGGCCTGCCCTGTATCAGGGCAATGCATTCCAGTTGGTAAAGTCTGTGATGGGACTCCAGACTGTCCTTCTGGGGAAGATGAAACAAACCTAACCATAGGCAGGCACTGCAGTGAGTAACCGCACAAGCAAAGCTTATGGAACAGCACTATTACCATATGGGCAACTCTGATGCATCTTTGCAATCATAGCACTGAAAATGGGAGTTTTTAATCATGACAAGAATGATTACCACTATAATCAATCATGTGTAGCTTACACTACTGTGGTGGCAAAATTGTATTGACACAAATGGCAGCCACATTTTTCTGATCGTACAGTGCTTCTTCCACATATGCTGGAAACAGGGGCGTAACTACTATTAGGCAAGGGGAGGCGGCTGCCTGGGGGCCCCCACACCTCGAGGCCCCCCCCCCGAGGCAAGTCACATGTGAAGTGTATGTGTGTGTGTATCAGTGAGGGGCCCATATTAAAATTTGTCTCTGGGCCCACTTCAGCCTTGTTACGCCCCTGGCTGGAAAGCTTCTATGTATTTCAGTATTTTGTATACTTAGAAATAAGTTTCATTGACTAGCCTACAGGACTCCATTGCATGCTGAATGCACTCTGGGAATATCTAGGAAATGGGTTTTAGTGCTTGAAGAGCACACCAGTAAGTGTTTGAAAATGGCTGTGATTACAGTTGTTGGTTGAACTGCACTGAGACTTAAGATGCAATATGGCCCAGTTTTTAAAGTGGTGTCTTTGCATTTTTTCCTACAATCCATAGTGAAGTTTGCTGATAGTCACACAAAATAACATTGATACTGTAAAGTTGACAAAGTTTCACGTGGCTACAGTAATTCTGTCTGAAATCGTAACTGCACAATAATGCTTTGACTCGGTGCTTAGATCCAAATTGTAGATGCCATATACTCAAAAGTGGTATTCAAAGTGACTCTTTCTTTATAGACATATCTCGCTGTGCTGCCTTGAGTTGCCAATACCGCTGTCATTCTTCTCCCTCTGGAGGAACATGCTATTGCCCTGCGGGATACATAATTAGTGGCAATGACAGTCGCACCTGCATTGGTAAGCGGGGAACATAGAGATATTGATCACTGATCTTTAAACCGTTTTGCACAGCTATCTTGGATGTTAGGACCTCTAAATCTTCTAAAATATATCCAAGAGTCTTGTACTATGTGTATTTAAGGTGATAGATACGTTGACAAAAGGAGCACACATATGGTTGATATAATCAAGGACATGAAAACACAGTGACAGAAGATCAGACCATTTAAACCTGATGAGGGGTTAGCCGAATCAAGTCAGGAAAGATTGTAGTTGTGTGCTGAAACGTTAACTGAATGAAGGGCCGGTTCTGTTGGCATCCTTTTTTGTTGGCTAGGGATGCCACAGAACTGAACTCTGGGCTCCTGTTAGACCTGCTGTGGGTCATGAGGCCCCAAATCTTGAGTGCTAAGACGCCAAGTGAAACTTCTTCAAGCCTGAGCTACTGTTGTTTTTCACTACACGAACAGTACATGGCGATGATTTATTTATTTATGTATTTCTTAATTAAAATTGGCATTTGAGTGGATTTGGTCAGAGAATGGTTGGTAACGTTTTTCTTATCACCAGCAAACCTATTGCCAGCAAACTTTCCAGAGGCTTTGAATCCCCAAGCAAGTCTTACAAATGTCTACAACACTGGCTTAAAATTGTTGTGTAGTCTCTGAGTGAGCCCAGGAAGCTCTGCAGTATTGGGAAGCTCCCTAGTTTTCCAGTCTTGGAGCTGGACCCCAAAGGCCACTGTATCAGGGAAGCTCTCTGCCCTTGGGCAGAAGCCGTTATGTAGTCCTTGAATTAGTTTCAAAACGAGAAGTTTGAGGATTCTCCCCAGCCCACATGACTCGGAGCTCAGCTAACTTCATTATATACTCTGTGTTCTTTCAGTGTGGAGAGAGAAACCCCAAACAGTTCTGACTTGAGGGGGGAAATTGTAGCCTTCTCTCCAAAGTGTGGCGAAGCTGGTGATGTTCTTGTTTCCATTCATTGTCAGTCTGAACATCTGAGGTGTTGCCGTTGGTTATGTATGCATGGCTAGGTACAGTGTTGCAGTTCTATGTGCTGAGAGATGGAGCAAGAAGGATTTTGGCCAAGATGCCACTCAGGTGGTAAGCCTGTGTCTTGGCTGTATCATTTCAGATGCCAAGCAGGGCTCAGGCAATTGAATACTCCTCCATACAAAACAGTTCCTTCACAAAAAATATGAGATGTCAGGGAAAAGGTTCTAGTCTAGCTTTCTCACTGACATGTCAGTTTTATCACAGCGAAAATGTGTTGCAGACCATTTTTTGGATGGAGGAGCAGTCAGCCATGAGTCTGCAGTTTGGAGTGGCATAGCTCAGACAGAGGTTTGCTATGTTCAAGGGAGAGCTAGATGTTTGTGCACTGTCTCTTCATTCTGCCTTACTCAGGCAGCAGCTGAAAAGCCATTTACCTGCAAAGTAATCCAATTTCAGTTTTTTGAGGTGGAGGAGTTTAAGCTTCTAAAGCCAAAAGCTGAGTCCAAATTAGTGTCAATAAGCTGCTGGTTGCTCACGTAATAAATGCCGTGGGTTGAGAGAATATGAGGCAATCTGACTACAGGGTGATTTCTGAAATGTCTGAAGACAAACTGTTAAACAATTTGATTTGGTTTAAAATTGTAGCGGTATTGAGAAAACTGTTCTTGTCATTGGGATAAAAACACTCAAAATGATTTACATTTTATTAGGCCCGTCTCTCTTGGTTAGACAGGACCCAAAGGAATATTTTGGAGCAATTGATGTAATGGTTCCTGCTGTTCTGAGAGAAGCTGTTTTTCCAAATCACAAAGGCAGTCCAAGTTAACTACCCTTTGATTTTGCAGAGTGACTTTGAGCTTATTTCCTGAAAAAAGTGTACTGGTCTAGATTGAGAAAAAAAAATTCAGTATTTAGATTTCTTTCTCAACCTAATTCAAAGGAGGATTCTAATACACCCATTTCTCATTTTGATCAGGCTAAGTTGTGCAGGAATTCAAATGCTTCAAGCTGAAATTGGAAACTTGCATCCAAATCCAGCATTCTGCATGCTGCCCACCATGCTTGCTCATGAAGTCCCTCACTGAAAGTACACCTTAGAGCCTAAACTTACTCCTCCTGTCTTCATAAAACAAGAAAAAGGATGTATATTTGGTGCATGAGGCTAAAGGATATAAATAGAGGAGCAAATGTGCTGATTGGAGGGGAGTTAATGAATGAAACACAGCAGAATGCATTGGAGGGTCCCTGAGTCTAAGGAAGTACTGTTTGGAGATTGAGTTTCCTAGTGTTTAAGAAAGTATTAGAGCTCTTGAGTTTGACATGTGTGTGTGCCTGGATGAGTGAGTGAGTGTGTGTGTGTGTGTGTGTGTGAGAGAGAGAGAGAGAGAGAGAAATTAGCAAATTTGAGGGGCTTTCATAAGGTGCCATATGCTCCAGATTAGTTGGGGTGTGCACGAATCAATTTTTACAATTCAACTTGAATTGGAAAAAAATTGAATTGATTCATCAAAAATGGCCGACTTCAAATCGATTTGAGTGATTTGAGCACCATTTTGAGGCCCATTTTTCCGGAGAGAGCTGGAAAAACAGGCCTCAAAATGGCACCGTTTCTCTGGGGAGAACTGGTTTACCCATTGGGGTTAGGGATGTGCACAAAACTGGTTTGCCCAGTTCGATTCGAGTTCGAACCAGGAGGGGGTGGTTCGGTTTTGGTTTTGCTCGAACCTCCCCCTGGTTCGGTTCAAATTCGAACCAGTTCGGACATCCAAAAATGGGTAGAATGGTAGCTGGCACACAGGGGTACCTGTCATCCAAACCCCAAAACAATCGGACACTTGTACGATTTTTAATGAATTTTTGAAAAATATTTTTATTTTTTTCTCATAGGGTATAATGGGACTCAAACCAGCCCATTATTTCCTATTGTGGAGCCATCAGGTTCAAGCTGCAGGTTCGAATTCGAACCGAACCAGGGGGTGGTTCGATTTGAACTGGTTTGGACCTCCAAAAGTGGGTAGGATGGTAGCTGGCACCCATGGCTACCTACCACCCCAACCCCAAAGCAATCGGACACTCGTACGATTTTTTATGAATTTTTGAAAATTATTTTTATTTTTTTCTCATAGGGTATAATGGGACTCGAACCAGCCCATTATTCCTTATTGTGGAGTACCCATGGGTGCCAACAACCATGTAAACCCTGAAGCAATTGGACACTCCTACGATTTTTTATGAATATTTGAAATATTTTTAATTTTTTTTCTCATAGAGTATAATGGGACCCGAACCAGCCCATAACCCCTATTGTGGAGCACCTAGGGGCACAAAGGTGGGGTGGGTGGTAGACAGACAGGGGTGCCTACCACCCACAAAGTTCCAAGGCAATCGGCCACTCCTCTGATTATTGGTGAATTTTAAAATTATTTTGGAATTCCTCATAGGGAATAATGAGGATTGCAGCAAATGTATAGCTTCATGTTGGGGGGAAAGGGGTGTCCTAGAGTGGAGTGTGGTGGGTGGTAGTTTCCAAGGTGAGCAAGGAAGCTATCAGAATTATTTGAAAGGAATTGGGCAATGGGCTGATTTTTAAGTGATTTTTGAAGTTTATGTGTCTTTAAGGTTGGCAATGAGAGTGGATTCATGGTTTGTCATTGAAAAACCTATATGCTACCAAAGAATCTACACTCAGAACACTTCAGAAACAACAAAACCCAGTACCCCATGGGTTAGCAACCCATGCGGGTGGTTGGCACCCTTGCTCTGGGCCACCACAGCACCCCCCCAAACGCAGTTATGGGGCTGCTGAAACCTCCATTCTTCCCTATGGAGAAAAACCTTAAAGCCACTTGTTTGGTGCTGGGGTGGCCCAGAGTGAGTGGTGTTCTAGTGCAAAGAGGGTGCCAACCACCCCCATGGGTTGCTAACCTAATTGTTAACCTGCAGTCCTAATTATTCTCTATGAGGAATTCAAAAATACTCTAAAAATTCACCAATAATCAGAGGAGTGTCCAATTGCCTTGGAGATTTGTGGGTGGTAGGCACCCCTGTCTGTCTACCACCCACCCCACATTTGTGCCCCTAGGTGCTCCACAATAGGGGTTATGGGCTGGTTCAGCTCCCATTATACTCTATGAGAAAAAAAATTAAAAATATTTCAAATATTCATAAAAAATCGTAGGAGTGTCCAATTGCTTCAGGGTTTACATGGTTGTTGGCACCCATGGGTACTCCACAATAAGGAATAATGGGCTGGTTCGAGTCCCATTATACCCTATGAGAAAAAAATAAAAATAATTTTCAAAAATTCATAAAAAATCGTACGAGTGTCCGATTGCTTTGGGGTTGGGGTGGTAGGTAGCCATGGGTGCCAGCTACCATCCTACCCACTTTTGGAGGTCCAAACCAGTTCAAATCGAACCACCCCCTGGTTCGGTTCGAATTCGAACCTGCAGCTTGAACCTGATGGCTGGTTCGGTTCAAATTTGAACCTTCAAACCACCCCGGTTCGAATTCGAACTGGTTCGCACATCCCTAATTGGGGTCAGTGGGTAAAGCAGCCCTGTACTCCAGACTTGGCATGTCAGCCCACCTCAGACGACTGGTCTGCCTGGGTAGACCAGTCCTCCGAGGCTGGCTCCAGAGTGGAGGGCTGGTCTGCCCATCGACCCAATTGATAGGCCAGCTCTCCCTGGAAAAATGGTGCTTGAATAAAACAAATCAATTTGGCTTGAATCAGGGATGATTCTCCTTGACCCTGAATCAGGCTCTCTATTTTGAGGGTGATTTGATTTGAGGATGAACCCCTGATTTGACCCAAATTGATTTAAGGTTGAGTTGAATTGCACATCCCTACAGATTAGTCCAGCAAACTTATCTTAGGTTCTGTTATGAACCTCATACATTTTCCAACAGAATGGCAGACATATTTTAAAATACATGATGACCAGTTGGTTGGATGATTAAAAAAAACAAAAAACATTTTAAGGAAAAGAGCAGGTCTGGATTATTTTGCTTTTCTAAAAAGGAATATCTGTCATTTGAATTGGACTCTGCAAATGTGTCCCGTTTCTTGTGTCCAGTAACACTTATAATCTTGACTGTGTCATAGATTTTGATGATTGCAAGATGTGGGGTATTTGTGATCAAGTATGTGAAGACCGTGTTGGCCACCATCGGTGTCGCTGTGCAGAAGGTTATGTCCTGGAACATCACCGTCACTGCAGAGCCAATACCTCATGTAAGTCTGTTGCTCCAGAAGCTGAGTTTTTGCTGAACAATGCTTTGAAAGTGAACATCTAGTCATTGTGCAGGTGCTTAAGCGATAAATGGAAGCCCTTGAGTATAATTCAAGTGTACTTAAAATGCTACAGTGCTCCCTAATACTGCTTTGTCACTGTCTGTCTCAGCTGTTTACTTTTAGCCATTTATTGCTGGAACACCAGGCAGAAGGTTTCACCAGTTTTCTTCCACTAGGCAAGGGAACAAAAGGTGCAATTCATTCTCTCATTCTCTCTCTCTCTCTCTCTCTCTCTCTCTCTCTCTCTCTCTCTCTCTCTCTCTCTCTCTCTCTCACACACACACACACACACACACACACACACACACACACAGACACAAAGTCTTTCTGTTGTCACATGCAGTTTAACCACAGTGTTTTGCCTGGGATTGCCTGGAAATTCCGGGTTCTTGAGTCATGCTCTGTGGGAGTATGCTGGGCTTGACAGTCATGGTTAACTCTTTAACCATTGTCCCTCTGGTTGCGAGTACACAGCCTACATCAGACTTTGTATTTATGTATACCTATGAAGTCTTCATTACCAAAGGAGAAACTAATATTTTCCCCCTTGATATTTTACAATATACATTCATCTTCTTCTATTGAAACTGGGGCCCACTGTACACATAATACAAGAGATACAGTTAGCTGTTTGTATGTCTTTGGGGTTAGGTCTGATTATAAACACACCAGGGAAACCATGAATGCTTTTCTAGACATGGGTACAGTTGGATCAAACAATGTAAGTACTTATTCATTCAAGCAGATAATTGCATGGGTTGGCAGCCAAGTGGCTTGGAAATCATGACCACAGTTGTGGCGCAATTGTAATGCAAATATTAAGCCTTAATATTAGGGCTACCATGTGGGCCATTAAAAACAGTTTTAAAAAGGATATGGAATAGTTACACCTTCAAGGTAACAGTTGATCGGTTGATTAGACTCAGATAATTATCATCAAGTATTGAGCTTTATCAATCTTGTTTATACATTTTCAAATGAGTGCCTGTATGCAGAATAAAGTCACATTGGCTTCATCTATACTTGCAGCTGGAGTTGCCTCGGTTATTTTTTCCAATGGTCGTGATTTGCTCATTGGAGATGTTCATGGACGGAGTTTTCGTACTCTGATACAATCCCAGAATCGTGGAGTAGCTGTTGGTGTGGACTTTCACTTTCAGCTTCGCAGGATATTTTGGACAGATACAGTGCAAGATAAGGTAGATGAAAATGTCAAACAAAATGGTATTTTTGGATGCAGAACAAGCTGTGTTGATAACTTTTCATTTCTGTGAACAGATGCAGGGCCTTTCTTTGTTTCCCAACAAAAACGAACTTTGAGATGCTTGTATGATAATTACCACATTTGCAAAGCTATTCTCTTACATGTAATATATCAAACAAAGCTTGCTATTATGCTATGGCACTATCTTGAGCAACTCTTAATATTATTAGAAATGGAGTCCAAAAACCTAATTAAGAGAAATAGTAGACATTCTTTCAAAACTGGATGTATTTTTTTCTTTTGCAATTTCTTGAAACCTGATCATTTAAAATGTGAAAGTACTGTGTTCTCCAGAAGATAACAATCAGATATTCCTCAGGTATATTAGAGATAATGAGTATTGGGTAGGAAATATTGACAGTATTTTGTACAGTGGGCCAATATTTTATTACATTGTTTTTATTCATTGAATTGCTTTTATTATTTCATTTTATTCAACAGATATGTTCAGCTGAAAACCCCAAATTTTGTGTGTGTTTCCCCCGCCCCCCAAGCATCAGTTTGTTAATATAAATTAAAGAATAGGACGATATATTTCCCCTTGATTTTCAAATGCACTGTTGGTAAGTGTGGTGCTGGGGGGATGGCGAGAGGGACCTTTAAAAAGCGATTACTGGTGGTACCACTGGCACCTGCAAGCTGCCGTGAGCAGTGGCGCCCTGCCCAGCATCCCACACAGTGGCTACTACAGCTCTGGCACTCGCCTGGCCTCTGCACATGCATGGAAGCCTCTTGCGTGGTCAGCAACACTGATCATGCCATGCACAGAGGCCAGGCGAGTGCTGGAGCCTCAGCAGCCACCGCACAGGATGCTGGGCGGGGCACCGCCTCTTGTAGCGGCTTGCAGGTGTCAGCAGGACTGCCGGCAATCACTTTTTAAAGGTACCTCTTGCAGTGCCTCCCTCGCCGGCTGGGAAGACATTTTCTTCCAAGCCAACCAGGCTGGTCGGGACCCTGAGAATATTGACCGCCTTTTGTAGAATATGGCTTGATTTGCTAGAGTTATCTGGACCTATTTGCTGTGTAGGCGCCATGCTATAGAATACCAGCTCTCTGATGAGGGCTCTTTGGAGGATCTTTACCTCACTTCTTACCCAGCACCCCTGTGAAGGGTCACTTGGTACATCAAGTTAGGCAGGTGTCTAGCCATGCCAGCTTTTCTGCTGGGACTAAATCTACCTTCAAGTACGCACTGCATGCACCACACACTGTAGTTGTTGCAATCTACTGTTTTAAAAAGCAGGAGAGCTCTTTAAAAGTAAAAGTAAGAGATCAAACTGAGGTATCATGCAACTGCCAGCTTCCCACAGGACAAGTATCCCCTTTCAGGGTATATGGGATTAGAAACATGATGTGAGCTTGTGTATAACCTTCCCTCCACACCCACTCATTTCCTGCACAAATTCCCCCATTCCTTCCACACTTTGCTTTAACCATGATGGAGCATGATGTTAACCAGATGCCCTCACAACCAGAGGTTGGAAAACCAAACCCTAGTTAAGAGGGGAGCAAATGCTTAGCATTGATAATTAGCTGGCATAATGTTGTACAGAGAGGTTGGTTCAGACTATGTATCTAGGCCCATTCACACATTATGTTCAACACTCAGACAGCGAGATCTGAACCCAGGTGCAGTCATTCACATGTTGTGCTGAACACAGGTACAGAAGTACAGTTCCAATCTGTACCATGCATTTGAAGGGCTGGTATCCAGGTTCACTTTTAAAATGAATACAGGTATAGTCATTCACATGTCTGAGTGTGCAGACGTCAGTACACTCATACAGCATGATGTCTGAATTGGGCTACTGACTGGTCCAGCCCACCACACAAAGCAGAATGTGCACCATCTCACAGCCTTGTTATTAACTACTTTAATTTAGAATGTCTGATGGTGCACTTGGAGGGAGAAGGACGTGTGCACTAGCATCCCTCATTGGACATGGACAGGGATGATTAGACGTATTGTCCAAACTGACCCACGGTTAAAGAAAATAATGGAAGAAAGAGGGAATTAGTGCTGGAGAGGGAAGGTGCATAGGAACATAGGAAGCTGCCATATACTGAGTCAGACCATAGGTCCATCTAGCTCAGTATTGTCTACCCAGACTGGCAGCAGCTTCTCCAAGGTTGCAGGCAGGAATCTCTCTCAGCCCTATCTTGGAGATGCCAGGGAGGGAACTTGAAACCTAGATGCTCTTCCCAGACTGGCTCCATCCCCTCAGGGAAATATCTTACAGTGTTCACACTTCTAGTCTCCCATGCATAAGCAACCAGGGAGGATCTGCTTAGCTAAGGGGACAAGCTACCACAAGACCAGCTCTCCTCTTCTCATAGGCATGTAAGCCCATGCCATATTCCTGTTCACCTAACCTTAGTTAAGAGAATGGGAATGATACATTTGCAAAGGACTACAGTTTTCACATTTCCTGCTTCACATAAGTACTACACAGAATTTCTGATTAGGAAATTTGCTAACGTTGTAGAATATGACTTCACCATTATAATTCATATTTTATTTTCAGGTCTTTTCAGTTGGTGTTGATGGCTCAAATATCCATGAAGTTTTAAATGTTTCAGTTGATACACCTGAAAATCTAGCTGTGGACTGGATTAACAATAAGCTATATATAGTGGAGACCAGTGTCAACAGAATTGATATGGTAAATTTGGATGGAACTAATCGTGTAACTCTTATTGCTGAAAGTCTGGGAAACCCAAGAGGAATAGCTGTTGATCCTACTGTTGGGTAAGTAATAACACTTAGGTAAAACAGAATCCCTTTCATTTGCACCTTGCAGAATTATAACTACTTGAAAACCTCAAAATGTGGAGTAAATATTAATAGAACTGGGTGTAGGTGTTCTAGTAGGTGGGTGTAGGGAACAATATTCTCAGATGTTGTTCACTACAACTCCCAGGATCCCCAGCTGCAATGGCCTTTGGCTGGGGTTTATGGGAGTTGTAGTTAACAACATCTGGGAATCCTTGTTAGAAGGAACACTGGTCCATAACTGTGATTCGAAGTTAGACAAAGACTCTTCTTAGAATCTCAGGAATGTGGTGTGGGAACTGGTGGTTGGTGGCTTCACATGACATGCCTTCCATGGCTCCTAAGGTTCCAGGCTTATTGACATGGCAGTGATTGTGTAAGCCTGCCCTATATATTTATTATCATGAATATAACAAGCTCAGGTGATAAAGCACTTTTTAGAAAACACACAGCTACAAACCATATATACAAAATACACATGTTCATCACAATAACTCAAACACTTCATTTCTTTCATTTAGATTCAATTTGTTGTTATTCCCAAACCAAATAAAAACAAACTAATGTTCCTAAAGCTAACAAACCAGTCCACCGTAACGTTTCCCTTCCAATAAGCTGAACATGCTGTCAGTTTATTTAGAAGCATAGTGTTCGGCAAGACTAGCCACCTGCCAGCGCATCAGAGTTTCCCATTGCACAGGATGGGGCATGATTTTCAGTGCTGTCCCCTTCCCTCTCCGGTCACCTATGCCCCCTGAAACTGTCCTGGGGTTCGGGGACCCTTGGATGTTGGCCACTTCTGTAACCAATCATCATGAGCAAGGGCCCAATTTCATTTCTACTGTTTGGCAATTAGAATACATGCAGTGATCAACACATTGGCAACTAAGCATTTCCCAGCTTAGTCAGTGGGAGGCAGTCATTGTTTGAATCCACCCATAGAAAAAGAATGATGATGACTTCCAGGATAGACAGAGGGTTTTTTTAATAACCCGTACACACATGTTCCCCTCCAAGTCTCCTGTTGAATGAAACCCTCAGTCTGTATTTCATGACATTGTCATGTGTACACAACTTCAGTTGAATATAATGACATTTAAGAAATTGGAATTGAGTATGAAGCCAAGATGTGGATTTTTAAATATAAAGACATGTTGCTTTAAATGATTTAAATGTTCCTTGTGAAAGTTGTATTTATATGAACGGTCAAGATCACTCAGTAGAATATGTTTCTTTTTCTCTTCTATAGTTATTTATTTTTCTCAGATTGGGATAATCTCTCTGGTGATCCTAAAGTGGAAAGAGCCTTCATGGATGGAACAAACCGTCTAGACTTGGTGAAAACAAAATTAGGCTGGCCTGCTGGAATAACTTTGGATATTATATCAAAGAGACTTTACTGGGTGGATAGCCGATTTGATTATATTGAAACTGTGACATATGATGGACTACAGAGGTGGGGAAAAGTTTTAATTCATGCATTTTGTTTAGTCATTTAATTGCACTATAGTGTGTTCAGTTGAGGATTTTAAACAAAATTGAGTTGCATCATAAAATCATTTGATTTTATTCTGCAGCATTAGGGAGATCCATTAAATCTACATAAGATTAGATAGTTTACCCCCTAATGAGTAAATATTTTAATCTTTATTATGAAATATCTGTTTTTCAGATATTCACCCCAGTCCCTAGATCTATGAATGTTAATAATAAGTCAGGGCAAAAGGATGTCTCTGATGTCCTAGGAGAAGAGAGCTGGTCTTGTGGTAGTAAGCATGACTTGTCCCCTTAGCTAAGCAGGGTCTGCCCCAGTTGCATGTGAATGGGAGACATGATGTGTGAGCACTGTAAGATATTCCCCTCAGGGGATGAAGCCACTCTGGGAAGAACAGAAGGTTCCAAGTTCCCTCCCTGGCAGCATCTCCAAGATAGGGCTGAGAGAGATTCCTGCCTGCAACCTTGGAGAAGCTACTGCCAGTCTGAGCAGACAATACTGAGCTCGATAGACCAATGGTCTGACTCAGTATATGCCAGCTTCCTAGGTCTTTGTTGATCCCTGGATTTCTTGTAGGATAGGGAAAGGGTTTCGTGGCTTCCTGTATTAATTCCAAGGTTAATGATAGGAAAGGGGCAGAATTCGCCTGCTGTATATGTCAATCCCTAGATATATAATAGGAGAGGGGAGGGGGTACATGTCGATTCCTAAATCAGATCTGCCTCTGGATGCAAAGGATTGGCCACTCCCACAGCCAGTTTCAGCAGATTGCACTCCTTTAATTAATGGCAGAAAATGAATTCATTAAAGTCATGCTAGTATCTTTGTTTCTCCTTGTAATCTGCATTTTTCAAGGCTATTTCCAGTGTTTAGTGAACCAGGAATGCAAACAGTTAGAATAATCTTTCATTCTCTAAGATAAAAACGCGACTATTATTGCTGCACAAAGGTACAAATGTAACATTCCTTCAAGTGAGCAACTGCTGTCTGTTTTGTTTATTAATTTAAAAGTAGAATTTGCATTTTCTCCATAAAATTGATACTTCAGTGTAGACAGCCTGTTGGAAACATGCCATTCTAAGCATTAATGCCAGTTATTGTGGATAGATGATAATAATTCTTTTCCTGTCATATAGCTGTCATATTTCTGTCATATAAAGGTTAATGTGAGTACCAGTACTGGGATTTAAAACATAAAGAGGATATTCACATGAGCTAGTGCTCCCTTAACCTCATTTTTTAAAAATTGTGTGTTAGCCATGGTTTCTTGCAGCTGCAATGGGCACACTCAGAAGGGATCCCAGTAATGCACCGTGCACTTGTGCGGTGCATTATTTGGGCTCTGGGGGGCGATGTGTGGCAGTGTGTCCCAGCACTCAGACCCTCAGAGCTGCTGGGTGAGCTGCTTGCAAGCCGCCGCTCGTCTGGGAGGACGATCCACCCGCCCAGGAGATTGTCTGCAGGGAGAATAAGTGAAACCCGCTCTCCCCGCAGACCTCCACAGAGCTCTTCCCATTGACCATGAGAAGAACTCCAAATTGTTTTTGTTGGTTTGAGCCCACTTTTCTTCCCAGATTTTTTTTAAACTAACATGGGCATGCATGTTTTTCCTCTTAGGCATCTGCACAATTTCTGTAAACTCTTCTTTGGTCTCTTTCTATGCTCTGCATCAAAGATGAAATGTAATTATGAATTTGTACACTGCAGACCGTTCAGTATGACAGAAATGTATTTTTTTACTCAAAAACAGGAGAACAATAGCTCACGGGGGTTCATTGATTCCACATCCATATGGAATAAGCCTTTTTGAACATAATGTATATTTTACTGACTGGACAAAGATGGCAGTGATGAAAGCTAATAAATTTGTGGATTCTAACCCACAAGTAATTTATCAATCTTCATTGCGTCCATATGGAGTGACGGTTTATCATGCTCTCAGGCAGCCCTATGGTAAGTCAAATGAGAGGGCCAAAAGAGGTAGAGGCTTTAAACTTGCTGAAGATGAGATTGGATGCCCTACTGTGGGTTTAGTTATTAATAGCCAGTGATAATAGCCATGGACTGTGTCATTCAGTTGTTTATTTGGGTCCTTATATCTTTCAAAGAATGAAATCTAATCTAATCTATGTAAACGAATCCATACACAGGGCAACATGTATTGTAGGAAACCCCATAGAAATGTGTTATGCTATTCCAAAGTATGTAGGTTGTGAATCAAGGAGAGATGTAGCAACCTAGCAGGGGCAATCCAGAGCAGAAATCGGAGGCTGCACAGAGAAGAACGCATGTATCTTGTAGCTTGGGCTACCTGTGGATTGTCCTCATTGCTGGATTGGGTCACTTAATGTACTGCTGAACTGATAGCACCACCACCAGCTTTTCCATCACTGCTTGCTTATATGGAGATGGATGGGGTGCTAATTCCAGGCACCTTCTTCCCTTCTCCCAGGTGGTCAGTGCTGTTGAAACTGGCATTGCTAATGCACTTTTGGCATGATAATTGTGCACAGCAACATGTGTGTGTCCTACTCCTTCACAAGACCATTTTTTGAACTTGGATAGTTAATTTAGAACATTACAAAACTACGTATAAAAGACAAAATAGAAAGACGTGCTGAACAAAGAAATGATGCAAAACACTATTATTTAAAAGGAAAGCAAGTTTGTACTAAGATTAAGCAGGTCCATACTAAGACTAAGCACTAAAGAGAAAAGAAAGAAGCCATAATCACATTCGCTCACTCAATGACTCACTCAATTCATTCACAATTACCTTGCAAGATAGATAAAACTGGACTCTTATTTAAGATGCCACAGGACCCAAAATTTATTTCAATGTAACCAACAATTCTTGAGACTTGAAATAAGCTGTTCACATCATAACAAATGAGAGTTTCTTAAAATCTTTCCAACAGTTCTTTTTTAAGGGTCAACTATGACATTTCCAGTCTGGTAAAGACTAATCAGGTTATAACAATAAAATTTAAAATTATTTCCTGTAATTACTGGAGTGATTTTTGGCATAGCATTAAAGAAACAAAAATTAAAGTCTGCTCTTGCTGCACAAAAATATCAACTACTGCCATTGCCATTTTTTTTAGCCTACTTTCCTTTAGGGAAGTAAGCTTATGAGATGTGTGTGGCTCTTTGACTGTGCCCCCCCCCTCAACTTTGCAATATCTGAATTAATATAAAACAAATTGGGTATCAGGGTGGAGCCACTATGGGGCAAATGGGTTCCAAGAACCTGGGCCACCATCCCTCAGGGGCTGTGCCTTGAACCCTAGTCCCACCCCCTGCATCTGACATCCACGCGGCCTCATTTGCAAGCAAGCCCCACCCATCAGATGCAGGAGGCAGAGTTTAGCATCTCATGCCAGATGCAGGGAGCAGGGCTAGGGGGCTGCGGTGGTGGGCTGGAGCTGGGGCACAGTGGCATCCCTCTGCCCCTGTTGGGTACAGTTGTAGAGACAACTCAACGGTGTCGTTTGTGATGATGTCAAGATGGCGGATGCATAAGACAGAGGTTCTGGGCAGCATATAAATATAATAAATAAAATAAATAAATGTTTGAGGCTCAAGTAGGCTAAACTGTGAATCACCTTACCGATTTGTACCAAATTTGCTACAGATATAGAGATACATAGGGACAGCTCAAGGGCATAGTTTTTAATGATGTCCTCCACCCTGATTCAAGATGGCGGATGCGTGGACGATTGAGGCACAAGTGGGCTAAATTGTGGACTGTCTAACCAATTTGAACCAAATTTCGTACAGTTATAGTGAGTGACATATAGGAACACCTCAATTGCTTAGTTTGTGATGATATCATCCACCCCAGTTCAAGATGGTGGATGTATGAACATTTAAGGCTGAAGTGGGCTGAGGATGGTAATTCTCAATTAAGATTTTAGTGAAAGGAAGTAGGCAGATCTCATACCAGAACATGTTTACATTTTAGATAGTTTCACCTGTGTTAAATACCAATGTGTGGCCATTTTCATACAATTTTCTCTTAGATTTAGGCTCATAAGAAATTGAGTCCTTTGTTTAAATCCAAAGGAACCTCTGAGGGGATTTCCTACTGGAGATCCTTTCCATATTTTTAATATGGTTTCCATCATTTGCAGACATCTACAAATCTGCTTACCAGGTTGCCAGTGGTGAGTGCCCCCAGATCTCTGACGAACAAGGCACCAGGCACCACACACATCTCCTCACCTGAGGTCTCGTTTCTACCACCATTTTGAGGAGGTAAGAAACAGCAGGAATCCTTTCTGAGGAGTAGGAGAGGGCTCCCACTGTTTCTTACCATCATTATATTCCAGTACAAACTGACAGAAGGCTTCTCTGGACCTGAGCGAAGAGAAGGGATTGGTGGCAACCACAAATAATGGTTGGCTAGGCCTAAATTTGTAGATTCTTAATCAATTGATATTAATCCTCAATAGTGTATAATAGATTTCAGAGTGGGGGAAAAGATCCCATCTGTATTAATGATTAACTTTTTGAGGTTTGTGAGCTCTCTGGATAGATTTAAATGTTCCAGATTGTAGTTGCAAAAAGCATAATATCTGCAGTTGTTGAAAATATGGGAAAGGCTTCTGTTATCTGAATGTGAGTTCCTTTTCCCAACACGTGGGGTCCGTTTACCTCAACAAGAAGGGGCATGCTGATATATGGAGGCTCTAACCTTGTTACTCATTCTCCCTTCCTTTGATCTCAGTTCAGGGAGTGGAGGTGGTTAAACAACACCAGAATCCTCCTCCTCCTCCTCCACTTCAGCTCCCTCAGCTTATTCTTCTTCTGGGAGCCAAGCCACCAACCCTATCTCCTTCTCAGCCTCCTCCCACTGGCAATATAAAACACAGGCCACACAGGTACGAAACGTCCTCTGCTCTCCTGTGAGCAGAGGCGTAGTGATCATTGAGTAAGGGGGGACAATTGTCCCCCAGCCCTAAAGGTCAGCCCCCTCACCTTCGGCTCCCCTCACTTTCGGCCAGGGAGCCCCCTTGCCCCCTCCTGCACTCAGCTGGCAAGCAAACCATTCACTGGCTGTAAGTGTGAGGCACACCCCTCTCCTCTCCAGCCAGCGTTTCATGCTGGCTGGGGAGGGATTGACTTTCCTCCCCCCCACCCCAGGGCATTGTCCCTCCCCTGCATCTGACGTCAGGCGCAAGAGGGGTGGGACTAGGGCTGTCACAGCCCCGACATAGTTTCAATTCCTCATTTCCCCATCAGCAGTTGGTGGAATAGCTGGAATCGCCCTTTCAGCAATTTTACCAACCATGGACAGGAGAAATGAAACGATGCCAGGGCTGTGACAGCCCTGTTCTCTGCACTGGCCCCACCCCTCTTGCGTCTGACATCAGATGCAGGGTGTGTGGCTTGGGGTGCACGTGAAAGAACACCCGGGGGGCAGTGTGTGTGCAGTTTTGTTCTTGGCGAGAGTATCAAGGCAGTGTGTGCACACATGCATTCGGAATGGGGCTTTCCTGATTCAACCTGAGTGTGATCTAAAATTAACTGAGTGGACAGCAAAAAACTTGTGAGTGCTGCCATGTGTGCACGCCTTAGAGCGGACACTGCCGGGGGGCGGGGTGGGGGAGCCGCTGGTCAGACTTTGTCCCCGGACACCCACAAAATTCTCTACACCCCTGCCTGTGAGATATCCAGCCTTTTACAGTAGCAATGCAGCATACTAATCACCATAGCCACTGGGTGTTACTTACCTGAACATGGGCCCAGCTGTTGAAGAGCCTTGGTTAAGTCATGGAGCTGAAGATCCCTCATACTGTCTTTTCCTTCCCTGCTGGCTTTGGGGGTGGGTGAGTCATCTGGCGAGCTGCCATATTGAGTGAGGGTCGACAGTCCTGGACACTGAACATAAATGATATACATTGAAAATCTGTGTCCCCACTGAGGACAGCGAGGGAATGGTAGGAGTAATCTTGTGTCTGTTTAGTAATCCCAAGAGTTTAGTAAAGCATTAGTGATAAAATTATTTTGGTCAAATAACGATTGTTTTTTCCTTTCCTTCGCTTTATATAAAAGTGAATATAAAGGCATCTTTTAAAAAGTTTATTCAGTGTTGTTACTTGTTTGGTCACCTCCATCTCGGAGCCAATCTGAAATACAAGCAAGTCTGGCAGTGTGATAGAAGAGCGAAAGGTCTGGAATTCCGCAGCCTCCATTTTGCCAAGAATCTTGTGCTGTTTTAAGATTCTCTCATAGCTTTTTGTAGCCAAATAAATTTGTAATTGTTTCGAATTAAACTCCCTTAAAAGTTTCCCTCCCGGAGTAAAACTGGTATGACGCAAAATGTAAAGTTAACTTTGGGTAATATTGACATCCTTAAACAATGAATTCTTTCTAAATTACTGTTTTTAAAGCAGAACATAACTTTAGATCCAGGTTTGTCCTTTCAGATAATAGTATACATTTATCTTTATATAGCTCAGAACTGCTTGCTGCTGAATATATCCCTAATCAGATGCACAAGCCAGAAAAAAATGGCTCAGAAAACTTTATTCTGTCTTTGTTAACAACAGTTACTTCAGACTTCTGCAGGGGGATACAGAGGGGAAAATGATGGAAACCCAAATTTTCTTGATATAAAACAAACTTATAATCATTGTGTTGCTTTTAGTAACAGATTTATAACTGTATTGTTTTTCAGTAACAAATCCCTGTGGTGGTAATAATGGAGGCTGTGAGCAGATCTGTGTCCTCAGTCACAAAACAGATAACGATGGTCTTGGCTATCGCTGCAAATGCATGCTGGGCTTTGACTTACACACAGATGGACGGCGTTGCATTGGTAAAGACTCATGTTGACTTTTTAAAGTAACACTTTTGTGGAAGGTTGTATAGCTACCTTTTCTCCTTAGCCTCTCCTTACAGTAGAGAGCATTGGCTGACATTCTGTGCAGTGAATCTTTGGCATTAGCAAGCTTCTGGGCATGTAAAGGCAGCCCCAGAGGTGGGCTGTTGCTAATTTCCTTAACACAGCACATTAGCACTTACATTGTGCTACTTCCATTGGTAACACAGTCAACACTCTGGAAATATGTCTTGTCACATATAGTGTGAAATGGGCTCAGGAGGATAATAAAATGCATGCACAGACACCTATGGAAACACTGAGGGGATCTACACAATTAATATCTGTCCTGACTTATTAATTTATATATCAGATTTCATATTTCCTTTAGCCTTAACCAATAGTTTCCTATGTGGCTTTCTTATTGTCATGTTGAATTGGGGGAAATCATCCTGTTCAGGAATCATAAACAGCTACATGGTCAGAAGCTGTTGTGTCTTTGTAAGTCCTGATTTCTGTTTTCAGACATGATATCCATCTCCTTTTGCTTTTAGGAAGACCCTCAAGATAGCACATAAATAATCTATGGAATTCTCTGCCACAGGATGTTGTGATGGCCACTAGCTTGTATGGCTTTAAAAGGGGCTTAGACAAATTCTTGGAGGACAGGTCTATCAATGGCTACTAGTCTGGTGGCTATAGGCCACCACTCGTCTCAGAGGCAAGATGCTTCTGAACACCAGTTGCAGGGGCGTAATAGCAGGAGAGAGGGCATGCCCTCACCTCTTGCTTGTGGGCTTCCCAGAGGCATCTGGTGGACCACTGTGTGAGACAGGATGCTGGACTACATAGGCCTTGACCCTGATCCAGCAGGGCTGTTTTTATGACACATCTGTTTTCTCAGGCTTTTAACTGAAATTGATTTTAAACTGTTTTTATTCCATGAAATTGTTTTAATTTTTTTTATTCTGTGAACTTCTTTTAACTTTTTTTATTCTGCGAACTTGTTTGAATTGATCTTATTCTTATATTTGTTGTTTTAAATTGTATATACTGCCTAGAGATACACATATCAGGCAGTAGATAGACAGATAGATAGATAGATAGATATCCTAGGAGTTCTTAGTAGGGGTTGCTAGATCAGCAATAGCTTCTTTCATTAGCTAACGCTTTTTGTACAGTGTTTGTCAGATCTTAAGGAGCTTCAGCAGTGGATGACTTTAAAGATGATGGGTACAATCTAGAAATTTTGAGCTACGTCTAAATCTCAGTGGCTGACATCCTGACTAATGAAGCACCAGTACAATGGGAAAGCATTGTTATTTCTGAAAAGTTCAACTAACTTGGCTCCACTGCTGGTTCAGTGATGGGGGCAAATTTTGATGACCTCCCCTTCCCCAGGAAGTGCTATGTGCCACCCCAAAATAGGTCTCTGAAGGTTGCACAGCTTTCAGGACATATGTATGGGTGACACAGGGAGCTTCACCCCTCCTGGGTGAGGGGAGGTGACTACAATCCCCAGCCACACACTAGCACTAGTGCTGCATTTGTCTGGAACTCTTCAAAAGCACTGGTGCTTCTCCTGTTGAACTGGTGTTCCAATAGTCAAAATGTCAGCCAATGATATCAGAGATTTCACACTAATTTCAGGGGCCCATGTATTCCACAGCATAACACGGGCAGTTCTTAGCTACCTGCGCTGCTATGGGCTCATGAGGAAGCTCCAACGGTCTTTGCAAATACTTAAAAGTAGTGCACATTGGAGATAATGTAGTTAGCATTTCTGAAGTGCAGGCACACTGCTTTCAGTATCTGTATTCTTGTGCAAGACTGTGGATGCTTCCATAGGAGCCCACAGCAGCACGGACGGCTCAGAATCTCCTGAGTTACACTGCAGAACCCGTGGGCCAGTGAGGTTTGTAATGCAGTCTTAGCATGTCTGTTCAGAAGCAAGTCCCATTGTTCTCAATGGGGCTTACTCCCTCAAAAGTATTTAGGACTGTAGCCTCAGACATGTAATGGGTTCTGTCACTTGGTGCAGGATACAAAATTCCAGGCCTGGGTTGAAAAGGCAGTAGTTCATTCATTCATTCATTCATTCATTACACATACATTCCACCTTCTTCCATAAGATGACATCAGTAGGGTTCCCAGGCAGTATCCCATCCAGGCACCAACCAGATTCAGACCTTCAGTAAGGTTGCTACGTGTGCCTTCTTGTGCTTATTGTAATGGTCTCTCCCCTTTCATTTTTAATTCAGTTTATCTTTTTTCAGTACCATCCTTGTATTGATCATAGCTATTTTTCTCCGAAATTAAATGTAAGAAGTGTCACTTCCAAAAATTATCATTTTAGGTTCAGTAGAACTTTAAATGAAGTAAACTCAACTTTTGTCCCGTTTCTCTTACAGCTGTGCAACAGTTTTTGCTCTTTTCATCTCAGCTAGCCGTGCGTGGAATCCCATTCAATCTTTCCACCCAGGAAGATGTGATCATTCCTGTGACAGGGAGCCCATCTTACTTTGTTGGCATTGACTTTCATGCACAGGAGGACACCATCTTCTTTTCAGACACAACCAAAGATATAATATATAAGCAAAAAACGGATGGGACAGGTATGAAGCAAATGTCTTTGTTTTTATTTTCCTGGCCTGTCTGTCTCAGTGTCTGCTGAAGGGAAACAATGGGATAATGTTCTCTTCATGTTGACTGCTATCCTGACTAAATTACACATGAGTAGCCCCACTGAAATTAGTGTGACAAATTAATCATGACTGACTTGTTACATTTTAATTGGGACTACTCGTGAGTAATTTAGACTGGATGTCAACCACTTAACAGATCTGTACACAATATTGTTTGGGGTTGGCAGGCAGAGGAGATCGTACTGTAGTTGCAGCATGCAAGCAGAACCTCTGTTTGGGTCAGCAAACCTAGGAAACATACAATCAAGCCAGGCATTGTTGAAATCTGGAGCTACAAGCATGGAAATTCCTCCAGGCCTTGCAGACCATCCCAGCATGCTTTGCACTGCCAGTAGAGTGCAAAGCCTCATGACATCAGCAGCTGCATTCTGATTGGCATGAGGAGCAGGAGGCTGTTCCATTCCTGCTGAAGCGGCTCAAGCATCAGGAACATAGAGAGGTTATGCACACAAGCAGCCCTACCCAAGTGAGGGAAGCCCTACCTGGTGCTTTCTCCCCTACATTTTGTATGTGTCATGTGTATGCTCGGGCTGCACGCAGCCGGAGGATACACAGAGACAGGCGCCTGGAGTGCCTGTCTCACAGGGGTGTTCTCCAATGCACCACATGGAGCATCCTTCAGTGCTCACTATGTGATGCATTGTGGGATATCCAGAGTCTGGGATGCATTGACCCAGTCTCCAGAGACCCATGCTTCTTGGAGCAGTGCAGATCATCTGGGAGTGCACACTGTGCTCCCAGCAACATATTCATGATTGTCTGGAAGGAAGGTGGGTTCCTCCCTGCCTTTCTCCCCACCTGCATGCTCGATCATGAGACTAGCCTTAGAGTGCTCTGTGTAGCCACAGCTGACTACTGTTAGACTGAAGAAGAGCAAAGAGAATAGACAGTCAGAAGAGGGCTCTCTTTTCCTCTTACCTTGGTTACAAGCAGGGTAGAGAGTCTGAGTTACCCTGGTTTGAGGAACCTGGGCTGGAGGGATTTTTGCAAGTTCACACAAGCATTAAAATGTGGGTAGCCCATAATTTACCCTCCCTTTCACGATTATGTGAATCAGACTAATATTTCATGATTGGGCAAAGGATCCATTTCTGTCTTCCTGTATACAGTTTAGGAGGATGCAATTCTATTTTATTATTCAGAAAGGGGAGCTGGGAGACAGAGCATATTGAATCAATCTACTAAGAAGAATTGCTGTTTTGAGGAAGCAGGTGGGATGATGGTAGACAGCCTGTTATTTAAGAAAGCATTTTGAACAACTCTCATTTTTATAGCTTTGCTGTATCTACATATGAAGCTGCATTACAGAGAATCAAGCCATTAGCCCAGTACTGTCTTCTCTGACCTGCAGCCCTTCTTGTGGTCTTGTGCAGCCCTGCTACATTTGACTGATTTAACTGGAAATGTTAGGGGTTGAACCTGGGGCCTTCTGCAGTGATCTATCACTGAGCTGTGCCCCCCCCCCAGGCCCCTTCTAGATAGGAGATAGGGCTATATTGACTTAAGTTGATTAACATACATCACAGATAGCTTACATTTAAAAAAGATGCCTGGTGAGCAAAATAATCAGTTATCTCTTTTCTATTGCTATTTTTCTATGCATTTTTCAAAATCCTAGGCAGGGAAATCCTTGCATCCAACAGAGTAGAAGGAGTTGAAGATTTGGCTTTTGATTGGATATCAAAGAATCTCTACTGGACAGACCCTCGCTATAGGAGTATTAGTGTCATGAGGCTGGCTGATAAATCAAGGCGAGCTATTGTCCAGAATCTGAATAATCCTCGTTCAATAGTGGTTCACCCTGTTATTGGGTAAGTCTCAGAGCTGTGCCAAGTATCAGAAACACCATGTGAGATATTCTTCCTGCAATCCCAACTCTATGGAGTGAGGGTGGGGCATTATGTGTTTGAATGCTCCCAGTGTCCACAGTCTTCTCATGGTGAAAAGCTTGAGTTCTAGAGAAACCATTTCTAACCTAGGCTGCCACCTTATGTGTGGTAGTTTTCCATGTGCCTGGAGGATGTTTTTTAATGTGAGAAAGCATTCAAACATGCATTCAACTCACTCCCACATTCTGACGAGATAGTGTTCTAGGCTAAAGTACCCCATAGTATTTATGAATCTGTAATTTGGCCCCCTAGCTTTTTGCAGTTTTTTGAACATCGATTTTTTAAAAATGGATTTTGTATTTTAAGCCTGCTGAGTGGCATGTTCAGCCCAAGGGCCTCTTTCCCCATCTAAAATACTTTTTTTTTTTGTGTTGTTCTGGCCCCAGTTACATCATCCAGAGCAAAACACAAGGTGGTACTAAATCAGCACAAAAGGGGTATTCAGCAGAATTATCTATAAAAACCAAGAAGTGTTTCTTCGGTGCTCTTTTTTTGGATTGGAAAACAGTTTATCACAGCCTAGGGGTTGCTGTTATCTGTATAGTGTCATCATATAAATAATTCCATTTGAGGAGTGTTACAGCATGGCTTTCATTTACCTGCCCTCAACATTCAGTTCTGACCTGGTATTTTTCCTCTATAGAAGAAAAAAAAAGTCCCATCATTTCAGTATCCAAAGGCCATGCGGATTTCATTATCATGCTGTTTCTCCTGACTGGGGATCCCTCACCTGCCACTCAGTTATATGGGTGGGCGCAATTTCCACTCACCTCGAGTGAGAGGCTAATTACACCCCTGTTCTAACATTTCCTAGCTTGGGATTTTCTGTGGAAAGGACTTCCTCCCCATCTCCCTTTTTTGCCCCGTGTTGTTAACTGTGAACATATCAGTTACACTGAACAATAAAGATTTTGTTTACTGTAAAAGATTTGGGAGGGAGAATACTTGAGCCATAAAAATATGGCTAACATCTATTTGTCTGTTGCATTTCCTAAATGAGATTAAAATGTATATGGAAAAAGTTACACTTTCATTAGTGAAACTGATTACTTTCATTTTAAAGAAGAAACAAATTTGATTTCTGGATGAATATAGTTTCTGCCATCCTATTTGAAAAGATGCAGTAGTAGCAACTAACATTATTAAATGCTAAGCACTTAATAAGTGCTAAATAAATGAATGAATGAATGAATGAATAAAGCAAGCTAGCATTAATAAATGTTAAGCACTTAATAAGTGGCAGAGCACTTACGATAATAATTTATGAAGTGTTAATTTCAGTTCAGGTTTGGTTGCAGATAATGAATAAATAGTCTCAAGCAAACATAGAAGTATAAAGAGCAACTTAGAATATGTATGAAGTATCTAAAGTCACTAGACACTGTATGAGATTTATTAGCAGAAGTTGTGGTGGTGGGGAACCCTGTTTATAGGCTTATAAGTTAAAATCTATAAAGACAGCTTTTGGTTTGGGATCTGGGCATTTATACTGATGGTCTCTTTTAAGGGGGCAATGAATAGCATTTTGATTACCATTTATGCATTTGATGCATTTGCTTTTCACTTTCAGATATATATTCTGGACAGATTGGTTCCGCCCTGCAAAGATTATGAGAGCTTGGAGTGATGGATCTCATGCCTTATCAATTGTGAATACAACACTTGGCTGGCCTAATGGTTTAGCAATTGATTGGAGGTAAGAAAGATAACCAAGACAAGGTTTTCTGAGCAGATGTTCAGCAGTCAGTGGACTTTGCAGCAGTACTTTTCCTGGGAGAGTGAATGCAGCAAGAAGATTGTAATGTTAAAATGTTTATAGGCTACTTTGTTATAAAGCTGCAATGGTTTTTAGGTCTGAATCGTGATCCGTTGCAGCCATAAGAATGGGTTCTGTGCCTGCACGGGACCATTCGGGCAGAACTGACTAGCTCCTTGAAGCACTTAGCACTGCCCCTGCATGTGGTGCACTTGCTTAGTTTGGGCAGGCTAGTGTTTTCTCCTCAGTGCCTTTCTGACTGCCATTTTGTTGGCACCTTGGACTTCTAGCTCCTTGGGACGACTTCCTGTATTGTGAGAAAAGATATAAAATGGACTGTTAAAATTATTTTGACCTCGGAACGGACCTGACAATTTTTGCACTTTACGATTTCAACTTGGCTAACTATCTGCAGGACTTTTCAGCTAACGACTTCAGACTGTGTTATCGATCTCTGCCCGGATAGCCCACTAACTTGAGTACCTATTTTTCTGTGCCCTATTATTGTGAAGAAAAATTAAACATTCAAGTGTTGTGTCCGTTGTAACTCTAAACTCCCCACAGCGGACAACCATGAGCTCTGTTTATTATGTCTTGTTGAGGGCCACAATACTTCTACTTTAAGAATTGGCCTCACCTTCTCCACCAAACAAGGAAGAACAGATCCCTTCGTTTGCAGGCCGCTTTATACGATGATGCCTTGTGCCCTAGGATGCCGATGCCAGGGTCTCTGGTGGATGCCCCCATACCATCAACATAGAGATCCATGTCGGTCGATGTCAGGATCTTCCTTGATGCAGTCTAAAACCTCGACGGTGCTCGCCTCAACTTCCATGTCAGCACCTTTTTTCGACTCACTGAAAACGGCATACTGTAAGTCCCAACAGCGGATGGCTGATGCCGAAGGAGAGCCACTCCCCAAGGAACGCTGTGACAAGGGCTCCAAGACTGACTGAGACCATTCCACACGGGCGACTCCTTAACTGACGACCCTGCAATCGGTCTCAAGCAGCGCCTCCCAGTCTCACCCTTTAACACCGGACGTTGTGATGCTCGACTCTCCCTCTTCGATGGCTCAACGTTCAGCCATGACACTGATGCTCTCGACTTTGACTTCGATGCTGACCGCTCAAGGCCGTGATTGCTTCCTATTGCCTGCTGTGACTCTGATGCAAACACTCTGAAAAACTCCGTGCCCAGTGTCTCCTTTGGGCTACAACTTCTCCAGGGTTTTTTTTTTGAAATGGCTGACGATACTGAACTTGATTTAGAACAGGGGGCTGCACAACATTTGCTCCACATTCTGGATTCCACTGAAAACTCCCTGTCAGCCTCGACCTTCTACGGATTTTTAAGCCAAGGTCTCGACATCGATGAGGAGGGCATGACCTTATCAATACTGAGAGCTCCGGGAACCTTGCCATCTCAGGCTAGAATTCCCGTCCACTCGTCACTGTCAACTTTTCAACCATTTCAAGCGCGAACTTGTCCTCACCCATGGAAACAACCTACTGACTATGTGTCCACTCAAGGCTTGACTCAAACACCGGGAGGAAGTGATGCCTCGCAGACCGAGTGTAGTCCCTTGAGACTCCCCTCCAACTATCAGGACTATAGACTCTGGGAAACTCACCAATTCTCTGTGTTGATGGTCCCTACTGTTACACAGATGACTCCTCTACCAGAGTTGCTGAAACCTGTCGCAATCTCAATGTTGACGCAAGTCACGCCTCTACCTTTTCCATCCTCAATAAGTATCTCAATGTCGACGCAAGTCACTCCTCCGAGAACGGAAAAGGATCCCTTGATACCTAACAGCGCCCTGTTATGACATGCATAGAAACACAAACTGTTGATATGCTGAGACCACGTCCTCAAAAGTCTCAACCTACGCAAACGATAATGCTTTCCACTTCTGCTACAACACAGAAAGTACCTAAGAATAAGGATCTATCCCTTCAGGACCCTGTACTGTCATCTTGACAGATGATTACAAGTCTGATTCATCTTCCAGCGAAACAACCTCTTCAGAGCATCCTGATGACCCATCCCCCATTAAGGTGCTGCTGAGCAATAACGTATTTCCTAATGAGGAGATGCGATCTTATCATAAGCATGGCCTCTGTAGATGGCCTCTGCTCTATTTCTACAGTTGAAGAAGGCAGCTCAGGATGTAGACGACCCCGTCTACAATTTTTTCACTTCAGCGGCCCCAACTCAGCCAGTACACCTGCCAGTTCTGCCAGTAATTTCCACAGCTGCAAAGTCAGTGTGGACAACTCTTCAAACCTCTGCAACAACCTCCAAACATTGAGAAAACTTATACAGAATCCAGGAAGATGACAATGATTTTCTACTAAAACACCCTTCACCCAACTCTATTGTGGTGGACTGTGCTTTGTCATCCAAGACTGGCAGGAGTCACACTACACTGGGGGATAAAGAAGGATGTAAATTGGACACTTTGGGGCTAACTATACTGCCTGTTTTGCGAAATATAGCCACTCCCTTTAGGATGAGTTGCATCAAGAACAAAATGATCTTTCCCCAGAGGAATTCCTTGCAAAATTTAATGATATCTATTTTAAGGTTACCCTCCTGACCAGGCAACAGCTCAGCAATGCTAAGCACTTGGTGGAGACTGAATCTCGCACAATGACTACTGCCATCACATTACGTAGGCACGCTTGGCTTCGTGCCACGGCACTTCAGCCAGATATGAAGGATTGCATGGAAAATCTACCCTTTGATGGGAAGGGTCTTTTCTATGAGACTATGGATACCACCATGGAATCTATTAAGAAGTCCAAGTTTACAGCACAGACCTTTTCAACCTCTTCGCAGCCTTATATTTCCAAATACCACCAGTTTGGCAGGAGACAAGATGCTTATAGACAGACAGACAAATGGGACTTTTGTGAACCGTACCAGCATTTTAACAGAAAGCCTTATAATCAGAAGATGAGGGGCACCTAGAACTCTTGCCCCCAAACCACCGACATTGGCAAGCAGCATCTTGATTTCCAGGACAGTCCACCGGATGCCATAGTTCAAGAGTCACTCCCATCGACTCTGCTGCTACTTTCCATCATAGCCACCCCTAACATCAGTCTGGCAAGTCATTCCTCAGCATGGCTAACTTTGGCTAACATAACTTGGGACCACTGGGTCTTACAGATAGTCCAGATGGGCTACATGATCGAATTCTTGTCCCAGCCACCTTTCAGCGGCATCAAGTATACCCCAGCATCTCCTCTTCTGATAGAAGAAGTTCAATCTCTCTTGGACAAAGGGGCAATATCCCCTGTTCAGTGCAGTGGCGGGGTTGTTACTCCCGCTACTTTCAGGTCCTGAAATGGGACAGAGGCCTACAACTGATTATGGATCTCTGACAATTAAATTGTCATGTGGACATACGCAAATTTCACATGATAACGTTACAGAGCATCCTTCCTCTCCTTCACAGGGAGTAGTGGTTTGTAATGTTGGCTCTCCGGGCTGCATATTTTCATATCGAGATCCAACAAAATCACAGACAGTACCTCCACTTCATGGTGGGTTACCAAGTTTTTCAGTACAACATTTTTCCATTCTGACTGGCCACGGCACCCTGTGTGTTCACCAAGTGCATGGCTGTGATCGTGGCACACCTCCAGTCACGGGGTAGTTCTGTTTCCATTTCTTGACGACTGGCTCCTAACAGGAAGCATAGAGCACCAGTTATCTTCACATGTCATTACAGTGCTACACCTTCTGGAGGACCTAGGCATCTAGGTCAACTGGACAAAGTCCAACCATCGACTGGTAGAGCTCATTGCTTACATTGGGTCCATACTCGATTTGAACACACAATGTGTATTTCTGCCCATGGGTTGTTTCTTGTGGATCAGAGACCTGATATCGCCTTTCCTGGAGCACTGCAAACAGAAGGCACACAAAATACAGAGGTTACTGGGCCTCATGCAATTCCACTATTCACTTTGCCAGGCTGTGTCTACGATGGCTGCAACTTTGGTTTCTGTCAGTCTTCAAACCCAACGTAGACAGCGCCCAAATGTGGTTGATGATTCCAGACCTTATCCTGATCTCACTCCAGTGGTGGATGAAAGAGACCAACCAGCTCAAGGGGGTACCCTTCCAAGTACCCCAACCATCCACCAGGGTCACAACAGATGCTCCATGAAGAGCTGGTGGTGGGGGCACACTGCGGAAACCTTCATGCTCAAGGACTGTGGTCCCAAGTCAATGTCAAATGCACACCAACTTCCTAGAACTGCTGGCTGTGTTCCAGGCCCTCAAGTCCTTTCAACTGTCACTTGCTGGCAAGGTTGTACAGATCAGCCTAGACAACACTACAGCAATTACATATCTAAACCGGCACCGGCAGGGAGGGCCCGTCTCCTGTTCCCTGTGCTTGCTAAGCCTGCGGATTTGGAACCGGGCTCAACAAATGACCCTGAGTGCCATCCACATCAAGGGTGTGGACAACATTCTGGCGGATCACCTCAGCAGGTTGCAACTCCTTCTTCGTCAGCACGAGTGCAAAATCAATTGGGCATATCTTCGGCCAATTTTCTGAGCTTTGGGAACCCCAGAGATTGATTTGTTTGCCACAACAACGAACAAGAAGTGCCCCCAATATTGCTCAAGGGCCAGCATTGGCCTCAACTCCAAAGGAGATGCCTTCCAATTCCACTGCAGTCAGAAGTTTCTGTACAACTTTCCACCCTGTCCTCTATTGAACAGCGTCTTGGCCAAGATCTTGCAGGTAGGTACAAAGTGTATATTGATTGCTCTGTGATGGCCTTGACAGCCATGGTTTCAACAGGCATTCAGACTGTCGAGGGGTCGCCACAGGCATCTACCTCAACACAAAAGTCTTCTGACTCAAGAGGGCAGCAGGATCCATCATCCTGACCTCAGGTCTCTCAACCTGACTGCCTGGAAGATAGGCTCCTAAATGATATCCTCCTTAATGAACATAAAGTATCCACTCGGGTGAATTACAACAGCAAGTGGAAGAGATTTCAGCTGTATGCAGAGAGACATGGTTTCCAGCCGTACTTCGCCACTTGTCACTAGGTACTGTGATACCTTACGACCTTGAAACAACAAAAGTTGGCCAATGTTTCTATCAAGGTTCATCTGGCTGCTATATCTGTCCTACATCAAGGATGGGATGGGAGGATGGTCTACTCGCACCCAGACTCTAAGAAATTCTTAAGAGGGCTTAACATCCTCTACCTGTCTGTTTGACGGCCTACTGAATAGTGGAGCTTGTCCCTTATTTTGTCTGCTTTGACAGAACCTTCCTTTGAGCCCATGGCAACAGTGCTTCTAAAGCTTGTTACACTGAAAACACCCTTTCTGCTGGCCATAACACTAGCTCGTAGGGTCAGTGAATTAAATGCTCTCCGCATTGACGTCCCTTACACCAAATTTCATGACGACAAGGTGGTACTTCATCTAGACTCTGAATTTAGACCTAAAATAGTTGCTGACTTCCACATCAACAGGGACATTGTATTACCTATCTTCTTTCGCAATCCAATGAGAGCCCTAGAGCATTCCTTGCACTCTCTAGATGTGAGGCACACTCCCCTTTTCTCCTTGAAATTGACCAAGCCCTATAGAAAGACAAAGCGCTTCTTTGTAGGTTACAAGGGCAAGGTGAAAGGTTGCCAGATCTCCAGACAAAGACTCCCATTCGATAGTGGAATTCATCTTTTTGGCCTACAAACATCAAAATGTGGAGCCCCCTAAGACCATACTGGCCTATGTGACCAGGGCTTATGTGACCTCTGTACCCACATGTCTGGCATCAAGCTCAGGGACATTTGCACCACAGCTATCTAGTCCTCTGAGCATACTTTCATCAAGCATTATGCCTTGGACCTTCCCAGTGCAGCTCAGGCCAATTTCAGGAGGGGTGTACTCAAAAGAGTGTTGCCATAATATTCTTCACCCACCTCCAGACTGACAGCTTGTTAGTCACCCATACTTATGGCTGCAACGGATCACGATCCAGATAAACAGGTTACTTACCTATAACCAGTGATCTGGTAGTGATTCATTGCAGTCATAAGACCCTCCTGCCGGCCCCGCTGCAGTATGTAAAGTGACAATTCATAGGTTTATGAAACATGCATTACTACTTACCTTATTGGACTGTGGACTGCTTCCATACGATGCTTGCATCCAAATCCTTCGGGCACTGAGGAGAAAACGCCAGCCTGCCCAAACTAAGCAAGTGCACCACATGCAGGGGGCGGGGCTAAGCTCAAGCAGGCGCAGAACCCATTCTTATGACTGCAATGGATCACTACCAGATCATTGGTTACAGGTTTACAACCTGTTTTTCTTTACAAAAAGCTGAAATACTGCCACATTAAGATCTTGGAGACAGAACTTGTGAAATATTCTGAAGAACAGTTTTGTGTTTACGATTGGGGTGGAGTCAAAGCAGGGAGGTACAGGACTTTTCATGAGGGCTTTTGATGGATTTTCCTTGGATTATATCTTCAGAATTTGCTTGTTGAGACATGGACTATCTGTAAAATGTAAATTAAAACATTGTAACTCTTTTCAGTTCCTTAAGGCTTTACTGGGTGGATGCCTTTTTTGATAAAATTGAACACAGCACCTTTGATGGATTAGACAGGAGGTCACTTGAACGCATTAATCAGATGACGCACCCATTTGGTCTCACAATCTTTGGAGGTGAGTGTGGCATGTTAGTAACGGATTCCCATGGACTCAGTGCAGTCCTCAGATTTCTCACAGTATGAAACTACATGGCAGGTTATTGGAATGTAGAGCACAATACTTGAAAATGCAGGTTTCCTTTGAAAGGGATGCTTACTATGTTTTTTGGAAATGCATGCTGAGAAGCAGACAGAAAATGAAGGTTGATCTTATTTTCTCCACAATGTAAATAGAGATATGGCTGTTTGCTGCCTGGTCTGTGATATGGGTTGTTAACACATGGGTATGCGAAATATAGTGGCTGCTATCCTGACTAATAGTGCATGTGTACTTCTGACAAAAGTGTGTGTGCAGCGCTAGCCTCCATGTTTCCAAAGTGAGGGCACTTTTGTGCATCAGCCCCTTGAGTTTTAGCACTCTCCCTTTGTGTTCCCTTTACGCTCTTTTACAGCAGAAACACATCCCTGAGGCCTATGCAACTGCTATCAAAGAGTGCTTCCAGAGCAAGGGGAAACTGCTGAAAATCATAGCATTTTTGCACAGGAGCTCCCTCGCTTCAGAAGTGCAGACGCTAGTGCTGTGCGCATTCTTTTTGTTAGAAGCACCCACCCACATCATTAATCAGGATGACAGCCGATGTTAAGAGCAATTCTGAAACTCACTGTAGTAAATGCACTTTTTGCGACTCGCTCATTAAAATTCTTGAAGGTGGCTAGAGTGCTGGACTAGGACCGGGGAGACCTGAGTTCAAATCCCCATTCAGCCATGAAACTAGCTAGGTGACTCTGGGGCAGTCACTTCTCTCTCAGCCTAACCTACTTCACAGGGTTGTTGTGAGGAGAAACCTAAGTATGTAGTACACCACCCTGGGCTCCTTGGCGGAAGAGCAGGATATAAAATGTAAATAAATAAATAAATAAATAAATAAAAATATTAAGACTGTATAGTCATGCAGAGTGGAAATAGACTGGCTGACATTCAGATGAACACTGTACTAGTTCAACACACAAAGATGCACACATGCAAGAAGGCCACGTAGCTGGACTCAAAGCTGCACAATCTCTTGCGGTCTTGGTCTGTGTCCAATCCTCTCCCTCTTCTGGGCTGGGCTGGCCATTCTGAGGTAAGCCCTTAAGGTAAGAAAGAGGTGGCAGAGTGGCCCAAAAGGGTTGCTTCACTCTTATGGGGGCTTTGCATAACAGTCCTAGCCTAGCCTCTCACCAGAAGTCCCAGGCTTCCTCCAATTTACTGGCCTTATCATCAGCCCCTGACAATTTAACCAGGACAATCTCCCACCCCTTCCAGTGCTTGCTCCTCCCTTTCCTGTCACCCATGCCTTTATTAATTTGCAATATAGGCTATTGCCTCTTTCCCCTCAGGTTGTCACCCCACTGTGGCCTGTGTTCCCTGTTCACAGTTCCCCTCAACCCTCTCCCCCTTCTGCCACCCTGACCCTGTTCCGAGGGCCAGCCTAGGCAGTGCTCCGCCTTCCTCTAGTGTCACCAGCATCCACACATCATCAGAAGGCATCAGCGACGCTACCCTCTGGCCTCCCTGCGGCTTGCCTGCTGCTGCCGGGTCCACTGTGGCTGTTCTGGGAGGCGTTCGCACTGCTGGGTCCACCACACAGCTTCTTCTTTCTGGCTCTTCCCTGACCCCTGTAGATAATGGGGTCTTTTGGGTGGGGGTTGATCCCCACAATCCACAGCAAGGATATCAGATGACTTTGCACCATTCCCTGTAACTTATATGACTTAGGAAGAGATTCCACAGCAGGAGGATCACCACAGGTTGTGCAAATGCATCCTGTTGCACCAGGGCAACACTGGTCTGGAATGCAAGTTTCTGACTTAGCAGAACTAGCTAGCACATCATCCTTGCACTAGTGCAGCATTAGTCTGGGTGCCAACCATTAGGTTTGCACGATCATTATAGGGACTTGAACACTTGAGTTCTTATACATGTCTGTCTGTCTGTCTGTCTGTCTACATATATGTATATACACATATGCCCATAAATAAATAAAATATTGGTTGCAGGTTATGCTTATTTTACTGATTGGAGGCTTGGCGGAATAGTTCGAGTACGAAAGTCGGATGGAGGAGAAATGACTGTTATTAGGAGAGGAATCAATAATATCATGCATGTGAAAGCATATAATGCTAATTCTCAAATAGGTAAGCTTGTCTGTTGTATTTATACAAGTATATAATAATGATTTGCACCAGGGTGGTATATCACTTTTGGTTTTCAGGGATACCTTCAGGTTTTGGTTGAGGCTCTTTGATAATATCGCAGTTTACTTCCTGCTATGCTTCTTATATGATCATGATGATTTTTAATGTTATGGCTGAAGAGTTTGACCTTGTATATTAATATGTATTGTTAATGAAAAGTAATAAAAAATCATTAAGTCTATAATTCAGAGTTGTGAACTGATGAAACTAATGCAAATTAGATGTAAAATATCAAATGCCCACAAGAAGAAACCACATGGTCTACAGTTTGTAGAACTTCTTCTTCTGAAAGGAGAATGCATTTTAATTCTTTCAGTGTTTTCACAAATTCAATAATAATAATCTTCCCTGGTATTTTTGAAGGCACTAATTATTGCAATAGAGCAACTAATCCCAATGGAGACTGCAGCCACTTCTGCTTCCCAGTACCTAATTTTCAGAGGGTTTGTGGCTGCCCCTATGGAATGAAGCTGAGTTCTAATCAGCTGACCTGTGTTGAAGATCCATCCAATGAGCCCCCCACTTTACAGTGTGGTGCATACTCCTTTTCCTGTGGCAATGGAAGATGTGTCCCCCGGTTCTATCGGTGTGATGGTATGAATGATTGCCATGATAACAGTGATGAACAGAACTGTGGATCTCTAAGTAAGTATTGACTACACCCTAGAAAATGATCATGTTTTATTCAAGAAAACACCTAACTGTAGTTACAGAGGTTTACTGGGAAGTATTGGAACCTTCACATGTATTAAAAAACTGGCCATATATCATTAACATGAAATGGACCTTTGTAGGGCCAGTTCAGATGTAATATTTTCCAACCCTACTAAACTGGGCAAAGAGGCTCTTTAAATAGTGGGAAGTCTTTTATACTTGGCAGGGGGGAATCAACTGTCCCTATTCAGCCTAGCAGAGTGTCCTTCCCAGTGACTGTGACTGGTGTCTGCTTGGGTTTCTTCTTAGACTGGGAGCCCTTTGAGGACAGGGAACCCCCTGGGTCAAATAGTTTCAGGAAGTACAGGCAACTGTAGAGGGAATGGGGGGGTCACTGAAATTGCCCCCATGCACCTGAAAACCCTGGCACACTGGTGCAGAGTTAATCTGGATGTCAACCATTGTTTTGGAATATTTCCAGAAGTTAAACTTCTTTTGATCTAGATATCTGGACCATAGAACTTTTAAAATGTAATTTTAACATTATTGCTTGATCCAGAATCCCATATGTATTCTGGTGCAGGGATTCTCAGTGTTGAGTCCCCAGAAGTTACTGGACTTCAACTCCCATAATCCCCAGCCACAGTGGTCTTTGGTTGGGGATTATGGGAGTTGAAGTCCAACAACATCTGGGGACCCAACATTGAGAACCCCTGCTCTGGTGCATTCAGAACTCCCTGCCATGCAGAGGCTTACTTTATCCCAAAGGCCATTTTGATATTTACAAAGGAATGCATATATGGGGCTTCCCTCTCTGTTTAAGCAATGTAACAGTCCTTGTGGACCTGTGAAGCTCTTGCATGCATTGTGGTCCACATGCTGAAACAAAATGCTGCATTGTGGAATATAGTTGCAAACTGGAGAAAGTAGGAGATGCCTTAAATCCTATTTCAAGAAATCAGACTGAGGGAGTCAGCTTTTCCCCTGTAATGATATAATTGTAGTAATTAAAAGTTCATTGTGTATTTGTAAGGATAATTGTTTTGGGGAACCTTTTAACACCTCTCTGTTTTGTTTCTTATCCAGACAATTCCTGTGCCACATCAGCCTTTACCTGTAGAAATGGCCAGTGCATTCCCAGCCGATGGCGTTGTGATAAGCATAATGACTGTCTTGATGGTAGTGATGAACTGCACTGCCCCACACAGGGCCCCACATCATGCCCTGCAGCTTTGTTCACCTGTGATAACAACAAGTGCATTCCCCGAATTTGGTTGTGTGATACGGACAATGACTGTGGTGATGGGTCAGATGAGAAGAACTGCAGTGAGTACTGGAATGGGGTGGAGCATTCCATTCTGTCTTCAGCAGGAATCAGCTTTTCAACTCTCAACACAGTTTTTGAACTGACTCAACTTAGCCCTTCTCTTGTTACTGTATTTATTTTTCTACATTTACCGCTTACCTTTTGACACAACAGTATTTAAAATAATAAATTATTATGCTGTTGATGTGAGTTCAAGAGAAGGTCATGGTATTGTGCTCCCATCAGGACACAAATCTCCCCCAACTTGTTTTTAAACTGTGGTTAAAAAAAAAAATGTCACCATTGTTTGTATCTAATTTTCTGCTGAATTATTTAGATCCTTCTGTCAGATTTTCACATCAATCTCTGGTTTCTGATTTGATTATTGCAGCAAAAGTAATGGGAACTGTAATGTGGAGATAAAATTACACCTCTAAGGTGGAGCTACGGTTAAGAAAATGTTGGAACACTATGTACAAAGTAACTCATATAAAGTGGCTGTGGAAAGGGATGGAATCTGCTAATGTTTAATTTAAGAAGGCTTTGCCCTTAACATATTTGAATTGTAGGATGCTGGGTGCTTTAGTTACACAAGATTTTATGGCACCAGTAAAGTATGACTATTCTCCAGCCCCTCCAAGAGGTATTCTCCAAGAGCTTGCGACCCTTCTTCCATCCTCATATTGCCACAGAACATATGGACCACTATTAATAGTAGCAATAGCAATAGCACTTACATTTATATACCGCTCTATAGCCGAAGCTCTGTAAGCAGTTTACAATGATTCAGCATATTGCCCCCAACATTCTGGGTACATGTAGTAATACTACAACTAATAATAATAATTTTAAAAAACCTTTTGGCCCCATAAGATCCTCAAGAAGGCTCCTTTTGTTGCTTTGCTGTATACCTCCTAAAGAACAAAGCTACTACAAAGCTACTGTGCTCTATAATATTCCATGAAATCTTTTAATTCAGACTTGAGGGCAGGGAAGAGATGTGTTAACTTGGAGAATGTATTTTGTCTTTTATAGCTTTCACTGAGACATGTGAAGCAGGTCAGTTTCAGTGTCCTGATCATCGGTGCATTGATCCATTTTATGTCTGTGATGGGGACAAGGACTGTGTAGATGGAGCAGATGAACATGATTGCAGTTAAGTATCATCTTTAAGTGTCTTTAAGTATGGAGTATCAATCAATCAATCATCTTTATTACGGTCCAAGACCAGCGTAAGATAGAACAGTAGAGCATGATTCAAAATAATAAAAACAAATTATGGAACCATAAAACCATATTACTTTAAAATTGCTACTCTAATAGTATAAGGCTATATTATAATACTATGAAGTTGCTACAATTAGAAAAGAGGGTAGCTGTGAGAATATTAAACAGATGTATTTTTTAAAAAAATGAACATATAAAATGTGAAATATATCAAATGCAAAAAGTGTTGGCTAAAATGGGGTATATAAGGCATCTAAATAGGAACACTACAAAAAGATAAAATAGTTTAAAACTATGCAGAGCTGATGCAAGGGAATGGCCTGGCAGTCACGACCCGACAGATTCTATACGCTGCCAAGCAGAACTTGGCAGTGTTATACATGAAGGCTGGGTCTTCATCCGAAAGCAGCAACTGGGTACAGACATGGTTTGGGCTGCCAAGGTACTTGCGAAGTAGCAGAAATATAAACTTGGCCCAAATGTCTCTATAAAAGGGACATTTTATACCTGAACAAGAACTTTGTAGTACAATTACTAAGAAAGTGATTAGAATCTTGGCCTTCTTAAGTGTTCTTATATACCAGTTGTGGGGGAGCAACAGCCGGAGACAAGGCATGCCCTCACCTCTTGCTTGTGGTCTTCTCACAGGCATCCAGTGGGCCACTGCCTTGGGCCTGATCCAGCAGGGCTGTTCTTATGTTAAGTGAAAGTGATCTTAAATGAAACCTAAGATCATAATTCTTTTTTTTTTAATTATTGTAGTCTACAACTGTAGTTCCACTGAATTTAAATGTGCAAGTGGAGACCAGTGTATCAGTAATTATTACAAGTGTGATGGTGTCTTTGACTGCAATGATCACTCAGATGAGGCTGGTTGTCGTAAGTATACTATAAGTGATACTTTATCAACAAGAGTTGAAAACTCCTCGCTGTAAACAAAATTTGGTTGTTTTTGATAACTCAGCTTGATTCACACAAAGTGCTCTCAGTTTGATGCAAGCAATAAGCTATCTTGTCCAGTGACAGTATATCACTGGTTAGTTCATTCACATCCTGTTTTGTTGAACAGTTTGTGTAACATTGGAAACTATAAGTACAATTTCCATGTTAAAATCAATGAGATTTTAATCCCTTTGGCTTAAATGGGACGTGTTAGAGCTGAAGTTAAAAATAAAGTCAATGCTCAGAGAGAAAACTATTTTTGATCAAATGTACAATTATGACTGCAAAGCAGAGAATGTTTATAGCTGCTATTTCAAAGTCTGTATGACAACATTCTGAGATATGCTATTTAATATGTACAAGCTTCTGTATTTAAAAAGTAGCAAAAAATTGACAGTGTTTCATTATGAGTAAAATGTGGCTGCAATGATATTAAATGGCATATCCCCTCTTTCGCTGGAATGCAGATGTCATCTTTTCTGCCAGCTGGCTGTGTTGCAGTTCATCTCTCTCTGTCTGTCTGTCTCTGTCTCTCTATCTGTCTCTCTAGCTTTCTATCTGCATGAATACTGTCCCACATGCTTAATACTACCGTTTCAGCTACAAGACCACCTGGGATGTGCCACCAAAATGAATTCCAGTGTCAGTCAGATGGTAGCTGTATCCCAGTTAGCTGGGAATGTGATGGACACCCTGACTGTGTGGATGGCTCAGATGAGCATCACAGATGTCCACCCAGGACCTGCCCTCCTTCTCTTTTCCACTGTGATAATGGGAACTGCATCTACCGTGCTTGGATCTGCGATGGTGACAATGACTGCAGGGATATGAGTGATGAGAGAGATTGTCCCACTCAGCCTTTTCGGTGCCCCAGCTGGCAGTGGCAATGTCCAGGCCACAGTCTCTGTGTAAACCTGAGCAAAGTATGTGACAATCTTGCTGATTGTCCTAATGGAGCTGATGAATCGCCTCTCTGCAGTAAGTTACCATTTTGAATGCATGAAGGTCTATGTGTTGTAGTAACTTGTACTTGTACTAGGGAAATGTAGGTACAAATGCCTACTGAGCCATGAAGTACAACTTGGTCACTTAGTATTTTTGCCTAACCTATTTCACAGGATTGTTGTGAGGATAAAAAAGAAAACCTGCATGCGCCATCTTGAGCTCCTTGAAGAAATACAAAGTATTGGTGCACAATGACAGATAATAGGTTACTTCACGCTAACAGCGGCACCTGAAGCTCCAGAAGCACACTCTCCTCCACATCCCCACACAAGCCTCTACTTCCTGTCCAGGTTCCCATATGGCAGGATTGGTCATGATGTCTGAACCTACCAATCTCCGCATATTCGGTCCTCCTACTGTCGGGAAACCCAACATCTGTAACTGAGTTTTGAAGTAAGTTACCGATGTCGAGTTCCCTGATGGAAGTAAGGCAGGTTGGTGGGTGTCAATGTCATTAATAAATAAAATAAATCATTAATCTTGACATATTGGAACCTGTTCAAGAAGTTGAGGCTTCTTTGGGAATGGAGGGGCGTACATGCTTCTGTGCTGCGGGTGCTCGTGTAAACCCCAGGTCAGGGGTGTAGCTAGGAGAGAGGGGGCCCGTGTTCATCCCTCTCTCTGGTGGCCCTCCAGAGTGAGGGAGATAATGAAAAAAATAGGGAGGGGTGGAGCTGGAGGGCCCTCAGGAGCTGGGGGCCCATGTTCTTTGAACCCTTTCACTCAATTATAGCTACGCCCCTGCCTCAGGTGCTGCCGTTATGTGTCTCATGATTGACTCAAAAGTCCCAATATCTGGAGTCAGTCATGCCATATAGTTGTGTCGTGATTTTGACATTTGCAACCAAAGATTATATGACCCACTGATATGTTGTAGATCTGTTACAATTATATCAGACAACTGGTGGGTTCAGACATATCGTGGAGTCATGGTTTATTTAATCTAACAATTACTTGTTTATACATCCAAACTTGCACCAAGCAACAACCAACCGTTTCTTTCAGGTAGTCAAACCACAGTCTGAACTCAGTATTTGAAGCTGGTTTATTAACCAGAGTTTGCCCTAAGTTTTGTTGCATCCGAACAGACAATGTGAGCTGATACTATTCTTTTATTCAAGGAAGTGCTTCTCTTAACTTTAACCTGTTAAATTTCAAACTTGTTTACTTAAATATTTAAATACATTTTAAATTTACCATTTGAGATCAGAACTTAATCAATAGTTGCTTTTCATTTAAAATTAAATTTTATTCAGTCTTTAATATATTCTTTAAAGTTTCTAACTTTTATCTGACTTTAATCTTAAAACTTGCAAATGACCAGAAATAGTGTTTGTGTTGATTACTATCTGTTTTGATTTACACTTAATCCTAACTTCTTTCTTTCTTTTCTTCCTGTTTCTAATCAATGCACATTTTCAGATGAGCCTCAGCCAGGTATGATCATAAACTGTATTAGATTCATGTATTATCCGAAGTTTCAAATCACATTTGTTAACTGATGGCTTATTTACAAAAGCAGGGATCCTGATTGTTTCAGAGGCTGTTAATTCAGGTTTGTTTTTATGAGTCAACTATTTTTTAATTGACGGTTGTTTACATGAAAAGGAAATCCCAGCCACATACTCCTATTAATTAGCTCAGGTAACGGCATGCTTGCAGGGAATTGTCAGCTCCACTCATCTCTGTATGTTTAGGGTCCAGCAAGCAGTCTTTCCATATATGCACAGGGAAGTAGCTCATTTTGCATTCAGCTGGAGTGTCTTGTACCACATCAAATATAGCTCTAGAGGGTCCCCCCACTTTCAGAAACCCTTTTGGGGGGCGCGTGGCACAACAAGCTGAAGTAGAAAGCAGGAGTAGGGGTGTGTCCGAACCGGTCTGGAGGCCATTCTAATGGCCTCCGAACTGCCGGACCGGTTTGGACTGGGCCGGTCCGGGTCCGGGTGGGGGGGTCTCACTTTAAGGGCGGGAGGGCTTGCTTACCCCTCCCGCCTCTTTGCCCCCGTCAGAGGCCGTAATCTATGGTAAAATTGGGGTGCTGGAAACCAGCCGCACCAGCCGCCGCCGCTTCCGCCGCCCCCCCCGTGAGCAGATTAGAGAAGGAAAGGCTACTGCCGCCCTGCCGCCCCGCCACCCCACCACGAGTGCTCACTAAGTTTAAAGAAATTAGAGAGGAGCTCGCGAACAGAGCTCCTCTCTTATCGAAGCCTCCGGCCCAACTGGGGCTTTGGGCGCGCGCGCACGCGCGCTAGAGCTCTTTATCCGCTAGAGCTTTTGCCGGAGGCCCGGTCTACCCGCCGGGAAGAAGCCGGGTAGACCGGGCCTCCGATCGCCGGAGGCCCGGTCTACCCGGCTTCTTCCCGGCGGGTAGACCGGGCCTCCGGCAAAAGCTCTAGCGGATAAAGAGCTCTAGCGCGCGTGCGCGCGCGCCCAAAGCCCCAGTTGGGCCGGAGGCTTCGATAAGAGAGGAGCTCTGTTCGCGAGCTCCTCTCTAATTTCTTTAAACTTGGTGAGCACTCGTGGGGGGGTGGCGGGTGGCGGGGCGGGAGGGCGGCAGTAGCCTTTCCTTCTCTAATCTGCTCACGGGGGGGGGGGGCGCGGCGGAAGCGGCGGCGGCTGGGGCGGCTGGTTTCCAGCGCACCAATTTTACCATAGATTACGGCCACTGGCGGGGGCAAAGAGGCGGGAGGGGTAAACAAGCCCTCCCCGCCCTAAAATGCAGGCCCCCCTTCGGTGCTGGTCCGGACTGCTCCGGACCATGCACATCCCTAAGCAGGAGGCAATTAAAACGGCTTGTATGTGCATGAAACGTCACACCCACCCTTTTATATCCCAGACACAATCAATTATCCTAGGAAAGCAAAGGTGAGCTGGGAGCTTCTAATTATTCAGGGCAGGCTGCACAACTTTGATCCTAAAACTGTATTTGAATTACGACTCCCATCACAGAGTGGTCAGTAGGGATGATGGGAGTTATAGCCCAACATCTGTAGGAAGGCCGAAGTTGTGTAGCTCTGATCCAGGGGCTCTTGTCATCACTTTACATTCATTTTAGTCTCCAATTGATTTTATGATCTTGGTTTTTTAAAAAAAAGTTAACACAGAATACTCAGGACCTACATTTCTCAGGATACCTGCCTGTAGAAACATAGGAACATAGGAAACTGCCATATACTGAGTCAGACCACTGGTCTATCTAGCTTAGTATTGTCTTCACAGATTGGCAGTGGCTTCTCCAAGGTTGCAGACAGGAATCTCTCTCAACCCTATCTTGGAGAAGCCAGGGAGGGAACTTGAAACCTTCTGCTCTTCCCAGAGCGGCTTCATCCCCTGAGGGGAATATCTTGCAGTGCTCACACATCAAGTCTCCCATTCAGATGCAACCACGACATATCCTGCTTAGCTATGGGGACAAGTCATGCTTGCTATCACAAGACCAGCTCTCCTCTGATTATTAGAAATATTATTAGAAATATTAGAAATAGTCCTATGATTATTTATTACTCCAGTTGTTAGTTCTGATATTAAATCATTCTTATTTTATGTATTTTATGAGGACAGGTTGGGCAACAAGGATCCCTTTAGAAAAACGTGCAGCAACCTTTATCTAGAATCTTGAAAAACTCAGTTCTTCTTATTTTTTGTTAAAAGACTGGTTTCTAGACCTCATGCTTGTAGAGGAGATGTAGAATATATGAAGGTTGCATATGTTTGAAAAAATTGTGAGAGGCAAATTATTTTGTTTTTGCATCTCAATGTGACATCCGATCATCATTTAAAAATAAAAAAGATATTGCACATCAAGGGTGATGAGAGGTTAGTGGTCACAGTGTACAATCTGCCACAAACTGTTTGCTGCAAAAAGGATCTGATTCATTGGGGGAAACTGCAGGTTTTTTTAAACCTGGCTTGCTCTTTACTAGTTTTCTTGCTGTGTTGTTCAAGGAGACTGTTATCTTCAGGTATCTGTTTACTAGTGATAATTTTTGTAAATCTGTTAAAAGATACGTTTCTGATACCAAACAGATGACATCCCAGCAATGACAATCCACACGGAATGGAGCCTTGAATATCAGTCATATATACAACACCAGCCAATTGGCCCAGGTTTTACCTAAAACATATTGAGCCTTTTCTCACGATCAGTGAGAAACAGCTCGAGGGACAGTGGGGAGGAAAGTTAGGAACATAGGAAGCTGCCATATACTGAGTCAGCCCATTGGTCTGTCTAGCTCAGTATTGTCTTCACAGACTGGCAGCAGCTTCTCCAAGGTTACAGGCAGGAATCTCTCTCAGCCCTATCTTGGAGATGCTGCCAGGGAGGGAACTTGGAGCCTAGATGCTCTTCCCAGAGTGGCTCCATCCCCCAAGGGGAATCTCTTACAGTGCTCACACTTCTAGTCTCCTTTTCATATGTAACCAGGGCGGACTCTGCTTAGCTTAAGGGGACAAGTCATACTTGCTACCACAAGACCTCCGCACAGACAATCCCTCTGTCATTGCTGGGTGGCAGATCACTTGCCCAGCTGCACCTGGCAGCACGGAGGACCGGGTGCTGGGAAGCATTGCCCCGCCCCCGGAAACTCCCATAATGCACCACATGAGTGCATGGTGCATTGTGGGGATACCCCCAACACCAGCCAGGAGCCCAGCCCTGCAGCGGGGGCTGGCAGACAAGCAGAAAAATGGGGCTAAGAGAACACTTACTCTTAGTCCCATTTTTCTGCTTGTCTCCCACTCACTCTCTTAACCTCATTTTGGAGGTGGACTCCAGAGGCGGGTTTGCTGCCATAGTGCTGCTGGGAACCGAGTGGCTCCTGGTGGTTCCCATGCGCAGGCAAAACTGGGCTGGGTTTCCTTAGCCTGCTTTTGCCTCTGTGTGAGAATAGCCTCATTATATAGTGATCAACATACATCCTCTTACCCATCCTCATCATCTATCTCTCAGATAGCCTTTAATGTTAACAAGTGGTCCATTCTACAGGAGAGTGGGACCTATTTTTCAGCATTGGTTGCATTTTGTATATTTCACGCATAAGCTAGCTTATGTGCTTTTCCCATTTCTTTACAGACCAGGAGACCTGTTCTGATAATAACGCAGGCTGTACACATGAATGCATTCAAGGTCCCTTCGGAGCTCAGTGTTCTTGCCCATTTGGATACCAGCTTGCCAACGACTCCAAGACCTGTGAAGACATTAATGAATGTGACCCTCCAGGGTTTTGCAGCCAGCACTGTCACAATGAAAGAGGATCCTTTAGATGTTACTGTGATGAAGGTTATGTGTTAGAACCTAACGGGAAGACTTGCAAAGTAGCAGGTGAGGAATGCCAAGATGAAGCTGCTCAGAAAGGTCCCAGTACTGTATATAACTGAGCCCTTTGTCCTCTAGCCACCCTGTTGCCTAAAAGAGATTAAAAGCATGTCCATTGTAAGTCATTTAAGTGTATGGCAGCGGTTCTTAAACTGGGGTCCCTAGATGTTGTTAGACTTCAACTCCCATAATCGTCTGCCCCGTTGTGGTTGAGGATTATGGGAGTTGAAGTCCAACAACATCTGGGGATCCAAGTTTGAGAACCCCTAGTGTATAGGATTTGTGCTATTAACATATTTACACGGCAGTTTAGTCTTGTGGTTACCTTTGCAGATTTGATTAAATGAAGTTCAATAATGCGTGTAAATACTGAACATATTTACAACTGAGAAAGAGCAACTGAACAACTCCTGCTAATCCCATCAGCCCAAATGGAACTAGCAGGTCTGCATGTTTTGTTGAGTTGCTCAGTCTTTAATGTTTTAAGTTATGTTGTTAAATAATAGCATACAGTCACTGTCATTATGTATTTGTATAGTGATGAAATTATTCTGAAGATTGACACCACCTTTCCCTCAGTGTGAATTATGGCATTTCAAGCATGTAGGAGGACATCAATCCCTTTTTGTTTAGATTATTGCTGTCTTGGTGTAATGCTCAACTGGTACATCATCAATATAGTATTTTCTTCTAAATGCCTGTTGGGGTGTGTGTGTGTGATCCTATTTGCAGAAATGGCACCTCTACTAACCTAGTAGCAATGTTATTATTAGAATTATCTGCTGCAGTTGCTTGTTAATGGCTTCTTTTTTGCTTTCACTTGCCTATTTCTGCAGAGTCTGGCAATTTTCTCTTATTAGTGGCAAGCCGTAACCAAATTGTTATTAACAACATCACTTCTCAAGCACAACGCATTTATTCTTTGATTCGAGATGGAAGGAACATAGTCGCTATTGATTTTGATACAGTGACTGATCGAATCTTTTGGTCTGATACTACACAGGACAAAATTTGGAGTGCATACCAAAATGGAACAGACAGAAAAGTAGTAAGTCTCCTGTTGAATGCAGAGAGATTCTCTTTATAAATTGCATAGCTCATGTTTCTTGACTAAGTGGAGGGGATTGGGTTGCTTGGTATATAGGCCCTATAGAATATTAAAGCCTTTTGTCTCAGAGCAAGCACAAGTGAGGGAAAGAAATGCTGAATCATCCCTGCTGAGCTGCCTGGCTAGGCTTCTCCTAAAACTATTCTGTATTATTGGTAGGTTCAAAATGCTGTCACCAGCACACCTCTTAATGGACAGAGCCTTGGCTTGTGTTGAAATCCCAGGGAAAACTCTTGCTCTTGGGCAAGTACAAAAATCTTCCACATGCAAGCCTACACATGGTGACAAAACAGATAACTGCTGAATGTTTGAGGATGTGTTTGCACCAGAGAAATCCCCCTTCGCCCCCCTTTTCCTGAGTTAAGAACCAACTCAGAAAGGCTTGTAAAAAGAAAAGAACTAAAAAATAGTTTTATTCAATTACTACAGACTGCTTCCATCTGAGGCTTTCTCAGCTTTTAGATACAGTTAAGAATACTTAGTAGGATTACAAAAATAAGTTGTCTTAATGCATACTTAAATGTTTTCAGAGACTTTTGCAATGCTCTAGATCAGGCCTGCTCAACTTTGGCCCTCATGCAGATGTTGGCCTACAATTCCCATAATTCCTGGCTATTGGCTGCTGTGGCTGAGAATTATGGGAGTTGTAGTCCAAAAACAGCTGGGGGGCCTAAGTTGAGCAGGCCTGCTCTAGATGTATTGAGCATAGGCTAGTGTTCCTTATTTTAATTACGTTGCATGTAAACTATAATAGAACAGTATCCCGAATATGCAGAGCACACAGATACAAAGAAATATAAGTTCCTGAAGAACAGTCTAAACAAACTGTTCCCTATGCTGAATTCTCTTTTCCTTGAACTCACTCAATTCCCAATGAGAATCAAGCTTCATGCCGTCCTTTCTTTTAAGGATCTACAGAGTTATTCCACGAGAGAAACCTCCATGCTGGCTTCCATGCCTCCATGCTGGCTTTCCTCCATGCTGGCTTTCGAGAGAAACCTCCATGCTGGCAAAATGCCACTGCCCCTCACTAAGCCTTTCAGCACGTGACTCTCTCTAACAAAGACCGCCCTTCTTGTTCCCAGAATTCCCAGCAACCACTCTCTAGGTCCCACCCACCTAGGGTACTGATTGTCTGCCCTGGAGTTCACCAGCCTGTCAGTCGAGACAAGGGTTCAGTTCCTGTTAACTCTTTAGAGGGAGGGGAGGCTAATCATTACAGGCCTGTCCCCCTTCTCAACCTGTGGTACTCCAGATGTTGCTGAACTACATCTCCCATCATCCCTGGCTACAATAAATTGTAGAGTTTGGGAATCCCTACTCTGTAATGTATTTTAATGCTTGAATGAGTACCCATTCACAAATACTCTGGGGGAGGGAGACAGGAAACAGAATTCTGGTACACTCTATCAGGATCCTCTGAATTACTCTCTGTATTCAAATTTATTTATAGGATAACTTATATCCTGCCTTTCCACTTATACAAGGGCTCAAGGTGATTAATAAAACTAATCCAAGTAAAAAACAATTTAAAAAACAATCCAAACCTCTTAAAACATTTTTTAAAAGAACTCAGAGAGCATACGAGATAGCAGATAAAAACAATCCAAAAAGCAGCAAATCAGCTAGCCACGTTTTATCACCCACCTAAACCAAAAGGCCTTCAGATGGCAGCAAAAAGACAACAAGGCTGTTGCCAGACTGATCTCTCAGGACAGGAAGCTCAACAAGCTGTATGTCACAGAGGAGGCCTGCTTCCTCTTTCCCACCAAACAAGCATCAGATAAAGAGCAAGGTGCACAAGAGGGCCTCCTCAGTCATTCTTAAAGGATGGATAGGGTCATGTTGGAGGAGGCAATCCTTTAGGTATTTTGGGCCCAAGCCATTTTGAGCTTTAAAAGCAATAATTAACTAGCAATTTGAATTGAGGGTGCACATGGATTGGGAGCCAGTGGAGTTGGAAGATGTTGCAAGCGATCTTAGTTGTTTTGTGCTTTTTATTAAATCACATGGTTTTAAAGGGATTGGTGATGTTTATGGGAATTTATACACATTGTTATATAAGGAATATTTGGTATATAACATTGTGATTTTACTGGTAAGTTAGTGCTTTAAGGATTCTGCCCCTGATGAAGAGCACCTCTTGAAATGTGTAGGGCATCATGTTAAGTCATTGATAATATCTGTGGCTTTTGAGATCTTTTTTTTTTTTAAACATCTTTGCTGCTGCAGGGGCAGCCTTCCTTTTTTTTTTTTTTTGGATACATTCATATATCGTCAACATTATTCCCAACTACTGTCTAAATATGCAACAGTAAATTGCTTCCAACTACAAGCATTTTATTTATAGAAGTAATTTTAGAATAGCAGGCAATTTTGCTTAGATGAGTTATTTATCCTCTTTGGATACTCTTGAACACTTTGATTAAGTGTCGTCTCCCCCCCACTTTTTTTTTAATAGAAAGAACAAAATGACTCATTTTCTCTCTCTTGAATATTAATTCATTTTTACTTGTTTTTGACTGTAAAGAACTTCAGAAGAGTACTAACTTGTTGCTTCATTGTTTTTGGCAGGTGTTTGACAGTGGTGTCACTGTAACAGAAAGCATAGCAGTCGACTGGGTAGGCCGCAATCTTTATTGGACGGACTTTGTCCTAGAAACGATTGAAGTTTCCAGACTTGATGGAAGCCACAGGACTGTGCTGATCAGTGAAAATGTAACAAACCCAAGGGGACTAGTGTTAGATCCCAGGATGGAGTAAGGCTTTCCTTTTTTGTTAATGTGCCTTTGGGTTTGAACATGCATCATCATTTTCTGATTGTTGAAATGTATTTACTGATAAGATGCTTCTTTGCTTACAATATAAGTCATTCCTGGATAAAGGAGATCTACTGTCATATTATGTCTTCAGCTGACATTAGATATTATTTATAGCAGCCAAGTCACTTGAACACATTCCTGATGGTTGTGTTTTGAGTTCTGCTTATGCTCTTATCTACAGTTCACTGACTGAAATCCATGGCTGGTCCGGGTTGTGAATTGGACTGTCCAGCCACATGAGCAGGGCCAGTGTCAGCAACTAGCATCACTGGGCTGCTGCCAGGGGTCCATGGTTTCAGCGGGGCTCATGGCCTTCATATGGCAGCTGCAGACCAACTCTCTTAGAGCCCGCTCAGGTAGGAGCGGGCCTGTGGAAGATAGTTTGCTGTGGGCCTCCTGAAACCTGAAGCCAACCCTCCACATGATACTGTCCATTTCATTCTGCTTTTAAGGAATGCCCCATACAGGTGCTGAGGAAACTTAGAGGGAGTTAAGTATGGTGCTGACTACATTCTGTGGCCTACGCACGGGCCATAGAAATTTGTCTGTTGTCATCATACCAGTCCAATAAGCCAAAGAGCTTGGGCACTTCTAATTTCAATTAGTCACCGCAGATATATTTAGCGTACATTTTCTGTTATTTGTATGGTATGTTGAAAAATCAGCAATTTTGTGAGTAGCTGATTTACATAAGATCTGATAAAATAGTGAACTGTACTTTACAATCTCAATCTTATTCTATTCAATTTATGAGCTAGATCATTTTAGTGCAGTTTTAGATATGGGGAATGTACCTGAGAATTAGAAATATACCAAGGCTGCCCCATGAACTGGGCAGTTGATAGGAGAGGTAGGTTACCAATCTGAGGGCTATAGGCCACCTCCAGCCTCAGAGACAGGATGCCTCTGAGTACCAGTTGCAGGGGAGCAACAGCAGGAGAGATTGCATGCCCTCAGCTCCTGCCTGTCGGCTTCCAGAGGCATCTGGGGTGCCAATGTGTGAAACAGGATTCTGGACTAGGTGGGCCTTGGGCCTGATCCAGCAAGGCTGTTCTTTTGCTCTTATGCAATGAAGAATAATACTTTTGTTCATCCTGGCCACTACATTTTGTTTCCAATTTTCCTTCGGCACTGAGTTTTGAGAACGGGTTTCAATGATAGAAGGAGTATGCTGTTAGAAGTGTAGCCTGTAGGATCCTTTCCTCCTTTGCCTACAGCAAAATATGTACTGCTTACCTTAGACTTAAACAGTTCTTGTGTATCCTTCTTTGAATCTTCCATTAGCTAAATAATAGAAGTTAGTGGGGGGATTCTCACAACCAACAAAAATCGGGGTAGGAGAGCCTAGCCCAATTTTTGTTGGTCGTAAGAACCACCGGGCTCACAGCCGAGCCTGGTGGTTCTTGAGCGGGTAACCTGCTCAAGAACCCCTGCTAAAAAGCAGGTTTGCAGAGCGAGCGCTCCAGCAAACCTGCTTTTTAGGCTCGTGAGTAGCCGCGGCGCGCCTTCACTCCGTGCCTACTCACGAGTAGACCCCTGACAGGGAGGTGAAAAGCCACTTCCTGGCTTGGGGGTCTCCCCAGTATGCCCTGCATGCTTGCGCAGGGCATACTGGGGCTTGCAGGGGCCATGTGGCCCCCGCTCCCCCCCGCCAGCTCCGTCACGGAGCTGGCCATCGTGTGGGCGGCCGATCTGGCTGCCCAGGGCTCCCTGCCCGCTCGTCTGCAGGGAGAGCAGGCTTAGCCCGCTCTCCCCACAGTTTTAGCAAAAGCGGGTCTTACGGATCATGAGACCTGCCTCAGTATGTAGTAACTACCTGAATAAAAGACACCTACCATTTTTTAAAAAAATAAAAGCTGAAATTCTTAAGATGCTGAATCATGTGTCCAATATCAAATTATTTTCTTCTGCAGCATACACACAGCCCTAGAGATGTGCAAAATGTTTGGACATTAAAATGTTTTGACTCATTTTGGATCCTATGAGGGTTTGGGGGGAAAGTTGAAAATTTGTTAAAAACCGCCTGCTTGACCATTTCTTTTGAAGATTGGGTGGTAAGAAGCACCCATCATGTCATACCACCCAACCCACTTTGGTGCCTCTAGGAGCTATACATGGGGATCAGTGGGGTGTTTCAAGTTACCCCATTGCTCTCTATGGCTGAAGCACTCAACATGTTTTGAATTTTGTTTCGTCGAAACAACCAGTTTGACCGCTGTTTTGATGAAATGTTTTGGCCATCTGCATTTTGTTTTGAGCTCGAAACAAAATGCAAAATCCGTTTCTTGCACATCCCTACACAGCCCTGATAAGGGACTATTTATAGCCAAATTTAAAAACATATATGCGTAGTATAAGCTGCTGTTTACAATAAAGTTAAGGTTTAATTTCTAATTGAACACATTTTGGTTTACAATAACTTCTGTGGCTTCTGCTCACACACTCAGGAACATTTTTCAGTTTTTGACAGTGAGGTTGTTCTGACCTGTTGAAGTGTACGCAGGTTGTGGCTGCCTTTCCTGTGTTCATTAACCACTTGCTTTCCGCAGTGCTCATGTGATGTTCTGGACTGACTGGGGTCGGAACCCTCGCATTGAAAGAGCAAGCATGGATGGCACATTGCGAACTGCCATCATCAGTGACAAGATCTATTGGCCCAACGGGCTTTCCATTGACTATCCAAACAAACTGCTGTATTTTGCGGACGCCTACCTTGATTACATTGATTTCTGCGATTACAATGGAAACAACAGGCGGCAAGTCGTGGCAAGTGACTTGGTACGAAAAAGCCAATTAAAGGCAAAAATCCGAAGTACTGTACAAGTGCTTGCTGTCTGATGAGCTACTGTGCTGAGGCAGCCTCGCTGATAATTTAGCATAGGGATCCAGGGTCAGTGCAAAGAAGACAACTTGATATGGCAGCACCTGGAACTAGCATTATGCCTCGCATTGATGCAGCTGCTCTCATCAGTGTTGCTAGGTCACCATTCCTCCTAAAATCCCTGTGAAATAGTTATGCCACATGTAGAGTTCCTTCAGGATGGGGAATGTTTGTTAAGTAAACAAAGGGTAATCAGAACAGCTAGGGTATATCAGCCCAGTATCATTGCATGTACGCAAGTTGTGCAAATGACTCAAAAGATGTTACAGAAGAGTAAGCCCACTGGAAAAACAGTAATGGGCTTGCTCTTTTATTAAGAGTTCTCCTCCATCTTTCCCCCATAATTTGAGTATTGTGCCTCTTTGCTTCATGGCATCGTTGCAAGTACACTTGAGAGCTGCAGCAGAATTAGATCTGGGCAAGTGGCAAAGAAGGATCAGTGCAGACAGGCAAGAGCTAAATCAAGAGGCCTCGGTACAGGAATTCAGGTAGCAAGCAGAACAAAGTTCAGAGGCCAGGCAAGCTAGATCAGGGATGCAGAACTCTCTGTGAAGCATCATTAAGGCACTCCAGGAATAAGTTGCTAATCATATTAATCTTGATTCCTCATATACTGCCCACCAGGAAGCTGGTTTTGTGAGAACTGAGCTAACTCTCATTTCATATGATCCAACAAACTGTATTTTGTTGGCTCATGAATGAGTGAGCAAGGAAGGAAGAATGAGCCCACATCCTCCCCATTCTCCCCATTCTTCCTCTCTTTGCACATCCACCTAAGTGGAAAGATTCTTAGTTGGTTAAAAATCATTTCCCATGACATACAAACTGGGAAACTTGGTTGAAGAGATTTCCACAAACCAAACTAGCAAACCATCATCAAAGTTTGGTCTGATATGTTGGTTTGTTGGGATCACATAAACCATAGTTTCTTGACTCAGTTATCATAGTTCGGAAGCTTTTAATTCAGCTGGATGCATGAGAATAAGAGGAGAATGGAATGGAGATTGTCTAAACTGGGCCACTGTGCTTCATTCCAAGTATAGAAGAGCAGAACTGAGTAAGGCTTTTATTGATCAAATATTTTTTCAGGTTCTTCATTTTATCAGGTCACAAAATAAAAAGCCCTTGTGAGTAGCTATAGTTCTAGCATCATATTCTGGATCAGGGATTCTCAACGTTGGGTCTCCAGATGTTATTGGACTCCAACTCCCATAATCCCCAGACCCAGTGGCCTCTGGTTGAGGATTATGGGAGCTGAAGTCCAATAACATCTGAAGACCCAACATTGAGAATCCCTGCTCTGGATAACCACCTATGGTTACTATGGTAACTAAACCTTTGCTTTTTTTAAGGTGTTGCAGCATCCCCATGCTCTCACTCTCTTTGAAGATTTTGTATACTGGAGTGACCGATATTCCAATCGCGTTATTCGAGCCAACAAGTGGCATGGCAGAAATCAAACAGTTATGATTTATAACATTCACCAGCCTCTGGGTCTTGTTGCAGTTCACCCTGTGAGACAACCTACTGGTAAGCTTAGCAAGCTAACTTTTGCAATATGAGTATATTAGTATTAGTGAAAATATTAATAAACTTGGAGAATTTTTTTGATTCTTTGGAGTGGGTGGTATATTAAATGTTCCTAAATAAATAAATAAATAAATAAATAAATTTTTTACACATTCAGTTGAAACAACAATCAAACTATACTAGGCCAGAACAATAGAGAAGAATAATCTTATGAGGCTCTCATGAAATGCTACACCATTGTCTTAAATCTATTGTCTACAGCTCTGGTGTGGACTAGGCATTATTTTTTATGCTGAAGTCCCTTCTAATCTACAATTGGTGCTCAATAAGTTGCCTATGAGACTCCTCAGTGCCTACTTTGAGCCACTTTTGGCTCAAAGTTCAATTATAGCACTTGGAATAACCTGCTGTGAGTGTTCTTATTTTCCATCTGTCTTCACCTTGAAATCGCTTTTCCTTATTTGAACATCCTTAACCTCCAGTCCGAAAGAGGGAGAGCAAAAAAGCAATCTCTTCCAAGAGTAGTCCCCTGGAAAATGGAGTCTATATCATTCAGGGAAAAAAGATACAACATTAAGAGAAAGCATGATTAGGTAAGGGCCTTTTGAGTAGCTTGCCCCCAGCGGGCCTGTGTTGCTTATTCAACATAAGCAAGTGATGCTGGTCTTGGGCCATAAAATTTAACAAAAGCAAGACCCTTTTCTCAATTATGTTCTGCATTTGTGCAGTCTATGCACAGTGTACACAGGTACAGGTTTGTAACACAGATACAATTATTCACATGTTACGTTGAATGAAGATACAGCATTACACTTCCTAGCTGTGTCCTGCATTTCAAGGGGCCTGTATCCAGGTTCACTTTTAAATTGGGTGACAATGCAAGGTCTGAAAGGATATGTGCTACTAGGAATGTGCTATTGCCCACCTGATCAAAACCCTGACAGTGACTGGGAGTTGCAGTAGGAAATCAGGGAACCTAATGGCTGGTTTGGTTCAACTTTGAACCATCGAACCGAACTGGTTTGAATTTGAACCGGTTTGAATTTGAACTGGTTTGCACATCTCTACCAGGAGAGAGATCTTGGGGCCATGCGGCAGCTGTGAAAAAGGCCAATTCCATGCTTGGAATCATTAGGAAAGGGATTGAAAATAAAACTACTAATATCATTATACCCTTATAAAATCTATGGTGTGGCCACATTTGTATTACTGTATACAGTTGTGGTCATCATACCTCATAAAGGACATTATAGAACTGGAAAAGGGTAAGCAATGATCAGGGGCCTAGAGCACCTTCCTTATGAGGCAAGGCTACAACACTTAGTTTAGAAAAAAAGATGACTAAGGGGAGACATGATAGAGGTCTATAAAATTATGCATGGTGTGACCAGAATGGATAGAGAGAAATTTGTCTCCCTCTCACAATACACTAGAATCAGGGGTCATCCCATGAAACTGATTGCCAAGAAATTTAGGACCAACAAAAGGAAGTACTTTTTCACACAATGCATAATTAAACTATTTAATTCTCTGCCACAAGATGTAGTGACAGCCACCAGCCTGGATGGTTTAAGAAGGGCTTAGATAAATTCATGGAGGACAAGTCTATCAATGGCTCCTAGTCTGAGGGCTATAGGCCACCTTCAGCTTTAAGAGGCAAGATATCTCTAAATACCAATTACAGGGGAGCAACAGTAGGAGAGAGGGCATGCCCTCAGCTCTTGCCTGAGGGCTTCCAGAGGCATCTGGCGGGCCACTGTGTGAGTCAGGATGATGAACTAGATAGGCCTTGGGCCTGATCCAGCAAGGCTGTTATTATCTTGTATAACTTTTGCATCTGCAGTCCAATATGAACCAAATTCACAGCACATGGAAGGGGTCATAAGGGACCCTGATGGCAGTATTTTTTTTAAACCCGATCCACCGTGTTGGTTCAAGATGGTGGCTACTCAAAGTATAGACAGCACTTTTTTGTAACCCATGTGCTGACATTTGGATACAAATCAAATGTACTTCACATGGGAGGGAGGACTAGGTAAGAGTCACCTTGTGAAATGGGAAGTAGGCCCCCTTAGTTCTGCTTCGAACTACTTGTTTAGATTTATCAGTATTTCTGGTTTTATCTCAGGTACCAATTCTTGCAGTGCATCCCCCTGTAGCCACCTGTGCTTACTTTCTTCATCGGGGCCACAATTTTATTCTTGTGCTTGCCCATCTGGATGGACTCTGTCTCCTGATAAAGTGAGCTGCATGAGAGGTAAGATCACAAGAGCTATAGACAGAAAGGGGCCAGGGGAGCGGGGAGGGAAAACATGCACATGTAAATGAAAGAGTTCTTCAGTCCCCTGCTCTATATTTTGCTTTAGTTCAAGAAACAAATCTCCCATTTGTTGACAACAGAATCACAAATCTTATTTATGTCTTATTCACTGTGGTTTTTGTAGGATTCTGCAACAATGCAGTTAATATGGCTAGACCACCAAGAGAGGAATCAGTAGCTATTTCTTTTGAAAAACATTTCAAATTCTAGAGCCAAACTAGATGGGATGCAGGGGATTTGTGAAATGAATGCCCTGTGTGTGAGTTTTTAAAAATATTTTTAAAACAGACTGAGTGGCATCCTGACTAATGCTTTGACACACACAGTGCTAGTCTTTCCAAAGAGCAGGCAATTTGCATGACAATTTTCGCTGCTCTGCCCATGCTCTGGAAGTACTGTTGGACAGGGAAAACACACCCCTGAGGATTGCACAGTGATGATGGGAGTTGTAGTCCATCAGTCTAGATACCCAATATTGGGAACCCCTGGAATAGGGCAATATAGTCTTTCCTATTAGCAACTTCAAGTAACTTCTTCAAAATCAGTATTTTCAGGACATGTATAGATAAATATGTTTCAGTGAGTATTAGGTAAGTAAAATGTAAATTCTGGGATTTTAAAAAAAGTACCTCCAGGATTAGAAAATAGAATTTTGTTTCCTTGTCTGTAGAACTATGGTAAAGTAAAATTTTGCTTCTCTTTATGCTGTTTTTTCAGTTGAAGAGCCATTCCTTATAGCTGTTAGAGACAACATAATTTATGGTATTTCTCTGAATCCCGAGGAAAAGACAAATGATGCCATGGTTCCAATAGCAGGAGTGCAAAGTGGTGTTGATGTTGACTTCGATGACTCTGAGCAGATGATCTACTGGGTTGAAAATCCAGTGAGTAAATCCAGTTGTAAAGCTATTGACAGGCATAAGAAGGCACAATAGCAAAAAAATAGGCAAAATAGGCATAAGACATTTATACTGTATAAGCAGCAAAATGGTGGACATACATATTTTGCGAATAGTTCTTCACGCTATGAGGCTGTGCACACGAGCAGCCCAAGCTGGGATGGAGGCTGATCCTGGCACTACTGACCCCACAATCCTGGGAATTTAACCCCAGGCTTTAACCTGGGTTAAAGGGTGTGAGTGTGCCCTTTACCCCAGGTTTGAGGTTGTGTGAGTGCTCAGGCTGCATACAGCCTGAGCACACACAGAGTCAAGTGCCTAGAGCACCTGACTCATGGAGGAATCCCCCAATGCACTGTGCTCATCGCACGGTGCATTATAGGATTCCTGGAGGCCTAGATTCATTTTCCCAGCCTCCAGAGATCCATACTGCCGGGAGCAGTGTGGATTGTGTGGGCGTGTGATGGCGCGCCGAAGAGGACTCCATCCATCATCTGGGGGGGAGGTAGGTTCAACCCTGCCTCCCCTCCCACCCACCCTCCCCTCCCATAGTCATGAGAATGACCTTTATGTGTTGTCCCTGTAGTGGGCAAATGGGGAAACACTGTGTGAGGCTTGTGTCAGCTACAATCCTATAAGACCAACTTTTTATTTAGCTTCATCATTTCTTGCTTGTAAGGGCTGCCAAGTGTTAGACTTGAATGTGTTTTATTAATACATGAAATAAATAAAAATAAAGTCTAACATTTGATAACTCCCGAGCAAGAAATTATGAAATGAAACAAGAGATTAGCCTTATAGGATTGTAGCTGACACACCGCATCATAAAATGGTGTTTCCCCATTGGCCAAGAACAGCAAATAGTGTACAACACCATTGCTAAAATAAGCATGCCTATGATTATACTGCTTCTACAGTATAAATTTCTTACACCAATGTTATGAAGCAGAGTCTTTTCAACAGTTTCTAAGCATAATTGATAATGCCATTTTCAGCTCAAAGAGCCTCCTTGGTGGCAAACACTATACCTTTGATTTTTAAATAAAAGAACAAAGTGACACTTTAAAAAAAATCCCACAAAATCCTAAAAACAGCAGGGAGTGAACACTCACGACATCTACCTGCATCGCATCTGACCTGAATAAAAAAACCTTAGCTTGGAATGTTGCGGCAATCCAGTGACCATCGATGATGGCTTTGACAAAATACCTGTTGGATTCTAAGTGATTAAGTTGCTTCCCCAGACCAGCCTGATCAGGCCCAGTGCTGTGCTACATGACAGTGTTGTGATGCTTCTTTATTGACTCAATGAAAAGTGGTGGTCGTGATACTGCACTGGCATTGTTGTGAAACCAGCATGATACTCTTTCCAATTCCTTCTGGCAAATGGGAAAGAAGATCTTGAATTTGTGGGAAGGAAGCACTGAATATTCTACAACCACTTGGAGAATGGGGGGGAGGGAAAATCAAAGTTGAACCCAAGACTTCATGTCTTTGGAACAGAGATATTGCCTGTTCCCCCCCAATGCCATATTTCTATTTAAGACTGGAGTCTTGATTTCCATTTATGAGTGAATTCTTTGAGTGCTTTATTTCATTCCTTTGTTTTGGTTACTGATAGTTCTTTGGTAGCTTTAAGTAACAGCCCCAAATATACCTCTCTAGGGCTTGTAGCACTCTGTGCATGAGTATTGAGGACAAAGCATTGCAAGATCTGCCCCCTGCCCCCCGCCACACGCCTTGAGCTCAGTTTTGCTGTTTTCTTGTCCAACCTTTCTTCTAAGGGTGAAATTCATAGAGTGAAGTCAGATGGGACCAACAGGACAATATTTGCCCCTGCAGCTGTTATTGGTGCCCCTATGGGCCTGGCTTTAGACTGGATATCTGGGAACCTCTATTATAGTAACCCTGGCACACAGTCTATCGAGGTAAGCATTACAACTTCAGGAATAATAATTAACCTCTATAACACAATTATGGAAAAAACAGAATTAATTTATATTGTCAACCTAAATTATATACAAAACTATATAACATATAGTAATATAATGTAATTATCAATATAATGTGAAACTTAAGTAGGTTTCTGAGTTCTTCAGTTTGGTTTCTACATTGGTTTATATGATCCAGTATTTAGTTTTCCTAATTTCTTGGTGTAGTAAACTTAGCAGCTTGATGTGGTTTTTAGGTACTGAAGCTCCACAGTGCTGTAACCTACCGAAAAACATTGATTACCAATGATGGGACTGCTACAGGATCTGGAACACCGATTGGTTTGGCTGTTGATCCAATCCAAGGGTAAGTTGAAGAAATTGCTTCTGGTTTTGCTAGGGTTTTATTTTTCTGCCTCCCTGATCCTAAACCTATTCTATGGAAGTTTATTTTGGACAGAGCTTCTTTCTAAGTCAGAATGGGCAACATCCAGGCTATTTAGTCATACATAAGCCCATTGAAATCAATGAGACAAGTTAGTCATAACTAACTTAAGTCCGGTTAATTTCAGTGGCTGACTTGCTGAGCAAGGAAGCACTGGGACAGCCGGTGCAGCAAGAAGAGCAGACTAACAGCACTTCCAGACCAACGGCACCAGTGCACCAGGGAAGGGGGAATTTCCGACAGCCTCCCCTTCCCCAGGAAGACTTTTGTGCCACCTGAAAACATGTCCCTGTGGGCTGTGCCGCTAGTGTGGAAATGTTGTTAGTCTGCTCCTCTCTGCTACATTGGAGCTTCTTTGCTCTGCATGTCAATGAGTGCAATTTGCCCATGACTAACATAGTCCAGATGTTGCCCAATGTTTTGGATTGCTGCCATGGTGCACTAATATTTTGATTCTCTTCTTTCTCTAATTATGGTGACTCACAGCATTTGGCTGTGAATTCCAGGCCTGTGCAATTATTCAGCTTCTGAGGCTGAAGCCCAACAATGTGCACATTGCTCCTGGTAACATGCAGAGATGGCAATTCCCACTGCTCATTTCTTGTACAACTGGTGCTGTGCACAGCACTGGGAAGGGCCCTTAAAGGGAACTTGGAGCTGTAGGAAGCTCCAGAAATGTCTGGGAGGGCTGCACAGAACAGGGAGGTGTAGTCCTTCCTGACACCTTTCCCCATAACCCCTGCTAACTGAGCAAAAAGGCACCTTTAAAACTGGTGATTCTCTTATATTTAGCAGGGGAGAGCAACCAGCCTCATTCACTACCAGCACAGCATCCCTCCAGTGGTTGTTGCTGGTGTCTCCCTTATATTTCCTTTTGGATTGTGAGCCCTTGGGGGACAGGGAACCAATGTATTAATTAATTGTTTTTCTATGTAAATTGCTTTGAGCATTTTTGTTGAAAAGCGGCATATACGTATAATATTGGTAGTATATAGAGCTTGATGGGGAAATCACATTTCCCAGTGCTCTGTGCATGCCTTCTCAGATGTTGCTGGGACTTTCCATGGCTCTTGCTTGTTTTAGGGGCCCTTCTTGGTGCTGTCAAACATACAGATGCATGCACAGTTCAGTCACAGACCCCTCATTGTTCACCCCAGCTTTTGTGATGGTTAAGGTAATATTTGTTGCAGGAAGCTGTATTGGACAGACCAAGGAACTGACAGTGGGGTCCCAGCAAAGATTGCCAGTGCAAACATGGATGGTTCAGATATCAAAACCCTCTTCACTGGTAACCTGGACCATGTAGAGTTTATCACCATTGATATCAAGGAACAAAAGCTGTATTGGCCAGTCACAAGCACTGGTGTGGTATGTATGTATATACATATTTCTCTGTCTGTGCGTGTCTGAATTCTGCAGCCAACACAATGGAAGAATTACATTCTTCTTTAAAGCAGGAATAATGAGATGATTAATGTTTAGGGCAGTGGTTCTCAAATCTGGGCTCCCAGATGTTCTTGGACTACAACTCCCATCATCCCCAGCCACAATAGCCAAAGAACATTGTAGCTGACGATGATGAGAATTGTAATCCAACAACACCCAGAAACCAAAGTTTGAGAACCCAGGGGCGTATCTAGGGTAGGGCAGGCAGGGCACGTGCCCTGGGCGCCACTTGAAGGTGGGGCGCCATTTTCTAAAATTAATTTAAAAAAAAAAAAAGGCTGCTGAAAACAAAATTGCCACCGCGCATACTCAAATGGCCTCTGTGAGGCCCCAGGCCATGCCAGGACACGCAGAGGCCATTTGAGCATGCATGGTGTCCATTTTGTTTTCAGCGGCCATTTTTTAAAAAAACCAATTAAAAATGGACAACCACACATGCTCAAATGGTTCCTGTGAGGCCCTAGAGGCCAACAGGGGGATGGGGAACCTTGGCAGACCGCCCCCCCCAGGCCTTTAGGAAGCCCCCCGAAGGGGCTACATGTAAAAATAAATAAATTTAATATAAGTCACTGTACACATTTAGTTTGGCACTATGTACAGAGAATCAGGGCTTGTGAATAATGAGCTGAAACATATGAGCTAGGATTGTATCTAGGAGCTAGGATTTGCTCTTACTTTGCTTCTTGTGATAAGTGAGTTAAATGTGATGTCTTAATAATATGGCTATTAATGATGAGTTTGTCTTTGAATCAGTGTGAAATCCTTAGTATTAAGGCCCACTGGGATTTTCCTGCTCTCTTTCTCTCATTTTAACTGTCTTTCTGAAATACTAGAATATATTCCAAGCAGTGACCCAGTTTATTCTGCATATCCTTCTATTATTTTCAGAGTATCTAGGAAAAGTCAAAATTTCCATTTATTTTTAAAACTTATGTAATAGTGATGCAACAATGAATAGTAGAGCATTAGACAGACACTTCTATTTAGTTTTCCAAGTATACCTCCATATAGTTTTTGGGTATTTCATGAGCCTCAGCACACTGAAATTTGTAGTTTTCCAGCATTTTTTGGTCTGCCTACGTCCACTGCTAAATAGTTCTTGAAATATTAAAAGATTAATGCGCTTGACTTGTATTTTTGAGCTGTTATTATGGTAAAGTTATCTGAAAGATGGGGCGCATGTTTGGACAGGGGGCAAACATGTCAGTCATGTTTGGACAGGGGGCGCAATTTCAGTGCTTGCCCTAGGCACTATTTTCCCTAGATACACCTCTGTGAGAATTCCAGGTTTGGTGGGGAAAGCTACATCTGTATACATAACCATAGTCAGTATGTTGTAGCGGACAGATCTAGAATAAATTTTGCATAGAAAAAGAGGATGATTTTTCAGGGTCCCAAGGAATGTTTGTTTCTCCTGCTTTTGCCTTTAAAGGGGTCTCCTATGCCTTTTTAAAAAGTTCCTTAAACACAGAGTTTTGGGTTGTTGTCATAGCATTTTTGAAGAAATGGCACATCAAAATGTATTGGGAGAATGTTGTATTTCATTTTGTGAAACTAAACCTATATCTCTCCTTTTTGATCCAACCCCCACCGCCACCTCCCCAGTGGCTCAAAGACAATAAAAAGAAATTTAAGCAGCCATTAATAGTTTAAAATGTAAAACCATAAAACCCATATATTTATCTCACATTCTTTTTTGTGTTAAAAAGTTATTTAGAGTATTGTAGTTTTCTTTCCTCCCCATGGCAATAGATAAAGATGAGGTAAACAGCTTTATGCAGAAATATAGATGAATACTGACTTTATTTTTATTTATTTTTAAAAAATAAAAGAAGCTGGCCCTGATCTAGCCATTGTTAGCTGAATTGTGATCAGTATTTACAAACTAAATATTTTTGGGATGACGTTTAGAATGATGTGAAAATTGTTCATTCCTTTGGGGAGGAGGAATTTTCAAAAAACCACTATGCTTCCTTAATATCAAATATGAATTTCCTATATACAGATATATGATTTGGTTGTCATTTTTAATATTCAATTTCCTCTATCTCCTAGATTGAACGAGGAAATGTGGATGGCACTAATAGGATAACTCTGGTTTTCCATCTCTCTCACCCTTGGGGAGTGGCTGTCCATGGTTCTTTTCTGTACTACACTGACCGAGATTATGAGGTCATTGAGCGGGTTGACAAGTCCACTGGAGCAAACAAAGTGGTCCTGAGAGACAATGTCTCAAGACTGAAATGTCTCAGAGTGTTTTACCGAGAGAGTGAGTACTTGATGTGACCTGGGAAAGCTTGTTCACAAGGACCTAAGGGTGAATGATCAATGAGCTTATTCATTTGCCTGCACTGCATTTGCCAAGTATCTTGCTTTAAAAAAATAGGTACCATTAAATAATAAGTAAATACAAATCCTAGGAAAAATGATTTACGACCTGTTGTAGGAACTGTACAGGCAACAGGGTCCGGTCTCTGGATCGGGGGCACATTAGCCATCCAAACTGAGGAGGGGATGTTGAAGTGAAGAACATTTTATTTCAGCTCTACACTTATTTTAAAAGTCTTGTCCCATTAAACTAAACAATGGAACGATTCACAAGATCATTTGGGAGGGTGCACAGGGCGGGGGAGGGGAGGCTGCAAAGCCTTACCTCCCCCCCCCCAGATGATTCTTAGAACGTTGCTGGGAGTGCAGACCATGCTCCCAAATGAGCAGCGCTGCGCCAGGGAGCACAGAGCTCCGGAGGCCAGGATGATGCATCCCGGCCTCTGGGTATCCCTCAATGCACAACATATGGATTCCCCTGACAGACGGATGCTCTAGGCGCTCGTCTCCCTGTCTCCTTGGGCTGCATGCAATCTGAGGAGATACACGATCCCGGCAACTGGGCTAAGGGAGCCCTCACTCCCGTCACCTGGCTAAGAGCCAGGTTTCACAGTGAGGTTTGGTTGGGTGGGAGCGCTGGGATCCACATGGACCCGGCGCTCCACACAATCAGCCTAGACCGGGCTACACTGCTCATTAGAACAGCCTCATTAAGTCTCACTTAAAACCAGTGTTTCCCAGTCAGTAGGGATGTGTGAGTTGGCTTGATGGTTCAAATTGAACCGGCCCATTTAGAGTGGCCCAAGTTCGAACTGGACCCCCCCCACCAAAGGGAGGAGCTGGTCTGAGCTCAAACTGGACTGGGCCTGGTTCTAGGAATTGCTTTGCAAGCCAGTTCGGTTACAAGTAAAGGGGGATTCCCTATCATAAGGCGGGGGTGGGTGGGTGGGGAAAGTAAGTGAGCAAAAGGGTCCTTAGTACCTTTTATTTTCAGGTGGCTGAGGAGAGTTAATTTATTTATTTAAGCATGCCACAAGGTGAGGGTTTGGGTTCAAGGACTGGGAAACATGGACTTAAAACATAAAAGCATCAGACAGCAATTTTCTAAATTTCAATAGCGAGCCAACAGCCCTGCTGAAAGAGTAAGTTTTTCCACCAGTTTTCTAAGGTTAGGAGAGAACCAATCAGCTGGACTTCCCTGGGGAGTGAATTCCATAGCAGTAGGATCACTACAGAGAAATAGGGATGTGCACGAAATGCAATTCGGGATCCGAATCACACCACATCCCTTTAAAATGGGGGGATTCCACATCCCCTTTAACACGGAGGAGAGCAGGTCGATACCTGCTCCTCTGGCGCTCGCCACCATTTCCTTAAGTGCGGCACTCCCCCCAGCTATCAGCACACACTAGCAGCACTCTCCCCCACCTGCCTCTGCATGACGCCGGCACTCACATGCCCTTCGTGCATGTGCGGCAGCCAAGTGCAGGGGCAGGTGGGAGAGAGCAATTCTGATACCAGGGGGAGCACCACACTATAGGAAATTGTGGCGAGCGCTGGAGGAGCAGGTATGGACCTGATCTCCTCTGTGTTAAAGAGGATGTGGAATCCCCCCATTTTAAAGGGATGTGGCGCAATTCGGATTCTGAATCATGTTTCTTGCACATCCTTACAGAGAAGGCCTTAGATCATTAGGTAATTTTTTGCATTTGCACCATTTATTTGTCACTAATGAAGAAAAATAGTACTGACATATTTAGTTTTTGTTGGTTGCTTTTAAAAATAAATAAATAAATAAATAAATAAATGTATAAGCTGAGACAGTTGTCCCTTTAAAATGCACCTTTTCTTTACCACTTGTGTTAATTATGGCAGTGTGCAGTGAATTTCAGGTTCCATTTACACCAGTCTCTCTCTGCTTTAGATTTTGCTGGGTCCTCAAATGGCTGCAGTAACAACATTGGGATTTGTCAGCAGCTGTGCCTGCCTGTGCCTGGTGGGTTATTTTCTTGTGCCTGCGCTACTGGCTTTAAGTTAAATCCTGATAACAAGACCTGCTCACCATACAATTCCTTTGTCGTCGTCTCCATGCTGTCTGCAATTAAAGGATTTAGCTTAGAGACATCTGACCATTCTGAAGCAATGGTCCCCTTGGCAGGAAGGGGTAAGTAAGATTATAGGAGATGAACAAAATCCTTTTATGCCTAATGTCATAATCTACCATTGCAGATGGATAATACGTACCTCTTGTGACATATGGGCGTATGTAATGCTCTGAGGCTAAAAGTCAGATGCACAAACTAGTTAAGCAGAAATGCTTGGATTGGAGCTAATTTATCTAGAAATTAAAATCATTAAGTAGACTGTAATCCTCAAAATAGTTAATGCCGGAACATGGGAGCAAAGGGTAGATCTCAATGTCATATCCCTCATTCCCCTCCAAACATGGAGGTCACATGAAAAATTCATGGCAGCACTATTCAGGGGAACTATAAGATTACTACATGCCCACATAAAGAGTTTCCGCACCACTCTACACATGTCTTCTGGCCACTGGCACTGCAATTAGGTTCTCCATGTGATCGGGGCCACAGTATGTCAAATGTTAAATACCCTACATGAAGCGTCAGCGTACAGAAACATTTTTGGTTGCTCCAAGTGCCCCTCCCCGCTTGGTAGTTGTAATATTTGAATCAACTAACTTGAAGTAGTCATAAATATTTGTTTAAGGCTATAGCGAAGCATTGTGGGTTGCAGAATAGGATTTTCTGCAGATTCTGACTGCTTTGTATATCTCCATCAAATGATAGAACTGTGCCAATCAACTAACACTATATCAAATAGGGAAGAAACACTTCAGACGAATTTGCTGATTTAACAGCAAGAAGAGAGCTGGTCTTGTGGTAGCAACCATGAATTGCCCCCTTTGCTAAGCAGGGTCTACTCTGTTTTACATTTGAATGGGAGACTACATGTGAGCACTGTAAGATATTCCTCTTAGAGGATGGGTCGCTTTGGGAAGAGCATTTGCATGCTTGCATGTAGAAGATTCCAGTGGACCCGCCATTGAGATTTGGTTGGCGAGGGCAAGAAACAGGACCTTCTTGGTTGTGGCCCCTCAGCTATGGAATGCCCTCCCAGAAGAACTTCTCCACACTCCCTCCCTTAGGGTTTTTTTTAAAAAAGATCTCAAAACCCATCTATTTAGAGAGGCTTTTAACATCTTGTAATATAAATTGATGGACTTCTTATTTTATTGTATCTTTATTCATTTGTTTTTAGTTTTGTGTTAATTGATTTTATTCTAGGCTGTGTTTTATTTGTTTTATTGTTTTAAACTTTCTATTACTTTTACTGTTGTGAGCCGTCCTGGGCAGTATTGTACTAGAGGGGTGTGGTATAAATATTTTTTAGTAAGAATAAAGAATAAAGTTTGTTCCCTGGTATTTCCAGTTAGGGCTGAGAGAAACTCCTGCCTGTAACCTTGGAGAAGCTGCTGCTGGGCTATGTAGATAATACTGAGCTAGATGGTATAATACTGACTCAGTATAAGGCAGCTTCCTATGTCTTATGTCTTAGAAAGATCTTCCTAACAAAGATCTTTGTCTATACAATATATCCTAGACCTCAAATCAGCATGCCTTTTTCATTTTTCTCAGGGTAAGTTCACACATGCATATTCTGTATAGATGACCTGATTTCTCATTATAGCAGAATGTGTGAACTGAATCCTTAGAAAAGCATTGCATTTGGAATGACATTGGGTGCAGAGGCGCTCTTACCCCTGGACTTCCAGGCCAAAGTCCAGGGCCTCCACAGCAGTGTTCCCTCTAACAGGGTTTCCCAGATATTGTTGACTACAATTCCCAGAATCCCCAGCTGCAATGGCTTTTGCTTGGGGATTATGGGAGTTGTCATCAACAACATCTGGGATTCCCTGTTAAAGGGAACACTGCTCCGCACCCGCTCGGGCCCCCCAAATCCTCTTTAGTCTATCCTGGGTGGTGTAGCCCCCACACCATGCCACTGGCCCACACTGCACTGGGCGGCCAGGCATGACCTCTGCTTTAGAGACAGAGGGAGGAGTGGGGAAGGAAATAGGTGGAATGGGAATATTATAAGTTGCATGTTGAAATGTTTTGCTAATGCATATTTGCATAAAATATACCTGTTTTATATTCTTACATTCTTGTGAGTTCAGTTGCTGTTTGTGCCCTCAAGAACCCATGTGTTAAAAATACTGTGAGGAGATTCTCATGATCAGCAAAAGGCGGGCTGAGGGAGCCCAGCCCGCTTTTTGCCATTCATCTGCTGCCATGGGAGCCACATGGCTCCCTGCAGCAGACCTCCCAAAGGACCCCTCCCCTTAGCCGAGGTTAACAGAGAGAGCGCTCCGTTAACCTCGTCGTTCGGATCGTGTATTGCTGTGGCTCGGCTCCTCACTGCAGCAACACACAAGGAGACCCCTGCTGGGAGGCTGAAATGAGTCTCCTGCCCCTGTGGGGGGGGGGTCTCTGGGATGCCCCGTGTGTTCTCGCAGGGCATCCTGGAACTCCCGGGGGCCGAGCAGCCCCCAATCCCCTCAGCCCCTGCTGGCTCCACGACGGAGCCGGCAGTCGTTTGGGTGGCCGATTCGGCCGCCCAGGCTGCAGGAATGATCGTCTGTGGGGAGAGTGGGCTAACCCACTCTCCCTGCAAACTACATTCTACGGTGTGTATGTTACAGTGTGTGTATGTAGGGGGATGATGCTTAACTTGCAGGGGGGCCTCCCGTGGGGGTGGGGGCCTCCAAAGGCCTTCAGGTCCAGGCTCCAAAATTTCCTAGGTGCACCTCTGATTGAGTGATAGAAAATACTTTTGTACGATGCTATACCTGTGATCGTGTATTCATGCATGCCAAGTCATCATGTGCTTCACATTTAAATCAGTCCTGTCCCCCCCAAATAGATTTCATCAGAAATCCCATTGAAATAATTGATAATGGGGGGGGGGGAATGTTATAAAGGCTTGAATGAACACTGAAAATGTGTTCAGCGTCTTCTGAACTTTGAAAATGTTCCTGTAGTGTGGAGGCAAAACTGCTGATAGATCAGAGACCTTTGCAAATAGGTAACCAGGATTTCAACAATTGATGTCTGATAGAGAGAAGCCGTAGGGGAGAGACTAATGGATTTTCACTTCCAAGTCAGAGGCTGGGACTGAAACAGTGGCTCCCAGAGAAAAAGAAAATGGTCGGATTATTTTAGTACAAGATGTAAGGACAAATCCTAATATGACCAGTGAAGTCCTCAGATTGTTTATACTTTAATTAGTAGAAACCACATATGACCAAAAAACCCACACCTAAATAACATCAAAACCCTCTTTTCTTACTCACCATGTTTCAGGGAGAAATGCGCTACATGTGGATGTCCACATGCCCTCTGGTTTCATTTACTGGTGTGACTTCAGCAGCAGTGTTCCTTCTCAGAATGCCATACGCAAAATTAAGCCAGATGGCTCCTATTTTAGAAATGTCATCACAAATGGGATAGGACGCAATGGGATACGCGGCATTGCTATTGACTGGGTAGCAGGTCAGTACTGCTGTTGCACAGCAACCTCATTTCTTTTTGCATTTTCTGGAAATCTTTAAGCCAAAAACCAACTAGTATAAACAGTAATTCAGAGAGCTATCTACAAGCATATCATGAGTTCTTGCAATCTATAGTGTATAGATCAGTGGAGCAAGCTAAAAGAGGATTCTTTTAAGTTGCTTCTCTGCTCCTAGTGAGTCACCATCATAAAGATCACACTTTTCAGTGAGTCTTGGAGGTTCAGTTTTGTTGCCCATGGCTTATCCCATAGTAGTTAAATGGGGATGATCTTCATTTGAGTTTCCAGTGCTGTAGGCTAATAGTAATGCAGCCCTAACCAATGTATGATTAGTCAGATGTTAAGTCATGCTAAAGTCGGAATATAGGACTACAGCCCTAGAATATTAGAAATGAATTATTATTATTATTATTATTACTATTACTATTATTACAACACTTGTATCCCGCTCTTCCTCCAAGGAGCCCAGAGCGGTGTACTACATACTTGAGTTTCTCCTCACAACAACCCTGTGAAGTAGGTTAGGCTGAGAGAGAAGGTTTTAAGGAAATGAGTGTATGGAATAGTTTCCTTCAGTCTGTTGATCTGTCTACAGAATCTCTACATGATAAACAGAGTGAAAACTGGTGGCTGGGATCCAATGGGCCATGTGCGGAATATTGCACATGCAGTAGGACTCCCTCTTCTGCTTTTGCCACTTGCAGCACCTGAAAAGTCAGTCCTGAAGATCTGGGGATTCACCCAGAGTGGGATTCAGAGGGCTGCAAGGGAATGCAGCTAGAAATGAGGGAGTGGGTTGGATCCTGGGCAATATGAATATCATGTTTCTTTATAACCTGATGTTTAAAATATGGACATTAATCTCCTGTCCCCAGATCCTTCTGGTGTCCCATTATAACAGGCTTCCAAAGCCACACTTGTTAATTAATTGTGTAAAGTAAATGCATGGCAGATATGATTAATACAAAGCCCCAAATCTTTATTACATTATTTAATGCTGAACCGTTCCTGGGAGTATCTTTGTGCTGGTTGCTATAATTATTTCCTTTTCATTCAATCCCAGATGCTATTGCATAATTTTGCAAGTGTGTTGCATTAAAATGTATGAGCTGGGCCAGGCGCAGGCATCTGCGCCTCTAGTTCTCCCACAGTAGCTTTCTTCCCCCACCCCCCGCTGGTACTTTTTTGGCCACCCGCCTGCCATCTTCTTCGCCCACCTGCTAGCTGTTTTCTTCACCCACCCACCTGCCCTCCACCCTGCTGGCTGTCTTCGTCTCCCGTCCACCCAGCCAGCCGCCTTCTTCCCCCGCCTGCTCCCACTGCTGTTGCCATTTTCTTTGGCCGCCTGCCACCATTTGCCACCATTTTGTTTGCCTGCCAGCTGGCTACCACCAACATTTTCTTCCCCGACCCCATCGCTATCCGGGCAGCTGCTCGCGAACTCTTGTGAGAGCTGCCATGCATGGGATTAGTGACGAGTAAGCCTTGGAGAAATATATATAAAGAAGATTGTAAGTGCACAAGATCAGCCCAAGATCTGCCTGCACCTGCAATGAGATGCCAAATGCCATGGCACCCCACTCCCATCAGCGGTGCCACTACTCTTCCTGAACGTTTTTGCTTGCAGTTTTCAGTGGAGCTCTTAGCCCTGTCCAGATGTTGTTTGAAAAGGATGCTCTACATGAGTAGAATGTCCAAAGTGGGCCGTAGGTCCTGCCCCAGCCTGTTATGTACCACTAACCCCTGCATGCCTTTCACATGCCACCCCAGCCACCCGATCACAGAGACACCTGCCATCATGGATATGGTATCCGACTCTTCAGATAGATGCCCTAATAACCATGTTTGGTGCAGTGGCGGGGAGGTGAGTGAGTGGCTGGGGTGGGACTTCTGGCTCCTCTTTGGACGGTCTACTCATGTAAAGCATTCTTTTCCAAAAATGACTGAATGTGACAGCCTTACTTTAATCAGGATGAATGGCAAGTGTAAATCAATGCCAAGTTTTAGTCGTGAATACCTATTGAGGCTTTCTTAATAAAACAAATGTTTCGATCTGGAACCTAAGGCCTGGTGTAGAGGTGACTTTTAGTGCTGGTTTGTTGCCTTAGCCCTGGTTAAGTTCCCAAATATATGGTGAAAACATGTTTAACATGTCAAACTAATCTCTGCCTTTATAGGACTTACATAGAAAGACACCAGCAAGACTGCTTGTCACCTTCTAAGCTGAGAGGCTGCAGAGGCAGGGAAATTGCCTTGACCATAGTTTGCTTAGTAAAAATGAACCATGGTGAAAGCAACCCAAACTTTGCAAATTCACTTCAAACCATTGGTTTTGCTTACTGGTTTGTGGCCTTTCTCTAACCATTTGGGATGTGCACAAATCAATTTTTGACTCAATTTGTGCCCAAATCAAATCACCCCTGATTTGTTTTGTGCCCAAATCTGTCCCCCCAAATCACCCCTGATTTGATTTGGATTTTATTCAGATTTGGATTGATTTGGACCACTTATGAAGGTCCTAGGGGCACCAAATCTGAGTGGTGGGTAGCTCCCCATGGGTGCCACCTACCATCCAAATTTCATGGCAGTGGGGTACTTGGTTTATTTTTAATTATTTTGTTAGTTTTTATTGATTTTGTATATTTCCGCCATAGGAAATAATGGGGATCTGAAGTCACCATATCCTAAGCCTAACATGGATCCCCAGCTTTAATTTTTTTTTTTTTAAAGCGAAGCTCTAGCCCTTGTAGAAGTGGAGTTCTGGAGCAAAATGTGCGGTCACTATTTTTCATGTGTTTGGATTCTTTGGTGTATAAGCTTTCCTCATAAGGAATCCCTATGAGGAGTCATTGCACACCTTCATTTGTTGTGCTCATTTTGACTGTCATTGGACAGTGCCAACTGTCAACTGCCATGTGCCAGCTACACTCCCGCCACACACACACCTGCAAGGCAGTGGGGTACTCAGTTTATTTTTTAGGAATATTGAAGTGTTTAGATTATTTGTTGTCTAATAACTTTTCCTCATAATGAATCCCTACGAGGATTCGTTATACACCTTCATTTCTTCTGTTCATTTTGACCCCGCTGCTTTGCAGGTGGGAGTGAGGAATTAGTGGCATCCCATGTGCCAACTACCCCCCCAACCCACAAGCCGCTGGGTATTCAGTTTATATTTTAGGAATTTTTGAGGTGTTTAGACTCTTTGGTGTGTAATGAATCCTCATAGGGATTCATTATGAGGAAGGGTATTAAACACCAAAGAGTCTAAACACTTGAAAAAAATCCAAGAACATAAAGGGAGTAGTACCTCAGTGCCTTGTGGGTGGTTGTGGGGGGTGTAGTTGGCACATGGCAGTTGACAGTTGGCACTGTCCAAAGACAGTCAAAATGAATAGAAGAAATGAAGGTGTGTAACGAGTAGTGATGTGCACGGACTGGTCCGGAGGCCATTCTGAAGGCCTCCAGACCGGTCTGGACATGAGGGCGGTCCGGCAGTCTGGCACTGGGGTGGGGGGCTCTTTAAGGGCGGGGGGAGGTTCCCCCCACCCTTAAAGAGCCCCCCACCCCAGTGCCAGACCACAGCTCCGTGGTTCCGTGCACATCCCTAGTAATGAATCCTCATAGGGATTCATTGAGGAAAAGTTATTATACACCAAAGAATCCAAACACTTGAAAAATAGTGACCACACATTTTGCTCCATAACTCCACTTCTACAAGGGCTAGAGCTTAGCTTTTAATGAAAGTTGGGAATCTGGGGAAATTAATAGGAGGAATCTGAATCTCAAATCAATTTGAATCTATTCAGGCGCTATTCTATTTGGATCCAAATCTAGCCAATGGACCACAGGGGTGATTTGTTCTGTCTCCAAATCACCCGAATCAGCTAGATTTGGGTACAAATTGATTTGTACTCAAATCTATTCACACATTCCTACTAACCATGGTCTAGATATTCAGATACAACACTTAACTAGGACTAAGGAAAATAAACTATGACTAAACATGTCATGTATGGCCTGACTTGTAGGATCTTTCTTCTATATTTTTCATACTTTTAGTACTGGAAGTTGAAGCTTTATAGACAATTTGTTTCAATGTTTTGTTTTGTGTTTTTATACACAGGAAATCTCTATTTTACCAACGCATTCCTGACAGAAACATTTATAGAAGTTCTTCGTTTAAACACTTCTTTGCGTCGTGTGGTGCTTAAAACAACTGTGGATATGCCAAGGCATATTGTAGTAGACCCCAAAAACAGATACCTCTTTTGGGCAGACTATGGACAGAACCCCAAGATAGAACGTGCATTTCTCGACTGCACCAATAGGACTGTGCTGGTATCTGAAGGGATTGTAACACCACGTGGTTTAGCAGTAGATCACAGCAATGGTTATATTTATTGGGTAGATGATTCTTTAGACATGATTGCGAGAATTCCACATGATGGTGGAGAACCTGAAATTGTCCGCTATGGCAGTCGTTACCCAACCCCATATGGCATTACTATTTTTGAAAACTCTATGATTTGGGTGGATAGGAACTTGAAAAAAATCTTCCAAGCCAGTAAAGAGCCCAGAAATACCGAACAGCCAACAGTTATTAGAGACAATATCAATTGGCTGAGGGATGTTACCATATACAACAGCCATTATCAGTCAGTGTCACCAGTTGATGTCAACAATAATCCGTGCTTGGAGAACAATGGAGGCTGTTCTCATCTGTGTTTTGCACTCCCTGATCTGCAAACGCCAAAGTGTGGGTGTGCATTTGGACTGCTAGACAACGATGGCAAGAGATGCTTCATTTCAACGGACAACTACCTGATCTTTGCCTTGGAGAATGCCCTTAGAAGCATTCATCTGGATCCTGAGAATCATAGCCCTCCATTCCGCACAATGACTGTATTAAGAACTGCAGTAGCTCTTGACTATGACAGTGTGAACAACATAATGTATTTCACCCAAAGTTCTCCAGCAGGCACAGGAAGAATCAGTTATGTTAGTATCTACTCTGGAACTGGGAACCCCACTGTAGTGGCATCAGGTAAATATTATGAAACATGATTTTAGGTTATCAGAAATATATTTGCATGTAAGTAAATGCCTGTGATTTCAGAGAAATATGCTTCTCTGTAAGTAACTGTGCTTAGGATTTCTGCTTTGGACATTGCTAACAGTACTATATAGGCCACAGTTTGGTTTTCTATTTGCAATATGTCAGAAACAAAGGTACTTGAAAGCTATGAAACCTAAGAGAGGAGTTGAGAAGGTGAGAATAGCCATGCTTTCATGTCATCATTGCAAGAAATACATTTTACCATGTCCCCTGTAATGGAGTAAATAATGTTTGGTACATTTTTAGTCTACTTTTTTCCTAGTAGGCTTATGAGATCACCCAGCATTCCATGTGTCCATCCATCCATGTGTGTGTCCCCCCCACCCCCCACGGCATCAATTTCGCAATGCCTGGACCAATATGAAGCAAATCGGGTACAGTTGTAGGGACACATAGGGACATCTCAACAGCATAGTTTGTGATGATGTCATCCACCCCAATTTGAGGGCAAGTGGCTAACTTGTGACCCCCCTAACCAATTTGAACCAAATTTGCTACAGCTATCCTATGTAGGACACATAGGGATGCCTCAGTGGTGTAGGTTGTGATGATGGCATCCACCCCGATCCAAGATGACAGACGCATGAACATTTGAGGCATGAGGGCTAACTTGTGGAATGCCTAACTGATTTTAACCAAATTTGGTACAGTTGTAGTAAGTGACACACAGGGACACCTGAACGGCATGGTTTGTGAGGATGTCATCCTCCCCATTTCAAGATGGCAGAGATGTGAACTATTTGTTTGTTTGTTTGTTTGTTTAATACACTTCTATACCACCCAAAATGCAAGTTCTCTGGGAGGTTTACAACACAATAAAAACAGCCAATAAAAGATTAAAACATTTTAACAATTAAAATTAAAAAGTTAAAACGATTAAAACACAAAACACAGTTAAAATGTGCGATTGGGCTAACTTATGAGCCACCTAATTGATTTGAACCAAGTTTGCTACAGGTGTAGAGACACATAGCGACAGCTCAAGGGCGTAGTTTGTAATGATGTAATCCACCCTGATTCAAGATGGTGGACACATGAACATTTGAGGTGCAAGTGGGAACCCATTTGGACCAGATTTGGTACAGTTGTAGGGATGCATAGGGACACCTCATCCACATAGCTTGTGATGATGTCATCCTTCCCAGTTCAAGTTGGTGGACGCTTTAAAGTTTGAGGCACAAGTGAGATAACTTGTGAACTACCTAACTGATTTGGACCAAATTTAGTCCAGTTGTAGGGAGAGTGAAAGGAAAGTAGGCAAATTAGTTCTTACTAGAACAACTTGTTAGTTAAATATACAAACTTCAGCTGGTGGCATTTGTAGCTAGAATAAAAGAATGTTATGTTGATTGATCCATGGTGTGTCCATGCTGATATTTATTTGTTTTCTCTTTCATGTTGTTCTGTCCTTCTTAAGATTTGGGAACTCCAGATGGCATAGCCTTTGACTGGATCAACCACAGACTTTACTACAGTGACTATCTTAATCAGACTATCAGTTCAATGGCTGTGGATGGATCTAATCGTTCTGTGGTGGCCCGAGTTCCACGTCCAAGGGCCATTGTTTTGGATCCTTGTCGAGGGTAAATTGTACGCTCCTTACCTTGTGTCGTGGAGCAAAGATTGCCTGTTTTTCTAAATCTTGTCCCTCTATCTCTGTCTAGCCAGCATTCATAAGGGAGTCTTTATATTACCCAGTTTTCCTATCTGGTCCCTGTGCAGTCCCATATTTGGAATTCTGTGCCTGCACAAAGCACTTTCAGAACTTTCTAGAGTTCTTTAGCTAGAGGGAAGAATCCTCACTTTTCCCATGGGTCAGTGAATGGCTGCCTGCACTTGCTCTAATAGGGTAGAGTGAATTTCTTCCTGCCCCCTGATCATGGGCAGCAGCATTGTTAAGAACTTTCTCTGGGATTGGATACAGATGGATAGAATCCTGTACGAGATTACCTCGTTCCTGCTTAACTTATACAGGCATAGGTTGTACTGTGAAATCTCATTTTTTTCTTATGTTCCCTGGAGTTTATTTTGCCTATGGAATTAGAGGGGAGGAATGGTGTTACTTGTTTCAGGGAATGTGAACCCTCAATCCTAAATACATACACAGCTGTATTTATTTTGCAAAGCAAGCATAGGTTCAGTTTGTGTGACCTTCAGCTCATGACCATCCTCCTTCAACTGAGTCATGAGACAAAAGTAGTTTTCTGGTTGCTGCCATGTAATTCAGTAGTTGGCCTATTGTAATGGAGAGAGTGAGTTGGGGAGAAATATCACAAGTGGCACCAAGTGTTGATGCTTATGTACAGAGCTAAATGATGGAGCCACCATTTGGGCACTTCAACCACATGGCCAGGTTGCATAAAGTTTTACTGGCTGCATGTGAAGAATTGTTTAAATCTTCTTGTAATGTTTCTTCTGAACTTGGGAAATGTCATGTGTTGTAACTTTGCACAATCAAGCTGTCCGTAAGTCCACACACTTGACTTACCTCTTGTGATCAAGTCATTAGTCTCCTCACCTGAAATTAAATGCTTCAGTACTTTGCCCCCTCTTTCAAGAATTGTCTTGGCTTTCCCAGAAGAGGTTCAGTCCCCCACCCAAGGTTCAGAAGAAGCCGTTTAACGATCTCTCTGCATGCATGGCTCCACCCTTTCCTCTGCCACTTGATGGGCCCCTTACTGCCTTAATGTAAGAGTGGATTTCTTTACTGGCTCCTTGTTTTACTAATAAGACTCCTTTTTAAACTGTATGGTAAATAGGTACATGTACTGGACTGACTGGAGTTCCAGTGCTAAGATAGAACGAGCAACGCTTGGAGGAAACTTCAGGACAGCCATCGTGAGCACCAACTTAGTATGGCCAAATGGACTTACGCTGGATTATGAGGAAGAACAGCTTTACTGGGCTGATGCAAATTTGTATGTATCATTCACTTGCAGTTGGAGCGACAGAATTTACTGTTAGTATTTCTCACCATTTCTAGCAGATGGCTGCATATGGTACTAACCTAAATAATAGGTAATTGCTTAAAGGTAAAGTGTGCCGTCAAGTCGATTTCGACTCCTGGCTTGAAATTGCTTTGTAAGTAAATGTTTTTGTAAACAATTAATTACTGTATTATTGCCTCTACTACCTGAACAAAGAGAGACCTTTAAAGTGGTGACTCCTATTTAGCAAATATAAAGATATTCATATTTAGCTAAATGAATATCTGTCATGGTGCCCAGCATAGTGCCCCTCTCAGTGTCTCCTTTGGATAGTGAGCCCTTTCGGGGCAGGGAACCATTTTCTCATAGCTTTGGGTATGTAAACTGTTTTGAGAACTCTTGTGTTGGTGTGGATGTGGTTGAAAAGTAGTATATCAATATTTTAAAAATAACATCATTTGCAAAATGAACTGAATGGCAGGAACAAAACCAGCAAAATGTTTATAAATACAAGTGGGCATTAATCTCTATTGCAGTTTTAAGCACATAAGAACAGGTCTGCTGGATCAAACCCAAGACCTTTCTAGTCGAGCACCCTGAGAGAAGCCCACAGGCAAGGGGTGAGGGCATGCTTTTTGACCTGCAGTTGCTCCCCTGCAACTGGTATTTAGAGGCATCTTTTAACTAGATAATAATAGGACATACTGTTCTGTGCAAATGCTTATGATGTTGAGTAAATATTAATAATAATTATATTAATAATATAATTACTATTGGTTACAGTTGGTTCTTGAAATTGGAAGTGAGTTTTAATGTGTGTCTCAACATTTTCCCTGTGTGGTGGTATTGGTACTTAAGTATATGAAATGCTGGAGGCGTATAGTTTGTTTTCAAATTCTGATGTTATCTACTTGTTTTAGACAGAAGATTGAACGCAGCTCCCTTACGGGTGCTAATCGTGAGGTCGTTATTAGCACAGCTCTGTATCCATTTGCAATGACTGTGTTTGATCAACACATTTACTGGACAGACTGGAACACTCGAAGTATTTACCGAGCCAACAAATACGATGGGTCAGATCAGATTGTTATGGTCTCAGGCCTGCCATACAGACCGATGGATATTCATGTCTGGGCCAAGAGCAAACAGCAGCAGTGCACCAATCCTTGTAACCAGTTTAATGGTGGTTGCAGTCATATCTGTGTACCAGGTAAACTATATGACACTGGGGAATAATGATTTCAGTGACAATTATGTAGTGGCAGAATACGGGATTTCAACAAAATATCTGATAGGTTATTTTACACTCTTCAACATTAGTAGAATTTTGGTTTGGATCACTTTAAAATAGCTGCCCTAGAAACTTATGACATGATTCACAAACTCCTGTACACAAGTGGAATTTTTGTGTGTGCTAATCATAGTGTAATAGTATTTAATTGCACTAGAAATTCAGAGCATGATTCACAAATTATACTACACACACACACACACACTTTGATAGCTGAGCTTTGGTGAACCCCAATCGTGTCAGGTCTGAGATACTTCATTACCTGGTGCTCGTCTGACTTTCACCATGACGGGTGCAGTCACAGCAGCTTCCACACAGATGATTCAAGTCATGATGTGCTGCTCCTGCCATGATTGGGCATAGATCTTAGTGTGTGTACCAGTCTCAATTTAGAGAGACTAAGAAGCAAGGCCGGGTAGGGAATAATTGTGTAGCTGTGTTGCACGTGGTGTGTGTGTGCGCGCACACAATTGCATCATATCTTTTAAGCATATGTCAGGATGTCAGTGTCAGTGACATTAAAAATCCTAGTGATTATCTCCAAAATATATCCAACGTTATTTTCTTTATTTAAAAATTCCCTAATTGTCACCACACTACTGACAAAATAGTTTGGTACAAAAACCTTATAAACATAACATCAGCAAAAGCTGTAGCTTGTAAATGTGTTCTAATTTCAGGATATGTGTTGATTTGTTTTTTCAAAATTGTCATCTCATACATGTCTGATTTGAAGTCAGTGATGATTTGCACTGATGCCAAATTGCTAAGCAGAACTGAAAACCTCATTGGCACAGCCACCATGTTCAGTGGAAATATTTGATCACAAACCCCATTCTCACCACCAGAATTATCAAATTCATCATATCGTATATTCAGATATAAAATATAATTGCAGAAAAGTGGATTCTGCAATAGCCCTGACAAGTAGAGTTCATTTGAAGTACTTTAAAGTACATGTCAGTGTCCTATTTTCAAGAATTGAAGCCCTTATCAAAAAACAAGACTGAGAAGCAAGGCTCCATTATTATTTTTAGTAAACATCAGTGAAGGCTAAAGTGAACATTTTAAGAGAGTTTTATGCAGAGATGTTGACCTGTTAATATTTTGTTGGTGTTTGTTGTAATTAAATTTAGGCCCAACTGGTGCAGAGTGTCAATGTCCTTCTGAAGGACACTGGTATTTAGCCAATAATAACAAGCATTGTATTGTGGACAATGGCACCAGGTGTGGAGGAGGCCTCTTCACCTGTCTTAATGGACGGTGCATCTCAGAGCGCTGGAAGTGTGACAACGATAATGACTGCGGAGATGGCAGTGATGAACTGGAAAGTGTGTGTGGTAAGCACTTCTATAACTAAATGAGTAGCTTCTGCCCAGTTGCTGTTGATTTGGGGGAAAACATGTTGAGAAGGGAATAATTGATACCTGGCCAGAAACCCATTGGCTGTATTGCTTGGATATTATGAGACCAGCCTGTGTACAAAACTGGGGTTATTTAAAGATATAATCTGCTCCATACTGATTTACTGAAACACTGCATACTAATTTTTCGACCAAATCACCTTTACCTAACACTATAACAAAAATTGTTATACTCCTGCCCCCATCACCGGCCAGCAATGTTTTCTTTTACAGTGTAAAAACATGGGGGGTAGCGGTGGGGTGTAAAAATATATTCCTGTGATGAACATAGCGGGGTTAAAATTCCCCCTGGGATTAGCAGTGGGGAGATGGTAAAGATGTTGATGCTTACACCCCTTGTTAGTTAGTTAGTTAATCATACAGGGTAGATTTAAACATGGTTGCTGGAAAAACAAGATAATATTTGCTCATATTCAGCATTTAGATGGTGAAAACTGTAAGACTGGTGTGTGATATGAAACCAAATTTTTGGGAGTGTAAACCATTCTTCATGAATCCATTAACAACTAGAGTATTCCTATAATCTTGTATTTCTATTTTTATATATGATTTAGAATTATGTTGCAAGTTCAGGATTCTGTTCAGCCACTCCCCTGGACATGCTGATGGGTGCCAGCAGCAGTCCTGTAAGCTCAGCTCTTTGTGCACTAAAGGACTGCTGACAGGGCAGAGGGGACCTGGACATCCAGCTGCAAGCTCCATTGGGGCAGCGGAGGGTGCGCCAGAGGGCTTGATCATCCCTTACTTTCTTTTCACATTCATTTACAGTTAGAATAGATAGGGCCCATAAAGCAAACCGAATAGCTCCATTGCCTTTTTAAGGACAACACTGTTTTGTAGCTCTATGGCTATAATGTTTTAGTTACTGCATCCCAACCTACGCCTTTCTCTTTGAACTTCTGTCATCCATTACATTTTAACAAAGGGCAAGGAGGGATTTGTAGGGATTTATAAGGGATTTGAATCTCTGGGAATTATCTTCCCTATAGAAACAAAAGTGACACTGTGTCTTCTGTTTGACTGTTTCAAGCTGTGTCTTTTACTTTACATGCAGTCCGTTTTGCGGCCGTGTTTGCCCTGGCAGGTAAAACCAACATTACCATAGTTGCGGTGTGTGTCTTTGATGTATTTGTCAAGGCCTTGAGATTCTCTTCAGTCAATGACATTTCTTTATCACCTTTATCTCCTCCAGCTTTTCATACCTGTCAGCCAACAGCTTTCACCTGTGGCAATGGGCGGTGTGTACCCTACCCTTATCGCTGTGATCACTACAATGACTGTGGAGACAACAGTGATGAGGTGGGCTGCTTGTTCCGAACTTGTGACTCCCACACAGAATTTACTTGCAATAATGGAAGGTGTATATCTCTTGAATACGTCTGCAATGGTGTAAACAACTGTTATGATAATGGCACTTCAGATGAGAGAAATTGCCGTAAGTTGATTACAACTCTGTCTTGTCCTTTTAGGATACTGATTCTTTAGGCCACAGAAGAGGAAACATTTTTTGCTTGTAAAGAATCAGTAGAAGGGAGCAAATCACTTGACAAAAAACTATTTGATATTTTTTAAATTCAGTATGTTGAATGTACAATCATTTTGATTAGTTATACAAGCTTTACAATCATCTGTTGGAGATGGAAAAGTACATATGATATCTACTGTACCACTGGCTTCAATTTAAATATAAAGTTAAGAATGCTAGCTGACATCTGAAGTAATGAAGTGGACCCGTACCAGGAAGATATGCCTGTGCTACTGAGAGCACATGGGAAGATGGGATGATTTTCTTCAATCCCTGCTTTCTCCAGAAACATTCTGTGTCACTCAAAAACATGACTCTGTAGGCTGCAGAGCCCCGAGGGACATATTTTTTAATGGCCAGTGCATTTTCAGAGGAAGCAGGGGTTGGCGCAAATTGTCCCCAACCCTCCGCAATTTGCACTGCGATACTCTGGAAGCTCTCCTCTCGTGCACGTCTGCTTCATTAGTTAGGATGTCAGCCACTGTGTTTCAGTCAATGAATTATATAGCACATCTTTACTGTATATTTTATAACAACTACAGTTTATGGATTTATTAAAGTTCCCTGGAATGCTGACACTTCTTCCATGGAGTGTACTAAGGTACCAGTTGTGTACTAACCATGGTGTACCTAGACCTGTGGCTTTTTGGACCAATAATGAAATGCATAGGACTGTGTTATCTGGTCTTGGTCTGAGTGCTGATGGAGCAGTAATCAGTATGCTGGCAATGGCCCTGCCTATATTTTGGGGCCCAGGTGCTTTGTATATTTTTGTATAGGATTGCCATTATCAGAATGAGTGGGATGAAAGTAGAGAGTGGGCCTCCCTTTGCCCTCTATACTCCTTTTCTGACACTATGTCTTTATTGTGACCAGCAGAGAGAGCTGCATCAGTACAGTTCCTCACACATACTTGCTGGTAGTAATTCTACTGGACTGAAGTGGAATAATCAGAAGACAGATTATGCTCTTTGATTTGCCAAACAGATGCTGCTAGGATTGCAGTAGTACAATCTTGGAAATAAAAAATCCATGGAGTGGGTGAATACTGGCATATAAAGTGCTTTTCATGTTCAAAACCCAGCCCCTTCTAGCAGCTTTCTCACTAAATCAGACCTGTACAACTTATGGCCCACGAAGCTGATTGCTGAGAGATTGCCAGTCCTGTATGGTGGCCAGCTACATGCTCTGTACATTTTCATTTGTTACTGCCTGCTGAAGACTATAAAAACAGGGGGATTGTCAAGTACCTGGCAGTCCAAAATACACACCCAGTGGGCTGTGTTTGGTTTGATGGGTCACAAGTTGTACATAATTGCCCTAAATGATGAACTGGACATGGTGCTGTAGCTTATTGGAAGATCACATCCTTTGTATGAAGAAAGTCTCAGGTTCAATCCCTGACATTTCTGGATAAGGACAGGAAAGTCCCCTGTGGAATCCTGTAGAGGTGCAGTCAGTCGATGCAGACGATGTGGAACTTGTTGAACCAATGGTCAGCACAAGGCATTTCCCAATGTTTAACTGGATTCTTTCAGGATGCCTGGTCAACATGGAATGGTTGCTTGGTGGTTCCATCACATTTCTGTAGAGCAGCTGGCTATAACAAACGGGTTTTATGAATCAAGAGACAAAGGTTTTTAGAGAAGACAGAGCATGCTCAGAAGAGCAGATGCATGTTTAGCAGGGGAAATTGACAAGCCTTTACTATTCATTTGGCTGCCTTTAAATCTGTACTTTGAAAATACATAGAATTAGAAGTAGATAGAAGATATATAGAAGTAGATAGAAGTAATATATTATTTTTTAAAACTTATTATTTTAAAAAAGATGTTACAGGTTGACATCTAATGTTCCTTCATGCATTGTTTCACTATCATAGTTACATAAGCCATGTGTTTCTGTTTCTTGTGTATGAGGCACAGCACCTACTCTGGCAACTTGCACACAGAAATCCGCATGATGGTTTTCATAGATGTGTCTGTTTTGAAATGTGCTTTCTATCACATTTTGGATGATGGTCCTAAATGGTCACAGAAAGCAGAAGAAAAATGTGAGAAGCAGGACTAAATAGCTTGTATATCAAATGTATATAACAAGCATATTTCAGTGGACAAAATAGTTACCTGTACTATTTTATGGAGTGTGCATTTAAGAAGAACAAAGGATTAAATAGTAGATAGACTACTGAATTATCTTCCTCCAGATGAATACATTAGCCTATTCCTGCAGGAGATGCACAAGGCGTGATTCCATGATTCATAAATGTACCTTTTGAAATGTCATCCCAGAACAATTTTAGTTCCAAGAAATGATGCTGTTTGCAATTACATATTTTTCACAAGGTATTACACACTTTAAGGGAGGAAAAACAAATCTAAACTTTCCTCTCCTCTTCTTTTATTTTTTCCTTTTAAAGCTGAACGTACCTGTCAATCTGGTTATACAAAATGTCAGAGCACCAACATATGCATTCCACGAACTTATCTGTGTGATGGAGATAATGACTGTGGTGACATGAGTGATGAGAGCCCCACTCACTGTGGTAAGCTAATGGTGCCCCCAATTACCTTCCTCCGCTTCATGCTCCTGATTCTTGGTTTTGGTCAAATGCCAAACATTCTTGTAGCTTCTATTCTTTGTTTCCCCCTTTCAGTCTTGTGTTGCAAAAGGCACAATTTATTGGGGGGGGGGCAGGGGGGGAGAAAATGTGATGAACTTATCTAAAAAGCTGTCATTTTGGAGTATGAAGGATGCCTTTCTTTTTTCACAGTCATGCTTGAAATATTGCTGTGAGATACCTAGTTATGCTTATGTCAGTTTTCCAGATGGAGGAAACAAGGCTTGCAGTCTCGTGAGATCCCATAAAACAGAGTGGGACTTACTTCTGAGTAAATGTGCATAGGATTATGCTTAAGACTCTCTGCACACATATGGCCAGAGGCTCATAGGAGCTGCTTCCGTGTGGTTCACAGGCATGCATGTGCATCATGCAATCACACATGGGGGAATTGTGTGGATGTCTCATCTGCTTAGTACCCCCTCTCCCAGTGGGATGCAGCTTCCATAGGAAAGATCTGTGCATTGGGCCCCATCCACATGGTCATAATACTTATTCACAGTTCTCTGATGTGTGGGCGGTAGTTCTCATGCTGTTGGTTGTGTGCATGAAGGAGCCCTCTTTTCCAAAGAGTATCTTTTCCAAAGTTTGATGATATGTCTATGGTGGAACTTGGATTGGAAGTCTCCTGGCTCCAAATCCAGAACTCTGTCCCACTGAGCACACTGCTTCTCTCTTTCCCCCCTCTAGAAATATTTTTGCTATCATTGCCATGATTTTACCATTTGTGCAGAGATTGTAATATGCTAGAGGCTAGGTCACATCTCTCCTCTGCTGTTAGCTCTCTAGCCCTCAGACAAGCCACTCTGTAACAGCCTAGGCCCCTTCCTTCTCTCCAATATGGAGAGAAGATATGGAGATGCCCACTATCACAAGGTTGTGGAAAACATTGCTAAGGTAATGTATGTGAAGCAATTTGAATACTCAGAAGCACAATATACATGTTAAATATTACATCATCATTGTGGGCTCAAATGCAGCTTTCAAAGAATTTGGAAGCCTAAGAAAAAGTACAGAGAAAAACAGTTCCCCCCCTCACTCTTCCAGTCTCACTGACCTGCACCAATACCGAGTTTCGTTGCTCATCTGGACGTTGCATTCCTGCTCACTGGTACTGTGATCAAGCAATAGACTGTGCTGATGGCTCAGATGAGCCTGCCTCTTGTGGTAAGTGAGAAAAACAGAATGATATGAAGAAACATAACCTGACTGAAAGAAGTGAATGTGTGTAATGAATGGATAAGCTAGTGGTGGGCAATCTTTTGGGGAAGTGCATCACAAATCCAATCTAAAATATGAGGTAGTTCCGTTCTAGTGTGTACAGTGGCGCATATGCAGCCTATCTGCACATCAAGGTAGTTTTACCTTTTGTTTACTGAATGGGGAGGAGGGGCAGGGTAGCATGGGACAGGCAGGCAGCGTACAGGCCCGACTCTGCTATAGCCAGTTCTTCATATGATCATGTTCCAGGCTAGCATGCTACAAAGTCCTGCTGCCTGTGCCATTTATGGGAACTGCCACTAGTTGGCCATTTATAGGATAGACCAATGGGAAATCACCGCTTTTGCCATAAGAGGTTGTTTCAACAACAATCATTTTTTGATTTTTAATCAAAATAAAATTTAAAATAAAAAATCAATTGATTTAATTTTTTTTAAAAAAACCCACAAATGTTTTAATTGTTTTGTTGTGCGTGTGTCTTGTAATGTGATGTGTTTTATGTGTGTCTGTTGGATGTTTTAATGTGTTATGAGCTGCCCAGAGGACAATTTGTTATGGGGCGGTTAACAAATAAAGTTTCTTCTTCTTATTTCTCCTGTAATGCACGTGTGATTTTCAAAGCACGTAATTGTCGCAGTTCCCATAAGATTGGACCTTAGAAATGGAAATGAGAGATTTAAATTTTCTTATTTTAAAACATGAATGTTAGGGAGTTGGTGGTGACTGAAGGACAGCATTTTACAATTATCTTATAACAAGACATCAGGCCTCAAAATTGCAGTTGTACACATTGGCAACCACTGTCATTGAACAATGCAGAATAAGAACATTTGGCCAACAAGCAAAATGGTCTTTCATTCTTCGGTAAATCTGCTCCAAAATGTAAATAAGGGACTGGTTTTCTCAACAAGAAATGAGTCCAACCTAGGAGAAAAAACATTGTGTACAATCACCTCTTTGAAGATGTATTGATAAGTTGAAGAAATGGTGACTGACTATGAAATCAAAACTCAAATATTACATCACAACTCCTGACTTATATTGAGACTCCAGATTCTAAGGTAAAGCATACAAGTGTGCTTTGACAAAAGTATGGAGTTGAAGATGCATGTAGAGCAGGACAAAAGTTCAAGAGTGTTTCCTTCTTAAGTCAGAAGCGATCTAAATCTGAGCATTGATTTCATAGTTCATGCCAGTAAATGGATTCCAAAAAATATTTTTCTTAGGACTTGGATCCCACAGTTCTACTTTTATGGCGCAGGAGTGCTCCTACAAGGCCCTCCGTGGCCTGAAAATACCAAGTCACAAGCTTGGGTACATATTACACTGAGAAAGTCATGGTTAGGACAAAGGCCTGAGAATGACACAACAAAATCTGTATATTTGCCAAAGGCAGGAATGTGTGTTAACCCTTTGCATGATAATTATTGTTAGAAAAGAAAGTTACTTGCAGGAGTGTTTGTAGAAACTGACCTTTAAAGTACTACCTGGCATACTGAATGGTTGGTAAACGATCAGTCCTGTTCTTCTTTAAGTTCCCCCGGTGAGGAGCTGTTCAAGTGACCAGTTCAGATGTGACGATGGCAGATGTATCCCAGCAACATGGATCTGTGATGGTGATAATGACTGTGGCGATATGAGTGATGAAGATCAAAGACACAATTGTGGTAGGTGCCTACTTAGTATTGTTTTAGTATTGGAGTATTGGGGGTTTTTTTGTTTCAGTTTTATTCCATCCCTAGACTTCTTTCTTGGGGATTTATCTATTTGATACAAGAGACTACAAGTGGCCAAGTAAGTGTTGAGAGTGGGATGGTAGGCTAGGCATACGACATGACAAAACTGAACCGTCATACATAACAAGCTGCTAAGATACTGTGCTTTGTTCCAGCAAATCGCAGCTGCTCACCATCTGAGTTCACATGTGTGAACAATGAGCCCTCACTAAGAAGGTGCATCCCTAGGGCCTGGGTCTGTGATGGGGATGCTGACTGCAGTGACGCTTATGATGAGCATCAGAACTGCACAAGAAGGCCATGCATGGACAATGAATTCACATGTAGTAATGGACTGTGCATCCGCAACACCTACAGGTTTGTTTAAACACAACCACAGCCCAATGGAACATTTCAGTGAAGGAAACCTCACATCTAGAGCTGGTATAGCCCAGCAACCAGAGTGTTCATTATCAGTCTTGGCTCAAGTTCCAACTCAGCCTAGATTCTGTGGGTAGGACATGAGCTCTCAACCCCAGGGTTGACATATTTAATAAAAAATTGTCTCAATGAACTTCCTTTCCTTTCCTTTCCTTTCCTTTCCTTTCCTCCCTCCCTCCATCCCTCCTTCCCTCCTTCTCCCTCTCTCTTTTCATAACACTTATTGTTGCTATGGAAAAATACTGGAACTGGACTGTTGTGACATGAGGGTAATGCTCCCAGGTTTCAAGGAGGTAGAAGCAAAATGTAGAGACAAGTGGTAGCCCGCTACACAGCAGGGAAGAGAGCTTGGCAGGAGACAGAGAAATACAGGGAGGAATTTCTGTGGGCTGAACTTCAGCAAGAGTCTCAGGGGTCTTACTCTGTCACTTGCTTGCTATTCTGAACTATCCTGACCAACCCAACTGAAGCTCTCAAGCTCCTCCATGCACTGCAGTGGGCTGGTTTCATGTGGCTGCATCCACATGGATTTCTGGCTGAATCCAGAGGGTTCTTTACATGAACCAAAAATACTTCCAGTTGTGCAAGGTAGCCCCTCCCCCACTGACACACATTTCTGCTTATTTCCCCCTTCTGCTGTAGTCCCCCTCAGTACTACATCTAGCATCATTCAAGAGAGTACCTGACCCTTAGGAGTGTCTTTTTGGTGAGGTGGGAGGGCTGCAGGAGGAGGGGAAAACAGGAAAGCTCAATTGCATTCAGCAGATTTTCATTCACATTTCTCTGTATGCAACCCAGTGTCTTCAGATAACTGCAGTGCAACCAAAATCTTATTTTTTGCATGCAGCCCTTTTGCTGGGGAGCTTCTTTAGTGGGACATAAATTGAAGAATGCATTGTGACTTCATTTGAATAAAGACCAATCATGACTACAAGGATTTTGATGATAGGCCATTATACAGTAGTCAGTCTCTTTTTATTTTATTTTTATTTTATTCATTCATTCATAATACCTATACCCTGCCTTTCAGTCCTATTTCAGGGAATCCCTCTTCCAACAAATACTAAATACAACAAATTTTAAGATACAGCCACTGCAACAAAATAAATGGTGTCTGAAGAAACATGAGCTTCAAATGGTATTTGTGCATTTTCCAATGGTGTGTGCATATTCTGGTTATTACTTATGGCCAGCAGTTACCATTTTTAAAAAAAATGTTCTAAAAGTGGCTTTTTTCCCCAGGTGTGACAGGCGCAATGACTGTGGTGACAGCAGTGATGAGAGAGGTTGCATCTATCAGCCCTGCCCACAACACCAGTTTACCTGTCAAAATGGCCGCTGCATATCAAAAGCCTACATCTGTGATGGAGACAATGACTGTGGTGATGAGTCAGATGAGTTGGAGCATCTCTGTGTTACACCAGAAGCAACTTGTGCCCCACATTATTTTCAGTGTGACAATGGAAACTGCATTGAGATAGTCAAACTTTGCAACCGGATAGATGATTGCCTTGATAATAGTGATGAGAAAGGATGTGGTATGTATAGTACCTTTCTGACTCAACCAGTTTTAATTTAAGGTCTGAGGTATCTCCCGTACCATTAACACCTATTTCAAATGTATGAGTGACTGGTGAGGTTGTTCCCAAAGGCAGGCCGATAACCCATTGACTATTTCAAGAGGTATATGAGTTCTGTGCAACTTGGACTCTTGCTACTTTTACCAAACACAGTTGATCCAACAAAAGGTTATCACTTGAACCATTTTGGAGCCTGTCATTATAGCTTTGATAAGTTTCATTATTTTCATTTCAGGTTTTCATTTGTGCCCTTTGTAGAATGAATGTTTTATGTACAAACAGAAGATGGTGCCCGTGTGACCTGTTTCTAGCCCTTTTGAGTGAATAGTTTGATTTCCCATGAAGACTGACAAGTTGAGTCGTATGTTTTGTTTTGTGTTCTGACTGTAGGCATCAATGAATGTAATGACTCTTCAATCAGTGGCTGTGACCATGACTGCACAGACACCCAGACCAGCTTCTATTGTTCTTGTCGTCCTGGATACAGGCTCATGTCCAATAAAAGGACTTGTGATGACATTGATGAGTGTGGTGAAACACCGTCAGTGTGTAGCCAGATTTGTGAGAATACTGTGGGCTCCTACATCTGTAAGTGCGCACCAGGCTATATCCGTGAGCCTGATGGGAAGAGCTGCCGGCAAAATAGTAACATCTCACCCTACCTTATCTTTAGCAACCGCTATTACCTAAGAAACCTCACTACAGATGGTCGGTCATATTCTCTTATTTTGCAAGGACTCAGTAATGTGGTGGCGCTGGACTTTGACAGGGTGGAAAAGAGGCTATACTGGATTGATGTGGGCAGGAGGGTCATTGAAAGAATGTTTTTCAATGGGACTAACAAGGAAGCAGTCATTAGTGATGGTGTGCCCAATGGGGAAGGTATCGCTGTGGACTGGGTTGGCAGGTAAGCTTCTTTATTTGTAATCTTGACCAGTTATTGCTGAAGGGTAATGATAAGAGGTCAATGTTTCAACTCACATCCTCCAAAACTCAAGTAAGCTGACTTTAATGGCCAATCATGAATAAAGGCAAGGTTGTACACATCTTCTGTGCATCACATGCATAGTCTCAATAGTTTTAAAGCAACTTGACTAAGTAAGGCAGTGCTATCTCTTTACACATTTAGGAAGAGAGGCAACATACAAGAGAATAGTGGCTTAACTAAGGCCACCTGGTGAATTTGTGGCTGAGGGGAGATTTGAAGCAGGGATTTTCTTGCTCACACTCTTAGTCACTAAGCAAACTTATAGTCCATGTTGTGGAGAAGGGCCTGAAAATGTACAATGTCAAGTGAAGGCTTAGAAGCCAGAGAGCCTTGGACTAGAATGCCAAGTGGCAAGGGCAATGGCTTCCATGAATGACATATTTGATGGTCTCTTCCCCAAGGACCTCCATCCATACTTCTACCCCTATACACTATGCTCCCTAGTGCTTTGCTCCACATTGATCCTGTGCCCATTGCCTACTCAGTGGCAGAATATTCTGCAGATTAGGAAAGCAAGCACATCACAAACAAAATATATATTCTGTGATTTGCAGGAGATACCTGAGGACCAAACTAGAGTTTGGGTAATGGTGTGTCTATGAAACAGGTGCTTGCCCCACTCACTTATACAGTCGGGTTTGGTATGTCTACTTGTGATACCAAAAGAAGTGCATATGTCGTAAAATTATTGTCCAAAACTTTTGTGAGGGGCAAAGTTAAGTTTTATACAGCAGTAAGCTTTAACAAAGAATGCATATAAATCTAATATGAATGGATCCTCATCTACTCTACCCTTCAGACCACTATTCACTCTGTAGTGATAATTACCAAAAGCTGCTTAAGCCTTTCACAGATTGTTCTTGTTCGGCACCATCTGCCGGGAGCATCAGGGAGAGAAAAGATGTCAGCTGGTTTTTCCAGTAGTGACTAAAGTGAACAACCACCCATTTCTCTGCTCACTTTTGCCATTTCCCCCTTGCTGTACCATGTCTGTGGAATTCTGTTTGTTCTAACATTCATTTGCTTACTACTTTCTCCCATCTTCTTTTAAAAACAAGATCGGAATAAACTATACAAGTATGATCTTTCAGAGGTGCTCTTACCCCTGGACTTCTGGGCCGAAGTCCAGGGCCTCCACACCCCCTGAGACCCCCCCAAATCCTCTTTACTCTGTCCCGGGTGATGTGGTCACCATTCTGATGGCCCACGTGCACCGGGTGGCCAAGCATGACCTCTGTTTTAAAAACAGAAGGTGGGAGTGGGGAAAGAAATATGTCGGATGGGAATATGTTAAGTTGCATGTTGAAATGTTTTGCTAATGCATATTTGCATAAGTATACCTGTTTTATTTTCTTACATTTTTGTGAGTTCAGTTGCTGTTTGTGCCCTCAAGAACCCATGTGTTAAAAATACTGCTTGTGTCATGGTGTGTGTGTGTGTGTGTGTGTGTGTGTGTGTGTGTGTGTGTGTGTAGGGGGATGGTGCTTAACTTGCAGCAGGAGGGGGCCCCCTTCAAAGGCCTTTAGGTCCAGGCTCCTCTGATGATCATAACAGAACAGTAAGGGGTGGGGGGAGGAAGTTTAATATACTTTAAAAAGTATATTTTTTCACTTACTTTTCTAGTATGATCTTGTTTTGTTTATTTACACCTTATCTTCTAGTGTCTTCCCCTCATTTCCTTCTTTTCACCCTCTTGACATCGCCTCTTCCTTCAGTCACCACTAAATATAAACAAATAACCATTACCATAAAGTAGATACATTAAGGAGGAGTTTACTGTAACATGCACCTTGTCAAATGTTTCAGAAAACTGTATTGGGTAGATGCCTACAAGGATTGCCTCTATGTTGCTGAGCTTGATGGTCGATTTAGGAAAAAACTAGTTGATCGGTGTTTGGATTCCAACAACACCTACTGTTTTCAGTACCCTAGAGCTATTGTTGTTCATCCCAAATATGGGTAAGATATTTCAATAATTGTTTCCTTTTAATGCAATTGTTTTACATTATTTTCTGTTACTGGAAGCTCTAAGTCACCATAACATTTTTTAGAATAGTGAATAGTAAGGGTTTTTAAAACTGCAAAAACCTCTCAACATGAACACAGAACCGGAATGCCTTTAATGTTCTTGCCTAAAGATCAAACCTATCTATCGCTTTTCCACTATTGATGCTGCCACTGATTTAGCAGTGCATCAAGAAAAGAGACCAAAACAATACAGGTGAAGTGAGACAAGAGGGCTTGAAGAAGGGAGTATAGGGATATGGAAGGGTTAATTGATAGCAAATAACAGGTGAGGCCACTGTGATCTTCAGCTACTGTGCAAATTAAATGTAAGTTAATTTGGTGCTATACACAATGGGCGGCGTTCTGATTAATGAAGTGTCCACACTTCAAGCTGCTGCAGGTATGCAGTGAGGCCTGTGCACTGACGTTATGAGCACAATTGCACTCAAGCACAAATATTTCTGGGTGCTCTCCCATGCTCTGGAAGCACTCTGTAAAAGCAGAAACATGTCACTTAAGGCAGAGACATGCTTCTTCTTCTATAGAGTGTTTCCAGAGTGTGGGAAAGCGCCCCAGAATATTAGCGCTCTAGCGCTCCTTCACAGTTGTGTTCATAATTCAGAAGGCAACAGAGCAGCAGGCTGGCTCTCACTGCATCCCCACAGCTGCTTGAAGCATGGACACTTCATTAGTCAGCATGACAGCCATTGTGTGTAGCATCCAACTAGCCTAGGTCTAATTCTCAGTATATATCCCTTGGTAATGTGATGCATAAACTGTGCATGATAGGCCAAAGTTTATTCATGCCGTCTGCATATTGTGGAGAAATATGAAGTCACTTATAGCTGCTTTTCTGATCTGGAGGTTAATGAAATAAATGTACCCATTATATAGATTGATGTATGCTGTGTTTATTAAAATAGACAGGTCTTCTGGACAGACTGGGCAGAGAAAGCATATATTGGACGTGTGGGAATGGATGGCAAGAATAAGACGGTGATTATCTCTGCCAAGTTAGAGTGGCCTAATGGACTCACCCTAGATTACACCAACGACAAGCTCTACTGGGCAGATGCCCATCTGAACTACATTGAGTACGTACATAGAGAAGAATAAAGCAACTGGGTAACTCTTCATACCAAATTTTGGGGGTTACCACACTAGCCTGCTGCAGCTTTATTTCAATTCATTAAAAATGCTCAAGGTTACTAGTTAGAACATTGATGGGGTCTGTGCCAGTGATGTCACAGCTAATGTTTTTTCATCACTAATGTTCAAAAATTCCTAATAAATGTGTACAGATACAATTCTAGTTAAGTACAAATAAAATGCTTTTGGTTTTCTTTTCAAATATTTCCTGTTCTGCTAGGTTCTTTAAAAGTGTTACTACTATTAATTCAGCTTTAAGTAAGAACATATACAGTGAAATATGTGTGCTTTGGAATTTTCTCATTAATTTCCTTCTGTATAACACTTCTGTCTAAATTTCAAATTGCATTTAAAAAAATGGAATTCTACTTTAAAAAACCAGAAAATGAGTTATTTGTACTTAAATAGTACAGGTGACCCTCATTATTCATGGGGGTTCATTTCTCGCCTATAGGTGCGAATATGGAAACCGCTGATAGTGTAACCTTGAGTCAATGGGAATTGGGGTTTAGGCTCCTAGCAATGGGGGGAGGGGACAAAAAAGCAAGGGGGGGATAAATAAGAGAAGAAAAGGAGAGTACCTTATTTTCCAGGTCTCCAGCTCTCCAAGCAATACCCTCCCAAACCCCGCAAATGGTTGAATATTTGACAAAAAACTTTTTTTAAGAGCCACAAAATGGCTCTCTGCTGGAAAATGGTGGCCAGAAATGACATCAGAAGTCACTTCCAAGTCATTTCCAGCCACTCAAACCTGCGGATAGGCAAATCTTGCCTATTTTTTACCTGAAGATAATGAAACTAGGTGTTTAAGATCCACTCATGGATATATGAAACTGCAGTTACGAAGGCCACCTGTATTGTATCTCTGCATGTTGATTTGGTATTTTGGAACATTAGTGACAACACAACATCACTTGCTGATGAAATCTGTTGACATGCGCGGGCTTAACATGTTAAATAAGAAATATCTATAAGTAACAAGGTATTTTGTGTTATATTGTGTGTTTTCTTCTTCTTCTTCTTCTTCTTCTTCTTCTTCTTCTTCTTCTTCTTCTTAATAATATATCCTTAGAAATGTGCTATTGTATTTCTTCCCTCAAAGCTCTACATCAATTTGTCTTGCCATACTTTTCTAGACTTTGTTTGGGGGTTTGTTGGTTTTGCTTTGCTTTACTGCATCCAATAAGTATAGCAGGAAGACACATGGCATGAAGTTATGAGATCAGCATGAAACAAGTTTGTATGTTGAGAACAAAAAGCTCAGTGTAGGGTGAGTCAGCAGGTAAAATACATGTAGGAAGAATAATTTTTTTACTGATACATCTAAGGTGTAAAAATATGTGTTTCTATAACCTCAAAGGCTTTGTTCACATATGTTCTTTAGCCTGCTTTCCAGTAGGCTTATAAGATCACCTGGCATACTGTGAATGTGTCCGTGTGCCCCCCCCCAATCAACTTTGCAACGCCTGGAACAATATGAACCAAATTGGGTACAGTTGTAGGGACAAATAGGGAAACCTCAACGGCATAGTTTGTGATGATGTCATCCACCCCGATCAAAGTTGGCAGACGCATAAACTTTTGAGGTGCAAGTGGGCTAACTTGTGAACTGCTTAGCCGATTTGAACCAAATTGCTACAGCTGCATGGGCACATAGGGATACCCTAATGGTATGGTGTGTGATGATGTCATCCACTCCAATTCAAAATGGAGGCCGTGTGAACATCTGAAGTGCAAGTGGGCTAATTTGTGGACTATCTGACCCATTTGAACCAAATTGGGTACACTGCAGTGAGTGACACATAGGGACACCTCAATGGCATAGTTTGTGATGATGTCATCCACACCAATTCAAGACGGTGGACATGTAAACTTTTGAAGCGCAAGTGGGCTAACTTGTGAACCGCTTAACTGATTTGAACTAAATTTGCTGCAGCTGTAGGGACACATAGGGACACCTCAATGGTGTAGTTTGTGATGATGTCATCTACCCCAATCCAAGATGGCGGATGCATGAATATTTGAGGTGCAAGTGCATTAACTTGTGGATTGTCTAACTGATCTGAACCCAATTAGGTACAGTTGTAGTGAGTGACACACAGGGACAACTTAGTGGTGTAGTTTGTGATGATGTCATCCACCCTGATTCAAGATGGCAGAACCATAAACCTTTGAGGTACAAGTGAGCTAACTTGTGAACCGCTTAACTGATTTGAATCAAATTTGCTACAGCTGTAGAGACACATAGGGACACCTCAACGGCAAAGATTGTGATGATGTCATCCACCCCAGTTCAAGATGGCAGACACGTAAACTTTTGAGTTGCAAGTGCACTTGTGGACAGTCTAACTGATTTGAACTAAATTTGCTACAGCTTTATGGACACATAGGGATGCCCCAATGGTGTAGTTTGTGATGATGTCATCCACCTCGATCCAAGATGGTGGATGTGTGAACATTTGAGGCACAAGTACACTAACTTGTGGACTGTCTAACCGATTTGAACCAAATTTGGTACATTTGTAGTGAGTGACACACAGCGATACCTCAGTGGTGTAGTTTGTAATGCTATCATCCATCCCGATCCAAGATGGTAGACACATGAACATTTGAGGTGCAAGAGATCTAACTTGTGGATCTTGATTTGAACCAAATTTAGTCCAGTTGTAGAACAACTTACTAGAACAACTTGTTCATGTGTCATGCCACATATATAATCCACAGCATAAAAGATCTTAGGTAGCAGAATTGAGAAATGTCATTGCCAGTACCCTGGAGAGCTTCTGCCAGTCAGAATTCACAACTCCTAACTGTTGGTTCAATTCAATATGGGTACTTTCTCTCCACACAAGAGCTGAAGCTTGAATAGTCCCATCAGTTATGCATTAACCGACAGTCTAGGACAGGCCTGCTCAACTTAGCCCCCCCCCAGATGTTTTTGGACTACAGCTCCCATAATCCCCAGGCACAGTGGCCAACAGCCAAGGATTATGGGAGTTGTAGGCCAACATCTGCAGGAGGGCCGAAGTTGAGCAGGCCTGGTCTAGGATTTCATTCTGGTGCCATTGGAAGAACCTAGCAAGAGATTAAATTACCCCTGCTAACTATGCAAAGAGACACCTTTTAAAGTGGTAGTGCTCTTATAGTTAGCAGAGGAATTGCAACTGTCTCTTTTCATCCCAGCGTAGTGCCTCTTTCCTGGGCTATTGCTGGTATCTCTCTTGTGTTACAGCCAGTTGCTTTATGAAAAGAATTGTTTCCCCATTCCTTTCGGAATGGTAAACCACTTTGAGAGTTGTTGTTGTTGAAAAGCAGTCTACACAGGGGTGCCCTAAGATATTGCAGTGCCTAAGGCAAAGTGCAAAATACCATCTTGCCCTATGCCCCTCCCGGGTCCAGGCCCTTTCAAAACCACCCTTGCAAGCTTTGAAAGTGCACAGGGGGCAGAGAAAAAGGAAGGTTGCCAGCAGCATCCTCTTTTCTCCTTGGGCTTCTCACAAGGTTTGCAAAGAGTGTGAAGGGAGGTGCTCCTTGAAAAGCTTGCAAGGGTCAGATCAGTCCCAAAGAGCTGCTCCATTGGCCATGCCGGGGGACATCTTCCCACCCTCTTGGCACTCTTAACAACTACTTCATCTTGCCTCATGAAAGGGCCACCCTGGAGTATATTATTATTATTGTTGTTGTTGTTGTTGTTGTTGTTTTATTATTATTTTATTTTGAACTCAATCATCATATACAAAAATTTTGATATTGCAACTGTTGTCTCCTTGTTTCTATGTTTCCTTGTTTCTGCAGGTATTCTGACTTGGATGGTCAACACCGTCACACTGTCTATGATGGAACATTACCTCATCCATTTGCGATTACAATTTTTGAAGATACAATCTACTGGACTGACTGGAACACAAGGACAGTTGAAAAGGGAAATAAATATGATGGGTCAGGCAGGGCTGTTCTGGTGAATACCACACACAGACCCTTTGATATCCATGTCTATCACCCATACAGGCAGCCAATTGGTAAGGACACGATTCTGCTATCATGTGTGGATGTCTTTCTTATTTAATGCCTAATCCTCTGGATTTAAAGCCTAATCCTGTTTTAGGGCCAAACTCTGTCCTATATCAGGGCTGCACAACTTCCGTTCCCCAGCTGTTTTTGGACTACAACTCCCATTATCCCCAACCACAGTGGCCAATTGTCAGGGAGTTGATGATGGGAGTTGTAGTCCAACATCTGCAGGAGGGCTGAAGTTGTGCAGCTCTGTACTATGTTAAACCCATTTACTTGCCCTTCTGCTTTTCATTTTTTAAATAGCAGCGGAGTGAAGGAATCATGAACAGGACCACAGTGGAAGACTGTGTTCCCAAGAACAACCTATGTGCCCCAGGCGAAAGACTGCTTTAGGCACTAAGGGCTATTGGCAGCTTTTCTCCTGGGGCAAATAGCAACTTAGGAGTAGTGGTGTGCATGGTTCGGTAGAAGCATGGTCCGGCACTTGGGGGAGTGTCTCTTTAAGGGGGGGTAGTACTTATCCCCCCCCCCGCCGCTCTTCCCCCTCTGGCACTGGTGCTTTTAAAAATCTTCTTGTGGCGGCAGAGTTCCTCCCTGCCGCCCCTGCCCCTGTCGTTGTCCGTCTATGCCTTAAACGAAGAAGAGCTGGCGGAGCACATGCACCCTTCGTGTTGTGTGCGCTTGTTTTTGTTGCGGGCGCGCGCAGCGTGACGTATATGGCGCCCGCCTGTGGCGGAGACGAGCACCCGCGCTGTGAAGGGCGCATGTGCTCCTCCAGCTCTTCTTCGTTTAAGGCATAGACGGACAATGACGGGGGGCAGGGGAGGCAGGGAGGAACTCTGCCGCCCCAAGAAGATTTTTAAAAGCACCAGCGCTGGAGGGGGAAGAGCGGTGGCGAGGGGGGTAAGTACTACCACCACCACCCTTAAAGAGACACCCCCCGCCCTTCTGAACTGCCAGACAGCCGGAATTCCAGACCGGTCTGGCGGCTTTCCCAATGGCCCCGAACCGAACCATGCACACCACTACTTAGGAGAGGAGGCAGTGTTTGTCATGAGGCTGAAGATTTGAAAAACCTCCTCCTCACCATGGTCCCAATCCTGATTCCCTCTCTGGCTGTTGTTTTAAAAAGGAGAAAGGAAAAACGGCAGGGCAAACCACATGCTTAATGAAATGTACAGTTTGACCCAATGTGGTGAAGTTTAAACTGAGACCATATGGGCATCTTGCAGAGGTCAATTTCTGATGAAGTATTTTGCTCTGATTTGATGAATTTTGGAAGTATTCTAGAGAAACAGACAGACCCACTTCAGACCAAATTGTTTTGTTATAATCAAAATCCTAAAGATTTGTTGTATCTGAATTGGGCCGTAGTATCATCATTCAGTTGTCACAATCTTTGCCATTGTCAGGGCACGAGTGTAGCAGATAGACATCACAAGGGGTGACTGGGCTCGCCACAACCCGCACACACCATGGGTGCCATCCCCCGCGGTGGCAGCGGGCGAGTGGCCAAAGGATCAGCTGACATCAAGTTTGGCTTGGGAGGAGGAAGAGCATCAGGCCTCACTACTTTCACAAGGAGAGCCGGTCTTGTGGTAGCAAGCATGACTTGTCCCCCTAACTAAGCAGGGTCTGTCCTGGTTGCATTTGAATGGGAGACCACATGTGAGCACTGTAAAATTTTCCCCTCAAGGGATGGAGCCTCTCTGGGAAGAGCAGAAGGTTTCAAGTTCCCTCCCTGGCTTCTCCAAGATAGGGCTGAGAGAGATTCCTGCCTGTAACCTTGGAGAAGCCACTGCCAGTCTGTGAAGACAATACTGAGCTAGATAGACCAATGGTCTGACTGATGTTGAACTACAACTCCCATCATACAGCAGCTTCCTATGTTCCTATGACCCAAGGCTGAGATTGGGGTGAAATCTGGGATCTCAGCAAGACTCTCTTGCTGACACTGCAGTCGGCTCTATAAGGGAGCTCTGGCCAATGATGAGGGCCAGACCTCCAAGGAGGGCAAGGAGTGAGGATCGCCCATGGAGTGGTGTGTGGTGGACCAAGGAGCAGGGGACTAGAGGTAAAGCAACATCCTCTCTCCAGGCCACGGCCTCTGAGGCCATAGGGAGCTCCCAGATCCGCAGAAGGACCTCAATGGGGCTTGGACCCAAGGGAGACACAACCACCATCATTGAGCTAATTAGACCCAGGTGCTACTTGTCTGTTTAATCTGATGCCCTTACACAAGGTATTAAGAAAATAGTTTTGGCAGGCTGGTTACTTATTCTCTCTGCTCATGCCTGTCCCTTGCATCTACTCAACTTGCACGGTTGTTCTGGTTTCTTTGATTCTCCTGCTGGGATGTGTTGAAGTAGTTCACGTCATAAGACTTGACCTTGGTGTGCTCATGTTCAGCCACTCTTGGATTCTCCAAATTCAACAAAGACCTGCCCTCTCTTGAGGGACTCCAGGGTTGTAAGGAAACACTGATGTCTAGCTGCAAGCAATGTACTCAGAGGATCTGGAGACCTGCATTTGTGCAGTGGTCCAGGCTACAGCTCTCAGGATTGTCTTTGAAGTGGATTGGGCATTCCATTTACACCTTTTCACATCAGTAGGAAACAATCCAGGACCCTGCAGATGCAAGACGGCACACTAGAACTGACTGTGATTGCAGTCTATAAGTCAAGAATTGGGTTACAGGTGGGACCAAGACGAAAGCGTTCCTTATGACTTTAGTGGTAATTGCTTCATCTTCTGTTGTGTTTCTTTTTAGGGGGAGTAACAATATTGTTTTTCCTTCTCTTTTGCTAGTGAGTAATCCTTGTGGAACCAACAATGGTGGCTGTTCTCATCTGTGTCTAATAAAAAGTGGTGGCAATGGCTATTCCTGTGAATGCCCAGATAACTTCATGGTAGTCCATTTTGGCAGCGCAGCTCACTGCCTCCCGATGTGCTCCAGCACCCAGTTCCTGTGCGCAGACAGTGAAAGGTGAGTAGGTGGCTCACACATGTGATGGTTAGCACTTGAGTAGAATGAACAAATCACAGGCCATGGCATTTTGCTTCTACTTCACCATCAACTCTCAGTCCCAATGCTGTTTCCTACCATGTCTTCCCTGTGTCATAGATGCCATGGCACTCACTGCTGCCATCTGCCTACCTGCTGTCCATCAGCCTCCTCCCCTCAAGTTTTTGTCACTTCATGATGTCCGGCCAGATAACTTGTTTCCTCCCACCCACCCACCTCTGAACTTCCAAAACCCTCCTTCCATCTCCTTGGCTTGTCACGGCTTTCAGTCAGGAAGGAAGACTGGGAGTGGAGTGAAATAGTTGTTGGGGAGCATGATAGGACTTCATTGCTTTTATGGCAACGTAGAAGCCATTGAGCAGTCATATTCCTTAGCAGTTAGGCAGATGTCACTTTCCCCTTGAGCAACAAATTCCTGAGCAGAAGGTTCGGAGTGGGTCTCTAAAGGGTGAGCAGTTGCCCTGTTTATTGAGCACTGCAGTAGCACTTAGGGGGGAAGTGTCTCTGGGGATTGTGTTCAAGATGCACAGGCACGAATGCAACTAAGACATCAGAATATATCTACAAGTGGTCTAAATGTGTATGCCAGGGTTTCTTAACCTTGGGCCCCCAGATCTTGTTGGACTACAACTCCCATCATTCTCAGCCACAAAGGCCATGTCTGGGGCTGATGGGAGTTGTAGTCCAACAACATCTGGGGGCCCAAGGTTAAGAAACCCTGCTGTATGCATAAACTAGTGTATGATGGGATGCTGCTAAGGATGCTGTAAATCCTAAGCAGACTTACAATGAAGTAAGCCCTGTTGAACACAGTAGCTGACATCGAAATAATGAAGTGCATGTGCAATGAACAAAGTTGCACTAGTGCAAGAAGACAGCATAGCTACACGAAGTCACGGGTGTGTGAAATTGTACTCTCGTGCAAAAGCTCCCTGCAAAATACATGAGGTATGCCACTGCTTGTGCACCTTGTTGCACAAGCGCAAGCATGTTTGACTAGCACAACACTGGAATGCAAGATCCAGGCATAGCAGAACTAGCTAGTGCAACAGCCTCACGTTAGCACATCACATTCGCACAAGCACTTCATTCGTCTGGATGTCAGCCAGAGGCTGGTTCCAAGTACACATGCTTAGTGTTGTCTCTTTATAGGTGTATTCCCATCTGGTGGAAGTGTGATGGGCAGAGAGATTGTAGAGATGGCTCTGATGAACCTCCCACATGCCCTCACAGATACTGCCGGGTTGGGCAGTTTCAGTGCAGTGATGGTAACTGCACTAGTTCCCACTACTTGTGTAATGGTCAGCAAGAGTGTCCGGATGGATCCGATGAAGATCATGTGCTTTGCGGTATGTGGCAAGTCCTACCTCCTTACAGCTCACCCCTGTATTTGAAAGGCATAAATATTAACCAGTTGCTCATCACAAGCAGTATCAGAGACCTAGAAGGTGGACTACTGTTCTCTTTTATGAACATGAAACTATCTAAAGGACTGCCAGTTCCCACAGGAACTTGCTGAGTTGTGAAGATAATTGTGGGACTGTTCTCTGGGTCCTCATGTCATCAGCATTTGGGTAGATGGCAATGAGGGGGAAGGACCTTTTTGACTGTGATACCCTATCTTTTGAATGTTTTTCAGGGGAGATTCACCCGGCACAAAATTAAATGGTGTCTAGGTGCCAAGGAAAGACCTTTCCAATTGCCCAGGCTTTTAAATGTTTTCACTGTTTAATAGGATGCTGCTGCTTTTAGACTTTATCTGCAGATTTTTCTACTGTTCTACTTTATTTTATTGTTTGTTGTTTCATTTTGTTTTTTTGAGATTGCCTTAATGTTACTATTCTTATGCTGTTCTGAGCTGCCTTGAAAATTAGTGAATAGGATAGAGTTTCTAAAAATGAATTGATCAAGACAAAGCCTCAATTAAATGTTCAAATGCAGTAGGTGCCTCCCATTATTGGATCTTGCATCACCTTCAGACTCTTGTTTCCTTTGTATGTCCCAAATGCAGTTCTGTCAGCGTTCCTCTGTATAACAGCTGATTTCTCAAAGCGTTTTAGCTGCCTGCTAATGTATCTCTGATAACTGAGGCTATATGTGCATTTTTAACGGTGCTCTGAGATTGCAGTTATGGTTTCTTTTAGCCAATCACCAGTGTGAGTCCCATCAGTGGCAATGCGCCAACAAACGATGCATCCCAGAAGCCTGGCAGTGTGACCGTGAGGATGACTGTGGGGATAACTCGGATGAGGACAGCTCTCACTGTGCCAGCAGGACCTGCCCTCCGGGACAGTTTAAATGTGACAATGGCCGCTGTATTCCTCAGTCCTGGAAGTGTGATGTGGACGATGACTGTGGTGATAACTCCGATGAGCCAGTTCATGAATGCAGTAAGCAGAACACTGATTGTGTTTCCGTATATTTGTTATAGAACTTGGGAAGCTTTGTCTGACTTTGATCATAGGTATAGTGCAGATGTACCTCTCAAACACCAACTGCTAAATGTAAAGCACAGTGGAACTGGATGCATGTCTGTAGTAAATGTTACACAATACTGAAGAGCATTGTCCCCTCTAAGGTGTGCGCATGCACACAAGTTTTTTTAATGTCCGCTCAGTTAATTTTAGATCCTGCTCAGATTGAATCAGGGAGGTCCCACTCTGAATATACATGCGGACACACTGCCTTGATACCGCCACCCAGAACAAAACCCATTCCGCACAGAGATGAAAAAAACTAGAGAGAACACCCTGCTGAAGAGAGTCAAAAGCAGACAGGCACATCCATAAGGTCATAATTCTTTTCTCCAGTGTATTAATCTGACTAGTCCTCTGGTTCTGTACTCACAATCACTTAGTTTGATTAGGTTCTTTACCCCTGTGTACTGACAGTGTGTGAGCAACCTGTATTCCTTTCTCCCTCCTTGTCACCACTCAGTCAGTGGCCTAGATACTCAGATCCCTCCTTTCTGGCCACTAGGTGGCAGGTTCTTTTCAGAAGAATGACTTGGACAGGGCTGGACTTTGAGGCACCTTTTAAGAGCATAAGATCAGCCCTGCTGGATCAGGCCCCCAAGGCCTACTTACTCCTGCTAAGCAAAGAGGCACCTTTTTGAAGTAGTGATTCTCATTATTTAGCATGGGGAGAGCAACTAGTCCTCTCCATCCCCAGAACAGCATCTCTCCAGTGGCTGTTGCTGGTGTTCAGTCTGGTCCACCCAAATTTTCCTTGTGGAATGCAGTTGGGTAAAAGTTGATAAATCCACCTTAAACATTTTTTTAAAAATCTCCATGTCAGCAAGAACGGCACCAGAAATGCCTTTTGGTCATCTGCTTGTGGAAATTGTGCTGTAGCTGGCAATCAGACAGACACGTTCAGCGACTCCCACTTCTCAGCTCACCTGTTCTGCCCATAGCAGTGGAGTCACACAAAGAAGTTAGAGGAGGAAACAGAAGGAAAGGGGAGTGCCTCTTCTTTTGCTGTTTCAAAAGACCACAGATCCCAGTGGATATCCCACTGTTAAGTATATAGCCATATTTATGATGGCCAGAGGAGGATTTGATATGGTATGGAAGAGGACATTCCAGCAGATGTGAGAAAAGCGGCATCTGCCAAAATGGTCTCTTCTGTACAACTTGTAGAGGAAGAACAGGAGCCAAATCCTCCTTTGACCCTGGTCTCTAGGTGCTTCTGCTAGATAGTGTTCCTAGTTCTGAACATTTTGACCTCCAAGAGGAGCCTGACAGCAGCTTAGAGGCACTTTACTCTTTTTCCTGTCTTCCCTTCTATAAACGAAGCTTGATCTGATGACAGCTGGGCAGAGTGAAGGGCACTGCCTTTGTCTGAAAGAGTTAACCATGTTGTTGTGTTGCCATTTAGCCTCATACTCCCCCTATCATTCACCTACAATAAACCCTCCACATTCCCTCTGCATGTTACATAATTTATGGGCAGATCCTATGCCAAACTCCTTTGGTATACACCAAGATGAGATTTTATCTGGAACTGTGGGCCACATCAGATGGCAGATTTTGGGCACCACTGACAAATGACAAATGGTCAGGCTTTATTTATTGATATAGGACCATCCATGTACATGATGCTTGACAAAGAAACAAGAAGGAAGGTCCCTGCACTGAGAGGCTTAGAGACTAGAAACAGATATAAAAGGGAGACAACAGGATAAGGGAAGGGAGGTGAGAGCAGGGGTAAACAGGGGAAGGCATGTGTGTTTATTTCATTTACACGTACTCAGGTTTAGTCACTGTAGTAAAGGGTGTACAGAAAAGATTTTACAGAAAAGGTTGGCTTTGAAGAGAGTAATTATTTAATTAATTAGGGGTACCTAATTAATTTGTACCTCCTGCAAACTGCCAGAGGTGTCATTTATATTTTCTGCCTCAGATGCCAAAACCTGATCCACTGCCATATGTGTTATGCATTATTTGTTGTACCAAAAAAAAAAAAAAATTAATGAAAGGCTAACTCTTTTCTTTTTCTTTTAATTGTAGTGGGTCCTGCCTATCGGTGTGATAACCACACAGAATTCAGCTGTAGGACAAATTACCGCTGTGTCCCATTCTGGGCTGTATGCAATGGTCACAATGACTGCAGAGACAACAGTGATGAACAAAGCTGTGGTATGTGAAGGGGCTGCAGAACTCATTTGAAATCGTCACACACTACAAGTGCAGTGCAAGGTGTAAAACAATCGATATCTTGGGAGCTGAATTCATACATTTGCACTCAGAGCCATTTTACAAATTAGATAACAAGTTAGTTCCGCTGCAATGAGAATCCTGTTAGCAGCATTTCACTGTAATTAATGCTTGTCATTGGGTATAACCTTGGAAGTTATTTACTGTAGTTAAAAACCTTGGCTACCCTGAGGCTTGCTCATATGAATGTCTTGAATTATCTTAAGCAGTCCTTCAGTTGGTTACCTGGCCAGCACAGTCAGTTGGTGCTATATGCACACATCAGTGGTTTGGTGTGATTATTCCTTATGGTTTCACCTCAGCTATGTCTAACCACTATACCAGTTATTTTCAAACTTGGCTCCCCAGATGTTGTAGGACTAAGGCCCATCATTCCCAACCACAATGGCCGAAGGCCAAGAACATCTGGAGCAGTGTTCCCTCTAACAGGGGTTCCAAGATGTTGTTGACTACAACTCCTAGATAGGGATGTGCACGGTCCGGAGCATTCCGGACCGGCACCGAAGGGGGGCCTTTCTTTAAGGGCGGGGAGGGCTTGCTTACCCCTCCCGCCTCTTTGCCCCCTCCAGCGCCCGTATTTAACAGACAAACGGGGCGCTGGAAACCAGCCGCCCCCACCCCCGGCCCCCCCGCTGCGAGCAGATTTACCCTTCAAAACTGCCAATACCCCTGCCGTCGCCCGCCAGCCCTCCCTCCCTCCCTCCCAGCTGCCCGCCCGCCCGCCCGCCCGAGGACTCACCCAATGCTTTAGAAAAAACGAGAGGAGCTACCGGACGGAGCTCCTCTCGTTACGAAGGCCTGCTGCATACTGAAGGCGCTTTGCGCGTGCGCGCATGCGCGCGCTGCAAAGCACGCCGATCGCCCGGTCTACCCGGCCTTTTCCCAGCGGGTAGACCGGGCCTCCGGCGATCGGCGTGCTTTGCGGCGCGCGCATGCGCGCACGCGCAAAGCGCCTTCAGTATGCAGCAGGCCTTCGTAACGAGAGGAGCTCCATCCGGTAGCTCCTCTCGTTTTTTCTAAAGCATTGGGTGAGTCCTCGGGCGGGCGGGCGGGCAGCTGGGAGGGAGGGAGGGAGGGCTGGCGGGCGACGGCAGGGGTATTGGCAGTTTTGAAGGGTAAATCTGCTCGCGGCGGGGGGGGGGCGGCGGCGGGGGCGGCTGGTTTCCAGCGCCCCGTTTGTCTGTTAAATACGGGCGCTGGAAGGGGCAAAGAGGCGGGAGGGGTAAGCAAGCCCTCCCGCCCTTAAAGCAATACCCCCCACCCGGACCCGGACCAGCAAGAGTCGAACCGGTCCGGCAGTTCGACCATTCTTTAGAATGGCTGCCGGACCGGTTCGGACTCATCCCTACTCCTAGAATCCCAAGCTGTAATGGCTTTTGATTGGGGATTCTGGGAATTGTAGTCAACAACATCTAGAAATCCCTGTTAGAAGGAACACTGATCTGGAGACCTAAGCTTGTGATCCCCTGAATCACACAACTTCATGTTGCATCTGTCTTAGATGCTTCAAAGGAAAATAAAGACTTAAAATAGTAATCATGATAATCCAGTAAAACCGTCCCTATTCATATCTATATCTATATCTATAGATACCTTTCACCTGCAGTGTGACTCCCGCCACCTTCTTTTGCTTGAGCCACCTGGAGCTTTGTGTGTATGTGTGTGTACACACACACAGCCCTACCTTCTCTGTTATTGTACATTTTGCTTTTGACACACTGCTGTAGATGGATTGATAACATAGATGCTGAACACAGTGAATCCTGTTTCATTGCTGATACTGAGAAAAAGGCTCCATTCCATTTGGTATTTGCCCCTTAAACTTTGTTGGAGGTCTGTGCAGCTTACCTGGAAAATTTAATTCTCTTCTTTGCTTTTTAGGGATGTGCAAATCGATTTGGGTGCAAATGGATTTGTACCCGAATCTAGCTGATCTGGGTGATTTGGAGACCAAACAAATCGCCCCTGTGGTCCATTTGGCTAGATTTGGGTACAAATTGAATTGTGCCAGATTTGATTCAAATTGATTCAAGATTCGGATTCCTCCTATTAATTTCCCCAGATTCCCAGCCTTCATTTAAAACAAAGGCTAAGCTCTAGCCCTTGTAGAAGTGGAGTTATGGAGCAAAATGTGTGGTCACTATTTCTCAAGTGTTTGGGTTCTTTGGGGTATAATGCTTTTACCATTTATTTTGACAAGGTTTGGTAACCAAGAGGTTTGATTGACCAACTATACTGAAGGTTGTGTTGGGTTCTTATTCTTGATAGACTCCTCTGGCCAAAACATCTGTGAAATGGGTTGTGATCATCAGGTGTTGGGAAATCAACCCCCCACCCCCAATGCTTAGGTCCCCTTTCACAGATTAGACTGAGCTACATCATGTATCACAATGGACATCAGCCTGATGGACTAGAAATGGCTTGGGAAGAGATTTTGTTTTGACGAGAGAGTGTAGTTTCTGCACAAGCAAGTCAAAGCAAATACTTGGGTTGCTGAGAGATTTCCTGCTCTTCTACAATGTATATATTTTAAGAAATGTAGGGCACTTTGCTTGATTTTTTTCCTGTTCCTAAACATGTACGCCCTGCATAGTGTGTCCTTGTTCTTTCCAAGCCATGTTGTATGTTTGCTGGGGGTATATTGGCTTGTCTGTCAATTGTGTGTTGCAGAGGAAATAACCTGCAATCCAATGGGAGATTTCCGCTGTGATAATCACCGGTGTATCCCGCTAAGGTGGAAATGTGATGGAGATAATGACTGTGGAGATGAATCTGATGAACAAAACTGCAGTAAGACTACCTTTTGTGGGATACCTTTCATTGAAAATATGTACCTTTTGTGGGATACATTGCCTTGCACTGAAATTGTTTTTACATTTCCTGTGTAAATGATCCGTTCTGTCCTTAGTGTTATATAGTTCATCTCTTTTCAGGCCCACATAATTTAAAAATCCTATATTAAAACAATTCTCATGTGTGCAAAAAAGCTGCTTAAAAACCCATGCGCCAAATACCTTTATACTGTATTATGAAAAAAACAATCCTGTAATATAATATTTATATATATATATATATATATATATATATATATATATATATATATATATATAAAACATTTTGATGTTGAAAAAAGAATCTTATGATTGCAAGTAGTACTAGGAGAGTTGCAAGTTCATTTTTACATACATATATATCATTCATAATGGTATATTTTTCTCAGTAAAAGGATTTGAAGCATCTGAGAGGGAAACTGTACCTATTTGCTGAACAAAATTGCATATGCATTTATCCAAAATGCTGCAATGACAAAATCTGGAGCTTATCCATAACATTTTGTGGATTCATTTAAGAAAATGTTTTGCTGCTTGTCACAGTCTAAGAGGTCTGGACTGGTCAAACCCTTACTTGACACACCCTTCTCACATATGTAAACAGGAGGTTTCACTGCCACCGCCCTCTTTCCATAGGGAAAACCTCCCTGTTTAGCCCCAAAACATGGTTCCAAAGACCTCAAAATACATCCAAATATGTCTTTAAATCTCTTCAAGTCTCATGTAGCTAGAGTGGGCATGGGTGAGGCAGAACTGAACAATCTGAGCACAGGCAGAGTAAATTTAAAGCAAATAAAAATCTAGTTTAAGTAAGTATAAAACAGAGGCAAATTATAGGCAGGAGATGTAAAAAGGCAAATATTCAAAAGCAAGATACCTTTTCATCCTGCCTGATGTTAGGCAGGAGTCTAAAACATTTTAGCAGTTAGATTGAATTTCAGAAATTAAAAAGTTTGCATCATGGCGATCTCTGTACGCTCTCTGGAGCTATGCAGCTGGAACTCAGCCAAGAGTCCATCACAGGTAATGAAAAGGAAAGAAAGCTAAGCTTACATAGAAGTCATCACTTCATGAAGCAGGAGCTCAGAAGAATCCAGAAACCAAAGACAAAAAGCCCACTTAGCCTTTATGAGGAAAAATGTGTTTTTCCCTGTCTGACATGGGAATGATGCTGGCTAAGTAATAATTTAAAAAGTATTCTTTTTAATCTGAGCAGACACCCATTCAGGATTTTGGTCAATGGTTCGAAAGACCAAATTCAAAGACTGAATGCTTTGAGAGTGGGAGATTCTTAGACAATGGGGTCGTCCATTTGCATGATGGCTTGAACATTTAGCACCATTTGAGTCTTTCCTGATGCAGGAAAACACACAAAAGTTACTTAATTGACTGCAGGATGTTACTATGAGGCAGGGAAGGCTCAAAATGGAGTTTAGAATAAAGGAGAGTTCTGGCCTTTGGGCTGACTAAAGGTTGCTTTCATGACACTGCTCACCTATCAGGTTGTTTTTTTAACAACAAAAGTTTATTTTCTGTTATAAAGTCATACATCTTATATGTATGTAGCATAGATAGTGGCTAAGAGATTGGGTTGTAGGACTCCTATGCTCTGAATTTTGACTCCCTAAGTGGTCTTGGCAAGCAACTCCATTGCAGCTGCAATATAGCACTTACATTTATATACCGCTTTATAGCCGGAGCTCTCTAAGCGGTTTTACAATGATTTAGCATATTGCCCCCAACATTCTGGGTACTCATTTTACCGACCTCGGAAGGATGGAAGGCTGAGTCAACCTTGAGCCCCTGGTCAGGATCGAACTTGTAACCTTCTGGTTACAGGGCGGCAGTTTTACCACTGCGCCACCAGGGGCTCTTTATGAAGATAATTATATTTACTTACCTTGAAGGATTGTTGAATCAAGAATACATGTAAAGTCCTTTGAACGCTCTAAAGCAGGGCTGTACAACTTTGGCTTTCCAGCTGTTTTTGAACTACAACTCCCATCATCCCCAGACACAATGGCCAATAGTCAGGGATGTGGGAGTTGTAGTCCAACATCTGCAGCAGGATGTTAACATCTGTTAACTTATGCATCTCAAGAAGAAATTCTACTTTCCTAAATCAATCTGCAACACACAAAGGATCACTAGATTTCTAATTTTATGTGATTATAATCTTAGCTGCAACTAGAGAGTTCCTGACCATTAAAAAATAATAATTTCACATCTTTTAACTTGGGGTAGGGGTAGGCTTGCCATGCCTCCTGGAATTCCGGGTATCATCCGGATTTTAAACATCTCACCTGGATTGCTTAGCCCACCCGGATTCGCCTGGATTTCAGCTTTCATTTAAAAAAAAAAAGCTAAACTCTAGCCCTTGTAGAAGCAGAGTTATAGAGCAAAATGGCAGTCACTACTCTGCTCAACTGCTGGACTTGGATTAAGAGAGGAAAAGCAAAGGACAGGAGGCCATCTGGGAGGGTTTCACTTTCACAAGTACAGTAATGCCCTGAAGAACATTGCCTTGCTTGTTATCAGCAGGGGATCTTGATTGGGCAGTTGAGAGGATAGTTTGCTTCTGATGTAAATCACTGCCTGCCTACCAGGCTGTGTATTGTAATGTTTAAGGACTTTCTTGGCTTTACATTCAATGCATGCCTACTTAGAAGTAAGCACTATTGGTTTCAATCAGATCTTCTCTCAAATAAGTGTGTACAGAACTGCAGTCTTAATTTAAAAGCTGTGTATTTTTTTTGTTCTATTGTCTGTTGTATGTCAAGGCAAATGATCTTGCAAAGATATCTTCCCCAACTATTGTTGGTAGCTATCTAGAGCAAATACAAGTCTATTGGCAAGTGCAACTGCTAATTTGCACGTGTGAATTATTTGCAAGTCAATTTGCATAATATGCAAATCAGACATCCAGATTTGGAGAGCCAGAATATGGCAATCCTAGGTAGGGGGGAACATTAGCAGAAGATCTAACTTTAACTTAACACCAAAGTAATATTGGTTATTTATTTTCTCCAAAACATTTAACTTATGAACAATACTGCCATATTGTATTACTACAGAAAAGAATCATCAATACAATGATGTTTCCAACCATATCACTTCATCATTTTGTAATCTGTTTGCCTGGTCAAACTCACTACAGATAACCTAGCTCAGGCTCTGATTAATTCCCCATTTATCTGGAGTGGGGTTTGTTTCTGACAGAACATGCATTAGATCTGTCTGTTTGTGAAAGATCCCAATATAATGATTTTACACCTTGTCTCTCTATCACAAGGTCCCCGTGAGTGCACAGAAAGTGAATATCGATGTGACAATCTGCGTTGCATTCCTTCTCGGTGGATATGTGATCATGATAATGACTGTGAGGACAACTCAGATGAACGTGACTGTGGTGGGTATTGCAGTTTCAGTCAGTGGCGTATCGGGGGGAAACGGCGCCCAGGGCAAGCTCTGGCCCTGAAATGGGGCCCCCCTAGCCCCCACATACCTGTGCCGGCGGGTCGCCCGCTGTCATGCGGCGGTGGCTGGCGGCTGGCGGCGATGTAGCGGCCCGAGCAGCGGCGGATCGCCCGCGGAGGAGTGCAGGCAGAGCGACGCCGGGGCCTGCCGTCTGGCCTGGCGTCGCTTCTCAACTGCGCAGGCGACGCCGGGCCAGACAGCAGGCCTCGGTGTCGCTCTGCCTGCACTCCTCGGCGGGCGATCCGCCGCTGCTCAGGCCGCTACATCGCCACCAGCCACCGCCGCACGACAGCGGGCAACCCGCCGCCACACGCCACCACCGAATCGCCGCCGCACGCACGCCGCCACACTCGGCGGGTGATCGGGGGGGCGGGGGATGCCACTTTTTGGCGCCCCCCACATGACCCACCAGGGTGGCGCCCAGGGCACGTGCCCTGCCTGCCCCCCCTATCGTTACGCCCCTGGTTTCAGTGTCCTAAAGGACTGTGAGGCATTTTATACAAAACTGCAACTCAACATGTCAGTTATGCAAAGGAGATGTTTCACTAATCAATTCCTCTTCTTTTTAGTGCTAAGGACATGCCACCCAGGTTATTTCCAATGCAACAGTGGGCATTGTGTAGCAGAACGGTTCCAATGTGATGGAAGTGCAGATTGTCTGGATTTCTCTGATGAAGCAACTTGCCGTGAGTTATTAGAATTGTGGCGGGAATTTACAGTGTAGATAGGACCCGGGTGAAACACTATTCTTTGGGATAAACACTTTTGGGATAAACACCTGCTCCACCCACACACACACACCATGAATCAATTTTTTAAAACTGTGAGTGTTTTCAAATAGAGCTGAAATGGATCTAATGTAATCCCCCCCCCAAAAAAAGTTCTAATTTATATTCTAATTTTGAACATTCCTGGTTATAGATTAAGATGAATTTTGGAATTTTAGAATTAAAAAAATGTACAAGTGTTGTCACCTTAAGTGGCGCAGCGGGGAAATGCTTGACTAACAAGCAGAAGGTTGCCGGTTCGAATCCCTGCTGCTGCTATATCGGGCAGCAGCGATATAGGAAGATGCTGAAAGGCATCGTCTTATACATACTGTGCAGGAGAAGGCAATGGTAAACCCCTCCTGTATTCTAACAAAGAAAACCGCAGGGCTCTGTGGGCGCCAGGAGTCAAAGTCGACTTGATGGCACACTTTACCTTTACAAGTATTGTATTTGGCAAACTGATAATTTGGTTACCTTGTGGATTTTAGTTTAGCGTTTGTCAGTAAAAGTTTTCAGGTATTTTATTTCTTAATGATTTTATTTCTTAATGTTTTACATTATGCTGAAAAATATCAAACAAGACATTTTAAACATTAAAAAAGTATCCATCAAAGCTGGATTTCAGAAGTCAGATTTTATTCTGAAATGTTGCCAATTCTTGGGTTTTTTGTGAAACTTCTCTCCAACCAGCATGGGCTTACTGACATTTTAATAGGAAAATATAACATTAAGTGAATCTCATATATACAAAGGTCTGTGCTGATAAGGGAGGGGGGGGAAATGAACTTCCTTATAATGAGTCAGTCCATTGGGCTATTAGCCCAGTGCCATCTTCCCTGACTAGCGGCATTCCCAGGACTCAGACAGACCAGTTATCAGAGATCTTTTTAACTGGAGATGCCGAAGACTGAACTTGTAACCTTTTGCATGCATTGCAAAGCATCTTCTCTAACACTGAGCTAAGTAAGGCATCTCCTGGGCAAAAAAAGCAGGAGTCACACCATGATGCCAGCAAGATCAGGATCTGCTCTTCCTTCTGAAACATGGAATTTCTCTTCCCCGCTTCGCCCCCCTACCCCCCTACTGTAGCAGGGACTACATATATATATGATGGGAAAAAGCAAACCAGACCAGAGAAATTGATTAGAATGGTTTATCACAAGAGGTTCAGAGCATAGGAATAATTTCGCTATCTTGTTTAGGCTGCCACCTTTGCACACTTAACCTGGGACTGGGAGTAAGTTTAATTGACCATAGTAGGCCTTACATTGGAGTAAATAGCACTGTACAATTTATGGTTTTATCACAGAGTAATAGAATTGGAAGCAACCACAAGTCCATCTAATCAAAACCCTTTGAAGGGTTTCTAAAGATGCAGGGCAGTGGACAGAAAAGAAGGAAGCTGTACAAACCCCTCCCTCTTATACTCCAGAACACCTAGTGGTGACATGTTCTTTATGCAGCACAGTCCTGTGCATGTTTACTCAGAAGTAAGCCCTATTGTGTTGAATGGAGGAGTACTCTCAAATAAGTGTGCATAGGATCACATCCCTCAAAGGGCTTTGTGGTCTTCCTGTGATCAAGATGAAGATATAAAAATATATCAGTTTGCTGAAAAGCAAGAAATAAAGCTGCTGAAGGAGAAATAGAATCATAAACGTCTGCATGATATTATGAGGGGAAAGGTGATGGTTATGTTAAAAGCAATGTTTCTTTCCCCCAGCCACCCGCTATCCTAATGGCACTTACTGTCATCCTATTATGTTTGAGTGTAAAAACCATGTTTGTATCCAGCCATACTGGAAATGTGATGGTGACGATGACTGTGGAGATGGTTCAGATGAAGAACTTCACCTCTGCTGTAAGTTAAAAGAAAATGTTCAAGCTTTATCTAGGATCCAGATAATGTGTTACTAATGCCCAAGAGCACAGACATTCCCAATGGGTTTGTATTGGCAGCACACTGCTGCCACCCAGCCACTCTGTCTTGTCACAGTCTGCTCCGTCCTAAGTTTCAAAGGTGGTTTGTTCTGTGGAAGGCTGCTCTTGGAGAAACATATGGAGGTCCCAAACCTCCTTGGTCATGTCATGTGGTGTGCGCACTCTCAGTGGACACTACCGGTCTGCGACATACCGGGGCGGCAAGGAGGTATGCTGCTGCCCCACAGGACCTATTTTAATGACAGCGCCGGCAGGGGAAATGCGCATGGCGGGGGTGGGGGGGTAAGAGCACCCTCCTCAGTCCTTAAAGTTACCCCCACCACCTTCGAACCGTCAGTCGCCGGTTCTGTGTACATCCCTAAAGTTTAGATCCCACTCAGGTTGAATCAGGAAGGGCTCACTCTAAATATACGTGCACACACTCTGCCTTTATACTGCAGCCCACAAAAGACCTCATTCCGCACACAGACGAAAAAAAATTAGAAAGTACGCTGGAGCTGATATAGTATAATCTGTCTTGTAAGGGATCAGGAATGAACTGGGCATGGCTTTCAAATCCTAAGTTCAGGGCACCTCCTTGTTGGTGTTAACCAGGGTTAGTATGGGTCATATGTAAACGTGAACCATGGTAAAGAAGAGGTAGGTGCTGGGGCCAGAGAGATTCCTCCTGCCTGCTCTCAATCCCTTGACCCCAGTTAAGGCCAACATTATGTTACATTTACACTGGTTCAGAGTCATTTATTCAGAATCAGAATCAAGCTTTATTACGGTCAGAGACCAGCATAAAATTACACATTAAATGGAGGTAATACTGGAGAAAAGTTACATGTTGATCGAGGAGATTGGAAATATGATGATAGCTTTTGTGAAAAAGTTAAGATTTAAAATAATTACAATTTAAAAGGAGACAAGCTACTAAAAAGAAACAAGCTACTAAGAAACTAAAACCGCTAAACATACTTTTCCATAATAAAATGCACAGAAAAGATAGAAGGAGAATTTAAATAATAGTAGTAATATAGCTAAAAAGGAGTTCATATGTGGTAAAAAGCTAGAATTAAAATTAAGAATGGCTAAAACTATAATGGTTGCCATAAGTTGGACTATTACTAAAAATGGTAAAGTTAAACGGAATTACACTAAATGGTAAAATACACTAAAATACGCTAAATGGTGAAGTTACACTGCATTAATCTGATAAAATATTATGCATTGCCATGGCGCAAGTTATTTATTTATTTTTAAATTTATATCCTGCTCTTTCTCCAAGGAGTCCAGAGTGGTGTACATGGTTATGTTTATCCTCACAACAGCCTTGCGAGGTACTGTAAGTGGCTGGTCTGGTGTCACCCAGTGAGTTTCAAGGCTGAACAGGGATTTGAACTCAGGTCTAGAGCATCTGACTAAAACATGTGGCTTCTAACAACACTTTAGGATTGCCACCTAGCATTTACAGTTTGTTGCAAGACAAGCTTTTCCACTGGTTCCCTAAAAACAGCCTTTTAAGATCACTGACGCTTTTCATTTCAGTGGATGTTACCTGTGAGCCACCGTTCCGCTTCCGCTGTGGAAATAACCGCTGCATCTACAGCCATGAACTGTGCAACCAGCAGGATGACTGTGGAGATGGAAGTGATGAGAGAGAAGAACATTGTAGGTCTATCAGTGGGCATAAAAATCAGGGATCGGTTGATTCATGTACTAGTCTGATTGTTAATAATTCTAAGTTCAGGCCCCAGTCAGGCCATCCTGCTTTTAATATTTAGCACACAGAATCGGAGCCGGTTAAACAATTTGTGTTTGTCATGAAATATGCCCCTATTCACTACTTATTCAGCACCCAAAAAAGTGCTTAGGGTGTAGACCTTTGTAGCCAAGAGATATCAAATAGATAAGATGCTTTCTTCATCATGAACCCCACTGCCGGTTAAGATCATCCGGGAGGTCTGGTTGGTGGCGACGGGGCCTTTTCTAGAGTTGCCTCGGGACTCTGGAACATACTTCCTAATGAAATTAGAGTCTCCTCTTCTAAATGTTTTTAGGGAGGACCTAAAAACATACTTTTTTAGTCAGGCTTTTAGTTTATAGTTTTAAAGCTTTGGTTTTAGAGTTTTTATTGTACTTTATATTGTTTTAATTATTTTAATGTTTTAAAGGTTTTATATTGTGAGCCGCCCAGGGACTTGTTTGTATGGGGTAGTATATAAATGTACTAAATAAATAATAAATAAATAGTATTTTTTAATTGCAGTAGTTTCCCAGAAATCAGTCTGTCTTGCCCGTGATATCTGATTGGGGCAATGACTCACAGCCAACCATGCAAACTGCCTTTATTGAAAGTTTCTGAATTTGAAAAGACATGAAATCATATGGAAACTCTGACTGTGAGCTGTATGATTATCTTACAAATGAAAGTTGTCACTTGCTGTTGCAATCACTGAACATCAGACATGTGTGAACTGGAAATTCCAGTTTCCTTTTAACAAAGAGTAAGTAGTTGCAAAGACTAGTGAAATACGTTCTTCAACTGTAATTTCACCTTCTTCCAAGCTTGTGAAAAAATATCTTGAGTTTACATGCAACATAAAGTGTTTGGATTAGCTATGGCCTGTTGGGATGTGACATAGTTCTGAAGTGGCCATCTCTGCTAAGTTGCTCTAAGTTTGTCTAGCAAGGTCTGTAGTATTCACTGTACCGAATACTATGTTTGTGTGAGGAGTACATGTGTCATCTTTGTGCAGGCAGAGAACCCACTCCTAAACCTTGCACTACTGAAGAATTCAAGTGTGGCAATGGAAACTGCATCCCACTACACTACGTGTGTGACAATTACGATGATTGTGGAGACCACTTTGATGAACTGGGCTGCAGTAAGTATCATACAGTAGTCATTGCACTTAGACTTTCCTATACATTATTGTGGGGAGAGAATCACTGTGAGGTGGGAGCAATGTGTACCTCTTCATGTAATAGTTATTTTGGATCTTTGTGAAATCCGTTGGCATTGAACAGTGTGATCATGTGGATGATCCTAGTCAATCAGGAAAGGTGAAGGCTAGTCAAAGCAATGCTTCTTGAAGAGGCCTTCATTCCTTTTCACAGTGATCCATGAAAGAATGCCAAAAGGGAGGGCACCTTTTGACCCTGACAAGTATGTTCGTGAGCATTGCCACACCCTTTTAGCTCCGCTCTCCAAAACTTGGCTAAATCACAAACTTTCAGTGCAGTTTATTCTGAGGAAGTTGGTTGCATGCCAAGTTCAAATGATAATCTAAACCAACGTTTCTCAGCGTTTTCGGAGCCAAGGACCAGCACATTCTTCATGCGCAGTTTCCTGGACCAGCAGTTAGTAAAGGGGTTTCAAGCTTACATTTGTTTATTTATTTAACAGATTTCTGTACCTGTTTATCCTCACAATGGCCCTGTGAGGTAGCTTAGGCTGAGAGATACATGAGTGGCCCAGAGTAACCCAGTGAGCTTCATGGCTGAATACGGATCTGAACTTGGGTATTCCTAGTCCTCAAACATACTCAAAACAGAGATTTCTGGACTTTAGGAACATAGGAAGCTACCTTCCGCTGAATAAGACCATTGGTCCATCCTGCTCAGTATACACACAGTCTGGCAGCGGCTTCTCCAAGGTTACAGGCAGGAGTCTCTCTCAACCCAATCTTGGAGGTGCCAGAAAGGGAACTTGGGAACTTCTGCATGCATTTGCTCTTCCTAGAGCAACTAGACAGGGTTGAGAGAGAGAGAGAGAGAGAGAGACTCATGCTAAGGATGATGAGAGTTGTAGTTCAACAATTGCTGAAGGGCCAAGTTTGCTCACCCCTGCCCTAAGGGGAATACCATACAGTGCTTACATGTAGATCCAAATGCAAAACAGGGCAGACCTTGCTTAGCAAATGGGACAATGCATGCTTACTACCCCAAGACTAGTTTATCAACTTAATTGATAGGAAGTCAAAACAAGAAATCTTATATCATACTGGAAGTCTAGAACCAAACACCCAAAAAACCTCCAAGCAGTAAAATCACAACTAAAACATGCAGCCCTTGAAATGGTAATGTTATGGTAATGCATTTTACACATAAACATGGCATCCACATTAGAAAACTAAACCACAGGGAATGGGGTTGGAGATTAACCCTTCATACCACACGTTCATACATATCCAGGTTTTTACAACTGTAATGATTTTTAAGCAGATATACACACACGAGTGGGAAAGCTTTTATTAGATTCCTTCTTATGTCACCTTAAGTGGTGCAGCGAGGAAATGCTTGACTAACAAGCAGAAGGTTGCCGGTTCAAATCCCTGCTGGTACTATATTGGGCAGCAGCGATATAGAAAGATGCTGAAAGGCATCATCTCATACTGCGCGGGAAGAGGCAATGGTAAACTCCTCCTGTATTCTACCAAAGACAACCACAGGGCTCTGTGGGCACCAGGAGTCAAAATCAACTTGACAGCACACTTTACCGTTTACCTTCTTCATCCTACTCTCCCTCCTTCCATCTCCTCCATTCACCATTTCATACCTTGCTTCCCCCAGCCTCCAGCCTATCCCTTTTCTCATGATCGCCTCCTCTCTTCTTTTAACTGGTTTTCTGAGTTCACACACATTGCACTAATTCTCTCCAGCATGCTTCCTTTTAAAAATCCCTGTTTATTATCTTCATCCCTTTTTTGGTGAGTGAGTAGCCCACCCCAGCCACCTCTTTCCTAACCTCCCTTGTCCCCCCCCACCCCAATTTGATTTCTCAGTTCACGCACATTGTACTTCTTCTCTCCTGCATGCTTGTTTTTTAAAATCCCATTTTGTTTTTATCTCCATCCCCTTTTGGTGAGTCAGCCAGCGATCAGCCCGCCCCTCACCCCCACCCCTTTCATTCTCCTCATCTCTCCCTCCCTCGTCCTTTTTCATTTGCTTACTCAGCACTGTTGCTTACTTTTGTTTATGGTGTTTCCTATCTTTTGCCTGCCTTCCTTCCTCTGTAGTAGTAGTCAGCCTCAGCACAGCCTGTAATGCAAGCAGCGCTCAAGCCAACCACTCCCTCTCACTCACTCACCCTGCGGCCTGCCTTGTGTGGTTTTTTCACAGGGATGGCAGCATTCTAGTGGCGTCACTCGCTCTCAGTCTCTCCTCTCATCACGTGAGAGACCGGAGAGATTGGCCAGGAGCAACAACCGGGCTGCCTGGAACTTGGGAGGCAGGCCCAACACTTCAGCTAGGGCTGCCTGCTTAGAAATGAGCTCCGGAGAGCTCCCGGCAGCGGCGGCCTGCTGTTGGGTGTGTGTATGTGTGTTAATTCCTTAAGGACTGGCACGGACCGGAACTCAACTCCATGGATTGGCACCGGTCTGCGAACTGGCAGTTGAGAAACACCAATCTAAACCATGGCTTAGATTACTGCCGATAAATCGTGATGCACTTCAGGCTCACAGGCACCCTCTTCTCTCTCCTCCTTCCTCACTTGGCTTGATCCTAGTTTGTTTTTACTGACTAGAATAAACCACAGCTTCCCGAGTTTGTATATAACAGGTAACTGTGGATTAGTCAACAGAGGAAATGGAAGCTTTCATTCTTCTCCTCTTACGTGTGAAGGAGGAGGAGGGAAGGAAAGAGGGAACATGTGTGAGCCTGCAACTTACTGTGACTCTTTTGCAGTAAGCTAAACCTTGGCTTAGATAATCATCTGAACGGGGCGGCTACTTACGGATGGGCCCAAACCTAGACTACATTGACGATGTTTGAATTATTTCTGTCTCAGCTGTTAATAATTGAGGCAAGCAAACAGGGCAGGGGGAACCTGGTTGTGAGAAGTGGCAGATCCCTCCGCTCCCTGCCCGCCTAACTCCCTTAACAAACCCGGCTTCTTGCCGAGGTTAATGGTACTCTTGCACCCTTAACATGGCTACTGAGTATCGTGTGACTTGTCACAGAGAGCACCCGTCTGAGGGGGGAATCCTCAGTGCAACACTTGTGCTGCGCATTGCATTGAGGGATGCCTGGAGGCCAGAACAACAAGTTCCGGCCCTAGATCCCTCCACTGTGCTCTGTGCTTCACGGAGCTGCACGGAGCGGGGCTGCCTGTGTGGGCATGGTAGGAGCGCTGAAGAGGACCTGCTTGGACGTCTGGGGGAAGGTAAGGTGAAAGCAGCCTTCCTCCTCATGCCTTCCCTGCCCGCCTGGGGCAATTGTGTGAATCGCCCCTGACCCTTAGCATGGAGTGTCTTCTAAAGTTATACACATCTTTTCCTTGTTGTTACTTGTAAACCTACTTACTATATGTTTTTTATGACCACAGTTTGAAAGCCAATAGCAGCTAGCTGCAACAAGACAATGTAGCTGGGATATATCCTGTCTTCCTCCCAACATGCCCTGCCAGCCTTTCTTAGTACGGAACCACTTTGTGTGCACACCTAGTCCTAAAATGATGTGAGAGCAGCAGTTCTGATCCAGCTCCAATGTTTCAGCTCCAATGTTTGTGTGAAGTGCTTTCATGAGCAAGGGGTTTCCCTTGGAATCCATTCAATGGGTGTGACTGCTTTGGTCAAGTCTGACTTATAGAACTGGATTTTTAATGAAATTTTGCAATTCACCAAAACCTGAACCAGTCTGGCCTGTGACACCTAATAACATTCCTCTTAATAATTTATTTCTTTCATCTCAGTAACTTCTTGTTTTTCTATAAGGAATAGTAAAAGAATGGGGGAAAGTAGATTTAAGAAAAGTTGTAAATATATTGTGAGTAATATAGTCTTGCTTTTAAAATCAAAATTATGATCTTCTTCTTCTTCTCCTTCTCCTTCTTCTCAGATGCTGGAACAGGTAGAACTTGTGCTGAAAATGTCTGTGAACACAATTGTACTAACTTAAGTGAAGGAGGCTTTATATGTACCTGCAGGCCTGGTTATAGCCCCAGTGAACTGAACAGAAACACCTGTGAAGGTACGTACCATCCACAAATTGTTTTCTATCTTACAAAGTGACATGTTACTTTAATAAATCCCTTTGTCTCTTTCATTATGCCATTAAAATGTATTTTTGTGCTCTTTCTCCAACCCTCTCTTGACAGTGAATTTTTGTTTGATGTTTAAGAGCATTTAGATGCCAGTTCATAATTTTTTAATCTATCACTCTCCTGTCGCATTGACTGTTCAAAACATATCCCCTCTTTCCCCTTAAGTTGCTATTCACAGCCTGACCGTGAATTTCAGACATAATAGGGAACTGTAGTTGTTAAGTGGAAGTTTTCAGTCTCCTCTCACATGCTGGAGGGGGAGAAGAGGGGACACTCATTCTCATAGTGCTAAAGCACAGTTTAACATTACGTCTGAACCAGGCTTTTGAATCCAGAGAATCCCGACCAGAATAAAAATAACCACTCGCAGGTTTCTATAAAGATTTTCACAGGAGCTTGCACAAAAGTCCACACTGTGCTATAATAGGTTCTATAGCAGTTATCATGTTTTAACTCCAAAATGAAAAAAAAGTGTACGGTGAACATATCTGGGGTCAAGAACATATCTGGGATCAAAACAGACCTTCTCCATGTGGAAGAGACATTGTTTGATCTAGCCCACTGAAAGTGTGTGTAGGCCCAATTCAGATGAAACATGGACCCAGGATTAAATCCTGGTTTCTCATGATATCTCTGAGTCTTAGGAGCATGTGCTTCCCCCTTTTATTACAGTAATATTTTATGATATATTGTTGGATTACATATGCCTTAGGTGTGACACGTAAGGCAATTCTTCTTTTCTCCCCACCCAAAAAACAACCACCAAAAAACCAAAAAAGAAACTCATGTTTATTTCTCTTTTCCCTCAGACATCAATGAATGTGAAATCTTTGGAACTTGCCCCCAGATCTGTAAGAATTCCAAAGGAAATTACGAATGTTTCTGTGCAGAAGGATTCCGCTCTGTTGGGGATCAACAGGGAAAACAGTGTGCAGCCAGTGGTAAGCAAGTGCCTTTAGAAGTCAGTGGTGAATTCAAACTATGCACCATGAACTTAATTCTGAAACAAGTCATCTTGTCTTGGCTCTGGTGTTTTATAATGGTATCTAGATCTTGGCATGTATATTCAGTTGTACAGAAATGCAGGTGCAAATGTCCATAAAGCCATTGTCTACTGCTTGGTTACTGAACCTGGGTGAAAAAACACCTGACGTTTTGTTAAGATGTCCTCCTTCCCTCCCTAATATCCTTGCAAGTTCCAGAAAACAAGAGGACTGTTCATGCTATAATGGGTTGTCAGCAGGAGAAAATTAGTAGTTGTAATTTATCAAAAGGAAAATTATATGGATGTAAATCAAAGACATTTTGCTGACAGATTGTCATTTATGGTTCATGGACTGATGAACATAAATAGGTAGAGTATAGGCCTTTTAGAATAAGTCACTTGAATTCTATCATTCAGGAATGTCCCAGATATTCTTAAGAAGTGCAAGTGACACTCTTGTGTAGTTAATTATGAGTAGGTGGGAAAGCAAAGGAAGCAGAACTCTTGCTTGTATGAGGTACAATGTTAATGTGAACAAGATTGCGCTATGTGTGAAAAGATACTTTAATTAATTATGGATAATCTATGAAATAACATCTTCACAAACTAGATCCCATGCCACTAATTCCATGTGCCCAAATGGACTTTGGGCTGATATATCTTGAATATTAGTTGCCCGTGCCCATAGCAGAGAATATTTGAAACTGATGGAAGTTTTGAAAACCTGTGTGCAAGATAGGTTTTTAGATCCTCACCCAAGACGGCTCTTATCCAAAGGTGTCTAGCAGGGGTGGCCAAGGTGAGGCTTTCTAGCTGTTGTTGGACTAGGACTATAATGATCCCAGATGGGGTTGATGGGAGTTGTAGTCCAACAACAGCTGGAGAGCCTCTGGTTGGGCACTCCAGTCCAGGGGCGGAGCCACCATTGGGCGAAAGGGTTCAAAGAACCCAGGCCACCAATGGGAAAAGGCCACCAAGCCCCGCCCTGTGGCTCGGGCTCCATAGGAGCCCAGAGCAAACTCCCCCCTCCCACACCTGGGTGAACTCTTTGCCAATTATTTCAGGCAGCTCTGACTGCCCGATAGAACATTTTTCCCTTCCCGAGCTCTCCCTCTCCAGAGAGGGAGAGAAAATGGAAAATGTCCTAACAGGCAGCTGACGCTTCCTGAAATGACGAGGGGAGAGCTTGTTTGAGCTCTCGGCAGCCCAGGCCATGCCCCCTTGTCAAAGAGAGGGAGAGGAAGGGGAAAACGTTCTATCGGGCAGTTGGAGCTGCCTGAAATAATTGGCGAAGAGTTCGCCAGGGCTCTCGGCACCCAGGCATGGGAGGGGGGAATTCGCTCTGGGCTCCTCTGGAGCTCAAGCCACGCCCCTGTGCACATGACATCTTGTGCACAGGCATATTGGAGAGGGCCAAAAAAACGGGATGCACGCCAAATGGAAGGAATTGGTGTTTTTTTCTATCCCAATTCCTTCCATATTGGAGAGGGCCGCCAAGCGGGGCTGGACGCAGGCCGCCACTCAGCTGGCTCCATTCTTGCTCCAGTCAATAGTAATTTACTACCTGGTATATAACTGGGGATAGCAGGAATTTATAATCCATAGCTGGAAACTGAGTGGTAAGTATCTGCAGGAGCAGTCTGTTAGTGTTACAGATCAAAGTGCTTTAAATGTTTCAGGGACACTCCTAAACAAACTCCAGCAGAAACATGTAACATCATATTTTGTGTTTCACACATCAGTCACTTCTCCTGCATTCCCTGAAAGAAAGAACTGCCAAGCACTACAATATAAAACGTATTGCTTTCTTTTTAGGTGACCCACCAATCTTACTCCTGCCTGACAATGTCCGAATACGAAGGTATAATATGTCCTCTGAGCAATACTCTGACTATATTGAAAATGAGGAACACATTCAAGCACTTGACTATGATTGGGACCCTGAGGGAATGGGCCTCAGTGAGTATATTCAAAATTTTAGCAGTTAACTTTTAACTATTAAAAAGTAAGTTTCTGTTTTGGCTTGGCTATGTAGGAAAAACCAAGCCAGCAACAATGGAATATATTAATTAACAATACCGGATGCATAAATAAGCCCTTCATGAGTAACCATCTTCCCATTACTCATCTAGTACTTTTACCAATTTTTATCACTCACACTGCTGTCTGGTATAGTAGTGTAATTGGGGAGAGGACATAGAGAGAGCATCTATTTTGCATGCAGAAAGTCTCTGTATCTCCATGTGGGTGGGAAAGGCAACTGCCAATCGTTGTAGACAATACTGAGCTATCTATCTTTCTTTATATATAATTATTTAAGGCATATCCGTGGCTAATCCCGTGTGTGGCAGCTCTCATGAGAGTTCGCAAACAGAAGCACCGTAGTGATGGGCAGTGGAGATTCCATATGCAGATAGGGAGGAGGAGCCTGTGGCACTGTGGTGATTGGGCAGTGGGGATTCCATATGCAGATAGGGAGGAGGAGCCTGTGATGGTTAAGGTCAGTTGGAATGCAACTGTTACTGGTCGGAACATGTTCTTGATTGAAGAGGAGAGGAATCTCTATATATAAAAGGATAGTGGGTAAGGGTCTGCGAAGAGAGGAGTCATGAGGGAGGAAAGAGCTCCTTCAGGAGAAGGAGGCTGCCATTGTGTGAATTAGATGAGGAAACAAGATGAACAAGATCTGTTAACTCAGGAATGGAGAGAGAGAGAAAGAAAGAAAGAAAAAAGAAAGGAGTAGAAGAGCGAGTAGAGGAGAGAGTAAGAGAGAAAAAGAAGGGAGGGGAAGAGAGAAAGAAGGAAGGGAAAGGGACAGAGCTGAGTCTGAGCCTGTTAGCAGCCTGAGGGGAATGAGCAGCCATGGCAGTGCCAATTGGCAGCAAGGAAGGGCCCAGTCAACCACTGCTGCTGTTTGGAGCTACTGAGGCCATTGGCAGAGGGAGGCAGGCATGCAAGGGACAGGTGCAGGCCTGTCAGTGGCCTGAGGGGAACAAGTGGCCATGGCAGTGGCAGCAGCGAGGAAGGGCCTGGTCAACCATTGCAGTTGCTGCTGCTGCTGTTGGTCCTCCTCCTCCTCCTCCTCTGGGGAGGAGCAGGAGTAGGCTTGGGTGAGGGTGGGGAGGTCTCTGGGGATAGGGGGCTGCAGCTTGGCCAATAGGTGCCAGCAACACTGCAGCCATGACCAAGAGGGGTGAGGAAGATGGAGTAAAGGGATGGATAAATGACCGTGAAGGGGGTGGAAGCACCCAGATGGAGGAGCAGGAGTACAGCTCAGGTGAGGGAGGAGAGATCTCTGAGGTGAGAGATCTCTGAGGTGTGGCAGGGGATGAGGGGAGCAATCAAGCACTAGCATGCAGATGCTCTGCACCGGTTAAGCTAGTATAGAGAAATGGCCTAATTCGATATAAGGCAACTTCGTAAGTCCATTTGGCAGAGAGCTGAACAATCTGGAAGATCTGTTTCTTGGTCCCTCCTACCCCTGCCATGGATTCACTCTGTGGTTTTGGACATATTACTCTCTCATTGCTTTAGTTCCCTGTTTATAAAAGGAACAATAATGGCTGGCCTCACAAGGGTTGTTGTGTGTGGGGGGGGGGGAGTATTCTAAAGCACTTTGCAGATTGAGTCCAAATATTGGAATTATTTGCTTGTTCTTGTTTTATTTTGTTCATTAGCTTTTATTTTGAACTGGCAGATTCTATAATAGGCCCTCACAGAGCTGACTGATATTTCCATTGGTGTAGAAGCTACAGTGATATGGAAGCAGCTTCTCTGCAGCTTCTTCCTATGCTGCCCAGTAACATCTAGATGGATAAGTCATATGGTAGTGGCCAATGAACTTGCTGCTTATCACACAAACATCTTCGAGTCCTTAGCGAGTATTATTCTGGTATAGAATGGGACTACATCCTTGTCTGCTGCCACATGGATTGCCCATCTGGTCACAACCGGAGCAGTGAGGCAAGAAGCTATAAGGAAGCAGGTTCCATGATCCTGCAGGAATATATTGGATGATCTGTAGCATCATCCATTGCCATTCATAAGCCTGGGTTCTGTGCCTGTGCAGGACCTCATGGATGGAATATCCAAGCTCCTCATGGTGCTTGCAAACCACCCTTCATGCTCAGCATGACCATTTTGGCATTTGGAGCACCATTCCTTCAGTTCCTTTCTGACCATCAAAGCATTTGCTCGTTGACTAGGACTCCTCTGTTGAATTGGTACCTATAGACGGAGAGAGGGTTTTTGTTTTTTTAACTTAAATAGACTGGTTTGTTGAAGTACTGTAAGTCAAAAGACTCGACCTCCAGGAGTCATCACAAGAAGCATTAAAAAAGAAAAGAAAAGGTCTTCAGACAAAGATCGACATTCTGACTCACCAATGCAAAAGCGCATGTCTATTGAGTCAACAGAACATTTGACACCGAAAACCTTGCTCTAAACCCTATCCCCCATCAAGTTCAAGTGCCAGTGTCACAGGCATCTCCACCGTCAACACTGAAGCGCTACACAACATCAATATTGGCCTTGTTGTTGAGAGTCAACCGCGTTAACAATGCTAAAATCTCCTTTGCTGTCGGTTCCATGGTACCGAAGGAGCAAACCTTGGACCCAATTCCGATATCAATGGAGACTGCACTGAGACGTCTGTCTCCTTTGCTGGATCCATTGACGTTGATGGCATCACAAGCCCTGTTACAGGTTCACTTCTCCCCCTCGGTGTCTATTATTTATGTTGACGTGGAGGAGGAGGGAGTCCTTACAGGGGAAGATTTTAATCATGCAGCTGCCTGTTCCTTGCTTTCCTTGCTTGCTTATTTGGAAAGCACCCCCTCGGCTTCGACATTTCCTTAGCCAAGTACTCAGTGTGGAGGATGATATTGGGGAGGATGTTATTCCCATCCCGAAAACTCCCTCAGTGTCCAAATCTACTGTCCCAAGATGAGGGTTAAATTCTACATCCCAATCTAAAGACTCTAAAGCTGACAGCTTGAAAGGTCATCTTCTGGATAGAATACTCTTAAATGAGAGAAAAGTCTCCACCAGGCATAATTATGCTTACAAGTGGAAGAGATTTAAAACATGCATGTGTACTGGTTTAGTCCTGAAGATGCACCAGTTAGACAAATACTTTTATATTTGACAAACCTAAAGAGCAGTGGATTGGCCAATGTTTCTCTGAAGATCCTCAGAACATAAGGGATGGAATGGCAGAACTTCCTTTTCTCATCTGGATTAAAAAAGATTCCTGAAGGGGCTAAATAATGTGTGTCCCCCAATTAGACAACTGATCGAACAATAGAGTATTTCATTGGTTCTTGCTCCTCTGACGGAGCACATTTCGAACCAATGGCAACTTCTTCCTTGACCACTTTTCTAGTGGTCATAACTACAGCCAAGAGAGTTAGTGAGTTAACAACTCTGAGAATTGATTCGCCTTATTCTAGACAAAGTATAAGGCAATTCTACTTATGCTGACAAAGTGCTCATGTGGATGGACCCCTTGTTCAATCCTAAGGTGGTCTCAGATTTTTACCTGAATCAGGATAAAGTGCTGCCCACATTTTTCAGGAACCCTACTATACCTTTAGAGACATCTTTACATGCATTGGATGTCGGGAGGCCATTACTGCTTTATTTAGATAGTACTAAGGGCTTTCTTACTTCTACATACTCCATTGTTTGATCAGTTGTCTAATTGGGGGATATAGATTATTTAGCCCCTTCAGGAATCTTTTGCAATCCAGATAAGAAAACACAGTTCTCCCATCCCATCCCTTATGTTTTGAGGATATTGCAGCTATGAGTAAGCAACTTTTTGTAACCTATAAAAGTAGATCTAAGGGCAAGCCTATATCAAGGCAACTCCCATCCCATTGGTTGGGGAACTAATATCATTCACATACCAAGTTCAGAAGGTGGACCCACCATGTACAATTAGAGCACACTCTACAAGAGCATATGTTACATCAATGAGCCCCTGGTGGCACAGTGGTAAAACTGCCGCCCTGTAACCAGAAGGTTACAAGTTCGATCCTGACCAGGGGCTCAAGGTTGACTCAGCCTTCCATCCTTCCGAGGTCGGTAAAATGAGTACCCAGAATGTTGGGGGCAATATGCTAAAATCATTGTAAACCACTTAGAGAGCTTCGGCTATGGAGCGGTATGTAAGTGTAAGTGCTATTGCTATCTGCAGCACATCTCTCAGGCATCCTAACTGAAGACAATTGTAAAGTTGCCACATGGTCATCAGTGTTACCTTTTTGTGAAACACTATGCAATTGGCTTTTTGTTCTGCTGTGGAGGCTAACTTTGGGAGAGGTGTTTTGAACACCAACAACAGCAGCAACAACAAATATTTATATACTGCTTTTCAACAAAAGATTCCAAAGCGGTATACATAGAGAAATAATAAATAAGATGGATCCCTGTCCCCAAAGGGCTCACAAGCTAAAACAAACAAACAAACCATATGATAGACACCAGCAACAGTTACTGGAGGTACTGTGCTGGGGGTGAATAGGGCCAGTTATTCTCCCCCTGCTAAATAAAGAGAATCACCATGTTTAAAAGGTGCCTCTTTGCCCAGTTAGCAGGGGTCTTGCAATAGCTTACTGCTCCCTTCTCCTGGGTAAGCTTACTAAACACTCAGGCTTATAAGAACATAAGAACAGCCCTGCTGGATCAGGCCCAAGGCCCATCTAGTCCAGCATCCTGTTTCACACAGTGGCCCACCAGATGCCGCTGGAAGCCACAGGCAGGAGTTGAGGGCGTGCCCTGCTGTTACTCTCCTGCAACTGGTACTCAGAGGCATCCTGCCTTTGAGGCTGGAGGTGGCCCACAGCCCTCCGACTGGTAGCCATTGATAGACCTCTCCTCCATGAAGTCATCCAAACCCCTTTTAAAGCCATACAGGCTGTTGGCTATCACCACATCCTGTGGCAGAGAGTTCCACAAGTGGATCACGCGTTGTGTGAAAAAGTACTTCCGTTTGTTGGTCCTAGACCTCCTGGCAATCAACTTTATGGAGTGACCCCTGGTTCTAGTGTTGTGTGAGAGGGAAAAGATTTTCTCTCTCTCCACTTTCTCCATGCATGATTTTATAGACCTCTATCATGTCTCCCCGCAGTCATCTTTTTTCTAAACTAAAAAGCCCCAGGTGCTGTAGTCTTGCCTTTGAGTGACAACAGATCACACTACAGATAAACAAGTTGCTCACCTATACATTTTGATCTTGTAGTGATCCATTGACATTCATAAGAACTGCCTATCCTCCCTGCAGCAATAAGTACATAGAAGGACATTAATATGTGCTCTCATGAAGCATATGTGTGGATGATATGTGGGATGATCATCAGATGATGGTGGTCATCCAGTAACCAAAGGAATGGTGCTCCACCTGCCAAATAAACGGTCACAGTGAGTGTGAGGGGCGATGTGCGTGCACCGCAAGGAGCATGTATATTCCACCCACAAGGTCCTGAGCAGATGCAAAACCCAGGCTTATGCATGTCAACGGATCACTTACAGATCAAAAGTTACAGGTGAGCAACCTGTTTATGCAACCAGAGTTTGTAAGAACAGGGAAGCAGGGCTTTTGGGTTGCTGTCCCCAAGCTTTTGCTACACAGCGTCATAGATAATCATATCATTGGCTTCATTGCCATACTTTAAGTAGGTGGCTTCTCTGCTCAGAGTGGTGGTGTTCAGCTGGTGCTGGACAGGGTCAGTTCTAAAAGACCAGTTTTACAATCTTAGGGTGCTCATTGATCCAGAATTGTCATTGGAGGCCCAAATGGCCTCAGTAGTATGAAGCACCTTTCACCATCGGTGGCTGGTATGCCAGCTACCACCCCTGCTGGACAGAGGGAGCCTGGACAGAGATAACTTGGTCACAGTCAGCCATGTAACTTGGAGTAGCCTCCAGGTTAGGCTACTGCAGCATACTGAAGGTGAGGTTGCCCTTGAAAACTGCTCAGAAACTGCAGTTAGTCCAAAACACAGATGCTAGACTATTAAGGAACCAATTGTTTGAAGACATTTTGCTGATGCTCAAAGAGCTCCACTGGTTCTCCAGCAATTTCTGAGCACTCTTCAGAGTGCTGGTGCTTACCTTTAAAGTCCTATATAGCTCTGGACCTGGGTACTTGAAGGAATGCATGCTTGGGAAAGAGTCTTTTTCACTATTGCACCCCCTTACAGAATTCTCTCCTCAGGGAGGCTCGCCTAGTGCCTACATTACTCATTGTTAGAATCTGGGGGAGTTTTTCATTTTACTATTTCAACAAGAAAGGGAATGGCATTAAGTTCTCAGGTATAAAAAACAAATTGCTTAGGCCAGATTCATATTTGAATAACATAAGGATCTTAGGGACCTAGTACTTAAGCCAAGTAAATAATGAATATTTCAAATTCATAGTGCAATGAATATTATTTCTTAAACTTTCTGCAGGTGTTGTATATTACAGCATTCTGGGGCATGGTTCAGATTTTGGTTCCATCAAACGTGCCTATATACCCACCTTTGAAAGCAGCAGAAATAATCCTGTGAAGGAAGTTGACTTGAATCTGAAATACCTGGTCAGTCCTGTTGGTTTGGCTGTGGATTGGGTTGGAAGGTAAGCATAAAGGCTGGATAAAAATGGTTCAGAAAGACCTTTTGCTCCTTGAATATGCTAAAGATGTGATGAATGTTAAACAGCCTTTTGTAGTTCAGTATGCTGGAGCTCATTCAAAATGTGTGCCCTACTACAACAGTGCTGGTGTGCATCCAAGAGCTTTGATGCCTTCTTCCTGAAGTTCTAGCTTTGCATACGCTGAGGTGCTTTGATATGGGTTTGGTACTTCAAGACAAGCTTTGCTCCATAATATCAGCCTGTGTCAACTCAGATATGCATATGGAGTCCATATGCATATCTGAGTTGGCACAGGCTATACCGAGTGAGCTGCTGGACATTTGAATTGGCTCCAAGTATTCCAAGCTAATGATGTTCCACTTGGAAGATGGAAATTGGGTGCTGAATGGGTGTAGACAGTCATCTTGTAGGAATCATTCCCACCACATGACTACAGTCTTGTCACATTGTTTCTGAATGGAAAAATCACCTTTTTAACTGCAGTTTGGTTAAACAGAAGGAAGAGAAGAAAGGGACTTCTTTCATCATATACTAGGGCTTGAATCAGCAGAGAGGGACTTCCTTCAGTACATACCAGAGTTTGAATTTGAAGAGATTTGCTTTAAAACTCTTTATTAATACTACTGTTACTACTACGGATATTTATATACTGCTTTTCAGCAAAAGTTCTCAAAGCGGTTCACATAGGGAAATATAAATAAATAAATAAAGATGGATCCCTATCCCCAAAGGGCTCACAATCTAAAAATAAACGTAAGATAGACACAGGCAACAACCACTGAAAGGCTAGTTGCTCCTCCCCTGCTCAGTAAAGAAAACCATCACTTTAAAAAGGCGCCTCTTGGCTCAGTTAAAGAACTTCCCTGCAAATTCAAACCCTGGTCTGTAATGAAGGAAGGCAACCTTCATTGAAAAAGGGGCAGGCTCAGAAATGTTAATTCCCTTTACTGATTCCATTTAAAGTTACTTTTGTGTTATAATGGAATTCTCATACAACTGGCTCATCACAGCCTGCAAGGCTTCTCAGTTCTTGTTTCACCCTGATAATTTAATTGGAATTATTTGACAGGGTACCAAATGGATCTCTGCAGAACCTTGTAGAAATGACCTATATTCTGTAGGCCTCCTATGTGGCAACCGTGATCTTTTGTTAGTTGTATCACTTTCAACTTATTTTGTATTGTGTCCGAACTTTTTCATTTGACTACTCAATGCTAAAGAAATGAGACTTTCTTATACTCAGTAGCTGATCCTGACCACATAAGCAGATTTTTAAAAAATTCTTTATTGCATCTAAACTAGGCATCTTTACTGGACTGATGCTGGGACAAATCGAGTAGAAGTAGCAAAGCTTGATGGAAGGTACAGGAAGTGGCTCATCTACTCTCTTCTGGACGAACCAGCAGCAATTGCTGTCAACCCTAAACTTGGGTAAGCATTTGGAAATGGAAAGAATTATGTTGAATAACAACCTCAAATGAAATGCCATGGTGTATTATATATCGTCTAACGATCTACCCTTATACAGTACTTGGAATCATTTATATAACTGAGGTCAGATTTCTTTTATTTATTCCTACGGTTTATATACCATATTTCTATATTAAAATAGAAGTATGGCAGTTCACAGTCGATATAATAAACAATAAAACAGTATTTCAGAGTCTTTAAGTTGATATAAAACAATCACAGATAATAAAAGCAGCCTTAGAATAAAAAGCACATTAAGAGAGACCCTGTCATAGATTGCCCTTGGATGTTCTTGTAAGTCAGTTTAATGGGTGATGTAGACTCATGTCAGTGGTGCTGGATGGACTTTGCTTCAGAAAGAGCACCTACAATGGCCCATTGTGGCAAGAGTGCTGGCGACTGTTGCAATACCAGCAGGAATAGTGAGGCAGACTGTCCCCCTTTATCTTGTGTTGGGACTCTTATGCTAGATCCTGTAATTCATTGCCACAGTGCAGCAGCTCAGAGGACTGGGGAGATCATTTCTTAAAGTAATCATATTTCAATTTCTATTTTAGATTCAACAAATGGCAAAATGTGCATCAGTATATATATATTATATTCAATCACATTGCATGAAAATTATGTTAGTACACTTGGCCAACTGAAAACAATGAGCTGTAGCATTTTCTCATCAGCAGTTGGTCATAAAATGGCCATGAAAAGTAAGCAACAAGCAAACACACACAATGGGTTTCAACTGACCCTACAGTACTAAGTAAACCTCATTTCAAAAATAGATCATTCATTTGCTGACGTGTATAAATGGTTTTGTACTTTGCCCAGAAATTGGGTTATATTGCCCAGGAACTCGCAGAGTCCACATAGCTTAGAAACACAAAAAATACTTTGTCAGCCTGGTCTTACGGTGTCTATCTCCTCTGATGCATTAACTTGGGTTTTAAAAAACCATTTTGGTAGTATAGATAGGAGGTAAATTTAATGTCATTTAAAAGCATTTAGCATTATTAAGGTAAAATGTGCCGTTGAGTCGGTGTCAACTCCTGGTGAACAGAGTCCTGTGGTTGTCTCTGGTAGAATACAGGAGGGGTTTACCATTGCCTCCTCCTGCACAGTATGAGATGATGCCTTTCAGCATCTTCCTGTATCGCTGCTGCCTGATATAGGTGTTTCCCATAGTCTGGGAAACATACCAGCGGGGATTTTGACTGGCAACCTCTGGATTGCTAGTCAAGTCATTTCCCTGCTGTGGCGTTAGGTGGCTATCTATTTAGCATTATAGTACTTTTGAAATATGGAATTGCATTGAATAGTTTAAAATGCAATTATTTATTTTAAAGAGGGTTTTAGCATTAGAGTACATATGAAATCTTGCATAGTAGTGTTTGACTTGCAATTATTTGTTCATAAAAATGCAAAAGAGAGAAGGGTTCTAAGACACATCACATGTTTTATGATGCAGCAGAGAAGAGATTGGTCTGGATGCTGGAGACCCAGGTTCAAATGCCTATCTGAAGGTCTCTGGCCTTCATCTTAGACATCTCACAATCCCTCAGCCTAATCCAGTTTACAGGATTGCAGGAGATAGACATGTAAACAAGGCATGATATCATAGAAATGATCCAAAAAGTGCACATCAAGTGCAAACAATAGTGTTCATCAGGTGCTAATAAACCGTGTAATATGCACAGCAGATGAAAGGAAAATATCCCAGCAAGGGAATCCGTTCAGCAAGGAACTGCCAAATGCTTATCACACTGCTTTTCACTTGATGGAGGGTTTCCTTTTTTCTTCATAGATTTTATGTGCTTTTGCTTTGCTGTGCCCAAACCATTCTAAATCCTAGTCTTACTTTCCTTAGGCTATTGTATTGGACTGACAGGGGAAGACACCCCAAAATTGAAAGTGCCTGGATGGATGGGCAGCAGAGGCGAACGCTGGTCTTTGAGGACCTTGGCTGGCCAACCGGCATTTCTGTTGATTATTTGAACAATGACCGAATCTACTGGAGTGATTTGAAGGAAAATGTAATTGAATCTATGAAATTTGATGGAACGGATAGGAAGCCTGTTTTGCATGGAGGTATGGAAATTAACATGGACCAGAACTAATTTATTTTATAAGTACTTCCCAAGAGACTTGGGGCTTGTTCAGGTGATGTTCTATGGTGGCAGATGAAAGAGCTTTGTCATTAATTCAAGAAGTGATAAGTCTCGCATTAGCAGACAGTGTATAAATAGGAGAATTTGCAAGCAGTGCAGCATCTGTATTACACCTGAGCAGTGCTGCTGCTCTCCTATTCTCTTTTCGTCTTAGGGGAAAAGGCTGAAGTCTCTTTCGAAGCAGAGCAGGTATGGGTGTGAATTCCGCCCCCCCCCCCGCTCTGGGATTTTGTTTTTAAGGGGGTGTATTAGTTTTTACAAATGCATAGAAATGAAAGAGTGGCTAATATCCAGACAAACACAAGTTCTAATGCTGCTAAAGCTGCACTGGTGCTACAGAGGAAGGTGCCATATTTGTTGTTCTCCCATGATGCCTTCCAAAAATGTGTCCCTGAGGGGCTGTGTAACCCTCAGGGACATATTTTCAGGAGTTTCAGTCAGTTCAGAAGGGAAGGGAAAATCAGTAAACATTGCCCCTCCCCCATAGCACCAATGCAATGCGATGCCATGAAACTAGCTGGGTGACTCTGGGCCAGTCACTTCTCTCTCAGCCTAACCTACTTCACAGGGTTGTTGTGAAAGAGAAACTCAAGTATGTAGTACACCGCTCTGGGCTCCTTGGAGGAAGAGCTGGATATAAATGTCATCATCATCATCATCCCAGTGGTCATTGGCACCCTGGGTACATTTCCAAAAGACCTTGAAGAGCACCTCAACACCATAGGGGCCACAGAAATCACCATCAGCCAATTACAAAAAGCAGCTTTACTGGGAACAGCCTATATTCTGCGACGATATCTAGAACAACTGACAATAAAATTCAGCCATCCCAGGTCCTTGGGAAGGACTCGATGTCTGGATAAAACAAACCAGTCAATAACACCTGTCTGACTGTGTAAACAAGGAATAATAATATTAGTCTGGATGTCAGCCAGTATGATGATTGATTATGAGCTCACCAACAGTGCTAGCTATTGACTTGTTAACTTGTTTAACATTTTTCTTTAACCGAGAAGCAAGCAGTCCGTATAGTCTTGATGTCTTTGAAGGCCACTTGTACTGGATATCGAAAGAAAGAGGGGAAGTCTGGAAAGAAGACAAATTTGGGAAGGGTGAAAAGGTCAAAATGCTGACTATAAACCCCTGGCTTACTCAAGTCCGTATCTATCACCAGCACAGATGCAATCAGTCAGGTAATGGCCAGTCTCTGATGAATCACTGTTATCCAAAACAATGTATTGTAGGACCAGTTTGGATAAAACTTTGGCCTGCCCACCACATAACACCATGTATGCTTCATGAACATGCATTTCCTTCCCCACTTCCAACACATGGGGCACCTCTCCCTGATTGCATGGGGAGTTGGTTCATCTGAACGACTCCTCTGCACATACTAGAAATACTAGTTTAAACTAGTATTTCTAGCATATGTGGAGGACCAATTCAGATGAACCCAACCGCACAAACATACAATTAGGGAGAGGGACTCCTGTATGTCAAGACAGAGGAAGGCTAGGTGTGTGCATGTTCTTATTGTGTATGTTGGGCCAAGTGGACAGAATATCATCTAAACTGGCCTAATGTCTTAAAAAAATAATAATAGCTTTGTTAACAAGTAGATCTCTCCATGTATGATATCAGTGTATCTGAAAGTGCAGCACAGGAGTGGGCAGGTGTCATCCATTTAGATCGTTAAGCAGATTTAACACACCATATGTTTAGCTATAAATTATGTCTTCCTTGCTTTTCTTGTGTTCCTTGCACATAATTTACTCTCTTTCATTCTGTAAACATGAAGGAGAAGAATATCTAGCATTTGCAGAAGAATTGGGGGGAAAGTATTGGTCAAAAGGACAGCTCCTGCTATAAGCCATGCTCCTGCCTTTTGTTCCTTGTCTTGTAAGACCCCGGACCATATCTTGGGCGTCTCACATGGCTTTTGGCAATACAATCTCAGACCTTGCTGTTGCAAGGCAGAAGACTTGATGATCCTTTCCTCCCCACTAGCAATCTCCCCACTCTCCACCAGCTTTGCTGCAAAGGATGGGAGCAAACCTTGTGCAGTGACTCTGGACTGAGAAGGCATGTCTCGTGCACAGAGAATTCATCCTACACCTAAAATCTTCTCCCAACACCTCTAAGGAATCATGCTTTTACAAAGAAATGCATTGTTCGATACAAGTGAAATAATGTTCATCACATGATGACGACATGGCCTAGTGATGGCTCACATAGACAAATGAGCGACATAAAAGGGCACAGATAGCATGTACATATCTCTCATGTCTCGGACACTGTACTGTGCCTTCCCGTGGAATCAGTTCACACATTCAGCAGCAAGACTTCAAGGACTGAGTAATACCATGATGAACGTGCATGTGTGAACCAGTCCAACGAATGGGGAGGCCTTAGAAAGCCTGGTGCTCTGGTCAAGCCACAGTTGCGCAATGCGTCTTTTAGCTGTACTGTGATCCTATGCCAGTGGGAGGTGGCATAGTTGGTCACTCTTTCTACCCCAGGGAATCTCTAAGAACATAAGAACAGCTCTGCTGGATCGGGCCCAAGGCCCATCTAGTCCAGCATCCTGTTTCACAGAGTGGCCCACGAGATGCCGCTGGAAGCCACAGACAGGAGTTGAGGGCATGCCCTCTCCTGCTGATACTCCCCTGCAACTGGCACTCAGAGGCATCCTGCCTTTGAGGCTGGAGGTGGTCCTCCGACTAGTAGCCGTTGATAGACCTCTCCTCCATGAAGTTATCCAAGCCCCTCTTAAAGCCATCCAGGTTGTTGGCTGTCACCACATCTCGTGGCAGAGAATTCAACAAGTTGATTATGCACTGTGAAAAAATACTTCCATTTGCTGGTCCTAAATTTCTTGGCAATCAATTTCATGGGATGACCCCTGGTTCTAGTGTTATGTGAGAGGGAGAAGAATTTCTCTCTATCCACTTTCTCCACACCATGCATGATTTCTCTCTATCCACTTTCTCCACACCATGCATGATTTTATAGACCTCTATCATGTCTCCCTGCAGTCGTCTTTTTTCTAAACTAAATAGCCCCAGGTGTTGTAGCTCTATGCCTTCCCTCACTACCAGAAATGGCCAGTGCATATTTGTATCAGTTCCTATAGCTCCAGTGAATTAAAATAGCCCCCAAGATGCTGCACAGGTGAGTAGGAGGAAAGACTGGCCTCAGCCCCATCAAACTGGTGCAGTGACCCTTGTACAGCACTGCTGTGCCACATGGGGGCCAGGAGAGAAGTAGCACCACAGTAGTGTCAGGACATAGGCTGAGTTATAGCATGAGCGCTACACAACCAGGTTGGCCCTTCTGCAAGTGTTAGGACACTTCTGCTGGTTCCTTTCTGGTTAGGGGTGTGCACGGAACCGCGGAGCTGCGGTCCGGCACTGGGGTGGGGGGTTCCAAATAAGGACGGGGGGGGCTTTACTTACCCCTCCCAAGAATGGCACCATATTTCTTTGAGCAAGCGGGCGGCATACCTCCCTGCCACCCGCTTCATTCCCCCTCTCGGCGCGGCGCGGCGCGGCGCGGCTCCCTCCTTTTGAATTCTGAATCAGGCGGCAGGGTATCTCCCAGTCCCTGCCGCCCTCTTCAATGCCCCCGCTCGGCTGGCGGCCGCCCCCTTCGAGCCCCCAAGACCCCTGCCGCCCCTTCCCTTCCCATTGCAAGGAGTCAGCAGGAGAACTCCCCTGCCGTCCCCTTTGCCGGCTGGGCTGCAAATGGCTTCTAGGAAGCCTTTTGCGCGCGTGCGCAAAAGGCTTCCTAGAAGCCACTTGCAGCCCAGCCGGCGAAGGGGACGGCAGGGAGTTCTCCCGCCGCCCGTTCTCTAAAGTTTCTTACCAAAGAAGAAAGAAACTTTAGAGAACGGGCGGCGGGAGAACTCCCTGCCGTCCCCTTCGCCGGCTGGGCTGCAAGTGGCTTCTAGGAAGCCATTTGCAGCCCAGCCGGCGAAGGGGACGGGGACAGCAGGGAAGTTTTCCTGCCGACCCCTTGCAATGGGAAGGGAAGGGGCAGCAGGGGTTTTGGGGGCTCGAAGGGGGCGGCCGCCAGCCAAGCGGTGGCATTGAAGAGGGAGGCAGGGACTGGGAGATACCCTGCCGCCCGATTCAAAATTCAAAAGGAGGGAGCCGCGCCGCGCCGAGAGGGGGAATGAAGCGGGTGGCAGGGAAGTATGCCGCCCGCTTGCTCAAAGAAATACGGTGCAGTTCTTGGGAGGGGTAAGTAAAGCCCCCCCGTACTTATTTGGAACACCCCACCCCATCTGCCCGAACCAAAACCACCCCGTGTCCGGACTGGTCTGGAGGCCTTTAGAATGGCCTCCGAACCGGTCCGTGCACATGACTATTTCTGGTCCTGAAATGAGACCCATTCTGCATACAGATGTCCCTCTCTAGATCCAGGTCAGCTTCTCATAGTTCAGTCATTAGACAAAAGCCTGAAAAGTATAATGGCATCGTATTTCTTAAAATGTGCAAGAAGACCATTTATGAGCCATAGAGGAAGCATATTGTTTCAACTTTATTACTGCTATATGTCATCTGGACATCATATTTATCTGATAGCAAAGGCGGTAATGAATTCATCTCCTGCCTGCATTGCCCATTATAGTCATGGGCAGTTCTACAGCTGTCCTTGTCATTTGGTGCTCAGCAGAGCATGGAAATTTTGCCTAGGGGACAAGAAATGAAATGTGTGATTAAAATGTAGTTATCTAGGGGGTATGTCATGGGGACAAAAAAACCACTCCTTGTGTTGTTCAGAGTTATTTACTATCTTATTTATGTGTTGTTCGGAGTTATTTACTGTGTGGTGCCTGCTGGTGTCCCAGGGCTTTGATGCAGACATGATGCTTGCTGATATCCTAACCATGGTTAAGATGCTACATACTCCTCTGCCTCCCTCTTCCTCCTCCCTTCTAGCATGGGCATTCTCTTCTCCCTTTCAGTTTCAGGACTAACTATGGTCAGCATTATACAGGTGAAACTCGGAAAATTAGAATATCGTGCAAAAGTCCATTAATTTCAGTAATGCAAATTAAAAGGTGAAACTGATATATGAGACAGACGCATTACATGCAAAGCAAGATAAGTCAAGCCTTAATTTGTTATGATTGTGATGATCATGGCGTACAGCTCATGAAAACCCCAAATCCACTATCCCAGAAAATTAGAATATTACATGGAACCAAGACAAGGATTGTAGAATAGAACAATATCGGACCTCTAAAAAGTATAAGCATTCATATGTATTCAGTACTTGGTTTGGGCCCCTTTTGCAGCAATTACTGCCTCAATGCGGCATGGCATGGATGCTATCAGCCTGTGGCACTGATGAGGTGTTATGGAAGACCAGGATGCTTCATTAGCGGCTTTCAGCTCTTCTGCATTGTTTGGTCTCATGTCTCTCATCCTTCTCTTGGCAATGCCCCATAGATTCTCTATAGGGTCAGGTCAGGCGAGTTTGCTGGCCAATCAAGCACACTACACTGTATACTTTTCAGAGGTCCAAAATTGCCAGAGATCGGGAGGATCATATCTCAGCATGGAGCACATTCCACAATCTTGGGGCAATGACCGAGAAGGCCTGTCTCTGTGTAGCCACCAAACGAGTTGGCGGTAACTGGAGACGGACCTTCTCAGATGACCTCAATGGGCAGTGAGGCTTATAGTGAAGAAGACGCTCTCTTAAATACCCAGGGCCTAAGCCGTTTAGGGCTTTATAAGTTATAACTTGCACTTTGTATTTTGTCCGGTAACCTATTGGCAGCCAGTGTAGCTCCTAGTGGTGTGCATGGTTTGGTTTGGAGGCCATTGTCAAGGCCTCCGAACCGGTCCGGAATTCCGGGGGTTCGGTTTGGCCCGGGGGGGAGAGTGTGTGTCTTTAAGGGGTGGTGGTAGTACTTACCCCCCCCGCCGCTCTTCCCCCTCTGGCACTGGCGCTTTCCCAAACGTTCTTGGGGCGGCAGAGTTCCTCCCTGCCGCCCCTGCCCCCGTCGTTGTCCTTGCTAGTTTAAAAGCAGGAAGAGCTGGTGGCACACATGCACCCTTCGCGGCACGCGCTCTCGTCTCCGCCGCTGGCGTGCACATGCCGCACATGTCACGCTGCGCGCACCAGCAGCACAGACAAGCGTGCGCCGCAAAGGGTGCATGCGCGCCACCAGCTCTTCCTGCTTTTAAGCTAGCAAGGACAACGACGGGGGCAGGGGCGGCAGGGAGGAACTCTGCCGCCCCAAGAACGTTTGGGAAAGCGCCAGCGCCGGAGGGGGAAAAGTGGGGGGGGTAAGTACTACCCCCCCCTTAAAGCTACAACCCCCCCGTGCCGAACCGCCCCGCCGCGGTTCCTTGCACATCCCTAGTAGCTCCATCAGTAAAGGTCTAATATGGTATCTCTGAGATGACCCAGAGACCAACCTGGCTGCCGCATTCTGAACTAGCTGAAGTTTCCGGACTACGTACAAAGGCAGCCCCATGTAGAGTGCATTACAGAAGTCAAGTATATTGCCAAGCCTTTTCTCTGTCTGATAGAAAACACCACCTTCGTACCCATAGAAGATATTCATTTGCTTTGTTGGTTACCCTTACAGTGTCCAATCCTTGCAAAGATGTCTGCAGCCACCTCTGCTTGCTGAGACCTGGGGGATACACCTGTGCTTGCCCACAAGGGGCTCATTTTGTGGAAGGCAGCTCAACCGAGTGTGATGCAGGTAAAGGAGACTGCTGGCCATAATTCCCTTAGAGAATCCGCGGATTATAAGTGTTTTCCTTTGAATGTGTTAGATCTGGTCTCCCCCTGAGCAGAACAAAGTGACAGAATGGACAGTATTGCTTTAGACTGCAGGGGGTGATATTTTTAATGCTTCCCCATGTAAGAAACTCCCTGCAAAAAGAAAACATCCTGAACACCAGGGGAAAGGATTTTAGCCCAGTTGTCTCCTGATGTGCTACTTGTTATGGAGGTTTTCCCATAGACAAGCATTCTGTGTGTCCTGAGAGGAAGGCAAGAAAGCAGGTGCCCAGGCTAGGAAACTCTTGTCCTCCACTCCTGCAAATGACCTGAAACAACCTCTTTGTGAATTGTAAGGAACATGTTTGTTTTTTACACTGTAAACTGCTCTGGGTGCTTTGGTCAAGGTAGAAAGGTGGTATAAAAATTGCAATTTTTTTTTTTAAAAATGTGATCCCTCACCTGCAATTTACTATCTTATTTGCATCTTATTCTGCTGCATATCTAGATACCGCTTCTCTCCCATGTCAGAGGAGGATAAGCACAGCTATTCAGTTTTCGGTAGCATGACTTCCCAATCAATGTGTTTATACTGTCAGCCTCAGCCAGAGTACTTTAAAGGGAGCTTTTGTGACCAGATGCTAATTTCTAGAGAACCGTTACTGGATTGCCTCTCAATAGGTCAAGCAGCTCTCATGAAAGGCATTGATCGAAGTAGCAAGCAGGAGTTTGTTTTGGTCTTGGACCAGCAATCTTATAAACTGAATCAGCTACTTGTGATGATATTGATTTGTATTTGGATTAGTTACTTTTGATTAAAGCTTCAGTTTGGTTGGGAAATTCTGAATCCTAAACCATAATCTGACCAGTTAATGATTGTGTTCTGATTACTAAAACTAATATTTGAAAAACTAAATGATTGTTGAAAGTACAGGTGTCTCACTTTTTCTTTTGGGGAGACTTTCCTGTGAACCTTTTGCTGATAGTGACATTTAGGCTTCTAATTTTTGCTATCAAGGGTATATCACCAATTGCCATTTTTTCAATGACCATTTTCCCACTGGCATCCTGTATGTGTGCTAGGACCATCACACCTGAACGACCCATAGTATTCGTCTATTAGTATTTGTCTAATGCTTAGGAGATGATGACTGAGAATCATTTCTCAAGCTAGTGTCTGCAGAATTCTCTCTCCCCCGCCTTGCCCTTGGTTTGTTCAAGCTACATATTTTAAGTACATTATTTGGGGAATTTTCTTAAAGTTCAGAATTTCAAAAAGAACACAAGCAAGAAACTCTTTGTGTGTGCCAGAAGTATGTATGTTTGCCAGAGGGATGCAAAACAACAACAACAACAACAAAACCTCAACACCTTTTTTAGTGGCATCTGACAGTATTTCATTAATGTAGGGAATTAAATTTTGTGTGTGTGTTAGCTATATATCTTTATCTATATCTAATAGATAGATAGATATACAAAAATGTCCTACATTAATGAAATACTGTCAGATGACATTTAAAAAGGTGTTGGGTTTTTGTTTTTGTTTTTGTTTTTGCATCCCTCTGGCAAACTTATAACATCTAATTATTGTGTTTCCCGTATGTCTTATGAAATAATAATTGCTCAGAATTTCCCTCTACTTAGCACTGATGTAATCTTTATGGAATCAACCCATGCTTATGCAATGAAAGGAGGTTTAATTGGATTAAAGTTTGTATTTACATAAGAAAAGAACATAGTAGTAAAATAAATGATTGGAATTATATGTGACAGTTTTAAATGGAGTCTTCCAAGTATGAATAGACAAGCACCTATTTGTATATATTCTACTGGAGAAATTTGCCTCTTTTCAGAAACACACCATAAAGCTCTGATGTGCTATCAGGGCAACGCTGCCCAAACCATCCCATGGCTTGCAAGGAGCTTCCGTGACAATGCAGTCACCAAGAGCTTCTTGCACATGTCATTGTACCCACTGCTGTTAAATACTACAGAATTTAGGAAACAAGACTTCCCCAGTTCAACTTTCACAAGTAATTAGTGTTGTTTCCCCCCAAAAAATATTATCTATCAGTTGCTTGGGTTTTTGCCATGGGCCCCGATCCAGTGTAGGCTGTGTTGTATTGCACTCAACAATTGGCCTATTCCTTCTGAAGCCTTTTTTAACTCCCAAAAATATGTCCCTGAGGGTCATACAGCCCTCGGAGATATATTTTCAAGAGTAACAGTGGGCTTCAGTATGAAGAGATAGACTGACTGCTGTACATTTGCTTCACAAGCATTTCCTTAGACTGGATGTCAGCCAGCATGTTTTACTTCCCCCACTTCCATTTCATTTTATGTTTGTTATAAATTGTACTGCTGTATGTGTTTTTGTAAAGATGTAATTGGTTATTGTTCGCCACTCTGAACCTCACATAAAGGAGAGGGAAAGCAAGATATAATCTTTATGAAAGACACTCATAAATAAAGAATAGTGCCTTGAAATGTTCTGGCTGAAGAATAAATAGAGATTGATAGAGATAGCATATAATTAGGATTATTAACCTATCTGTGACTTTCCATCTTTGCAGCCATTGAACCTGCTCCTACAATGCCACCAGCATGTAGATGTATGTATGGAGGAACATGCTATATTGATGAAAGTGGGCTTCCTAAATGCAAGTAAGTCTATATAGAAGCAGCTGGGTGAGAATTGTCAAATATGCAGTGCAGTCCTATGCATTAAGGATTAGGTCCCATGTGTTTAGTGAGGTTTCCTTCCTGCTGAATGCAACTAGGACTGATGTAACACATTTATGTATTCATTAGATTTATATACCACCCAACTGGCAATGGCTTTGGAGCAGTTTACAATTAAAAGAAAAATAAACATTAAACAACATTAACATCAAATCAACAACACTACAAATGAAAAACACCTCAAAACCCCCAAGAATAATAAAAACCATTCAAGCCTATAAAACCATAAAGAGCCAACAGGAACCAAGAAAGCTTAAGCCCGGCATCTAAATGTATATTCATAGCATAGCCAGCTATGCATATTCATGCATAATGCATATTCATGCATAGCCAGCGTGGTATAGTGGTTAGAGTGCTGGACTAGGACCAGGGAGACCCAAGTTCAAATCCCCATTCAGCCACAATACTAGCTGGGTGACTCTGGGCCAGTCAATTCTCTCTCAGCCTAGCCTGCTTCACAGGGTTGTTGTGAAAGAGAAACTCAAGTATGTAGTGCACCGCTCTGAGCTCCTTGGAGGAAGAGCGGGATATAAATGTAATAATAATTTAATTTTTAGCCAGCGTGGTGTAGTGGTTAGAGTGCTGGACTAGGACTGGGGAGACCCAAGTTCAAATCCCCATTCAGCCATGATACTAGCTAGGTGACTCTGGGCCAGTCACTTCTCTCTCAGCCTAACCTACTTCACAGGGTTGTTGTGAAAGAGAAACTCAAGGATGTAGTACACTGCTCTGGGCTCCTTGGAGGAAAAGCGGGATATAAATGTAATGATGATGATAATAATAATAATAATAATAATAATAATAATAATAATAATAATATTAATAATAATAATAATATAAAGAGGTCACCAAGTGGGTCTCTCTAGATGGCATTCCACAGGCGGGGGCCACTACCGAAAAGGCTCTCTCCCTTGTAGCCACCAGCTGCACCACTGTAAGTGGTGGCATCCAGAGAAGAGCTGCCAAAGATTACTTTAGCGAATGGGCAGGAATACAGGTGAACTGCATTATCCACATGGGTCTGTTCCACCCTACAACTGCAGATAACAGAACCATGGATAACGGGTAGGGATGTGCAAAAAATTTCGAGCACAGAACGATCTGTGCCCGAAACAAGCAATTTCGGGTGATTCGGGGCCGAACGAATCACCCCCGATGTCCCCCGATATTTTTCGGGCCCGAGCCAAATCACCCGAATTTCGGGCATGAAAAATTCGGGTGATTCGGTTCATGGTTGATTTGGGGGGATTTTTTGAAGTTTTAGTGACTTTGGGGCAGTTCGGGGGCATAGCATGGGATCTGGGCAAAAAGAGTGGGGTGGGGTTGTAGTGCCTAATGGGTGGAGGCTACCACCCGTCCCCAATTTCAGAGTGATTGGGCAGAGGGGTGAATTTTGGTGAATTCTGAGGTTTGTCTTCATAAGGTGAAGTGTGCTAAATTGATTACTTCCTCATATTCATAGTAAGTGTGAAAAAGTGAAAGTGGGGTCATGAGAGTTGTCTAATTGAAAAAAATCTCATTTGCTATGATAGAATGAGAATTCACACCTCAGAAGGACTTGAGGTCCGAAGGCGGGGTTAGCACTACCGTGTGGAACCTCAGCATGCTCCCAAACAGGGCTCTGTCAAAAGAGGGTCACCCAGTTCCCAGCCCCTCCTCTAAAACCAGGTCCAGCAAGCAGGGGAGGTTGCCTACCCCCTCCCAGTGCTCGTGTGGAGCCACGGGATGCTGTGGGACGCTGCTTGAGGCTCCCTTCCCCCCTCTTCACCGGGGATACCATAGAGCCAGGATACCAGAGTGCCCTGCAAGGCAAGCAGAATGTTTAGGGAAAGCCTGGCCAGCCACAGCTCTCAGCAGCACTCGCTCCAACTTTCTTAAAGTGACAGGCACCTTGCAAATGAGTCCAAGGGAAAATATGAACATAGGAAGCTGTCTTCCACTGAGTCAGACCATTGGTCCATCCAGCTTAGTACTGTCTATACATAGACTGGCAGTGGCTTCCCGAGGCTCTCAGGCAGGATTCCCGCTCGGCCCGACCTGGAGATGCCAGGCAGGGAGCTCAAATCCTTTTTCCTATAGCAGCCCTATCCCCTAAGGGGAATAGTTGCACAGACATATATCATACTATTCATTCATTTTACATTTTACTAGCTGACCCTGCACAGAGCATCTGTGTGGTCTTGCACACTCTTGCCACCCCCGCTCGCCCCCACAAGTCTCGTGCTCGTGCTCTCTGTCCTCCATCTGTCTGTCTCTGTCTCGCAGTCCTTGCTTCCCCCTGCCACTGCCAGGGACTGTCGCTTGCTCGCCTGACAGCCTCCGAGCTCCCTGCCGCCCACAGCCCTCAGAGCCAACTGTCCAGCTCCCGAAGCTGCCCCCAGCCTCCGAGCTCCCTGCTGTTTCACAGCGCTCCCGATCCAACTGTCAAACTGCTTTTCAGCCACCCCACAGGGCGCATGGCCTGTCTAGAAGAATTAATAATATAGAATATCCCGCTCTTCCTCCAAGGAGCCCAGAGCGGTGTACTACATACTCAAGTTCCTCCTCACAACAACCCTGTGAAGTAGGTCAGGCTGAGAGTGAAGTGACCGGCCCAGCATCACCCAGCAAGTATCATGGCTGAATGGGGATTTTTGTGCTCCTTCCTGTCCCCTGCAAGTCACTGGACAAGAGCAGGAGTGTCCCTGCCCTTGCCTGCAGCCGCCCTTGCCTGCAGCGTGGTGTAGTGGTTAGAGTGCTGGACTAGGACTGGGGAGACCCGAGTTCAGATCCCCTGCACCCTTGCTCTATCCAGGCGGAAACTGCACAGGTGATGGGGCTGCTGCTCTCCCCTCCCTGGTGCCTGAGGGGGGGGAGGGAGTGTTGCTGCTGTAGCTGCTGCTGCTGGGAGCCAGTTCAAAGGGAATCGGGCTAGAGATGTGTTCAGCAGAGGTGCTGAGGGAGCAGCCCAAGAATCAAGTCCCTGCCCCGCTCAGAATCCATGGAAAGGCAGGGTAGGGAGCAGCAGCAGTCTTGCCAATGCTCTCCTCCTTCCCAAGCAGGCGGCTGCTCTGGGTGGGTCCGACAACGTCTCCAACAGGCAGGGAGTGGGTGGGATGGCCGTCCGGCCTTCCTGCAGGCAGGGGAGCCCCTTCGCGAAGAACAACGGGCCCTTCGGTCGCACATCTCACCTCTGGTTCGGCTGGTTCGCACATCTCACCAGAGGTTCGGCCCGCTGTCGCGCTCGCTTCCAGGCTGGGCCATGGCGGTGGCAACAGAACTGGCCACTGCTAACCAGGGCCGTTCCTGCCCTCACACCTCGCAGCTGCGCAAGAGGGAGCCCTTCGCACCCTGCGAGGGGATGTTGAAATGCGCTCCATGCGGGGAGTGTGTGGGGCCCTCGAACATGCAGGGCCGTAGCATATGGCCAGTGGATGGGGTGGGTGGACGGATGTTCAGCATCAGCATCACCCACCCACTGCTGAGCCAAACTGCTGATCTTTGCAAGTATTCTAGCCACCGTGTGTGGGGAGCGGGGGGGGGGCTGGAGCTGGCTCCCGTGGTGGTGCTGGTGGAGTGGTGGAACAGGAGTGACCACTGGACTGACAGACTGTCCACGCAAGGGTCATGGAGGCGGAGGGCCAGCCCAGCAGCCACTCTTGGTCTGCCCGCCACTGCCCCGGGGAGGGGTAGCAGTGCGCACATGGTGACTGGGATACTTGCAAAGTGTTTCGGCCTCATGGGGGCGATGGCAGCGGCGGCGGGGGGCTTGCGGTGGCCGCAGGGGGCTCAGCAGTGGGCAGAGCAGCTCTTACACCCACTCGCCTGGTAACATGAGTGGCCTCTGTGCACGCGCAGAGGACCAAAATGGGTTGCAGATTGACTTCCCTGTTATTTGGGAGGCTGCCATGGAGTGGCAGTGGCAGATTGATGGGGAGGCAGAGTCGCCACTTGGCTACGGTGGCAGTGGGGGGGTGCAAGGGGGTTCTTACCATCTACACACACTATACAGTGGGATGGGGGAGTGGCACGGAGGCCACAGCTGCAGGGAGGGTGAGGGGGCAGGGCAGGTTCCCCCTTCTGCCTTCCCAAGCCATGCTGTTGTACGGTGGGATGGGGCGATGGGGGCTGCCACAGCAAGAGTGAAGGGGGGGTGGCACATGTGGCAAGGAGGGCAGGTGCACGCTGCCTGCTTGTCTACCCGTCCACTGTGATCAAGGGGGGCAACTGGACAGGGGTGGTAGGAGACACATCTCATCGCCCTTGCCACCAGCTTAGTGCCTGGGCTAGTTGTGGGGCATCTGGCAGCTGCTCTCACCGGCATCTGGCAACTGCTCCAGTGGGCATCTGCTGTGTCCCTCCTGGATCTGGGGTGTGTGTTGGGGTTTGTTTGTGTTCATGTTGGCTTTTCCTCTGCTGGCAGCGGCAGCTGCAGGGACTCCCTTCTCTCAGGGTGTTTTGGGCATGTGGACGGTGTTCAATGCCTTTGACAGTGCTGCAGTTGCCAGGAAAGGGTTAACTGAGGCTACCAATCAGGGAGCAGCAAAGCGGGACTGCAGCTTGGAGCCCTCTGATCTCCTTGGGTCACATGCTTGCCCCGTCCACTCACGGAGTGCATTTGCCATGGGCAGGGCTGGAGGACCAATAATGCTAGCAACCGCTGGAGAACCTTAAAAAGTTAATCGTCTGTCACTCACACTCCCTGCCGGGTTTGCAGCATGTGCCCATCTGTTTGCTATGAGGTAAAAATAGAGTTCTATCTGCTTTCAGGAGATAACCCTGTTTTCTGCTCGTCTGAATAGCTTCCTTGAGGTCATTCACACAACCAAAAACTGTGTTCTACCCAGGTTTGGGAACTGTGTGTACTCCCAATTTTTGATTGTGTGGAAGCAAGGTTAGAGGAAAACCTGGGTAGCAGTGATTGTGTGGAAGCAAGGTAGGAGAAAAAGCTACCCAGGTTTTCCTCTAACCTTGCTTCCACACAATCAAAAATTGGGAGTACACAGAGTTCCCAAACCCGGGTAGAACACAGTTTTCGATTGTGTGAATGACCTCATAGTAGGTTTGGATGAGTATGGGATATAATGTGTGTGGGAACATTAATACATGGCCCTTCACCTGCAGAATCTGAAGTGGTACAACCCAGCAGCGACTGCATCACATGAAGCTTCTGCTCTTCTGTCATAGCTCTTGAACTCCATTCTGAAGGTGCTTGAAATGCTGAAGATGATGCTGGCACTGAAATGATGAACTGGCCGGTCATAGAACAAAGCCCTAGTCAACTGCTAGGAAGATCCCTAAACCTTTAAAAAAAAAACTAAAAAAAACCACCCTTAAAGATGAGTAATTTGAAATGTAGCTGCTGGAGTTTCCTTAAGGGTCAGAAAGCAAGTTCCTCAGATTCCCATTCTGCAAAATAAAGGAAAATCTGTGCCAAAAAGCAAAAGCACAGTTTCACTCAGTTGCACCTGTAGGGGCCACTGATGCTCCACTGGAACAAAATCACCTCTAATGTTTAAAAACTGAGGGTTTCTGACTCAGCATTCCTGCATGCTCATTTCCAAGTAAACAGCAAGTAGAATTGTGTGCAACTAGTGAAACATGTAATTACTAAGGTATGGGTTTAAAACATGTCATGTAGGTACATCTTAACAGTGTGTAATAAATACAGCTACATTTTTGCAGTCCTTTCCAATCAGGCTTCTTGCTCCCATTTACAGATGTGCGTATGGCTACACTGGAAATTATTGTGAAGCAGGGTTGTCAAAGGGAGTGCCTCCTGGAACAAGTAAGCTTCAAGTGTACTTTAATACTGAATAACCAAGCATGGGTCTTAACACATTTTGAATACAAGCTGATCTATAAGTTATTGTTGAGGTAGTTTTGATGTTTGAGCTGTGCCTTCTATAGAGTTTGCTTAATCTTTTCTTCTCTGGTAGCAGCAGTGGCCGTGTTGCTGACTGTCATTCTGATCATCGTCATCGGAGCTCTGGCTGTGGGTGGCTTTTTTAATTACAGACGGACAGGCTCCCTCTTACCTTCACTTCCCAAGCTGCCCAGGTAGGTTTCACAAGGGACGATGATCAGCCAGAGTCTCGGAAAACATCTGTTTGTTATTCTTCACATCTAAGTAATTCAATGTTATCTCAAAATTAGGGGAGGGACTGTAGCTCAGTGATAGAACAGCTTCTTTGCACGCTTAAGGTCTCAGGTTGAGTCCTTGACATCTCTAGGTAGGGCAGAGAAATACCAATCTGAAACCCTTCAGCACTGTTGCAAGTCAGTGTGGACTACGGCTTCCGAACCTTGGGTCGTCGGATGTTTAACTACAACTCCCTTCATCACCAGCCACAATGGCCTTCCGCTGGCAGTTTTAGTCCAACAGAATCTGGGGACCCAAGGTTGGGGGTAGATAATACTGAGCTACATGGACCAATGATCTTCTGGTTCAGTATAAAGCAGCTTCCTATATAAAATAACAGTTGTCTGCTCTTTGTGCTACCATAAAGAAGTACACAGGGTTAAAAGTGGTTCATTATGACCTTTGTTAATAATGAAAAAGGAAACCCTTCATTTTTAACAGTCCTTATTTCATCACAAATGGAAAAGGAAAGGAATCTCCTTTAAAGATTAGAGAAGGAGAAAAGTATCCATGACTGAACTTTTAATTGCTCTCTTGGTAAACAGTGGTCTCTAGGCGCAATCCACAACTATTCAAATCACAATGGCCTTCAGAATGCAAACCATCTCTGCAGCATTAGTAATGCAGTCGTGCTGTACATGGAGAGGCAATTTTTGCTGATCCCCCTCCCCTGGAAGTGCTCCCTACAACTCGGAAGTAGGGCCCTAAGGGTCGCACAGCCCTTAGTGACCTACTTGGGGATCACAGGAAGCACTTCTGGGGAAGGGAAAACTGGCAAAAATAATGTTCTGTTGTGCATCCAGCATGACTCTGTATTACTAAATGCTGCAGAGGTGGTTTGCATGCTGTGCCTCCACACTGTTGATATCAGTCAATGAGGTTTCCTCTTGATTTCATTGGGAATCAAATTGCACTTGTGTCACTGATCCTTTGTGAATGCAGAAGTGCCAGTACATTTGTTGCTTTCTTTTGTCTCTTTAAACTCTTAATTCGTAGCGCATGAAACAGTGTTTAGAGAAATCTTATTGGGAAACTGGCAGTGATAATCAATTATGTCACTCAGCTGTTCAAGTGATGCTGGTTATCTGCTTAGTCTTTGGAGACACACATCACAGTCTAGAGCCCTGTTTACTCTCTAGTGCTTTCTAAGAATCCCTGTGTAAATGTCTTTATAGAAGGGGAAGCACAAGGAATGTATGTGGAGAGCTTCACTGTATTTATGTAGCGTACACAATTTATCTGTACTGCTCTTTAAAGAAGTCTGTATGTACATGTGGCACATACCATTATATTTGAAGCTGCCTATATCTGTGTAACAGTGCCTGTCATAGCTGCCTGCCATTGGACGTACAACATAATAAGCATGTATTTAAGCATAACAGTAGAAACATTTAGGGGTGTTTTAAATGCTTTTCTAAAGGAAAAGTTAAAAATGTTATGTTTGTATATTAAGGAATCATGACATATTAGTCCCAAAGAATGAAAACTAAAAAATTGATTTTCTGAAGAAATAGTTGAAAAATCTAAGTGTGTGACCCTTAAAAAGTTGTGACCCTAAAAGAACTGTGACCCCATTAGTCCTAAAGAATAAAAAGTAAAAAAACTGGTGCCTTATATTGAGCCATCTTCTCCTGGTGGGGGAAAAAACCAACACCATTCTTTTTTCAAAGTTTAAGCAGTCTTGTAAAATCTACTGAAAATGGCAATGGGGTAACATTCCGATCTGGAGCTGATATGACCATGGACATTAGCGTGTCTGGCTTTGGAGCTGAATCTGCTATTGACAGAGCAATGCAAATGGCAAGTATTTTTTTTTCTCAAATGAAGTGTCTCTCCTTTGTTGTTATATTACAGATATATGTGTGGGGAAATGTTATTATTTAGAAGCACCTCACCCTGCAAAGCTTTTATTATTATGATCACAATCCACTAGGAACTTCTGTGCATGCCCAGTCAAAATAAATGTGAATGTGTAAGATACTATTGTGGATTGAGTTCTCGGTGAATAAAAGGAGATGTGCATAACTATGTTAAAATTTGCACTAACAGTTTCTCTAAACATGTAGTACTGAGGAAGCACACAGGAAAACTAATTGGACTGGAATCTATTGAAAGGGAATCATTTCAAAGGGAAATATATCTTTGAGGGGGGAAATCTCTCATATTCGGGCCAACTTAGACTCAGTCTCCACAGTTACTGCTGTGTCTAATGCAGAAGTGTCCAGCAACTCCTCTTGTGTGGTTAGGTTGGATCCATTCCAGTTTGTGACTCTTGAGGATGTGGATAGGCTGCTTGGAACAGTGCGGTCTATCACCTGTTCTATTGACCCTTGCCCAACTTAGCAGGGAAGTCGTTGTCGAAGGCCTGGTAAATGCTTCTCTGAGGGAGGGCAGGATGCCTCCTTGCCTTAAGGAGGCAATTATTAGACAATTTCTGAAGAAGCCTGCATGGATCCCTCAGGGTTGAGCAACTGCAGCCCTGTTTCTAACCTTTCTTGGCTGGGCAAGGCAATTGAGAGGGTGGTGGTCTCCCAGTTCCAGACAGTCTTGGAGGAAACTGATTATCTAGACCCATTTCAGACTGGCCTTTGGGCAGGGTATGGAGTGGAAACTGCCTTGGTCGACCTGATGGATGATCTCCAATTAGGAATTGACAGAGGGAGTGCGAGTCTGTTGGTCCTTTTGGACCTCTCGTCGGCTTTTGATACTATCGACCATAGTATCCTTCTATCGACCATAGTATTCATCTAAGGGGTTGGGAGTGGGAGGCACTGTTTTGCGGTGGTTCCACTCCTATCTCTCAGGAAGGCTCCAGATGGCATCACTTGGAGACTATTGTTCTTCAAAATCTGAACTTTTGCATGGTGTCCCTCAGGGCTCCATATTGTCTCCAGTGTTGTTTAACATCTACATGAAACCGCTGGAAGATATCATCAGGAAATTTGGTGCAGGGTGTTATCAGTATGCTGATGACACCCAAATCTATTTCTCCATGTCAACATCATCAGGAGAAGGCATAACCTCCCTCAATGCCTGTTTTGAGGCGGTGATGGGCTGGATGAGGGATAACAAATTGAGACTGAATTCAGATAAGATGGAGGTACTTATTGTGCGGGGTCGGAACTCAGGAGACAATTTTGATCTGCCGGTTCTGGATGGGGTCACACTTCCCCAGAAGGAACAGGTAGGCAGTCTGGGGGTGCTTCTGAATCTGATCCTCTCCCTGGTGTCCCAGGTAGAGGCGGTGGCCGGAGGTGCTTTTTATCAGCTCTGGCTGATACGCCAGCTGCATCCGTTCTTGAGATAAGTGACCTCATATGCTGGTAACCTCCAGACTAGAGTACTGCAATGTGCTCTATGTGGGGCTGCCTTTGTATGTAGTCTGGAAACTACAGTTGGTCCAGAATGTGGTGGCCAGGTTGGTTTCCAGGTCATCTCAGAGAGACCATATTACTCCCATATTGAAAGAGCTACACTGGCTGCCGATAAGTTTCTGGGCAAAATACACGATGCTAGTTATAACCTATAAAGCCCTAAACGGCTTAGACCTTTTGTATTTAAGAGGTCTTCTTCTCCATGAACCCCACCACCCATTGAGATAATCAGAAGAGGTCCATCTGCAGTTGCCACCAGTTCGTCTGGTAGCTACTCGGGGACGGGCCTTCTCTGCTGCTTCCCCGAAGCTTTGGAATGTGCTCCCTGCAGAAATAAGAGCCTCCCCATCTTTGACAACTTCTAAAAAGTCCTTAAAGACACATCTGTTCACCCGTTTTTAATTAAATACTGTTTGAATAATTTTAACATTGTTTTAAAGATTTTAAATTGTTGTAATGTTTTAACATTTTCTGTTATCTGTATTGTTTTATTGTAAACCACCCAGAGACACAAGTTTTGGGCAATATAAAAATATGTTAAATAAAATAAATAAATAAATCCCTCCCACCACACCCATGGAGTCAGGAAAATCAGAATCAGTATGATGCACATATCAGACATGTGTACGCTCTGTTTTCATGATACTGTCTTCCCAATGCAAAGTGCCTAGACTGAAGCAAAATTCACATCGGTGTCTTGGCACTGTTTAGCTTGTACACCCTAAAATGTGCTGCTTTTCAGCAACCCAATGCCTCTTTCAGAAGCTCTTCTGCTTTTGAGCGTAAAAATACGTTCTGGTCTTTCTCTGTCAATTTCTGTTCTCCTTCAAAACAGGAAGGCAGCTAGGCTTGCCCCTGGCACGGACTTTATCCATTCCCTGACTTCTTGTCCTTATGTATCCTGAGGACAAAGATTTCAATTCAGCATGTCATCACATTCAGAGGAAGCTTGTTTTTTCTTTCCTTGTGTTTTTATTGCCCACACTAGGACAGCACATTCACCCATTTCATCCTTTCAGATTTGGTTCAGGTTAGTTTCCTGAAATGGCATTCTCTTAGAGTTTATCCAAGAGACGCAGTCCTTCCTCCATCAAAACGTGTTTTGGAGCATCTGTGTACTTTGCCTTATGCTGGCTATTCTCTTGTCCTTGAAGAGGATAGAAATTTTCAGTATAAAATAAGGATTCAATCCCACCCCCAAAAAATATATATATAGCCAACTTTCCACCGTGAAAAAATAAACAGATCAATTGTTTTCAGTAAATTATCAGAAAATTCTCAGTATGAGATTATGTTTCTTTGGATATTTTCTTGCATTGGATTTGTCTGATTTATAGGAACTTTCCTTCTCTTATACTGTATTTCTGAGTGACTGATGTATTTCTGAGTGACTGATGGAGACATGTGTTTATTTTTCCCAACTCTGAAATTATTTAAGGAATGTTCTTATGCAAGTGTACTAGGGATCACTGGCTTGGCTTCACAATCTCTATTCCCTGTATATGATGTTGGGCACAGAAATGAATGGCCAAGTTAAATGCTGACTTGAATATGTGCTGGGAGAGTATATCGCTGTTAAAAAGAGGAAACATTTGTTCCCTTTGCTTAATGGATGAGGCTTGCATGCACTTCTTATGTTAACAGTAACATTTGTTATATCATGTTGTACTTGCTTTAAGAAGTTATAAAAGTTTTGTTGGTTTGAAGTTAACTTACATACACTATGGTTCTCAGAATGAAAACTTTGCTGTGGAAACTGGGAAGCAGCCAATCACATTTGAAAACCCCATGTATACCACAAAAGACAGTGGAGCTGTGAGCGTGAACATAGCTCCTCCCACACAAGTAAGGGAGAAGTTATTGTGGTTTTCTTCTCTTGTTAGATCCTTCTTAGCCTACTGTATTTACCTGAATCCAAGACTAGGTTTTTTCCAAGTTCTTTGATGTTAGAAATGTGGGGGAAGGGTGTCATCTTAAATTTACAGTCCTTTTCCTTTTGGGTAAATAATATAACATATTTAACCTATTTTTAAAAGGGGGTTATCTTATATTCAGGGTTGTCTTCTATTCTGATAAATGCAGTATTAGTTTGATTTTGCTTTCACCAATTTCTCTACCATGGTACATTTTCTTTCAAGTATTCATTTGCATCCTCCCCCCACCCACATCCCCTCAAACTGTCTGTTTTAACAGGTAACTGCTTCCAGCAGTGGAGAAAATGACAATTTTGAGAATCCTGTCTATGCTGCTTCCATATCTGCCAGTGCTCCCCAGCCTCCTACAAGCACAGAAACTACTCAGGTAAAATAATGCTGTTCTACAAAAGATACCAGAATCAAATGATGGGGGCAGTGAGATATCGCGCTTTTTAGAATTCTCAGATATAAAGCTTCACATTGTATAGGGCTCTGCTTCAGGAATGTGGTCATCTCTGTTCAAGTGTTATGAACTGGATCATGATCTGTTGAATCCATTAGAATGAGTTCTGTGCCTGTGCAGAAAGCTTTTGGTGTGGAGTACCACAGCTTGTTTTCAGCACTTGCACTCCACCCCATGTGACCATGTGGCTGTTTAAGGTGGGAGGAAGCGCCCACACTTCAGTTCCTTTAGGACAGGCTTCCCCAAACTGCGGCCCTCCAGATGTTGCTGAACTACAACTTCCAGCATACCCAGCCACATAAAATTGTGTCTAGGGATGCTGGGAGTTGTAGTTCAGCAACATCTGGAGGGCCGCAGTTTGGGGAAGCCTGCTTTAGGACAACCATAGTGATCAGTTCCTCCATCACTACGGCTCCTTTGTACTGGTTCCTTACTTCATCGTTTATTTGGACTTTGGACTGTTTTTCAACGACGTTGTGGGTAATCCCTACTGCTAAGACGAAAGATTGGACAGATATTAAGGCTTGATTTGGAAATGGAACGCAAACAGCAATGGACCATCCCAAATGCTCAGATAAGAGCGTTGAAAAAAGCACTGTTCTAGTTGTAAGTGCAAGGTACCCTCACAAGACGGGCATGATTTGTTTTTGCTGTGCCTGCGGGAGGCACATGTTACCTCCACTTGTAAAGTCTGCCAGTAGTTCTTGAAGCAGACCCGACGTAACAGGGAACTTTGTCTGCAGGCAGCGCTATACGATGACGTGTTAAGTCCCACCCACCCCCCGGGCCCATCTAGGGAGAGGGCACAGTCACAGAAGGAAGTTGGCTCGAGACTTGAGGGTATATCCCAGTCTAAACCCATGGCATCAGTATTTAAGTCTCCCAAGATGCTGAAGCGGCATGGAGACAAAATGGCGGACACATCAGAGCCCACCAAAAGGAAGGGCTCTTCTGTTCTAGCTGTCTAGCATGAAGTCTATTAGAAAAACAAAGTTGTTTATTTCCTATAAAGGCAGTACTCAAGGCCAAGCACTGTCTAGACAGAGATTGTCCCACTGGCTAGTGGAACTCATGATGATCTGGTAGTGATCTGTTGATATCCATTAGACCCTCCTGAACCTCCCCCTGCAGTAGTGTGCAAGTATTCGACTGGAACTCACCTGCTCGTACAGCATTGATCGCCTGTTCCAGAGGTCTTCAAGGAACTGAAGTGCTGGCACTTCCTCCTGCCTTAAATAGCCATATGGTCACGTGGGGCAGGGCACAAGCACTGAAAAGGAGCTGTGGTACTCCACATCAAGAGGCTTCTGTGCAGAAACAGAACCCATTCTAATGGATATCAATGGATCACTACCAGATCATCAGTTACAGGCTTCTGTGCAGAAACAGAACCCATTCTAATGGATATCAATGGATCACTACCAGATCATCAGTTACAGGTGAACAACCTGTTTTTAGTGTGTATACTGTACATGATTACAATGCCAACAGAAGTGTGCTGATATCTAATGGATATCAATGGATCACTACCAGATCATCAGTTACAGGTGAACAACCTGTTTTTAGTGTGTATGCTGTACATGATTACAATGCCAACAGAAGTGTGCTGGGCAGTCCTGCCCCCTGTGCTAACACGCTCCTTAACCACACACATACACATCCCACTCTCCACATAAAGCATTTGTCTGGAGCGACAAATACCATACCTGGGGAGAGACCCTCTCCCTGATCTGGAGTGCTGGGCATTCAGTTTTGTCCCTGCAGAAAAAACACTGTATCCACAAAGAGTGAGGAGTGGGGCAATAGAGCACATCTGTGCAGAGGGTGGACTTGCTGGCATGCTACTTTGGGTGTTACATAACTATGCAAAGTGTACATGATTATATAATGCCTGAAAAAGGCTTACGTCTTCCATAGTGCTGGAAATAATTTAGATGTGGTACAAACATTTTGTTTAACACATGCATCTTGTTGGACTGTAATCATCTGCAGACTTGATGGGAGTTAAAGTCCAACAGCATCATGAATTTTAATTTCAGGGGGACTGCTTGAGTAATTTTCCTCATCATGGCAGCCCCCAATATTAACAATAATGTAATCCATTCCTTCTTTAAACCTTAAGCTTTAATTATTCTTAAGTCATTAACTAAATATATCTGTGCTTTCAGCAGCACAACATTTTCAGTTTTGTCTATGTATTGCAAAACCCTTTGCCAAAATGGGCATATCTCAGGACAAGACTGCCACATATGATAATATCTACCTGTCTCACCACAATTTCTCCAGCACAACACCTTCAAAGGCTCTAAGTAGGATAACCATAATGGTGTTCTATACCACTGCAATATTATCTTATAAGAAAATTCTCAAATAATCAATGAAGTTGATTTTAAGAGACCTCTGGACCATATCCATGACTAATACAATTCACCCAGAGAGTAAACCAATTTTCCCCCAAATACTCATACAACCTTTGTTTTTTCTGATCCCATTTCATAATCACCAAATATTTACATATATATTTTTGAAATAATACCTTTCATACAAGATATTCTACTTATTGTTAATTTTTCGAAGACTGTTTCCATCTAAAAGACTGATCACAAAGTGTCAGAGCTAGAGATATTAAAACCAGGGTAAACTATGATTACACATTTTATCTATTAAATTCTTTCTTGACCACATTTCTTTTCCTTGCACTAACTAATGAGTATGATGCAATTAACTTTTTCTTCACGATCTGGATGTCAGTTGGTCTTAACCTGTGGTCCACCCTTGAAGTAGCTCACTCCTTTGCAGATTATTTTAATTTAGAACATCTGCCTTTTAGCTTGCAATGTGTGTGTCCAGCTACGCGTCCTCCTACTCTCCTGTCTCCCAGCCTAGCAAGGCTAACCTGGTCTGGCTTCAGAGCAGGGATGGGGAGGGGGTTGAGCATCATCCTGTTCCTCCTCCATCCCAGGCTGCTTGGTCCCTGTGTCAGCCCCTCTCCGGAGGCTCCCGACACTCAACACTCACCAGCCTCTCATCAGCAGCTGGCCCCTTATATGCCTCCTAGCAGGCCCTACAGTGCCCACCCCCAATTAAAGGGCCAACACCCCTCTTTAATATCCCTTCATCCCCTGCAGCTGTTGCCCCTGTCTTTCCCTCTCTTCTCTCCTCCCATCCCGGGGCCACCTCCCTTCAGAAGGGAAGCTGATGATGTCATTCTCGTGTGTTTCCCCTTGGCCCTCTCAGGCCTCCGCCCGCTCTGCCTTGGCTCCATGGATGGAGCTTCGGTCTGCCGCGGGTCGCGGAGGTCTGCTGGGGCCATGCTCTCATCTGTTGGTGTGCCGTCCTCCTCCTCTTTCTGCCCGCTGCCCATCTCCACCTCCTCGGGACACTGCACCGCCTCATCTTCAGAGGTAAGGTCGGCCGTCCAGGCCAGACAGTGTGACTCTTCACTTTTGCTCCCCACGACAGTACCACAAAAGAGTTGTGCATGGACATGTAAAGCAAGCACACTCACAGAAGAAGTCACGAGCAACTGGCACTGATCAAGCAGTCATCTCTTACAGAGGAACTTGCCAGCACAGATGTCAATATTTCTAAAATGACTGTTCTTGACATTTGGTTAAATCAGCTGCTAAATTGTCAGGTTTTTTTATTTGCTAGCTGATTGCTTGTCACAGTGGCACCTTTGAACCATAAATACTTATTAGTAAAGATCTAACATATTTACTTTTTTTAAACTTTCAGGATTCAAAGTGGAGCTTCTTTAAAAGAAAACTGAAACAAAGTACTAATTTTGAAAATCCAATCTACGCAGAGGTAAAGTTGAATTCTGTCAAATGTATTATTGGTGTTATCTGACATCCAGACTAACACTATGCTAACATAGCAGCATTTTCTGTTACACAGTAGGGGAGAGGTGATTTTTAATTATCTTCACTTTCCTTTGCAGCCACCTGTCCCTCCTAAAATTATGTGCCTGAGGTACCCCCAGCCTTCACAATATTATAGTGTGGTGGTCATTACTACATCACCCAGATAGCCAGGCCTCAGTGGATTAGGGGTGAACTTAAGGCTTCCCAAACTGCAAGGTCCATTCAGTAAAGGGATACCACTCACTGCATTCAAAAGGACCGATATACATTTTTGTTTATTCTCCTCTGTTGATGCAAATGATATACTCCTTTCTGTTGATGCAAATGGGGAGTTCCATAGATGCACTGAATCCACAATAGCTTGCACAGGAGCTCCACTTATTATATTGAGCACACATGGAGATCTAGGTCATGGTGACTGGCTGCAGGATATGGCCCTTTGCACTTTGCTCATTCAATATATCAGGGGTTCTCAAACATGGGTCCCCATATGTTGTTGGACTGCAACTCCCATCATCCCCAGCCTTTGGCCATTGTGTTTGGGGCTGCTTGTAGTTCAACAACATCTGGGAAACCAAGTCTGAGAACCTTGCTGTTATTGATGTTAACACTTCTAAATTAAGATCTGTTTCTAAAGGGCTGAGGAGCACCATATACTATATCTCACTAAAATTGTGGATATTTAGTTCCTGCAAAATTGAATCAGAACCACCATATACAATATATTTGTTGTTTCAGATGGAAAAAGAACACCAAGGGGAAGCTGAGAATCCCCCTCCTCCATCTCCATCACTGCCTCAGAAGATCATCCTCAAAAGAGATCAACCATTAGCCTACACAGCAACTGAGGATTCATTCAAAGACACCGCCAATCTAGTCAAAGAGGACTCTGTTGTATAACTAGCTCATATAGGGAATAATGGGGATGTCTCCTAAAAAAAATTGTTGTTCAGTTCTTACCAAAAAGTAATTACAAGTCACCTGGTTTTTGTTATTTTGTTTGTTTTTTGTGCAAATCTGCTCATATGCAGCTGAAATCAAGGCTTGGAATTCCTATTTGGCCACACACTGCAAAAAACAGGCAGCAGCCAAGTTGTCTCTGCTGTGACATCATCGCTGCTGTCTTTCTTTTGAGAAAGAGTGAAGTTTCCTGTAATAATCTGGCCAAAAATAACCATGATTTTGAAAAGTCCAAAAGGTATAAGTGGTGTGTAGTACCACTGTTCAATCACACAACAAAAAGCACACGGGGGGCGGGAATTGTGCATGTACCTACAGAAAAGAAGCAATGGGAAAGGGTTCTGTGAAAAACCCATGTTGTTTGTCAGAACCACTTCAGTGTTAGTTCAAATACATTATAAAATGTTTATAATCCTCCAATACTGTATTTTTATTCATATTTGTATTTGATTTTTTTTCCTGCTCCTTATTTGGAAAAGGGAGCAACTGTGTGGAGAAGGGTGAGGGTGAACAATTTTGTAGGAGTGGAGATGTGGGGAGTGAAGACCACAAGGTTAATATTAGAGCTAGTTGTATAACACAAAAAATATCTCCCCCCCCCGCAATCACCCTCTTATATGGCATGCCAGTATAAGGGGAAATTAATTTCATTTGATTTAGCTCTGCCCTTAAAAAAAAGTGGGAGGGAAGCAACTGTGTAGAGAGGGGGCGGGGGTGTGAACAGTGTCTGTTTCCTGCTCTATTTGCTGCCTTTTGCCCTAGGAACAGCTGAGAAGAATTTATATCAGGGCTGGTGAAACCCACCGAAAGAGAAATCTTTTGAAAATAAAGGGCAACCATTATTATATCTGAATGATTTAACTCCCATCTCTGAGGTAGATTGGGCCTGTCCTATCACATAGGCCTCAAATGCTTAGCAGAGGTTAGTGTTGCTGCTTTGGTACAATACTGGCCTCTTCCTTCAATTTGTTTCATTTTACCATCTTCATATGGTAAGTAAAGTTGCACCAGTTGGATGTCTGCCTATCGTGCCTAAAAGTCCTGGGCCCTCTGGACCTTACAAGGAACTTAGCAGTCCCTTCGGCTTATGAGGTGCAATGTTGGCGGGTTGTAAAAGCCAAATAGGGCCACTGAGGCTTAGCAGTTCTGAAGTAAAGTGAAGGGAGAGGCCACGGCCAGACAGAAGGCATGGAGGGCCACTGTCACAGCTAGGGAGCCCTAAGGCCTCTGTGACCGAGCCTGTTTCCCTGTTTACCTCAGAGACACGAGTTAAATTCGTTCAAGTGTAATAATGGTTGCCCTGGGTGTTCAAGAGATTTCTCATTCTTTGGGGGCAGATTTCACCAGCCCTGACAGAAACAGAAAACCATTTGTAGTTTTCACTCCCCTTATCTCCACTCCAACGTAATTATCATTGCCTGCGAAGACGTTTGCGATCATGCAGGAATCTACAAATGGCAGATTTCCTGCATTTCCCATGACAAATCCTTTCCCAGCACATTTTCAGGAATCAGCACAAAACCAGTCCACACAACTCAGTCGCCCTCCCACACATCTCAGAAGGCTGCCGGGAGGTTGAGCTGCATCAATGTTATAATCACCTCATCCAACGGGAGAGTGTTTTTGCTGTGAATCTTTAAATGGTTTTTTAAACAAACTACTTCACGTAGGACCAAAAAATATCAAAGCGCTACCTAATGGTAAGCTGCTTAATGGATTAATACTACTAAAAATGCTAGATGAGATTTAGGAGACATCCTCATTAGGCACTACCATTTGCACATATATTTTTGTAAACAGAAGGAAAAAAACGGTTCACAACTCTTTATAAAGAAATATATTTAGTCTTTAGCTGGAAAGTCATCTGTTGAAACCATGCCTTGATTTTTGTTTTGTTTTTGTTTTTTTTACACATGCCAATGCCTATTTTTATGAACAATTATCACGGTGTACTATATGTATATCTTTGCACTGACACTCTCTGAAAGTAATGTTATAAATATACTGTACATTTGTAAATTTCTGAAAAATTATCTGGTCATTGATGTTTTAGTATGAATCTGTTCTGAAATTGCATCATTAGGGATACAGCCTCTATAGAAATGATTATACTAAATAAAATAAAGGAAAACATAGTGGCATCTATTGAGTTGCAAAGACCTTTGGAACATATATTTATAGGTAGCACCCTGCTAAGTTTGTATTGGTGCTTACTTACATCTCTGCTATCTATTTCATATACCAGAGTACGTGGGGGGAAAATAGGTGCCTCTTTTGTATGATACTAAACAGAACATGAACAATTTACAAATAACTGTCTTGGTTTGGGGCGGGAAACGTGGCACAAAATGTTTCTCTTGTACTAATATTTTTCCTCGTGGATAATTTCTTCCCCTCAAATACTATCTTTTTTCCTACGGTCCCTATTTCAAAATGTCATTACTGGTGTCTGTGGGAAGTTAGGATGTGTTTTACACATTACCACCTTCATATTTAATTTAGTGACACTTTCTTGATCATCAGTGGAATAATTCTATTCTCAGCTGAAGTCTCCACAAGTCATTTTTGCTGTTCAATTGATAGTAGCTAGCTATCCAAAATGCTTTATTTCTGTGCCATAGCATACAAACGATGCTGGTACGCTTTAAAATGAGCCATCTATCTCTATTTTGTATTTCATGTGAAAAAATTTAATATTTGTTGACTATTTATTTCCTGAAGTGGGCAATAATAGAAAGGGAAACCATTTTTACTGATACAGCCTTGTACTGTACATCTTGTTGTTTTTACAACTGATTAGCTGGTTTAGTAGGCATAACTTGAACCCTTTAAGGAAAGTCTGTCTGCCACTCCGGAATATATAGTCGAACCTGTTATTTTAGCATCCCTGGCCTAGCTACTCCTATAACTCCAGGCTTCTAAATTTATAATGAATGAGAATTCTGCTATTTTGTTTGGGGGTAGGAATTAATGCTTGAATTCTCAAAATAAGTGCTATCCCTCTTTTAATATGCTTGGTTTTATTACCTTGATATGTACTTTGATTAGAAAGGAAAACTGGAAAATGCTGCTGTTGAATAAATCTAATAAATGTGTGTTTTATGATTGTCTACGAAGTGATTGAATCCAGTGTACTGGACCTTAAGTTCACCTGGCCCACAAATTCTAAGACTATGTGGGGGAAATGGGAAATATCTAGCTTGCCAATAGTAGTAAACGATAAAATACATGTCATTTAAGCACATGAGTTTTCATAAATACAAAACTAGATGTAAACCTTTCGGATTTGAGCTTGCAGTTGATCCGTCTATTCTGAACTTATTTGCTCACTAAAAGAGAGTTTACCTGATCATTTTTACAGGGCAATCTCACTAAGAAGTGAGAAACCTCTAGTTTTTTCCATGGCAATTTATACTTATACACACAGCCATTTATTGGTTAAACAAACATACCAACACAGAAAAGGGGCTTAATTTTCACAACAAAATGTATATATCCATATATAGTGTTGGTTTGTTGTGCTAGCGCATGGTAGTGGTTGCACCACATCATGGAGCACTGCAGTTTCATGCAGCTCCTGAAACTCTTCAGTGCACACAATTTTGCATGTTACACTGTCTTGATGTCAGTCTCTATTTTAAAAACAACTGTGAAAACTCCTCCTGAACCATTGCTTGGAAGCATAGATCAGTGCAAGAATGACAAACAAGAGAGAAGTCTTCAACTACTGTGTCTGGATATATGGGACTGCCGACAGTCAGCTGAAGAAAAGGGTCAGGCTCAGAAGATGACTTTAGAGAGTGGTAGCAGTAGAGACACTTCATGGACAAATAGAATAAGAAGTTTTATACCTGAAGTACTGCTGCTTCCGGTGCAGTTCCTTTAGCCAAGCATGAAAGCCTCAGCAGCGGCCACCACTATCAAACAACAGGGATATGTATTACTGTTCACTCTGTGATTAAAACAGTAGGAGAAACATCCTATCCTAGTTTGGGAGCGGTATGCCATCTTGTCTTCTGCCATGTGTGAGTAAAAAACAAGGCCGGAGGCTCAGTCAGTGATAATCTGTTAAGTGCCAGCTCCATCCTACCCAGCAGCTGTATCCGGCTCCTGAATAGGGTTGCGCGTCTTGTATTTTTTCTGTTTTGATTTGTACCAAATCCGAATCAACCCCATTTTGTATTTTGTCTGAAATTAAGCCTTTCGAATCACTCCAGTTTTGTTTTGTATCCAAATTAATCTGAATCCGAATTAATTCAGATTTTAAAATGGGTCACATGGTGAAAAGAGTGGGTGGGGGTTATAGTGCCCGATGAGTGGAAGCTACCACAAATATTTCAAATGAATTGGGCAAACTGCTGATTTTTGGTGAATTTTTGAAATTTGTGCATCTTTCAGATTTTCCCCATAGGGTATGATGGAGGTTTCAGGAAAAATATAGCTTCACATGGTGTGTGTGGGGGGGGGAGGGGTGGCCCCGAGTGGAGTGTGGTTGGTGGTAGTGCCCAGTTGGTACAAGGAAGGTACAGCAATTTTTTCAGAGGAATTTGGCAAAGGGCTGGGTTAGCAATCCAAGGTCGTGGTTGGCACCCTCTGTGCACTGCACCACCACTCGCTTCGGGCCATCCCAGTACCCCCCAGGTGGAGTTATGGGGCTGCTGAAACCTCCATTATTACATATGGGGGAAACTCTTAAATACTCGTAAACCTCAAAAATTTCTAAGAAATCAGCCCTTTGCCCTATTTGTAATCTGGGTGCACCACCCTTGGGGAACCTAACGCACTGTTTTGCCCCTGAAGCCCCACATAAACAAGTTGAAAGAATGAAGAGAATGATGAACAACAACAACACTTAATTTTTTGGCACAGTTATTTGAGAATTTTGCAGTGGGTGTGAGCCTGTCCCTGTGGCACTAGCACAGCAGCACAACCCATTTGTGGATTCAAGCAATCTTTCAATAAAAACACTCCCTCCCCATGGAACAGTGACCACAGGTCATTTGAGATAGCAATATAGACCAATGAGCCAGAGTGGTGTAGTGGTTAGAGTGCTGGACTAGGACCGGGTGACGCGAGTTCAAATCCCCATTCAGCCATGATACTAGCCGGGTGACTCTGGGCCAGTAATTTCTCTCATCCTAACCTACTTCACAGGGTTGTTGTGAGGAGAAACCTAAGTATGTAGTACACTGCTCTGGGCTCCTTGGAGGAAGAGCGGGATATAAAATGTGAAAAAATAAAAATAAAATAATACTGCCTTGTACTATGGAACAGCTTCAAATGTTCATTTAACTGAAGTGGAGTGAGCCGTAGCCCAAACAAACCAGCTTACTGTTCAGAATTGTTGAGATTTATCATCACTGCATTTAAGAAAATGCAAAACCATGGATCATGGTTACAAGAAAGAGAGAAGCAACTAAGATTCCTGGGGATGTCAATAGATTGACAGGGGTATTCCCCACCCACCCCCTTCTTTTGTCTCCTGTAGTCCCGTGTGGATGACCTGTCCCTGCAATGGCAAAAGTTGTGAACCCCTGGCTTAGACATCATGTCCCACCAAATTACATTGTGTCCTAAATTACATTAGACTGCTCAACTTGGGCAACAAAACTTAGACACCACTATAACTCATAAAAATCAGAAGAAAAACCAAATAGCTCTTCAAAAGACCCTTGAACAAGTCAAGAGATTCTTTCTAAACCTTTGGAAAGAAAAACCTGTGTAACTTCAGAACTTTCCTAACCAGCTTCTCCACACAATTTATACCATGGCTTTTAGCAAGAGCTTTGGAATTGCATTGAGCACCAAAAGATATTTGGGTATTTCTGTCTCAAAATGCTGTCTTACAAATCCCTTTGCAAGGTCAGTTTGCATTTCAATCACACTGAATAGAACACATACTTAACTAAACCATTCTTGCTCAACAGCTTTTTGCATATCTTATCTTCTGCTAATCACTCAGTGCCTCAGCTGGAGTGGAGAGAGTCAGAGAAGTCAATTTGAATTGCAATGCTTCCCCCCACCCTGAAGAATTCTGTCTGAAACAGTCATTTTGATTTGGAAACAAAAATCTCTGTTTTTTAATTCTTGATTTTGTTTTGGTTACAAAACCTCCGAAATTGCCATTTTGGGGCACAAAATGTTTTGTACTTGAATCGAAATGCACAAGCCTACTACTGAATGAGGTACAAGGAAAAGCCCTCCTACCCAGATGACACGTCACTGCCTGAGCCTCCAAACTTGGTTTTTATTCACACACAAACAGAAAACAGGAGAGCACACAGCTCCTGAACTAGGATAGGGCACTTCTACCATTTTAATCATCATGGGGACTACCTTATACAGCTTTCCAGACCACCAGTCAGTTGCAGACAAGTGGCATATCACCTGAGAAGTAGAAATCTGCTGCCATTTCCCATCCCCTGGCTTTTCAAGGCTTCTTCTAACAGTAACCTCTGGGCCATATAAGAATATGTCATCCCTCTGAGGTCTCTTCATTTCCCATGCCATCAGCATCTTGGGATGGCTTTGAATGCAATAAGGCTTTTTAAGAGTGGGGAAGCGAAGTCATGTTGCCTCTTTTTTGCATTTTTTGTGTAATGTATAAAGGGGTTGATACATCAGCAGCAGCTGTGGGAACAGGTCCTGCATGTCACTATGGGGGTTTGTGAGTGTGTGTGTGTGTGCACACATACACAAATTCTCCTTTCACACATTAAACTGGAAGTAGAGAGAGAGAAGATATGACTCATGTACTCTTCCTTTCCCTCTTGTTCTCAAGTAATTATTTGTAAATTATAAGGAATTTGCTTACAAAAGGTGATTTGGGCACATTCCCTGAGATGTATAATTTCTCTTGCTCCTGTGCAACTGTCTGTGAGAACAAATGGATTCTTGGATGCATCTTAGAACATCTATTTGCCTGTAAGACCTCAAGAACATCCCCCGCCCATTTGGCTGATTAGTGGATCAATATGCCCTTTCTAGTTGGAGACAAAGGGAGAGAGTCCATCTCTCATGGCAACAATGCTCTTGCCCCACTTTTAAGATCATAGTTCAGTGATGATGAGCTGGCCCTAATGCAAGGACATCAACCTAGTCAGATTACAAACTATTTATTAATAGGAAGTTCAATACAGGTATCTTTACAAGCATGTAACTGATTTTCATATGCAGAATTCTGCTGGGTATTGCTTTGTGAGGGAAATCTTTTTGTCTTGGGCTGCTGTATTGATCAGTTCCTTTTGTGTGTGTGAACTTAACTGAGCAGTTATTAATGATTAAGCAGCAAACCCTAAGCAAACAAAACCTTTATTCTTTATGTTTTCAAGACCACTGTGCACTTGAGATCAGATACAGACCAAAAGTTATCCAGGCAGGAAAGAGTATGGAAAATTCAGCATTACAACCTCTTAGACAGGCTTCAGCTTGTGTTAGATCTTAGACCCAGTGCCTGTTTTCAGTGCCAGGGCTTAACTCTGGAGCATGAAGATGAAGGAAGAAGTGTCCTTGAGCAAGAGCAGAATGCATTTTTCTCAGCATTGAATAACTGCACTTTCATTTACTTATCTCTGCATCTGCTTTTTCACCTCAAAACAGCTTATAATAAAAGTGATAACTAAAGCATCATCACACAGAGTTCATAATATCACATCAAATTACATGTGTTACATATGATCCTCGTAAAAACAGCTTATGGCACCTTAAAGACTAACTGATTTACTGCAGCATAAGCTTCTGTGAACTAGAGCCTACTTCATCAGTTGCATGAAAAGTTATCCTCACTTGGTGCGTGTATATATGATTGAGAGTGGGGGCGGGGAGTAAAGAGTCAGGTCAAAAGGCCATGAAAGGCAAAAAATACAGTCTGTGACACTTCCATGGAAAGCTCAAATTTAATGTATTTTTAAAAATATGTACAGCCTGCCCCTACAGTGCACTGCTACTTGAGGCAGCTCACAAACTTAAAAGAAATATAAAAATAATATAAAATCAATACATTGATAGAAATTAACTAAAACAAGATCCAGATCAAATTTAAAAGGTATTTAAATGTATACAAGAGCAGCACCGCGTCCATTCACAAACTCTGTAAATGGATGCTAACACAATCTTTGTCAGTTTGCCATGCTAATGTAACACTTGTAATGGGAGACAAACCTTGGTCTCATCTAATCAGCAAGTTTGACTCTATATGTTTAGGATTCAGTTGAGACCAGGGTTCTCTCTCCCATTATAGACCTAGCATAGCAAAGCTAGGGAAATGTTATGATAGCGGTTTCAGAGGAAAAATTACGTTAGCCGTACATAGGGTCCAAAGAGGCTAAGACATCACCATGCGAACAGCAATTTGCATCGGGTGTCAAACATCAATTTGAAATCTGGATGCTGGATTACTCCTGCCTGCTGGAACTGGAAAAAGCATTCTTAGCATCATATCAGACATAAACGTTGGGGCATAGGAGAGTGGTAGCCACAAGAGTTTTGCATCCCATCCAACTCCATAACGTGCCCTTGGATACTTTGCAGTCAAGGCATGCTCCATACATTTTGTGACCTTAAAGAGATGGGGATCACATAGCTTTTTCATTGATAATCTTTGCATCTTTAAATCTAATAGAAAGAAAACAGGTCATCAAACATAGTGAAATGTCAGATTTTAAAGCTAAAGGAAAATATATCAATATATTACTCTGCTAACTGTAGTCCCATAGCAGCAATACAAACACTTCTTTCCCATTAGTCAGGTCTGCTTTGTTTGCTGCTGATAAAATCCAGCAGCCATTATTCATGTAACAGCAGTCAAGTCTGAATAAAATAGACAATAAAACCCTATTACCTGAATCTAACATTTACAAACTATGTTTTCTTGAGCCATCTGTGTGCTTGTTGTACTAAACGTTTACAACAGAAGGGGTACCTTGCCTGTATTTATCCTTCGTAACATATTACAGTTTGGCTGGAAAGAGTGAATCTCTTTGACTGAATCAGGAAGACTGGGCCAGTTGACCTATTCGATATTTCCTGTCTCACAGTTCTATCACTCACAAGCCCTATTAATGCATTATGGAAAGCAGACTGGGGCTTCCATACCATGCAACGCCCCTCTGATGGAAGAAGGCACATGCTTGGGTTCCGTGTTATTCCAAACCGCTTCTGCACTGCTACCAAGCTCACAGAGTCTCCATGGCTCCTAAGAATCACTGGGAATAATGAGAGCAGTGCAAAGCAACTCCTAGGAGCCACGGAGGCTCTGCGAGTTTGGCAGCAGCGAGGACATGGTTTGGATTTACATGGAGCCAGCACATGCCCCTCACTCTTCCATTGGCGGGGTGCTATGTAGTACAGCACCCATAGAAGTATGCCAGGAAGCCCCACCGCCATGCCAACACACTCAGTGGCCTGACCACACTGTCCACAAGTATAGCATTTGCTTGAACGGCTATACTTTTGGAACTATGGGAGCAGCACTACCAAATGCAATGGTGTACAATGTCCACACTTACAGACTGCATGAATGGGGCTTAAGCATCTTTATTGATTGATTTGATTTGATTTGTATACCGCCCTTCCAAACTGGCTCAGGGCGGTTTGACATTCATTGCCTGCCTTTGCTGTTGTAATGCAGTGCACGTTGCTCTTCACCCAGATGTTTTGGATGTGACCTATATATGAGTTTTCAAATAATTTGTAAGGCTCTACACACAATCATTGTGCAGAGCCTAAAGGTGTTCAGTGGGGAGAGCGGCTTTGACCCACTCTCCCTGCGGACAATCACTTACCCTTCCTCGGGCAGGCGGATCGCCCACCCAGACGAGTGGTGGCTTGGCTCCATGCTCCCGCGCCTGGCTGCAGCTTGCCTGGCAGCTCCGGGGGTCTGGTGAAGGGAAGCATCGCTGTGCAGCACCCCACCCCACCCCCGGAGCCCCAGTAATGCACTGCGCAAGTGCACAGTGCATTGCTGGGACCCACCTCCCCTCCCCTCTCCTGAGTGTGACCGCTGTGGCTGCGAGCAGCCGTAGCTGACATACAATTGCAGAAATGGGGTTAACAGAGTGCTCACTCTGTGAACCTCATTAAATGGGGAGGGTATTTAGGTGGGCTTGGCACCGTGGAGCCACTGGGCTCACCCGTGAGCCCGGTGGTTCTCACAAGTGGGCAAAACCGGGCTTGGCTCCTTTAGCCCGGTTTTGCTCACTCGTGAGAATAGCCTCTTTGGCAATCTTCCTAGCTCCTGGCTAGGCAGAAAGTGACATGTTAATTTCCCATGGCCACTTTTTCTTTCTTTATGGTTATTTTTGTAATCATCCCTTGGTGAAATCCACTTAGAGTTTAATCTTTCGAAGCTGACCCGGCACTTACCCTCATGTCTTTTCATAGCCAAGCAAAGACATTTTTATTCTTCCAAGTCTTTGAATCATCTGATAGGACTGTGATGTGGTGAAACTTTATGCTTTTTGGATCCTCTTGGTTGCTGATGGTGGTGGTGTGCATGTTTGTGTGTGTGTGTGTGTGTGTGTGTGTGTGTGTGTAATATATATCGCTGTCTTTATTGTCTTATTTCTTTTGGGGAACTGCCCTGGTAATGTTGATTGAAGGGAGATAGACAGATGTATAAAATAAAGGGGCTGGCATGCTGCATGACATTCCATATGGAACATGGACATAGCTGTACAAGTGTGCTCTTGCACAAACATGGGAAATTGCACAAATGCACCTGCATAATCGGCAGCCACTGGAAAGAATGGCAGTCAACTGCGCGACTGCACTGGCGCAATTTCCCGTGTTTGCACAAGAGCGCTCTTGCGTAACTGTGAGAGGCTTCCATTACAAGGCAGACCAAATGTGCAACATGTCAGCCAGTAAAAGTATACTCTAGAAATCGTTTAGCCCAGGATTACTTGATCAAGGGCAATTTAACAAGTGGTGTTTGTGGCGGCGGGGCGTGGTTTAAAGGCGTAACATTTGAATCAAAAACTGAGTTGCTCTTTTAAATATGGACAAGGATCTGAAAAAGACTATTTCACAAAACAAGTTTTGTGCAGATCTGACTAAAGGAAATGCTTGCAAAAATCAGCATGTAGTTGGAGAAAGGTTCCTGGGTGAGTCTATCCTAAAATTGTATGTTAGCTGTTTGCACTTACATTCCACAAAGTATTTATCCCCATATGAATCTCTGACTTCAGGCATCAGTTGGTTCCAAAGTCTTAAGAGGTCTATTTCAATGACCTCCAAATTAGTTACTCCTGTCTTAAAGAATCCTGGCTCGATAATGCTCACCTTTACTCCAAAATGATGCATATCTCGCCTAGAAGAAAAATAGAACCGTTTTAAGTTTAATCAGTTTAATCAGTTGGGGTGGGGTTTTTTTTTGTCAATGCAAGTAATTTGATGACCTTTAAGTATTTTAAGAACTACCCAGAGCAAAGGTTTGCTGTTAAGAACACAAAGGTCTAGAAATCAGTGTTTTGTCACAGCCCATTTTGCTGATTTCTATTGTAAGAAATAAATTGCTGGGAAAAGAATGTACAGTCTAGTAAGGATAAATTAAAAGAGCCCACTAGATAAAAGTCAATGCCAATTTACATATTTAGGGAAAGTCTGAGGTTGAATTCTTGGCATCTCCAGGTTGGGATGGGAAAGATTTGTGTCTGAAAACCTTGGAGAGCTGCTGACAGTCAGTGTAGACAATACTGAGCTAGATGGACGAATTAGGGGTGTGTGAGCTGGCTCGATTCAAGCTGGGCTCAATGTCAAACCGGCTTGGCTTGACAGGTTTGGAGTCAAACTGGACCATCCTTGGTTTGGTTCTCTAAGTCTAGAAAGGAACTTTCCTTAAGTCTAGAGGGGGCAGGAAGGGAGTCAGTTACTACTTACAAGTTTCATTTTTTGCAGAAGCGGTGGGGAGGGTGACTCCCCCCACTCCTGCCAGCTTCCTGCAGAGTAGCCCAGGCCAGCGGCTGCCCAGGCCAGGCTTCTGCACACACATGGTGCCATTTTAGTGACATCTGCACATGGCAGAGGTCATTTGCATGACTGGGTCTGGTCCGACCAGAATGAAAACCGAACTGGCCTTGCTAGTTTTGTGCACATCTCTAGGACCAATGGTCTGACTCAGTATAAGGCAGCTCCCTATGTTCCACATGATATAATCCTCTTGGGGCTATTCCAGTTCAGAACACATGATTGCAAAATCTTTGTCTATGAAAATATAAGGGTGGGTGAGCAGTTCTAGTCTGGTTCTTTTCTTCCCACATAAAAGTTTTTAGGCATGCATCTCACAGGGATCCACCCAGACAAGCCTGGAGGCTTGGCTTCCCACCAAAATTGGGAAGGAGCCTGTCACTGGGCACTTACTCAAGTGTTTCTGCACATCTAAAATGCAAGATGGCTCCCACCCATAGAGATTATCCAGGAAGCAATTTAAATGCTCCTTTCTTTGCCCCATTCATGGAGCCTCTTCTCATGACCGGTGAGAAGGGCTCCAGAACAGGCTGCGGGGAAGGCAGGTTAGACGTACGTTGCCTGTGGATGACCACTCGTCCTGTGCTGGGCACGCTCCCTGCACGCCCAGACGATTCTCCACGTACCCAGCCAGTGGGGAGGGTCGGGGCAGCCGCGGCTGGCAGCCGATTTTAAAAAATGGAGTTAAGGGAGCGCTTGCTCCCTTAACCTCATTTTAAAGGATGGCTGTTTAGGCGGGTTTGATGCTGTGGTGCCGCCGGGATTGGGCTGATCCCAGCGGTACATGCACACATTCAAAACCGGGCTAGGCTCTCTTAGCCCGGTTTTGCATGCATGTGTGAACAGCCTCATCCTGTGGTTCTGAGGGATCCATTGCTACAGGAATCATGCCATTTGCTTTATAAATGCTTGTGTGATTACAAAGCACTGTGGCTAGACTCACATTGTTCCATATGATCCAAAACTAGCGTTACACTTTGGATCAGTTCAAGCTGAGCAGCAGACATTCGCAGGTGTGGTCATAGGGACATTGTTTTAATATTATATACAGACTCACCGCAAACTGTCCGAGAAGGCCTCCACTCCCCACTTTGACACACAATATCCACCACCTATAAATGCCAGCCGACCCAGAACACTGGACACATTGACAATTCTTCCTTTCGACTTTTTCAGAAGTGGAAGGAGCTTCAAGGTAATCTCAATTAGTCCCATTAGATTGACATCCAGAGTTTTGTGGAATTCTTCTATCTGCAGCCAATCAGTGGGAGCCATGGGCATAGATCTTCCAGCATTATTTACCAAGCCATACAGTCCTATAAGTATTTTAGACATAAAAATTGTCAGGAAGTAGAAAGGGTTACCAGTGAATTGGTACTGTGGGGATATCCTGTCCTGCACTCAGAATGTCACAACATATGTTCTATGACTGTAGAAAGAGTTATTTGTGCAAAAGAATGCATTATCTTACACCAACAGAATACTATTAATTTACTATTTTACACATTTATACCTCCCTTTATTGATTTAAGGATTTTTATGCCACATTTTGGCCCTCAAGGGCCCTTAAATTTATTTATGCAAGGAGGCTTACAGAAATAAAATATTAATATTAATGAAATTTGCAATCAGTTAATACAGAGCAACATAAAAATCCTGCTTAGTCTAATTTCTAATTTAAGAGCCAGTGATAATAAAATAAATTGCAAAATGTCTTATGGAACAGAAACTTTTTCGGATCCTATTTAAAAAAACAGAAAGAAAAGAGGGCTCAGAGGATTTCTCTGCTGAGATAATTCAAAACTGCAGTGCCACCAGTAAAAAGATTCTGTCTTTGGGTCAGTTTAACAGATACCACCACCACCACCAAGAATATGTATATATACTGCTTTTCAACAAAAGTCCTCAAAGTGATTTACACAGGAAAAATAGAAATAAACAAACAAGATGGTTCTCCCAGTTCCAAAAGGGCTCACAGTCTAAAAAGAAATATAAGGTGACCAGCAACAGCACTGGATACCATCCAACTGGCTCCATTCACATGTGAGCACACATGTTCCACACCATGCCATCCCACAGGCTCATAATAACGGGGCGGGGGCGGCGTGACCCTCATGCAATTTCAATGCTACATAAAAGTAATTTTTACTACTACTGAAGTGGTACAGTCCCTTCTACCACCTAATTGTTGTGTGTTTGGGGTTTTTTTTTACATTTTATATCCTGCTCTTCCTCCAAGGAGCCCAGAGCGGTGTACTACATACTTAGGTTCCTCCTCACAACAACCCTGTGAAGTAGGTTCGGCTGAGAGAGAAGTGACTGGCCCAGAGTTACCCAGCAAGTATCATGGGTGAATGGGGATCTGAACTTGGGTCTCCCTGGTCCTAGTCCAGCACTCTAACCACTACACCAGGCCAATAATGCTTACCTTACTTTCGGAAGTGCTTTGGACCTAAAGCAGGAATTTCCTGTCTTTTGAAAACAAGGCCATGCTTTACAGGCAAATGTGTTGGGAAATGATTCGATGGCACAGGGATGCTACTTACCTACACCCTCAGTCTCTGCTCTCACAAACTCCACAGCCTTGTCAACACTGCAAGAGTCTGTTAAGTTGAGCACAACCGTTTTCAGTGACAGGGAAGTGGAGGCCTCTAGCTCCTGACTTCCCTCCTCCGAGAGACATGCAGCAATGACATGGAATCCTTCCTTGTCGAGGTGTTTAGCCAGGGCATTGCCAAAGCCACTATCGCATCCTGTTATGAAGATATACTTCCCCCTCAGGTCTTTCTCTCTCATGTTGTCTCTGAGGAACCAGCAAATGAAGAGCAAAAGCACGACAGCCAAAATTCCTATCTGGCCTCCACCTGAAAGCACAAGGGCAATAAAGAAAGAATAGCAGTGGTGCCCACACCCACCAAATGTGCCCACTATCTCCTTCAGTCTGGGAACTTGAACGAGCCTTTTGTTTCTCGCTTCAGCTTCATTTGGTCTTTCTGTAAATAAAACTGGCAGCTCGGGACTCTGGCACAACCTGAATAGCATCCATGAATAATAACGCTTTGGAACACATTTCTCCAGAGCTCCTTCTCAAGAGCTCTCCGCTGTTTTCAAGAGGCATCTGCTCTGCATTGGCCACTTCCTCTAGTCTGAAAAAATCCTTCAGCATGAAAAAGGGACTGAATTAGTGGCAGCAGAGCCCTTTATGGAGAACATTAATTAATATTCAAGGCAGTGAGGAAAGTAAGGGAGGGGAAAGAGGCAGAAGGAAGAAAGTGCAGTGGTTCTCAAGGGCTGTTAAGTGCAATCTTCTTTATGAGACCACCCAGAATGCTGCTCTGCTGTGGAACTGTATAAGCCCTCTGACAACAGCAAGCTTTGGGCCCTCACGGTGAGTGTGATGATCTCACTCCTATATATTGTGTATGTTGCTATTGACTGATGCCTTCCATCAGGGCTGATGTTAGTCTAAATGTCATCCCAGGGAGTTATTCACACATGGCTCCATGCTGCAGGTTAATTGTTGAGCGAAGCCACTTCAAATTACACTCGCAGCACTGAGGGAAGCAGCCCCTCCCCTCTGCTCTCGGGTTTGGTTTTGATGCAAGTTCACATGGCATGCTTCTATGTTTTCCTTCTAGCCAATGGGTGGGGGAAGATTACTAAAGAGCTACATCTGCATTTGTAAATAGAGTATCCTTCTTATCATGCTAATGATTCTACGTCAGTGACCCTCCCTATTTGCTCTGGCATGTTCAGAAAAAGTAGCTTGAAACTAGCATTTTTAAAACCCGGAAATAACTCGAGATAAGCTAGAATTCTCAAGACAAAGCCCGATTTGTGTGTGGAGTGGGCCCAAAGATCTTGAAGGGACTTTGGGGTAAGTTTAGCTGGTGTGTGAATGCACACATTCTCTCCCAAAGGAGATCCAGGGCAGAAGCCCTGTGTGTACAGCCTCCAGGCAATGAGCATCTTCTCTTCCATTAATTCTGCTTTTGAACACCTTATTTGTCATTGCATTTTAGCCTTTTTCAGAACGTTGATGCATAATATGTATTTGCATGATCTATCCTTGTCAAACAGGATGATAAATTTTCATGCCTGGATTTACTCATCCATATTTTATTTTATTTTATTTTATTTTATTTTATTTTATTTATTATTATTATTATTATTATTATTATTATTATTATTATTATTATTATTATTGTTATTATTATTATTATTATTATTATTAACATAATGCTTTCAAAAAATTTGCAATGCAGTTTAAATAGCAAAAAGAATGAGAAGATGATTACGCACATAAATACAAATATGTTTCTCTACTCTTATGGAAGCTTTTCAATTTTAAGAATAACAGAAATGCCTAGCACATCAAGTGATCCCCTGGGCTAATCCCATAAATCCAATCCTTCCTTCTGTATTCTGGTCTATTAGTAAGGCAGTCTAGATCTGGCACTCTGTACCCTCTATCTCTTTTTCACAAAGCTACCACTTCACCCAAGATGTGTCACAGCAAGTTACGCAACAGAAGTTCTATAGAAGGTGATGCAAATATGTCAAAGGTGTAGCAAAAGGAATTATTGTGCTTGGACTACATGCAGGGGACAGACAACCTACAGCCCTATCCTTCCTCACAATCCCGAAAGGACATCTAAGAAAACCTTTCTGGTGGCAGCCACCATGTGGCAAGCATAAACAGAAAGGGCATTGAGACAGGTATTCTTGGTTGATGCTTTACAGCTCCAAAAGTTTTTTTTTAAGATGTTCATCAAAGTGTAAACTGAGCACTCTCTGAGAGCAACAGGAGCCATTTGGACATTCTTTGAGAATGGTAAGAACATATTTCATGTTCATATGAGTGGTGGATCCACACATTGGCTGGCATAATGTGCAGCCCTCCCTTGCCAGAAGGAGGGCTCTGGAGGGTTGCAAGTGCTCAAGCATCCTCCAGTGTCCCTCTGGCTTCAGTGTCCCTGTGCTGTTAAAAGAGGATTTTGTAGCACATGTAGAGGGGTGATTCAGATGAATGTCGCTCTGACGCAATTAAAGGATGTCCTGACAGCACATCAGGACATCATTCAGTGATGATGTCAGGATGGGCACATTCCAGGTGCAACCTTATCCTGCTCACATGTTGGGGTTGGGACTTGGGATCATCTGAATCAGCCCAGGGTTGGACTGTGGTCCAAATAATGGCCAGCACATGGTCAATGTGACTCAAATGACATAGAAAGCTCCCGGAGAATCAGTAAGACAGTCTCCCTGTCTGTCTCCAGTTGATAATTGCCCCATCATTACAACCAATGCATTGAGGCTATTCACATGCGCATGCAAAACCGGGCTAAGGGAGCCCAGCCCAATTTTGCATGCGCATGTGAACCACTGGGATCGGGCTCAATTCTGGCGGCACAATGGCAGCAAACCCGCCTAAGGAGCCTCCCTTCTAAACAGGGTTAGGAGAGCAAGCACTCTCCTAACCCTGTTTGTTTGACCGTGTGTCAGCGGACGGAGCAACACGGGACGGCGCGTTCCGGCACCCCGATCTTCAGAGCTACCCGCAGGAGCCAATGCTTGTCTGAGTGGGAGATCCACCAAGGAAGGATGACTGCTCATGTGCACGGAGGTAAGCGCTTTTGGGCTTCCTCCCCGCAAACCGGGTAGCCCTTTCTCATTGGTTGTGAGAAAGGGCTCGTTTTCTGCCCCAATTCCAGGTTCCAAACCGGAGTGAAATGTACTCCGATACATGTTCTCATCCAAAAGAACCTAAAGTTGAACAGCCACCCACCCACTTTAAAACCTTGCTAAGGAATGGCAAAATCTAGAGTGGTCTGTAATTGTTTAGATAATGGAACTAAAAGCAGCTTCTTTGCCAGCAAGTTTACCAGGGCCTTCTTCGGGGAACTAGAGAGCACTTGCTCTCAGACATACACTACTGCCTTAAAACAATTCAGCCAGTCCTTCTTGGCTAGCTCTAATCAGTCCAGCTGGACAAGAGTATGAAGCACAGATGAGACCAGCAGTTAAAGTTGCTTTGATTTCTTGGATAGGCCTCTATACCTGTGGATGGGACAGAATAATGGTAGCTGACTTTCTTGGGGTGAGGGGAGTTGCTGGCAGTTTTCCAGCTGTGGAAAACATGGTATAATTTTCCAGCTCACAATTGACAGTTTGTAAAATGAAATTGAAATGTAAGAGATCTCTTTTTATTCTAATTAAATTCTTATTAAATCACATTTAAGCAGGGGTATACCTGGTGTTTCTTGGCTCTCCCTGCTCTGCTTTCCCCTTCTTCCTATATTACAACTCAGTTTCCAGTCTAGAAAGATTGTTTTAAGCTCTAACTCATCAGAGGCTAGCAAAATGCAAACAGCACCAGACAAGAAACAAGCTTCACTGAGGGGGTGAAGGTGGGGGGGGAAATGAGAGAGGGGCCTGATTCACACACTCCTTTGAATCTAGGTTTAATGTGGTCTACTAACATTGGCGTGATTATGTAACCTATGCCAAGACAGTAATCTCTGATTCATCTCGGGCAATAAACCACCTTGACGTGGGTTCACACAGTCATGCTAAAGTCAGTAGTGCACATTAAACCTAGATGCAATTGACTGTGAACCAGGCTAGAATACCAGCAAGGTGGTGAAGTAGGGGCTGAAGCTGCCTGAGTAGTGAGGAAGAACAGCACAGGGGGGAAAATTGGAAAGGACAGATAAAGCAGAGATATGTTTGTTTTTTAAATATTGATCCTAGTTAGATCTCTTCATTTCCCAATGGGAGGGGACAGCACTGACAAAAATGGTGGTTAGGCCCAGGCCTACCCTGGAAAAGTGTTGGGTGGGATCTGCCTACCTGGGGCTGCCCTGACTTTAACCACTGGGCAAGACACTGGACAGGCCAAACAAGCTTTTCTACATATTTAGGTTATTCTTCTTTGAGAAGCAGAGGCCTGAACACCTGAGAAGCAGAGGCCGTGAACACCCCTCACACAGGAACTGAATTCAAAAGGCCATCTGTGTCTTTATGGACGTAAATGATTTTATCATCAGCAAACTGCTTGGCAAACAGGTCACAGATATGGTGTATCTAGCCAGAAACCTTTTCTTGGGAATTGGGTTTATTGTCTTCTTAGCTTTAAACTGGACTACTCCTTCTCTTTCTTCCTTGTTAAGGCATACTATGGTGAAAAGTTAGCCAGAAGCCACAAGCCCATGAAGAAAATAGGAAAGATTAAAAACATATGCAAAGTTAATCATTCACTCTGTGTAGTTCAGATCTCCACTGTACTTGACTGTAGAGAAAGATTCTGGGGAGAGGCAGTGACATGACCTCAAGGCAGAAGACTGTGAGCAGCTATTCTCTTAGAGTTAAAGAGTAAATTTCTAAGAGTTTGCAGAGAATAATGAAAATGTGTGGGCAGTGTTTTCTGAAGTTCAAGATGCCTTACATCCAGGCTGGCATCCAGAAGCTTAGTGATAAATCATCTACACTCTTCTCTCTCATCACAAATCCATGGTCCACCGGCCATTTCACCCTATTACTATACTACAGAGGCACTGTTCTCCCGTCAAGCCACCTGCCTCTTCTCTTCTGCCCACTTTTCCAGTCAGTGCCACCCATTCAAAATACTGCAGGGCCTCGTCAGGGAAAAGGCATGTCAGGCCTTTTCACTGCAGGCAGCAGACTGGATAACATTGGATACTGGAGTTCCTTGTTGGTTGTAAATGAGGAACAAATGTTGTCAAATGAATGTTTTAAACTAATATAGGAATGACTCAGGAATCATTTATAGGCTTGAATTAGCAAGTGTGGACAAGGAGGCAAAAAAAGATTAGAACAGCCTTCAGCACACATGATGATGAAGGGGATGCACAAAAAACGCATTGTTTGGGACGTCCGTGGCTGGCCTGATGTCTTCCCGTTGTGTCTATCATTTGAGGAGGCTGTTCATCTGGGTGGCCCCTCTGCACATGCTCCAGATACTTCTTTGTGTGCCAAATATGCGGATAGGGGCCATTTGGATGAGCAAGCCCTCTCTACGATAGAGGGACGTGATAGGAAGGCATCGGAACATCCAGAGAGGATGTCCCAATGGGTGCCCTTTCAGCACATAATTCATAATTGTGTGTGCTGGGGGCTGTAGCATTGAAACGTGTGCTCAGACTGTTTCCTCACATTCCTAGCTGTTGAAACACAAGGGAGACAAAAGCAACAGCCACTGGGAGGAACGCTATAGTGGGATTAATATGGGATTAATATGCAGCGTTTTGCACTATGGACAGTTCTTTGCCCCCGCCCCCTCGCTACGGGGAGAGAAACAGGCAGGGAGAAATCTCAGTTTTCCCCTCCTTTCCTCCCCAGAGATCCCAAACCCCACACCTCCCTCCTCCTCTGCTTGCTTCCAATATAACTTGAGATTGTCAACACAGAAGTGGGGGGAGAGGGAGGAGATCAGAGGGATTATATTATTATTTATCATTATTATTATTCCACTGGGGTTCTTTTGTGCAGTCCCCCTTGTGTAGTCTGGCTACTTTGGCCAGAGACTCATACTAGTGCAGCTGAGCAGATTTCTGAATCCAACCCTTTCTCGTGCATGTTTACTGAAGAGGAAGCCCATTGAATGAAACCATTTACTTGCTTACTACAAGGCCAAGGGCAGGGAGAGAGAACAATCACTTACTTAAAAGGAAGCCTATTGAACTGAACCATGATTCATTTACTTCTGTGAAATCCCATAGCCCTCACTGGAGGAGCACTCCCCTCCACCTCCTCCCTCCTATTCATTCATTCATTCATTTCACTGGAGGCGTGCCAGTTCTTGTCTTTCCCCTTTCCTGGCTTGCCACAGGATTCCCTTTCGCTCCCTGCTCAATAAGCAATTCTCTTGTTCAGTCACTCCAAAGGATTTCCTCACGTACCCCAATCCCCCTCTTTAATAAATAAATAAATAAATAACCCAGTTATTGCTTGCACAAAACTGGAATGATGCAAGACAAGGTTGGATTTTTGTTTTGGAACAGCATTTCCCCCTGCTGAAGGATTTGCTCAAGGAAGCGGAGAAGTTACCAAAAAAAAAAATTCACGTCAACACCCACCCACCCCACAACTCCATTGGCCCAAATGAAGCAGGAGGAGGGGCGGATAAACATGTTTCAAGGAGAATATGGACAGTTCTGCCTTGAAAACATGTTGCCATGGACGGAAAATATGAATGGTCACCAGCCTACAATGAAGCATTGAATAACGCTTTACTCTTCGTTTTAAACTGTTGCAATATTCCATCATACTTCGCAATGCTTTACCCGTGGCAAATCTCTCAGTCTGGAAAATGCCCAGGTGCTGAAACAGTCTCATCAGTTTTCAAAGGGCTGCTTGAAAATCCCAGTTCCGAGCTCTTGAGCAAGCAGATTTCAAGGGGGAAGGGCATGTTCCACCATAGGGAATGGGGGTGATAAGAGAGAAGACCTGCTTATCCATAGCCACCAACAGAACTTTCATTGGTGGCAGGACACACAAGAGGGCCTCCCTCCCTAGTCAGTCTCATAGGGAAGCCAAAAACACACAGGAGACAACAGTCCTTCAGGTATGACCAGTGATCAGATAGATGCCTTAAGATCACAGTAACAATTGATATAAAGCAAAACACAGAGATCAGGACCTGCTCTTGCATACTTAGCCTATGTATCATATTCAATAGCAATAGCACTTACATTTATATACTGCTCTATAGCTGGAAGCTCTCTAAGCAGTTTACAATGATTTAGCATATTGCCCCCCAACATTCTGGGTATTCACCTACCTTAATATTTACTAAGCCATTCTCTGGACCATTTTACACCACTCACTCACGCGATGGTTTCTTTTGGATGGTTGTACTTACATTCTGCAGACGTGTCTCTCCAGCTCATTGTAAGATCAGAGCTATCAGGTGTCAGTTTATGCTGGTTTCAGAATGAAGAAGCTAGTTGGAATTTCAATTCATGAGGCTTATCTGTAGCATTGCACAGCAGTTTCAATGAAGACATCATTATACAGGCATTTACATGCACTGAATAGATCTCTGCGACTGTGTGTGTCTTAAAGCTGATGACCCCAGTTTACCTTCTCACTCAGGATTAATCTGATTTATATTCTAAATGCATGCCTGTCTTATTACCTGTGTTGCCAATGGGAGGATTGTCCATTTGAGTTAGAAGAACTTTTTTAAACTTTAAAATTGCTCTATGTGAAGACTGTCACCACACGAAGGACCACCTGAGTGCTGATCTGGGGTTTGGTGTTTGGTTTTTTTTGCAGGGGTTGGGGGCGGTCGTCTTTTTTGCAGACTTCATTTTGTGTGCTCCTAATAAGCTGTTCTATTATTATTATTTCTTGTTTACACAGTCAGGCAGGTGTTATTGACTGGTTTGTTTTATACAGACATCGAGTCCTTCCCAAGGACCTGGGATGCCAGAATTTTATTGTCAAAGTTGTTGCTGTTGTTATAGATATCGTCGCAGAATATAGGGTGTTCCCAGTAAAGCTGCTTTTTGTAATTGGCTGATGGTGATTTCTGTGGCCCCTATGGTGTTGAGGTGCTCTTCAAGGTCTTTTGGAACTGCACCCAGGGCACCAATTACCACTGGGATTACTTTGGTCTTTTTCTGCCACAGCTTTTCAATTTCAATTTGTAGAATTTGTACAATTGGTACAATTTGTAGAATTTGTACAATTTGTATTTTGTGATTTTTTCTATTTCTTTTTCTTCTATTCTGCTATCCCCTGGTATTGCTATGTCGGTTATTTTAACTTGTTTTTCTTTCTTCTCGACTACAGTTATATCTGGTGTATTGTGTGGCAGATGTTTGTCTGTTTGTACTCGGAAGTCCCATAATATTTTTACGTCTTCATTTTCTTCAACTTTTTCAATTTTATGGTCCCACCTTTTCGCAGATGTTCCAGTGTATCATCCCTGCTACCTTGTCATGCCTTTGTTTGTAATCAGTCTGTGCAATCTTTTTACAACAGCTGATTAGGTGGTCCACTGTTTCATCTGCTTCTTGACAAAGGCGGCACTTGCTGTTTGTTATGGATTTTTCGACTTTTGCTCTTGTTGCATTTGTTCTTAGTGCCTGTTCTTGTGCAGCCAGTATTAAACCCTCTGTTTCTTTCTTCAAGTTGCCATTCTTAAGCCATTGCCAGGTCTTGGTGATGTCTGATTTTCCACTTATATTGTGCAAATATTGACCATGCAGGGGCTTATTTCTCAATTTTTCTGCTCGGTTCTTGACTTGTTCTTTCTTGTAGGCCTGTTTTGTTTCATTGGTGTTGAATAGTTTCGCATTATTGACCATTTGAAGTGCATCTTCTTCACTGTCCTTGATATATTCTTCAAGGCCTCTTTTCTCCTCCTCTACTGTTTGATGGACTTGCAGCATTCCTCTTCCACCTGAGTTGCGAGGGAGGTATAGCCTATCGACATCACTGCGGGGGTGCAGAGCATGATGGATGGTCATGATTTTCCTGGTCTTACGATCTAGCATCTCTAGCTCTGCCTGGGTCCAGTCTATTATTCCTGCAGTGTATCTGATAACAGGTATAACCCAGGTGTTTATGGCTTGTATGGTGTTCCCGCCATTGAGTTTGGACTTGAGGATTTTTCTAACTCTCCTGATGTATTCACTTCCTGTTTTTCTTTTAACTTCAGCGTGTGCGATGTTATCAGCCTGGAGAATGCCCAAGTATTTGCAATGTTCTTTCTCTTCCAGGTTCTTGATGTTGCTTCCATTGGGCAGTTCTATTCCTTCTGTTTTTGTTATTTTCCCTCTGCTTATTATTAATGCAGCACACTTGTCTACTCCAAACTCCATTGCTATATCGCTGCTGAATATACGGACAGTGTTTAGCAGTGATTCGATTTCTGACTGGGACTTTCCATACAACTTCAGATTGTCCATGTACAGCAGATGGTTGATTTTACTTGATGTTTTAGATGTTTGGTATCCGAGGCCTGTTTTGTTTAGTATTTGTGAAAGTGGGGTCATGGCGATTACAAACAACAGAGGGGATAGTGAGTCCCCTTGGAAAATGCCTCTTCTAATGCTAACCTGTCCAAGTGTTTCGCCATTGATTGTTAACTGTGTACTCCACATGCTCATTGCTTTTTTAAAATAAATATCTGAATGTTTTTGCTGACACCAGTTGTTTCTAAACATTTTAGTATCCATGTGTGAGGCAATGAATCAAAGGCTTTCTTGTAGTCAATCCATGCAACACTTAGATTGGTTTTTCTTCTCTTACAATTTTCTAAAATCATTTTGTCAATCAGCAGCTGGTCTTTTGTGCCTCTGGTGTTCGGGCAATTTCCTTTCTGTTCAACTGGAAGCTGTTTGTTAGTTAATAAGTGTTGCATCACTTCATCTGCTATTATTCCAGTTAATAATTTGAACATGGTTGGCAGGCATGTTATCGGTCTATAATTACTTGGAACTGCACCTTTTGCTGGGTCTTTCATGATGAGATGAGTTTTCCCAGTTGTTAGCCATTGTTCAATATCACCTCCTTGCAAATGTGATTGAACTGTTTTGATAGTTGTTTATGAAGGCTTGTTAGGTGTTTAAGCCAAAAGCCATGCAGTTCATCGTTGCCTGGAGCAGTCCAATTTTTAATTTTCTTTGCTCTTTCACTTATTAATTCTGGTGTTATTATTAGATCTTGCATTTGTTGGTTACATTTTTTTTGACCTCTTTCATCCAGCCTGCTTTTTTATTATAATCTATTGGATTGTCCCATAATTTCCCCCAGAATTGCACTGTTCCTTCTTTATTTGGTGTTTCTAGGTTTCTTGCAGTTTCTCCTTCTATGCTTTGGTAGAAACGTCTCTGATTCGACTGGAATTTGAGATTCTGCCTGTGTTGTGTAGTTCTGGCTTCATATCTGTTAATCTTCTTTGACACTGCTGTTATTTGCTACTTTATTATTTCCAGGACTTCTCTAATTTTCCTTGAATCTAGGTGGTATTTTTGGATCAGATACTGTTTGGTGTTTTCATTCTTCAGCTTCTTGTCTTTCATATCTTTCAATTTACTAGCATCTGCTCTAAGCCTGGAGATTTTATTTTCTAATCTAATCTTCCATTTAGGTGATGTACTACTTTCTTTTTTTACAGGTCCATTGATCTTATATCCGAGCTCTTGTGTTGTTATTGTTGCTGCACTGTACATTAGTTGGTTTGTTTCTTGCAAATTATCGGTTGTTATTTCTGCAAGTGCAGCATTGACATCTTTTAATACCTGAGCAAGTTGTTTTTTGGCAACTGTTTTTAGAGCTGGAAGTTGAACCCTGGTGGTTGTTTGGTTCATGTGCTCAGTTATTTTTTGCTTTAGTTCTTGTTGCTTTTCTGTTAAACGGCATCTGGGTTTTTGAGGTGAAGGCAAAGGGGCGGTTGCCTGGTTCTGATTTTGAAACAGTTCAGTAACAGTGGCATCCTCGATTTCCAACACCTCCTCCACCTGCGCCTGAGCAACGTCTTCAATTGGTGGTAATTCTTCTTCCATATCTTGAGCCTGTGTTGCTCTTTGCAGTTCTTCCAGCTCAACTCCTGTGAATACTTTATTTCTTATTATGTATCTTCTCTGGTCTGCTAGCCTTTGTTCTGTTATTTCTGTATCTGGATGCTTCTCTTTCCAAATTTGGTACATTCTTTTTAAATAACCTCTTCTAGTTGGACTAGACTTGTAATAGCAGATCATTATTTTCCTTGTTGGCATTTTTCGTATATTTTTTTCGGTCAAGTGACGTTTCTTCCAGTAACTTTGCTGTCTTCAGCCCTGGTTGCTCAACTGAAGATCCTGAGTCCTGTTGCCCACTTGCCACCAGATGTCCAGGGACTCCAGCACCTGGCGCGGTCCTTGTTGACCCGGGCGACGACCGATCCGGTATAGATTTATTAAAGTTACGTCTCACCATATTGTTGATGGGAGAGGCACTCTTTGTCTGGCTCCTCTGGTGAGACCTGTCCAGTATGGTTGGACCTCTGGAATAGCTCTCACCTTCCTCAGAGCACGCAAGCCCCACAACCACGCCAAGGTAGTGCCTCACTATTGCCTCATTATTATTATTACATTTATATCCCGCTCTTCCTCCAAGGAGCCCAGAGCAGTGTACTACATACTTGAGTTTCTTTTTCACAAAAACCCTTTGAAGTAGGTTAGGCTGAGAGAGAAGTGACTGGCCCAGAGTCACCCAGCTAGTTTCATGGCTGAATGGAAATTTGAACTCAGGTCTCCCTGGTGCTAGTCCAGCACTCTAACCACTACACCACGTTGGCTCTCACTATCCTTCTGTGATGCATATGTGGATAAACGCTGATAAGATATATCTGTAACACATCACATTCTAATAATAATAATCAATGCTCATGTTCAATGCTCATGTTCCCTCCCTGGCATCTCTAAGATAGGGCTGAGAGAGTTTCCTGCCTACAACCTTGGAGAAGCTGCTGACAGTCTGTGAAGACAATATTGAGGTAGATAGACCAATCAGGGGTGTAGCAAGGTTGTTATGGGCACAGAGACAATATTTTAAAATGGGCCCCTCACTGATATACACACACAAACACATACTTATATAGTGCACTCACACTGACATCCCCATTATGAATACGGTGAATATCTAGTTCACATTGAAACTAGTTCACAGGGGCGGATCCAGCAGGAAATTACAGGAGGTGCAACAAGAATTCCCCCCTCCCCCCATATACATATTGGGGCTTGGATTTTCTCTCTCTTGCAATTGTACTATGCCAGCGGGTGTCAAACTAAAATTTGGTGGGGGGCCAGATTAGATTCTGATGCACCTCTGGTGATCCACACATAGCCTTGCACCCACCTCACACCACCTATCTTCCTCCTCCTCCTCCTCTCTGCTCTTTCTCTCATTCCTTTTCTCCACCCTCCCCCTTAAATTAGCTGAATTCACTACTTTTTACACTAAAATACACTCAGGGAAAGATTGGTTTTTTTATTTTTAGAAGAAATTCGGAACGTACCAGCTAATACCAGCTTTTGCATGGAAAATACCACACTTCCTCTCTCCCTTACAAAGGTGTTGCTAGGTACCTAAAAGATCCAGGGCTTGGGCCCACAGCCTCCCCACATTTTGATAATGAAACCCTTTCATGCTCTCTTAAAGGTATTCAACACTCTCCTCCCCATTAGCTTGCTTCACAGCTAAAAATGAATCTCCTTTTTCTCCTGCATCAGATTTCTCCGGTATCCTATGCACACAGCTGAGAACCAGTGTGGTGTAGTGATTAGAGTGTCAAGACTAGGATTGGGGGACTTGTGTCCCCGTTCAGTCATGAAACTCACTGATCCGGGTCCTCAAGATCAGTGAGACCCGGTTGGGGGCACTGAGCGGGGAGAGCGGGCTAAGCCCGCTCTCACCACACATGAGCATGACGGGAGCCCTGGACGACCGGATCGGCCACCCACACAATTGCCGGCTCCGTGATGGAGCCGGCGGGGGCTGGGAGGAACGGGGGCCAATTGGCCCCTGGAAGCACCAGCATGCCCTGTGTGAGGACGCAGGGCATGCTGATGAGACCCCCAGAGCCGGGAGGCAGCTTTTTGCCTCCCCTCCGGGTGTCACCTTGTGAGTAGCCATGGCACAGAGCTGCGCCACAGCTATTCACGTTAAAAAAAAAACGGGTTTGCGGAGCGCTCGCTCCACAAACCCAGTTTTAGGGGCAGGTTACTTAGGCGAGTTAACCACCTGGGAGCCACCAGTCTCGCCTGCAAGCCCAGTGGCTCCCACGATCAGGCAAAATCGGGCTAGGCTCTCCTAGCCCGATTTTGCCTGATCGTGAGAATAGCCCCACTGTGCAACTTTAGCTGAGACACTTTCTCTCTCCCCTCCAAACCTGCCTCACAAGATTGTTGTGAGGATAAAAGTGGGGAGGAAGAAATGTACACTATCCTGACCTCTTTGGAGGAAGAACAGGATGTGTGTCATATATATATGAATGACTTTTAGCCACATGGACTCCAATCCTAAGCATGTACTCAGAAGCATATTCAAATAGCATTTTTACACCAATCACAGCAGCATGCAATTCAGTTTGATCTTTTATTTAGTACATTTCATTTAAGCAAGAAAATCATATGAAAAAAAAATCATATGCAACTATCAATCAATCAATCAATCAATCAATCAAACAATCAATCAATTTATTATTGCGGCCATAGGCCATACAGAAAACATACAAAAAATAAAGAAAATTAAAAACTTAAAAACAGAATATACCAGCAGTAGTATGGTACATAATAATGAACAATAGCTCCTAAAATTTGGATCTTAAAATGAGCCCCTGGTGGCGCAGTGGTAAAACTGCTGCCCTGTAACCAGAAGGTTACAAGTTCGATCCTGACCAGGGGCTCAAGGTTGACTCAGCCTTCCATCCTTCTGAGGTCGGTAAAATGAGTACCCAGAATGTTGGGGGCAATATGCTAAATCATTGTAAACCGCTTAGAGAGCTTTGGCTATAAAGCGGTATATAAATGTAAGTGCTATTGCTATTGCTATTGCTAGATCTTAATCTAATAGCAACATAGAAGAATTTTGCCACCACCTTGGTAATCTCATTGTCTTGATCTTCCAGACAGAAATTCAAATAAAAGGGGTCAGCTCTTCCTGGGAAATGCTCCAAAAGAGGAAATATAAGCATGGTGTAGTGGTTAGAGTGCTGGACTAGGACCAGGGAGACCCGAGTTCAAATCCTCATTCAGCCATGATACTAGCTGGGTGACTCTGGGCCAGTCACTTCTCTCTCAGCCTAACCTACTTCACAGGGTTGTTGTGAAAGAGAAACTCAAGTATGTAGTACACCGCCCTGGGCTCCTTGGAGGAAGAGCGGGATATAAATGTAATTATAATAACAACAACAACAACTATAGCATATGTCTATATACTACAGCATATATACAATGTATAGTTTGTCTATACACTACAGAAAGAAAAACCACCATTTTGATTTCAAATAGGACAACAGAATGTCATATATAGAGTTACCCCAATTTTGCATAATTTAAAGACAACCAATCATTTCATGTGCAATTTAAAAATGAGTTTCTTGTGAACTGATCTGCAAAGCCTTATTTTGAAGCAAGTGCACACAGTACAAAAATAGACTTTTGGTGGGGGAGCATGCTACAAGCACAAAGCAAAATAAAATAAAATAATAATGTTTAAAAGGGGAAACATGTTAAGAGAACCATTTTCTCATATTTTGCTATTTAAGTGATTGTGAGAACTCTTTTGCCAAAAAAGCAGCATATAAATATTTTCAATAAGGGCAAGGGGAGAGAAAGCAACACACACAGAGACCAGATTAGAGCTTTAAGCAGTGTATCTTCAGGAATAAAAAGGGACAAAAACAAAAACTTCCATTTTGTCAGAGCATTCCCCCTCCCAATTCTTTTCAAAGTTTTTAATACTTTTACACTAATTTCCTCACAACAAGGTATACTGTTGGAATGGGGAGGGTTTGTGCAAGTTTGCACTAGAATAGTTTTGGCATACAGTGGTCCCTCGACTTACGAACTTAATCCGTTCCGAATGCATACTCGTAGGTCGAAAAGTTCGTAAGTCGAAAAGCGGTTTCCCATAGGAATGCATTGGAAACGGATTAATTCGTTCCGGAGCGAAAGAGGGGGGGGGCTTTACTCACCCCTTCCATGAAAGTAAGGCACTGTACTGTACTGTATTCCTTGTAGTAATCGGGCGGCAGGGTGCCGCCCACTTCAATCTCCCTCGGCGCGGGCTCCCGCTTCTCGTAGCCATAATCGGGGCGGCAGGATCGCTCCCAGTCCCTGCCGCCCCCTTCAAGCTCAGTCCCCCTTGGCTGGCGGCCGCCCCCTGAAGCTCCCCAGAGGTCCCCCGCCGCCCCCTTGTTTCCAAATCTAGCCCCATTTAAGAGGACGGCAGGAGAACTCCCTGCCGTCCCCTTCCCCCTTGCTGGCTGGGCTGCAACTGGCTTCTAGGAAGCCTTTCGCGCGCCTGCGCAAAAGGCTTCCTAGAAGCCAGTTGCAGCCCAGCCGGCAAGGCAAGCGGACGGCAGGGAGTTCACCCGCCGCTCGCTCGCTAAAGTTCCTTAACTTTAAGTCGAGGGACCACTGTACTTTGAAAATGCTTTGTTTTTTAAAAAGCTTAAGAATTCTCTCTCACACACACACACAGGGTATTAATGGGACTTCTCTCACATGTACAACACACACATGGTTCATGGGTGTCTGTGTGTGTGAGGGGGGAGCGAGCAACATGGTAGCTTGACCAAGGGGGACAAATCACACACAAACCAAACAAACAGCAAAGGATTGGTTTTTACAAAATGTCTTCTTCTTACTTTCATTCTTGGAGGAAGACCAACAAGCCAACAGCCAGCTTCCAGGGCTCCGCAGTTCCATACAAATTCCAAGCAGTGGAGTACCACAAGACGTCAAGAGAACCAATAGGGCTGGGAGAAAAGTTAACCCTTCCTTGACTCTCTGCTACTGCCGAAGTGCCTATCTCCATGAGCAGGGGCGTAGCAAGGTTGGAGTGGGCCCAGAGACAAGATTTTAAAATGGCCCCCCTCTCACTGAAGCTCAGCTCATGAAGTAAAGAAATCTTAAATGAGGCTAAATAGTGGTAACAAAAAGCATAGTAAAATCTCTCCCCCCTCCCCCATGTGCCATAATAGAACATCATCCTAAATTATTTGTAAAAAGGTTTTGTAAATTGTGGACGATGCAAGTCATTTAATGGTGCTAGAGAAAGACATGCTGTTCTGGTAGCTCCAGGTCTTAACACTCACATCAGTTTTGAATACAACTGAAGGAAGCCCGGGCAGGTGTGCGGCTGGGGTAGTCAATCATGTGACTTGCCTCCGGGGGCCCACCAAGGCAGTGGTCCCCCAGACAACTGCCTCCCCTTGCCCTATTATAGTTACACCCCTGTCCATGAGACTCAATATTAATTAATAGGGGGTGCAAAATGGGCGAGTGGGGAGTCATGTGACGTGCCTCTGGGGGGCCCTTGAGGCAGTGGGACCCAGAGACAATTGTCTCCCCTTGTCTAATGCTAGTGACGCCCCTGACACCAATGGTCTGACTCAGTATATGGCAGCTTCCTATGTTCCTATGTGACAGCAGAAGACAGCTTAGAATTCTTGTTCCTCATACACTGGTCATCACATTGAAGGACCAAATAAATTATCTCAGGTGCAAGATAAACCAGTAATGTTAGGCTTTTCTAGTCCTCCTGGGCCACCCCTCTAACTCCAAACTTCAAGATGGAACAGATTATTTTTGTTTCTCTCTTTTCTTTCTCTCCCTCCCAGATTTTTCTGCTGCTACCTTCTTCATGCAGCTAAGTCAGGAGGATTCCCAGGAGGCTGCTAACACATACTTGCCGAGTGGCAGCCATTTTAGATTTCTTTCAACAAGCACACTGAGCATGACTTTCAGGGTTTTTTCCTTTCATCACGATGATCAGTAGCAAAGCAAAGAAAACAAACATTTGAAAAAGAAAAGAAAATGGTTCCAGCAGCACTGGTGTGCTGTACTCCACGTAAGGTCGGTGTGCAACTCAATAGTGGGTCACAGTTCAGCAGCTGAAAATCAAAGATGTAAACAATCCACCTTTTAAAAACAACAACATGAAAATGGGAACTCCGATGCACATGCAAACTTTCCCTGCCCACAGTGACTCTGAATGCCATTTCTTTGCACAGATCATCATTCTCTATTGAAATGAATAAGCTTTTGCTCAGTGGAGATCTGTTTGCTTCGGCCCATGGAACTTCTGATCAGAGTGGAAAAAGTCTCCTATGAAACAAGTTTTTCTATTGAGTATGTTAGGTTCTAAAGTGGTTTGTGTGTGTACCAGGTTTTTTGCAACCCTACTGTTGCTTGAGAAATGTCCTGACTAATCAAGACATCCTCCAAAATGACATCATACTTTGCTTACGCCAGAGAGAACTACCTGGTTTCCTCAGAATATGTAAGAACCAAGAAAATAAAACAGAATGAGAATTATTTAAACAAGAACAGAAATTGATTAAGCAGAGTGTGGACTGGTTGCAACATTCATTCAGCAAGCAAGAAAGGCCTAGCAGTTTTTCATCTATAGAGTGCAATTCTTGAAAAGTCGACTGATATCATGGTGACTAAGTTACTCAACAGAAACCCTAATGAAATTAAGTAATTCTTTAGAGTAACTCTTGAGTAGTTCTATTGAGTAACATGGTCTGGATATCAGCCAACATTTTTCAACAATTCAATTAAACTTTCTTCAATTTTTAAATTGTATCTTGGACTGCTAGGAAGTCTCTAAAGCATGCTTTTAAAGCTGTATAAAGAACAGCACAGATATTGTCAAAATGTTCTCTGTGTATTCATAGTACAGAGGGCTGTGCATCATCATGTCAACCAATGATTATTAATCAGATTTTCATATCCAGGTCCCCTCCTCCAAACTCACTAGGGCTTTATTCTAAATATCCTTCTCCCTTCTCTTAACTAGGACTACTCTAACTTAACAAAAGGAAACATTTAACTTACCCTGCTTGGGATAAATAGTAAGGAAATACTGAAGGATAGGGTTAGGGTTATAACGACAGTCTGTGGGTGGGAAGTTTTTACTGGAGCATCAGACTACCAGTCCTACGCCCTACATCTTCTCTTCTTTTGAGATGGTTCACTGGGAAATATAATTTCCTTCAGATATAGCTGGAGCAGAGAGGAGCCCTCACCACTCCTTGAAAAATAGTCTCTGAGTGCCTGACTATTGAACCACATATTTTGAACTGGTTACTGTTTCTTTTTGTTTAGTGGTTCACTTCTGGTTCAGGATCAGGGCAACTGAGATTTTAGGTTCAGATTTAGTTTTGGTGCACTGAAAAAAATCTCTCTGAAACAGTTTTTGGGTTCAGTTCAACTCCCTACCTTCCTATCAATAATACATATATATGCTCCCACTTAAAACACAATTGAGGAAATCTTTTGAATTTTTTAATGTAGACCAAAAAAGCATTTTTACATAAATTAAAAGACCGATTAAAAAATAAACATAGCAGCAACAGAGAAAGTGAATCGTGAAGACGAAGATGCATTGCAAAATGCTTTACTACCTCATGTGTCACTTCAAAACCATGCCATTTTTTTTAAAGGAGCGTTAAGTTGATCTGCATTTGTGCAGATTACCAGACTCCAAAAATGGTTTATTTCCTGAGGTGAGAAAACAGCTTAAAGAACCACAGAGACAACATAAGAGACCAACAATCTGACGGTGGTGTCATGCAGATACTCTGTAAAAATTAGGAAACAAGGTGAGACGATTCTGCAGCAGATTCGGCATAATAAGCTCTGAAGAGGCCCAATCATATAATTTCCCCTTAGGGATCAATGGGAAACTCAAAAAGAGTAATAACTCACAAATGACTGGGCAGAAAGTTCTGAAATTTCACATGTTGTTCCTGCATGATAATAGCTTTAAATGTGTGGACTTTCAAGGAGATTGGTTCACCCATTGGTTTTTAATTATTATTTTTAATTAAAAACTGTTCAAATGTGCCATAAGAGCTTTGTTTCATGGCAGAAAATTACAAAAAGTGCTGGAACTGAAACCCCCACAGTGAACATCATTCAAGCCTCATTTGTAGGGACCTGCCCTTTGCCTTCATATAAAAGAAATAGTACTCCAATTTCTCCCTGCAACCCATGTTATAACTCCAGGATTGCTCAGCAGAAAGTTTTCAAAATTAATATGATGGTGGCACATCGTGCGTAGACTTTCAGGGAGATCAGTCCATGATTCTTAATGGGTTTTTTTTAAAGGGGCTTTTAAAAGGGGGCTTTTACAGGGGCTTTTAAAAAAAAGTTTGAAACTTTTAAAATTTGCATTATAAATCAACAGGTAAACCAATCTCCCCAAAACATCATACAAATAATATTATGTAGGAACACCATGTGAAATTTAATAACTTTCTGCCCAGCCATTCAGGATTTATTAATTTTTTGTGTGTTTCCCATTGATCCCTATGGAGAAATTATCTGATATAAGTCAGAAATTGGGTGTGGCTCCTCCCATCAGTGACCTGTGGGCATTGCACATGCTTACTCAATTGTAGATTCACCCGTTTCGCATTCGATTCCTAGTGTGAAAGTACTCTTTTAAACTTAGCATAATTTATTCTGTACGTAGTGCCAGAATGACCAGTAAATAATGCTTTTTTACCTTTGGGGGGAGATGGAGAGTGTGTTCTAGTAGCGAGAAACAGGGGAGATGTTTCTAGACAAAATAGTATTTATTATATTAATACCCTACTTTTCAGAGAAGCTTAGCTCCCATAGCAACAATGAAATATACAATATTGGAGATGCCTGAGTCTGCAGGTGGTAACCTCTTCTGCCTCCTGACAGGTGGTGGTGACACAGGATGGGTTCCAGTCTCTTCACTTCAAGGAGGGGACAGAAGGAGTTATAGATACTAATTCAAGAGCTGTTTGATGGTAAAGATGCTAACCCACAGAAACAACCCTTCTCTTGAGCTGCACGCTCCTCTGGCCCTTTACACCTTGGGATATAGTCAAGGTTCCAGGCACTTACCTGCAATGTGAGAGGGGCAGAAGGATCTGCTGGTGGATTTATGGTGGATTTACCATGTGCTCATGGTAAAGAACACGGCCCACAGGGACAGCCTTTATCATAAGCTGAAGTCTCTTCTGGCCCCTGTCAGTTGATTACAGAATCCAGGCTAAAATTATTATGATTATCCTCATTATTCCATCCTTCCCGCAAGGAGCTCAGGTACCCTTCCTCCACATATTCTGTGAGGTAGGTTAGGCTGAGAGAGAGTGGCTGGTCTGAACTACCCACACAGTGAGCTTTCGGGTGGAGTGGAAATTTGAACCTGAGCCTTCTCACCTAAGTCCAGCACTGTAGCTCCTACACCATACCAGCTACCATCTATTCAGAGTTTTAATTTTTTAAAATATATATATTTTAAATTGGCATTTTCAACAAAATACAAAAATAAAAGTTTAACAAAGAGATCACACAGTTTTTGAGACAGAAAAAGATAGCACAAATGTTGGAAATGAATGTGATCAGATAAATTAAACCTTGAAGTACATATAGGCTAAATGATGGGCTAAGTTTTAGAAGACCTAACTAATCCAAGTGAGTGACAGATTCCATGCACAGATCTTTCTTCTGGATCCAAAACAACACATGCAAAATACTTGCATCCAACATTTAGGGGTGCGTGCATAATGCTCCTGTTCTATCCAACATATGATCTGATCAAGCTGATCATCTGTTGTGTGTGTGTGTGTTGAGAGTGGCTGAATCCAGGCCCTCCCTTCCGTTGTTCCTTGTTCAACAAACTATCAGTGCTGTCAGAGTACCTCTGCTTAATAACAATATGTTCCTCTGCCCTTCAGCACAATGCTAACTTCAACAGTAACACAGCCTCCTATGATGCACCAGAATCACAATATTGTGGCTAGTGAATGTAATTCTCCTTCACAGTTGTGGTTTTTAAAGTGGGTCTGAAGTTCTAAGAACAGAATGACTTTGTGCTTCACCGCTGATTTCTATTTCCTCTTTAAGAAAGGGCTGTTTGTACTAACACAAACCATAGTCCTATGCCAACCCATGTACTAGAGTTCTTTACTCCTTTCACAGTGTAACAGATTACAGGTGGGAGGCATTTAAGTTACTTATTAATGGTGAAGAAGGACATCTCACTCTCATCTGCATGAGCAATGGCAGTTTATTTTAGGTAAACCTTAGGTTGACTTGCTGAACACTTTCATTCTGAAATCTGTTTTCTGAATTCTAATCTAAAGCTATGTCCTCAAAAGATTGCAACAAGGCGATCCCGGAAATCTGCACATGGGCACAAGGAAGGTGTATATTCTTCGCAGACACTGTTCTGTATTTGCACTGATATCAGTTCTCTAAGAATATTCCCCCCTATCTGCAGTTAGTTAATAAATTAGCTTCATAGAGCAGTTCAGGGCTTTGTGCATTGCACAAAGTGATGTCCTGAAAGTAAGTGGGTTAATTTTCTAGCTAAATGGATAGAGATCAGGATTTTAAGTTCACCACTGCAAAGTCATAAAAATCGACCCATGTCAATTTAGTTCAGAGGGTCATTTCATAGTTATATCACACAGCCTGGTACTTTCAACTTCATAGAAGCCCAAATGCTTAGTTGATATGAGGACTGACCGACCTCTAATTTTAAGACAGATTGTTTTTTAAAGGCCCTCTAAATAATTGGACAGTCTGGTCTCCCAGGAGATGCCATTGAGTGTCAGTCTTGCAGAAAAATTGGGCTCATCGTTTAGGGCTACATTTCAAAAGAATGTGTAGATGAAACTCATCTTTCTAATGCACGAGGGAGAATGATTCAGGGTATCCTTTGAATCTTTGGAGGAAATTGGCACACTTGGAGAACTGATTAGCTATTAAATTAAAAATGAGTGATGCTTTTTTCTATCAGAGTCCATGAATTGCCTTCATAATTAAGATGTAATTCCAAAATAGCTGAATGGATTAGCCTGCCATGAATTGAGGAAGTGTGGCATGTGAGGAGGTGTGTGATATGCCTGCAACGTTATCTTTTGAACTCTGTGATAACTAGGGTTGTGCTTTTCCCCCCTGTTTTGTTTTTGGCCTGAATCCGAAACACCCCCATTTTGTTCTTTGTTCAAAATCAGCCAATCTGAAACACCCCAATTTTGTTCTTTGTTTGAAATTGCAAAATCCAAATTCGAAACATTTTGGATTTTAAAAAATGGCCCCATGGCAAAACTAGTGGGTGGGGGTGGTAGTGCCCAATGGGTGGAAGCAGATGGGAGTGGATTCATGGTTTGTCATTGAAAATCTCATATGCTTCCAGAGAATCTACAGGCTGGGCTCAGGCTGGCAACAAGGCAGGCATAGGCAATGGCATGGCATCTCTCAAGGGGGTGAAAAAAATTCTTCTGGAACAAAAAAGCAATGCAGCAGATAAATCCATTCCGAGGCTGGTATGCAGTAGCCATAGCAGGCTGGCAGGCTGGGCTCAGGCTGGCAACAAGGCAGGCAGGCAGGCTTAGGCAATGGCATGGCATCATCATGGCAACTTGAGGCATGCCATGCAATGCAAACTAGTTTTCTCTCTCTCTCTCTCTCTCTCTCTCTCCAATGAGGCAGAAAGGCAGAATGGTGAATGAGTAACTAACTTGCTGAATGAATTGAAAACCCCTCCTTGAACTCCCCCCATCCTTGCCCCTTCTTTGACCCTTCCCCTGGCCAATGTGGGGTCAGTAAAGAGTGGCAAGAGGCAAAAGAGCCAATGGGGAACAAGGAGGGAATCGTCAGCAGGTCAGCCCATGATTTAGGTCACCGATCGGAAGTCTGGAAGGGCAGGACATTCAAAGAGATGTCAAACACCAAATGGAGACTGACTCAGAGATTGCCACAAAATGGAGGTCCGAAACAACAAAACGTTTTGTTTTGTGTACAAAACTTTTGGATTTGGAAAATGGGTGTTTTGTTTTGTCTACAAAACACCTGAAATGGCCCGTTTCAAGTACAAAATGTTTTGTACCCAAAACATTTTGCACATCCCTAGTAATAACCCAACGAGAAAGAATGTTTATGATGCCATTTATCTGATTATATGTGAGTATCTGTTTTACAGGTAATGGGGGTAGGGTAGGGTAGGGTAGGGTAGGGTAGGTATGGGGCACTAGTCACTTGCTAGCTAATGAAGTGCTCAGTGAGGCAGGCAAGCAGGCAGAGGTGGAAGGCTGACAGAGGTACTTGTTTGCTATTTCTGCCAATACATTGCCTGAGGCTGATGCTTCACCATACTTCATTAGTGGCCCAGTCCTGATGATGGGCACTGGCACTCTTAGCCCTGGACTTGGGGGCCATAGTCGATGGCCTCCACAGCCTCTGGGGCCCCCCAAATCCTCTTTAATCTGTCCTGGGTGATGTGGTTGCCCAGCCGAGCATGATGATGCTCGATTTGCAGGGGAGGGGGTGAGGCTCCAAAGGCCTTTAAGTCTAGGCTCCAAAATTACTTTGGTGCACCTCTGATGATGGGTGGGGTAGGGTGGGGGGGTGAGGGAAGAAGGCAGGGTAGGTTTAAAAGGAGGGCCCCATCTCAAAGAATTTGAGAAACATTGCTGCGTGACAAGGGCAGATAGAAGCTGAAGGTTCTGTCACAAGTAGTTCATTTTAATGTTTGGCCCACACATGATGAGGCAAACTTTCTGAACTGTAAGAAACCACTTCCTCAAAGAGCTGAAAAACAAATTGAAGGAAATGGGGCCCACTCTAAGGGCAAGCAAGCAGAAGCAAACCTCAAAATGCACTAGAAAACGTTATTTAATTTACACCACAACCGTTTGCCACAATCTACTCTTCATCAGTGACAACTAAGAAACACAATTCAAAAACTATAAGCACAATACACTTAAGCCATGGAAATCAAACACAGTCACATCACACTATTATAATGCTGTTGTGTTGTTAAGAATGCCCAATGAAACCTCAAGACAGACTGGACAGTGGTCTTTCTTAGAAACCAGATTCAAATCCCTTGTATGTACTATTGTAAGGCTGTAATCAAAATAGGTGTGCCAACTGTTTGTCTTATTATATAGTCAGTAAAATATACTAATCCTCTTACCTGTTCGTATTACCAAATATATTATATGGTTCATTTCTACCATTTCTTAAAGAATCAAACACACTTCTTAAAATGACACAGAAGTTGCTGCCATTGGCACGTGCTTCTTCACAGGGCATGCTTCCAATATGAGGGGCAAGTGCCTTGGGGGGGCAAGTCCTAGTGGGGGCTTACGTTAGAGAGGAGAGCTGGTCTTGTGGTAGCAAGCATGACTTATCCCCTTAGCTAAGCAGGGTCCACCCTGGTTGCATACAAATGGGAGACTAGAAGTGTGAGCACTGGAAGATATTCCCCTTAGGGGATGGAGCTGCTCTGGGAAGAGCATCAGAAGGTTCCAAGTTCCCTCCCTGGCAGCATCTCCAGGACAGGGCTGAGAGAGATTCCTGCCTGCAACCTTGGAGAAGCCGCTGCCAAGTCTGTGTAGACAATACTGAGCTAGATGGACCTATGGTCTGACTCAGTATATGGCAGCTTCCTGTGTTCCTATGTGGTGGTGGGGGGAGCAGCCTGGACTGAACCTTAGCAGATTCCGCCCCCACCCCCAATAATTCAGTTCCCCTTTCCCCATTGCTGCATGACTGTAACACAGCAATGGGGTAGGGGCATTGAATCATTGGTTTAAAGGGTGACGGCCACCAGTGTTGCTGCTGAGAAACATTCCGGAGCACCAAGGAATCCCCACCAAGGCTTGGGGAGAGACTTCCTTTGATGGTGGCTGCAACAACAGCACTGTACTGCTTCTTTGTAGCTGCACTGGAAGATGCCATCTTTTTCTTTTGAACTACACAAGGTCATGTGCTGGGTGGGAACGTGAGGCTTGGCTCGGAGCCCTACAAAGCTTCTGGGCCCTCAGGCAGGGGCGTATATAGGGTGGGGCAGGCAGGGCACATGCCCCGGGCGCCACTTGAAGGGGGTGCCATTTTTTAAAATGAAAAAAAAAATTGGCTGCCAAAAACAAAATGGCCACCGTACATGTTCAGATGGCCTCTGTGAGGCCCTAGGCCATGCCAGGCCTCACAGAGGCCAACTGAGCATGAGGAATCTTTGCAGACTCCCCATGGCCTTTAGGAAGCCCCCCAAAGGGGCTACAGGTTAAAAAAAAATTAATTTAATATACACATATTCAGTTTGGCACTATAGAGAATCAGGGCTTGTGAATACTGAGCTGAAGCTTATGAGTTAGGCTTGTGTTCATTTGCTCTTACTTTGCTTCTTGTGATAAGTGAGTTAAATGTGATGTCTTAATAATATGGCTATTAATGATGAGTTTGTCTTTGAATCAGTGTGAAATCCTTAGTATTAAGGCCCACTGGGAGTTTCTTGCTCTCTTTCTCTCATTTTAACTGTCTTTCTGAAATACTAGAATATATTCTAAGCAGTGATACAGTTTACTCTACATATCCTTTAATTGTTTTCAGAGTATCTGGGGAAAGTCAAATTCTCCATTTATTTTTAAAACTGATGTAATAGTGATGCTACAATGCATAGTAGGGAATTAGAGAGGCATTTCTGTTTAGTTTTCCAAGTACACCTCCACATAGTATTTAGGTATTTCATGAGCCCCAGTATACTGAAATTTGTAGTTTTCCGGAATTTTTTGGTCTGGCTACGTTCACTGCTAAATAGTTTTTGAAATATTAAAAGATTAACGCGCTTGACTTGTATTTTTCAGCTGATATTATGGTGAAGTTATCTGAAAGATGGGTGTCAGATGTTTGGACAGGGGGCGCAATTTCAGTGCTTGCCCTAGGCGCTATTTTCCCTAGATACGCCTCTGTCCTCAGGCAGTGCCTGAACTGGCTGACCCTGATGCTGAATGTGCTGCTTTATGCAGCCGTTGGGGGTGAAAGCATTCCTGCGGTGAATCTGTGTTTGGTAAAACCTGCAGACCAGTTCATAGACCAGCTCTGCTTCAAGCTATTGCATCTGGTTCAGAAATCTTGTTTCTGATAGGGTGGGTTGCCGGGAGTGGATTACATCATTTCGTCAGCAGTTGTACTGGCTGTATCCTTCCAAGAACAAATCAATACCATAGTGCTGACCTCTCCGTGTTTTTGACCATTACCAAGCAGAAAATCAGGTGCACTGAACCTACTTAGTTCAGTGGGCTTAAACACACACCTACCGTTGTGCTGAATTGTAACCCTTAATTGTTTTGGCCCACAGGGGAGGGCCCAATATCCTTGTAGTGTTTCTAAATTTTAAAAAATCCTTGTAATTTTGGTAGTATTTTAAAATAAAGAATACGGCTCACATGTGGACTCCTAAGATAGCCCCAGCATTGTTAAGCAGCAGCAAATCACATGAAAAATGTCCAGCCTGAATATAGTCTTGTCAGAGATGCCACTGAAGTTCATAATTCTGAGGCGTACACTACAAACTCTAGGAGCTTGTAAACTCTGCCCTAAAGTTTATACATGCAATGACACACCTCCCACAATTCTCTTCCGGTTGAACCAGAGAAGAACATTATCCAACATGTTGTCTCAACATGAGCAATGATGTCTCTTGTTCCTCGGCCTTTTCTGAAACCACCTTGAACACCTGGCGTTTCCCTTTCCACGTAGGGCTCTAATCTGTGTTGGATAATCCTGAGCATTATTTTGTTAGCATGTTAAATTAAGGATATTGTGTGATGGTTTGCGCAATCTGTTAAGTCTCCTTTCTTTGGTATGGGTATGTAGACTGACCTCTTCCACTCTGTTGGCCATTGTGTCATTCTCCCAGTTTGCAGGCATAGTTTGGTTAAAACCTTGACTGATTCTTCTTCTCTTGCCTGCCATATTTCTGTAGCTATTCCATCAATTCCTGTAGCCTTCCAACTTTACAATGATTGGAGTGCTGATCTAACCATCTTCCTGTACTAGACGTTCTTGCAAGCAGAGAATATCTTCTAGAGTATCCTGGATGTTGATGTCCCTTCCTGCTGTACAGATTTTCATTATACTCCATCTCTGTTTGATCTTCTCTGAATCAGTTCCTATCTGGCATCCCTTAACATACCAATTTGAGGTTGGAATCTCCCTCTGAGTTCAGAGATTTTTTGGAAAACTTTCCCTGTTTTTCCGTGTCTATTTCCATCCTCAAGGTCTTTACAGATGTCATTGTAGTACTGCTCCTTGTCTCTTCTGATTTCTGAAATTCCCTATTAAGTTTCTTCATGAGGTCTTTATCTTTCTTGACTTTGGCTTCTCTCCTCTTCTTGGCAATTTCCATCATCTGCTCTGACATCCATTTTGCTTTCTTCTGTTTCTTGGTCTTTGGCAGTCTCTTTTCACGTTCATCCTTAACAACTTGTTTGATTTCAGTCCACAGTTCCCCTGGTTCCCTATCAATGAGGTTCAGAACTTCAAAGTGGTTCTTGATGTTCTCCTTGAAACTGGTGGATACATTCTCAAGATCATATTGTGGAAACTGGATAGCTTTGTTTTTCCACTTTAGTTTGACTTGGAACTTGCACATGAACAGTTTGTGATTTGTTCCATAGTTGGCCCCTGGCCACATTTTTGCTGTTATAACTGAGTTCTTCCACCTCCTTGCACCAATAACGTAATCAATTTGATTTCTGTGTACTCCATCTGGTGATGTCCATGTGTATTGGAGCCGTTTTGGTTGTTTGAAGAATGTGTTAGCAATGAAGAGATAATTGGCTCGGCAGAAACAAGTAAGTCCTTGGTTCCATGTGATGTCTGAATTCTATGCTACACAGACAGAAGTACAATAGTAATGTTTTATACAGTGGGAGAATTCAGACAACACGTGGAACCAAGGTTAAATCTCAATTCCATGCAACATCTTCCAATGCTCTCCCACCCCACCCCGCTTTCATGACAGTTGGAAAAATTATACTTCTGACTGTGGTTAGAAACAACCAAGGTGGTCCAGAGGTCCAAACCAACCACTATTCCAACCAAAGTGCTAGAAATAAATTGAAATCTGAACCCAAGCTTTAAAGTGGGTTTCAGATTTCAGTTTTGGAAAGAGATAATTAAGGAGGATAAAAATATTGCAGAGAAGCTGAATGAGTTCTTTGCATCTATCTTCATGGCGGGGGATACTGACCATATACCCGCTCTGGAACTGAGTTTCTCAGGTTTGGAAGCTGAAGAGCTGGGCCAATTTGATGCGAGAGGATGTAAACTGTCTTGAAACACTAAACATTTTTTTAAATCACCAGGGCCAGATGGGGACTGATGTTAACCCCACTTGCTTTCCCCCTCATATATAGTGTTAGAGAGGTTGGAGGTGAGATTTCTGTATCTAGCCCACTGCGGTAACACCCACCACCACCGCCGAACTGCCCGTCTGTCGGTTCATGCACATCCCTAGCAGAAGTGCACAGGTAAGGAGAGCACTGCTAATTAATATTGTCTGGAGACATGGAGTTAAAGTTCTAAATAAAGTAATTTATTTAGGAAATCCATCAGGGAGATAGATAAGTTCTACATGTCTTCCTGCTAGCTATATACAGGAAGAGGAGAGGGAGAGGAAGGAAGTCTTTCTCTTCAGGTGAGAGAATGAAACCTTCCATCTAAAAAGTGGGAGTAGAGTAAAGAAAGCATAGTCAGAGAGGTAATGCCTTTACTGGCTGCCTCTAACCCTAATGCCCCTAGTGGTCAATAAGGCTGCTGGTGCTAAGAATCTATGCCATCAAGAGCTGCACCTCCAACAAATAGCAGCTACAAAGGAGCCCAATCTGGGTAGAGACTGCAGCATGGAGGAAGGGGGGCTCTTTGCCTACTTCCACAGTCCCAATCCAGATTCTACCCATGTCTGCTATTTGCTCGGAGTGGAAATCTCCCTCTATCAGCTTTCCCAGCCTCTGAACATTACAGAATTGTTGTGTAGGTAATATCAAATGGCATGGTTAAAGGTGTCTTTAGGTAGAAAGGTACTGAGAAACCCAAAGCAGTATTCCAATATATTTAACCAAAACAAGATGTTTATTCAAAGGAAATAAGATAAACTTCAGACATTAGACATAATAATAAAAACAGCAGATATGTAATTATGTCTAATCACTTCCTAATTCAAATGTTAAATAAATACTACCCCGCTTTAAACCAAGTAACACTATATCAGCTAGTATCAGCTAGTGCAATAGAAGTTACTACCTGATCTGGCGCAGAGCATCTGCACCCCTAGTTCTCCCTGTCTCTCCTCCCCACAGGGGCGTAACTACTATTAGGCAAGGGGAGGTGGCTGCCTGGGGGCCCCCATGCCTCGAGGGGCCCCCCAGAGGCAAGTCACATGACTATATATTGTGAAGTGTGTGTGTGTGTGTGTGTGTATCAGCGAGGGGCCCATTTTAAAATTTTGTCTCTGGGCCCACTCCAGCCTTGTTACGCCCCTGCCTCCCCATCTTCATCCCCTCCCCCTTCAGCCCCAGTTCATTCTCCCCCTCCCAGTTTGCTTTCCCTCGTCAGCCAGCCTGACCAGCGCTTTCCTTCCCTGCCTGCCAGCCTGGCCAGCACTTTCCCTCCCCACTAGCCGACAGTGCTTTTCCTCGCCGGCCGGCCTGGCCAGTGCTCTTCTTTCCCACCCACTGGCGGCGCTTTCCCTCACTGGACAGCCTGGCCTGCACTCTCCCTCCCCGCCCATTTTCTCCCCTGTCCACATCGCTGTACAGGCAGATGCTTGTGAACTATTGTGAGAGCTGCCACACATGGGATTAGCGATCAGTACGCCTTGGAGAAATATATATATAAAGATAGGCCCCTCTTCCAACATTCAGGTTTGTTTGTTTGTTTAACTAGGGTCATCTCTCTCTCTCTCTCTCTCTCTCTCTCTCTCTCTCTCTCTCAATCTTATTTTCACATTAAGGGAATACTGAATAAACAGAAGGAATAGATATGTCGTCCCGCTGCCCATTGAGGGCTGCACAACAAGAAATCCTGATTTGTATGCACCTTTTGTTAGGCTCCATGGCTTCCACCAGCAGAAAGACATATTTATTTTACTTAAATGATCTTTATCCTACCTTTCTACCACACCAATCTTCAAAGCAACTTACAAAAATGAAAAAGCAATGCAAACCCCAGAACAAAATCAAGTTAATACACATTATAGACACACATTTTAAAAAGAAAAAGAATAGCACTAAACTGTTTGGCACCACCAAAGACTTCACCGCCAAAGACTTCAGGAAATTATAAGGAAATTTATAAAGAAATTATAAGGAAATTCTGTAAATTAAAAGGAAATTATAAATTATAAACAAACACACACAATGATTGGAAAGTCTTGATCAGAAGGGAGTAAAAGGAAGACTGCAGATTCAATGGCTTTGCCATAGCTTTACCAAGTAGAAATATTCACAACAGCATGTCCATCTTCAGCAAGTAAAGTCAAATGCTTTAAGCATAGATGCCCCAGTTCAAAGATCATTGGCAGACATCCTGATTAATGAAATGCCAGTGGTTTGTGAGATGCACTGATGTTACAGACACAATAGACTAACTCAGCACTGGAACTTGCACAATGGAGAGGGGTAAATTCCGATGCTCTCCCTTTCCCCAGAAGCAGGGTTGTAGCAAGGTTGGAGTGGGCCCAGGGATAGGGGTGTGCATGGTCCGGTGGGCCCCCGGTCCAGCGCGGGGGGGACTGTTTCTTTAAGCGGGGGGTGGGGTGGTAGTACTTACCCCCCCCCCGCCGTTCTTCCCCCTCCGGCGCTCGTCCTTTGTAAAATCTTCTTGGGGCGGCAGAGTTCCTCCCTGCCGCCCCTGCCCCCGTCGTTGTTTGTAAAGGCTTTAACGAGACGAGCGCTAGCGGCGCACATGCGGTCTTTTCTATTGTGCTGGACCAAAACCGTGCACACTCCTACCCAGAGACAAGATTTTAAAATGGGGCCCCCCTCACTGAAGCTCAGCTTGTGAAGTAAAGAAATTTTAAATGAGGCTGAATAGTGGTAACAAAAAGCATAGTAAAATATCTCTCTCTCTCTCTCTCTCTCTCTCCCTCTCTCTCTCTCTCTCCCTCTCTCTCTCCTATGTGCCACAATAGAACATCATCCTAAATTATTTTTTAAAAGGTTTTGTAAATTGTGGACGATGCAAGTCATTTAATGGTACTAGAGAAAGACATGCTGTTCTAGTAGCTCCAGGCCTTAACACTCACATCAATCTCAGAGGATGAATACAACTGAAGGAAGCCCGGGCGGGTGTGCGGTTGGGGGAGTCAGTCATGTGACTTGCCTCTGGGAGGCCCCCAAGGCAGTGGGCCCCCTGACAACTGTCTCCCCTTGCCCTATTTTAGTTATGCCCCTGCCCAGAAGAGCTCTGTGCCATCCAAAAATATTTATCTGAGGGTCATGCACAGGCATCAGCACGCACACACACACACACACACACACACACACGTGTGTGCACATGCACACATGCGAGCCAGAGCTATGTTTATCTGGAATTCGTTCACAGCACCCACACATCTCACAAAGCACTGATGTTTTGTTAGTCAAGATAACAAAACATATACATGGTATCGTATATAAACCATGTATACGATTCTATGTATATGTTTTGTTTCCTTGATCCGTATATCCTCTATTCTTTTATCTTGCTAGTCAAGATGTCAGCCATTGCATTTAAAAATGATTGGTATCCATTTTATGAATGTTCCTGTATGACATAGATGGTAAACTATAACATATCACTGAAAAAATGTACAATGCTTTTGTCTAACCTTAAGATGTATACAATGTAAAATATAAAATATTTTAAAAATGTAATCTTGAAGTCCTGTACAATGTAGTTTCTACCAAACAATAACTAATCCCTGCATTTAAAAAAATGTGACACATACTGAAATTTTCTGAGATGAACTAGAAATGGTTTTCTTATTTTCATTCCACATACTGTAAAAGTGAGATCAAATAGATGTTTTCTCCTGCTCGTTCCTGAAACAGAGTTTCTCAGACAAGCAGCATTTCCAGTTCTGAACTATTTTACCTTGCGGCCCTCCTAGCCCAACTTGCATAATCTGTTCCACAAGTGAACATGTGGAGATTTTCATTCAGTGTTGCATGCACCCTACTGCTGTGTGTAAGGTTCTGTGGACTCATGAGATACAAGTAAAACACTGGCATTAAGAGGAGTCAAATAGTAATCTCCAATTCCCTCCTAAAATGGGAATTACCATTACAACACAGCAGCAGTTCTTCCAAAGCTTCCTTTTCCAAAACCAGGATGGCGTGAAGAGGCTTTAGGGATGCAATCACTTCCCCAAGTCCAATGTGGATCAGTAAGGGTTCTCTCCCAGGATGGAGGTATGATTCACATCACCCACATCTTGGTTGCAGTGGAGAAGGAAGTGGGATCCAAGAAGGGCCTGCCCCACAATTTGAATCCTGGCATCCTAGAAGATTGGTGTCCCAAGCTAATAGCAACAAAAGAACTGCCTTGCAAATTATAGTTCAGGCCTAAAGTATTACGCCCCTGGTTTGCTGTAAACATGAAGTATGTGACAGATTTCCATGCTTCACTGACTGACACCCAGACTAAATTACTCATGAGTAGTCCTATTGAAATTAAGTAGCCCTTTAAACTACTTCCTGAGTAATCGTATTGAGTAACTTAGTCCGGATGTCAGCCACTATCTCTGTCTTTTGGTGCTTAATCACTTATAAACCCACTGAACTTGGATGGACTGAGATAATAGCAAGTTGGAAGATGCCAACCAGCAGCTGATAGTTAGCAAGTGTAAAAGGGTCATTGTATTCTAATTACCTGAATATCACAGATATTGTGCTGATAACAAAAGTTCTGACTGTAAATAGTTGTTTGACAATCACCCAGTCATGGAACACTTTGTTTTCACAAGCCTCATTTGTATGTCATACATGTTGCTCATGTTTCATGTCCAGATCAATAAGCATGGAGGAAGTCCCACTCAAATGCTGTCACTCACCGCCTTCAGCCGGCCACTCATGGTTAGGATGCTGTTCATCTGAAGGAGGAATTGCTGTAACTGTGATGGCTGTGAGCGGCAATCGGGATCATCCAAAGCTGCTGCTCTCAGAAGCACCAACCATCATGGTTACAGTGTTTCCCCCCTCATGCAAACAGCGCCATAACTATCAGCCGCCAGCTGGAGGGGATGAGTGACACACTGGGGCAGGACTTCCTCCTCGCTTTACAAGCTGAAACTATGAGTGCCACTACGCTCTACGTCTAAATTGGGTTATAGTTATCATGTTAAGTTAGGAACATCGGTCAATTGATCGATCACACATTGCCAATATATTTATGTGTTATTATTTCTTGTTTACACAGTCAGACAGGTGTTATTGACTGGTTTGTTTTATCCAGACATCGAGTCCTTCCCAAGGACCTGGGATGGCTGAATTTTATTGTCAATTGTTATAGATATCGTCGCAGAATATAGGCTGTTCCCAGTAAAGCTGCTTTTTGTAATTGGCTGATGGTGATTTCTGTGGCCCCTATGGTGTTGAGGTGCTCTTCAAGGTCTTTTGGAACTGCACCCAGGGCGCCAATTACCACTGGGATTATTTGGGTCTTTTTCTGCCACAACCTTTCAATTTCAATTTGTAGATCTTTGTATTTGGTGATTTTTTCTATTTCTTTTTCTTCTATTCTGCTATCCCCTGGTATTGCTGTGTCGATTATTTTCACTTGTTTTTCTTTCTTCTTGACTACAGTGATATCTGGTGTATTGTGTGGCAGATATTTATCTGTTTGTAGTCGGAAGTCCCATATTATTATTATTATTATTATTATTATTATTATTATTATTATTATTTATCCATTACATGAGCAGCTGCTTTTCTTCCATCACATAACTCAAGGAGGCATATATGGGGTACCCAGATGGCCTCCTGTCCATGACCAGACCTGCTTAGCTTCTGAATCATGTGCCTTCAGACCATTCCGTTCAGACCACCTATTTGATCACACTCAAATATTCAGTGAAGAACACGGTGAAGTGACAGCCTAACTTTTGTACTGAATCATGGGATAGCAATGGTAGGTGCTTTGCACCCAGATGCTGCAGTCAGGAGTCATCCCTAACTTAGGAGCAGGTTCCCAGCTGCCCTGCTGCTTTCTCCAGAGCTGCCCCAAATGGAGCCATACTGGCACAATGTGCCACAGGAGCAGCACAGATAATTGTAGAAGAAACATGAAATAAACACATAAGTCACAGGACCAAACTTGACATGAGATTAGATGCGACAACTGGCCATGATGAATTTTTGTTTGTTTTGTAAATCGCATCTACTGTAGGGGGTGGGAATCCAGACTGGGACTGCACAAGGGGCAAACCCCGCCCCTCCCAACGTCGTGGTTCCCAATTTATTCAAGTTGTCAAACGTCCACCTGGTATCATCTCAATCTGTCTTCATGAAAAGTTCTGTTGGGCAACAGAGACCCTACAAGTATTTGGTTTTAATGTAAACAAGAAATGTTAAGTGCTTATTGCCAACATCACTGGTTACTTGCTCACCTCTGAACACAGTTCTATGTTTCTTCATTGCACAGTTAGTAACGCATGAAATGGAACGTTTAGGAGGCATTCGGATTAACAGTGACCAAGTTCCATTCAGTTCTTATCCTGAGCTGTGTGAGGATATGCTGGGGCCTCTAGGTAAATAAAGGAAGGGATTTCACCCTGAAGTTGGATCAGCTGGCTTAACTTTGTTGTTCATGAGTACAAAGTCCTGCACAAATGCTGGCATGCTTGCAAGGGGTAGCCAAAGCAGCTTAGCATCCCAGCCTGCACTGTAGCGTGTCTGTGGATTTCTGCTCATCAAGGCATGTTCCATACACTTCACCACCATCGAGAGGTCTGAGTTCTCACACAGCTTAACCAATTTTTCTTTCTTTGCTGCATCTGCAGAGAATGAAAGCAGGGTGGGGAAGACATAGGCTGGGTATGGAAGGACTGAATACATGGTTCAGTATTTATTTCAATACTTGTTTCTGAATATTAATTACCTTTTAAAATTACAAATTAATACAGCCAATTAAAATCTCCTTATTGCATCAAAGATCTGATGACATCGTAAGGGTATTCACACGTGCAGCCTAACCCAGGCTGGGGCAGCCCAGCCTGGGTTAGGCTGCATGTGTGAAGCACCAGGAGCGAGGTTGCTCCTGGCACTGCACCCACACCAGGCCCCACTCATGCCCTGGGGCAGCCTGGGATGCATGTGGAGGGGGAAATCCTCCCATTCCCAGCATTTCTCTTCACTGTGCCACCACTCGTGTAGGTATGTGGTGCAATGGAGGGGAGGAGGACGGCTGATCATCTGCCAGGGAAAGCAGGCAAGCTCTTGCCTTCCTGGCAGCCTGCACATCCTCCCTGGTGAGGCCATGTGCACGACCTCACAATGTACTGTGCAAAAAAGACTGGCGTTGTAACTTGGAGATAAGCAGTAGAAGTCGCTAGAGCAGAAACCAGCTAAGCGAGCATCTCCAATGATGCTTTCACAATATCCCTAGCTGACGCCAAGTTACACTCATTGATGCTAGCAAAAGTTAACTCATGGTCCACAGCATCCCTATGTTGTATTCAAGAACAAGGGCAAGAGAAGAACTCATGCACCACTAGAAGCACAAGCATTAGGAATTGGGGAGGATATTGCCTCCCCTACCTGAAGGGTCCCTGCAAACCTTCTGAACAAGCTGGGGGAGAGGGACAGATCACCCCTTCCTCTGCACTCAAGTCTGGACCGGAGGTGTCCGGAGGTGAGCAACACCTGCTTGCCTTCACATGAGCATGGAGGGGAAAGAACATAGGAACACAGGAAGCTGCCTTATACAGCTTAGATCACTGGTCTATCTAGCTCAGTATTGTCTACACTGCACTGGTGGAGCCACCACAGTGCAAACGGGTCTGAATCACATGGGCCGCCACACTTCAGGGGCCTTGCCTTGCACCCCAGCCATGCTCCCAATGTCAGACATTGGGCATGGTTTGCTCGCAAACAGGGCAGTGCACCCTGTTTGTGAGTAAAATCTGGCCAGTGCCGTATTCGCAGCACGGCTGGAGCTGCCCTCCCTACCAGAAGGCAAAGAGAGTCACACCAGCTGTGCTGCGAACACAGTGCGCAAATGGGACACACTGCCCTGTTTGTGAGCAAACCACGCCCCCTGCATCTGACGTCAAACACTGACGTGATGTACGGGGTGTGGCTAGTGGGGTGCAGCAGTGAGCTGTACCTGGGCCGTCGCTGGCCTCCCTCCATGCCTGCTACACTGCCTGCTACTCCAAGGTTTCAGGCAGGAGGAATTGAACCTAGGGCCTTTTCTTGGAGGAATTCCACCTAGGACCTTCTGTGGGCAAAGCAGATGCTCTACCACTAAGCTATGAAAGAAGAAAATTGCTATTCATTTAACCAGCTAGTTCAAAATAAAAATCTTCCAACTCTTCTAGAATTTCAGGCCCTTCCTCTGTTAATGCAACTATCCATCCGTCAGTACAAATCCATGAATGTCTTACCTTCCTTTAAAAAATTATTGCCATACTGCTTTTGGATATCAGCTGGAAGATCATTCCAAACAGCACACTTCTGTTCTATGACTTTGGCTTTGTCAGAAAGCCCTGTTTTGAACAGCCCAGGCTCAATGCAAGATACCGAAACTCCAAATGCCTTCATGTCCTGTCTACAAAATTATTAAAGATGCCATTACTTATTCAATATTCTTTTGGCCAGAGAGAAAGTACTTCTAAGACTGTGTTACCCATTATTGTATGTGCATAAACACACGCATGAAGACCGTATGAAACCTTTCAATATCTGTGTTAATAGGATGGCGTATCAGTTCTCACCATTGTGGTAAACGTATGAAAGATTAATTAGGTTTTCATGTAAGCTACTGACGGACAAAAAAAAATTATGCTTCCACGATTCCCTAAGGATTTCAGCCACTGTGCTCCAACATCTTCTTTGTTCCCAATATACCCAGAAATGAAATGCAGCCAAAGGAAGATTCAGATGGTTAGCATGGTGCTCCAGGGCTCAGGTTATGGGATGGAAGATATAAGGTCTTTAATGGTATCTACAATTCCTTTCCTGCCCCCCACCGCCCCCCATTTTAGTGAAATTATGCCACCCATGTTTCAGTGAAACATGTCCTTCTTAAGATATTCCTTCTGAACAGGCTGGAGGAGGGAGTGGGTCTTTTGCTTATAAAGCTCATACCAACCACAATTGCCCTTGGATTATTTTTCCTCTGTAGTTCCACTTCCTACCCCAAAAAGTGCCTACACTCTCCAACATATGGCAAGTGGCAAGCAGAGATATAAATTACAGAGGCTGACATATGGTACTACCAAAAATTATAATTATTTTCAATTCATTTTAATACTGATCCTATACAGATGAGGAGCTTTGCCTGAGGAACTTCTTAGTGAGGGAAAGTATATATGCTTATACGATCAACGTCCTTAGGGTCTGTTTGTTCATTACCTTTCTCTGAGATTGTATATTAGTCCACTAACAAGCAGGACTGATATGCACTAAAAGTATTATTTTCCCCATTGCCATGAGGAATGGCACCCAAAGAGATGGGTTTTTGTGAATGCATAGCTTCTAATCTGTACTTCTACTTAGGCAGGCTTGTGCTGCCTTCTCCACCTTCTCTCCCCTCTCCCTATTTAAGTATGGGAAGGGTCAACCTACATTAAGCACATGATCCAGTATGAGTAAAGTCTGAGTACTTGCACATGGAAGACAGGGCTCTATCCTTCTTTCTCCCATCGGGGGGGATGGGAGGAAATATGTCATGTGCACACATAGGCACATTCACAAGCAGCACATGGGGCCACTGCTAGGAATGAGAGGTCTGTGTATGCTTCGCATATCCCTCTCCAGCTCTCCATGCCATGCAGGTCACTTCTGCTCTGGAGCAGAAATAACTTGCACAAAGCAGAGATGGACAGATTTAGGTGCTGGGAGGAGGGAGACTGGGTGTTCAACTGAGTCCTCAATGCTCTGCTTGTGGGCTCTATACCTGCACCCGGACTGGATTGGGACCTACATGTACCATCAAAGCCACCCATAAGGTCTTATTTTACCTTAAACTGTCAGTGAATGCTTCTGCTCCAAATTTGGATGGGCAGTAACCTCCTGCACATATTGCTAGACAACCACCCACGCTGGTTACGTTCACTATCCTTCCTTTGGCTTTCTTCACCAAGGGAAGCATATGGATTGTTACATTTATGAGGCCAATTAAATTAACTTCAATTGGTGCTCTGTAGTGCTCGATTTTCAGCCAGTCAGTTGGTGCTGTCACTCCCATAATCCCTGCATTGTTGATCAGGCCCCACAGACCTGTGAAGAAATACAACAAAAACAGAAAGATTATTTGTTAAGTTTGGGAAGAAAATGTTTTGGGACAGAGCAAGACCATATGTATAATTGTCTATTATGAGAAATTATTTGTTTCTAAAAGTAGATAATTATCTAAAAGTAGATAATTAGATAATTAATATACTCACAGACTATGATTTTTGCAGTAAGAAGCAGGGAGATAGATAGATAGATAGATAGATAGATAGATAGATAGATAGATAGATAGATATGGTGACTAGCAATTCATAATCATTTTATTTCTTCAGTCAAAGCTCTTATCCACAACTGTGTAAGCAGGGACTGATTCACCACACATACACCTGACATTGCACCATTTAGTGATGTGCCGCTGAATATTCAGGTTACTGCTGTTGTAATGTATTATAATATGCAGTGATACGACAGCTCTGTATATAGCAATTAGTTTGTGACAGCTGTTTCATACCTACAAGTAATTGCTCACTCAGTCATGAGGAGAGTTATACTTAAATAATAACATTAATCATTGTTATTATTTAAACGTTTGTTAATTACCAGATTCAAGGTAGCGAACAGCAACAAAATAAGAACAATGGGGGGGGGGTCACCAACATAACCAAGCTAGTCAGCTGACTCAAAGGCCCAATGGAAGAGATGAATTTTGAGCTCCTCCAGAGGGCCAATAGGATATTAGGGAAACAAGGACTCTTGTGCATATGACTATCCTGTTCATAGCTCTTTATGTGAACAGCCGACTCCTCACAGTGAATGAACTACCAACATTTTGCCTGATGCAGCAAAGAAGACTTTTGCTTGCAATGATTCAACTCCTGCTTGTGGTGAACTGGTTAGAAATAGGGTTGTGCGTTTTGTATTTTTTCTGTTTTGATTTGTATCAAATCCGAATCAATCCCATTTTGTATTTTGTCTGAAATTAAGCCTTCCGAATCACCCCAGTTTTGTTTTGTATCCGAATTAATCCGAAGCTGAATCCGAATTAATTCAGATTTAAAAATGGGTATTGTGGTCAAAAGAGTGGATGGGGGTTATAGTGCCCAATGAGTGGAAGCTACCACAAAAATTTCAAAAGAATTGGGCAAACTGCTGATTTTTGGTTAATTTTTGAAGTTTGCGCGTCTTTCAGATTTTCTCCATAGGGTATGATGGAGGTTTAAGGAAAAGCATAGCTTCATGCAGGGTGGGGGGAAAGGGTGGCCCATAGTGGAGTGTGGTTGGTGGTAGTGCCCAGTTAGTGCAAGGAAGCTACCACAATTTTTTTCAGAGGAATTTGGCAAAGGGCTGATTTTTAAAGAATTAATGAAGTTACATGTCTTTCAGATTTTCCTTGTAGGGTATAATGGACGTTTCTGCAGTCCCATAACTCCACTTGAGGGGCACTGGGGTGGCCCAGAGCAAGTGGCGGTGTAGTGCACATAGGGTGCCACCCACCCACATGGGTTGCCAACTCATGAATTACAGGGTTTTGTTCTAGAGGTGTTCTGAGAGTAGATTATCTGGTAGCATATGAGAGTGGATTCATGGTTTTTCATTAAAAATCTCATTTGCTACCAGAGAATCTAAACTCAACACCTCAGAAACAACAAAGCCCAGTACCCCAATGGGTTAGCAATCCAGGGGGTGGGTTGGCACCTTCTGTGCACTACACCACCACTCCCTTCAGGCCATCCCAGTGCCCCCCAGGTGGAGTTATGGGGCTGCTGAAACCTCCATTATTCCCTATGGAGAAAAATCTTAAAGATGCGCAAACCTCAAAAATTCCTAAGATATCAGCCCTTTGCCCTATTTGTAATCTGGGTGCACAACCCTTGGGGCACTGCCACCCAACCCACTGTTTTGCCCTTCAAGCCCTACATAAACAAGTTGAAAGAGTGAAGAGAATGACTACTGAGCCAGCATGGTGTAGTGGTTAGAGTGCTGAACTACGACCGGGGAGACCCAAGTTCAAATCCCCATTCAGCCATGATACTAGCTGGGTGACTCTGGGCCAGTAACTTCTCTCAGCCTAACCTACTTCACAGGGTTGTTGTGAGGAGAAACCTAAGTATGTAGTACACTGCTCTGGGCTCCTTGGAGGAAAAGCAGGATATAAAATGTAATAAAATAAAATAAAACTGCCTTGGTACTATGGAACAGCTTCAAATGTTCATTTAACTGAAGTGGAGTGAGTTGTAGCCCAAACAAATCAGCCTACTGTTCAGAATTGTTGAGATTTATCATCACTGCATTTAAGAAAGTGCAAAACTATGGATCATGGTTACAAGAAAGAGAGAAGCAACTAAGATTCCTGGGGATGTCAATAGATTGACAGGGGTATTCCCCACCCCCTCCTTTTGTCTCCTGTAGTCCCATCTGGATGACCTGTCCCTGCAATGGCAAAAGCTGTGAACCCCTGGCTTAGACATCATGTCCCACCAAATTACATTGTGGCCTACATTACATTAGACTGCTCAACTTGGGCATCAAAACCTAGACACCACTATAACTCATAAAAAGCAGAAGAAAAACAAAATAGCTCTTCAAAAGAGCCATGATCAAGTCAAGAGATTCTTTCTAAACCTTTGGAAAGAAAAACCTGTGTAATTTCAGAACTTTCCTAAACAGCTTCTCGAAAAGCTTCTCCACACAATTTATACCATGGCTTTTAGCAAGAGCTTTGGAATTGCATTGAGCTCCCAAAGATATTTGGGTATTTCTGTCTCAAAATGCTGTCTTCCAAATCCCTTTGCAAGGTCGGTTTGCATTTCAATCACACTGAATACAACACTTAACTAAACTATTCATGCTCAACAGTTTTTGCATATCTTATCTTCTGCTAATCACTCAGTGCCTCAGCTGGAGTGGAGAGATTCAGAGAAGTCAATTTGGATTGCAATGCTTTTCCGAAGAACAAAGCATTCTGTCCGAAACACAGTCATTTAGATTTGGAAACAAAAATCTCTGTTTTTTAATTCTTGATTTTGTTTTGGTTACAAAACCTCCGCAATTGCCATTTTTGGGCACAAAATGTTTTGTACCCAAATCGAAATGCACAAGCCTAGTTAGAAACCATGTTGGCCATGAGCAGACAGCCAGCAGCTATCTTAAACTGGGTGCATGAGCCCAGAGACAATCTGGGGTGGGGGTTGGGGGAGTCTCAGTTCCCAAGCTATTACTGTAACAGCTGTAATAATGGCCTCAAAGCATTTGTAAATCATTGTGTTCAGAAGTGGATGCAAAGAAGGAACAGGAACAGGAACAGGGGCATAACTGTAATAGGGCAAGGAGAGACAGTTGTCTGGGGGCCCACTGCCTTGGGGGGCCCCCCAGAGGCAAGTCACATGACTGACTCCCCCAGCTGCACACCCGCCCGGGCTTCCTTCAGTTGTATTCCTCCTCCGGAATTGATGTGAGTGTTAAGACCTGGAGCTACCAGAACAGCATGTCTTTCTCTAGTACCATTAAATGACTTGCATCGTCCACAATTTACAAAACCTTTTTACAAATAATTTAGGATGATGTTCTATTGTGGCACATAGGAGAGAGAGAGAGAGATTTTACTATGCTTTTTGTTACCACTATTCAGCCTCATTTAAGATTTCTTTACTTCACGAGCTGAGCTTCAGTGAGGGGGGCCCCATTTTAAAATCTTGTCTCTGGGCCCACTCCATCCTTGCTACGCCCCTGAGCAGGAACTAAAGTGGATTAATGCTATGATTTGGCAGAAGACTGAGGTCACGAAGATGTGGAAGTGCCAGGAGGTTTAACACACAGCAGATTTTACCGCAGGTTTACTGGAAGGCTTTACTGCAAACTTAAAGCTGTCTCAAAAAAACGCTGGAAATAGTGTTTAGGAGATGCAAGCTAAAAGCAAAAACCTCACGGTAAAACTGCTGTGCGTAAGACTTCCAGGAGGCTTTACACACATGGCTTTTACTTCGAATTTCCTCCAGAATGGAGTGTGCCAGTCAACATATTAGCTGCATTTACCCCAAAGTCACTGTGGGCTATCAGGGACCAGTCAGACAGGATTCAGTTTTCCCCCCGAATCAAGGCTGTACATTCTGGCTTAGCCTGAATTATGTCTGGCTTTTTAAAAAACCGTCTTTCCAGTGGCTTAAAAAAAAAACAACAACCCCTGAGGCTTCTGTTATGTCCCGCCACTTCTCCCTTGATGTGTATAAGGGCCATTGCCAGTAATTTGGCATTTTCCAATACTTTTCAAGAGAATAGCAAAGCCCACATTTTCCCTTCATTTTCCTGGGTTGACTTTAGCATGGCAAAAGGTAAATAAACTTGTTTGGGTGACAACTGCAAATGCAGAACATTCCCTAACAGTTTTCTGTTGTTAACCACATAGTACTTTTTCAAGGGATAAAGTTCTTTACAATCATGGTTGTCTTCACAAGAATCTTTGGAGATAGATCACTGTGCTCAGTATCTCCAGTGCTTGAATTCTTGCAGGGAGCAGAGGCAGGTGTGTGCATGCTTGTGCCTGGCAAAGGGAGGACGGCAGTGGTGTGGAGGAGGAGGAGGAGAGGAGGAGGAGAGTGCTCTCTCTCTCTCTCTCTCTCTCTCTCTCGCCTTGTGCAGGCACAATGCTGGCTCTGCCACAACCAAGTCAGAGCAGGAGGGAGCCGAACCAGGCAGCGCCATGGAGGAGCTGAGCAGCGTGGGAGAGCAGGTCTTGGCCAAGTGCATCCTCAGCAAGCAGCTCTGCAAGAGCAAGCTGGGATATCTGGTGAAGTGGGCAGGCTGGTCTTCCAAGCTGGTCTTCCAAGCTGGGAACCTGAGGAGAACATTCTTGATCACCGGCTTCTCTTGGCCTTTCAGAAGAAGGAACACGAAAAAGAGGTGCAGAATAGGAAAGGAGGCAAGAGACCCAGAGGCTCAGAGTGAATGGAGACTACAGGTTCCATTGTAACCTGAGCCCTTTTTGTCTGAGCTGATTCACCTGCAGGAAGAAAGCAGTGATTTCTACTTTAAACTTCCCTGCCTCTTAGATGGTCTGGTGTGTGTGTGTGGGGGGGGGCGGCTGAGGTGATAAAGGCAGTCACTCACAAAGGCAAGTTCATTATAAAAATCAGCAAAGATCTGGGTCAGATTTGGCAGGCTCGGGTTAAGCGTTCTGCTGTTTGATCCGCCTGCTTGGCAACTTGTCATCCCGTTCTTCCGTAACCAGCTGTCAAACAAACAAACAAACAACAACAACAAAGCTCTCTTGCCTCCTCTTCTGTGATCTGATTGGTTGGAGGAAAAACCCGGAGCAAGCTGTGGGCACGCACCGGAAAAAGATCTGCCAGGGATTGTGGAGAGGTGTCGACCCTATGTGAACTGTCCATTTAATCCCCCGAATTAAATGGAGGGGCCAGCGTGGTGTAGTAGGAGCCAGCGTGGTGTAGTGGTTAGAGTGCTGGACTAGGACCAGGGAGACCTGAGTTCAAATCCCCATTCAGCCATGAAACTAGCTGGGTGACTCTGGGCCAGTCACTTCTCTCTCAGCCTAACCTACTTCACAGGGTGGTTGTGAGGAGAAACCTAAGTATGTAGTACACCACTCTGGGCTCCTTGGAGGGAGAGCGGGATATAAAATGTAAATAATAATAATAATAATAATTATTATTATTATTATTATTTTAAAAATAAAATATCTGCGAATCTGCTGCAAAGCAGATTTGCTCTTCAGATACCCCGCGGCATAAAACGTTGTGTGAATAACTCCTAGGCAACTCTCCTCAGGGTTGCGTCTTTCAGAGTTAGCCAGAATCATGAAGTCACAGCTTCATTGCCATAGGTGACATGGGCATAGCAGTCAGAGCTTTTGTAGCAGTAACTAAGAAATGGCTATGCTAACTTACAATACTGAATAAGAAACAACCTGCCTATTATTTTCCTACAATATTTGTTCATTTTTCTATTGTACGCATTTTATTACGCACACAACATACCACACCATTTCATAATCCTTTTGATATTTTCTTTCTATGGTTTCTAAAATGTTCAGGAGAGAGAGGAAGAGAGGAATTGCAGGATCTTAAAAAACACAAATAAAGATTCTTCTGCAAAATGAGGAAAGGAAAACAAAGTGTGAAAGCACCATTTCCCATCTCATATGTTTCAAGAAATTCTATTGCATTAAAGACACAAACATTTTTCTCTTTCTTTCTCTTTCTCCTGAACATTTTTAGAGGCACCGAAGGAAAATGTCAAGAGGATTACGAAATGGTATGGTATGGTGCGTATGCAATAAAATGTGGTTGCAATGAGGGTTTCAGCACTACGCAGTTCCTCTTAGATTTTGCAGCTTAGATTTCCAACCGTGAGGCTAAATAAAGAACTGTTTAAACTGCAGGAACATTGACTAGCCCTTCCTGTGTAGTGAACAAGTTCATTTTGTCTTCCTACATTGTGCTCCTTTATTATTCCCGGAAAAAACAAGGGGAACACGGGTAACAGGCAAAAACTATATAACAAAACCCATGTATAAAGACAAAGGCAATAATGACAGAGGCCCAACGCAAGTAGTGACCAGATTGAACATGTAATGACAAATCCCACAGGCACCCATATAATAACTATCAATGAGTACAGAGATAAGGGCTAAACAAGCCCCACACAGTGAAGAATGTAAATAAACAACAGTCACTCGAAAGCTGGTCATGAACGATGATATGGATGGTGCTGCTGTGCCAGAAGACAGTCATCAAACATGCGAAGTGCTGCACTCTGCACAAAAACCTTCGCCTGAAAGGCTAGGCACAGAAATCTTGAAAATAGAACTGGAATCTTGAGAGACTTCCTAGGTAGTGGTCTGTTTCGTGATAATCTTCATCAGAAGTATAGAAATCTTAAATCTGGGAAAGCCTTGTCACTAAAGGCAGCAATTATATGGCTGCCTGTGTGGGATTTGTCATTACATGTTCAATCTGGTCACTACCTGCGTTGGGCCTCTGTCATTATTGCCTTTGTCTTTATACATGGGTTTTGTTATATAGTTTTTGCCTTTATTATTCCCGGAAGATCAGAAAATAGTGGCTGCTAATTTGTCACATGATTGGCCAACAGTGGCCCTATTCCTACCTGTAGAGTTGTTTAATGCTGGTAGAAAGTCCTGAATGAAAACCAGGATGGCTACGTTCACTGCACTTTGGAGCTTCTTAAAGGCTGCCATGAGGCAGGAAAGTGGAGTTATTAAGGTATATTTCAGAAAGCATCTGAAAATATCTGCAAATGTTGGTGAACTAGAGAGCACAGATGCTTGTATGGGGCCCTAGAATATTGCCCAGGATAGGGTCCTTGAATCCAACAATTAGCTGGTGCTATGTCTTAATGCTTGCAAAGGTACAAACAATCACTAAGCTTTGGAATCACAGAATGTTAGACAGATGTCTAACATGTGACAGATGCTTATCCAGTTGCTTTTTGAAAAGCTCTAATGAAGACAAGCCCACCGCTTATGAGGCAGACTGTTCCACGGTCAAACAGATCTTATAGTTAGGAAATTCCTCCTAAATTCCATGTGAATCGGCTTCCTGGTAATTTCAGCTGCTTGGTTTGAGTCTTGCCCTTGGGAGTAGCAGAGAACAAGACCACTCCTCCTTCTGTGTGACAGCCCTTTAGATGTTTAAAGACTGCTGTCATGTCTCCTCAGATAACCAGACCAGATAACCACATTACAAACATTAGTTAACATTGGAGTGTGTGTGTGTGTGTGTGTGTGTGTGTGTGTGTGTGTGTGTGTGTGTGGCTTTCATGTAGGCTGCCTAGTTCTAGTCTGGAGATGTTTCCTAAACCTTCAAGTGTTACATAAAAGAGAAAATTCTACCAGATAAGAATTCTTGGTTCACTAAAGCACTACATTCTCTACATTTCTTAAAGGTACAGGAGCCCTTTCAGGGCATGGGCATGGCTATTCTGTATAGTAGATTTAGGGCAAATTTAGGGCATTCTGTCACTTACCTTTTTCTCCTACTTCATTTTTCACAGTTTCTGCCACCTGTCTGACATTCTCTGTGTCTGTCACATCCAACAACACAGTCAGGAGCCGCTTAGAAGCAGATGCTTTCAGCAGTGCTGCTCCCTTTTCTGTCTTGCAACCAGCAATAACTCGAAATCCAATCTTGTCAAAAGTCCTAGCTGCTAGATTTCCAAATCCAGAGTCACAGCCAGTGATTAACACATGTCTCCCTACAAAATCAGCATTCTTTATGGTGATGCCTCTTCTCCATCTCCGCCACAAATAGGTGACAACCAACACTAGTAACAAGTAGACCAACGTTTCCAACGAAGCAACATATTTTGGGAAACTTTTCTCCTAAGATAAATAGAAACAAATGAAGTCAGAATTATCCAAGTATTATGGACATGGAAAACTGTTGTTTTTTTCCCTTGACCTTAGAGAAAGTCCAAAAGAAAAAGAGAGTTGATTATACTGGTAGCTGGACACATATTCCTTCCCAGGCTCTGTTTGCATACAGAGGGTCTCCGGTTCAATGAATCCGTAGCATCTCCAGGTAGGGCTGGCAAAGACTTCTGTCTGAAACTTTGGAAAGCCCTTGGCAATCAGCGTAGACAATACTGAGCTAAATGGACCACAGGTCTGACTCAGTAAAAGAAGGCAGCTTCTTGTGTTCCTGTGCTTAGTGGTGAGCCCCTGTTTTGCATGCAGAAGGTTCCAGATTCAATCCCCGCCATCTCCAGGCAGGACTGCAAGCCTGTCTGAAACCCTAAGAGCCACTGCCAGTCAGCATGGACCGTACTGACCTAGATGGACAAATGGTCTGACTTGGTATAAGGCAGCTTTAAGATCTGGTAAAATATGCAGAGATTACCTGTGAATGATAGCCACCTAATGGTGCAGCAGGGAAGTAATTTGCCTAGGGAGCAAGAGGGTGCTGGTTCGAATCCCTGCTGGTATGTTTCCCAGACTATGGGGAAACACCTATGTCAGGCAGCAGTGATATAGGAAGATGCTGACATAGGAACATAGGAAACTGCCATATACTGAATCAGACCATTGGTCTATCTAGCTCAGTATTTTCTACACAGACTGGCAGCGGCTTCTCCAAGGTTGCAGGCAGGAATCTCTCTCAGCCCTATCTTGGAGATGCCAGGGAAGGAACTTGGAGCCTAGATGCTCTTCCCAGAGCAGCTCCATCCCCTAAGGGGAATATCTTACAGTGCTCACACTTCTAGTCTCCCTTTCGTATGCAACCAGGGCAGATCCTGCTTAGCTTAAGGGGACAAGTCATGCCTGCTGGTAAACCCCTCCTGAATTCTACCAAAGAAAACAAAGGGCTCTCTGGGCACCAGGAGTTGACACCGACTCAACGGCACTACTTTACTTTACCTGTGAATGATAAAGCAGCTCCCCTCTGTTCACTAAAGTGCAAAGGTTTTCAGCTTCAGTTAAGGGTTCCATACAGTGCTTCCCATTAAAACAATACTTAGTCTACAATTCTATGAGCTTAAGGCAACCTACCCCTTCTTTTATAAAAAACGTCACCCAGCAGCTTAAAAAAAACCACAATACTTTGAAGGAAGCAAACAATGAATCTGGTCTATTTCTTACATTTCTATCCCACCTTTCTTTCTTGGAAAGCAAGGAAATGTAGATAGGGTTCATCCAGGCGCTAACCAGATCCAGAACCTGCTTTGCTTCAACAAGGAAGCTGCATCATGTCCAGAGTCTGGAACTATCATTGCCAATCATATCTTTGAAGGCACTCGGTTATTTCCATCTTTATAACAACCCCCATGAGGTATTCCCATATCACAAACAGGCAACGGAGGTTGGGGGAAAGTGCCTTGACTAAGGCCTCCCAGAGACTTCGCGTCTGATCTGGGATCGAAATTGGACTTGCCCATCCAGTACTGGGGCCCTAAAACTTAAGGAGAGTTGCTTAAGGGCATTGCTAGCCTAGGCTGCTGTTGTCACATACGGATGTGATTTAAGGACATTTCACAGTTGTATATACTGTTTCATATAATGAAACAATCACATATTTTGGAGGATTGTTGAAAACAGAACCTGGACACAACTGCAGAACAAAATTCAACCTTACCATGATCATGCCGGGCCGTGGTTTAGGTACTGGGTACTTCTTTTTTTATGGATCAGTCTCTCTGCTTATCTTCTCAGTTTCTCTCTCTTTTTATTGAAGGATCCACTTGTAAGCAGGACATTGCGTACACAGAGTTGCAGAACAAAATAGGTAAATGTGGTTGTCTTTTCCTTTGTAGTTTCACTCACTCCTGCAAAAAGGCTGCTGAACTGGTTAACCTAATGATGCAATAATGACAGAAGCACACACTTGCTCTTTAGTAAGCCTGTGGAAAATATCAGAAGAATTTTGCAACAGTAACTAAAATGTGGTTTTGAACACCACTTAACATAAATATATATACCTTCTTATAAAGCTTTTATTTTCTGTGTGTGTGTGTGTGTGTTTAGGGCCTCTTGCTCCACCCTATTTTGTTCAGGCAAGAAAAATAAGCTACCAATGGTGGCAGTAATTGGATTATTTGCTGACTACCTTTGTATATTAACTTTTAATACAAGTGTCCCCAGGGCAGCTTACATGCAATAAAACAATTTTCAAACATAAAATTATAAAGCATTTGGGATCGCCTCTGGGGTCAGCCATGTTGGGCCTTGACTGAGGGCCCACAGCCAATCCCCAGGACCTCAGAGCCCATGTGGGAAGAGGAGGCAACATCACCTTGCGTCTCTTGCACCACTGCACATCCCTATCTCCAGTGTCTCTGGGGACATTCCCATCTGTGGATGGAGAGCAGGTGGGGAAAGGCAATGGCCACATGAGAGCCTCGCGGTACAGCTTCCTTTTTATACCGTCCCCCTCTGCAAAGGGACTTCATCTCAGAGCCCTCTGCAATGATGCAGGAGCCTGGGAAGAAGATACTGTGGGAGAATGGCGGCAGCTTCTCCCCTTCCCATCCTCCCTTTCAGCGAATGGAGAGAGTACGGTGAGAAAGAAGAGCTGCTGCTCCTGCTGCTGCTGGCTATCACTATCACCAGATCCTTCTATCTCCCATTTACTGAGCTACCCACTGCTGCTCCCACCACCTGCCCAGTGCCGTTTCCCCTCCCTCCCTCCCATTCAGGAAAGTGTCAGAGGAGGAGAAATACTATAGAAGGAAGACTTTTCTCCAAGATCCCCAGCAGCTTGGAAAAGCCCCTGAAAGCATTCTAACAACAAAGCAACTATAAAAGCACACTTCAAATTACATTCTAAATTCCTATGGGACATTGTTGCACTTGTCTCAAAACAAGTTCAAGGAAAGGAGAGTATTAGACAGCTGTGGAGACACAACTGAAAATATTCTACTCATAGTAGAATCCAATCTCTGTTGTCAAGATGCACACTTCTTTACCGTGTTTGTTTCAGTATCCAAATTTAATCTAAAACATATTTTAAATCATCCAGGCAGCTTTCTTGGCTTTGCTACTTCATCTTCCTTGAAAGGGCAAAGTGAAAATGTGTCACAGTCTGTCCTCTCCTCTTCCCAATGAGTTGGGGTCAAACCACACGTGGTATTTAAAGGATTATTAGTCGTGACAGACTTGGTTTTTGTTTAATTAATAGCAGCCAAGTCAGACCCCTGTGGATCAAGACCCTGGCAGAAGTAGGGGAGGTTTAACCCTACCCTCCGCCATGGGCTCAATCCTCAAGAGGGGCTCAACCCATTAACTAAAGAAACATTAAGCTAGGTCAGGGCTAATAACATTTTAAACATCAAATGTAGTTTGGTCCTCAGGGGAAGGAAGTGCTACTTTACAAAAATAGAATCTGGTGATATGCCACTTAATGCCGCAGTGGGGAAATGACTTGACTAGCAAGCCAGAGGTTGCCGGTTCAATTCCCTGCTGGTATGTTTCCCAGAGGAAACACCTATATCGGGAAGCGATATAGGAAGATACTGAAAGGCATCATCTCATACTGCACAGGAGGTGGTGGTAAACCCCTCCTGTAGTCAACCAAATACAACCACAGGGCTCTGTGGTCTCCAGGAGTCGACAATGACTCAACAGTACACTTTACTTTACTTTATACTAGAAATATGTGGACTGCAGCAATTAAGTTTTCAACCCACCGCTGAGAATATTCATGCCATGCTCAGTTTGTTTCAGTATGTCTTGATCTAAGGAAGGAAGATTGCCAGAGAAGCTATATATCGTATAAGATGAACTCTGTTCATGGAGCTGATAAAATGATAGCAAGTACTTCCATCCTTATGACTGGAAGAAACTGCCTGTTGGATCCATCAAACGCTGGCACAGTTCCTGTGTTCCCTGACCAGCAGGGTGAAGGTGCTGTAGCAGATCTACTGCCACTAGGACTGCCAGGGTCCAGGATCCCAAAGCCTGAAATTCACAAGGACCAGTCTGGTGGTGTCACAAGGCTCAGGTGATGTCACAAGGCCCAGCCTGGTGGTGTCACAAGGCTGCCAACTCTAGAAAGACTAAAAATCTGTTACTAGAGGCAGTGTCAGAAAATTGAAGGTCCCCCTTGAAGGTCTAGGAAATTTTCAAGAAGGGGAATAAAGAAAAAGCCTTTTGGAAGGGCGGTATAAAAGTTTTAATAATAAATAAATAAATAAATAAATAATAAAAAGCACCCCCCCCCATTTGGGGGGAGATTTTTCCTCTCGGTTTTGGAGAGAGAAATATAAATCTGGGTGGAAACTGCAATATCTCTTATGTAGGATATCCTTTTTCAGCATGATGAGTGCAATACCTTTTTAAACTTGTGTTTTAAAATGATGTTTTTGCAACCAGTTACTGCTTCAAAACGTCTAGATCCAAAATACAAACAATGTTATCTTAGTGATGATAGTGTTGTAGCTGTATTTGGATTACTAAAACATATATATTCTACTGTTTCACAGTATATGGAGTTACAACATTTCACTTACAATACCACTTCCTGAGCTTCGCTACCACACACACATATGCACCCAGCTCAGACTCTTGAGAAGAATTTGGGATGCTGAAAAACGTTTTCCTCAAGCAACCTCCTAAAGCCTCCCAAATTCCTCTGTGAGCCTGAGCTTCAATAAGTATGCTGGCATCTCTCCCCAGTGGCACTCTAGCCCCTGGACCTTGGGGACTCTGCCCGTGGCCTCCAAGGTGCAGGGGGCCCTCCAAATGGCTGGAGGAGCTTCCTCCTACGCCCGCCCTGACATGCCAAACTTTCCTTAAAAAAATTTTTTTTCAGCTGCCACACAGCTGGGGGGCGGGGGGCTGCCGGCGGGGGATGAGCCGAGCAGTCCCTTCTTGCAACGTCATGGGCTTGCGACGATCTCTTAAAACTGCGCAGGTGCGACTCTCATTTAGAGATGCTGGGCCAAACGGCAGGCCCCAGTGTTGCTCTGGTGGTTGCCACCACTGCCTGGGTGTGTGGAGAGAATGACTACTGGGCTCCCCCCACCACAGCCCCTGCTTGGCCGTGTGGCAGCTGGGGAAAAAATTGAAGAAAGTTTGGTGTAGCGGGGCAGGTGCAGAGGCCCCCAAAAGTAGGTTGGGGGGGGGCCTCCCACCAGGGGAGGTCTGGGCACCAAAATAACCTAGGTGCACTCCTGTCTCTCCCCACACTCTGCCAACCCACCCACCCCCTCACCACCAGTTCACCAGCAATCCTCAGATACTCTCTCTGCCCTTTACTTATTGGCCCACCACCGAGAGAAGCAGCAACAGTGGTAATGTGAAGAAAGCGCAGCGTACCATTCACACATAGGGAGGTGTTTTCCCTTCCCTCATCACTGGCCTGACATACTGCTTCTTGGGAAGAATCCAAGTCATAAGGGCCACTGTACCTTTCCTTGTGATGCACTGCAGAGCAGCACATCAGGAAACAAATGAAGATAGGGAAAATTTCCCCACTTCCCACCAGGGGCGTAGCAAGGTTGGAGTGGGCCCAGAGACAAGATTTTAAAATCCCCCCCCCCGAAGATCAGCTCATGAAGTAAAGGAATCTTAAATGAGGCTGAATAGTGGACGATGCAAGTCATTGAATGGTACTAGAGAAAGACATGCTGTTCTGGTACCAGGTCTGAAAGACCTGGTAGCTCCAGGTCTTAACACTCACATCAATTTTGGAGGATGAATACCACTGAAGGAAGCCTGGGCGGGTGTACGGCTGGGGGAGTCAGTCATGTGACTTGCCTCTGGTGGGGCCCTCAAGGCAGTGGGCCCCCAGACAACTGTCTCCCCTTGCCCTATGATAGTTACGCCCCTGCTTCCCACTATTTCTTTTCCTTCTGGTGTCTTGTGCCATGGCACACCAGGCCAACAGGGGCAGAGGGGTTATCCTTTCTCCCCATGCACTGCCACTCCTACTTCTGGCAAACCAGCAAATGGGGGGGGGGGGGCTTATGGGAAGTGAAGGCTAATTTCCAAGTATTGCAAATGTTAACATTATCCCAGGTCCACTCTCAGACTTCTCCAGTTAAAGTATCACAGGTAGCAGTGCTGGCACAATCCTCCATCTGTATCTGGAAAGCCACTGCTAAGCTCAGGAGCCAGTGTCAGGTGCCTCTCAGTATTGGATCGCTAGCCAATATATGCAACCCTTTCTGAACTTTGCCTTTAACATAACAAATTCAACATATGTAGCTCTGCCATTGCTTCCCAGTTCAGGAAGTTTAATCTGTTGAATTTCTGCCTGTCATGCCATATTGAATTTCTGCCTGTCTCTCACAATTTATTGGGGCTGAGAATGATGGAGTTTGAAAACAGCTGAAGAATTGGAGAGTTACCCCTGGAGAGTTACCCCTCTCCTAGGGGGAACCAGAATCTGATTTTGGCTCCATGCACATAAGTATGCAATATGAAAATAGTTTTCTAGCTGCACCACGACATCAAATTGAAAAGAGTTCATTGGAACGTGAATATAATGAGAACAAGAACAATTGTAAAAAGCTTCATGTTCTGCCTTATTCAGTGAGTCTGCCTATGTACAAAAAGAGTAATTAAAAAAACAATGATCAGTATATAGGTAGCACTCCCCACCCCAAGTTCTCAAAGTAAATGTATAATCTCTATCACCTTTACAATAAACCTGAATTGGAGACCATTGTTGTTATCACCATGTGCAGAAGACACGGGGGTTAGGAGAGACTGGTTTGCTTAAAACTACCAAATGAATTAATGGTTGTGTGGAAATTTGAACCAGCCAATAGTTCACACACTCTAGACACTACACCATATCAATTAATAACATATTTCTATCAAAAATTGAATTAGCCCCTACTTACCCAGTGGCAGAAAGCATTATGGTGAGATGTGATGAAGGAGCGAGAGTTCCTCACAAGCGTGGCTATTCTGAGAAATGTGTTGAGATGTCTCTCCCCTGTTTCCTTAGAAATGTTTAAAAGAATACTTCTGCACGTGACAGATGTTTGACTTTCTAATTAAAGTATCGTTCTGAGTAATTTCTGACTCAAGCCACAGATATATTGCAGACATCGTTCTCTATCATGAGTCACATGTCCATGATGTAAGTTAGTTATGTTCCACAGGTGTGTACATTTTGGCAGTGAGCCTGTGTGTCTCCTACTCCAAAAACCACTAGGGAAGCAGAGATCAAATTCAGCAGCATGTTAAATGAGGGCCAAAGGGCATCAGGTTAACCACGTGATCGGAAATGAGGTGCTGGTTTTCTAGCAGAGGAAATATAATATTTCAAAAACTATTAAGCAGTGGACGTAGCCAGACCAAAAAATGCTGGAAAACTACAAATTTCAGTGTGCTGAGGCTCATGAAATACCTAAATACTATGTGGAGGTGTACTTGGAAAACTAAAAGAAGTGCCTGTCTAATTCTCTACTATGCATTGTAGCATCACTATTACATAAGTTTTAAAAATAAATGGAGAATTTGGCTTTTCCCAGATACTCTGAAAATAATTAAAGGATATGCAGAGTAAACTGTGTCACTGCTTGGAATATATTCTAGTATTTCAGGAAGACAGTTAAAATGAGAGAAAGAGAGCAAGAAACTCCCAGTGGGCCTTAATACTAAGGATTTCACACTGATTCAAAGACAAACTCACCATTAATAGCCATATTATTAAGACATCACATTTAACTCACTTATCACAAGAAGCAAAGTAAGAGCAAATGATACAATCCTAGCTCATAAGCTTCAGCTCAGTATTCACAAGCCCTGATTCTCTGTACATAGTGCCAAACTGAATATGTGTACAGTGACTTATATTATATTAAATTGTTTTTTTAATCTGTAGCTCCTTCGGGGGCTTCCTAAAGGCTGGGGGGGGGGTCTCCAAAGGTTCCCCCTCCCCCCACTGGCCTCTTAATTCACCGCCACAGCCCTCAGGCTGATTTTCGGGCCTGTTTGGGCCTGCAAAGATCGGAGCGGTGGCCATTTTGGAGGCTGCCACATATGCTCAAATGGCCTCTGCAAGGCCTGGCAAGGCCTAGAGCCTCACCGGGACCATTTGAGCATCTGTGGTGGATGTTTATATATATATATATGGCCGCCGAAAACAAAATGGTCACCGCACATGCTCAAATGGCCTCTGTGAGGCCTGGCATGGCCTAGGGCATCATAGAGGCCATTTGAGTATGTGTGGTGGCCATTTTGTTATCGATGGCCATTTTAAAAAAATCATTTCAAGAAATGGCACCCCCCTTCAAGTGGTGCCCGGGGCACGTGCCCTGCCAGCCCTACACTAGATACGCCCCTGTTTTCTAGACCTTAAATAGCAGCTTCAGGGAAGGATGGCTCTCGAGTGGGACCATGGTGTGGGAAGAAGGGGTCCTCAACTCTTTATGCCACCACAGTCCTGATTTGGATCAAGGGCCCCATGGTGCTGTTTGCCCCCAGAGGAAAGCTTCCTTGAGAGACTTCTCACCTGGAGTGCAATTTGGTTTGGGTCTGGCATTGAGGGTAATGATTGTAGATCATGATAGGTTGCAAGCTTTTGTTCCCTGATGGCATGAATAAAATCATTTGGTTCCAGTTATGTTGCCTGTTCAACTCTGTTTGCTGAGCTCAGGTTCCCAGATGCTGGAAACATACCTGGTTTAACAATGAGATTTTGTACAACTACATGGCAGAGCTCTTAATACTAATTGACTCATATTAATATCTCAGGACCAGACTTGATGTTACTTTAGTGGTGTGTTTTAGGGAGTCAGGTGTTAGCTTAGCCAGGCAGCTGCTGAGGGCCCAGCACCCTCAGAAGGGCTCACTGCTAATCCCTGAGGCCACTTTTGTGCCTTCACATGATAGTGGTGGAGTAATTCTCTCAGGACCCGCCAAGATAAGAGGATGGGGTCCATGGAGGACATTTTGCAGAGGTCGCCCTGAAACATGGAGCTGGCCCTGTTGTGACTAAATTCCATGCTTGGGGTTCCCCAAGATAGACTCTCCCCCCAAGCATTGGCCCCTCCCCTGCATCTGACATCAGACACAAGGGGGAGCGGGGTCAGTGACGAGAATGGGGCTGTGACAGTCCCGGCAGAGTTGGTGGAATCTCAGTGGTTGGTGGAATCCCCCTCTCAGTGGTTGGAGGAATCAATGAAAGGGAACTCTCTTCCCTGTATTGGAGCTCCCTTTCAGTGATTCTGCCAACTGCTTATAGGGGAAATGAAACTCTGCCAGGGCTGTCACAGCCCCATTCTTGACACTGCCCCCCCCTTGTGTCTGATGTCAGATGCAGGGGGTATGGCTTGGGGTATGCGTGAAAGAACACCCAGGGGGTGGGGGAGCCACCAGTTGGACTTTGTCCCCCTGACCCCACCAAGCTCTCTACACCCCTGGATATCCCCCAAACTGGATCAGGACCACAGTTTGTAGGGGAGGAGTTTAATTGTTTCCCCCTCACTATTTCCCTGCTGAACATATATCTCAAAACAGTTATTTGCTACAAACATTATTTCTGGAAGGTGATTTTCATTGTGTTTTGCCAGGGTTGGGCACAAGCCATGGTCCTGATCCAGATCATAGAATCATAGAATTTTAGAGTTGGAAAGAACCTTGGAAGTCTTGCAGTCCAATCCCCTGCTGAGTGCAAGAAACTGCTAGACTAGAACATATCTCACAGATGGTCACCCAACCTCTGTTTCAAAACATCCAGCAGAGATGTGGGTTTTCTGGAAATTTTTAAGTTGGAAAATTTTCCCGTGCAGATTCCCCTCCTTTGCATTTCTCCCCTTAAACAACAACAAGAAGAAGTTGTTATAATAATAATAACAACAAGAAGGGGACACTGAAGAAAGAAATGGAAGGTCTCATTTTTGCAGCACAGGAACAATCACCTAGAACAAATGTTATGAAAGCAAAAATTGATAAGACCCAGAAAGACAGTAGGTTTGGTTATGCAAGGAAGTGGAAGAGATGGTTTAGCACCTTGTATGTTGTTGTAAGAAAATCGCACAGACTGATTATAAGGAAAGACACAATAAATTTGCTGCAATGATCCACTGGAACATTTGCAAGAATTACAAATTGCCAGCAAGCAAGAATTGGTAGAATCGGCTTATTGAGAAGGTCACAGATAATGAGGAGGCAAAAATCCTTTGGGATTTTGGAATACAAACTGATAGTCATTTAGCGTAAAATACACCAGATCTGATAGTCATCGAGAAGAATCTGGTTCTGATCATTGATATTGCAATCCCAGGGGATAGACAAGTCGACAAAAAAACAATTGGAGAAAAAAACTAAATACAAGGACCTTCAGATTGAAATTGAGCGGTTCTGGAAAAAGAAAACAATAGTGCTGCCAATAGTTGTTGGTGCCCTTGGTGCAGTACCAAAAGAACTTGAACACCATCTTGAAACCTTGGGCATTGATAAAATTACAACACATCAACTACAGAAGGCCACACCACTTGGGACAGCACAAATACTTCAATGGTATCTTTAATTTTTCTTTAGTTATCCTAGACCCTTGGAAAGGGCCCAATAATTAAAATACCAAATCCAGTCAATAACATCTGGTAGACTGTGTGTAAGCAGCATAACAACAACAACTAGCTGAACAACTAGCGCATCTGCGCGCTAGTACTTTATTGCTGTTCTGTCCCCCTGCCACAGTCTCTTTGTGTTTGCTCAGTGTCATATATTTCTTTATAACCACAGTTTTTGATCTCTTGTGCTGATACAATTGTTAGTGAGTCAAATGATCTGACTCGTGAGAGTCCCACATAAAGTTGCCCATGGCTGAAAACTTGTTTTTGTAAGTATAGGCAGATTTTTTCAAAAGTTTGTCCCTGTGACTTGTTGATAGTCATTGAGAAAGCGAATCTTATAGGCTATTGTTTTAATTTGAATTTGAAAGGCATGTTTGTATCTGATGGCATAAGTGGTATTTGGGGTATGAGTATAGTTTCCATATTAATTGTTTCTGTTATTACTTTTGCTTCAATTATGTTGCATTGCAAGCATGTTACTGTGAGTCGCATCCCATTGCACAGGCCTTTAAAGGGTGCTAAATTTCTAAGTAGCATGATCACTGCTCCTGTTTTTAATCTCAGTTTGTGAGGTGGCATTCCAGTTGGTGTCAGGCTGTTCAAAAATTCTTCTGGGTATGCAAGCTGATCTTCATTATGCTTGCTCACAATACTGTCTATGCTTTTGTAAACTACCTCATCTCCTAATATTTACTCTAGTATGCGATTGTTGAGTTCAAGTGAAACCTCATTTGTTACTGTGAGAATTGCTCTTCCTTTAGGCTTCTGAGAGGTGACTGTAGTGAAGTCTATGTCACCACAGAGATGTTCAACTGGATCTTGTTTTTGTGGGTAGCATTTTAGTGGTAATTTTATTGTTCCTCCATCTTACCTGCGCCTACTTCTAAAAAGCATTTTGCAAATGCTCTCTCAGTATTAAGTGTGCATGTTTTGAGTGAGTTTCATTACATGAAATTCTGACCAAAGGTGATGTCTCTTCAAGTAGCTGACAACAGTCAAGAGAGATTACAGGCAAGACTTGACAGAAATCTCCTCCCAGTAAGATGGTTTACCTCCGAATGGTTTGGTACATTTTGTAAGATCTTTGAGAAGTCCATCTACAGCCAGGAAGGCGTGTGCTTGCGTCATTGGAGCGTCATCCCATCTATATATATATATATATAATTCAACTCGGACGACCGAGTTGAGGACTACATCTGGAGGTGTCCGGAGCCATGCGGATGCCTTTCCTGGAACCATTGCCTGGGGAGGGAGCCGCAGCGAGGGAGGCTGGTGGGACTCGGGGAATGGCAAACAGGACAGAGGACTGGGGAACAGAGACAGAGAAAGAAGGGAAGGATTCAGAGGGAAGAAAACAGGGAGGGGAAGGAAACAGAGGAAGAAAGGTGGCAGGAGAAGGTACGAGGGGGCGGCTGAGGCAGCAAACAGGGCGGCCGGCATATTCGGGGAAGAGAGAAAGAAAGGCGGCAGGAGCAGGAACGAGGGAGCGGCTGGGTTGGGACGCGGGGAATGGCAGGCGGAAATCGGCTGGCCACCTTGGGGCAGCAGGAGCAGGTACGAGGGGGTGGCTAGGGCCAGTTTCCTGCTTTGCGAGCGACAGGTGGTGGCGAGGAGGGCCATGTGAGGGCCGTTAACTTTCTTCCTGCCATTGTTCCCGGCCTGCCTACCCCACAGCCACTCTGTCGCACCCCATACCTCAAAAAACAAAACAAAACATAAAACTAAAAATAAAAACACCACTCCCAGTCATTCCTTAAAAAAAAAAAAAGACTGTGTAGTCCAGCTGCTGGCAGTCCCCCCCCCCACCAAAAAACAAACAAACACCACCCATACAACAACAACTGAACAATCAACCAAATTCTTGCAACAAAAGTCCAAAAAGTAAGTAAAGGCAGAGCGAGCAAGAGAGCGCTAGCGGGGGAGACAGAGCGGGCAAGAGAGAGCCGGGGGGAAACAGAGCGAGCGAGAGAGAGCCGGGGGGAGAAGGAGCAAGCAAGAGAGAGCAGGGGGAGACAGAGCGAGAGAGAGCGGGGGAGACAGAGCGAGCAAGAGAGAGCGGGGGAGACGGAGCAAGTGAGAGAGAGCGGGGGGAGACAGGGTGAGCGAGAGAGAACAGGGGGAGACCGAGTGAGAGAGAGAGTGGTGGGGGAGAGAGCACGAGTGAGAGAGTGCGGCAGGGCAAATGAGACAGTTGTGGGGGTGGAGAGAGAGGGGAACACGGGTGCAATGCACAGCTAAAAAGGGAGGACCAGCCAAACAAGTTCTCCCAACTAAACCCCCAAAAGTAAGTAAACTACCGCACAGATGCTCTGTGCGGGTTCAGCTAGTACTATTAATTTTGTCTCCATGAGGTTTTTTTGGTTTTTTGTTTTTGCTTCTGTTTGGTTTTATATTGCAAGTGAGCCATTCTTTCTCCAGGTAATAGAGTAGCTGATATTCCTATTGAAGCTACAGGGATGGCTTGATCTCCTTTCCCTCGGATTGTGTGTAAGAGTGTTGAGTATACGAATGTCTTTCCTGTACCAGCAGGTCCATCTAAAAAGAAGTATTTTGGACTCTCTCTTTGATTTCCATATATTGCATTAAGTATATATTGCATTAAGTATTTCATGGCTACTTATTGCTCATTGTTTAGCATTGTTGTATTTTTTTCTGGCTTTGGGTTGCTCTTCTAAGATGTCAAAGGAGTACAGATTTTGAATAGCTGATGGTAGATACACAACAGGCAGTTTTAGTTTTCTCAGGCTCAAACCATAAGCCTTCAGTAGTTCCTCAATTTCTGCAAGCACGTATTGTGGCCCAGTCTCTGCGGAATATCTATGAACATAATCCTCGCACATTACATGTTTGTGCTGTGCCCAAAGTTTAGGAACATTTTCTGTTTCTCCAAATCCACAGATTATTGCAAATAACATTCGCAAGAAATGTGGCATTTGCCTCTCTACCGCTTCAGTTATTGTTTCATGCCAATTTTGATTGCCTTCTAGAAGTCCTAGTTCTCTGCACAACTCTTGGAAAGCTTCACATAGTACACCACTGACAGTCTTCAAAGTGTTGAAACCAATTGCACTCACATTTCATGTGAGTAGCATTCGCAGATAGTATCTTTCACTGTCTTGTATACTAACTACTGGCATTCTTCCAATCACTCCTTTTCCTCCTCATTGGCGCATTTTCCATTTTGTCTCATTTTTGTCATAAACATAGTGCTTTGGTATCTCTGTGTAAGTGTAGATATATGCTTGTTCGTCAGCTTGATTAAGTTTCAACCATGCTGTTAACATTGTTTGTTTTGTAGTTTCCCTTGCAACAGCCTGGTCTTCTTCATAATAAATTACTTGTTGCTGTTCTGGGAAAATGTGCTGGTAATCTGGTTATTGAGTGAGACCTTTCTGGCATGGTGAACTCATTCATGGGGGGGGAACACAAGGTGAGCACCCTTAAGTGCTTGGCCATGAATTGGGCTCAGGCAGGGGTACCCACAGCACCCCTATTCCCCTTCTATTTTTCTGTTCTCCTTATGCCCCACGAAGGAGAATGCAGGAAGGAGTCTGATCTGCTGGAAGCATTTGTGGGACATCCAGATCTGAGTTTGCAGCAGCAAAAGAACAGACCAAAGGAAGGGGCTGGGGGAGGAGGTTTGCATGGGTCTGCTGGAGGAAAGATTCTGGGCCATCAAGGGAATCTCTCAAGTCTGCACACATGTACTTGGAAGTAAGCCTCAATTATTTATGTTGAATTTATTCTTAAGTGCATATTGCAGGATCACAGCCCTTAGCAGTTAAGAACTTGTGTTGAGGACTAAATTGGCCTTCTACATAAATGGCAAAACAAAGTTCTTATTCTATAGGCTTTGAGAACTCTTGCCTTTGTGGCAACAATCCTGAATCTAATGTTCCCTAGAAACAGAATACTAAAGGATGCTCTCCTTTGCAGAAATTATTTTACTACGATATATGATGTTATTAATTGCTTACTAATTTAGCTTTGGTATTTTAAGCCATGGAAAATGAAAAAGATAAGTATTTGAATGGATTGTTGGCATATTAACAAGCCCTACACAGCTTGGGGCTGGGATACTTGTCGGACCACATTTGCCCATATGAACCTGCCAAGGCCTTCTGCTTGTCATCTCAGACCCTACTCCTGGCCCCGCCACTAACAGAGATCCGATTGGTGGGGACTAGAGACAAGGCCTTTTCAGTTGTGGCCCCTCGGCTTTGGAACACCCTAGTGATCTTACTCATGAGTGACCTACTAAAAGTTGATCCATGGGGTGATGAAGTCTGTCCGTTCAGTTGGCACCTGACATGACCCAAGGATGGAAAGCTGGGCTTGTGGTAGTAAGCCTGAATTGTCCCCTTTGCTAAGCAGTGTTTGCCCTGGTTTGCATTTGAATGGGAGACTAGATGTGTGAGCACTATAAGATATTCCCCTTAGGGGATGAGGCTGCTCTTGGAAGAGCACCCGCATGCTTGCATGCAGAAGATTCTGAGTTCCCTCCCTGGCATCTACTTGGAAGTAAACCCCAATGATTTCCATTGAATTTATTCTTAAGAATCTGTGTGCTAGTACTTGATCGCTCCCCTCACCCTCTGCCACAGCCCCTTCACCCCAGAGACCTCCCCACCTGCTCTCTCGCTCTCTGTCTCTTTCCTTTATTCATTCTTAAGTGCACATTGCAGGAGCAGAGCCCTTAGTAGTTAAGGACTAAATTGACCTTCTATCTACATAAAATACACAATGAAGTTTATTCAAAGGAATGGACCAAGGGTCTGAGGGAGGAGAGAGAGGAGAGAGATCCCCTGTGTGTCCCTCCCTTTATTCTAGTACCTGTTTAATTTCCATCTGGAATTCCCACCCACATGTACTCGCACACCCCTGTCATGTTGGTTGGGATGGTGGCAAGTGGGGGGAGAGTGCAGGGAAGTATTGAGGCTGGTTCTTCCTGGGGAAGTGAAGTCTCTTGCATTTTAGTGGGGGAGAAGGAAAGAGGGAGGTCGTGGTCTCTTGTCTGCGCCTGACATCCTGATTTCCCTCCAGGCTTGGAGGCATCTGGAGGTTGAGAAGATAATGTATGTGTGCGGTGGAGGTGTGGTGATGGGTGGGTTTTGTGAGCGGGAATCCCTGTTGAGTTCTGCACATAGGGAGGTCTGGCAAAAGTGCAGGGTCGTGGTGGTGGGAGACCCACTAAGAACGGAGAATACTCAAACACACAGTCTCTCTCTCTCTCTCTCTCTCTCTCTCTCTCTCTCTCTCTCTCTCTCTCTCTCACACACACACACACACACACACACACACACACACACACACCACACACACACACACACTTCATTATGCCCCTGTCACAATCCCTTGCTTTACTGTATTGTTTTGAAGCGCAGCAACAGCAGGTGGACGCAGAGCTTTCTCTGCAACTGCTGTGGGAGCCAGCACAGCAAAGGAAAGGGGGCTCACAGGCTTTTGACGTGGCCGTTCTTTTCCGGGGAGATCTGCTCTGCTTTAGCTTGTGCAGGCTGCTGTTTGCCGTGGGTGAGGCAGTCCTTTCAGAGAGGCTTGTCCAATGCTACAATAATAAACACCCACCCGGGCTCCGTCTGTTTTCCTCCCTTCCCTTCAAATCAGAGGCGTATCTAGGGAAAATAGCACCTAGGGCAAGCACTGAAATTGCGCCCCCTGTCCAAACATCTGACACCCATCTTTCAGATAACTTTACCATAATATCAGCTCAAGTCAAGCGCGTTAATCTTTTAATATTTCAAAAACTATTTAGCAGTGAACGTAGCCAGACCAAAAAATGCCAGAAAACTACAAATTTCAGTATGCTGGGGCTCATGAAATACCTAAATACTATGTGGAGGTGTACTTGGAAAACTAAACAGAAATGCCTCTCTAATTCCCTACTATGCATTGTAGCATCACTATTACATCAGTTTTAAACATAAATGGAGAATTTGACTTTTCCCAGATACTCTGAAAACAATTAAAGGATATGCAGAGTAAACTGTATCACTGCTTAGAATATATTCTAGTATTTCAGAAAGACAGTTAAAATGAGAGAAAGAGAGCAAGAAACTCCCATTGTGCCTTAATACTAAGGATTTCACACTGATTCAAAGACAAACTCATCATTAATAGCCATATTATTAAGACATCACATTTAACTCACTTATCACAAGAAGCAAAGTAAGAGCAAATGAATACAAGCCTAATTCATAAGCTTCAGCTCAGTATTCACAAGCCCTGATTCTCTGTACATAGTGCCAAACTGAATATGTGCACTGTAACTTATATTAAATTAAAATTTTTTTTAACCTGTAGCCCCTTTGGGGGGCTTCCTAAAGGCCATGGGGAATCTGCAAAGGTTCCCCCTCCCCCCTGCCAGCCTCTTAATTCACCGCTGCAGCCCAGGCTGAGGGCCTTGCAGGGACCATTTGAGCATGTGCAGTGGCCATTTTTAAAAATATTTTTTTTAAAAGGCCGCCGAAAACAAAATGGCCACTGCTCATGCTCAGTTGGCCTCTGTGAGGCCTGGAATGGCCTAGGGCCTCACAGAGGCCATTTGAGCATGTACAGTGGCCATTTTGTTTTCGGCAGCCAATTTTTAATATTTTTTTTTCATTTTAAAAAATGGCGCCCCCTTCAAGTGGCGCCTGGGGCATGTGCCCTGCCTGCCCCACCCTAGATATGCCCCTGCTTCAAATTGCTGCTCGGGGGTGGGAGAAGTTAGGAGAGCGACCGCTTGTTCCCCTCAGAGCCAGCATGCAAATTACCAACCCGAGTGACAGAAGAAGGCAATTGGTAGAAGGCTCTTCTTGGTGGGACCAGGTTTCATTGGTTGTGACTCCATCTACTCCTCAGCCCCCCTCCTCCTCCATGCCTTCTCTCTCTTGCTGAGGGTTGTCACAGTACATTCGCAAGATGTGCTACGTCCCACAGGATTTGCTACATACGTCCTAAGGCATTTAAATATAAAGAAGATAATATACAGACTTTCCTGATGCCCTAAATAGATTATGATCTTATTTGGCATGCCATTTAACCTATTTTTACATTAAACAGACACACCCTTCCATTATATTAATTTCTCACACAGTATCTCAAGTTGAACTGAAATATTTGATGGTGAGTATGTACAGTGTGTATGTGGGAGTGGGGTGGTGGGCTCCATAAAGACACTTCATATGCTCTAAGTGTCACACTGAAACAAATTCAAAGCTTTATGTGGAAAATATATATATAATCACCTGAAAAACATTAATTACATCTTTGAAACTGCTGGACTTGCCTAATATTGCACTGGCATCCATTCATTGTTACTAATGAATTTTATGAAACAGTGCTGCACATACAGCACTGCAAGTTCCAGAGTATTACCACCACACTGTCGCTGAAGTGGGGAAAGGGGAAACTTTTGCCAATCTTTCCTTCCCTCTGAAGTCCACTTGTGTCACTAAAATATAACCCAGAGAGTCATGTGGCCCTCTGGGACATATTTTGGTGACATACAGTGGGCTTGAGAGGGAAGAGAAGATGATCAAAAGTCACCCCTTCCCCCACTCAAGCGACAGCACAGCAGTAGTCTGAAACTCACACTGCTGCATGTGTGCCATGGTAGTTTGGATGTCAGCCAATGACATTTTAGAAATGGAAAAATGTCCACTGGGAAAATAAAGCATTCCAAAAATATTTCTGCTGCTCATCTCTGACCATCAGTGAGGAAGCATCCACCAATACATGAGACAGAATGTTCCACCATCAAACAGCTCTAACAGTGAGGAAATTCCTTCTAATGTGTAGTCTAAATCTGATTGTGAACCGCCCTGAACTGTCGGCGGAGGAGTGGTATATATAAATGAAATAAATAAAACAAACCTTCTTTCTTATAATTTCAACCCATTGGTTCTAGCCCTGCCCTCAAAAGCAACAGAGAACAAGTCAGCTCCTTCTCATGTGAGAGCCCTTCACTATGTAATGGGCCCTGGGTCCTCAGAAATTAAGGATTGCTAACGAACATGAATGCACCACTGAGAGACCTTAAAGGCCAATTTGAAGACAGATCATCCTGGAGAGAATCTATCTATGTGGTCGCTAAGAGTCAACACCGACTTGACAGCACTTAACCAACCAACCAACCAACCAACCAACCAACCAACCAATCAACAAGCAGGGCAAGTTCAACAACAGCATGTATGGGCAAAAGTAAGACACAGATGTAAAGAAATAGTTGGTCACAAAATACATCATAAACAAAACATACAGTGACACCCAGGGGCATAGTTAGGGGAGAGGGGGCCCCTGGAGAACAGGGCCTGTTCTCCCCTCTCTTCAGCAGCCCCTCGGAGTGAGGGAGATAATGAAGAAAACAGGGAGGGGTGGAGCTGTGGGGCTCTCAGTAGCTGGGGCCCCCACATTCCATAGCTATACCCAGGGGCGTAACGAGGCTGGAGTGGGCCCAGAGACAACATTTTAAAATGGGCCCCTCGCTGATACACAAACACTCACTTCACATGTGACTTGCCTCTGGGGGGCCCCTCGAGGCGTGGGGGCCCCCAGGCAGCCGCCTCCCCTTGCCTAATGGTAGTTACGCCCCTGGCTATACCTCTGGTTACACCAATACTCTTTTGTACACATGACTTGGTTTCCCCCACCTCCAGAGGTGCCCCTTCCCACAGTCCTACCAAATTCCCTCGCAGCTTTAGTCAGGCCTGACACTTTAAATGCTGATCTCTCTTGCTCCAGATCTGTTATAGGAACTGTGTCATCAGGTAAGCTTCTCTCTTTCAAGTATTTGCTTCTCCTCCTCAGTTTTTTCTGTAGCTTTCTTTCACTCTTCTCCTTAGTAGCTCTTTCCTATCTTCCTCCTTCTCTCTCTCACCAACAGCTTCAGTTGCAGTGCAACTGTTCCTCCTCGTTACCTAAGTAGCCTGCCCCCTCCACCCACTACTGCCTCCTAGGTAGAGCATCCTAGGCTACAATATATCTGAAGACAGCTATCCTATCTCCCCATAGTCCTATCTCCCCCATGCTAAAAATACCCAACTCTTTCAACTATTCCTCATAGGAACTGGTTTCCAGAACCCTCATCATCTTTGTTGCCTTCTCCTGACCAGCACAGAATAGACTGGGACAATGACTTCTTATGATCTGGACTCTAGGCCTCTGTTAATGCCGCCTAGGAGGACTGCCATAGCAACCCTAAGACACCAAGGCCCTTCCGTATGTACTGTTGCCAAGCCAGGTGGTCTCCCCCATCCTGTACACGTGCATTTGATATTTGATAAAGCCCTGCTGCAGGACTTTACATTTGTCTCTCTTGTACTTTGTCTTGTTGGTTTTGGCCCACTAGTCAAGCCTGTCCACATTGGATTGAATCTTGATTCTGTCTTCCAAGGTGTTCGCTAGCTAACCCTCCCCTTTCCCTGACTGTGTATCATTTGCAGATTTGATAAGCATCCCCTCTGCTCCCCACTCCAAGTCATTCATATACATGTTGCACAGCACAGGGCCCAGGAGGATACAGCCCTGTGGAATTCCACTCCATAACTCTCTCCAGGATGATGTGGAGCCATTAATGCTGAATATGGTGGTTCAGCCAGCTGTGTGTGGTGGTTCAGTCAGCCAACAGTAGCATCATCATCTAGCCCACATTGTACCAACTTGTCAACAAGGATATTGTGGGAGTCTTTGTGAAATACTTTGCTGAAATCAAGATACACTAAAGCAGATCCCCCACCCCTGCTTTTTATGAAGGAAAAGGTGTGGGAGTCCCCAGTGTGAGATTTAAACATACTATTAAAGTTAATGTCCTCAGACTGTTAATTCGAGTCCATTCATTCAAAAGATCACTTTAGAGGAGAGCTGGTCTTGTGGTGGCAAGCATGAATTGTCCCCTTTGCTAAGCAGGGTCCACCCTGGTTTGTATTTTTTTAACATGTGAGCACTGGAAGATATTCCCCGCAGGGGGTGGGGCCACTCTGGGTAGAGCACCTGCTTACTAGCATCCAGAAGGTCCCAAGTTCCTTCCCTGGCATCTCCAAGATAGAGCTGAGGGAGACTCCTGCCTGCAACCTTGAAGAAGCCGCTGCCAGTCTGTGGAGACAATACTGACCTAGATGGACCAATGGACTGACTCGGTATAAGGCATTCTCTTTTGTCCTAACTGAAGCATGGTTCCTGAGAGATCCAAAGACTGGCAATAATATTTTCAATTGATATAGTAACAGTATTTATTTTATATTGTTGCATGGACAGGAATTAAATACTCTGCTGTCTTATTAAATATGCCCTTCATTAGTTGCTACTTACACTCTTCACATCTTAAAAAAGGAAGTACATGTTTACAATTACATAATAAAACAAGGTATATGGTATTGTGTCAGCCACCTAATGGTATCAGCCACCTAATTGTGTCAGCCACCTAATGAAATTATTTGACTAGCAAGCCAGAGGTTGCTGGTTCGAATCCCTGCTGGTATGTTTCCCAGACTATGGGAAACACCTATATCAGGCAGCAGTGATATAGGAATATGCTGAAAGGCATTGTCTCATACTGCGTGGGAGATGGCAATGGTAAACCCCTCCTGTCTTCTACCAAAGACAACCACAGGGCTCTGTGGTCACCAGGAGTCAACACCGACCCGATGGCGCACTTTATCTATATGGTATTGTAGTTGGGCTCTTGCTTCACTTTGTTCTTGTATATCTCTGAGTGGCGATGATGCCCTGCCTCTCATATGCCCATGAGGGCATGGCTGAGAACATTCTAGGAGGCATGAGGAAAATGCAGTTCTCAGAAAGCCTAGAAAGTCCTGAAAGATTCTATAAAGGTCCAGAACATTCTCAGTCCACAAAAAATGAATCCATATACATAGTTCAACGTTGTATTTCAAACATTGTTTTCTTTTTTGTTGCTAACAACAAGAACAGCAAAATAAACACTGCATTAATGTGGGGCTGATGCTTACTCATCTCACAATGTGTGATGATATCAATGATATCACAGTCACTCACACGCAATTGTTGAATGGGCACTGATGTAAATTGTCCAATGAAGAATAATAATAAATTAATAACACACTCTCCATTCAGATTAGTGTTACCATCTTTACTATTTAAGTGTTTGTACTATTTCTTTCAGCAGTTGAGTAGATAACCCATTAAGGGCACTTCCCCACCCTCAAGTTTGGGTTGCCTGTCCCTAAATCCAGCCCTGGCCTCCCTCTATGGCAGAACTCCTGTGCCTTTAACAGCTGATTTAACACCAGATGTTTGGTAGACAATAGTCCTGTTCAGGCTTCCAGAGGGAAGGCTGGTGAACACACTTACGGGCAGGGGCATAACAAGGTTGGAGTGGGCCCAGAGACAAAAATTTAAAATGCCCCCCTATCACTGCCTTCCTCTAAAAATTAAAAAATGATTCAAGGAAGCTCAGGAGGGGTGGGGGAGACATGTCTCTGGAGGGGGGCCCGAGGCAGAGGGCGGTCTCCCCTTGCCCTATTATAGTTACGCCCCTGCTTATGGAGCTGAAAGGGGGTCAGAAATCCCGCCCCCAGCCTGTCACTCACTATCCTGCCCCACTCTTCATGCTTAGAGCAGCATTTGTCTGAACAGACTAATGTTGTAAGCACGACTGCCTCTGTTTCTGTGAGCAGAAGGCTGGGATGCCCCAATCTCCCGATCACGGAAATGAAGGCAGTCACCTTGACAGTGTCCGTCTCTTCAGACAAACATTGCTGTCAGCATGAAAAGTGGGGTGGGAGAGTGAGTTACAGGCTGGGAGTAGGACTTTCGGCCTCCTTTCAGCCTTGTAAGTGTGTTCACCAGCGTTCCTTTTGAACTCCTGAACAGGGCAAATGTCTTTCCCAACACCTAATCTCCCCATTCTGGGGGAAATGTCACTTGCTAAATTTCTACCTGTTCTTCACTTACTAAAGGTGGAGGAGTATTTCCAGGGGTGGGGAAAGGAGTTGGCAACTCTAAATTTTCAGTCAGTTTTTTAGCCTGCTTTCCAGTAGGCTTATTAGATCACCCGGCAATCCGTGTGAGTGTGTGTCCCCCCACCATCAACTTCGCAATGCCTGGGCCAATATGAACCAAATCGGGTACAGTTGTAGGGACACATAGGGACACCTCAACAGCATAGTTTGTGATGATGCCATCCAGCCTAGTTCAAGATGGCAGACGTGCAAACCTTTGAGGGGCAAGTGGGCTAACTTGTGAACTGCCTAACCAATTTGAACCAAATTTGCTACTGTTGTAGAAACACATAGGGATGCTCCAATGGCATATGTTGGTGATGCTTCATCTACCCCAATTCAAGATGGGGTACGCATGAACATTTGAGGCACAAGTGGGCTAACTTGTGTATTGTCTAACTGATTTGAACCAATTAGGTACAATTGTAGTAAGTGACACAGAGGGGCACCTCAATGGTGTTTGTGATTATGCCATCCACCCCAATTCAAGATGGTGGATGCATGAACATTTGAGGTGCAAGAGATCTAATTTGTAGACCTCGATTTGAACCAAATTCAGTCCAGTTGTAGAGATAGTGAAAGGAAAGTAGGCAGACTAGTCCTTACTAGAACAACTTGTTTGATACATGAGATCTGTTTCCTCTTGATAAATGAGGTCACCTTGCCATTCGTTGTTCCTGTCTGTAATCAGAACCAACACCCGATAGGACAAATAATATTCACCTGATTTAATACCCCAGAGAGGCGACATAGAGGTATACACCCTGTTTGCTTGTTTTGTTACACCACTCCCTTGCTAACCAATATTTTTCCAATATGCTGCTTTATCATTTCCACATAGCTGATGTATGAGAATATAATCTCTGCTTCTGTAATCCATGGCCATAGCCTGAACATTACACTGCTTATGTAGAACAAGGGTTCTCAAACTTGGGTTCTCAGATGTTGTTGGACTCTAACTCCCAGGCCATTGTGACTGTGGATGATGGGAATTGTAGTCCAAGAATATCTAAGGATCCAAGTCTGAGAACTCCTGTCTTAGAGGACTGTTTTGGTCCCTTGCTTTAAGCAGAAGCCTTTGTGCAAGGCTTCTGTTTGTGCAAGGCCTGAAGAATGAACTGCTTGCTAGCAAATTATGTTTCCCAAAAAGTTATATTTCCTTTTAAAAGTTATGAGTCTGTAGGAGATAATGCAGCCACAATGTCTACTGCTCCATCCCTCCCATATTATCTTCTATTGCTTGTAACTTTAAAAGGGAAATGCAGCATTTATGGGCTGTAACCTGGCAACCCTGCTTGTAGTGTTGAAATGAAAAATGTTATGTTCAGGGACCTAAGGCTGCGGCTCTGTGTGTGCTTACTTGGAAGTAAGTCCCACTTGAAACAAAGCAAAAAAAGTTAAAGCAAAGCACTTCCCTCCTCATGACTGTGCCGTATGGTATGCATATTAAGTAGATATGGGATCATGGTTGGAAGCCCCACTCCTTGACCTGTACACAAAGTATTGTTTGTGCCTAAGTCACTTATTGTGGTAGTATCCAACCCAGTATATCCTTTCTACTTTATCATAGATCCATAATCAGGAATCATTTTAATGTTGCCTAACTGAAGAAAGATATATGGTTTTCTCTTGTCTGTCATGAGCGTAATTTCTCAGGAGAGCTAATATTCTGCCTGGTTCTGATGTTTGGTGATATGATAATTTTAGCAAAAGTTAAAATTCTACATTGGATGTCAATGAACTCTAGTGACCACACGGTTACTGACCTGTGTGTAAACAGTCAATGACTTCTTAGGAGCTTAAATCCTGATAAATGGGTTATTATGTTAAAAACTAAGGGATGTTGAAAATGGATATACAAATTTCTACTGACTAATTTCACTCAGCTGGATCCTTGGAGGTTGTTTCTCTGTTTCTTCTTCTTACTTCAGCTGGTAAGCAACAGTGTAATAATATACCCCAGCAAATAAAAAATGTTTTTAAAAATCTCTTGTGACCAGATTCTAATAATCTTACTGTAATTGAGAGAATAATGGAATGGATTTTGTGACTATTAACCTGTGTTTTCTGAGGTTCATGTTTTATGAAGTTCAGAATTTCTGTCTTAAGGACAGTCTTGTAGAATAAACAAGGATTTCAAATTATTTTTCAGAAATTCCTGGCTCAAAGTGAGATTGTTTTATTTATTCACCACTTTTCATAGCAAGGCTATGATGAGGAACGTGATCCACTACTGCTTGTCTGGCATTTAATTTTTATTTAAAGGCAGACTCAGAGGGTTCTGAACTGGATCAGAGCAGAGGCACTGGGCAAAGGGTTGACCCCGCCACCCCTGTAACAGTCTCCATATCTAATTCTCCCCCCCCCAACTACTATAATGCCCATGGGGGGAAAGGTATAGCACGTACTCATAATCTGCTCAATGAATTATTTTTAGAACCAAATTTGGATCCATTGTTGTAGTTGTTATTTAATATTGTATTGTATTGTATTGTTTGTTTGTTTGTTTGTTTAGCATATTTTTATACTGCCTGATATGCACATCCTTAGGTGTATAAGTTAGAATGCAACAAATATAAAAACAGGATAAAATGATTAAAGCAATTATGATATAAAAGGAATTAAAAATAATTAAAAGTTTGAGAAAACATGTACATCTTAAGGGTCTTTCTAAAAACAGCCAGAGATGGAGAATCTCTGATTTTAACAGGGAGTGCATTCCAGAGCCCTAGGGCAGCCACAGAGGAGGCCTGGTCACGAGTAGCCACCAACCGAGCCGGTGATAGCCGTAATGTTGGGTTCTTGGTGTTGGGTAGGAATGGTTTTTAGTGTGTCCTTTGGAACTTCCTAGCATGGGATGCTTGGTCTAAATGTTTACGCAAATGTGGCCGAATTCTGTTTTATTGTTTGTAAGTTTTGTAACATTTTTATTGCTCATTAGAATGCTATTGTAAACTGTTGATTTTATGCTGATCTATAATGTTTACTCAAAGCAAGTCCCCTTCCCCCCGTGAATTCCTTTGTGCTTTGCTGAGGGGTAGGAAGGAAGGATAAAAAAGAGGCTACGTTTTCGCCTCATATCTTTGCCTGGTCCAGATTCCTATGTGTGTTTTCTCAGAAGAAGACACCACCATTGAGGTGTCCCTATGTGTCACTCACTACCACTGTACCAAATTTGGTTCAGATCAGTTACACAGTCCACAAGTTAGCCCACTTGCGCCTCAAACGTTCACACGTCTGCCATTGTGAATTGGGGTGGATGACATCATCATCAACTGAACCATTGAGGCTTCCCTATGTGTCCCTACACCTGTAGCAAATTTGGTTCAAATCGGTTAGGCAATTCACAAGTTAGCACATTTGTGCCTCAAACATTTACGCATCTGCCATTTTGAATCAGGGTGGATGACATAATCACAAACTATGCTGTTGAGTTGTCCCTGTGTGTCTCTACAACTGTACCCGATTTGGTTCATATTGGTTCAAGCGTTGAGAAGTTGATGGGGGACACACACACATGATTCTTTCCCAAACAGCAGGTTTTACTGCGGGTTTACTGTGAGGCTTTACTGTGAACCTGAAGTTGTCCCAAAAAACCGACGCAAAAAGTGCATTTTTTAACGCCAGATATAAACCGGGCTATAATCTAACGCATAATGAAAAATCCAAATTGTGTGTGAAGTTTTCCTCGATAGCTTGCAGGGACTTCAAGGTAAATCTGCTCACTATGTGAACGCACACCCTCCATTCCAAAGGAGGTGAGAGCAAAAGGGCTTTAAAGCCCTGTGTAAAAACACCATGGACACTGCTGGGTGATCTCATAAGCCTACTGGAAAGTAGGCTAAAAAACAGTGTTAAAAAAATTGGTTCCTAATATGAAGGGGGTTAAGTGGAAGGATACAGAAAGCCTGGGTGAAGGACATGTAACCTAAAACAGGAGGCATGAATTGATCCCCTGGGTATCAGCAGGACAGGTGATCAGGTAATTATTACCATGTGTGTTTTTAAGAAAATGTTTCTGCCCTGTATTCTCAAGAGGCTCCCAAAGTAGTTGAAATGGAAGCTAGGAATAAATCAAAAGGGAAATGAAGTATTCCAAAAATGCTTGAGAACTATATTGTACAGAAACTGTATCCTATAGCTGCAATAATCTGGACTAGTGTTTACACTAAGGAGGTTGATTATATTGTGGTAGAGGAGATAATGAAAGGAAAGCCTTTAGCTGTCAAACCTAAACACTTATTGGGGAGTAATCCCCACCAAACACTGTGAAGCTTACTTCTGAGTAAACAGGATTGTGTTGTTGAAACAACTCATCTTAAATAAACTGGCACTACTATGCCAGTACCCTGTAAGTGACACAGCGGGGAAATGCTTGACTAACAAGCAGAAGGTTGCCGGTTCAAATCCCCACTGGTACTATAAGGGTAGCAGCAATATAGGATGATGCTGAAAGGCATCAGCTCATACTGCGTGGGAGGAGGCAATGGTAAACACCTCCTGTATACTACCAAAAGAAAACCACAGGGCTCTGTGGGCAGCAGAATTTGAAATCGACTTGACAGCACACTTTACCTTTACCATGCCAGTATGATTAACTCTTTTCATGCAAGCCAACGAAAATTTTCTTCCATTTTTGAAGCCATTACCAAGACGTTATGTCTAGTATGTTCTGACCCACACTGCTTGCTTTATTTTAAAATTTCCCTCTCTTTTGTGATGACTTCTTGCAGGGGCCTCGCCACTGTGTGAGATCTGGGAGGTGGGGGGCTGTTTCTTTGTTTTTACATTGGTCGTCGCCACCCCTCCACTGTCCTTGACAGCTGGGTGCTCACTGCACGCAAAGGTTGCTGGCTGCCCTCTTCACTGTGCTTGACAGCTAGGCAGAAACACAACACTGGCTATTGTTGTGTTTCTAGTAAATCCATTCCATGATCCAGGCCAGGTTCTAGATTAGTTGCAGTTTTAGTTCAGTCCAAAACTAGTGGCAGGGCAGACAAAGAACAAGCAGCAGGAGAATAGAAAGCAGTCTGCACTTGCCTCAAGCGCAGACTAAATCTGAAGACTTATTTCATTAAATTATGAATATTCTTAATTACGCTTTTACTGCCTGGGCCTTGTATGCCACAACTCTTTCCTCCGGATACTATAGAGATGAGTCTCTCCCTCTCTACGAAGCCCCCAGCACCTGGATTGCTATAGATAAGGAAGGGACAGAGACAGAGGGATTGGGGGAAAGGTGCTTGGCTATGTCTCTCTGTCCATGTTGGGCTTTCTTTTGCCACTGACTGATCCCTGCTCAAGGTATCCTATCAGTCGTGATTGCTATTTTTATGACACCTCTGAAGGCTGTTCTAATCCTAATTAGAATGACAGCTCAGCCTTCACAGCTCCTCTTTCGAAAAGAACACACTGTGAGTATACAGCTTATTTCATCACGTGAAAGAATACAGAATGGAAAGTGGTACTTTTAATTATTTATAGCCTTTCCAAATGTTCTAAAATGCCAAAAAATATTGGAAGAAAGAACTGAGGGTCAGGATATCTCCGTGTTTTCTCAGAGATACCTCTGGGATACCGATATGTTCCCCCCAGGCAAATAGCAGATGAGGGATGTAAATTAGGAAGATGGCACAGTGCGAAAGGGATAACCACCCCCCAATGCTTGAATCCTGTTGCAGTGAGGGGAACACTGCTCCCTGTGTTCCGGTCACTGATCTCCTGCATCTCATCTAGTTTGGTCCTTACTTTCTGTAGGTAGATAAATATGAAGCTGTTTCAGTACCTTCCTGGGCATAAGAAGAAAAAATCAGATTCTTTAGCATTTCGCACATGTTCAAGTGTACAAGGAAGAGTGAGGTCATGCTTGCTCGTAGCCACTGATCCACCCCATATGCATGTTTGGCTGAATGTGTGAAAGGGTCTTTGAGGTCGTTCTTACGACTGGGCGGGCAGGGCAGTGGGTGGTGGGGAGGGGGGCAAGGCTTGGTAAACTTCCCTCCCCCCACCCAGATTACCGAATTTGTTGGGAGAGCGAAATGAGCTCGCAGACAAGCAGTCCTGTGTGCCTGCAGCACGGAGGTGTGGGGGTTGAGACAATGTGTCCCAGCCCTCAGAAATCCCACAATACACTGCACAAGTGCATGGTGCATTGTGGAGATCCCCCCAGCAAAGGGTCAAGTAAATGCAGCTAAGGGAGTGCTTGCTCCGTCAACCTCATTTAAGAGTTGGGCTCCCTAGGTGGGTTGGCTCCCAGTTGGCTCCCATGGCTTCCCATGGGCAGCCAAACCCACGTTTCGCTGCCCTAGCCCAGTCTTGGCTGCTTGTGAGAACAGCCTCTCTGTGTACTAAAATGCATTGGCTTTCCCTGTGCAAGTTCCTGTTTGCAAAGAGAGGGACCATGCATGTACGGTCTGAACAGAAGTAGGTGCTTTCAGACCTTTGGTCAAATTGCATATTGTAATCTTTTCTCTCTCTCTTTCTTTCCAAAATCACCTCCCAATTCTTGGGTTATAAATTCTCCACCAACTGTCCTGTTTTTGTTTTTGTTTTTTGTAGGGCACATTTGATTGATTGATTGGTTGGTTGGTTGGTTCAGTCAAAGGTATAGCTCTATAACTGATGTTTTCCCCTTGTCAGTTGAAGGATTTGGGGCTATAGCTTTAATAGCTTTTGCCCAATGTGTGACCAGGAGGGTTCAAAATGACCAGAAGAGATCCACAATGTATTGAAGCAGTATGCATGAACATCATGGAAAAGATGTAGAAAAGAAGTACAAAATGTGTATCACGTGCATGGAAAAAACCTTTGGGCTGTTCACATGAGCAGCAGTCCTACCTGGGCTTGCACAGTCCTACCCGGGGAGGGCTGTTTATGTGGAGTGCCCACCAGGTAGCCTGAGTTTAATCTCCAGGCTTTTACTCAGGTAGATGGGTGTGAGCTCTACCTAATAAAACTTCTTTGGCATTACCCTGGTATGAGCAGATTGTCTTCGAATCCTAGAACCTGTTGGTCACTGGCTAGCCACCGGTGCCAATACAAGGTCATTACTGATGACTTAAGTTTTGACCGTGAAGAATGTGACTCAATAATATTTCATCATGTGCAACATGCTGCCAAAAACTATCAGAACATAATAATTAGAACATAAAACGGAACCCAGCTGAAGATGTTGCAATCACAATTAATCTCAAGTCACTACTGCCTGACAATTGATAGTGTCCCACTGAGATTAAACATTGAAGTCATGTTGCTAATTGGTGAAATGTCACTGTAGCACTAGATCACAAGGTATGCCCCTTTCTTATTGGATTCCACACATTTACAAGGTGTGATTCAATAAGTGCTTTCTATGATGAAGGAAAGAGAAAGGCATTTGGTGTCAGATGTGAAGATGAAGAGTTTCTTTATGCTTTCACTGATCCTGGGAAAAGACTTCATACTACAGGAATCAACCTATCATGTACTGGAAAAATCTGTGTGTCATCTATACAGCCAAGCTTCATCATCAAGTATGAATGATGCCCAATACAGGATGTTGTGTATAGCATCATCCCAATTTTTTGAGCAGAGCATGCCACCAACTCATGATGTATTACAGCCACACAGCAAAATGTTGAACTATGAAACTGCTATTATGTAGCATTATGTGTTTTGAATGATGAATGCTCTATCACCTGTTGCCCATGGTTGGTATTTAGAGGACAAGGTCCTTGCCATCGCCTGGATGACAGGAAGCCCAGCACCAGATAATATATGAAAGGAAGTGCACTGTAGTTGCAAGCAGCTGAAATGCCAAGGAGGGAGGTGTTCATGTCATGCCTCTTGCTACCTTGCACTGACTGACTGGTATACATGTCAGACATTCTGTAATCCTATGGTCAAGGCTGAAGATATACCTGATGATAGCAACTTTGAATGGAATGTTATGATTTTGAAAATGAGACATTAAAACAATTATCTTTTAGGAAATAAAATGTAAGCTAAAATATAGAGTTATTTATATTAAAAGTATAGCATGGTATCAACCTTGTCAGCCAGTTGGACATGCTACTGTGTTTTTATTAGCTTGGTGTTCATCAATGTTGTTTAATACCCCCAAATAAGCAAATTGTGATGATTTTTCCATGAGAGAACATGCAGTTGTCACTATTCATTCATTCATTCATTCGGTTTATATACCGCCCTTCCAAAATGGCTCAGGGTGGTTTACAACAGAATAAAAACAATTAAAACCAGTTAACAATTAAAATCAAAACTATAAAAACAAAATAAAACCAATTAAAAATTCAAACAGCTAAAAATCCTGGAAAACCAGGGCAACCATTTAAAACAATTTAAAACAGTTTACAGTAGTTTAAAAACCCTGGAAGGCCAGGCCAAACTGATAGGTTTTAAGGGCTCTCCTGAAAGACCATAATGAACTCAAATTACAGATGTCTGCCGGGAGTGCATTCCACAGCCCAGGAGCAGCTATAGAGAAGGCCCACCTCTGAGTCACCACCAGATGAACCGATGGTAACTGGAGACAGACCTCCTCAGATGACCTTGACGTGCGGTGGGAATCATACAGAAGAAGGCGCTCTCTAAGATAACTATTAAATAAAGATAAGATAACTATTTTATAAATATAACTAAGATAACTATTAAATAAATTGTCTGAAATGGCCATGCATCGTCCCTCTGACTATTTCACCTGGAGTGCATGTAAAGCAGGAAGGTACTCTGAATGTTGCTGCTAATAGAAGTTGGTTGATGGTGGTGCTCTAGATATGTAGCTTGGAAAAAACACAATGTAAGTCACAATGTTTGCAATTTTATAGGAAATTCAAGAAGCTGATCATGCCTGAACCAGTTACTTTGTGCAGCATAAAGAAAATTGGAGAAGACAACAATGCCTTTGAACCAGATGGACCACGTAAGATGTTTTGCATTTTAATAATAGCTTTGAACACATACCAGTTAACTTTTTCCATGCACATTGGTTCACATCATTGCGGACAAATGTCTTTAGAAAGTATTTGCTTTATTTCAAGCCAATACAAACAACTCCAATAAATGGTTCTAATGATTTGCCATATTATCTGCCCTCATTATTTTGCTGTGTCTTCATCAATGTAGAATAGCCAATTCTTTTTTATTTGTTTGTTTGTTTGTTTGTTTGTTTATCAATTTTGTACACCACCCCAAACTTTAGTCTCTGGGTGGTTAACAATAACATACAACAAAGTTAAAACTTACATAAAACTTAAAAACAATTTAAACAATATAAAAAGTCAAAACATATTAAAACCTAAAAGTTAAAAAGCCAAAAAAGCTTGGGTGAAGAGGTGGGTTTTCAAATGCTTTTTAAAAATTGCCAGAGATGGGGAAGACTGTATTTCAGTAGGGAGTGCATTCCACAGTCTTGGGGCAGCAACCAAGAAGGCCCGTCCCCATGTGGCCACCAGCCGAGCTGGCAGCAACTGGAGATGGACCTCTCCAGATGACCTCAATGACCTCGCTTAAATACCCAGGGCCCAAGCTGTGTAGGGCTTTGTGAATTATAACCAGCACTTTGTATTTTGCCCGGAAACCTATTGGCAGCCAGTGTAGCTCTGTCAGCAAAGGAGTAACATGGTCTCTCCAAGATGACCCAGAGACCAACCTGGCCACCGCATTCTGTACCAACTGAAGTTTACAGACTACGTACAAAAGCAACCCCACATAGAGCATATTGCAGAAGTCAAATCTGGAGGTTTCCAGGATATGTACCACTGTTTTGAGGTCACTCATCTCAAGGAACAGACACAGCTGGCGTATCAGCCGAAGCTGATAGAAAGCCCTTCTGGCCACTGCCTCAACCTGAGATACCAGGGAGAGGTGTGGATCCAGAAGTACTCCCAGACTGCATACAATCTGCATACAGATTGACCATACAAAAACCTTCTGTACAAAGCTACAGCACCAAAAACGGGCCACAGTGCTACTCATGGTTATGGTGGTGTTTGTCTGAAGAGGAAAATGCTGTAACCATGATGGTGGGAGCTTCCATGATAAGTATTCTGGGGCGATCCAGGCTGTCAGTCATGGATTGACAGCACCCACCATTGCAGTTATGACGTTTCCCTCTTCAGACAAATGCCACCATACCCATGAGCAGCGCTGTGAAGGCAAAGAGTGATGGGCTGGGGCAGGACTTCTGGACGTGCTTTTGGCACTGTAACCAGGTACAGTGGCTTTTTTAAAAAGTCTAAATAGGGTTCCAATGTGCAATGGAAATGACCCACGTACGCTGCATTCCAAGGAAACTATTTTAAGGGCAGGGACGGTATTTTCCAACCACACCTAGGGCCAATGACACATGTTAATAACACACTTGACCCTGACGTGCTCAGTTTCTCTTTACTAAATAGCAGTGGCAGGGTGGGATCTGGGGAATTTTAACCCTTTGCCTTTACCAGGTCAGCCTCCTTCCCCTGTGGATGCTGTTTGCCCTATTGGTGCCTATGGAAGCTTTCCTCCTGGACAATTTGCAGCCATGGGTGGGGGAGGTTTAAGCTCCCATCTTCTCATGCCATGATCCCAGTCCAGATTATTTCCCTGCAGCTGCTATTTTACAAGGAAAATCTAGGCATGTCAAGGCCAAGCACATTATAACATTAGGAACATAGGAAGCTGCCACAGACCATTGCTCCATCTAGCTCAGTATTGTCTTCACAGACTGGCAGCAGCTTCTCCAAGGTTGCAGGCAGGAATCTCTCTCAGCCCTATCTTGGAGAAGCCAGGGAGGAAACTTGGAGCCTAGATGCTCTTCCCAGAGTGGCTCCATCCCCTGAGGGGAATATCTTGCAGTGCTCACACTTCTAGTCTCCCATTCATATGTAACCAGGGTGGACCCTGCTTAGCTAAGGGGACAAGTCATGCTTGCTACCACAAGACCAGCTCTCCTCTCCTCTCAAGTAGTTTGGCCTTTAGATTGCATTCACTCTAAAAAGGATCCTTATCTGAAAATGAATTATGCCATGTGGTCCAGTCCATATCCAAGTACCAAGCAGAAGATGAGAAGATTGTCATTGCAAAACAATTGTAAGTGATGGCTGAAAGCCTAGACAAGCTATTGATACATAGAACACATTCATCCTACATAGTTAAACTGGTTCCAGACATTCTCTTTGTGAATCAAACACTGGTATGTTAGTTTTGCTTCTCTTCTTAGTCACCTACCCACAAACTACTGCTGTATCCTCCTCTGGTTGGGAAAATTAAGAAAATGCTGATCCCATCCTATAGGGATGTGCAAGCTGGCAGTGTGACCGGCCTGGTCTGGGCTTGGCTGAACTGGGCCCATCCAGTTCGACCATCGAACCGGGCTGAGCCATCTCACAGGCTGGCTCAGGGGCAGTGTTCCCTCTAACAGGGATTCCCAGATGTTGTTGACTACATCTCCCATAAGCCCCAGCCAAAGGCCACTGCAGCTATGGATGCTGGGAGTTGTAGTGAACAACATCTGGGAATTCCTGTTGGAGGGAACACTGTTCAGGGGCTATGCTTGTAAAGGGGAATCCAGCAAGGATTCCTCTTTACAAGTAAAGGGCATTCCCTAGTGTAAATGCGAGAGGGGAGGGAAGAAAAGGTAGTTTTATACCTTTAAAATTCACCCATGGGGATGGCTGCAGCAGTGGCTATGGCGGAGACATTGGAAGCAGTGGCAGGGGCTCCTCTACCCCCCCTCCGGCTTCTCAAATGACAGCCTGGGCCAGCTGCCGCATGGTGACACATACTGCATGGTGACACAAATCACATTGTGATGCAAATGGCCTCTGCGCATGCGTGGAGGTCACGAAAATGGCCTCCGTGCAGGCACAGAGGCCTGAACCAGGTTGCAATCAATCTGGGCTGTCATTTGGGAGGCCGGCGGGGGGGCGGGGATTGGAGGAACCCCTGCTGACACCTCCGATGTCTCCGCCATGGTCACCTCTGCCATCCCCGCCACCTGAATTTTAAAGGTAAAAATTACCTTTTCTCTCCCCTGCCCTCACATACATTTACTCTAGGGAATGCCTTTTCCTTGTACAGGGGAATCCTCGTCAGATTCCCCTTCACAAGTATACTCCCCTGAGCTGGCCTACGATACAGTTCTTTGAATCCAAAGTTGGTCTGGTTCGAACTCAGACTGCTTGAAGTGAGCCAGCTCGCTCATCCTTACAGTCCTATTCCTGAGTTTGTTTTGGGAAATGGTCTGAGGTTTCAGGTTTGAAAACTGAATCTTTACCCAACTACTACTTATGCATTTGCATGATAAGGGTGTGTGTGTGCTGGAATGTCTATTTATTTCCAATCACTATTCACAAGATGATGTATTTATTTCCCAACAGAAAATGGCATCAGCAAATCAGAGTAAGTAATGTAGATATTCTACTCCATTACAGATTCAATATTTGGTTTTATTTCTAAAAACTATATTTCATCATCCGTTGACGTGTTTGTAACATTTAAAATGCAGCCATGCGCTGTAATTTCCTGAACTATAATTATTGCACAATTGATGTCAGTTAAGCAAACATTCAGAACACGTAAGAATAGCTAACACAATAAAGAAAAAGAAAAATGCCACGGTATCAATTAAACCCTTTTACAATGCAGGTCGCAGCTGTCACAGGTTCCACAGCATGGTTTGAAGATACATTTCTCCTTCTGGTTGCTTTCCTTAAAATATGAGACTGATTGATTGTTTGACTGGCAGCCAGTCAATTAACATTTTATTTTGGGCTGTAGTACATTATACAATATCATATTAAAAAACAGAAGAGAAAAGAAGTGCTTTCTCAATGCAACAGAATTAAGCTCAGAAATATGTACTGAAATACAACATTAAAACAAAACTAAGAAGTCTTAAGAATAGAAAAATTGGCTACCTTAACACTGTATAGTTCACACAGCTCAGGCTGAAATCACACCGTCCTGCACTTTCTCTACTTAAATTGCCTCCTTCCAAAGTAGGTTTTAGCTAGGAAAAGCAGCCTTCAGGCTTTTGTTTTACACACACACACACACACACACTCACACACACGTAATGTGTAGCTCCACTCTTTGCTAGATGGGAGTTCAGGCTAGGAAGACTTCCCCTTAGTAACTCAATGAGTGCACAATAAACCTACTCTACTAAGATGCAAGTAGAAGTCCTCCCACTGAACTATGTTGCTCATTCTGATCTAGCACTGCTTCTGGTTGACTACAGCAAATCTCACAAGATCTTATGGGATCTGGATACCACTGTTCCCTGTAACATGGATTCCCAGATCTTGTTGACTGCAACTCCCAGAATCTTCAGTCAAAGGCCATTGCAGCTGGGGATTCTGGGACCTGTAGTCAACAACATCTGGGGATCCCAGTTACAGGGAACACTGCTGGACACCCTGCATACATACAGAGAAAAAGTTTGCATGTATATCCTCAAGCATGATTCATGCCTCAGTTTTTTTCTTATGGTTTTGGGTTTGCGGTCCAGTCTGGGGCCCCTTGATCTGGGTACAAAGATAAAACAGATACGACAAATATTTATATATCACTTTTCAACAAAAGTTCCCAAAGCGGTTTACACAGAGAAATATAAATAAATACATAAAATGGCTCCTCTGTCCCCAAACGGCTCACAATCTAAAAAAGAAACATAAGATAGATACCAGCAATAACTACTGGAGGAATGCTGTGCTGGGGATGGATAGGGCCAGTTGCTCTCCCCTTGTTCATTAAACAGAGTCACCACATTTAAAAGGTGCTTCTTTGCTCAGTTAGCAGGGGTAAAGTGCCATATTCCCAGCTTGGGCCCTGTTTGGGATTTATAACCCCCACCCAAGCAGCTCTTAAAAGCCTCAGATACGCAGAAAGTACCAGGAAGAGCATAGCAGGAGTTAGAGCAGACGGAGGCCTAGAAAGCGGGCTGGAGGCAGAGGTAGGGAGTTTTAAAAAAGCAGACTTTAACACAGTTCCTATTAAGTCCAGAGAAAGAGAGATGTAGTCACAAGGATTAACCTCCTGTAAGAGGGAAACTGGATGATGTCTGTAGGAGGAGACCAGGGCCGGACTGGGGGCACTGAGAGGGCAGTGGAATGTATGTGGGGAGGGCGCCGGGTTTTGAGCAGAACAGGTACTTAAAGATGGAAGTATTCACTGCTGCCGAATGCGGCGGGGCTTAGGGGTGCACTGCTGGTGGGGTGCACTGGGAATATGCCCTGTTGCCCTGTGGGCCAGTCTGAACCTGGAGGAGACAGCCTTGTTCACTGGTGAGTTAGGTTGCCATAGCCAATGGTTACATGCAATAAATACTGAGAGAGAGAGAGTTGTAATAAAGCACTTGGAGAAGGAAAAGTTGTCTCTGCTCTGTCAAAGCACATTTCAGAAATAGGCCTCTTTCACATGGGGTGTGGCAGATGGGCCAGGCAAGAACGAAGGCTTACCTGAAAGGAAGATCCACTGGAATCTGGACTGCACTTCAAAAAGAACTGTGCTTAGGATAGGAACATAGGAACATAGGTAGCTGCCATATACTGAGTCAGACCATTGGTCTATCTAGCTCAGTATTGTCTTCACAGACTGGCAGCAGCTTCTCCAAGGTTGCAGGCAGGAATCTCTCTCAGCCCTATCTTGGAGAAGCCAGGGAGGGAACTTGGAACCTTCTTCACTTCCCAGAGCAGCATCATCCCCTGAGGGGAATATCTTGCAGTGCTCACACATCAAGTCTCCCATTCAGATGCAACCAGGGTGGACCCTGCTTAGCTATGGGGACAAGTCATGCTTGCTACCACAAGACCAGCTCTCCTCAAAGTGAAAATCAAAGTGAAAGAAGCAGCAATGGTGGCAACAGAGCTGGGAGTGGACATAGAAGAGGGTGCTTAGGACGAGGATGTAAGGATCAGCACGGTATCAGGTGTCCTAGTACGAGGGCTCATTCTGAACAGAACTGTTTAGAACCTTGTTGAAATCATAAATTTAAAGCCTTCACACACACACACACACACACACACACACACACACACACACACACACACACAGAGTCTCACACACACAACCCATTTTATGTATTTAAAGATACCCCCATGTAAATAATTTATGTTTTAAGATGTCATACCGCTATTGAAATCTGGGACATGACAAAATGATGTCTAGATGATGCATACTTTTTGTGGATAAATTCAATATGATTGGCCATATACAGAACCAGATGCAATCAGAGTGCTCACGGAACAATGTCTTACCTTTTACAGGTTTTTCTATACAAAAAAGGAGATGTCCAAGAATGATGTGAAGGGGGGCAAGTAAGTTAAACTGGTTTCTCCTGCCTAGCATAATTGCAGACAGCATCCACTAATTCAGTTAAACGTTGCCTACTGCCGGGGGGGGGGGGGTATCTGCTACAGCTAAAACATTCATGTAGATAGAAAAAGAAGTTTGAACAGGTCACTCCAAAAATCAAACAACCCACACACATATCCATCACATATCCATTTCAGGCTCAATTCAAAGTCCTGGCTGTCCTCTTTGAAGCCCTGAATGGCTCACAGCAGCCAGGATGCTTAAAGGACCATCTGCTCACATATGGGTTGGCCTGTCATACACATCAGCAGGGGAGGTTCTCTTTCGCATCCCACCATCTGAGGTACAGTTGGTGGGAATGTATAAGCCAGGGGAGTAGCTATAACTGAGTGGATGGGTTCAAAGAACTGAGGGCCCCCAAATTCCACCCCTCCCTATTTTCTTCATTATATCTCTCACTCTGAGGGGCCACCAGGGAGGGGGCAAACACGGCCCCTGCTCCCCTAGCTTGCTCGCTGCACCTAGCCTGTGGAACCTGAGAGATCCATCTAGCTCCCTTGCAATAATGTTTTGCCCTCCGTTAAAGTCCTTTTTATCTGACAGGCCTTTGACCTGACTGATCCCTGATGTTACTATATCTGGCTCTGCTCATGTTTCTTACTTTGTTATGCTTTTTAATTTATTCATAAATGATCCAGAAGTTGGGGTAAGCAGCAAGGTGACCAAATTTGCAGATGACTCCAATCTATTTAAGGTAGTGAAATCCAAAAGTGATTGTGATTTGCTCCAAAAGGATCTCGCCAAACTGGGAGGGTGGGCAACAAAATGGCAAATGTAGTTCAGTGTTAAGAAGTGTAAAGTAATGCATATTGTGGCAAAAAAACCCACCAACTTCACATATATGCTGATGTGGTCTGAGCTGCTACTGACCAGGAGAGGGATCTTGGGGTTATGGTGGACAGCTCGTTGAAAGTGTCAACTCAATGTGCGACAGCTGTGAAAAACGCCAATTCCATGCTTGGAATCATTAGGAAGGGGATTGAAAATAAAAATGCTAATATTATAATGCCTTTATACAAATCTATGTGGTGGTCACATTTGAAGTACTATGTGCAGTTCTAGTCATCATACCTCAGAAAGGACATTATAGAACTGGAGAAGGTGCAGAAGAGGGCAACCAAGATGATCAAGAGCCTAGAACATCTTCCTTATGAGGTATGGCTACAACACCTGAGGCTTTTTAGTTTAGAAAAAAGATGACTGAGGTGAGATATGATAGAGGTCTATAAAACCATGCATGGTGTGGAGAAAGATGATAGAGAGAAATTTTTCTCTCTTTCTCATATTAGAACCAGGAGTCATCCCATGAAACGGAAGGCCGGGAATTTCAGACTGCTAAAACAAAGTACTTTTTCACACAACGCCTATGGAATTCTCTGCCACAAGATGTAGTGACAGCCAACAGCCTGGGTGGCTTTAAGAAGGGTTTAGATAAATTCATGGAGGACAAGTCTATCAATGGCTATAGGCCACCTCCAGCCTAAGAGGTGAGATGCCTCTAAATAGCAGTTCCAGGAGAGCAACAGTTGGAGAGGATATGCCCTCAGCTCTTGCCTTTGGGCTTCCCTGAGGTATCTGGTGGGCCACTGTGTGAAGCAGGATGCTGGACTAGATAGGCCTTGGGTCTGATCCAGCAGGGCTGTTCTTAATTTTTATGTTAGCAAAAAGAAAACAATATTTCTCAGGATCCTGGAAATATATTTGATTATAGTCTGGATAGAGCTGGTTAACCTGTGAGGAACAGGGATTGATAGTGGTTGGATGATGCTGTCTTTTGTTTCTGCCAATCTTTGGTTCTATGAAGAAACCTGACCATCAGGGACAACCAGGAAAATGATCCTTGCATACCTGAGACAGAAAACCTTATAATTCCATACACTTTGCTTTCTTTGAAGGACATCAAAGAAGAAAAAGGATGAAATTCGAGTTGGCTTCTTTCAGCTGGTAATAATAATCTGTTGTTCTTCAATATTTCTTATGTATATGGATATTTAGATCACTGCATTGAAGCATTCTGGCAAGGTCACTATGTGGCTGCTATTAATATAAACCTTCAGAGTTTTTAAAACTTTAGTCATTTTCCCAACTGTTAACTTTTAATTCATTTTATTATAATTATCTATTGTGGTAAATTCATTCAGTAGGTCAGATTTTGCTGCCTGGATGTAGATGTAACTTGTGTCGTAAGAAAGGTATGGTTTCTCCAGAATGACGTGGTGGAGCCTACCGTAAAATTTATGTTAAAAATCATGACCATTAATACACACATACATAGAGAGACTTGTGAGCAATGTCAACTTGTTGTTCTTTATAGTTTAGATTTGCTTCTCCATCTGAGACAATGATGATGGTTTTGGGTGGCATCTGTGCCCTTTTTCATGGAGCAGCCCAACCAGCCATGTTGCTTGTCTTTGGGGCAATGACAGACACATTTATTCAATATGACATTGAAAAACAGGAGCTTAGAGACCCGAACAAAACATGTGTGAATAACACTATCATGTGGATCAATGGTTCCAATCAGCAAAATGAAAATAATGCATCTATAAGTTGTGGGTAAGTGAATAAAACATTTTAGTTGTTTTCTGTTTTTGAATGGCATTGGCTGTGTGGGATCTAACCTGACTGATCTTGCAAGTAAGGTTCTGCCTTCAGTTACTCATGATTGTCCCACTGAAATCATTGGGCTTAAGCATGTGTAACAGGACATTGGATCTGCAGCCTTTATCATTACTATGCATTGAATTATGATGGCACCTGAACATGTTCTGGCCCAGTTGGGCTATTTGCCTCTCCAGAGTTGGAAGAGTTGGTAGTTATTTACTGATTATTGCCCATTTTAATATATGAACGATCTATGATTGAAGATGGGTATCAAAAATTCCTTTCTTGGACCAGCTGACAGCTCTTTCCAGAATATGTCAAAATAAAAATTCTGCAGTCACCTCTTTCAGATTTCTTTCTTGGCCTTTAAGAGCAGATTTTGGTGGTGCAAAGCATAAACCTTTAAGAGAAGGAGGGTTGCAGGAAGAACGGGGGTTGGCAAACAATTTCCCCTGCCCTCTTTGGGCAAATGAGACTTCCTCAATTTGCAGAAGTTTTTGGAATCCAACCCACTGAATTTGCTTTCTCTGCTTTGTCCATGATGAATTGCACAAAAGTCAGTGCAGTCACTGAATTATATTAGTATTCGTGTTCATATATTAAACCATTTGTCTAAATTCATGTAGGGAATCCCATTAGCACATAGCTCAAACAAGCTTTCAAGTAGATTGGCTCTTGGGAATTTGTTACAGTACTATAATTCTCTCTCTCACACTCACTCTCTCTCTCTCTGTAATAGGTTGCTGGATATTGAAAAGCAGATGACCCTTTTTGCAAGTTACTATGCAGGAATTGGCTGTGCTGTTCTTGTGCTTGGATACCTTCAAGTCAGTATTTGTTCCTCCAAGTTACTCTTCCAGAACAGAAAAGAAATTAAAAGATTCCTGTATATTAATTATATGGTCAAACAAGATCCTATAATAAATCTGGAGATCAGGACTTAAATTACACTTTCTGCACCACACGGACATTCCCACCAGGGGTGTATCTAGGGTAGGGCAGGCAAGGCATGTGCCCCGGGCACCACTTGAAGGGGGGGCGCCATTTTGTAAAATTAAAAAAATTGTCAAAAATGGCTGCCGAAAACAAAATGGCCACAGTGCATATTCAAATGGCCTCTGTGAGGTCCTAGGTTATGCCAGGCCTTGCAGAGGCCATTTGAGCATGCGCGGTGGCCATTTTGTTTTCAGTAGCCTTTTTTAAAAAAAAAAGATTATTTTTTAAAATGGCCACTGCACATGCTCAAATGGTACCTGCGAGGCCCTAGAGGCCAGCTGGGTCAGGGGGAACCTCTGCAAAAAACCCCCAAACCCTAGCCTTTAGGAAGCCCCCCAAAGAGGCTACAGGTAAAAAATGATAATAATAATATAAGACACTGTACACATATTCAGATTGGCACTATGTACAGAGAATCAGGGTTTGTGAATACTGAGCTGACGCTTATGAGCTAGGATTGTATTCATTTGCTCTTAATTTGCTTCTTGTGATAAGTGAGTTAAATGTGATGTCTTAATAATATGGCTATTAATGCTGCGTTTGTCTTTAAATCAGTGTGAAATCCTTAATATTAAGGCCCACTGGAATTTTCTTGCTCTCTTTCTCTCATTTTAACTGTCTTTCTGAAAGACTAGAATATATTCTAAGCAGTGACACAGTTTACTCTGCATATCCTTTAATTATTTTCAGAGTATCTGGGAAAAGTCAAATTTTAAAACTTATGAAATAGTGATGCTACAATCCATAGTAGGGAATTAGACCTGCAAAGTGGCACGGCTTCTGTTTAGTTTTCCAAGTACACCTCCACATAGTATTTGGATATTTCATGAGCCCCAGTGTACTGAAATTAGGGGTGTGCACGGAACCGCACAGTTGCGGTCCGGCACTGTGGAGGGGGTCCCTTTAAGGGCGGGGAGGGTTTACTTTGCGGCGCGCGAGCTTCACGTTTACCCGACGCGACGGGTAGACTGGGCCTCCGATCGCCGGAGGCCCGGTCTACCCGGCCTCGTCCCGGTGGGTAGACCGGGCCTCTGGCGGTCGGAGGCCCGGTCTACCCGTCGCGTCGGGTAAACGTGAAGCTCGCGCACCGTGCCACGTGCGCAGAAGGCTTGTTGCAATGAGGAGGCAATGAGGAGGCAGAAGGGGCGGTGGGGAGGTATCCTGCCGCCCCAATTTCTACAGAAAATACGGGCGCTGGAGGGGGCAAAGCGGCGGGAGGGGTAAGTAAACCCTCCCCGCCCTTAAAGGGACCCCCTCCACCCGGACCGGCCAGGTCCAAACCGGTCCGGACGGTCCGGAGGCCTTTACAATGGCCTCCGGACCAGTCCGTACCCACCCCTAACTGAAATTTGTAGTTTTCTAGCATTTTTTGGTCTGGCTAAGTCCACTGCTAAATAGTTTTTGAAATATTAAAAGATTAATGAGCCTGACTTGTATTTTTCAGCTGATATTATGGTAAAGTTATCTGAAAGATGGGTGTCAGATGCTTGGACAGGGGGGCGTAATTTCAGTGTTTGCCCTAGGCGTTATTTTCCCTAGATACGCCTCTGATTGCCACCATTTTTGGCTCATGAGACAGGATCCTATATTAATCAACAATTGATTTCTTTTGACAAAATTGCTAGATTGTATAAAATGTTGGGCACAACTCAGTCCACCACAGGTGTAGCACCTAAGAACAGACAATTTCTCTAAGCTCAACAGAGCTCTGTTTCCCCCAGTCTTCTGTCTACATGTATGGGCAGAACCTCCCAACATGCAGGCATATCTCCCATCTCTCCATCTAGCCCTACACCTTGCCTTTATACAAGTTTATTCGGCTGTGGAACATGACTAATTTGAATCAAGTGGAAGAAGACAAGGGGGATGGAGATATGGAAGACATGCCTAGACCTCCTATTCATTCTCACTTCCTATGTGCATATATTGGTGGAAGCACTAACACGTTCATATGGATGGGAAAACTGGACACAGTTGAGCCTGTGAGAGTCCTCCATATGCAGCTGCTGCGCTCCTGGAGGATTGGGTCATGGTAATTGTTTTTATAGTTTGGTACTAGAAGATAAATGTTACACCATTGTCTCACAGTGGTGCTCCACAAGGGACTGCATTTGGAGAAGACTTTGTAGGCAGGCTTTGTAGGTATAAATTTGAGGTCCAATCACTAAGATCTACAGTTAAGTAATTTACTCACTCACTCAGTCATTACTGAATAACAGTTGTCCACTTTATAGTTATCAGATCTTAATTTACTCACTCTCCAAAGTGAGGCTTCTCCAAACTTTTAGGGAATCGCTGCTAATCAGAGTAAATAGCATTTACCCCTGCTAACTGGGCAAAGAGGCACCTTTCACCGTGGTGATTCTCTTTATTTAGCAGGGGGAGAGTAACTGGCCTTATCCACCCCCAGCACAGCACCTCCAGTGACTGTTGCTGGTGTCTATCTTGTGTGTTGTTGTTTTTTTGTTAGAATGTGAGCCCTTTGGGGACAGGGAGCCATCTTATTTATTTATTATTTCTCTGTGTAAACTGCCCTGAGCCATTTTTTGGAAGGGCCGTATAGAAATCGAATTAATAGTAATAATAATTATTATAATTATTATTAATTGGCTAGATAGACCAATGGCGTGATTCCATGTTAGTCTGTAATGCTGAGGTCTACAAGACCATTCTCAAAATGCTGTTTCCACTTTAAGAAGATTGCAACAAGTTACCTCATGGTTGGGAAAGTGATTGCATGACCCTGGCTTGGGAGAATCAGTTTCTGGTTGTGCAGAATGACTGTTTCCTTAAACACAGGGTCATTTTACTAGGGTGTCATGGATCAACTTCCCTAAGGGTTAGGTATAAAAGGATCAGAAACAGCCCCCAGACTTATCCTTTACTCATTGATATCTCAAAATTTTAGGGTACCAATGAGAACTAAAATATAATATAAAAATATTAAAGTAACTTAAAATGCAAAACCGACATGGAACAGATAATCATCCAAGGGAAAGGAACGCTGCCACTAATTTGACAGAATAAAAGTGACAGACACATTGGCTCTAGGTTTAGGGTGGCTCTCTGCAACATGTCTTCTGGTGGGCGCCTTCCTACTTGATTGAACTCACTTGCCACAGTGGTCGGAACTTAATTCTTTCATTCTCAGCAGGGCAGCAGCAGCAGCATTCTACTCAGTGTCTGATGCCTGCTTCCCGCCCAACCCACCCCACCCCCGCTCCAATGTTACGATGCTACATTACACATTGTGTGTGGCAAGGATGAGGATGTGGTAGGCAGCAGCTGCCATCTAGAATGCTCCTGGTATCTGAGAATTTTAAAAAACCCTGGCGTCTGCCACCATGGTGAGGGGGCACTCCCAGCTGATGGCTACTGACTGCTGGCTAGGCTCAATTGTATTATCTGACTGCTATCAACAGTGCATGAGCCAAATATATTTTGTTCTTAGTTCTAGCCCAGCAATGAAACCACCTTGAGATTGTTATAATGAAAGTCAGTATAGAAATTTAACAATGAATCAATCAATCAGTGGCACTAATCTCCATATTGTTCCTTCCATTGTAGTGCAACTGAGGGAAATGTCTGAATCAGTTTGTAAAGCATGTGCAGGGTTATTATAAAGGAAGGCATAAAATCAATGCCAGGTATATTGGGAATTGAAATATATTCTGCCTAGCTAGCTGTGCTGTCAGTTTCTTCTTCACAATGTTTTAGCAGCCGGTGGAATGAGTTCCCCTCACCTTTTAATTGTGATTCCCCATGCTATGTTCTTCCCAGATCTGCCTATGGGTAATGTCAGCTGCTCGACAGACACAGAAAATCAGAAAAGCCTATTTCAGGAAAATAATGAGGATGGATATAGGCTGGTTTGACTGTACGTCAGTAGGGGAACTCAATACACGGATTTCTGAGTGAGTAATCTGGGACATTTGTTCATGGCACTGCACGTGGGTACATTTATAAGACATTGGAGGGTATTGAGCAGAGCAGTCTGTGTATGCCTACAAAAAGGGCAAGAACAAAACTACCATCAGTTACTACCACCACAGGTAGACTTGGCGGATTCTAAGCGGGAGCAACCTGTCTATTTGTCCACAGCAGGCCTGACCATACAGCTGTTAACAAGGCCAACCTCGCCATTAAACAGGTTTAGTGACTGTAGACAGCAACAGATGTCGGAGAGAAGATAGTGCTGCTACTCTTGCCTGAGGCCTCCAGTTCCTTGCCACATACCACTCCGAAACCATCTGCTTTTATATATGTGCTCAGATGTCTAGAAGACGACCATATGTACATAAGTATGGTAGCAGAAGTTTCAAGGCTAACGGAAAGAATCAGCCACAAGCTGCTGCTGCTGCTGTTTATCTACTGCTTTTCCACAAATGTTTGCAAAGCAGTTTACATAGGGGGGAAACCCGGGAAAGATGGTTCCCTGTCCCCAGAAAGTTCACAATCTTAAAACATTACACAAGATAGACACTAGCAACAGCCACTGGAAGGATGATGTGCTGGGGTTGGATAAGGCCACTTGCTCTCCCCCTGCTAAACCTAAGAGAATCACCACTTTGAAAGTTGCCTCTTTATCCAGTTAGCAGACCTGGAGGAGAGGGTGAAAATGCACTGATAATGAGACAAGAATTTGCAAGATCCCCTCCCTCCACCCCCGTGCCACTTTGCAGGTTAGCAAAAATGAGGTTGCCCTGCCATCTGCCCAACTATGTTGTAATTTTCTACATGTTGGCACTAGTTGATTATCAAATCTTGTTGCTAAGCAGCCATACAATTGCTTTCTCCACCTCGACACCCTCACCAAATGGAATGTCTGAAACATGGCACAATCAATCCCCCAAAATATAAGACAAAGACCAAGAGCAATGCAAGCTCAGATTTGGTAGGAAGTCAAATCCTGGGGAGAGAAGGTATACTGTACTAACCAAGACACTTGTCCCCGAAACTGAAGGGCCTAGGACCATACCGAACCTAAGATAAAAGTCTTGCATACCTTATACCTAAATTACAAGGTGCCTGGCCATAGGAATGAACAAATAAATACCTAACCAAACGAACCGTTCTTATTAAGATTTCTCCAAAGTAGATGGGAGCAATGAGCATAATGGATATTTTAAAATTGTAATTATGGCATAATGTATCTGCTGCTTTATCTTTCCTTGTTCTCCACAGTGACGTGAACAAAATAAATGATGCTATTGCTGATCAAGTAGCCATCTTTATCCAGCGCTTCACCACCTTTATTGGTGGATTCCTGTTAGGATTTGCCAGTGGCTGGAAGTTGACATTGGTTATTATTGCAGTCAGTCCACTAATTGGAATTGGAGCTGGCATGATTGGCCTGGTGAGGAACAATGCCATTCGTATCTGATTACCTGAGGTAATATAGTAATGGAGAATGAAGGTCAGAGTTTGAAATTGGTGACCATGTCAGAAAAATACCACACAGCTCAATCAAATAATTTCCTATTCGGGTGGGGGGGGGAACCTATCCTGTATCTATTTTTCACTGTTTGAGAACAATACTTTACGTACCTGTAGTTCCTTCAGCAAACTAATGTGTGGAGAAATATATTCAAGAGGAAAGTCATTTGCAAAGAGGCTGCTTTGCCTTCTTTCTACTCTTGCCTTCATCTCCGGTGTAGTGTAGTAACTTAGGATGTGAGCAGAGGCGCTCTACCTTTGGAATTCTGGGCCGAAGTCCAGGGCCTCCACACCCTCTGGGCCTCACCCCCCAAATCCTCTTTAGTTTGTCCTGGGTAGTGTGGTGGCCACGGCACACCACTGGCCCAGGCTGCATTGCGTAGCCGAGCGTGACCTCTGCTTTAGAGACAGAGCGGGGAGCGGGGAAATAAATGTGTGGGATCAGAATATGTCATGTTCTGTGTTGAAATGTTTCTGCTAATGCATATTGGCACAAATATACCTGTTTTATATTCTTACATTCTTGTGAGTTCCATTGCTGTTTGTGCTCTCAAGAATCTACATGTTAAAAAATACCGCGTGTATCACAGTATGTGTGTGTATAGGGGAATGATGCTTAATTTGGGGGGGTGGGCTCCAAAGGCCTTTAGGTAGGCTCCAAAATTACCTAGGTACACCTCTGAATGTGAGTTAAGACCCTGTTTCATGCATGCAAGGTAGTACAGAGAATTTGCATGAGGAGTGGCATAACACTAGCAGACCCCTTCCCCCAGCCCACAAGTATTCATTAGGATGGATCTGTAGACCATCACATGTACCTCTACACATGGGGACCCTCTATACAGTATGTGTTGTAATGAATTCATATAGGTTGGGGCCAAAGTCCCAGGCATACCTTTGTGCCTACTTTGAATACCTGAAAAGGAATAAGAAATCTTTGGTTGAAATCTTACCTCAGCTATGGACTCACTAAGGTCTAACCTACACATTGCATATAGGGGGAAGGAGTCAGGATCAGGACTATGGAAGGGGCCCTTGGAAGGGGCTCTAAGGACCATGGAAGGGGTTTTCTCCCACCATGGTCTGTGACTGCTATTTTCTCCTGGAGAGAAACTCCTTTTGGTGTCATTTTTTAAAAAGATGAGACTAAAAGGTTAAGAAATAGAGGTGTGCAGAGCACAAATGATGACATTATTTAATTATATAAATAATAATGATAATAATAGTTGTTGTCATTATTATTATTGCAAGTTAAATACCACCCTTCCTAAAGTGGCTTAGGGTTTTGACATTAAAATCAAAAACGCACACTAAAACAATTAAAATCAGAAAACATTTAAACCAGATTAAAAATCATTAAAAATTAAAATTCAAACTAGATGTCATTAAAAGCCAGGCTAAAAAGATAGGTCTTTAAAGCTCTCCTGAAGGCCTCCAAGGAAGATAATCCTCTTATATCCATGGGGAGCGCGTTCCACAACCTAGGGGTGACAGCTGAGAAGGCCCGATCCCAGGTCACCACCTGATGAACTGGTGGCCCCTGAAGATGCACCCCTCCTGATGACCTTAATGAGGAGTGGGGATCTTGTAGAGAAAGGTGCTCTCTCAGGTAATGTGGACCTAAGCCATTCAGGGCTTTAAAGGTAATAACTAGCACTTTGTATTTCCCCCTGAAACATATTGGCAGCCAGTACAACTGTTTAAGAACAGGCATAACGTGGTCTCTCCAAGTCTCCAGGATACCCCAGAGACTAATCTGGCTGCCTCATTTTGAACTAACTGAAGCGTATGTACAGAGGCAGCCCTACATAGAACACATTGTGGTAGCCCAGCTTGGAGGTTGCCAGCTGGTGTGCCACTGTTTTCAGGACATTGTCCTCCAGGAACGGGCAAAGTTGTTAAATCAGTCGTGGCTCGTAAAAATCACGCCTGGGCATTTTCCGGACTACGAGATTTGCAACGGTTAATGCGTTGCAAACTGTGACGGAATAGTGCAACGTTTTCAAAACGAGAGTAAAGGGTTGTTTAATGCTTCGTTGTAAGCTGGTGGCCATTCATATTTTCTGTCCATTGAAATGTATTTTCCAGGCAGGATTGTCCACATTCTCATTTAAACGCATTTATCTGTGCCTCCTCCTGCTCCATTTGGGCCAATGGAGTCGTGAGCAAAAGGGAATCCTGTGGTGAGCCTGGAAGGGGGGAAGAGAGGAACTGGCACGCCCGGGTGGTGGTCGCTCTCTTCCATGGTGGTGGCGGCAGGCAGTAGCCCCTTAGCTCCCCTGCCGGGGCTCCTGGGGGCAGCCATAGCAGCAGCAGCAGCAGCCTCCATCACTCCTCCTCAGTTGGTGGTGCCCCAGGCAGAGCCTCACTAGGGCCGGGGAGCCTTGCAGCTGCAGTGGCACACCTCTCTCCTCTCTGCCGTCGCCCTCCGCTGCTTCCCTCCTGCCGGGCCTTCTCCTGAGGATTATTTATTTATTTATTTATAAATATTTATTTATTTCCAGAGAAATAAATAAATAAATAGGAGGGAAGAGGGGGAAGGGAGGTGAGCACTCCTCCAGTGAGGGCTGTGGGACTGCACAGAAGTAAATGAATCATCATTCAGTTCAATGGGCTTCCTTTTAAGTAAGTGACTGTTCTCTCTCCCTGCCCTTTTCCTTGTAGTATTTATTTATTTAACATATTTGTATACCGCCCAAAATGCAAGTCTCTGGGCGGTTTACAACAAAACAATAAAAACAACAAATAAAAATTTTAAAATTTTAGAACATTACAATTCAAAATTCAAAATGTTAAAACTATTAAAAATCATCAAACAATTTAAACAGTATCTAATTAAAAGCCTGGGTGAAAAAGTGTGTCTTGCCTGCCTTTTTAAAAGTTGTAAGAGATGGGGAGGCTCTTAAGCAAGTTGGATTACACAGAAGTAAATGATTTATTTCAATGGGCTTCCTCTTCAGTAAAAAGTGCACGAAAATGGGTTAGATTCTGCTCAGCTGCTCTTCCCCCCTACTTGACAAGCTCAAGTTATGTTGGAAGCAAGTGGAGAAGGAGGGAGATGTGTGGTTTGGGATCTGTGGGGAGGAAAGGAGGGGAAAGCCGAGATTTCTCCCTGCCTGTTTCTCTCCCCGCAGCGGAGCAAGCAAGCATGGGGGGGGGGCAGAAGACTGTCCATACTGCAAAATGCTACAACGTATAAAATGTGGGGAAAGGCTCCCTACAATGGAAAAATGCAGCTACTTTCCTGCAGCACATTTATAACATTATAGGGCAAAAATGTGTCATTAAAATCTGAATGAAGGCATGGGAAATGTGGACGGCACCTTGCCGACAACGCAGCAACACCGATTTGGAAACACAGGTGATCTGGAGGGGCACTTAGCGGATACACTGCGAGTACGTTGCAGCGTGTAATCTGGAAAACGCCCTGGCCCCAGCCTCAACCTGAGACACCAGGGTGAGATCCAGGTCTAAGAGCACTCCCAATCTCTGAATCTGTTCTTTCTGGGGGAGTGTAACCTCATCCAGAACAGGAAGTTCTATCTGGTCTTGCAGATTATTACCCCCAACAATGAGCACCTCTGTCTTGCTTGGATTCAACTTCAGTTTATTATCCCTCAGCCAGCCCTTATCTTAGAAATAAGTTCTAATTAGTATCAGTATGACCATTCTTCATATCAAAGGTTTCACAATATTCGGTTGGTTTTGCTGCACAGACTAACACTGCTACACCTCTGGAATTTCCCAGTATAGAAGGCAACTCTTTAACAGAAGTCCTTTGTGTGAAGCTCAACAATTTACACAGACTCTCTAACAGAAACTGGCTTCCCAAAGGAGCAACCTTGTGCTTATACTTTCTTTGATCTATACCACAATATTGTAAACAGCTGGTCTTAAAGCAAAATATGTAGATATTGGGATATGGTGATGCTGTCGAGATGCTCCTGAGTTGAACCGCATATCAACCTGAAACTGGATCAATGAGCAATCTAGTACATAAGGTGATGAATAGATAGTGAGCAAAAATTATAAATGTGCGATGTAGAATTTCCCTTTATAAACAAATAATTTGGTGGAAAAGTAAGGAGTTTTGTTCTACAAAGTGTAAAATCAAATAACAAACACCTTCCCTGTTCTTCCTGCTATAACAACACTTATGGTGGGTGCTTAGGCTGTGGCAAAGCTGACTGGTAAAGAATTAAAGGCTTATGCAAAAGCTGGCGCCGTGGCTGATGAAGTGCTCTCATCCATCAGAACAGTGGCCGCTTTCGGAGGGGAAAAAAAAGAAGTTGAAAGGTGAGTTCAGAATGATATCACAGTTGGCTCCGATACTTAACCTTACCCCTTATCCATGTTAACTGAGCAAAGAGGCTCCTTTTAAAAGGGTGCATCTCTTACAGTAAGCACAGAACAGCTATCCCTATTCAACCCCAGCACAGTGTCCCTCTTCTAGCTGTTGCTGATGTCAACCTTGTGTTTCTTTTTAGAGTGCGAGCCTCTATGGAACAGGGAGCCATTTTATTTAGGCTATGTAAACCATTTTGAGAAGGTTTTTTATTTGAAAATGGTGTATTATTCATAATAATGGATAGATACATAGATAGATATGGCATACATACATAAATATAGTGGCCCACATTCTCCGTAGCATTATGAGGGTGCAGCAAGAGCTCCACCTTCACTTGAAGCCAGGACACTAGCTGTGCTGAAGGCTTGCTGTGTATCCCAGCACAGGGGGAAGGGGAAGTCATTTTTGCTGCTCTCCCCTCCCCTCCCTATAAAAGCCCTTTGCATTGCCAGAAATGTGTTCTTGAGGACTGCACAACCTCGGAGATATATTTCTGGCAGCAAAATGGGCTTTTATGTGGGGTGGAGAGAAGCAAACCACTTTCCCCTCCTCTTCCCCACAGGCTGGGCTGAGTGGCAAGCATTCACATCAGCTAGTGTGCTAGTTCCCTGCCCTTGTAACACTGCAGAGAACGTGGGTCACTATGGGTGGGTTTTCACCACCCATATAATGCCAGGGAAATGGGAGATTTGTGAGCTGTGAATGCTTCTGATTTCCTTTCATAATTTATTTATTTATTTTATTTATTAACATATGTTTATACTGCTCAAAACCTACGTCTCTGACGTAAGTCATAAGAGCCTGGAAACTTTCAGGAATGTCAAGTTGGCACTGTGCTAGCCTGACATTTAACAGAGATTAGCAGCCCTAGATCAAACAGTAGATTACCAAGTTCCATTAAATCCTGGGTTGGCATGGCGCCAACACAACATGGGACAAAAATGTCTAGCTGCTGCTGATTAGAAATGGGGAGTATGTATGGCTTAGAAATCTCCCGTTTCCCAGTATCATTTCCCAATTCCCCAGTTTCATGAGAACTCTCCCTATGTCTATCTTCTTTTTTTAGTAGTTAAACAAGGCCAAAGCTAGAAGAGAGTGCTCCTGCAATAGACAAGTACTATTTTCTTGCAGCAGCATAGCCTCAAATAGTGGGTCAAGCTGCCTCTTTGTTATAGTCAACTTTCTTTCTCTTTCTCTTTCTGCAGATATGACAAGAACCTGGTGTTTGCCCAAAACTGGGGAATTAGAAAGGGAATCATAATGGGATTTTTCACTGGTTTTATCTGGTGTGTCATATTCCTGTGTTATGCACTAGCCTTTTGGTATGGTTCAAAACTTGTCCTTGAGGAACAGGAGTACTCTCCTGGCACTCTATTACAGGTAATGGCTTTTTAAATGCCTTTCCCATTTAACCTCCTTTCTGAGTGTTGGGGGTAATTACTTATATAGCAGAGTATTTCAGGAGCTAACTCACTCCTATTACAGCAGAAGTTAACAGGGTCTCCTGCCGCATTTCTCCCCCCGGCGCTCTGTTGTATCAAGGCCCCTCGGGGCGGCAGCGTACTTCCCTGCCACCCTGTTGCCGTCCTTGGCCGGAAGTATCGGGTGCGTGTGCACCCATCACGTGATACAATGGAGCGCCAGTGGGGGAAATGCAGTGGGAGGGCATCCTACCCCACCCTTAAGGGAGCACCCCCTACCCCACCATCCTACCCCACCCTTAAGGGAGCACCCCCGCCACCTCTGGAACAGTTCTGGGCACATCGCTAGTGGCAATCAAGGGGGAATTTGTGTGAATGGAAGTGCTCTTCACTTGCATAAGCGCTTCTTTGGATCCAAGTCACTATGATATATAAAAAGTAACAAGAAGAAATAGCCTTATTAACTTTTTTAAAAAAGTATTTTTCTTTAATATTTCCAAAGAAGACCTTTTTTTTAAACCTTGTTGAGAATCTTGCTCTTGCCCCCCCCCCCCCCCGCATTGAAATCTGAAAAGGCTCCCTGATTATGACAGGGATTTTTTTTTTTAAGTTACACAGTGCTTTCTATTGTATTCCTGTCTTCTGATACTGAAATCACATATTTGTACCTCTTTAATATGGTTTATGAGGACTAAGCATTTGTCTACCAGAAATATTATTTTATGGCTCCAGCACTTCTAATTATAGGTTAGGTTCTGTATCAGAGCAGTTCTTCAAAAACAAACCACAACAACCAGGAGACATGATGATATTTCTCTTTGTGCTTTTCAGGTTTTCTTTGGCGTTCTTGTCGGTGCATTAAATCTGGGCCAAGCTTCTCCTTGTCTGGAAGCTTTTGCCACTGGCCGAGGGGCTGCTACAAATATTTTTGAGACAATAGATGCTGTGAGTAACAAACAATTTCCATTGCTGCTAGTCTGCTTTGAGGGTGTGGGGTGGGACTTATTAAATATGCCTCAAGTAGCGTAGGCTTCTGCCAAGAGTGAAAATGAGAAATATTACTGTTGATTAAGGAAAAATTGATTGCAGATTACAGCAAACTAGCATCATGCCTCTGAATTTACAAAGAGTGCATCCATCCAAGTGACGTTCCTAAATGATTCCTGTATGAATATTCAAAGTATCACCAAGCCCTGATACTTATCTATTAGGATGTACTCTGTAAGCTGCCTGATTGCCAGAATCTCCACTGAAGTGAGTGAGGCTATTCACAATTAAGTGGTTTTAGGAACTATACTGCTATGGACACCCAGGCATATGATTATAAGAAATGAAGTGAGGCCAAAGGCTCAGAAAAGAACATTAATGTGTGCAGCATAACCAAAGCTTCAGTAAATCAAGTGTAATTCCAATGCAATTCCATCGGTGTCAATGAGCTATGTCCATAGAAGCCATCTGTGCTCTTCTGTTATTTACTTAGCCACAAGGTTTTTGGTTTTTTTAAAGAAGTTCAGATGGACATAACTGAGCTCCATGGGTGTAGTAGAAAACATGCATATCATTGTGTATTGTTTAAATAAATTGCCCACTGTGGGATCTCGGCCTACCAATAATGGCTTCTCTGGCTGCCCAGCTGTGCTGAATAGTTGTTTACTCTATGGTCTGGGCTTGTCAATAATGCTTCTCTAGCTGCCCAACTGCACTAAATAGCCATTCACTCTATGGTCTCTTGTCAGTAATGGCTTCTCTGGCTGCCCAGCTGTATGAAACAGCTGTGGTCTGGACCTTGCCAATAAATGACTGCTCTGGATGCCCAGCTGTGCCACTCTCTGCCTCAGCTCCCAGCCCTTCCACTCCATGTCAGCTCCAACTCTAGCACCACATTCTTCCAGTGGCTGTTGCTGGTGTCCACCTTCTGTTTCTTTTTAGATGGCGAGCCCTTTTTGAGACAGGGAGCCACCTTATTTATTATTTATTTCCCCCCTCTGTAATTGCTTTGAGATCTTTGTTGGAAAGCAGTAGATTAATAGCTGCAGTCACGCTGATAGCACCTCGCCAGATCCCCCCACCGTGTAGGAAGACATGTCAGGGCAAGTCTCAGAGCCTGTGGCTCTGATTTAGCAATCTAAAATGGCGTAGCTTACGTCAACTAAAGCAAAACTGAGTCTAGGGGTATTTTCCAGATAACATTAATAGCTGTAATCCTACGATGGGGGAATCTGGCTCTTGGTGCCACAAACAGCCGATGTCAATATATTGGCAATGCAGGCAAGAGTGCTGGCATAAAATGTTGTGGAGCAGGTGAACTGCAAACCAGATGGCCACATCAGGCTCATGCTTGCATGGGACTTCCTTATCTTATGTCCACTGTACAGAAGATCTCACAGCTATGCCAAGCCCAAGAACCACAGAGGATAAGACTGTAGTATTTAGATGATGATAAGGGTGTGGGTGGTATGTACATGCTGTTTAACATGTTTTCTTTTTAAAGCAAATAAATAACATGATCCGTTCTATCCCAGAAACCTGTCATTGACTGCATGTCTGAAGATGGCTACAAGCTAGATAAAGTGAAAGGTGAAATTGAATTCCATAATGTAACATTCTACTACCCATCGAGGCCCGAAGTCAAGGTAAGTCCTCCTCCTTCCTGCTGGAACACTGTTGCCTCTTCCAGATATCACTCCAAGCATCCACAGTAGTCTTTTCTAAATATGGTCAGGACTTCCTCTCCTCTCTTCTTTATTTTGTTTTTATTACCAGATTTTAGATAAACTCAGTATGAGTATCAAGTCAGGAGAAACAACAGCTTTTGTTGGGCCTAGTGGAGCAGGAAAGAGTACCACTGTGCAGCTCATCCAGCGGTTCTATGACCCTAATGAAGGCATGGTGAGGACTTTACTTCATCTCTTCTTTAAAAATTGTTGTTTTAATCTCAAGAATCCTGGAGCATGATCCATTTCTCCCCATAGGCATAGCTGTGCTCATGGGAGGGGTCTGGCACCAGCCTCTTCCCTCCCTCTCTTACCCCAACTTGCCCTTGGACATGTGCTCCAAGTAATGTGTAGCCCAGGATTGGGGGGAAGAAGAATAAAATGGTAGGAGTGTTTACACAGGAGGCATGCATGGGTCTTCCCCTGCAAATAAGGGCCAGCACTGGGGTGCTGCTCATGAGGCCAACTGGGGATAGGAAGGAGAAAGAAAGGGGGCTCCATTAAACCCTATACTGATCCCCCTCCTACTTGCACAGTTGTACCTGTAGGGAGATGGATAATGCCCCTAGCTTTTAAAATGTATTACAAGAAGGATTTTATTTGGGTTTTTTTTTGTTGTTTATTTATTGAATTTCTATACCACCTAATCTAGAAATCTCTAGGCAGTGTACAGATTAAAACATAATATAAAATATTTAAAATTCATAAAACCGGATAAAAATCACAATAGATAAAAACACATTAAAATTTTAAATTTCTATTTCAGTTAAAAGACTGGGGAAATAGGTACATCTTCAGGGTCCTCCTAAAAAACAAACACAGGGGGAGATGGTCTTACTTCAGCAGGGAGTGTGTTCCAAAGCCCTGGGGCAGCCACAGAGAAGGCCCGGTCCCGAGTTGCCACCAAACAAGTTGGCGGCAACTGTAACTGGACCTCTCCAGATGATCTTAATAGGCAACAGGATTCATGACAGAGAATGTGCTCTCTTAAGTACCCTGGACTTAGGCCATTAAGGGCTTTATAGGTAATAACCTGCACTTGTATTTCGTTTGGAAATATACCGGCAGCCAGCGCAGTTCTTTTAGAATCAGTGTTACATGGTCCCTTTGGGTAAACCCAGAGACCAATCTGGCTGCCACATTCTGTACCAATTTAGTTTCCGAACTATGTACAAAGGCAGCCCCACGTAGAGTGCATTACAGTAGTCAAGCCTAGAAGTTCCAGCATACGTACCAGTTTTAAGGTCATTTGTCTCCAGAAATGGATGTATCTGGCGTATCAGTCAAAGCTGATAAAAAGCACTCCTGTCCGCAGCCTCAACCTGAGAAACCAGGGAGAGTTTGGGATCCAGTACTCCCAGACTACGAACCTGATCTTATCAATAATAATATTATACTAAATTTTATAATAAATGATTTTTAGTATAATAATATTATACTAAATATATATAATATTAGTATGCTACTAATATAACACTATTATACTAGTATAATAACATTATACTATTAATAGTATAATGATATTATACTATCAGTATAATAACATTTAGTATAAATATTTATACTAAAATATTGTCAATAATAATATTATACTAAATTTTGATTGCAACCAGGGTATTCAAGGAAGCTTGCAACAAGGGTAAAAAGACAATATCTGAAACCAAAAGAAGAAATCTGACTGCAAACTATAGCCATTCCTAAACAACAGCAATGATATTCTTATTAAGATTAACATTCTGGGAAAGTTTGCCTGAATAAAACTGTCTTATAGGAATAGCAATATAGGAAGCTGCCATATACTGAGTCAGACCATTGGTCAATCTATCTCAGTATTGTCTTCATATACTGACAATGGCTTCTCCAAGGTTGTAGGCAGGAATCTCTCTCAACCCTATCTTGGAGAAGCCAGGGAGGGAACTCGAAATCTTCTGTTCTTCCCAGAGCAGCTCGATCCCCTGAGGGGAATATCTTACAGTGCTCACACTTCTAGTCTCCCATTCATATGCAACCAAGGTGGACCCTGCTTAGCTAAGGGGACAAGTCATTCTTGCTAACACAAGACCAGCTCTCCTCTCTTCATCATGCACCTAAAATCAAGCAGTGACGGGTCCAGGAGTACCTCTCTTGGGAGGACATTCCACAACCTGGCCACCATGGCTGAAAATACGCTATCCTGGGTAGCCACCTGCCATATTGGAAAGCTGAGAAACCCAAAGGAGTAGCTTTTTGCCAACACTGTCTGGTAACCCTATTTAGATGCCTGTGCATTGGTCATATCCAGTTCCGACTGTAATGCATTCTGCACGGGGCTGCCTGTGACAACAGTTCAAAAGCTTCAGCTGTCCTTAGGAGAGTCACTGAGTGTGTGTGTGTGTGTGTGTGTGTGTGCGTGTAGCTTGCCACTCTGGCTTTGCAAGTGGGAGGAAAGCAGCCAGGGGAGTGGCTGCTTTTTCCTCTGCTCAGAGTCAGTGAGACATGAAGGACCGGGAGGAGGGCAAGGGTGCTTTAACCCACTCCTTTCTATATCGGAAGTTGCAACAATCCTAGGGAAACAGCCTTTCCCTGGGTTTCTCAGTATCCACAGCTGCTGGGTAGCAGAGGGCAGGGAGAGGTGGATCTCCTCCAGGGCGTAACGAGGCTGGAGTGGGCCCAGAGACAAAATTTTAAAATGGGCCCCTCGCTGATACACACACACTCACTTCACATGTGACTTGCCTCTGGGGGGCCCCTCGAGGCATAGGGGCCCCCAGGCAGCCGCCTCCCCTTGCCTAATAGTAGTTACGCCCCTGATCTCCTCTGACCCATCTACAGTAGGGGCTGCTGGAGTGAGATGTTAACAGCAGAACTAAGTTAGACAGGCCTGATGGCATATGCCCCCCACCCCAAGTTTCCAGGTTAGAGGGGTCCACTCCAATGTGATATATGAGCAACAAGTATGTTATGACGGCTATTTTCCCTATAACTACTGTTATTGTGTAGGTTACTCTAGACGGACACGATATTCGCTGCCTTAATATTCAGTGGCTGCGTTCTCTGATTGGCATAGTTGAGCAGGAACCAGTCCTGTTTGCTACCACCATTGCAGAGAACATTCGCTTCGGTCGGGACGATGCAACGATGGAAGACATCATCAGAGCCACCAAAGAAGCCAATGCCTACAACTTTATCATGGATCTACCTCTGGTAAAGTGTGCTTCAGCTTACTCAATTCAAAAGTCTGAGAAGACTGCATGGCCACCAAACAAAGCACAGTCCACCAGCCACGTATTGCGGCCTGCCAGCTGCTTGAGTGTCTCCTATTTTTGCAGTCCCAGGCAGACAAAATCAGGAGGTTTACCGAGCCCTGTTGTATTTTAATGCATGGCTGTTGTGCAGTAGTTGGCTTGGTGGGTGATGTGTGAGTCTGACCTACACAATTCTTAAAAGCCATATGGGGCAACATGAACACCTGTTGCCATCTGTTACAAAGGATTAGTCTACTTATGGTTCCTTCAAAGAAGAAGAATAGATGTTGATAGCACCGTTGCAATTCGGAAATGTGCATATGGTGCATGCACTAACTACATGCCCATTGAAATGCTTCTGAGAGTCTCCCACTCAACAGCTTCTTCCATAGGACTCTTCAAGCGCATTTATCTTCCCCTGAAGTAGTTTGTGGGGGTGGGGAGATGCTGAAAGAGAAATCGCTGCTGAATACATTCATACTGTGTGTCATTCCCTTGCTCTTCCAGTATCTCCTTTAGAAGACCTTGGAGGAGATGTAGCATTTGCCACTGCAGGACATGGTGATAGTCACTAGCTTAGATAGTTTTGGGGAAAGATGAGACAAATTCATGGAAGATGAATCTATTAATGGCTACTAGTCCTCATGGCTATACACAGCTTCTGCATTCAGAGTAGGAGGCCTCTGAATACCAGGTGCTGAGGGAGGGCAAGAGCAGCAGAAGGCTGCTACCCAGAGGCACCTCCTTGGCCACCATGTGTCATGATCCTGGACCCCAGAACCCCCCAGGTAGGGAATGAGGAAGAGATTCCAAGGGAAGAGATGGAGCAGCCGGCATCAATGACTCAGGCACCAGGTGATTGTGTGTCACTAGGAACCCCTCCACTAGGGTGAATGAACTGGGGAACCCAAACCAGTATTCCCCCCAGAACCCAAGGGCACAGCCCCACTGTCATCCTCCAGATTGGAGGAATCCTCTGAGGAGCTACCAGTCATAGTGGAGACCCCACCCCCCTGCTCACCTACAGCATTGCCAAAGGAAGTATTTGCAAAATTGGGCAGGGCTTCTTTAAGAATCAAAGCTTTGTTATGGAAGTAGTAGGGCTGAGTCACTCTGCTTAAGCAGTGGACTGTGTCAGCAATCTGCTGAGAGAAACTGCTGGAGCAACATTCCCTCTCTGCTGCAGCACCCAGACCCAGCTCCTGTATGCCCCGGTTAGCTCTGACCAAGGTCCTGACCTGTCACTCATGGAGCTATTCAAGGTCTGGTGCATTCCTGATCTCTGCCTTCGAGGAGAACATGACTCATCCTGCAGCAGGATCCTATAGGAAACAGAATTCTGGACACGATCCAACTGGGCTCATGTTCTTCACATCTCTGTCTAAAGGACCTTAGATAAAATGCTGGGAAAGGTTGCCACTTAGGACCTAGGATGGCCACTGCCAGTCAAAGTGGACAGATCGTGCTGGGCTAAATGGACTAGTCTGATAGTAAAAGGCAGCACTTTATCTCTTAGGGTCTCTTTGTACAATCTAAGGAGATGGCAACAGAAGCTGCAAGTGACTCTTTTCATGCTTATTTCCATGTATCTGAATATCATGCAAAGGGGGGTGGATTTGCTTCTTTTGTCAGTGGGGAAGCATGTGAATGATACTCACTTCAGGGTCATATACACCTCCCTGCTGGAGAGATGTGCAAGCCTGCTCTTCGCATCATCACTGGAAGCACAGAAAGAGAATAAGCAAGTTACCACCCTATCCTTCCTTCCTGTAGCATACCATGTGGCTTTAACTATTTGACCCAAAGGGAGCAAGAGCTATTGACCTTTTGTTGCTGGTTTAATATTCCCACTGCTCTAGCAATTTGAGACCCTTGTTGGAGAAGGTGGTGGCCAAATGAGTGGTGGCCAAAAGCAACGGATTGCTATTGCGCGAGCCTTAATTCGAAACCCCAAGATCCTGCTCTTGGACATGGCTACATCAGCACTGGACAATGAAAGTGAAGCTACCGTGCAAGAGGCACTCCATAAGGTTTGCCATGTTTTAATCCTGTTTCCATTTTACTAGAGCAAGGAACTTTTCCTGGCATCTTTAACTAACTAACTAACAATGGATGCTCCCATACTCACCCTTTTCTTTGAAATTACCAGCCTTTGTTCACTTTATTTTTATGGAGCCTCCACATGATATTTTCCAAATCCCTCATCTGATGTTATTTAAAGTGATGGTCTTCACAGTCACACCATCAAAAGCATGTGCAGCGTGTCACTCACCCCTCTTAGCCTCAATGCTCACAGTTAAGCTGGTGTCTGCAGAGGAAAACTCTGTCATTGTGATGGTGGGCACTTCTGTGATCTGCAAGCACCCACCATCATGCTTACAGAGTGTCTCTCTCTCTCTCTCTCTCTCTCTCTGCAACGCCAGCATAACCGTGAGCAGCGCAGTGAAGTAGCATGATGAAGAGGGTTGATTGACACACCAGGTGGGACTTCCGGACCCGCTTCCATGTACACTGTCACTTTAAATAATGTCTGAATAGGGCTCAGATCATTGACTTTGGATGATTTCTGCATTCCCCTCCCATTTCCCCCCAGATCTAAATTGTGATGATATTTTGGTAACAAAACACAGTTGCAGCTTTAGCATGTCCAGTGAGGACAGATAAAGTGCTAATGAGACTTTTCAGGCCTTTAAACTGAACACCTCCCTGTTTGAAGACTGCCTGTCTTAATAATTCACTGTTCAGGGAGATTAGTGCTGAATAGCTTCCAGTTTGCCCCTTCCCTCTGCATTGCCTCTGCATTGCCCCAGTGTCCCTTTCTTTTTCCATGCTGGGGGTGAGGGTGATAATAACTATAATTTATATAATTTATTTATAATTATGGGAGGAGGCCATAGCTGAGTGGTAGAGCACTTGCTTTGCATACAGGTTCAACCCCTTGTAGCTCCTGATAGGGCAGGGAGAGACTCATGCCTGAAACCTTAGAGAGCAGCTGCCAGTCAGAGTAGGCAATACTGAACTAGACGGACCAATGGACTGACTGCAGAAGGCAGTTTCCTACGTGCTTATCTCCTCTCTTTTTGATTTGATTTTTTAAACAGAAAAATAGCACTGTTTCCTATTTTGAAAAGGAGAAGGAAAACCCTGAGAGGAAAGCTGGGGAAAATTAGGGAGACTTGAGGAATCTGGGACATCCTCGAGTGCTGCCCCTGACTTCCTCTGATGCTGCCCAAATCATGCTGCCCTGTAACCTTCTAATAACAGTAACAAAGGGGGCCATCCCAAGAGGTAAAGGGGTCAGGCCGCCTTTGCTCCCCACCCCGCCCCGTAATTCAATTTTTATTTATTAACCTAGGTACTGGAGTGTAATAAGAACTGCAGTGGCATCTTAGTCCCACATCAATTAAAGGAATCTTTAATTACAGAGAGGAGAGTTGATCCTGTGGTAGCACGCATGACTTGTCCCCTTAGCTAAGCAGGGTCCACCCTGGTTGCATATGAATGGGAGACTAGAAGTGTGAGCACTGTAAGATATTAACCTTAGGGGATGGAGCCACTCTGGGAAGAGCAGAAGGTTCCAAGTTCCCTCCCTGGCTTCTCCAAGGTAGGGCTGAGAGACAGGGGCGGAGCCACCATTGGGCCAACGAGTTCAAAGAACCCGGGCCGGTGGCTAATCAGGGGCCACGAGAGCAGCCCCGACATGCCCCCCGCGTCTGAGGTCAGATGCGGGGGCAGTAGTTTCGCTCCCAAGTGGGGGCTGCACGGACCCTTCGGGAACTAAACAAAGGCTGGCACCGCGAATGCAGCACCAGCCTAACTAGCTCCTGAAGGGGCCATGCGGCCCCTTCAGGAGCTAAGACTGGCTCTGCATTCACAATGGAGAATGCTGCATTCACAATGCGAACGCAGCACCAGCCTTCATCTAACTGCCAAAGGGGCCACGCGGCCCCTTCAGCAGTTAAGCTGCTTCTGATTCTGAACTCCCGAATGGAGCCTCAAGGCTCCGTTCGGGAGCCAGACCACGCCCCCCCCGCGTCTGATGTCAGACACAGGGGCATGGCTATCCCCTGCGTCTGACATCAGATGCAGGGGGCGGGGCTATCGAGGCACCTGCCGCGGCCACACACAGGCTGCCAGCGGGCTGGCTACACCCCTGCTGAGAGAGATTCCTGCCTGCAACCTTGAAGAAGCCACTGCCAGTCTGTGAAGACAATACTGAGCTAGATAGACCAATGGTCTGACTCAGTATATGGCAGCTTCCTATGTTCCTAATGTTTTAACCTTGTTATTTGTTTGCATTGTTTTGTTTGCACCGAGACTTGCATTTTGGGCGGTATACAAATATGTTAAATAAATACATAACTAAATGTTCAGAAGGATCTGTCAGTCAGGATTTGTTCCGTACTCCATGTTAACAGGAAAACTGATACATAACCTATGTATTTCACACATTATCTTTGTATCTAATTGCTTTAGGCACGGCTTGGGCGCACTGCAATCTCCATTGCTCACCGTTTGTCTACCATCAAAACAGCCGATGTCATCATTGGTTTTGAACATGGAAGAGCAGTGGAAAGAGGGAAACATGAGGAGCTGGTGGAACGAAAAGGGGTTTATTTCACTCTGGTGACTTTGCAGAGTCAAGGAGACAAGGCACTCATTGAATCGTCTGTACAAAGCAAGTATCTTCTTGTGCATTTTTGAAAAAGATAAAGTTCACTAACACTAAACCCATTTCTCTTTTATGGAACTTTGTTCTAATTTTACTTTGGTTCCATGCAGAATTAGTGTAATGTTCTGACCCCTCAACTAGATTTCTGTGAACCCCGCTGCAAGCCTGCTTGCCAAGTTGTGGTCCACTATTATGAAAAATTGAGATTTCTGATGGAATTGCTGTTACATGCTGATCTTGCCTTATGCGACTGAGCAATCCTCTAATATAGATCTCCGGGACCTTATACACTGTTCTAAAATAACAGACATTGGACATACATGATCTCTGTTTCCCTTGTGCTTCGCTTACTTCTCAGTAAGAAGAAATATTGTAGTTGATTGTTGATTTCAATTATTCCATCCAAATTTGTCTCACTTCATCATGTCAGTTTTGGAGATGAAATAAATGACCAGAGCAGATGCAGGGCAGCTTGTGCTGGGCTGCACTATTTCAAGCAGTAAATGGAGGAGCTCAAGTATTAATGCTTCTCTAAACAACACCTCCTTCTAAATACAAAGTTTGTATATTAATACAAAGTTAGTATATTAGGATAAATAATTTAGCCATCATCTTGATGTTCTAGTTTGCAATCATATTTTTTTAATTTATTTTATTGTTCCATTATATACCACTTTTCATTAAATAATCCCAAAGCAGTTTACAATATAATTAGAACAGTGCACAATTAAAATACAAATTTGAAGTACAAATAATATATCTCTCTATCTCTCTCTTAAAATATATCTATTTAAAAGTTTAAAAACGTATCTAAAACAGTAATTAGCAAAACACAAAGCAGCAGCAGTAAAAACTGTACTTTCATATAAAAGCCTGGCTGAAGAGCCACGTTTTTACTTGTTTTCTAAAAACCGTGCTGGAGGTTGAGGATTGGATGCCAGCCAGGAGAGCATTCCAAAGCCTGGGGGCAATGACTGAGAAGGCCCTGTCCTGCGTGCACGACAGCCATGCCTCTCTCATGATTCGTACAGGGAGCAGAGCCCCCTCCAATGACCTTGTCAAGTGGGCAGAAACCCTTGGGAGAAGGCAGCCCTTCAGATATACAGGGCCCAAACCATTAAGGGCTTTAAAGGTCAAACCCAGCACCTAAAATTGGACCCAGAAACAAATTTGTAGCCAGTGCAGTTCTTTCAGAATGGGTGTAATATGATCCCAGTAGGCAGCTCTGGATAAAATCCTAGCTGTCACATTTTGCACTAGCGAAGGTTTCTGAATATTCTTCAAGGTCAGCCCATGTAGAGTGGATTGTAGCAATCCAGCAGTGATATGACTAAGGCGTGGGTAACTTTGGGGGTGACCTACATCACCTTCTTTCGATGTGGGGGAACATTCAGATCTGCAGTCCTCCAGCCCAACCAGATATGTACCATGTGAACACTCTGAATCTCTCTTTTGCTGTTAGTGCAGCATCTGCCCTTGAGGCTTGTTGTAGTAGTGGTCTGTATTTTGGAACACATTTGGGAAGGAAATAGACATTGGGTTGGCTTCAAAAATTCAGAGACAGAGGAGCACCTAGGTAATTTTGGAGCCTGGACCTAAAGGCCTTTGGAGGCCCCCCTCCCCTGCAAATTAAGCATCATCATGCCTCCGCCGGGTGGCCACACCACCCAGGACAGACTAAAGATGGTTTGGGGCCCCCTAGGGGCTGTGGAGGCCCTGGACTTCGGCCTTGAAGTCCAGGGGTAAGAGCACCTCTGTCCAGAGACACAAGGAATCTTGCACAAGCAAACGTTCCCCTCCCGTCCTCCTCGCAGCAGCCTTCTGAGCTGTCTGAAAAACTGCTCCTGAGAGTTGGGGAGACTTTGGGCATGGGGTAGGATGGGCCCAGGAAGGGGCAATTCCCCTGAATGGGTACAAGCACTTTCCCGGAGTAGAGCTTTGCTCATGGAATGTGCTTCTTCTCAGTTTGGAGGAATTCCGTTTGTTCCAACACTGTGGGTTTCTTCATAACCACACAGCTCCTTTTCCTACATAACCCCTGCATGCACGCCTGGTGATCTGCTACGTGGGCAGACAGCAGATGTGGGATTATGTCAGGGTGGTGTGAATCCAGGGGCGTAGCAAGGTTGGAGTGGGCCCAGAGATGAGATTTTAAAATGCCACCCACCCCGCCAAGTCCAGGGCCTCTGCACACCCAAGACCCCAAGGATTTAAATCTGATATTTCAAAATAAGTATGCTGCCTGGAAATACATTTCACTGAATACACACATGCACACTTCACAATATATAGTGATATGCATTGAAAACACTAATTATTAAAATGAGCCCCTCGCTGCAGATTAGCAAAGGAGACCTTCAACCATGCAGTGTGAGCCTATGTATGTTTTCTCAGAATTCTGAACAAATTCAGTAAAGTTTGATTCCAGGAGGTTTTTCACATGGGGCTTTTAAAGCCCTTTAACACACTTCTCCTCTGGAATGGAGGTGCTGCATTCACATGTTGGCCAGATTTACCCTGAAGTCCCTGCGAGTTATTGGAGAACAGTTCACAGACAATTCAGGTTTTTCACTGCTCGTTAGTGTGTAACCTGATTTATATCCAGAGTAAGAAAAAAAAATCCACTATTTTGCGTTGGTTCTTTGGGACAACTTCAGTTTTGCAGTAAAGCCTTCCAGTAAACTTGCAGTAAAGCCTGTTGTGTGTAAAAGTCCCAGGTACGTGTGTGGAGAATTGCAGCCTCGGGCAGCAAATCTAACCACATTTAGGTGGAAGTACATTTCATTGAAACCTAAAGGACTTACTAGCAAGGAAAGCATGTCTATTTAAAAATAAACTCCATTGCATTCAACTGTCTGAGATCCTTCCCTGGTAAGTGCATATAGGATTGCAGTTGCACATGCTCAGGGATGTAAAGCAAACCAAACTAATTTGTGCTCCCAGCATATTTTGCTCCCTATAGGAGTCCAGTAAATCCCACTGAAGCAAGGAAGACAGGTGGGGAGAAACAGAAAAAAGAGCAATAATTAGTACCATTCCTCAGGAGAAAAGGAGGGGGGGAAAGAATGAGGAATTTGCCTCTTCTTGGTAAAATTTTAAGAGAGATGAGACACGTTCTCTGTCCTAAAAGTCATTCTCCCGGCTCCCCAATGTGGAAGTAGGGCTGGTTGTGGTCTCTCACTGTACTGAGATAAAAACCACCCTCTGCAGGTGCTCAGAAGCAGGGTCATCCCTAGTGGGGTGCGGGGCAAATCAGCCTGTGCAGGGCCTCCTTAACATTTCATATCATTACAGAATCATACTGACAGAGGACGTACAGTGTAAATAGTGTGAGTGAGGATTTTGGACATGTCCAACCAGCTTGGCATTTCTAAAGAAAAATAAAATAAAATAAAAGCACAACACATCACAGTTCTCACTCAGAACTTCTGGGCTGCAAAACAACTTGAACATAAGTGCATTTATAAATGAATATATATATATATATAGTTTGTTCCAGACGTTTTTGTAATTTTCTGCCATGAAACCACTTACAGGACTTTTTAGTGTTGTGTTTTTTAAAGCCAGCAAATTTTCCAATCTGTTTCAAATTAAATATTCAGAGACTTCTCAGTCTCCCCCCCACCCCGCTGCCATATCAAAGCCCCATGGCAAGCAGATCCCTATATATGGGGGGGAGGGGGAGCACAAAAAGGAATTCACATCATACCTCCATTACTAAGCAGGCAAAGGCTTGTCTGTGCTGGGCAGAGAGTCTGTAGAAAACTGTGATGGGTAAAAGGCAGCCAGCGCTGGCCACTCTGCCTGCCACTTTCCTTCCTTGCTGGCTGGAGAGCTTAAGGCTTCAGAGAGGCCTATGCATAGGCCTCTCTGGAAGCCCCACCCACCCACCAGTCAGCTGAGAGGCGGAGAGAGAAGGAGCTCTAGCAGCTTACTGGCTGCTTAGATTGCTGGCCAGGAGGACAAGCAGGAGAGAGGGCGAACAGGGCAAGTGGCTGAGGGGCCTTGGGGCTGGGCAGGGGGCAATGGGGAGTCACATGAGGTGCCTCTGGGGGGCCCCTCCAGGCACTGGGGCCCCCAGACAACTGTCTCCCCTTGCCTAATTATAGTTATGCCCATTTGTGAATTGTGCCAGATGTTTGGTTAAGAAAGCACACCCAAGACCCTAAAAACCATCTCCAAAAAAGAAAAGAAAAGAAAAGAAAAAAAGACTGAAGTTAAGATCACAATTTTCATATTGTGGAATCATCAAAAGGGAATTTCAGTGATTTGGATATAAGTTTAATACAGAGCCCTTCAAAGACTTTCAGCCTTCCGATAGATTTCCTTGCTGCATAATAAATGAATTAGTTAGAAAAGAGTATAAAAAGACTGATTTTCTTCTCTTATTCTCTAATGAATGTCTATGATATATTTTCCAGTATCTGAACCAAAATTTGAGAAAGTGCAGTCTTTCAGTAGGGGAAGCTATCAGTCCAGTTTGAGGTAAGTCAAGTCCCTGTGCCTTTAAATGGTGAACAATATAGAATTGTACTAGGATCTGAACAAGCATATAAAATAGCAGTAAGCTGGGCAATCTTGGCCATGTGAAAACTTTATATCTGCTTTTGCAAATAAGTGGCCTGAATATATGATGCTACTTTATTTCCAAATGTCAGTTGAAACAAAAGAGAAGGTTTCACACAGTCCTGTAGTACCTAGATGAGGAAACATTGACACATTGACAAAAAACAAAACAGTGAATAGAGACCATCTTGTAAAAGAGAAGACATTGGTTGTGATGGCATCTCATCTGTATTATATGTCTGAAGAGGATTCCATATGTTCTTGGTGTTGAAGACTTAAAATCCTGTTTTATCCTGCAATTTTTAGAGAGGAGGCAAATTAAATCACCATGTTCCTATAAAACCAGCCCAGCTGTTTGGGCTGGCATAAATAAATATCTAAGTATTTAATATTTAAATTCATTTCAGCTGCTAGTGCAAAAGATATTCATGGTAAAATTCAGCCATATGCATTCAGTGATTAGTCTCACCAGGCACTTGGGGAAGTTTGATCCTTTTTATTGAGAATCACCCCACCACTGAGAATTGATATTTTCCAGGGGGGCCTAAAGAGGCATTTGACTAGTCATGGATAAGTAAAAGTTGGTTTGTCTCATAAATCTGATTTCTATAGAGATTCTTCTAAAATAGATCTCACCAGTGCTTGGCTATAACCTGATTATTCTCAAAGAAGGCTTTTGGACAGGGTTGTATTATGAACAATACCTCTGTTTTTATGTATTCTTTTCTGCTTTGTTCTGAAAAATAGACTTTCAAGCACTATTCCTCAAAAGCAAAAATAATCTTTACTGTTCAATAATGCACGGATATAGTTCCATTCACAATGGTCTTGTTGTGTGCTTTATAATCAGGCTTCACAAGACACTGCTAATCTTTTCTTCTCGACTGCTGTGTAATCCATTAGGAGAGAGCATAAGCATTTCTGGATTTTACCGCTAACTTTTGTACTCATGGAATTGTGTCTCTCTGGGGACCCTTTCATAGTTCTGTTTTCTTCTTGTGCCTTTGAGGTGTGGGTAGGGAAGAGAGAGAAAATGTGCTATATACATGTGTTTTGAGATTCAGACATGAATCTCAACATATAGAACTTGCAGACCTGATTCCAAGCCAGTTCACACATTATATTCAGCCACTGATAAACCACCCATAAGAGAGGACTACATGGCCAGGGTAATTATACAAACTGAAATAACAACTGAACAGCAGTAGGAAATTAAATTTCAGAATATGTACCATTGTATTCTACTATATTCCATGCAATCATAGACTAAATCTTGGGTTTTTTCTGTTTCATAGAGCTTCCATCCGACAGCGTTCGAGATCTCAATTATCAAATGTAGTACCTGACCATCCAATATCAATTGCAGCAGACCATTCAACTCATTGTGAAGAAGATGTTAAGCTATTTAAAAAGGTCAGTCATTAATTGGCTAAAGATAAACACCCTCACTTTTTTTTCTTTTTCTGCTGCTGATGCATTTCTTTAATTCCTATTAAATGAAAACTGAAAGAGAAACCCTTTCATAAGGTTTCTGCTGAGCAACATAAAAGCAGGATTTAATATGCAGGCAAACCTTCAAAGGGAATATTTGTCATGTAGGTAAAGTTTCCTTTGCAAGGAGGGTGGACCAAGAAGGAGAAGAAGTTTTCATACTGTAGTTTATAACGTTGTGAGTCACCTGCTCAGTAGACAAGGGGCAGACATTGTTCTGGTGAATCTGAGTCCTTGAGTTGGCTTTGATAGAGTTTGGAAAAGTATGTGAACTATCAAACAAGATAAAATAAACACTTTAGAACCAGAGCACCGTAAGATATTCCCCTGAAGGGATGAGGCCTCTCTGGGAAGAGCACCTGCATGCTTGCATCTAGAAGGTTCCAAGTTCCCTCCCTGGCATCTATAAGGTAGGGCTGAAAGAGACTCCTGCCTGCAACCTTGGAGAAGCCACTGCCAGTCTGTGTAGACAATACTGAGCTAGATGGACCAATAGTCTGACTCGGTATAAGGCAGCTTCCTATGTTCCTAGAGCGTCAGAATAGTATAAAATCCACAAAAGAGTAACTAATACCAAGTGATAACCTGGAAGCTTTTCACATGGGACCTTTAACTCGCATCTCCTCCGGAATGGAGGGGGTGCATTCACATATCAGCCAAATTTACCCCGAAGTCCCTGCAATTTATCGGGGAGCAGTTCACACACAAGATATTACTTCTTCTTCTTCATCATCATCATCATCATCATCATTATATTCAATTTCCATACTGCCCTTCCAAAAATGGCTCAGATAAATAATAAATAAATAAGATGGATCCCTGTCCCCAAAGGGCTCACAATCTAAAAAGAAACATCAGCTAGACACCAGCAACAGTCACTGGAGGTACTGTGCTGGGGGTGGATAGGGCCAGTTACTCTCCCCCTGCTAAATAAAGAGAATCACCATGTTAATTGCCAAGTTAGCGGGGGTAGGTTCACATGGAAGGAGGCAGTTCTTCAGGTACCTGGACCTCAAGTCACTTAGGGATTTCAAGTTTGGAACTAGTACTTCGAATTGTAACTAGATATGAGTAGAAAGTCGATGATTTTCCTTCAGAACTGGTTTAGCTATATTCCAACCAACCAGCGGGTTGGTTAGTTCAGCTTGCTCTGTTTTGCATCAGCTGTAGCTTCCAATGTAGAATGCATTGCCGTAGTCTAACTAGAGCATGGCTAACAGAAGCACAAGACACTCCGAGTCTGCTTCTCAGTGCCTCTGATAATGCGTGCCACAGCTATTAGAAGGTTTTATGAGTGAAGGAATGCTTTTGGAGGCTCAGTATTTTTGCACTTCTTATTTTAGGACTTGATTGAGGAAAAGGAGGAAAAAATAGAACCTGCTAATGCTGCCAGAATCTTGAAATACTCTGCCCCAGAATGGCCATATATGGTCTTTGGATCCCTTGGAGCAGCCATCAATGGGTCAGTCAACCCACTCTATGCTTTGCTGTTCAGTCAGATTCTTGGGGTAGGTCATGACCATTTTATCCTTCGTCCTAAATATTGTTGGTTATTTCTTATATATTTTACAGGACAAGAGTATGCATACTGTACAAAGCTGACATCCTGATTTAATTTCTAACCCTTTGGGCTGCTTCTCATATTACTTATTGCAGGTTTGCAGCAATTCCCCCAAGCCATTACTGCTCAAATCAAAACTGGAACACCCCTATAGCTGCTTTAAAGATGGGATTTTTCAATATAAATATCTGGGTGACTTTCCGTTACAATGGTTCCTTGTCTACACATGTTAAGATGACTGCTGATGCTGCTAAGCATTCCTTGTCTGCTATTCTGAGATTTTTTTCGCACGCAGGGAGGTTATCACATACCAGCTGCCATTAAATTATTTGTAGTTGAACCAATTGCTCAAATGCTGCACGGGGCTCAGCTATGCCCGTTTAAAGATTGTATGCTTCTTGAAAGGATTCAAACATCATTTTAAAGATCTTTATTTGGTGCATCTAGAAGTACACCCAACTCAGTGATTTGTCAGGAAGCAGGTCTAATTAAAATTGAAGCAAGGGTCTTATTGTCAGCTATTAATTTTTCGCTAAAAATTCACCTCAATCCATTGGGACTTGGATTGTACCTATCGATTGATCCACAGCCCAGATGGACTCTTACCATTTTGGAGAAACTTACCTCCATGGGTTTAAATCCTCCTGCTCTATTAGATTTAGGATTAATTGGAGCAAAGAAGGCAGTATGGAGAAGATCTGAAGATACTGAACTGCAATCTGAAAAGGCTCTTTTGCCTGACTATTATTACACCTTTAAAAACGAGAGAAGGGTTTGCCCCAGCTTGTTATTTTTACTCTATATCTGTTAATAAATATACATGGGCCTTTTCGAGAGCTCGCTTTAATGCGATTCTTTCAGTTCTTGTAGAAGGGAGATATCTGCACCTTCCTTTACAAGACAGAAAATGTCCCTGCGGTGACGTAGAAACTAGAGCGCATATTTTGCTCCACTGCAAGCTCTATCATGAGCTTAGACAACAATTGATCTCCCCGTTGATACACAGATTGGTCGGGGGCGGCGGTCATCTGATGAGGCTCTTGTAAATTTTCTTTTGTCGGATCTGGATGATGTAGTATCTTACATTACAGCTAAATTCTGTTATATCATTATCAGTTGTAGAAGATCTATGCGTTTTAAAGTTGTATGTTTTATTGTTTATTAGATTTTATGTTGTATGTCTTGGTCCATGACTGTAAAAATCAGATATTTTTTTTTGAGATCTTATCATATTCATATATATATAGAGAGAGAGAGAGAGAGAGAGAGAGATAGTTTTATTTATATATATATATATATATATATATATATATATATATATATATAATATAGTTATATAGTTATATAGTTATAGTTATTTATCCTTTATATCCTTTATAAGAGCCCCTGGTGGCGCAGTGGTAAAACTGCCGCCCTGTAACCAGAAGGTTACAAGTTCGATCCTGACCAAGGGGCTCAAGGTTGACTCAGCCTTCCATCCTTCCGAGGTCGGTAAAATGAGTACCCAGAATGTTGGGGGGGCAATATGCTAAAATCATTGTAAACTGCTTAGAGAGCTCCGGCTATAGAGCGGTATATAAATGTAAGTGCTATTGCTATTGCTAAGTGCTATATACAGCTTTTCAGGTGAACCTCCCAAAGCAGTTTACACAAAACGTGAATAAAGAACAATATATCAAGCCACACATTTACATCTTTACATGGCCTTAGTCTCACTTCTTTCTTCTCTCCGCCCCTCAGAGCAAGATGTTTGCTGGCCGTTCTGTGGCGGCAATGTCAGGGGGAGAGGGAGGAGCCACTTCAGCTGGAACAAAGGAGCTGGATGGTAGCAGCTCCCCAGCCTATCTCTTTCTGCTTATCTCCTCCCCTCAGAGCAAGATGGGCCCTGGTTGCTCTGTGGTGGCAGTTAGGGATGTGCATGGAATCGGCTGGCCCGGTTCAGTTCAAGTCCGGACCGGACTCGAACCTGACCAGACCAGTTCGGTCTGGTACCCCTTAGAACCCTCCCCTGGTTCGGTGCGGGGTGGGTGGGTTTGCGGTTTTTTTAAAAAAATAAAACTTTTTTTAACCTTCGGGGGGCTTCCTCTAGGCTGTGGGGGGGGGGATCCGCAAACGTTCCCCCTCCCACCACCAGCTTCAGTCATCACTGCCATGGCCCGTTCAGCCGCTTTTGGGGGCTTGTTCGGGCCTTCATCTGGCGCGGTGGCCATTTTGCTCACCGCCACCCATGTGCAAATGGCCTCTGTGAGACCTAGGCCCCTGCATCTGATGTCAGATGCGGGGGCGGGGCAAGGGGGCCGCGGCGGTCACACCTAGGCCGCTTCCAGCTTCCCTATGCTGCTGATTTGTTTGTTACGTTTTTTGTCTCACACTTCCTCTGAGAAGCTCAGGGCATTGTAAAGAGCTCTCTGTAGAACCCAGAGGGGAGAGTTCTGGTGTGCAAGGACAAGGCAGTGGAGTTGAATCAGGAATATTAATAGATTAGTGAGATAGATATTATTTACAGAGCATTATTTACAGCGAAGCAAGTGCAGTCTGCCTTCAGTGCTCTCGCTGCTGGCTGATTTTTTGCTACACCTCTACTCCAGGACTGGAATAAAAGTAACTAAAGCACTATTCAAAAGCTGGCCAGGATCAATGAATGGGTTAACAAAACAAAACAAAAAACCCCACTCTCTCCTCTTGTGTCTTTTCCCCCCACAACCACCTGTGAGGTAGGTTAGGCTTATAGATTGTGATTGGCCCAGCGTCACACAGTGATTTCATGTCTGAGCAGAGATTTGAACTGAAGCCTCTCCAGTCCTAGTCTGACACTCCCATCTTTACACCATGCTGGCTATCTTTTTGAACTTTCTCTTTTTGGTACTGGTTTTGAGGTTCTGCTCCAGTTTTGCTTGCCTAGCCATTTTTTGGTGCCGCCCTCCTTTCCTTTTTGCTAACTCATGCTGAAAAACAGATGCTGCATCTTAACGTTCATCCGATAAATAAACTGTGACTCTGTAACAGAGGCGCTTGCTGCCTGAGCAATCATTATACATAAGATGACAGTGACTCTGCATCAAAGTGACAACCCTGCAGCCGATGTATTGGTGTATGCTAGACCTCACATTGACAACAGGGCTGGCACTTAAATCTTCCATGAAATGTTCTCTCCTCCTCCTCCTCCTCCTCCTCCTCCTCCTCAGTTGCTGACACCAGGGTAAATATTGCAGTCCTTCATTCTGCTCTTCAGCTGCTGTAGCCAAGTCTTCTAACAGCCTTTTTAAAAGATCACAAAATTAAGAATGATCATCGGATTGTATAGCAAGCAAGTGTAGAGGTGGCCACCCTGAGGCTCTCCTGCTGCTGTTGAACTATCACTCCTATCATCCCCAATCACCATCTAGCAAATTTTTGCTTGTTGTCTCTTCCCCTTCCCATAGCCAGCCCCCACCTAACTAATACTTTCCTTCTTTCTCTTCTCCCACTGAACAAGTTATTCTAGAAACAATAAACATGACTAGCTTCCCAGTGGACTTAGAAGCTGCCCAGCAGCATTTCAGCAGTTCATGAGTCTATAATTAAGGTCCTTCATAAATGATTTTCATAACTAGATCCCTAACAAAAAGGCAGATCTGAGTACTTTACCAGCTAGTGGCGAAAAAGTTCAAATCAGTTTGACATATGTAGTTCCTAGTCAGATAGGTTACTTGCATTTGCCATCAAAAAAGACAAAAAATAAATTATGTATGTATGTATTTATTTGATTTATATAACGCCCTTCCAAAATGGCTCAGGGCGGTTTACAGTTAAAACAAACCACTAAAACAGAAAAATGCTAAAACAAATTAAAAACAATATAACAACTAACAATTTTAAAACATTTTAAAACAATTAAACCATTATAGTACAGTGGTCCCTCGACTTACGAAGATAATCCGTTCCGAACGCACGTTCGTAGATCGGAATTTTCGTAAGTCGAAAAGCGCATCCACGGAGGTCCGGAAACATTCGTAGGTCCAGGAAACCGCATCTAAAAATTCGTAGGTCGAGGAAGCCGCATCTAAACCGGCAACGACTTCTGGTATTTTTTGTCGTTCGTATGTCGAAATCTTCGGATGTCGAGTACTTCATAAGTCGAGGGACCACTGTATTTAAAAACCCCGAAATCAGGTTTTAAATTTTAAAATAAACCAGATTTAAAACCCCCAAAATTTAGGATGCTGAGTAAGCTTGGGTGAAAAGATGGGTTTTCAGTTGTTTTTTGAAAATTGGCAGAGATGGGGAGGATCGTATCTCAGCAGGGAGCGCATTCCACAATCTTGGGGCAGCGACCGAGAAGGCCCGTCTCTGTGTAGCCACCAAATGAGTTGGCGGTAACTGGAGACGGATCTCCTCAGATGACCTCAATGGGCGGTGGGGCTTGTAATGAAGACGCTCTCTTTTGCTTTTTAAATTTTTTATTGTTTTTCACAATATCTTAACAATCCCATTACATCTAATTAAGTAAATATTGACTTCCCGCTCACCAATCTGTGCGATTCATTAACTATACAATCAACCATTGCTATAATAATTCAAAGCATATAACCTACACATTACAAAATCGATTTTACTCTACCCGACCTGCTATTTATTACTAAATTTCAAACCCTGCTGAAAAATCGATATTAGAAAAATAGTTCTTTAAGTATAGTTAGAATGGTTTCCAATCTTCTTTAAAACATTCCAAGTTTTCATCCCTTATCAGTACTGTAAGTTTTGCCATCTCAGCATATTCCAAAATTTTTATCAGCCAATCTTCTTTTGAGGGCATTTCATTGTTCTTCCATTTTTGCGCATATACTATTCTGGCTGCCGTTGTTGCATACATAAAAAATGTTAAATTTCTTCTGGAAAACTCTCCTTGCGTTATTCTCAGCAGGAAGGATTCTGGTTTCTTAGGAAATGTCATTTAAAATTTTTTCTTCAACTCATTATATATCATATCCCAGAAAGCCTTTGCCTTCCGGCAAGACCACCACATATGAAAAAAAGTTCCTTCACAGTGTCCACATTTCCAACATTTGTTTGGAACATTTTTATACATTAATGCTAATTTTTTGGGTGTCAAATACCACCTGTACATCATCTTATAATAATTTTCTTTTAAAGTATAACATGCAGTAAACTTTAAATCAATTTTCCATAATTTTCCCCAAGCTGCCATATCTATATTATGACCCACATCTTGAGCCCATTTTATCATAGTCGTTTTAACCACTTCATCTCTTGTCTCCTCCAGAAGCAGCAGCTTATACATCTTAGAAACTAATTTTTCATCATTTTCACACAGCTCCTTCTCAAATCACAACATTTGATCCTCAAATCCAACTTTAAGATCCTTCTTATAGATTTCATTTAACTGATGTTACTGAAACCAGTTACTAACCAAATTTTGTACTTCAATTAGGTTTTTTGACTTACAGCCCTTTTCTTGGTAACATAACAAATCCCTATAGGTACCCCATTCAGGTTGCATATTTATCTCTTTACGTGCTAAAGCCTCAATCGGGGATAGCCATAATGGAGTTTTAAATTCCAACCATTTTTTATATTTTACCCACACTCTCATTAGACTCCTTACATAGTGATTAAGAAAATGTTTATGCACTTTACTTTTATCATACCACAGATATGAATGCCATCCAAACCTTCTATCAAATCCTTCCAGATCAAGTATTCTGGGATTTCTTAATGTTATCCATTCTTTTAACCACGTCAAACAAACAGCATCAAAATACAACCTTAAATCTGGCAGGGTAAGACCACCTCTTTCTTTAGCATCTGTTAAATTTTTAAATTTAATTCTTGGTCTTTTCCCTTGCCAAACAAATTTGGTTATGTTCTTTTTCCATTGCTTGAAACAAGTTAAGGTGTTAATTATAGGAATAGTCTGAAAAAGAAAGAGCATTTTAGGTAAAACATTCATCTTCACAACTGAAATTCTTCCCATTAAAGATAAGTTCATTCTAGTCCATCTTTGCAAGTCAGTTTTTACTGTATTCCATATTTTGATATAATTATTTGAAAACAACAAAGAGTTTTTGTTTGTCAACCAGACGCCCAAATATTTAATTTTCTTCTCCACTTTCAGTTCACTTATTTCAAAGAATCTATCATTAGATTTCTGGTCCATGTTTTTTGTCAACACCTTCGTTTTAATCTTATTTATATAAAACCCGGCCAGTTGGCCAAATTGTTGTATTTTTTCCAAGAGTCTTCTGATCTTCTCTAATGGATTTTCTAGAAAAAACACTACATCATCTGCAAAGGCTCTATGTTTATACTCCTGTTACCCAACTTTCGGGCCTTGTATTTGATCATCTTCTCTAATATTTCTACAAAGCACTTCCAGTACTAATATAAAAAGCAATGGGGAAAGTGGACAACCTTGTCTAGTTCCTTTTTGTATTTTACAATTATCTAATAGTTCCCCATTTATAATAATTTTAGCATATTGCTCCGAATATATTGTCTTGATAGCCCTAATAAAATTATTTCCAACTCCCATTACATCTAGTAGCCTTGACATAAACTGCCAGGAGACATTATCAAATGCTTTCTCTGTGTCCAGAAAGATCATAGCTATCTGTTTATCATTATGTTTTCCGTAATACTCCAATACATTCAAGACTGTTCTCACATTATGTCTTAATTGCCATTTTGGCAAAAAGCCTGCTTGATCTTCATGAATAAAAAGTCTTAATACAACCTTCATTCTCCTTGCCAAAATGGTGGCAAAAAGTTTATAATCATTATTTAAGAGTGAGATTGGCCTGTAGTTCTTGACTTGCATTAAATCTTGATCCGCTTTTGGGATTACTGCAATATTGGCATACTTCCAAGACTCCAGCATAATCCCTCTTTGCAAAATATCATTCATCGTCCATTGTAAAGGCTGTAATATTTGATCTTTAAAAGATTTGTAGTACGAAGCTGGTAACCCATCGGGCCCTGGCACCTTATTAGCTTTGCTTTGATTTATTACTTTTGTTATTTCCATTATTGATATCGGTGCATTCATAATATCTATATGATCCTTAGAAAGTTTTGGAATATTTTGTGTCTTGAGAAATTTGTCGATTTTTATATCTTCTGCTTTGTTTCCCTTATATAATTCAGAATAATATCTAAAGAATTCCCTTTTTATTTCCTTTCCATCATAGGAAAGCCCATTTTTTATTAATATCTTGGATATGTATTTATTCTTTTTCTCACTTCTAATTTTCCAAGCCAACAACTTGCCTGGTTTGTTTGCAAATTCAAATGACTTTTGCTTCACATATTTTAGGTTCCATTCAGCTTCATTTAATAATAACATAGAGAGCTGGTGCTGAAGCACTTTAATGATTTGAATAGTCTTCTTCTTGTCCTTAGCCCATAGAAGTTCTCTTTCTTTTTTAGAAATCTCCATCAATAATTCCTCTTTTTTCAGTCCCCTTTGTTTTTTAAGGTATGCATTTTGTTGTGTAAAAAAACCTCTCATAACCGCTTTTCCTGCATCCCAAACTATTTTATTGTCCATTCCTTGGTTTAAATTCAATTCAAAATAGTCCTTTAACTTCCTTTTGGCTTTCTCCACAACTTCCGCTTTTTTCAGCAAGTATTCATTCAGTCTCCAGCAAAAGGAAACCGTTCCCTTCTTCTTCCATGTAAAGCAAATTGCATTATGATCTGAAAAGGTCCTGGGCAAAATATCCATTCTTTTTATACATGGTGTAATAGATTTAGATGTCCAGACCATATCTATCCTTGAATGAGATTTGTATCTTTCAGAGAAATAAGTATATTCCTTTGCATTTGAGTTTTTAATTCTCCACAAGTCATAGAGATCCATATGTTCTACTAAATCATAAAAAGCTTTAGGTAGCCTGCCTTGCAGATTCCTTTCAGATGTATCAGATTTTCTATCCAAGGATGTAGAGACAACTCCATTAAAATCACCCAATAGGACTAAATTAGCATTCAATAACTCAGCCATCTTCTGTTCTAGATATTTATAAAATTCTACTTTTTTTTCATTGGGTGCATAAATTCCAATTATCACCGTTTTAATTCCGGAAACTAAGATTTCCAAAGCTAGCACCCTACCTTCTTCATCTTTAAAAATCAACTTGGGTTCAAACTGTTGTTTCACATAAAGCACTACCCCTCTTTTTTTCTTCTTCTCAGAGGAAACAAATTCTTGTCCTAAGGCCTTATTAACCAAATATTTTCTGTCTTGTTTTCTAATATGTGTCTCTTGTAAACATACAATGTCCAAGCTTTGTTTTTTAAGAAAATGAAAAACTTTTGCCCTTTTGGTTTTGTTCTTTAACCCATTAATGTTCCATGAAGCTATTTTATAATCCATCTTGGCTAGTTAGAATTATGTGTTGAAGGCACTGCGTGTACAGAGGTTAAAGTTTTTTTGTATTTCCGCCAAAATTCTTGAGCTTTGAGGAGCTCTGTAAATCTGTTCCTCTTCCCTTTGTAGAAAAAGGAGAACCCCTCAGGTACTTCCAATCTAAAATGTATTCCATTGGCGTTTAAAGCATCTGTTAAAAATTTGTAATCCTTACGTTTCCTTAAAACCCTGGATGGTATTTCTTTCAGAACTTTTACCTGTTGAGCTTCAATGGTAAGGGCTTTGGCAAAATGTGCTTGCAGTATCTGCTCTGTAATTGATTTGGAGTTAAATTGAACTATGCAATCTCTAGGTAATTTGTTTTTTATGGCAAATTCAGAATTCAGATGAAAAACTGCATCTATCTGGTGTTCCATCTCTTCACTTGAAATTCCCAAAAGTAATGCAAGTTCCTCCCTAAGCACTTTTTAAATATATTGACTATTTTTTTCTGGGATTCCTCTAAACCTCAGGAAACGCTCTTTTTGCCTCAGTTCCAACAAAGCCATCTGATCTAATAATTTTTCCCTGTCATCTCTTAGTGATCCCATGTCTTGCTCCAAGCTTTCCACCCTTCTTTTAACTTCTTTGTTATCTTCCGCCAATTTTTTCACTGTCTCCTCAATATTTGATGTTCTCTTATTAAGTGTTTGTATATCCTGACTTACTTGTTGGAGAGTGCCAGTATTAGCTTCTAATAACTGTTTCATAGCAACTAGTGTTTCATTTAACTCTGAAGCCATTTTCCCTTCACCCAGGCCTGGGTTTGGAACAGAAAGTCTCCTAGTTTGTGTTTGGGTATGTGTTTGGCTCTGCTGCTTTGCCTTTTGCATTATTTACAACTCCTCCAGCAACACAGCTCTTACAGCAAGATTCGGCCTCCTTGCTGTCCAAGAAAGTAGAGGCCTGCAATTATTTTCCAAATAAACTCAACTCCAGACCGCAACTCTTCTGTCTTATAACCGGCAGTTTAATTTTTCCCACGGTTCAATAATCCGCCTTCTTCCTCTAATTGGTGCACTTCATGATAGACATATTCAACAGCAAACAGCAAATCACTTGTCCCTTAAGTTTAACTCTCTCAAGAGGTACTAAAAAAAAAAAATACTAATAATTCCCACTGCTTTGCTTTTTTAAGTTTTGAAACTTTTAGCCATCAGTTCAATTTTTAAGTTCCAGCATTTAATACACAGATTGAATAGCCATTCTTAATTTATGGTTAGCAGACTTACAACATCTTCACAGCATTGGCTTGAGATCTGTCCAGTCTTTACAGCAACAGCAGGCAGAATTCCAGCAATTTATCACTAATCACACTGAGAGGTGAGCTTCCTGAACTTTAACCATTAATTATAATCCAAACCGAAAGAAATTGGATGCCAGGCTGGCTTCTGTCCATTGGATTTCCAATGAAGGAGCGTAGCTTGATGAATCCCAGCCCCCACCGCTCGACTTAAATCAAAGCTGTACTTTCCAGCGCACCCTTGAGATAAGGAGCAGGCTCCAGGGGGATGCAGTGGTCAATCTTAATCCAAACCCTTTAATCCAGGGTGGTGGTGGTGGGGGGTTATGAAAGCTCAAACCCCCCCAAATACTCCTCCTCGGCTTCCCCTGTTGGGAAGTGTGCAGCCTCGTTAGCAGTCCAACCGGAAGACGCTCTCTTAGATACCCAGGGCCTAAGCCGTTTAGGGCTTTGTAAGTTATAACTAGCACTTTGTATTTCGTCCGGAAATCTATTGGCAGCCAGTGTAACTCCCTCAGTAAAGGAGTAACATAGTCTCTCTGAGATGACCCAGAGACCAACCTGGCTGCCGCATTCTGAACCAGCTGAAGTTTCCGGACTACATACAAAGGCAGCCCCACAGAGCACATTACAAAAGTCAAGTCTGGAGGTTACCAACAGATGTTCCACAGTTTCGAGCTCATTGATCTCGAGAAACGGACACAGCTGGCGTATCAGCTGGAGCTGATAGAAAGCACCCCTGGCCACCGCCTCAACCTGAGAAACCAGGGAGAGGTTTGAATCCAGAAGTACTCCCAGACTGCGAACCTGTTCCTTTTGGGGAAGTGTGACCCCATCTAGAACAGGTAGATCAAAATTGTCTCTGGAGTTCTGACCCCGCACAATAAGTACCTCCGTCTTATCTGGATTCAGCTTCAGTTTATTCTCCCTCATCCAGCCCATTACTGCTTCCAGGCAGGCATTTAGAGAGGATATGCCAGCTCCTGAAGTAGTTGGCATGGAGAAGTAGATCTGGGTGTCATCAGCATACTGGTAACACCCAGCTCCAAATCCCCTGATGATCTCTCCCAGCGGTTTCATGTAGATGTTAAAAAGCATTGGAGAAAGTACGGAGCCTTGAGGGATGCCATACTTAAGCTCAGATCTCGAAGAGCAACAGTCTCCAATCGACACCATCTGGAATCTGTCCGAGAGGTAGGAGTGGAACCACTGTAAAACAGTGCCTTCCACCCCCAACACTCTCAGACATTCCAGAAGGATACTATGGTCGATAGTATCGAAAGCCGCCGAAAAATCCAAAAGGACCAGCAGAGTCACACTTCCTCTGTCAATTGCCAGTTGGAGATCATCCATCAGGCTGACCAAGGCAGTCTCCACCCTGTAGCCCGCCCGAAAACCAGTTTGAAATGGGTCTAGATAATCAGTTTCCTCCAAGACCGCCTGGAGCTGAGAGGCCACCACCCTCTCAATTACCTTGCCCAGCCATGGGAGGTTGGAAACAGGCCTATAATTGCTCAACTCTGAGGGATCTAATGCAGGCTTCTTTAGAAGAGGTCTAATGATTGCCTTCTTAAGACAAGGAGGCATCCTGCCCTCCCTCAGAGAAGCATTTATTATTTCTACCAGGCTGTCTACAACAACCTCCCTGCTAGATCGAACAAGCCATGTTGGACAAGGATCAAGAGAACGTGGTAGGCCTCACCGCCCCAAGCAGCTTGTCCACATCCTCAGGAATCACAAACTGAAACCGCTCCAGTTGAATCTCAAAAGAGGAGTTGCTGGACACCTCCAGTTCAGGCATCAAATTAACTGTGGAGTCTCCATCTAGATCGGCCCGAATCCGAGAGATTTTATCTGCGAAAAACTCTTTAAACACATCACAGCGGGTAACTGATGACTCCAAATTCTGGTTCAAGGGAGGGGAGGCGGATACCACTCCCCTCACAATCCTGAACAACTCCGCTGGGCGTGAACTCGCAGAGGCAAAACAGGCAGAAAAGAAGCACTTCTTTGCAGTATGTATTGCCTGAGCATAGATCTTTAAATGTGCTCTATGTCGTAGTCTGTCGGATTCAAGTCGAGTTTTCTCCACTTGCGCTCCAGTTGCCTACCTTGCCAATTCATCCCCTGCAGATCTTCCGTATACCAAGGGGCCAGTTTTGAAGCGGGTCGGAGGGGACGCTTGGGGGCAATCATGTCTACTGCCCTGGTGAGCAAGTTGTTCCAGTTCTCAACCAGGGCATCAACAGGATCACCAGCAAAGCCAACATTAAATCCCTCCAAGGCTTCTTGGAATCTTACTGGATCCAATAACCTCTTCAGGTGGACTATTCTAATGGGCCCCTCGCCCCTGCAGAGGTGGGAAGTGGTTGTAAGTCCCACCTTAACCAGATGGTGGTCTGTCCATGACAACAGGGAGATCAAAGGAGTCCCCACCCACGGAACACCACCCTGATCAGAGTAGAAGACCAAATCAAGTGTGTGACCTGCAATATGCGGTGGTCCAGAGACCACTTGGGATAGGCCCATAGTTGTCATGGCCGCTATAAATTCCTGAGCTGCCCCGGACAAATTGGTCCCAAAATGAACTTTGAAGTCCCCCAGCACCAAAAGTCTGGGAGACTCCAACGCAAGTTCCGTGACCAAGTCCGTGAGCTCAGTAAGGGATTCTGTTGGGCAGCGGAGCGATCGGTACACCAACAGAAGTCCCAATCTATCCCTGGTCCCCAAACTTAAGTACACACATTCAATATGGTCCGATATCCTAACAGGGACCCTGGTGAGGGAGATGTTGTCCTTATAGACCACAGCCACTCCACCTCCCCGCCCACGTCCCCTCACCTGCTCCTCTACAGAATATCCTGGAGGGAGAAGCTGGGACCAGACTGGACCGCTAGCCTCCCCCAACCAAGTCTCGGTAATACATATCAGGTCGGCCCCCTCATCCATAATCAAATCATGGATGAGCTCAGGTTTATTTTGGACAGACATGGCATTGCAGAGGAGCAAGGTAAGGCTATGTGGGTTGTTGGCAGTGCTCTCCGAGGTCAAAGAGCTGGCAGGACAGCCGGAAGGAGAGACAGCTAATAAATTTCTGACTACCCTTCCCCTGGAGCAACCTGCTGACCTGCCAACGTTTCTTCTTCTATTACCCACCACCACCGGAAAAGCTGCCCCATAGTCAACTAATGTGCCTCCTGTTTCTCCATCTCCAGATGAACCCAAACACATTGCAGCAACTTCAACCCAATTCCCAAACAGCTAAAACTAATTAAACAGAAGCCCTCTAGCCCTCGCTCTCATTCTCCCCCAAAGTGGCTCCCCCAAAGGGGCAACCCCCTTTGGTGTCACCCCTTCGGTGGCAACTCCTTTGGTGGTGGGCCCACCGCCACAAGCAGCCTCCTATAAAGCACAAGACTGAGCAGATGACCCAAGGAACAGCTGAGTCACTCAGGAGCTGGTCCTAGTCCTGCACTCACTCCCCACAGATGTTACCTACAGGCAGCAGCCCCACAGGGGAAGCAGGAGTAGGCAGGCGGCAGCAGAAGGAGCCCCCAAGACCTACCTGGTCTCACACCCCAGGCAGTATTGGGTGGGAAGCAGATGGACTTCTCCCGCTCCTCTGCTCGGCTTCTGACCAGATCCAACTAATAGATTAACAACTAGTCGACCCCGCACAGACCATCGGTGCGCTCTTTGGGGCCAGCGGTTACCTCTCCCCTCACCTTCTGCCCCAGTCTCCGCTTCCGGACCCAGCCGCCTCTCCTCCGCACCACCACTTCTCCCTCCACACAGACTTTCTTTCCCCCCTCCTGGGCCTTGCCTCCGTGGCTGGGTCGGGCGCACCACCTCTGGCCTCCATGGCCGGGCCACCGCCATGGCAACCAATTCTCCTGGGTGCCTCAGCCAATCAGGCGCGTCCGCCGCCCAGCCAGTCAGCTGGAAGCTGGGACGCACATTCCAAGGCACACCCAGGAGAATTAATATAATAGACTAGCTGACCCCGCACAGAGCATCTGTGTGCTCTTTGGGGCTGGCAGTTACCTCTTCCCCCCCGCCTTCTGCCCTAGTCTCCACTTCCGGGCTCAGCCGCCTCTCCTCCCCACCGCCATGTCTAACCCCACCGCCACTTCTAACCCCCCCCCCGACTCTCTTTCCTCCCCTCCTGGGCCTTGCCTCTGCATCCGGGCCAGGCCCGCCGCCACCTCTGGCTTCCGCCGTCTGGCCCGCCGCCGCAGCAACCAATCCTCCTGGGTGCGCCTCAGCCAATCAGGCGTGTCTGCCGCCCAGCCAATCAGCTGGGCCGCTGGGACGCACATTCCAAGGCACACCCAGGAGAATTATATATATAGATTATAAATGGAGAGTAATTGCTAAAAGATGAATATGTCTGTTTGAATTAGTCTGTTATTTGTGTGCCTACCTATTGGTTGGCCAGAAAAAATCTTTTTAGAAAGATATGAGCAAAAGGAATAAAATTAATGAGCAAAAAATAGCTCTTAGCTGAACTCCTGTTGTTTTATCTATTGCCTGTTTTTTCTCTCTCATTTTGCCCAACAGCAGGTAGCTTGTTTTCCCCTAAAATGAATGTTTTGGATGCAACAAATAGGACCTCTATTTTCCCTTTGAGGCATGCCACTGACAGTGTCTATTAGTGGCACTGATTTGGAACATTATGCACGGTTAATAAAGGCAGAAATATTCCTACTTTGTATTTTAAGTATCTGATGCACATTTAATTCTATACTTCCCAATGAACAAGTTATTGAAGTTGATTTTATAAGGATTGGGGAAATATTTCAATAAATGTTCTTTTAAAAAAGAGACTTGTTGAGTCTTCCGGTCAGTGTCCAAACACCCATTTGTGGATGTCAGGAATTTAAAATTCTGACACACACACACCCCAAAAAGACTGTTGTTTCCTTATTTTTCTTCATGCTGCATGGATAATTATGTTGATTGCTGCTGCTGACTAATAAGTGAGCAAAGAGACACATTTTAAAGTGTTGATTCTCTTATATTTAGCAGGAGGAGAGCAACAGTTTATTTTTAGCTTGTGAGCCCTTTGGGGACAGGATAACATCTTATTTATGTATTATTTATTTTTGTATGTAAACCGCTTTGAGAACTTTGGTTGAAGAGCAGTATATAAATATCAGTAGTAGTAGTAGTAGTAGTAGTAGTCAGACTAATGCAGCCCTTGTGGGGCTAGCACTGTGCTGCTGGTGCTAGTGTGGAGGGCTAATTTTCACTTATCTCCCTTTGCTCTGAATCTCACTGTGCCTGCCAAAAAATATGTCTCTGAGGGCTGCACAACCCTCCGGGACATATTTTTGGCAGGCATTTGACAGCACACTTTACCTTTACTGGGACTTTAAAGTGAAGGAGAGAGTGATAAAAATCACCCTTTTCCACTAGCGTCAGCAGCAGGAGTGCTGCATTAATCTGGCAAATTCAGCTTGTAAGTTTCCACCAAGATCTCACACTGACAATCTGTAATGCTAAAAATGTTGCAGTGAGCGGCAGGGGGTGGGGAGGGGAGGGGCTCCCAGTTTGTCAGGCAGGGTGAGGTTATTTCGATGCAGAACTGCTAGAATCTAATTGAGGGATCTGAATATATGTAAAGTGATTTAATTGTATTAAATATTAATGAAATAAAATCCAGTTGCATAATATTTAAAAGTAAGTGCCTAGTGCTTGTGCATTATCCTTTGCACTCATTGGCCAGAAACTGGAAGGTGGGGAAATGTTTCCTTGATACCGAATAACCGAGTAGAACACTGCCTGCGTGCTTTTCCTTGCACACTATTTCCATAAATAAAAAAGTCAGAGACTTACTGAGATTCCCGCCCTCCTTCCTGAAAACTGAACATTCAGCAGAAGAGCCTGGAACAGCCATGAGGGGGCCATGTCCCTATAGGTCCCCTTGGGGCTCGGGCTCTGCTGTCATGTGGTTATTTGTATGATGTACATCCAGAGGCTTTTAACTGTCTTGTGTGAAAACACTCCAATCTTATGGCCTTTCTCCCCTTTCCTTTCCCAAAAGACCTTTTCTATGCCTGACAAAGAAGAGCAAAGGTCACAGATCAACAGCATCTGCCTACTCTTTGTCTGTGTTGGAGTTGTATCATTTTGCACACAGTTCTTGCAGGTAAGAACAGTTGAATCTACCTTCCAGTGAGATAGCTCTGTTGTTTTGCTTTCTTTTCTTTTAACCTTTCTGGCCCCCTTTAACTGTTGTGTTGTGTTTTGTTTTGTTTTGAACACATTACAGGGATATATGTTTGCAAAATCTGGGGAGCTGCTTACAAGACGGCTAAGGAAAGTTGGCTTCCAGGCTATGCTAGGGCAAGAGATTGGCTGGTTTGATGACCACTGGAACAGCCCGGGAGCCTTGACGACAAGACTAGCAACTGATGCATCTCAGGTTCAAGGGGTAAGAGGCTTTATATGAGCATAATTTCACGTGCCTGAGTTGAGGTTTTGTGTGTGTGTGTTTTTTACAACTTAAAATGGGAAAAGGTGGTTATTGTTAGTTTATTGGCTGAGAATCAGTGGCTCACCTAGGTCTAAAATCAGCCTGGACCTGAAGGGCTTAGGAGCCTCCCCACCACCACCACGAGGCCCCCTCCCTAAATTTTTTGTGTGAAAGATACCTGCCGCCACCCCACCGCTGCTCTTGTCTTGAGCGGGCCTCCAAATGATCTGGTGGGGCTCCAGAGCCCCGCCACTGCCCCATGCCCGCCCCTGCTCCGTATCCGCCACTGCCCCGCCACGCCAATATTTGCCATCTTCCCCTGAGCAGCCAGGCCTCCCCTGTGGTGGTGGCAGTGGTGGGCACAGTGGCTGGTTGGCCTGTCCGGCAGGCACACCCTTGCAATGTGAGTATCAAACGTTGCAAGCCCGTGATGGGGGAGGCCTGTTTCACTCACCTCACCCCCCCACTCCCCAGCCACACAAATGGCAGTGAAGATGGCAAATAATGGCACAGGCCAGCGGCGAGGTGGGTGCAGGGCAGTGGCGGGGCTCTGGAAGCCCCACAGATCATTTAGAGCCCCCCCCCCAAGACAAAAGGCCCACGGACCAGATCCACGAGGTACATGGCTGTGTGTGCCTCTGCTGAGAATGCATCTGCTGAAACCCAGAGGAGTGAGAGCAGTGGTGATTTTGAGCAGAAAATAGCTGGTGGGGAAAGGCTTAAAGTCTTCTGGTCTTTCTCCTGCTTCTCCATAGTAGCCCTGTTCACACATTATGTTCAGTACACAATCTGTTTACATACAATCTGTACACAAGTACACGTAAAGATTTGTACACATACAGATCTGTACACAAGTACAGTCATTCACGTGTTATATTCAATGCATGCACAGCAGTGCACTTCCTATCTGTACCCAGCATTTGAAGGGGCTCATACCCAGGTTCACTTTTAAAATGAACACATGTAGAATGTTAGAGAGCTTGGAGGGGAGATTTCTTTATCTATCCCAGCTGCCGCAGAAGTGCACAGGTGAGGAGAGCACGGCTAATTAATATTGTCTGGAGACATGGACATAAAGTTCTAAATAAAGTAGTTTATTTAGGAAAGCCATCAGGGAGATAGATAAGGCCTACATGCCTTGCTGCTAGCTACGTACAGGAAGAGGGGATGGAGAAAGGAGATCTCTCTCTCTCTCTCTCTCTCTCTCAGAGGCTGAAACCCGAGGCTATCCATCTAACAAAGGGGAAGTAGAGTAGAGTAAACATAGTAAGAGATAGGATTCCCTTGCTCACTACCTCTACCCCTAGTGCTCCTAGTTGTCAATAGGGTTGCTGGTGCTAAAAGTCAGTGCCATCAGGAGCTGCATCTCCAACATAAAAAACATGTACTTGTGTATAGGGACTTGTATGAATGTACAATATACTGTCTGAATTGGACTTACATTCTACATTCCAAAAGTTGAAAGTTCCTTCAAAAAATAACATTGGTATTGTTACATAAGAGTGTGATACAAAGTTAGCCTTTGAGTCTAAGGCCTAATTCTCACTGAGGCAGTAATGCTGTGTCTTGATTATACCACATCATTTTGCAAGTGAAGACTCACGTGATGGAATGTTCCCTCACAGAAAAACGATTCTTACATTTCAAAGACAAGAAGAGGCTAGAATGTTCTACCTGGTATTTGGTTTCTTACATGCAGGGTGGTATGTTGGGGCAGGGGCATAGCTAGGGGAGAGGGGGCCCGTGTTCATCCCTCTCTCTGGCGGCCCCCCAGAGTGAGGGAGATAATGAAGAAAATAGGGAGGAATGGAGCTGGAGAGCCCTCAGAAGTTGGGGGCCCGTGTTCTTTGAACCCTTTCGCTCAATTATAGCTACGTCCCTGTGTTGGGGTTTTGTTTTTGGTTTGGTTTGGTTTTCAGTCATGTGAGCTCCTACCCTGCATTATGAAGTGGTACCACTAAGACACAGAGGCTATTCCCAAGATTGCCCAAAAGCAGGCTAAGGGAGCTTAGCCTGCTTTTGGGCGATTGTGTACTGCAATGGGAGCCATGCTGCTCCTGGCAGCTAGCCTCCATAAATATCTCTCCCCTAAACTGAGGTTAGCGGAGCACACACTCTGATAACCCCGTTTTCCCAATCGTGAGGCGCCGCAGCACGGCTTCACACTGCAACGACTCACAAGGAGACCCCTGTCAGGAGGCTGAAACAAGCCTCCCCAGAATGCCCCACATACTCATGCGAGGCATCCTGGGACATCCTGAGGCATCCAGGCGGCCCCCGATCCCCGCAGCCCCTGCCGGCTCCGTGACAGAGCCGGTAATCATGTGGGAAGCCAATCTGGCCACCCAGGACTTCCTGTTTGCTCATGTGTGGAGACCCACCTCGGCTCTCCACTGCTCATGTGGAGAGCCTCAATGACTTGCTGCCTCAGCTAAAAATATTAGAGAGCTCAGGCAGGGAGGTGTCCTTTATTTGCCCCAGCTACAGCAGAAGTGTACAGGTAAGGAAGCACTGCTAATTAATATTGTCTAGAGACATGGAGTTCCAAATAAAGCAGTGTATTTGGGAAATCCATCAGGGAGATAGATTGAGACTTACATGCCTCATTGCTAGCTACATATAGGAAATAGGGAAGGGAGAAAAAGGAAGTCTCTCAGGTGAGAGAAATGAAACCTGGGACTATCCGTCCAACAAAGGTGAGTGAGAGGGGAGAAAGCACGGTCAGAGAGGGAATGCCCTTACTGGCAATCTCTACCCCTAATGCCCCTAGTGGTCAATAGGGTTACTGGTGCTAAGAGGCAATGCAAAAGATAGGTAGAAATGAGCATTCCCTTAGCATTGATCAGCATAGTCTTGAATCAATAGGCATCACTGTGAGTTGACTGATATCACTTGACTTCCCTGATGTCTTCTGGACTGCTACCAAAAGTTTGGAAAGCCATGAAAAATGGAAAAAGAGGCAATGAAGATGACTCATCCATTTTAAGGGTCTCCCAAGTATGTTGCTGATAGGACTCTTTTCGCAATTAAGGATACCAAAGGTAGTGCAGCCACAAGGGCAGGCTGTGCTGGGGTACATTTTGGCCATATATCTCAGCCTCAGTGTCCTTGTTGCATAAAGAGCTGATTAATCTTTAGGAAAGGGAAGCTGCTGGAAATCAAGCTTTCTGAGCAATAGCTTTCCTGCCTCTTCAGTTTTGAGGTAATTCTGGTAATGGGAGATCTTTTTCTTTCTTTCTTTTTTCTCTTTCAGGCAACCGGAACCCAAATAGGAATGATTGTGAATTCTCTCACCAGTATTGGGGTGGCTCTTATCATTGCTTTCTACTTCAGCTGGAAGCTCAGCTTTGTCATCCTCTGCTTCTTGCCCTTCTTGGCCTTATCTGGAGCTGTGCAGTCTATAATGTTGACAGGGTTTGCCTCTCAGGACAAGCAAGCGATAGAAGCTACTGGGCGGGTAATCTATATTTATATATTTTTAAAAACACACATAGTTTAAGATTAATTGTCATGCTTGGTAATAACTCAAGCAGCCAGTTTTGCCAGTGATGCAGGCATTTTAGGCCTGGCAGAGCCACAGAGGTTGCAACATCCTTCTCTGCTCATCAAGCGGCAGAATTTCATGGCGACTTTCCCATCATATATAAAGTCTCTGCCACTTAGAAGGTGACTTGTTTCTCAGAAGGGCTGCGACTTCAGAGAGCAGAAAATAAAGTGTACGTCTCCAGTTCCAATCAGTTGGATTAAGCAGAGCTGAAAGGCATCTTTGGCATTGCCTGCGGACATCTGAAGCCATGCAGGGGGCTGCTTTAAATGGCAGTGGTCGTGGCAGTAGCATTGCAGCCACTGAAACAGCATCTGAAGAACAGAAAATGAGGTAGAGCCGGGCAGGTTTCTGCTTATGAAGCATTCTAAAAACAGTGACCAATAGCGACACTGACCCACCACCAACGCTCCAGGGTTTTCTGTTGTGTGAGACGGGAGGGCTGATCTCATCTTGCCTCTGCACTTGCCTGTGCTTCCGGAAAAATCTCATTTTTGAGATGCAGAGGCTTTGTGGCTCAGGGACTACAGTTTACACTCATAGCTGCTCCAGGGACTTCACAAACCTCAAATGCTGCGCTACTTGGAGTCAGTGTTCCTTCTAACAGGGATTTTCAGAGGTTATTGACTACAACTCCCATAATCCCCAAGCAAAAATCATTGCAGTTGAGGATTCAGGAAATTGTAGTCAACATCTGAGAATCCCTGTTAGAGGGAACACGGCTTGGAGTGTGTGTGTGTGTGTGTGTGTGTGTGTGTGTGTGTGTGTATGTGTGTGTGTGTGTGTGTGTGTGTGAAGTCTACGAAAGGGTCCAGACTGGGAAGGGTTAGTAAAGATGAGCATGAATCAGCCTTGTGCTGATTCTGGACTCTGAACAGGGTATCTTGCCCAAAATACTCAGTTCAGAATGACTGACCCCCCCCTTAGTTAAGGCTGCACTGTAGATGGGTGGAATTCTCAAAAACCACTCCATTAATTGTTGTTAAGGTTTTGGCCCTTCCTTCCAAGTTGGTTGTCCTGTGTCTTATTTGCGTCGTGCATTTGGATGTGGGGGCAATGAGCAATTTGTGCATGTTTTCCTCTGCAGTGCGAAAAGAGAATGTTTTCACCTCCTAAAAGATTAGAAAAATAAATGTTAATGGCTGATGCCCTCTGAATATTGGAATACGATAAATCTAAGTGCTGCTTTCACCCTGTAGATTTGTCACTGGACCCTTGGCTATGAGACAGGAATATCAGCCATTACTCAACACAGAGAGGGTAGAAAGGAAAGGACAAATCAAATATTCACAACTATTGGCAGAGATTAATTGTGTCTTGTGATGTTTTTCTCTAGCTTTGTATTCATCTGTAAATTGTTTTAAGCCTCTTATTCTCAACCCTCTCTGCTTAATCTGGACACTCAGAAAGATCACAAACCCTGTTTGTTCTTCCTTTTAATAGATTTGATATAGGTGTTTCATTAGAACCAATTGACTGGGAAATCATTGGGTCTATTTACACTACTAACTTAGATTGGTTCATACCTATTTAACTATCACGACTTCCCCCCAAGAATCCTGTGTATTGTGCTTTGGAACAGCATTACAATAGAATGTTAGAGAATCCCTAGTGCTTCTCATAGAATTATGATTCACTGAGAAGCTGGAGTGTCTATTGAACAAGTTTAATACTGTAGTGTGAATCAATCCAGCAAAAAAGGAGATTAACCTAACTCATTTTAAAGACATCTTTTCGGATGAGATCACTTCTTATAGTTATGTGTAGACAGCAGCAATAGAAAAATGAATTTTTGAAAAGGTAGAAGGACCTAGCGAGCCACTCCCCATGTCACTGAGAGCCACAAGTACATTTTAAACAGGACTCAAAGTGACTTTTCAGGTTCCCAGAACAAATATGGGAGTAATATCCTGGTTGCATACAACAAAAGGACCTGCATGTCCATGGCTAATGAGACTATGACAAAGAATAGGAATGGAACAAGTGAAGGCAAGCACAGCCAATGTCTGTCAGTGTGTGTGGCTGCAATACTTGTTTAGACAACGTGAACTTTACGCACACATAAGCACCTATGCAAGGCTCTCACCTTGCTACACCCCTGAATTAAGTGCTAGAGATTCATAATTATCTGGCTCAGAGCACAGATTTTTGTTTTAGAAAGATATATGGTGGCTCACCACATTGATGTCCCGTATCACTCAAACTGATACTAACCCCCCCACACCTTTTTTTGTGTATGTGTACGACAGATTTCCAATGAAGCACTCACAAATATCAGGACTGTAGCCGGAATTGGGAAGGAGAAAAGGTTTATTGAAACATACGAGAAAGAATTGGAAGTCCCCTACAAAGCAGCAATCAAGAAAGCAAATGTTTATGGGGTTTGCTTTGGCTTTGCCCAATGTATCTTGTTTATAGCCAATTCTGTCTCTTTTCGATATGGAGGATATTTGGTTGACAAGGAAGGACTTCATTACAGCTACGTATTTAGGTAAGAGGACACAGACATAAAAATAATGGCTGACGTCCAGACTAAATTACTCAGTAGTGCTACTCAGGAATTACTCTAAAGAACTGTTTAATTTCTATAGGACTTCCATTGAGTAATGTAGTCAGGATGTCAGCCACTCTTCCCTAAGAGGAAGCCATTGGTTTGTATGTTTTTGTAGACAAAACTGTGGTGATGAAAGACAGCAGAACCTCTGTGGTAAGAGGCAGTGTGCCTCTGAATATCAGATACTGGGAAACCAACAGTGTGGGTGGGCTTTTGCTTCCATGCCCTGCTTCTGGGCTTCCCAGAAGCATCTGATTGGCCACTGTCAGAAACAGGGTGCTAGAAGTTGGTCTGATTCAGCAGGGCTCTTTTTAAGTGTCCCAAACTGAGTGCTCTCTTCCTTGATTTCAGGGTGATCTCCTCCATTGTGACCAGTGGAACTGCTTTAGGGAGAGCTTCCTCGTATACCCCAAATTATGCCAAAGCAAAAATAGCTGCTGCACGCTTTTTTCAGCTGATAGATCGGATCCCCCTAATCAGTGTTTACAGTGATCTTGGGGAAAAATGGGTAAGAGCAAAGATCAGTGTTATTAGAGTCTCATAATTGTAGCATTGGAAAGATCCAAAGGTCATGCTGTCCAGTCCTCTGTATTCAAACCGAAGAGATTATAGTGTGCCAGGAACAAAAAATTAGAGCAAACAAGGTATGCTGGTAACTTGAGGACACAGAGTGAGTTTGATAAAACCTGCACAGTTGGCTTGAGCAAGTAACACGTGTAATAGGAAAGTGATTTGGTGCCAGTGGGAGATTAAATTCAGTTTGCCACTAGCCATTAATGAACTTGGCATAACTTTTCACAGTGTTCTCAGCTACTCAGAAGAAAGCATTTTATCTGTTATTACTGTACTTTACATATTTGATAAATGTCTCATCTCCTCAGGCTCTAAATTGGCCTTCCTGCCCCTGGCAAGATTTCCAACACACACAGTGGGCGGGTTGCAATATAACAGTGGACATGGCTTCCTATTCTGCGAACGTAGCTTTTAAGCCAAGCCATATTTATCTCTTCCTCTCTCACTCCTCTAACCTTACCTCCTCTGCTCATGCCTGTTTACACCTTAGTTTATTTAGAACCACAGCAGAGTGGAAACTGTGTTGTAACTCTGGTTTCCAAGGCAGGATGTGAAACCAGAATCTGAAGTTGGCTTCACATTCTGCTTTGGAAAATCAAATTAAACCACAGGCCCTCACATTGCTTGAGCCTCAGAGCTTTTGGTGTAATGATACCAATGAGAGTGGAATGTGTAGACACAGCAATTCTGTGTGGGTAAGGAGAGTAGGGAGGAAGAAGTGCATGAGCTCAGAAAAGTTAGAAGCTACATTCACATAGCAAGAAACCATTATGTCAGAGCTGGTCCAATGGTTCTTCCAGTCCTCTGTAAATGCTGACATCTATCCAGTTAAATTTCTAGGGCCTCAGTCAACCAAAGTGGTCCTCAAGGCACCTTACAAGAAAGAAATTATGCAATGCAAATCAATTAGGAACTCACTCCAACAGCATTTTAAAACATTAAGTGCAATTACAATTATACACATTAGATGACAACTAAGAAGAAATAATACCAGGAAGTTTTTCACACAGGGTTTTTTAATTGCAGCCCAATTTATATCTGGGATTTTAAAAAAAAAATCATTTTCTGAGCTGTTTTGAGATAACTCTGAGGTCACAGTAAAGCACCTTACAGTTTTGGGATTTTATTTATTTATTTATTTACATATTTTTATACCGCCCAAAACTTATGTCTCTGGGCGGTTTACAACAGATAAAAACAACATTAAAACATTAGTTAAAAACAAAAACAAGAAATTTAAAACATAACAATTTAAAGTTTTTTAAAACAATGCTCTAAAACAACATTAAAAACAATCAAAACAGTAACTTTGAGTTCGCAATAAAGCCTCCCAGAGAACTTGTGGTAAAGCCTGATGCGTGGAGAACTCCCTGTGAACCTCCTGATTTAAGGAACAATGAGTTCCTCTAATTTAATCTGGATTATTTTCATTTAATCTGCAATCATGTGGTCCTTTAGGAACTCTTTCCTAGCAATGGGGATGGCCCTCTGATTTCAGCAGCCTTGTGAACCCAATAATGCTCAAGCACTTATTTCTCTGAGCCCTGTACAAACTTGTACTGCAGCCTGCTCTCCATGAAAAGCCATGCCAGTTTGGAAAAACCAGTTATGCCTCCAATCACCCTGGAGGAGTGATTGATGTTCATGAGTTTATTTTACTTCTGTTTTTAAAAGCTCCTTATATTTCTGGCTGCCTGGTTTGTATTTATAGTCTGATATGGCAGTAGTATGCGCATGTGTGCGCAATATATTCAACTAGCAGATGTCCTATCAGCCCCATTTTTGGCCCCTGGGATTTCGTGTCAGTCGCTGACATACTGCGCAAGGGAACAGTGGCAGCTGGAGCACCACTCATGCTTCTGTGCACATGTAAGTATCGCCATCGGGGCTGCACTGCAGGGCAGCAGCACTATAAATACTCCGTGCACACAGTTGAGGGATGCAACGCCCACTGGAAATAATGGATGTTGTGTCGTCCAACTGCGTGCACAGAGGGCTTCTGAAGGAGCTTTGATGCCCTGCAGCACAGCCCCATTGGGGGTGCTTGTACATGCATAGGGGCGAAGCAATGCTCCAGCTTCCCCTCCTGCTTGCTCGGGCCTCAACTGGCATGTGCTGCAAGGAAAGAACCAATCCCTGAGGGCCTTGTAGGGAAATGTTTAATCAAAAACCAAGTAAAGTGAAGGAAACCCATCAATTGAATATCTCTAGAGAAAATATTTTAAGCCTCTGGATATATCTCAAGTGGGCTTCTTCATATGATGTCATGTAATAATCACAACTATCCCACAATTTCTCAATTTTTAAGGGAAATGTGGATTGTGGAGCCAGCATAGCATAGTGGTTAGAGTGTTGGCCTAGGACTGGGAAGACCCGAGTTCAAATCCCCATTCAACCATGAAACTCACTGGGTGACTCTGGGCCAATCATGTATCTCTCAGCCTAACCTTCCTCACAGGGTTGTTGTGAGGATTAAAAAACCCATGTATTCTTCCTCTGAGCTCCTCAGAGGAAGAGCAGCATATAAATGTAAATAATAAAATAAAATGAATAATAAATAATAAATACACACATACACACACACACACACACACACATACAAGTACACATAAAAGGGCTTGTATTCTGTACCACAAAATGGCCATGCTCTCTCCCTTCACTTAGTGCTAGTTGACCAGTAGAGCTGCTTTGTTTTGAGCGTGTAATAGTGCTGCTGCCAAGAACCCCTAAAAAGACAAATTCAAGGAGTCTGAACGAGATAGAACAATGAAGACATTGAGTGCAATTTTCTGTGTGTGTTTTTCAGTTTCTTATGTGAGATTCATGGCAATCCAATACAGCTAGAAATCTAGAAATCCAGGAAACTGGAAAAATATTCATCATTCTGTGAAAGTCCAGACTTCCTGACTGTAAATACATGAGAAAAATGCTGAAGTTGGTCAGAAGGCATTATTTTATTTATTTATTTATTTTATTTGAGATATTTATATCCCGCCCAAAATGTACGTCTCTGGGCGGCTCAGAATAAAATACAAATTCCAACAAAATAAAAAGGCTTAAACCACAATAATTTAAAATTTAAAACAATGTTAACTATCAAAACAGTATATAATTTAAATTTAAAACAAATGTGTCTTGACTGCCTTTTTATATGTTGTCAGAGGTGGGGAGGCTCTTATTTCGGCAGGGAGCATATTCCAGAGCCTCAGGGCAACCATAGAGAAGACCCGATCTCCATTGCTGTTGCAGGGCTGCTGAACTTCGGCCGTCCTGCAGATGTTGGCCTACAACTCCCATAATCTCTGGCTATTGGCCACTGTGGTTAGGGATTATGGGAGTTGTAGTTCAAAAACAGCTGGGGGGCCTAAGTTGAGCAGGCCTGCGAGCATTCTCCAAGGCTGTAGTAACAGTTGTGGGGTGTGTGTGTAAAATATTGCATTTGTTGGTTGCTTTGATTTCACAAAACAAAGGTGGGATATAATCACTTATGTAGATATAGCCCCCCCCCTTGCAAACAGAAGTATTTCAAAGTATGAATGCAGTGGAGTGGAATTTATCAAAAAATAGGTTTGATATAGCTACTACCTTAATTAATGTTCTATGTATTACTATAGTTAATGTTCATTTTTCCATTCAAAACACTCTCCAAAGTGAAAACTGCAATGATAAATACCTTCATAAACACTTCTGTGAGTGAGTCAAGGGAGGGAATTCAGAAGTTTGGTTTTTTAAAAATATAATGTACTCTTATAATTAAGTAGTAAGAATTGTATAACTTCTTCATATTTGCATCATTAGAAGGAAAGTAAAGCTGTGCAGCAAATACATTGCTTCTACCTTATTCACAAAAGTACTCATGAAATATTTATTACAAAGTGCCTGGATACTTAGAAATCCTGCATAACTTCCTTTTCCTGTTACATATTGAATATTGTTTTATGAGAGGGGAATAAATAAGCCATTAAACAAAACACTAAGAGTGGTAGGAAATAAATGAAGCCTATTCAAGAGGTGTTGCAGTGTATCAAACAAGAACCCCGGTGGCAGCTCAGACCACTGAATGAAACACAGAGAGGGTCAGTTCAAATGATATCGGCCTCAGCACACAGGATGGACAGGATGGTCTGAGAGCATACTTTTTGGGATGTCCTCCATGGATGCCTTGATGCTTTCCAGGGACATACCTTGATCAGTTTAGAAATCCCAAACGGATTGTGAGCAGCTCCAAAAGAATCTCTCCAAACTGGGGGAATGGGTGACAAAATGGCAAATGCGGTTCAATGTTAGCAAGTGTAAAGTGATGCACATTGGGACGAAACCCCCCAACTTCAAGTATATTCTGATGGGATCCGAGCTGTCGGTGACGGACCAGGAGAGGGATCTTGGGGTAGTGGTGGACAGCTCGTTGATGGTGTCGACTCAATGTGCGGCAGCTGTGAAAAGGGCCAATTCCATGCTAGGGATCATTAGGAAAGGGATTGAAAATAAAACGGCTAACATTATAATGCCCTTATACAAAACTATGGTGCGACCACACTTGGAGTACTGCGTACAGTTCTGGTCACCACATCTTAAAAAGGACATTGTTGAACTGGAGAAGGTACAGAAGAGGGCAACCAAGATGATCAGGGGCCTAGAGCACCTTTCTTATGAGGCAAGACTACAACACCTGGGGCTTTTTAGTTTAGAAAAAAGACGACTGCGGGGAGACATGATAGAGGTCTATAAAATCATGCATAGTGTGGAGAAACTGGAGAGGGAGAAATTCTTTTCCCTCTCACACAACACTAGAACCAGGGGTCACTCCATGAAATTGATTGCCAGGAGGTCTAGGACCAACAAACGGAAGTACTTTTTCACACAACGCGTGATCCACTTGTGGAACTCTCTGCCACAGGATGTGGTGACAGCCAACAACCTGGATGGCTTTAAGAGGGGTTTGGATGACTTCATGGAGGAGAGGTCTATCAATGGCTACTAGTCGGAGGGCTGTGGGCCACCTCCAGCCTCAAAGGCAGGATGCCTCTGAGTACCAGTTGCAGGGGAGTAACGGCAGGAGAGAGTGCATGCCCTCAACTCCTGCCTGTGGCTTCCAGTGGCATCTGGTGGGCCACTGTGCGAAAGAGGATGCTGGACTAGATGGGCCTTGGGCCTGATCCAGCAGGGCTGTTCTTATGTTCTTATGTTCATGTGTGGAGGTTGTTATTCCAAACAGCTTCTAAATAAGTGCTCCAAATACTTGTTTAAACATACGATCAGCACATCCCTTCTTTTATCATGTGTGCTAGGACTGGTAAAGTTTGGACAGGCCCATTATGAATTTCTTAAACAGATTACACTGTTCCTCATCAAACAATACAAGGTTGCTTCCCTTGAAAGACCAAACTCTGTACATGATGTGTTCTTTATGACTTAATATCTTCAAGAACTGTATGCGTCAGAATGATCTGTCACTCTTATAACAGTAAACACTCCCCTTCCTATTACACTAAGGTGAGTTCCCTACTATAATCCTGTCATGTGCCCAGCCCACAGTTGACATGAAATACATGTTGAGCACTCATAATAGTGGGGGCTGCAATTTTTAACTGATTTATCAGTGCACTTAACCAGCTCAAACTCACAGGTTCAGTTTGCCGCCAGTTAACTTAGTAAGTGTAAAAGTGAACACATAGTTTGCCTTTCACAAAGATACTGCTATGATATCCCTTCTAGGGATGTGCACGAAACTGTTCGGAGGCCCTGTCTCTTTTACAGGCCTCTGAACAGGTTCGAAAGACTGGTGGTTTGACCGGTTCAAAGGCAAGGGAGGGATAACTTTAATGTCTGGGGAGGGTGCACTTACCCTCCCCCGCCAGCGCTGCAGTTTAAAAGGGTCCAGCGGGGCGGCATTATACCTCTTAAACATTCTCCAAAGTGAAACCTGCAATGATAAATACTTCATAAACACTTCTGTGAGTGAGTCGGGGTGGGGGGAATTCAGAAGTTTGGTTTTTCAAAAATATAATGTACTCTTATGATTAAGTAGTAAGAATTGTATAAAGTCTTCATATTTGCATCATTAGAAGGAAAGAAAAGCTGTAGAGCAAATACATTGCTTCTACCTTATTCACAAAAGTACTCATGAAATATTTATTACAATGTGCCTGGATACTTAGAAATCCTGCTGGACCTCTCAGCAGCATTTGATATAATCAACTATGGTATCCTTCTGTGCCGACTCTCGAGTATATGAATTGGAGGTGCTGCTTTGTCAGTAAGATATCTTCACTGATGTTTTGCAGTATACAAAATTGTTTAATATCCATCTATTCACCAGTTAAAAGCTACACAGGTAATTAATTAATTGGCTGAGAGCCCCAAGAAGAGTCGTAATGTAATGGAGTCATTACCTTCACAAGATCCACTGTTGGGCTCAGCACTTTCTCTGTCTTTGAATAATCAGGATAATTTCCAAGGAAGCATTGAATTTATCAACTGCAAGTTCACATACCCTTCGCGTCCAGACACCACAGTGCTAAATGGCCTCTCAGTGTCTGTGAAATCTGGAGAGACGCTTGCCTTTGTTGGAAGCAGTGGATGTGGCAAAAGTACCAGTGTCCAACTTCTGGAACGTTTTTATGATGCCCAGCAAGGAAGAGTGGTGAGTAGCCTTTCTTTCTGTGATGGTGGAATAGTACCAATGTGTCATCACAAAGTATGCCTACAATCCTCTGTAGATTTAAAAACTGGATTACAAAAACAAGGATGTCAAAGATCAGGTGTCTACACCATATGCTGTATTTTCATATGACCATGAAAAACAGGGCACAGACGTGCTGTTGCTCATTCCTCAACCTCACTCATTCACAGCCTTCAAGAGGATTTGTCCCTTTGATTCAAATGATTGAGAGGGTCAAAACTCTGTCTCTCTCTCAGTGTGGTGAACAGTTACATATAAGCACCCCTACCCAGCAAGGGTGATCAGCATACAGGTTTCAGTACACAGCTCCTTTTGGTTGATTGGTTGTGCCACACACAGAAGGATGCCGAGTATAAAGTTAATTCAGATAAAGACCTGAATTTAGCACTCAAGCCCAGACACAGGATAACCCGTGCTGGATCAGGACCACACACGCGCCCTCCAGATGGTTGGTCAGAGCAATCTGCTCTGGCAGTGCTGATGATCAGTCAGAGCTAACCTGTTTGAAGGGCTGGGAAGTCCCCATTTCTTTCTGGATAGGAGACTGTTGCTGTCAGAGCTGACCATCTGTTGGACAAGTGCATGTAGAGTTTCAGTAGGCAGTTTGGGAGCTACTGATAACTCCCAGCCTTAGCTGAAGTAGCTCTCCAGGGGTTTGGACTCCCTTTTCTCTCCCGTTCCATTCTGATTGGCTGGTTGAGTGGTGGCATAGCCACACCATTTCTGATCTCTCTTTCTTTGGGTGCTCAGGATTGACATTACTTCCGCTCCCATTTCTTTCCCCACAAAGAAATTATTTTGGTCCTCTCCTGTTCTGGAGCAAAATTCTCTTGGAATTCAGGGCGGAGTTTGATGTTAAAATCCCCATTCTGTTGATGCAAATTTCTGTAGAGGACGAGCTGCCTTTCTGTGACTGGTGATGCCCCTCCAAGCTGCCATTTTGTGACTGGCTTTGCCTCCCCAACCTGCTATTTCATGCTGGTAGCTTCCAATGTTTGCGGGGGTGGGGAGGCAGAAATAAATAGCCCCGGGAAGCCTGAAGTCTTCTCCACACCCCACTCAGTGTAGAGATCTCCATGTACAGACCACAGCTGCACAAAAGAATCTTCATTTGGGGGCATTGTGTCAACCCGACATGCCATCTTCTTTGCACCGTTGGGTGGTAAAGTCTAAATGGCATGTAAGACTTTCTGACATGCAAGATCTTATGTTCTTATAGATGTGATGACAGCCAACAACCTGGATGGCTTTAAGAAGGGTTTGGATAACTTCATGGAGGAGAGGTCTGTCAACGGCTAGTAGTTGGAGAGCTATAGGCCACCTCCAGCCTCAAAGGAAGGATGCCTCTGAGTACCAGTTGCAGGGGAGTAACAGCAGGAGAGAGGGCATGCCCTCAACTCCTGCCTGTGGCTTCCAGCGGCATCTGGTGGGCCACTGTGCGAAACAGTTTCCTGGACTAGATGGTAGGGATGTGCGTTTCGTTTCGGATACAAAATGTTTTGTGAACAAAACAGGCCATTTCGGCTGTTTTGTAGCCAAAACAAAACACCCAGTGCTCAAAACAGAAAATTTTGTAGCCAAAACAAAACGTCCCTGTTTCGGATACAAAATGTTTTGTTGTTTCGGCTGTTTTGGAACTCCATTTTGCAATCGCAGAAAGTCTTTCTCCTTCAGTCTCCATTTTGAGTTTTGACATCTGTTTGAATTTCCAGCCCTTCCAGCCCGCAGATTGGCCAGTGAAAGAGTGGCCTGATCTGCTGACAATTGCCTCCTTATTCCTTTTAAACAAATTTAAGGGTAAATTTTACCCTCATTGGCCAGTGGGGCAGTGTGCATTTCATTGTTGTTGTTTCACACTGTTGTGTGTAGATCAATTGCATTTTGGGTGGGGGGGGGAGTGGATGTGCATGACCTTTAGAAATCTGCCTGATTTTTTTCAAAGCTCTGCTCTTGTTGATGTGTGATGTTGATGTTATTTGGGGTGGATTGGGGGCAGAAAGGGGGATTTGGGGGCAGAAGAGTAGTTCAGGTGGTAGTGCCCCAATAGGTGCCTGCTGCCACCCAGATTCCAAAGGAATTGAGAAAAGGGCTGATTTTTAAAGAATTTCTGAAGTTGACATGTCTTTGGGGCAGATTCGGGGCAGAAAGGGGGCCTGAGGGGCAAAACAGTTGGTGGGGTCGCAGTGCCCCAAGGGGTGCCTGCCACAACCCAGATTCCAGAGGAATAGGGCAGAGGGCTGATTTCTTAGGAATTGTTGGAAGTTTATGCTTCTTTAAGGTCCCCCCCCCAGGGAATAATGGAGGTTTCAGCAGACCCATAACTCCACCTGGGGGGCACTGGGGTGGCCGGGAGTGAGTGGTGGTGTAGTGCACATAGGGTGACAACCGCCCCCATGGGTTGCTAACCCATGGGGTGCTGGGTTCTGTTGTTTCAGAGGTGTTCTGAGTGTAGATTCTCTGGTAGCATATGAGATTTTCAATGACAAACCATGAATCCACTCTCATATGCTACCAGAGAATCTTAATCTACACTCAAAACATCTCAGAAACAACAGAACCCAGTACCCCATGGGTTAGCAACCCATGGGGGTGGTTGGCACCTTATGTGGTCTACACCACCACTCGCTCTGGGCCACCCTGGTGCCCCCCAGGTGCAGTTATGGGGCAGGAATTATGGAGGTCCATCATTCCCTATGGGGAAGAACTTTACAGACATGCAAACTCCATTATATCTTTAAAAATCAGCCTTCTGCCCAATTCCTTTGAAATAATTCTGGCAGCTTCCTTGCCCCCACTGGGCACTACCACCCACCCTACTCTGCTCTGGGCCACCCCTTTCCCCCCAACATGAAGCTATACTTTTGCTAAAACCTCAATTCTTCCCTAAGGGAAAAATCCTATACTTCAAAAATTCACCAAAACCCAGCCCTTTGCCCAAGTCCTCTGAAATTTGGGTGGTAGTTTCCACCCATTGGGGGCTACCACCCCCACCCACTAGTTTTTGCCTGGGGCCATTTTTTAAAATCCAAAACATTTCGGATTCGGATTTTGCAATTTTGAACAAAGAACAAAATTGGGGTGTTTTGGATTGGCTGGTTTCGAACAAAGAACAAAACAGGGGTATTTTGGATTCGGGCCAAAAACAAAACAGAAAAAAACCCAAAATGCACAACCCTACTAGATGGGCCTTGGGCCTGATCCAGCAGGGCTGTTCTTATGTTCTTATGTTCTTAAGACTCCTGAATTTTGACAGCTGTCTCAGACTCATTTGTCCAATTTCTGAAAAGCCATGACGTGGTTAAATATATAAGTAGGTCTTAGCAACAGGGAGGTGCTTTGCCTCAGCAGGGCATAATCCAAGTTAAGCACTTTTAAGCCCTATCTGTTTCAATCAGAGAGCTTGTGCATAACTCAGACTTCCACTGGCAACAATGAGATTTCAAAGTGATGAACTTTGGCTGGATCATGTTCATACTTGCAGTGGTCTGCCTCTGTCAGAGCCAAAGGTGGTGATGAAACTATTATTGGAGATGCAGCTCCTGATGGCATTGTCTCTTAACACCAGCAACCCTATTGACCACTAGGGGCATTAGGGGTAGAAGCACCCAGTAAGGGCATTCCCTCTCTCAGCGTGCTTTCTCTACTCTGATTCCCCTTTGTTGGACGGATAGTCTCAGGTTTCATTTCTCTCACCTGAGAGACTTCCTTTTTCTCCCTTCCCTATTTCCTATATGTAGCTAGCAATGAGGCATGCAGGTCTCAATCTATCTCCCTGATGGAGCAGGGGTAGATAAAGAAATCTCCCCTCCAAGCTCTCTAACAACTATGACAACACAAAGATTATTTTCATGTCAAAAACTATGAATTTGTAAAATGTAAGAGTAGACTCATGAGAAATTGTCACATATTAGCAATCACAGATAGCTATCATTAGATAAGCACAGTTCCATGGTATTCACATGAGTAACATATTTAGAATGAGTTCGGATGAATAATGTGTTTGGTAGATTTCATGTAATAAGCTTTATCTTGTATAAACATTACTGATGTTAGATGATACGCTTCCTGCAAGAGATCTGACAAACAAGTTTTTCATCTGAGTTCATGGTAAATATGTTACTCAAGTGAGTTCAGTGGAACTATTTATATGCTTAATTCTAAGCTTCACTGAAATGGAGGAATACTTACAAAATCTAGACCCTTAACAGCTTAGGCCCAGGCTATTTCAAAGAGCGCCTCCTTTGTCATACTCTCTGCCGCCTCTTACAATCCTCTGGAGAGGCCCAGTTACGGTTGCCACCAGCTCATCTGGTGGCGACTCAGGACCGGGCTTTCTCTGTGGCTGTCCCGGGGCTTTGGAATATGCTCCCTGATGAAATAAGAGCATCTCCTTCTCTGTTTGTTTTCAGGAAGACCTTCAAGACTCTCCTGTTCTCACAAGCTTTTAATTAGAATTAATTTTCATAATTTGTTTTATATTTTTAATTGTGTTTTATCTGTTTTAATATGTGATTTTTAATATTAAAATTTGTACACTGCATAGAGATGTACGTACGTGGTATAAGAATATGATAGATAAACAAACAAACAAATAAATATCAAACATGAATCCTTATGAAAATTATTTAAAATCAATTGGTACATTGTAAGCTTAAGCGCCACAGCTGGATTTCCCCCCCGTAGTCCAAAAATAAATATTATATGTTTTGTGTTTTTGCTGTGCAGTTGATAGATGGACATGACACCAAGAAAGTAAATGTGCAGTTTCTCAGATCTAAAATTGGCATAGTATCTCAGGAACCTGTACTGTTTGACTGTAGTATTGCTGACAATATTAAATATGGCAATAACACCAGGGAGATTTCTATGGACAGTGTGATAGCAGCAGCCAAGAAGGCCCAGCTACACGACTTCGTCATGTCACTTCCTGATGTAAGCATCTTTTTTTCTTAACCAAACCAATATTTGAAGTTCTTAAAAGAAATGGGTCACCTTAAGTGGTGCAGCAGGGAAATGCTTGACTAACAAGCAGAAGGTTGCCGGTTTGAATCCCCACTGGTACTATATCGGGCAGCAGCAATATAGGAGGATGCTATGTATATAGGCATCATCTGATACTGCGTGGGAGGAGGCAGTGGTAAACCCCTCCTGTATTTTACCAAAGAAAACCACAGGACTCTGTAGGCGCCAGGAGTTGAAATCGACTTGACAGCACACTTTACTTTACCTTTAAAAGAAATGGGGATTAGAAAAATGGTCCACAGGGCTAAATGTCACAAAATCCACGCTATCACCCCCAAGATCTACAATAGACTTGGACATATCATATGAGCAAATGAAACTGCCTTATGCTGAGTCAGACCATTGGTCCATCTAACCCAGAACTGTCTCCACTGATTAGCAGCAGCTCTTCTAGGTTTCAGACAAAGTTCTTTTCTGGCCCTACCTGGCTAGGAACTGAAACTGGCTAGGAACTGAAACTGGGATTATCTGCATGCAGATCATCTGCTCTCTCATTGAGCCTTTCCCCTTTGTTGTGTGGCTATGAATGTATCACCATATAGTCCTGGTCAGCAGCTAGTTTTGTCAGAGGACCATTCAGCTAGGTGAATGCTGGATGATGGGCCAAAGCCCGAAACCCTGCTGTCCAGAGATGCCTGCTTTCAAGTCGCAATTCCACAGCCACTTGCCCTCCACTTGCTTCGGGGTGGACTGATTTGGCCCATATGCTACCCAATGTGGATCCCTACCAGATGCCTGGGCTTATGCTCTGCTTGCAGCACACTGAAATTTGGATTTTGTAGATTGGATTGTGAGAGCCTAGTGAGCAGATGGTCCCGACTTAGGCGGAAATAGTGCCTTGGCTCTCTCCAGTCCAACCATCTTTCCAGTTCCAATAAAGCCATAAATAATGCCTTGGATCTTTCCAGTCCTGTGTTCCAGGTCAGAATAGTCAAAGTTAATTACATATGCCTATTTCAGTGAATACATTAAAAAAAAAACATGCAGTAGAATGTGACTTAAGGCATGTGATGAATTCTCAAACTTGGGCCCCCATTGTGACTGGATGATGGGAGTTGTGAGCCAACAACATCTGGGGACCCAGATTTGAGAACCCCTGATGAGAGGGTTTAATTTTAAACATTCAAATTAAGATATCCAGCATTCATTGACTATTTTGTACCTTACAGACTAATAACCCAAGATAGCTGTTAATCTAGTTTTGTGTTATAACCACAAAAACCTAGTATTTGAATTATACCCACCAACATATGGTGCAAAGGCCAACTTTCCTAATCCTAAAAGTAGTTCAAACTACTAATAAAATAGTAATAGTAATAGTAAATAGTAATAGTAACTACTAATAAAATAGTAATAGTAAACAGTAATAGGGCAGCAGCGATATAGGAAGATGCTGAAAGGCATCATCTCATACTGTGTGGGAGGAGGCAATGGTAAGCCCCTCTTTTATTCTACCAAAGACAACCACAGAGCTCTGTGGTCGCCAGGAGTTGACACCAACTCGACGGCACAACTTTTATGAGACCTTGTGACTCATGCTCCACTTTCTTTGCAAGCAACAAATATGATGATTGTGTTCTTGTTCTGTGCACATTTCTGCTGATGAACATAGTTACTTAAAATGCAGCCCTATTATGTCTTCCAGAAATATGAAACGAACGTTGGCGCTCAGGGATCATTGCTCTCACGCGGACAAAAGCAGCGCATTGCTATCGCTCGAGCCATCGTCCGAGATCCCAAGATCTTATTACTAGATGAAGCGACATCTGCATTGGATACAGAAAGTGAAAAGGTGAGGCTGATTGCATGGATTAAAAATCATAGAGCAATATCTTCTGTTACGGCCTGCACAGGATTGGTCACATATGCATCCTTTGTGAAGAGCAGCTTCATGCACCTGTGAATGAGCTATCACAGATGAAACATCACTTTCATATCAACTCGCATCACACTGAGGACTCTGCATTCCTCTGGGTGCTTTCCAGATCACCCGCTATAACGGTGGTGAAATGCTCTGGCTTGGCAGTATCAAATTGAAAACGATCCCCAGAATCGACAAAATTTCCCTACAGTGGGAAAATACAGCTACTTTTTTGCAACATATGTTTACAATGTATGTTATCCACCTTGAGATTATTTTAATGAAAGGCGGTATAAAAATTGAACAATAAATAAATGTTATAGCACTAAATCACAGCAATAAAATCCAAAACAAGGCATCCAAAATGTGAACGACACAGCGTAGGGACTGTGGTGTCACAACACAGGAAGTACGGAAGCACACTTAGCAGATACGTTGTGACACTGTTGTAGGGGTTAATCTGGAAAGCGCCCAGGTGTCGTTAAGAACAGCAAAAGTAATCCACTACTGTTTCGTGCTGTTTTCATTTTCTTAAAAACTAACTGACATACTGCGCAGTGTTCCATCAGCCTTACAACAGTGCATTGGCACTCTTGCGCAAGACACAAGAATTGTGCAAATGCAGTTGCACAAAAGGACCACTATTTCCAGCGGCCCTCTCTCCATGCAACTGCATTTGAGCAATAATTGTGTCTCGCACCAGAAGGCTCTTGTGCAGCTGCACAAATGCTTCTTAGCAAAGCTGGCGGAACATTGTGCAATGTGTCAGCCCAGATCTGGAAAATCCAGGCCAAAAACGTAGACTGATATGTTCTAAAATAAACAAACACGTAGCTTATGTTTCAGCTTAGCTCACTCCTGAATCCTTGAGATGATGATGTAGCAACAAACACTGGCTGAAAGCAGTGTGTCTATTAATGGAATCCAAATACTGCAAAACTGCTTGAACTTTGTAGCATGGGCATGAAGTATTCTGCCATGAAACATTATTGCTGAAAATGTGGTAAAATCCATTTCAGGACTTTCATACTGCACAGCAAGCCGCTGATCTGTTGTTGTTGTTGCTGCTGCTGCTGCTGCTGCTGCTGTTGTTACATTTATATCCCGCTCTTACTCCAAGGAGCCCAGAGCAGTGCACTACATACTTGATTTTCTCTTTCACAACAACCCTGTGAAGTAGGTTAGGCTGAGCTATCTATGCTTCTGAGCCACTTCAAACCTGGCCAGAGGGTTGCCATGTCCCCCGGAATTTAGGGTAGTCCCCGGATTTTGGCTCCTCCACCCAGCTGCTAAATTCCACCCAGATTTACATGGATTTCAAACGCACTAACCGGATTGCCCGGATTTTACTCTGGATCCGATCACGTGGGAGGGCAGAAAAGGAGGGAAAAGTATACAAATCTGTCAAATAAATAAATAAAATGCAAATACGTTGCTGCATTATTTGCTAAATATGCAAATTAGGCCACCCAGATTTGGGAAACTTGAATATGGCAACCCTACCCTTTTAATTGTAAACCGCCCTGAGCCATTTTGGAAGGCTGGTATAAAAATCAAATAAATAAATACATACCCTGCTGGTGCTTGCTTCCAAAGGCAGGGCTGCTCCATGGCCACTAAGGAGTCACACTTCTGATGTTACTTCCGTTAGCATCAGAAGTGTGATGATGCCGTGGTTAGTAGCTACGGAGCAGCGCCGACGGGGCTTTAAGTGGCTCCAGCAGCGAGCCTGTGGCTGACGGTGCCTAATCAGTGGCTGACTATGCAGCATAGCAGTCAGTGAGTCCCCACATTCAGTTGCAAGTAACCAAATGATGCAAAGCAAGGGATATCAGTGTATGTGTGAACAGGTTCCTTGTGTTCAGAATGCAGCGTTCCTCAAGCTTAGATATGAAGCGAAGGAGAAAAAAACATCCTTTGGTGACTGTGACTGGTGTTTGTCTTGTGTTTCCTTTTAGACTGGGAGCCCTTTGGGAGACAGGGAATCCCCTTATCCCTCCTCCAGGGCTGAATTATGACATGCTGAGGCCCAAAGCCGTGTCATACTTAGAAGGCCCCATAGCATGAACAAGTCAGCAGTCGTGCCCCAGCCTGTCAGGCGTTCGTCTGAAAAGGCAAACACTGCCTACAGCCACTGATGGGGGGGTGTTGATCTAAGCCAGACCCAGGTCAAATAACATTTCAGTCTAGCCGACAGTTATTTCTGCTCAGATTTATAAACTCAATGTGATACTCTAATTGTGTAGCCGTATAAATATATTTTTGGCTTATATCAGAACGATAACGTCTGCTTTGGAGTCTTTCCCCCTTCCTCCTCTGTTTTTCAACCAATTATGTAAAACTTGAAATTGAGCCATTTTTTTGTATTCATAATGCGAGCACCTAAGCTGCATCTTCCTTAGCTTGTGCCTAAATCTGGCACAACCCTTCTCCCTTCTCCCTCTCCTTCAATGTAAGCTGCTTTGAGAACTTTTTCATTGAAAAGCGGTATATAAATAATATTAGTAAGTACCATCAGTTTTCTGTGCCAGGGCATTCCCCCACTCCCCGCACTCATTCTCTTTCCCCCACTTTTCTTGAACATCTAGCTTGCAGAGGAGTTCTGTGAAACTCAAAAGTTCACATACTGGATTTTGTATACTACTAGGTCTAGAGTAATATTTCAGTTAGTCCATGATTTTACTTCTGTGGAACCCATATATTTCTCAAGATTATAATCTAGGATTATTTTTTTAAATCTGTATAACATATCTTCATTCAAATGAGACATTTGGGGCACTGGAGTAAGTTACAATTTTTAATAATATATAATTTATAATCATATATAATTAACCATTCTCTAGAGTCACCTTCTATGGAGGTGGCAGCTGCGGAGGGAGCCAAGCGCCAGCCCGGGTACTGCCTCCACATGGCCCACCAGCCCCGCCCCCTGCACCTAATGTCGGATGCAGAGGGCGTGGCTAAATGCCTCCTGGGTGTGATTCCAGTGCTGCATTCCCAGCGTGGCCGGAAAAATTCTCCTTGTCTTTTAAAGTCAGGGAGAGCCGCTCCTGGCCACGCTGTGAATGCAGCGCTGGCCAGTTTAGCACCCAAATGGGGCTGTGTGGCCCCGTTTGGCAGCTAAATCAGCCATCACTGCATTCACAGCACGGCCAGAGTGACTCTCCCAGCGCTGGTTATGGAAGTAGGTTCTAAAAAATCCCAGTGCCAGTAAGCAGCACAGGCCTCTTATTCTGCCAGCCAGCAGGGGAAGCCTCTGCCTTTGACCACTGCCAGATTCCTCAGTGAAGGTTTGGGTGAGTGACTGAGTGAATAACTGGCTGGAATACTTTTGGGCAGAAGAAGCTCTTCCAAGGGAGCACAGCCTCATTTGGAAGTTTTGCTTTTGTGCAAACTTGACAGCCAGATTCTCCAGTGCCCAGTTCTGGCGTGGCTTTGGCTTCAGGTTGGCTGCAGCAGAGCCATTTCACTGTGGCTGGCAGCCATTCCATGAGGCTATTCTCACAATCGGCCAAAAGCGGGCTAAGGGAGCCTAGCCCACTTGTGGGTGAGCGTGAGAACCACCGGGCTCACAGGCGAGCCCAGTTTCCTCAAAGCGGGTAACCTACTTAAGTCGCCCTCACCTAAAACAAGGTTGATAGAGTGTGCGCTCCATTAACCAAGTTTTTTAAATTGTGTATTGCCGCGACGTGACTCCGTGCCATGGCAACACATGAGGAGACCCCCGCCGGGAGGCTGCAAGCAGTCTCCCGGGCTCGGGGGTCTCTCCAATATGCCCCGCGCACTTGTGCGGGACATCTAGGAACTTCGAGGGGCCACGTGGCCCCCAATCCCCACAGCCCCCTCCGGCTCCATGATGGAGCTGGCAGTCATGTGAGCGGCCGATCCGGCTGCCCAGGGCTGCTGCCTTGATCATCTGCGGGGAGAGCGGGACAAACCTGCTCTCCCCACTAACCCCCTTCCGGTGAGTCTCACTGATTGTGGCTGATCGTGAGACTCGTCTCCATATCTCATATGACCCAGAGCCAGCCATGGGGAAACAGTTCTGCAGCAGCAAGCATGCCTTAAGGGGCATGCGTTGAAGTGGATCAGTGAGGGTTCTGTGTTTTGCATTGTGCACCACCAGACCTGGCAATGTTTGACTCCATTTCATGGCTCCCTCTCCCTCTAGTTTCTGTCCCCTATTTTTCTCTACCCACCACAGGAGCACCTCCATCAGTTCTGGAGAGATTCTTTTAGCCCTGTTCACATTTTTGCCACTGAATGTGTGGAAGGAGAAGAGCAGGACCGCAGCGTCAGGGTTCCCCAGCTTGCATATAGAGAGCCCTTTCTCACTATTGGAGAAGGAGCTCAAAGGGGGCAAGAGGAGGAAGCCTTCAAAAGCTTACCTGCCCTGCAGATGATCCACTTGAAGGGTCTGGGTGCAGAGATCACACACCTAGATGTGCAGCTGATTCCTCAAGCTAGGATCCCTGCCCCCTGGGACTACCATAATGCCCCGCTTGAGTGCGTGGGGCATTATGGGGATTCGGCCAATGCCAGCCAGGAGCCCTGCAGTCTCCCAGCCCCGGCTGGCTGCAAGCAGTCGGGACTGGCAGATAACATAAAAATGAGCACTTGCTCTCTTAACCTCATTTTTAAGGAGGGCTCCACTAGGGAGGGCACAAAACTGGGTTGTCTAGTTCAGTTTGAGTCCACAATGGACTCAAAGTGAACCGGACATGTTTGGTTTTGTGCACCCCTGAACATCTCCCGGTTAGGTTTGGGTTCGAGGTGTGTGTGTGTGTAATAAATAAAGTAATAAAACTCACCACCTCCCACTCCGAGGGCTTCTCCGCGGCCGCAGGGGGTGGTCTCCAGAGGTTCCCCCTCCCCGCCGCCAGCCTCCATTTAGTCACAAATAGCCTGGTTCTGGCGGTTTTAAACCTGTTCCGGGCCTCACCTCTGTGGCAGTGGCTATTTTGGAGGCTGCTGCACATGCCAAATAGGCCTCTGCGTGGCCAGATCATGACTCAGGTTGTTTTAAAAATAAACGAACCCACAAACCAGGGATTGTTTGGTCCGAGATCGGGCCGAACAGGGGCCGGTTCAGTTTGGGGGTGGTTCAATATCAAACCATCAAACTGGCCTTGTTCGATGTAGAACGGGTTCTCATCCGAACCCGTTCACACATCCCTCGGCTCCACAGGCAGGTTTGCTGTGATGGCAGCAACAGCAGTAGCCCCTTGCCTCCCATTGCTGCAGACTTGGCTGCCTTAGCCCGCTCTTGGCTGCTTGTGAGAACAGCCTCAGTGTCTAAGCATGTGGATGTATAGAGCTGTACGCACACCTTCAGCTGAATGCCTAAAAGTCAGGGGCAGGCATAGCCCTGCTTCCCCCATTTCCTTATGTTCACACAGCAATGTGCGGACCCTTATGCTGTCCTTTTGTCCACAGACTGTACAGGCCGCCCTGGATAAAGCCAGAGAAGGCCGAACTTGCATCGTCATAGCCCACCGCCTGTCTACGATTCAACATTCGAACACGATCGCTGTCATGTCACAAGGAGTGATTGTTGAGAAGGGCACCCATGAAGAACTGATGGCCAAAGAAGGGGCATACTACAAACTGGTCACCACTGGTGCGCCCATTAGCTGATTGAGATTATTGTTCACAGGGAACGCACAAAGGCTGCTATGACCACGTCAGCAATCTTTATGGCTACACAAGAAGACTGATATGTTCTACACACTTAAGCAGCCAAAAACACTTTTTGGAAAGCGATGCCCCGGTGGCCAGGTAGTGACTGATCTGTTCAGGATAAAACTTGCAATGGTATGAAGAAAGCTGTCAACATGGAAACTGTGGTGCTGTAGAGAGAGGGCACAGAACCTTATTTTTTATTTTTGTCAGCACAGTGTCTGGTTCTGTCAAAATGTTTTCATTTGTGGGTTATTGACCCCAATTGTATAACTTCAATGAAGTCTACAACTACAAATCCAGAACCCAGAGTCCACAAGCTTATGGGCTGGGTGGCATCCAGTCATGTGTCTCAGTGTTGCTGTATTCTCAGTTGTGGTTATGGAAATACCTAGAGACAAATGTAATCTTCATCCACAGATATGGAGGAAGCATTGTGAGCTGGCCATGTGTGTCCATAAAGAAAGACTTCTATGCATTACTGTTCTACACATGGCATTGAAGGCACTGCTTGTTTGGGCAAATTATGAAACAGTAATTATATCCAGCCCCAATCTATTGTGTAGAGCCAATGGAGATGCAAATCAAGATCTGTGTGTTTGCACATCTGGATTGCTGTCTGACCCATTGAACTGCCTGGATGCATCTTGATGTGGATGGAGATACAAATCTCTATTGGAGAGCACTGACTATTGAAGTCCACTGAAGAACATAAGCAGAGTTAAATTAGGGACATTGTATAGAATCAAGCCCTAATAAAAGTATTATACTACCATTGCTTTTTGGATTTATTTCCAATGGACCAACACAGGTATCTGCATTCTTTGGTTTTTAACCAGTCCTCTGAAATGACTGCTGTGTTAACTCATAAACTATGGTGAGGGACCTCATCAAAAGCTTTTTGTACTTCTAAGAATATATAGAGCCTGTTCACATGATCAGCCCTACTCAGGCTTGCACAGCCCTACCCGGGTAGGGCTGCTCATGTGGAGCACTGGAATTGAGCCTGATCCCGGCACTGCCCCACTGGGTAGGCCGAGGTTTTCCCCTGGTCTGTTACTGAGTGCGCCCTTCTACCTGGGATCCCAGCTGTGTGTCTGCTTGGGCTGCCGAGAGCCCGAACAAGCTTTCCCCTCATCATTTTGGGCAGCATCGGCTGCCTGATATGACGTTTTCCCCTTTCTCTCCCTCCAGAGAGGGAGAGGAAAGGAAAAACGTTCTATCGGGCAGTCGGAGCGGCCTAAAATAATTGGTGAAGCATTCGCCCGGGCTCTCAGCAGCCCGGGTGTGTGTGTGGGGGGGTTGCTCTGGGCTCCTATGGAACCCGAGCCACGGGGCGCGGCTCGGTGGCCTTTTCCTATTGGCAGCCTGGGTTCTTTGAACCTGTTCGCCCAATGATGGCTCAACCCCTGGATGGGAGCAAAGGCTTAAAGCCCCGTTCTTCCCGCACAAAGGTCCCAATACAGATCAGGCCACAGCTGGCAGCTCCTATTGGACCATAGATTTGACCAAAACTATTAAGGGCTGCTTCAGACAAGTGCCACCTGGAACACAAAATAAGGTTGGTGACGTGCTGAGAGAGTGCCTACTGTATCGTCTCAGGACGATTTCCTAATGTGCTCTTGGGGCATCCCTTAATCTCATGAGTGGGGCATTCCTCTGAATTGCTCCTCTACACATGCACCATACCTGTTTGGTGGTAATTCAAGTGTGTAGGGGGCCATTCAGATGAACTCCACCCTCACCCAAAGGACACCCTGGCAGCATGTCAGGATGTCCTCCAGTGATATCAAGGTGGGTGCAACTCCATCTTGATCACGTGTCAGGTGGCATTTGTCTGAACCAGCCCATTGATGAAGAAGACACTGTCTGTTCACTATTCCATTTTTTCAATCATTATTGGGTTTTTATTTTTGATAACTAACGGATGCTGCTTCTTCCATGTGTCCAGAGTAGAGAGACAACCAGAATCTCCTTCAGGTTTGGCAGGTGAATCTGACCCCCATTAGAAAGGGACAACTGGCAAGGCCCCCTAGAAAAGCATGGGTCTTATGTTGCGTTAGGTATTGGTCACAGACATTACTTAGGGCTTTTGTCCCTTCTGCTGATGGGTACTTTGTGAGAACTAATTAAGGGCCAGTCATTATGAAGATGTGATATTCTGAAGCAAAGGCAGTTTAACAGTAATTCTTCTAAATAAAGTGCATTTGGACACACCAGTGCCTGTCTTAGATAAGAATTGTGAAAAAAAATCCCTTTGTAAACACAATCTGTTCATTATTTCTCATTTCATTTGGAAACATCCATGCTGACAAAAAAACATTTAAAACTAAAATTCCCTCTGGTGTCCATTAGCAATTTACCAAAAGTGTCGTTAACAGGGAAAGAATAATTGGGACTGTAGCTGGCATGATATAAAGAGCATTCCCCAGCCCTCTGCTCAGAGTGGGAACTCTTCATGCATTGCAAATTAAGTTCACAAGGTGACATTCCAGCAGGTTCTGAGGAAGGCTTTATCACTGCATGCTGAAGTATCTGTGTAAATCTTTTGTAAGCATTAGCTATTGTTCCGTTAATACCAGAATGTCAGAAATGCCTGTGAAAATTACTGACATTTGCACCAATCAGAAGCCAAAAAGGGGGGGGGGTTGGGGCAGGAGGAAAGCTTTGTAAAAAGCTCAACAAACAATGCATGCAGTGTAGAATAGGGCTGCAACATTCAGTCAATTAATCAATCAATCAGCCCATTTGATTCAATTTGATTACAAGAATTTTAAAGATGTCCTAACTAATCAGGCAGCAGATTTTGAAAAGAAGTTAACTGTATTTAAAGAAAGTGGCTGACATACTATGCGATGGTACGTCAGCCCAGATAACATTGCATGTATGCAAGTTGTGAAAATGCAAGATTTGTGCAAATGTTACACAAAAGTCCATTATTTCTAATGTGCCTGTGTAAAGTCATTTGCACAATTTGCGTGCATGCAGTGTTACTAGGCTGAGCTACTGTTGCACACTATGCCCGCCACTATGTATAAACACATGCAAGAGGGTCAACCTAAAAGCAAGAAGCAATGGTGTGTTTTTCTCCAGAATTATTGTTATATATATGCAAATATATGTAGATCTGATTGATTACTTGATTAAAATTAATACCACTAATCGATGATTGCACTACCACTAAAACTACAGTTGCAATCCCAAGCACATTTAATAGTAAGTAAGCCTCATTGCACTGAATGTGCCTCAAAGAGGAGGCATATCATCTTGTTGTGTTTTATCTTATGTGGGACATCCACAGAGGGTCTTCCTTTTTCAAGGACCACTTGAAAACTGCTTGGGGTCTGGTGGATCACTTAATAATTGTTTTTATTTTACAAATCAAAGTACATCTCATAATAAGAAAAATTTTAAAAATCAAGTGCAAAGTGAATGTCAGCAATTCTCAGCTGCTCTGCAACATTTCTGCAGACCACCAAATAGATTTGGACCACAGTTTGTTGTCTTCTGGCCTAGAAGAATGAAAAAAACCACCTACATATATTTGCTGATGTGCTTCTCTTTAAATTAGATTGGGGCGGCGGATTTTTTTTTTTTTTTACAGATGCACAGAGTACACGGTGTAGCTAGAGTACACATTTTTTATTCCAGATATGTAGATGAAAACTCAATGTGACCAATGTTAAGCTGCAAATGTTGAAAGCAATCATCTTCATGGTTGCCATGAAAATAAACATTTGACTGTTTTTGGTCCCATCTAAACATCATCTGTTCATAGCAAGCATTAAGTGTATAAAGAGTTTGCAGTAAATCTTTTCTAACAGGAGCTGAGACATATTGAATTAAGGATAGGTTGCATTCTGAGTGACGGGGAAATGCAAATGGACTTAGGAACATAGGAAGCTGCCATATACTGAGTCAGACCATTGGTCCATCTAGCTCAGTATTGTCTGCTCAGACTGGTAGCGGCTTCTCCAAGATTGCAGGCAGGACTCTCTCTCAGCCCTATCTTGGAGAAGCCAGGGAGGGAACTTGGAACCTTCTGCTCCTCCCAGAGCGGCTTCATCCCCTGAGGGGAATCTCTTGCAGTGCTCACACATTTCCATGCAGGAAATGTGTACACAACATCACGGCTCAACTATAAACTCACTAACCAAAGCCTTGCCTCCCACAGTTCTGCATCCTTCAGGTTTCTGGCCTTAAAAGGCAAAGAAAGAGCAACAAAAGCGGAGTACGAGCCGCCTTACAAGGCTGTTTTGAGAATGCGTATGTGGTTACTCAACATGTAAATGTTGCTTTACTCAGCCTGAGTCTCAGGGAAGGTTGTTACTTAACATGAATCTCAGATACGTCAGAGTTTACATGTAAATACTGTAAATAAAGCTTGTTGCACTTGTTTCTGAGTTGGTTGCTTTACGCAGTCATCTAACACTGATCCAGCTGCATTCAGTGCCTTGAAATGGCTACGGTTAAGTAAATACAGACGTCTTCGTTATATTTGTGAGAGATGTTTAATAGCTGTGTCCATTTTCATCTCAGGATTACAGTTTGGCTAGAGAGCTACATACAGGCTAAAAACAAGCAATGTATCAGTGCATAAAACACGTGCCCCATGGAGGAGACGGAGAAAACAGAACAGGGAATTACTGAAAGAGTAGCTATGCTGGCCTCACCTTCTCAGCAAAATCTGAAGACTGCCTGTTACTAGTACTTCCCTCTCAAATTAATATGTAACTTGTAGGGCTGGATGAATAACATAATTGATTTACATATTCACCACTCATTCTCAGCTTCATTATATAATATATGATACTCAGGCCTCACTCACTCGTTGGGATTCTGAAACTTTTGGCTTACTCATTGTGAACCAGGGAGCTCTCCCTGATGAACCAGAGCCTTGGTACACTTATATACTTGGTATCCCAATTACTAGTAAATTCTTAATGGGACATCTCCCTCAAAACAGGAAATTCAAACTTTGCACCCAAATAGTCAGGACAAGGGTTCTCAAACGTAGGTCCCCAGACGGTGTTGGATTACAGCTCCCATCATTCCCAGCCTTTGGCCATTGTGGCTGGGAATGATGGGAGTTGTAGTCCAAACAATTTTTGGGGAACCCAAGATGGAGAACCCTTGGATCAAGACATTTCCTGAACATCCAGAAAGGCAAATGTTGGCACATACATAGACTATGAAGTACTGATTTATAGAAATATCTGGGAAAAGGGACATCCTTGCATCTAACAAGAAAATTTTGATGCATGAAGTTGACCTCACAATAGAGGCCCGAATTCCAACTTAGAGCAAGCCAGGCTACATATGGGATGGCAAGTTGCTTAAGGTTTGGGAGAGGCCCCATACTTGCAGCAGAAGACGTGTAAAATGTAGTGCTGAACAGAACTATACATCTCCTGGGTAGAGGAGACAGGAACAAGTGGGCAAAGCACCTTTCAGTTGAAAATCCACAAACTCTGTTCCAAAAAACAAAACAAAAAAAGACCCACAAGCTTCAACAACCAAACCTTCCAAGACTGTTATAGTATCCAGCAACTAGGTTGTAAGAGTCTCATTTTCATTATCTGGGGAGTTAAACCAAGGACTTAGCCAATGAATCTTTATGATTTGAAAATATCAGTGGCGGATGTAAGTGTCTTTTGAATTTTATAAGGCAAGATGTCAAAGACTAAATGGCATTCACCATTGATCAGAATGGAATAGCAAAATAACTGTTCAATCCCTCCATCACAGAACATCCTTGGCATCTTAGATACTCCAGGATTCACCATGTCAAACTGACCATAACATTTACGGAAGCTTTTTTTCTGTTGGCTTCATTAGCAAGTGCATACAATATGGGACCAAAGCCACTACAGTTAGTGGTATGGCTGCACTTTTACAGAAAGAAAATAGATAAAACAAATACTCAGTGTGAGTAGGTATCTTGATGGACTCATACAATTGCAGTGTCACTAAGGAAGCAGCTATGCATGATATCCTGAAACTGGCCTTAGAGCCATGTTTACCTTTGCAGCTCATGATGAACATTTCAGAATTAATGCTGAGACCTAGCCCAAAGAGGGCACCTAAATTTCTCACCAGTCCAGCAAATGGGGTTGTGTCAATATTGATCCACTCTGGGTTGGCACACCATTTCTTTGCCTTTGGAACAGACCACAGAAGATCAATATCAATAAGTTTGAGAGTCAGGTAAAAGCCAAGAGCAGAAATGAAGAGAACCATGATTGTCTTGATGTATGTTCTTAGTCTTGCTGTGTGAATGGTCGAGGTATGTTCAAATGCTTCTGCAACAATAATGCCTGTGAATTAGAGATGGGACATTAGAAGAGGCAGCCACACTCATGTTCAGTCAAGACAAATCAGTTTCCAAACTCATCTTTTAAACCAGATTTAGAACTTCCCCAAAAGGGCATTGATATGATTTTTAAATTAAATACAATTTCCCCCTCCATAACTGGCAATTAAAGACCATAGAATTCTAAGGTCACATAAGATGTTTTCTTCTACATCGACACTGTCCTGTCTACTATCCTTGTGAATTTGAATAGATAATATAATGTATGAAATAGTCAGTCAGAGATTCAGCTGGCAACAATTATTTTGATTGTGGTGGCTGAAAAAGGTGCCACTGGGATCCCCAGAATTGCTACCGGTTAGATTTGTGAACATTCAGTTCACAAGCTGTTCTCCATATGAAGATGTATTCAAGGACAGTCAGGGCAGCTCACAAGCAGCCCAACACCTGCATGAACCAGCCCATGGAAACATGAAGTTAAAAGCAATCAACAGCCCAGCCCATTGCAAGACTCCTGTCTAAAACCTATTCTTGAAAGAGCACCATATATTCTTGCTGAAAATTCTACCTAGAAGCTTGCAGGCAAAGAAGTTCAAATCCACACGTGAAATTCAGCTCCTCCACTCCCTACTGGCCCTCACTGCCTCTTATATAGTTTTCAGGTCACAGTGCAGTGCAACTTTGAGAAGGCAGTGTCCCACCCCTTCCCTGTTATGCAAGTCTTACAGATACACCCTGCTCAAGATCTGCCAACTATATGTGCTCCTGGCACCCTAGTCCACAGCCGCTGACCTTCCAAAGCTCCTTTGCCTGTCCATTTCTTTCCTTCCTAAAGCACTAAGTCCCTCTGTTCCTGGGCCTATGTGAGGTTCTGTCGCAGCCTCACTTTCTTCTCCCTCCCACCTGCCGCACCCACCCACCTTTCTTCATGCTTCAAATATATCTCATTTTGTCAGGCCTTTGTTTCCACCTAAAGACTGCTCTGACCCCTGTCCTTCACCCATCTGCCTGCTCACCCAGCATTCTTGTCCTCCCCGCCATGCCATCTTTCCTGTTGCTGGAACCTGCAATCTTCTTTTCCTCACACTTGTGTCCCTTCCACCTATTCCTCCATCAGGTTCTTGCTTCTCATCAGAGGTGTACTTAGGTAATTTGGGAGCCTGGTCCGAAAGGTTTTTAGAGCACTCCACCGCCACTGCAGGCTCCCCTCCCACTGCAAGTTAAGCATCATCCCCCTACACACACACAGTATTTTTAACACATGAGGTATATTTATGCAAATATGCAGTAGCAGAAACATTTTAACACACAACAGATTCCCATCCCACATTTTTCTTTCCCCACTCCCCCTCTCTGTCTCTAAAGCACCTGGCACAGGTCATAATCACACTTGGCTGCCCGGCACAGTGCAGCCCAGCAGCGACCACACCATCTGGGACAGTCTAAAGAGGATTTGGGGGGCCCCAGGGAGTGTGGAGGCCCTGGACTTCGGCCCCAAAATCCAGGGGTAAGAGTGCCACTGCTTCTCAGCAGAGTTGCCAGAACCTAAGGGGTATACTCGTGGATCAAATGGGCCGTAAGCCAGAATTTGGCTTTTTGAAAGCCAAATCTGGCCACCTAGCTTCTCTGTATGCTGCCTATTCTGCTCACTTCCTCTTAGGATCCTATGGGGAAAGGTGAAAAATTTGTTTAAAATCACCCACTTGCCTATTTCTTTTGTGGGTTGGGTGGTAGCTAGCACCCATCATGCCATACCACACAACCCACTTAAGTGTCCCTAGGAGCTACCCATGGAAAACAATGGGGTGTTTCAAGTTTCTCCATTGTTCCTTATGGCTGTAATACTCAAAACGTTTTGGGTTTTATTCCATCGAAACAACCAGTTTGACTGCTGTTTCGATGAAATGTTTCTTCTGTCTGCATTTTCAAAATCCATCTCGTGTACATCTCTAATATAGATCAATTGCCAACATAAATGCCAAATTAAATATGCTTCCCACTCTTGCCACTTTAAATTCCAAATGTTGTATTATGAACCCAATTTTGATTATTTTCAAAATCTCTACTTATATTCTAGAAAAATAAAGCTCTATACATTACCAGCAATTACTCCAAGGATAACTTGGTGTGGGAAATGTGTTGCTATGAATACTCTTGACACACACACACTGATCTGAATAATCCAGAACACACTCCACAGGAAGGACCAGCTGAGTCTGTGGAAGAAATGACAACGAGAAATTAGATAAAATTAGATAGAGAGCCAGCATGGTGTAGTGGTTAGAGTGCTGGAATAGGCCCGGGGAGACCCAAGTTCAAATCCCCATTCAGCCATGAGACTTGCTGGGTGACTCTGGGCCAGTCACTTCTCTCTCAGCCTAACCTACTTCACAGGGTTGTTGTGAGGAGAAACTTAAGTATGTAGTACACTGCTCTGGGCTCCTTGGAGGAAGAGCGGGATATAAATGTAAAATAATAATTAAAAAATCCAATTCAATAAACTCCCAAGCTGAAATGACTTTGTTTTTCACTCTGTGGTACAACAATTTTATCCTATTTATCCTAGAAAGACAAATGTTTGGAAACAATTAGGCTTGATAAAAATTACCTCCTGTGGATTATTAATATGATGAGGGTTGGAAATCACCCTGCAATAATCCTGCTTTGGGGCTGGCTTAATAATTATGGCACTCTTACAATGAGCTGTGCATCTCTGGCTTGTAAAGCAAGCTTTTTGCTGGGCCAGAATTTGCACAAAGAGACTGAGATGAACAAGTTCAAGCAACCGTAAGAACTGCCTTGCTGGGATAGGCCAAAGGCCCATCTAGTTCAGCATTCTGTTTCTGTCAGTCGGCCAACCAGTCAGATGCCTCTAGACACTCACACACAGGCCATGGATCTGATGGCTTCACTGTGATGTTTGTACTCAGCATTCGGTCATTAGAAACACAAGCCTCTCTCACTTCCATCAACATTCTGCCGATGAAATCCTTGACAGTAGAAAGAGCATCTGGCTCCTCATATTGGTCAGGCCATGGGTGTCTGTGGGGTGGGAGAGGGAGAGGGAGAGGGAGAGGGAGAGGGGGGCACTTGACCATCTCCCCTGGTCAGTTCTGAATTGACCAATCATTTCTTTTGATGCATGGAAGTTAGGGATCTCCAATACCCCCACCTTAGTCCGCTGGAGACCAAGAGAGTTCTCTGAGAGCATTCCTACTGAGAGAACAGTAGCATTCTCTATTCTATTCTGCGAAAGGGCCTAGGCCAACACCTTATTTGTTCAGATGCTGGCTTATCACACTCTAACTGGCTGCTTCTGATTGGCTCAGGGGGTCACAAGTAGACAGAGGGGGCCATAGTCAGTTTGCAGGCTCTAGATTGTGCAGGTCTTGATCTGTAACCCAGGCTAGACATTAATCAAATAAGCACTCACCATCTTTGATATACTTTACTGCTTGACTAAAACGTAACAAAGAGTGCCCCAAAGCCATGGCTTGTTTGTCGTTTTATACACAGCAAATGCCAAATGTCACACATGAGGGATCCTGAATTTTGGAAAGAGACTGACCTATGCAGAGTAATGGCTGATTTTTCTTTCTGTCTCATGGACTGGCTGAGGGCTGCCGACACCATTACATACCAGACACCCGAAGATCCCATGGCATGTCCAGAGGGGCTTCCTGTAGAAATGACAAAAGAATTCAGTGATAAAAGTCCAAAAGACATTCAAACCTCATTTCAGACCATGTCTTTGCCACAAGGCCATATTTCCCATTCCAAACTACTTAATCAGTGACACTGACTGAAAGTATCAGCAAGCTAGGATCAGGAGTTAGAGAGGCATTGCACAAACTCCAGAGGTGCATACATGTAGAACTAGGACTCAACGTCATCTCGCATTCAAAGGTTTCATACAGCATGTCCAAAATTGCCCAGATGTCTCAAGCTTAAGAGATGTGTCCCATCTTACTAGGGAAGGAAAAATCTCTGTTGAAAGCTAGCCAACGAGCTTCTGGCCTGTGGGTTTTTCTTTTGTATTTTTTTGACAGGTCGCTGTCCATGAAAGCAAGGCTAGAACTTTCATCTTGTGCTTAAACTAGAGAGAGCGTTGCCAGTGGAAGCCATACACAAACAGCCCTTTCATGCTGACTGCCTTAAATTTACTTATTCCACTTATTAGTCCACTTTCCCTCAAACTAGTCTCCTAGCTAGGCAGCCTAGCTTCAACAGTAGGTTCAATAGTTGCCATTTGCAACTAGACACCAGCAAAGCTATCAACATATCTTACCTGGTCCTGTTTCACATGTTATAGGAAATTGCTCAAGACATGGGCCTGTTTGGTTAGGATAGATCAGTGTTTCTTGAACCCACCAGTATGGACGATGACCAAATAAAATCCTGCCAGAGGAACAAAAAAACATATTAATGCATGCACAGAAACAGGCATTATTTAGCAACAGACCACATCAATGCCTCCATTGTTTCCTTTATATTAGTGCTTCTCACTAGAGCACTAGAATAGAACCACCATCATTAGCTGAAATTGAACTGATATCTTTTATATTCTGGTGGTCGTTTTTTAAAAGGCCAGCTCTTCAAACCTTATGTATTAAGTGGCAGGAGCAGCAAAGAATGGTTACAGAAAGATCTTAGAAGTCTAATCTCTTGCATTTCATAAAGTTTCCAATGAAGCAAAAAACCTTACCATTTAAATATAAGGTTGAACCAATCACCGATCACTGCCACCCATATCATTTTTGTCCCAACCACTCGATTAAGCTGGAACCAGAGAGGAAAATAAACTGAAAAAATGTTTCGTGGATCTCCAACATGTGACATGAAATTTAGGAAGCTCTGGTAAGACCTGTAATCCTTCTGCAAATGCTGAATTATGAGCACTCCATTGCTATGAAGGAGATCCATTAGAACTAGTTAAAAACTGAGTCCCCTTTGCTCTTTAGCTTAAATGGCAAAAACATGGAAGGAAGTTGTCAAAAACAGGAAAGAAGCAGTGTGTGATGGTTGGTTTTGCTTTTATATTGTCAGTTCCTGAAGCACATGACTCTTTGCAAAGACACATGGACCTACTGGTTTTGGAAAGACGTCTTTTGTTTGCCATTTTAATTGGAGTAAGAGAAATGACGGAGATGCTGATCTGCAGCAAATTGTGAGCAAAGGTTTGTGATGCTAAATCCATGTCTTATGTAACCATTATATGAACAGTTGGGCCATGTTTGCTTGGATTTTTTGCACAGCTCATTTCTCCAAAGACTGGACATTAGTCATTTGTACACTTGATTAACTGCTGCTGCTATAAAGACCAGGAGAAATACATGAATAACTGCTCCCAGCAGAAGTCATTAAAGCTTTGCATTTTTATTTGAAATTAATGAGTCTCTCTATTACTATGCTCATCATCACTTAGCACAGCCTATGCCTTTAAATAGTGATCAGATACAGTGAGAATGTATACAACATAAGCCGTTAAAATGGGGGTTTTAAGTGATTATTCCCAAATAATGTGCCAGTCGACAGTGGGTTGGTGAGGAACATGCCATGGATAAGAGAAAGTTGCACGGCACATGTAACACGTGAATACGTGTCTGCTTATCGGCAGCCCATGCTGTGTTCTTCCACTCTCCCCCATAACCCACAGAATTACTTGTCTCATGTCGTGATGCTATCACGTTGTCGGCTTCCCTGTCCCGCCCCAGCAATGTGGACTGTGGGGCTGGAAACCACAAAACTGAGGACATCACAAGAAGCAAGTGATCCTACCCATTAGGTGTAGGGAGAAACAAGACCAAAAAAGCACAGACGCTTTTGAACTTTGGTGCTGGAGAAGACTTTTGAGGATTCCATGGACAGCCAGGAAAACAAACAAATGGATCCTAGAACAAATCAATCCTGAATCTTCACTTGACGCACAAATGACCAGCTCAGACTATCATACTTCAGACACATTATGTGAAGACCCAGCTCCCTTGAGAAGTCTATAATGCTGGGAAAGTTGAATGAAAGAGAAGAAGAGGACGACCGGCAGCCAAGTGGATGGACTTGATTACGACAGCGATGAATGCACCACTGAGAGACCCTAAAGGCCAAGTTGAAGACAGATCATCCTGGAGAGAATCTATCTTATGTGGTCGCTAAGAGTCGACACCAACTTGATGGCACTTAATCAATCAATCACCCATGTCTTGCATAATATGTATTTCTTTCCAAAAGTATAATCTTTACATGGAAAACAATAGCATTGACCTCCTCCTCTTCTGTGGCTGGTCCATCACTTCTGATGCAGCAGCTTCCTCACTAGATTACAGGACGTTCCCAACTTACAAACAGGTTGTGTTCAAAAAGTTTGTCTGTAAGTCGTATGTTCATAATTCAGAATGCATATGGTTTTCAAGAGCAATGACTTTGTATGTGCGGGTTGGCATTTATAAGTCGGGGGCTTCTTTAATGTAGTATGTTATGGAGCTTTGTTTGCAAGTACGGATGTTTATAAGTCAAGTATTTGTAACTCGAGGAGTGCCTGTGACTGCAATTATGAATGTGCCCAGGGCTGGTATATCTACCATGATAGCATGTTAAATCTTAACCTTTTCACTTGGCATAAATGCCAGCCTTTGTCACACGGGGGTGCATCCATGCAGAATTCCCCATGGGAAACTGACAGGCTAAAATTGTGTTGTAATGACTTTACCATGTCAGAAATGAATGTAGAAAGTTGCCATGGTTTGATTGCTCTGTCATCATTCATGAGATCTGCTCAAAAGAGGGGGGAAAGGTGAAGGAAAAGAGAAATGTAGAAAAGAATAAACTTGCATAGGGGCAAGGACAATATTATATTGGTAGAGATATAAGTTAATAACCTCTTGTGGCTCCTTAATTAAAATATTGGGGGTGGGGTTTTTTGTTTTTGTTTTGTTTTTTTACAACTATACAGTTTACATGCTGAGAGTTCAATGGAAGCATCTAAAGCTAATGTGCAGATTTACATCATGGATGGTTTCCGTGGATGAACTTAAAGGACCTCATCTATAGAAAGTCACTTCACATTTACTTTAGCCCAGATAAATGTGTTTGAAGAAGCTTTTGAGTAGACTGTTTACCAACCTTAGTTTGATGAAGCTATGTGAAAAGGCATCGGAGTGATGAGCTGACTATTTAATGCTTCGTTTCTGATAAGGATTTGTGTTATGTAATATGCCAGGGTCCATCTACTGGGACTTCACCCTCCTCCTCTTCCTGCCCTGAGCAGATGCAGCATATTAGTGATGTCAAATAATATATTTGAACATGCGCCACATGGTAACACAGGCATTTTTCTCCTACCAGTAAGATGTGTGTGTGTAAGATAGATAGATAGATAGATAGATAGATAGATAGATAGATAGATAGGTAGGTAGGTAGGTAGGTAGGTAGATAATGTCAATATATTTTCACGAATCCCTCCAAGACAGATATCTTTGGGATAATTCAGTGATCATTAAAAATTCTAAAGCTAGTTTCATGATACCTTCTTAATTGTTATGTGCATAATTTCTAGCAAATGGAGTATTTTTAAGAACATCATTTATTCATTTGAAATATTAATGCCCTACCCTTCTCTTCATGAAATCCTTTCCAAGTTAGTTCCAGCCAATGTTTCGTGAAATTGATTCAGTACAAGTAGCTTACTGGTATGACAGGACCATCTTGCTGCTCAGGATCCTTGAAAAGGACAAGCCACTGGGCTTAGCTTGAAACAATAAAAAGGGGGCATTTTAAAATAAGACAGATTTACCTCTGACATTTAGATCTTGCTAAATCAGCTCCCAAGTGTTAAACCCCTTATTTATGGAGTCTTTTGATTTTATCTCTGACAATCTGAGCGCTATTTGTTCTCTTGCCTGTATATACCAAGTGACCTTAAAACATTTGAGTCAGAGGACAAGATATTGTTTTGTGATCCTTCCTTTCTGAACAATTGGATGTTGGGCACAGCTTTTGGAGATCAGTTTCCTACGGGGGAGGGGGGGGATTCAGTGTCTCGTTCCTTCTTCCCTCCAGTCTAACAGGTAGGGATGTGCAGAACCGGTTCACAATTGAACCTGTCTACCGCAAACCCACTTCAAACTGTAGGTTCATCTGAACTGGTTCGCAGAGCAGCAGTTTGGCCCGAATTTGGGCCAAACTGCTTCAAATGGTCCGTGCTCACCCCAACTAATAGCACCAATGATCAACACTGATGGCTCTGACGATTTGTTTGGTGATGCAGGCATAGTGCAAGAGCCACAACATGCATACCCTGGGTGCTGGATGCAGAGACTGCCTCTGCATGGGTGTAACTATGATTAGACAAGGGGAGACAGTCGTCTGGTGGCCCATTGCCTCAAAGGGCCCCTCAGAGACATGTCACATGACTCCCCATTGCCCGCCCACCCAGCCCCAAGGCCCCTCAGCTAGCCCTCCTGGCCGGCAATCTAAGCAGCCAGCCTGCAAGCTGCTACAGAGCTCCTTCTCTGCTTCCTCTCAGCTGTTTGGTGGGTGTGTGGGGCTTCCAGAGAGGCCTCCATGCGGGTCTCCCTGAAGCCTGAACTCGAGTGCCCCGGCAGGCAGGCAGCAAGGAAGGAAGGAAGGAAGGAAGGAGGCAGGCAGGCAGAGTGGCCATCGCTGGCTGACTTTTACCCACCACAGTTCTCTTCAGACTCTCTGCCCAGCACAGACCAGCCTTTGCCTGCTTACTAATGGAGGGATGATGTGAATTCCTTTTTGTGGTTACCCCCCGCCCATATATATGGATCTGCTTGCCATGGGGCTTTGATATGGCAGCGGGGTGGGTGGGGGGAGACTGAGAAGTCTCTGAATATTTAATTTGAAACAGATTGGAAAATTTGCTGGCTTTTAAAAAACAAAACAAAACCTAAAAAGTCCTGTAAGTGGCTTGTTTCATGGCAGAAAATTACAAAAACTTCAGGAACAAACAATATTATATTTATATTCATTCATTCATTCATTCATTCATAAATGCACTTATGTTCAAGTTGTTTTGCAACCCAGAAGGTCTGAGTGAGAATTGTGAAGCATGTCTTGTGCTTTTATTTTATTTTATTTTTCTTTAGAAATGCCAAGCTGGTTGTACATGTCCAAAAACCTCACTCACACTATTTACACTGTATGTCATCAATCAGTATGTAATGATATGAAATGTTAAGGAGGCCCTGAACATGCTGATTTGCCCCGCACCCCACTAGGGATGACCCTGCTTCTGAGCACCTGCAGAGAGTGGTTTTTATCTCAGTACAGTGAGAGACCACCACAACCAGCCCTACTTCCACATTGGGGAGCCGGGAGAATGACTTTTAGGACAGAGAACATGTCTCATCTCTCTTAAAATTTTACCAAAAAGAGGCAGATTCCTCATTCTCCCCCCCCCGCCCTCCTTTTCTCCTGAGGAATGGTATTAATTCTTGCTCTTTTCTCTATTTCTCCCCACCTATCTTCCTTGCTTCAGTGGGATTTACTGGACACCTATAGGGAGCAAAATATGCTGGGAGCACAAATTAGTTTGGTTTGCTTTACGTCCCTGAGCACCTGCAATCCTATATGCACTTACCAGGGAAGGATCTCAGACAGTTGAATGCAATGGAGTTTATTTTTAAATAGACATGCTTTCCTTGCTAGTAAGTCCTTTAGGTTTCAATGAAATGTACTTCCAGCTAAATGTGGTTAGATTTGCTGCCGGAGGCTGCAATTAATCACACACTTACCTGGGACTTTTACACACAACAGGCTTTTAGGGGTGTGCACGGTCCGGTGCACCCCCGGTCTGGCACGGGGGGGAATGTTGCTTTAAGTGTGGGGGGGTAGTACTTACCCCCACCCCGCCGCCGCTCTTCCCCCTCCGGCGCTGGTCATTTGAAAAATCTTCTTGGGGCGTCAGAGGTCCTCTCTGCCGCCCCTGCCCCCGTCATTGTTTGGAAAGCCTAGAACAGAGACGAGTGCTAGCGGTGTGCATGCGCCCTGCGTGGTGCGCATGCTTGTCTCTGACGCTGCCGCGCGCGTGACGTATGCGGTGCACGCGCGCCAGTGTCAGAGACAAGCGCGCGCAACGCGCATGCGCGCCGCTAGCGCTCGTCTCTGTTCTAGGCTTTCCAAACAACAATGGGGGCAGGGGCAGCAGAGAGGACCTCTGCCGCCCCAAGAAGATTTTTCAACTGACCAGCGCCGGAGGGGGAAGAGCGGCGGGGGGGGGTAAGTACTACCACCTCCCCGCTTAAAGCAACAGTCCCCTGCCCAGCCGGACTGCTGGACCTACAGACCGGTCCGGCGGTCTTTTGAATTGTGCCGGACCGAACCGTGCACACTCCTACAGGCTTTACTGCAAGTTTACTGGAAGGCTTTACTGCAAAACTGAAGTTGTCCCAAAGAACCAACGCAAAATTGTGGATTTTTTTTTTCTTACTCTGGATATAAATCAGGTTACACACTAGCGAGCAGTGAAAAACCTGAATTGACTGTGAACTGCTCCCCAATAACTTGCAGGGACTTCAGGGTAAATCTGGCCAACATGTGAATGCAGCACCTCCATTCCAGAGGAGATGTGTGCTAAAGGGCTTTAAAAGCCCCATGTGAAAAACCTCCTGGAATCGAACTTGACTGAATTTGTTCAGAATTCTGAGAAATCATACATAGGCTCACACTGCATGGCTGACAGTCTCCTTTGCTAATCTGCAGCGAGGGACCAATTTTAATAATTAGTGTTTCTAGTGGGTTCTAGGGATTAAAAGTAGCACAAATAGATGGTATTCAATGGGGCGCTTCTCACAATCACCAAAAAATGGGCCAGCAGAGGCTAGCCCGATTTTTGGTGACCGTCAGAACCACCGGGCTCGCAGCTGAGCCCGGTGGTTCTTGAGTGGGTAACCTGCTCGAGAACCCCTGCTAAAAAGCAGGTTGGCGGAGCGAGCGCTCCTGCAAACCTGCTTTTTGCAATCGTGAGTAGCCGCGGTGCGCCTTCGCGCCGTGCCTACTCACAAGTAGAACCCTGACCGGGAGGTGAAAAGCCGCCTCCCGGCTCTGGGGGTCTCCCCAGTTAGGGATGGTTCCGGACCGGTCTGGAGGCCATTGTAAAGGCCTCCGGATCGTCCGGACCGGTCCGGACCTGGCCAGTTTGGTTCGGGTGGAGGGGGTAGCTTTAAGGGTGGGGAGGGTTTACTTATCCCTCCTGCCGCTTTCCCCCCTCCAGTGCTCGTATTTATTGTAATAATTGGGGCGGCAGGATACCTCCCTGCCGCCCCTTGTCCCTCTGCAATGCCACCTCCAGGACGGGGTGGGTGGGCGCGGCGAGGCTCTGCGAAGGCGGCGAACGAACGCCGGCCTCCGGCACCTCTCCACCCAGCGGCTCCCCATCCTGAGCCGCCGCCAGCAGCCACTGAGAGGAGCTCCGCCAGGGAGGATGCGCCGCCGAGCACAGCCAGCCAGCCGAGCGCCACCTCCTCCGCGCAGAGGCAGCAGCAGCAGCAGTAGCCGCCGCGCCCAGCCCACCCTCACTTCCGGCTCCCAGGCGACTTCCCCCCACATACAGCGTGGCCCGATGGGAGGAGGAGAAGGAAGGCAGCCATGCTGCATGTGGGGGGAAGTCACCTGGCAGCCGGAAGTGAGGGTGGGCTGGGCGCGGCAGCTACTGCTGCTGCTGCTGCCGCCTCTGCACGGAGGAGGAGGCGCTCAGCAGGCTGGCTGTGCTTGGCGGCGCATCCTCCCTGGCGGAGCTCCTCTCAGTGGCTGCTGGCAGCAGCTCAGGATGGGGGAGCCGCCGGACGGAGAGGCGCCGGAGGCCAGCTCGGTGCTGTGCCGGCTTCTCGTTCGCCGCCTTCACAGAGCCGCGCCGCACACGCGCCCACCCCGTCCTGGAGGCGGCATTGCAGAGGGACAAGGGGCAGCAGGGAGGTAGCCTGTCGCCCCAATTATTACAATAAATACGAGTGCTGGAGGCGGGAAAGCGGCGGGAGGGGTAAGTAAACCCTCCCCGCCCTTAAAGGAACCCACCCCATAGTGCCGGACCGCAGCTCTGCGGTTCCGTGCACACCCCTATCCCCAGTATGTCCTGCGCGCTCGCTCCGTGTGGCCCCCGCTCCCCCCACCATCTCTGTCACGGGGCCAGCCATCGTGTGGGCGGCCGATCCGGCCACCCAGGGCTCCCTGCCCGCTCGTGAGCAGGGAGAGCAGGATTAGCCCACTCTTCCTGCTCACTAGGAAAAACCGGGTCTCACTGATCGTGAGACCCAGTCCAGTGTATATCACTATATATTGTGAAGTGTGCACGTGTGTATTCAGTGAAATGTATTTTCAGGCAGCATACTTATTTTGAAATATCAGACTTAAATCCTTGGGGGCCTGGGGTGTGCAAAGGCCCTGGACTTGGGGGCATTTTAAAATCTCGTCTCTGGGCCCAATCCAATCTTGCTACACCCCTGTGCCTCTGTCACATCTTTTTGCAGATACTGAGCCAGTTCAGATGTACAGTTTACCTGCCGTTAAAGCTAACAGAGCTTTTAACTGTAGTAAGCCTGAACTCGGAAAACCTCTGTTAAGGGTCTGAAGTTAACTCCATTTTACCACAACAAACTCCAATTTCAACCTAAGAGTTTCTCCATTGTTCGCCACCGATAACTGCAGTTATGCTGGAACGTTGAACCTGAAGCCAGACTCGTCCGTAAGTCCAGTTAAGCACCTATTTCCTTGTTGGAGATGGTGTTCCAGTGCATCGACCTTTTGCACCAACTATCCTAATGACCACGAGGGGCATTGAGAGTAGAGATCTTGAGGCGAGTCGCACAATCGATGAGACTCGCCAAAATGGGGTTTGAGCAGAGCGGGCTTACCCCGCTCTCCCCGCAGACGATCCCCAGACAGCCCAGGGAGGCTGGATTGGCCGCCCACACAACTGCTGGCTTTGTCACAGAGGCGGTGGGGGCTGTGGGGATCAGGGGCTGCGCGGCTGCCGGAAATTCCAGGATGCCCCGCGCAAGCGTGCGGGGCATCTTGGAGAGACCCCCAGGGTTGGGAGGCTTGTTTCAGCCTCCCAATGGGGGGCTCCTCGTGCATTGCTGCGCTGCGGCAATGCACGATCAAAAGGGGTTAGTGGAGCGCTCGCTCCGCTAACCTCGGTTAAGGGGAGGGGCAATTAGGAGGGAATTAGGAGGGTTTGCTGCTGAGAGCCGTGCGGCAGACGATCAGCAAATGCTCCTGTGGCAGCAGACAATCAGCAAAAAGTGGGCTAGGTTCCCTTAGCCCGCTTTTTGCTGATCGTGAGAATTGCCTCATTGAGTAAGGGTCTCCCTAACTGTTCTACCTGTCTCTACTCTATGACCCCTGATCTGACACTTCAAGTATTTCCCGTTGAGACCCACAATCCTTCTTTTCCTCCTAGAGAGCAGATGGAAACATCTCTCTCCCTCCTTAGCCCCTGGTGGCGCAGTGGTAAAACTGCTGCTCTGTAACCAGAAGGTTGCAAGATCGATCCTGACCAGGGGCTCAAGGTTGACTCAGCCTTCCATCCTTCCGAGGTCGGTAAAATGAGTACCCAGAAATGTTGGGGGCAATATGCTAAATCATTGTAAACCGCTTAGAGAGCTTCCAGCTATAGAGCGGTATATAAATGTAAGTGCTATTGCTATTGCTACCTATTCATTATGTAGTCCTTTAGATTAAGATTAGGTCTTTCCTATCCAAAGTGTACTTAACCAATAAATACTTAGTATTTAGTTCTACAAGGATCTCCCTGTGTTTTCTCTAAATAGCTGCAACAATTAAACTCTTTGCTAACAACTCTGTAACTGGAGTGTATGCTCTTCCCTAGTGCTCTGCTGTTTAACTACTGGGGGTAAAATTAACAACCCCCAACATTTCTAACTCTAGTCAAAGAAGTGACAGTGCAGACCCACTCGAGGATGCGGCCGCTCCATGCTTTCACCACTTCTGGCAGCTGCTTGGAAAACCAGCTGCACCCGTCCTGTGAGCCACGCAGCTGTGGAGTTGCCAGGTTACAAGGATGCAAACATGTCCCATCCCGGAATGGCCATCCTGTCAAGCTGCTCAGGGCAAACAGTCATGGGTGTCCACAAACACACCAAGTGGAAACACAAACAGGGGAACAAGGCAGGGGGAGCCGAGAGGCAGACCCAAACGGGGGGATCTGGAGCAGCCAATTTCTATTGTTCACAAAGAAAGGGTGGGAAGGGGGGCATTTTGCTCCCTAAGACTTACTCATGAGAAGAACCATCCAGGGGAAGCAATCAGAATTCACATATGATGCACATGTGGCATCTAGATATTGCCCTGCCATCACAGACCAGGACTGCTCTCTTATGGGAGTGACAGGCCATGGATGCACACATGTGGGCCGGAGGCTGAAGATGCCCAGCTGGGATACTATGCCCCTGCAAGCCCCGGGGAAGGGTGCCCCAGCAACAACTTCCCCAGTCTTGGTGGATGGTGGACTGCAGGACTGCAAGTACTCACCCGGCAGTCAGGTCGCCCCACTGCACATATGCATGGATTTTCTCTGCCATACGGCTTGGCAGGGATTGCTAGAAATGCCATTTCCCCCAGCCCAGGGTTCCCCGCGGTGGCTCATCGACATATGCTGCAATGATGGCCCTGGACCGGGAAGTTGGAATTGCTGGAAGGACCCACTCCACAGCCTAGTGCCTGCACCATCCATGCAAATGGTTTGTATGGGGGCGCTATTGGCGGGGTCTGAAATGCAGACACCCAGAAGGGCTTCCAGAGCAGCCAAGTGCTGTTTTTCACCAAGTAAGGGTGGGGAAGGAGGGCCCAGCCCCTTCTGGGGGTGGTGTTGGTGTTTGCTCCTTACTAATGAGAAAACCCATCTGCTAGGCCAGCCTGTGACTCCATAGATTGCAATCTCATGTCAGCAGCAGACTAAGGGGAGCGAGGGAGGATGTTCCTTATGGGAAAGCTGCAGGGACAGGCAGTTGGGCAAGTGATTTCCTGGTCCTGGCGACCGTCGCCAAACCACTGTTAAACCCTGCTCTCTACCAACGCACCCTCCACTGTGGAGATGTGCACCCTTACCCGTAGCCCCCAGCATGCAACGCAGCTATCCTGGCGTGGCTGGAAACTGAGGCTCTCTACTCCTGGGAATCTCCTTGCCTCTAATTTACATACACCACAATGCCGGCCCTGGCCCGGGAATTTTGAATTGCTGGAAGGGTCAGCTCCACAGCTCGCATCATCTTTGCGATTGGTTTTGTGGGGGCAGACCCCTGGAAAAGATTCGAGAGCAGCCAATTTCTGGTTTTCACTCATAAAAGGTGGGGAAGGGGTCCACCTTGAAAAAAATTTCCAAAAAATCTTTTTTGGGGGGGGGAAATGGCCACCGCACATGTGCAAATGACCTCTGCAAAGCCCTGGGTCATGCCAGGGCTCACAGGGGCCATTTACACATGCACGGTGGTGGCCAAAATGGCCACCGCACACAGTTACAGAGACCTGAACAGGCCAAATACAAGCATTTTCCCAGGCCACAGTGGTGAATTAAGGGGCTGGCAGGGAAAACCTTCGTGGACACCCTCACCCTCACCCCTACCCCGCGGCCTACAGGAAGCCCTCCAAAGGAGCTAGAGGTATTTTGATTTTATTTTTTAAAAAATTCATGGACTTGTCCAGACCGGACTGGGGGTGGGTGGGTTCGATGGGGGCCCGACTGGACTTGGCCAGTCAGGTTCGAGTCTAGTTTGGACTCAAACCGAACCAGGCCTGCCAATTCCATGCACACTACTAATGGCAAGCAGCAATTGTCAGTCTCCCGGAGCCTGCCTGTTGCTTCACAGGCAGCCCTTTGGATGTCTCCTGTTGTTTGTTGCATTAGGAGTCACTAGGTTCCCTCAGCTTGCAGCCCTCCTCCTTGACTGGCCCCTCATCACTGGCCAGACCAGCCTTATATAGCCCCTGACACATGGGGCAACTCTTGCGAGATCGCTGGGTCTCACGAAATCTCGGGCTGAGATCTCGCAAGAGCTGGCCCCGTTCTCACAAAACTAGGCCATCTCCGTCAGGCCCCAAAGAAGCTGTGCCATGCAATCAGGTCGGGGAAGCCCATCGTTGTCCTCATCATTGCCTACGTCGGGGATGGAAGACTCCGACACCAGCCTTTTGGGGGTAGATGCCCACAGAGACTAGCTCATGAGCAGGACAGGTCACTGAGGACAGTCATGGGTCAGCTGAGATCCTTCTTCAAGGAAACCACCAGCCAATCCAGAGTGCAGTGGCCGGGCATGAGAGTGACAGGCCATGGGAACACCCCCAGACAGCTCATGAGAGGGACCATCAGAGTGGAGAAGAAAGAAGTGAATTGCCCAGACAAATCTTCCATGATACCAGATGGCAAAACATCCCCTTCTCTACCTAACACCTCCCTCAGCAGAGTGTCAGGACATGATTGCTCTGAATAGAGCGAGGATGGTTTTTGGCTTGCAGCCGTGGAAACTGCTATCCCCGGGAACACATTCCTAGTATTGGGGACCACAGGCAAGCTGCCGTAATACCATGCCCCCTTCCTGCCTGCATGTCCATGTGCACAGGTGTACCCTTTCCAGCACCCCAGAGTGGCAACCCCACTCTCCAGCATTGTCCAGAGAGCATGGGGGCTCCCCCATCCATCCCCACACCAGCAGATCTGCATTTGCAGTAGGGCGGACTGGGAAGAGGGAGTCCTCAATGGGCAGAAAGCTTCTTGCCTATGTCCATCCCTCCACCAACGCCATGAATGTGCCAGGGTGAGGGTTGTCTAGATGCCCTCTGGGAGCTTACAGGGACACACAGAGGAAGAGACTGGGGAGCTTAGGGGGGGATCCACTCTATCTTTTACAAAGAAAGGGTGGGGAAGTGTCAGCCCACTGGGCAGCAAGTTGCTTGCAGTGGCTTTGGGATGGCTGTGCCCGGAATGCCCTGCTGGGGCCTCCCCTCACAATATCTCCACTGCTCATGGTGGGACAGACCTCCCCGGCATCCTTTGCCAAGCTCCATTTGCATATCCCATTCTGGCGAATGTGGGTGCTCCCCTCACATCCCGCAAATAAAGTGGGATTCCATTCCCCCCACTCCCATCGGCGTTTGAGTGGTGCTTTCGAGGTGCTGGGACACTTGAGGGGGACAGCGGTGCCATAGCTGGCAGAAACAACACTGCATTGCAGGGCATTTAAAAGACTTTTGATGCGCTTCTCCTGCCGAGGGTAGGTGGGGCGCTCCAAAAATGCACTATTGTACTCGTCATGCCCTGCTGGTGATCATGGCCAAGCCGCTGATGTGGTGATGCTTTGCCCACAGTCTGGCCACGGAGCTGGCTAGTATCGGGCTAGGAGGCTGTGCAGCAGGAAGGGGCTACCCTCTACTCCAGTTAGCCTAACAGCTGTTAGTTGTACATCTGTGGCACAAATTGGAGTTAGGGATTTTAACTCCAGTTAGTGCTAACTACAGTTAAACTGCACGTGTGAACCAGGCCACTATACTAATCTGCAAAATACAAGGTGCTGGTTATAACCTATAAAGCCCTCAACAGCTTAGGTCCTTGGTATTTAAGAGAATGTCTTCTTCCCAATGATCCCCATCATCCATTGAGATCATCCGGAGAGGTCCATCTGCAGTTGCCACCAGCTCATCTAATGGCCAGTCAGAGGTGAGCCTTCTCTGTTGCTTCCCCAAGATTCTGGAATGCACTCCCGGTCAAGATAAGAGCCTCCCCATCTCTGACAACTTTTTAAAGGTCCCTAAGGACTTATCTTTTCTCAGTTTAATTTAACTGTGTTTTAAATTGTTTTAAGGTTTTTATTTTTGTGTTATAACCTAGCAGATTCAGATTGTAAACCACCCTGAGCCATTTTGGAAGGGCGGTATAAAAATCAATCAAACAAACAAACATAAATAGGGAAAGACCATGGTCGGTACGTATGAAAAATAAACACAATGGAATAACAACGCCTCTTAAAGTAAGCATTTTTTTGTACGTTGAAAAGAACGTTCAAAACGTGAAAAGAAAGATAAGGGAAGCATTATATTTAGATAAGTTACGGCCTGAGGTCAATGGCAAGGAAGAATGGAAAGAAATCTTAAAGTAGGCCATTAAACAGTGCAAGCAGTATTTTGTTTTATATCCTCCCTCTTTTGGTTTTTTCTCTGAGTCAACATTAAACAGGCATAGCTGTGAGTCATCAATCTTTGCCTTCTCCCACCCCTCCTTTATGTGATAACCAGGTGCTTGATTAGCTTGGGGAGAGTTTTGGATATAAAAATGTGGATTTTAAACAGTACATAGAATACTGAAGCTGACGTATGTATGTCGAAATGTTTGTTCTTTGTTGCAGTTTTTCCCCTTTTAATTTGTGCAATAAAAAGGTCTGAAGAGAAGTATTGTTGTAGATCTGTTGTGCGTATTGCATCGCCAGTATATCAACTAATTTGTTTTATGTTGTTGTAAACCACCCAGAGATGTAAGTTTAGCGTGGTATAAAAAATTTGATAGATAAATAAATATAGGAGCAACTCCATAAATGAAAATGGGTTTCAGCTCATGAATTCCTTCACTGGGACAGGGCAATTTATTTCAATAAATTTAAACTTCTGCCATTTGTTTGGTAGAAATAACCAGGAAAAGGCCATGAGTTGTAAGTATGTATTTTTAAAAGAAAAAAATCTGTACCCCATCTTCACAGGAACATAAGAAACTGTCTTGTGCTGTGCCAGACCAGTGGTCTATCTAGCTCAGTGTTGTCTACACTGACTGGCAGCAGCTCTTCAGGGATTCAGATGAGGGTCTTTCCTCGCCCCACTAGCTGGAGATGGGGATTGAACCTGAGAGATGTTCTGCAAGCTATGCTCTATGGCCCCCGTATTTGCTGGCTACCCCTTGCCTCCAGTGTAGAATGTTTCTTTTACATCTGTGATAACACTTACTTATGAAAAAATATGCATGAAGCCTTTATATACAATTTGCTGCCCACTCTAACATGAACAACCACCTTAAGTGGCGCAGCAGGGAAATGCTCGATTAACAAGCAGAAGGTTGCTGGTTCGAATACCCACTGGTACTATATCAGGCAGCAGCGATATAGGAAGATGATGAAAGGCATCATCTCAGACTGCGTGGGAGGAGGCAATGGTAAACCCCTCCTGTATTCTACCAAAATAAAACCACAGGGCTCTGTGGGCGCCAGGAATCAGAGAAACTCTTCTCATGACCGGTAAGAAGAGCTTCTTCTGGGTCTGCGGGGTGATCAAAAGGCAGATGATCAAAAGGCAGCCCTAGGTGCCCGGATCATCCGCCCACTCAGCCGCCGGCTTCGACACAGAGGCAGCGGGGGCTGTGGAGATCAGGTGCTGCGCAGCCCCCAGAAGTTCCAAGATGCCCTGCACGAGCAGTGGAGCACCCTGAAGAGACCCCCGAGTCCTGGAGGTTGTTTGCAGCCTCCCGGTAGGGGGCCTACTCGTGTCGCAGCAACACACAAGCCAAAAAATGAGCTTAATGGAGCGCTTGCTCCGTTAACCTCATTTAAGGGGCGGAGGAATTAGGTGGGCTAGCCACCTTGGGAGCACCGGGCTCACCTGCGAGCTCCCTTAGCCCGCTTTCCAGTGATCGTGGGAATAGCCTCAGAATCGACAGCACACTTTGCCATTACCTTGAAAATGAACATGAACCAATAGGTGTCCTGAGTGAGTTGCTCGAGATTCCCCTTCCTGGTGAGCTTTAAAAAGAGCTTGAAACCCCTTTCTTTTCCAAGGGGCACTTTAAATCTGGTTTCAATCCGTTTTCCAAATTTAATCAATTGTAGTCTTTGTATTGTTGCTTTAAAATGTTGTTGCTCCTTGCTCTAACTGTTGGTTTTTATTGTATTTTCTTGTTTTTATATTTCTGACAGAAATATTTTAAATGCCTTCCTAAATAAGAATGAGCTGGATAATTAGGTCAACGTGCCAGTCACCCTGACTGGCTATCACATATGCTGCTGCTGCTGTGTGTGTGTGTTGTTAGAGGTTGTTGATTTTTACCCACAATAGGTAAAACAGCAGAGCACTAAGGAATGAGCACACACTTTCAGTTACCGAGTAGGTAGCAGAGGATGGTTTGGATATTGCAGCTATTTAGAGAAAACACATGGAGATCCTTTATGACTAAACACTAAATATTTATTGGTTAAATACACTTAGATAGGAAAGATCTATATCTAATCTAAAGGACTACATAATGGATAGGTAAGGAGAGAAAGAGATGTTTCAATCTGCTCTCTAGGAGGAAAGGAAGGATTGTGACTCAGCACAGGAAGTGCTGCAGAGTCAGTTCAGGGGTCATAGAGCAGGGACAGATAGGGAGACCCTGACTCACTGTCTCTACTCCCAATGCCCCTAGTGCTCATTAGGACAGTTGGTGCAACAGGTCGATGCACTAGAAGTTCATCTCCAACGTGTGTGTGTGTGTGTGTGTGTGTGTGTGTGTGTGTGTGTGTTCGTTCCAAGCTTTTTCTGCAGGAAACCTGAGCCCGGGACTCCTTACAGGACAAGCTGTTGTTGATCCACTGACCTTCAGCTCCTGGATGGACCCATGGTTTAGTATGTTGGTTTGCTGGGACTGCTTAAACCAGTTTGGCAAGCAGTTCTTTAGCAAAACCAGAAGCTTTGCATTTAGCCAGACATATGAAAAGAGGAGGAAAGGAGAGGAGGGCATGAATGGGCTCTTTGACTCAGACACGATTCAACAAACTATGGTTGTTCAGTCACTTGGAGTCTGTGTAGACTCTTTGGCACCCCAATGGGATCCAAAGCCTTCTCCTAGGAAGCCTTTCCTCTGGTTCCTCAGGCAGGTCTCCTACCCACTGGTCTGTGGAAATGATTGGTCGCTGGAGTTGGAAAGTCAAGCCTTCTTCCTGATTGAACTCTGGCTTTTTTCCTGGTGGAAAGGTTGTTGGCAAGCTGATGCAGTCTGGGGTGGGTTGCCAGAGAATTCATGTCTCTGTCTGAGGGAGCTTTTGGCTGTGTGTTGCTGCCTGCTGGGCCATGGACACCTCTGGCAAATGGGTTTGGTACAAAAGCTTATAATCTACTTCATTTGACAACAGTCTGATTTTGGAACATCAACCAAGTGTCCCTTATGTTAAGATCACGGGAAGCTGCCTTATACTGAGTCATATCACTAGCCCACAGTACTGCCTAAATTGACTCGCAAAGGCTCTCCAAGGTTTCAGACAGGAGTTTCCCCTCAGCCTTACTTGGAGAGGCCACGGATTGAACCTGGGACCTTCTGCATGAAAAGCAGTCTACCAATGGCTATTAGGCCAGCTAACTAACATAACCTCCAAATTCAGAGACAGTATGCCCCTAAATACCAGGTGCTAGGAGAGAATGGACATTTTTAAAACTCCAACAACCAAAAACTGATTATCTAAAGTTGAGGCTTTCATACTTGTAAACCAAATAGGATTCTGGGACACATTCTGGGGTGCAAATGCATTTCACATGGCTTGCTAGCCAGGCCTACTGGGCTTCGCTGTCACCCTATATGAACTGACAGTACATTCTAGAATACACCCAACACTTCACTGTAGCCATGCATGGCAGGAAAAGATGGGTAGTGGTGTGTAAGCTTCCTTTCAGCGAAATTTGTTCACCATTACTAGGCTTTTCCTTGAGGAGCATCTGATAAGCTACTGAGGAATCCCAGGGTTCCCTGGAATACAGCTTGAAAGCCCATGAAAGCAAGCTGGGACGATAAAATGTCCATGATTACTGTAGTCCTAAATATCAAAGTAAACATTATGTGATAACTGAGGTCAGGCGACACTAAGCAAATGTTTGCAAGGAGAAAGGAAAGCCAGCAAAGCAAATGATTTCTCTAACAGTATTAGCTGAAGTCCACTTACCTTTGGTACATTGTGTTTTTTGTTCAAGACGGCAACAACATTAATTCCAGACGTCATCATGTTCACCGCCATTGGACACAGGTTAGCTAGCGATTGGCAAAATGTAGGGTGTTTTTCTGCAAGGTAGAGCAACAGTAGATTTTATCCTGTTGCAGTGAATAATAGTTTCAGAGTAGAATAGTGGAGAAATTAAAGTCTATTTTCAAGAACAGCTGAAATGGAAACAAGGAAGGTACAAAACCCAGTGAATCTGCTTTGTTCAACATGATCTCAAATTTAGATGAGAATTTGTTTAATCCAGTAGGAAAGCTGCAAAACTTGACTTTCAGGACAGCACAAGAAGCATGGTAACACACTCCTGGAAAATATGTGGGAGGACTCTCTTGTTTTGAGTTTCGTGATGTCATGAAGCCTTGCTTCATTCTATCCTCCATTGCACCAGTAGATCAGTGCTGTGATAGTACAGCTTCAGCCAGTCCCATAGCAGATGGGCAGCGTTACCATAGTGCATATTATTTACTACTGCTGCTGCTACTGCTACAACTACTACTAAATTCTCAACAAAAAAGTTCTCACAGTGGTTCACATAGAAAAATAAAAGATAGATAGATAGATAGATAGATAGATAGATAGATAGATAGATAGATAGATAGATAGATAGATAGATGGCTCCCTGTCCTAAAAAAAGGGGTGGTGCAAGGAGTTTGGCTACCATTCACTAGTATCAGATGCTGTTGTCTTAAATATAAAAAAGCATGCTGTTTTCTGAATGTAACTGCAGTGACAGTGTGCAGACCAACTCAGAGGACGCAACTCAGAGGTGAGCCAGCGTGGTATAGTGGTTAGAGTGCTGGACTAGGACCGGGGAGACCCAAGTTCAAATCCCCGTTCAGCCATGAGACTTGCTGGGTGACTCTGGGCCAGTCACTTCTCTCTCGGCCTAACCTACTTCACAGGGTTGTTGTAAGGAGAAACTTAGGTATGTAGTGCACCGCCCTGGGCTCCTTAGAGGAAGAGCGGGATATAAAATGTAAAAAATAATAATAATAAATAATAACAAATCAATTATCTACTCTGCTGTGGTAGTGGCCCTGAGTCAGTGGATGAGTGAGATATTTTTAAACATCTCAATAATTTATTCTCCTTCACTGTGCAGCAATCCTGAAGACCATGAAGAGGGAGGGGATGTAGCAGGTGTGGGTACCCCGACTCCCCACTCCTCCTGCAGTGCCTGGCCAGCTGGGAAAGATAAAAGGAGCACAGGATGGACACTCCTTCTTCAGCACCACTGTGGCGTGGAAGGAAGCGAGTCCATCCATTTCCCTTCCACCTTTCCTAGGTGGCCAGGCAACATGGTGCGGTGGTGGTGGTGGGGATATGTGAGCACCTGCCTGCATGTGCACCATGGAGGTGGTCAGGGTCCCGGTGTAATATCTTTGCTGTTAAATAAATCATGACGACACATCTATTTCTTAAACAGGAGATTCAGGGGGGGGATAGACCATTGCAAAAAACAAGAAACAGAATCCACTACGCGAATGGTAGACCGCACTCAAGAGCATCCATGCTGTCTCAGTGTATGGGCAAGTACACAGATGAGTTGGGAAAGCAAACAAGGGGGCTAACTCAGGGATACAGAGGGAAGGGCCAGCTACCAGAGCAGCACAGAGAGAGTGCAAGGCAGACACAGAGATCTGAGGAGCTCTTCGTGAGCTTGTTTCACATGACTCCGGCAAGCCAGTCCTACAACCCACTCCACACAAGCAGTCTTTTTCGCTTATAAAAGCCGTTTTACAAAAGCCATGCTAGAAAAGCATGTGGATGTCAGCTTAAACAGAAAGGTGGACATCATACAGCAAAAGGATCCAAGCCCATCTCGCATAGAGGCTGTCCAGATGGCCATTTATTTCCGTTTCAGTGCAAATTTCAAGGGAACTGTGCCAACACGTTGGGATGACGTTGAAGGACAACACACGTGTTTTTAGCGCCATCTGCTGGACATGGAGTCCTTGACCACTGCGGGAGGTGGCAAGCAACAACGGGATGGGGGCATGTGGTGGAAGTGGGGAAGAGCTGAGCGCCAGCTGGAAGGCCCTTGGCAGCCTCCCTTTGTGGGGTGGCAGTGGGCAGTGTGTGTTCTTGGAATACATCTGCCCAATTATAGTCACACCCCTGGGGTGTGAGCAAGCCCTGTACTCACGTGTTCTCCCTTAGCATGCCTAGAATCCATGGCATGCCTCAGGGCCTGCACATACAAATGCCTAGACCCTGGTTCACATTCAAGGTTCCACACATGAGCAGGAGGACGCATGAGCCAACGGCCTATTCCGATGGCCTGCTACATACACAATTACTTGCTGGGTCCATACATGAACTGGCTCATAGATAAGCTACATTCGCCAAATATATTTTTAAAATGCATTGCATTTCTTTCATTAACCTAAATATAATATAAGCACAGTGGCCCAATATTGCACTCTTTGTATATGTCATGTTAAACTGAATGAATTATATTCATGTCACAGTGAAATTAATAAGCATAGATTTTGTATTCCATTAGATGCAGTGCCTATTTTCCACTGAGTTAAGCTGATTTAGAGCTGGACTATACATCTTTTACTTTTTACTTTTTCCTTGGCCTCAGCTGTTAATATAAATATGTAGAGCTGCTGGTTCACTGCAATAATAAAAATGCAATAATTTTATCCTACTTTATAGTATCTTGACTGTGCACATACACCTACGAATGCAATATTTGTTGCTAGAACAGTCTGTTTGGGGGCTACAAACAGTCCCCCACGATTTGATTTGGAACTGCAGGCTTGCAGTCTCCATCTCTGCACATGCTCATAGTTGGCAAAACTCTCAAGTTGGTCGCTTAGCACAAGGAACATGGAGCAACTATTACCCAAGGTCAGTACAGTAAACAAATGCAAGGTGTAACCCTAAGGCCTCTTTCTATTCAGAGAAGGAAGCTGGCTGTGCAGATACTAGTTAAGGAGAGAGGCTATTTCTCAAGGGAATAGTAAAACTCCCTTTTGGGCATAAAATATGTTTCACTAATTGTCTTCACAGGAACTCAGATAAGGCTGAGAACTCCCACGCCATTATCATTGCGCCTGGCATGGACCAGGAGGAAAAGTCCTTGGTATCAAAAGATTTTCTATCACCCCACCTGGAAGGTCTTCCTGGTGTGCCCGATAAGTGTTGAGCTTGCCCATTCGCTCCAGCCCATACCACTTGTTCAAACCATTTCACTTTATTGTTCACCACGATCACACCTGCCAGTGATTGAATCCAGCAATATGAATTCTTGTGTCAACCATGGATGTCAGCCCCCAAAACAAGGAGGTGTGACCTGTGTATGGATTGAAGGCATGATTTTGCCTATTTCTCGCCCAAATGCCAACAAATTCTGATTGGAAAAACAAGGTTAAGGGAGTGCTTGCTCCCTTAACCTCATTTTGGAGGGTGGCTCCATTGGCATGTGTGTGTGAATAGCCTCAATGAGGCGATTCTCACAACCAGCCAAAACTGGGCTAAGGAAGCCCAGCCCGGTTTCGGCTGGTCATGTGCTGCAAATGGGAGCCATGCAGCGCCCAGCGCAAGCCTGCTTAAATGCTCCCCCGCAATGCCCCCGTTTGTCTGATTGTGTGTCTGCCACAGCTGCTTGCAGCCACGGTGGATACACTCGCAGAGGGGGGGAGGGGTGCCCCAGAAACATTCCATGCACTTGCGCTGTGCATTACTGGGGCTCCAGGGGGTGGGACACCACGCAGCGGTGCTTCTCTTTGCCCAATCCCAAGAGCTGCTGGACAAGCCGTGGCTGGGCACTGGAGCGCCCGAGCGAAGCCGGCTCTCGTCTGGGCGGGCAATCTGCCTGCGCAGCAACGGGCCAGTGGTCGTGTGGGGAGAGCCCGCTCTCCCCGCAAACCCCCTTTCAGTTCTACACGCAGATCGTGTGTAGAGCCTTAATATATATTGAAGTTCTGTCAGGCACTGTATTTGAAAGAATGACAGGCAATGGAGACAGAGCGAATAGCTCGTGCTTTGTGCACAGATTTCCAGCTTATGACCTGGAATCTCTAGCTAAAAGGCCAGAATACTGCCTCCACTCCCCAAGGGAGGTCATTGAGCCCAAAGAGCTGCATCATTGTCTTGGGGTGTGTTCTCATGTGGGCTTAACTGTGGATCTCCCTACACTCCCAAGACTATTTTGGACATCCCTAAGCTAACCACATGGCTCTGTGGTTCCCAGGAATCGACACTGACTCGAAGGCACAACTTTACCTTTAAGCTGAAATCAATGGATATCTTTTGCTGGTTCACTGAAGCTAGGCCATTCCACATGTGGGCTTGCTATGGGCTATGCTGTACCTGACTGCCTTGGAAGCCCAATGTTTCCCTGACTGACTCTTGACACACAGAGTACCTTCGCTGTTTGCAACTTGGTGCCAAGCAAATGCTCTACTGCCTCCTGCCTTGACAACACCTTTGCAAATAGAACTCCTTGGACCTTCCCGATAAGATCCACCTCCTTAGTGTCATTCTCACGGTCACATATACTCTAAGAAAGGAATCAAGTTGCCACAATCCTTCTGTCCCCCTTCCTTCTCAACTTTCCACTTTCGCAACCAGCAGTGAGGTTTTCCAAGACTCTCCCTCACCACATTTACTCCTGTTATCAACAGTATGCCACCTAAGTGATTTCTGCATTTTGCTTGTACCACATAAACAGTTGTTTTGGGTAGCAAGCATGACTTATCCCCTTAGCTAAGCAGGGTCTGCCCTGGTTGCATATAAATGGGAGACTAGAAGTGTGAGCACTGTAAGATATTCCCCTCAGGGGGTGGAGCCGCTCTGGGAAGAGCAGAAGGTTCCAAGTTCCCTCTCTGACTTCTTCAAGATAGGACAAGATTATTATTATTATTTTAAAAATAGGACAAGATTTTTTTTTTAATTGAACCAACAAACTACCAAAGCATACAGTACGTTGGGCTGAGAGAGATTCTTGCCTGCAACCTTGGAGAAGCTGCTGCCAGTCTGTGAAGACAATACTGAGCTAGATAGACCAAAGGTCTGACTCAGTATATGGCAGCTTCCTATGTTCCTAACTCAGTTTGTCTCTCTGGAGTACTTTAACATGACACAGCACTGCCTGGCCAGAGATCCGTATGTAATTCATATTTGGAGTTCTGCTTCTAGTAATTCTGGGCTCACTCTACTGGGCAGATACCCATGTGTTTCTCCCAAGTACTAAGGTTGGATGTGATAAGGAAAGGGTTTCTCCCTAGCACAGGGTTTCTTAACCTTGGGCCCCCAGATGTTGTTGGACTACAACTCCCAGAATCCCCAGACATGGCCTTTTGGCTGGGGATTCTGGGAGTTGTAGTCCAACAACATCTGGGGGCCCACGATTAAGAAACCTTGCCCTAGCATCCAAAGTAATTTTCCACTTCAGCTTATATAAGAAGAGCCTTGCTGGATCAGACTCAAGTCCTACCTAGCCCAGCATCCTGTTTCTTACAGTAGTTCAGCAAATACCTCTGGGAAGCCCACATGCAGGAAATGAATGCATGCCCCTCTCCACTAGCACAACCTGCAACTGGTATTCAGAACGTGAAGGTAGTCTATAGCCATCAAGACCAGTAGCTATTGCTAGCCCTGTCCTCCATGGATTTGTCTGTCTTTTGAAGCCATCCAATTTGGTGGCTATCAACACATCCCATGACAGAGAATTCCATAGATTAATTATGCACTGTGTGGGAAAGTGCTTTCTTTTGTTGGTCCAAAATTTCACAGTATGGTTTGGTGCACAAATGTGTAGTACATGGGCTCAAGTTAAGTGTGGTAACCCTAGCTAATATATACATTGGGCTACTTGTAAAAATATCTGTTTACAAACATACCTTGTATACTCCTTTGCCAAACAACAGGAAATGTATCTGTCTAGCCTATGGCAGACTACTAAACTGGATTCTCCCTCGGAGGCAGAGTTTTATGAACAGGCCCTTATGAGCAGCCTTGAAATTTGCAACTTTTTTCATCCTTCTTCCAGGAGACAAGAAATAACACTCTGTCATTGTCACATAGAACAGATGGTCTTTTTAATTGGAGATCAGGATTCCTAATAAAAGAACTGAGAACTGCTAACAAACTCTTTTTAAAAGAGTGTGGCTCTTTTTTCTGTACTGTGGTTACATTTTCTTCAAAAGGAAAATAACAGAGCAGCGAGGCAACCATTATTGTATGTCATTGTGGTCTCTAATCAGCACCTGCACAGACAGAGAATGGGAATAAGATGTGTTGGCAGTTTGCTAGACAACATGTGGAAATAGGAGAATATAATACTCTGGATCTAAAAAGTCCAGGGGAGCACACAAAAGAAGCCCTCCAAAGAGCAGCGCTGGAGATCAATGCCTGTTGTCCTGAACTATTTTTGCAACAAGCCAAAATGAATGGCTTCTGTTCATCCTACTGCATATGGTGCTCATTAACAAGCAACAAACTGTAATAAAAGAAATAAAAGAATGATTTGTGTATGTTCCCAAACTTGAGGCAGGTGACATGAAATATTCAGCCTACAGGCACTGAAGAAAATCTAATTGCAGAGTACACAGTCTATAATGATAAAGCCTACTTTTTATTATAACATTTCAGTTACAGTTTGTGACCATTATGAAGTGGCTTTTAGAGACTGCGAAACAGTTTATTTTGTCTTAGCAATCTATACCCATTCTGGTCCAGGTCTATGATGGGTACAAAATAATCACCTTGTCAACTTATAAGAGGTTTCTGAAGACTAGCATTTTCATGAGCCTAAGATAAAATGGAAAAGTAAAAAATCAGTATTAGCTTCTTTTTTATTTTATTCTCTAAGCAACTAGACTTTTAGATTGTTTTGCTTGCCCTGGGGAAACCCCCCTCCCCCCAAGATTTCAGAATAGCTTACCTCCTGAAATGTTGACAGAGAAGGTCAGAGAAGAAACACTACATAGCATGCACGCTTTGCACAACATGAAGTGTCTCTCTGCTTCTCTTTAATGACAGAGTTTGTGCTGAATATTTCATGGCAGGCTAACAAAAATATTGTATTGTTTGGGGAATTATGACCTTAAGCATGCTGAATACAAAATAGTTGTTATGGGCCCATTAAATATGTATTCCTTATGCTGATAAACCAGTTCCAGAAATATAGGCCATTTAGCAACTGTCTTTGAAGGAAGGCTTATCATTACTTATGTTGAAGTTTTTCATAACAAACATATCATCTTTGGCCATCCTTTCTGAAACAATTACCTTTGGTCACAGTAGATAATATAACAAATAATCAGTTTTATTTAAAGGCCAGCTGCATCTGTTTAATTAGCCACCAATACAGTAACCTTGCAGTTCTGTTCTCTTTTTAAAATCATCATCATTATCATCATCTTAGAAATCCTCTACTAGGCTTCTTACTACACATTTTTGCTCATGGTTGTGGAAATGATGGGAGTAGCAGCAGCAGGACTACTAACCTGATCCTGTTAGGCTGTTGGGATGCTGCACAATGTGCTGGGCCAATAGGCACAATTCTGCCTTTTGGAGAGGAGAGCTGATCTTGTGGTAGCAAGCGTAACTTGTCCCCTTAGCTAAGCAGGGTCCACTGGTTGCATATGAAGGGGAGACTAGAAGTGTGAGCACTGTAAGATATTCCCCTCAGGGGATGGAGCTGCTCTGGGAAGAGCATCTAGGCTCCAAGTTCCCTCCCTGGCTTCTCCAAGATAGGGCTGAGAGAGATTCCTGCCTGCAACCCTGGAGAAGCCGCTGCCAGTCTGTGAAGACAATACTGAGATAGATAGACCAATGGTCTGACTCAGTATATGGCAGCTTCCTATGTTCTTGGCCTATGTTTATTCATGTGACACAGAAGCTGGTGTAAACACATGATAGAGTGGTTTTAAGATTAGCTCAATAATTTCTGTCCAGCATTTTACGGGGCTCTGCAGCTTTTATTGTTTTAATGCATTTGTTTGCTTTTATCTTTGATTTTGTAAGCCATCTTGGTACCTTGTGAAAGGGAAGACAGAAAGTTTTAAAAATAAAATATGCAATCTCTCCCCCCGCCCCTTCTAATAGAGGAATTTTCTCTGCAAACAGATATGGTTGCCACCCTCTATCCTCCACCTCTAGCAGGGCACCTGTGCTGCATGACAGGCAGAAATCCTAGAGTCTTAAAAGAAAACATTTTTTCCCCCTCCCTCAATCTGCATGCCAGAAAAACGCCACCTGCTGAATGGATGCCTGTCAAGCAGCAGTTGATGATAAAGGCAGGACGGGGACAATCAAGCCCTTCCCTGCTCTGCCTTTTCGCTCTCGCAATTGGAGCGCAAAACCAAACGAACAGAAAAGCCAACGATAATAAAAGTCGATTGTATCTTTGTCCTCGAACTTATCAACTTTTGCCAGCACCATCGCTGTCTATCGTCGTCCCAGGAAGAAAAGACTTTTTAGTGCTCTGTTTTCATATATCAGTATGCAGAGGATTATAAAACGCTGCCTAGAAGAAAAAATTATGATGTAAGGGTGGCCCAAACCATTGTGGCGGGGGTGGTGGTGGTGGTAGGAGCTGTAGTCCAACAATTGGAGCCTCGAGTTGGGGCACCCCTGCCATAAAAGGGCGAGAGCGGCCGTCTCCTGACCTGAAACTACAATTCCCATCATGCTCAACCCACCTCCTCTCTTGTCCAATAGCAAAGGAGAATCCCAGAGCCACCTCCCCCCGCTTCCGCCCTCTGTCCTATATCGCTCCAGTGACGTGAGCCGCGCACGGGCTGAGCCAATCAGGCAGGCAGCAGTTAGTCGCCGGCGCGAAAGCGGTGGAAGCTTTGAACAAAACAGCGGAGAGCGGACGGGATGATGGTGGTGAGTCTTGCAGGATGGGAGTCGCGACGGGTGTGCCCATGGGGAGGGGTGCGTGTGACCCCAAATTTCCAAGAATCGCCGGCAGGAATCTCTAGCAGCTCGGAGGACCCTGCAGCTAGGAGGGCAGGCGCCTCAAATGAAGTCTTTGCTAACAGTATTCCCCTCTCCCCACCGTCTCATTCTGAGGACTAGAAACTCTTCTTTGCAGAAAATTTAAAAAAAAAAAAAAAAACTTGGGGTTTTCCTAGTAATTTGCTTCACAGCATATTTATGGGATTCCCCCCGCCCGCCTGCCTGCCTCAGCACGAATTCTCTATAATGAGAATCTATAGAGTTTCTTATAAAGTTTTTTTGTCTTTGGCATGTATGGATTGTTTGTTCTAGGACCGTAAATAAGACTTGACTATCTTCCTGTATTGCTGCAGCCTGATATAGGTGTTCATACCAGCAGGGATTCGAACTGGCAACCTCTGGCTTGCTAGTCAAGTCATTTCCCCGCTGCACCATTAGGTTGCCTATAATCCTAGGTGGTTAAACTGGTTGGCCTGTTTCATTGTTTATGTGCCCTGTTTGTATTTACTGGTTGGTTTCTTAAAATACTTTTTTTTACAAAACAAACTGGGGTTTCTGATGTGTGAAAGTTGAATGGGTTTAATTGTAGACTCTTGGCAGGATCCAGAATAATTTGGGCATGACTAAGTCCCATTGACATTACTGAGATTTAAGTTAGTCGTTATTACTAACTTTTCTCATTTATTTCAATGAAGCTTAGTCCAGATCCTGACCTGTATGGTAAATAACTGCAGCGGCTCTGACAGATACGCTTTTGGTATCTGAAAACCGAAATGACTTGGAAATGTAAGCTTTGTGAAGAAGTTATATTTTAATGACACTGAAAATATTTCTCAGCAAGCCTGCACTTAATCTACAAGCAGAATTTTCAGTGTGATGGTATTGTGATCTGTTTTTAGAACGATGGCCCGGGCGAATGAATTGGCAATAATTGAAACAGAGATCAATGAATTTTGGACTAAATTCAAAACCACTGGTTGCAGTGAATCCATTGACCAGACACTGGGGTTAAGAGAATTATGGTATGAGACCATAAGCAAGCTTTCAGGTATGATAATGTTATATGGCTTATTGTAATAATGGAATGCATCTTATATCCACTTGGTGACTGTTACACAGACATGTGGTGAAATAGAAATGGGCATCTATTGGACCTAACAAGTGTAGAGAGAATAGTTTCCTGCCCAGAAATAGAAATGCCAGATTGCACCCAGTGAAAGGATCTGTACCTTCAAAACCCCAGGATTATTTTTGCTGCAGAGGTATGTCCTGCATCTTCCCCCACCCCTTTTCCCTGGCAATTTACTCCAAGAAGTCACCTGTGATCCCCTTCCCTTCACTCACCCCTTGGTACTGTTGCTGGAAAGGTACATCCAGTGGCACACTTAGGTAATCTGGGCGCCTGGACCGCCGCTGCAAGCTGCCGCCACGAGTCCCTCGCTGCCGCCATGAGGCCAAACCACCGTTCTTTGCAAGTCTTCCAGCCACTGTGTGCGGGGTGAGCCTGAGCCATTTTGGGAGGGCGGTATACAAATCAAATAAATAAAAATAATAAATAAGCAGGCCTCCCCCACATGGCGGTGGTGGGCAGAGCAGGAACAGCCTCAGTGGACAGTCAGCCCAGCGGCTGCTCCCACTCCACCCACCATGGGGGGAGGCCTGCTCAGGTTCACCCCCCACCGCCCGGCTGTGCACATGGCAGCTAGAATACTTTCAAAGATCGGCAGTTCGGGTTTGCGGCAGTGGGAGGCCCCATGGTCTGGGGGTAAGAGCTGTAAAGAGAGAGGCTATTCTCACACACAGGCAAAACTGGGCAGCAGGGAGGTTTGGGGGCTGGGATGCCCCAGCAACTCCCATAATGCGCCGCACATGTGGTGCATTATGCAGGGATTAGCCCAGGCTAATTGATCGTGTGTCGGTGCTGCATGGCACTCACACACCAGCAGGCTCCCGGCCAGCATCAACTCTGCATAATGCACCACATGTACGGTGCATTATGGGAGTTCCGGGGGCATCCCAGCCCCCAAACCTCCCTGCTGCTGGTAGAAGCCAACAATCGTCTGGGTGGGTGATTCAGGAGGTATAAGCTCTGTGGGGGAAGTAAGCTTTTCGAGGCTATAGTGGGCAGCCAGCCAGCACTGTTCCCTCTAAGGCATGCTCGTGTGTGCGCTCACAAGTTTTCTGATGTCCGCTCAATTAATTTTAGATCCCACTCAGGTTGAATCAGGAAGGCCCCACTCTGTGCGCACACAGTGACATGACACTGCCACCCAGAACAAAACTCATTCCGCAGAGATGAAAAGTCAGTCAGCAATTATAGGGTTAACTGGAAAAGGGGTTTATCCTTGATTGACAGTCTGTACATAAGAACAGCTCTGCTGGATCAGGCCCAAGGCCCATCTACTCCAGCATCCTGTTTCACACAGTGGCCCACCAGATGCCTCTGGGGAGGAGCCCACAGGCAATAGGTATGTGCATGCCCTCTCTCCTGATGTTGCTCGCCTGCAACTGGTATTGAGAGGCATCCTGCCTCTGAGGCTGGAGATGGCCCACAGCCACCAGACTAGTAGACATTGATAGACCTGTCCACCATGGAGGAGAGGTCTATCAACGGCTACTAGTCGGAGGGCTGTGGGCCACCTCCAGCCTCAAAGACAGGATGCCTCTGAGTACCAGTTGCAGGGGAGTAACAGCAGGAGAGAGGGCACGCCCTCAACTCCTGCCTGTGGCTTCCAGCGGCATCTGGTGGGCCACTGTGTGAAACAGGATGCTGGAGTAGATGGGCCTTGGGCCTGATCCAGCAGGGATGTTCTTATGTAATCTCTCTCAGCCTCTTTTAAAGCCATCCAAGCTGGTGGCCATCACCACATCGCATGGCAAGGAATTCCATAGATTAATTATGTACTGTGTGAAAAAGTACTTCTTGTGGTTCCTAAATTTCCCAACCTTCAGTTTTGTGGGATGACCCCTGGTTCTAGTGTTGTTTGTGAGAGAGAGAAATTTCTCTCTGTCCACCCTCTCCACTCCATGCATAATTGTATACACCTTGATCATGTTTCCCCTTAGTCGCCTCTTTTCCAAGCTAAAGAGCCCCAGATGCTGTAGCCTAGCCTCATAAGGAAGGTGCTCCAGGCCCCTGATCATCTTGGTTGCTCTCTTTCCCCCCTTTTCCAGTTCTACAATATCTTTCTTAAGATATGGTGTCCAAAGCTGTACGCAGTACTCCAGATGTGGCCACACCATAGATTTGCATAAGGGCATTGTAATATTGGCATTTTTATTTTCAATGCACTTCCTAGCATGGAATTAGCCGTTTTTCACATCTGCCGCGCATTGAGTCAACACTTTCAGTGAGCTGTTTGCCATGACCCCAAGATCTCTCTCCTGGTCAGTCACCGGCAGCTCAGATCCCATCAGCATATATGTGAAGTTGGGGTTTTTTGCCCCAATATGCATCACTTTACACTTGCCAGCATTGAACCGCGTTTGCCATTTTGTCATCCACTCACTCAGTCTGGAGAGCTCCTTTTGGAGCTCCTCACAATCCGTTTTGGATTTCACTACCCGGAAGAGTTTGGTGTCATCTGCAAATTTGGGCACCTTGCTTCTTACCCACAACATTTCCAGTCCTCTGGTACAGAGCCTCATTGTAAGGACAAGTTACACTGGTTTGCTAGGAGATCAGCAATTTCACTAGTGATGAGCCCGGACCATTCCGGAGACCATTCTAAAGGCCTCCAGACCGGTCCGGACAAGGGCGGTTTGGGTGATTCGGGGGGGGTGGGGGTTCCTTTAAGAGCGGAGGGAGGGCTTACTTACCCCTCTCACCGCTTTCTCCCTCCAGCTCCCGCAGTTCTGTTAAAAATTGGGGCGGCAGGATACCTCCCTGCCGCCCCTTCTTACATTTTGCTGCTGCATGCGCATGTCGCGGAGACGTGAAGCGCGTGGCGTACGTGTGCGCTACAGGCTTATTGAAGCCTTTTGGAGTGTAGCCAGCAGCAGCAGCAAAGTGTAAGAAGGGGCGGCAGAGAGATATCTTGCCGCCCCAATTTTTAACAGAACTAGGGGTACAGGAGGGGTAAGTAAGCCCTCCCCCGCTCTTAAAGGAACCCCCCACCCCAGTGCCAGACCGCAGCTCCGCGGTTCCGTGTACACCCCTAAATTTCACATTTGAGTTCCTTCAGAAATCTTGGATGGATGCCATCTGACCCTGGTGATTTATTAATTTTTAGTTTTTAAAGACAGTGTAGAACATCTTTCATTGTCACCTCAAACTGGCCCAGTTCTTCAGCTACTAAACCTGAAAAGCTCAATTCCAGAGATGGTACATGGTCAGTATCCTCCGCCGTGAAGAGAGATGCAAAGAACTCATTCAGCTTCTCTGCAATCTCCTTATTCTCCTTAATAACCCTGATCAGGCCCTTATCATCTCAGTGGCCAACTACCTCTCTAGCAGGTTTTCTACTTCTATATTTAAAGAAGTTTTTGTTACTCCCCTTGACATTTCTAGCTATATGCTCCTCAAACTCTCACTCTACTTGTTAGCCATGCTGGCATCCTCCTGAACTTGCTGGTACCTTTCCTCATTCTTGGTATACCGTATTTTACGGACTATAAGACGCTACGGACTATAAGACGCACATTAATTTTAATCCAGTTTTTCAGAGTTTTAACATATTAAACTGTTAAAACATATAAGACGCTCCTGAATTTTGGCGGATATTTTTCGAGGAAAAAAGTGAGTCTTATAGTCCATAAAATACGGTACATTCCAACTGAGCTTCTAGTATTGTGGTTTTAAATAAGTTGCATGCTTTCTGGAGTGATTTGACCCTCCTGACTTTCCCTTTCAACTTCCTTTTTACCAGTCCCCTCATATTTGAGAAGTTTCCTCTTCTGAAGTCCAATGCATCTGTGTTGGACTTCCTTGACAATTCTCCACTCAGATTTAATGCTGAACTGGATCACACTATGGTCACTGCTACCCAATGGTTCTGCAACTCTGACATCTTTCACCAGGTCCTGGACACCACTCAGGATCAAGTCCAAGGTCGCCATTCCTCTGGTTGGTTCTGTGACTAACTGTTCCTAGGCACAGTTATTTAGCATGTCTAGAAATTTGGCCTCTCTTTCATTACCTGAATGTGAATTACCCGGTCTGTATGTGGGTAGTTGAAGTCACCCATTATTACTGCCCTGTCTCTCTTTGCCGCCTCTTATTTTTTTCTCCAACTCCAGGTCACTCTCAGCATTGTGATCCAGAGGGCGATAGCACGTCCCTAGTAACACATTTCCTTTCAGTCCTTGTAATGTTACCCATAATGATTCTGTGGAGGACTCTGGTCCACCTAAGTTTTCTAGCTTGTTGGAATCTATCCCTTCTTTGATATACAGCACTACCTTTCCCCAATCTTCCCCTTCCTGTCCCTTCTGTAGAGTTTATATCTAGGAATAACGGTTGCCCACTGGTTCTCACCGTTCCACCAGGTTTCCGTTACACCCACTATAGCTATGTTTTCATTAGTAACCAAGCACTGCAGCATACCCATCTTTGCTTGGAGGCTTCTGACATTGGTATATAGACACCTATATGCCAAGTCCCTTACCTAGTGTTGGCATGTGCTATCCCGCTTACCAGGGGGGATGACCCAATTGGTTAACAAGTTGGGCCAGTCTGAAGGGCTCCTGAGGGTCTTCTGGGAAGAAGAAAGGTGTGCCCAGGTGAGAGGGGAGCAATGGAGTCTTGGCAAGTTCTCACCGGGTGAGTTTTTTGCAAGTCCCTGAGTGTCAGGGATTGCAGAGTTTGTCTCACTTAAGTCCTGGTGAGGTCCAAGGGAAGGAAGCTAAGGTTTATGGCTTCAGAAGGTAAGACTGAGGAGAAAGTGTTTTAGTAAGACTTGAGTTAGAATTTATTTTATTTTGTGTGTGTGTTGCTTTGTATACCCAAGTATCTGCTTATTGTAACTAACTATCTTCAACCCTAACTTGGGACTGATTACTTTAAGTGCCACCTGAGAACATCTGGGCATTTTGGAAAACTCTCGTAACCTCTAAGCCAGGCCTGCTCAATTTAGGCCCCCCAGCTGTTTCTGAACTACAACTCCCATAATCTCCAGCCACTGGCCAATAGCCAGGGATTATGGGACTTGTAGGCCAACATCTTCAGGAGGGCTGAAGTTGAGCAGCCCTGCTCTAAGCTAATATTTGCAACAGCTATGTGTGAAATCCTGAACTGGCTTATCCTTTTTAAAATAAATAAATAAAATAGTTTTCTTTGTTTTTACAAGCCCTCTCAGGGTGTTTGACTGACTCTGGAAGAGGGGGAGGGAAAAACTAGTCCACATGCCCTCAAACAGGATAGCAAAGCCTGCTACTTCCCCAGTTAAACCTATATAAGTGGAACCACGTTTTAATATTTGCCTGCTAGCCAAGTAAAGAGGGGCATGGAAGTTTTAGTGTTCCCATTCCAGTCAGAGGTAACTCTGCTAATTAAGGAATGTTTGGTGGCAGCAGGACAATCTACCAGAGATTCTTTTTCAAAAATAAATAAATTTTAAGCCCATTCAGTCCACGAGGCTCAGAGAGGCATGGCTAAGCTGTAGTCTCTTCTCAGATGGTCTGGGCTTGGGTTTGGGATTCTTGCAGAGGCCTCCTTCCCTTGCCCTTTCAAGCCCCTCTCACAGCTCGTAATAAAGGGTTCAGAACGTTGATGGTTGGACTGCTCGTACAGATCATGAAAGTGATCTTTATGATGCATGGGGACTGCTTTGTATGGGTTGCTGTAAACATGCACAATTGTTTCAATTGTGCCAAATGAACTTTTTATATTAAATTACAGACAAGTGGTCCAAGAGGTTAAAAGAAGGGGACCAAATCATCAGTAAATTCCAGGAGTATACAGATGGTACAGTATGGGTCTATTCTTGTTGCTCTTAAAACATGTTTGCATGAACAAACTGTGATACTAAAACATAAACAAAGCAAAATAGCAGCTTTTACTTGAAATGTTTTTGCATGGATCTGGAATAGCATTGAAGGAGCACTGAGTTTGTGCCTACCCATATCCCTTTTCCTCCTCTCTTTGTGTGTGAATGAATCCTGGATTAAACCACGGGTCCTTGTGTTGTCTGAACCTGGGAGTTGCAGCTTAACCAGGGTTTACAAACCATGATTTGATCTTGGTTTCATATCCTGGTTTGTAAGCCACAGCTTTCAGATTCAGCCAACAAGGGGACCTATGCTTCAACAAACCAAAATTCCTCCATCACAGCTCTGCACCCAAGTCAAGGAAGAAAGTGGAGGGGGATTCAAAAAGTGATGGTTTGTTGGATTATTTGATCCAGGCCTGTATGTTTGCTTTTACACACAGGCTATGGCAGTATTGTTATAGCAGTGGTTCCCAATCTGGGAGCCTCCAGATGTTGCTGAACTACAGCTCCCCTCAGCCCCAGCTACAATTTATTGTGGCTGGGGATGATGGGAGCTGTAGTTCAGCAACATCTGGAGGCTCCCAGGTTGGGAACCACTGTGTTATAGGATAATGTACATATGACATGAACCCAGGTGATGTGCAGCTAAGTAACCCAGAAATGAACCTTTAGTCTTCTTCACTTACATATGGTGGTTATATTTATTTTTAGAACTCTGAATTTTCATTGAAAGGGATACTACTAAACATTTATTTAGTCCTTTAGTGTGTTCAAAGTAGGGAGACACAAGTGTTTCTTTTTATTAGGTTAAAATAGAACATGTCCTAATGCTTGTTGCCCATGTAATATTTTTGTTTGCATGCCTTTAAGTAGTATTCCTTTAACTGGAAAACTCATGAGTAAAGCCAGATTTATCCAGTTTTCCCTGTTCAATACAGAGTTCTGCCAAAAGAACAAATCCATTGAAGAGAAAGAGCAGAAATTATCCCAAGTTCTTGCTAATATTAAGGATGGCAAAAAACAAGAGACAGACTTGATGGAGAGCATTCAAGAGCTTAAGGAAGAATTGATCAGAAAAAGTAAAAGTAAGTTTCAGCAAATGTCATACAGGAATATGTAGTCTATACACACAGGAATGTTCCATTCTGTTTTAGATGTATTTATTTATGCACAGCTTAAGGCTCCTTCACATATTTGTTTTCTGATATGGAGATACAGAGAAATGTGTGTGCCATAATATGTGGTGCAGTTGTGCTTCAGGCAGTTTATACCAATCTGGGAGCTCATACAAATATGATGAATTATTACATACAGCTTTTCAAGAAAAGTTCCCAAAGTGGTTTACATAGAAATAAATAAATAAAATGGCTCCCTGTTCCTAAAGGGATCACAATAAAAAAAAGAAACCTAAGATATACACTGGAGGGATGTTGTGCTGGGGATGGATAGGGCCAGTTGCTCTCCCCCTGCTAGATAAAGAGAATCGCCACTTTTAAAAGGTGCCTGTATAGCATGCTTGTATAATTTCTGAATACTTAGGGAGGGACCATAGGAGCTTTACAAATACATTTAGGATACGACTAAGCAGACATGTTTTCTAGGTCAGGGTCTATACTAGTGGATTCCTGATAGACACACTGTTGTCTTGCTCGTCCTTTCCAGTGCAAAGTTTGACAATGATTGTTTTAAACAACTTAGCATTGTCGATTCATCAACCCTCGCGCACCCCCCCCCGCCTTTTTTGGCAGCATACCTAGCATCTTTTCAAATAAAAGAACTATCTCAGTTGTGCTTTTATGTTAAGGATTTCTTAGGTATTTTAAGGCGGGGCTGGATATAATTTAATATTCGTCTATTCGTTGCTGCCAGATTTAAAGGTCTGTTCAGATATTACTTGGCTGCTGGGGTTTCCCCAAGGTGAGATAGGAAGAGCATATTGGGCTTATCCCAGGTCCTCCCTCCCTTCCTTCCCAGAGTGGAGCATAACAAGTGTCTGTGCTTGTTTGAACGTGCAGCGCTGCTGATTATGACTGAGGGCTTGGAAAATGAACTTGCTAAGAACAAGCATCACATTTTTGAGTTCCATATGGCAGATTTTGAGGTGCCGACATCTAATTCTAGGCAACTGAACAACTGAGTCTGGGATTTTCTGGGGCTTGGTGGTGAGCTTGGTTAACTAGTATCACACATGTGTTTTGCCTTCTTTCCGCAATCCTGCACAAAGAGTAATGCCCAAACCTTCGTGTATTTGAATGCCAGATCTTCTGCTTCTATGTGTAGAATATTCTAATTTTGGTTTTACATTCTGTATGCAGTGAAGGGAGTTGGGCAAAAAGCATCAGAGCCCACGAGCCTCTCCTGACCTCACTATGCTTGTTGGGGATGCGGCCATAGCTCAGTGGTAGAGCATCTGGTCTGCATGCGGAAGGTCCCAGGTTCAGTCCCTGGCAGCTTCTCCAGGTAGGGCTGGCCTGAAACCTTGGAGACCCGCTGCCAGTCAATGTGGACAAAACCGAGCTAGATGGACCCAATGATCTGACTCTATATAAGGCAGCTTCCTATGTTCCTAGAGGTGTGGAGGGGAAGTGTCATCCAAGTGGATCCCAGATCTTCAGTGCTGTTGGAAAGCTCACTCCTGAAAATGCAGTTTTCATTATCAGGGTTTCAAGACCAAGGATTAAGTAATTTTAAAACAATTGTTCATATTGCTCATTCTGGAAGCGTAACGTTTATTTAAAAAGTTATTCCTCTGGGTAAGATTCATCCACAAGTTGCCAGTGCTCATACTGAGGCTCACGAGAAGTTTAGACCTGTTGCGTCTTAAAGCAGTGGCATGGGAAGAAAGATGTCGGAGTTTCTGAAGCTGATCAGGTTGAGCTCTTGAAGGATTACGACCTAGTATGAGGTTCCAAAGGCTGGTTCCTCAGTGGTGAGGTGCACAGAGAGCCTAGGAACACTAACACCAGAATCATTTGGATAGCAAAGAATACAGGAATGATGAAATGACTGAGATGAACAGACCTAGTTAAAATAAGACAGCAGAGGCAAGCATGGAGAGAAGTTGGTGGGGTTGGAATGCCCTGGAGCCTGGAATATGGTCCACCCTAAGAAGCAGGTGGTCAGGATGGGTAAGAAATGCTTGATAATTATGTCAAGAATGAAGCAGCTCTGGGGGACTCAATACAATCTCCATCAGCAGAATTTATATTCTGGTTGTCCAGTCCATCCAGGTTCAGGACCTCTGCCCCATGACCTACAAATGGCCAAACCTGTCTAGTCTCATACCTGATTGACCATGTCACCGATTAGCCATAGAATGGAATGCATTATTTAAAGCTAGAATAATAGCTTGAGAGGTCTGCATGTGTCAATTTGCACAGTGGGCAGTTGAAACAAGTGCCATTAATATCTAACTTCTAAAGCCCGCTCTATCAAAAAGAAACAAATGAAAAGGCATTTATATGCGAAAACACTAATCAACAGCTGCGAAGTTCCAGGGATGATACCTGCGCAGCTTGGGTCATTCTTAGGAATTAATGATTATTTGGGGGAAAGAATAGCTGAAGCTCTCCTGAACCATTTAGTTCAGCCACTCATTAATTCTGGCCTGAGAGTCTGAAGTTGAGGTGGTGATTATTATGAATGCTCTATATTTGGAACAGTTTAATTTGTGTATATCGATGGAACATGATATTCAGATGACATTTATCAGCTGTATGTGGGAGAGGAATCTCCAAGATAGCACTACTGAGCTACACCTACCACAATATAAGACGCTTCGAACACGGACTCATTTTCCACGAAGCCTTTGACACAGCACTCTACTTCCCTGCTTCAGGAGTTCCCAAGCATAGGTTCCCCTGCTCTACCCTATCACATGTTCTTCTCCTGTCTCTATTTCCTCCCATCCCTCATATGTTGAATTCTAGATTGTTCAGCCCTTTGCCACAGGGGTCTGTCCTCTAGTCTTTGCTAAGAACCATGTACATGGTTGGCAACCTATAAAAGAATCATGGTAATAAGCTCTACTCTAGTGGGATGGAAGTTTGAGATGGAGCCATAGCTCAGTGGTAGTACATCTGCTTTGTATACAGAAGGTTCCAGCTTCAATCCGTGGCATCTCCTGGCAGGGCTGAGAAATACCTGTCTGAAGCCCTGGAGAGCTGCTGCCAGTCAGTGTGGACCATACTAAGCTAGAGGGACCCATTCTCTGATTTGGTATGAGGCAGCTTCCTGTGGAAGTAGCAGTTAGAGGGGTAATGGGACTGGGTGAAATGTCAAGAACTCTCAGCTAGTGCCAACTTTAGCTCTTTTGCTACTAGGCAAAAATATGTTAAATCAGGTGAAATTTGTTTCTGCTTCTTGATGTTGCTGCTTTATCTCTCTTGACTGCTGCTTTTATCGCTGTTTGTTATGGCTTTGTTTGCTATGTTTTCTGGTTGTGGTTGTTGTAAGCTGCTTTGAAAGCTTTTGCTTAAAGACAAAAAAGATCTTAAATCTGGGGAGCTGTACGAGTTGGGAGAGACATGATTGCATCGGGGAGGTATTTTATATCGAGCAAACAAGCCACATTAAGAAAATGAAAATTTTTAGTGATGGCAGGTGGCTTTTTAAATTGTGTATTTAAAGTTTGAAGTTAAAGTTTGGCATGTATTAACTCTTAGCTTGTAAAGTGTAGATACTGATACTTTGAAAAATATAATATGTTGTGATTTGATAATATTTACAAAATACTTTAAAAAATATTGATCTTGAGTTTTGATCAGTGGTTTTTAAAAAAAAGAAAGATAGCAAGTCCTTTACCTGGACTTTTTTGTTTAATCTTAGTGAAAAACAAAGCCACAGAAGAAAGACTGGAGCGACTTAAGAATGCTGAAAAACTATTTAAAGAGCGGCTTGGGCTAGAAATTCGTAAAACTTGTGGTAAGACTCATGTATAGTGCACTAAGTGTGGGTTTGCATTGAAAGTTTTCCAAACAGGTCTGCTCTGCTGCCAGTGCAAAGAGAAGAAAGCCTTGCATGTCGCACATGTTCGTGTACTGAATATGCCTTGCTTAACATCAATGCTGATATATGGGTGGGAAGTCAGCAGCCAGTGTATGATTTTTCTTTTACCTCTTAATGGCAACAAGAATAATCATGTATTTTGTTCACTAACTAGTCTTCAGAGATGGTCTATATCAGGGGTTCTCAGCCTAGGGTCCCCAGATACTGATGGACTTCAACTCCCATAACCCCCAACCAAAGGCCACTGGGACTGGGGATTATGGGAGTTGAAGTCCAATTACATCTGGGGACCCAAGGTTGAGAATCCCTGGTCTATATGGTATCAGATCTAACCTCATACCATGTGGTTGTCCTGTCAGTTTTCTAGATACAGAATAATTTCTGCCTCTCTTTTCTATATAATTCTTTGATATATCCAGTCAATTAGCACTATCTTGATTTGTTCTTTTTGTGCACTTGCGTAGGGAAGAGATACAAATGTGTTTCCTTCAGAGTTAAGCTACAGTTCCTGAAATGGAGGGAATCAAGATTTTGATGGAGCAATATGGTGTGCGATGCTGATTATTCAGGGTTAAAAGAACTAACAGCACAACACTTAATGCGATGATAGACTCTGTTATAAGTCATTGTCTCAGAAGCCTAGTTTGTGGACAAAATACTAGGCTTGGTACTATCTGGGCAGAACAGAGAGTCTTCCATGTCAGGTGATTTGTTTTACTTCGCACAATATAGCTGATGTTTTAAACTTATTGAAATAAAGGATTACCACTCTGAAATTAGCTGGACACAACTGAATGAAAAGTTAATGAATTTTTGTTTTTGCCTTAGCTAATCATTTGCAGTTTATATTTCGCTGTATTGACCACAAAGATCCTGACAAGCCATACATGCTTACTCTTTCCATCAATGAAGAGGGAGCCTATGAAGGTATGTGTGAAATTAGAGAGTTCTCAGTCAGATTAACTTAAATAAATCAGACTTGCATGCATTCATTTTCTCTCTCCTCACATCTAGTTATCCAAGACTCGAGCTGTTTTATTAATTCATCATGAGAACAGTCTTTGCCATTTTTCTCCTCTCCTTTCTTTTCTTGCTGTGGCCTTTCTGTCTGGTTTCTTTTGGTAACTTGTCCAGCCTTTTATGCTTGATCTACTTGTCTTTTTCTTCAAATGAAATCTCACCCAACTTAGACCCAAGTTCTAATGTAGCAATTTTGCTGGTCTTAAATCTAAAGCTTCACTGGGAAGTACTAGCTTATGTAACGGCTTGCATTTCAGTATGCCCTACTTCATTTTAAAGGTTTTGTGATCTCTTTGCATTCCAGGCCACTGTTAATCTTCACTTCAAAAAGTTTGAAACCAACTTGTAGACCTACTTTGCGTTTCTGTCTTTATTTTTTTCCCCCATTTTGTTCCTGCCTCTAGAAGAGTGTGCAGCAACACAAGCCCTTGCTCTCCTCCTTTGGTACTTTGAGTTAGCAATCTACCTTTGGGCAGGTGCTCTTATAACTAATCAATTCAGCTTCTTGTAGGGATTAGTAATGTTGACCAGTGCTGTGTGGCAGGGTATCAGAGACTGAAGGGCCAGTCACATGAAACTCAGAAGTAATGACAAAGTATTAGCACTTTGAGGCTTAGGAGGAAAAGGGGAAAAACAAAAGGACTAAAACCTAATGCAAGACACTGTAGTCTAAACATGAATTGCCACAATGGAGCACAATTTTTCAATATAAAACAGCCGTTTCTTTTTTCACTGTTTTCTCCTAGTGGTCTCTTGTTCTCCTCCCTTGGATTGTGTGGAAGAACTGCAACTGAAAGTGAGAGAAACCAACAATTTTTCTGCATTTATTGCTAACATCAGGAAAGCCTTCATTGCTTTGCCTTACAAGTGATTTGTTGCCATATCTGTAAACCTGCCTTCATGCATATTCTTGTTAGCTTTTTATATTAAAAAAATAAAATATTTCCTGGTTTTTATTGGGTCAGATAGTATTTTAAGTACAGTACGTAATCTTCAAAATGCAGCAGGAAGTGGAGCGCACAAAACACACAATCTATATCCAGTGGCCCCTGCCTTCCACTGAGCAAGAGCAAGCTCTGAAATCCTTGCATCTGAACAGGGATTTGCAGAGGTCTTGCTCCCTGGTGACAGTTCTTTTATTTAAAAAACAAAAAACAAAAAACAGTTTTTATTGAAAGGCATTATGTGGTTTGCAAACATATCCCCCCACCCACTCACTATGCCATCCTGAGCCAGCCCTCCCACCCCCAAGCCCACCTTTCCCTCCACACAAGTTGTGGGGAAGTGAGAAAAGAGATAGAACAAAGAGGGAAGGAACATTTTATAGATATAGGTAAGTAAACATTTCTAGGCTCTCCCTCAGGGCAACAGTTCACTAAGTGCTACAACACACAGCTTGGTTGTGGAAGAGATTCACTCTGAGAAAGGACTGTAGTCAATTTCATCTGGGTGAGGTTTGTTTCTAGTACAGTGCATGTTAAGACCTATGTCAGCCAGAATGGAGAGGCAGGTAACTAAAGGAACGAATGACAGGGTTCCCTTTAGGGTTGGTGTAGGTGCTAAAACACTGGCTGAGCAGTGATTAGATATGATCACTATTTTAACTTTCCTGTGATATTTACTAAGGGAAAGATCTGTGTCTTATGTTCAACCTTTCAAAACTTACGATAAAGCAAGCTATTCAAAGGGGGTTTGTTTTCTTTAAATAAAGAAAGGGTCTGAGCAGAGAGGGGGATATTTAGAGGTACTTGATGTGATGCCTTTTGATGAAAATGAAATAAAACCGTATTGTAATGTATTTATTTGGTAGATGAATTAATCTTCAACAAAGATAAAAAAAACATTGGCTGACATGAGAAAAATGCTTAAAGTTAGTCCCACTGAACTACTTTAATCAATGCTTAATTTCAACAGAAAAACTAGGAGCAATTTTTCTCATGTCAGTAACTATAACAATGCAGTCATAGGAAGCTGCCTCATACCAAATCAAACTAATTGTCCATCTAGCTCAGTATAATCTACACAGACTGGCAGCGGCATCTCCAGGGTTTCAGGCAAGAGTCTCCAGCAGCCATAATTACACAATAAAATCCAAAAGATACATTCAAAACCAGGTCCTCAGCATGCTAGAAGGCTGGGCAAATTGGCATCAAAAGGTCATCAAGGTTGGTGCTGGGTGAGTGTCTCTAGAGAGGGCATTGCAGATACAAAATGCCATGACTTTTTTTTTTAATGCCCTCAATGTGGACACCTACCAAGGGACTCTGAGGAGGACCTTGCTTGATGAATTGCAGGGCAGACTCATGGCAGAATGTGGTTGTTCAGGTAACTCGGCCCCAAGCTAGTGAAAGGTAACAGTACTTTGAATTGTGCCTGAAACAGACCAGTAATCCATGCAGCTGTTTGAGCACTGATTTCATATGCTTCCTATAAATAGTCCCATTTAGTAATCTGACTGCTGTGTTTTGTATGGATTGGAGTTTCCAAGAAGCCCTCAATGGTAGTATACCACACACTAAAATAGTTCATTTTAAAGATAACAGAGCATGGGTAGTTGGAGCCATACTGTCTCTGCCCAGAAGGGGTCACAGCTGATGTAGCAGCTGCAGCTGGTGAGGTGCTGTGAGTCATGGATGTCATTCAAGTCTCCAGGGAAATAACTGGATCTATTGGTACCCCACTGTAAATTTGAACCTTTAGGATGAGCATAACTCTGCCTTGAACAGGCGAAACACTTTCCCCAACATACAAACCACCTCGGTACAGAACCTCTATCTTAGACTGAACTCTAGTTTATTGGCCATCATCCTGTCAATTCCTGCTCCCACATACCAATTCAGTGAAAAAGAGAAGAGGAGCTGGGTGTCATCAGTGGCACCTCACTCAGTGGTTTCAAGTAGAGGTTCACACACGAGGGACAAGATGGATCCTGGTCACCCTCCCTTGAGGCTGAACAGTAGGCCCTTAGCACCATCATCTGGAATTAGCCACCCAGGTAGGAGCAAAACCACCAAAGTGCAGAACTTTCAATCTACAACCACTGTATTCCAAAAGATATTGTCAATGGTATCAAAAACTGCTGAGAGATCCAGGAGAATTAGTAGGTATGCACATATGATCCATCCCAACTGTGACTATTTAGGTGGTTCCATTCAAAGGGAAGTTTCCTTGTCTGTGGTGGGGGTCTGGTGAGTGGAGGGGGAGACCTCTTCCACGTATGTAGCTGGAAAAATGCCCTTTTTCCCATTTAGAGATCCAAACCACCATCCATCCTCTTCTTTCTGATAGATTACAATCACATCACCTAGCAAAAGTAATGTACACAGTATATTAACTTACTTGATGAGTATACCACATCACAAATTTAGGACTGAAAAAGGAAATACTCTTTCACACAGTGCATAATTAATCTATGGAATTCACTGCCACAGCATGCAATGGCCACCAGCTTAGATGGCTTTAAAAGAGGTTTAAACAAATTCGTGGAGGACAGGCCTATCAATGGCAGCTAGTCTTGAAGGTTTTTGCTGCTTCCAGGCTCAGACAGAATGCCTCTGACTACCACCTGCAGGTGAGCCAATGCAGGCGAGAGGGCATGCCTTCATCATCGGTTCTTATCCTTTCTAACGTATCTTCTAGGACTGGTTTTCACCCTTCTTGATGAGGCTACAAGTGCTTAGAACCCTGTTTTTGCTTATAAAAACCTGTGGAAGAAGCAAAGGATCTCCTGCCCCTGCGTGTTTTCTGAACTATGTTGTTCCAAAACAATAATCTAACTTTGTCTTGCATCATTCCAGTTTTGTGCAAACATTAACCATGGAAAAATAAAAAATGGGGCAGGGGGCGTGATCAGATGCTCGGAAGGACTGAGACTGGACCTTCCAGGGCTTAGTCCACCTAGTTAACAAGTGCAGAAGTGGGGGAGACATTCACACACACACCCAAATCCTCATTGGTCCGTCCCCATCCTCCTCTGCAGGTAAGGCGGCAGCTAGGCAACTAAGCAAGGCTTCCCACTGGACAGAGAAGCACCAGTGGAGGGTGCCTTGGCACTTATGTCCTTCCTGGTGGAGTCCCATTGGGTGGTTGTGCACAGTGGGTGCAAGGAAGCTACCACCCAGATTTCAAAGGAATTGGGCAAAGAGGTGATTTTTATTTTATTTTATTTTTTTGAAGTCCACACATCTTTAAGCTTTTCACCCATAGGGAATAATGGGAAATTTCAGCAGCCCCATAACTCCACTTGGGGGGAACCAAAGTGGCCCTTTGCCCAATTTCTTTGAAATCTAGGTGGTAGCTTCCTTGTACCCGTTGAGTGGTAGCTTGCACTACCACCCACCACAAGCCGCTCTGGGCCACACTGGTGCCCCCCACATGGCTGATGAAATCCCCATTATTTCCTATGGGAAAAAGCTTAGACATGCCAACTTCAAAACATTTTAATAAATCTCACCTCTGCCCAATCACTCCAAATTTTTCAGATCTGAATCTGGGGTGATTTGTTTTGTACCTGAATCTGGGCAATTGAGCACAGGGGTGATTTGTTCTGTCTACAAATCACCCAAATCAACTAGATTTGGGTACAAATAGTTTTGTACCCAAATTGATTCACACATCCCTACTTTCAGGAGCCTTACTAGGTACATCAGGTGCTTGATTCTCTACCTGGTTGACCAGTTCCTGGTGGTTTCCCACATGTATTTTTAGCATGCAGATTGTGAGGCGGGGGGGAACCACCATGGGCAGCAGCCCTGAGAAAGCAGTCAAATTAACACACATAACCCTTCAAATTGTCATTGATGTAAATAGACCACCTACCTACCTACTTGGGGAAGTCAGTTCAGTTGAATTTGACAAAGCATGTCACACAATTACTCAGAAGACTTTCACTGGATTCAATGGACATTTCCCAGAAAATATGCTGGGGAAAACAACTTAATTAACTTTATTTTTATGACTCACAGTTGTGGCAATAGTCTTAATCCAACCAGGGTCTGATTTGATGTTTATTTCTGACCATTTCTGTTTTTCAAACAAGTGCTTCCGCAGAGACTAGGCAAAGAGAGAGGTTACAGCTACCTTTTTTTAAGCAGAGTTCATCCTCCCTTTTAGCTTGGTAATCATACAAAGACATACAGGTGCCACAAATTGAATCGCTGTTCTCTGGATGTAAAGAAGTTGCTGCCTTTGTATTGCTAACAGTTGCTGGAAAATAGAACAAAAAAAAGATAATATTTACAGGATGCAGTAATAGCTGTGACTGTGTGCTTCTGCAGTTCAGTTATTTGGTATCTTCCCAATTACAACTCTTGAATTAAATTTTTAAGAGGAACAGATTTGAGAATAGCTTGGCTCTGAAGGGCCAGAAGTATTTTGTTCCATTTTAGGTATGTTGACTCCTTTGTAATTATTTATGAAAAAGAATGTTTGAAAATGGTTTCAGTTTCAGCCTGGCAATCCTGTGTCCTCTCCCTCTCCCCTGCAGGTGATAGCTTTGCCTTGGTCTAGAAAAGCAAGCACCATAACTTCATCGTGGCTATTGTTCTTTATGTTTTTAACACGATCAGCACTCCTAGCCTCAGTATTTCTTTGACAAATTTGAAGGCATGGAGGATGAGACGCTTGGAGGAAGAAGGAAATCCCTACAGAAAGACAAAGAGAGAGTTGCCCTTTCATATGGTCACATCCCTGCGGCATCTCTCAATAGTTACCTCACTGTATTAAGATCATAAGAGAAGTGGGTAATACTTCATTTAGGACAGGATGAGCATGAATCGCTGCAAGGTTCAAACTTCTGATCAAAATAGGAGGTGTTGGGATTCTTTCTTCAAAAGAATTATTGGCATAGAGGAAATCTCACTTTGTTTCAGTGGAAGTTTAGAATTCTTGCCGGGGCGGGGGGTGTTAATACCTGTCATGTACCTTTATCAGGTTGCTAAAATGTCTGCTCTGCGGATTTTAACTCTTCTCAGTGCCCATCCTCTAGGTACACAGGAATGAAACCCACCTCCCATTCCTGTTATCAGCTACTGACAAGAGGAGTGAATATAAAATGGATGTTCCCCCTCCTATAGGCTGAGTGGATGAAGAATGTGTATGTACTGTACATGCAATTTAAGAGTATTTACACACCCATATCGCCCTCAGTAACAAGGTATGAAAGCCCCCACTTCTGTCCATCAGGCTAAACAGGCTTAACCCCTGCTAACTTGGCAAAGAGGTACCTTTTACCGTGGTGATTCTCTTTACTGAGCAGGGGGAGAGTAACTGGCCCTGCTCATACCCAGCACAGTACCTCCAGTGACAGTTGCTGGTGTCTATCTTATGTTTCTTTTTAGATTGTGAGCCCTTTGGGGACAAGGAGCCATCTTATTTATTTATTATTTCTCTGTGTAAACCGCCCTGAACCATTTTTGGAAGGGTGGTATAGAAATCGAATAAATAATAAACAAACAGACTGTTAAAAGTCTACCTACAGTCCACCTAACAGGTGCTGAAATTATGGGGGTGTTTAAGGACTTTTGAGAGGGACATATTTTAAAATGCCCAGATAAAAGAGGTTTTTTGCGGGGGGCAGCTGGAAGAGGGAGCCCAAAACAGTCAAGCTGTCACTCCATCACACCCCTGCCACCCAAAGGAGGACATGAGAGCTGTTTTGGCAGTCTAACGCGGAACAACCAACATGAAATCTGGCCCATAGCATCACTGCTAGGAGTATGGAGCTGGGAACTCCATACTGGGAACTTCACTGGAAAACCTGTAGTGAAGGGAAGAATGAGTGAGAAAAGACTTGTGAGGATAGAATGGGATCTGGTGTGTTAACAGAGCATTTCAAACCCTCAGCAGGCTCAGCTAGGCACATGAACAGCTGCCCTTCCTGTACTCATCCAGACTTAAACCATGAGATCTCTTGTTGTTGTTGTTACATTTATATCCTGCTCTTCCTCCAAGGAGCCCAGAGCGGTGTACTACATACTTTTCTCTTTCTCTTCCACAACAACCCTGTGAAGTAGGTTAGGCTGAGAGAGGAGTGACTGGCCCAGAGTCACCCAGCTAATATCATGGCTGAATGGGGATTTGAACTCGGGTCTCCCCGGTTCTAGTCCAGCACTCTGACCACTTTTAACCACTTTTGTTGACCTCCAACTTTTCTGATTGCTAGCTACTTAGTTTTCTACTACTATTCTGCTCAACAAAATGGTTGCCAGCTATGTGATTATGAAAGAGAGCCGAGAGCATATATGCTTATCCAACAGTGAATTGTGTTGTTACCTGGTTGAGAGCTTGGGTTAGTCCCTGCTTCACTGGCAGCCCCAGCACTCACCACTTGCTCAAAACGCTTCACTTTAACAGGGCAAGGGATTAGCACAGAACTGTGCATGCAGTCCTAACATTTTTTGGGGGAAAGAAAGAAATACAATTATTTTCCAAGTTTTGATCAGGTTCTAATCTGTGACAAAAGAAGTGCTTGAAAAGGTATGTTTGGGGCAAAACTGCTGGAAATGAAATCACCGGAACCAGTTCTTTAAATTACAGTCCCGTTATACTTAAATCCCAACTTGTGATGCAACCTTAGCATTTTAACTGGTAATATTTAGATGAAGTCTGCTGAAGATTGTAACATTGAGAGACACATAGAAGGAACTAGTTGAGAGTTCTTTTTCAGCACTTCTAGGAAAGGTACAGTAAGTTCCCATTTGTTCAGCAAACATTGCTGCAACCAGCCGCCGCCATAAGGTGTGGCTTGATGCCTGCCTGAAAAGATCTGGCACAAATAGGTCCACAAGCCACAAGTGGCTGAGGCTCTTGGGCATATATCGACCATGTGATTTTGGGACACTTGTCTCTCCTCCACACATTATGCTGGCTACTGCAGAGAGAAACCCACTGGAGAAAGGAACTTGTCTTTTCCCTATCACATGCAGCAGCCTTCAGTGGGAAGCCTTCGATTGTTGTGCCTGCACAAATCACACGAGAAAAGTTATATATTCCTTAGTTTTGAAGTCTCTTTGTCATGTTGTGGAGTTTTGTTTTCTGTTCCATGTGTTCATCTCAAATTCACATCTGCTTACAAAAACATTGAGATAAACATGTCAGAACAATTTAGAATAACCTATCATTTCCAAAACAGCTGAAAGTGAGCAAAATGGTATACTGCTCAATATCTTCTATCCAGCAATCTGGATATTCCCAATCTGTACAGAGGTAGGATGCAAGAAAATAACTGAACACTTTAAAAGTCCTTGAGATGGGCAAGAGAGCACTTTTTAAACCTATATCTATGTTTAAAATGTTTCTCCTAACCCAGACTACTAGCAGCACTGATATTCTTTTTCCATTAGCCATGAGAATAGTGAGAGGAACTGGAGGTTTAGAACATGTGGTAGAAGAGTACTTGGACGGGACTGTGGACATACATCTGACCTCCAAAATAATCGTGTGCTTTTCTCCTAAATATTTTTTAATGCAAAGTCACAATACTTAATATTTTCTATTCATTACCTTTTCTTTCCATTTTGAGATATAGTCATTCCAGGGTTCTGTTGGTTTAGGCTTCTGTTCAATTTCTGCTAGCACATTTGCCAACTTGAAGTGGTTTGCTTGCAAAAGACTAACCTTCAGAGTCACCTTTAGTTATGCAAATTGGGGGAAAACTGTTAGTAAGATGGTATTTTGCTGCATGTGGAATTCAAGTGTATGTTTTTTTAAAGCACAGAGTCCTAGTTCAGATGTAACAGAGTTAGGACAGATTCCTGGTTTCATGTGATATTCACTAACAATCCAGAATTTTCACTCAAGGCACAAATGACCAGGCTCAAACTATCATACTTCGGACACATTATGCAAAAAACAAACTCCCTTGAGAAGTCCATAATGCTGGGGAAAGTTGAAGGAAAGAAGAAGAGAACAACCAGCAGCAAGGTGGATGAACTCGATTGCGACAACAATGACTGCACCACTGAGAGACCTAAAATCCCACATTGAAGACAGATCATCCTAGAGATAATCTATCTATGTGGTCACTAAGAGTTGACACCAATTTGACAGCACTTCATCCATCCATCCATCCCCTAACTGAGGCACATGTGTCTCCCCTCTCCCCTTCATGTGCTAGGGGAGGAACGAGTCTACTAAGCCATGATCAGAACAAGCCAGGTTCTTTTGTTATGTTTGAATCAAATGATCTTAGCTTATTTTAGACAAAGTTTAAAGATAAACCAGGATATAAAGCTGAGATATATTACAGGAGACAGGGGCGTAACTACTATTAGGCAAGGGGAGGCGGCTGCTTGGGGGCCCCCACACCTCGAGGGGCCCCCCAGCGGCAAGTCACATGACTCCCCAACACCCACAGAGCTTCCTTCATTATGATCCTTCCTTCGTATTTCTTCCTTCGACCTGGCTAGTATCTCTCTCTGTCTCTCGACCCTCTCTCCCTGCCTCCCTCCTTGTGTGTGTGTATCAGCGAGGGGCACATTTTAAAATTTTGTCTCTGGGCCCACTCCAGCCTTGTTACACCCCTGACAGGAGAACCTGGCTTATTCTATGCCGAGGATCAGAAGTAGAATCCTCTCTCCCTTTGCACACAAAGGGGAGAGGGGAGCATGCACACTCAAGGCAAGAGGACATTAGGAAGTTGCCTTATCCCAAGTCAGACCACGGGTCCATCTAGCCCAGTATTGACTACACAGACTGGCGGTGGCAGTTGTGCAAAGCCAGGATTCAACCCTGGCTTCTCATTACATCTTGATTGGGCCAATCAGTCTCCCAGTTTTAAAAGCTCTCTCTCCCTGTCACTGGCTGATATCCAGAGCAACATACATTGGGCACTCCCAACACCGGGTGGCATACACATTCTCCAAAGCATGGGCATTTACATGCAAGAGCGCAAATACTTTCTGAAACTTGCCTGCACTCCAGAAGTGCTCTGATAAAGTGGAAACACATCATTTAACCCTCAGCGATGTGTTTCTGCTCTAACAGAGCACTTCCAGAGAGCTTGTGTTCTTGTGCAAAAGCACTCATGCTTCAGGGACCAGCGCTTTATGCTGGCAGGTTGAGAGTGCCCATGGTACACTGCTCTGGATGCTGGCCACTGTCTTTAGTCCTAAAAGCAAAGTTCAAATGAGACTAACACAAGCACTTTAGCAGGTTTTAAACCCCAAAGCTGCTCTGTGGATTACTGGGGAGTTTCATTCTCCTTTTTCACAATCCTGCTGCATTTTGTCTTCTGCCTCAAATGAGAATCTATTGTTAAAAATAACCTGCTTATAACTGGGGGAGACTCAGACATTGCAGTTCACACCAATATTAGTTAAAACTGGATGGGAACTAAAAGAAGACTATAGAGAAGCAGACATGACGTAAGTGGTACAAAACATATCTTCAATTCAAATGTGTACCTCATCGAGGTGCTCAGTGATATCATTCCGATTCTTTGCATCTGAGAACTGGGGAGTGTCCATGTAAGCTTTAAGCATCCGCTCCAGACCTTTTTAAAAAGTTATCAAAGTAATGGATATTTGTAGAAATGTTTTTAAAAGTTTGTTTCACCTGTGCTTCAGAATTTTCAGACTTAATATGGGTGTGGGTGGGTGTTTGTCTTCTTAGCTATAATGAGTTATGCTGCCATTAGAAAACTCCCAATATTCTCCACTAGTCCCCAGTTATCAGAAATTGGATTATGTTTTTCTGTAGCTTCCTGAGAACCTCTTAGCTGGGGAGATAAGACTAAAAATATGCAGGTATATGCTCAAAGCTCAGAAACCCATAGGGATCTTTGTTAAAACATTTTGGTGAAAACAAACAATACAAAATAAGCAAATATGCATGATTTCATTCTGAGTGTGGAGCTTTATTCGTCGTTATTTTTAGGGCATAGACAAGCTTGACTGCAAATTGGACTACTAGCTTGTTACCCAAGAATAGCTAGTCCATTTGTTCACCTCCATTTGCTATCTACCATGAACGATACAGCTGAACAATGAAACCTGAAATACAGAAATGTATAGTTTCCCTCGTAAATAATTTGGGGATATAAGGAGGTGCCTAACACCAAGTCGGATCATTAATCTGTGGGTTCTGTCTAGCCTAGTACCATCTGGGAAGTGGATTTATTTGTCTCTTGGTCTAAAGTAGGGGCACCAGGAATGGAGCCCAAATTGTGACTCATGAGAACATACAGCATTATCAAGGTACTTTGGAGAAGCCTGAATGATAAGAACCTGTTTTGTCTTGTAGAGCTTTCTCTAAGTCCTTTTGCAGACGTAGTACTTTTGCTTTGATGGAATCCTGTCTCCTCTCTTTTTCAATTAGACTTGTTGAATCTTCCTCCTTTATGGGAGACAACATTGAGACATGCAGTTTAGATGGAAAAGAATACCATGCATTGAAGCAGAAATAGATAGCGTGGAACAAAATATTGGTTTGTTAAAACACTCAACTCAAGTGTTCTTTGAATACTAAAGGCTCTGTCTCTGCAAATCAAATCTGAAGTGACAAGCACCACGTTTTACTTTGCAGTGCATGCATTACAAAACACTTCAATTGTCAGTCCGAAACAGAAGAATACTGATGACAAGGAAAAGATGTTCCCTTTCAGTGCACTTAGGATACTCATCTTCATTTTATACAGAATAAAAATGCAGACTACCCTACTAGCTAGTGTGGGCAAAGCTCAGAGCTAATCAAAGCTTTGATTCTGATCAAAGTGGAAGGCAGTGGGAGTTAGAAGCACTAAATTCACCTGTACTGTATATTGTCTCCAAGACCCTGAACAGAAACTGGTTTGGGGGGCACACCACTTAGATTAATAAATATTACTTTATATCCTGCCTTCCATCCATCTTGGGAATCAAGGAAATACATCCATTTCCCAGGTGACCACCTGGGAATACAGCCACTGACCAGACCCATACATGCTTAACTTCAGCCATGATTGCTGCATCATGACTTTAGACCATGCCTCAAGGGCTGGAGGTAGCCACTATAATGAAAAGGAGGCACATTAAGAACCAAAGGCGTCTCGGAGAGAGAGAGACAGAGACCACTTGGTTCTATCTGGCCTATAAATTGTCATGAACAGGGCTAGCATTGAGGAATTTGATGCTAGCACATATAAATTTGAAAGTTGTTTTTTTTTTTTTACAACACCATAGATGGTTGGTACCTAAACCTATCTGACACTGCTCCAAAAACACCAGCTGACACCTACACATTTGAAATATTCTCCTTGCTCTGTTCCCAAGTGATAGTAGATCTGTTATGCAGATATTCCAGTTCTGTTTACAGGGCTGTACTATTGGGAACATACGTGTACCAGACTTGAGCCAATAAAATTTCATGATTAAAACCAGAATAAGATGTTGTGACAGAGACACAAGAGGCTGCCTCCTTCTGAGTCCGATTATCCGTCTGTCTAGCTCAGACTCCACACTGACTGGCAGAGGCTCCCCAGGGTTTCAGATGGGGTTTCTCCCCCAGTGCTATCTGGGGATTGAACCTGGGACCTGCTGCATGTGAAGCATGTGCTCTGCCACTTAGCAAAGGCCCCTTCCAAATGCTGAAGCAGCAGCCCTCCAAGGCCATTATATGGTGTCACAGTAATCATGTGCCACTGGATTGCAACGTACAGTATAGGCACAGGAGAAAATAGAAGCATGTTTTCTCTGGTGCTATCATTTTATGTTCCTGCAGACCTTTGCTTCTCATGTATGAAACTGTGTGGTTAAAGGACCATCGCCAGCACCAACAGCAACTGCACTGGCTGTCGATAGGTTTCCGAACGAAATACAAAGTGCTGGTTATGACCTATACGGCCCTTAATGGCTTAGGTCCAGGGTACTTAGGAGAGCACCTTCTCTGTCATGAACCTGGTCTCCTCTCCTACTAAGATCATCTGGAGTGGTCCCGTTAGGGTTGCCACCAACTCAGGACCAGGCCTTCTCTGTGGCTGCCCCAGGGCTTTGGAACACGCTCCCTGCTGAAATAAGAGCATCTCCCTCTCTGTTTGCTTTTAGGAGGACCTTGAAGATGTACCTGTTTTCCCAGGCTTTTAACTGACACTTAAATTTTAATGTGTGTTTATCCATTGTGATTTTTATCTGTTTTTATGAATTTTAAATGTTTTGTTTTATATATGTTTTAATCTGTACACCGCCTAGAGATTTCTATACTAGGTGATATAGAAATGCAATAAATCAATCAGTCAATAAATAAAAAAACTATTTCTATACCGCTTTTCAACAAAAGTTTCCAAAGTGGTTTACATAAAGAAAAAATAAATAAATAAGATGGATCCCTATCCCCAAAGGGCTCACAATCTAAAAAGAAACATAAGATAATTGTGCTAGGGGTGGAGAGGGCCAGTTACTCTCCCCCTGCTTTAAAATAAAGAGAATCACCATGTTTAAAAGTGCCTCTTTGCCCAGTTAGCAGGGGTCAGAATGCCTCTTTGCCCAGTTAGCTCCACACACTAATTTGTTATAGGTCGTTTTGGAAGCAGATACATTTTGTTAAACTGAAACACCACAAGCCATGTTTAAAGATTTAGTATGTGGCTCAGTAATGATTAAAATGTTCATCATTTGGGTGCTCATCCTTTGCTTGTATTCTTCATTATCAGTATGAATTTAATTGCAACAGTGTTTGATGCAGAAGAACAAATCAAGAGTTTGAGATCGTCATAAAAGTATCAGCAATACTCAGAATAAACCATGGCTGTTTTCACAGTATTTATGTCTCTATTCTCCTCGCACTCACCATATTCAATCTCTTGGAAAATCATGGAACTTCTCCCTTACAATATCATAAAACTACAGGCCTGCCTCTCCTCCCTTGGTAAAACTCTTGTCCGTGCTCTGGTCACTCTCACCTTGACTAGTGGATTCTTCTCTGCTCTGGTCTTCTGCCTCGCGTCTTAGTCCCCTTGCCTCTATCCAACACTGCTGCCAAAATCATGTCCATGTCTTGTCCATCTGATCACATCACACGCCTCCTTAAGTCCCTGAACAGGCTTCCTGTCACCCTCTGGATGATGCATAAGCTTTATTTTCAAAACCCTCCTCGGCTTTGCCCCTGCCACCTCATGTATCCTGACACATTCCTGCCTGTGACCTTCACTCATCCAGCTCCACCACCCTGAAGTGGCCAAACATCTTCTGCTTCCTTAAACAACTTCACCCTTTCTCCCTTGCTGCCCTTTATGCATGGAACTGCATGCTAGACCACCGCCATGATCTCTTTTCTTACTTACTTCAAATCCTGTTCTACCTTCTCCATGAACCCTTTGACCTACTGTAAGAGAGCCTAAGTATGCACATATTAAATAAATGCATACAGGAGGATCTCGTTATTCGCAGGTCCAGCACTAATGATTTTGCATATCCACGGTCAGGTAATTAGCACTCGGTATATGTCAGGGTGGAGGAGACCGGGGGGGGGAGGGTTAAACCCCTGTATCCCCAGGTTGGGGGTGGCTGGAAATAACCCAAGACGTCATTTCCAACCATTTTGGTTTTGGGAGCCATTTTATGGCTCATTTTTTAAAAAACAGCTATTTCTGGCTGATTTTCGGAATAGTGGGCTACTTGGGAGCATGGTAGGGCACTTTTGCAGTGTGGGGGACACACACCTATTTTCAGCCAATTTTCAGCAGTCCCCAGTTTCCCATAGTCCTCATGATTCCTCCAGATTCCCATAGCTCTCATGATCCAACGCTCGCGGATTCACTAACCATGGCCCGCCCTCCGTGGAAAAGAACCCCTGCAAATAATGGGGTTCTCCTCTATTCTTCCCTGTTTACCCCTATTCCCCTTCTTCTGCTTTCTCCCTTCTGTTGTTTTCTAGATTGTAAGCCACTTGGGGGCAGAAACCTGTCCTCTTACACTTCCTATAGCATGTATGGCATAACCTGATTGGGCACACATGCAACACTTAGAGGGCTTTAGTCACGGCCTGCCTCCTACACAACTCAGCCTGCAGAACAGAGCACAGGGCAGGGCTATACAGAGAGCAATAAACATTCCTCAGTGGCGGAGGTCAGCGAGGGTAGAGAATATAGTTAGTTGTCATGTGAATGTTTCTCAGAGTGCAACAATTTACTGTATTTCATAGGAACGAGTGTCATTTGCCCTGAGGAAAATGTAAAGCACTGCACTTGGGGACAGCCAATCCTTGACAGTTCCCCATAACACTTGTCCCCAATAACATGGCTTCCACAGCACGCACCAAGACGTATCTCAGCCCACACACATACCTGATGTTCATGCCCACGCTTCTGCACACACACCCTGTCCATCACGACAGCAGGCCCTTGTGGAGTAGCATACTTACATAGTAGTCTGCTAACAAGAACTCCAATTTGTCCTCTGCAATGGTCACGGACATGTCTCTCTGCAACTTCTGGGTATCCTTTTCAGCATCAGCTTCACTCACAGTGTTCTGAATCTTTGCATGGCACTGGAAGAACAACAAGCAGCACGATCAGCCATGGGAACAAATCCTACTAATCTTAAAACAGGAATGGATGATCTTACAACTACATACCACAACTAGGTTTTGTCCAAAACTGGAAAGATGCTGGCTGTAGCGATTTAACATATTGCACAAAAGATGGAGCCTCTCCTTTTCGAGTTCTAGCACATTCTGTTGAAAGGTGAAACATGACACTATCACATGCTTAAAAACAACAACCTGTAAGCATGTGACAGACAGATCGCAATTCCAATGGGACCGTTCCCTGAATGATTCCTGTTGACTCAGAATGAATCATTCACACTGGTTACTTGCCAAGGATCACACAGGCTGAAGAAGCGAAAAGGGATTTGTGTTGGAGTTGGCATGGGACTATTTCTCGTCAGCACTCATACTTGTTGTTATTGTAGTTATAAAATAAAAACCACAAGGAAGCACTCTGAAAAAGCACTGACTGGCATCCTGACTAAATTTACTCAAGGAAGTCCCATTGAAATTAAAAAGGATGTTAGGCATGCCAGTGCTTGTCTGCAATTTAAGCTTGAATATATCCAAGAGCAGGTATTTGATGCTTGCTGCGAATCTTGTGTGTCCCCTCAGCAATACTGAAATCGCTGGGACCCAGTTTAAAAGCAGAGCGGCAGCGGCGGTGGGAGATTCTACACATTACAGTACATTTGCCCTGACTACCTCCTTAGAGAGTTTACCTCATAGCTCTGGAACCATGATTTTTAAAGGCCCCAACGTTTCTGAAAGCTATACAAGTCTTAAAAGACCCTGCTTCTGAAGTGGTGAGATATTGGCGGGTAGTTTCTATGGGAGGTTCACCTTCCTTCCATCTCATTTCTGCGAGTCTTCATTGGATAAGGTGACCCAACCTCCTTCCTTCCAGATCAATGCCATATCGGCCAAAAATGTAGCAAACAAATAGAATGTGTCTCTGGCATCAAAGGCTGCATCAGCCATGACAGTTTTGCTAAGCGCAAGTACTGTATTTACCTGAATCCAGGACTAGGTTTTTTGATATTGGAAATCAAGAGGTTGTCTTAAATTCGGAGTCCTGTTCTTTTCAAGTAAATGCAGGTATAACCTGTAACCTTTATTTTTTAAGGGGATTGTCTTAAATCCAGCATTGTCTTCAATTCAGGTAAACACATATTTTGAACAAAACAAAATATGCAGTGTGGTTAGTCTTGGAAAGATAACAGGGGCGTAACTACCATTAGGCAAGGGGAGACTGTCGTCTTGGGGCCCCACTGCCTCGAGGGGCCCCCCAGAGGCACGTCACATGACTCCCCGCCCACCCGTGTTGCACCCCCTATGAATTATGTTGAGTTTCTTGGAGATCGGCAGTAGCAGAGACTAAAAAAAACCTAGATTCAATGTGAACTAGATATTCACTGTATTCATAATGGGGATGTGAGTGTGAGTGCACTATATACTGTGAAGTGTGTTTGTGTGTGTATATCAGTGAGGGGCCCATTTTAAAATCTTGTCTCTGGGCCCACTCCAACCTTTCTACGCCCTTGAAAGATAAATATCCATAGATGCATGTAAACTAGAGGAGCAAAGATGAGTCTGGGCTTACATAAGGAATAGACTTCTTTCACTCCTGTTCCCTCAAAGCTGCTTCATATAATACCTTGGGTGAGGGGAGTTGTAATCTGGCACATATGGGGACTCAAAATTGAGATCCCCTGCTTTAACGGACAGGCCAGGGACTGAACATGGGACCTTCTGCATATGAAGCATGTGCTCTTCCACTGAGTTATGGTCTCTCCCCATATGTTTTGTATCTTGTGCTTTTTGTTGTTGTTGTTCAGTGATATTTCAGGCCTTGATTTATCGTCTGGGACATACAGTTGTAAATCAGGTGGTTTCTCACTATCTTTGTTGAATTGCAAATTAAAATGAAATGGATGGTATCAAGTATGAAAATTTCCAACAGCATGAGACAAGAAAAGAACCTCAAATGACTTGCCTGGTGGCAATTTTCTAAAGCAGTTTCCCATTTTAACCTCATTTCACAGGCAGCTAAGTTCTTTTTGTAATAATCTTCATCGTCCTTGGTCAGCTTTGTTGCAGATTTTTCCAGGTTTCTGAGCAACTAAAACGAAAATATAAATGCGTGTTTGGAAAATCATGAGAGATAATTGGCTCCGCAGAGACACTGTCCTCACAGCTCTCGTGCAGACTTAGCAGGTACAAATTGCCTTTCATTTAAGTCCATGTGAGGTCTGGAGAGGCAAGGTCAACATTTTGTTGGTCAACTACAAGGTCAACTACAAGGTCAACTACAGTTAACAATATAACACAAATGTAATGATGTGCAGACAATTGTACGTGCATTAGAAGGAAAATCATAACTGTGGCTTGCACAATGCTGAAAAGTCTCCTCACAAACATAAATAGGGTAGCATCCAGGCTTTCAGTGCAGCAGCGGGCTACTAGCAGAAGCTCCTTCCATAAATGGAAGGAGAGTTAGGCTCATGCAAGTGGTCCTTGCACAAGCCGAACTTTTCTACTATTCATGGAAGGTGCTTCCGTCACCAACATGCCATTGCATCCAAAAGTCTAGATGCCACTCAGAGCAGATGTCTGCCTGTAAGTCTATGAGATTCTGCAGGGAATTGCATTCTACCATGTGACCTAAAGCAGCTGACCCAAGGGATTGTGGGAATCCACAGTTTGAGGGTAGGGATTCTTTTAGCCACTATTATAGGGATTTTCAACTTGTGGTACTCCAGATGTTGCTGCACTACAACCCCATCACCCCCAGCTATAACTTATCATGGCCGAGGATGATGGGAGCTGTAGCTCAGCATCCTCTGTAGCACCCAGGTTGGGAACTCCTGCACTATCCCATACGAACACTGACAGCTGCCTTATACCAAGCCAGACCATTGAGCCATCTGGCTCAGCACTGTCTGCACTGACTGATAGTGGTTCTCCAAGGTTTCAGGCAGGAGTATCTCCAAGCCCTACCTGAAAATGCCAGGGATTGAACCCGGGACCTTCTGCATGCATAGCAGATGCTCTACCACTGAGCTATGGCGCCATCCCCATGTGGCTGCAAGTAGGTAAACTGGTTGTATAAACCCACCCTCATTCTTTTCGGAGGCATGCACTTGTCTGGAGATTTACCTTTTTTTTGGTCTTTGGTGAAGCCAACTGCTGGGAGCTTTCTGTATCACGGAAGAGTGCTTCATGGTCCCTGGTAAGCTCCTTTAACTTCTTCTTGGCCTACCACCAGACACATAGAAATCATAGTCAAAACATACATGACAACTCGCTGGATATGTTCAAGCTGAGCAGCAACAGTGATCTCTTGGATGGTTTGTATTTCTTGTCTTGATTAAGACAATATAGTGGCGATGATATACGCATACTGCCCTACTCCAGACAAGATTTAAGACCTCTTTTAATGCGTAGATAAAATAAAAAGCCAAAGATGTTACAAACTCGAGCAAACGTGTTTCAACGTTTAAACATCATTGTCAATGCTATCTCAAACAGCTGGCGACTCTTAAAATTAAATACAGCAACTGAAGCTAAATAACCAATCCAAGAACAGGAGGGAGGAGGAGATGACTCTACAAAACAGATTTTAACCCATTTATAGACCAATAAATGCCACTGCCTCTTTCATTTCTTCCCTAACATTAATAGTTGGTTGCAGCTGTTCAGTATACATGTCCTCTTTCATCTTACACTTTACTCTATTCCCACCAATAGCCAAAGCACCCATCTTTGTTTGTACAACTCTTCCCTAATGTTTTTCTTTCATATGTTTTGCCCAGGGTTTCAATTGGTTTTTATTATGCTGCATGTCTGCCAAATGCTCTTTATATCTTTTTCACAGGGATCTCCCTGTCTCCCCAACGTAAAATTCTTCAGATTCCAGACATATGATCTTATAATCAAACACCACTACATCACATTTATTGTCATAAAGCCTGGACTTAACCAGATGTTGTTTCAGATTCATGGGTGCTGTACAAATTACATTAGTTTTCTGGGCATGTTTTCTCAAAATATTTTGTGTTTGCCAGGTAAATCTGCCAGTCACCTAAGGAACTTTAAATATAAGTAACCCTTCCTCAGATTTTGTTCTCTTAAATTGATCTATTAGGAAGTTATAACCACCATTCCTTCTAACTAATTCTTCAGCTTTCCTCCTGCAAAACTCAACCTGCTCAGTGGATGAAACTTCCACAGCTCTCTGTATAATATTCATCACTAACTGCTCTCTTTAATCACCTGTGGGTGTGCTGACGCTGTTCATTATTAACTCTTTCTTCGCTGGTTTCCTATATAATCTGGTCTCAATACCACCCCCTCTGTCGTATTTCTTTATCCAGGAATGATAACCACCCTTGATCATTTGGTGGTTCTCTGATCAATTTTAATCTCCCCAATCTATTCAGCTATGAATCTATTCAGTATTCATACACATGATCCACATGGTCTGCAGTCTTTGTAATAATCAAATCATCAATATATCTCTTGTATAGTATGATGTTCTGTAACTCATCTTTTCTCTAAAGAATTCATATAGCTTATAGCTAACAAAGGGGCTGATTTCCCATTGCCAAGCCCTGTTTTTGTGTATAATATTCACTATTGAATCTGAACACATTGCATTCCAAACAAACTGCTATTAGTCCATCAATATCCTTAACAATTAGACCATAACTCTATTTCTTGTTTAATACAGTTAGTATGGAAGAATAAACTCTGACCGCTTTGCTTCTCCATTATCCACATTTGTATATAATGCCTCAACATTAAAACTCTTCATTCACATTTCTTTATTGTTCTTATCCACATTTTGCAATGCTTCCAGCATCTGTTTGGTATTATATAAGTGAGCTGGCACATAGTTCAATAAAGGTTACAGAATGCTAGATATTAAACCGCTCAGACGGTCTGCTGGGCCATCACACTCTGGGATAATTTGATGGCCTTAATTGATGACTTTATTGATGACGTGAGTCATCATGCCCACATTATCCCCAAACGTATGTGTTTTAACTAACTAATAAACACATAACAGGATGAGGATGATTGTTATCCAAACCTGCTGAAATCTCATATTAATAATTCTCCTTTTAGAAGTACTCTGCCATGTAGTCTTAACTGCCCAGCAATTGGTCTGGAAATCTTTGTGCAATCAACACTGTGCAATCTACAGTACGTAACCAAGCCCCTATTTTTTTAACTTATTTTTAAAATTTCATGTATATCGTGTCTCTTCTCCATTGTACTCAAGGTAATGTATGTGAGTTCCCAAGTGGTCTCTCATTCTGGTCCTGACGTGCCTTCAGACCAAGCCTAGACATGGCCTTTCTCTCAAGAGTGACAGGTTCATGGTCACTAGCAAGAACAGCTTTGTTCTAAAGCCCTATTTACACATTATCTTCAAGGCATGTTCAACGGGCATACCATGTACCCATGTACAGATCTGTATACACATTCACACATGTACAGTAGCACACTTCCTATCCACACTATCACTTTGCAACAGGCCTCTTTGCCCAGTTAGCAGGAATTTTGATTGGGATTGTGGGTTTGGAATGAATCAAGTGGAAAGCAATCTGTAGATTAACAGATCTGCAGACTGGTGGTTTAAAAACACTGGACTGCATTTCAGATAAACGTGGGCTACACAAACAGCCACTTTCCATTGAGTGTAGCAGCTGAATCCCCACAGAAGATGGATGGGACTGCCTTTCCACTCCATATAGGAATAAAACTATGTTTGTATTTAAGCCATATACACCAGTATACATATCTGGTATAACACTGCCAGGCAATACCTCTCTAAGGCACAATCTAGTCAGAGTTCAGCACTTCTCATTCATTTAACGGAAATCAATAGGACTTGGAAGGGTGTACTTTGGCAGAACTGTGCCCATGAATTTTCATGTTAAAAAATGGTGGGAACTTGCCTTTATTTGTTGACGCCAGTTGCTGACAACCACGTCTGCTGCCTTCTCAACTGTATTATCTAGCTTATGGAAGAGAAACACAAGAGTATTTGAAAAACAAATTATTGATCCACGGTAAGGTTTTGTTTTCGAGCATTAGTCTGATTAATATGCCACTGGATTGGTTCAAATTCTTCCTGGATGTAAATTTTGGAGCAGCAAAAAATAAAATAAAATAAAATAAAAATCCACCAAAAACACACCTGCACCAGAAATTTAATTTCACTTGCAAAACCAAATCCTTACAGTTTAAAGGTTAAACCAGACATTATTTTAAGCATTCACTTGGCTTTTCTGTTTTTATATTTAGCATTGGGAGTAGCGGATGCAGTGGAAAGGAGAGGTGTTGTTGTTTTTTAAACCCTTTGCCCTCCCCCATTGTCCTGATCCAAGTATCCCCCACCTGCAGCTACCATTTGCCCCCACTGGCACTAATGCCCACCCTCATATTTTGCCAAAAAAAAACCCAAAACCCACCTAATCAAAATAATGAGCCTCAAGCATACAAAGGCCAATCACATGCTTAAAATAATGTGCAGTGTGACCTTTATAAGCCACCTAATGGCGCAGCGGGGAAATGACTTGACTAGCAAGCCAGAGGTTGCTGGTTCGAATCCCCGCTGGTATGTTTCCCAGGCTTTGGGAAACACCTATATCGGGCAGCAGCGATATAGGAAGATGCTGAAAGGCATCATCTCATACTGTGCGGGAGATGGCAATGGCAAACCCCTCCTGTATTCTACCAAAGACAACCACAGGGCTCTGTGGTCGCCAGGAGTCAACACCGACTCAACAGCACAACTTTACTTTAGGATCTTTAAGCTGCAATCCTATTCCTGCTGAATCAATAGGAAACCTCCCATTGATTTTAGTGGTTGGAGTCTTGCATAAGAAGTCCACTATTGGCATTTATGCTGGCATCTTTCTAAGAAATGTTGTCTCTCTGAAAAGGAGCAGCTTTTACTGGGATACATATTTATTTACTTAATCACACACAGTGAAAAAATATGCAAGGCACGGAGGATCTTGTCACAGTTTTCTTTCACTACAGAGACACACTGCCAGGAGGTTCATAGTGGTCATGCAAAACAAAACACAGGACTCCAAAATTACAATTGACTATTGTTATTCTGCACATCGTGGTGAGAATAATTCATGTAGTCTTCCATCTGGATTGAAACACTGTTTTCTTTGGATGTTTCTCAAGGACAAACTTTCACATACCTGAGCAAAGAGCCCAGAACTGATATAATTGTGATTGTTATCTAGCTGGCTCACTTGATGAAGATATAAGTAACCCACACAGTTCCTAGAAAGTCATTCCCAACTGATACATGATGGAAGAGTCTTAAATGATCTCCCCCCTCTCTGATCCTGTATATTACTCTGGTGTATTCCATGTTCAGAACGTTCAGAAATGAAATCAGAATGTCCTGCCATTGTAAGTAAATTTGTGACAGAGAGAAAATATTAGGCCCTTTGTTTTTGTTTCTTTTAAAATAAACACTCTCACAAGCTTCTATTCTTGAATCTTGCAGTTGAGAAGTAACCTATTATGACAGGTGACGTATACCTCTGAAACAGGAATGGCCAAGCTGAGGCTCTCCAGGTGTTGTTGGACTACAACTCCCATCATCCCTGTTGGGCACTGTAGACCAGCAATAGCTGCAGAGCCTCATCTTGGCCACTCCTGTTCCTCATTTTGACCTACCATTCATATTTGTGTGTTTAAGGATGTTGTGCTATCTACCACTAGCGGTGCTAAGTCCCATTTGTTCATACTATTTTTCCAAAAAGTTCAAACCTGGAGACAAAATGCATCTGAAAAATGTAGGATGTTCTTTGCAATGGATGGCACTGCTCAAATATGCAGCTAAGAGTGGCATTTTATTTATTTGTTTTATTTATATACTACCCTTCCAAAAATGGCTCAGGGCGGTTTGTTCTAGGTTCTCCAATTCCACCCCCCACCCCCCACACACACCACTGCTGTAGTAAATTATCAGATGAACTCACTGCTTTCTTCTTCTTCTCATGTTCCTCCAGGATGCGGTTTGTTGGACTTATTGCTTCGGTCTGAATGGCTTTGCCAAGGTTGCTGGGCACAGAGCATAAAACACATACACTTGCTGCATGAAATTATTTGCTAGACAACCACAGTGGGAATAGTTGTAAATATTCTCTGTGCAATCCAAGAGCAGGCAATAAAAACCTGAAATGTTTATTGTACTGGTTTGAAAACCCCTTCCAGCCCCCCCCCCGCAGTGAACTTTGAATAATGTATCACGCTGTACTTACCTGTGCAAATCAGATTCAGATTTCATCCCCTCAGAGACACAAAGCCAGGCACTGCAGATGTAACTGAGGAGAGACCCCAAAGGAAGAGGTAGACCTTAGTTTCTGTTTCAGCTTCTGACATCAAGATGCCTCCCAAGAATCTGGTCCCAAACTCAGATTCTCAGACAACATTTTTACCAATTCTGAATTATTTGCAGCCAGGTAGGATGGAGCTTTGTAGAACTACGTAACTTGAGAACCGGATTCATTGCAGAAGTGTTGCTTTGCAAGTGCATGTACAGGTATTCACCAATCCATTGCCTCATCAAACTGACTGCACACCTCTTAGAAGCAGAGAAGCAGACTTTTGAAATGTGTGCTAATAATTTTGGAAAACGACCACAGCCATGAGCTCCACACAGTGAGGCATCCATTCACGGCTCCATTCACAAAAATATTTTTTAGAGAATATTTATGCACTGCTTTTCAACAACAAAGTTTGCAATGCCATTTACATCACAAAAGGAAAGAAAAGTTGATTCTGGGCCCCAAGCTCCTCACAATCTAAAGAGAAACCGAAAGGAGACACCAGCAACAACCACAGTTAGGGATGCTAAGAATGGGTTAATGGGGACTGTTGCTCTCCTCCAGCTAAATATAAGAGAGCCAGCACTTAAAAGATGCCTCCAGAGGGTCCTCCATCCATATTTGCAGACTTATGCGCACAGAGCATCCCCTGCCACTGAACAGAATAGGGCAGCTATCTATGCACCAGAACCCCCTCAATGCATACCATTAGGTTAGAATGCATGACGACACTCCTCTCAGCAAGGATTCTCTAACACAGGACCCAGAAGGAAGGAAGAGCCCCATGCACTCCTGGAGCTTTATCTGCCATAGATAGTCGTAGGATCCATACACCTCCACCCACTAGATGCTTTCACGGTCTCAACATTGTGCTGTGATGTCTGCTTAAGGACCAAACTATACATGATGTTGAGTTGCATGTTTTTCCTCTCAGTATTTTAAATAAAAAAACCCCAAATGTAGCCATGAAGGCTACATTCTGAGCTGGAACCCTCCCCGCTCTGTTATTTCTCCTCTGCCCCCTTCAGTGCTTTTTTCCATGGAAAATTGCCCACCAGCAACTGTCCCCCTTGGGATAGGAAAAACAGCCTAGGACTGGTCTGCAGCAGAAAAACCACGGGAAAGGTTCAAAGGACTCCCCTCCCAACCATGTAGATGTCCCAAAACAGATTGCAGCCTTCATGGCTACATTTGGTGCATCCCGCCCTGCAAGACCCCCAGCAATTTAAAAGAAGTAATTTTCCTCTACTTGTTTTCTTTATGCATTCTTGGATCTGTTACAGGCCACTTACTTGGCTTTCATTTTGTCCAGCACTTTGGTGAGCTTGTTGGCCAGTTTCCCCAGTCCCTTAGCGTAGGTCATCTCCAGGTTAGCCCTGTGAACAAAGGAACCAGAGGTCACTATGCATTCACTTCTGTCACTTATACACTGCTTTTTGAGGAAAGCTGCATCAGAAAAAAGGGAGCTCCCTCCTGAACATGAAAATAGGCTCTCTCACAGTAAACCATCACGAAAACCACTGTCAATTCCGTTTGTTGTTCTGAAGCAGCATGTAAGAACATGGCACCTCAGAAATGAAGGCAGCTTGAAGCGACTTAGAGCTGGTGTTGGCAGAAGGCAATCATGGGCCGCTGCCGAGGCCCAGCACTGACTGAGCACTACCATGAGGGCTCACTGCTAATGCCGGCCCTGACCTCGGGTGGGAGCTCTAGAGCCAGCCAAGCAACCTGCGGCTGCCGGCTCTGTGAGGCTCCTTTCCTTTACTCTGGTGGGAGACATGGGTTTCTTGGTGTAGAAAGCCAGCTTACACACCATGGCCAATGACTTTGCCAGGGCTGGACTATGAGGCACCTTTTAAGAACATACGAACCGCCCTGCTCGATCAGGCCAAAGGCCTACCTACTGCTGCTAAGCAAAGAGGCACCTTTTAATGTGGTGGTTCTCTTTATTTAGCAGAGGGAGAGCAACTGGCCCTGTCCATCCCCAGCACAGCATCCCTCCAGTGACTGTGGCTGGTGTCTATCTTATGTTTCTTTTTTTAGATTGTGAGCCCTTTGGGGACAGGGAACCATTTTAATTATATCATATCACATCATATTTAAACCGTTCTGGGAACTTCTGTTGAAAAGTGGTATATAAATATTTGTCATATTCATGTGAACCAGGAACATTCCCATTTAAATCTCACCTCAGCCACAAATGTGCTGGATGACCCCTGCTATTACTGTCTCAGCCTCACATCCGTAATATACACCAGCAGCCTACGCTACAGAAAAATTTAAGGATTAACAAGATGTGAAACATGAGGGGCACTCAAAAGCAATGTATACACGCTAAGAACAATCATCATTAAAAAGGAAAAAGCAATCCAGCTTGGCAGTGGCAGCACCAAAAAACCTGCACCAGAAGTTTAATTCCACTTGCAAAACCAAATCCTTACAGTTTTAAAGTTAAAACAGACATTATTTTAAGCATTCAGTTGGCTTTTCTGTTTTTATGTTTTGCATTGGGGGTAGCGGATGCAGTGGAAAGGAGGGTTTAAAAAACAAACAACAACAACCCTGCCCTCCCCCATTGTCCTGATCCAAGTATCCCCCACCTGCAGCTACCAAAAAAGAGTAGAAAAACCCAAGGGGAGCACAGAAGGGGCAAAGTTCATTTCTGGGTGTTAGATTTCTTAAACAGAAATGGGGGCAACTACCTTAAGTGGTGCAGTGGGGAAATGCCTGACTAACAAGCATAAGGTTGCCGGTTCAAATCCCCACCGCTACTATATCGGGCAGCAGAAATATAGGAAGATGCTGAAAGGCATCATCTCATACTGTGCGGGAGATGGCAATGGCAAACCCCTCCTGTATTCTACCAAAGACAACCACAGGGCTCTGTGGTCGCCAGGAGTCAAAATCGACTTGATGGCAGCACACTTTACCCTTACCTTACTTTTCTGAGTGGACACTTTCTCCTACCTCCCACAACCCCCAAGGAGCCAGCCTTGTAGCTTGGGTGTTGTAGGATTTAAACAGGATTCTTCTTGTATGTGCTTCTCCCAGCCTGCATGCAACTTTCAAAAAGGCCAGAAGAGACATGAAGTGGCCTTTACACTGATTTACACTGGAGAGTAGGTGGGCTTACTAGGGCACTTGCAGCACAATATATGGCCCTTGTGGCATTTAAACTAGCACTCTTACGTACTGGGAAATGGCCAGTGTTGCCAGTTTTAATTTCTAAGACAAGAAGGGCATGAGCTAGGAGTGAGCTCATTATTTCCATGAGCCCACATAATGAGCTTGTTTGGCTTTCCAGAAGGCATCACCCACATTCTCCAGTCACCGACAGTAGTTTTTCATCAGAACACTTCAGCCACCTAAGCTTTCCTTTAATCCAGTATCAATCTGGAACCACTTACACCATCTTTTTTCATGCAATATATATCAGTGTCTCCGAAGGGTGTACAATCAATCAACAACATTGCCATGGGGAAATGATGGTCAAAAGTCACCTTGGGGTGGCTTTTCCCTGTCAGAAATTATCACTTAAATCAGGCTTCTGTCCCAATAATTGAACATGACTCTAGCAGCTCAAATACCACTCACTGTAATGGGCAGAGAATAATTTAGGCCAAAAAAAGGGTCTTAGTTTTTACATTTGGATCATTAACATAAGAGGATGATCAACCCAATCCACATTAGGGCTACAGATCTCCTACTCCCTGCTTTATAAGGATTTGGATAGATGCTGAATATTTACAAATAGCAAAATCAGCCCATGGAGGAATCTTTCAAAACATTTCCCTGATAGGAAACGGTTTGAAAGAGTTGAAGATAGAAGATAGGAAAGCAGGACAATCAGAATGAGCAGATGCAGTCTTGATTTTCCCAAACTACCAGCCCACAACCCTGTTAGACAGCTTGGAGGGAAGATTTCTACATATACCCCAGCTACAGCGGAAGTGCACAGGTAAGGGGATCAAGGCTAATTAATGTTGTCTGGAGACATGGAGTTACCCTTCTAAGTAAAATAGTTTATTTGGGAAATCCATCAGGGAGATAGATAAGACCTATCATGCCTCATTGCTAGCTACAAACAGGAAGCGGGGAAGGGAGAAGGAGGAAGTCTCACTCTCAGGTGAGGGAATGAAACCTGAGACTATCAGTTTGACAAAGGGGAATCAGAGTAGCGAACATATGGTCAGAGAGGGAATGCCCTTACTGGCTGTCTCTACCCCTAATGCCCCCTAGCTGCTGGTGCTAAGAGCTGATGCCAACAGGAGCTGCATCTCCACTGTGTCATTGCTCCGTATTTTTATGGTAGTCACAGCCCATAAGCCGGTACATCACACACAAAATAAATATATTTATTAACAGTAATTTAAAATACAAGTATGAACCCACAGAAAAATGTTGCTGTATATCCCTGGTGCGCTGAGCATGGTGAAAAAACGAACTCCCTGCTATAAAAAGACATATCATTTTAGCCTGGCTTTTATTATATCTAGTTTTCAGTTTAATGAGTACTAATTTGGTTTAAATGTTTTTATTTTATTTTGTTTTATTACATGTGTTTTTTATTTTAATGTAAACCACTCTGAGCCACTTTAGGAAGGATGGTATAGAAACAGAATAAATAAATAAATATAACTTGGGCCTTACTTCATATGCACATTTCATTCTTTTCTGTTTTCCAAGCTGTTTGGGGGGCACTTGTGTCCACTCCCAGCAACTTTTCATCCTGCTGTGACTGCCTTAAGGGAGTATTCTTCAAGCTGAGAAATTTCCTGCTCTTTTTGTTCAAGCTCACCCTCCATCCTCCTTGTCACTGGGTTCCATTAGCTCCACCCACCTAGTTGTCTGTTAAGTGCTCTTTGAGTCTGAACATTCATGCTTCGGTGGAGCAGTTGGGTAGTGGTTTTCCTTTTTTTTGGCCTACTTAGGTTCCCCCCCCCTCCAGATTTTTGTGAAAGCAATGTATCTGCAGGTTACCCCCAGTCTGCCAGTATCTCCCTTTCACTTGCAGATGCTCTGAGTATGCTTCCATAAGGATAACAACATTTCCAACATTTTTTTTTAAATAGACATAAGATCTTACAGAATTAGATGTAAGCCAATTTAAGAAAAGCATCCTATCCAGCCACTCAGAACCTTGAACATGATAATACAAACAGTAAAGATTTATGCTCATTCCTGGTGTATCTCTATTAACATCACAGATTATTTTGACTCAGGAGGGGTTCAGATGGATTTTATACCTTGTGTTTCAAAAATGACCTTCCCCTCGCCCCCTTTATAGACTCTTAGATGGGATGCTCTACAAGGAAAGCCTTTCTTACAATTTTTAAAGAACAGATTTTCAGAAACCCTCTTCTGATGATGCACAAATTTAGGAGCAGATCCCGGAACCTTGAGAGTAGTTCACTGTCATTTCGGAGCTGTAGCGCTCCCCACGTTGGTTCATAATTCATGCCGTTCGACAGTGCTGTATTGAAACAGACATCACCTCTCCTAAGTGTTCTGCTAATGTACCATCATGAATCAGTTACGCCCCGTTTGCCATCAATGTTCATGTAATTTACATGAGAAAATTGGTTTGCGTCTCTCAGCTGCTCCTGCTGGCTTTTACTAGAATGTGATTTATCAATATCTGGAGCAGAACAGGATGCTTTTAAAAAGGAACAGGATAAAGCTGCAAGAAAGAGAATCAAGAACAGGCAACCAGGCTGACCACACAATCCAAAAAAATGGGCTCAAACTGCAAAACAGTCCCACAAAGTCCCAGGCATAGACTCACTGTGGCCAAAAGGGCACATGTAACAAAATGATAACTTGCATGCATCAGTCACAAACCCCATGCATGGGCTGGTTCATACATCCATGTACAGAATTCCACTTCTTATTACTCATGATTTATTTAAGACAGCCATTTTGTCCCTCTTTCTGCCAGATGGCCTCATGGCCGCTTGCAATGTTAAGCACTGAATTAGGACAATATACAATTAAACAAGAACACTACATACCTGCAGTAGCAGATACAAGAGCAGAGCAAATGATTATAAGCCCAAATACAGACTGCACAAGAGACAATTAAGGGAAATTCCAATACCATTAAAAACCATTAAAGGCACAAGAGAAGAGAATGGATGTCACCTGGCACCTAAAAGATAGCAAAGGTACCAGGGCGCTTTCCAGATTGCACGCTGCCAGTGTGTCACAACGTATCCCTTAAGTGTCCTTCCATACTGCCTGTGTCTTGAAATCGAAGTTCCTGCACTGTAAGCAAAGTGTCATTCACATTTCCAATGCCTTCTTTCATGTTTTATTGCTGTGTTACAGCCCTATAATGTTGCATCTGCATTGCAAAAAAAAAAAAAAAGCTGTATTTGCCCTTTGTAGAAGGCAATGGATTTCAACTGCGGTTTTAAATCGGTACCACAAAATGTCCCAGTTTATACCACTTTTTGCAGTGTAAAGCTCGCTGTCTGGAAACCACCTAGGCGAATAGGTCTGAAGATGGAGCACCATAATTTGGGTTCCATCACTGAGAAGGCCTTTCTCTAATAATCTCAGAGTTGTCACTTCAAGTGTTGGTTAAAGACCAACCACTGCTAACTTGGCAAAGAGGCACTTTTTAACGTGGTGATTCTCTTTACTGAGCAGGGGGAAAGTAACTGTCCCTATCCATCCCCAGCACAGTACCTCCAGTGACTGTTGCTGGTGTCTATCGTGTTTCTTTTTAGATTGTGAGCCCTTTGGGGACAGGGATCCATCTTATTTATTTATTATTTTTCTATGTAAACCGCCCTGAGCCATTTTTGGAAGGGCAGTATAGAAATCAAATGAATGATGAATGAATGAATGAATGAATGAATGAATGAATGAATGAAATACTTTAAAAGCATTTCAGCAGGCTTGTAATTTATGCATTTGTTGAGCTGCTAATTTGGATATAAACCGCTGGTTTTGTTTACATCTGTTTTACTGCTATTGTACTGTTGTTTTTAGTCTTTTGTAATGTTTGCGCAATTCCCTTGTTATTTGTTTTTAATGTTGTGAGCTGCTTTGAGGATTTTAAAGCAGAAAAGCGAGGCAAAATAATAATAATAAATCATCATCGTTATCTGATGAGGACTTGCAGCTGAAAGTGGGAACATGACTACGTAGACTCTCATCCATCTGTTCATCACATGAGATATCTGGGAGCATTTCATTATCCAAGTAGTATCAAGGTAACAATGAGATCTCATTCTACAGAATGCAGGTCTTGTGCTGCTGAAGTCCCTTTGCTTTGCTGTACAAGCAGTGAAAAACTCTCTCTCTCTCTCTCTCTCTCTCGTATGCAAAGGGAGACGCAATGTTTTAAGATGCAAGTCAAATCTTTTCTGGGATGGCAATTTCTCTCTGGAACACACAGCTAATGAAATACTTGCTGTCTACTCAAAATGCCTGACAGTAACATGAGTTAGGTTTCCAAGATGAAATAACCAGTCACCACTAAAAGCTTTTTCTTGGGTGAAATGCATCTCAATAAATCTACTGGAATTTGTTTATGACTGTAAAAAAAATCAACCGTGGTTGCTGCAAAGAGTGCATCTGCCAACTTGGGGCATGATCGCACTCAAGTTAAGCATTTTAAAGTCCCACTGATGTAGACAGGAGATTCCAACACATGCTTAGGAGTTAAGAATATCTCCGGTTGAAGTCAACAGGGTGTAAAAGTGGTTAACTTTGCCTAGATTGTACTCAGGAACATTGGTGCTCTGTGAGAGGTTATAGAACATGGAGGGCTCCTGCAGACACCACCTTCAGAGGCACTTGAGCTGCTGCAGCACAGCACCTGCCCACATGGCTGTTCAGTAAGGTTGGAAGTCCAGCGTCATGGAAGAGGAAGCCCATGCTGCAAATCTGTCACACCTTTGGACTGCCACTCCTAGGAACTGGAGCAATGCTAGTTTGGGAAGGAGCTGCAACGTGGACTCCTCCCATGTGATTTCATACACACAATGTTACTGAGATGGCCAAGCGCTTAGATGGCTTTAAGAATGGCACTAGACAAGTTAATGGAGTATAAGTATCATTGGCTACTATTCGTGGTGGCTATGTGAAACCTCCATGTGCAGAGGCAGTATACCTCTCTGAAAACTAATTGCTGGAGTGGGGTTATTGCCTTCAAGCTCTGTTTGTGGGCTTCTCAAAGGCATCTGGTTGGTCACTGTGGGAAGCAGGAAGCTGGATTGGATGGATCTTTGGTCTGATCCTGCTGACCTCTTCTTATGAAAGGTTTTGTGCTGCAGGGGCCTCCATGCCAATAAAGGTTCCATAAGGAAGGGTCCTTAGAGAGAGTACTTGAAATAACCACTTGCAGACTATGGAAATTCAGGATAGCAGATACTTTTCCCTTTCTTGTGAAATCAAAGACAAGAGCTCGATGACACATCCTAATTCCATATACTTTTGTTTTAGCTTAGCACATAACATATGAAGGTACTAACAGGGAGCAAGCAAAGCCCATCAAACAACACACACAGATTGCCAAGACTGTCGGCTGACATGGGAGGGGCTAGACCTAGCTATCAGATGTCCCACAGGCTGCTTTGGACAAAACTTGAACTGGCCCATTTTAAACATGGGGGGGAGAAGTGTGGGCGCAAACATCCCCCACCCACCCAGAGCACTGTTCTTTGGCCATCTGTTTGTGCATTGAGGCCTCCAGCATAATTAGACAGCAATGGAATGACATGTGGGGGAGGGGGCGTCCATGTCCATGCTCCTCCCCCACTCATTTAGAATGGGGCATCTGAAAGTAACGGTAAAGTGGGCTGTCGAGTCGGTGTCAACTCCTGGCACCCACAGAGCCCTGTGGTTGTCTTTGGTAGAACACAAGAGTGGTTTACCATTGCCTCCTCCCGCGCAGCAGGAGATAATGCCTTTCAGCAACTTATGTGTTTCCCATAATCTAGGAACATACCAGCGGGGATTTGAACTGGCAACCTCTGGCTTGCTAGTCAAGTCATTTCCCCACTGCGCCATTAGGTGGCTGGGTAATTTGAAGCATCATCTAAAGCAGGGATCCTCAACGTTGGGCCCCCAGATGTTCTTGGACTTCAACTTCCATAATCCCCAACCAAAGGCCACTGGGCCTGGGGATTATGGGAGTTGAAGTCCAATAACATCTGGAGACCCAACGTTGAGAATCCCTGATCTAAAGCATCATCTAAACTAGTCCACGATCCCCGCCCCCCATATTTTTTCTTCATTTTTATTCACAGAAAATATATGGTACTTGGCTATACTTTGGATACGTTGTCTAACAAAGTGCTGGTAACAAGATCATAAAAGAGCAAAGTTGCTGAGCCACTAATCGGTAAGTTTTTGCATGCCTCTGGGATCTCCCCGAGTCCCCAGCCCAGAAGGTTTACCTCTTATTATAATATCAATAAAACTGATGTTAAAAGGACATGGAAATAGTTTACAAAGGCTGGTGCTTACAAAAACTCCCAGGAGTGATATAAGGCTACTCCTGTTGTGCTTACATAATCACAAGTGTGTGTGCCAGAACTGAAGGCAGGAATATTGCTCACAAACCAAACCGTCAGTTGAATGAAAATGCTTCTTCGAGGTGAAAGAAAAAAGTGGTTTGAAAGATTACTTTTTCTCAGATATAAGTGATACACCTTAGTAAACCACAGTTATGGGTTACCAGTTCATATGCTGTATTTACCAGCAAAGCATGCAGCCAAGGGAATGGCTCCATCAACCGCAGAGTATAAATGTCCTTTAATGCGTTTTTATTTTGGAGCAACAAGCAATGTTGGGCTGCTTGTGCTTTTCCACACAATGGCATGAGCAGCAACATTCAAGTTACAGGAGGGCCAGAGGAAGCCTGAGACCTCCTCCTAGCTTTTGTGACAGCCCCCTTGGCTACTGGAGGAACACAGGAAGGAAAAGAGAAGCTGTCTTATACGGACCACCTCCCCACTCCAGCTCCTTGGTCCATCTAGCTCATTATTGTCCACACTGACTGGCAGGAGCTGTTCATGGTATTCCAGGCAGGTGTCTTTCCCAACCCTACCTGGAGATGCCAGGGACTGAACCTGGGACCTTCAGTATTCAAAACAGATGCTCTACCACTGAGCTATGGCTCCATTTTGGAGGCTATAAGGGACATACTTTGGGATAACTGGGGTGGGTCTTGTGGGTTTTATTAAGGACTCTCCTGCCTCCCCCCCACCACCATAATTCAAGTACTTGTTAGTAGTGCCACTCTGCTTGTACACACACACACACACACACACACACACACACACACACACACACACGTATTTGGACATGCTTTGCCATAACTTCTCACCATGCAATTGCTCTGAAAATTAAGACCATGAGGAATAAGAGCCATTTCTGTCACAATGCTGGTTTGGAAGTAACAGGGAGCCAGGATTCCATCCTGGTTTGGGGCAATGCTCCCATGCCTCAGCAGGTGTGCGTTCCTCCCTCCACTGCCCATGCAAGATCAGAAGTACTACTGTTCCTCTTCTTCTGATTCTGGCTAAGTACAAAAGAGGATTACTTTTTCATCCAAACCAAGCAACCCTAGCTTATTCTACACAAAACAAACAAACACACCAAAACTAGGATCTGAACTCAGGGATGTTGCACGAAGCCAGGATTTAATCCTGGTTCTGCATTATGTCCAAAGTGGCCCAAAATGTTTGAAGCTCAAGGGAGATATTTTAACATGAGCACATGAATGTTGCCATGTGGAAACCTCCTATGTAGCCCCCGACATTTCTGTGAACAGGAGCTGAGACTTCTGTCCATTCTTACTCACACATGGAGCTTTGGTTAAAAACAAACAAACTGGTTCAAATGAGTAATCCTCACAGGTTGTTTCTATACAGAGGCTTTTAAAAGACAATCTGTGAGTTTAAGAGCCTTTTGGGAAATTCACATTGATTTTCCTTCAGATTAACATCAAAACACATGGGATTCGGACCCACAAAGATTGGAGACCTAAATTCAGATATAAATTATCAGCATAGTTCAGTGGTAGGGCATCTGCTTTGCATGCAGAAGGTCCCAGGTTCAATCCCTGCATCTCCAGATAGAAAATCTATAGGATTGTCTCTCTAGAGATGAGAAAGACCTCTGCCTGAAAACTTGAAGAGCCACTACCAGTCAGTGTAGACAACACTGAGTTGGATGGACCAATGGTCTGACTCAGTAAAGGGCCGCTTCCTATGTTTCTATGCAAAAGGGAGAGCATCCACGCACATAATGTTCCCTTGGAACTGGTCAGGCATTTTCCAAATTCCCCCTGCTGTTTCTTTCAGGAAACTCCCTGGTAATAACTGGATGAGTAAGTCTGATTCAAAGAAACATGTGGCTAAACCAGATACAAGCTGTTCAACAAGCCACTCAGGGGAAAGTTGGGAAGTGGTTTAAAATCTGTTCCACAGGATAGCAGCTTCCCTCCCTTCCCATTATCTGGGAAAATAATTCAGCATTTTAGCAGAGAACTCTGTTGAGTCTGTCAGGGAAGTGTATATACATACCTCTGCTGAAGGACAGACAAGAGCTGCTTGCAGCAGTTATCTCCGTGTTTGGAAAACTCTTTCAGATCTTGGTATGCTCTGTCACACTGAAACACAAGATGAATATTGAGACACCTGTGCAGGGACAAGATCTGGCAGCATTTCAGCCTGCCAACATATGCCTGATGATATACAGTTCTGAGAAGAGAATACAGAACAGCAGAAGAGTGTGCAGAAGAACAATTCATCACAACAGGAATTTTTTTACAATTTTGGTATTTACACAGAGCTAGTGTCAGCAAATGAGACATGCAAGGCAATGGTACACTTTTTCGCATAACAATTTGTTCAGGGCCTGTAGCTCAGTGGCACACAGCACTTTGTGCTTTGCCCTTGGAAGGTTCCAGATTCAATCCCTCTCTCATCTCCGAGGCATTCTCCACACAGGGCTTTTTAAGCCCGTTCACTTGCATCTTCTCTGCGTTCACATATCAGACAGATTTACCCTGAAGTCCCTGCAAGCTATTGGGGAGCACTCCACACAAAATTCAGGTTTTCCACTGCACGTTAGTGTAGCCCGATTTATATCTGGGGTTTTAAAAAAAAATCCACTATTTGCATCAATTTTTTGGAACAACTTTGAGTTCACAGTGAAGCTTAGCAGTGAACTTGCAGTAAAGCCTGCTGCATGGAGAACACCCAGGACAGGTCAGGCTGGGGATGACCCTTGCCTGAAATCCTGGAGTTCCTCTGCCAGTCAGCATAAATGATACTGAGCTAGAGAGACCAAGAGACTGACTAGCAGTAGGCACCTTCATATGTCCAACTACTCTTGGTGAGAATACCCAGGATTTCTAGAGTCCTATATCTCTTCACCCTGTCCCTCCTGCAAGTAAAACTCTTAGATGGGCAGTGGATTGCAACTATTTCTTGTATTCTGGCCAGCATATCCACCCAATAGAAATAGTATCCACTGGCAGGGAGGAGACATCAACAACATACCTTCTGCAGCACCCACGCGAACATACACACCCTCCCTGCCTTAGGAGAACTCAGAGGCTTGAGAAGTTATAACTCTTGGTTCCCCGCCCCCCTTCTCTTCCAGTCTAAGTTTCCTCACCTCATGAAATGATTATGCAATATCCTCCATCAAACCCATCTGGTGTTTTCCATTTCTCTCTCTCTCTCTCACACACACACACACACACTTCTCCTATGGAAATAATGGAGATACTATGTTCTCCTTCCCCTTTCAGATTTCAGACTAATTTCTTCCTCAGTTGATATAACAGGTTTGCCAGCAAGAAGGGAATGCAAGAAGTCAGGTAGGGAATAAATCACAACTCTGTGCTAAATACAGTCTACATCTGGGAGCTTCTCACAAATCCTTCACAAAAAGTAAGTTTTCCTGTCCAGGGCATGATGACTTGCATCCACATTTCCCAATAAACTCATGTCTAATTTATGAATAGGTACTTAGCTGTATGTCCTTTTCCTTTTCGGCCCAGCCCTCTCTATTATACTGCCGGTTTAAATTACAAAAATCAGTAGTCAAAGTAAACGATTCACATTAGGCATCATATAAAACTGTAGTTTTCTATATTTCCTTTTAAAATGTCATGTTTTTTTAAAAAAAATTGTGACATGATCTTGTACTGGCTGGTTTGTTCTAAGTTCTCCTGTGTGGTAACAGTGCAAGATGGAACTTGCTAGACAACAGCAGCTGCATTAACATTTCATAACAGCCTGTGTAAAGCAACAGGCAGCTGAAAGTATACAAAATAACAAGACAGTAGTCATTGAAGCAACTCATGGACACATGGATAATGGATTCAAAGCCAGCAGAGAAATGCAAGTTGCAAATCTTCAGCAAATTAAACCTCTGGCAAATCAAGCCATCACAACTCTCTAGCAAAACACAGAGGCACAACAAATGCCGCCTCAAATCTTTAGTAGATATCTCAGGGCCAGGGTACAGGTGACAATCATGGGGATGTTTTTTCAGAGGTTACCTTTTTTTTTTTACACAAACCAGCTGCAACAAGACACAACCTGCTTTGGGACAAGGGGGGGGTGCTCGTTTCTTTCCCTGGAGGTTGTTTTCTTGTAAACATCCTCCTTTCCAAGCTTCTTTTGCCCAGCAGTGAAAAAGATATCTGTACATATGAAGCTGCCGTCCGTTCATCCAGCTCAGTTGTCCACTGTGATTGGCAGTGGTTTTCCAGGTCTTCGGGTCGAGAAAGCTTCACTTCACTAAGTACCTGGTTTTTTAACTGGAGATGCTATGGATTGAACCTGGGACCTACTGCATGTAAAACGTATGTTCTATCACTGAGCTCTGGCCACCCCACACCTACATGAAATCAAGAACATCTGTGTGTGCGTGTGTGTGTGTGTGCGCGCGCACATTTTTGGCTTTAAAAAAAAAAGCCCGCAGGCAAAAAACATGTGTTCCCTTTTCCCTGCACATTTTCATCCCCAGACGGCAGTTTCCTTTAGCTGCTTTGGATTTAAAGAATAGTCCTCAGGGAACTCATTAATGTGACGGAGCATAATGTGTAGTTTGATCCTAAAATTCTAGGATAGGAATCAGCAACTAGCAGAGCCCGCCCTAAAGGTTTGCAGCTTGTGCAGTCAAACAGGGCACCATGTTTTTTTTTGGGGGGGGCATACAAGGAGGCTGCTTGGGGCACTGTGTATCCCAGCTCTCACTTGAGTTATGCTGGAATTATGCTCGCCTCTGTGAGACACCACAAGAACTGTGCAGCTGCTGGCGTGAAGCTGGCGTCGTTTCAGCTCAAGAAGATGGAAGTAGGACTTGGTATTATTAGTATTATGAGGAATGGACCTGCTTCCCACTCCTGCACAGGGCAAGATAATGTGACAGAACAACAGGAAGGGGTGTGGAAGGAAGGCTGTGGTGGCTCCTTTTTGCTGGAGGAGCCAAAAGTCCCCAAGAGTAATGCACCAGCCACTTTATTGCACAAAACAACAAATCAGTACATTGTACTCTGACTGCTACATACATAACGTGCGTTCATTCTTTCATGCAATAAAGAGCATTTAGAAGAAGTGGAGAAAAGTATCCCTTTAAAAGAAAACAGTTGTAATTTTTTTCACAAAGTGGTACCCATTTTGGTTTTTGCGCAGGGTACCTATTAGCCTAGAGCTGACCCTGCCAACTGAAGGCTGCAGGACAAAATCTGACTCTCCAAGAAGCATCAGTTGGCTCTTCAGGTTGCCGACTTACAGGCAAGAGGTGGGCGTGGAGGGATTGTGGCAACAGGCCTTGTCAGCAATCCATTTTAGAGGCTGGGCCCAACACCCTCCATCTCCTCTTCTTCTAAGGCAGTCCTGCTATAAAACCAGCTTACAATGAGGTTAGGAGGTTTCTGCCACCTTTGTATTTTAATCATATCCATCCAGCATCCTCAGCCATTCTTTGGATTGTGGTGGGGGTGGTTTTTTAAAATATGCTTGAGTTTTCAGCATCTGCAAAGCAGTCTCCCAGAAGCAACTGGCGTATGTGCCAGCAAAGCACTTTTGTGGATCGATCGATGCCACACAGAGTAACAATAATCACCTTGCATACTGTGGCATGCAAACGTTCTGAAAATAGCACTACTGAGCCCTGCTCAAAAGCCAGCATGGAGCAAGTGCTCTATCTTGATAGCAGCGGGAGGCGCTATATCTAAATGGTTTTAACATAACTCCCCACAGCATGCCGGACTAGAAAGAGCTGTGAACATTCACAGTAACAAAACAGCCGCTCCTGACTGTGACCTTCTGCTGTCCATCCACAGTCCCTCAGACCTCCTGTGCAACAGCTACCTGAGATCCCCTTTGGTTATCCTCCTGTCCACTAGATTCAAGGGGAGAGAGAGGTGGGGAGAGGAGAGAAAAGCTCCCGAGAGATGCCTGCGCAACTCAGTTACTCACAGTGCAACCTGCCAGTGGGTTCTTCATTCTGAAATGTTTGTTGCTGTAGTATTTCCACCTTTGGCTCGGACCTGCTCCCCAGGAGTTCCAGGAGGTTGAAGGTTCCATGGCAATTAGTTAGGTGATAGCAGCAAAGCACAGCAACACCTTATTAAAGGACTAACCCTGTCACTGATTTTATCTGGATTTCATTTCCTGGTAGGCAAACCGAATCCAGAGCACTGTAACAAAAAAATAAAAATAAAAATCCAAGAACACTTCAGTGAATGCTTTGCTGCATGGATTTGACTCCATGTACACAGCACTGGATATGTATACCAAAAGGTGTTCCAATTATCTTAGTGCAGAAATGGAACCCCACCATGGTGCCGTCACACTTTGCTTCCCCTCAGCTTCCTAAACACTCGCCTAAGTTCTCTCCCTCCAGCTCCAAAGCTTGCTGTCGTCAAACAAATGCCCTAATAAATCTTTTTGCAAAATAGGTGTATGATCGGACAAGTCTCCGCAAGGGTGGTTCCAAGAGGAAGCAAACCGAGTTTCTACATCAAGCCCTGATCTCACAGAAGAAGCCTCATGCTGCACCGAAGGTAGCCCCAGGCAGAATGGAGACAGAGGACTTTGTGGTTCACCTTGGCCACAGGAAATATCTTGTCAAAGAGGAGGGTCTTAAATGTAAGACAGACTCTCTGTGTATTCTCCAGCATACCTTCTGAGGGTGGGGCACACACACTAATACACTGTACTCACTTCTTTCTGATTCTTAAAGGGGAAGAATCCCTTTTGACAGGAGGAACTTACTAATGTGTAGCACCAAAGATCATTCAAGCCCTGGTCACTATCTTCAGTCTGGGTAAACTGAATACATGTAGGGGGACTCCCACCCCAGCCTACACATGCATTGTCTACTGTCTGAACCAGGCCTGGTTCAAGCTGAACTGGCACCTGCAGCAGCAGGTGAGCCACCACCCCATCCTCTTGGTATCTGCAAAGCACACCTACAACAATTTCTCTCCCCACAGTACAAATCCCAACTCCTTCTTGCTCCTGGCATGCAGCGTGCCAGGAAAGAAGTTTGGCTCCCCACCACGCAAATCCTGATCCTGATTTTCCCCCAACACACACCTTTCGGCTCAACTCAACCCAAGCCAATACAACCCCTCCCTTCTCCCTTACCTAGGCGCTTTCCAGCTTAGCCACTCAACAGCGGCAAAATGCTTCTGTTCAGGCAAATTGCATTCAAAATGTAAATAGCCAAGTGCCCAGTAGGGGGAGTCATCTTGCGAAAATGAACAACCGGAAAAAACAGCATATTTTTAACAGCGGATATACGACATTATAGCACTATATTGCAGTGATTAAATTTGAAATAAGGCACTGGAAATGTGAACGGAACCCTGCTGTCAGCGTAGGGACTGCAGTGTCACAACACAAGAAGTGTGGAAGCACACTTCAGAGATATGACGTGACCCCGTTGCGGGGTCTAATCTGGAAAGCACCCTGGTGGGAGAAGCAGCACTCATTTCCTGTATCACCCATTCAGGTTTTATCCACTGTTTCCTTGTCACTGGCAGCTGCTAAATTTATTCTGACTTTTGAAAAGGCAAGGGGCAGGCAGGGAGTGGGAAAACAGGAGGTATGAGCTACATTTCCTGTCCCCCCATTCCCTGCCCCTCTGCCTTTTCAAAAAGGCAGGGAGAGTGAGACAATTAGCACTCAGGAGAAACAGGTTGCTCTGTTTCATGTTCTAGTAGGGCAGTGTGCTCTGCAGAGTAATCTGTTTATAACAGAGATGGGTAGTATCTAAAATACAAGTATTTAAAATATGTATGTTCAATACTTTTTTATTTTGTATCTAAAATACTTTTCAGGAAAGTATTTTGCATTTTGTATCTAAAATACATTTGCTTGGGTATTTGTATTTTTAAAATACATGCCCAAAATCAAAATACATTTCAGCTTTGCTTTCTTGCTTCAGGGGCTGTCTTTTTATTGCAAGCAAGCTGCCCATTGGCTTCCAAGCATCCTTGTGTGCACCCTCTCTGTCCCCTGAAGTATGAATAATTCCAGTCTCTGTGTAAATATGAAACTTGCCTAAGGTTTAAAGGTAAAGTGTGCCATCAAGTAGATTTCGACTCCTGGCGCCCACAGAGCCCTGTGGTTTTCTTTGGTAGAATACAAAAGGGATTTACCATTGCCTCCTCCCATGCAGTATGAGATGATGCCTTTCAGAATTTTCCTATATCACTGCTGCCTGATATAGGTATTTCCCATAGTCTGGGAAACATACCAGCGGGGATTAGAACCATCAACCTCCTGCTTGTTAGTCAAGCATTTCCCCGCTGCACCACTTAAGGTGGTTGTCTAAGGTTTAAGCAGGTTGTTTTGCAGAGTATTTTGCAAATATCTCCCTGTATGTGTCCTCTACTGTTTACTGTGGCTGACTAATAGGGATGTGCACTGGACCGGTCTGAGGCCTCCAAACCAGTCTGGATTGGGGCCAGTCCAGCGGTCCGGTGGGGGATGTAGCTTTAAGGGTGGGGGGTAGTACTTACCCCTCCCGCCGCTTTCCCCCCTCCAGCGCTCGACTTCTAAGCAAAGTTTTTTGGGCGGCAGCATTCCTCCCTGCTGCCCCTGCCCCCGTCGTTGCCTGGCAAAAGGAGAAGTTTAGTGCATGTGCGCACTCGCCGCTGCCATGCACGCGCGCTGCACACATCACACGTTGCGTGCGCACGCAACGTGTGACGTGTGTGGTGCACATGCGGCGGTGCGTACACGCACCGCAATGGCCACATGCATGCACTAAACTTCTCCTTTTGCCGGACAACGACGAGGGCAGGGGCGGCAGGGAGGAATGCTGCCGCCCCAAAAACTTTGCTTAGAAGTCGAGCGCTGGAGGGGGGAAAGCGGCGGGAGGGGTAAGTACTACCCCCCACCCTTAAAGCTACATCCCCCCCAAGTGCCGGACCATGCCTCCATGGTTCCGTGCACATCCGTACAGACTAATGGTAGCAAATACCAATTTATTTCCTTTCTGTGAACCAAAGCATCAGCATACTCTCTATCTGAAGTTTACCTTTAGAGAACTTTGTGTTCAGATTGCTGGAAGACATGCAGAGTGCTTAGCTGGCTTTCCAGGTTACCTGGCTGTGGTGAGAGTGGGCCACTTTGAGGCAATTCCCACAATCTTGGGGGGTGGATGGGGAACTGGTTTTAACTCACTATTCCCCCAAGATGACCAAGCCCCAGGTCTTCAGCACACATGCTGCATGCCCAGAGGAGCAGCACTCCATGGGGGAGTGCACAGCAATATACAGCTGGAATCCATTGTTCTGCCACGCATCCCGCAATGCGTGGTATATTGGAAGGGAGGGGTTGTTGCCCCAGCTCGGTGTCTCCTTGGGCTGCATTCAATCACACAATACCAGGCAGCTGGGTTAAGGATACGCTCGCACCCTTAACCTCGGCTAACAGCTATGTTTAGTGAGGGGGTCAGGCTGCATGGGAGCACCAGGATCTGCAAGGATCCCAACGCTTCACACAATCAGCCTAGGGGCTGTCCTAGCCTGGGTTAGGCTGGTCATGAGAACAGCCTCAGTATCACTGTGGGACATACAGAACAGTACAGGAAATCAAGCACCCATGCTTGCTTAGACTGGGTTAAAAGCTTTTAAGGTTTAAATGCCACACTTTCCCTGTAAAGTTAGTGCATTGAGAGAGAGAGAGAGAGAGAGAGAGAGAGAGACTCACTGGAAAAGATGATTCCATGTACAGTATCGCAAGTTTGTTTCCCCCCATTTTATCCTCACAACAATCCTTTGAAGTAGACTAGGCTGAGAAATAGTGAGTGGCTGAGATCACCCAGTGATCAAGAGCAGAAGAACAGACCTGCTAGATCAGGCCCAAGGCCCATTTAGTCCAGCGTCCTGTTTCACACAGTGAAGCAGTGTCCTGGTTCACCCAGCATCCTGTTTCACTGCATGCCTCTGGGAAGCCCACAGGCAGGAGATGAAGGCATGCCCTTTCTCCTGCTGTTACTCCTCTGCAACTGGTACTCAGAGGCATTGTAACTCTGAGGCTGGAGGTAGCCTATGGCCCTCCAACTAGTAACCGTTGATAGGCCTCTCCTCCATTAAGTTATCCAAACCCCTCTTAAAGCCATCCAGGTTGTTGGCTGACACCACATCTTGTGGCAGAGAATTCCACAAGTTGATTATGCGTTGTATGAAAAAGTACTTCCGTTTGTTGGTCCTAAATTTCCTGACAATCAATTTCATGGGATGACTCCTGGTTCTAGTGTTATATGAGAGGGAGAAGAATTTCTGTCTATCCACTTTCTCCACACCATGCATGATTTTATAGACCTCTATCATATTTCCCCGCAGTCATCTTTTTTCTAAACTAAATAGCCCCAGGTGTTGTAGCCTTGCCTCATAAGGAAGGTAGTCTAGGCCCCTAATCATCTTGGTTGCTCTCTTCTGCACCTTTTCCAGTTCTACAATGTCCTTTTTTAGATGTGGTGACCAGAATTGTTCACAGTACTCCAGGTGTGGCCACACCATAGTTTTGTATAAGGGCATTATAATATTAGCCGTTTTATTTTCAACCCCCTTCCTAATGATCCCTAGCATAGAATTGGCCTTTTTCACAGCTGCCATACATTGAGTCAACACTTTCAACGAGCTGTCCACTATGACCCCAAGATCCCACTCCTGGTCAGTCACTGACAGCTCAGATCCCATCAACATATACTTGAAGTTGGGGTTTTTTTGGTCTCAATGTGGATCACTTTACACTTGCCAACATTGAACTCCATTTGCCATTTTGTCGCCCACTGAGCCAGTTTGGAGAGATCTTTTTGGAGCTCCTCGCAATCCGTTTTGGATTTCACTACCCGAAAGAGTTTGGTATCATCTACAAATCTGGCCACCTCGCTGCTTATCCCTACTTCTAGATCATTTATGAATAAATTAAAAAGCACTGGTCCCAGAGTGACCAGTGGGGGACCCCTAGGAGACCCAATTTCTTATTTCCCTCCATTGTGGAAATTCTCGATTTATACCTACCCTTTGTTTCCTGTCTTTCAACCAGTTAGCAATCCACACATGTACTTGTCCCCTTATCCCATGACTGTTAAGTTTCCTCAGGAGTCTTTGATGAGGAACTTTGTCAAAAGCTTTTTGGAAGTCCAGGTATACTATGTCAACTGGATCACCTTGATCCACACACTTGTTGGCACTCTCAAAGAACTCCAAAAGTTTCGTGAGGCAAGATTTACCTTTGCAGAAGCCATGCTGGTTCTTTCCCAGCAGGGCCTGTTCTTCTATGTCCTTTACAATTTTATCCTTGAGGATGCTTTCCATCAATTTGCCTGGAACGGACGTTAAGCTAACCGGCTTGTAATTTCCCAGATTGACCCTGGATCCCTTTTTGAAAATCGGTGTTACATTGGCTACTTTCCAATCCTCCGGTACAGAGCCTGATTGTAGGGATAAGTTATATATTTTAGCAAGGAGGTTGACAATTTCACATTTGAGTTCTTTGAGGACTCTTGGATGGTTGCCATCCCACCCTGGCGATTTGCTAGTTTTCAGTCTTTCCAGACAGTTTAGAACATCATCTCTTGTCACTTCTATCTGACTCAGTTCATTAGCCTCCATCTCTGAAAAGCCTGTTTCAGGAACGGGTATATGCTTAGTATCCTCTGCCATGAAGACAGATGCAAAGAACTCATTTAGCTTCTCTGCGACTTCCATATCCTCCTTAATATGATATCCTCCTTATCCTATATATATATATAGGATCATATATATAATCATATCATATCATATATATAATATGATATCCTCCTTATCCTTATCCATATCCTCCTTAATATAATTATGAGCCCCTGGTGGCGCAGTGGTAAAACTGCTGCCCTGTAACCAAAAGGTTACAAGTTTGATCCTGACCAGGGGCTCAAGGTTGACTCAGCCTTCCATCCTTCCGAGGTCGGTAAAATGAGTACCCAGAATGTTGGGGGGCAATATGCTAAATCATTGTAAACTGCTTAGAGAGCTTCGGCTATAAAGCGGTATATAAATGTAAGTGCTATTGCTATTGCTATTAATAATCTCTTTTATTCCCTTATTGTCTAATGGTTCAACTGCTTCCCTGGCAGGTTTCCTTCTTCTGATGTATTTAAAGCAGTTTTTGTTATTCCCCTTAATGCTTTTAGCTAAATGTTCCTCAAACTCTCTTTTTGCCTCCCTTATTGTCGCCTTGCATTTCTTTTGCCAGAGTTTCTTTTGCCGGAAGTAGGGCTTCCACACACTCCTGAGGCTGCAGCTGCTTGTGGCAACTTTTAAGTGCCATATGTGTAAAGCCGCCTTTTACTTCAGCAAAAAGAGAAGCAAGTGGGATTCTGGAAATACGGAAATATTGTATAATACAATTTCTCACAGACAGAATTAATCAAATGTAATGTATCTTTCTACCATTGCCACTTCCACATGACAGTGTAAATGATGCAGCAGTGTCCAGTTTTTAGCAGAAAGAAGTAACACTGTATTTATGGAGATCTGTCACCAGCAGTTATTCCCACAATCACTGTAGGTGGGTAGATAGATAAAATGAAAAGGAGATGAAAAACAACACCCTCAAACATTTAATATCACTGAAGTAAAAACAGTAGACACATGTTTTGTGCGATGTTAACATTTATTTCTATGCCACTTTTCAGCCTCCAAATGATGATGCCGATGTAGACCAGCCTTTGGATTTTCCTTCATTCCCTTTCTGCTCTTCTTCAGTCCCACACAGGATAGTCTTCAGAGAAAGGCAACTTTGAACTACATATAGAACATCTTATAGCTGTGTGAAAAATGGCTGAGATGCAGAGTTCTCTACTGTTTTGTCAATGTCCTTCTGGAAGACTGAAAGCTTGTCAAGTCATTTGATTGAAAATATTTACATTGCTAATACATCCAGTCAGTATGCAAGATGGGATGAACAAGTTCCGTCCATTACATTTCTGCAGTATATTTTTGCCTGAAGGAGAACAGGTGTAGGAAGAAAAAGGGAACAGAGAATTTCCAGTAGAATCTAGGCAGGAACAGAGACGTATAGAATACCAACAAAAACTTTCATTCACTAAACATGTTGGAGGTGAACTTCCAGTGCATCGACCTTTTGCACCAACTGTCCTAATGACCACTAGGGGCATTGGGAGTAGAGACAGTGAGTCAGGGTCTCCCTATCTGTCCCTGCTCTATGACCCCTGAACTGACTCTGCAGGAACAATCCTTCCTTTCCTCCTAGAGAGCAGATGGAAACATCTCTCTCTCTCTCTCCTTACCTATCCATTATGTAGTTCTTTAGATTAGAGATAGGTCTTTCCTGTCTAAGTGTATTTATCCAATAAATATTTAGTGTTTAGTCATACAAGGATCTCCATGTGTCTTCTCTAAATAGCTGCAATGTCCAAACCATCCTCTGCTACCTACTCTGTAACTGGATTGTGTGCTCATTCCTTAGTGCTCTATTGTTTTACCTATTGTGGGTAAAAATCAACAACCTCTAACTAAACAAAGGGTGGCTTTGGGCCCTGGGAGTAATGCTGACATTTGCTTTTTGTGCTGCCAGTATAATGCCCAAAATGTTAAATGGGGTGGGGTGGGGGCACTTCTTATACACACACAAAAACTCACGTAATATAATGCAAAATACATAATATAATATTATATATATGATATGAAGTACCTGATGCTTGTTCATCATTGCCAGGAGCAGGTTAACTTTTTACTGAGCAATTAGGGAGATTACTGCCTTAATGGCTTCTCTTATATTGCCTTAAGTAATTGGGACTAGAAATCTTACTTCCCCCCCCTTTTTTTATATGTATAATCACTCTCCCCCTTCTCTATTTTAATTAGTTCCCTTTTCTCCTTTATATTATAATGTTTTATTAATGTTACCTTGTATCTAACAATTTTATTAGAATTTTAACTTAAAATTCTTACTTACTTACATAAATAAACTTACTTACTTTTTTTATTTTGAATGCAAGCAGAACATTAATGGAAGGGACGTGGAATGCTTATAAGCATGCCAGGTCCCCATAGACCAGCCTATGGCTACAACTCTACAAGTTGTTGCAAGAGCTCATGTGTATGTGCAGTGCGCGCACACACACACACACTTTGAAACTGAGCCTCCATCTTGGCCTAGCAGACTTCTGATTGTGCTTCAAGGGTTGGCCTCCATTTCAGGCAAAGAAGACTGTCACATAGGCAAGAGATCGCGCTTTGAGACTGAACCGCATCCAGAAATCTTGCAATTTGGAGGCAAGTAAGGGCCCCAGGCAGTCGAAATGTTCCACCCTTCCTGCTAGACACCCAGATGTTTGGAACCCCTTGAGTCAGGGTGACAATCCAGCAGCCTTAGACACCCCCCTCCAGTAAGGCTTCCAGTGAAGAGCTTTTTGTGGTTACAGCACAGAATCTCTTGCCTGAGATCCTTTCCTTGCTCTTGGGAGACTAAGGAGATGTAGACCCTGTTTTTTCCTCCCTTTCCCCTCACGCCTTCTTGCTTCATTTTCCATTTTCACTTTTCTCACAAGTGGTTTGACTTCAGTCATCCCTTGCTCCCCCCGCCCACCCCCCGCCTCTCAGCAGCCTTCAACTTTGTTACTGCAACTAATGCTTGATACCTGGCTATTGTGTGGTCCCCCTTTAAATAAAACGTATATTTTCTTTTAGAAGGTGATGGCCTCTTGGTGCTGTGTGGTCCTCTAGGGTACACTACAAGGATGCTTTACGATCCAGACCTGACCTGTAGTTATTCATATTTGGTGCCAGTCAAACTGGGGTTGCTCTATTGGATGAATAGCTGCCTGCTTCCCCAGGGACTTTTACACACAGCAAGTTTTACTGCAAATTTACATGGAGTCTTTACTGAGAACTCAAAGTTGTCCCCAAAAAACACTGCAAATAGTGGATTTTTTTTACCCTGAATATAAATCAGGCTACACTCTAACACACAGTGAAAAACCTGAATAGTGTGTTAAGTGCTCTTTGATAACTCACAGGGGCTTCAGAGTAAATCTAGCCGATATGTGAATGCACCCCCTCCATTCCGGAGGAGATGAGAATTAAAGGGCTTCAATAGCCCTGTGTGAAAAGCTTCCAGGTGGTCAGAGTTGGCTGCAGAAGGGAAAGCATTCCTCTTGCAGCCTGGTATGTCCTCTACTTTAAGGTTAATTTCCCCAGAATCAGTTTAGATCAGGGATTCTCAACGTTGGGTCCCCAGATGTTAGTGGATTTCCACTCCCATAATCCCCAGCCCCAGTGGCCTTTGGTTGGGGATTATGGGAGTTGAAGTCCAATAACATCTGGAGACCCAACGTTGAGAATCCCTGGTTTAGATGACCCAGCCACAGACACGCAACCAGGTGCACATGTATAAGACTCACAGGTCCAAGCATACATGGTAACCAGGTCATGCTTCTCCCCTTTCATAAGTCGTATAATCTGTGTTCATAACTAGAGCTTCCATGTCTCCCTGCAGGAAAGAGGTGCAACTTCCTTGTTTATATAGCACACAGCAAGTACTTCAAACAGTTGTGCAACCCAGGCAGCCATTTTGGTAAAGCAGTTGTACAACCCAGGCATCTATTTTCACACAGGCATCCATTTTGAGGACTGTGACATCTGAAACAACTCTTAAGCAAAGGTGGAATAAACTCCAGGAATTCTGGTAAAAATGCATAAGCCACTTTTATAACAGGCATGGATAGATTGAAGATATGGAGGATAAGAAAACTTTATCAAGTTTTCTGTACATGCTGAAAATATACATGTCAGTTCAGAATAACTTCCTTGCTTGAGTAATGCTAAGGTTACTGGAATCTTTTGTTGGGTCGCTCTTACATTCCTTATCCCCCACCATAAAGATTTTTCCCCAGTAGACTGCCTTTGAAAGAGTTCTTTAAAATACTCCTTTGATTCACCGATAGGAATCTCGATCTGCACAGTCCTCAAAATGGACAATAGTCCCCAGTCACAATGGTCAATAGTCAGGAATGAAGGTTGCTGAAGTCCAACATCAACTGCCACTGGAAGGCCACATTGTGTCACCCTGATCTATCTATGTCTTCACTGTGGTTGAAAAATAAATAAATGAATAAACAAAAAGATAAATGAATGAATACATAAATAAATTTGAAGGGTTAAGAAGTTGAACAGGCAACGCTTTTTCAAGCATGGAGAGAGTGTTAGAGGTTCACTTGTTGAATTTCTGCTCGTGGTGCAGCTGCTCACAACACAGGACCCCTGCCTGGGAAAAGAAAGTCAAGCATCGTCTTTGCTTTTTGTGGCATAAGGTATGCTCCCCAAGTGTTTCAGCTGTGGGGTTGAGCCTCCCACTGGAAAGCCTCTATCAGGGATGAGACTAGACAGCCCAAATCAACAGCTGTCCGAAGGTATTTCCCAGATTGCATCAGTGGAGGTGGCTGCTGGAGATGGCGTTCCAGTGCATCAACCTTTTGCACCAACTATCCTAATGACCACTAGAAGCAATGGGAGTAGTGGTAATTAGTGAGGGTCTCCTTACCTGTCCCTGCATGCCTCTACTCTATGACCCCTGCCTTGACTCCTCAGGTACTTCCTTTCCTCCTAGAGAGAAGATGGAAACATCTCTCTTTCCCCCTCCCTCCATATCCATTATGTTGCTGATAGATAGGACTAGGTGTTTCCTATCTCAAATGTGATTGATTGATTGATTGATTGATTAAGTGCCGTCAAGTCAGTGTCAACTATTAGCGAATACATAGATAGATTCTCTCCAGGATGATCTGTCTTCAACTAGGCCTTTAAGGTCTCTCAGTGGTGCATTCATTGCTGTCGTAAGCAAGCCTATCCACCTTGCTGCTGGCCATCCTCTTCTTCTCTTTCAGCTTTCCTTAGAAGCATTATGAACTTCTCAAGGGAGCTGGGTCTTCACATAATGTGTCTGAAGGATGCTAGTTTGAGCCTGGTCATTTGTGCCTCTAGTGAAAATTCTGGATTGATTTGTTCTATGATCCATTTGTTTGTTTTCCTGGCTGTCCATGGTATCCTCAAAAGTCTTCTCCAGCACCAAAGTCCAAAGGCATCAATATTTTTTTCTATCTTGCTTCTTCAAAGTCCAGCTTTCGCATCCATAGAGTGTCATGGAAAAAAACATTGTCCGAATGAGTCTAATCTTTGTAGGTATAGACACATCACAGCATCTAAATATCCTTTCCAAGGCTTTCATTGCAACCCTACCAAGTGCTAGTCTATGGTGCATTTCTTGACTGCTGGATCCTTTACTGTTGGTAGTCGATCCTAAATGGCAGAAGCTAGACGCCACTTCAATGTCTTCATTATCATTTCTGAGGCTGGTTGCTGTGCCTGTTGTCATCAGTTTAGTCTTTACATTTAGTTGTAGACTCATCTTTTTTTCCATTGTGTTCTTTGACATTCATTATTAGAGCTTGCAGATCATCTGCATTCTCAGCTTTCAGAGTGGTGTCATCAGCATAGTGCAGATTATTGATGTTTCTTCCTCCAGCTTTAAAATCATGCTCATCTTCTTCCAATCCAGCTTCTCTCAGTATATGTACTTCACATATATCTCAAATGTACTTCACCAATAAACCTATTAAGTTGAGATTGTACAACAATCTCCATGTGTGTTCTTTAAATCAGGGATCCTCAATGTTGGGCCCCCAGATGTTCTTGGACTTCAACTCCCATAATCCCCAGGCCCAGTGGCCTTTGGCTGGGGATTATGGGAGTTGAAGTCCAAGAACATCTGAGGGCCCAATGTTGAGGATCCCTGCTTAAATGACTGCAACAACTAAACTCAACACTCTGTTCTGTAACTGGAGTGGGCAGCTTCTTTTGGCGTGTTGCTAAATAATCACAAACCTGAACAGTGGCTTGGCGGGTTTGTGCCAAGGCAGAGAATCAGGTAGGTCCAGGGCAGAGGTACGGCGGGTGAGTCAGAGTAGAAACAGCAGGGAAAGGATAATCAGTAGTATGTGGCAACTACACTCAAAGCAGGCAGTGGAAATACATTGTAGTACAGTCTTGCTCAGCCTCCTCCACAAGGAAGTGCACCTTGCTCCAGAGACTGCGAAATGGAGGAGAGATGTTGCTGTCATCCTCTCCTCAGTTCTCTTTGGTACACTTTGAATGAAGCTTGTTTAAGCAATCCACCGAATGCCTTACAGTAGCCAGTAGGGTGCATAAGTACTTTCCCTATATTGCTGCATCCATGCATTTTATGCTGCTGATTTTCCTTTTCATAATCAGTTTAATTTTAAATATCTTCCTTACCAGTTTAAATTGTAGGGCTTGAATTGGTATGAGGATTGACAAAACAAGATTTCAAAGTCAGGATTACAGCAATAATGCTTACTGATATGTTTATATTGTTAAAGTGATTTATGTTCATAGAGACCAGCCCTGTAGCCCAACCAAGCCAACCTGGCTTGTATAATGGAGACCTGGCTGGGGGAGGTTAGTGGCACAATTTGGGCTCAGCTTCTCCTTGCTTGATACTGTACTCAGTTGTGGAGCAGGTATGGGGAAGTAGGGTTGGGTGAGTGTGTAGAGTAGCTGTTGTCCATAGGAATAATACCTCCCTTACCAGAATCCCTGTGAAAGAGCTGGCCTATACTGTGTGTGTGTACCTTTGCCTGGGGATCAGGGGTAGGTTGGGGATTCTGTTGGTGTACAAGCACCCTCCGGCCCAAAGGAGTCCCTAACTGAGCTGATAGCAGAGTTGATGCTAGAATCGCCCAGACTTTTGGTGCCGAGGGACTTCAATGTTCACTTTGGGACTAGCCTGTCTGGTGCAGCTCAGGAGTTCATAGTGGGCCTAGAGTTCATAGAGTTCACAACTATGGGTCTATCCCAACTGGCTGTAGGGCCAACACATACAGCTAGTAACACCCTCCATTTGGTTTTTTTTGCTCAGAACAGGGTGGTGTTCTGTGGGTGGGGACTCCTAGAGTGTCTCCATTATTATGGACAGACCACCATCTGGTTAAGGTTGGTTTCATGGCTACAACCTATGTCTCCAGGAGTGCAGGACCGATTAGGATGGTCTGCCCAAGAAGGCTATTGGACCCCCTAGGATTCCAAGAGGCCTTGGAAGGTTTCAGAACTGGTTCTACCAGTGATCATGTTGATGTCCAGGTGTAGACCTGGAATAGGGAACTTACCAGGGCAGCAGACAAAACTGCCCTCTCCATTCTGCATTGAAATCAGCCCCCTAGTATACAGGAGCTGAAGCAAGGAGGAGAGAAGACGGGAACACAAGTGGAGGAGAACTCAACTCTGACAAGATATGACATAAAGCCCATTTAAAGGCTTATACTGTAGCAATATGTGCAGCAAAGAATGAATTCTATTCTGCACGTATGGCACCTACAAGTTCACATCCAGCAGAGTTGTTCAGAATTGTGAGGGGATTGACTCAGGTTCCCTTCTGTGGGTGTCCACAGAACTGGGTGGGGGTGGTTTGAAAGCAGGGTGTCTGTAGGACCTTAAAGGTGGGGAAAGGTGCACTTACTCCTCCCTCTGCTTACCCCCCCCCCGCGCGGGCGCTCGGTTTTTGTAAAGTCCTTTGGTGCGGCAGTATACTTCTCTGCTGCCCTGTCCCTGATTTGGCCGGAAGTGGCCTGAAGTACCTGGCGCATGTGAGCGAGCCTGCTGATGTGACCTGTGCCAGGTACTTCCAGCCACTTCTGGCCGAAGAGGGGGAGGGGCGGCAGGGAGGTACGCTGCTGCCCCAAAGGACTTTACAAAAACCAAGCACTGGCAGGGGAAAAGCAGAGGGAGGGGTAAGTCCAACACCCCTAACCTTCAAAACTTCCAGTAAAAGTAAAAGGGCCTCCAAACAGGTTCGTGCATATCCCTATTCCCTCCTCTCTGAACGTGATTTGGAGTCATCATCCCACTGTGATACCTTGAATAATAATTTTGTTGCAGATAATATCTCTCAGATTTGGGCAAATATGGACTCTACCATTACTGCAGAGTCAATGGTAGAGGTGTCCAACTCCTCTGGTTTGATTAGGCTGGATCAGATTCAGTTTGTGACTCCTGACGATGTGGACAAGCTTCTTAGAGGTGTTCGGCGTACCACCTGTCCTCTGGATCCATGCCTAATGTGGTGTTTTTGGTTAACCCATTCCTTGATCTAGGCCAGCTTTTGGATGGGGCTTTAGTTAATTTTATTCTAGTCTTGGAGCAGAGACAGGGCTAACAAACAGCCAGCAGCAAGAGCACTGAAAAGCAGTCTGCACTTGTCTCTCTGTACATAATATCTATTTCATTAAACTATTCATATTCCTGATTCCACTCCATTGCCTTGTCCTTGCAAACCACAACTCTTTCCCTTGAATTCTACACCCAACATAGCTTATATCATCTTGTGGGGAAGCTGTTAGAGAAGGTCTAGTTGACATCATAAATGCCTCACTGGGGGAGGGCAGGATGCCTCCATGTTTGAAGGAAGCAATTGGGAGACCTTCACTTAAGAAGCCTGTCCTAGAGCCCTCAGTGATGGATAATTATAGGTTGGTCTCCAACCTCCCTTGCTTGGGCGAGGTAATTGAGAGGGTAGTGTCTGATCTACGCCAGATCGTTTTGGAGGATACTGATTATCTAGACTAATTTCAAACTGGTTTTAGAGTGGACTATGAGATTGAGACAGCCTCGGTTGGCCTGATGGATAATCTATACCAAGGAATTGACATAAAGTGTGTGACTCTGTTGTTTCTTTTGGATCTCTCTGAGGCTTTCGATACCATCAGCCATGGAATCCTTCTGAATCATCTGAAGGATTTGGGAACAGAGAGTCTGCCTTGCAGTGGTTCTGTTCCTATCTCTTAGGCAGATTTCAGATGGTATCACTCGGGATAGTTGCTCTGTGAAATTAGAGCTATTGTATGGTGTCACTCAGGGCTCCATCCTAACCCGGTTACTTTTTAACATTTACATGAAACTCCTGAGTGAGATCATCAGGGGATTTGGAGCTAGGTGTTGTCAATATGCTGATCAGGGGCGCAGCGATAGTTGAGCAAGGGAGGACAATTGTCCCCAGGCCCACAGGGTCTGGGAGTCCCCCAAGGCCCCTGCAGCCTAGCCTGTCCTGCTCTCTTTCCCAGTCCCAGTCACTCCCAGTCTGGTTCCAGCACAGCCAAGAGCTGACCTTTTCATGCAGCGCAGGCTTGCCTGGGAAGGAAAGGCTCCTTCCAGGCAAGCTGCTACAGCTCCTTCCCTCTCTGCCTCTCAGCTGTTAAGAGAATGGGCGAGGCTTCCAGAAAGGCCGCTCCTGCAAGCCTTGCAGGAGCATTAGTGCTGAACATTAGTGTTGGCTGGCTCCTGCTGCAGGCAGCAAAGAAGGAAGGAAGGAGGCAGAGCGGCCAGTGCTAGCTGCCCTTGCCCACCATAGCTCTGTGCAGACCCCTCTGCCTTGCCCTGCCCAGCCCAGCCTAGCCTTTGCCTACTTAGTAATGGAGATATAATCTGATTTCCTTTTTGTGGTTATCCCCCCTCCCCCCGGATATTTAGGGATCGGCTTGCCATAGAGCTTTGATATGGGGGGCGGGGGGGGGCAGATTGAGAAAACTCTGAATACCTATTTTGAAACCGATTGGGGAATTTGTTGGTTTTTAATATAGATTTTTTAATATATATTTTTTAAAAATTGTAAGTTCTGTAAGTGGCTTGTTTCAAGGCAGAAAATCACCAAAACTTCTGGAATATACAATATATAATATATATCTATTTATAAATGCACTATGCTCAAGTTGGTTTGCAACCCAGTAGGTCTGAGTGAGAACTGTGACGCATGTGTTGCGTCTTTTATTTTTATTTCTTTAGAAATGCACTATATGTCCAAGCTGGCTGGACATATCCAAAAACCCCACTCACACTATTTACACTGTACGTCATCAGTCAGTATGATTCTGCAACGATATGAAATGTTAAGGAGGCCCCTCACATGCCGATTCGCCTCCAGCACTGCACCCCGCTAGGGACGGCCCTGCAGAGAGTGAGGCAGAGGGAATATGCTGGGTGGGCAAGTGTGGCAAGACCTGCAGGCAGGGCCTCGGCCAGCACACCTGATCTCTATTCTGCATGGGTTCAGGGGGTGGTTGGGCTGTGGCAGCCTGCCTGCCTGCGCAGCGAGGGGCCCATTTTAAATTCTCATCCCCAGGCCCTCTCCAACCTTGCTATGCCCCTGATGGTAATGGCACCCTCATCGGTTTCTCCCTGACATCATCATCATCAGGAAATGGCATAGCTCCCCTAAATGGCTGCCTCCTGGCAGTAATGGGATGGATGAGAGATAATAAATTGAAGCTGAATCCAAACAAGACAGCGTGCTAATGGCGAGGGGCCATAATTCAAGGGATGTGACAGCACTTCCTGTTCTGGATGGGGTTGCACTCCCGCAAACCAACAGGTACGTAGCTTTGGCGTGCTTCTAGACCCAGGCTTTACCCTGGCGTCTCAGGTGGAGGCGATAGCCAGGGTGCTTTACATAAGAACAGCCCAGCTGCATCCATTCCTTGAAGACAATGATCTCAAAACTGTGGTTCACTCAATGGTAACTACTAGGCTTGACTACTGCAATGCACTGTACATGCGGCTGTCTTTGTATGTTGTTCAGAAACTTCAGTTAGTTCAAAATGGTTAACTTTTAAAAACCGCCTTGAGATTGTTTTTAATGAAAGGCGGCATATAAATTCAACAATCAATCAATCAATCAATCAATGAATAATGCAGCAGCCAGATTGGACTGGGGTTTCTTGGAGAGACCATATTATGCCTGTTTTAAAACAGCTGCACTGGCTGCCGATATGTTTCTGGGCAAAATACAAAGTGCTGGTAAAGTAAGCCCTAAACGGCTTAGGACTGGGTTACCTGGAATAGCGCCTTCTTCAGTACAATCCCCATCACACTTTGAGGTCTGTCTCTGGCTGCTGCCAGCTCGCCTGGAGATGACTCGGGATCAGGCTTTTTTCTGGACTGTGGAATAAGCTCCCTATGGGTATTAGAGGGTTAAGAATTTTAATAGCCTTTAAAAGAGCACTGAATTATACATATATATTTTTAGCCTGGCCTTTAGTGAATATTGAAATGGTTATAAACTGGCTCTAATTAGTTATTTGTTTTAATATTTGTGAACCACCTAGAGCTATCTGGGTTAGGGAGTATAAAAACAAACAAACAAACAAATCTTTTGTGTTACATTGATCTAAACACCCATCAATATGGACAGTCTATGTGTCCCAGCTTCAGCTAAAATCAGGTCCGGCTTAATGGGAATGCCATTGATGCATTTGCCTGGAGCCTCTTCCTTTGAAGTCTGGTTGAGGTCTGGGTTTGATGTTATAATGTGAAAGAAAACCCACAAAAGTGGTCAGTTGCTCTTGCAAGTTCAGACAGACTGTCTGGGTCGCTTGACATCCTAGGTACTGCTAATCGTTTACCTGCCAAATGTAAAAAGAAAAACAACAGACCCTTGATTCTTCTGAACACCTGGCTGGCTCTCAGGAAGGACAGCCATGGTGAAGGTCAGTTACTATCCAAGTTTCTTCTTGGAAGAAGTCCTTCCCCCCATAACTTTCTTTTGCCAATGCCATATCAGATTTAATAGCATTAAACCTATTGCTGATAGACAAGTGAAATATGAGCCCAGAAGAAAACAATCAGATAAGGCATGTTTATTTATATTCAATTCAAGTCAGATGGAATATCTGCTGCTGCACATCCATTTGCATGCACCAAGGGACCTTAAAAAGAATGACTATTTACAAGCTACTTATGTGTGTGGAGGGTGCAGGGGTGCAGCTTTGCCCCAAACATTTCCCCCAGTCCTTCCCCTTCCTGCCCTGTCCACCCTCTCTAGCAGTCCCCAGTCTGACAAAAGAGCAGCTCACAGGAAGCACAGAATGAAGCCCCAAGCAGCACAGTAAGTGAGCAGGCTTATTAGTTTCCCTTTCCAAGAGGTTTATGAGATCACCTGGCATTCGTTCTCTGTGTGTCTGTGCATCAACTTTGCAATGCCTGGACCAATATGAACCAAATCGGGTACAGACGCATAAACTTTTGAGGCACAAGTGGGCTAACTTGTGAACCGCCTAACTGATTTGAAGCAAATTTGCTACAGCAGCAGGAGCATATGGGAAAGCCTCAATGGCATAGTTTGTGATGATATCATTCACCCTGATTCAAGACGAGAACATTTGAGGTGCAAGTGGGCTGACTTGTGGACTGTCTAACCTACTTGAACCAGATTAGGTACAGTTTGTCAGCAATCTGGCCACCCGGTAGGGAAGTCTAGGACGATAGTTCACAAAAGTCCAGTCTGGGTTGCAGAAGCGAAACATGGCTTAGAAATGTCTCTCTCTCTGGCTCAGGCTGAAGGCTGTCGACACTAGGGATGACGTACGTTGTCTTCCAGTGGCTAACTGCAAGCTGTAGATGAGCTTTATAGTCCAAGCTGATAACTCTCAGCTGGCAAGGATTCAAGGCTTATCAGCCCTCTGCAAGAGGCGCTTACTTCTCCCCATGGATTCCAGCTGCACGTGCTGTCTTGTGACCTGTCTTTGCTGTGGAGTCAGTGGGGGTTGCCTGCATCGTTCATCCTCCAGTTTGTCCGTCCCTGTCTTCGCTGCCTCAGACTGCTGTGCCTGTTCTGGGACATCAGCCAGACCTGCCTCAGCCATCACTTGGGAACTGACAGCCGGGCTCTGCCCCTCAGGCACCCCTGCATTGGCTGAAGAGCTGTCAGCATCCCCTTCCTCCTTGCTATCTGAGAGCAAGGGCGTGACACAGTTGTAGTGAGTGACACACAGGGACACCTCAATGGCATAGTTTGTGATGATGTCATCCACCCCAATTCAATATGGCGGATGTGTAAAGATTTGAGGTGCAAGTGGGCTAACTTGTGAACCGCTGAACTGATTCAAACCAAATTTGCTACAGCTGTAGGGACACATAAGGATACCCCATTGGTGTAGTTTGTGATTATGTCATCCACCCTGATCCAAGATGGCAGATGCATGAACATTTGAAGTGCAAGAGATCTAACTCGTGGACCTCAATGTGAACCAAATTTAGTTCACTTGTAGAGACAGTGCAAGGAAAGTAGGCAGATTAGTTCTTACTAGACCCTTTTTCCACATGGTGCAAGCAGGGCTGCTTTGACTTTGGCCCTCCAGCTGTTTCTGGATTACAACTTCTGTCATCTCCACCCACAGTGGCCAATATTAAGGGGAGTTGTAGTTCTCATGCAGATGTTAGATTATAAATTGTAGTCTTGGGTTAAAGCGTTGGACTAGGACAGGGCAGACAAGAGTTCAAATCCCTATTCAGCCATAAAATTCCGTGCCAGAGGCTTATCTCTCAGGCTGGCTGCGGATTGCCTAACAGGGTTGTTGTGAGAATAAGCATAACTATATACACCACTCCGGGCTCCTTGAAGAAAGAGCCTTCTTTCAGTAAGAATTGTCTGAGCCTTGAGATTTTTGATACAATTCCCCTGTGTGTGTCAGCCTACTTTCCAGTATTATTATTTATTATTATTTTTACATTTATATCCCGCTCTTCCTCCAAGGAGCCCAGAGCGGTGTACTACAAACTTGAGTTTCTCTTTCACAACAACCCTGTGAAGTAGGTTAGGCTGAGAGAGAAGTGACTGGCCCAGAGTGACCCAGCTAGTTTCATGGCTGAATGGGGATTTGAACTCGGATCTCCCCGGTCCTAGACCAGCACTCTAACCACTATACCATGCTGGGGTATATGTAGGCTTATGAGATCACCCAGCATTCCGTATATCCATGTCTGTGTGTCCCCCTCATCAACTTTGCCATGCCTGGACCAATGTGAACCAAATCGGGTAAAGTTGTAGGGATACTTCAATGTCGAAGTTTGTGATGATGTCATCCACCTTGATTCAAGATGGTAGAGGTGGAAACTTTTGAGGTGCAAGTGGGCTAATCTGTGAACCACCTAATTTATTTGAACCAAATTGGCTACAGCTACACTGTACATGTATATTGGGGCATCCCCTACACATAGGGATGCCCCAATGGCATCGTTTGTAATGATGTCATCCACTCCTATCCAAGATGGTGGACGCGTGAACATTTGAGGCACAAGAGGTCTAACTTGTGGACCACCTAATCGATTTGAACCAAATTTAGCCCAGATGTAGGGATAGTGAAAGAAAAGTAGGTAGATTAGTTCTTTCTGTTACAACTTGTTTTTATTAGGCAGCATTGTCCAATTGTGAACGTTTTGGCTTTTGTAGGTATAATTTGGGATCTAATATCAATCAATAGGTTGAGGCCTAATCTATGGAGCTTGTTTGAGATACATGACAAGAGACAATTTCTATAAGAGTTCCAGTTTTTGCAAGTTGTTGGAGTCCTTTATGATATGCTGTTTCTTAATTTAACAATGATGTGTGTTAATGTGAACTGTGGCATTTAGGAACATAGGCAGCTGCCATATACTGAGTCAGACCATTGGTCCATCTAGCTCAGTATTGTCTACACAGACTGATAGCAGCTTCTCCAAGGTTGCAGGCAGGAGTCTCTCTCAGCCGTATCTTGGAGATGCCAGGCAGGGAACTTGGAACCTTCTTCATGCATATGCTCTTCCCAGAGTGGCCCCATCGCCTGAGGGGAATATCTTACAGTGTTCACATGTGGTCTCCCATTCAAATGCAACCAGGGCAGACCCTGGTTAGCAAAGGGGACAATTCATGCTTGCTACCACAAGATCATGCTTGCTACCACAAGAGGGCAAGGATGGAAAAAGCCTACTCTGGGCCTGAGATCTTAAGGGTATATCTTTATCTCCTGCTTGTGGTCTTCACAGAAATATTGCTGAGTGAGTGAGTAGAAGAAATGCATGCATGAATGAATGAACTGGAAGGCGGTGTGTGTGTGTGTGGAGATTTTAGAGTGCAAAGACATGTTTCTTCCCCACCTTGTGCACTGTTCCATCCCCGCATACTCATGTGGGGACTGGAATGACTGAATAATGCTCAAGTGTGATGTGTGTGCACACATGCATGTGTGCGCACACACACAGAGCTGATGCAATGGTTAGCTGGTAGCATCTGGTTTGGATGTTCTGTTCTCAAGAATATGTGGGTGCACCAGATGTACATGAAAAGTGTGAAAAGAACTACATCCCGGAAGTTCCAGGATGCCCCACGCGAGCGCGCGGGGCATTCTGGAGAGACCCCCCGGGGCCAGGAGGCTAGTTTTCACCTCTCGATGAGGGTCTCGTGTATTGCCGCAGGATGGAGCCAGGCTGCGGCAGCACACGCGCAACCAAATGGGATTAGCGGATCACTCGCTCCGCTAACCTCATTTCAGGGGAGGGGTACTTTTGGCGGTTTGCTGCTGGGAGCCGTGTGGCTCCCGTGGCAGCAGACGACCAGGAGAAATCGGACTTGGCTCCCTTAGCCCGATTTCTCCTGGTTGTGAGCATAGCTTCCATGGTTTTTAGAATCAGCAAATCCTAGGCACACACTTATAAAGTAGGTTTTGCAGCTCTGCTCAAAAGTTTCAGTGGGGCTAAACGCCTACAACTTAAACGTCCTTCTGTTTCCTAGACAAGAACTGCAGCTACATCTCGGTTAGAAGAGAGAATCTCTCCCTCTTTCCATACTAAACACCATTCTAATTTTTCTCTTAAGGATACATATGCCTCTGAAGTTTCCAGGAAATAATCTTGGTAGCATAACATACAAAATGAAAGGCATACCATCTCATGTAAATAAAGTAATCAATGTAATTTTGCTTTGCATAGACACATAGACACTAGACTATAAATAAAGGCTGTTCTTATGACCAGCCTAACCCCGGCTAGGGCAGTCCAGCCTGGGTTAGGCTGCTTGTGTACAGCGCTGGGATCCACGCAGCCCTCCAGCCTAACCCCATTTTAAGCCCGGCCTTTAGCAAGTGTGCTCTTAACCCCGGCGCTGGGTTCGTCCGTGTGTTTCGGCTGCTTGCAGAGATAGGCACACCCTCCAACGTGCTGTACTTGGCATGTGGTGGTGCATTGTGCGATGTGTGGAGGCCCGGCCTCCAGAGATCAGCATGTCATGCAGCAGCACAGATTGTGTGGGAGTGTGGCCCGCACTTCCCACCAATGTTGAGGACTCGTCTGGCAGGGAGGTAAGTTTAGTGCAGCCTTCTCCCCACCCAGCCCTCCCCACCTTCCAGTCGTGTGACTACCCTTATAGACAATTATAAAACAATTCTGTGCTTTGGGATTCCACAGAAAAGAACGTTGTATCGGGGAGGACCTGATATTTAGTGAGAAACTGTTTCGATTAAAATGTAATTCCTTCAGGCTTTTTGTCAGATGTACTGATTTGTGTGTACAAGCATTATTTAATTGCTGGTTACATATTCATCTGCCATTTGCTCAAGGTTTCATGGGATCAGCTTTGTGGTTTCCACTATTAGAAATGAGTCATGCACAATTTGTTAAAATGCAAGAGGAGAGGCACCTGCTAACAATACACTCCCTATCAAGGGATCAGTCTTTAAAGACCATCTCACAATGATGGCCCAGGTAGTGCTCCTGCCACACATTTTCTGTTCTTTCCTGGTAGAAGTTCCCAAGTCTACCTTGAAAGCTCACAGCAAATGTAGGATCAAATGCTAATTCTAAAATTATGCCAGCCCAACCTATCAGATTAGCAAAATATTAATTCAAAAGGTGTTTAGGCTTAATTAAAAAAAAACACAGCCATGTAATAAGGGCATAAATTAGGGATGTGCAAAAAATTTCGGGCACAGAACGATCTGTGCCCGAAACGAACAATTTCGGGTGATTCGGGGCCGAACCGAATCACCCCCGAAGTCCCCCGAATTTTTTCGGACACGAGCCGAATCACCCGAATTTCGGGCAAAAAAAATTCGGGTGATTCGGTTCATGGTTGATTTTTGGCGATTTTTTAAAGTTTTAGTGACTTTGGGGCAGTTCGGGGGCATATCATGGGATTTGGGCAAAAGGAGTGGGGTGGGGTGGTAGTGCCTAATGGGTGCAGGCTACCACCCCAATTTCAGGGGGATTGGGCAAAGGGCTGATTTTTGGTAAATTTCTGAAAATTTCATGTCTTTGGGGCAGATTGGGGCATATTGGGGCAGAAAGTGGGGCCTGGGGCAGAATAGTGGTGTGGGTTGGTAGTGTCTAATGGGTGCAGGCTACCACCCCAATTTCAGGGGGTTTGGACAAAGGGGTGATTTTTTGAGAATTTTTGAAGTTTTGGTGACTTTGGGGCAGTTTGGGGGCAGAAAGTGGATCTGCCCCAAAAGAGTGGGGTGGGGTGGTAGTGCCTAATGGGTGGAGGCTACCACACCAATTTCAGGGGGATTGGGCAGAGGGCTGATTTTTTGAGAATTTTTGAAGTTTGGGTGTCTTTGGGGCAGATTGGGGACAGAAAGTGGATCTGCCCCAAAGGAGTGGGGTGGGCTGGTAGATAGTGCCTGATGGCTGGAGGCTACCACCCATCCCCAATTTAAGAGTGATTGGGCAGAGGGGTGAATTATGGTGAATTTATTTGTATGAGGTTTGTCTTCATAAGGTGAAGTGTGCTAAAGTGATTACTTCCTCATATTATTCATAGTAAAGAAAAGTGTGAAAAAGTGAAAGTGGGGTCATGAGAGTTGTTTAATTGAAAAAAATCTCATTTGCTATGATAGAATGAGAATTCACACCTCAGAGGAGGTGTGAATTCTATCATAGCAAATGAGATTTTTTTCAATTAAACAACTCTCATGACCCCACTTTCACTTTTTCACACTTTCCTTTACTATGAATAATATGAGGAAGTAATCACTTTAGCACACTTCACCTTATGAAGACAAACCTCATACAAATAAATTCACCATAATTCACCCCTCTGCCCAATCACTCTTAAATTGGGGATGGGTGGTAGCCTCCAGCCATCAGGCACTATCTACCAGCCCACCCCACTCCTTTGGGGCAGATCCACTTTCTGCCCCCAATCTGCCCCAAAGACACCCAAACTTCAAAAATTCTCAAAAAATCAGCCCTCTGCCCAATCCCCCTGAAATTGGTGTGGTAGCCTCCACCCATTAGGCACTACCACCCCACCCCACTCTTTTGGGGCAGATCCACTTTCTGCCCCCAAACTGCCCCAAAGTCACCAAAACTTCAAAAATTCTCAAAAAATCACCCCTTTGTCCAAACCCCCTGAAATTGGGGTGGTAGCCTGCACCCATTAGGCAATACCACCCCACCCCACTATTCTGCCCCAGCCCCCACTTTCTGCCCCAATATGCCCCAATCTGCCCCAAAGACATGAAATTTTCAGAAATTTACCAAAAATCAGCCCTTTGCCCAATCCCCCTGAAATTGGGGTGGTAGCCTGCACTCATTAGGCACTACCACCCCACCCCACTCCTTTTGCCCAAATCCCATGCTATGTCCCCGAACTGCCCCAAAGTCACTAAAACTTTAAAAATTCACAAAAAATCAGGACTTTGCCCAATCCCCCTGAAATTGGGGTGGTAGACTCTACCCATTGGGCACTACCACCCCACCCCAAAATTTTGCCCCTGGGCCCCTTTTTACCCCCCGAATCGATTCAGATTTGGATTCGGATTAAATCCGAATCCGAACCGAATCAAGGGTGATTCGGGTGACCCAGATTCGGGCACAAAACAGAACGGGGGTGATTCGGCTCGGGTCCGAGTCAAATCACCCGAAAATCCGAATTGCACACCCCTAGCATAAATGTCACTGAATTTAAAAATAGCAACATTCAGTAAACAAGACACAAAACTTCAGCAATCAGGATTCATCCTGAAAGCACTCCATTTTTTGCTGTGATGTAATAAATGTAGTTGTCACCCATTTGTTGAACAAGATCCAGAAGGCTCCTGAAGTGGAGGGGTCATATTTTTCCAGACGTTATCTTACTTCTGGAAAATGAGAGCCTTGCTGTTGCTAGGGAATTCACTGCTGTTGCAAATGGTGCAAGGAATTTGGCCGTACCTGTTGCAATGCCCTGCTGAAAAGGGACTTTAGCGTCACTGGTGGTGATGGGATTTACACACACACACACACACACACACACACACACACACACACACACACACACACACACCAGTTTAGAAGCTAACAGCTCTTCCACTGTCACACTCCTGTAAGCAGCTAGCCTCCCTCAGGAGATCATTATTTTCCTAAAATACACAAAAGGGGTGTGTGTGTGTGTGTGTGAAAACATTAGCTGCAACAAGACGGGACTTCTCATTCTTCTTGAAACAATGTGCCCCTATTTTTGGTCAACCCATTGTTTAGTTTTGTTTCCTGTACTTATATTTTGCCTTTCTTCCATGAATATTCCGTGGCATACATGGGGTCCTCATGCCATCCAGACACTGACCAGGCCGACTTGCTTTGTTTCAGTAAAGTAGCGGCAGCTCAGGCATTCAAGATTATGCCCAGGCTAGTTCCCCAACCCAGCTATGCAGTCCCCTCTCATCCAGCACTGGAGCACAGATCCATTCTGACCTTCTCTTTGTTAAAAAAGCTGCAGCTCTCCTTAGAGAGCCCCTGGTGGTGCAGTGGTAAAACTGCCGCCCTGTAACCAGAAGGTTACAAGTTCGATCCTGACCAGGGGCTCAAGGTTGACTCAGCCTTCCATACTTCCGAGGTCGGTAAAATGAGTACCCAGAATGTTGGGGGCAATATGCTAAATCATTGTAAAACCGCTTAGAGAGCTCCGGCTATAGAGCGGTATATAAATGTAAGTGCTATTGCTATTGCTATTATTCAGCCAGGATTTGCCTCTGGCTCCCAAAGCAGGTGGACAATATACAGTCGGCATGATTATGCTTAAGGTAAGCCAGGACACACTTGTGAAGGCCTCAAAGTATTGCCCACTCAGATGTTGAGATTTCTTAGCCCAGCCTTGCATGTAGCATGAGTGGGTGTTTTTCAAATGGTCAAAGCCTGGTGCAGAAAGTCAGAGGTATTGATCAGGCTAACAGAAAATCACATTTTCTCTAGGAAGGACTTGATACAAGTTATCTTTCAGCAACAGGTTCCAAGGGCTCTCTTCTATTTGGGTTTTTAGGTAGATCTCTTCTAAAAGAAAAGAAAAAGGGGGGGGGGGAGGAAAGGTTGTGCCGTTGAGTTGGTGTCGACTACTGGCGACCACAGAGCCATGTGGTTTTCGTGGTTGAATACAGAAGGGGTTTACCACTGCCATCTCCCGTGCAGTATGAGATGATGCCTTTCAGCACCTTCCTATATCGCTGCTGCCCAATATAGGAGTTTCTCATATTCTGGGAAACACACCAGTGGCGATTCGAACCAACAGCCTCCTGCTCTCTAGGCAGGTTACTTCCCTGCTGCACCATTAAGTGGCTTAAAAGAAAAGTGTGGTGTAGTGGTTAGAGTGCTGGACTAGGACCGGGGAGACCGAAGTTCAAATCCTCATTCAGCCATGATACTTGCTGGGTGACTCTGGGCCAGTCACTTCTCTCTCAGCCTAACCTACTTCACAGGGTGGTTGTGAGGAGAAACTTAAGTATGTAGTACACCACTCTGGGCTCCTTCGAGGAAGAGCAGGATATAAAATGTAAAAAACATTATAAATAAATAAATAAATAAATAGAAAAACCAGCTGAAACTAGGTTATCCACATAACCTGTGGACCAGCTTTTAAGGAGCCCGATAAGTGTGCCAGACTTGCCCCTCAGTTCTTTCCTTTTCTGCTTCCCCAATATGTCTTCAATAGGCAAGATGGAAAAAGATGTATCAGAAATAGCTCTAAATGGAAATGATATTTGGGGCACAGAAGGATTTTTTCCTTCTGTTTAAATGGGCTTGTCAAACTGCTGGTCCTCTCCCACACCATTTCTCTTGCAGCCTGTCACAGTGATTTATTGAGCAAGAAGTTATTTATTTTTTTAGAAAACCTTTCCCTCCTCTAGCAGAAACACATGATGTTCTTGTTTTCTCCTTGACATGCTGAGGTATGAAGATGCTACCTCAAGTGTTGGGAGTCAGGATGTATTTGGATCTTTTTTAGGCCTGCAATTATTTGGGCCTAGAGAAAGGATAGGTTCAATGGATAGGAAGAGGAAGGGAGCTAGCAAAGCCTTTGTGGGGATACTGCTGACTAGTATATAATGGCCTGGAACTACTTGAGATTTCGGTGTCCAAAACTGCATTATGGGGGCAGTCAATGTGAAGAAATCTTAGATATTCCTGTGCCACTATTTAAGAGCAAAAGAAGGCAAATAAGTAGGCCATTCCTAATACTCAGTGTTTATTATGAAAGTGTTTTCAAATCAAAATGCACAATACCAACTGGTTCCAAATATTCCAGGAAGAATTGTAATTTATATATATAGATATAGATATATGTTTTAAAAACCCCAACAAGAAACAGAAGCAAAATCCAAGGCTAACACATCACTGTATTTCTGACAGTGGAATACCAGTAGGTTATAGCTCCAAGAGTTGCTCAAACAGTAGATTGTCTTGAAAAACACAGCGGGGAAATTGCACCATTTTGTCTTGCCCTGCCCCGAAGATAACCACCATATGGAACACAGAATAATTGTTATTATTTTAAGTATTTAAAACTGCACGCAGGGATAAAACAGCTCTGACATGCCAGATTGGTGTGTACCACATTCTTTTTGAGATGATCATCATTACTACTGATTCTTATCAAATATCCTATCACTATAACACAAGACCAAACTAAAAGCCAAAGCATATACTATCAAAATACACACCCTTTTCCTCCAATAAAGCTAGTGAAGGCCTTTCCCTAAGAGGAGAATTTTGTACAGGCAGAGTCAGGTGCTACAATGTCATTGTTGTTACAACCAGAACTTCCTGCAAGAAAATATGTGCTAAACAATTTCTCCCTCTCCACGAAAAACAACAACAAAACAAAAAACCTTAATAGAATTATTTTAAAGGGAGAAGCTAAAATGGAAGTTTTAGCAATGTCCCAACAAACTCTAAAGCAAAAACAAAGTGCACGCAAAAGAATGCTTAAATACAATAAACCTGATTAAATAAAAGCCTTTTCGAAGTTTTGTTTTGTGATTTCAAGGCAACTCTATTTTGAAGAACATGGTGTCTTGGAAATTTTGGTCATTCACACATTGGCAAACAGAACTATGGCAATTTATTACTGGATATGAGGACTGGGTAAATAATACAGAAGGCAATATAACACCTGGCAGGATTTAAATAAAAATAGATGCAAATGATTAATGTGCAAATAAAGAAACTTCATCTTCCTTTCATTTATGGGAATTAGAGAAAGCCAGAGTTATGGTGTATATATTTCTGAGATGACAAATATGGACATATATAGCCCTATATTCAGAACCCTCTGCCAGGCATTGCCAATGGAAGTAAATGGCAGAAGGGATTATCAACCTGAACCACCAGAATATTATGTAACCAATGCCATTCAAATTGTACAATGTACAATGCAAGACATTCAAAACAAGCTGGCATTTGTTACACAACAATCTTCCCATAGTTTATTGCAAAGTACAGCACACATACACCCCCCCACCCCCAAACAATTATTTTCTTGTTACCATGTGCCCAGTCCCAATATGAGAATGACTTTAAAAGAAGGGGGCAGTCATGTGGCAGCTGTTCGATGAAGGACCTCCTTGATCATTCCATGGCTATGTGACCACATATTGGTGATGCTTACCCACGTTTTTTTGTCTGAAGACTGGTGCTTGCTCAGGCTTCCTTCGCTCTTTTCAGATCAGGACAGCAGCTTCCACATACCACCAGCAAGGGGGCAGGAGGGGGAAAACACATGATATCAATGCACCTTAAGAGGAGTTTGGACTTTTGAGCTCTCTGCTTGATCTCATCAGCAAGCCATGTTCAATATTTCCTCCATATAGAAACAAATTTAGGGCTAATTCACACTTGGGGCACTGGTGTGTAGACTATGCAAACAGCAGGATACAGAAGTGAGTTTTGGCTTGGGAGGCTCTCCCCTCTGCCATATGGAGAACCTTGAATGTGAACCAGGGCCCCTTCATCTGGATACTAATGTAAGTAGGACTCATTCACAAGTTAGACTGGAAAATGGCAGAGGGGCTATTAACATTAGGGAATGATACACACAAGTTCCAGTTTGTATTCAGTTATCTATGTGCCATCGAGGAGTATGTGCAAGTCCAAGACTCACTACTATATCCTGCTGTGTTCGCAACATATATGCTAAGACTCATGTGAACTGGCCTTCCATCTTAACATGTAAACAAAAGGAACCTGTACAACAAAAGGCAAGAAATAAAGTAATCTGTTGAACAAATCCAAAAATGGCAACAAGGATACAACTATTTTGTTTGGCATTTTTTTTCATCATCTGGTCCTCTAAAGGTTAGATGGAGATTGCAAATAAGTCCCATGTTTCCATTCTCAAGTGGATATATGCCAAAGAGACAGATTCTTTAGACACCTGCCTTGACTTTTCACAAAACACATATTTTCTGCTTGTAGTGCATTCCATGTCATTACCTAACAAATGAATAAATGCAAACAACTATGGCGCTTACTTCACTATCCCAGGGCTGGCTAACAGAACGTTCAGTCTAGCTAATGGCTACCAAGTTCCACACACTGCTTTTGATTCTTTTCTACTCTATACAATCCAGCCACTGCAACTTACTATAGGGCTAAATAGGATCGAAGCACTTTTACTAACAAGAGCCGGTTAACCTATGAAAATATTGAAAATACTAATCCAGGAAATGGAATCCAGTGGCTCCTTTTGCACACAATCATGGGAGGCAAACACTGAGCGTGTGCACATGCCACTGAAGAGTATGGGGAAGCTCCTTGCAGGAGGGGGGTCCATCGGAACAGTGGACCATCTGTGGTATTAGATGATCTATGTCTTTTGCTTATATTAAGATGCAGCAACCATTTGACTGTCTAGCTACCCTTGTAGCACGCTTTGCAAAAGGCTTCTGGCTACCCAAGGCACCACACTCAAGAGCTGCTCTCCCACCAACTCCATTACTGTGCATCTCACCGCAAGAAGAGGTAACTAAAAGATCTTTCATACTGACAGCTTTATCTTTCCTTTAAAATAAGGCCTCTGAGCTCTGAAATTACCAAACACCTGTTCAGAACCCCTTCCCTAAGCATTTGGAAACAAACGAGTGTTTGTTGTTAACAGAAAATGGAGTATTTGCTGTTGCAACAAACTGGCGTGCCTTCTATTGTGGCTTTCTTCTTATTTGATCATATCTCATTGCCATCCTCTGATTCATGTCCATGAAGACCTATCAATTTGAGCTCCACATCATGTTGCTTAGAGGCCTCCAGTCTAGAAGTACAAGGTGAATCATGACTGAGGTGGAGCTGCATGAGAAATAAGAGGCAAACCACCGTGGCTCCTGAATGGGAATGGGAATCGGAACACTACTGGCCATCAACCTCTAGCCGGTTTAGAAGGTGGTTCTGGTATTTTTTTAAGATCCCCAACCTATCATTCTTGCTCTTCATTTATTGAATGCAGTATAGTTCATGGAAGGATGTATTACTACTTCCCCCTCTCTTTACTTCATGAAACCAGAGCGCTTTTCATTTGCATTTTCCAAGCTGGCATTTCCACAGAGGGCTGAGTTGCACAAATATTTCTTAACGTGTTATAAAGAAACTGGCTGACATCCTGACTAAATTTATGCAAGGAAATCCCATTCAAATTCAAAGGACAAGGTAGGCTTGCTTCCCTTGTCCTTTTAATTTAAATGGGACTTTCCTGAATAAATTTAGTCTGGATGTCAGCCTCTGAGGTCATTCACACAATCAAAAATGGTGTTCTACCAGGGTTTGGGAGTGGTGTGTGTTCCCAATTTTTGGTTGTGTGGCAGCAAGGTAGGAGGAAAACCTGGGTAGCTTTTCCTCCTACCTTGCTTCCACACAACCAAAAATTGGGAGCACTCACAGCTTCCACACCCGGGTAGAACAGTTTTTGACTGTGTGAATGACCTCATTGACTTTTCCAGTATGTCAAAGTTTCAACAGATCAGATCAAGTGTTAACACATCCTGGTTCCCAACGAATTTCTCAAAGATCTCTCCCTCTCTATGGCAAATTGCAAACTGAAACTGTTTTGAAGCATTCACAAGTATGTCCAGCACATGCAAATGTGTGGGGTGATGGTCAACATAGGTTGGAGTCTAAAATGGTAACATGAATTGCCCTTCAACAGAAATGATAATTAGGAAAAGGAGCTCATAAATAAGGATGTGCCCAAAGTGCGGTTCAAGCACTTTTTTGGAAAGGGGACCAGGAATTTTAAGAAAAAAGAGATCTGGCTCTCCACTGCCCCATGCAACTTCCTGCTGGGGTGGCACACGTCCCAATAACCCCCTGTGCAGCGCCAGCATGCACATGGTGTGAGCGCATGCACGGGCCCCATTTGCTGCACATGCGCAGATGCCATGTGTGTGCCACATAGGGGCTTATTGGGACATGTGCCGTCCCAGCAGGAAGCTGCATGCTCTCTTTTTTCTAAAAGTTCCCGCTGCCCTTTCCAAAAGAGTGCTCAGATTGCACCTTAAACTGCGGTTTGGGCACATCCCTACTCATAAATATCTTCTTTATCCAAAGAATAAGTATTTTCCATTCTCTTGTGCATGGAATAAAGTAAGGAAACATTGCACAGCTTAGGAAAATTTTAAGGATGTTCCAGATGCAGAGGTGTTTGGCAACAAAGAGGATAGCTAGCTCCTTGTGACCCAGAGAAGATTATAATAACCTATTTCTTTTGTATTCCCATCTATTCCTGAATAAAGTTCTTTGACACACACTACTTCTGCACATAGTACTGGGAGAGAACAAGGTTGCACAGTGAAACTTCCCAAGATTAAATTAAGAGAAGTTATCTCCTCTGCTGACACTTCCTTGGCTAAGCACAGAAATATATTATGTGATAGAAGAGTCCTAATATTCTCCTGGGATATAAAGAAACCTCAGATGCAGAGAGATTAAATAAAATAAACAAAAGAGAATGTGTATTTCTCTTGTAAATTGTTGTTCCTGCTGATTTCCTTTAGAAACATCACTAACACCTGCAATGTAAATCTTTAGTAGAAAGACCAAACAAAAATAGAATATAGCCACCTCCAACGTTATTTCCCTACTAATTACAAAGATATTTGGATGCTTGTTATGAATTCATTCCGGGGGCACATCATGTTCTTGAATGATAAACCAGAAGTGTATCATGTTGCTCAATGGCACGAAGCCAGAAGTATGGTAATTGTGGGCTAAAGCAGGTAGGTACCTTCCCCTCCACACCAATTATGGGAAGAGGCAGCTATGAAGCTATACAGCCGTCATTGATCCTAAGGAGACTCCCATCCATTGTATGGATTGGTATGGGACCAGTGCTACGCAAAGTACCCCCAACAATTAGACAGAGAGAACTGGAAAAGCTGAAAATGTTTCTCTCCACCCTCAAAGCCACCTAGATATGCCTGAGGCACACAAATTATCAAGTACACAAGCTTCCCATATGTGGAGGAGTGTTGCTTGGAAGCAGCACTTGGTGGGCCTGTGCCTCAATGAATCAGGAGAGCATTTGCATGCAGGTGATACAGTCATCATACAGATCAGAGACAAAGTACTGGCGAGAAATTGAAATGTCTGAAGCCTAATTATCAGCAGCAGCAGATAAGGGAGTAAATCTGGATTTGGACTATACCACTTGAGACTGCAGGTGGGTGCTTAAATGTCTGCATGCTCTTTTACATCCGAAAGGTATATTCTAATACCTATATACATGGAATATTTTTGCATAAAGAAGCATTCAGTTATATCAGCGCACACCCGCAGTATGAAGAGGTTCAGTCCAGACACAGGTTTACCACCTCATTGGCTGTTTGTGAGAATCTGATGTTCCGGTTCCTCTGGTCATTGTGATGCCTTTTTTGGGGGGGGGGCTTCTGTTCTTCTTCATCCTAGTTCTAATTCTCCAGATGTAGCTTTCAGGTGACTATGGGTCCACGTCAGCTTATTTCTTATGGTGTTTAAAAACAAACAAACAGCTTTGCAGAATTTAAAATACATTTAAATCAAACTGAGGTTGAATTTGCAAGGGAAGACCCATCTCCAAGAGTTCATCATGCTTGACATAAATGTGGCTTGGGCTAAAGAATGATGTCTGTTCTAATTTGCCACCAATTTCTGCGCTTACCTCAATGCTAAAACCCCACCTTACAATAACTACGGTTTAATCTGAACTATCCAACTATAGTTCTATTAAAAATACTAAGTGCACCATTTTAAAAACCTCACCCTGGGGGAAAAAATGATCATTGTGATTGTATTGGCAGTTTCTAAAGCCAGCATCCTTCAGCACAAAAAGAGCAAAAAAATCTGGAATTGAAATCCAGTTAAATCACCTACAGCAGAGCAGTGGGCTAGAACAACCAGGAATGGGAAAGGGAGACATATTTTAGTGTCCCAATCTCCAGCCTGACGTAATCTGGAAGAGAATACGGAAGAAGTTCCCTTTCATCCGCAAGCCACCCCCCGCAAAAAAAACCCACCATAAAATAATATTCAAATACTATAGAAGAAAATACTGATCCCATCTGGCCATGTAGATACACATACAGCATGCCTACATAAATAGAATGGCGTGGCGCTGTCATTCACAAACAGGAAATATGGCAGTGCACTATCAGAATGCTTTAAATACGCCCATGTATTGTTTTGTTTTCCGATGTCAAGAGAGAATAACAAAATGGAAAGAAAAAGGATGAAGTAAAAATAAAAACCAGCATTCAAACCAGCAGCAAACAGTTCATTTTGTTCATGGGTCAGTGTTTAAATCCGAGGATTAGTGTTCCTCTGCAGAATTGCCACCGGTGAGGTACCCGTTTGTTCCGTTCACTCCATTTGTCCCATTGGTGGTGGCTGAGTTGTGGGAATTATTTGAAGGAGGACGGGAAGGTTCTTCATCTGAACTAGACTCAATGTCACTTCGGTCATCCGTTGCCTGCAAATATGCGAAAAAGAGGAGGAAACACATTGGAGGCTATTGCACAAGGGAAACAAGATGAAGTCTCGGCTTGTTTTAAGTCCCCAAACAAGACCTTTAAAAATAAATCAATCCATAATGCTTCCAGCCCTTACTGTTTAAGGCTTTCCATCTCTTTGCTCCTCATCAAATATCAAACTAGATGTGTTATGTCTGCTTATTCACAAGTGTGCCCTGTGACAGAAGTCATTTACAGTTTTAATTGTTTTAAACTGTAGCTTTTAACTGCCTTTTCAATTACGGTGCAATTGTGCTGTTTTATTGTGAGCTTACTGTAATTTCCTCCACTTTTTGCTCTAAATCACTCTGGAAACCCAAGTTACACAAGCAACATAGATAAACACAGCAAACACACACATGTGAGGTGGGGTGGTTTTTACATTAAGAAAAGCATACAGAAGGCACCGGCTAAAATCCCACCCCTTACCTCCCCTGCTTTCTGACATTTCAGGCATTTTCCTACCAGAAGGTCCAGTTCACTTCTGCTGCCTGGGCTGGGATAAAAAGGAGTTTGGGTGACAGAAAACCACAGAGGGGTAGAAGAAGGGAGGGTGAGGAGGCTCCATTTCCACACCCTGCCCTTTCTGATGTTAAAATGAGGCCTCTACTTTTCATTTTATTTCTGAACAGAGCAGACATGTCAACAACAGTGGCGACCCTTGTCATGTGATGTCAATTTGGCTGCCATGATAGCCCTGTCCCATGGAAAGGAGAGCTGTTGTGTAGCAAGCCCCCTTAGCTAAGAAGGGTCTGCCCTGGTTGCATATTAATGGGTGAATAGAAATGTGAGCACTGAAAAATATTCCCCTCAAGGGATGGAAGTGCTTTGGGAAGCTGGTTGCATATGAAAGGAAGACTAGCAGTGTGAGCACTGGAAGATATTCCCCTCAGGGGATGGAGCCGCTCTGGGAAGAGCTTCTAGGTTCCAAGTTCCCTCCCTGGCATCTCCAAGATAGGGCTGAGAGAGATTCCTGCCTGCAACCTTGGAGAAGACTCTGCCAGTCTGGGTAGACAATACTGAGCTAGCTGGACCAAGGGTCTGACTCAGTATATGGCAGCTTCCTATGTTCCTATTCAGCTGTGCTTCAACTCTTGGCTACTGTACCCCAGTCAAGTGTCCATGCGAGGGCACTTCTAAGCCCTGCCTCTGTGCTGTATTTGGGGAGAGGTTCTGCCAGTGAGCAATGTTCCTTATCATGGAGAGAATCTCTCTCCAAGCACAGTGTGGGGGCGGATTTCCAGCATGTATCAATGTAGGGGCGAGGCTTACAGCCAGTCTCACAGATACTACACCAAGGTGCAGCATCCACAACATGAAGCACACTTGAATAGGGCTTTCTTCCTTATTTCCCTTCTTATGCACTGTGCTCCACGCAAGCTTGCCTGCTCTTGGCACTCTGTCTCCTCCTTCCACTCCCATCTCCATGCTTCCTCCTTTGCTTTGGTGAAACCATTTTTCTGGACCCCCCTTCAAATTCCTTCTGAAGCTCCCTTCTTCTTCAGCCAAGCCCTCCTCAGTCACCTTAAAACTCTCCACCTGTGATGGCCCCTGACTCTCTCTGCCTCACCCCAGTCCACTTTCAGTCTCCCTCTTCTGCCTTTCCTGAGACATACTTCAAGAAGGCAATCAGCAAAACGTTGGGCCCACAAGCTGCTGCTTTCTCACTGTACCTCCACTCCTTTTCTCTCCCACCTCTGCATAGGAACATAGGAAGCTGCCATATACTGAGTCAGACCATTGGTCTATCTAGCTCAGTATTGTCTTCACAGACTGGCAGCAGCTTCTCCAAGGTTGCAGGCAGGAATCACTCTCAGCCCTATCTTGGAGAAGCCAGTGAGGGAACTTGGAATCTTCGGATGCTCTTCCCAGAGCAGCTCCATCTCCTGAGGGGAATATCTCACAGTGCTCACACTTCTAGTCTCCCTTTCATATACAACCAGCATGGACCCTGCTTATCAAAAGGGGAAAGTCATGCTTGCTACCACAAGACCAGCTCTGCACATCTTTCTTCCACAATGAGGAGAGCAAGACATGGTTACATGCCTGTCTTCTATTTCTCCCCTCTGTGCTTATTTTTTGTGTTGCTGGGTCATCAAATGTGCAGTCTCCATAGCATTCGATTAAGCTGTGGCGTTTCCAGTAGACAGTTCCTATGGTAACACAAGGACAATTTGGGACTAATCAGTTAAGCCCCTGCAAGGCCCTGTTATTATTTATTTATTACATTTATAAACCGCCCCATCCAAAGGCTCTGGGCGGTGTACAACAGATGTGTATATTATTAGAATGCTGTCATGAGTGAGCAGCATACAGTGTGTATATTGGAGTGTGGGAGAGATTGTAACTGGGAAGATTATGGACAAACTAACCAAGGACATCCAGAAAATCCTGGAGCAGTGGGGTGCATAAATCACAAAGCTGACCATGAGCAGCATTTGGTACAGTAGCTGACTTCAGATTCCGAGCAACGAAAAGGGAGAGGAGCTGAATGAAGAGAAAAGCCAGCCAGTGTTGAGGATGGCCATGTGTAGGGAGCCTGCAGGGGTGTGCATTTGAAGCACGTGAAGCTTGGCATTGGCAAGGAATTCTAGAATCCAGTAACCTTCAGGGATTAGTTGGGCTATGCATACCAGATCTGCTCAATTCCAGATTGTGCATGTATGCTTTAAAAGTTGTGCATGTATGCTTTAAGATTGAAGCAATCTCTATCATGTTTTTGACACCCCATTATGTATTTGTGGTAACCAAATACAAAATGAAGAAAAGTGGGAAAAGGCTAGTGAAGATACACATGATAACAAGAAAAGAAATGCTAGTGGAGACTTGTCCCTGCTTCCTAACAGGAAAACAATGCAGCCTCTAGACAGACTGTGAACTAGTCAGTAAAGCATTTATAGAATAGTAGGCAAAAGGTGGCCCAAAAGATTCAAAACAGGCAAATTAAACTGAAGGAACAGCAGCTCAGTACTATATGCAGGCATTATTCTTATGAGACCAAAATTATGTTCCTTTCATTTATGAGAAAGGAAATGAAGTGCTTTTTTCAGAGCACAAACCACTGTCAACACTTTTCCATTAACTCATTCACTTGACCAAAGGGTTGAAGAAAACCCATAGGGCTAAATCCCAAAACATCGTAGTCTTGTAGGCCATTTCCTCCTTTCAGAGAATTCATGTTATCTTCAGGGTAGAGTTACAGCTAGCATTTTTCATTGTAAAGCTCAGCCTGAGAATGTTTGTGGAAGACAACTTTATCTTAATATTATCCGTATTTAAATGTTTCACTCCAGAGCCAAAACTGTATCTAAATAGGTGCCAATGGAATTTAAAATTCCTGCATATCTATCCTTCACACCTAATAGTGTTATTCAGAAATGTAATATATTCAATAACTTTTGGCACTTTCCACCTCAAAGAGCATGCAATCTTAAGGAAAAGAACATGCAGAAAAAAGAACCATTAAAAGGGACAAGGAGAATAAGATGATTGAAGATGCAAAGGCTTCCCCACTCCCATAGAAACTTACATGCAAAGGGTTCCACTTCCCAGCCTTCAAAGGCAGCAGAAAGAAAACAATTAAGATAGTTAAGGAAGAAGTCAAATATCGCTTGGTGTGAAATGAGCTTCCTACTAGAATGTAGGGCATCAGAATGCAGGCCTGAGACAACCAACAGCTTCTAGGATTGCCTTAAGGTCTGAAGTGAGCGGTGCCAGAGAATGGGGCTTATATGGAAGCCACGCCCCTTGGCTCAAGAACTTTGGGTCTCAGTTCCATATATCTGGGGCAGGTTGTGGTTTCACATCCTGCAAATGCCCAGGCTTGCTTCATGCATTGCTTTTTAAAGTATACTTACACAATGTTTTACATGTATGTGTAAAAATGCAAAGCACAAATGAAATACGCACATGATCACAAACTCAAGGACTATACAAGTACATTAACCAGAGAACTGCAGTTTGCAGCAACTCCTGACAAGCATATGCTCAGGGGCAAACACAGGTTTATCTCCACCTATCAGAGGTGCACCTAGGTAATTTCAGAGCCTGGACCTAAAGGCCTTTGGATCCCACCCACAAATTAATCATCATCATGCTCGGCCAGATGACCACACCATCTGGGACAGACTAAAAAGGATTTGGGAGACCTCAGGGACTGTGGAGGCCCTGGACTTCAGCCCAAAAGTACAGGGGTAAGAGCACCTATTAGCCCCTCATACCCGTTCAAAATTCATGGAGAATTTTGAGAATCTTTTAAATGTAGTTGTGTTTTGTTTTATTTTATCAGAGTTTTAAAACCGAAAACTTCTTATTGTTTTTACCTAGTTATTAACCACTCTGGGCTCTCAGGATGGAGGGCGGTATAGAAATATAAATAATAAATGATGCCCACAGGTCGGGGCAGTGTTCCCTGTAACTGGGATTCCCAAATGTTTTTGACTACAACTCTCAGCATCTCCAGCTGCAATGGCCTTTGCTTGAGGATTATGGGAGTTGTAGTCAACAACCTCTGGGAATCCCTGTTAGAGGGAACACAGGTCAGCGGCAGAGCCTCTCCCTGTCTAACATGTTCATGACCCATAGATTTTGAACTGGGCTGATTGCTTTTCAGGAGCACAAGCTAACTGCTTCTGACACAGCAAACAGGCTCCAGAAATGAACCAATATATGTCTCAGTTAAACCCGTCCCAGAACACTCCATGTTCACTTCAATAGAGCTGCTCAGATAGACAGTGTTAAACTTGTGACTTTAGGACATGTAACACTCCTGGCTGCAAATGGTAAGCCAGGAACAAATAACTTTGCCACAGATCATTTCCTTGATTTTACCTGGGCGTTTTTCACACAGCAGGCTTTACCACAAGTTTACTGCGAGTTCAAAGTTGCCCCAAAACTGACACAAAAAGTGGATTTTTTTTTTACCCTGGATATAAACCGGGCCACACTCTAACATACAATGAAAAACTTGAATTGTGTGTGAAGTGCTCCCCAATAGCTCACAAGGACTTCGGGGTAGATCTGGCCGATATGTGAATGCTCACCCTCCATTCCAGAGGAGATGCAAGCTAAGAGCCCTGTGTGAAAAATGCCTTGGAGTTTAACAATCATGTTAGCAGATTTGTATCATACATTTGTATTTTTAAAAGATCATATGATGTATAAGAATATTCTCTAGAAAAATGGGGGGGGGGAGGAGAGAGACAATAACTCAGGGCTTTCCCCCACTCACCTTGCCTTTCGAAACAGCTTTATAAGCTGACTTTATTATTAGGTAGGACCAAAACCAGTGGAGAACTTGAAGTATCACAAGTAAACTGGCAAAGACCCAATAGGCAGGAAAGTCACCCACAAGTTCAGGCATTTCAAATATTACTGCGTTCAATATCCTGAAAGAAAAACAAGTGGGGGGAGAAAAACAAAAAGAAATCAATGCAGAACTACAGAGACTTCCACTCATTTATTGATGAGGTTGTTTCTCCCAATCCCAGGGGTCATATACCGGTTAAAACAACATAGCGTGCCATTCGTTAAACCAATGTGTAGACCCTCTATTGATGCTAAAGCACCCTTTGAGCTGGTTCGTCACAAGACATTTATGAGCTACAAGTTTGCATGCTATGTTGCTTTATAAATTCATAAATAATTCATAAATGTCTAGTGACAAACCAGCTGAAAGGGTGCTTTAACATCAGTAGGGAGTCTACACATTGGTTTAACAAAGGGCAAGTACAGACACTGCTTTTCACCCCCCATCCGCCTTTGCATTCTCTACAGGCTCTTTCATTTAAGAATAGTAACGGTACACCACCTTTCTTGTACAAGAAAACTCAAGGTGCCAAACAGAAAATAAGAAAAACTCAAAACAATACAAATGTTAGAACAGCATCAGCATAATCCCCAATTAACAGCAACACAAAACAATCAAAACATACTCAGCATCCACGGAGTACCAAAAGCCGCCCAGAACAGCCACATCTTTGCCAAACAGTGGAATGTTATAGATGATGGAGCCAAAGTAACCCTTCCTATTAGGAAGGCATTCCTAGGAGACTTGTACTCCAACGCACATGGCTGAAAGTTTGTCATACCCTGGCTTGAAGATCTAGAGTTACCTTTTCTTTTGTAAAGAGTGGTTAATAACAGCTGCTCTTTTCTGTTTTGAGCCCATGGATGTGTGTATGCATGTATTTATGGAATATAAAGGATTTATCTTACTCTATTATAAATGGTGCAGCGGGGAAATGCCTTGACAAGCAAGCCAGAGGTTGCCAGTTCAAATCCCCGCTGGTATGTTTCCCAGACCATATCTCAGGCAGCAGCGATATAGGAATAGATACACTGTCAGGAACCGTGCCACTCACGGCTCTCTAGTGGCTCTGCAAGTGAGCTAGCCCAAATAGAAACAAACAAAACTAGTCTAGAAAACACACACTGCTACCAGTGCCAACCCGCTGGCATCCTGGCACATGCTGTCATGACTCAAAAGGGCCTTCTCCTCATTGCTGCAACAACTACGGCAGCCTTAACAGCCCCAAGAAGAGCAGGCACGGACAATATAAACACTCCAGAAAACACTCCAATGTAAGCCGGAGCCCTTTCTGCAAAGCCCACAACTAAGCTTGATATCCCAAACACCTCAGTTAGCAAAAGTGGCAGCTGCTGCCTTTAGTGGCTCTCCCAGGTCGCTCTTGAGTTGCTCTTCCCACCAATGGGGAGTGGGAAGGGCTTCAGGTGTTACTATGCTTGCTTAGAGTAATGCCGGACAGCCTACTAAGTTTACTACAAGTTCTTTTCAAAGTTAGTAGTCCTTCAGTGTAACTCCTGAGGGAGCTACCGAATGACAGTCTGAATGTCAGCCACTGTCTTTAAACAGTGTGCATCTCAGTTACATGTCCATGGCTGGGACACCAGCTTAGTCTCAGAGAACGTAGGCTTTGAAACTGGGGGAATTACTAGAATGCTAGGGGAACCCTTTCCCTAGTTCAGTCATCTTTCACCAGGGGAGGAAGCAGGCAGCTATCCATGTGGTTGAGTGGGCCCAGACTGACTTGGCACCAAACAAGCAGGTGTGAATAACTATGGATCACTGTTGGACAGTGAAGGATCACTCTAGAACACCTCAGAAGGAAAACAGAGTCAGGAGACCAGGTCTTTAAAAAAGAAAATAGTAAGATTTACTTAAGGAACAAACACAATAACTAGTTATGAAATATTGGTTTTAGTAGCAGAATTGAAGGCTGTTGCTAGAGGGAGAGAAGAAGGGGAACTGGGGAACAACATAGGCTGTTTGCGGGAAGAATGAAAGTAAAAAGACATTTGTCTCCCCTGTTCAATTATAGCTGCGTCCCTGGTGGAAGAGGAGGCAAGAGAGAGAAAGGAGTCATTTCATATCTCTCCTGGTCTTCTGAGGGCAAAGGGGAGTGGAGAGGAATCTCTGCTTGAGATTCGAGTTTCATGTCACAGGAAGGCTTCCACTATAGGTGAGAAGGCAGGCATTCAAGGCTGTTGGCTGGGAACCTTAATCTAGGAATCCAAAGTGCCTGGGTGCCAGGCTGGTCCAGAGGCCCAAGTGGGCATTGTGCACAGCATGCATCACAAGTTGGGTTGAGGAGTGAACACAAAAAGCAGGCCCTCAGCTGGGAGATCCTAAGGCAATTTTAGGCAGGGTCTGTTAGCAGCCCTATGTCTGGAAACACAACAGGAACTGGGAGCTTGGACCAGTTACAGGAATTCATGACAAAAGAAAACAAAAAGGCAGGGGTCTCCTAAGTGAGGAATTTCCAAGGGCTCAAAATACAGCTATGCCAATACCTTTACTCAGGGTTTGGGGAGCTGAGTGGGTGAGTCAGCATTACCAGATGTGCGTGTAACGGTGGCAGAACACAGCAAGTGCTAATCAGTGGACAGAAGTTACTCTTTTCACATTGGTTCAGTTATTATTATTATTATTATTACATTTATATCCCGCTCTTCCTCCAAGGAGCCCAGAGCAGTGTACTACATACTTGAGTTTCTCTTTCACAACAACAACCCTGTGAAGTAGGTTAGGCCGAGAGAGAAGTGACTGGCCCAGAGTCACCCAGCTAGTTTTATGGCTGAATGGGGATTTGAACTCAGGTCTCCCCGGTCCTAGTCCAGCACTCTAACCACTACACCACGCTGGCTCTCCAGTTGGCCTGCTGTCTTGTGAGCAGAGAGCCCCTGGTGGCACAGCGGTAAAACTGCCGCCCTGTAACCAGAAGGTTACAAGTTCGATCCTGACCAGGGGCTCAAGGAAGGTTGACTCAGCCTTCCATCTTTCCGAGGTCGGTAAAATGAGTACCCAGAATGTTGGGGGCAATATGCTAAATCATTGTAAACCTCTTAGAGAGCTTCGGCTATAGAGCGGTATATAAATGTAAGTGCTATTGCTATTGCTATTGTTATTGCTTGTCCCTGCACTCTTACCGGGCTGGTTGGTAATTTTGCCTCATCAAAAATGCAAGAGTGCTGGGTGTGGTTTCAGCCTTTCTTATGCTTGAAGCACTGGCAGAGGAGGGCTGCATCTTCTGAGGCACCAGGCCCAGTGGACATGCCACCATATAGGATACAGAAAAGCTGTCTTATATCAGGTCAGACCAGCAGTCCACTTAGGGCCATATTGTCTACACTGACTGGCAGAAGCTCTCCAGTGTTTTAAAAATGGGATTCTCGCAGCCCTACTTGGAGATGCTGAGGATTGAACCTGGTTCCTTCTGCATGCAAACATGCACTCTGCACTGTGCTTTAGTCCTTCCCCACATGCACACACAGAGGGCCTCAAGACAAGAGAATCTGTGCACTGGTGGTAGGAAGGAAGTGGGCAGGTAAAGCAGCATAGGTCTGCTAGATCTGGAGTCCAGACCCTGATGGGGAACCAAGCCACTTGTGGCTTCTACTGTCATTGTAACATTGTGACCTGGCTTCTCTAAGGGGGTGATGAAGGCCAAGGTGCAGTACATAGGGGTGGCAGTGGGAGTAGGGAGGCTAAATTTCATGTTCATTTGAATTAGTCAAATTAATTTGAATTTTAGTCAGACAGTTCTTTGGCTGCAGGATTGTAGTCTATTGTACTTTGAAAGAAGCACCCTATGTACCTTATAGAAGTGATTCAACAGGGTTTAAAGAGACTTGTAGGAAAGGGCAACCTGTCAGCAGAAACCCCTTCCATTCATGCAAAAACCCAAGGGGCTCTTGTTCATCCAGCACCAGCTTACAAATGGTATGGCTGCCACCCACTCTAAGCAAGCAAGCAAGCAGATTGGCATTAAGTCTGAGCCAAGCCATTGGGCAGACAACTCCTCCTTGTGTCAGGCAGAGGCGTATCTAGGGAAAATAGCGCCTAGGGCAAACACTGAAATTGCGCCCCCCTGTCCAAGCATCTGACACCCATCTTTCAGATAACTTCACCATAATATCAGCTGAAAAATACAAGTCAGGCTCATTAATCTTTTAATATTTCAAAAACTATTTAGCAGTGGACTTAGCCAGACCAAAAAATGCTGGAAAACTACAGATTTCAGGATGCTGGGGCTCATGAAATCCCCAAATACTATGTGGAGGTGTACTTGGAAAACTAAACAGAAGTGCCTGTCTAATTCTCTACTATGCATTGTAGCATCACCATTACATAAGTTTTAAAAATCAATGGAGAATTTGACTTTTCCCAAATACTCTGTAAATAATTAAAGGATACGCAGAGTAAACTGTGTCACTGCTTGGAATATATTCTAGTCTTTCAGAAAGACAGTTAAAATGAGAGAAAGAGAGCAAGAAACTCCCAGTGGGCCTTAATAGTAAGGATTTCACACTGATTCAAAGACAAACTCACCATTAATAGCCATATTATTAAGACATCACATTTAACTCACTTATCACAAGAAGCAAAGTAAGAGCAAATGAATACAATCCTAGCTCATAAGCGTCAGCTCAGTATTCACAAGCCCTGATTCTCTGTACATAGTGCCAATCTGAATATGTGTACAGTGTCTCTCTCTCTCACACACACACACACACACAACCTGTAGCCCCTTTGGGGGGCTTCCTAAAGGCTGTGGGGGGATTGCAAAGGTTCCTCCTCACCCCGGTAGCCTCTATGGCCTCACAGGTACCATTTGAGCATGTGCGGTGGCCATTTTTAAAAATAATCTTAAAAAAAAAAGGCCACTGAAAACAAAATGGCCACCGTGCATGCTCAAATGGCCTCTGCAAGGCCTGGCATGACCTAGGGCCTCACAGAGGCCATTTGAGCATGCACGGTGGCCATTTTGTTTTTGGCAGCCATTTTTAATTTTTTTTAAATTTTACAAAATGGCGCCCCCCCTTGAAGTGGCGCCCGGGGCACGTGCCCTGCCTGCCCTACCCTAGATACGTCCCTGGTGTCAGGTAGTTAACAGCCAACATTTCCTAGATAAGCTATTTGTGTACTTTTTCAATCAGCCGGAAGAGAGAAACTTCTGAACTTTTATAGCTGCAGTAACTAAAGAAGCCATTAAGTACAGTTTGTAAATGTACTTTATGGATTCTTAGCTCTCAATGGCCAATGCACTTGAGTATTACTGGTGACAATTCTCTGTTCTCCACAAAAAACACTTGGAATTGCCAAGTCAGCGGCCATTATCTGAATCTCAGGGTGGTGGAAACGTCGGCTTTTAGATTCAAATCTCTACTCTAGCACTCAGTGTGAATGTGTTTAGCACAGCCATACTAAGAGTATATTTCAACAGAAGGACTGCTATCAAATGCATGCTTACATCATTTTCCGTCCTTTTCTAACAGGAGAAGAGAAATGAGATAAGCTTAATTATCCAGTTGAACATCACATCTAAACGTGTACATTACGATTAGTAAAATGTACATCTCACTAATTAGCTCACAGGTGGTCTTGCAGCATCTTACAATAAAAGGATATCCTTAAAACAATTTATTTATTTTTTTGGCTCAAGATTGATGCTTGAGAGGCCATAAGCTTTTCCTCAGTAAGCCAAAAGAGAATTTTCTGGTAAGATGGGAGAATATTAACATTTGAGCGTGAGATCAAATCCTGCCTTGCCAGGGACTCCAAAGTAAGATATTCTGCAAAAACAGAACTGAGTGTGCTTTTCAGTTGGCTATTCTAGTTATTTGTAATAATGCATACAGTACATCCAGGGGAGAGGAAAGCTTACTTTAAGCAGCAAGTAGGTTACATTAGTAGTCTTCAACTTTTACAGATCTAGGACCCAATCTTAATATGCTGGTATTTTTAATAATTATATGCTGATGTTTTTAAGAGCTAGAGTGGATCTTGATGCAAGAGAGCACTTTGGCAGGCAGAACTTGTGAGAAGTCACCAGGCATGTAGCGTCCATTGTCCAAAGAAACATGGCTGCCACCCTCCAGGGGCCATGCCTGGCACCCCAGCTACACCCCTGTACCTGATGTCAGATGCAGGGGGCATGGCAACGTTAGCAAATGGGGCCACGTGCCCCATCTGGAAGTAACATCCGGCCAGTGTCAACTTCTTCAGGAGATGGCATATCTTCCCTGAATGCCTGCCTGGAGGCAGTAATGGGCTGAATGAGGGAGAATAAACTGAAGCTGAATCCAGATAAGACGGAGATACTTATTGTGCAGGGTCAGAACTCCAGAGATGATTTTGACCTACCTGTTCTAGATGGGGGTCACACTTCCCCAAAAGGAACAGGTTCGCAGTCTGGGAGTACTTCTGCATCCACACCTCTCCCTGGTTTCTCAGGTTGAGGTGGTGGCCAGGGGTGCTTTCTATCAGCTTCGGCTGATACGCCAGCTGCGCCCGTTTCTCGAGATCAATGACCTCAAAACTATGGTACATCTGTTGGTAACCTCCAGACTGGACTTTTGTAATGTGCTCTATGTGGGGCTGCCTTTGTACGTAGTCCGGAAACTTCAGTTGGTTCAGAATGCGTCAGCCAGGTTGGTCTCCAGGTCATCTCAGAGAGACCACATTACTCCCTTGCTGAGGGAGCTACACTGGCTGCCAATAGGTTTCCGGGCAGAATACAAAGTGCTAGTTATAACTTATAAAGCCCTAAACGGCTTAGGCCCTGGGTATTTAAGAAAACGCCTCTTTGTTATGTGCCCCACTGCCCATTGAGGTCACTTCAGGAGGTCCGTCTCCAGTTACCGCCAGCTCGTCTGGTGGCCACATGGAGAGGGGCCTTCTCAATTGCTGCCCTGAGATCGTGGAATGCTGAGATGCGCTCGGAACTTCCAGCCACTTCCGGCCGAGGGGGCAAACGGGGCGGCAAGGAGGAACGCTGCCGCCCCGAGGGGCTTCAAATTCGGAGAGCGCTGGCGGCGGAAACGCGGCGGGGGTGTGTGAGTACACTCTCCCCCGCCCTTAAAGCCCTACCCCCGCCGGTGCCGATAAATATCGTGCACATCCCTACTGTTTTTATCTTGACCTTTTAAATGATCTAAAGCTTCAGTTCCATAGAGGCGTATGTGCTTTTGTAGTTGGTCGGGGGGAACTCCAGTTCAGTATTTCTCACCACCATGGGCCTTTAAAGTCCACATAATAACTGGCAGTAATCTAGGGATATAGATCATTGTGCATAGCAGAAGTTAGAGTGGATGTTGTGTGATAAGATTTGCCCTAGGTGGCAGCCTGAGCCAAACATTTTGTTGGTCATAAAATCCAAGCCATTTGTCCAAACTGCCTGGAATTAGAGATGCATCAGTCAGCATTCATCAGCTTCATCCCTAGCTAGTGAGTAGGGAAAGCTGCACCTGCTGAATTTCTGCCCTGAAGCATCTCTCCCAGACCATTGTTAAGCTGGAGGACAAATATAAAGTAAGGGTGCATGGAGCCTAATTTGTAAAACCAGTATAATATGCAAGACTATACCAAGTCTTTACAGCTTAAATGAACACAGTGTATTGTTCCAAGTGGATGAGCAAATACAAGTGAACACAACATGAAAGACAAAAGTTAGTATCCTTCAATTTCCAAATATTAAATGCTGATACACAGCTTTTCAGGGCTTCTCCCGGAAATATAAATTGTTGGTTCACACTTTTTTCCATAGAGAGATTTAAAGACAAAAGTTAGTATCCTTCAATTTCCAAATATTAAATGCTGATACACAGCTTTTCAGGGCTTCTCCCGGAAATATAAATTGTTGGTTCACACTTTTTTCCATAGAGAGATTTAAAAGCACCATCCTTGTTACTTTATAAAAACAAAACCCAGAAAAACAGAAACATTTATGATTTTTCCAGAACGCTATGAAAAGCACAAATAAATCTTTAGATATCAGTATGAATGTGTACTACAAGGTTCCTCAAATATTTGGATCCTGAAGACTAAATTCCATCTGCCTTGTTACCAAGTGGTCACATAGGCTAAAAAGCACTCTTCTGACCTGCTAACCAGAGAAATTAACTTAGCACCTCCTATGCCAGAGTTTAATTTTCCAAAAGACATGTTGTGTTAATTATTTCATGAAGTCCCATCGAATTCTGTTCCAGTAAATTGTTCCAGTAGGTAATTATCACAAGGAGTCTGCATCTTTTTTCTAGCATGTGTCATAATTTTTTACTTGTAGCATGTTATTAATGGGGGGAGGGGTGCTGGCAGGCACACAAGTGACCCAACAAATATTAAAGCTTGCTTTTAAAATGTATATTTTGTCCCTAACTACAGGTTAATTCCACTTTAGAGAGCTAAACACAGTATTCATGATCACCACACTTACTTTAAAGCCAGGGAACTTGTGGGCATATTTTGAAAACATTGGTTCACTTAAATGAACAGTAATGAACAGTTCATTACTTATCACTACTTACTGTCTTAATAATCTAATGTTTTACTGTTCTCCACTGACCTGATGGTAATGTCTTATCTCCGAATTTTACAAAGTGGACAGACTGGCTTCTAACTCTTTACCTGCTGAAAAGCAAGCAGCTATATTTGCAGGACACTATTGATATGGCTTCCCAGCTGATTAGTACTTTCAGCTTGTTTCCTTCCACCATTTTAACTGCAACAAAGAGTAAAATTTGTTTTTATTTTACTACCATGAAAGATGAGGACATCTTAATGAAAACGGTTCTGCTACTGCAAGAAGACTGCGTAGCTGGGTGAAGTCATGGAGACTGTTGAAAGTGCACTTATTGTGCTAAAAGTTGCCTGCAAAACACAAGGTGTGCCACAAGTTGTGCACCTCTTGTGAAAGCACAAACATGCCAGCAGTAGTGCAGCATTAGCATGGAACACAAGCTCCAGACTTGGCACAACAAGCTAGCACAGCAATCTTGCACTAATGCAATGTCTCTGTGTAAGCACAGCATTAGTCAGGATGTCAGCCATGATTGCTGGAATTGCATAAGAAAAATGAAAACATAATTCTACCTGTATCTACCTGAAGAAAATGTCCTACATAAACTAGGGTTTTATTTGTAACATTCCCTCAAACCACCATCAAAAGAACTGCAGAAAATACTCTCTCCAAAGATGCAAGAAGGGTGCACATTAACATAAGGAAAGCCCTGTTGGATCAGACTCAAGGCCTATCTAGTCTAGCATCCTGTTTCCCACAGTGACCCATCAGATGCTTCTGAACAATAAATAACCCTTCTCCTTCTGTATAAAATAGAGAACAGGATCCAGACTAAGCCCCTCTGAAATTAATGGGACTTAAGTTAGTAACGATTAACTTGCCTTACTTATTTTAAGGGTGGTGATAACATTGAGTAACTTAGTCTGGATCCTGCCCAGTAAAATGGTTGTAGAGAATTCTAGGTTTATTTATTAAATCCATTTTTCTGATATCATTAAATTAGACTCAAGCCCCATTATAGATATTCCAATCATCTTTATTTGGTCCATTGACCAGCAAGATATTAATTTCACAAAAATTTATACACGCTTGGTGTTCAGTGTTGCAGCTGCTGCAGAACTAGCTAGTCAGCAAAATGAGTGCAAAGAAGATCAATACCCAAACTCCTGTTCAGATGATATTCTTCCATGGATCAGATTTATCTTGAAAAATGGCTCTCTAATAAGAATTGTAAATGCAAACCTCACTGTTTAGTTCCATAGAGGTTTAATTCTTAACATATTTATAATTCAGTGTGCAAATATGAATATTACGACCATTAGTTCCAAGTAAAGCACATTCCCCCCATCTTTCTTCTTTAGTTGCTTCTCCTATTGGAGGTTAGCTATCATTAAAGCTACTTGATCTTTTGACACTAAAGGTAGTGTGCCGTTGAGTCGGTGTTGACTCCTGGCAACCACAGAGCCCTGTGGTTGTCTTTAGTAGAATACAGGAGTGGTTTACCATTGCCATCTCCCACGCAGTATGAGATGATGCCTTTCAGCATCTTCCTATATCACTGCTGCCCGATAGAGGTGTTTCCCATATTCTGGGAAACATACCAGCGGGAATTCAAACCGGCAACCTCTGGCTTGATAGTCAAGTCATTTCCCCCTGCGCCATTTTGACACTGCATCTCTAAATAGTGACACCATGCTTCTCTAAGGTTTTTCAACCATGATGTTTTCCTTCTTCCTGCCCTCCTCCTGCCCTCAGTCTTTCCTTGCAATATTAATTGCAGAATACAATATCTCATCACATGCCCCAAATACTCCAGTTTCTTTTCTTTTATTGTTCTTAAAATTTCCATGTTTTTATTCATTCTTCACAGAAATTCTAAATGGGTGACTCTTATCTACCCAGGATATTTTCAACACTCTTCTATACATCCATTATTTCAAAAGCCTCAAGCCTCTTACACATATCTTTGGTGAGCGTCCAACTTTCCATTCCATAAAGCAAGATTGGGAAAACATAACACTTAGTCATTCTGATCCTTAAATTCAAATTAAGTCCATGGTTACATAATATTTTTTTCATTTTAGTAAAAGTCCCCCTTGCTTGCTCTATTCTTGATTTTATTTCTTGTGTATTATCCCATTTATTATTTAACCTGCAACCTTAATTCTTACATGATGTTACTATATCTAATGCATTATTTCCCACTATAACATTTGGCACATCAGGTTGCCCCTTTGTAATGGCCATGACTTTAGTTTTCTTGGTATTAATGGTCAGACCACATAGTTCATTTGTTTGTACTACTCTGTTTAACATTGCCTGCATATCTTTCTTGTTATTAGGTATTAATTTAATACTGTATCGTCAGCATACCTAAGATTATTTATTCATTCACCCCCAACAGCAATTCCTTCCTCTACCTCATATAAAGCTTTATTAAATATTGCTTCAGAATAGATATTAAACAAAAGAGGTGAAAGTATGTATCCTTGCTGAACACCCCGCTTGATATTTATAAATTCTTCTGTCAATTGATCCTCAACTCTAACTGCTGCTTTTTGGTCCCAGTAGAGATTGCCAATTATACAAATGTACTTGTCATCTAATCAAATCCTTTTAAATATATTTCAGTTAATTTAATATGTTATACCCTATCAAAAGCGTTGTTATAATCAAGGAAACACAGAAACACATTTATATTAACATCTTTACATTGTTTAATGAAAACTTGGATACCTGTATACTTTTCCTATACAGATATGGGAAAAAAATTATATATATCGTACAATGAAAACCACACACATAAATCTGTAAGGAGCCTGCTACCAACCAGAGTTTTTCTGTTCATATATATTTATTATTTATTAAAATTATCTTATATACCACCTCCTCCAAAGACTCCAGGCAGTGACAACAATTAAAATAAAATAACAATAATAAAAGGGCAAATGCCTGGCGAAACAGGTGGGTCTTAAGAAGGGCCTTCAAAGCAGCCAGGGAGGGGGCTGAATGAATCTGGCGGGGGGAGTGTTCCAAAGAAGAGGAGCAAGAAATATATATGTGCAAGAAAGAGACACACATGCATAAATATATAATGGGTGTACATATTCCACTCCTCAATCTCTGTAGGAAAAAAAGTGACATGTGGGACATAGCACACAACTAAACAAAATTATGGCAATATGCATGGGGATTTGCTGGATGGGATTCTGGACTTTCATCTGGAGCTCTGCATCTCTTGGGAGACATATGCCATGGTCCTTCTCTGGCCTTGCATCAATACAGGCAAATAATTGAAGTACCTTCTTCTCTTCCTACTCCAGAGTAGCCTGTGCAGGCACATCCTCTTTATGACCAAGTGATGTCAGAAATTAATTCTACTGTAGGGCCCTCAACAGGGGTGTGCACATAATGGGTTCAAGGGCTGAACTGGTTCAGAACTGGTTTGATTCGGTTTGAGGGGTAAGGTTGTAAAGGGGAATCTGGTGAGAAGCCCGCTTTATAAGCAAAGGGGAGGGGGTATCCTGCTTTAAAAAAACTTCTAAGGGTGGCTGGGGTGCGAAGGCATCTTACCTCTGGTGGTGGCTCCTCTAAACTCTGGATCGGATTTGGAACTCCAGAGACCAGCGCGGCCCGGTTCCAGCCTCCACGCATGTGTGGAGGATGAATAAGGTGCCCTCTCGCTGCCCCCGGTGATAATTTGTACTCTTGCTGCTGTCCCCCAGCCAACATTAGAAGTATTTTAAAGGCAAGGCCACTTGTAAAGGGGAATCCAGTAAGGCAGCCAGAGGGTGCCCAAAAAGGGGTGTCAGTCCAAATTCAAACCAAACCAACCCCAGTTCAAATGGAACCGGTTCAGCGGTTCGAGGGGTATGCTTGTAAAGGGGAATCTGGTGAGGGTTCCCCTTTACAAGCAAAGAGGGGAACCCTGCCTTTAAAATACTTCTAATGGTGGCCAGGATCAGTGAGAGGGCACCTTACCACTGGCGGTGGCTCCTCTAAGCTCTGGACTGGGTTTGGTGCTCCACTGGCCCAGTGCGGCCCAGTTCCAGCCTCCGCATGTGTGGAACCATGCTGGACCCAATCTGGAGTTTAGAGGAGCTGCCACCAGTGGTAAGGTGCCCTCTTGCTGCCGCCCCCCAGTCACCATTAGAAGTATTTTAAAGGCAGGGTCCCCCACCTTTGCTTGTAAAGGGGAATCTTCACCAGATTCCCCTTTACAAGCATACTCCTTGTAGGGATGAACACAAACTGGTTTGTCCACTCCCAGGAGGCCGGAGGGGTCCTTTTAAGGGGCAGGGAGGGTGCCAACCTCTGATGCAAATAAGTCTACCTCTGGAGTTCCCCACATGTTGAAAATGGGCTGTAGAGAGATCCTGGATAGACTCTTCTCGTGGGCATCCGAATGATACGCTGTGCAGCTTAACATGTCGGCTTCTATCTTGTCCACACTCCTGATGTGGATTGCAGTGGGGTGTATGTTGTATTGTACGCACCAGTCCCAGAGCTTCATAGCCAGATTGCACAAAGGCTGAAATACTGTCCTGTCTTGATTGTTCACATAAGCAATGGCTGTGGTATTGTCCATCAAAAGCGGGACAACTTCCTGCTCTAGCATGGGCTGGAATGCTTTTAATCCCAGGAAGCAGGCTAGCAGTTCCCGTACATTTATACATAAGTGTTTCTGGCTCACTGTTCAAACTCCATTCACGCGACGTGGGAGGCACTGGGCTCCCCATCTGTCATTGGAAGCATCTGATGTTATAATGATCTCTGGGAAACATGGTTGAAAAGGAATCCCCTCCCACAGGTTCTTTTCTTGGACCATCACAGGAGGGAATGACACACCTTCTGAGGCAGCTGTATAATCTGTATAGGTAACCCCCAAATCCACAGTTGCTGGATACACATGAGAAGCTCCACATGGGTGACTGCGCATGTAGAAGATGCCATCAGGCCTAACAGTGCTTGCACCTGATGTGCAGTGTGAACTGGTGAAGTCATTGCTTGAGCTACATAGTATTTTATCTTGTGTCCTCTGGTAAGTATACCAGAAGTCCTCTGGTTAAGTATACTCTTTGCCTTTCTGCATCCAGATGGGCACCAATGAAAAGGATGGACTTTGCAAGGATCAGGTTGGACTTCTTGTGATTGACAAGAAGATTTATGCTGAGATCCAGTAGAAATGTATCAAACTCTGAAGGTCTTTTTTCATTTTCTCCTTGGACTGGGCTGTCAAAAGCTAGTTGGGTATATCCTCATCCCAAGGTGTCAGAGATGTGCTATGACTATGGCCATGATCTCTGTAAAAACCCTCGGGGCTGCAGAGATTCCAAACTGGCAGGACCTTGTATTGGTCGACCTGTGTACTGATGGTAAAGTAGAGGTATTTGCAATGTGCTGGGTGAATCCGAACATGAAAGAATGCATCTTTCAAGTCAATCACAGCGAACCATCTTTTGCCCATGAGAAGTTGAATAATGGATGCAACTGAAATCATACGTAATGTTGTGGTCTGTATGAATTTGTTAGGGGACTCAAATCCAATATTGGCTGAATTCCACTGTCCTTCTTTGGCACCTCAAAATATCTGGAATGGAAACTGCCCATCTGGCAAGCAGGTGGGACAGGTTCTATTGTGTCCTTCTCCAGGAGTGATGCGATTTCCTCCAACAGGGTAGGGGTTGGCATTGTATATTTGACCCCCACGAAACAAGGGCACATGTGGAATTCAATCGCATACCCTGTCTGAACTACAGAAATGACCCATTTATTTGTTGTTATCTGCTACCAGTTCAAAAGGTGGTCTGCTAACAGAGGAATATGAACAGGTGGAACTGGGGAGGGTGGTCTGATGGCATCAAAGAGATTGTTTGGTGTCCTTGCCTTGTTTTTGGTGAGGAGTAGTAGTCTTCTCCTTATGTTGAAAAGGTCGGGAAGAGACCGTGCCAATCTTCTTATAATCACGTTTATTTGTGTTCTTGAACTGGGGTTTGTATTTACCATACGAGGTACCCATAGTGTAGGGAGATTTCTGTTTCGATATATAACTGGACTGAGTTGTAAGCACTGCAAAAGATTTTGTGGTGATCTTTGACTTCTTAAGCTTTTCCAAGGTGTCATCAGTTTCCTTGCTGAAAAGTCCATCAGCTTTAAAGGGGAGGTCTTCTATCTTCTCCTGAGTGCCATATTGGAGCGTAGAGGATCTCAACCGAGCATGGCAGCATAGGGTAACTGAGCCATCCATATTTTTAGGTTTGCAAACCATCAGATGACAAACTGTGTTAATTTGCTGCCTAGTAATGTCAGCAGATTTCAGATGAAGTTCTTTAGCCTTGGATTCTCATTCCTCTGGCTTAGCCTCCACTAATTCCTCCCATAAGGAGAGTTTGAAGCAAGATATACATGCCATATAGATGGCAATGCGCATAGCCAGGGTGGAGGTTGAGTAAAAACGACAAACCATAGAATTCAGTTTGCGTCCCTCTTTGTCCACAGGGGCAGCATGCTTCCTGCCTGAACGGGAAGAGGAAGCATAATCTACTATTAGAGAATTTGGGGCTAGGTGTTTGGGGCTAGGAAGGAAGTAAGTTTATTTGCACCTCGCCTTCACCTATCAGTGGGAGCCAAAAGCCTGAGCTCCTCTCCGGGAGACTGTCAGGCCCACAAACCCCATCCCGACTGATCTGCTCATCCTCGGCAGCCTCTGCCTTAAATAAATCCCTACATCTCGGACACTCCTCCCCGCTTTTGGCTGGCTCCGTATTCCCTGGCCAGGCACATGTCCTGGAGACCCAATCCCTAGCCTCCACAGGGGGCTCATTCCCCAACTCCACCCCCTGCCTTATCATTCCTCCAGCTGCTTGCAGTTGTGAAGCTGCTATCTTGGCTGTTTCCTCTCCACCAATCTGCTGCGTCTTGGGCGACACCTGCCCATCCCCTGGCAGCTGTGGCATGTCTCTCTGAATCCTCTCTGGCTTCTGAGAGGTAATTGCCAGGGCTGTCCTGGTGTCTGGAACCCCCGGCTTCTCTTGACACTCTACGGGCTGGCTGGGCACACCTTCCTGTCTCAGGGAGGAGGGGAGGAAACCCCAACAGCATCTGGATGTCAGAGCTGTGGTGGATAGTTTCTGCCATGCTTGTTTTGATGCCTGTAACAAAACTGTAACATTGGTAGGGCAGGTGACTGTGAGGCCTTTGCCATCTGAAAAACTGGGTCTTGGATCTCTTCAGTGATTTGCTTCCAAGTGCCCGAGCCATGTCCACAATCATGGTATGGTAGTTCTTGTGTTCCTCCTTTGGGGAGTCAGAAAAGTTTTTTTTGAGGACTTCATTATCTGGGGACGGTTCAGAGAGTGTCTCAGTTGCTTAGGATTCTGCTTCAGAATCTACATTAGGACCATCATTATCTGACAAATGAGCACTAGCAGTTGGTGACCTCTCAGGACTGTTGTCCAGGTCAGGGTCATGAGGAGTATGTGGACTGGTTGGGACCAGTTGTGTAGCTTGACTGGTCATGACCAGTGGCACAGGTGGTTGAAAAACAAGTAGAGTAGGCATGTCAGGTTTAGGCGGAGACAGTTGTTTTTCAGTCTGAGTTGCCATGCTTTGTTTGGCTGACCAACATAGTAGTTGACTCAGAAGTCACTGTGTGGGTTACTTGTAGGTGGCATATCTCTTGGAGGCATAGAAAGATGTTCTCCTCCCTAACATTCTCAGGAAAGTGTATGATGTGCACAGGTTGGTTATAGCATCCACCATGAAGTCAAAAGTTGAGTGCGACACAGGTGAATAAGAATACAGCCTCATACAAAAATTAAAAGCTCTCCCCCTGTGGGCGCACCACTGTGAAGATGAAGGCTGTAGTGGGCTGTGAGGATGTGCACTCCATGGTTGTCCAGTCTTCCACTGGAAGTGCTTATGATGGTCCTTGTCCAGATGTGTTTGATGTGTGGTGGGAGATAGAGATGACGTTTTGGGAATCTCTATGACGTCATCTGCATCCCCAGGATCACCCCTGTTAGAGCAGATGGGGGGAGCTGGTGTATATACCCTGTGGCAGAGCAACACTGGCTTTTGATGGTAACACCAAAATGTTGCACGATGGTAGTTCTGATATCACATTCATGGATTGAGTGATCATGAGAAAGTCCAGAGTCAAAACCTCTGTTGGTTTCCAAGGTTGGTACAATACTCAATCGAGGAATAGAAAGGGTGGAGGCTATGGATGTTGATGTTTCCAACATTGAGACTGTTGACTTAGATACTGACAATGTTGGAGGTCTGATAATGGTGGATGCTTTTGATGTTGATGCCATCTGGGAATGGGTCTTCACCAGTGTTCGGTCCTTTGGTGTTGGGTCTTTCGGCGTCGAGTCAACTTTCTTGCGTTTGGGGTTGCCTGATGTTGAGTCAGTACGATGTTTCTTCTTGTCCTGATTCGGCTTCTCTTGTTTAGCCTCTTTTGAGATTGACGGGATCACCTTTGAGGGTGCATGGCATACCTTCAATATTGAAGGCTTAGGCATCAATGGTAGAGCAACGTTGGGACTAGGAGTAATGTTTCGGAGTCTATATTGACTTGCTGCCAGACCCCTTAGAAGGTCTCATAGCTGGTATTGATGCTCTTGGCGTCAACTTCAGTGTCAAAGTAGAAACTGGGGCAGACATCGCGGTTTTGGGTCATAATGCCAAATTGTACAGAGCCTGCCTTTTAGGCATAATTCTCTGTTTTTCCTTGTTTGCTTAGAAGATTTTTGACAGATCTTACAAAGATCGGTTTTGTGTTCTTCCTGTAAACAGAGAAGGCACTACCTGAGGAGGGGAAAATGGATTGGCACTTCCCATACCTCTTAAAAGATTTCTTTTAGGCGTCATGAAATAAAGCAATAAAGCTTTTCATTAGAGCAAAAAGTAGATAATGTTTTCTCACTGTTCTGGGGACCTGAGGTGGTCAACCTGCAAATCCCGAGAGAGAGAGAGGAACCTTCCAATGCATCCTACATCGGCAGTGGTCAGAAAGGAGCTGAGGATAGTGATGCTCCAACCAACTTTTCCAATGGATGCAAAGGCATGGTGATGGAGTCAGGAGCGACATGTGGAGCTTTGGAATCTTCCTGATTGGTTTACTGCGCAGGTGCAGATTCCAGTTGTGTGAATACAACGGGATCACGTCAAGGATCTACCATCCTTTATAATGATAGGCAATAGGTTAAAATATCAGCTTTATCAGAGTTTAGCACACATAAATCCTAGGAAAGGGCACATATACTCACAAGGGATATATTCCAAGCCTTGTGACGATGAAAACAGCAGCAAACATGAGGAAGAGGAAATCACACAGCTTTTGACACTTGCAGTAGTTTGCCATTTTCGCTGCCTGTAACAAGGAAGGGAAACAGGTTATCTCCTTCCTAGAGACAGGAAAATCATTCCTGCACAAACTGCCCCAGGAAATTAATATCCAAATATGCACAGCTCATCAGTGAGAATATTTCATTATCCTCAACCTTCTCTACCTACATGTTTCATCCAGTATCTGAAGAACACTATTCATTAGAATTTTTCCTCCTCTTACACAATGACATTGCGTCCATTGCAATAGTCTTTTAGCATTTCTGAAATATAGTAATTTAAAATTGGGTTCATTTCATTGCACCATCTGTCTCTAATACAACCCAGTCATAAGCAAGCTTATTCAGAAGTCCCGAGTTCAATGGGACTTACTTCCTAGTAAGGGATGGCCCTAGGATAAATAGTGCCTTCAGCACCCACCCTATGGTTAGTTTTTCCGTGCTGTCAAGCTGTGTTGCATGTGCAGGTTCTCAAAACCTAGAAGCGTAACAGGCCCTTCTGTTCTGAGGCTTTCTCAGAGTTGCCCATGAAAAGGGCCCAGAGCTCCTTCTCAATAATTTGCTGCCCAGTGCCCTGTGGTTCCAGTTTTGGGATCCCACTCACGGGCTTTTTGAAGTTTTACTACAGACAGTATAGTCAACAAACAGTGAGCTACCAAGTTCCACTTGGGGCTTCCTTCAGGAAGGTGTCCTGAGTGACTGCTTGACTTGCCTACTTCTAATGCTGCCCCAGTTAGTAGAGATGTGCACAGAACTGGCGATGGCCAGTTCAACAGTGGGGGTGGGGCTTACCTTTTAATGAGCAGGGAGGGTGGTCTTACCACCCCCACCACATTTCCCCTGCAGGCGCTGTGTTTAAAAATGGTCCCGCAGGGCGGCAGCATACCTCTTTGCCGCTCCGGTGCTTCAGACCGGACGTGCCCAGTATGCGTGCACAATGCGCACACGTGCACAGGGCACTTCCGGTCCAATGTGCACTGGGATGGCAAGGAGGTATGCTGCCACCCCACGGGACCATTTTTAAACACAGTGCTGGTGGGGGAAACACCCTCCCTGCTCATTAAAAGGTAACCCCACTGCCGTCAAAGCGGCTGAACTGGTTCGGAGGTCTGTAAAAGGGCCTCTGAACTGATTCGTGCACATCCCTACCAGTGTGTACATACACTTCAGATTTCAACTTGAGGCTTTCAAAAATGGCTTAAATCTAAAAAGGACCATCTTTGGAGAATATTGTTACTCAACCTTCTGTTCCTCATTACTTTCAAAGCAATTCTGCCTGCATGGTATAAATAAATACAAAATGGCTCCCTGAGCTGTTTTTTCCTTCGTTCACTAGAATTCCCTGGAAATCTATGCTGCATAGGCTAACTTCCTTTCTTGCTTTCTGGTCCCTTAAGTGGAATTCTACTTCTATCCTTCAACTTTTTGTTTGCTTCATTTTAGCTTGCTGTTGTCAGCACTGCTTATGTATGTTTTCCACCCTTCTCTGTGAACTTTCCTCAGGGCTAATTCTATCATTTCTCCCTTATGGATTTCTGATCCACTTATTCAAATCCTTCTCTGGACTATATTTCTCTATGGAAAGGTATGCAGTGCTGAATATGAAAACGATTCAAAGAAAAAAGTAATGACTTTTCCTCCTATGTCTCCTCCACCACCTATGTCCCTCAGTTTGGACAATATTTGTGTCTGATCAATGTTGGTCATTCTGAGATTTATTCTCTCGTATGCAGATTCCTTTATTTTATTTGTGCTATGCATCAGGTACCATAAAACTGGATGGAGGATCTTGTGCTTTTAGTTAAGTTAATGCAAAACAAAAAATATAACATCCCAATTGCTTAAAGTGGAAGAACTTGCACTACTGAAGGACCTGTTTCCCTGATGGCACCAAATTTAAGAATGAGACATGTCATATTATACAATTCCAGTGTGGGGCACCCTAACATTTCTTCCAGATGTTAATTTCCTTCCATTTGTATCTGAAATTTCAAAAAAAGATGTCTGGTCTTGCCAAAACGCAACACAACTTCAGAAGCATAGAAGCTAGCTGCTGTTCTCCTAAACAGAGCAGATGATTTGGGTGCTATTACTACTAAATGTTAAGAGCACTAATAAAATTATGTCTGTAAATAGACATGAAAATCCAGTCACCAAAATGGTTCATTGACTTATAGATTATTTTGAATTTGAATTTTAGACTCAAAGCACAGTAGCACCATGATTCCAAAGCAGCTCATTTTTTTCTTACGCGCTTTTCTGTGTACATCTCAAATCTAAAAGTGTGAAAAAACAATACTCTGAAGAAAACTCTGTAGAAGAGCCATGCAGTGCTATGAAAAGGCATGTAAATGATCTAAATAATGTAGACTTTTGCCCGATTCATTAATACTGGTATAGTATGAGGAAGCATAAGAAGTCCGGTTACGGTTGCCAGCGGCTCATTTGGTGGCGACTCAGGACCAGGCTTTTTCTGTGGCTTCCCCCTGGGCTTTGGAATAAGCTTTCTGTTGAAATAAGAGCATCTCCTTCTCTGTTTGTTTTCAGGAAGAACCTCAAGACCCTCCTGTTCTTTCAGGGTTTTAATTAGAATTAATTTTAATAATTTTAAAAAACTTGTTTTAATAATTTTATTCTATTGTTTTTATTATCATGTATTTTAATTTGTGACTGTTAAATATTTTAAATTTTGTACATCGCCTAGAGATATACATATCAGGCAGTATAAAAACATGATAGATAGATAGATAGATAGATAGATAGATAGATAGATAGATAGAAAAAACAATCTTTTGTAAGTCTGTTAAAAACAAGACCACCTATGAACTCTTGACATTTGAGGTGGTTTAAGACTTTGAAAATATCAGACATCTAGGCAAATCCTTTCTGTCCTGAATGCACTGGGCAACCATGTTAGATTTTAAGTAACAAAGACTGCAGCCCAGTCCTAAGCATGTAGACTCAGAAAGGAGTCCCATTATATTCAATGGGGCTTAATCCTACAAAAATGTGTATAGGATTGCAGTGTTAGTCAAGCTGTACGTTTGAGATGAAATTTCAATACATCACATGCTTTTGTAGATAAGCTTACTTCTGTAGAAAGGGAAAAAAAGGCCTCTTTGTTTAGGAAGAGATTTTTTGGACAAGCAAAGAATTATTATGTATAACTTTCCAGTATGGAGAATGGTGACTATAATTAATATGTGTTATCAGCTTTTGCACAAAACATCTCACCTCTAGCACAATGTCAACTGAATCATGAAGACACATAGTCACCGACCCCACTCGCAGGAAATTTATTGTGTAGGAAAAAGTTAACAATAGAACGGTCACAATGTGATGTGTAAACATGATGCCAAAGTCCTGGGGGAGGGGGAGGAGGGAGATAGAGAGAGAGGGAGAGAGAGAGAAAGATTAGAGTTAATTTAATTCATAATTTAAATTTGGGTTTTCCAGCATTTAAACTCAATAAATGCTCAATAAACTCAATAAATGAAGACTACAATAAATACAGATTCTGCATAACTATCTTAAAGAGAATAAATACCAACACACATAGAATAATATATGTAGTTCATGCAAGAGAAAGGATAAGACGGATGATAAATGTCTAGGAAAATTAAAAAGATTAAATTTCCAAGTAACATTCACAGTACACACATCAAGTTAGCATATAAAAGTCCATATACTGTAGGTAAGTGTGTACTTTCATAAAGCTATTACAAGTTATTGCACAAGAACATTTGCTTTGAGATGAGGACCTAGTAGCTTCAACTCATATTTTTTTCAGTGCTGTTTCATTAATCAGATTATGTGTCCTCCCACTCTCTTACACATATTTTACATCTATAAAATGCAAGTGAGGATATGCTGACAAACCAAATTTCTATTTAAATGTCACTCTGTAACAAAATGGAACTTTAAAAGTAACAAAAGTGGGATTAAGTGCCACTTCTAGTAATGTAATCAACACAACAATTGGACAGCACGCGCACACACACACACACACCCATTACAATTAAGAACATCTATTTAATGATCAGTCTACCAACGAATCAACATAGCATTCATTATTTTCTCCAAATATTGGAAAACAGTAGCTGCAAAAGGGGAGGAAGTTCTTTCTCAAAGTTCCACAAAGACATTTTGCACTCTAATTCTTTTGCTAACTCTTGAGTGTTGCATTTTGATTTTCACCCCTATGGCAATGAAGTCAGAAGATAATCAACCTGAATAGGAAAGGCAATTCAACAGGAACAATATAATTGGTTTTATTTACTTTTTAAATTTCCATTTTCACACCAGTTTAAAAGACATTTTATACTTGTGAGAAATACTCTTGAAGGCCCCAATTCAGCACCAGAAACTGACATTTCATCTCCATATAGGCTTAAACAGGCTTGTGGAATTAGGGGAAAGGGGAAAAAGCAGGAGCGGGAATACCATGTTGTTATTTTTTGCTGTGTTAGTTTAATTTTTAAAAAACAAAACCCACCACTACCATCACCCCATCCCACTCAGGATGGCTGAGCACTCCAGCACTGTCTTTGTAGAGTGGTGGGAGGCATACAACCAGTTGTGTGTGTGGTTTTTTTTTAATCCTTTACTTTGGGGTGAGGGAGTACAAACGTAGTCTTGCTGTTTTCTTTAAAACAAACAAACAAACAAACAAACAAACAAACACACACACACCTTTGTGCTGAAAAAGTGTTCTATTGTTGACACCCACTGAGGAAGTATACAAAAAGGATTTCAAAAAGACAAGTTCATTAAATGGTGTGAGCCAGTGAGAGGAGGCAGAACTGTGCCACAGGTCATTAAAACCACCCCGCATGAAGATGGCTCAATTGGGGCCACCGGAATGAAGGAGGTGTTTGACAGTGTCACAGCCTGCTTTGTGTAGTGGTGAGCTTCCTTTGCTAGAGGTTTTCAAACTGAGGCTGAACGGCCATCTCTCAGAGATGCTGTAGCAGTTTCCTGCTCTCTGAGGAGGGGTTTGGACTCTAGAGCTAGCATTCCCAGTTCTTTGGCTCCAATCGACTAGCCAATACGGACATTTTTCAGAATGTACCAGATCCACAACTACAACATTGAGGAGCAACATTCTCTAATGACTGAGGAACATCCTCCCATGTATGTCTCCTCCTCTCTACTGCTGTCTCATGAGCTTCCAAACAGAATGGGGACAATCTACCAGAAGTGTTCTAGAAACCAATTAGATCTGGTACAACAATACAGATTACAGCTAAGTTTGAAAACACACTGCCCGAGTTTTGAATTTTAAAATTAATGCTTCAGAAATTCCTTGGTGAGACATGCCACTGGACACGATGCAAGCAGCCTGCTTGCTATCCTATTTACTTCAATTGTACCTACTATCATACTTCAGTGAAGCCTATGAAGCCATTCTGATACTGCCCCCTTGTGTACTTAATGTGAAAATTAGGTGCTGGAGAGTATGGGGAGACCAGAGACAAAGATTCTCTTTATGTTTGGGGTTGCTGTGGTCTTAAAGGTTTATGTCACTACATTAGCAGGATTAGCACAGCCAGAATTGTTTTTCTCCAAGGCCAACTGATTCACACTCTGATTATTCCTGCTTTCATCAGGGCATGGTCCCCAGCACCAGCTCAACCACTGAGCAGATTGCTTTTTCAGAAAAACAAAAACAAGAAAATCACAGACTGCACAGGATAATTAACAACTACAGTAAGTGCAAAGGATCTAGACACTGCCAAGGCCTTTCCTGAAAAACACATGACTGCATTAAGCATGAATCTAAGGCTTTCCCTCCTTCTCCATCTCCTAAAAATGTCAGTAAACCAATATATCCTTTTACTAAGGTCACCATTTTCTAAAACGCTTTAAATACTGACCTCAGAATAACACCACTCTCTAAAACGCCAGCTGTCATCTTACCAAAACCAAGGAAATATATACATAAATTTGACAGTTGCTAATGAAATGAAATTCAGGGAAACCATAAGCTTCTTAGTAGCCCAGTCTCCTGCACTGTTTCTGTGCTCTGTAAGTACAACCTAGGGGCAAGTTAGATGGAAAGATATCAAAAAACCACATGATATCTTTGAGCACACATCAGAACACAAGATGTGGATAGATGCCATTGTGAACTGGCAAAAAGGTTCATCTACTCAGTCACATTATTTTCACGGAATGCTGAGCTGATAATATGCACTGGACTGCAGATATTGCTCATTAATCTCCAGTCAGGCAGAGATAATCTAGTGGAATTTATACCCCACCAATAAATGAAATAGGCTTTTGGGAATCGACAGCCAGTTCTGTTGGAAGCTATTTGCATGTCAGGAATTTGCTATCAGGGTAAACAGCAGGGTGAGCATCTCTCTGTGGTCCTTCCTTTTTTACATGGTGAATCACTCCCATGCTAGCATTACACCACTGCTGAACATGAGTTAGTACTTCTCACTTTCTCCACTGCTGAATGAGCCAGAGTGGTTTTCCATTTCCCTTGCCTCCAATAGGCAGAATTTGCAAAAAGGTGATTGTCAAAAGCTTGAGTCCCAGGGAAGAAACTCAAGCCTCAACTGCCTACAGGAGTGACTTTAGAACAACTAGTTTGGGGAAGCAAAGGGATGGCAAAGAATGTTACTGAGGGAGTGAGGATTTTGCTGTACTGTGCATTGAATTCTTATAGAGGTAAGGACATTAAGGTTAGTTTATTTCCCTTTTTAAGGATTTGATATTTTCAAACTTTTTTGAAGAAAAAAAAGAAAACAAGCCTCTTAGAAAATACTGCTTTATTTTTTAATTAGGTCAAATCTTCCAGTCTGCTTTCCAAGCTAGTTTTCTTTTCCTGTCCAAGACCATGTGGCAGGAAAGAGGTCAGTACCAGCACAGCTAAAATCTGCAGGGGAGATGACCCTGCACCCCTCTGCACATGGTCTCACCCAGCTCAGTTACTGGTCAGAAAGGAAGCTAAAGGGCTGGGCTGGCTCCTGACTACTTGGCTGCACTGGCTTCTGCTGCTTTTTCTGGGATAGAGGAATGAGTGAATGAGGCTTGAAAAAAACCAATGGAGGATTTAAAAATAATTTAATCAAGCGACAGGACCATAATTTACCATGACTGTATTGTCTGACACTTTTCTGTAAGGTTTCAGTCTGATGAATGTAGGAGCAGGAAATGTTTTTTGGGGGTAGCATCCACTACCCCTTGGAGTCATCCCTGACTCCTTAGTTTGGTTTTCTGGAATGAGGAAAATAGGGCTGGCAAACTGATCTGGTTCTGCAACAGATCCCGGTTCCGATACCCTTTCTCTTTACCCCCTAATTCACGTTGTTATATGTAGACACTATGCTACTGTGACAGAAGGAGGGAAAGAGGCAGATAAGCTGTCCAGAAGATTCTCTCTCCCTTCCATCATAGCTTTAAAAAACCTTTTAAAAAATGTATTACATTTATACCCCGCTCTTCCTCCAAGGAGCCCAGAGCGGTGTACTGCATACTTAAGTTTCTCCTCACAACAACCCTGTGAAGTAAGTTAGGCTGAGAGAGAAGTGACTGGCCCAGAGTCACCCAGCTAGTATCATGGCTGAATGGGGATTTGAACTCGGATCTCTCCGGTCCTAGTCCAGCACTCTAACCACTACACCAGTTTCAGACACTCCGTGTGTCTATTCCAGTGAACAAAAACTCTGGCTTCACCACTACCTTGGAGCTGGATGGTTGTCAGTGGTAGGGCAGTCGACCAGACCTGCATTCCATACCATATCCACGTTGCCAAAATGATGTGTCTGTTAAGGGTGTGGTCTTAACTGCTGCAATTTCCTTAACTGCTGCAATTTCCTGGCATTTTGGAGCTTGAGTGAACATGGAAAGCCCTTTACACAACATGTTAAACTGCAAGGTTTTTTGTTAATGGAATATTTACATACTGCTTTTCAACAACAATGTTCTTAATGTGATCTGTATTGGGAGAATGATGAGAAGGTGGTTTCCTTCCTCTGAAGGACTCACAATCTAAAAGAAACACAAGGGAGATACCAGGAACAGCCGCTGGAGGGACACTATGCTGGACTGAACAGAGACAGTTATTCTCCGTTGGTAAACATAAACTGCTTTAAAAAGGTGCCCCTTTGCCCAGTGCACATGCGTCCACACATGTGCACACACACCACTCTACGTAATTTGTGGCCAATGTCAATGTGATGACCATGTATGCATTTGCTTCATGCATTCCCAAACCCTTTATTCTTGTTCAGAAATATTGGCAGTTACAACAAATTGTGAATAAGAGGAGCTAGGTCCCGCTGTTTAATTGGGAAGGGGGAGGGTATATGCCTGCTTGAGAGAGAGCTGCAAGGGAGGGGTGCCTGCTCCTTCATGAAGGGTTTGTCTGTGGGTGGCTGATCCCTGCAAAATAAAACATCCTTACCCCTACTGCTGATATGAGCAGACACCATGCTGCAATAAGAAAAGTAGATTACCAATTACACAAGTATTTGACTTCTTGGAATATTTAACTGCTCTTGATTAAGAGGCAGACAATTGACAACAGTTGACCAGAGTCACAGACCTCCAAAAAATCACTTAGGTTATCTTTGATCTGCTTATGTCACATCAGGGGTGAATGTTATCTGGAAGGCTCTTATTTCCAGATGGGTGGAGAGATAAGTAATGAGTATTATGTTGCCACCCTCTATTGAGGAAGTGTTAAAACCACTTCAGGTTGGTTCAGAAATGAAGACACATCCTGGTGTCTGAAACTGCAGACGCTGTTCACAGCTACCATCGCAGCACTAACTGTCTGTAGCCAGAAACAGGAAAGGAAAGGAAAGTTTGTGCCGTAGAGTTGGTGCTGACTCTTGGCGACCACAGAGCCATGTGGAGTTCTTGGTAGAGTAAAGGAGCGGTTTACCATTGCCTTCTCCCACGCAATATGAGATGATGCCTTTCAGCACCTTCCTATATCGCTGCTGCCCAATATAGGAGTTTCTAATATTCTGGGAAACACACCAGCGGGGATTCAAACCAACAGCCTCCTGCTCTCTAGGCAGGTTGCTTCCCCACTGCTAATTCAGCAAATGATTCATCCATCCCTTCAAGCATCGAGAGAAGTGTGCTTTTACAGACTTGTTACAGTGTTTTCGTTCCCCGCCCCCTTCGAAAACCACTCTTGCTCTTACCTTTCTTTTGATGTCAATGAACTGAGAAAACATTAAGGACAAATAGAATGACAACTCAACCATGTAGTAGTAATGAAGTTCAGGTGCCAGTGGCTGAAAGAAGAAAAACACAAAGAAGTTAACAGAGAAGGTTAAACTTTGCAAACAATTCATATCCATTCTAGAAGAAATTGATAGTTCCATTTCTCAGAAAACAGTTTCAAAACAAGCAGTTAATTTCTAGGGAAAATTTGCTCAGTCCTCAACAGCTGTAGAGTTGCCAAGATCCTCCAAGTGAGATCTGTTGCTTCTATATACTCTTTTGCAGCCCTGTAATACAGTGAGAGTATTACACTCCATGTAATGAAAATACAAACCAAAAAGTATGTTCAGTGTGGTGTCAAGCTCCCAACACCAACTTCTAGTAACAGATACAAAATACTGCAGTTACTTATAACTGTCTAGTGATATTCACCACCTGTCTAGTGATATTCACTGTCTAGTGATATTCACCACCTAATGGGGCAGCGGGGAAATGACTTGATTAGTGAGCCAGAGGTTGCTGGTTCAAATCCCTAAACACCTATATCAGGCAGCACCGATATACGAAGATGCTGAAAGGCATCATCTCATACCGCATGGGAGGAAGCAATGGTAAACCCCTCCTGTATTCTACCAAAGACAACCACGGGGCTCTGTGTTTGCCAGGATTCGACACCAACTCGATGGCACACTTTACCTTTACCAGTGACTTAATTTGACAGCGAAGTCTTGCTGCTTATTAAGTCATGTTCTGAACTCAGAACATGACTTAATAAGCAACAAGACTTCGCTGTCAAATTAAGTAAACAAATGTGCAATGAGCAACTGGACACTGGCTATCTGTTTCACCCATGTGCTGCCTCATATCCATGCATTTGGCATACAAATTACATGTATAACTGATGGGACCTCTGTAACCTTCTCAAAACAGCTAAAAGAACACGGAATGCTCTTGGACCTGGTCTTCTTTTGGAAGAAGCAGGTTGGGGTTGTTGCTGAGAGTGCCTTTTTCCATCTGCAGGTTATTAAGAGACTTTCTTCTGCTTTAGAGAGGTCAGAACTGTGTTGATCTATGCTTTTGTAAACTACAGGCTTGATGTACAGTGAGGGAAATAAGTATTTGATCCCCTGCAGATTTTGTCCGTTTGCCCTCTGACACAGAAATGACCAGGCTATAATTGGAATGGTAGGTTTATTGTAGCTGTGAGACACAGAATAACAACAAACAAACCCTCAACCCCAGTGCCCAAAAGTCAGCGATGGATTTGCACTGTAGTGAGGGAAATAAGTATTCGATCCCTTCACAAAAGATGTCTTAGTACTTGGTGACCAAACGCTTGTTGGCAATCACAGAGGTCAGACGTTTCTTGTAGTTGGCCACCAGGTTTGCACACAGCCCAGGAGGGATGTTGTCCCACTCCTCTTTGCAGATCCTCTCCAAGTCAGAAAGGTTTCGAGGCTGATGTTTGGCAACCCGAACCTTCAGCTCCCTCCACAGATTTTCTATGGGATTAAGGTCTGGAGACTGGCTGGGCCACTCCAGGACCTTCATGTGCTTCTTCTTGAGCCACTCCTTTGTTGCCTTGGCTGTGTGTTTTGGGTCATTGTCATGCTGGAATACCCATCCACGACCCATTCTCAATGCCCTGGTTGAGGGAAGGAGGTGCTCACCCAAGATCTGACGGTACATGGTCCCGTCCATCGTCCCTTCGATGCGGTGAAGGTGTCCTGTCCCCTTAGCAGAAAAACACCCCCAAAGCATAATGTGTCCACCTCCATGTTTGACGGTGGGGATGGTGTCCTTGGGCTCATAGGCAGCATTCCTCCTCCTCCACACACGGCGAGTTGAGTTGATGCCAAAGAGCTCAATTTTGGTCTCATCTGACCACAACACTTTCATCCAGTTCTCCTCTGGATCATTCAGATGTGCATTGGCAAACTGCAGACGGGCCTGTCCATGTGCTGCCTTGAGCAGGGGGACCTTGCGGGCACTGCAAGATTACAGTCCTTCACGGCGTAGTGTGTTACCAATTGTTTTCTTGGTGACTATGGTTCCAGCTGCCCTGAGATCATTGACAAGTCCCCCCCGTGTAGTTCTGGGCTGCTTTGTCACCGTTCTCATGATCATTGAAACTCCACGAGGTGAGATCTTGCATGGAGCCCCAGACCGAGGGAGATTGACAGTTATTTTGTGTTTCTTCCATTTGTGAGTTATCGTGCCAACTGTAGTCACCTTCTCACCAAGCTGCTTGGTGATAGTCTTGTAGCCCAGTCCAGCCTTGTGCAGGTCTACAACCTTGTCCCTGACATCCTTCGACAGCTCTTTGGTCTTGGGCATGGTAGTGAGTTTGGAAGCTGAGTGATTGCTTGCTTCTATGGACAGGTGTCTTTTATACAGGTACTGTAACAAGCTGGGATTAGGAGCACTCCCTTACAGAGGGTGTTCCTCATCTCAGCTCGTTACCGGCATATAGTGAAAAGACACCTGGGAGCCTGAAATCTTGCTGGTTGATAGGGGATCGAATACTTATTTCCCTCACTACAATGCAAATCCATCGCTGACTTTTGGGCACTGGGCTTTTGAGGGCTTGTTTGTTGTTATTCTGTCTCTCACAGCTACAATAAACCTACCATTCCAATTATAGCCTGGTCATTTCTGTGTCAGAGGGCAAACGGACAAAATCTGCAGGGGATCAAATACTTATTTCCCTCACTGTATTTATTTATTTATTCATTAGATTTCTATGCTGCCCTTCCAAAAATGGCTCAGGGCAGTTTACACAGATTACTGCAATGTGCTCTACATGGAACTCCCCTTATTCAGCATTAGGGATGTTCAGAAATCTTCGGCGCTGGCGGGGGTAGCACTTTAAGGGTGGGGGAGGGTGTACTCACCTCTCCCGCCGCATTTCCCCCGCCAGCGTGTTGTTGTTTTTAAGCCCCTTGGGGCAGCAGCGTTCCTCCCTGCCACCCTGTTTTCCCCGTCGGCCGGAAGTGGCCAGAAGTCACGAGTGTGTGTGAGCCCGTCGTGCGTGCGCACACACACAGCAGAAGGGCGCGCACGCAACAGGCACACGTGCACTCGTGACTTCCGGCCACTTCCGGCCGACGGGGAAAACGGGGTGGTAGGGAGGAACGCTGCTGCCCCGAGGGGCTTAAAAAAAAACGTGCTGGCAGGGGAAATGCGGCGAGAGGGGTAAGTACACCCTCCCCCGCCCTTAAAGCGCTACCCCCGCCGGCGCCGAAACCACCCCCAGCGCCGAAACGTTTCTGAGGCCTTCACAATGGCCTCCGAAACGTTTCGGGCACATGCCTATTCAGCATACAGTATTTTATACTGCCCCAAACTGACATCTCACATAAGATGACTTGGAAGCATCACCTGGTACAGAATGCTGCTGCAAACATCCTAACTGTGTTGGGTATTTTATTCAACCTGTTTTATGCCAGTTGCACTGGTGGACAGTTTGCTTTGGGGCCCAATTCAAGCTGCTGCTCTTAAACGTAATGCATTGCACAGCCTGTGACCCTCATACCTTAAGGAGTTGTACCCGGGAACTGGTGCGAGATGTCAGAGTTGCAATCCAATTCACACTATGTGAGTCGAGCATAGACAAGCAGTGTGGGTGGAGCATTTCAACAAGCCTTCAAAGTGAAGAATTATATTTGCTGTGGCTGCTATGTATTATATGTGGATTTTACTGTGGTTTTTTTAATAGCTGCAGGGTTTTTTTAAAAAAAAAGCATAAACCACTTTGAACTTTGTGGGAAAGGAGCAGGCGCAGAGCCTGACTGCTGGTGGCCCATGTGCGGCTGTGGCGGCGGCCCCACTCACCCCGCCCCCCGCGTCTGACATCAGATGTGGGGTGTGTGGTCTGGCTCCCGAACGGAGCCTTGAGGCTCCGTTCAGGATTGGATTTCAACTCCCAAAGGGGCCGCATGGCCTCTTCAGGAGTTAAACTAAGGCTGGCGCTGCAAACGCAGCGCAGCCAGGAGAGGCTCTTCCTTGCAGGAGCAGCTCTACCCTGACATCAGACACAGGTGTGCTTGTTTAGCTCCCAGGCAGGGGCCGCACGGCCCCTTCAGGAGTTACTTAGGCCGCAGCGCAGCCAGGAGCGGTTCTTCCCTGCCTTAGCACAATCCTAGCTTGCCTAGAAGGGTCAGCGTGGGATGGATATGTTGATGCAACTTCTCTTTAGTTCTGGCCACCAAGAGCCAGTCGTCTAAAATGGGAATAGACAGATGGCCTGTTGGCAGAAGTGTGCCGCCACCACTGCCATGCACTTCGTAAAGACTGTTGCTGCGGTGAACAGACCAAAGGGCAGGACCTTGTTTTGGTAAGTTCTCTTCCCAATGCAGAAGCGTAGATACTGTCTGCGGTGTGGCCAACTGAAATATGAAAATAGGCGTCTTTAAAGTCTATTGCCATGAACTAGTCATTGTGAAACAGAAGCTGTAAGATCTGGGTGAGGGTGGTCATACGGAATTGACAGGAGTAAATGTATTTTATTTTATTTATTTAAAATATTTCTATATCACCCAAAACTTGCGTCTCTGGGCGGTTTACAATTAAAATCATTTAAAACATTAAAACATTTTAAAATAAAATAAAACTGTTGAAGCCATGAAGATCTAGAATGGGCCTCAAGCCTCCATCTCATTTCGGGATTGCGAAGTACCTTGAGTAAAATCCCTTGGCTGTGTTGGTGCACACTAATTGAAAGGTGCCTTTCTTGAGAAGGGCTCGAACTTCCTGTTGTAGGACAGGGGTAGATTGTGTACAATGTGTTCCCGAAAAGGGTGGAAGTGTATGGGACTCTATTGCAAATCCCAATCAAATTATAGTCATCACCAGTTGATCCATAGTAATTGCCTGCTACGCTTCTGTGAAAGGGAGGACTCTTGAGCCCGTCATCGTGTCAGGCCCTTTTATTGTAGGCTGGCTGGGGCTTAGGAGTGGTTTTCTGCTATGGCACAGTTGACTTGCAAGCGGAACTGTAAGGTTGATACCTGTTCCTTCTGAGATCATGTTGGCGGAACAGGTGGTAGGATGATCTTTGTTGAGAGTGTTGGTTCTAAGGGCGTTGCTTAGCTGGACTTTGCTGATATGGCCATGTGTGTCTCTGTAGTGCCATGGCCCTAGAACCACAGTCTGCCTCGTGGCGGGCAGAGTGCTGTTGCTGCTTGGTGGTGTGTATGCCTACAGATAAAAAGGTCATATCTGAATCCTTTTGGTCTGGTTGAAGCTGTCAGATGAAAGGTTCAAGTTTTTCAAAGAGAAAATGGGTATACCTAGCCATACACCCCTGATATTTCAATATGTGCACCTGAAGGCTTGCAATGGCATATATCTGTTTACCAAATGAATCTAGCTTTTTGCCATTGGGATCTGATGTGGTAGATAACTTCTGTTTGGCCCCTTGCTGGGAGCACTCAACCTAATTATTAAGTTAGGTTTGGGATGCAAAAACAGGTCAGGCACATCACTTTGGTGTACTCTATAGATAGATGTTTTCTAATTTCTTTGAAGTTGGGTGGATAGATGATGGTTTGGTCCAAGCCACTTTCACTATGTCTGTAACAGTGGGCAAAAGTGGTAAGGATAGCGGTGCTGCAGAAGCAGACTGAATAAGGCCAAACACAGGATCTGCTGCCTCATGTTTCAGTTGCTGTGTCTCTAAACCCAAGGCTGACACTATAAGCTGGATATGTTCAGAGTGTGGTCTACAATCCTCAGGAGGGTTCTTATCTGCATCTAGAGGATCAGCTGGGGATTGGTCTGGGTCCTTATTTACAGAGAACACGGCATCATCCTCAGAGTATGAGGCAGATAAAAGCCCCATAGAGGCGTCAGCCTTTGTCTCTGGCACAGACTTGACTGGTTGTGGTGGCACTCCAGTGCTTTGTGGCTGGCTGTCTTATTTAGTATCAACCCTTGCTTTTTGCTTTTTTTTAGTCTCAGTTCTGTGTGCCTTATTTTTCCTATTAAAGGAAGGAGCGCATGAAAGAAAGTGCTGTATTCACACATGTGGTCTCCCATTCACATGCAAACCAGGGTGGACCCCGCCCAGCAAAGGGGACAACCCATGCCTGCTGCTACAAGACCAGTTCTCCTCCCAGCTGGATTTGGACCTATGGTGCCTTGGGTTACGACTGTAGTGGTAAGCCCCGTCCCTCTTTTCAGCTCCCCAATAAATGTGCCCATGGTTATATACTCCGCTTCTGAACCCGTCTCAGGTTCCTGGTGCTCCTTCTTCAGGTCAGCGTTGCTCACAGCCATAGGTGATGTCACCACCGATACTGCTGTTGTCTTAGCTGGTGTGGGGTGTTGCTTTTTGTGCTGCTGCTTCTCCCCAGCTTGGTCCACCAGCTTCCCTTGTTTAGCAGGCCTAAGCCCTGAGGAGGAAGCCTTTGGTGCTGGGAGTGCAGGGCCTCTCTTTGGCATCGGCTGCTTGGATTCCTGAGAGCACAGCATACCAGAGCTGGTACAGTGCTGCTGGGATAGCTGGCTAGTGGGAGTGGCTTGTTGGGCCAATGCAGCATGTAAGGCCCTCTCCCACAGCAAAGCATGGAGGCGGGAAGTGAGTTTGCATCAGGGGCCTGTCTAGTAAAGCCCTGGCAAATACTGTAGTGCAGAGGTCAGTTTGGTGGGACTCTCCAAGGTACACTAAGCACTCCTCGTGCCTGTTTGAAATGGAGAGTTTAACAGAGCCGGTAAGGCAACTCTTAAAAGAGACTTGAGCAGCCATATACTGCCTCAGGATCTCTGAAGAGAAAAACCTTGAGTCGAGGTTGCGCGGGGGCAGTTAAACAAAGAAATAAAATGAGAATGACTGAAAAATGAAAGGACAGACAGATAGAATAAACGAAAAACTAAATTAAAGAGAAAGGATAAAAGGTTTGTTTGTTTGTTGACAGCTCTCCTCACATGAGGTGCGGCAGAAGTCTTCCGAAGTCACTCTCACGGCGGTCAAAAGAAGACTGAGGGAGGTAATCCGTGAGGGGCTAGATGGGTGTCACCAAGGGGGCGGGGCTACTGCCAAAAAGCTTATAGCTTACAGCTCTAGAAGGTCCTGAGGTCCTGTCTAAGCAAATGCAGACATCCAAAGTGTGGAGGACAATAGGACCTTTAACAAAAACTTCACTAGTTTGCCTAAGAGCCCATTTGAAACACCATGGATCAACATGGCATATTTCGAGAAGAACTTTCCACTGAACATTTGCTGATTGCTTTCCACACGGCAATGAAAAAGCCCAGTTCTTCAATATCTGGAACATAGGAACAGCCCTGCTGTATAAGGCCAAAGACCTATCTAGTCCAGCATCCTGTTTCACACAGTGGTCCACCAAATGCCTCTGGGGAGCCCACAGGCAAGAGGTATGTGCATGCCCTCTCTCCTGCTGTTGTTCCCCTGCAACTGGTATTGAGAAGCATCATGTTTCTAAGGCTGGAGGTGGCCCATAGCCACCAGTCTCATTGTCGTTGATAGACGTGTCCTCTATGAATTTGTCTAAGCCCTTTTTAAAGCCATCCAAATTGGTGGCCATCACTGCATCCCATGGCAAAGAATTCCATAGATTAATTATGCACTATGTGGTGGTGGGGGGGGGAAAGGTGCAGTGGGGAAGCAATCTGCCTAGAGAGCAGGAGGATGTTGGTTCGAATCCCTGCTGGTGTGTTCCTCAGAATATGGGAAACTCCTATATTGGGCAGCAGTGATATAGGAAGATGCTGAAAGGCATCATCTCATACTGCACGGGAGATGGCAATGGTAAGCCACCCTGTATTCTACCAAGAAAACTACATGGCTCCGTGGTCGCAAGGCGTTGACATCGACTTGACGGCACAACCTTTATGTGAAAAAGTACTTCCTCTTGTCGGTCCTAAATTTCCTGACCTTCAGTTTCATGGGATGACCCTTAGATCTAGTGTTGTGTGTGTGAGAGAGAAATTTCTCTCTGTCCACCCTCTCTTCTCCATGCATAATTTTATACACCTTGATTATGTCTCCCCTTAGTTGCCTCTTTTCCAAGGTAATGAGCCCCACATTCTGTAGCCTAGCCTAATAAAGAAGGTGCTCCAAGCCCCAGATCATCTTGGTTGCCCTCTTCTGCACCTTTTCTAGTTCTACAATATTCTTCTTAAGATACAGTGACCCAAGGTGTACACAGTACTCCAGGTATGGCCACACAATCGATTAGCATAAGGGCATTATAATATTAGCATTTTTATTTTCAATTCCCTTCCTAACGACTCCTAGCATGGAATTAGCTTTTTTCACACCTGCAGCGCACTGAGTCGACACTTTCAATGAGCTGTCCACTACAACCCCAAAAACTCTCTCCTGGTCAGTCACCAACAGCTCAGATCTCATCAGCATATTATGTGATGTTGGGGGTTTTTGTCCCCAAATGCATCACTTTACGCTTGCTTACATTGAACCGCATTTGCCATTTAGTCACCCACTTCCCCAGTCTGGAGAAATCTTTTTGGAGCTCCTCACAATCTGTTGTGGATTTCACTACCCTAAATAATTTTGTGTCATCTGCAAATTTGCCCACTAAGCTGCTTACCCCAACTCATAGATCATTTATGAACAAGTTAAAGAGCACTAGTCCCAGTACCGATCCCTGGGGGATCCCACTTCCTACTTTCCTCCATTGTGAAAACTTTCCATTTATTCCTACTCTCTGTTTCCTGTTCTTCAGTCAGCTACCGATCCATATGTGAACCTGTCCCCTTATCCCATGACGGATAGGTTTACTCAAGAGCCTTTAGTGGGGAACTTTGTCAAAAACTTTTTGGAAGTCCAAGTATACTATGTCAACTGGATCACCTTGATCCACATGCCTGTTGACATTCTCAAAGAACTCCAAAAGATTAGGGAGGCAAGACTTGTCCTTGCAGAAGCCATGCTGGTTCTCCTTCAGCAGGGCCTGTTCTTCTATGTGTTTAATAATTTTGTCCTTAAGTATGCTTCCTGTCAGTTTACCTGGCACCAGTATTAAGCTGATTGGCCTGTAATTTTCCGAATCCCCCATGGACCTCTTTTTGAAAATCAGAGTTACATTGATTACTTTCCAGTCCTCCTGTATAGAGCCTGATTTTAGGGACAAGTTACATATTTTTGCTAGGAGATCAGCTACTTCGCATTCAAGTTCCTTCAGAACTCTTGAGTGGATGCCATCTGGCCCTGGCAAGTTAATTTTTAGTTTAGTTTTTCAAGACAGTGTAGAACATCTTCTCTTGTCACCTCAAATTGACCCAGTTCTTCAGCTGCTAAACCTGAAAAGTTCAATTCCAGAGAGGGTATATCCTCCGCCATGAAGACAGATGCAAAGAACTCATTCAACTTCTCTGCAATCTCCTTATCCTCCTTGGTGATACCCTTTCACACCTTCATCATCTAAGGGGCCAACCACCTCCCTGGCAGGTTTTCTACTTCCAATATATTTAAAGAAGTTTTTGTTATTCCCCTTGACACTCCTGTCTATGCTCCCTAAACTCTCTTTTTGCATCCCTTATTGTCTCCTTGCATTTCCTTTGTCAGAGTTTATGTTCCTTTCTGTTCATTTGGGTAGTACTGAAGGAAGTCTTCTTCCCTTTTATAGCTTCCCTGATTCTACTTCTTAGCCACTCTGGTGTCCTCCTGAACTTGGTGATACCTTTCCTCCTTCTTGGTATACATTCCAACTGAGCTTCTAATATTGTGGTTTTAAATAAGTTCCATGCTTTCTGGAGTGATTTGACCCTCCTGACTTTCTCTTTCAACTTCCTTATTTTTACCAGTCCCCTAATTTTTGACAAGATTCCTCTTCTGAAGTCAAATGCATCTGTGTTGGACTTCCTTGACAATTCTGAATTGGATCACCCTATAGTCACTGCTACCCAATGGTTCTACAACTCTGACATCTCACACCAGATCCTGGGCACCACTCAAGATCAAGTCCAAGGTTGCTATTCCTCTGATTGGTTCCGCGGCTAACTATTCTAAGGCACAGTCATTTAGTGTGTCTAGAAATCTGGCCTCTCTTTTATTATGGGAATGTGAATTTACCCAGACTATGTGTGGGTAGTTTCAACCATTATAACTGTCCTGTCTCTGTTTACGCCAACTCCAGATCACTCTCAGTGTTGTGATCCGGAGGGCGATAGCATGTCCCTAGTAACACATTTTCTTTCCGTCCTTGTAATGTTACCCATAATAATTATGTGGAGGACTCCAGTTCACCTAGGTTTTCTAGCTTGTTGGAATCTATCCCTTCTTTGATATACAGCGCTACTCCTCCCACAATCCAACCCCCGTGCTCCCCGTCCCTTCTGTAGAGTTTATATCCAGGAATAACAGTGTCCCACTGGTTCTCACTATTCCACCAGGTTTCCATCTTCTGGTCTGAGCCTTGTATTCAAGATCAACAGGTAAACTGACTCTCCTCAGGAATGTAACCCCTCTCACGAGCTAGAATGTCACTCACCTGGAATCAATCCCCCACTCAGGGTAACTCCTCTGACAAACACACAAATACTTCCAGCCAGCCAGAAATCAAACCCTACAAAATTACCAGCCCTAACTAACTTAGCTTCTCTTTTCCCTTTTATTTTCCTGGTGATTTATTTATTTATTTATTTATTATTGTTTCCTTGCTTGATGTCTTCTTTAGCAGAGAAATACAATCTTGTTGCCTCCTCTTCCTTCAAGATCAGCAGGCAAACCTGGAGAGCTAAGAGGTTCTAGGCCACCGTGCATGTCTTCCAAACAGACTTGGGTCTCTATCACATACCTTGAGCACTGAAACTTGAGTATGCTGTTGTGGCATATGTGACTGATGGCTTGTAGCCCAATCCTTTTTTACTGCTATCATGTGGTTAATTAACCATAACATCAGACTGGCTTGCCACAGACAGCTGAGGCTCTTGGCACTCCCGAACACGTGTAGGAGGGCCTGTGGTTTGCTATGGTACAGAACAGGGCCTGCTCTTTAATCTAGTAGACAGGGCACAGTAATCCCCCAAGTACAGGTGATGTCATATCCATTCTCGTGTACACAAATGGCACAGTCTTCTACTTTGGACCTTTGTGATAACACTTGCAAATTGGCTAGCCACCACAGAAGAAGCCAGTCAAGTTATAACCAATCAGGCCCACTGAACTCTTCCCAAAATGCAAGTGTTTCCACACTATCCGGCCGCCTGGTCATTTTGTACTTGTATTTAGCACCAAACCAAGTGTGCAGGGGGAAGAAAAAAAAGATGCAAAACACAGATATGTTGTAATGTAGAATAACTGCCCAAGGGCTTCATATGTGACCCTTCCTGTAAATCTTTGCAGACCTGCCCTTGGTGTATGAGAACACGAGGTTGCCCCAAGTGGTAACTCTGAGGACAAGGCTGCTCAATTACTGCATGACATACTTCAGATTTGTGCAGCAAGTGGAACATCCCAACTGTTCATACTCATTTCCATGCAACACATCTATTATATTATTATTATTGTTGTTAATCTATCATTTATTATTTATTACCTGATAAGGGTATCCAGCCCACCACTGCCTGCTGTTCCACACCCAGGGACTCTGCAAAAGAAATAAACAAGTTTAAAATACTGTGAAAGGCAACAGGGTGTCCTATGCAACTGAATCGCAGACAGTCCATTCTCACTAAAATCAGTGGATATGTTGTGACAGTGGATGCTCACCTCCTTGCAGGCCATGTATGCTTCTCTGTATTATAGCACATGTATTGTACTGCCATTTTGGATCAGACCAAGTATTGTACTGCCATTTTAATGTGGCCTCTGGAAACGTATAAGCAGGACATGAGAGAAATGGCTGTTTCCCAACCCATTGTTCCTCCAAGGAGCCCAGAGAGGTGTAAATGTTTATAACACAACAGCCCTGTGAGGTAGGTTAGGCTGAGAGATACGTGACTGACCCAGAGTCACCCAGTGAGTTTCATGGCTGAATGGGGAGTTGAACTCAGGCCTCTCTGATCCTAGTCCAACACTCTAATCACTACACCACACTGGTTCAGATAAATGTGACATTTATAAATACATTTATTTGTCACAGCAAACAGCTTTAGCAGACCTATCCTATATGCAATATTAATAATATAGGATGAATTATACTCATGTTACCATATTAAGAGAACATAAAATCATTTGTAGAGTCATTTTACAACATGCATTTTACATGTTGAGATTCAGATTTTTAAATGTATGCAGTTATTTGTTTACTGATTTATTTATGGGTTTACTTATTAGGGATGATTAACATGTAATGGAGCTATTAATGGTGTCTAATTTAATGTAAGGCTCACATGGAATATCTGGTTAATTGTTTAAAAATCCTTATAGATTTACTTTTGGAGCTAGTTGTATTTATTTGGGCTTACCAGCATAGTGTAGGAGAGCCAGCATAGCATAGTGGTTAGTGGGTTGGACTAGGACCGGGAAGACAAGCGTTTGAATCCCCATTCAACCACAAAACTCATTGGGTGACTCTGGGCCAGCCATGTGTCTCTCAGCCTAACCTACCTCACAGGGTTGTTGTGAGTATAAACATAACCATGTACACTGCTCTGAGCTCCTTGGAGGAAAAAGCAGGATATAAATGTAAATCATCATCATCATCATCATCATCATCATCATCACTACGAACAAATGTTATAAAAGCAAAAATTGCTAAGAACCAGAAAGACAGTAAGTGTTGGTTATGCAAGGAAGCGAATGAGAAGGTTGAGCACCTTGTATGTTGTTGTAAGAAAATCGCACAGACAGATTATAAGGAAAGACACAATAAAGTTGCTGCAATGATCCATCGGAACCTTTGCAAGAATTACAAATTGCCAGCAAGCAAGAACTGGTGGAATCATCCAATTGAGAAGGTTGCAGAAAACGAGGAGGCAAAAATCCTTTAGGATTTTTGAATACAAACTGATAGGCATTTAGGACACAATACTCCTGATCAAGAAGAACCGGGTTCTATTGCAATCCCAGGGGATAGACGAGTTGGCAAAAAACAACCAGAGAAAATAACTAAATACAAGGACCTTCAGACTGAAATTGAGCGGCTCTGGAAAAAGAAAACAGTAGTAGTGCCAATAGTTGTTGGTGCCCTTGGTGCAGTACCAAAAGAACTTAAACACCATCTCGACACCTTGGGCATTGATAAAATTAAAACACATCAGCTACAGAAGGCCACACTACTCCCCTGCTAACTGGGCAAAGAGGCACCTTTTACCGTGGTGATTCTCTTTATTTAGCAGGGGGAGAGTAACTGGCCCTATCCACCCCCAGCACAGTACCTCCAGTGACTTTTGCTGGTGTCTATCTTATGTTTCGTTTTAGAATGTGAGCCCTTTGGGGACAGGGAGCCATCTTATTTGTTATTTCTCTTTGTAAACTGCCCTGAGCCATTTTTGGAAGGGCGGTATAGAAATCGAATTATTATTATTACTACTACTACTACTCGGGACAGCACGAATACTTCGACACTATCTTTAATTTTTCTTTAGTTATCCTAGATCCTTGGAAAGGGCCTGATAATTAAAGTACCAAATCCAGTCAATAACATCTGGTAGACTGTGTGTAAATAGATCATCATTGTCGTCGTCGTCGTAATAAAGCCCACAGGGGCCATAGAAATCACCATCAGCCAGTTAAAAAAAGCAACTTTACTGGGAACAGCCTATATTCTGCGACAATATCTATAATAACAGCAGCAACAATATTGATAATAAAATTCAGCCATCCCGGGTCCTTGGGAAGGACTCAATGTCTGGATAAAACAAACCAGTCAATAACACCTGTCTGACTGTGTAAACAACAACAATAATAATATCTGAATCCAAGACTAGGTTTTCCCCAAGTTCTTTGATGTTCAAAATCAAGGGGATTGTCTTAAAAGTAAGAGTTTTGCTCCTTTCAAGAAAATACATGTATAACCTGTATTTAATCTCTACTTTTTAAGCAGGTTGTCTTAAATTTAGAGTCATCTTCTATTTGGGTAAATGAGGTAAATTTGTTCAGGTGATAGTTGTAATGTTTTAAATGTATTAAAGTTTGTATTTCATAATTATTTTAATATGTTAGGATAACGGTTAATTTATTTTGATTACATACCCTTGCAAGCCAGTAATTTCATTATGTATGCATGTAATTTGTGTGTGAACTGTATGTTACATTATATAAAGTAAAATTTTGAATTTTCTAAAAAATTGTATCAGTTGGGCAGTGATCAGTTATCACAGATCCTCTGTTGTCTGTTCCTTACATTCTATTCTCTGTGGAGTAGAGGACTAATTTTATTTATTAGTAAACCTAGTCAAAGTGTCAAGAGATGAATAGTCAGTGAATGAAGCCTTTCAGGAATATCCACAGGCAAAGAAATATCAAGACGAGTCAAGTCATACAGCAATCATTACAACAGAAACCACCAACCAAACCACCCAACAGCCTTTTACTTTCAAGCAGAACAAAAAGCTGAAAGCTGAAACAGATACAATCCTCGTCGCTTCTGACTATTTGCACAAGACTTCTGTTTATACACCAAATTCCTGAAATAAGAACATGAAGTCCTTAAAAATGCTAAAAGCATGTCCTGACATTTCATATGATGAATACAATTATTTATATACTGCTTTTCAACAAAAATTCCCAAAGCGATTTATATAGATATAAATAAATAAATAAATAAATAAAATAGCTTGCCCAGTCTGGTTCAAATCTGGTTCTGAGTCAAACGGAACGATGCAAACTGGTTTTGTGTGCATCCCTAACTGTAGCTACCAGTGGCAGAGGAAACATTTAGGCCCCACCCTAACAGTGTTCTGAAATGCAGCTTTACATCCTCACTGTGTACAGAGAGGTCCTAGCAGGACACGTAACTTCTGTCCACCCTGCCAGCAATGCCAAAAAAATTGGGCATTGCACCAGTAAGCTTTATGACCAATTGCTTATTGTACTTTATTTATTTATTTATTTATTTGTTATATTTTTACACTGCCCAAAACTTACGTCTCTGGGCGGTTTACAAGAAGATTAAAATAAAACATTAATTAAAAACAAAAACAAAATATTTAAAAGCAAGAAATTTAAAACACAATTTAAAATTTTAAAACAATATTCTAAAAACAACATTAAAACAATATCAGTTAAAAGTCTGGGTGAAGAAATGAGTCTTTAGAGACTTTTTAAAAGATGTCAGAGATGGAGAGGCTCTTATTTCACTAGGGAGCGCATTCCAAAGGCTCGGATACAGGATGCAGACACGCATTCGGGGGAGAGATATCTGCCACGTACAACTGCATGAATGTTGTTGCAAACTTGAAGCAACCTTGAACAATCATTATATTGACTGTTTGTTTAGCTTTTCAGGACAACCGTCCCTGCTAAGGATTAGGGCTGTAAGCACGGCTATCTGTCAAACTAACCAGAATGCAATTATATAAATTCAAGTGATGGTTAAAGATAAGGAAAATATTATTTGATTTCTCCTAGATGCCTTTCTTGTTGATCCCAGGAAAATGATCTTGTCTTTCAAATCTGTGGTTTCCGATGCACCCAAACAGAGGGGAACCATGCAAAGTAACGCTTTCCAGAATCTATGTCCACTTTGGTCAAACAGCCTCTGCCTCATCCGGTTAGGTTTTGCAACCAATCACTGGGGAAATATACAGCAATGATGTGAGTCCCAGTACAAAACTGAGCAACTGTTACAGCTTTTTTCAGCAAAAGCCTTTTCCTGGGCCATTGCTTCTCTGCCTTTTGGCTAAGATCATGTGTAATCTTAGCTGCACCTTCAATTACCATTCAATTCTCCCTCACCCCATTTCTACTAAGGTGTTCATCATTGCCCTGGAACGTGAACTACATCATCAACCGCTAGGGACAGGAACAGACTAACATTAGCACCTTCCCCTGGGTACACTGTACTTAATATATTGTATATTTTTGTTGATTTAAATTGTAAGCTGCTTTGGGAGTCAGTCCTGCATGAAAAGTGGGGCACGCATCAACAGACTGGTAATAAGGAATGCTGGCAGCTTATGGAAACTGTGTTCCATTGGTCTGCAGGCAGAAAACATGGTTGTGAGGGAGAGCTCCTAGACTGTTGACACACCCACAGAGTCACTATTTGAAACAAAATTTAAAAGAGAGGATGTCACAAAGAAGGTTGTTGCATACAACTACACCCCTATCCTGAATAGGAACATCAGAAGCTGCCTTATACTATTTCCATCTAGCACTGTATTATCTACATTGATTGGCAGCGGTTTCAGGCAGGAGTCTCTACCAGGCCCACCTGGAGATGAACTTGGGACCTTCAATTGAACCTGGGACCTTCTGCATGCAAAGCAGATGCTCAACCACTGAACGATGGCCTCATCCCTTCTCTGGTTCTATTGGAAAAGAGATGTATCATGGATGAAGCTACATTAGATGCATCCACAAAAGGCCGCTAAATGCAAAGTGGGGGAATCTGGAAAGGACAGTCACTACTCATTTCACTCCACAGTGCATTTAAGTGGGCTTTTTGGTCAGCATTACAGATGACCTCCATTGCATTTACAGGGCTTCAGCTACTCAAATATTTTGAAACTGATCATTCATGATAACCCCTTGGAATCAGTTCCATATTGAAAACAATAATCTGCTGCTAATCAGGCTAGAGATAAGAAAAGCATTGTCCAATTTTCTGCTTCCGACATTAAAATCACTTCATTAGCAAAAAAGAAAGATACATATCTATTGCTGGAGAATACTTTAACACATGCTTAACCAAACTTGCAACTGCATTTTTAGATGAGTGATCTGTTCAAATATGGAATGTGCAACTAAACAGCACTACTTGGGATCTTATCCATAGAAGCTGGAGAACTAAAATGGCTGGGTAGAAATCTGAGCAGCCGAGGACGAGTTTTGTCCACTGGAATTATTTTCAAAAATAAAACAGGCACACATACCAACTTCCTAAGGGAGGAAACACACAAAACATGCACTGAGTCTCAGCACTGCAAGTGACTGACATGGGGAAGTAAAGAAGGCTAGCACAGGCTGCTACTGGTCCTTTTATTACTTATCAGTGGCCAACTTGAGATTTTTAGACATTTGACCAGGGCTGCTCAACTTTGGCCCTCTTGCAGATGTTGGCCTACAATTCCCATAATCCCTGGCTATTGGCCACTGTGGCTGGGAATTATGGGAGTTGTAGTTCAAAAACAGGTGGGAGGCCTAAATTGAGCAGGCCTGCATTAGTTTTTTGGTTTTTTAAAAAACATCCTAGATGCAATCTTTAAACATTTTAGATGGCCATACCTCTGTCTTTCCACCCACCTCTTTTATAATAATTTTACATTTACCAAGCACCTCACCTCTGATGTGGTAGGCCATGTAAAGAGGTCAACAGGACAGACGTCATGGGTCGGCCAAGTTGCATGCCACCTGCCACCCGCACCAGAAGGCCCATGCCTATTTTTTGATGGCAGAAGTGGCACAAGTTGGATGACAGATTCATGTGGCTGTTACTACTCAGCACTTTCCACCAGCTAATGGGAGTGTCCCCCAGGCCCCCAAAAGATGTGGGAACATGTTGAAGGATGTTGTAGCCGTGGCAACAGCTCCTCCCTGAATCCCCTCTACTTCCCAGCAGCTCCTCATCCCCCGTCCCCCAACACCCTTGGAGGCTGGGGAAAAAAGGAACTGCCCCCAAAGGCAGCAGAGGATAAGGTGGTGGCAGCAGCAGCAACAACAGCAACTCCTCTTCTTTTCATCCCCCCAGGAGCAGCGCGGGGGGGGGGGCTTCTTTCATCTGGTAGCAAATAGCCAAAGCAAGTGACAGTCAAAGCCAGAACACACAGTCGATTGTAAACACCCCAGAGACACACATATGCGCCTCTAACATATAAATAAATAAAACAATAAATAAAACAAAACACCCCACTCCTTTCCTTCTTATCCAGCACTTGTTCATTTATCCCCACCTTCCACTATCTAACAAGCGTTCTTCACCAGCTCCAGCTACATACACAGGATGGGATCAAACATTAAGAGGGGGATGCTAAGAGGGGGGTCATGGTCCCCTGTGTAGAAGACAGATTTGAATCCTCCTTTGCTTCCTGTTTGATGGGATTCAGATCTTCAGAGAATATTTCTGATTCTCACATATGAAGCGATCAGATGAGAGACCACTGTGATTTTCCTAGAACTATCAATAATGTATATATGTGAAGCAGGGAGAAACACCATAAGAGCATGCATGAATACAGACAGACACAGGAAGAGAAATGATAGGAAAAAGAGGATATTAAGAGAGGGAGAATGAAAAAGAACACTGGGAGAAATGGAAACAAAGGTGAAGCTCATTATACGTGGTCCTGACAGCCAGTTCCATGTATCTGTGGTCAGGCAATGAGGACACGACTCTGGTATATGCAGTTCAACAAAGGGTTAAATTCCGCATATCTGAGGTAATTTCTAGCCACTATCTTGCCAAAAGGAGCCATTTTGTGGCTCTTTTTATTTAAAACAACCACCACCACCACATATTTTTTGGTGGTAAATCGCCAAAATGGGGGGTGGGTGGGGTTTGGGGGGGGCATTAAAGGGTAGCTGGAGACAAGTAGAGCATGGCACAGTGCTTTATTTCTACCACCTTCTGCCCTTTTCAGAACTTTTTTAGCTGCCAAGAACAGAACCTCCAATTCCCATAGCCTCAATGTCTCGTTATCCATGGTTGTCACCGTGAACGGAACCCCTACGAATTACAAGGTCCACCAGTAAAGGATAAAAGACTGTAAAGCTGTTATGGGGAAAGAAAGATAAAGGTGAGAAGAGCAAGACCAAAGAATTGCTGTGGGGGCGGGGTGGGGGAATGGAAGAGCAGCCTGAACTCTCATAGCTTTGCTGTGTCTTTGTCATGGCTTTTGAGCTACTGTGACAGAAAAGGATTCTATCACCTCCTTCAAGACTAATGAACAAAAGAAGGTAAGCCTGGAAGGCCTTTGATGCAGGCCTTTGATTGACTTCTCAGTCTATTGCTTGGACTAAGGACTGGTGATTATCTATATATATAATTCTCCTGGGTGTGCCTTTCGAACGTGCGTCCCGGCAGCCCAGCTGATTGGCTGGGCTGCGGGGGCGCCTGATTGGGTAAGGCGCACCCAGGAGAACCAGCGGGCCAGGCTGTGGGCGGTCATGGTGGCCGTGGAGCTGAGGCGGCGGTGGGCCCGGCCGGGCGAGGCGGCAGCAGGCCCGGGCAGAGCCGTGGGCCTCGGGCGGCGGTGGGCCCAAGCAGAGCCGTGGGCCTCGGCCGGCAGCCTGGGCAAGAGGGTGGGGGAGAGGAGGCCGGCCGCAGAGGCCAGCAAGGAGCGGCAACGGCAGGGGGGGGGGAGAAGTAGCCAGCCCCAAAGAGCTCACAGATGCTCTGTGCGGGGTCGGCTTGTTATTATTATTATACATTTTATATACCACTCTTCCTCCAAGGAGTCCAGAGCATTGTACTACATACTTAAGTTTCTCCTCACAATAACCCTGTGAAGTAGGTTAGGCTGAGAGAGAAGTGACTGGCCCAGCAAAAACGGGGGGGGGGGAGGGAGGAAAAACATTCTCAAAGTAGTTTAATAGAAAAAGAAATAAAATGATTCTCTATCCACAAAGGGCTCACATAATGTAGACACTGACAACAACCACTGGAGGGACGCTGTGCTGGAGTCGGATAGGGATAGTTCCTCTCCTCCGTTGAATATAAGAGAGTCACCACCTTAAAAGGTCACCACCATCTTTGCTCAGTTAACAGGGTAATGTTCATTACTTGATGGCTGCAATCTCTAGTTCAGATCTGTATGTGTGAATGAGCCACCACAGTTCAAATCATGACAGATTCAAAACTCTCCTATCAGTCAGTCCACACATTCAGCTGTCAATCAAGTGAAGGGAAATCAAATGCTATAAATGTATGGCCTCAAGAATATGTCCTCATGAAGCAACTTCAATGGCCGTTTTTAAGAAACAGAACATTTCGGAATCTACACTGAATGAAACCCAAGGCAGATATGGGAGTTCAGTGACAGAAAACTGCACATTCAGGAGAAATACTGAAATAAGGAACCCGAGACAGTCGGCAGAGATCAAGGAAAGGCTTAAAAGACGTAAGAAAGAAGAGAAAGCATAAAAGAAATAACAGGAGCAACATCTAAAAGGAGAAAATAAAAAGCATACTCATTAAGACTATGCAGACAAATGTGAAAAGAAAAAGCAAGGAATGCTCACCAAAATAAAGAAAACAAAGTGATCTGTAGCAAGAATGACTGACTTTAGAGAAAGAGAATTCTCACAAGAGATGTGAACAGTTTTGTCATATAGAAAAGTCAGCAAAATCACAACATTTCTGCCTAAACTAAACTGCAACAGCACATGAAAGCAAGTAACTAATATTATTATGCAGGGCATAACATCCTGAGCACCTAAAGAATCAATACTGTCACTTAGGTCTTTGAAATATTTTCTGTTCTGTGCAGGACTGGTGCTTAAAAATATGCTAATGGTTACCTAGAATTAGGAATAATGGTCAACAATGTTGCACAGCATACTGCTAGTGGGAGGACTTCGTGACAGCACCAAACTGCTGTGTCAGCTATTTGTGCTACACCTGGAGCTTGCTTTCTAGAGTTGTGTTGTGCTAGCACGGGTGTGGTCATGCAACAGTTGTGAAACTGTGGCACTCTTAAATTTAGTCTTATGGGAACTTTTCCACGAAAGCATTATGGCACTCACCCTTGTGCATTGCAGGTTGCATGCTACTTGCATTATTCCTGTAGTGATCAGCCACTCCTCCCCATAAGAGTTAACCAGAAATGAACCCTGTCCTGACTGACAGGCTGGTGAACTTGAGGGCTCAGTCAATCAGCACACCAGGTGGCTGGGAGCTAGAAAGCCACTGGTAGGAAGAAGAGCTTCTTTATGAGAAGATGTTGGCTGGGGGTTCAGAGAGGAACACATGTGGCTAAGGAGTATGGCTGCTGGAGGATGACTGCAGCTCTTGGAAGATAGAACTGCAGGGGCTTGAATTCTCATCCAGGGTTTGGTGAGTTCAAGACAAAGGAAGCCAGGGCTTGGGCTTTGGGAAGGTTAGTCTAGGGAAAGTTTGTTTAATCTGATTTTGTGTTAGACTTTCTGTTTCTTTGGTGTGTGCTTTGTATATTCCTGATACTGGTCTATTATTGTTTACCTGTAACGTAACTAAATTAAGAAACACTAGCCTTTGCCCATCCAGCCGGGGCATTGTAAAAGACTCTGTAAGCTTTTAATGGTGCTTTTGTATTTTCCTACATACCTGTTCCTTGCAACTGGGTAACCACCATTTTTAAAGTGTGCTGCCCCAACATCATCTGGGGTGCTTTTTGAAGTATTCCTGTAACCTACTGAGTATTTTTACCTGCAACTAAAAGCTAAGAAAGCCTCAGACGGAAGCAGTCTGTGGTACTTGAATAAAGCTGGGTGTTTTTTTTAATTCTGTTTTTTTTTTTTAACAAGCCTCTCTGAGTGGGGTTTTTAACTCAAGAGAAAGATGGGGCTGGAAGGGGGCTTAAGCACATCCTTAGACGTTCAGCAAACTACCGGTTTTCTCACCATGTGTAAGCTTTCACGTGGAGGATTTTGTGTACTTTTCCAATAGCAAAATAGAGTTTCTCTCATCTGACCTTGCTCTGAGACAAAGGCTTTAATCCGCTACAATTCCCAATACAAGTAGCACACAATCTGAGATTGTGCAAAGGTGAGTTGTACCATCACAACCCTCTTGCACAGCACCACAGGGCGTATGCATAAGAGCTCCCCAGCTGCACAGCCCATTCAGAACCACCCACATTATGCTGCGGGGCACATCAGCCATTGTTTTTAGTTCAAATAAGCCATTCTCTTGTACTCACATTGTCTGCATTGTGCTAGATGCTGGTCATTATTTCCAGCTCAGACCAGAGTGGATGAGGAAAGGAGGGGAACGAGACTTTAATTCACGGCAGAGGATACTGAGCACATACCTGTTCCTGAACCAGGCTTTTTAGGGATGGAGGCTAGAGAGCTGAGTCTGATAGAAGTGACAAAGGATGATGTTCTAAACTGTCTGGAAAAACTGAAAGCTAACAAATCACCAGGGCCGGATGGCATCCATCCAAGAGTCCTCAAAGAACTCAAATGTGAAATTGCCGACCTCCTTGCTAAAATATTTAACTTATCCCTGAAATCGGGCTCTGTACCAGAGGACTGGAGAGTAGCAAATGTAACACCGATTTTCAAAAAGGGATCCAGGGGCGATCCGGGAAATTACAGGCCGGTTAGCCTAACGTCCGTTCCAGGCAAATTGATGGAAAGCATCCTGAAGGATAAAATTGTAAAGCACCTAGAAGAACAGGCCCTGCTGGGAGTGAGCCAGCATGGCTTCCGCAAAGGTCAATCTTGCCTCACCAACCTTTTGGACTTCTTTGAGAGTGTCAACAAGTATGTGGATAAAGGTGATCCAGTTGACATAGTCTACCTGGACTTCCAAAAAGCTTTTGACAAAGTTCCTCATCAAAGACTCCTGAGGAAACTTAGCTGTCATGGAATAAAGGGACAAGTACATGTGTGGATTGCTAACTGGTTGAAAGACAGAAAACAGAGGGTAGGTATCAATGGAGAGTTTTCACAATGGAGGGAAGTAAGAAGTGGGGTCCCCCAGGGATCTGTACTGGGACCGGTGCTTTTTAATTTATTCATAAATGATCTAGAAGCAGGGGTAAGCAGCGATGTGGCCAAATTTGCAGATGATACCAAACTCTTCCGGGTAGTGAAATCCAAAACGGATTGTGAGCAGCTCCAAAAGGATCTCTCCAAACTGGGGGAGTGGGTAACAAAATGGCAAATGCGGTTCAATGTTAGCAAGTGTAAAGTGATGCACATTGGGACGAAAAACCCCAACTTCAAGTATATGCTGATGGGATCTGAGCTGTTGGTGACGGACCAGGAAAGGGATCTTGGGGTTGTGGTTGACAGCTCGTTGAAAGTGTCTATTCAATGTGCGGCAGCTGTGAAAAAGGCAAATTCCATGCTAGGGATCATTAGGAAGGGGATTGAAAATAAAACGGCTAACATTATAATGCCATTATACAAAACTATGGTGCGACCACACTTGGAGTACTGCGTACAATTCTGGTCACCACATCTTAAAAAGGACATTGTTGAACTGGAGAAGGTACAGAAGAGGGCAACCAAGATGATCAGGGGCCTAGAGCACCTTTCTTACGAGGCAAGACTACAACACCTGGGGCTTTTTAGTTTAGAAAAAAGACGACTGCGGGGAGATATGATAGAGGTCTATAAAATCATGCATGGCGTGGAGAAAGTGGAGAGAGAGAGATTCTTTCCCCTCTCACACAACACTAGAACCAGGGGTCACTCCATGAAATTGATTGCCAGGAGGTCTAGGACCAACAAACGGAAGTACTTTTTCACACAACGCGTGATCCACTTGTGGAACTCTCTGCCACAGGATGTGGTGACGGCCAACAACCTGGATGGCTTTAAGAGGGGTTTGGATGACTTCATGGAGGAGAGGTCTATCAATGGCTACTAGTCAGAGGGCTGTGGGCCACCTCCAGCCTCAAGGGTGTGCCTCTGAGTACCAGTTGCAGGGGAGCAATGGCAGGAGAGAGGGCACGCCCTCAACTCCTGTCTGAGGCTTCCAGCGGCATCTGGTGGGCCACTGTGCGAAACAGGATGCTGGACTAGATGGGCCTTGAGCCTGATCCAGCAGGGCTGTTCTTATGTTCACATTTTCATTTCTATAACAATGTAAGTGTATAAACAAAAAACCATGAGCAGCTGAATGATAGGAAGAGGCCACATTTCTATAGTACTTTTGCCAAGGATTGAATGTGGAACCATGCCTGCTTTGAGGAGAACCAATGCTGGCCCCTCACCCATCTGCACTTGAGGGTGACTGGACAGTTGGGCAACAAAGGGAGCCAGAAGGGTCAGTGCTGGCTCCCCTGTTTTCACAACTGCCCAGTGCAATGTCACTGTAGGGTCCTCCCATTCTACTGCATCTTGGTTGGATGGATTTCCCCCAACACTTCTTACTGGATGCTAAACTACCAAACCAGATCCTCAAAGGATTCCTCCCCAACCCTGTTGGATCAGACAAGGGTCCATCTAGCTCGGCATCCTTTCTCACAGCAACCAGCCAGGAAGGCCACAAGCAGAGCTTGAAGCCAACAGCACTCCTCTGCTTTTTCCTCTCCAGCAATTGGCATTCATCGACATATTGCCTCTGACACCTGAAGTTTCATGTACCCATTAAGGCTAATAGCAAGGAAGATAGGTCCATCAATGACCATCAGTGGCCAAATGGTATGGCAGCAAAGTCGATAAATAGTTCTCCTCTGCTCTTCCCCCATCCCCAGGTTTAAAATGTACAGTGGTCCCTCGACTTACAAACTACTCGACATAAGTATTTTTCGAGTTACAAACGGCAGTTTTAGATCCGGTTTTAGATGCGGTTTTTTCGACTTACAAATTTTTAGATGGGGTTTCCTCGACTTACAAATTTTACATGCGGTTTCCTTGACTTGCCTGCCTGTTTACTGCCTGTTTATTCTTGAAAAGAAATGTTCCTGTGCAGTTTGCAAGCCTTACTGGGGGTCTGGGTCTTTTTTCTAGGCTCCGGAACGCATTAATCCGTTCCCAATGCATTCCTATGGGAAACCGCTTTTCGACTTACGAATTTTTCGACTTACAAATGTGCATTCGGAACGGATTAATTTCGTAAGTAGAGGGACCACTGTATTTTGTTGTAAGCCACCATAAATTCATTTATGAAGAATGGTGGCATATAAAGCTTTTAAATGAATAAAATATAAGTAAGTTAATTCTAGGCTGGGTGATGCAATATTTTTGTCTTTTCCAAGTTCTAGTATTAGGAGTGAGAAAAGAAAATCTTCTCCTGTCACCCCCTGCCTTTCTTCACACAGTGCATACTTTTATAAAAGAACATAAGCAGGAATACCTTGAGGTCGTTCACATGAGCAGGTGGGCGGGCTGGCGGGAAGGATGGTTAAACTCACCTTCCCCCCAGATGACTGCTGTCATGTTGCTGGAAGCACAGATTGCACTCCCAGACGAGCACTGCTGCATGGTGCAGTGCACAGCTCCGGAGGCTGGGACGATGCTTCCTAGCCCCTGGAGATCCCACAATGCACCACAGGACATGCATGATGCACTGGGGAATTCCCCAAGGAGACGGGCACTCTAGGCGCTAGTCTCTATGTGCGGCCGGGCTGGAAGAAGCCTAAGCTTGCACATGAGCAGATAGCCTGGGTTAAAGGAGTGCTCACTCCCTTAACTAACAGCCAGGCTAAACAGCGGGCTAGGTGGTTCTGCCTAAGTGATAGGGCCCGATCTTGGCAGTTCTCACGTGCATCCTAACCCAGACTGGGCTTCCTTGAGAACAGCCTCCTTGAGTGTCACAAACACAACAATGTGGGAAAGTACCTGATTTTTTTTTTTTAAAGCAACTGAAGGCTAAACATTTAGAGTCAGATCCTGCCAACTACATCAAGTTATGCTAAGCTGCCTTTTCTCTCCCTAAGTTTGTCCAGCCCGCGGCAGCTAAAATGTAACTTGAGCTTTAGTGTCATTTTGGTGCTGTGCCCAAACACTGCAGTAGCTGAGAACAATAATGGATGATAAACAGCTGCTCATTTTAGTGTCACTTACTAAGAAAAACAGTCCACTTCAGTCAGAGGTCTGCTGTCATTGCCTCTGTGTCCTTTTGATTAAGGCTTCTCTTTAAAAGGAGCCCTGACCTCCTAAACATTCTCTTAAGACTGAGAGAATGGAGAGGAGTTAAAGTACACTAGAGAAATAAAGGCGAAAGCCTGGACATTAGCCAGGTGCCGGGGGCATTTTGCATCCATTGTCTTGTCTCATTATCTTTAGGAAGAGAGATTAATTAAGCTCAAGCTTCTAGGAGCCCCAAAGCAATATCTACCTACACATCTAGCTCAAAATACTGTTCAAATGCAAAGAAAGGTTAGGTTTAATACGGAGTGGGGAGGGGGAGAGAGATAGCAATATCCCATAAAACTCCACCCTGCATTTGCATGCAATGCGTTTTGCAGCAAGGTGAGTAAGCTACAGGGATGGAGGAATAATGGTGCTTTTGTTGTTGTTTGGATTTTTGGAGCGATTTCTTTTTACAAAGATATTTGCCTGTATGATAAGGCAAATGAAGTACGTAAAGCGATGCATCCAAACTCTTCATCTCTCTATATTTCAAAGGGGAAAAAATTCCCCTGAGTGAAGCTGTTAAAGTGAGCATATTTCTCTTTCTTTTCCACAGCTGCTGCACACCAAGTCAACGTTTTGAATCAACTGTCCACCACAACTCCAAGATCCTTTTCTTGGTCAGTCAGACCCCACCAATGTATATTTGCATTGGAATTTTTTGCCCCAGTGTGCATCACTTTACACTTGCATTGAACCGCATCTGCCATTTCGGAGTCTGCTCACTCCGTTTGGAGAGATCCTTTTGGAACTCCTCATAACTTGTTTTGAATTTAAATACCTAAATAGTTTAGTGTCATGTGAAAATATCTGCCCAGAGACACAAGTTTTTTGCGGGGTGAGTACAGAAATATGTTACAGAAACTAGTGCATCGGGGGTGGGGTGTGCTTTTAAGTAAGTAGGCAAGGCAGTCTTTACTTATTTGCCCCTTCTCCACCGCTTTCCCCACACCAGCGTGTGTGCCCTGGCCATGTGCATGCCGACGCCGATTGAAGCTGTAGGAAGGAATGCTGCCGCTCCACACGTCTCTTTCAAAATGGAGCACCAGTGGGGAGAAAGTGGCTGGGAGGGGGTGAACAGGTAAGTAGCACCTTACCTGTTTTTTAAAGGCACCCCCCTGCAGCCCGCCGAGCTGGCTCGAACAGGTTTGGTGCTTCAGAAAGGGAGCGCCAAAGCTGTTTGTGCACATCCCTAGTTGCCAGAACTGTATGCAGTACTCCAAATGTGGCCACACCATAGAGTTGTATAAGAGCATTATAATATTAGCATTTTTATGTTCAATCCCCTTCTAAATGATCTCTAGCATGGAATTTTCACAGCTTCCACGCACTGAGTCAGTACTTTCAATGAGCTGTCCGCCACGACCCCCAGATCTTTCTCCTGGTCAGTCATTAACAGCTCTGATCCGATCTGTGTATATGTGAAGTTGGGTGTGTGGTTTTTTTTGCCCCAATATGCAACACTTTACACTTACTTACATTGAACCGCATTTGCCATTTAGTCACCCACTCACCCAGTTTGGAGAGATCCTTTTGGAGCTCCTCACAATCTGTTTTGGATTCCACTACCCTAAATATTTATTTATTTATTTATTACATTTATATCCCACTCTTCCTCCAAGGAGCCCAGAGCGAGAATTGACTGGCCCAGAGTCAGAGGATTTGAACTCGGGTCTCCCCGGTCCTAGTCCAGCACTCTAACCACTACACCACGCTGGCTCCTGACACAAATAGTTTTGTGTCATTTGCAAATTTGTCCACTTCACTGGCTATCCCAACTTCTAAATCATTTATGAACAAGTTAAAGAGCACTGGTTCCAGTACCGATCCCTGGGAGACCCCACTTCTTTCTTCCCTCCATTGTGAAAACTGTCCATTTATTCCTACCCTGTGTTTCCTATCCTTCAACCAGTTACCGAACCACACATAAACCTGTCCCTTTATCCCATAACTGCTGAGTTTATTCAAGAACCTAGGGTGGGGAACTTGGTCAAAGGCTTTTTGGAAGTCCAAGTATACTATGTCAACGAGATCACCTTTATCCACATGCCTGTTGACACTCCCAAAGAACTTCAGAAGTTAGTGAGGCAAGACTTGCCCTTGCAGAACCCATGCTGGTTCTCCTTCAGCAAGGCCTTTTCTTCTATATTTTTAACAATTTTGTCCTTAAGTATGCTTTCCAGCAATTTACCCGGCACAAAAGTTAAGCCTGTGGTTTCCTGGATCCCTCTTTGAAAATCAGAGTTACATTAGTTACTTTTCAGTCCTGTCTTTTTCAAGACAGTTTAGCTCATCAGCATACAGGTTTCGATGTTTCACAAAAATGCTTGCCTAGAGGGCAAAAATATATGTCTTCACATTTCAGTAGCTTGAATTTTAACTCAAAATTAAAAGACAAAGTGTTCAAAAAGTGTGTACACATAATGTTTTCACAAGTTCCTTTTTTAAAAATCACTTTTTAAAAACAAAAAACAATAATCACAATTGGTACATTGTATTTTTAGTGAGTAAAGTCGATGACATTATTTCTAGCGTACACTTTAAGTATTTATTACCTCTTTGCATTCAGTACTTTATCAGCAACCCCATATATTGTAGGCTGCCAAGGTTTTCTTATTCCAGTCATAAAATTAATATACCTTTGGCTTGCTAATTTAAATAAGTATCCTGATTAGAAGGACTTCAAACTGCTTCCTTCCCCCATCACTTCCAATTGTCTAACACCTGCATCCTCTTGACATACTAAGGTTGAAGTGCTGCAGAGAAGTTGCCATGGTAGCACACAAGGCATCCTTCTGGAGTGCAGAACTCCTCCAATACAACATTCCTTTCGGAATACAGCAAACGTGCAATAGATGTACATTCTTCCCTGTCTCCTGCCTATTTCCTCTTTTACCAAAGATGCATTAGAGATTACTATGGACAATTTGATTTCAAATTAACTTACTTTGCTTTGCAGGGATGTAGAGCCTAATGGAAGGCCTAATAAATACAATTTGTTTTCAAAACATATCACCTGAGCTGATTCCAGAGCAAGCTGGCAAGCTCACCCCTCAGTAGGACTCACAATCAACAGCAACACTAACATACTCCACTTTGTGAGTAGGAAAGGACTTTTTAACTGCTCAGAGGTAACCATTCTGCATCTTGTAATCTGGCATTATATAACTGGCATCTCCAGGTAGGGCTGAGAAAGATTCTGGCCTGAAAGCTTGGAGAGATGCTGCCAGTCCGTGTAGACAATACTGAACTAGATGGACCAATGGTCAGACTTGGTATAAGGCAGACCATTCCTATGTTAATCCTGAACCTGGGCAGTGTCAAATGTGGGGAAAGAGGGGTGTCTAGCATGTTGCATGGGACCATGATGATCTGAAATAAGGAGTGACCTTTTAAATGATGGATTTCTTCATTATTGGGCCATTGGGCAAGCTTAGTACCGCATGACAATAGTTCTGCATGGGGTGGTGAGAAGCCTCCACATACTGTAACCCACTCTAAACTGAGTGCACTTGGATGTGAAACTACAGAAGGTGCCCAATGAAACTTACATTTTAAAAAAATACACAGAGCCTTTTAGATGATAGTTTCCTAGGAACACATTACGTTTCTGTAGGAGTTAAACAATATGCTTCAAATATGCACATCTGTTGTGGGAGGATCCAAATATTTTCCCCATGTAGAGTTTTGCTTGCAGGGAAATTGTACTAGCCGAACATTCAGATCAGACGTTGCTAAATCTAAATGCAGTTTTCCCTTCAGAAGTGTTTGGGTCAACACATTCATTCCCCTCTCTTTTGCATTTTATAAATTTTCCTTTATCTCTCCTTGTCTAGAGACAAATTTAAAAAATAAAACAATTTAAAAGCCTCAAACTTTTGAATAGCAGCAAGATTATGTATGAAATATTGGCCCACCATTTTATCAGCCTCCCAATGCATTTACTTAAATTATTTTATTTTTTCATTCATTCATGCATTCACATTTATATCCCGCTTTTCCTCCAAGGAGCCCAGAGCGGTGTAAATGGTTATGTTTGTCCTCACAACAACTCTGTGAGATAGATTAGGCTGTGAGATATGCGACTGGCCCAGGTTCATCCAGTGAGTTTCATGGCTGAATGGGGATTTGAACTTAGGTCTCCCCAGTCCTAGTCCAACACTCTAACCACTGCACCACACGGGCTCTACTTTATTCGTGTTATATTGTTTTGTTATGTTTATCATGCTGGCTGTTTTACTACTTTTGTGAGCTGCCCTGAGCAGTATTGAAGTGGAGGGGTGGGATATAAATATTTTAAACAAACCAACCAACATAAGAAGGGCTCTGCTGGATCAGGCCAAAGGTACAGCTAACTCCACATCCTGTTTCACACAGTGGCCATCCAGATGCCTCGGACATGCAAAAGTGGGACATGCAGGCAAATCATTCCCAGCTGCTGCTGCTGCTTCCCAAACACTGGTATTCAGAGGTGCACTGTCTCTGAACCGGGAAGCAGCATATAGTTATCATGATTAGTAGCTGTTAGTCTACAGTTTATATGCATTTTTAAAAATGGCCATTAGTCCTAGATGCTGGTCCAATGAAAATATGCCATCTTGACCTACTTTACCGCTGTGAAGCTACTTGAAATTCTCTTTATTCCAGAAGGCTCATAGTGTAGTAAATAATTAAAATGAAATCATCTTTATATATTTACTTTCTTCCCCAACTGGGATCTGTAGCTGCCTCGCCAGAAATGTACATCTGACTAATTTTGACAAGCAGATAAGTTCCATCCCATTTGTTCAGGAGAGAAAAAAAATGTCCCCCCATCCTAGGGCATACAGCTAAAGCAGGATTTTGGAAATCCCTGCTGGCTTTTTCCTTCCCTTTGGCAGGGTTCATTCAGTTTCACTGTGCCAGGCTTGATTAGCATCCAATACCAGCACAGTGCTCTATCCTTTGCAAGAAAGAGAAAGGCAGATAAACCGCATCCAATAATTCTGAAAAGGCAAAGGATGTAATCGCCCAGAAACCATTCCTCCCCAAGCCCCATTTAAACTGAATGGCAGTTGCAGAATCGCACAGTTTGAATATTGTACATGGGGGCTGAGCCTGTGTGGGGAGGGACAAGGTCAGTGATAGGGCACATGCTTTATTCAATCTGGCATTTCCACAGAGAGCTAGGAAAGACCCCTGCCCAAAACCTAGGAAAGCTGCTGAAAGTCAACGGAAAGTCAGCTGCTGAAAGTCAACTCAAAGGGAGCCAGCGTGGTGTAGTGGCTAGAGTGCTGGACTAAGATCGGGGAGACCCGAGTTCAAATCCCCATTCAGCCATGATACTTGCTGGGTGACTCTGGGCCAGTCACTTCTCTCTCAGCCTAACCTACTTCACAGGGTTGTTGTGAAAAAGAAACTCAAGTATGTAGTACACCGCTCTGGGCTCCTTGGAGGAATAGCGGGATATAAATGTAAAATAATGATAATAATAATAACTGTAGACAATACTGATCTAGATAGAGCACTGGGCCGACTCCATCCAACGCAGCCTGCACAAGGCTCTGACTGCCACCGACTATCTTTTAACATAAACCACTTGGAGTAATTTACATAAAGTTGTGCGTACCAAATAAAATTCTCATTCCCTTTTTAGAACAGGCATTGGAACAAGATTTGGCTAGAGCCATAAGAGGGGGATATGGGGAAAGGTTAATAGAAAAGTAAACTAATTGTTAACTGTCAAATGCATCAGTGCAATACCACAATCCTGAGTATTGTTATTTGGAATGAAGTCCCTAGCAAGTACACCTAAGATTACAGCCTAACCCATGTAATTTGGGCTGTAGCCCAAAAATCAAATAGTAAAATAATACAATCGCTATTTCTACTACAGAATGTTCATGGTGATCTAGGCCTTGTACTCGCCTTCATTCTTATAGCACTTTCACAATCCGATCCTAAACATTTTTCCTTTGAGTAAGGTCCACTGTATCCCAGGAAGCATGTTTAACATTTCGACCTTACAACACAGTCCTATGTTTTCTCGGAACTGCTCCATTGAATTCAATAGGACTGCCCTAGTTTGTAAGGAGCTTTTACAACATAGTGTTTACCCTCACAACAATCCTACTGAGCAGGCCTCTGATATTCCCACCTGACAGAGGGGGAAGAGAGGCTCAGAGAGAGCTATTAGCTCAAGGCTAGATCATTACCACATGGCAGAGGTGGGACTTTAAACCCAGATTGCTCAAATCCCACCTCTATTCCATCATTCTGGGGAGCTGGATGACCTAATCAAGATATACTAGAAACAGACAGGACAAAGGTGGAAGGAAACAGATGATGTATCTATGAATTAATCAGATAGGGGAGAATTAATGGGTGGCCAAACATAGTGCAGGACATTCTTATTATGAACATTATCCAAACCTAATGCTGGCAAAAACAGCCCCTTTGTATTAATCTCTTTCACACACCCTATGCAAATGATTGGAATATTCATAACTTCCAGAGGCTCAAATCTCCCATGTCAGCAGCCTAGCTGTTCTGCTGAAATCCAAAACTAGGGCAATCTGTCAGCATTAGTGTACAAGAATACATGGGCTTGGTAACACAGCCAAATATAGGAAAATATGAAGTCATGTTCTACTTTGGGTAAGCTGGAAAGGAATTTGTTCTCTAGCACATCTGACTATTATATTCCATGGGCAGACTCCCACCCTTTACATTATAAATTCTATTTAAGCTGAAACAAAGCCTGAGAATGTGCCATTTGCCATTTATCAGAGACCAAGGTGGTAGAGAAAGAGATGGAATGCATGAAATAACAGCAGACAATAAGTAAAGGTAAAGTGTGTCGTCGAGTCAGTGTTGACTCCTGGCGACCACAGAGCCCTGTGGTTGTCTTTGGTAGAATACAGGAGGGGTTTACTATCGCCATCTCCCGCGCAGTATGAGATGATGCCTTTCAGCATCTTCCTATATTGCTGCTGCCCGATATAGGTGTTTCACAGTAAGTACAAGGTGAAAAAGAGCTCAGTGTCATAAGGAGGGAGAGAAGCAAGGATGTGGGTTCATTTTCAGAATGAATGGGCCCTGAGCCAAATGGCACCTGTGTAATTTGGCTTCCATTCCTTTGGAAATGAACCCAAGCGATGCATGAATGAGCGCAAACAAGGTTCATTTTTGGGATGCATCCATTGTTTATTTATTTATCTATCATATTTTTATGCTGCCTGATATGTACATCTCTAGGCAGTGTACAAATTTTAATATTAAAAACCACAGATTAAAATACATAAAACACAATAAAAACAATATAAAACAAATTATTAAAATTAATTCTAATTAAAAGCTTGCGAGAACAGGAGAGCCCTGAGGGTCTTCCTGAAAACAAAGAGAGAAGGAGAAGCTCTAATTTCAGCAGGGAGCATATTCTAAATTGTTCACTAATCTCTCTGGGTTTTTAAAAATGTGACCTTTACTTTTACATGCCTTTTGCTACTGCCCACGTTGGTTACAGCAGGAGCTGCAATGAGTAACCACCAGCTTGAAAACTCATAATTGGCATAGGAACAAAAGAAGCTGCCTTATACCAAGTCAGACCATTGGTCCATCAAGCCCAGTACTGTCTACACTGACTGGCAGTGGCTCTCCAAGGTTTTTGGGCAGGAGTCTTTCCCAGCCCCAGCTGGCGATGCCAGGTATTTAACCTGGGACCTTCTGCATGCAAAGCAGATGCTCTACCACTGAATTGTGGTCCTTCTGGGACAACACTATGTCCCAGGGCAGTTATGGATATTTAATGCGGAGGACTGAAAATGAAATTCTCCCCCTAGTGAAAAGTTGCATTGAACTGTATTTGCTACAACACAGACTACCGCCAGTTTCCAGGCCTTTAGCAAAAAATAATAATGTACTGGAAGCTACCATTTTAACTATAGCTAGTATGAAAATCATTATCAATGGACTACAGACAAAAGATGCTATGTTGCTCTATCAATGCACAGCTCTCCAAAGCAAGGTCACAGAGGTGAGTCACTCACTGGAAAGTTACCAGCAACTGTTCAGAAGCAACATGTTCCACTCGGTTAATAGAATTGTTAGCCTACCAAAAAATGGTCCTGGGATAGTGAAGAGGTTCCAGTAGCCCAATTAACCACACCTTAATTCAATCAAAGGAACTCCTGAATGAATTGGAAGAGCCTTCTGTTAGAAGTGAGAATTCTAAAATAATTGCTCTTAGCACTGCAATAACCTCTTCTGGCCACTAGAGGCATGAGCATATCAATAGGTCTCTTGGTCAGTAAAGAGTCAATTAGAACCATTTAGTAGTGCCTGCTTGAGTATGTTGTTCAATGGCTCTCTCTTAGTATGTGATGTTTACTTTCTTAATAAATCTTTGTGTTTTTTTTAACTCAACCTATTGTCTCGGGCTAAACTTCTTTATTACCAGATCATACTCTGCTGCGTGATGACTTTAACGTTTCTCCTCATACCCCTAAACATCTTCCACTTCTGTGTTCCTGGCACTAGTGTTGCCCTCCTCAGGCAGCTTCCCACTCTCCATAAGTTATTAGCATGCTTGCCCTGATGCCCTGGGAACTCCTGGAGGTTCCTCACTCAGGAAATCACATGCCTTCGCATGCTCTCTCTCGCCTTTGGTCCAAAATTCCTATAACTGGCTCGAGCACCTAGAACCCAATGAGATTCCAGATGTCAGGCTGCAGGTGGACATTGCCTAGCACTAACTTGGAAATTCCCAGCCATGTGCCTACCTTTACACTTGCCCTGCTCTTTGGACTTGACATGTCGTTCTGCCAAAAGAGGAATTCGGGATCTCTTGGGATGGTGCTCTTCATTAGGGGCACCCTATAGTTTCCCCCCTTCTAAGCAAGAGTCCCAAGTCTGTAAGAAGGTGCTCTTTAGCCTGGAATGGAGAAGGCCATATAGATTCTGCCCCAAGGAAGAGAATCAACTAAAAATATGATGGGCATCAAATTCTACACAATATAGTTGAGGCTAGCAGAGGCGTGAGTGAGTGAGCAAGTACACCTTTATCATCACTTTGCTTCCATCTGTAAAACTAAACTTTTAAGATGAATAGTTTTCTGCAATTCCTAGTCATCTTCAAGATAATTGCCAAGTTCACAAGAAGATCTGCCATCTGTTTGTGGGTGTTTCTCTTCTAAGATTACCTCCGAACTAAGTGATTTATGATTTTTACAATTAAGGTGGGAAGAGGAATTATCCATTTTATACTGGGGGGTAAAGCCAATTGTATGTTTCCTATGCCTCAGCATCCACTGATGTCAATTGGATTTCAGATCCCTAACTGTGCACAGAATGCATCAGATGCCAGTCCCTGAATGTCCTCTGCTAGCAGGAGTCCAATTCAACATAATGGGTTTATCACGACATATAAAAGCCTTTCCCAGAGAACTAAGTGGAGGTCTTTCTAAAATTTTAAGAATTCAAAGTGAGTCTCTAAAGTTGAATGGTATGATATAGATCATTTGAAGTACACACTCTTCAGACACCATTAATGGGAGGCGGGGAGGAGTGCATGCTTTGGCTGCTCTCTACTTTTGAAAGTGATATTTATGGGACTGGGGCCAATGGTTGCTGGTCTTTACAGAAATAATAATATGTCATGCAAGTTGAACTTGACCACTTACTAGCAGGCACTGAAATGTGTTCCCAAGAGCTGGTTTCAACTACCCTCTGGAAAGGCATCTTTAATGAGAGAAATAAGAGCATATGGTCATAGAGAAAAAGTTGTAAAGGGCACAGGAAACAGAATAGGCATGGTCATCTCAACCTCCTCCTGTAAATGCAAGGCTACTGTTTAACCCTAACCGCCACAGCCTTGTTTCTCTTTATCAAGTCCTGTCCTCTTTCTTTATATCTGTCTAGTGGGACTTGCTCCTCTGTCTATTATGTACCATACAGTTCTGCCATTTTAGTTTAAATAATAGAAAACAAGGACAAGTGTGCTTTTTAAAAAGTGAAATAAGGAAAAAGAAGCAATTCTCAAAATAAACTGCCAAATACTTTTTTTTTAAAAAAAATTAAGCTTTTGAAGTTGCTAGTTCAAGTCCAGACCAAGGTGACAGAAATTTGTTTGACATGAAATTTTACTAGCGTATATGAGATTTCCTCCATACTAATGTAATTTTTTTAAACAAAAAAGTTGCGGTAAGACCATGTAGTCCACAAGGGAGCCGAATATTTTTAGCTTTCTAATTATTATGGGGAACTACTGGAATACCATGTAAGCTCCTTCAAAGTATTATATATTAATGAGACAGATAACAGTTCAAGAAAAGGAAAAAAAACACAGCCCAAATCATCCCTGGGAAAGTCCAAATAATATTGCACTCCCTGTCTTTATCTCTTTTACAATTTCTTGGAACATGTATTCAGGATTATTAGTTTCTAGATCAGCTCTCTTAATGCTATTTAATAACCCAGTCATGTAGGGGTAGATAAAGGCTGAATATTATCTATTCTTTCCACTCATGTTTAAGGAAAAGTGGAAATTCTAACCTACTTTATGGGCTGATAGTTACTCTGGATAAAATCAATGCAGAGTAAAGGCTATGTGTCTACACACAACTTTGCAATCCTATTCGGGATCAATATTAATAAGAGCATTCATCATGCATAAGGTCAGGCAGAGTTGCAAGCATATTCAATATTTTGGACTTTGGAGAATTCTATAAAAACAAGGTTTTTAAAGAACGTGCTTGGTTAGAGGTATTTTTTTTTGTTTTGTTTTTCAAAGACAATTCAAGAGTTACTGAAAAGTTTTTTCTAGTTTTTTATTTTTCTCCAGAGAAAGCAGAAACAATGACAGCTGTTCAACCTTAGCACAAGTTTTGTACATTCTGGCATTTTTGCTAGGGGTGTTTTTTGTTTGAGCTGCACAATCTGCCAGATGCCTTGAAACCAGAAATATCTAAAACTTTTACTCCATGTTACACTGTTTTGTCAAACATCTACCACATGCTGAATGTCATACTAACAATACCAGATTTTCCTTCAGGTGGTTTGTTCTGGGCAGCAACTTAACTAGTCCGACCATGCCATCAGGTTCACTTTTGCCAACCTTTCTTTGGCAAGTTTGCCTAAGGAGAGGGAGGCCAAATTACACATGACATGCTAATGGGGTGGAGTTTGAGTGGAGAACCAGTGAAGAGGAGAGGAGAGCTGGTCTTGTGGTAGCAAGCATGACTTGTCCCCAAAGCTAAGCAGGGATCACCCTGGTTGCATCTGAATGGGAGACTAGAAGTGTGCATACTGTAAGATATTCCCCTCAGGGGATGAAGCTGCTCTGGGAAGAGCATCTAGGTTCCAAGTTCCCTCCCAGGCATCTCCAGGATAGGGCTGAGAGAGATTCCTGCCTGCAACCTTGGAGAAGCTGCTGTCAGTCTGTGAAGACAACACTGAGCTAGATAGACCAATGGTCTGACTCGGTGTATGGCAGCTTCCTATATTCTAAGAAAAGAAAAACATAACTCTTTACTGGCTTGTCAAATCCCCACTCTTAAATCACTCCATCTCGCCCCCAATTATTTTCCTCTCACAGGGTTCCAAACATGCCAATGAAGGCACAGTGGCATGACCACCACTGAACTAAATGCAGGGGGCAGGGGGAACAGCCCTGAGCTGCAGGTTCCCCCCCCCAGCTCCTCTTGCCCCTCTGCACATGCTGCTTGACATTCAACAAGCACCAGCTGCCTTGCTGAGCTGGCGTGGAATTGCCCCATCTCAGCGGCCCCTTTGAGGCAGCTCTGTTCTCACACTGGCATGAAGCAGCATGCAAGCATCAGACCATGCTGATATGGTTGGTGCAGAGTTCAGTACGTGTAGTCAGGCCAGTGCAGGGGGCAGGGGCTTCAAAGACAGGTGGTGAGTCACCAGCTCCAAAATCACCCCATGGCCACCTGCAACCTTGCTATGCCTCTGAATATGCACTTGGAATTCCACGAGGAAAAAAGTCTGTATGCATTTGCATGTGAGAGAGATTTGGAGCAAAAAAGTGGCTGGTAGGGAAAGGGATAAGGACCCTCTGCCCCAAACTGATTTTCCTGGGGGGAAAGGGGGACTGAGTTATACATGTTTGCATGTAATGTGGAGTTGTCCTCAGTGTGTTAGATGCTATTTGTTTTAACAAGCCTAGAATGGATCATTATCTGAGTGAAAAAACCAGTTCTGAATCAAAAAAAAGGTCTATTGTACTAACAAGTAGCCTTATGTACTGTACATGGCAAGAGGTCTATCCATCTTAACTGCTTCTCAGTGTGTGTGACTAACATGCACTTTAGTTGTGGACACTCTCGACAGCCCACTACTCCCAGTAATGCTCAGATCTAGAAGAACCAAGCAGTATTCCCTCTAATTTTTTTCATCAGTGAGCAGGGTGTAGTTTTGTTCTGGGCGGCAGTATCAAGGCAGTTTTCGCACATGCACATTATTATGTGCCACTATGGATACAACACACATAGACAACATAAATATGGAAGGAAAGTAGTGAAATTTACAATTCTATTTATCTGTCTTCTGTTTTAAAAGCAATTATATTTGCCATTGGAGGTTAAAAGTGGCCTATAAAATAATAATGATGATGATAATAAAAAACTAAACTAAAAATTTCTTAAGTTTTGTTTATTTAAATTTGAGTTCATCCTTGCTTTCTTGCTCTTATCCTGTAAAATGCCTGAGTGTTAGCTGCCCCTGTAATTTGATAGTCACACAGTAGGCTTCCCATTTCCTTCCAAATATCCTGGAGCTAATACATGCCTTAGATTAACAAAACTAGCTGCTTGTCAAGATCAGAGTGTTAAATAAGGCCCTAGGTACTTAAAAGACCCAGGCCCTCCCTGTGGGCTTGGGCCCACAGGGCCTGCCTGAGACCCACAGCCTCCCCAGATTTTGATAACTAAATTCTTTCATGCTCTCTAGAAGTATCCAGCACTCTCCTCCGCACAAGTTTGCTTAACTTATAAAAATAAATCTCCTTTTTCTCCCACAATCAATACCCAGTTGAGAACCAGTGTGATGTAGTGATTAGAGTGTTAATACTAGGATTGGGGGACTTGAGTTCCCCATTTAGTCATGAAACTCACTGTGGGACTTTAGGTGAGATACTCTCTCTCTCTCTCTCTCTCTCTCTCTCTCTCTCTCTCTCTCTCTCTCTCTCTCTCCTCCAAACCTGCCTCACAGGATTGATGTGAGGATAAAAGTTTGGAGAAGGAACAGGATGTGTGTCATAATAAAATATATGTATCTGTGTCTGCAACATATACATATTTCTGTTGACCTTAGCCACATACACTCCAATCCTAAGCTAGTAGTGTTGTACCCCAACCAGTAGCTACAGCAGCAGCAGCAGCAGTAGTAGTAGTAGTAGTAATAATAATAATAATAATGGAAAAACAAGCCACTGCATGATCAATATTTGCACAATATAAGTGGAAAATCAGACATCACCAAGACCTGGCAATGGCTTAAGAATGGCAACTTGAAGAAAGAAACAGAAGGTTTAATACTGGCTGCACAAGAACAGGCACTAAGAACAAATGCAATAAGAGCAAAAGTAGAAAAATCAACCACAAACAGCAAGTGCCGCCTTTGTAAAGAAGCAGATGAAACAGTGGAACACCTAATCAGCTGTTGTAAAAAGATTGCACAGACTGACTACAAATAAAGGCATGACAAAGTAGCAGGGATGATACACTGGAACATCTGCAAAAAATACAAGCTACCTGTAGCCAAAAATTGGTGGGACCATAAAATTGAAAAAGTTGAAGAAAATGAAGATGTAAAAATATTAATGGGACTACAAACAGACAAACATCTGCCACACAATACACCAGATATAACTGTAGTCGAGAAGAAAGAAAGACAAGCCAAAATAATCGACATAGCAATACCAGGGGATAGCAGAATAGAAGAAAAAGAAATAGAAAAAATCACCAAATACCAAGATCTACAAATTGAAACGGAAAGGCTGTGGCAGAAAAAGACCAAAATAATCCCAGTGGTCATTGGCGCCCTGGGTGCAGTTCCAAAAGACCTTGAAGAGCACCTCAACACCATAGGGGCCACAGAAATCACCATCAGCCAATTACAAAAAGCAGCTTTACTGGGAACAGCCTATATTCTGCGATGATATCTATAACAGCAACAACATTGACAATAAAATTCTGGCATCCCAGGTCCTTGGGAAGGACTCGATGTCTGGATAAAACTAACCAGTCAATAACACCTGTCTGACTGTGTAAACAAAAAATAATAATAATAAAAAATTCAGAAGTAATAATGGTAGTGGTGGTAGTAGTAATAGTAGTAATAAATTCAGAAGCAAACTCAAATAGCTTTTTATCACAGCAGAAAAAGCAGCCCAGTTTGATCTACTACTACAACAAATATTTATATACTGCTTTTTAACAAAAGTTTTCAAAGTGGTTTACATTAAAAAATAATAAATAGATAAAAATGGATCACTGTCCCCAAACGGCTCACAATCTAAAAAGAAACATAAAATAGACATGAGCAACAGTCACTGGAGGGGTACTGTGCTGGGGGTGGATAGGGCCAGCAGCTCTCCCCCTGCTAAATAAAGAGAATCATCATAGAAGATCTCTTCCATGAACTACATTTAAGTGTATGTCTAGTCACTACAGAAGGAAAAGCTACCAATTTTATTTCAAACAGGGCAGCAGAGTTTCATATATGGAGTTACCCCAATTATTTTAGGATTTAAGAACAAGCCAGCTTTTAAATGGCTTTTAAAATGAGTTTCCTGTGATGGAGAAAGTGTATAAAAATAAGAACTGTGATGAGGGGAGGGGTAAATGCTTAATATTCATTTTAGCAATTTGTGAAGCCACTTTCACTAAGTTGGGGTATTTCAGTCCTTTGCAAGCATATTAAAAATACAACATATGAACTACTGTTATACTCACAAAGCAAAATAAAATATTTATTATAAGGAGAAACATATTGTAAAATAATAATTTTCTCATATATTTTGGTATTTAAGCCATTTTTAGAACTTTGTTGCTAAAAAAAAAGCAGCATACAGTATAAATATTTTAAATATAAACCAAACTGCATATGCTCAACCAAAAGGCAGGAACAAAAGATCTATTTTGTCAGAGCATTTTTTTCCTTCTCCTTATTCTTTTTAAACATTTTAATACCTTTACTGACTAATTTCATCACAAGAAGGTGTATTGGAAAATTTTTCTTACAACTTTGTAACAGAGAGAGAGAGAGAGAGAGGGGGGGGGGAGAGAGAGAGAGAGAGAGTTCAAACCAGGGAGAAAAATGGGGGGAGAAGAAACACAGGCAAACGGTCTTTTCAAATGCAGGCACATACAAGTTTCTCAAATTGAGAAACAAACTGAGAAATATACAAGTTTATCAAATTCTCAAACTGAGAGCCAGCGTGGTGTAGTGGTTAGAGTGCTGGACTAGGACTGGGGAGACCTGAGTTCAAATCCCCATTCAGCCATGAGACTAACTGGGTGGCTCTGGGCCAGTCACTTCTCTCAGCCTAACCTACTTCACAGGGTTGTTGTGAAAGAGAAACTCAAGTATGTAGTACACTGCTCTGGGCTCCTTGGAGGAAGAGCGGGATATAAATGTAAAAATAATAAATAATAATAAAAAATAAAAAATTGGGAGGGAAGAACACATTCATGTACACACACACACACAGAATTTATACAGGGTGTGGGGGGAAAGAAACACACTGGCTTAAGCAAGGGGAACAAATAAAACAAGCATCTGGGTTGGGGACAGGGTGTTAGTTTTATGGTCTTTGAAACCAAGTTCATTCAGTCCCCTCGATTTCCCATTCAGCTCCCTCCTCACTTCCTACACTCTGCAATTAAGCTAAAATGCTGAGCGACCAGGAATCGGCTCAAGAATACAGCCAAACCAATTAGGCGGCTGGGGACTAGCAGCAAGCAAGGAAGTTAACCCTTTGCCTACACTGCTGTTGACAATCTTGCTACTGCATGCCAATCCTCATTCAGACTAACAGGGATTGCACGGGGGCTAGAACCAGCTGAGCAGGGGGAGATATTTTCCTGACTGGGTGCACAGCCGCGCAGCTTAGAAGGAACGATGGCATCAAGGTATTCTTGCAGTATGAATACCACAATTTGCTTCAAATATAGTAGGGCTCAGACTGCAAAAAATATGCATCCGTGATTCCTCAAGTTAAGGACAATACTCAGAAGCCCTCTTCAGATGTTATGTTTGGAGCCTGTAGTCATGTACAGCCTCCAACAACGTACCAGAACAACATGCCAGAAGTCCTTCCTTCAACACGTCACCCTCCTGGGCAGGCAGTCATGCTTACAGTTCGTCTGAAACAGCGAAAATTGTAAGCAACAAAATTATCGATCACAGGAACGCTTGGCATCACGCTTACAATGTTCGCTGCTTCAGACAAATGCTATAAGCATGAGTGCCTGCCAAGGAGGGTAAGTAAGTGAGGCACTTCCAGTGCGTTGGAGGCTATACGCGACTACAGCCTCCAAACCAAGGGGGTCACCATTGGGCAAACAGGTTCAAAGAACCCGGGCCGCTGCCAATCAGGACCCGCACCTCGCGGCCCCGAAAGGCCCCCCCATGTCTGACGTAAGGGGACATTATTTCACTCCCAGACGGGGCCACGTGGCCCCATTTAGGAATAAAATCAGCCTGCGCTGCCTTGGCAGCATGGGCTGGAGCAATTCTCCCTGCCTTTAAAGGCAGGGAGAGCCACTCCTGGCCTCGCTGCCAATGCAGTGGGGCCAATCTCCCTCCCAAACAGACCCATGTGGTCCCATTTGGGAGGGAGATTGGCCCGCGCTGCATTGGCAGTGCGGTGGGAACGGCTCTCCCTGCCTTTAAAGGCAGGGAGAGTTGCTCTGGTCCGCACTGCCCAACACAGCACGGGCTGATCTGCCTTTCAAATGGGGCCACATGGCCCCATTTGGGAGGTAGACCACGCCCTCACGTCTGATGTCAGCCATGGGGGTGGGACCAGGGGCCGTGGCAGCCAAACACCGGCCACTGCCAGCCTCACTCTGCGGCTGCTCCAAACATAATGTCTAAAGGGGCTAGAAATGTGATGGTGTTGGACCCTGCTCTGATAATCCTGGGTAGGAAATCAGTCATTTGGCTCCCCCTTTTCAGCTTACCCATCTCCCCCAGTTGGAAGACATTAGGAAAGATTTATGAGAAGGGAGAAATATACTACATCTCTTCACTAATTGCAATGTGGATGTAGTGTTCTCTGGCCACTTGAAAATTGAAATGGCAAGGAATGCCCATCTTTGCATTGCAGTCAATTAATTCACCAACATCTCTATGTTCAGAACCAAGTTAACACATCAATAGCTTTTCACTGATGCAGTTCACTTCTTTCACCTGGCCATTAAAAAAAAAAAAAAAAGATTAGTATAGCAGTGGAGGTTCCTTTCCTTCCTGGTTCCTTGAATGTACACCCTAAACATTTATAGTGTTGAATAATAGTCACATAATTTGTTATGCAGATGGGGCCAATGTGTATAGATGTTCAAGTCTGCAATTTGCACTTTAAGAATATACAAGTCTAAACACCATGTACCTCTTCATGCTCTTTTAGCATATGTGTTATCCTTAAAAAAAACATCATTAATATTCTAGAACAGTTACTTTTAAACTACTGGTTAGAATCACAGAAGAAATTCTACTGAGTTGGTATCATAATTGAAATAAAAACAAATCAAGAGGGCTGGAGCCCATCTTTCCTTTTTGGCTATCACAATGATCAAAGCACTGACAGCCTGTCAAAAACTAGTTTGGGTTTACATCTCAGATATTCTAGATAAAAGGAAAATCTTCAGACAACCCTCCTGAGTGATCAAGTATTCAGAAAGACATTAAGTGGGTTCCAATATTTCCCACTGCTGGAAAAGTTTGAATTTTTCTAAACAATCCATTTTCAAGTTTTAGCTCCTTTTGGAAGTGTGCGCACACACACACATGTGCACAAATGCAGGGACCATAGATTAAGCAATTAGTAGCCCACAAGTATTAAATTCAGACCAGAGGTGCAGAGTTCAGCACAACAGGAAACAGCTCTTGCATTGAAGTGCTTTTGCCAAAATGGCCCACACTTGAAAAATAGTGAAATTCACTGCCAAACACATATGGTTTACCGAAAACTTGGTTACAAAATTATTCATAAAACTAAAAAGAACTTTAGATACAGAGATGCATTCAGAAACCACTTAAATTTTCACACAGTTCAATGAAGATGCAGCTGTGTTACACACAATGCCATTCTGATTTTCTGTGGGCAGATGCTTCAGAAGGGCTTCAGTTAAAAGTGTAGGAGGTAACACGTGAGCTTCCTAAAGGTTATGCCTTGCATATATCACACATAGCATTTGAAGAGGGGAAATATGACCAACTACTGAGAAAGCCATCTGGCAAAAGATCTGTAAGTTGGGGTGCTGGCTCCAATGAAACCTTTTACAAGTCAGTTAATACATGGTATATAATGGATGAGATGGTATCAAGGGAAACAGGGATGAGAGGACAGAAGCATTAAATAGGGAAGCCCAAAGCAGCCGACAGTAGAATGTTCATGACAGAGTATTCTTCAGAAACTAGCTGTTTACAGAAGAATCTCTGTCAGGCAAGAGGAAGTTGGAAGTCAGTCACAACTTCAGAAATTCATGAAGGGTAGAGAATCATGATGAGACAATCCCTCTTCTTGGTCAGATTCAGACGTAACACGAAACCATAGTTAAATGGGCACACAAGGGCATTCCCTCTTCCCACTCTGCCCCTTGCTTCCCACCTCCCAGCAAGCAGGAGGAAAAGAGGATGGGATGACAGGACAGGTACTAAGTGCATTGCTCTCCGAGAAGGAAGCGGCAATGATGTATGTTCACAAGCACAAACACTCCAAGTGGCAAGGCAACATAAGCAGGGCACCCCATCACAGCACCAGGAAGGGAACATTTGCCAGGTGTGTGTATGTGTGTGTCCAGGCTTGGTTATAAAAGGCAGCTCTAAGCAGAGATTCTCGAGCAGTCAAGTTCTACTTTTTTCACTGAAGGTTTGGGGAAGGGGGCCACAGCCCCTCCCGGGTTTGTAGTCCCTAGGCTTACTCATGAGCAGGGCTGGTCGCTATGGTCAGCAGTGCTTCAGTCAAAGGAGCTTTTCTCCATGCATGAGGATGATGATGGATGTTGACTAAGGGCAGACTATGCTTGCTCAAGAGAGTGCCAGACCATGGGGAAACCCCCTCACAACTCATGAGAGGAACCATCACAAGGGAGGGGAGACAATTGCCAAGAAAAATCTTTAATAATGTGCGACAATAAAACATCCCCATCTCCCACAGATTGCTCTCTCACGAGAGTGACAGATCACTGGAGCTCTATATCAAGCCAGGTTGCTGTATGGAGGAAAGCCGCAGAGACGGGTACCTCAGCAACTGTTCTCCCTGTGTTGGAGACTGCTGCCAAGTAGCTGTCAAAGCATGCCCCCTGCCAGCCCATGTGGACATGTGCACCCTTGCCTCTGTCCTGAAATGGCTACTTCACTCTCCTGGGGTCCCTGGAAATCAGGGATCCCCTCCCTCACGATTCCTAGAGCCAACAAATCTGCATATGACACAACTCCAGACCAGACCTGGGAATTTTAAATGGGTTTAAAGATCTGTGCAAACACCTAGTGTTCCCCCTGGCTGCACACACGGCCAGGCTCTGACACATGGAACATCAAAATCTCTTTGGGGTGTGTGCAGGGCTTCACAAGGAAAGAGGGGGGATTTGCAGCGATTCTGTTCTATCTGTTACTATGGGGAGTTGGGGGCCCCAACCAAGCGGGACCCCATTTGGTGAGTTAGCTCAACTCATGAGCATGCAGTCTGAAGGGAGTCCAAGGGCTCACACCCCATGGTCCTCCCCAGTAGACTGGCCCTCTCATGAACGGGTGAGCCCTCCGGCAGCAAGCTGCCAGTGGAGTGGGAGTTTGGTTTGGTCTGCATGGACTGCTTTGCAAGGGAAGCTTGCTTTCCCTCACAACAACATGGCAGAACATATCCCCCACATCCTTTGCCCTCCCTCATATACATATCATCTCCTAGGAAGTCCTCATGTTCCCTTCCCTTTCCTGAGTAACAGGGAGATAGTGTACCCCCAGAACCCCACCCAACCGGAATTGTGCTTGTGAGGGACTATTTCGCTGCAGAGTTCAGGGGGGGGGGGCAGCAGTGCCATTGCTGTCAGAAGAAGCACTGGTATGGTATGACATTCAAAAGGGATTTAAATGCCCTTTCCATTCTGGGGGTGGGCGGAGTGCTCCGAAAATGCACTATTGTGCTTGGCTCGCCCCCTTCAAGATTGTGACTAATTGCCCCCACTTTGCTGATGTGCTGACGCTTTGCCCACTGTCTGGCCATGCAGCTTGCTGTGATGGGCCTCTGTGGCCGAGCAGCAGGGAGGAGCTCCCTTCTCTTGGAACTGGAGGTTTGCAAGCTGTGGCTTGACGAACATCTGCGGTGAGATTTGCAGTTTAAAATTGGAACCGTGGGTTCGCCAACCTCCAGTTTTGTGTTGCGGCTGAAACTGGCCAGTAACTATGGCTTCTACTCCTGGTCCAAAGTCCAAGATGCCAACACAAAAGAGTGCTAATGTATCCAACCACAGAGCACATGGAGTAAGGGGGAAAAGACTACTCAAAATCCCTTCCTTCCCACAGCAGTTCTGGTTAAAGTTGGATTACTCAGAACTGCAACTCTCCATTAGTGATGGACTTAACATCACATATTGTTTGGCCTAGGAGCTGGGAGCCCACCCTGAACAAGCTATGCTATTTTACTCATTAAGTCTCATGAAATTTGAGGCAGTGCAGGACAAAATTCAAGTGTAAGCCCATCACAACTATTTTCCAAAAGGTTTTTGTGCTCTGGTGAAGGCTTTATCATTGCCATTTCAGGACCTTGTGCATTCTTGTTATTTTTACTCCCCCACCTCACCTGCCACACTTCCATTCTCATTATGAATTTGTTCTCTAGTATAGCTGAAGCCTCATATAGAGATCTAATGTTTCATATTTCAGATTAAGCAGGAAAACTGCTGAAAGGAAACAGTGTTAAAAGTGATGTGTCCCTTTGTGTGTGTGCTGTTAAAGACTTCTAGAATTTTCCAACATGCATGACTCCCGTCCGGCTTATGTTAGTCAAACTTTGCTGTAACACTGCATAGAATTATTCTGCTATGTGTGGAGGAATTAGAAGGAAAACAGTCTTACTTTAATAAGAAAAGAAATTATTCAACACTTATAGGCTGTTAACCCTCATTTTTTTCCTGTGACATGTTGGCAATGACAGCCTATTCAGAACATAATTACTTTATAAGATTATCTTCTGTTTCTAAAAGAAATGAATTACTGTAAGGCACTTCAACGAAGTTAAGGGCTTAACAATCTATTCCCTTAAACACCATCAAACTATCATCTGTGCATAATTACATAATACTAGCCTCTTAAACACAGTTTGTCAGTGCTGGCAAAATTACCATTGTGCGATGCAATACTGAGCAAAAGAACACTGGACTTGCCATAAATACGGTACAGCGAGAAAAGAGTATTCTGGATTGCGTTGCTTCTTCCATCAGCTTCTGAGGCAGAGCTATGCATTATGTATCCCTTTCAGTGGGAGAAGCTCTCAACAGTTTTAGGAAATGCTGGTGAAAACAGCAACTGTGAAAATATGTTGGGAAACACCGTAGCATGGGAGAACATAAAAATCTGAATGAAATAAGAGAAAACATAATAATATGGAGGGACATATTGGGAAGATCTGTGGGAGAGGGCAATTCTTATTCTTCAAAGGCTCACTTTATACTCAGAGTCTGGAATTCTTACAAGGCTAAGGGCCACTACAGATATTCACCAGAAGTAATGAGAGAGGAAGCATTAGCATCTTACACTTTCAGATCATGTTTCAAAGGGAAGAGATACATACAACTCCACAGGGCATTTTGCCACTGACTCAAAAGAACATGCAGGTCCCTGCAAGGTATATATACACACATATACCCCTTTGGGTGTGACCCAAATGTGTGGAAGGAAGAAGGAGTTACTCATGCTTCCTCTTTTGCCGTCTCTGGTAAACATCCAAAGTAGCCTCATTTGACTCAAATTTCAATGTCAGTCAGACCCTGTTCTCCCTTACTTAGTTTTACTTAGTTTTCACCCCTTACTTAGTTTAAAAAAACAACAGCTGTGCATCGCCTCTGAATTTTATCCATACAGAATACAGAGAGAGAGAGAGAGAGAGAGTGTGTGTGTATGAATGTGTGTGCCAACTTAATAATGCTGTATTGATTTCATAAGTGTCTAAAAGTATTTACAGCAATCAATGAAGGTCTCCAAGTGATCTGCTGAATAAGGTGACTAAAGTTGCAGGAGACATGCTGCTACTAAAGAGCTAAGATGAAAAAGCATCCATTAACCACACAATGATAACAAGCATTCCTGCTAATTTTGCAAAATGACCACTTTGGGCACCATGGAAACATGCCCAGAAATTAAAAGAAAAAAAGCATTTCCCAAGAGTTTTTCCTGTCTCAAGAGCAACTTTACCAAGGGATTCCAAGATGCATTCCCTGCATCCTGTGCGTCGACAGAGAAACTGAAACCTAGTCTATGCTCTCTCATTTTGAGCACCGAAAGAAATGTTTAAACATTCATACACACCTGAAAAACAGAGGTGAATGCAAGTTTTAAGATGCTAACAAATTTAAAGATTTTCCCATATTACTTGGTCACAACCAGGGGCCCATGAGATATTGCAATGGGGAAGAGGGTAGGAGAAAGCAAAAGAAGGGAGTGAATTCTCTCCCTAGCCTCTCTTCACCCAGATCTCTGCCTATCCAAGGGGCAGGGAAGTGGGAGCAATTCGATTCTTTTTCTCCCTCTGTCTTGTCCATTCCCCCTTAAGAGAGGTGTAGGTGGCATGGTGCTATAGAGAGGAACTTACCTGGGGTAGTATTATGGAGAGGAGTTTAGGGGCAGACAGCTGGGGTTTGTGGGAAGAAGGGCGTAGGTCAGACCCACATTTGGGGGGTGGGCAAACACAGAAGGTCTCTTCTAACCCTCTCCTGTCCCCACTTACCAATTTGTGCCCCAAGTTCATAAACATGACATCAAAGCAGATATTTTATTTAAAAAACAAAAACACTCCTAAGCTATAATACATGCCTGTTTATTTATATGTTTATTTATTTACATTTATATACTGCCCTTTATTCTGAGATCGCAGGTTGGTGCTGGATTCAAATTCATTGTTTGTTTTAAGTTAATATATCTATATCTAAATATAAAGCTGTTTGGGTCTCACTGACTGACTGACATGAAACCCCCAGACCCAAAAGCTTAAGTGTTAGAGATATAAATAAAGTTTTAAACTCAAATTCCTTCTGGACATCCACTAGCGATGAGTGATGGGAGAGTGCATGGCCATTCTGTGGTACAGGAGGAATGCTTGCAAAATGCAAGGAATGCCTGCAAACCTTTGGTCCACAGCCCTACGTTAGCTACCTAGCCAAGGTAACTGCTTGAGCCTTAGAACCAACAATGAAACAACTGACTTCCCAGACCAATTCAGGAGGCAATGCACATTACTACTGCTGAAGAAGACATTGGTGCCAAGCCAGAAAGTTCTGTAACTAGAGTATAAAGTGGAGTAAAATATGCATATATTGTTACACACCAGTGCACTCAAGTCTGGGAAAGAAGAGTGGCCCAGGTTTCCCAGACATATGTACATACATATTTAATTCCTGCCATTGACATATAAAGCTGCCTTACACAGGCAGATCATTGGTCCATCTAATGGCTCAGTTTTGCCTGCATTAACTGACAGTGGCTATCCATGGTCTCAAACAGAAGTCTTTCCTTAAACTACATGGGAGAATCAGGGACTGAATCTGGGACTTTCTTCATGCCAAGCCACTGAACTGTGTCCACACACCAGAAACAACCTTTGCTGCAAACACAGTTGGGCATTTCCTGCAGCAACTACAATATGTAGTACCACTTCTGGCCTCAACAACTGTTAGAAACTAACACACATCTGGGGAGGAAGTCTGCTTATCAGTAACATCTTCTACCCTGGAAGCCCTCTTCTCTAACTCCAGATGCTTGGGGGATTTGCAATTCATTCAGGTGGAAGGTTTCCAAACTTGCTAAGGGGAAACCAGTGGTTGATCCAAACGTTCTAAGCCCAAGACCTAAGCACAGAAAAGATATTACGAGGCTTAGTCCAGCCTCTAATTAAGCCAAAAGCTTCCAATCTAGATGTTTCAATGTCTTCACAACTGCTCCTACAGCATATTGTAGAAGAATTAAAATTAATTAAAATTAATAATAACTAAAATGCAGATCTCTCCAGATTGAGAGGCTTTGACCCTGATTCAGCAAGGCTCTTCTTATAACACAGAAGTAGAGTGGTGGTTTTTTAGAAGCACAAGTGAGACTTTTCTGTATTATAGCCTACCTTAAACCCATTTTCTGTAGTGGGTCCTCTCAAACTCAATTACTCTTAAACCTTCAGAAAATACATTACCTTGTGCAAGTTTTGGGTGGTGCAGAGCATTACAATGAAAATAGGAAAAAGCAAACCCAGCTATTACTGCTCATGAGAGCCCATGAGAATCCCGGCAACCAAGCTTGCTCAAATGTGGGTAAGCCAGACATTCGTACCTTGTTCTTTGCCGAAGTAGGGCGAAAAGGGGATCTAGGAGTTGGATCGTGTATTAGCATTTCTGTTTTGTACAAACTCCTGCCAACTGGCCATCATGTTTGTATGAGAGCACTGAGGCTACAGAGGCTGCTATTTGTGAGTACGCCACTCTGCAAAAGAACATTCTATGGTCCTTGCCTAGCAATAGCTTCATCATGGCTAGGTCCACCACCAGCCCCTGCGTGGCCAGAGAACTTATGCTGTAATGAGGATCTCCAGTCTGCAGCCAACACAATGCATGCTGGGATAGCTGTTTTGATCCTCAAAGGACCCAGCTCCCGAATTAAAAAATGGAGATTGCAACTGCATTACGTGTGGGGTGCGGGGGGCGGGGGGAGGTTTGCATAGCCAAACAGAGGTTCTGCCCGTCTGTGAGAAACAGTGTAGGAACTCTTTTCTCCACCAAACCACGCTTAGATGCTAATGTGAAAGACCTTATGGTCTCCTTGGTAGTACTTCTACCCTTTTCTTTTCCTCTGAGGTTACACATCATACATTGCCTAAGAGTACCTGGAAGCAGCACATCCTGCTGACAGATATCAGGAAAATTGAGGGTAGAGAAACACATGGTGGACAGAGAGAAACTGTATGCGGATGTACAGGGTCTTCTTCCCCCTTGCCCTGCCTGCTGGTCAACACTGGTCTTGGGTCTGCAATCGCGCTGCGGTTGCTGCTAGCCAAACTGTGTTCCGAGGCCAGCACAGGGAGCAGATACAAAACAAGGGAGAGAATGCGGCCAGCTCCTTGACCTGTCACATCTTTTCTCTCCTGCCGGGCCTGCACTGGATTCACACTCCAGCAAAAACAAAACTCCAGCAGGCTTGTCACTTCCATCACAAGAAGCAAGGAAATGATTCTAAAACATATGATAAACTGAAGAAAGACTTAGCGCTGACCCACCAGAAAGATTTACACAAAGACAGAGCACCTCTTTCACATTAAGCAGCCTCTAGTTTATTAGCATACTAACCCTGTGCAGAATGGATGGGAATCTTGCCAGCAAGTTAATAACAAAAGCCTTTGCATTTAACAAGATGCACTTGGGGAAAATGTACAAGCACACAAAGCTTGGTGTCACAATTAATACTGCCAAATCGTGATTTAACAATCTCTGCAAATGCTCCCCCCGAATAATCATCTGTTTAAGAAATCCAGGGTTATACTGTGCAACCCTGAGAGGGATCCAGAGTGGTATTGCACAACTCACTGGTGCTTGGATCTGATGCCCCCATTTTACTCCACAGGTGTGAAACATGGACAAGTTACAGCCAGTATCTTCAACAAGAAATTTTCATCTACATCTTCAGCCTACAATCCATGTCAAATTGGAAACCCACAAACATAACACTTATTTGCAAATGACATATGCAGTGCTTAATAGCAATTCCAAAAGGAGAATTGCATTTGTGTGGCTGTGTCTTCTACAAATGACAAATCAACTCTTTAGAATAATGCGACACTTTCCCATGCTCCTATTGATCCTGCAGATGTGAAAAGCAAAGAATTCTTGAAATGCTTTATCGCACAGCTACTAACAGGATGACTTATAGCAGTAACAGGCAAAAGGTGGTTTAAGGTTGGTTGTCATAGTAATATTGAATCCATAAAGATCCATGCAGTATATTGGAAGATTGGGGTAAGGATGTGCACGGAACCGCGGAGGCGTGATCCGGCGCCAGCGGGGGGTCTCCCTTTAAGGGCCGGGGGTTTGCACTTACCCCATGTTGTGTGCGCATGCAGCGTGTGGCGTGCGTGCATGTGCAGTGGCGGGCGCACGCGCAATCGTTACTTCCGGTATTTCCAGACAATAATGGAGGCAGGGGCAGCAGAGAGGAACGCTGCCTCCTCAAAAACTTTTCGCAAAAATGGAGCACCGGTGGGGGGAAGCGGCGGGAGGGTAAGTGCAAACCCCGCTGCCCTTAAAGGGAGACTCCCCCGCTGTCAGTGGCCCAAGTTTGAACCGGTTCACAGGCCTCTATAATGGCCTCCGGACCGGTCCATGCACATGCTTAGGTTGTGGGGGCGGGGACAGGTTGCTTACTTGTAACTGAGGTTCTTCTAGTTCTTCATTCACATCAATGGGTTTTGTGCATGCTTTGAAGTCTGTTTGGGATCTTTCCAAAGCTCTCTATAGTTCTAGCTTGAGATTGGGTGGAAGACTGGATTGAGATTGGGTGGAAGAAGTAGACCTAGGTCAGGGATGCACAAGGCAAATGACCTGGTGAGCCGAAACCGACTGTGATTTGGCTCATGGGGGCCGAGGTCAATTTTTAGGGTGCTGATTATTAAAGTAACACTTAATATCAATCAATTAATTATCTTTTTTAATGCCAATTCCAGCCACCACGCGACTGAGAGAATGGTTTCTGGGTGTGTGTGAGCCAGTAGTCCTTCTACACACACACACACACACACACACACCCCGACGGTGGTGCGGTGGCTACCAGTGCGACACTGTGGCCTGCCGTTTGGCCTGGCATCTCTTCCTAACTGCGAGGCACGCCTGCACGACAATCTCCTAACTGCGAGGCACGCCCACATGACAATCTCTTAACTGCGCAGGCGAGCCTCACAGCTGGGAAGAAAGGCAGGGCCAAACGGCAGGCCACAGTGTCACTCTGGTAGTCACCGTGCTGCCATAGGGTGGGGGTGGGGGTAGGGGTAAAGGACTACTAGCTCACCCACCCTGCAGCCATGAAAACACCCGCTGCCATTAAAAACAAAAGACAGAGGTTTGCAGAGGTGGCGGGGGGGGGGAAGTGCAATGGCCCCGTGGGCCATGAAAAAAGGCCTTGTGGGCTGGATGCAGCCCGCAGGCCGTATGTTGTGCAGGCCTGACCGAGGTGATGGAGGCCGGTTCCATCTGCCAGACTTCTATGGACGAGACTGAGACAAGGAGAAACTCATTAAGCAGGCCGTATCGTGCGATTTGTGTACACGTGTCATTGGTTTGGTACCAAATAGGACCTTCCCATCATGGGAGATCCTCTATACGTGATCGTTCTTCTATAGTTAATCTCGAGGAGCAGAGCCACATGTGGCAGCGCTACGCTATAGAGCATGCCATGACCCGTGCAGCACAATCAGCTTGGTGGCAAGAAGAATACAATTGTTGTTTAGCAAGTTGACAGGTCTCTTTTGATGGTATTGGTCAATTCTCTCTGATCTGGAGACAATTGTTCTAAGAATGGAGTCATCCCCCACCCCCACCCAGATGAAATGATATCTTCCCATGCAGGCCTGGTAGTTTGCCACTTTTAGTTGAAGTGTAGAGGTTGAGTACTGTCTCCTGCCAACTGAGTTCAATTTTCTACCTTCATGGTAAATTGGCATTGTCAGTGTTCTATTTTTAGATTTTGATTGTGCCATTTGACCACAACAGAAAGATACAGAGTGTTTTTGGAGAAACACACAGTTATCCAATTGTACCCTGTATGGTGACTCAGTTCTTTTAGAGGTAGGTTGAGTGGAAGAAGGTTTCTACCAATAGGTGTGAGTTATGTCAATAAGTGGTTTGAACACTGGCAAAGCAATTGGTAGATGTGCAGAGGAATCAATGAGTCCAAAAATAGGGTTCTTCTGGTGACTTTTGGGACTGAGCCACCTTTATACCTAAGACACTGCCACACGCTGCACATGCTCAGAGTGAGTTCTAAACTCCTCCACTGGTGACTCAGGTTTAGCATCCTGGAGGTTGCCCAATGGTGACGTGTGGATGGACAAACCAGAGTCCTAAGAACCATCAGGAACCATCAACATTGCACTTCCCCCCCCCCCGCCACCTCTGCAAACCTCTGTCTTTTGTTTTTAATGGCAGCGGGTGTTTTCATGGCTGCAGGGTGGGTGAGCTAGTAGTCCTTTACCCCCACCCCCACCCTATGGCGGCACGGCGACTACCAGAGTGACACTGTGGCCTGCCATTTGGCCCTGCCTTTCTTCCCAGCTGTGAGGCTCGCCTGCGCAGTTAAGAGATTGTCATGTGGGCGTGCCTCGCAGTTAGGAGATTGTCGTGCAGGTGTGCCTCGCAGTTAGGAAGAGATGCCAAATCCTCAGGGAGGTTAATTTCTCATGCCTCCTCCATCACCTCAGAATGTTTTGCAGGGGGAGGGGGAGGAGTTTCATCTTTTGGATGCACTGTTTCTGTACGTGGTTGTGGTTCAATATGTGGTGCCACAGGTGGATGTTTAAGTAGAGCAGGTTGTGCAGGTAACTGTGCCATTACGCAGTGGTCGAGCCAGAAGTGGTTGTCTTTTACCTGGTGTTTTAGATCTGGACTTAAACTGTGCTGTTCTGTGACCGCAACAAAGGAATTGAATTGAATTGATCTGGAATTTCCCCTATCCTCTCAGTATGCCCAGGTAGGGCGATCAGGCCTGACCTTTAGTATCGAGACATAGTTGGTGATCTTGAAAAGCACCTTCCTTACTCTCTATAATAAGGTGGTGACCATGAACGCCTATATCATGTGATTTCCCTGCATTCCTCCTGAAAGACTCAGTCCCAATGCTCCAAGGCAGAGTATCTGTAGTGACTATGAGTACTCCAACACCTTGGTGAGTACTGAAATCTTGGGGAATAATCATATGCATCTTCATAAACCAGATCATAATCATATCCTCAAGGACATAGTAGTCCTTGTTGTAGTATGGTCTATGAGGCAATGGTGTAGCAACTCTCCATTTTGGGCTTGAGTATGGGCATTGTTACTGGAGATGGAATCTGATTCAAAAGCTGCAGGAGCTCAATTGGTTGCTCTGCCAGTTTGGGAGGCAAGGACCCGGTCCAAGGACACAAGGTCCTGAGGATTTTAGGCTTCTTGGGTGCGGTCTGGTCAGGTTGAAGGAGAGTAGAAGCCTTTGCCTTGGTCAACAATGATGCAGCTTTCACTGGTGTGGCCATGGGAGCAGGTTTGCTCTTTTTTGGAATCCATGGCAAGTTTTTGGTTTGTTTTTTTTAGGAGGATGCAGTCACAGGGAGATCTTTCCATTGTTTAGAAGTTAGATCCAAACCAATAGCTTTTTAAAAAATTTATTTAGCGATTGGCTCTTCGGGTAGGTTGCATTTTAATCTACTTGGTACCAACAATGTGGTGGAGGTAGTTGGTACAGAGTTGGTGGAGACACTGGTTGTCGAGCTCAAAGGAATTGGCACCACAGACCAAGGTGGTACATTTTCTTGATGCTTTTGTTGCGATGGAGAGTGACTTGATTTAGAAGTCGCTACTGTCGGAGGTGTCATATGCACCCTTAAGTGTAGGATATCCCTTAAGAGTAGTGTCCGTCTGAAATGCCGCTGATACCAAAGGTGGCAAAGCCATAGTTTGAGACGGCATAGAGACCAACAAAGCCTTTCCCCAGAAAATTGCCCTGAGATACTGAGCATGGTTTTTCCTCACCTGTTTTGTAAACTGCAGGCAATAGGTAGAGGTGCCTACTTTGTAGGTTTCCCCTAGACACAGAACTCAGAAGGAATGGCCGTCTGTGGATGGTATTTTCGCACGGCAATTTTTTTCTCTCCATACAAAGTGAGAAGAAAAAGCGACAAAAAAAACCCAAAACACTATTGGGTAGCCTTTTCCTGAAAATCCAATAACAGAAATAAAAGCTGGCAGCAAAAATATAATGAAAAGTGGAGGGTTTTTTTTAAAAAAGGCCCAATGGGGCGTGAGAAGGCAATGGGGGCAGGGCGAGGTAAAAATCAAGAGACACAAAACAAGAAAGGTAAGAAAAAACTGTTTATACTAGAGTAGATAAAAGCTAGAATAACTATTAAATAATGTAGGAACTATTTCCCATCAGAGTAATGAGAGCAACAGAAGGAACCTCGAGCTGAAGTAGTTAACATGGTGGAGGACAATGAACAACTGAGGGGAGTCATATGCAGAGATACCATGGAGGAGGGGCTCCTGCCAAAAAGCTAGAACTGCAGAGAGCTTTGGAAGGATCCTGAATGGACTTCAATGCATGCACGAAACCCATTGGTGTGAACAATAGAGAACATGATGAACATGATGAACACTGATCAGTTAATGTAAGTTGGCCCTAAAGCAGACTGGACTGACCAACAGTACAAATTACAGGTGGCCCTCATTATTTGTGGGGGTTCCGTTCCTGCCTACAGATGCAAATACGGAAACTGCAAATAACAAAACCTTGAGTCAATGGGAATTGGAGGATTAGGTTCCTAACAACCAGGGGCGTAACTATAATAGGGCAAGGGGAGACAGTTGTCTTGGGGGCCCACTGCCTTGGGGGGGACCCCAGAGGCAAGTCACATGACTGACTCCCCCAGCCGCGCACCTTCCCGGGCTTCCTTCAGTTGTATTCATCCTCCGAAACTGATGTGAGTGTTAAGACCTGGAGCTACCAGAACAGCATGTCTTTCTCTAGAACCATTAAATGATTTGCATCGTCCACAATTTACAAAACCTTGGGGAGGGGGGGGGAATTAAGATGATGTTCTATTGTGGCACACACACATATAAACACACACACACATTTTACTATGCTTTCTGTTACCACTATTCAACCTCATTTAAGATTTCTTTACTTCATGAGCTGAACTTCAGTGCGGGGGGGGAGTGGATTTTAAAATCTTGTCTCTGGGCCCACTCCAACCTTGCTATGCCCCTGCTAACAACAACAACAACGGGCCAAAAAAGCAAGGGGGCAGAAATAAGAGAAGAAAAGGACAGTACTTTATTCTCCAGGTCTCCAGCAACCCCACCCCCATCTCAAAACCAGTCGAATAGTCAACAAAAAATATGGGTGGTTTTTTTTTTTAAAGACTTACAAAATGGTTCTTTGCTGGAAAATGGTGGCTGGAAATGACATTGAAAGTCACTTCTGGCCACTCAAAAGAGGTGAACTTCACCTATTTTTCTACCCGTGGATAATGAAACTGGGTCTCTAAGACCCAGTCACAGATACATGAAACCACGAATACAGAATCCATAGATAATAAGAGCCATCTGTACTTTAAAAAAAAACATACAGGAAGTAGTAATGAGTGCTACTCAGAAACAAGCCAACCAAGCAAAATAATAACGTTTGTTTTAAAAGACTATGATCTCTACCTTTACTTTGCGACTCAGGGTTAATTATGGCTTAGCTGCCAAATCTATGCAAATACATGTGACAAAAGTCTGCAAATTAGCACCCCATCTCCAGCTCACATTGCTTCCTTTGGGTCTCCAGGAAGTTTTTCACATGGGGCTTTTGAAGCCCTTTAACTCGCATCTCCTCTGGAGTAGAGGGAGTGTGTTCACATATCGGACAAATTTAACCCAAAGTCCCTGTGAGTTATCAGGAAGCAATTCACACACAATTTGGGTTTTTCCACTGTGAGTTAGAGTGTAGTCCGATTTATATCCGGGGTTTGCAGAAAAGCCTCCCCATTTGCAGTAAAGCCTGCTGTGTGTAAAAGTGCCTGGTGCCAATACAGTCTCCCATCCACATTCTGAAGCCAAACAAGCTAAAATGAGATAAGCCAAGTTCAGCTCTTCACCTTCATTACAGTGAGGAGCAGCATACACCTGCATCGTTTTCTCAGTCTCAAGCCTGCTGAACACATTATGTTTTTTGCCCCACTTGCTCCCAAACAAGAAGGTTGTGGTTACAACCTGGAAAATTCTCACTCATCTCTATAGAAGTGCCTCTAGCCACTGCTTATAGACTTGTACCTTTGGCACGGGCTCTCCTCCCAGTGCCCCTACCAAAATAGGGAGAGGGCCTTTTCGATGGTTGCACCCTGTTTATGGAATAGCCTCCCCAGTGAGGATTGCTTGGCTTCATCACTTTGTTCTTTTAGACACCAGGTAAAGACCTTTTTGTTCACTCAGGCCTTTTAAATTTTGATTTTTAAATTTTATTTTGAACTGATTTTGAATTGTATTTTGTATTGCTTTGTATTGTATTTTGTACACACACACACACACACACACACACACACACACACACACACACACCTACCTCTGGTCTATGATTTAATATGTTATGTGTTATTTCATGTTTTAATTCTGTGCTGTGAGCCACCCTGAGAACAATTTGTTACGGGGTAGCTAACAAAGTTTATTATTATTATTCCCAATAAATCAGTCAAGGCGTAGTGCACAAATCCCCATGGATACCTTTCTAAGCGGTATAAAAGTAGTTGTAGCTGTGCAGAGGTACTCATAAGCTTCAAAGGTATATGAAAAGCAGAGATACTCCTGTGAAATTGGATGCAACATCACTTTAAACACCCTTTCATGAGTAGGACCTTTGTGTTCACATAAGAACTCCTGAGTATTTAAATAATGCTTAATAGGTGTTGTGATGTCATCATTCAGAAAAATCAGGAAGGCCAAATGTAAGTAGTACACACATGGAGAGGGGTGTTAGGGACAATTTTGGCTGAAGTTCCATGACAGCCTAACCTAAAGAAATGTTGTTGTTGTTGTTGTTTATTTACGATCTTAGATCAAACATCAATATACGCAGAATATACACACTAAAGAAATGTTTATTCAAAATATCTGCAACTACTGGTAACCTACTAAAAGGGTGATTAAAAAGACACTATAGATCAGGAACCGTTTTTAGTCAATGGCAGCATTAACAGACATTGTGGGGTGGGTCCACAGCTCAGTAGTAGAGCATTTGCTTTGCATGCAGAAGGTCCCAACTTGAATCCCTGGCATCTCCAGGTAGGGCCTGGGAGAGACTCCTGCCTGGAAACTTGAAGAGCCACTGCCAATCACTGCACCACAGCTGCACAACTTTGAACCTCCAGCTGCTTTCGGACTACAACTTCCATAACCCCCAACCACAGTGGGATCACGGGTCTGATTTAGCAGAAGGCAGCTTTGCCAGTGTCAAGAAGAATGATTCTGTCAAAACAAAAGGCAAAAATTCTCTTACCTTTTTCAGGATTCGAACTCCATAGGTGAATACATAAAGGTAAAATGTAAATCTCGACCTGCAAATACAATGGATAAACCTTATTAATTTGATTTGTTGTATACTACAGCAAATTCTAAACTGTTACTCAGCAGTTAGAGCCACAAATCTGCATCAAGATTATTTGGATCAGAACTGGAACCAGATTAGAGATTTCATTCACCTATCAGGCCCCAATTCACCACAACAAATAAGGATACATTTGAGACCAAATGAAGGCAATAAACTGCTTGATACATGCTTGTGCCCTCTTATTATTTTTTAAAATCATCCATTAATTAATTAATTAATTAATTAATTATTACATTTATATCCCGCTCTTCCTTCAAGGAGCCCAGAGCGGTGTACTACATACTTTTCTCTTTCTCTTTCACAACAACCCTGTGAAGTAGGTTAGGCTGAGAGAGGAGTGATTGGCCCAGAGTCACCCAGCTAGTTTCATGGCTGAATGGGGATTTGAACTCGGGTCTCCCCGGTCCTAGTCCATCACTCTAACCACTACACCACACTGGCTGGCTATAAATATTCATTTATATAGTGTCATCAATGTGTATGGCACTTTACAGAGCATAAGGATAGTTTGACTCAGTGGAAGAGTATCTGCTTTGCATGCAGATAGTCCCAGATTCAATCCTTGGCATTGCTAGATAGAACTGAGAAAGACACCTGCCTGAAACCTTGGGTAGGTGCTGCCAATAAGTGTAGACAATACTGAGCTAAATGGTCCAATGGATAAAGTTCCAGATGTATAACGTTCCTGTGTTCCACACAGGAAAATATAGCTAAATTAAATAAAGTGCAATCAGGCATTCTTCACACACATCTCTCTCTCTCTATAAAAGCCTAAGGTGGTCCGTGGCACATCTCGGGAGGTACGTGGCACCTCTCATGAGAGTTCCGGTAAGTGGATGGAGGATCGAGGAAAGGCTGGGCATCGTGGCGGTGGTCTAGGTTGGTTCCAACCGCTGGTCTCTGTCGCACCGATGATTCTTCTTGTGAGGAGGATGGCCGGGGTGAAAGAGTACACTGAGGGGTGTCCATGCAGGCCGGACAGGAAGCCACAGCTTGGCCGTCCTCCTCATGAGGAGACTCAGTGGGGCATCCAAGGCTGGTGGTTGGAGCTGAGGGAGTTAGCGGCAGCTGTTGCCACCACCACACTGGAGTGTGGGGAGTTCTCTGGGGTAAGGTGATGGCGGGGGGGAAGAGAAAGAGAGTGTGAAGGGGGGTGTCTCTGGGGTGAAGGGGCTATGGAGGGTGAGGGGGAAGAGTGGTAAGAGAGAGAGAAGGCGGGGAAGTCTCTGGGGTGAGGAGGCTGTGGAGGGTGAGGGGGAAGAACGGTAAGAGAGAGAGAAGGCGGGGAAGTCTCTGGGGTGAGGGGGCTGTGGAGGGGTGAGGGGAGAAGAGAAAGAGAGGGGTGGGGAGATCTCTGCGGTGAGGGGGCTGTGGCAGGAGGCAAAGTGAGCAAACAAGTACAAGTGCACAGATGCTCTGTGAGGGTTCAGCTAGTTATAAATACAATAATAGTGGCTTCCTTTGAAATTAGGTGTGACTATCTCAGTAGGTGGGAAACAAATGCACTGAAAAAACAAGCGAGTTACCACACAAAGGACTTCTAATCTCTGTAAAGTACATTTAATTAACATAAATATTCCACAAATTTATATACCAAATATAACGTATTTATATATTTCATAACATTACTGTTTCTTCACTTAGTTAAACTTCTCAGCTGCAAGTCTAAAGACTACTGAAGCAGAGAATAGCATTTCTTATGCAGGCAAGTAACCTGTTACTCAGGCAATGGACTGCAGGTTATATAAAAGCAAGTATATAAAAGCAGTATATAGACAGTAGTAGTAACAGCAGCAGCAGGTTGTCCTAGAAGCACTCAGTATGAGAGCAGTTTGGCCAGATGGAATAAACTTTTCAAGAGTTAGAAGCCAGAAAATATAAATGCAGAGACAAAAAACCATGGGTGAATACAAACAACCATTCACCAAAGGTGGAAAGCTTCATCCACAGAGAACAGTCCAGAATGCTGGTGCCTGCTTGCTCAGACCATACAGCAGTTTTTTAAGCCCTGCTGTTCTTTCCTGGCCTATACCTGACCCCCGTCCTTTATGCTGCCTGCCTGCCATTTGCCATCAGATGGATTCCTCAGCTATAGAATTCAGCATGTGTCTTGCTCCAGATCTTGATTGCCAACTTTGGTTTTCATTCCCATACAAATATCTCAGCTAGTAACTCTGAAGCTACTCTCAGCTCTTGCAATTGCCCTGGACCTGGATTTTTAAAATATCTACACATTTTAGGCAGCAGAAGCCGTCATCTGCATGGTGCCTGAGAAGAACATGTGCAAAGAAGCCAGGGATGGGTTTTATCTTTGGGCAAAGTGTCAGCGTTCACCTTTCACAGTCATCCATGTTGTCTCTGCCTCCATTTTGTGTGCCAACTGCCTCCCTCTGTTGTTCTCTGCTGCTCTTGCCCACAACCTGCTGCTGCTTTAAGAGTTGTGAGGTGGTAGCAAAGAACAAATGAAAAGCACCAAATCTTTTAAAATATTGATATGAATATGACAGGAGCCAATAAGCTCACTTTTGTTTTGTAAAGTGGGCGGTCCTAGGACTGCCCTATAAACCAAAAAGAGAGGGACTAGGCTGATTGATTCCCCAGGCAGTCAATCAGAGTGCCCAGAGGGTGGGGGAATCTTTTTCTTTTAGCTACTCAGAAGAATCCAATCACCTTAGACAGCAGGCAAGCAAGCTGGCTGTTGATAAGTTTGATCTTTGGTTGGCTTCTTTGTGTTGTTTGGAGGGGAGGAATGCAACTTTTGTTTTCTCTCCCTTGCTCTCTGATCTGTATGCAAAGCATTATAGCCTATTCCCAAAATAACATGCCTGTAGTGATCAGCTGCCCCTCCCCTAGAGAGTTAACCAGAAGTGAAGCCTGTCCTGACTGACAGGCTGGTGAACTCCAGGGCTCAGCCAATGAGGACACCAGATGAGTGAGACCTAGAGAGCTTTTGCCAGGCAGAAGGGACTTTGTTGGGAGAAGTTAGGCTAGAGGTGCACAGGAGGACATGTGGCAATGGAGGTTGGCTACAGGATAATAACTCTGCAGATCCTTGAAAGACAGGAGAGCAGGAAATTTGAATTCTCATCTAGAGTTTGGTGAGTTCAAGGCAAGGGGCCAGAGCTTATGGCTTCAGAAAGTTTAGCATAGGGAAAAGTTTGTTTAGTCAGCCTTTGCATTAGGGATGTTATATTTCTTTGGTGTGTATGCTTTTGAATATCCCTGTTTTATTATTGTTTACCTGTAATGTAACTAAAATAAGAAATACTAGCCTACACCCATCCTACCTAAGGTGTTGCAAAAGACTCTATAAAAATTTTAGCATGCATTAAGACAACCTAATTTTGGAATACCACCAAGTATTCTTAACTGTATATTAAAGTGAGAAAGCCTCAGATGGAAGCAGCCTGTAGTAAGTGAACAAACCTTTTTAAAATTTCTTTTCTTTTTACAAGCCTCTCTGAGTGGGTTTAAACTCAGGAAAAGAGGAGGTCAAAGGGGGATTTCTCTGGTGCAAACACGTTCTCAAACATTCAGGAGCTATCCATTTTCTCACCATGTGCAGGCTTGCATGTGGAAGATTTTTGTACTTATCTAGTAGCAAAATAAGAGCGTCTTCCCTGGGATTCCACCCCAAGTCCAGGGAGGTTCAAGCTCTGTCGATAAGAGGCTGGTAGTGGCAGCATTTTGAACCTATCAATAATACAGAATAGCTTTAGGAGAAGCCTAGCCAGGCAGGGATGATTCAGCATTTCTTTCCTTCACATGAGCTTGCTCTGAGGCAAAGGCTTTAATCCACTACAATGCCATAAAACACTAGAAGAAACAGCAAACTAATTAGATTAGAAACTGGCATAAAAAGCCTGAATGTTATTTTAGGGCATATGAATAAATTTCTGGGTTCAAACTGCTTTTCAAATAATTGTAGAAGTGGCTTTCCATGTGGGTGTGGTGTAGAGAAGGAATGGATTCTGTTGGAAGGAAAATGGTTTTCAAAATCTATTTACTATGCAGAGAGTTAACCAGGTTTTTCTCTGAATTGTGGCCAAAGAATTATATATATGGGCATATAACATTAAAATGTCCACTGGGGATTATGGTATTCTGGGCAAGAATTAAGGAAGTAATCTTTATTTTTTTTAAAAAAATCTGTTGCTTGCTAGGACAGGCTAAGTGGTGGGCATCCAAGGTGGGGTAGAGTGGCACCCAGCTGTTCAGCAGGCAGGGAGCAGGGAGAGGGATCCCCATGCATCTTTGATTCTCATGGTGTCCTCTAAGTTACAGGGAATGGTTCAAAGCTGCAGCAAGCATCATTGAAAAACCTAATTTTTTTTATAATTTATGTATGCATTTTTTAATAGGCAGGCAGCGCTAACTTTGTAACTTCAGAATGCATTTGTTCTTCACTTTTGTAGCTAGTATCTGCTTTACCTATGTCTTATATAGATTTTACTTTTACATGAATAGCTTGTGCTTCCTCTAAGAAGCCCAGAGTGGTGCACATGGTTACATTTATCCTCTCAATATCCCTATGAGGAAGATTATGCTGAGAGATAAGTAACTGTCCTAGAGTCACCCAGTGAGTTTTGTGGCTGAATGGGGATTTGAACTTGAATTTCCCCAGTCTAGTCCAGCACACTAACCACTGCACCAGTCTGGCTCAGAGTTCTTGTTATTTATTATTAGTAGTATTAATTTTTGAAATAATCAGGCAGAGCCGACCTCAGAATGCATCTACTCTCCACAGAAGCAGCCTATTGTTTGTAGCTGCTCTGTGATTTACTTGTGGCTTGTACAGTTCTTTTCCTCTGTGTGTGTCTCTGTTTGTTTTGATCCAGCCATGTTAAATACAAATGTGCATACTACTACTGTAGTCCTGTCAAGTACTATAAAGCAACTGATGTTTTCCATATTTCTCTGTATCTCTGCTGATGAGCAACTGAGATGTGTGTGCTTGTGTGTGTGTTTTGTATTTTGATCCCACTCATTAGCTACAAATCTACACTTTGCCAGTTATTGCTAAGGCACCCGCCTAGTCCTGGCTCCACCTCTGCAGCTGCCCTCAATTGGCTTTGCCTCTGCACTGCCCACAATTAGCTCTACATCTCGCTACCTGTGGCTCCACCCATCACCTGCCCTGCCTAGCACCCCACTCCCAGAACCAGGAACCATCAGTTACCACTGATAGGAGCACATCATGAGAGAGACAAGAAAGATTGCAGCACCAGTTCATGTAAGTCAATGTAGAAATCCATCACAGAACAACAACAAAAGACAGGCAGGATATGTTACATCAAGTTGCCTTATACCAAAGGCAGACAATTAACACATCTAGCCCAGGATTTTCTACTCTGACTGGCAGAGCGTCTCTAGCAGATATCTTTCCTGTCATCTGTTACTTGATCTTCAGCAGGAGATCCACCTCGAGCTACGGTCACTCCTCAAGTCAGACAGGATTAGGTTCTGACTGGAAACTGGGAGAGGTTAAATGAAACAGGAATGAGAGAAGGAGGAGTGGGGGGAGGGGAATAGCTTGACCCAGTGGCACAAGATGTTCCAGGTTGCTGTTTACTGCGGGACACCTTATTGAAAAGGTTGCATTCTTGTTGCAACCTGAAATGTGTATAGCAATTTCAACCAATAGAAAAACAAATCAGTCTAAACCAGGCCTGTACAATGTTGGCCCTCCACATATTTTGGGACTACAACTCCCATAATCCCCAGCCACCATGGCAAATAGTCAGGGATAATGGGAATTGTAAGCCAACATCTGCAAGAGGGCCAAAGTTGTGCAGCCCTGGTCTAAACTAACCATATGTTCCATAAATGGTCCCTAGCAGTTCATTAGTTCAGGCAGGTGCTCCATGACAACCACCGGTGTGGAGCTGGTGCTCCCACTGCTTCTAATCAAAGGAGATGACTTCGATCTTTTTGAAAATCACACCTATTTAAAAATGGGCAATTATAATCATTGCAGTTGTACACTGACCTCATGAAATTAACCATAAATCTTGACATACTTTACACACACACACACACACACACACACACACACACACACACACACAAAAACCACTGGTTCCTGCTGGGGCTAATCAAAATGGCATTGTGCTGAGAAAACCCACAGTCTATGTCAAAAGCTGTCCATGGCTAATTTTAGGCAAAAAGGAAAAATATGAGATCTGGGAAAGAGGGAGTATTAATAAGCTAGCATTTAGATGAACTGATAGAGGCTTGGGGAAAAAATTAAGATTATTTTAATTGTCTATTTAATAGAAATAAAGCTTGGGCTGCACCACAGGTTCCTGCACACAAAAATCCAGCCCATTCAAGTGTGTAATTATAACTGCCTTGAATTTTAGACTCGGCACAGTGTTCGAGGCAACAATAGGGGAAACTGCTTGTCATTTCTCTGTATTGTTGCTCCTATCGCTGATTATGTTAATGCACTTGCATCTGTAGCAAGATTTGCGACTGCAGTAATCTTTTCAAAACAATGGAAGCCTAATATTAAAGTGACTCCTCTCCTTCAATTATGAATTTAAAGCATGCAACTAGGATCTATTGTTCCACATAAATGTTCTGAATTCTTATTATTGATTTCTTTCTTGCCCTTTCCTTTGGGGTCTGGATGGAATTCAGAATCTTCTGAAAAACAAAAGAAAATGCGGAATTCTAATGACAAATCACCTAAAACAGTTTAAAAATGTGAAACAAAATAGTAGGGATGTGCATGAATGGTCTTCGGCACCGGCGGGGGTAGTACTTTAAGGGTGGGGGAGGGTGTACTCACCCCCCCACTGCGTTTTCCCCGCTGGCGCTCTGTAAATTTCAAGCCCCTCGGGGCGGCAGTGTTCCTCCCTGCCGCCCTGTTCCCCCCGTCGGCCGGAAGTGGACGGAAGTTGCAAGCGAGCGCGCTCGCAACTTCCGGCCACTTCCGGCCGATGGGGGGAACGGAGCGGCAGGGAGGAACGCTGCCGCCCCGAGGGGCCTGAAATTTACAGAGCTCCAGCGGGGAAAACACAGTGGGGGGGTGAGTACACCCTCCCCCACCCTTAAAGTACTACCCCCGCCGGTGCCAAAACACCGAAAACCGCCCCAGTGCCGAAACATTTTGGAGGCCTTTACAATGGCCTCCGAAACGTTTTGGGCACATGCCTACAAAATAGATGTTTAGTTGACATTCTGTCTTGAAAGCAAAGGTGGGCCAAACATTATCCAATGGAAAGTTTTGGCCAGATTTTGGAAGGCTGGAGGATGAAGTTTGCCTACTTTGTTCACCTTTTGACACCAGATCTTCATTGCTGTCATTACTACACAGATCTTCATTTTTAACAATAGCAGCAGGACTGCTCCCAGTGGCCACTGGTTGCCCCTCTCTCCCACAATCCCCCTTGTCATACTAAGTCATGATATTGTATTGTTCTGAGGGGGATTTGGAGAACAGGAATGGGTAGCCCCCAGCAAGAGTGCTGCCATCATCAAGTTTCCCACATCCCAATTTAACATCATCCCAGAAGACTGCCAAAATGGTCTACCCATTTTCGTCACCTGTAAATGGGGAGGGCAATTCAGTTTAACCCTACATTACCACTCTAGGAACTAGAAAGGATAGTATGATGGGTAAGTTACAAGTTTCATCTTCTGTAACAGGCCTTTGGATCTAGGGATCAGCCCAAACATTCAGAAGCCAGACAACGGACGCTTGTCAAAATTACTGGACTTAGGGACGGAGAATGTGGAGGGTGAAGGTAAATAGGATGCTCTTTATCCCCTTTACAAGTGTGAAGGAAAGATCCCTTCACACTTTGTTTTATGGTTTGTAATTTGTTTTGTACTTGCCTTGTTCTGCGTCCACTCCAAGCTTTGTAAGGGTTAAAAATGTTGCTAGCTCGGAGGTAAAAGTTGTTCGCTTCTGAGTTCTGGAGGGAACATTGTAAACTGTTACTATTGATTGTCCCCAGGCAAAAGAAGGTTCTAGCTGCCTGAGGTAACAAACTCTCTCATTGGTCGAGTTATCCCATTAGAACTGAATATCAATCAATCAATCTTTATTATGATCCCAGACCAGCACAAGAATAAAAAGCATACAAGGGCTTGGAAACAACAGCAAATGCTAAAAATACATCACAATCTAAAATATCACTATTAGCCAATTACTACCTTACAATAAAATTGTGTTATATATTTATTTAAAAAACTGGTACAATAAAACAAAGAACTACATAGCTTATAAAGCCACAGTGAGGCTATTCACACGACTGAAGAAAATCGGGCTAGCCTCTGCTGTGAGCCCGGTGGTTCTTGAGCGGCTAACCCACTCAAGTAGCCCGGCCCTTAGCCCAGGTTTGCGGAGCAAGTGCTCCGCAAACCCGGGCTATTGGATCGTGAGTAGCAGCGGAGCGGCTCCACACCGCACTTACTTGTGAGTGGACCCCCAGAGGGGAGGCTAAAGGCCACCTCCCGGCTCCAGGGGTCTCCCCCGTATGCCCTGCGTGCTCGTGCAGGGCATACTGGGGCTTCCGGGGGCCATGCGGCCCCCGAGCTCTCCAGCCCCTGCTGGCTCCATCATGGAGCCGGCAATCGTGTGGGCGGCCAATCCACCACCCAAGGCTCCCTCTTAGCTCGCTCTCCCCACTCACCAGAAGAAACCGGGTCTCACAGATCATGAGACCCGGCTCTTTGTTTATGCAATGCTAGAAGCGCAGTAAGAAACATCTCAATAAAAGGTTAAAAAGCTAAAAATCATAACATGATCAGTTATAGACAAGGCCAAATAAATAAATAAATAAATAATAAACCGCCTTGGGATTGTTTTAATGAAAGGCGGTATATAGATTTAATAAATAAATAAATAAATAAAATGTGAAACAGGATATATGAAAACAGGTCATAAAGAATTAAGAATGTACAGTTTAAGTATAAAATCCAGTATGTGGGTTCAAAACAGAATATGTATAAAAGAATTGAGGAGACAAGCTAAAGTCTGAGTCTAATTGAGCAGACAAGTTAAAGTCTGTAGTTAACAGTTAAGGAAATCAGTAGCATGGTTATAAACTGGCAGTCAAGGTCCAATGAATCTTGCATGCTAGTGCACAGAATTTGGCAGTGTTATACATAAGGCCCGGTCCTCATCGGGTGTAGGCTTGGGTTGATCTTCCAGGGTACTTGCACAGTAACGGGAGTAAGAGTACATGTTCTGTGGTTTCAATCTCCCCATTGTCACAGGGACAAAGCCTCTGCATGAATGGAACCGTACTATATTTGCCCCCTAGAACAGTGGAAGGTCGGGCGTGACAGTGGGCAAGGGTAAAGGCCCTTCTGTGGCTTGGGATCTCCAGTTGTGTCAAGTATTCGGCAAGAAAGGTGATGTATTTGAGTCTTTCCAAGGTTAAGAAAGTTGGGGCCCTGCTTAGGTCGAGTTGTCTCTCCATGTCCATTATCCTCTGCTTGATGGCTGCTTTTGCCCAATCACAGCCCATAGCAAGTAGGAGAGGAGGGGGAAATCCCAATAATGCCACTTTAGTCCAGATGGCCCGTTGCCATGAGGACTGAAATTTGTCCTGTTGGGTCAGCGGGGCCAGGGCCTGTGGGCTAAGGGACAATTTAAGCCAGTGGTTAAGAACAGCCATCCACATTCTGGCCTCAGCCTTTAGCACACCTGTTTCCAGGCGTAGGGTGGCATTGGAGATGCCCTGTGGCACTTGAAGAGCTGCTTTTAAGAAATTTGACTCGCTCTAACGTGGTAATATTGGAGGGGCCCACTGGGTTAGGGTGGAACTGAATAAAAAGGAGACAGTGTTATAGCACAGGGAAGAGTGAGAACAAAACAGAGAAGAGTTCTGTTAGACATTTTGCTTCTGAGTGTTGTGTCAGCCAGAAGGCTAGAACATTAAGCAGTATAAGATAAGATCATGCTGAAACTGCTAGAGAGGTTAGCAGTGAGGGAGCTGGTCTTACTGCAGCCTGCTAGGCCTTGTGACAGAAGGCTAGCAAGTTTACTTAGTTGTCTTTTGTACTCTTGCAAACCTAAGCTTTCATCTACTGTTCTTGTACTGATTTTTTGCATTTTTGAAACCTTTATATCACAAATAAATCTGTTCTTGTTTTTAATATATATTCTGGTGTATCAGTCAGTTATTTTAGTCCCACCTCATACCTACTTGCCCTTTGTACCACACTACTAAGTTCTGGACTTGTTTTTTCAATGACAGAGGGTTTAGTGGCTGTAAGCCTAAGCAGTCACACCGGTTTAATAGTCTTTTGATGGCAGCGGATGGTTAGACTGAGGGCCAGCTGTAGCTAAGCCCTCACAGTATGTAATGTACTTAGAACAGAGACAGGGCGGCCTGGGACAAATAAAGATCTTATTAAATAACTTTACCTCTGAATATCCTAGCCTAAGTACCACAGCTAAATTTCTAAGTGACCAGGTGACAACTGGGATTTATCAAACCCTGTTCTACAATAAGCTTATTTTAAGCAGTTTGAATAGCCAATCAGAAGCAACCAAACTGCTTGGGAAGTTTCTAAAAAATGTGAATGACTTTTAATCTGCAATCATCTCAGTCAGTGGATTATGTGTGGGATCACAAGAGTAGCATTCCTTGAGGGGTGGGGGTGGGGGATAAGACAATGAAGAGTCCTCAGATCACTTAATTCTCAGGCCACATCACACCTTTACAGGGTAGTCTGGTTCCCACTGGTGTTTGCTGCAACACATGCAAGTCAAGAGAAGACAAGATTCCCTAAGTGCTTGGGGTCATGATCAATCGTGTATTTCTGGTACATCTCTTTGACCCTACATATTTAGGGGTGTGGCTAGGGTTACAATCAAGGCACAATGTGAACACTAATTCACGCCACCTAAGAAATAATGTTTGAGAAAGCCTTTTAAATTTGTGACATTCTATAAATAGAATATGTAGCAAGCAGGCCATGACAAATCTCCTTTGGAACTAGGAGTCAGCCCGAAAAATTTAGGAGCCAGACAGTGGACCCTTGGCAAAGTTACTGGACTTTGTGATTAACACTGTGTAGAGCTCAACAGGATATTTAAAGTGGCTAAGTAGATAAAAGGCTTCTAAACTCCAAGACAAACAAGTTTGAATAAAGTGAACAGTTAACTTGTTTTTAAAAATACATTTTGATTAAATAATTCTCATTTTATAAACAACAACTAAAAGGCAACCAGTTTTCCATTACATGCAGATTACAAACAGTCAGTTACTATACAATATAAATGGGTCCTAACAGTGTCTTATATATTTTGCAGAATCAATAGGACTATGAAATGATAGCCACTAGGGGCATGCATGGAACTGGCTGGTTTGGTTAGATTTGAGTCCAAACTGGACCTGAACGGGACTGGGCCAGTTCGGTTTCGAACCCCGTCAAACCACCACCTCCAGTTCAGTCCAGGAGGTAAAAATTAAAATAAATTGCCCCCCTGGGGGTGTTCTCCAGGTGGTGGCGGCGGGGTTCACATAGGTTCCCCCTCCACCTGCTGGTCTCCCTTCTGTTCAAAACCGGCCCATTCAGCCCTGCTTCAGCTCATTCGGGCCTTCCCTCCGGCGCAGTGACCATTTTGGAGGCCACCGTGCATGTGCAATTGGACTCTGCGTGGCCTGACATGACTCAGGCCATGCAGAGGCCCATTGTGCAGGTGCAACAGCCTCCAAAATGGCCACCACACCAGGGGGAAAGGTCCAAACAGCCCAAAGAACAGCAAAACAGCCTGGTTTTGAACAGAAGGGAGGCTAGAGGGGGGGGGGAACCCCCCGCCTCAGAGAACATCCCCGGAGGGGGTAAATTTAAAAAAAGTATTAAGGGGGAGGGAAGCGAAACACACACACACCCGAACGGTCCGGAACAAACAGGGGTGGTTCAGTTTGACTCCAAACAGTCAAACTGAACCAGTTCAACGTCGAAAACATTTGACATTGAACCTATTTGCACATTCCTAGTAGCCAGCAATCAAGAAAATATGTTTCTAGTGCCAACCGTTTATAGATGCTAGGACTTAACCAAGAAAAAGTCTATACAGCCTAATAATACCAGAAAAATCACCAGCCAACATCCTAACAAAGTGTACATGCAGCAAAGGAAGCACAAATATATTTGCTGCATTCCAGAGTGAAGCAATGCGGATGCTCATGCAGGAGGTGATTTTAGCTGATCTTCCTTCCCTCTGAAGTTCTCTATGACCTCCCTCCCTGAGGGTTCTGTGCTTTGTTCGGCAGGATACTGGTCACTGATTGTTACATTCCTTTCTTTAAAGTTTCACCTGGAAGTGTGGCAGCCTCACCTGATAAGTAAGGTTGGAGCTTTCCCAGATAGCAGGCTTTACCGCGGGATTAAGAGGGGTGAAGTACGGCAAGTTACAGCGCGGCAAAGAAACATTTTCCCCCCTCCACATCCATTGTGTCTCCTCAGAGCAGGCCAGCAGAGCCTTTTCGTGTAGCAAAGTTATTGCTTCACACAAACCCCTGTATAATGGGGGAGGAACCATCTATTGCCTGCTGTGACCAGTTTGCATGCCACTTTGCAGATAAAGTCGTTCACATCCGTGCCAATTTGGACACCAGGGTTGTGGCAGTTCCAGCAGACATACCTCAGGTACCATCTGGTCCTATTGTGTTGGATTATTTTCAATTGGTACAGCCTGAGGATGTGGACAAGATCCTGGACAGTGTGTGGGCAATGTCATGCACTCTAGACCCTTGCCCTTCATGGCTAATAAAATCTGCCAGGGAAGGTATGGATAGGTAGTTGGAGGCAATAATCAATGCTTCATTAAGGGAGGGCAGGATGCCATTGTGCTTCAAGGAGACAGTGGTTAGACCATTATTAAAAAAGCCCTCCCTTGATCCCTCCAACCTGAACAATTACGATTTCTAACCTTCCTTTTTTGAGCAAGGTGATAGAGCATGTGGTGGCATCTCAGCTGCAGAGGGTCTTGGATGATACGGATTATCTAGATCCCTTTCAATTTGACTTCCATCCTGGATTTGGGATTGACACTGCCTTGGTCACACTAGTGGATGACCTATGCTGGGAGCTTGACAAGGGGAGTTCATTCCTGCTGGTTCTCCTGGACCTGTCAGCAGCATTCGATACCATCAACCATTGTATCCTTCTGGACTGCCTCTCAAATATAGGGACTGGAAAGACTGCTTTCGAGTGGCTTCGGTCCTTTCTTGGCGGAAGGGTCCAGAAGGTGGTGCTGGGGGACTATTGCTCAACTCCTTGGCCATTGGCTTGTGGGATCCTGCAGGGTTTGGTCTTGTCCCCCATGCTGTTCAACATCTACATGAAACTGCTGGGAGAGGTCATCCAGGGACATGGACTGCGTTGTCAGCAATATGCAGATGATGCTCAGCTCTATCTCTTCTTATCACCTGATCACAGAGGGAGGCAGTGGATACCCTGAATTGGGGTTTGGAGGTTATGATGGACTGTATGTGGGTTGGTAAACGAAGATTGAAGCCAGACAAGTTAGACGTGCTGTTGTTCTGTAGGAAAGCCAATCAGAATGAAGGGATCCTACTGATTCTGGATGGTGTTGCACTCCCCTTGAAAGAGCAAGTATGCAGCTTGGGAGTACTGCTGGACTCGGCGCTGCTTTTGGAAGCTCAGGTGGAGGTGGTGAAGAGAGGTGCTTTTGAACAGCTTCGGCTAGTGCATCAGCTGCGTCCCTTTCACAAGAAGGCAGAACTGGCCAAAGTTACCCATGCCCTTGTCCCGTCATGGCTCGATTACTGTAACACGCTCTACATGGGGCTGCTCTTGAAGAATATTTGGAAACTGCAGCTAGTGCAAAATGTGGCAGCTAGGATTGTACCCAGAGCTACCCATTGGGATCATATTACACCCACTCTGAAAGAGCTGCACTGGTTACCAATTAGCTTCTGGGTCCAATTCAAGGTGCTGTTTTTGACCATTAAATCCCTTAACAGTTTGGGCCCTGGATATCTGAAGGGCTGCCTGCTCCAAAGGGTTTCTGCCTTCTTGACCAGACCATCAGAGGGGGCTCTGCTCCACGTGCCAAAGGTGAGAGAGGCTCGGTTGTCAAGCACACAGAACAGGGCCTTCTCAGTCTTTCCAAAAGGTTTTGGAATGCTCTCTCGGCTGGCATCTGCTCCTCGGTCTCCTTGACAGTTTTTAGGAAAAAAGTAAAGATGTGGCTCTTCAACCAGATTTTTGAATGAGAGTATTGTTTTTTACTGCTGCTGCTTTGTTTTACATATTATTATTATTTTATGGGTTCTTAAATTTTAAGAGATTGTATTTATATTATCTGTCCTGTATTGTGTATTTTTGAGATAATCTATAGCTTTGTTTTATAATTATGCATTGTTTTAATTGTAAACTGCTTTTAATGCGATTTACAAAATTTTAATAATTTTGAAATTTTTAATGGGAAGCGGTATATAAATTGAATAAATAACAGATATTTCACATTTGTCAAAAAAAACTGGACATAAAAAGTGGATTTTTAAAACCCAAACATAAATTGGGTTAGAATCAGGTACAGTGGTCCCTCTACTTACGAAATTAATCCGTTCCGAATGCACATTTGTAAGTCGAAAAGTTCATAAGTCGAAAAGCGGTTTCCCATAGGAATGCATTGGGAACAGATTAATGCGTTCCGGAGCCTAGAAAAAAGACCCAGACCCCCAGTAAGGCTTGCAAACTGCACGGGAACATTTCTTTTCAAGAATAAACAGGCAGTAAACAGGCAGGCAAGTCAAGGAAACCGCATGTAAAATTCGTAAGTCGAGGAAACCCCATCTAAAAATTTGTAAGTCGAAAAAACCGCATCTAAAACCGGATCTAAAACTGCCGTTTGTAACTCGAAAAATACTTATGTCGAGTAGTTCGTAAGTCGAGGGACCACTGTATATGGAGTGCTCCCCGATAGCTCACAGGGACTTTGACATAAATCTGGATGAGATGTGAACGCATACCTGCCCTTCTGTTGTGAAGCGAAGTAAAATCGCTGCCTTCCCACTTCAAGTGTCTACTGCAAACAACTCTGGTGGAATTTGCCTTTTGTGTAAAATGCATCACAGCAAGTATAGTGTAGTAAGGAGAAAATGATCAATTTATCTTACAAGACTAGAATTCTTACATGTAGAAAGGATCAAAACATTGCTGCCAGACCTCATGCAGCTTAAGAAATTGCTTCTGTCTAATCATTAGAAGATTATTTTATTTGTCAGTAAATGAACTTTTCTTTCTTTTTAAAGAAATGCAACAGGGTAGATTTAATTTAAATCAAATTAATTTAAATCATGATTTAAATCACTTCACAGAAAGATTCAATTTTAATTATTTAAATCACCAATCAGGAAAGTCGTCATTTCCAAATAAAAGCATATTCTTGTTGTCTAACATAACCTTAATACATATTCAGGGACAGATGTAGGTTTCATTTTTAGAAGGTAGGTACACACTTCTCATAATGCTGTTTCAATCAGACAACCAGGCCTTACATTTCCTTGTTGCACTGTTTGCATTTCGCTCACATGACTGTCTTACCCACAGAAACTTCCCAAAGGGGGTCTATTTTACACTCTGCTGCCATGATAGGCATTTTCCTTCTACAATAGAGGATACAGTCCAAAAAGGTTTCCTCAGGATTGCATGAATATATCTTGTTCACTTTTGTTATCAATTTATTACTACTATTCCTCACTCAGATCTACCCCCCTCCCCCAAATCATCTATTCATTTACTGATCACCAGTGACTATTACCTAAGAAAACTCACTGCAAATAAATTAGTTTCTAAAAGGTACCATAGCACTCGTATGTTCAGATAGCAGTTTCTCAGGCTGCTTGACAGCCTAACTATATGTCATGAATTGATGCTCCCCATCTGATCATGGAGACTTCCCAGGGCATGAACCAACGGATTGCATGATGGAGACACGTGCAACCTGCCTCTCACCTTTTATAGTGTGTTTCGGCACTCTATAAACAGGTGAGAGGCGGGACAAGAAGAGTGGGAACAGGCAGCTCTGTCAGTCCAGGTTGCCTACTCTAACTGCTGCCCATAACAAAACTCATTCTGCACACAGACCAAAAAAATTAGAGATACAGTAACACTGGAGGAGACACAATCTTAGCTGGTAAGACATGGTAAAAGTTGGTTTTAAAAAACTACTCTTCCTTATACTGAACTCTGGTAGACTCATTTTGCTTTCTTAGAAGGCATCCACCCCCATAAATTATCCATGAATTTAACCAACAATTTTATCTGTCGATTTAGTGAACAGTTTGTTGGCAACTTCAGTACATAACAAAGAGGATTGATATGCAATTGTTATTACTTTTCCTCTAATTATATTTTCTTCTAAATATGGAATGAATTCATTTGACTTTATCTAGACAACTATTATAAATAAATCACATTGCAGAAATTGATCATTCTGCTCTAGCAGAATGCTTGAATATCTTGAGAAGATCATCAAAAGGGGATAAGGAAAAAAACGAACAAGAAAAAGCTTTGGAGAAAGACCAAATACTTACTATTGGTGAAATTAAGACCATTCTCTCTAATGAATTTGCAGGATGTTTTATGAAAAATGGAGGAGAAAACAAAAGAGAGAGAGAATAATTTACACAAAGCAAGAGAGGAGAACCCAAAGCAATAGAAAAGAACTTTCAGGGACATCTTTTCAGGAGGCACAATTGCAGGGGCGCAATTAGGCACAGACCTGGGGGTCCAGGTGTGTGTACTGATGAAGGAAAATTCCACTGTCCCCTTTCACCTAGTTGTGTCACCTACATAAGCCCCTAAAAGTTTCTGTACCTTGCTGTTTACAGGCCCCTTTTCCTGGAAACAATACTCTGCCCCACCTGACTAGAGATAAGCACCTGCTGACCATTCCTTGCTCTGCCTGACTAGAGATAAGCACAGCTAAAGCTGATTGGTGCATTATTGCTAGTTTCTGCCTTGTAATTGGTTCACCCTATTTACCAATGGCTAAGCTTTATTCTGCTTGTACAAGTATGATTGGTGTATACCATGAAACCTTGGCCTCTGATAGGCTCTGTACTCAATCCTATAGCCTGTTTGTAAACAGTATAAAAGACTCTTGCCAAAAGCCTGAGGGTGTGCTCACTTATTGAAAGAGAGACACATGGCATATTGTGATCAATAAAAGCTTGAACCTGATGGATGGTGATGGCCTCTGCTCATTAAATGAACCCAGAATTCCTGGAATTTCTCAGTCAGTACCCACTCTCCTAGAGGGCCCCATGATTTCCTAGAGGGCCCATGGGAAAAGAGGGTCCCTTTTATATTTCCAGAGTGGCTTGACCTAGAGTTCTGAAATTTGGCCCAGATGTAGGACAGGTTAGCAGGACTTGGTTTAATGATTTTGAAGTAATTGGCCAATCTGTTTATTTTTAATGATTTTTTTTAATTAAAAAAACAAAAAAACATAAAGTGACTGGGCCAGTCACTTCTCTCTCAGCCTAACCTACTTCACAGGGTTGTTGTGAGGAGAAACTTAAGTATGTAGTACACCGCTCTGGGCTCCTTAGAGGAAGAGCGGGATATACAATGTAAAAAATAAAAATAAATAAAAGAAAATAGATAGATGGGGGGAGGGGGAATGCTTATTTTGTGGAGGGTGGGGGTGGGTTCCCTAAGCTCATTAGGTCCAGGGTCCAAAGTTACCTAGCTGCACCTCTACACAGTGGGATGAAGAAGAAGGGGAAAGGCAAAAATAGCTCTTTCCCTGTTGCACACTCAAAACACTTTTTGGGTTATTGTTTGTTAATTCGGTCGTTGACCGCAATAAACTTACTACTACTACTTTTTGGCATCTGCAGCATGGTAACAACCAGTAAACTGTATTGAAGAAATGACTGACCATACTTTGATTGATTGATTAATTGCCCGTCAAGTCGGTGTCGACTCTTAGCAACCACATAGATAGATTCTCTCCAGGATGATCTGTCTTCAACTTGGCCATTAAGGTCTCTCAGTGGTGCATTCATTCCTGTCATAATTGAGTCAATCCACCTTGCTGCTGGTCGTCCTCTTCTTTCCCCCCCTTCAACTTTTCCCAGCATTATGGACTTCTCAAGGGAGCTGGGTCTTCACATAAGGTGTCCAAAGTATGATAGTTTGAGCCTAGTCATTTGTGTCTCGAGTGAAAATTCTGGATTGGTTTGTTCTATGATCCATTTGTTTGTTTTCCTGGCTGTCCATGGTATCCTCAAAAGTCTTCTCCAGCACCAAAGTTCAAAAGCGTCAAGCGTTTTTCTATCTTGCTTCTTCAAAGTCCAGCTTTCGCATCCATAGTGTCACGGGGAAAACCATTGTCCGAACAATTCTAATCTTTGTAGGCCATACTTTAACAGTTCTTTTTTGTAATATGAAGTCAATAGCTTTAATGGAAGGTCATGAGCCAATAATTCATTTGTTGACTGCAGCCAGATTAATACTAGGCAGAAATAGAAAAGGTTCTAATCCTCAAACCCTTTCAGAATGGTTAAACAAAATTTGGTATGTTGCCTGATTAATTAAAATGACTAAATTGAGTTAGGAATGCATACAGCTGGATAATAAATTTGTATACAAATATCTATTTCTACTTGGAATGATAGAGCACAAGTTAATGTACAGCCATGCACTTTATTGGATATAATTTAAGGTAAGCTATGAATATGAATGTGATTTTTGTTCTTTGTCTTAACAAGATTGTAGTATCCTCATCATAATCTCTTTAGTCCATTGACTATAGCAACAATTAAGAAAAAAAGGACAAACAGTAGGCAAAAAAAGAAGAGCACAAAGGCAGATTAATTATCCAACATTAAGGATCTAGTATTGATAGAAAGATTTTTAAAAGATGGCATTAGTAATTAACCCCCTCAAAACAATGTGAACAGATATTCATCAGATCTGTCAGGCAGCAATCAAAACAGTGTCAACACCAAATTCTCCCTTGTACTTTTGGGGGAAGCAAAAAAAGGATTCAATCTCACCCCAATTACAGGGACATAATCCTTGTGCCACTGGAATGCCTTTGAAACAAACTTCAAGAAGCACAGAGAGCAACACATTAAATTTGTCCATGCAGAAAGCTCTTTTGTATTTTGGAATAGATCAAAATCTGAGATAGAGTGCAGTTTCATTCACATTTAGGTAGCTCAGTCCATTGGCCAGTGGTGAGCAGACAGTGCTCGGCTGAAGCTAACACAATCTCTCTATTGATGTCCATAATCCTTTGTGCAATTATAGCTTTGGCATAGGCTGTATCAGACCTGAGAAGCAAAGCTGGAGAAAAACCCAGTTGGTTGATCTACTGTAATAAAGCTTTTTTCCATGAAGAAATGAAAGAGACTGCTAATACCAAATAAATTAGTGAATTGGCAGATGTGCAGAACATACTCGAAGCCACTAGCATGAAGCGCATTTCCAAACCTGACTTAGCAGAGAGCTTAAATCAGCTTCCAAATTTCAAACCACCCCAGCAAAACACTTGGGTAAGTCTAATACTGATCTCAAAAAGGATGATTGTAGACTTTCAAACAATGGGTACAAACCGGTAATCCATACTGGCACCCCATAGAAGATTTGGGATACCAGTTTGGCCTTGTATATTTGCAATACAGCAGGAAAAATAGGTTGCTTACCTGTACCAGGTGATCCATGTTCAATCACAGGTTCTGCGCCTGCACAGTAGCCCTGGCAGAACGTGGGTTCTGCGCCTGCACAGTAGCCCTGGCAGAAGATTACCAAGCTCCAAGGAGGCACTCTTTGTCTCTGCCAAAGTGCCCACATGGCACATCCATTATTTTTGGCAGGAGAGCGCCTCCCTCCTCCGTTCTTGATTGGCCGGAATGATGGTAAGGTTGAAGTTGAGATGGAGTCAGGTAAGTTTATACGACAGATCTAAAAGCCCTAGCAGTGGGAGTGGCCAGGCAGGTGTCGTGAGTGAACATGGCTCACCAGAAAGATCACCTTAAAGGTAAGCAACCTGTTTACCTTTGAGGAGATCCATGTTCCCTCACAACGTGGGTGTCTAGCGAGCTCTCAGAGATGGAAATGGGTGCAATGATATTGTTAGAGCACTTTCTTGAGAACCGCCTGACCAAAATTGGCCTTCACAACAGATCTTAAGTCCATTGCATAGTGCTTGACGAATGGTAGATCAGACGCCTGTTGGAGCTAGGACCCTGGCAGCATCTGCTTTCAGCTGCAATGTCTCATAGTGACCACTGGGGTTTTTTAGGGTCATGGAATCCTCCCCTCTTTGTTCTTCCTACATTAGTCTCCATTTTGTCTCGCCAGAGATGGCTGTTTGTTTTGGTCTCTCTCTTCAGCCATGAGCTACAGCTGAAATTAAGCTGCAGGCTTTTAAACATTTGTTTGTAACCTTTTCTTTAAATAAATCCTTGTAGTTCTTCAGTACTAATGAACAGTCTCAAGACCTCTTGCTTTGCTCCTTTCTCACCAAACTGGTTTTGCTCTGCTATTTGGGGTCTGGACTGCTATTCTTTCCCTACAGTGCCTGCCTTACATATGTCCTTCATGCTTATGCCTGGCGCATGGGCAGCAGAGGTAGCAACAATTGTTGTCGAATGAGCCTTAATTCTGGACAGGGGTTTAAAGCCCAGTAGTTTGTAGCAAAGATAAATTAGTTCTACATGCCAGTGCGAAATTTGTCTCTGGAAACAGGTTGTCTTTTATTAGGTCCTTTGTGGGAGATGAAGGGGAGTCTAGATGTCATGAAGGTTTTTGTTCTGTCTAGGTAATACAGCAGGGACCTCCTAATGTCAAGAGAGTGCATCACTTTCTCCAGGGGAGATGAAGGGTCCTGGAAGAAGGCAGGAACAATGATGTCTTGGTTCAGATGAAAGTCAGTAACTACTTTAGGGGTGACTAGCGGATCAGTACGCATTGCCATTTTAATGGGATAGAACTTTGTATATGGAGAGTCATCCCAAAGTGCTGTTAACCCACTGATTCTCCGTGCCGAGGTAATGGCTATTAAAAAGGCAACTTTCAAGGTCAGATGTTTCAATGAGGATAGGCTCAAATGGAGCTTCAGTGAGTGAGGACAGCACTAGCAAGAAGCTCCAAGGCTGAATCAGTGTTCTCTCTAACAGGGATTCCCAAATCTTGTGGACTACAACTCCCAGAACCCCCAGCTTCAATGGCTTTTGCTTGGGGATTATGGGAGTTGTAGTCCACAACATCTGGGAATCTCTGTTAGAGGGAACACTGGGCTGAATAGGCTCATGGAAAGGCGGGAATAGACTATTTATACACTTGAGAAATAGTCAGCCATTCGCTTTGACTGTTGAAGGCTGGTCTGAACTCCGTCAGAAACCACAACTGTAATTTAAAATTCCTATGTGGAAATAAACATCCTTTAGAACAAGCATCACAAACCATTCTTCCTCCATCAGTAGCAGAAGTATGGTTTGCAAGGAGAACATGTGGAACTCCTGTGCAGTAGATTGGACTATTGCAATACACTCTACATGGGGCTGCTCTTGTTCAGAAGTTTTAGCTGTTCAGAATGCTGCTACAAAGATGCTCGTGGGTACAAGTCGTTTCATGAGTATCACACCCATCCTGCGGCAGCTTCATTAGTTATCGGTCTGCTTCCGGGCTAGATTTAAGGTGCTGGTCTTGACTTTTAAAGCTCTACTTGGCTTGGGGCCAGGGTAGCTGTCGGACCGTGTTTGCCCATATGTCGTTTCATAAGTATCACATCCATACTGTGGCAGTTTAATTGGTTACCAGTCCGCTTCTGGGCTGGATTCAAGGTGCTGGTCTTGACCTTTAAAGCTCTACTTGGCTTGGGGCCAGGGTACCTGTCGGACCGCGTTTGCCCATAGGAATCTGCTAGGGCCCTCCGCTCATTGTCTCAGACCCTGCTCATGGCCGCACCACTAACAGAGATCCAGCTGGTGGGAATTAGAGATAGGGCCTTTTCAGCCGTGGCCCCTCGGCTTTGGAATGCCCTCCCTGAAGAGCTTCGCCATGCTCCCTCCCTCAGTGTTTTTAAAAAACAACTTAAAACACCTTTTTAAGGAGGCTTTTTAATGCTCCATTTTTGGCTATATCTGTTAGGTTCTTTAGCTTTTTATAATTTTCAGTTTTTAGCTTTTAAAATAACTTAATTTGAACCTAATAAGGAGTGCGGTTTTAACCTGAATTTTAACTTGTTTTAATTTTATTATTTTTATTGTGTCTTGTATCTATCTTATTGTTGTGAGCCGCTCCGAGCAGTACTGCACTGGAGGGGCGGGTATTTTAAATAAAATAAATAAATGAACTCTTTCATCTTTACAAACAACTTGTTCAACTCGCATAAGTTGAGAATGGGGCAAATGCCCCCATCGTGTTTGGACACCTGAAAGTATTATTTATTTATTACATTTATATACTGCCCCATCCAAATGGCTCTGGGCAGTGCACAACAGTATCTCGGATAAAGTATCTCGGGTAAAATCCCCTGTTCCAATCCTCCAATGGGAAATGGCTCTATAGCTGCTTTTTGTAGAAGAGTAAGCACTTCTGCAAATAGTGGAGTTGAGAGGATGTATTCGATTCCTGTGTAAATGGGACAGCTTAAGAATTTGATGGCATAGCCAGTGCTGATGATGGATAACCCCCAGACACCTGATGTTATATGATGCCATTCTGTGGAATGAGTAGCAAGCCCGATCGGAGAAGGATTGTGGCAAGATACTTCCTCACCCGGATTGTCAAATGGACTGCTTGGCAAAGTCCTGGGCACAGGCACTGTTTCTGGAAATATTGGTGCTTTGGTGTAAATCTCAAAGAATGTCTAAAGTCTTTTCTTACAGATTGCTTAAATTGGTATTTTTGCTTTTTGAAAGATTTGTACTTTTGTTGGTAGTAGGATGGCTGTGAAGATGTAAAAATTTTCGCTGTGTACTTGGACTTTTTGAGTTTTTCCATTGTTTCATCTGTGTGGGAGTTGAACAGACCATCTCCACTGAATGGAAGGGTTTTGATCTTTTCCTTCATGTCATTCTGAAGTTGGGTGGGAACTGTATAAGGGTCAAGGAAGACTGTGCAGCCAGTACAAAGTCCAACAAGCTGCATTCTGTAGACAAGGGGGGCTGAAAGTCAGATACCAGGGGGCCAAGTTTCCCCCCACTTCCTGCCTGGAACTAAATATTTCAAACTTTATGGCATGTATGTCTAAATATTGTTTGGGATTCCCTAGAACAGGGGTGGGGAACCTTGGCACTCCAGCTGTTTTTGGACTACAACTCCCATAATCCCCAGCCACAGAGGCCAATAGCTAGGGATTATGGGAATTGTAGGCCAACATCTGCAGGAGTGCCAAGGTTCCCCATCCCTGCCCTAGAAGATTACTTGAAGGACCTGCCTCTATAAGTTCTGAAATCTTTTTGATGTTGTAGAAGATGTGAAGAGGGTCTCCCAACACCAAGTTAGCTACAACAGGCAACATTTGGAGAACCATTCTAGTCTCCAAAATGACTGGTAAGTCATTTTAGACAGGATCCTTTATCTCAGTTTACATAGTTTTCAATTCCATATCGAGAGATGCCACCATATCAGCTACTTGGAACCTATAGGATTGAACCTCCTCGGTTGGAGAGCTGGAGAGACAGTTCAGAACTGTCTCATCCAGGGACGGGGCGGATGGGTTCTCCATCACAGTGGGTGCATCATCCTCATCCAATGAGGAGATGGATTCAGACTCAGGGTCAGATGGCAGTGATTTAACAACAGGTGAAGTGCGTGGAGCTAGAGTCCAGAGGACCAGCAGGAGTAGATGGAGGTTGAGCTGGTGCTAGTTGGGATGGTTTGATAGGAGCCACAGGAGATGGTGGGATCAGAGGTTTCTTAAACAGTGATGTGTGTGGTTGCAGAGGTTGTGAGTCATGGGCAGACCCCAATGGTGACTGTGTATGACTTTTAAGTTTGATTTCCATGCAATGTTCACCTAACATATTTTTAGCCCATCTTTCAACAGAGCTTCAAAATCATCTGGTAAGCCCAGAGAAAGCAAATAGTAGGAGTCCTGGAATTGACTAAGTCCCTTGATGAATCCAGGATCAAGGCCTCCAGGTGAGCTGCAATAGTCAGTGGGCTGTGTTAGTGAAGCATAGTTGGGAGCTGAGTGATGATAGCGTTCCTGCTAAGACAAGCTGGGGGCAATGTAGAGTAAATCTCGCTGGCGAAGCCAAGGGTGTTTTTGGCACAGGCGGTATGTCTTGTTCTTCATCCTCTTGATCCAGACCATGCAGGCAAAACCCACTAAAGGTGGAAGCAGATGGTGTGGTGGTAGAGTCATGAACATCAGCCAAAGCTGCCTGTAGTGAGGGATGAGCCTGACCCAAAGGAGATGCCCCTCAGGATACAGTGTGGCAGGTGAAAATTCTGTTAAGATTGGAGATGGAGGCTTCAATGTTGGCTTAGTAGGATTGACAAGGTCGACTTCAATGTTGTAGTGGTCAGTGGAATGTTCTTGACGACTTAAGATGAAGAAGGTAACTTAGACTGACTATAAAACTAAAAGCAGTGAGGCTGAAGTAATTAATATGCCAGTCGATCTCGACTGTTGGCTCAATGTTGACGGACAGGCAGAACAGAACAATGACTGTCCACCTAGCTGGTGTGTAGTTTGGGCCACAGATGGAAAAAGCAGTTGAGATGGGTGGATGTTTATGCTTCTCTTACCTTGTCAACCTCAAGGCAAACATTGTAGAATCTCTCGATGTCGACGCAGGGACATGCTTGGTCTGGACAGAGGTCAACACCATAGATGACTTTGACCTGCTCGATGTAAGGGACTGGGTCTGCTGTTTAGATTCTGTCGACATAGAAGGTTTATCCTTTCAAGTGTTGGCTTGGGAATCACCCAACATTGAAGGTGTAGCCAACATCAAGGATGAGCAAGGGCATTTAGAGTTGGAGGAGGGAGACCAGGAACACGCCTTCTTCCTCTTCTTATGGTGATGATGACATGAGTCATCAGTGTTGGAGGCAGGCTTCTTGAGGTTTGAGTTCCCTTTCCATTTATAGACAGTGGAACTCGACGTAGCCTTCAATCTTTAAGGATGATACAACCTCGACATCAATGCCACTGACATCGAGGATAAAGTGTAGTACAGCATCAGAGCTGGAGGACGAAGGGTCAACCCATATAGAGCAGCCTGGAGATGGAGCTTCCTGAATTTCTTAGTATGCGAGAAGGCCTAGTCTGGGAGAAGGCCAGGCAAATCTTGCAGGCCCCTACATTGTGCTGTCCTTAGAGACAAAGTAGGCACTCATCATGCTCGTCTGAAGAAGGAAGCATACAGCCACAGGTGGAACACTTTTTAGAAGTCTTCTTAACGTCCATCAGGGATAGTAATAAAGAAAATCAATAGAGACAGAGAAAACAACTCCAGTCCAAGTTGATGCCGAGAAAAGAGAGAGCAAAACCAAGTCCAAATTTATGCTGAAGATAAGACCAAAATCTAATCCAAATAAATGCCCAAAATCACAGGAAAAATGAAGCCAAATCACAAGGAGAAAAGAGTAGTCGAAAAAGTAGTCCAAACGTTGAAGCTGTATAAGAAGAAAACTATGAAGGAACAAGGAGCTAGCAGAGCAACAACCTTCCGAACTGAGCAGTGCAGAGGTCGTGAAGGAACTGAGGAGAGAGGTGCTCTCCCGCTGAAAATAACATATGCGCCATGCACACAATTCAGTGGAGCAGAGGGGTGCCTCCTTGGAACTTGATAATCTTCCATCAGGGCTACTGCGCAAGCACAGAACCCACATTGTGAGGGAACATGGATCAGCTCAAAGATCAAACTTACTCCGCTTTGTAAAAGAAAAGCAGAGAATGGCTTTATAGCAATTTTTGGCCCTTGAAGTGACATATTCCCTATGAACTATCATCAGGTTTATATCAACGAAAGTACTTTCATAGTATAAATCCAAATATTTATAGGAATCAACTTGATCAATAAGGGGTCCATCTAATTGTCCCTTGTGTTTGTGCTGTTTAGAAAAAGACTAAAACTTTAGATGTTTTTTTTAACTGTGCTGTACTTTTAAAAACTGTACTTTACTTTGTCGTCGTCCTGCCTGTGCAATAAAAGGTCACCCAGAACTGTGCATTGTGGGGTTAAGCAACAGAATAAGGCTCTGTAGGACACAATGCTCACTTAACATATTTTTAGCCCATCTTTCAACAAAGCATTTCCAAGGCAGCTGGGGGTACATTAAGAGCAAGTACAGTATATTACTGTGTTAGTCTACACTGTGCTCACAGTGTTGTCCTTGCAGGAGATGCAGATTGGCTGGGTCAAATATTTTTCTCTACTTCAAATTTTGCGGTTTCAAACTTTTTTGTAAAAGAAATGAATCGATATTTTAAAATACAGGATACTCCTCTGTGGAGGAGATGGCAATCTTCTATAGATGTCTACCCACACAATTTTATTTGATGCTTTGAATTTTATTTGATGCTTGCTCTGCAGACTGGGGTTAAGGAAGAGAAGTGTGAGGACTGCAGGAATTTTCCTTTTTCCTCAGACAATTCTCCTGCTTCCTAATGCTCTAACTAGGTGAAAATATTGCAGTTCTGTGTATATTTATTTAGGTTAAGTCCCACTCAAATCAGTGGGACATTACTAAATAAACATTGCACAGAAAAGTATAGAGATTGGGTCCGACTCTGAAATAAGCTGGAAATACATGAATATTGCTCGAATGCTGTCATGGGGCAAATCATTCATTGGTTGCAGGCTTAATGCCAAGTTTTTTAGGTGGATGATCAAGGGTGACATATGCTGTCTTATTTTTCTCTGACATGGGCAGATAAGCATTTACAGAATTGCACTAAAGTTGTTTATGCTGCATTTCCAAGTTGACTGGCCAATTTGATTAAGAAATTGAATTTGGCATCTAAAGACAACCAAAGAGGTTCAAAAATAAATTCTGTGAAACCATCAAGGTCATTTAATGTGAGCTCTCAAACAACTCTGATCCTGTGCAGCATTCCAAGTCCATCAGTGAGCTCTTCCAAAATGCTCACAATCGAGTGACATCATTGTAGTGTTTCTGTAGTTTAAGAGTTTTGCCTCTAGGCTGCTGAAGTGGTCTAGCGGACAGTGATTACGGAACATGCCCAGTTTGTGCTAATAAACTGCAAGTAGCAGATCTACAAAAGATGCAGACAAGCCCGTGTGTTTGTGAACTCATTAGCAACACTGTTTGCATACATATATTACAATCATGTTAGTAATCTAGAGAGTGTCTACAGGCAAGCATGTAGCATGCAGCAGATAGAAACTTTCACAAATCCATCATTAGGAGAGTGTGCTCCATCCTACTCTCGCAAGTGAATTTTGTTTGTTTCCTCTTGGATGCAGAATTCCTAATGATCTTAGCAGCAGCAGCAATTCTGGTGGCTTGAATTGGCAAACATTCTTATATACAACAAACCAATTTGGCAGGATAGGGAGAAGGACTACAGCAAGAAGATTAGGCTCTTTTCAAAATGTGCAAAGTAGCAGGTAGTATGTATACTGGGGAATCTTCATAGGCTTTCTATTAAATTTTATGACTGGAGATTTGGCTGACTTCCAATTTCCTCCTTGACTGCAGTTTTAAGCAGCAGTTAAATATTTAATGTTAACAGGACCACTCGAGACCAGCACTACCCGAAATCTGCACACTCACTGTGCAGCTCTGAAAACATCAGAGTAAGATTTAGTAATGCCAAAGGGCGGGGGGTGGGCACGGAAAGGAGAAGAGATACAAACCACTCCATTTCTGTCACTATATACAATACCACCTCCTAAATAATGCAGTATAAATGGGTAAATAGGCTGGAAAAAATGTACAGTTGAGCAAGTGTTTCTTCATAGCTTTGAGCATTGTGGCCACTGGTTAGTAGTTTTATAATTATTCTAGTCACCTGTAAGTACCAAGGTCAGTACAATGCAATTCTTCCATAAGAACAGAAGATCATACTACAGGACATTAAATATGTCTTTGCATTTCCTTCTCCTAAACAGCATCTACATGGGCCTCAATCTGCACCAGGACGGTGGTGTGGGAGAGAGTTATCCCTTTCCTCCTCTACCATAGTCACAACAAGAATAATCCACAGAAACTATTTGAACCGTCTAGAAAGCTGCTATTTGTATCCTTAGCCACAGAAGTTTCCCTCCAGGGACAAATGGGAGAGGAGACCTGGTCTTGTGGTAGCAAGCATGACTTGTCTCCATAGCTAAGCAGGGTCTGCCCTGGTTGCATATGAATGGGAGACTTGATGTGTGAGCATTGCAAGATATTCCCCTCAGGGGATGAAGCCACTCTGGGAAGAGCAGAAGGTTTCAAGTTCCCTCCCTGGCTTCTCCAAGATAGGCCTGAGAGAGATTCCTGCCTGCAACCTTGGAGGAGCCGCTGCCGGTCTGTGAAGACAATACTGAGCTAGATAGATCAATGGTCTGACTCAGTATATGGCAGTTTCCTATGTTCCTATGTTCCTAAATATCAGCTTAAGGTTGTTTGGACTGTACTGAGGCCAGAGGTTTTTTAACAAAACAAAACTGTAGCATGCTTCTGATCTGGATCAAAGCTGATCCTTGCAGCTTCTGGTTTAGTTTCTTTTTAAAAGACAGACATATCTTTTATCTTTTACAAAGAGAGCCGGCGTGGTGTAGTGGTTGGAGAGCTGGACTAGAACCGGAGAGACCCGAGTTCAAATCCCCATTCAGCCATGATACTAGCTGCGTGACTCTGGGCCAGTCGCTTCTCTCTCAGCCTAACCAATAATGAGAAACTATCCAACACCAATGAAACAAAGGAGGTCTACAAGAAAGAACAAGTCAAGAACCGAGCAGAAAAAAGGAAAAACAAGCCACTGCATGGTCAATATTTGCACAATATAAGTGGAAAATCAGACATCACCAAGACCTGGCAATGGCTTAAGAATGGCAACTTGAAGAAAGAAACAGAGGGTTTAATACTGGCTGCACAAGAACAGGCACTAAGAACAAATGCAATAAGAGCAAAAGTCAAAAATTCAACAACAAACAGCAAGTGCCACCTTTGTAAAGAAGCAGATGAAACCATGGACCACCTAATCAGCTGTTGTAAAAAGATCGCACAGACTGACTACAAACAAAGGCATGACAAGGTAACAGGGATGATACACTGGAACATCTGCAAAAAATACAAGCTACCTGTAACCAAAAATTGGTGGGAAAACAAAATTGAAAAAGTTGAAGAAAATGAAGATGCAAAAATATTATGGGACTTCTGACTACAAACAGACAAACATCTGCCACACAATACACCAGATATAACTGTAGTCGAGAAGAAAGAGAAACAAGTTAAAATAATCGACACAGCAATACCAGGGGATAGCAGAATAGAAGAAAAAGAAATAGAAAAAATCACCAAATACAAAGATCTACAAATTGAAATTGAAAGGCTGTGGCAGAAAAAGACCAAAATAATCCCAGTGGTCATTGGCGCCCTGGGTGCAGTTCCAAAAGACCTTGAAGAGCACCTCAACACCATAGGGGCCACAGAAATCACCATCAGCCAATTACAAAAAGCAACTTTACTGGGAACAGCCTATATTCTGCGATGATATCTATAATAACAGCAACAACAATGACAATAAAATTCAGCCATCCCAGGTCCTTGGGAAGGACTTGATGTCTGGATAAAGCAAACCAGTCAATAACACCTGTCTGACTGTGTAAATAAATAATAATAATAACATAATAATAACATAATAATAATAATAACAATAATAATAACTGCAATGACATGTGCAGTTTGATCCTTAGCGATTCATTAGTTTTAGCAAAACTTTCTTAGAAAGATGCTCTCATCCAGATGATATGCAAGAAAAATGCTCAGTAAGGAAGAACTTTGCACAACACAATACCCTCACACTGCAGCCCTTAAAGATCACCTTTTCCTGATGAGAATCATGCTGCAGTTAAGCTTATTTAAAAAGCAGATCAGCGTTCAAAACAGGTCTTCAAAATTTGAACTGGCAGTCCAAAGTTTAGTTGTTCTTCAACTTTGGAAAGCTATGCTTATTCTTCTCTAATTGCTTGTGTGTAAGGAATATGGAGAGGTGGTCTAAAAGTCTCCTGTGTTGTGGAATGCATAAATTATTCCAAGGAGGCCCCTTCCTACAATGATCTGCCAAGAGTTACACCTGATGCGAGCTCTGAACCAGATTCTCCTTCTAGGATAGGACTGCAATTGCACTGCTAGGCTGTCTGTTACAAGGGCTCACAATTATTATTTTTTAAATCTTTAAAAATGTGTTCAAAGAGCTTTGGATCTGCCGAGGATGATCCCAAGTCTAAGTGGTAGCGGTACTTCTGAGTCAGTGTGCTTCGGCTTACAGCTGTAAAGCCCAGACTTCTTTATCTGTACTTGGAAATAAGTTCTACCAAGTCCAATGACGCTTATCACAAAGTGAGCTTAAGATGGCAGCCCTGGAATCATTGTTTAGGCTGTGAAACAAATAGGCTATGGCGGCTCACTATCTGCCCTGCTATCTTAGCAGGTCTCTGAGCCTTTCCATGCTCCACCCTGCCTGGGCTTTTATTTAGGGCTGAAGACAACATCAGAGCTAACAGTTCCAGATTAAGAATTCTGAAAAGCCCACCCTTTGTATGAGCATATTTTAAGAGCATACTAATGAGATTCTCACCAAACGGTGGGAAACATGGCTTAACTATAGGTTTCATAATGTATCGTGAACACTGACATCCTCACTAAATTACTTGATGAAAAACCTATTGAAAATAAGTTGTCCCTTAGAGTAACTCTCAGTTACTAATTTAGTAAGGATCAGACTAACTTAGTAAAGTATACTGTCAAGTTGATTTCGACTCCTGGTGTCCACAAAGCCCTGTGGTTGGCTTTGGTAGAATACAGAAGGGGTTTACCATTGCCTCCTCCCATGCAGTGTGAGATGATGCCTTTCTGCATCTTCCTGAATAGCTGCTACCCGGTATAGCACCAGCAGGGATTCGAACTGGCAACCTTCTGCTTGTTAGTCAAGCATTTCCTAGCTGCGCCACTTAAGGAGGCTTATTCAGCCATTATTTTCTCCCCCCAAATTTACTTTTCCCCCATCCACCAGACTCATTCCTTTACCCAAGAACAAGCAGTAGAAGCCAGTACAGTCAGCTAGGTAAGATACCCCTCCAGCCTCCCAAGAGCCAGCCAACCTCTTAGCTTCCTTCCTAGCCAGGAACTGGACTGGGTAAAACCATGTGTGCAGGGGGTGTAGGATCATCCCTGTAGATTTCAGCTGGCCTAGTACCAACCTCTCTTTCCACCTCAGTTTTTCCTGCCATATGATAGGAAAAGAAAAGCTAGCCTGGAAAGCAGACTGGACGGGTTTCACCTAATCCAAAAAGGCAGTATTTTTAAAGAGGAAACTGGCCCATTTTCTGAATAAGTTTGAAAACGTTAAGCAGGCTTCATAATAAAGTAAACCGACTAACAACATTTATTACTTCATCTCTATAAGTATTTACTGTATAGCAAAATCCTTGCTCCCCTAATAACATTCTTTGCTACCCATTTACTCCCCACAAACTAGTTGTTCTAGAGTTGCTCCTGCTCTTGCTTAAAGTGGTGACTGGTTCTCTGATCTCCCATTATTTATACTGGATTTTATAGTTCTGTGTTTTTATCCCGTGGTTGCCCTTTGCTTTTGAATATTTATGACAGAACAAACGATTAAAATATAGAAACAAGTACTACATTAAACACAAATTAGCAGGCCATATGTGTCAAAACTGAAAAGAGAAAGCTTCTCATACGTATGTTGGCTTACGGGTCAGATCTGCTATGCACCTTTAATATGACTAGGTTGTATGTGCTTTTCAACATTGGTCAACTATAAAGAATTGCCTTTTGGTGGGCAAAAACAGCAATTATGTAGTTTTATGGTAATAATCTATTTCTGGCTACCCTATTACAGAAGCTGAGGTTAGAAGACTCTTGAAAATGATGTGGGTTTGATACCTACCTCCCCTGAAGATTTTGTGTAAACTTTCACAAATTAATAAATGTCTGTCTTAGTTTCATAGTAATAAAATGGGGGAAGTGTGTACTCTCTTTTCTAGAGGATTGAGTAGGAATAGACACAGTAAAGATTGCTGAACAGAAAATCAGCAAATAATGTGCTCATCAGCAAATAATTGCTCACCAGCACTGCCGACAATACTAGGGCGCGTTTCTACTGAGGCATCCTGCTCTCATAGTAATAAAGGTTAGCGTGGCTGTTGAGGAATCTCTTTGGTAAGTGGTGAGCAAATAGAGGAAAGAGTCCCTGTAATCCCTGAAACTGAATGGGAATTAGATTGTCAAGGATGAGATGTATAGTCCTTGCTAGCACTGTGGCAGGGTCTGGCATGCACAGTAAGAGGCTTTAAAATACTATGGCCTCACATTGGGAGCATCTCCACATGGAAACAATTTTCACAGCAGCCTCTTTAGGAGTACTGCAATTTGTGAAGTGGCCCCTTTGGAGACCTGAGGAGTGACATAACAGAACTGGAAAGGGATGGTCCAAGTGTCTGGTGCTTTCCTGATAACACAAAACAAAAACCTACTAGTCATTGGAGCAGGGTAGCAACAACTGTGTTTTCCCCGAAGTTAATCATTTAATCACTCCTCTCCTTGTTTTCCTTACTAGTGCAATGTGTCTACAGAGCACTGTCCATATCCTTAAACATGCTAATTTATGGTAATAAATGGTAATTTATATTACCACATTTATACAGGATCACAAATTTGTATGGGATCAGTCCATTAAATGATATATTATTTGGACTGTGCCAGTTGACCTCCTTAGAAAGCAAGATTTACAATTAGGAAAGCTTTAAAGTCTCGGGTCCTACAAGTCAAATTGAACAGATGTGTTTTTGAGAGAATCCATTATGCTTTTTGGGCTCCCAGTCTGAATTGCTCATTGGTGCAAATTAGCAAACATTATTATCATCTATATATTCTGCTTTTCCAAAAATGAGTTTTCAACACAGTTTACACAGAAAAAAGAAGATGGTTCCCTACATAAGAACAGCCCTGATGGATTAGGCCCGAGGACCATCTAGTCCAGCATCCTGTCTCACACAGTGGCCCACCAGATGCCACTGGAAGCCTACAGGCAGGAGTTGAGGGCATGCCCCCTCTCCTGCTGTTACTTCCCTGCAACTGGTATTCAGAGGCATCCTGTTCCCAGAGAGCACACAATCTGTAAAGCAAAACACAAGGTATACACCAGCCCCAGCCACTGAAGGAATGCCGTGCTGAAGTTGAATAGGTTGTTTTCTCTGTACTAAACATAAGACAGCTGTCACTTCAAAATGTGCCTCTTTGCACAGTGCACTGTGCTATTATGAAGGCCTTTATCCTGCTCCTATGCCCTCATATGTTCTATCTGCAACAGAGTCTAAGGAAGTCTAATGATGCTCATTTGGGGCCAGCCACTCTAGATCCCAGCCTAATCTACTTCCCAGGGTTGTTGTAATGATACAATGTGAGGAAAGTAAACCATGTACATCAATCTAAGCAACTTGGAGGAAAGATAGGGCATCCATGTAATTATGTGAGCAGCATGCTGCCTATGAGTAAAGAGATACCCCGAAGGGGAGACATCAAAGGGGGTTGCCCTTTGGGGGAGCCACTTTGGGGATTAACAAGGGCAAGGGCCAGGCCTCCTGACCCAGGAACCTTGTGTGTGGTAGTAGTGGTTGAGTGGTTAAAAACAGAACGCTTCGGCTTCTGTTTTAAGCATTCCTTGGGAAAGACATGTTTAACGTGTCTAGGGCTGTCTGGCAGTGGGGAGACAGGGGGAGTATCCACTAATCATGGGGCGGCAATTCCAGTGGTGGGGGGGAACAGAAGAAGTAACGTTGGCAAGTCAGCGGGCCGTTACAGAGGAAGGGGACTTGGAAATCTAATAGCTGTTTCCCCTTCCAGCTGTCCTACCAGTTCTTTGACCTTGGGGAGCAGTGCCAACCACCTTTGGAACCTCACCTTGCTCCTTTGTAACGCCAGGTCGGTCCAGAACAAATCAGAAACCATCTATGATCTGATTCTGGATGAAGGTGCCGACCTGGTATGTATTACAGGGAACTGGTTGGGGGAGGCTGGTAGCCCGGACTGGTCCCAGCTTCTCCCTCCAGGGTACTCCATTGAGGAGCGGGTTAGGGATTGTGGACGGGGAAGTGGAGTGGCTGTGGTCTATAAGAATAACATCTCCCTTACCAGGATCCCTGTTGAAGTGTCAGACCATATCGAATGTGTGTAATTAAGTTTGGGAAACAGGAATAGACTGGGACTTCTGTTAGTGTACTGATCGTCCTGCTGTTCAGAGTCCTTAACTGAGCTGATGGACTTGGTCTTGGGCTTGGTGTTGGAGTTCTCCAGCTTGGTGGTGGTGGTGGGGACTTCAACATTCATTTCTGAACCAATCTGTCCGGAGCGGTTCAGGAGTTCATAGCAACCATGACAACTATGGGCCTATCCCTAGTGGTCTCGGGACCAACGCATATGCTTGATTTGGTCTTTCACTCTGATCAGGGTGGTGTTCCATGGGTGGGGACTCCTTTGATTTCCCCATTGTCGTGGACGGACCACCATCATGGATGGACCACCAAGGTTGGACTCGCAAACACTTCCCACCTTCGCAGGTGTGAGGGGCCTATTAGGATGGCAATGTCGAACGCGGCGGGAGCGGCCCGACCGCCAGGAGAGGAACAACGGCGACAGCGGATCCGGCCCCGCCACGGAGAGCCCAGAAGAAGAGTCATGAGAGCCGCGGCCACTGCCCGCCCGCCCTCCCAGCTGCCCGAGTCCTAACCTTCTTCGCAGAACAGGGAACCGTAATTGGAGAAGGAGAGAGGAGCTCGCAAACAGAGCTTCTCTCTCTGCAAAGCCTCAGCCCGAACTGGCGCTTTGGGCGCAAAGGACGCCTGGGAGTTCCGAAGAGCGTCGGAACTCCCAGGTGTCCTTTGCGCCCAAAGCGGCAGTTCGGGCGAGGCTTTGCAGAGAGAGGAGCTCTGTTTGCGAGCTCCTCTCTCCTTCTCCAATTATGGTTCCCTGTTCTGCGAAGAAGGTTAGGACTCGGGCAGCTGGGAGGGAGGGCGGGCGGCGGCGGCAGTAATTTGGGCCGATTTGGCCCCTAATCAGGTGGGGGGGCGGCAGGGGCGACTGGTGTCCTGCCGCCCAAATTAATGAGATAATTACGGCGGCAAGCGAGAGAGCGGCGGGAGGGGTAAGTAAACCCTCCCGCCGCTCTTAAAGGTACCCCCCACCCAGTGCCACTAGCGCCCGTTATTTTAACGGGCTGAAAAATACTAGTAATAAATAAAAGCTAGGCATTGTACAGAATTCAGTTAGTTTTTTACCTTACCCAAATCATCACCACCAGAACGAATTTTTAAATTTAGGACTAGGGTTACAAGGAACAGCACTTAGGGGATAAAGTCCAGTGGCAGATTACACCAAAGCTTTTATATAAACTTAAGCAAATCTGCAGAATTGCTTCTTTTGCTTATCTGGGGAAGGAGAATATGGAGCACTTTTGACATGCCAATCATGCAAGACAAATAGAATAATCATCCTCTGATAATTTGCCTTACCACAGTGGATAGAATAAAAGGGAGAAGTGAGTCACTATGCATCTTGATATATACTTCTTATATAGAGATTATGTGGGCGAGGAAAGGTATATTTTCATCTCATAATCTTTGCTCTGCTCTTAAGGGTAGTAAGTACCACATTTTGCTCCCTGGCAGGATGCGATGGGGCAGAACAGGGACAAAACCGAATTAAGGTGTTCATCCAGTGGAAAAGGGTATTGGTTATGAAAGCAAAACATTATAACCTGAGAGTTTAAAAAAACAACAAGTTGTTCTAATAAGAACTAATCAGCCTACTTTCCTTTCACTGTCCCTACAACTGGACTAAATTTGGTTCAAATCGAGGTCCACAAGTTAGATCTCAAATGTTCATGTGTCCAACATCTTGGATTGGGGTGGATGACATCATTAAAAAATATATCATTGGGGCATCCCTATGTGTCCATACAGCTGTAGCAAATTTGGTTCAACTCGGTTAGACTGTCCACACGTTAGTGCACTTGCACCTCAAAAGTTTATGTGTTGGCCATCTTGAACTGGGTTGGATGACACCATCACAATCTACACTGTTGAGGTGCCCCTATGAGTCCCTACAGCTGTAGCAAGTTTGGTTCAAACTGGTTAAGCAGTTCACAAGTTAGGCCACTTGTGCCTCCAAAATTTACACGTCCGACATCTTGAATCAGTGTGGATGACATCATCACAAACTATGCCATTGAGGTGTCCCTGTGTGTCACTCACTGCAACTATACCCAATTTGGTTCAAATGGGTTAGACAGTCCACAAATTAGCCCGCTTGCGCCTCTGCTGTTCATGCGGCTGCCATATTGGATTGGTATGGATGACATCATCACACACCACACCATTTGGGCATCCCTATGTGTCCCTAAAGCTGCAGCAAATCTGGTTCAAATCGGTTAAGCTGTTCACAAGTTAGCCCACATGTGCCTCAAAAGTTCACACGTTCGCCATCTTGGATCGGGGTGGATGACGTCATCCACCCTGACTCAACTACACCATTGAGATGTCCCTACAACTGTACCCAATTTGGTTCATATTGGAACAGGTGTTGTGAAGTTGATGTGCGGGTGGGGAACACATGGACGGACACACACACAGAAAGCCGGGTGATCTCATAAGCCTACTGGAAAGTAGGCTAAAAAAAAGTGGAAGAAAAGTGGAAGAGAAGAAACATTAGACTGTTAAATTAAATCACTCCCCCCACCCCCGCCCAAATGCAGTCAGTGCTGTGCTTTGTTGAGAGGCTGTTATCTCAGTAAATGGGTCAAGCTAGCTCTTCTATGAATGTATGAAACAGATAAGGTGGCAGAGCCGCTTCCAGAAGACACAGGAAACATTTTTATAATGCAAGATAAAAGGACTACCTCCTTCAGCAAGCCACTGACTATCTTCTTCCTCATCCTTTTAATCTCCTGTGTATACTACTGACTCCCAAGAAGCTAAGCCAGTGGACTGCGTGAAAAGAAAGCTCTCTTTACTTTATTATTATTTATATACTACTTTTAAACTAAAATGTTATCGAGGCAGTATATATAGAAAAAGAATTCCATTCCCCAAACGGCTCATAATCTAAGAAGAAACACAAGGTAGACACCAGAAACAGCCTCCAGAGACACACTTTTCGGGGGCTGAATAGGGACAATCAGGGCTTTTTTCCTGCCAGAATGGAGTTTCTGAACCATTTTTTCATCCAGGACAAGCAGACGCTGTAGTGTTTCTTCTCTTCTTTGCTGCACACATTTCACCCCAACTCATTTGGTTCCTTCCTTCCTCCTAGTGCCCAGTATTTCCCATTCTATGCACTGAAGTGGAAGCATTTTTTGCCATGCACGAGTGCAAGGCTTCTTGCTTCATTCCTCACACTGCTACTATACTCCTCCCCGTGGCATTGTGGCTGGCTCTTCAGCGTACAAAGTGCTTGCCCAGGAAAGATAGAGGAGAGACACTGAAGGCTGCATGGGGCACCTTCTCTGGGCATAAGTGAGTGGAGGACAAGGGAAGGGAATAGGGCAGGGAGGGGAAGAAAAGAACAGTGAGAGAAAGAGGAAGGAGGGAGGAAGAAGGCAACGGCAGTGAGTGGGTGGCGAGAAAGGGAGGGGGAAGAGAGGTTCTGCTTTTCTTGGGCATGAGGTTTTGGAATTATTGATCTGATTATTGAGTGTTAAAAATCTGAGAATAATAACTGTTAAAATATGATTATATCAATTTCTGCTAAAAATGCAATGCAATAAAATCAACCTTTCCCATAGCATATTCTGGTGTAAAAGGTCATGCATTCAGCTAATTTAAGTGGCAAGATTGTCCATGCAAAATTTGGTAACTGAAGGTCACTGGGAATATTTTAATAATTTTTTTCATTAATAATTTTTAAAAATTTATTTTTTACATTTATATCCCATTCTTCCTCCAAGGAGCTCAGAGTACATGCTTATTTTTATCCTCAGAACAAGCCTGTGAGGTTGGTTAGGCTGAGAGATATGTGACTGATCCAGAGTCACCCAGTGAATTTCATGGTTGAATAGGAATTTGAACTCGGGTCTTCCTGGTCCTAGTCCAACACTCTAACCACTATGCTATGCTGGCTCCCATGAAATAATGGAATTAATATATTTAATTACAGTTGCCCCGCTCCCCTGAGGAGTAATCAAACATGAGTTGTGGTACCTGCCCCCCCCCCCCCCCGAAAAATAAGGATTGGGGACAATTAGTTTCTCTCTGCTAAATATAGAAGAAGGCCACCATTTTGAAAGGTGCCTCTTACTCAGTTAGCAGGGATACTTTTCATCTACTATCACATGATACTGGATAACATACTCTCTAAAATGTTAATGGGTAAGGTAGGTGTTTTCAATCCTCAGCCTCAATGCATTAAAATTCCTTTAGTGCCCGAAAGATACAGTCTCTTGCATAAGGCATCTCTCAACTATCCTATCCACCTCCAGCACAGTATTTCCAGTGACTGTTGCTGGTGTATGTCTTATGTTTCTTTTTAGAATGTGAGCCCTTTGGGGACAGGGAGCCATCTTATTTGTTTGTTATTTCTCTTTGTAAACCACCCTGAGCCATTTTTAGAAGGGCGGTATAGAAATCGAATTAACAACAACAACTGATTACACTGGAATTGAATACTGGTTTCTATAGGACAAGGGTATCAGGGAGGTGGATGGTGTTTTCAAAACAACGCCACAAAGCACAAGTTAATAATGGAAACGTTCAAGGGCAAGTCAAATGTACAAGAATGGTTCACACATTCCCCATCCACTAGCAGCCCTATTTACTACTTCAGCACAAAGCGGAGGAAAACGTAGCCATTTCTCCTGAGAGCCCTCACTAGGATTTTGCTGCTAAATGTCTGTGGACTACTTGACACTCCAGAGACTGAGGAATGCACGTTCATTTTCCACATTCTTCTCCGCTACTCAAGATGGAAAGATGGCCATGAGAAGGAAAAGTGAGCATTTCCCTCCCCACCCCCACATAACATAACATGAAGTCTCCCATTTGCAGGTACACAAACTACCCACCTCCAAGAGCCTACATTAATGCACAGTGTAGCTAACCCTTTCATATCCATATGCAGCTGCTAAAAGTGCTGAGCTTGGATCCCAAGTGGGCAAGCAAGATTAGTTAGGCTCAATCAAGTTCCAATCCCTAATTAGCCATGGAACTCAGCCCAATATCTTTTGGAACAACTCTTGATCTAACCTTCCGCAGCTATATTGTGGGGATGAATGAAACAAAACTGACTGATTTATAATCTCCTTTACCAAACTGTCCATAAAGGCTTAAGCAAAGGCATGCAACATAACTGATGCAACAATAGGCTTCTTATTTGTACTTAAAATTAAATGCAATATTTTTAAAAGGCACAATGTAGAAGGGCAGGATACCAGAGCAAGATTTTCACCACAGCAGCTCTCCAAACACCATTCTAAAACTGTGTCCTTTCTTTAAGATAGTGGACTGAAGATAATGCAAGTCTCCCAAGGTAATTAAGCTCCACCATGATCGAGCCACTATTTAAATAGCTCACTTAGGTACCCTCATCAATTTAAAGGGTGGGGATATTCTCTTCTTGATTGTTCAAGACAATAAATTCACACAAACAGAAGTGTCGCTCAGTGGTATTCTAGTCCTATGCCAAATAATAAATTATAGGCCCAAACGAGAAACTTATATAAAGCCCTGAAAAAACAGGAAGTCCTGAGAACAGGCTGGATATGATCATTACCCTTCATAACTCCCTTAGGAGGTAGGCCATTGCAGGGGCAGAGCCACCATTGTGCAACCAGGTTCAAAGAACCTGGGCCACCAATGAAAAGGGCCGCTGGAGCTAGCATTGCACATGACATCATGTGAAAAGGGGGCATGACTCGATCGCCAGAGGGCACACCTCCCAATCTCATTTCCAGGCAACGCTTGCTGCCTAGCAGCATTTATTTCCCTTTCTCTCCGTTGCTGGAGGGAGAGGAAAGGAAATAAATGCATGCAGGCAGCAAGCGTTGCCTGGAAATGAGACCGAGAGAGATCACTCGGGGCTTTTCGGAGCCCAGACATGCCTCTTTTGCATGTGACATCATGCACATGGGGGCGTTCCTGGGATCTGGAGAGCCCTGAGTGAGCTTTTCCCATCTCATTTCCAGGCAGCATTTGCTGCCTGTCAGCATTTATTTTCCTTCCTTTTCCTAGCTAGAGGGAGAGGAAGGGAAATAAATGTTGTCAAGCAGCAAGCACTGCCTGGAAATGAGATGGGGAGAGCTAGTACAGGCTATCCCAAGCCCAGGACATGCCCCCACAAATGTGATGTCACACGTAAAGGGGACATGGCCCGGGCTTGGGATACCCCATGTGAGCACTCCGTATCTCTTTTCCATGCAGTACCTGCTGCCTGACAGCATTTATTTCCCTTCCTCTCCCTCCAGTGAGGGAGAGGAAGGAAAATAAATGCTGCCAGGCAGCAAATGCTGCATAGAAATGAGATGGGGAAAGCTCGCTTGGGGCTCTCCAGAGTTCGGGAATGCCCACATGTGTTTGAAGTTACGCACATAGGGCATCACTGGTGGGGCAGTTGGGTTGGGACATAGGCCGCTGTTCGGCTGGCTCCACCACTGGGCCACCGCATATGACAGCGGATTAGCTGCATAAGCATTTTGTACAATGAGAACTGCTATTGATTGATTGGTTGAGTGCCGTCAAGTAGGTGTCGACTCTTAGCGACCACATAGATATATTCTCTCCAGGATGATCTGTCATCAAATTGGCCTTTAAGGTCTCTCAGTGGTGCATTCATTGCTGTTGTAATCGAGTCCCTTGCTGCTGGTCGTCCTCTTCTTCTCTTTCCTTCAACTTTCCCTAGCATTATGAACTTCTCAAGGGAGCTGAATCTTCGTATGTGTCCGTAGTATGATAGTTTGAGCCTGGTCATTTGTGCCTCAAGTGAAAATTCTGGATTGATTTGTTCTATGATCCATTTGTTTGTTTTCTTGGCTGTCCATGGTATCCAGCGTGGTGCAGTGGTTAGAGTGCTGGACTAGGACCGGGGAGACCTGAGTTCAAATCCCCATTCAGCCATGATACTAACTGGGTGACTCTGGGCCAGTCACTTCTCTCTCAGCCTAACCTACTTCACAGGGTTGTTGTGAAAGAGAAACTTAAGTATGTAGTACACCGCTCTGGGCTCCTTGGAGGAAGAGCGGGATATAAAAAATGTAATAATAATAATCCTCAAAAGTCTTCTCCATTGCAAAAGTATCAATGCTTTTTCTATCTTGCTTCTTCAAAATCCAGCTTTCGCATCCATAGAGTGTCACGGGAAGAACCATTGTCCAAACGATTCTAATCTTTGTAGGTGTAGACACATCACGGCATCTAGATATCCTTTCCAAGGCATTCATTGCTATCCTACCAAGTGCTAGTCTGAGGAGTATTTCTTGACTGCTGTATCCTTTTCTGTTGACAGTCAATCCACTTCATTGTCTATGCTATCTACCACTTCATTGTCTTCATTGTCAATTCTGAGGCTGGTTGCTGTACCCGTTGCTATTAGTTTAGTCTTCTTTACATTTAGTCGTAGTTCCATTTTTTCCACTGTGCTCCTTGACTTTCATTTGTTCAGCATATAAATTGAACAGAGAAGGAGAAAGCATGCAGCCTTGTCTTACTCCTTTGCCGATCTGGAACCAGTCGATTTCACCATGTTCCATCTGGACTGTGGCTTCCTGTCCTGTGTTTAGGTTTCTCATGAGAACAATGAGGTGTTCTGGGATGTCCATTTTCCTAAGGATATTGCACAACTTGACATGGTCAACACAATCGAAGGCTTTTCTGTAGTCAATAAAGCACATATTGACTTCTTTCTGGTATTCTTTGGCTTTCTCAATTATCCAGTATGCATCAGCAATGATGTCTCTTGTTCCTCGGCCTTTTCTGAAACCAGCTTGAACATCTGGCATTTCTCTTTCCACACAGGGCTCTAATCTACGTTGGATGATCCTGAGTATTATTTTCCTAGCATGTGAAATTAAGGATATCATGCAGTGGTCTGCGCAATCTGTTCAGTCTCCTTTCTTTGGTATGAGTATGTAGACTGACCTCTTCCAATCTGTTGGCCACTGTGTCATTCTCCAAATTTGCTGGCATAGTTTGGTTAGAACCTTGACTGATTCTTCTTCTGTTGCCTGCCATATTTCTATAGCTATTCCATCAATTCCTGTAGCCTTTCAACTTGGTAATGACCGGAGTGCTGTCTAACTTCATTTTCCTGTACTAGAGGTTCTTGCAAGTAGGGAATATCTTCTAGAGTATCTTGGATTTTGACGTCCCTGCTGTATAGATTTTCAGTATACTCCTTCCATCTCTGTTTGATCTTCTCTGAATCAGTTACTATCTGTCCTCTGGCATCCCTTTTCATACCAATTTCAGGTTGGAACCTCCCTCTGAGTTCTGAATCTTGTCTGTCTATTTCCATCCTCAAGGTCTTTACAGATGTCATTGTAGTATTGCTCCTTGTCTCTTCTAACCGATTTCTGAAATTCCATATTAAGTTCCTTTGTGAGGTCTTTATCTTTCTTGACTTTGGCTTCTCTCCTCTTCTTGGCAATTTCTACCATCTGTTCTGACATCCATTTTGCTTTCTTCTGTTTCTTGGTCTTTGGCAGTCTCTTTTCACATTCGTCCTTAACAACTACTTTGATTTCATTCCACAGTTCCTCTGGTTTCCTATCAATGGGGTTCAGAACTTCAAAGCAGTTTCTGATGTTCTCCTTTAAAATGGTGGGTACATTCTCAAGATCATATCATGGGAACTGGATAGCTTTGTTTTTCTGCTTTAGTTTAACTTGGAACTTGCACATGAGCAGTTTGTGATCTGTTCCACAATCGGGCCCCGGCCATGTCTTTGCTGTTATAACTGAGCAGTTCCACCTCCTCACACCAATAATGGAATCAATTTGATTTCTATGTACTCCATCTGGTGATGTCCACATGTATAGGCGCCGCTTTGGTTGTTTGAAGAATGTGTTAGCAATGAAGAGATCATTGGCTTGACAGAAACTAATAAATCGTTCTCCTGCTTCTTTTCTGTTTCCTAGGCCATATAGGCCAACTGTGTTTAACTTCTTACCTTTTCCAACTTTGGCATTCCAGTCTCCAGCCACCACCAGCACTTGCTTGCATGTTCTGTCAATTTCAGACTGGACTTGAGCATAAAGCTCTTCAACTTCCTCTTCTGCATCAGTTGTTGGGGCATAGACTTGAAGAACGGTCATGCTAAAGGGTTGTCCACGAAATCTTTTTGATATTAGTCCGTCACTGACTGCATTGTATCCAAGTACTGTCATTGCTATATCCTTCCTGACTATGAAAGCAACACCGTTCCTTCTTTGGTTTTCGTGTCCTGAGTACTAAACGGTATGGTTTTCTAACTGAAAGTGTCCCATTCCAGTCCATTTTAATTCACTATTGCCCAAGATGTCAACCTGTAGTCAATTCATTTCATCTTTCACTGTGTTCATGCGTCTTATGTTCCACGTTCCCGTTGTAATTCTGTCTTTGCAACTTCAGATTTTCTATTTCCCGCACGGCAACATCAGCTGCTGGATGTCCAAAAGGCTTTAGTCTAATCGCATCATAAACACCATCGGTATTCCGAGAGATCCTCAGCTCTTCTTCAGTAGCATGTTGAGTACCGTCCGACCTGAGGGGCCCATCATCCGGCACTACATCGACAATCACTCTGTTTTGTCTATCCATGTGGTTTTCTTGGTAAAATACAGGAGTGGTTTACCATTGCCTTCTCCCACGCAGTATGAAATGATTCCTTTGTGGTTGTCACTGAAGTGATCGTCCACCTCCAGCACCTTCCTATATCGCTGCTGCCCAATATAGGTGCCTGCTTGCTTTAGCTGGGCAGCTGGGATGACCTTCACGCTTTGGGTGACGCTACTGGGAGTACACCTCCCTGCGTACTTCGCTCATCCCTCCCAAGAACCACTATAGAAGTGATTAAAACACTTTTAATGCCTCATATGCAAATTCTGCGAGAAGATGGTCCTGCAGGACCAAAGACAGAAAATGTGCAAGAATCCAGTAACGAGATGAAAAAACAAGAAGTTATGTTGCATGGAGAGAGGGAGGGAGAGATATTTCATATGTTGTTACCACAGCAGCTATGCATTTTCCTATCCCTGTAAAATAAAACGTTCACTGCTTCTGAAGCGAAGTGGAGGTCTAAACTTGTCTAGTGAAAACAGAATTGATCTCTGGCTTGAGATGTCTAGCCTCAAACCCAAAGCTAAACAGCAGGACCACTGGGTAGGTTTCTGTCAGTCACTCTCTCTCAGACTCAGTTTCATTTTATTTGTACAAAATGTGAATAAGTCACCCCACTCAAAAAGGTTAGGAAGCACCTATCATTGGCTCTGAGGGAAGCTGTGTTGATTTGGAGCCTAATGGAGCTCTTCAAACATAATGAAAAGGTAGATTTTAAAAGGGCAGAACTTTACAGTACACTCAGTGCCCAGTTTAATTCAAAGTTCAATTTTAAGTGTCTACACATTAAATTAATACCCCCTTTATTCGATCTATAGATTATCCTGAGAAGCATTTCCCCACCAACAGACACTGAGCTAACAGAATGCCTGTTTGGGACTCAACTATATATTACACACAAATACATGTAACAAAACTCCAATAGCTGCTTCTAGGCAAAGCAGCTTCAAAAAAATAATATATATATATATATATATATATATATATTTTAAAGGGTACAATTTGAAGCAGAGAAGTAGACCGCATTCAGACATTGCATAAAACAGGAGTTACAGGTTGCCTGTAAACCTGTAGCTCAGGTTTCATGCGATGTCTGAATGCATGCAACCATGGCCTCAGAACCAAACGACAGGGTTCAGTTTACTTACCAAACCGGAATTTGGAGCTGGGATTACTCCTCAGGCCACATTCAGACATTGCAGGAACTGGCTTAGAATTGCAGTTTGCACTTAACATTCCAAACGGGGGATTGCGTGGCAGACAATTCCCCCATTCCCAGTTTGGGAAACTCCAGAGGCATGTTAGAGTTTCCCCTCCCTCTTCCTGGTTCCACCCACTTGTATAGCCATGCTGTCGCCAGGCTGTGGGCATGGCTTCACAGCTTCAAGAGACTGCTCACAATTGGCCAGGAGCTTGGATGGGGTGTGGTTACAGACTCAAGCAGTGCTCCCCTGGTAGTGCAGCTGGCCCTTTAATTATAAGAGCAGCAGGGCCTGGCATGCCTGTTGGCAGGCAGAGGAAGTAGGAAGTGTGCAGGGAGGAGTAATCCCAGCTCCAAATTCCAGTTTCGTAAGTAAATGGAACCCTGTGGTTTGGTTGCAAGAACGTTATTGCATGCATTCAGACATCACACAACACTGGAGGTACAGGTTCCCCTGCCTGCCAACAGGCACGCCAGGCCCTGCTGCTCTTATGAAAGGGCCAGCAGCACTACCAGAGAGCACTGCTTGAAGTCTGTGATCCTTTCAGCAACGGCAGTCGGTAAATATGTGCTGGATGTTCTGGACCTGTAGAAAACACCCCCTTGTGATGATTTCCTGGAGCTGTGAAGCCATGCCCACAGCCTGGCACCAGCATGGCTGTACAAGTGGGTGGGACCAAGCTCAGAGGACCAGAAATAGGGAGGGGGAACTCTACCCTGCCTCTGGAATTTCCCAAACTGGGAATGGGGGGGGTTGTCTGCCACGCAATCCCCAATTTAGAATGTTAACTGCAAACTGCCGTTCTAAGCCAGTTCCCGTGATGTCTGAATGGGGCCTCAGTTTCACTGCTCTAGACCTCTATGAGAAGGGGTCATTGTGTTGTTTGCATGCATCCATCACTATAAACTGTGGTTACAGGTTTAAGTGACGACCTGTGAGAGGCCAGCTCAGAGCAGCACCAACAGCGGTTACACTCTGGGGCTTACCCAGCAGTCCATGGTGTGTTCCCTGACTGAATGCCCCTCCCCGCCCCACACACTTCCTACTTCCTCTGCCTGCCAACAGGCATGTCAGGCCCTGATGCTCTTAAAATTAAGGGGCCAGCAGCACTACTAGGGGAGCACTGCTTGAAGTCTGTAATCATAGCCAGTAATCACACACACACACACACACACACCCTGCAAGCTCCTGGACAATTGAGAGTGATTTCCTGGAGTTATGTAGCCACGCCCACAGCCAGAGGACAGGATGGCTCTACAAGTAGGCGCAACCAAGCTCAGAGGACCAGGAAAGGGGAGGGGAAACTCTAACCTGCCTTTGGAATTTTGCCCAGTTTAGAATTTTAATGGCAAACTGCAGTTCTCTGTCAGGTCCTGCTATGTCTGTATGCGGCTGTAGTGGGGAAGGGACACTTAACCCTTTCCCAGCTTGCCATTTAGCACTGAAAAGGCCGCCCATCCCCCTCAAGCCATCTTCTCCCACAGGGCTTCCAAAGTGGATTTCTTCGCAAAAAATACACCTGGAACTCTCTAGGAAGGACAGGAAGTTACAACAGAAAAGCAGTTGGTGGGGAAATGTTAATCACCACTTCCAAAACACTTTAGCAGCTGCTGCTGAGTTTTTAAATACAAACGTTTACATGTAACATGCAGTTTGGTCTTTTGCATTTATGAAAGTTCCAGTTTCAGAATTTTATTGTATATGACTAAAAGCCTTTAATTAACAAAATTAACATTGAAAAAATAAAGCTATCAGAACAAAATGAAAATACAAGTTATCAAAATGAAGTAGAAGTTATGAAAGTTCATAAACGGATAAGAAAAAGCTTAATGTTTCTGTTGGTTTGTCAGGATTATAGGACAAGGTCCCTTCACGTTCTATTACTTATAAATCTAAGTTAATTTTAAGAAGTTGCTATAATGCACTTTCCTCCATTGTCTCACAGGTCACTAGGCAGGAATCAACAACAGAGGCTTGAATTAGAAACAGCATTCAGCTGAAAAGGCAGCTTTTCCCAACAAGGTCAAAATCACAGCAACTTAAGGGCACCTTCAACAATCGCAGAGTAAACTGAAATTTGAATTTTTATTCCAACAGCATATATAGAAATTATGCTCCCATATACTTTATGAGGACTGATTAGATCATCGCCTTTATTAGCTTCTTGGTGTGCTTCATGATCACCCTTATCTTATCTCACAGAGGATTTTCCTGAAATGATAGTTTGAGATTTATTCCATGATCATCCACAATGCTGATGTTTGCATGGTAGTCTGGCACAGGATTCTAATGCACACAGCCCCAGTTTGTGTCTTTTGCATGTGGGGAGCTATCCTAGCCAATGAAATAGAGGGAAATCCCTTGCTGGTAACGCTAGATCTGTGAGCAAACTGGAGAAGTGTGAAACATGTTCATTCATTTCAAAAGGAATATATTTCCTAGTAAATGTACTGAGCATCACAGTTTTAAATCACTGCAAGTGGTATGACCAGAGCAAAACAATGGAAAATTAATTTTGCCTGTTTGAGTGGTTTGTGCTACAGCTGCTAAAGCAGGCCCTATCCCCAATAAGTCGGATAGAGCTACCCCCTTTCCCCATGTTTGAAAAGTCATTCTGCTACCCTTTGCCGGGCTGATCTTTGATTTCACACCAGAATTATTCATATGTGCTCTGACTGTCCTTCAGATGTGCTTCATGGCAGCCAGGGCTATCCTAGGCTAAATAGAGCCCTGGGCAAGGAGTGCCTTTGATGCCCGCCCCATTGTTAGTTAATCTAGTCTACTGAAACGGTTGTCACCTTAAAGCATCCTGCGGCCTATTTTTAACTAGGACAAATGATATCACACTGGGAATGGAAAAGAAACATATTTCAAAAGGTAACTGATGGACATTCATTTTGGTAAATAGTACCCAAACAACCTGTAGAACCTTGAATAAAAGTGTAGACATTGCATTTTCTCTCTCTAGCTCACTGCGGATAGTACACTCAATAAGCAGTAAGCCAACAGGCTGAGCTCGGTGCCCCTCTCAGGTAAGTGCCCTGGGTGACTAGCCCACTCCTGAGGCTGGCTTTGAGGGTGGCACTGGTGGCTCTGTCCCCTCTACATACTGGCCCACTGGAAACAATGGCTAGTGCTAGCCTAGCATCTCAGGGCAAGGACCAGGCATTCCCTTATTACACCAATGAGATCTTGACATCCAGCTCTGTGCTTAATACACTGCAATTCTCACTTAGCTCTTTAATACTTTGAGGAGTATTTATGTATTTTTCCCAGCATGGGCGTACCATATAGTTTTCTATGCAAAGTACATAAGGCGATTTTGTTTTAAATGCTCCTTCTTCTTAGATTAAGCACTAATACACTAAAAATCCTGTTAGTATGGAAATGTAATTCAAATTTTGGGAAAATATCACAATGGGACTGTTGCTGATAAAGCTTTGTGCTTCATCTGAGATTTTCAGGCAGTGGAAAAGACAGTCTTGCCAGTACAATACATAGAATAAACTCCAAGAGGAAGACACATAAGTTAGCTTAGAATCTTTTTATACGCAGTGGGTAGGATCCAGAATTGCACAAGTGGACGGCCACTCCTGCAGTTATGTTTCCCTGCCCCCTCCTTCAGCCTCTGCACTGCTTGGAAAGCAGCTCAAGGGCCAAAGGACCCTCTAGAAGGGTGTGGGATGGGGGAAAGGGAATAGCTGAAAATCAGGCAGAGGTACTTTGCCTAGGTAGACACTCCGGAGAAAAGAAAGGAATGAAACTGTTGCTTACATGCTTTCGCAGAACCTTCTAAGAATACTTGGTTTTTCCTGATTGCGCCTTTGTCGAAACCAACGCTGAATACTGCGTACATCCCAGTCCAGCTGTTTGGACAACCCTTCTAGTCTCTTCTCATCTGGATGCTGCCAAACCAAAAGAATAAGAAGTTATTTCTGTGCTTCCATTTCATAAAACACGAGTTAACATCAGATCCTAAAGCTAATCTAACACCACACAAGCCACACAAGACCTGAATCGTGATCCACTGCAAAAAGGTCTCCTGAAATTCCAGACTGGCTATCAAATCAGCAAAGTGGGCAGGAGGAATACAGTCCCACTGAAATCCGTGGTATATTTACAAGCCACAAGCACTGTTATCTGAGGCAGCTCTTGCTAACAGCTTCCAGGATTTACAAGCTCTTGATCAACATCCAGCACTTGGATGTAAAGGATACTGTCCTAGAGCTGAACCACATGTTCAGAAATATGTGGCACAGCTGTACAATTTCAGAAAGCGGGGCAGGGGGAAGAGAAAAGAGTTGTCTGCTTGAATCGGTCTGCACAAAGCACTACCTTGGAAACACAGATCACAATCTTTAGTTTCCTTACTCATAAGGAAGGGCCACAAAATTTAGAACTGGCATCAGAAAAGAGCCCATGCCAAAATGAAGTAATTAATCCCAGTAATTGAAGCAATTCATCTCTTTCTGCGTTCTCTTGATATATCTACTCCATATACTTAGACTTGCACAGTTTTGGTTCTCAAGGCATGTACCACCCTTCTATTCAACAGTCCAAGACTCATATTTAAATAATGTATTTGCCATATGCTTAAGTAGGCAGCAAAAAGGTTTAATCAAGCTCCTGGTGGGCCACCATATCTGGCTAGTGGACTGCAATTAGACCTGGGTTAAAGTTAGATATTGAATCAGGATTTGTATAGCTTCCATAGGGCATACAGCTTTGCTAAACCCAAGGCTAACTTGCACACAGTGGTACATGCAATTAGAGACTGACTTTCAATGGAAACACAGAACAATTTAGTACATGTATACACACAAGCACAAACCTCCTTCAAGAAAAAAACAAAATGGTTTTGCAAGAATAGTCCTACATACAGTATGCATCTTGCTAAGTTTTTTATCAAAAGCTAAAGAACACAGCACTTCCAATCATGTAATCTTTTTATTTGATCAGAAGACTCGGGTAAGGATAAGAAGCTGCTGCAAAGGCAACCTTTGAATAGGAGAACGCTTTATTAGTCCCATTCTGTGTTCCCTCTAAAAGGAATTCCCAGATGTTGTTGACTACACCTCCCATAATCCCCAGCCAAAGACCATTTTAGCTGAGAATGCTGGGAGTTGTAGTCAACAACATCTGGGAATCCCTGTTACGGGGAACAGTGGCTCCCATTACAAACACCATAAGGATATGGTTTTCATCTCAGAAGCAGCAGAAAAAGTACCACCAAAAGGGCAGGGGAAGAACAGCAATTTCTCAATATTTTACTAACACATGCAAAAACTCTGTTGTTTCTTACAAGATCATTCTAAAGCAGCTTCAGACATGCTCAATGCAAACCGCTCTGTCCAAAACTAATTCAAAGGAAATTTTGCAAATGGCAGCAAGGCATACCACACCACTATACTGTAAAAGTTACCTGTCTGCTCTCAGCATTATCAAACATTTACCTGGCACTTACGAATAATTATTTCATCTTGACATACATTTGCTTCCTCCAGTGAATTTTCACACTTCAAATGGCAGAACTTAATACTTATCTGTAGCCGGAGCCAGCATCAAGGGCTTCCCACAATGGCTGCCAGCTCAGGGCCAATACCCAAGGGTCCCATATAGTCAACTCTAGAAGTCCAGTGCCTCCTTGTGGTCATCATACTGCCGCCACCTTATCATTTCTTCCCCATGAACAAATGGGGAAAGGATGGTAGTCAGCAGCTCTCCCTTCTCCTTTTCAAGACAAGGAGGAGCAGCTGCATGCATTCCCTCCCATTCATCAATGGGGAGGGCGGGAAGAGCCTCAGTCCAGCTCCCCTTAGCAGGTGAGCTTCCCCAGCCAGACACTATGCGGGGGAGACAAGGGCTTTGTTCCAGGGTCTACCACAACCTGGCACTGACCCTGTTAACAGCATGTTGTTGTTATCACATAGCCCACATTGGATGGTTAAAGCAACACACAATTTCCTTTTCTCATTTTTCACATAAAATTTTGGGAACAGAGATTTGCCACTTCCTCCAAGCGTCTTAATGCACTTTATTCATTTATATTTCAATGCAGAGTTCCTCATATTCATATGAAACACAGGAGCTGGACAAAGGCTTCAGAAAGATTTTATGCCAACAGCATATAAGAGCTTTTATTGGAAAACTATCTTGATTACTATTTTGGCTTTTTCTTTGTCGAAGAGTCTGGTTATTCCTCTAAGAGGATCATGCATATCATATCTTCCGCTGATAAAGGCATGCCACAGGAAGTCGCGTGGAACAAACTCAACATGGTCCAACTCAAAGATTTTGATGTAAAAAATGATTGTGGTCTTAGGGTTCAGTTCTCTACTGGTTTTCTCACAACTGCTTCCGTCAGAGTCCTCTCTGAAGAAACATTTTTGTTCTCACTGTACTTGCTGCTGCTTCTCTTTAAAAGGGAATATTACCACCAGTAGCCAATAGGTTCTCTCATCACTCTTGCTTTTGATATAGTCACAGGCATCTTGTGTCCAAAATCTCCTCTTAAGTCTTTCTGGTAGTTTGAGCTATACATTTCATTTAGCTCTGGGCCAGGTATTTTTGCCCTTGGAACTTTCAGCAAAGTTTCAGGTGGAGAAACCCATGAAAGTGATGGAAATTTTCAGTGTTGGAGAAGTTGTTTACTAATGGCAGCAGAATAGCAGTAATTGGAACACTTTTTATAATTGAAAAACAGAGTAATGTCTGCAGGCTGTGGCTGCAGAGGCTGCAAGCCAGCATTTTTTTTCATAGAATGCACTGGGGAATGATACCCTCCTGGTGCACTCTGCAAAAGAAAATTGCAGCAGGCAGAACAGCTGCCATCAGCAGAGACAGCACTGCTTTTCAGAGTGTTTTGTTAAAAGATTTCTGCCATGCCATTGTTGCTGGTAAGCTGCTTTCTTCCCCAAACCTGAAAACTTTATTTACTTGTGGGTTCCCCCTACCAAAGTGATTAACCTTTTCTTCAATGTTCAACAGCTGCAAAAATGATGTTGAAAATAGAGGAAGAGTAGCAGGCCAGTACCAGCTATATTTGCTCTGCCAAGACTCCAGCTTCTCTGTATCCACTGTAGGTACATGTGCAGTCTCAGCCGTTTCCTCCATCTCTGGTTCAACTTCCAGTGCTCTGCAGATGTCTTCTGTTCCTCCTCTGTCAACAACTGCAACATCAGTCTGAGCCAAATATGATCTTAGGGTCTTGCATTGCTAAGTCACTTTTGCAGGTTTCCACACTCTATTTTGACAAATGGAGTAACTGCCTCTCCCACACATGAAAGTAGTAAAGGTGTCACATTTGTGTGTGTGTGTGTGTGTTCATTTCAGATGACTATATATCTCCTTTTACTGCTTTACTAGAATGCACCAGGACAACACTGCCCTTTGGAATCAGGGAAGAAAGTGGAATAGATCCATTTGGGCATTTTCCAGACTATTAGATTTGTGCCAGTTAAAGTGTTGCAAAGTGCAACAGTATGAGACAGCAGCTTGAAACCATGAGTACAGCATTTCTCAATTCATTTTCCAATGCATTGTGACAGGGTTGTGGCCATTCAAATTGCCCACCAATGAGTTTTCTGGGCAGGGGGTGTCCATATTCCACCTGAATTGCATTCATTGCCCCCTCCTCCTCCTCCATTTTGAGCCAATGGGGTTGCAGAGGAGGATGACGTGACGAGGTTGGGGTTTTTAAATTTTTTCTCTAGGCAGTTTTGCGAAAAGCTGCCACTAGGGGGAGCACCATGGCACAAACGACAATTCCTTGATTGCCTCTTGCCAGCCCTGGATTAACCATTAAGGGGAGGGGACCACAGAGTTTCCCCCCTAGCTATCATGCCCTTAACTCTTTCACTGCCACACTCAACTTTAGTTGATTTTTTGTAATTGTTTTTATCTGCTGTGTTCAACTTTACTCTGCATTATTTAAAAAAAAAAGTTTTCTTAGGCTCGGTGAGCGACTAAAGTTTTGAGAAACTACTAAACTATGTATCTGAAGTAAAAAGTCATTGATTTGCGAAAGAGTACTGTAAAGAGCAGTACAAAATATTGATAAAACTTCACGTAAAAAACGATCATATGTTATGATTTCTGACCCTGAAGGTGAAATATTTTTCTCAATCATTCCTTCTGTTGTGGCTATTTATAAGAAATTATAGGCAGTGGAACTGTTGTGTTTTACCTTTTACTGCTTTATTCAATCAGGTCTACAGAAAAATAAGAGTATAATACCACAGAAACCTAAGTCAAACGAAATGGTGACAGATGCATATAGAGACGTAGCTAGTTTTATTTATTTTTTTCAGCTTCTGTTTTTGTAAGCTATGTTTGGGTTATTGTCTCATTTGTTTTAGTTTTATTTTCATTGGTATTGCATTATTCATGGGTGTTTTGTAATATTTTATGATAAGAGTAGTGGTATTTTACCGGCGGCCTTCTCTGCCTTCTCCTGCCTGGGCTGCTGGGCTCTCTGACTTGTGGAGCCCCAAACGACAGAGTCCAGAACGGAGGCCTGGTCTACCCGCCATAGTCTGCTATGGAAGTAGACCAGGCCTCCGCCGTTTGGAGACCTGGTTTACTCACCATAGCCACCTACCATCCACCCCCATTCCCGGGGCTTGATGCGCCACTTTCCTCGGCTCCGGCCCCCGCCCCAACCCCACCCCTTCCCAGGCTTAATGCTCCAGTTTCCCTGGCAGAGACAGCCCCAGCCTTCCCTCTGCCCACTCACCCCATGGCTGCCTCTAGTGGAGGGAAGGAGGGTGGGCACCATTGTTGGGCTGTGCTTAGGGCATCAGTTGCCCTTAATCCAGCCCTGCCTCCTGCACAAGAACCGAAGCAAAACAAAAATAATGAAAAAAAATCCATAGACAGAAAAGGGCTTTAGATATCAACAAATCCTTGAACTGCAGAATGGGCCCTCCACACCACATGGCACTGAGAACAGTTTTCAGGCTTGCTGGTAATTCAAACAAAAGGGAGTGCACAGAATTAAATGGCTCAGTTCAATGGGCTTCCTCTTAAGTAAGTGATCATTCTCCCTTCCTCCTCTGGACTGCTCCGTTGCCTTGTAGTAAACATATGGGGCTGCACAGAAGTAAATGATTTAGTTCAATGGGGAAGCACAGCTTCTTCTGTGAAATGGGGCAGAAATATATTTTTTAGAAAAACATATGCCCTTACATATCAACAGATCCTTGATCTCCTGAATGATCCCGCCAATCCACAGTGCAAAAAGGGGGGGGGGGAAGGGGAACATGAATGTGTCTGAAAAATAAGTCTGAAAAAACAAAAGCAAGTGTGATCGAAATCAAAACCTGAAAGCACATGAGAATTGGGTTGCACCTTTGTGCAAAAACCAGGTGGAATTTTTAAAAAAACTTCTACGCGGAACGGAAAGGGGCTGTAAAATCAACAAATCATTGCACTGCGATTTGAACTGTCCACATCACATCAAACTACAATGCATAAACTATGGAGCAAGCCTCCTACCACAGGAAGATACAGCTACTTTCCTGCAATGCATTTACAAAGTTGTAGGGCTACAATGCATCAATAAAATCCGAAAGGCGGCATCGGAAATATGAACGGCACCCTGCTGACAGCACAGCAACTGTGATGTCACAACACGGGCAATATGGTGGGGCACTTAGCAGACATGTTGCGAATCTGTTGCAGCGTGTAATCTGGAAAACGCCCTGGAAAGCAATCTGGTTTCAAACTCCTCTCCATGGAAAAGTAACTGTGCAGTTGACTCTGTATCTTCTATAAGTGTAGTTCTGTTATCAAGTAGGCTAAAATATGGATCCATGTTGTCCACAGCATTTTCTGCAGCATTCTTTTTACTATCTGAAGCATTCTCTCCCCCATTCCTCGGCTCCAGGCCTGGGTATAATTTGGCTCTTCAGAAGCATTTTTTGCACAGTAGGTTTTACCATAATCGAGCTTTCAGTGTGCCTGACATTATGGATCTTCAATAAGCAATTCACATAACTGCTCAAATTTCTAACAGCTTTAAAAATCAGTCACATTTGCGATTGCTATGCCCTTTTCCTCACTCCGAGCTCTAGTCAAGAATGTGTGTGTTTGGTACGTGACCTGTCTTCTGGGTGCACAGTACGCTGCAGATTTACTAATCAAAGCTTCAACTTTTTCCTTATCTGCATTGTCAAACCGGAAAGCATAAAACCGCTATAGGGCTCCTTCATCTGCCACATGGAAAAAATAGTGCCGAATCAAGTCACTGGTTTTTATTTGTTCCTCTTGCAATTGAGTACAATGCTCAAGATCTTTTCCCACCATCTCTATTGCCTTCAAACACCAATTTGTCTTGAGATTTTTCCATCGCTTCAGTCTCCTAAGGCATCATTGTATAAAAATTACATTAGCAAACATTACATGCAGAGGTGCTCTTCGGGGCCGAGGTCCAGGGCCTCCACACCCCCTGGGCCTCCCAAATCCTCTTTAGTCTGTCTTGGTGGGGTGGTTTGTGCCCTCAAGAACCTATGTATTAAAAAATGATGCTTAACTTGCAGCGGGGATGGGGGTGGGGTGCTCCAAAGGCCTTTAGATCCAGACTCCAAAATCACCTAGGTGCACCTCTGATTACATGGTGTCAGGGGGGAAAAAACAACCAGAAAGGGTTTCCAGACAAAGAAGGTGTTGTTGTTTTTAGTGGAGCTTCAGTTTCTAGTGGAGCTCCACAATAACTGCTCACCAAAGTCATTCTCGGGCATCCACACCTAAGTAGTTCTTGCAGTAGTAATTCCTACTTTTTTCTGTCCACACAGGAGTGGGTCTTGTGGACTGTGTTCCTCCTTTAGCTGCTTGCGGTCCCTCCCTCAGTCACCCTAACCCCCAAGGCGTTTTCTGCACATGTGCATAGAAATCCAGGACATTTGTTGCTGCTGCGGCTGCTGCTGCTGCTGCTGCAGAACAGTGATCTGCCGGTTCACTGAACTTCCTGAAATGTACCCCCCTACATATTTCCATTTGCTCATCCACTGCACTGAATTTCTGGAGCTTCACACACATATTCTTTAATATCCTAGACTTTAAAGACATTGCTGCTCCAAACAACACAGTTTCCTGGGAGTAAGTCCCACTGCTCTCTTTATTCAAAAGCAAGTGGGACATGCTTCTGAATAAACATGCCTATGTGTTCTTCTGTTGAGAGCACAGTTTCTTCCTTGTTTTGAGGCTGGACCTTTGGCTACTTAAATGTCCATGTGTTATCTTCACAAATTGCAAATGGGGTGCAGGTGGGAACCTATATGCTATGTGTCGAATAAACAAACAACACCCACACCCTGCTGCCAGTGCTTTCAAAAGAACAAATGGAACCAGGAGAGGAGACCTGGTCTTGTGGTAGCAAGCATGACTTGTCCCCATAGCTAAGCAAGGTCTGCCCTGGTTGCATCTGAATGGGAAACTTGGTGTGTGAGCACTGCAAGATATTCCTCTCAGGGGATGAAGCCACTCTGGGAAGAGTAGAAGGTTCCAAGTTCCCTCCCTGGCAGCATCTCCAAGATAGGGCTGAGAGAGATTCCTGCCTGCAACCTTGGAGAAGCCGCTGCCAGTCTGTGAAGACAATACTGCGCTAGATAGACCAATGGTCTGACTCAGTATATGGCAGTTTCCTATGTTTCATGGTGCATGGTGGAAGAGTGGTAAAGCACTAGAACGGCTAGAATTTTTTAAAAAGCTGTTAAGAGATCATAAGAAACCACTATTCAAGGTAGAAAACATAGGAATATAAGAAGCTGCCATATACTGAGTCAGACCAGTGATCCATCTCGCTCAGTATTGTCTGCTCAGACATAAGCAATGGCTGTGGTATTGTCCATCAAAAGTGGGGCAACTTCCTGCTCTAGCATGGGCTGGAATGCTTTTAATCCCAGGAAGCAGGCTAGCAGTTCCCGTACATTTATACATAAGTGTTTCTGGCTCACTGTTCAAACTCCATTCACGTGACGTGGGAGGCAGTGGGCTCCCCATCTGTCATTGGAAGCATCTGATGTTATAATGATCTCTGGGAAACATGGTTGAAAAGGAATCCCCTCCCACAGGTTCTTTTCAGGGTAGGGGTTGGCATTGTATATTTGACCCCCACGAAACAAGGGCACATGTGGAATTCTATCGCATACCCTGTCTGAACTACAGAAATGACCCATTTATTTGTTGTTATCTGCTACTAGTTCAAAAGGTGGTCTGCTAACAGAGGAATATGAACAGGTGGAACTGGGGAGGGTGGTCTGATGGCATCAAAGAGATAGTTTGGTGTCCTTGCCTTGTTTTTGGTGAGGAGTAGTAGTCTTCTCCCTATGTTGATAAGGTCGGGAAGAGACCGTGCCAATCTTCTTATAGTCACATTTATTTGTGTTCTTGAACTGGGGTTTGTATTTACCATACAAGGTACCCATAGTGTAGGGAGATTTCTGTTTCGATATATAACTGGACTGAGTTGTAAGCACTGCAAAAGTTTTTGTGGTGATCTTTGACTTCTTAAGCTTTTCCAAGGTGTCATCAGTTTCCTTGCTGAAAAGTCCATCAGCTTTAAAGGGGAGGTCTTCTATCTTCTCCTGAGTGCCATATTGGAGCGTAGAGGATCTCAACCGAGCATGGCAGCATAGGGTAATTGAGCCATCCATATTTTTAGGTTTGCAAACCATCAGATGACAAACTGTGTTCATTTGCTGCCTAGTAATGTCAGCAGATTTCAGATGAAGTTCTTTAGCCTTGGCTTCTCATTCCTCTGGCTTAGCCTCCACTAATTCCTCCCATAAGGAGAGTTTGAAGCAAGATATGCATGCCATATAGATAGCAATGCGCATAGCCAGGGTGGAGGTCGAGTAAAAACGACAAACCATAGAATTCAGTTTGCATCCCTTTTTGTCCACGGGGGCAGCATGCTTCCTGCCTGAACGGGAAGAGGAAGCATAGTCTACTACAGGTGAAACTCGGAAAATTAGAATATCGTGCAAAAGTCCATTAATTTCAGTAATGCAAATTAAAAGGTGAAACTGATATATGAGACAGACGCATTACATGCAAAGCGAGATAAGTCAAGCCTTAATTTGTTATAATTGTGATGATCATGGCGTACAGCTCATGAAAACCCCAAATCCACAATCTCAGAAAATTAGAATATTACATGGAACCAAGAAGACAAGGATTGAAGAATAGAACAATATTGGACCTCTGAAAAGTATAAGCATGCATATGTATTCAGTACTTGGTTTGGGCCCCTTTTTGCAGCAATTACTGCCTCAATGCGGCGTGGCATGGATGCTATCAGCCTGTGGCACTGATGAGGTATTATGGAAGACCAGGATGCTTCATTAGCGGCCTTCAGCAATTCTGCATTGTTTGGTCTCATGTCTCTCATCCTTCTCTTGGCAATGCCCCATAGATTCTCTATGGGGTCAGGTCAGGCAAGTTTGCTGGCCAATCAAGCACAGTACACTGTATACTTTTCAGAGGTCTGATATTGTTCTATTCTTCAATCCTTGTCTTCTTGGTTCCATGTAATATTCTAATTTTCTGAGATTGTGGATTTGGGGTTTTCAGGAGCTGTACGCCATGATCATCACAATTATAACAAATTAAGGCTTGACTTATCTCGCTTTGCATGTAATGCGTCTGTCTCATATATCAGTTTCACCTTTTAATTTGCATTACTGAAATTAATGGACTTTTGCATGATATTCTAATTTTCCGAGTTTCACCTGTACATGTTAGTTAAAAAGTCGTCTTGGAAAAGTACAGCTCTCTCATGGATTGGACAGCTAATCATGGACAACAAAATTGGGGAAAGGTTGTGTGTTGTATGGCCACCCAACAGCACTGCCCTTTGGAATCAGGGAAGAAATTGAAAGAGATCCATCTGGAAATCCCAGTCTAGTTGATTTTTACTTCACTTGATTTTCAGTTTCTCTTCTGACACCGTGCAATGCTTGCTGTTGCAGCTTTATAAATGATGCCAGAGGAGACAGAGGTGTGGAACAAGCAAGCTACACTGAACACTATGTCATTCGTACAATAATCATTCTCAGAATGGCTGCTGTACTAGGTTTCAATTGTCAAACCTCTGTAGTATGTAAGGCTTGTCTCCCCAAAACAATTCATCAGAATAATCCTGTAAATTACATTGTTTTGAGGGTCCTTCTAAAAGGAACAGGAACTTATGCATTACAATGCAAAAGATATATTAAAAATATATAGTGCACAATCCAAGCACGGAAACAGCTGGAGTTGCAACTACAATGGGTGATAATTTGCACTTCAGAGCCACAGTAAAAGCAAATGGAGTTGAGACTAGGAAAGGTGCCTTAATGGATGAGGAAACTGAATGCAACAGAAGTGATTTGCCTGGAACCACATCAGGAGCTTCCTCAGTTCTTTCTTCTAAAGAGTTTTCATTAATTGCATGCACCTCAGTATTACAGATTCAGAGAATACATGTGACCAGAATCAGGGTCAGCCCACCAGTGAGGTATGGTGAGGTGGCAACGCAAACATCGGATTGGTAGAGCTGTGGAGCACACACACCGTGAGCTGCAGACTGGAGCTATTTCGGGGTGGGGGAGACACTGGCATGCAGCACACGGCACATACCTCTGGGGCAGTGGGGAGACTGCACAGGGTTTGCTGTGCCCCAATGTGGAGATGGTGACGGGAGCTCACTGGGGCACCTCAGGCACTAGGGGCATTTGGGCCAGGCCTGATCAGCCTATTGGACGAGCCTTGAAAAGTTTCTTTGTGAAACCATTTTGATGTAATACTATAAAGGGAATGAAACCCATATGTGATGATAATATTTATTGGAATAAATGAGTTTCAGAATATACTCTACCTTCGTAATTGCTGTGAAGACCTTTTCTAGAATAGCATTAGGCTGAGCTTTCTGTGGTCCATTGGCCTGGACTTTTAGGCCTAAGGCACATGGCTTGGCAATGAACCTGTGGATGTTAAAACCAGAAAAACAAACCATTATATGCAAGTGACCAAACATTCAGGAGACCCGCCTCCCCCTTAAAAAAAACCACCCCAAAACAATGGGTCAAATTTGCATTTAACAGACTGCTGTGACTTTTAAAAAGACTCACATGGATGAAAGACAATCTGAATTCTGTTCTTCCTATTATGGAAAATTTAATCAAAAGTTGGGGAAATAGTCCATCTGACACCAAGAGGACTATATAGTGTAAGAACATGATATAAATAAATAGCTTTTACACCACCATGGATTTTTGCATGTTTACTTTCTGGAAGATTGGCTTAGTTGATCAGCATAAAGCAAGACAATCTTTTCAGTTTTAACTAAATATGCTAAGCCTGGCTGACATACTGTGCAACATTCCGCCTGCCTTGTAACAGAATGTGCCTGTAGTTGTGCAAGAACACGCTTGCATATAATGCAAGCATTGAGCACATACAAGCTGCATTCTCATGTACACTATAACTGCAGTTAACCTCAAGCGGAGTCAAAATTCCTAACTCCAATTCAGGCTGCAGACCTACAGCAAACTACCATTAGCCTAACTGGAGTTGAAGGAGAATGGAGCCCCGCCCTGCTGCTCGGCCTCCCAGCCCGGCCCCAGCCAGCTCGGTGGCCAGACTGTGGGCAAAGCGTCACTACATCAGCTGCTTGGCCACAATTGGCTACGATCTCCAATGGGGCGTGCCAAGTGCTATTGTGCATTTTCAGGGGGCCCCTCCCCGCCCTTGGGAGGGGAAGTGCATTGAAAGCCCTTTAAATGCTCTAATGCCAGCACTGCTTCTGCCAGCCATGGCACTGCCCCTCCCAAGTGGCCCCGCAGCATGAAATCACCACACAGACTCACATTACCAGGGGGGTGGGGGGAACCGGAGGAGAGGATTCTGTTCCCAGTGCCACAGAAGAGGGGGAAACCCACGTTCGCCAGAATGGGATATGCAGATGGGGGGGGGCAAGGATGCTGGGGGGTCTGCCCCACCATGAGCAGGGAAGATGTTGCGAGGGGAGGCCCCAGCAGAGCACTCCAGCCAGACCCAACACATAGCTGCTGTAAACAGCTTGCTGCCCAGTAGGTCCACAGTCTCATGAGAGGGCCAGTCTACTGGGTATATGGTTGTGCCCACTAAAGTGCCACCCATGGACTGTGAGCTGGCAAAGGTACACATGTACACATGGACGTGTGGGCAGGCAGATGGCCCAGTATCACAGCAGCTTTTCTGCAGTCCCCAAGACTAGGAATGTGTTCCCCGGGATAGCACTCCCCGTGGCTGTGAGCCAGAAGCCATCCCTGGCTCTTTTCAGAGCACCCATGGCCTGACGCTCTTGTGAGAGAGGTATTAGGTGGAGAAGGGGATGGATTGTCCTTTGGAATCAGTTCTGCTGTTTTTGGGCAATACTCTCCTCTCCTCTCCACTCTGATGGTCTATCTCATGAGCTGTCCAGGGGTGTCCCCATGGCCTGTCACTCTCATGCCCGGTCACTGAGCCCTGATCTTCTAACTATGGCTAGACAGTCGGGAGCATACCGTGGTCTTGTTTGCTTCTCTTCAGATGCAAATGTTGTTTTTTGGTGCTAACCATAGTTAGCAATAAGTCTGCACTGGTATTTTGTTAACTGGTTAGAAACAGGTATGCAAACTGTGGCTTGAGCAAACAATGGTTAGAGAAACACTAGTTCATACATGATGCTAACAATAGTTATTTCTGAATATTCAAGTGGGGGTGATGAGGTTTCTGCATTGTGGTTAGAAGAGAATAGTGTTATATCTGTACTGGCCCTTTGTGGGATTTGAAATGACACTGGTGAAATTTTATTGATCCAACAAGAAACAATAAGATCCCCAACAAACTATACAATAATCATGAAATGAAAGTAAGCCACAATTTGATCCTATAGCACTATAGTTGTACTATAATTGAAAATATTTACAGTCTAAGATGAGACAAAACATAAATGATTGGAAAACCTATCAATGAAACTCAATATGTAACATTAGAGGGTCAGTAAAGTCCATAGTGTGGAGAGTGATGTGATGCAAAACAGATAAATCCATTCATCCATAACAGTGACCCAGAGGGATATGCACAAGCTGGTTTGGACCTCCTTCTGAAAGCACTGAACCGGCTTGGGCGCCGGTGTTAGAAGCAGCTCGAAGGGGTGGGGAGCAGTTCCTTAAAAAGCAGGTAATTTGCTCGCCCCCACCCTGCTGCTTTTCTGCCGCCAGCGCTCGCTTTGCAAACACCCATGTGGGGATATGGTGATGCTTCCTGCAGCCTCTGTGTGGTGTCTGCACGTACATAGCCGGTGCATATGTGCGCCGGCCATGTGTGCTGATGCCGTGCAGAGGCTGCAGGAAGCAACACCACAGCCCTGCATGGGTGTTTGCAAGGTGGTGGAAAAGCAGTGAGGCAGGCGTGAGCAGATAAGAGGCTTCCCTGCAAGAGGGTGCATGAATGGCTTGTGCACATCCCTAGGGACTCCCATTTCACTGTAGGTCTTTCTCAAGTGGAAAATGGTCTTCACAAAATACTACTACTCTACATCCTCCAGATTTCAATAGTTATGTGATGTTATTTATTTATTCGATTTCTATACCACCCTTCCAAAAATGGCTCAGGGCAGTTTACAAAGAGAAATAATAAATAAATATGATGGATTCCTGTGCCCAAAGGGCTCACAATCTAAAAAGAAACATATGACAGACACCAGCAACAGTCACTGTGCTGGGGGTGGAGAGGGCCAGTTACTCTCCCCCTGCTAAATAAAGCGGATCACCACGTTAGCATCACCATGTTAGCAACCAGCTCTACTACTTCTGGAGAATTCACAGGTTCTTGTAAGGTGCAAAGCTACTCTTGTAGCTTCTTGTAAGGTACAACAGGAGTAGCTTTGTATCGGGGAAGACTAGTAGATATTTTAGATTTCTTCTTTGAGCTCCTTGGAGACTTCTGAAGGTTACAGAGCAGAGAGGTCATTAATCTACATCTTTAAATACAAAATTTAAAAGCCTTTAGACAGCTCCCTGCCCTGAGCATTGGCAGTCAAAAAACATATCATTAAGCAGAATTGTGGTTTTGTTATCTCCTGGGAGCAATCTGAAAGACAAATGAGTTTTCAAACTATTGAAGAGATTTGCTATACTTGGTGCTCAGGTTCATGCCTGTGGTATTTGTTTTTAGATGGTGGTGTTTTCAGATGCCTTCAGGTAGTGGCACTACAATCTGAATCCAACAAGGTGGGAACAATGTCCACTTAGATCTCAGAGTGGATTAGTGCACTATTTTCTGTGGGTGAGTTAAACTCCACACTGGACCCCATAAATGCCTCACCTTGGCTGGTGTGGCATTCCATTGTAGCGGATGCCATCACTGTGGAATTGGCACATGGATGCAGGAAGAGAGTGACTATATCTTGGCATGCATTGAGACAGAAGGGAATGGTGGTGGCCACAACCCACAAGATGCTCTAGCATGTCTTACCTGGAATTCTCTTTGGGAAGGAACTGTGTTTCCATGTACCTGTTATGCTGGGACTCAGGGCAGTGGATAGGATTTTCGGAGTTCGGTGCACTTTTTGTATCCACACACCTCTTTTATGGGGTGTGGGCCCCCTGGCCATCTGTCAGCCCTGTGAGCACTGGATCATCAATAATGGGTTTCCTTGCCCTGACGCTGCCCTTTCCTTCCTCCTGCCAGCCACTCATGGTGATGGCCCTGTCTTGTCTGAAGGAGAAGCACTGGAGCTGTGATGGCTAGTGCTTCCGTGAGTAGCAACCTCAGGCGATCCAGGTTGCCACTCACAGAAATGCCAGCCATCACAGTTACTGTGCTTCCACCTTCCGACAAACAGAGCTATCACCATGAGTGGCTGGCAGGAGGAGGAGGAGGAGTGACAGCACTGGGGTGAGTCTTCTTCCCCACTTTCGGCACTCCTAGCGGCACTCACAGTTATATCGATGGAGTGTTGTAGCCTTCGCTCTTGTCTTGAATGTTCAGCACATGGAGAGAAAACTAGCTCCTGCTGCAATCCCTCCTCCATGTGCTCTGACATCCTCACTCTGCTTCAGGAAGTAGGCTATACTAGCAATATAACTAGCCTTAGAGACACTATAACAGTATTCCTCAAGTGGTATGTGCCTGATTGCATACCTGCTAACATGTCCCTATTTGGGGAAAATAAGGACAGGTTGGCAGGTATGCTGTTGTAGGTCTCCAGCCCACAGTTCTGTTGTTGTTTAAAGGCTTTATTCCAATATTTCATTTGAAACTGGTTGAGACATCTTTCATCCATGCCAATAATAATAAAATGCCACTCAGTGATGAACTTCTTCTAGAACTGAGCTTTGCTTGTGTACAGGATTGTCAACTCTCCCCACCCCCACCCCTCCCCCACCAGGATTCTTGTGCTTCTAGCATTTGTGGCAAGTGGAAATTCAGTAGGTGAAGCTTCTCCCAGCATGTACACAAAATGAGATGTGAAGAGCTTTACTAGATGAACGGCTCCTCACACAGTTCCTAAAGGCACAGTGCCCTGCTAGACAGCCTGGGCTGTAGGAAATTGTGCATTTGAACAATATAAAAAATAATCAACGGTCAATCTGACTGCATAGGTATATGAATCAAACATGGTTTATTTTAGGCACCATTGTTATCCAGTTTGAATAGCCTTCCTCTATTTCTTGTTTCTATCTGCTGAGAGGGTACAATATTAAATGGAGAAAGAGTTCTGACCTAGAAACTATCCAGCCAGCTGAGAAACTTCTGATGGGGAGAGACGTGTATATTTATCTACCTTGGGTCAGGTACCTCCATTTTTTACTCAGGTTGAAGTTCTTTTCTTTTGTATCTTTGACAAGCTGGTGAGAGAAACCCGTGGGACTGTTTGTTTACTTGTCTCTGTAAGTGCTGCCTCTGTTGAAGTTCATCTCCGAAATGTGTGGGCTTTGCATGCATTTCTGTCTTTAAGCCCATCACTTGTTCCCTCTGTGAGGTTTTCTGATGAAATAACAAGGCACATCTGCAGAGACTAATATTTTCAGTTCTTAGGTTTTCACATTTTCATCTGGGAATGCAAGGGTATGTGATATTGCCGCTAGTTACTCTATGCTGAGCCACTAGAATTTGCAGTACGAGAAGATGCGTCTTCCCTCTCATTGTTTGAGTTATCTTGAATTAGTTGTTATAATGGTGACGTGATACGCATGATGGATCTGCTACAATACTTCTCTCCAGACAGTTTTTTATAGCGTAAATTAAATCATAGAAAGAGGGAATTGCAACAAAGAACAGACGTTTCAACGTATATGCGTCAGCTTCAGTGTTCCATATTCCACTGTTTAAAATCCACATTTATATCCAAGACTTTCCCCACAATCTAATTAAATTAAACACCTGGGTAATACATAACAAATCCCTCACGGCTCCGTATTGTCTCGGATGTTGTTCAACATCTACATGAAACAGCTGGGAGAGATCATCTGGAGATTTGGTGCAGGGTGTTATCAGTATGTTGATGACACCCAAATCTATTTCTCCATGTCAATGTCATCAGGAGGGGGCATAACTTCCCTAAATGCCTGCCTGGAGGCAGTGATGGGCTGGATGAGAGGTAACAAGCTGAGACTGAATCTAAATAAGATGGAGGTACTTATTGTGTGGGGTCAGAACTCGGGAGATGATTTCAATCTGCCCGTTCTTGATGGGGTCACACTTCCCCAGAAGGAACAGGTATGCAGTCTGGGGGTGCTTCTGGACACAAAACTCTCCCTGGTGTCCCAGGTCGAGGCAGTGGCCAGAGGTGCCATTTATCAGCTTGGGCTGATGCACCATCTGTGTCCATTTCTTGAGATAAATGACTTCAGAACAGTAGTACATCTGCTGATCACCTCCAGACTTGACTACATCAATGCACTTTACGTGGGGCTGCCTTTGTACATAATCCAGAAACTGCAGTTTTAGGCCAGAATGCAGCAGCCAGGTTGGTCTCTGGGTCATATCAGAGAGACCATATCACGCCTATCTTAAAAGATCTACACTGGATGCCGATCAGTTTCCGGCAAAGTACAAGGTTTTGGTTATAACCTATAAAGCCCTAAACAACTTGGGCCCTGGGTATTTAAGAGAACATCTTCTTTGCTATGAACCACACGGCCCATTGAGATCATAAGAACATAAACATAAGAACATAAGAACAGCCCTGCTGGATCAGGCCCAAGGCCCATCTAGTCCAGCATCCTGTTTTGCACAGTGGCCCACCAGATGCCGCTGGAAGCCACAGGCAGGAGTTGAGGGCGTGCCCTCTCACCTGCCATTACTCCCCTGCAACTGGTACTCAGAGGCTTCCTGCCTTTGAGGCTGGAGGTGGCCCACAGCCCTCCGACTAGTAGCCATTGATAGACCTCTCCTCCATGAAGTAATCCAAACCCCTTTAAAGCCATCCAGGTTGTTGGCCGTCACCACATCCTGTGGCAGAGAGTTCCACAAGTGGATCACACGTTGTGTGAAAAAGTACTTCCATTTATTGGTCCTAGACCTCCTGGCAATCAATTTCATGGAGTGACCCCCGGTTCTAGTGTTATGTGAGAGGGAAAAGAATTTCTCTCTCTCCACTTTCTCCACACCATGCATGATTTTATAGACCTCTATCATGTCTCCCCGCAGTCTTTTTTCTAAACTAAAAAGCCCCAGGTGTTGTAGTCTTACCTCATAAGAAAGGTGCTCTAGGCCACTGATCATCTTGGTTGCCCTCTTCTCTACCTTCTCCAGTTCAACAATGTCCTTTTAAAGATGTGATGACCAGAACTGTACGCAGTACTCCAAGTGTGGTCACACCATAGTTTTGTATAATGGCATTATAATATTAGCCATTTTATTTTCAATCCCCATTCTAATGATCCCTAGCATTGAATTTGCCTTTTTCACAGCTGCCACACATTGAGTCGACACTTTCAACGAGCTGTCCACCACGACCCCAAGATCCCTCTCCTGGTCCGTCACCGACAGCTCGGACCCCATCAGCATATACTTGAAGTTGGGGGTTTTCGTCCCAATGTGCATCACTTTACACTTGCTAACATTGAACCGCATTTGCCATTTTGTCGCCCACTCCCCCAGTTTGGAGAGATCCTTTTGGAGCTGCTATCAATCCGTTTGGGATTTCACTACCCGAAAGAGTTTGGTATCATCTGCAAATCTGGCCACATCGCTGCTTACCCCTGCTTCTAGATCATTTATGAATAAATTAAAAAGCACCGGTCCCACTACAGATCCCTGGGGGACCCCACTTCTTACCTCCCTCCATTGTGAAAACTCTCCATTTATACCTACCCTCTGTTTCCTGTCTTTCAACCAGTTAGCAATCCACACATGTACTTGTCCCCTTATCCCATGAACGCTAAGTTTCCTCAGGAGTCTTTGATGAGGAACTTTGTCGAAAGCTTTTTGGAAGTCCAGGTAGACTATGTCAACTGGATCACCTTGATCCACACACTCGTTGACACTCTCAAAGAAGTCCAAAAGGTTGGTGAGGCAAGATTTACCTTTGCAGAAGCCATGCTGGCTCACTCCCAGCAGGGCCTGTTCTTCTAGGTGCTTTATAATTTTATCCTTGAGGATGCTTTTCATCAATTTGCCTGGAACAGACGTTAGGCTAACCGGCCTGTAATTTCCCAGATCGCCCCTGGATCCCTTCTTGAAAATCAGTGTTACATTTGCTACTCTCCAGTCCTCTGGTACAGAGCCCGATTTCAGGGATAAGTTAAATATTTTAGCAAGGAGGTCGGCAATTTCACATTTGAGTTCTTTGAGGACTCTTGGATGGATGCCATCCAGCCCTGGTGATTTGTTAGCTTTCCGTTTTTCCAGACAGTTTAGTTTAGACAGTTTTTCCCTTGTCACTTCTATCTGACTCAGCTCTCTAGCTTCCATCCCTAAAAAGCCTGGTTCAGGAACAGGTACATGCTCAGTATCCTCTGCCGTGAAGACAGATGCAAAGAACTTATTCAGCTTCTTTGCAACCTCCATATCCTCCTTAATAATCCCTTTCACTCCCTCATTGTCTAATGGTCCAACTGCCTCCCTGGCAGGTTTCCTGCTTCTGATGTACTTAAAAAAGTTTTTGTTATTCCCCTTGATACTTTAGGCTAAATGTTCCTCAAACTCTCTTTTTGCCTCCCTTATTGTCACCTTGCATTTCTTTTGTGTTCCTTTCTGTTTTCTTCGTTTGGACAGGCCTTCCAATTTTGGAAGGAAGTCTTCTTCCCTTTTATGGCTTCCTTGATGGTACCCGTTAGCCATGCTGGCATCCTTCTGGACTTAGTGGTACCTTTCCTCCTTTTGGGTATACAATCTAACTGGGCTCCTAGTATTGTGGTTTTGAGTAAACTCCATGCACTCTGGAGCGAAGTGATTCTCCTGATTTCCCCCCTCAGCCTTCTTTTCACCATACTCCTCATTTTGGAGAAGTTTCCTCTCCTGAAATTCAAAATGTCTGTGTTAGACATCCTTGGTGATTCTCTCCGTGCATGTATGCTGAATTTGATGGCACTGTGGTCACTGTTCCCTAAAGGGTCGATGACATTGACGTCACGCACCAGGTCCTGGGTGTCACTCAGAATTAGATCCAAGGTCGCCTTCTCTCTGGTCTGTTCCATGACCAACTGTTCTAGGGCACAGTCATTTAGCGTATCTAGAAATTTGACCTCTTTGTCCTCACTTGAATGTGAATTTACCCAGTCTATGTGTGAGTAATTGAAGTCACCCATTATTACTGACCTGTCTCTCCTTGACGCCTCCCTGATTTCCTCCTGCAACTCCCAGTCCCAGTCACTGTCAGCATTATGATCCGGAGGGCGATAGCACGTCCCCAGTAGCACGTTCCCTTTCTGGCCTTGTATAGTCACCTACAGGGTTTCTGTGGAGGACTCCAGTCCACCTAAGTTTTCTAGCTTGTTAGATTCTATCCCTTCTTTAACATACAGTGCTAACCCTCCTCCAAGGCACCCCCCCTCCCTGTCCTTTCTATAGAGTTTATACCCAGGGATAACAGTGTCCCACTGGTTCTCACTGTTCCACCATGTTTCTGTTATGCCCACTATATCTATTTCTGCGTTAGCAACCAAGCACTCCAGCTCACCCATCTTGGCTCAGAGGCTTCTGGCATTGGCATATAAGCACCTATATGCTGAATCTCTCCCCTGATGTATGTTATTCTTTTGACTCTTTGACCTGCTGGCACAGGCTCCCGTCTGCTCTTTATGAGGTTCTGCTCTGTCCCCTCCTGTTTTATCTGAATTCTTTGCAGCCTCACACTTTAAAGGATGGTTTTTGCCAGACGGGATACTGCCCAGCTCCCATCGGCTGTTCCCCAGGTGTCATTTTAAAAGCTGCTCTGCAACCTTTTTGATTTTAAGTGCCAGCAGTCTGGTTCCATCTTGGTTCAAGTGCAGCCCGTCCCTTTCGTACAGGCCTTGCTTGCCCCAAAATGTGTCCCAGTGCCTAACAAATCTAAACCCCTACTCTCGGCACCAACGTCTCATCCACACATTGAAACCCCTCAGCTCTGCCTGTCTCACTGTACTTGCGCGTGGAACAGGTAGCATTTCTGAGAATGCTACCTTGGGGGTCCTGGACTTCAAAATGCTACCTATCAGCCTAAATTTGGCTTCCAGGACCTCCCAACTGCATTTCCCCACATCGTTGGTGCCGACGTGCACCACAACAGCTGTCTCCTCCCCAGCACTGCCTAGGAGCCTGTCTAGACGCTGCATAATGTCCGTAACCTTTGCACCAGACAGGCAAGTCACTGTGCAGTCAACACGCGGGTCACAAACCCATCTCTCTATACCTCTAATGATCGAATCACCAAGGCCCCCACCCGCCCAGAGGAGTATCCCCTGTGCGAGAGGATATGGGCTCATCATCCATGGAAGGGGTCCCTTCTAAAGGAGCATTTCCCTCTTCCTCAGACCGATGTCCTCCTTGCCCAAGACCTTCATTCTCCCTGAGAGCAGAGGAGCTACCAGCCCTGGAGTGGGATGCCTCTATCACATCCCTGAAGGTCTCGCCCACATGCCTCTCTGTCTCTCTGAGCTTCTCTAGATCCGCCACCTTGGTCTCAAAGGAATGGATTTGTTCCCTGAGAGCCAGGAGCTCCTTGAACTGAGAACACATCCATGACTTCTGCCCATGGGGCAAATAGTCGTACATGTGGCACTCTGTGCAATACACTGGGAAGTGCCCCTTCCCCTGCTGACCTTCTATGTTCATACTGTCCCCCCCCCATCTGGATCATCTGGAGAGGTTTGTCTGCAGTTGCCACCGGCTCATCTGGTGACTACTCAGGGATGGACCTTCTCCATTGCTGCCCCGAGGCTTTGGAACACACCTCCTGCTGAAATAAGAGCCTCCCCATCTCTACTTTTAAAAGGGCAATCAAGACACATTTGTTCACTTTAATTAGATACTGTTTTAATTGTGTTTTAATAGTTTTAACTTTTAACTTTTAATTGTTGAAATGTTTTTATCTTTTTATTGGTTGTTTTTATTCTCTTGTAAACCACCCAGAGAACTTGCGTTTTGGGCAGTATAAAAATATGTTAAATAAATAAATAAGGGAAGAGAGAGGAGGAGAAGGTTGATGGCTCACAGCTATACCTGGTTATCGCTGACACTGAGAGAGAGAAATCCTGGAAGAGGGAATGTATGACACAAAAATGTTATTTTCACCCTTTAATAGCCTATGTACTTTAAGATTTCCCCCATTTCTTCCTTGCCATTAACCTCTGGCTGTAGTTATCCAAATATAATGCTTCCCTTATCTTTCTTTTAAGTGTACACTGTTCAGATTCTAAAAGGCTTACTTTGAGAGGCATTGTTATTCCATTATGTTTATTTTTCATATGCATCGACCATGGTTTTCCCCAGTTTCTGTATTTAGAATCTGCTAGGTGTTCTTTGAATCTGGTGACCAGATGTCTTCCTGTTTCCCCTATGTAATTTTCACCACATTCTCCACAAGTGATTTTATAGACAGCCCCTTTCAGCTTGCAATTGCCTTCCCCATTTTCACAGACAGAGCAGGCTTTAGTTTCACACTTTTTGTCATATATTCTGGATCTTACTAACTGTTGCTTCAAGGTTTTTGTGGTTGAACACACTACATTAGCCTTGTTCCCATATTTCTTTAAACCTTTCTGGCATTGCCTAATAAAATTGTTAGAAATAAGGGGAATCTTTAACACAGGTAAGCCTACCTCATATTTGGAACCTCCTGTTCTTCTTAAGGGGAATTTATATCCATTTATCTCTGCTAGATTCTTAGCTTTTTCTATAGCCTGATTTATCTTGAATAACAGAGACCTGACACTGGGTTCAGTCTAACCTATATGAGGATCAGACTGTTTCTAGACATATATTTCTTACAGTAATGAGGGGCTGACTGTTCTCCAGTTGCTCCAGGCCCAAGTGGCCAGTGTTGCCCCCGGCCATGGATGCATTTCTCAGGCTTTCTACGTTCCCTTTGCCAGTTTATCCAAATAGACTCCGTAGCCTCATTGCTAATTTGGATGTTGAACCCCTGAGGCAACACCCACCAGAGGACCATATCAGTATCTATCCTTAATGTGTTTTGTGCATTAACATTTCTTTTATATTCTGAATATTGCTGGTCATTACATTAGGTTACAGAAGTGGTACTAGATGAACCTGTCACCAAAGTACAATAAAAGTGTGAAATCAATTGCTCTAGGTCAGTGTTTCTCAACCTTTTTGGAGTCAAGGACCGCTAAATTCCTCGTGCAGAGTTTCAAGGACCACTACATTCTTCATGCGCAGTTTCCCAGACCAGCAGTTAGTAAAGGAGTTTCAAGTTTAAGTCTATCTATCTATCTACCTATCTAACAGACTTCTATACTGCCCAAAACTTGCATCTCTGGGCAGTTTACAATTAAAATAATATAAGAATTAAAATCATTAAATTTGGAATCTTTTGCAAACATGGAATATTAGGGGTTCTCAACCTTGGGTCCCCAGATGTTGGTGGACTTCAACTTCCATAACGCCCAACCACAATGGCATTTGGCCATTATGGCTGGGAATTGTGGGAGTTGAAGCCTAAAAGCCTGGGTGAACAAATATGCCTCCAGTATGTCTTCAGTATGTGCGGGGTGGGGGTGCTTGTGATTACTCAATGGAGAGGGGATGTTGGGCCATTAGAAAAATCCAAAAACTACGAAGCCAACATACAAGCAAGCTTTTGAATTCCCCAAAACTCTTCATCAGGCTGGATGTCAAGCAAAGCAAAAGGGAGGTGAGGAGAGGAGAGCTGGGCAAGTTGTCAGTAGAGCCCAGAATCTACAGTTTAACCCTCTCTTGATGGAGGTGGAGTTTTAGCCGGAGTTGTGTAGTCACAGGGCCGGATCCAGACCACGTTAGTCAGGACCACCCACTGAAATTAATTTAGTCATCTCTCATTTGTGTCAATGCTGCTTGGTCATGACCACCTGGCTTGATCTGGATCCTGCTCTTAATTGTGCACTTTGTGAGGCGGACCTAATGAAACCCCCGCAGCTCCTCCAAAACTGTTATGTGGCAGGCGCTGGGAATGTTGTTGTTTTTTTAATGGTGAAAGAAAACGTGAAGAAGAGCGGTGGGGACCTGGTGTTAAAGGGAAGGGGGCAATTCTGAGATGGCGGGGGGGGTGCGGGGCGTTGTAGTGGTGGATGGCTCCTCTTCCTTGCTGGGGAGACGAGGCACTGTTCAGGGTGGGCGAGGCAATGGTGCACCGGACCGCGCTCAGAAGGTTGCCTAGGTCCAAGAGCTACTGCCGCTGTGCTTGCGCACCAGAATGTAGCAGGTGTTCCCCCATTCTCTCTCGCAGCGCACGCCTCTGTGCCCCCTCCCAACTCCCCTGCATGCGCCAATCACACCAGCCTGCCTTTGGGGCCACGCAGCTCACGTGGTCCCACATGCTGCCCGTGCGTCGCTGCGAGGCAAGACAAGACAGCCCTCCTCCCTCCCTCCACTGCTTAGCCCTCACCGCGGCGTGATCCCGGCCAGAGGTTGTCCCTCCCGCCTGGCGAGGTCATAAAGGGGACTGCCGTCTTCCACCAGCGGTGCAGACCAGGGGGTTATAGGGGGCCAAGGGACCACAACGCCCCACCAATGCAAAAGGGAAATGGCATTCCCTCTCAAGGTGCCTTGGCCACAACAGGCAGCTGGTTTTAAATCGGTTGGGATCGGACACGAACCGTGCTGGGCATCAAATCCCCAGGATCACTTCATTCCAGTGCCATTCATCCAATGACCCTTTTGCATGAATGCACAAAATGGTCTCTTGCCTCTCCCCTGCACCATGCCGCCTCCCTCCACCACTTAGCCCTCCTTGGTACGTGTGCTTGCTCCCACTCCCCAAGGAAGGTCCACTTGCACTCCCTTTCTGTAAAGCCCGAGCCAAGGTGGCCCTCCTCCCTCCCTCCACCACTTAGCCCTCACCACAGCATGATCCTGGCCACAGGTTCCACCCTCTGGCGAGGTCACAAAGGGGACTGCCATCTTCCACCGGTGGTGCAGACCAGGTGGTTACAGGGGGCTGAGGGACCACAACACCCCACCGATGCAAGAGGGAAACAGAGTTTCCTCTCAAGGCGCCTCGGCCGCAACGGGCAGCTGGGTTTCAATCAATCAACCTTTGGCTGCAAATAATGAGCTTGCAAGAACCAGCAGCCCTTCAAGTGGCGCTCACTGCCATACCTTTTCCTCGATGCCCCCATGCCGCATACAGTTTGAAGTTGTAAAGATAAAGATAGCTGTAGGAAGATCTCAGCAGCATGTGGAGGCAAGGCGGAAGCAGGGTCCCGTGCCTCCATGATACTCCTCCTCTCCCTCTTCCATGCCATGTGCAAAACTGAGGAAGTGAGTGCCTTGATTGCAGTTGTTGGGGTGGGGAGTTGACTCCCAGTCAGGGACCGGCACTCAACCCTTCGGGGACCGGCAGCGGTCCAGGGACCGGTGGTTGAGAAACTGTGCTCTAGGTGCTATTTTATTCATTGTTGCTGTCTGGTGACATAACTTTAAAAAACAAAGAGGGCATATGCTCTCATGAGTGGATTAACTGAAACAGAACGTGAAGCCAATCAATTTTGCTTTATTAGTGTTGGCATTGTAAATAGATAGATAGATAAATTGGATGAGGTACTTTTGTCCAAAAAATAACAGTTGGTATTGCAGTGTGAGGTTGTTAAATATTGATATCAAAAATCTTGCCTAATGTCAGTTTGCAGGAATGTGGAACCTGATTGCATATATGTAAGCAAAAGTTCAGTTACTTGTACTGGATGTCAAGTAACTCTCTGATTATCTTGTGGATTGAAGAGGAACGTTAAAAAAAGTCAAGGAATAAGATGCCGTTTTCATTTGTCCTTGTTTCTTCACCATCACAGGGTTGTTGTGAGGAGAAAGATAAGTATGTAGTAAACCACTCTGGGCTCCTCGGAGGAAGAGCGGGATATTAAAAATGTATATAATAAAATAATAATAATAAAAGGCCACCAGACTAGATTCATTATTATTACCCAATGACTTCTGACAATTATTATTACCGATGAAGGAAAATTCCACTATCCCCTTTCACCTTGTTGTGTTACCTACATAAGCTGTAAGGTCACAAGTTTCTGTACCCTGCTGTTACAGGGCTCCTTTTCCTGGAAACAATATTCTGCCCCGCCTGACTAGAGAGAAGCACCTGTTAACCATACCTTGCTCTGCACAGTTAAAGCTGTGCCCAATGATTCCTGACGATTCTAGCTTCTTCCATTGAAGAATTTTCTTCCACTCTTAATATACCTAAAATATCAGAATAATATTCTAAAGTAGAAGCTTAAGAAAAGAGCAAGATATCTTTCTTGGGGCTCAAAATCAAAATAAAAGCTCCATCCAAATAAGTAGGAGATAGTAAGTTCAAGCAGGCTATTGCTGAGTAGCTTATTTTGAACTCTTCTGTCTTCATCCACATGCGTTTCCCTCATTGCTATACATTCATGCTTTCTGGTTTGCTCCAGGTGGGACTACTTGTTCAAAGTGTTAGTGATAAGCACAGATATATTACATACTACTGATTAGAGCAGAAAGCAGAAAATATTATTGAGCTGCACTCCTAGTTTGAACGAGATCCATTCTGCTTTGATGATAGGAGGTTGTGTGAGAGAAAGTGAAAGAGTCCATGAAGCACTGGAAAGTAGCACAACACTTGCAGAATAAAATGGTCCCAGAGGCATGGTGAGAGAATTATAGGAATCCTATACTCCTTACATCTTTTTCTATACTATCTTTAGACTACATGTTACTCTCCTCCACCCATATCCCACTGTTCATCCTCTTTTGAAAGGATATTCCTTATTGTAAATGGTTTTCCAATCCAACCCCGTCGCCTTGCAACAACACAACAGTTCTGTTGGATCCAGGGGCATTTCCAGAGTTTACACTAAAATATTTGTTTTATATTTTTTTGTTAGGTTGATATATGCTGGATATTTTTCTTATTTACTGCTTTCAGACTTATTTTGAAATGAAAAGCAGGGTGTAAATACTGTAGTGGAATAGATTGACCAAACGCCTGGGAGAGTACCATTTACCGTTTGATGATGAAAACATTTGCCTAGTGTAGATGGATTTTAGCACCAATACCACATGGCAACACTAGCAGGGCACCCCATCAACAGCACAGTGAGGGGGAAGCCAAAAGGCAGACCCAAACAGGGAAGCTGGAGAAGCCAGGTCCTATTTTTCACACAGAAAGGGTGGGGAAGGAGAGCCCAGCCCTTCCCCGGGTGGGAATATTTGCTCCCATAGTCTTCCTCATGAGAAGAACCATCTGTGTGGCACAAATGCAAAATGTACGAGATGGTACTCATGTTGTGTGAGCTGGTGCTCTAGCTGCAAGCTGCAATATTAACCCATTACTCCATGGACCGCTCTCTCGTGAGAGTGGCAGACTAAAGGGAACAAGGGAGGATGCTCTATGCAGGAAAGCTGCGGGGACAGGCACTTGGGCACGTGCTGTCTTGGTCACAGCAACCACATCAAACTGTGCGCCCTGTCAACCCACCCACCAATGTGGAGATGTGCACCCAAACCCGCAGCCCCCATGGGCAACGCAGCCATCCTGCAGAAACTAGAAACCGGGGCTCTCTAGTCCTGGTAATCACTGCGCCTGGAGATCTTAATATGCCACAATGCCATGGCCTGGGAATTTTGAATGGCTGGATGGATCTGCTCCTCATCCGCTCCTGTTATCCGCACTGTCCATGCAAATGGTTTATGTGGGGGTGCTATGGGAAGGGTTTGAAAGGCTGCCCCCCAGAAGGGATTCCCAAACAGCTATGTTCTATTTTTTTCATAGAAAGGTTGGGGAAGGGGGGGCAGCCGCTTCCCCTTTTGTGGGTTCGTGCCCCCAGAGGCTTGCTCATGATCAAGATCGGTCACTGAAGATAGTCTTGGGTCAAATGAGATCCTTCATGAGGGATCCAGCCACCCGATGTTGAGAGGACAAAAAATTTATGGGCAAGTTTACTCCAAATTTTTGCCAATTAATTTGTTTTTCCTATCTTGAACCAACTCAGTGTTAAAACAGCTTTCCCCAACTGGTGTGCTGTGAGACACTGGCCGGTGTGCTGTGGGGCCAGTCCCACTGGTTGCAGAAGGGAGCGAGGTTGGCACCAAACATAGAGCGTTTAAACACCCATGCTTGGAGTTAATATGGCTCCCTTCTATATCCAGTGGGACTGGCCCTTCGGTGCATAAAGGGAAGGCAAGCAGCTAATTACTGCCTGATGCCAGGAAAAGACAATGGTGGCGGCGTGTGGCAGGGGGGAGAAGAGATACAGGAAAAGAAAGTGTGCTTCCTTTATGAAAACTAGGTGGCATAAGGAGGGGTCCTGGGCCATTTGTGCCCTACAAGAATGCATGCTGCTGGGCTGGAGGAGGATGGAGGCAAAAATAAAAATAAGAAGTTGCACGGCCACATTTCCACCACACACAAAAGTAGAAGGCGGTGTTGGGGTGGTGGGGCTTTTTGTTTTAAATGAAAGTGTGCCTTGGGATGAAAAAGCTTGGGAAACACTGTGTTGAAGCATTGCTTTCCACAATTAACAACATTCCACAAGCATTTTGCTATGGTAGTCACACACAGATACACACCCCTTGCCACCCACCCCACCTTTTTCCTTTTTATTCCACAGTTAAGATACTGAATCAGAATGATTTGCACAAAACTGTTTTCTCTCCGCTATACAATTCTCCCTTCAACATAAGTCTGAATTTATATATGGAACCCATCTGTGCAATAAAACCACACTGATAAGTTTTTGGACCTGAAACAGTTACATGACCCTGACTTTGAACCATGTAATCTGATGTTTGTGAGATGAACCAGGTTCCTCTCTGGCTTCTACATCGTTCTTTCACAAGGAACTGCATAGCTATTTTGCTGCTCTAAGGAAGGTAGGCAAGTTTCAATCAGGAGATAAAGTTATCAATTTTTGAATTTTATCCCTATTATATACAATTTTCACCACTTTGATTCTGAGAAAAGCAGACCCTGTTTTACTAAAATGGAGGTTGGGAACATTTGTTCATATGTAGTTGGAATAGCCATCTTATTTGTTTGTTATCTCTCTTTGTAAACCGCCCTGAGCCATTTTTGGAAGGGTGGTATAGAAATCAAATTAATAATAATAATAATAATAATAATAATAATAGAAAAAGAAATAGAAATAGAAAAAATCACCAAATACAAAGATCTACAAATTGAAATTGAAAGGCTGTGGCAGAAAAAGACCCAAATAATCCCAGTGGTCATTGGCGCCCTGGGTGCAGTTCCAAAAGACCTTGAAGAGCACCTCAACACCATAGGGGCCACAGAAATCACCATCAGCCAATTACAAAAAGCAGCTTTACTGGGAACAGCCTATATTCTGCGACGATATCTATAACAACTGACAATAAAATTCAGCCATCCCAGGTCCTTGGGAAGGACTCGATGTCTGGATAAAACAAACCAGTCAATAACACCTGTCTGACTGTGTAAACAAGAAATAATAATAATATTGTGGAGGCAAGTATTTCAATAAGATTAAGAAAATTACACACTTGCGTACAGCTAAATTTACACTATTATATATTATTGAACAAAGTCTTCAGGACACTGCACGAACATTATGCTCTATCTCTTGCTAACAGCAAGACAAGGGAAAAACATAACAATAGGTGAGTCAGGATTCTCTTATAATAGAACTGTAGCATCATACTTTTACATCTTTAGCATTACATGACTTGGGTCCAAGACATGTCTTACTCCATGGGAGGCTCTACTCCAGGTTCCTTTGCCAGATGAGGGAGGCTGATGGAGACTCGGGCCAGGACCTTTTCCACAATTAAACCCTTCTGTGTTTCTTGTGAGGAGATCAACTCAACAAGTGACATTTTTAAAGTAACTTTGCTATAGACGATGGACACTTCAAGAGCCTGTGGCTAACCACCACCACCACAGAAAGAAATGACAAACAATATTATGATTTATAACAAAGTCTAGCTGGATTGTTTCGGGTTCTTTGATAATTTAAAACACAACATCATTTCCTAAAAAGCAAAGGGTGTGGGGACAGAGAATACAATGAAAAGAAAGACTCTTCCCCCATGATGTGGCATTTCTATTGGTATTTGGAAAGAGACACACTGTTCTTTTCCAACAGTTTCACAGCAGATTTCCTCATATCGCCTACATTTGGCACTCTAAAGGGCAGACTTCTGTTAGGGATTTGTAACTGATGATATTCCAGATTAATCAGGATTTTAAAAACAAAAACAAAACACCATAACAGAACAGTATACCTGTGACAGATATCCAGAAATAATAATTTAGATAAATGGTCCCCAGATGATGAGCCTGATGCTCAAGATTTTTTCAACAAAACCATTTCAAAGATTTTACAAGAAAATTCCAAGCTTCACAACACAAGCAACTCACATTTCATTCTAAAGTACTACTGATGAAATTGTGCATAAAAATCTAGGATTCCAAATATATTTTCCATAAGGAAAATATACAAGAAACATTTGCAGAAGAGTCTCTGACTCCAAAGCATTTTTAAAAATGGACACTATTTAAATGCAGAAGATCCCAAATTCAATTTCTGATCTCTCCAGGCAAGTCTTTAAAAAGGCTCATCTGAAACCCTGTGTCTGTGGCTCAGTTTAGCTGATGTGCTAGTTCAGTCCATTTCTGGAACATACAGACATGGCCATGGTCATTCATGCCTTAGTAATGCAGGTGGGACATCCCTCCCCACATTCTCCCAAACACCATTCAAGTGCTTGCCAAATCTGCAGGATTCCCCAGCCCCACTCTCTTTTCAGTCCCCTACCTTGATTTTTGAAGGGCAGGGATGTGCACAGAACCAATTTTTCTGGTTCAGTTCGGTTCTGGCTCCAGTCAAAACAGACCCAGCCCAGTTTGACAGGTTCAAACCTGTTTGGCACTCTATTGGTAAAGGGGAATTTGGTGAGGAGAATAGGGGGAACTATAATGCTGATGAAAGACAGAGGGAAGAGGCATATGGACTTTAGAGAAAGAGAGGGCATTTCCATTTTTGGAAAATGTAGTGCGGACACCTACAATTAACCAGTCAAAGGGCATGATTACTTTACCAACAGCCTAACAAGGGGTGATGTTAGCACTAAATAGTCAGCTGCCAAATGCTGGTGTGAATGATGGAGCTTTTGGTCAACAACTTTATAAGTTGGAGAAAACCATTGGCTAGTGATTGCCCCCACATCTTAAAAATGATCTCGGTGTTGGACCCACCTACTGTTAGCTGCCCTGCACTATGCCCCACCAGACCAAATGGGCACCAGCCACCACTGCTCAAGAATGGACTACTGCCCACTCCATGGGGCTGCCTCTGAAGACGGTCTGGAAGCTTAAGCTGGCACAAAATGCTGCAAAGGGAATTTTTATTGTTGCCATTTTGTTGGGGGGGGGAGACACGTTTTAATTGTTGTATCACCCTCACTGATTGCTGATCTGTTTCCAGATACAATTAGAAGGTGCCGATTGTCTTTAAAAAGATCTAAACAGCGTAACACCAGCTGATATCTAATGGACCATCTTCCCCAGTAGAAAACTGACTTTCCACTTATGTCATCCGGCGAGGCCCTCCCTGTGTGTCCCAGGACCTTCCGAGGCATGACTGGCAGGGATGTGCTCAGGGTCCTTCTCTATTGCAACAGTTGCCAAATCCAGTGATAATTGTAGCTGCTTTGTCAGATGTTGAAAAGAGCCATTAGTCAAGCAGCAGATGCTGTTGCCAAAAGGTAGCCAGGTGCTGAATCAGGATCTGGCAGTAGCAACATCTCTCTCAGCCAGGAGTATGAGCTAAGAAAAGGAGACAAGTAAAAGCCAGAATCCACAGCTGCCTGCATGGAATCTGTTCTCTTTTTCAGAGGCCAATGTAAGTGGATGGCTGCTTGAAAACAATGCATACCTGCCAACATGTCCCTATTTTCCCATTAGGGACATGTTGGCAGGTATGAACAGTGTTGTGAAATAATTAAACTTATTATTCATTATTCAAACTCCTCTCTTATTTTAGGTGGAAACAATTCAAGCATACATGCCATTTGCCAGCTGGAATCTTTCTATTGTGAAGCAATTTTATTTTTGTTTTGTTTTGTCTTTTAACATTTTATATCCTTCCTCCAAGGAGCCCTGAGCGGTGTACTACATACTTGAGTTTCTCCTCACAACAACCCTGTGAAGTAGGTTAGGCTGAGAGAGAAGTGACTGGCCCAGAATCACCCAGCAAGTATCATGGCTGAATGAAGATTTGAACTCGGGTCTCCTCGGTCCTAGTCCAGCACTCTAACCACTACCCCACGCTGGCTCTCAATGGCCACAAGTTATCAATCAATCAATCATCTTTATTACGGTCCAAGACCAACATAGGACAGAACAGTAGAGCATGATCCAAAATAACAACATAATAAAAACAAAATTAGGGAACCATAAAACTATATTACTTTAAAATTTCTACTCTAATAGTACAAAAACAACATGGTGCAGTGGGGAAACAGCTTGCCTAGGGAGCAAGAGGCTGATAGTTTGAATCCCCGCCGGCGTGCTCCCCAGATTGTGCCTAGTAAATATATATTTGTAGTCACCTATATCGGGCAGCAGCATTATAAGAAGGTGCTGGAGGTGGATGCTCACTTCAGTGACAACAGCAAAAGCATGATCTCATACTGCCTGGGAGGAAGGCAATGGCAAACCACTCCTGCAGTCTACCAAGAAATCCATATGGCTTTGTGGTCGCCAGGAGTTGACATTGACTCAACAGCACAATCTTTTCTTTAGTAGTACAAAGCTATATATTTTAATACTATAAAGCTGCTATCCTCAGAAAAGAGGGTAGCTCTGAGATTAAACATCTCTATTTTAAAAATTATGAACATATATAAAATGTGAAATATATAAAATGCAAAAAGCAGTGGCTAAAACAGGGTATATAAAATAAGGCATCTAAACAAGAACACTAAAAAAGATAAAACAATCAGCAGTTTTAAAACTATACAGAAGTGATGCAAGGGAATGGCCTGGCAGTCAAGACCTGACAGATCCTACTTGCTGCCACGTAAAACTTGGCAGAATTATTCGTGAAGGGCAGGTCTTCATCCAAAAACAGCAACCGGCAGAGGCGTATCTAGGGAAAATAGCGCCTAGGGCAAGCACTGAAATTGCACCCCTAATAGAAGTCAAGCTCATTAATCTTTTAAAATTTCAAAAACTATTTATCAGTAGACGTAGCCAGACCAAAAAATGCTGGAAAACTACAAATTTCAGTATGCTGGGGCTCATGAAATACCCAAACACTATGTGGAGGTGCACTTGGAAAACTAAACAGAAATGCCTGTCTAATTCTCTACTGTGCATCTACTAGCATCACTATTACATAAGTTTTAAAAACAAATGGAGAATTTGACTTTTCCCAGATACTCTGAAAATAATTAAAGGATATGCAGAGTAAACTGTGTCACTGCTTGGAATATATTCTAGTATTTCAGGAAGACAGTTAAAATGAGAGAAAGAGCAAGAAACTCCCAGTGGGCCTTAATACTAAGAATTTCACACTGATTCAAAGACAAACTCACCATTAATAACCATATTTTTAAGACACCACATTTAACTCACTTATCATAAGAAGCAAAGTAAGAGCAAATGAATACAATCCTAGCTCATAAACTTCAGCTCAGTATTCACAAGCCCTGATTCTCTGTACATAGTGCCTAACTGAATATGTTTACAGTGACTTATATTAAAAAAATTTTTTTACCTGTAGCCCCTTCAGGGTGGTTCCTATAGGCTGGGGGGGGGGGTGTCTGCAAAGGTTATCCCTCCCACTGCTGGCCTCTAGGGCCTCGCAGATAGGGATGTGCCCGAATAGGCTTCAGCACCGGCGGGGGTACTACTTTAAGGGCAGGGGAGGATGTACTCACCCCCCCCGTTGCGTTTCCCCCGCCGGTGCTCTCCAAATTTCAAGCCCCTCGGGACGGCAGCATTCCTCCCTGCCGCCCCGTTCCCCCCGTCGGCCGGAAGTGGCCAGAAGTGGCGAGCGCACGTGTGCCCGCTGTGCGTGCGTGTGCACGGCAGGCGGGCGGGCACGTGTGCACACGACGGGCGCACGCGCACTTGCCACTTCCGGCCGACGGGGGGAATGGGGCAGCAGGGAGGAACACTGCCACCCCGAGAGGCTTGAAATTTGGAAAGCGCTGGCAGGGGAAACGCGGCGGGGGGTGGTGAGTACACCCTCCCCCACCCTTAAAGTAGTACCCCTGCTGGTGCCAAAGCACCGAATCCTGCCCCAGTGCCGAAACGCTTCGGAGGCCTTTACAATGGCCTCCGAAACATTTCGGGCACAAGCCTACTCGCAGAGACCATTTGAGCATGTGCAGTGGCCATTTTTTAAAATAATTGTTTTTTTAATGGCCACTGAGAACAAAATGGCCACCACGAATGCTCAAATGGCCTCTGCGAAGCCTGGCATAGCCTAGGGCCTCACAGAGGCCATTTGAGCATGTGCAGTGGCCATTTTGTTTTTGGTGGCCATTTTTTCCAAAACAAAATTTAAGAATTTGTGCCCCCTTCAAGTGGCGCCCAGGGCACATGCCCTGCCTGCCCTACCCTAGATACGCCCCTGGCAACCGGGTATGGACATGGTTTGGGCAGGCAGGGTACTTGCAAAGTAACAGAAAAATAAGCTTGGTTCAAATGTCTCTGTAAAAGCAGTACATGTTCTGTGGTTTCTACCTCCCCAGTGTCACAGGGACAAAGTCTCTCTGCAATTGGGATCTTTCTGTATTTGCCTTCCAGTACAGCAGAGGGAAGGGCATGACAACAGGTGAGGGTATAAGCCATTTTGTGGCTAGGGATTTCTAGCTGTGACAAGTACACGGTGGGGAAGTCAGAGTATCTGAGCCTTTACGAGAACAGGAAGGATGGAACCCTGCCTAGGGCAGCCTGATGCTCAGTGTCCATCATCCTCTGCTTGATTACTATTTTTACCTGGTCACGGCCCATAGCAGGGAGGGGGGAGCCCAGGAGTGACAACACTAGAACCAGGGGTCACACCATGAAATTGATTGCCAGGAGGTCTAGGACCAATAAATGGAAGTACTTTTTCACACAACGCGTGATCCACTTGTGGAACTCTCTGTCACAGGACGTGGTGACAGCCAACAACCTGGATGGCTTTAAGAGGGGTTTGGATGACTTCATGGAGGAGAGGTCTATCAATGGCTACTAGTCGGAGGGCTGTGGGCCACCTCCAGCCTCGGGGGCGGGGTGCCTCTGAGTGCCAGTTGCGGGGGAGTAATGGCAGGAGAGAGGGCATGCCCTCAACTCCTGTCTGTGGCTTCCAGTGGCATCTGGTGGGCCACTGTGCAAAACAGGATGCTGGGCTAGATGGGCATTCTTGGGCCTGATCCAGCAGGGCTGTTCTTATGTTCTTAGTCCACACTGCCCTTTTCTAGGAAGATTGAACAATGTCCTGTAGGATCAGAAGGACCAAGCCCCGAGGGTTTAAGGACAGTTTAAGCCAGAGACTAAGAATGAACTACCGCACTCTGGCCTCAACCTTTATCATGCTTGTTTCCAAGCATAGTGCGGCATTTGAGACATAGAGGCTATTCACATGATGGGGCGAACTCAGGCTAGCAGAGGCTAGCCCGATTTCACCCCATTGTGTGAACCACTGGGCTCGGCTGCGAGCCCGATAGTTCCTAGGCAGGTAACCCGCCTAAGTACTCCTCCCCTAAAACCAGGTTTGTAGAGCTAGGGCTCTGCAAACCAAGTTTTACAGATCATGAGTAGCTGCGGCATGGCTCCGTGCCGTGGCTACTCATGAGTAGAACCCCGGAGGGGAGGCGAAAAGTAGCCTCCTGGCTCCGGGGATCTCCCCAGTATGCCCTGCACGCTCGCTTACTAGCAATCGGTTTAGTATATATACCTATACATATATACACACACATATAGACATAGACACACCCCCCCCCACTAATGTCATTTCTAAACGCACAACAGAACAACATATATGGAGGTTTCATCCCAGTTTCTTAGGATTTAATAATATAAGTAAGCATCTGAAGGGCAGGAAAGCACTACAGTATATTTTATTTAGTTTTGGGCTTACTTTAAAAAAAAAATATTTTTTTTTGCTCTTCCCCACTCAGTCAGTCACAGTCATTCAGCAGCAGCAGCACAGTAACAGAGGGATATTATGCAGGCCCCTATTCCACATCCCCCCCCTTTGCAATTTGCAAAAAAAACCCCTCCATTTTTGCTTACTTTTTAGATGTTTCTTTCCCCGCTCTTCCCTCTCAGTCAGTGTCACCAGCAGAGTTACAGAGTGATTTTATGCACAGCCCCCCTGGGTCCTGGCCAGCACCAGCAGCCCCCCTCGGCTCAAGCAAAAACCTCCCCACCACCAGCCCACCCCCTCTCGCTACTTGCCTCGGTCACGGCCAGGGCTCCCCACATGGGCCCCCGCCCCCACCCGTGTGCCTGTGTAGGGACTGGTGGTCCTTGTTGGGACACACACCTGTGTGGGCTGGCTCTCTGCTGCTGCCCTGAAGGAGAGGCAACTTTGCCTTCCCACCTCTCTCCCATCCCCTTCCTTGCCTGACTTGTACAGTGCTGTCATCACCCAGGAGGGCAGGAATCAGGCCTCCCCTTTTCCTTCCTCCCGCGGTTGCTAGAACAAAACTTAAGAAATAAGCAACACTTGATGAGATGTGGTGCCTTGAGAGTCTTTCTGGCATGGGGAAATGTGAACTCCTCCTGCAAAGAAGGGGCACCCTTTGGCCAGCCTGTGGAGGCCGAGCTTTCCTCCTGCTCAGGCTCGTAGGCAGCCTGGGGCAATTTTCTGAATCAGTGTCTAATCAATGCAACAAAATTTCACATTTCACAATAAAATTTCACTCCCCCCGCCATCTCGCAAGAGTCCAAACACACACCTTTGTCCTTGATAAATCTTCAGACATCAAAAGAGAACTTTGGCAAATGACATTTTTCTTAATACAACATTGCAGTGTTGAACTCGAGCACAGTAGCACTTAATAAGGCTTAATTAATGCATATTAAATCATCTAGGAATTCATTGTAATCACAGATGCCCCCCTCCCCTCTATCAGTGATTTATGCATGAGCTCTCCTTGGAAAATAAGCTGCTGTTCAGAAAAGTACATCTTGCATCATGTTGAAGTCTGCACGCTCCCAGGAGCCATGCAGCCTGGTCTCCGCTAACAAAGCTGAACTGTTATATCATCCCTTTTTGCAGGAATCTTTCAGCTCTGCCTTGAGGGGAATAATACCTTACCAACGCAAAATGGGACATGTAGGCCACCAAAAGACCCACTCGTCAAACAAAACAGCTCCCATTTTCTCAAAAGCTAAAGCATGCAGCATTCTGCACCAATGAGCAACCAAATGAATGGATTTTTAAAGCAAAAAAGTATGTTTGATACTGAAAAGAGCTGAAAAGTCATTGATATAAAATTTAAGGGATCTTCTAAAACAAAAACAAAATGAGATTTCACTTTGGGAGATCAAAGCTAGCTTGCTTTACTTGCCTGCAGAAGAACCTACATGCCCTCCCTCCCATATAATCGTGGATCTCTCTCTCTCTCTCTCTCTCTCTCCCCCTCTGTCCCTCTAATTCAAAATTCAAATTTCTCTTTCAAATTTCAATTTCAAATTCCAATCCAACTCAGCCCACACCAGTCAGACTCACTCCCAAGTTGTTGGTTTACTGCTTCATCACTTGACTGGTTTGGGATGAACACAGTGTTCAAATATTATTTGCAATTTGCTTGAGCAGTCAAAAAGCACAATTAGTTTGAACAGCACGTAACTAGGATACACGCCCTATAAATGGTGCTTGCCGTTTTTGGTAGGTTTATGATGACATGGCTTGAAAGTATGCATGTCATCGAGTAAACCAAAGCAAGTCTGAAAAGAGATAAAGTATTGCTTATTCTACAAAGATATTCTAAAGTGGCCTGGACACATTTGTTGATAACCCTAGAAAAGATCATAAATAATTGGATTAGAGTTATTTTTCAAATTAGCTGTTTTCTTTAATTAGTATCACACGTCTCCAAACGTGCAATCAGTCATTCAGCCTATTGAAATAGAGAAAAGTAATCACTCTGCTGTTTGGTATCATCATGTGTCCCACAATGAATGAGAAAGCAAAGGAGAGAGTTGTCTAAGGAGAGCAGAAAGAAAATATAGACAAGCATGTTAAAGGCAAAGGCTAGTCTTATAGCCTTTGCCTTTAACATGCTTGTCTATATTTTCTTTCTCCAAGCAGCCTGATGTTCCTGTGACAACAGTTGCAAATATGGTTAAGAAGTTCAGGGTCCATGGGACTGTAGCCAACCTCCCTGGATGCAGCCACAAGAGGAAAATCGACCCCAGAAGGGGCAAAAGGATAGTGAGAATGGTAGACAAAAAGCCAAGGACAACTTCCAAAGAGATACAAGATGAACTCCAAGGTCAAGGTCCATCAGTGTCTGATCGCACCATCCATCGCTTTCTGAGTGACAGTGGGCTCAATGGAAGAAGACCCAAGAGGACTCCACCACTGAAAGAAAAACATCAAAAAGCCAGACCGGAATTTGCTAAAATGCATATTGACAAGCCACCATGCTTCTGGGAGAATATCCTTTGGACAGATGAAACACAACTGGAGTTTTTTGGCAGGTAACATCAGTTCTATGTCCACAGATGAAAAAATGAAGCTTTCAAAGAAAAGAACACCATACCTACTGTGAAACATGGAAGAGACTCAGTTATGTTTTGGGGCTGCTTTGCTGCATCTGGCACAGGGTGCCTTGAGTCTGTGCAGGGAACAATGAAATCTCAAGACTATAAAGACATTCTGGAGTGAAACATACTGCCCAGTGTCAGAAAGCTCTGTCTCAGTCACAGGTCATGGATCCTCCGACAGGATAATGACCCAAAACACACAGCTAAAAGCACCCAAGAATGACTAAGAACAAAACATTGGACTATTCTGAAGCGGCCTTCTATGAGCCTTGATTTGAATCCTATTGAACATCTATGGAAAGAACTGAAACATGCAGTTTGGAAAAGGAACCCTTCAAACCTGACACAGCTGGAGCAGTGTGCTCAGGAAGAGTGGGTCAAACTACCTGTTGACAGGTGCAGAAGTCTCACTGAGAGCTACAGGAATCACTTGTTTGAAGTGATTGCCTCTAAAGGTTGTGAAACAAAATATTAGGTTAAGGGTCCCATCATTTTTGTCCATGCTGTTTTCATTGGTGTTATGATTTGAAATATTCTGTTGCCTCACAACTCTAAAGCAAAGTCTGATTTGTGTTAAATATGGAATAAACAATGATGGTGCCAATTACTTTTGTCAGTTTCAAGTTATTTCAGAGACAATTGTAGGTTCTTTTTTCGTGGAGGGGTATCAACACATTTGTCCACGTGTGTAAAACGCTAAGGATGTATGTGGCACACCTCATGGGAGTTCTACAACAACAGCAAGGAGATAGAAGGCACAGAGGAGGGCTGAGCATGAGAGAGCTGCTGCCAAAGAGGAGCAGGAGGGCGGCAGCAGAGGGAGGGCCAAGGTGGGGCAAAAACGGTGAGGAGAGAGAAGGCACGGAGGAAGGCTGTGTGGCAAATGGAGGGGCAGCTGCTGCCAAGGCGGAGCAAGAGGGCAGCAGAGGAGGGAGGGTTGAGGTGGAGGCAGCATGGCAGCAACACAACTCTGTTCAAAATGCATCTTCGTCAAAAGAAGCAGAGTGAAGGAGAGGGGGTGGCTGAGTGAGTGAGCGAAGGGGAGGGGAGGGCCGAGAGTGGGTGGCTGGCACTGAGCAATAAAGCAGGGGCTGTGGTGGGAGGCAAGGAGAGCAATAAAGTCCTAGTGCACAGATGCTCTGTGCGGGATAAGCTAATTATTGATACTTAGGGCTCTACAGGGACTTTTTAGAGCTAGAAGGTTCTTTGAAGGCCTCCCAGTCCAACTCCCTGTGCAATGCAGCAAAGTGCTACAGCATCCCTGGCAAACAGGTGTCCAGCCTCTGTTTGAAAACCTAAAGCAAAGGCGAGTCGACCATTGCACAAAGCAGACTCTTCCACTCTTGGACGGCTCTTTCAGAAAATATGTCCTAATGTACAGCCTGAATCGGCTTCCTTGAAAGTCCCAGTCCTGCCCCCAGGATCTCTCTCTTCTATGTGACAGTCCTTCAGATATTGGAGGACAGCCATTGTCTCTCCACTTAGTTTTCTCTTCTCCAGGTTACATATACCCAGCTCCTTCTACCGGTCCTTGTAACACTTGGCTTCCTGATCCCCTCACCATCTTTGCTGCTCTCTTCTGAAACTGTTCCGGTTTATCAACATCATGCTTAAAATGTGGGCCCAAATCTGGACATAGTATTCCCAGTGAGGTCTGTTGCCAATAGTGTTCTTACAGGATGCATGGGACACACCCCACCCCACCCACACCAAACCTCATAAAGCACCAGACTCATTGCTGAGCAGCCTTCAGCAATCTTCCAGCCCGCGCTTCTTTTGCACAATTGGGTCGTTGACAGAAGGCAAAGTTTGGAAACATGCCTAAAAGTCAAAATGCTACTTGACTAAAAAGGGTGTTAAAAACAGCTTCGTCCTTCGAAGTTGACAGCTGACAGACCTCAAAGCTATCTCTCGGGCAGGATAATGTTCAGCGACAAGGACATAAGAACAGCCCTACTGAATCAGACCCATGGCCCATCTAGTCCAGCATCCTGTTTCACACAGTGGCCCACCAGATGCCTCTCAACAGCCCACATGCCCTCTCTCCGGCTGTTGCTCCCCTGCAACTGGTATCGAGAGGCATCATGCCTCTGAGGCTAGAGATGGCCCACAGCCACCAGACTAGTAGCCATTGATAGACCTGTTCTCCATGAATCTGTCTAAGCATTTTAAGGCCATCCAAGCTGGTGGCCATCACCACATCCCATGGCAAAGAATTCCATAGATTAATTATGTGCGGTGTGAAAAAGTACTTCCGCTTGCCGGTCCTAAATTTCCCAGCCTTCAGTTTCATGGGGTGACCCCTAGTTCTAGTTCTAGAAAAATTTCTGTCTACCCTCTCCACTCCATGCATAACTTTATAAACTTCTATCATGTCTCCCCTTAGTCGCCTCTTTTCCAAACTAAAAAGCCTCAGATGTTGTAGCCTTGCCTCATAAGAAAGGTGCTCCAGGCCCCTGATCATTTTGGTTGCCCTCTTCTGCACCTTTTCCAGTTCTACAATATTCTTCTTAAGATACGGTGACCAAAGCTGTACGCAGTACTCCAGATGTGGCCGCAGCATAGATTTGCATAAGAGCATTATAATATTAGCATTTTTTATTTTCAACCCCCCTCCTAATGATTCCTAGCATGGAATTAGCCTTTTTCACAGCTGCTGCGCACTGAGACAACACTTGAGTGCTTCAGCCAGGATGGGCAGTCACGCAGCCATTTACTCCTTGTTAAGTAAGAGGATGGAGATGGCTAGATAAGGATGAGAGCTTGACCCTAAAAACAGACTCAGCCTATACATCTGGCACACCTGTCTCCAGTAAGGCAATCAAACATGTAACCACTCATGAATGAATAAGTTGGAAATGCCTTTGTCCCTTTTCATCTTTCTACATTGCACGGAATGTACACCCATGCAGATTAGTTAGACTCAGCTATGTGGTGTCTGAATCTTGTGGTGGTTTCTTGATATTCCTGCCCTCCGGGGAAAGATGGCCTTTAATAGCCCTAATACAGCCTAAGCACAAGATTTAAGGTATATCTATCCTTGGCAAGCCACATGTGTTAGCTGCCCCCTTTACCAAGTAAGCTGTTGTTGCTACTGCAGCAGCTTCTTAACACTCTCTATTCCCACCCCCACCCCCGTTTTTTTTTTTCTCCTTCCATCTATCCACACCCACCTTGCCTGGCCACGCGCCCCTCCTCCCTTCATTAAGGATCACCAGACTGAACTTTGTGCAATGAATTCACACAAGAAGGAATAGGCAACTTCCAACTCAACTCTATTTCTCCGGGCTTTTCTCTCCAACCTTAACCATCCCTTCCCCTATCCTCTACATCAGCCACTATACCAAGATTTCTAACCAAGCTTACTTTTACTTTCTGTAACTCCCTAAGTTCTTCTCAATAAAGCCGTAACGCTCACAATTGAATCTCTCCTTCTTTGGATTTTCCACCATGCTTTTTAAAGTTAATGTTGTTTTCAGGGCTGCACCTCAACTTAAGTTAATTTCCCCACTTAGCCCAAAAACGTAGCCAGGATGTCTAGCCAATATCGCTCCTGTGCAGTCTTGGCAACAGGTGTGGACAGTGCAGAGTAGCCTGGAACAATTACAGTGGTCCCTCGACTTACAAACTACTCGACATAAGTATTTTTCGAGTTACAAACGGCAGTTTTAGATCCGGTTTTAGATGCGGTTTTTTCGACTTACAAATTTTTAGATGGGGTTTCCTCGACTTACAAATTTTTAGATGGGGTTTCCTCGACTTACAAATTTTTAGATGGGGTTTCCTTGACTTGCCTGCCTGTTTACTGCCTGTTTATTCTTGAAAAGAAATGTTCCTGTGCAGTTTGCAAGCCTTACTGGGGGTCTGGGTCTTTTTTCTAGGCTCCGGAACGCATTAATCCGTTCCCAATGCATTCCTATGGGAAACCGCTTTTTGACTTACGAATTTTTCGACTTACAAATGTGCATTCGGAACGGATTAATTTCGTAAGTAGAGGGACCACTGTACTTCTTGTGTTGTAGACACTATGCTTCTGTTAATGAAACCCAGGATTGCATCAGGCTTTTGGGCAGCTGCACCACATTGCTAGCTTCAAGTCATCTGCAAATCTAAAAAACATCCCTTCTACTCCTTCCCCCAAGTCATTGATGCAAATGTTGACCAGCACTGAGCCCAGGGGCTCTCCACTCAGTACCTCCTTCCAGAATGATATGGAGCCATTAATGAGTTCTCATTGGTTACAGATGTTCAAAGTAGTCCTTTAGTCCACATTTACTAACTTATAAGCTAGGATATTGTAGGAGATTTTGTCAAATGCTTGGCTGAAATCAAAACATGCTATGTCCACAGCGTCTAGTAAACGAGTAAGTCTTTCAAAAATGAAAATATTAGTTTGTCATTACTTGTTCTTGACAAATCCATGTTCACTCCTACTAATCACTACATTATTTTCTAATTACTCACAGACCACACAACTATCTGCTTGGATCGTATCAAGTATCAACATCAAGCTAACTCATCTAGTTTCCCAACTCCTCCCTTTTGAAGTTTGGGACATTTGCTTGTCTCCAGTCTTCCAGAACCACAACCTTTCTCCAAGAATTCTCAAAAATTACAGACATGGTTCTGCATGAATATTTACTTTCAATATTTTTAATTTAAGTTTCTTGATCCTATGTAAGTTTACTGAGATAAGGTTGAGAGAGATTCCCGCCTGCAACCTTGGAGAAGCTGCTGCCAGTCTGGGTAGACAATACTGAGCAAGATGGACCAATGGTCTGACTCAGTATATGGCAGCTTCCTATGTTCCAGCCCATTGTAGCTCCCCATCAGGTGAAGTTATAAGAGCATCCATTTGCAAACACTTATTGTTTCATGCTTTTCACATGTTAAGGAAGCTTCAGTATGGCAAAATGTTGAGATATCAGCTCTATATAAGTTAGAACTGAAGAAGGAGGCTTGTTTTTTTAAGATGTCCTTATCCCTCATTTCAAATCTACATGTCAAAGTTAGTTTTATGTACTAAAGGGTATACAAAAGGATAGGTTTATGCATGCAAGTTCCCTGCTTATTTTAAGTGCCTACAGGTTAAACATGATGTAATTAAAACCAATTACCACATGAGTTAAAATCAGTTAAAACCAATTACCACATGAAATAAGCAGTATGATGTGCAGCAAAAGAAGCATTTGTTGCAAGATAAGAAAGCCACTTTACCAACCTTTTGAACTCATCTCTTTACTAGGATTTGTGGTTACTGTTTGCCACAAGCTTCGAACAGCTTCTGCCTTCTCATGCGTATGCCAAGCATACGCATATGCAAGGTTATTAAGGAAGAACACATTTCTATCCAAAAGGTGAGGGTCATGAGTAGAGACAGAGCAACAAACAGAGCAAGTCTAGTAAATGAGCTGTAGGTGTGAACTGAAAGCACAAACGCCAAGAGTACTGAGTGACTTGATACAGAACTATTTGGTACCTCTACCAGGTGGGCATGTTAATTTCTCTGGGTTGTGCATCTTACAGCTGCAGTCTACCTAAGGAGTTCCACTCCAACAACCCATACAAAGTTCCAGAATATGCTGGGTCAGCCATAGCAGTCTCATCTTGGTGCTAATGGCCAGCGTGCAGACTTCACTGTGATGCAAGGTTTTGTTTTCTGAACTGCAACTTAAGAGCGAAGGACTAAACCTCCTGTCTAACACCAGACAGGAAGAAAGTTATCTTGCTTGGGCATTTTAACCATTTTGCTTGCCTGTAAACTGCCCTGCTTTTTATATCTATTTAAATAAACTAGCTTTTGATTGTTTTAAACTTGATCTGGCCAGAAATGTGCTCTGTCCTGTCTCCCACCATGCCTGCTCTGGCTACAGTCTCTTTAAAGAGGTTTTAAGGCATTTTGGCTATATTTTGAGTTCATCCTGGTTCTAAAAAGAACAGGGAAGGTTTTAAAGTTGAGACTGGTGGCAGCTCGACTGGACTCTGGAGGATGGTTAAATGAAGCTGGGGGAGGCCCAGGGCCAGAAACCCTTTCCTGGTGCTCCACATTCACCCTGTTGTATGAAGAATGAAGAACACTGGGAGAGGCCAATAACATGGGGACCATCACTCCTTGTGACACTGTGATATAGTGATAAAGGGAAATGCCAAGCACACTGCTCTAGTGATAGAAGAGCAGATCCTATGCACTTTAAATTGGACTAAAAGAAAAGGCCCTGATCTGTGCCAAACACTAGGAGCATAGGGAGGCTTGCAGCAGCCCATGTGCAGCAGCCACTGCAGCCCCCTGGCCCCACCCCCCACATCTGACGTCTGACATGGGGGCCAGCTAGCCACACCCCTGCATCTGAAGTCAGGCGCAGGAACGTGCCCCTGTTTGGAAGGGAGATCGGCCCGCGCTGCGTTGGGCAGCGCGGGCCAGAGCCGTTCCGGACATGCTGCCAATGCAGCGCAGGCCGATCTCCCTCCTAAATAGAGCTGAGTGGCTCCGTTTAGGAGGGAGATCGATCGGCCCTGCTGTGTTGGCAGCAAGACCAGGAGCAGCTGTCCCTGCCTTTAAGGCAGGGAGAGTCACTCTGGCTGTGCTGCCAACGCAGCACAAGCCAATTTCTGTTCCAAACATTGTTGCACGGTCCTGTCTGGGACTGAAATAACTCCACACGCACACGTCTGACTTCGGATGTGGGCGGGGGGGACATTTCTGGGGCCATGCTTGCAGCCTGATTGGAGGTGGCCTGGGTTCTTTGAACCCGTTCACCCAATGGTGGCTCCGCCCCTACCAAATACTTATTCTCAGGGGGCAAATGAAATAGAGGTGACAGGAGAGAACTAGAGCACAGTCTGCCCCTCTCCTTCTGGGGTGAAAAACTCCTATTCCTGAAGGGAAAGTAGAAGAAGTCTGCTGCTTATATCTGGTAGGGTTTTTTTTTTTTTTAGTGTTTAGTTCTTGGTTTTTAGCAGTTAACTTTTAATTCGAAACATTTAAAATTTGTAATTTTAAGTGTGGTTTTAGTCTGGTTTTTTTAACTCATTTAACTTTATTAATGTTATATTTTACATTGTATGTGTTTTGTTGATGTTCTGAGCCGCACTGAACAGTGTACTAGAGAGGCGGGGTATAATATCTTAAATACCAAGTCTTCCTGAAAACTACACTGGCTTATTGCTTCCGGGAAGTGGAAGCAGCCAGGGCTCTTCAAGCTTTATGACTGCACAATGCTTCTGGTTCTGCACCTACACCAAGGACAATGTGTACCAACCTGCATAGGGTCAAGGGACCTTTTCTTCACTTTATGTTGCCAATAAGGGCAGGAAATTTTACAGCCCTATCAGCCTGGTTATAAGTCTGTCTATATTGCCAGGTGGTATCGCATCACGCACCTTGGGAGATGTACTAGTGAAAACAGATAGGGCTGTGTGTTGACATTGCTACGTGCAACGATAGAGCCAGATGCTAAAAACACCACCACAAAAAACTAGGCCAGGACTTCCTGTTGTCACACACACGTACACTATTTATGGCTTTCAAGCATTCTCTCTATGATCAAATAACACACCAGATAATTGTAACTCAACAACTAACACGGCATGTAACTATAAATGCAAAAATGATAGGAAGTTATCAGTTGCAAGAGCAGAAACATGGAAGTTCAGCACTACAGCAACACAAATGGATACATATACTGAATAATGGCATATGTTGAAGAACAGGGAGAATATCCAACATGCAAGAGAGAGAGGGGTGTTTGTGTTGTGTGCGCGCGTGTATGTGCACTCTGCAGAGTTAGTTTCAACAACTGCCTGAACGCATCAAATGCACACCCTAAAATTTTCAAAAAAAATTCTAATTGAAAACAGTACATTTCCTGCATCTTTTTTGAAAAACCCAGGATTTACAACTCATAGCATACCATCTGCTATGCCCAGTAGATTGATAGAACTAGGTCAGCTCTTTTTCTAGTGGCTCTAGCCAATCTCAATCAATTTGCCTCAATCTTATTGAATTTTATTTGTTTTATTTTTAAAGTTCTCACATCAGATCTTCTTTTGCATGCAGATATTGGCATACATTGTTCCATACACATGTAGACAAGGAAGATTACCAACAGAGAAGCCAGATACCAGTAAGTCTTTCTAGTTCAAAAATCCTAATCCTGCCAGTCCTATTCTATTAACAAAAATGTTCACTACTAAGTGATCAACAGCAACATCACACATTGGGTGGAAGGACATGTCAGCAAAAAAAAATTGCTTTTTTAAACAGAGGTGTCAAAAACACAAAGACAGAAAGAGCAGATGTGTCCAATTAAATTCTTTTTAAGAAAATGAATTGCTAGCCTATTAAACACAAAAACTTCTGGACATTTGGCAAAGATCTAGAGATGATTTCTAGTATTGAGGGCCAGCTCACATCATTGTGGGTATATTTTGAATATATTTGTGGTTATGGGAAAGATTTGTGCAATTTCATACCTGAGAAAAGGTAACAGACTGCTCCCACCCACACACTACAAAAGAGCTTACATATACTCTTGAATCACAAAATGAAATGAAAAGTTCATTGGGTTTTGTTGCAGACACTGTTAAACAGTATCAGGATGTGAATCAGCACACTTAAGTCTCCCCATCCTCTGAGGGAAGCAACGTTTTATTCCTTTGTCCTATGGTGAAATTCTCTGCCCCAGGAGATGCAGCTGATCACATCTTTGGGTGTGTTAGGCATGAGATCCAAGTAATAACAAAGTGAGGAGGAGGAGGGCTTGCTGGGAGGGTGGGGTCTGTTCTTTTACCAGCAGAATTTCCCTTGCTTGAGCTGGGAAGTTGGTAGAGCTGGCCTGTCTCTCCCTTTGGCCTTGTGCCGCAGAGAAGAATCACTGCCTGCTGGATCCTGTACAGGCTCCAGCCACAGTTCTGATGGCCCTGACGAGCTGCTGCTGCATGGGGACCAGTCCCGGCAGCCGTGCTCCAGAAATCCACATGAGGGGTGTGGGGGCTTCTGGTTTTAAATAGACTAGGGCAAGCTGGAGGTGCAACCACCAGTGCAGGCTGCCAAAAGGGACCGGCCTTTGTTGGCGGCCTTCAGGGATGGGACCAACTTATTGTCTGGGACTGCTGGAAGGAAGACTCCTGCTCAATTCACGGTTGCCTAGTACTTAGTTAGGTCTGGTACAGGTATGTGTTTTGGGTTGAAAAGAGATGGGGAGATGGGGGATGACTCTGGGGCAGCTATTCAAGTGGTGGTGGGGAATCGAAGATATGGCATTGGTAGGCCAGTTACAGGGGAAGGGAATGCAGAAATTTAATTGCTGTTTCCCCTTCTAGCAGGCCTACCATTTCTTTAACCTCAGAGAGATTGCCAACCACCCACAGAACCTCACCTATAATGCCTCATTACTCTGTAATGCCAAGTCGGTTCAGAATAAATCTGAGGTAGTCTGTGAATTGATTATGGATGAAGGAGCCAACTTGGTATGTATCACGGAGAACTGGTCGGAAGAGGCTAGCAGTCCAGTTTGGTCCCAGCTTCTCCCAGAGGGTTACTCCACGGTGGAGCAGGTGAGAAGATGTGGGTGGGGAGGTAGGGTGTCTGTGGTCTACCAGAATGCCATCTCCCTTACCAGGATCCCTGTCAAAGTTTTGGCTTATATTGAATGTGTGTACCTAAGCCTAGAGACCAGAGATAGACTGGGACTTCTGCTGCTGTACTGATCACCCCGCTGCCCAGTGGAGTCCCTAATTGAGCTGACGGACCTAGTTGCTGAATTGGCTTCAGAGTGGCCCACTTCAATGTTCATTTTGGGACCGGATGGTCAGGAGCAGATCAAGGGATCATAACGGCCATAATGACTGTTGGCCTATCCCAACTGGTCTCTGGACCGACACATGATGCTGATCACATGCTCAATTTGGTCTTTTGCTCTGATCAGGGTGGTGTTCCATGGGTGGAGACTCCTGTCATCTCCCCCTTGTTATGGACGGATCATCATCAGGTTAAGGTAGAACTTACAGCCACAACCCACCTCTGCAGATTGGGCTGCCCAAGCGGGTTATTGGATCCAACAGGATTCCAAGCAGTCTTGGAAGGGTTTAGGGTTGGCTCTGCTAGTGACTCTGTCGATACTCTCATGCACACATGGAATAATGAACTCACTAGAGCAGTAGACACAATCGCTCCCAAGTGTCCTCTCTGACCTACTTTAAAAGACAGCCCCGTGATATTCAGGAGCTGAACTATGGGAGCTGAAGCAGCAAGGTAAATAGCTAGTGTGCAAGTGGAGGAAGACTTAGTGCAAGTCTTATCAGGCACAACACACAGTACATTCAAAGAGCTATACTCTGGCAGTGCGGCCAGCAAAGAAACAGTTCTTTTCTGCCTGCATTGCTACCACAAATTCACATCCAGCTAAGTTGTCTAGGGTTGTGAGGGGGCTAGTATGTACCACCACCACCCTTGAATTTAAACCTGGAACCATCAGTCACTCACTGTGACATTTTAAATGACTAGATTGGATCATTTTCAGTTTGTGACTCCTGAGGAGGTGGACAAACTGCTTCAGACTGTTCTCTTGACCCTTGCCCAACTTGGCTTATCTCATCTGGTGATCATATTATCAGAGATGGTCCGGTAACAGTCTGGTAAATATTATAAATGCTTCTCTGAGGAAGGATGGGATGCCTCCTTGTTTTAAAGAGGCTATTTTTAGACCGCCTTTGAAGAAACCTGCATTGGATCCCTCAGAGTTAGCTAACTGCAGACCTGTTTTTAATCTTCCATGGTTGGACAAGGTGGTTGAGCAGGTGGTGACCTCTCAGCGACAGGCAGTTTTGGATGATGTGGATTATCTAGACTCATTTCAAACTGGCTTTCGTGTGGGCTGTGGGGCAAAACTGCCTTGGTCAGCCTTATGGATGATCTCCAATAGATAGGGTGAGTATGAATCTGCTGATTCTTTTGGCTCTCTCTGCAACTTTTGCTATCGGCCATGGTATCCTTCGAGAACGCCTGAAGGACGTGGGATTGGGTGGCACTGTTTTACAGTGTTTCTGTTCCTACCTCTCTGGCAGATTCCAGAAGGTGTCACTTGGAAACTGTTGTTCTGCAAAGCAAGAACTAAAGTGTGAAGTTCTATAAATCTCCATACTGTCTGCAATGCTCTTTAATATCTACATGAAACCACTGGGAGAGATCATCAGGAGGTTTGGTGCTAGGTGTTATCAATATGCTGATGACACTCAGATCTATTTCTCCTTGTCAACCTCATCAGAATGTGGCATATCTTCCGTAAATGCCTGCCTGGAGGCGGTAATGGGCTGGATGAGGGATAACAAACTAAGGTTGAATCCAAATTAGACAGAGGTATTGACTCTGGGGGTGGGGGGGGACGACACCAGAGAGATTGTTTAGATCTGCCTGTTCTGGATGGGGTTACACACACCCTGAAATATCAGGTACGTATCTTGGGAGTGTTCTTCAACCCAAAGCTCTTCCTGGTTTCTCAGGCTGAGGCACTAACCAGGAGCGCTTTTTATCAGCTTCAACTGATATGTCAGCTACGCCCATTTCTGGAGGTAAATGACCTTAAGAACAGTACCAATTGTAGTTTGTATGCCGGTAATCTCCAGGCTTGACTACTGTAATGGACTTTACATGTGACTGCCTTTGTACGTAGTCAGGAAACTACAATTGGTACAGAATGCAGCAGCCAGATTGGTCTCCGGGACAACACTAAGGCCTCACATAACACCAATTTTAAAAGAACTGCACTGGCTGCCAATATGTTTCTGTATGAAATACAAAGTGTTGGTTATTATCTATAAAAGCCCTTAACGGCTTGGGCCCAGGGTTTTTAAGAGTATGACTTCTTTGTCGTGAACCCTGCTACCTGTTACAATTTTCTGGAGAGGTCCAGTTACACTTGCCACCAGCTCCTTTGTCTGTCGGTGACCTGGGACCAGGATTTCTCTGTGGCTGAGCCAGGGATTTGAGATACACTCCCCTCTGAAATAAGAGCATCTCCTTCTCTGCTTTTTTCAGGAAGACTCAAGGCTCACCTGTTCACGCAGGCTTTTAATTAGAATTTTAATAATTTGTTTTAATAACTGTTTTATGTTATTGTTTTTATTGTGTTTTGTGGATTTTAATCTGTGAATTTTTATATTGTTTTAAATTTTGTACACCACTAGAGATGTACATATCAGGCGGTATAAAAACATGATAAATAAATAAATAAATAAAACACTCATTTCATGAAAATGAGTATACTTGCAGATCAGTTTCCTAGTTATTCTCTGTTGCTCAGTACAGTTCTGTAGCTGATGATGATTGGTTTTAACTTTGTTTTTTAATTCTTGTATTGTTTTTTATATTTTGATTGTTAGTCACCCTGAATATCCCACTGGAGATGGAAGGTTGAGGAATATAAATAAGGTAAACTTGTGAGAGGTTTACCAAGTCAAATAGATACAGTATGAAACAAGTTAAGCATGTACAATTAAAATACCAATTCCCTCCCCAAACTAAATAGGGTGGGGAGACATCTCCATATTGGTTCAACATGTGACATTACCCAACCTTTAACAGAGGAGAAAGCAGATATTAGGTTTATTACACTTTATGGTCGCCAGGAGTAGACACTGACTCGACGGCACACTTTACCTTTAACTGGCTCCAAACTAGAGAATTGTTGCTCTTCACTTTCATTCACTAGTATCAAGTGTTATCCTAACAAGTAGAGATGAGCAAAATGATTCAAGCTTGAATCTTTTTGTGATTTACAGTGATTTGAACTCTAAATGAAACACCCTCAATATAAAGGGCCTGTTTTGGGTTCAAATCAAAAGGACCCCAAATCATGCTTGAATCGATTCACATTATTTGAGCACCATTTTGAGTCCTATTTCCCCCCACTACGGATTGTTTTTCTGGCACTGGCTTCCAATTGGTTTGAGATCTCCTTGCTTCTTGGTTGGCTTGTTGTCATTCCAATCAAGTGTTGTCATGGGAAACTGTGCCCCCATTGGCTGGGGTGAGGTCAAAGGAGGGAGTTTCAAAATGTATTTAAGGGGACTGTTGGCCAGAGAGAGCTCTTATAGTGCCTGTCTCTTGAAGAAGATGGGATTGGATCAGAGGCTACAGTAGCACTGAGAGCAGCAGAGTGGTGATAGTGTCTGGCCCAGGCTTGCCTGCCAGGCTCATTGGAGAGAGACACAGAGTGCCTGCTGGACTTATCTGTCTCTTTACTAAAGAGATAGTAAAGAGATAGCCTCATTGAGGGCTCCCTATGGCACCCCTACAGCTGATTTATTTATTATTATTTATTATTTTATTACATTTATTACATCCAAGGAGCCCAGAGCGGTGTACTACATACTTAAGTTTCTCGTCACAACAACCCTGTGAAGCAGGAGCTACAGGTGTGCAGTTTCCATTTTGGACTCTGAACTCACAGGATCATGGGCTCAGCACTGGTTTACATAGGTTGACTCTCAAGGGTAAGTCACTTAGCGGCTAGCATGGAGGACGGTAATGAACACGTGAACATTTGAGGTGCAATGGGGTTATCCTGTGAATCGTCTAACCTATTTGGACCAAGTTTGCTATAGATGTAGGGACACATAGGGACAAGTCAAAATCATAGTTTGTAATGATGTCATCCACCCTGATTCAAGATGGCAGACACATGAATGTTTAAGGTGCAAGTGGGAACTGATTTGGACCAAATTTGGTACAGTTGTACCAACTTTTATATTTGTCAACGGAAGGTTTCTTTCAGAAATCTTGCAAGCTTCTTCAAGAAAGGGACGTAGATGAGAATGAATTATACACATAGAGATAGGGATACCTCAAACACATAGTCTGTGATGATGAAATCCACTCTGATTCAAGATGGTGGAAGGAGAACGTTTGAGGTGCAAGCGGGCTAACTTGTGAACTGCCTAACCAATTTAGACCAAATTTAATTCAGTTGTAGGGATAGTACGAAAGGAAAGGAAAGTATGCAGATTAGTTCTTACTGGAACAACTTGTTGTTTACCCTGTTGGTGCCATTCATTAGACACCTCACAGGATGCAACAATAGTCACTAGCTTAAATGGTCTGAAAAAGGAATTAAGATAAAGTTCATTGTGTATCAGAGACTATTGGCCACAATAGTCTAATGTAACCCCTGGGTCCAGAGGTAGCATGCCTCTGAAGACCAGTTGTGGGAGACAAAATGTGAGAGGGCTATTGCTTCATGGCTTGTTAGCTTCTCAAGCATTTGGCTGGCTGGCCACTATAGAAAGCAGGATACTAGACACAATTAGCCCTTGGTCTGATTCAGCAGACCTCTTCTTAGGTACTGTACTATGATGAGATCAGCAATTAATTACAGTTGATAGAAACAAAATACCACAAACATGACATAATTATACTGTCCGAAAGAACACAGAGGCATTTCCTCCCCCACCCCACAGCCACATCAGCCATTGAATGATGTTAAATATCTAACTATATTCACCTTTTTTTACATTTTAAAACCAATTGAGCCATCTAATAATGTGTAACTCCGGAGTGCTTGCTGGGGACAGTCTTTTCACATCTGTGGAAATGGGCACAGCTTCTTCATTTTTGTCTTTTTGCGCTATTACCTTTTGAACTTAAGGTATCCAGTCCTGCAGCTTTTAATGGATTTCCACCCCATCCAAGGTAATATAACCTCTGAAAAAGCTCCAGACTATACTCCCTGACCCACTTCCTTTAAACCTCCATCAGTACGAGCACATGTTTCAAGGTATTAGAAATTTGAAAAGTAAAACTTCACATTGATGAAATAGTTCAACCAGTTGCCCTGCCACATAGACGTATTCCTTTCCATATTAGGAAACTTGTTGAAGAAGAGTTGAGACATTTGGAGGAACATCAAGCGTGTGGATGGCCCTACACCATGAGGTCTCTCCCAAAGTTGTTGCCCAAAAACCTAAACAGCCAGGCAAAAATCAGGATGTGTGTGACATGCACCTACCCAATTGAGCCATCAATTGGGAGAAACACATTACTTTCACTGTGAATGACATCATTGCTGATCTTAATGGAACCAAATTTTTCTCCAAGCTTGATCCCGGATATTTCAACTCACGTGGGCCTTTGCTGCTACAAACGCCTCCGTTTTAGCATTTCTCCTGCTGTGAACTTCTGGAGCACGCTAGTCCTGTTGGCATGGGTGCTGTCCTCACACAAGTAGATCAACATAACCATATTTCTACCTTAGTATATGCTAGCGAAGCTCTTTCATCCACAGAACAATGGTATTCTCCAACAGAGCAGGAGGCACTTGCAATTGGCTGGGCATGTTCTCAATTTCACTTATACATTTATGGTTGTCCTTTCACAGTCATAACTGATCACAAGCCTCTGGAACCCATGTTTAACAATGCATCCTTTCAACCTCCAGTGCGTATTGAACTCTGGATGCGTAAATTTCAGGGATAGGACTACAGGGTCATTTATTACTCAGGTAAAGATAATCCAGCTGATTACTTTTCCAGACATCCTATCTCCAGCCAAGCTTCTGATCATGATGCTACAACCAAGGCAGAGGCACATGTCAACTTTCTTCTCTCCCATGCAGTTCCGAAGGCTCTCTCTTTGCAGGAGATAGACTACTACACGTGAAGCTTTGTAGGTGGGTTTGCCATCGTGACTGGACAGGACAAAATGTCACACTTGTTATAATAGCAACAATATAGTTTAATTTGCCTGGCAAAAGTCATTACTTTTCATCTTTTTGTAATCTATCAACAACTTTTCATCCTCACAAAATTGTGCAAAGGATCTTAGGGCTCTACTTAGCCCTACGACAGACCATGAAAGGATGTCCATATAGTCGGCATATGGAAGCAGTGATATATGCCTATCAGCTAACTTGGACAGCTAGAACGCCTTTTTTTGTCAATGTGTTGTACCACTGAGTTTATACAGTAATTAAATAATAATTGGGCAAGCACACATCCTTGTTTGACTCTTCTTATTGTAGGAATTGGATCAGTTAATAGACCTTGTATGCCACATCTGACTCTCAATTTGGTATTACTATGTAGCTTGTATATCAGCAGTAAGAGTCTTTTGTCGACGTTAGTTGCCAATAATTTCTTCCATAGTCTCTCTTTAGGAATAGAATCAAAAGCAGACTTTAGATCTACAAAAGCTGCATGAAGTGAGATCTGAAAAACCATAGGCATACTTCTCCACTAGGTGTTGCAAAAGTAACACTTGAACCATGGCAGATCTTCCTAGCTTGAATCCTGCTTGTTCTTCAGCTAGATTTTCTTCCATCCAATCATAAAACCTCCCAACTAGAAGGTTTGCTAACTACATTCAAAAGGCTGATCAGGCGATAGCTGGCGAGATATTTCCTTTGCCCTTTGTTATAGATTGGGACAACAATTGCCATGCCCCAGTCTTGCAGAATGTAGGTGGATTTATCAATATATGTAAAGAGCACTGCCAGTACTGGTGCCTATTAGTCAATTAATATTGAAATACCTCAGCAGGGATAGAATCACAACCAGGGGCTTTGTTTCTTTTCAGCTATCCAATTAATTGTTTCATCCCTCCAACAGATACAGGTGGCCAGTTTGGAAATAGCAATATGGTTGGCTCTATCTCTAGGGTCATATGGTCCATTGCATCACTTTGTTGCACATAAAGTGAGCTTCTCAGGCAACCGTAGATATGACATTCCAATTTACTGCCCGATCTTTGTGTCACACTACGTCAGAAGGTGCGAGTCTTTAGATATTACGTTCTCTATCTATTGCTGCCAGTGTTCTTTAGTTGCCTCCCTTAAATCTAAAAGTAATAGTTTGTATTAGCTTTTTGTTTTTAACAGCAAAGCTTGTGCATTTGTGGCATCTATATTTTTCCTATAATGCCCATAGGAGCTAATGAGGTCTTATTTGGCCAGTATGCACTCCTGATCGAACCATGGTTTTGATCTTAGACCCCCTGATTGACTATTCCACACTTCCTTATTCATGCTGTTTGTTAATGAGACTCTACAGAAGTACATCCTCCCCTTTCATGCAAAGGAGACACATGCATGTGAGGTGAAGGAATGTCATGTGAAATAATGATACAATCCTGGTTCCATGCAACATCTGAACAAGGTCACCAAGTCAAACTACCAGTCCATTCTACTAAATACTCTCTATACCAGGCCTGCTCAACTTTGGCCTCCCAGATGTTTTTGGACAACAACTCCCAAAATCCCCAGCCACAGTGGGCAATAGCCAGGAATTATGAGAGTTGTAGGCCAACATCTTTATTTATGAGAGCCAGCGTGGTGTAGTGGTTAGAGTGCTGGACTAGGACCAGGGAGTTCAAATCCCCATTCAGCCATGATACTAGCTGGGTGACTCTGGGCCAGTCACTTCTCTCTCAGTCTAGCCTACTTCACAGGGTTGTTGTGAAAAGAGAAACTCAAGTATGCAGTACCCTGCTCTGGGCTCCTTGGAGGAAGAGTGGGATATAAATGTATAATAATAATAATAATAATAATAATAATAGCAAAAGTCAAAAAATCCACCACAAACAGCAAGTGCCGCCTTTGTAAAGAAGCAGATGAAACCGTGGACCACCTAATCAGCTGTTGTAAAAAGATCGCACAGACTGACTACAAACAAAGGCATGACAAAGTAGCAGGGATGATACACTGGAACATCTGCAAAAAATACAAGCTACCTGTAGCCAAACATTGGTGGGACCATAAAATTGAAAAAGTTGAAGAAAATGAAGATGTAAAAATATTAAGGGACTTCCGACTACAAACAGACAAACATCTGCCACACAATACACCAGATATAACTGTAGTTGAGAAGAAAGAAAAACAAGTTAAAATAATCGACATAGCAGTACCAGGGGGTAGCAGAATAGAAGAAAAAGAAATAGAAAAAAAAATCACAGAATACAAAGATCTACAAATGGAAATTGAAAGGCTGTGGCAGAAAAAGACCAAAATAATCCCAGTGGTAACTGGCGCCCTGGGTGCAGTTCCAAAAGACCTTGAAGAGCACCTCAACACCATAGGGGCCACAGAAATCACCATCAGCCAATTACAAAAAGCAACCTTACTGGGAACAGCCTATATTCTGCGACGATATCTATAACAGCAACAACACTGACAATAAAATTCAGCCATCCCAGGTCCTTGGGAAGGACTCGATGTCTGTATAAAACAAACCAGTCAATAACACCTGTCTGACTGTGTAAATAAATAATAATAATAATTTATCTCTCTCCTCCTTTATTCAGTGTATATGCTGAACACATACTGAGAGAAGCTGGATTGGAAGAAGATTAGTGTGGTTTTAAAGTTGAAGGAAGAAATATCAATAACCTGCGCTGCACTGATGACACCACTCTGATAGCTGAGAGTGTGGATGATCTGCAAGCTCTAGTAATGAAAGTCAAGGAGCACCGTGAAAAAATGAGACTACAACTAAATGTAAAGACTAAACTAATGACAACAGGTACAGCAACCAGCCTCAGAATTGACAATGAAGACATTGAAGTGGTAGAAAGCTTCTGCCTTTTAGGATCGACTGTCAACAGTAAAGAAGTCAGCAGTCAAGAAATACACCGCAAACTAGCACTTGGTAGGGTAGCAATGAAGGCCTTGGAAAGGATATTTAGATGGTGAGACATGTCTACACCTACAAAGATTAGAATCGTTCAGACAATGGTTTTCCCCATGACACAGTATGGATGCAAAAGCTGGACTTTTGAAGAAGCAAGATAGAAAAAGCATTGACACTTTTGAACTTTGGTGCTGGAGAAGACTTTTGAGGATACCATGGACAGCCAGGAAAACAAACAAATGGATCATAGAACAAATCAATCCAGAATTTTCACTCGAGGCACAAATGACCAGGCTCAAATTATCATACTTCGGACATATTATGCGAAGATCCAGCTCCCTTGAGAAATCCATAATGCTGGGGAAAGTTGAAGGAGAGAGAAGGAGAGGATGACCAGCAGCAAGGTGGATGGACTCGATCATGACAGCAATGAATGCACCACTGAGAGACCTTAAAGGCCAAGCTGAAGACAGATTATCTTGGAGAGAATCTATCTATGTATTCGATAATAGCTGACACTGACTTGACAGCACTTAATCAATCAATCAGGCCAACATCTGCAGGAGGGCCGAAGTTGAACAGCCCTGGTCTATACTAACTAACAGAGGCTCTCCAGGGTTTCAAGCAGGAGTCTTTCCCAGACCTACTTGGAGGTGCTACGGATTGAAGACCTTCTGAATGCAGAGCAGGTCTGCTTTTAATTTGCTTAATTGTTTTACTCTTTTTATGAAGTTTATTGCTGGTGTTTTATATTGTTTGAAACTGAATTTGTAAGCTTGTTGTGGTGGAACTAATAATAATTTAAATAAATCCGTATGGAATCTATTTTATAATATTCAGCCTTTCACAGTAATAAAGATGCCATAATGTAGGAGCTTACATGTTTACATAAAGAGAGAAGTTTTTCCTGATTTTTCTTCCAAAAGGAAAAAGCAGTACTGCTAATAAAGTCTTGCAAGCTTTACACATTATGCCAAAATAGATTAGAACCTTGTTTTGTTTAACACAGGTAAGGCACAAGTGTTATATCAGGGACAAAAAAAAATTACACAGGTTGCAATCCTATACAGGAGGCCCTTGATATTTGCTGGGGTTCCATTCCATGGCTATACCTCTACAGTCATTTCCGGCACCTCCGACCTGCGGATATGCAGTCGACGTGTTTCCCACCCCTTCTTTTCCCCCACATATGCCAAGATCAAGTGTCTTTTACCCGACTGCAGATAATGAATCAGCGGATATCAAGGTTTCCTTCTATGTGTTTGTCTGCAAGTAAACCCCTTTCAAAACAAATTGTGCTCATTTTTTAGCTGATATGCATAGGATTGTGCTGTCAGTGGTCTGAGGAGTAGGTCCTATAAAGATTAATGGCTATGTATGTGTCATAGCTCATCTGCAAAAGCCAGTCCTGAGAATCAGCAGGTAAGACATGGGAGGCTGCCGATAAACGTGGGAAACTGGCAGAAATCCAACCCTCCACACGCACAAGCAGTCAAGGAAGTGCTGTTCCATTTTCTCATATACACAAGTGACACAAACAGTAAGCCAATACACTGTGCTGCTAACAGCACACTTCTAAGAGTCTTGTGAAATCTGTATTTAAGACATCGCCATTTTTCTAATTCTTTGAGTAACATTACTGTAATGCACTGTCTGCTTACTCTAGTGGAAATGTTTTACAGGTTTCTTTTATTAAAATGAAGACATGTTGCTTAAAGATAGTTGCCTGAACAAGTTAAAGAGGCAAGTGCAGTTTTAATTAAACTTTGGACCAGGACAGACAAGAGCAAGGTAATTCAAAACTCAAGCTGAAGTTTCACCACCGGCTAACTGTTCTTCCATCCTGAACAACAACTGCTGTGCTTCTCTACTGCTGTTCACAGGGCACCATATGAAACACCCCAGCATAATATCTTTCAGAACTAACCCATAAAATACACAAAGAGGAAAACAGATAGAAAAGATGGTAAAGATGGAAACAAAGGTTTTTTGTTCTGGGCACAGTCAAGCACACTCTCTACACAGAATAAGTAATGTAGCAATTTTAAAAGGTGAGTTTGGGTCTTTTATTGTCCAGATATGGACTTTTAGGGCATTCAGGATTTCCCGATAGGACTGGGATGCCCAAGGGCAACAAGGGAGTGAAAGGCAACGATGGAATGAAGGAAGAGTGAGAGGCAGAAAATAAGCAACAGTAAATAAAATAAAGTCTTAGACAGAACATAGCAGCTCCCTCTGCTGGCTACCAGAAGCCCACATGTGCCGCCACCCACCCACCCACTGGTTTTTGAGCCCTTAGCAGATACGGCAGGCTTTTCTGGTACAGGTCTCCCAAGGCAGCTCTCCCTCTCCCCTACATGGTCCACAATGTAGATTTAAGAACACAAAACCCAACAGTGGTGGGGAGGGGAGATTTGGAAAGTTGGAGTGAACAAGATGTGGGCAAGAAAGAATTTAAGCATCCTCTTCTCTGCTTCAAATTTTCATTTCCTAATGCAGATTTTGTTTTGGTTTTAGAAAAGAAAAACAGAGAGAGTGTGTGTGTGCGCATGCGCACACACACACGGGTCACATTCAGTTAGCACAGGAGAGATGTGATTGACTTGCGTGTGTCTGTGTCTGTGTGTGTATGAGTGTGAAATGTAGGCTTGATTTTTGATTGCATCTGTATTGTTGCAGAATGGAGGCTTAACCCTTTCCCCACATTCCATTTCTGCAATCAAGTATCACACCCCACACCACCACTCTTTCCCATCCATGCATTCTCATAGCTCTATCTCACACAGGCAAACAGGCAACTTGGGTGTGTGTATGTGTGTGCATGCGTGCGCATGCCTGCATGAAAAAATGGCCTATAGGAGAGGGATTAAGCGCCCTTTCCCTCAGCATCACTGCTGCAATCAGCTTTTCAGCCCACAAGTCTGCATTTCCCATATTAAATACACATACACACACCCCAGGAAACTGGTCACATATCTTGCAGCACTGCATGTAGTTTGGCCCTTAATTCAAAACAAAACAATGCAATCAAATTATTTTTTATTTTATTATTTTATTTAATGCGATTTCTATATCTCCCTTCCAAAAATGGCTCAGGGTGGTTTACACAAACGCACAAACAAATAAATAAGATGGATCCCTGTCCCCAAAGGGCTCATAATCATAAAAGAAACCTAAGATATACACCAGCAACAGTCAATGGAGGTACTGCGCTGGGGGTGGAGAGGGCCAGTTACTCTCCCCCTGCTAAATCAAGAGAATCACCACGTTAAAAGGTGCCTCTTTGCCAAGTAAGCAGGGGTATTAGCAGGGCTTACTGATTGTAAAAGCAATATATATGAACAATGTGAAGTTCAAATATAGTTGTTGCACTCTTTTCTATAAACTTTGGATTTAAGAAGGATTATGTTCTTCAGAAGAAAATATCTGGCCTGACCATCCTTGCAAACATAAGCAGAGAATCAGGTAAGTCAGGTTGTTCAGTTTGAATATGCCACATTGAAAATGCATTTGTTCTTTATCAGTGATGAACAAGAGAGGATTATAGGATTTGAATGAACAAGGGAAGAGTAAGCGAATTGCTACATTCCATATAGGTAATACCAGCAAACTGTAGGGAGCAAAACATTTGTTTGGTAGACTGGAAAGGAAGGCACTCAAAGTAAATGTCACCTCCTGACCAGGTTGTGTGTGAGAGAGAGAATATAAAAGACCAGGTTTAGAGTTTATTAACGCTATATTAGCATTAGCCCTATTCTGTGGCTCTTGTGCATTACTTAGTCCCCAAATGTTTGAGGGTTGTGTGTTGTTGTTGTTGCTTTTAAAGCACTGTGTGTTATTATCCCATCTCACAGGTGGGTCATGGTCCTCATGGATCCTTCCCCTTTGTAAGAAAGCACTCATGAGAACAGCAACTTGCCAGCAAGTCCTCCAAAGAGGATGCATGTTGTCATGACGGACAAGTAGTGCTGAGAAGAACATCCATAGTCACAGCCCTCAAGACAACGTCCAAAAGTAAGCAGAGGAGCTCCAGGGGTGGTGGTGCTGGTGGGAGGGGGAGATCCCTGTAGGGATTTTGAGCTGGTGAAAAATTCAGTTGCCACCCACCCAGAAGGGCCAGTATCAGCAGGAAGACCACCCGTGGACAGAAAACAGGACAAGGCTGGCAGCAGCACCAGCATTATCTACTTCAGCTGTGGCAAGTAGACCTGCCCTGCGTGCCCCCTTGGGCCATCAGCCTCAAGCAAGCACAACTTGAAGTCGGGTGGTTGAGGCTACCAAGCCGGCAGAGGTCTGCAAACAGTCCATCAGTCTCCCAGAAAAAAATTCCCCTTGCCAGAGCACTCATTCCACCCATTTCTCTCTGCTGCTCTGAAGAGGGGGATTTTTTCAAGTTATGATTGGAAAGGGTGCGCAGAATGTGTTTTTTAAAAAAAGAAAAGAAAGAAGAAAACTGAACAGGCAGCAGTGAACATGATAAGGCTCCCCCGAAGCCTCTTTATTGTATATAGAAGGAACGGTAAGACGTTTCTCCAAGAACTTCATTGCAGATGAGAGTGAGGGGACAGTGAAGGTAATACGGGGGGGGGGTACACACCATCATTTTGCTGCACCAGGTGAGTCAATAGCACTACTGACTCACACCTAAAAGTTGCCAGTGTGGTGGAAGCTCTAAAAATTGCTAAAGAACACAAACACACACAAAAACAGCACCTTAAAAAGAAAAAATACAGGGAGAATGCAGGACCATTTCCTGGATTCTCAGGAACAAACAGTATCCATACTGGAGAAAAAGACTAGCACGGAAGTACCTGCAGACAGGCTACAGTGGTCTTCAATGTCTAGGAAAGCAAATTGCCAATGAAAAGATATTCTTGCTGCACAAAACCTTCAACTCATTTGGATGGTTGACATTTATCAAGCATGAATTCTTAGGGTTAGTATTTCAGCAACAAGATATACACTATCTGGACCTAAAAACAAACTACAGGTGAAACTCGGAAAATTAGAATATCATGCAAAAGTCCATTAATTTCAGTAATGCAAATTAAAAGGTGAAACTGATATATGAGACAGACGCATTACATGCAAAGCGAGATAAGTCAAGCCTTAATTTGTTATAATTGTGATGATCATGGCGTACAGCTCCTGAAAACCCCAAATCCACAATCCCAGAAAATTAGAATATTACATGGAACCAAGAAGACAAGGATTGTAGAATAGAACAATATCGGACCTCCGAAAAGTATACAGTGTACTGTGCTTGATGGGCCAGCAAACTCACCTGACCTGACCCCATAGAGAATCTATGGGGCATTGCCAAGAGAAGGATGAGAGACATGAGACCAAACAATGCAGAATTGCTGAAGGCCGCTAATGAAGCATCCTGGTCTTCCATAACACCTCATCAGTGCCACAGGCTGATAGCATCCATGCCACACCGCATTGAGGCAGTAATTGCTGCAAAAGGGGCCCAAACCAAGTACTGGATACATATGCATGCTTATACTTTTCAGAGGTCCGATATTGTTCTATTCTACAATCCTTGTCTTCTTGGTGTTTTCAGTTACGTATTATGGCAAGTAGACATTTGTATTACTCATGTCTTTTCAAAACAAAATTGATCCGTTGCATTTGTGCCCTGCATATATCACTTTGGGGAAACTGACTCCTCACTTCAGCAGTTAACAGATTGCCAACCCAACCCTCACTTTTTTCTGTAGCAAATTTTTTTCAAATGTCAGAGACCAAGTAAACCAACAGAGTTTCTTAGCAATGAGACTAAGACATCTTACTTAACATTTATTTATTTATTTGTTTATTTTCCATTAAAACAATCCCAAGGCGGTTTACACAAAAATTATGAACAAGACTATAAAAATGACAATTAAAATATTAAGCTAAAATATAAAACAAATCTGATTAAAAAGATTTCAAATACAAGCATAAATAGCAATAGCAATAGCAATAGCACTTACATTTATATACCGCTCTACAGCTGGAAGCTCTCTAAGCGGTTTACAATGATTTAGGATATTGCCCCCAACATTCTGGGTACTCATTTTACCGACCTCGGAAGGATGGAAGGCTGAGTCAACCTTGAGCCCTTGGTCAGGATCGAACTTGCAACCTTCTGGTTACAGGGCGGCAGTTTTACCACTGCGCCACCAGGGGCTCAGTGGTAAAAACTGTACAAAATAAATAAAATAATAAAAACTGTACAAAATACAAAGGAGCAACAGTAGAGACCATCATATAAAAGCCTGGATAAAAAGCCAAGATTTAACACGCTTTCTAAAAACTGTGATGGAGACCGAGGAGCAAATAGCCACCGGGAGAGCATTCCAGAATCTGGGGGCAGCAACAGAGACGGCCCTATCCTGCATGCACAACAACCGAGCCTCCTTCATTGTCGCACCTGAAGCAGAGCCCCCTCAGATGACCTCGTCAAGTGGGCAGCAACCTTTGGGAGCAGGTGGTCTCTAAGGTGTCCCGGGCCCAAACCGTTAATGCTTTAAAGGTCAAAAACAGCATTTTTGGACCCGGAAACAAACTGGAATTGGACCCGGAAACAAACTGGTAGCCAGTGCAGCTCTTTCAAAATGGGTGCGATGTGCTCCCACCGGGCAGCTCCAGATAAAACCCTAGCTGCCACATTTTGCACTAGCTGCAGTTTCCAGATATTCTTCAAGGGCAGCCCAATGCAGAGCGTGTTACAGTAATACAGCCATGACGTGACTAAGGCATAGGTAACTATGGCCAGATCTGCCTTCTTGAGAAAGGGACACAGCTGGCGCACTAGCCAACTTCCAAAAGCAGAGCCGGGTCCAGTAACACCACCAAGCTGCATACTTGCTCTTTCAAGGGGAGTGCATCCTCATCCTGAACCAGTAAATCTCCTCATCCCGATTGGCTCTCCTACTGACCAACATTACCTCCGTCTTGTCCGGATTAAGTCTCAGTTTATTAGCCCACATCCAACCCATCATGGCCTCCAGCCCCTGATTCAGGGCATCCACCACCTCCCTAGGATCAGGTGACAAGGAGAGATAGAGCTGAGTGTCATCTGCATATTGCTGACAACTCAGTGCAAGTCCCCGGGTGACCTCTCCCAGCGGTTTAATATAGATATTAAACAGCATGGGGGACAAAACCAAACCCTGCATGACCCCACAGGCCAATGGCCATGGACCCAAGCAATAGTCCCCCAGCACCACCTTCTGGATCCTCCCCCCAAGAAAGGACCGGAGCCACTCCAATGCAGTACCTCCAATTCCCATACTCAAGAGGTGGTCCAGGAGGATACCATGGTTGATGGTATCGAACTCAGCTGAGAGGTCCAGCAGAACCAACAGGGACGCATCCTCCTGTCCAGTCCCCGGCGTAGGTCATCCACTAGAACGACCAAGGCAGTTTCAGTCTCATATCCGGGGAGGAAGCCAGATTGAGAAGGGTCCAGATAATCCGTATCATCCAAGACCCTCTACAGCTGGGATGCCACCACACGCTCTATCACCTTGCCCAAAAAGGGCAGGTTAGAGACAGGTCTATAGTTGTCCGGGTTGGAGGGATCAAGGGAGGACTTTTTAAATAATGGTCTTACCATCGCCTCCTTGAGGCACGATGGCATCCTGCCCTCCCTTAATGAAGAATTAATTATCACCTCCAACCATCTGCCTGTACCCTCCCTGGCTGCTTTTATTAGCCATGAATTGCAAGGGTCAAGAGCACACAATGTCACCCTCACACTGCCCAGGATCTTATCCACATGCTCAGGCTGCACCAACTGAAAAGAATCCAACACAATAGGACCAGATGGTACCAGAGGCACGTCTGCCAAAACTGCCAAAACTCTGGAGTCCAAATCAGCACAGATGAGAGCAACTTTGTCTGCAAAGTGACACACAAATTGATCACAATGGGCTGTAGATGATTCCTCCCCAATTACCTGGGGGGATGTGTGCAGCAATGTATTTGCTACATGAAACAGCTCCACTGGTCTGCACTGAGCAGTTGCAATGGAGGTGGATAAAAAGCATTTCTTTGCCGCCGCCACCACGGAGTAGTTCCTAAAATGGGCTCTAGCCCATGTTTGGTCAGATTCGTCACAACTCTTCCTCCAGCGTAGTTTCAGCCATTGCCCAAATTGTTTTATTGCCCTAAGCTCCGAGGAAAACCAAGGAGCCAAACGGGCTCCACCAAGCCGGAGAGGACGTTTAGGAGCAACCGTGTCAACAGCCTGGGCTGTCTCTCCATTCCAGAGATTCACCAGGGCCTCGACAGGGTCACCAGCTCTGGACACTGGAAACTCCCTGAGTGCCGTCTGGAAACTAAGCAGATCCATAAGCCTCTGGGGGCGGAACTTTATTATTATTATTTATTATTATTATTACATTTTTGTCCCGCTTTTCCTCCAAGGCAGGGGCGTGGCAAGGTTGTAGTGGGCCCAGAGACAAGATTTTAAAATGGCACCCCCACCTCACTGAAGCTCAGCTCATGAAGTAAAGAAATCTTAAATGAGGCTGAATAGTGGTAACAAAAAGCATAGTAAAATTTATCTATCTATCTCACATATGTGCCACAACAGGAACATAGGAACATAGGAAACTGCCATATACTGAGTCAGACCATTGGTCTAGCTAGCTCAGTATTGTCTTCACAGACTGGCAGGGGCTTCTCCAAGGTTGCAGGCAGGAATCTCTCTCAGCCCTATCTTGGAGATGCTGCCAGGGAGGGAACTTGGAACCTTCTGCTCTTCCCAGAGCAGCAGCATCCCCTGAGGGGAATATCTTGCAGTGCTCAGACATCAAGTCTCCCATTCAGATGCAACCAGGGCAGACCCTGCTTAGCTAAGGGGACAAGTCATGCTTGCTACCACAAGACCAGCTCTCCTCTCCTGAATAGAACATCATCCTACATTATTTTTTTAAAGGTTTTGTAAATTGTGGACGATGCAAGTCATTTAATGGTACTAGAGAAAGATATGCTGTTCTGGTAGCTCCAGGTCTTAACACTCACATCAGTTTCAGAGGATGAATACAACTGAAAGAAGCCCAGGTGGATGCATGGCTGGGGGAGTCCAGGGGCGTAACAACCATTAGGCAAGGGGAGACGGCTGCCTGGGGGCCCCCAAGCCTCGAGGGGCCCCCCAGAGGCAAGTCACATGTGAAGTGAGTGTGTGTGTATCAGCGAGGGGCCCATTTTAAAAAATTTTCTCGGGGCCCACTCCAACCTCGTTACGCCCCTGGGGGAGTCAGTCATGTGACTTGCCTCTGGGGCCCCCCAAGGCAGTGGGCCCCGAGACAACTGTCTCCCCTTGCCCTATTATAGTTACGCCCCTGCTCCAAGGAGCCCAGAGCGGTGTACTACATACTTAGGTTTCTCCTCACAACAACCCTGTGAAGTAGGTTAGGCTGAGAGAGAAGTGACTGGCCCAGAGTCACCCAGCTAGTATCATGGCTGAATGGGGATTTGAACTCAGGTCTCCCCAGTCCTAGTCCAGCACTCTAGCCACTACACCACGCTGGCTCCATTCTAATTGGTCCACCACCCCTGCAGAGGACAGACGAAGCAGTCAAACTAAGCCCACCAGATGATCTGTCCATGACAAGGGAGATATTTCAAACTCCCCCACCTCCAGATCATTTATTCCCCAGTCGGCAAAAACCAGATCCAAAGTATGTCCTGCCATGTGGGTACAGCCCAAAACCAGCTTAGACAGGCCCATGGAGGCCATTAGAACTTAAGAACGTAAGAACAGCCCTGCTGGATCAGGCCCAAGGCCCATCTAGTCCAGCATCCTGTTTCACACAGTGGCCCAACAGATGCCACTGGAAGCCTATAGCAGGAGTTGAGGGCATGCCTTCTCTCCTGCTGTTACTCCCCTGCAACTGGTACTCCGAGGCATCCTGCCTTTGAGACTGGAGGTGGCCTATAGCCCTCCAACTGCTGATAGACTTCTCCTCCATGAAGTTATCCAAGCCCCTTTTAAAGCCATCCAGGTTGTTGGCTGTCACTACATCTTGTGGCAGAGAATTCCACAAGTGGATTATGCGTTGTGTGAAAGATCCTGAACTGCACCTACTGGGGGGGAGGGGGCTCAGCATGGACATTGAAATCCCCCAAGACAATAAGTTTGGGGGAACCCAAGGCCACCTCCAAGACTACCCCCACCAGCTCAGGTAGGGAGACTGAAGAGCAGTGGGGTGGTCGGTACACCAGCAGAATCCCCAGCCTATCTCGGAGGCCCACCCTCAGGGACAAACACTCAAAATTCTGAGATTGCCTGACTGGGCACCTGGAAATAGGAAAGCTCTCTCGATAGATGGCTGCAACATCCCCTCCCCGACCCTCCAGGTGGGGCTGCTGCATGATCAGGGAACCTGGAGGACAGAGCTGAGAGAGACCAACCCCACCCAGCTCATCCAACCAGGTCTCAGTCACACATACCAGGTCAGCATGCTCATCCACAATCAAATCGTGGATGAGAGATGTTTTAGCGTTAACTGATCTGGCATTCAACAGCAGCACCCTAATCCTCGAAGGAGTGTTCTCAGAGCTCCCTGGGGCCACAGGGTTGGGAGGAGAGCTGGAAAAGGAACAGGCCTCAATTGCCTGGACTGTTTTCCCCTGTAATGGCCTACCCAACTTCCACCACCACACCTCCCTCTGCCCGCTGCCTGTGATATTGCTGCCCCCACACCATCCCCACTTTTCTGCTCTCCCAGACAAATCTCCTCAGACCGACCAACCACAGCTCCTCTGTTTAATAAAAACCAGGACCAGGACTCATGAAGTCAAACTCTTGTGCTGGCTTCGTGAAGGGAAAATGCAAGGAAGGTCTTCTGAGGCCCCAGGCAGCTCGCCCCACAGCTGAGAGCCACAAGGATGAGAACACTTGGCCCAGCCTGCTCTTTGTAGCAGCAGCAGCCCCACAGATGACACACCTGGAGCAAGGTGGGGCAGAGGCAAACACCAGAGTCAGTGCCTCATCCAAGCTGTTCTCTCTTCCTTCTAATTAAGACATCTGATCAAGAACATCAAGAGCATCTGACTATTTTGTTTTGTGTAATGATCCTATCTTCCTTTTGTCCAAGCACTACAAGCTCTGTCATTATGCAAGTTACCCTTAAAAAAAAAAAAAGACACAGGACATTTTCACTCAGATGTTCTACACAGAATGATGCCTTGGGAATTATTTAGGACATAGTTTGAGCACACTAAGACCACAACTTATTCTGAATGCTGCAGCTCAGGTTTAGAAAATGTGAACTAGAGTCCAACTATCCCTGAGAATGTGCAGAGTGTCTTACTGGATAACCGTGATGCTAGACATCAGGGCTTTAAAGTAGAAGGGCCTAGGTTCCCTACAGGCTTGATCGAACCCTAATCTTTTTTTTAAGAAAGGAAGCAATGAGGCAATTCAAAGGAAGTTTGATTGAGTCAGACACCACCCATCAGATACTAGCAAGGCTGCCAGGTGAATACCAGTATGCAGTCGCACTGTACATTACAAAGTCGCCTGCCCCGATAGCACCAGTTGGGAGAAGGATGGACGGAAGGAAAATAAGGTAGTCGAAAAGCTAACCCAGAAGCCTCTCTAGCAAAATGAGGAAAGCCTTCTCTTTGTGCATACATGAATTGTATTACAGTCTCCAAAACCCACGAACGAACTAGATCGACCAAGGCTGCTTTCAGGAAGCCACATTTCCCCCCCTTTGCTCTTCAGAGAAGTTTAATCTGTCACCCCACAATCCCATAAGGTTCAATCATGGGTTATAAGCTCCGAGCCCTCTTTGCCCCCCGCCAAAAAAAAAAAAAAGACCTCCACAGACGAGAGAGATACCAAGCGGGTTGGCAGTTATTTGAACGGGAAGAGCAAAACCTTCCACTGGGGGCGGCAAGAGGGATGGAGAGAAAGACTTCGCCTAGTCTCACCTTTCGAAGACCATGCGGATCATGAAAATGCAGAAGGCCAGCGGGAAGGCTAGATAGAGTTCCTCCGTCTGAGGGAAGGTGGCTTCCTCAGTGTTCTTCAGATCCGCCCAGGTGACATTGGGGGGCAGCCAGAACCTCTCATTCCAGAACCAGGCGAGGATCCCTGCCATCTTTGCTTTGTCTGGCTCGGGCTTCCTCTCCCCCGTTCCTCCTCCTCCTCTTCTGGCGGCGGCGGCGGCGGCGGCTGCTGCTGCTGCGAAAGATGCTGGACCGCGTGTGTCTATGCGCGCGCGCGCCGGGCTAATATGCCTCGATCCTGGAGCAGCGCCAACCACCGCTGCTGATGCCTCTACAAACCCCTCCTTCAGCAGTAGCAGCAGCCAAGCCAGGCTGTCCCCGCCCAGTCCTCCAGCGTGACACGGCCCTCCCTGGAGGCTTTGCCTACAAAGCACTGGGAGGGAAAGGGCCGCCTCGCCTGTCACAAGGTACTTCGAGAGTCGCCCCCTGATTGGCTTCCAGGAGTGTCAGCCAGCTGGAAGCACGCAAGGTTTACGTTCCCCCCCGCCCCGCCGCCGCTGCCGTGCTGCTCCATCGGGTTCTGTTCAGTTCTTGCCCTTCGCTTTGAATGGTGCTTATTACAAACCCATTTAAAGGCTCCGAAGTGTCCCGGCTTGGTCGGCCTCCCTTTGTGCTCAGAGTGGATCCTTCTGGGTGGGTTAAAAAAGAAAGAAAAAAGATTTAGTGTTTTGAATCGTAAAAGAAGCGACCTACCCTCAGAGCCCTGCAAGTGATCATCCAACTCGCTAGAGACAGAGAAAGCTGCAGTTTTGTTACTCAGGCTTTTGGTGGTGGTATAATCATCCTCATTCTACTGCAGGGTTGTCACTTCGTTGCCCAGCCAGATAGGTCAAACTGTTAGAAGGGGCGAGATGGCAGGGCAAAAGCAAGGTATTTTATTTATTTAACCTAATCTAGCCCTCTAGTCATACTCTTACTAAATAATGGTATGGGAAGGACCGTATTGAATACATCTCTTGTATTCATTAGACGATTATTTTAACTTTCTTTCAAAATATATGTGCTGCCCTTCTTAATTGCCTCTCTCAGGCAAACAAAATATTGTAATAACCTCATAAGAGCTTTGCTGGATCAGGCCCGAGGCCTATCTAGCCCAGCATCCTGTTTCCCACAGTGGCCCTCCAGATGTGTCTGTTCCCACAGGCATGCCTTCTCTCTTGCTGTCGCTCCCCTGTAGCTGGTAAGGATTGAACCTGGGACCATCTACATGCAAAGCTGATGTTCCACTACAGAGCCAGCCCCATGAGAATATGAGAAAGCAAACAGTATGAGCATGAAATCACATGGGTGAAAATAAATATATAAACACTTGATTAACAAAATTAAGAAGTCCTAGCAAAAAAAATTTAAAAGGTCCTTGGTGCCAAAAATACATAAGCGTAAATGCCAAGGGAATCTTGCAAATGAATATACCAACAGTGGGTTGGCATGATAGGAAGGACCCTTAAAAATTGCCCTGTTTGAACAAGACCTATCAGTACTTGATAGTTATCTCTCTCTTTTAAAAAATTGCATCTTCATTCCCCTATTACTTTCCAAAGAGCAGACAGTGGAACCAAACATAACAGCACACACTCTGATGGCAAGTATAGGAAGCAAAATGTCCAAAGACAAGGAAAAGCACGTGAGCTGAGATGCCAAATACTGCCTTGCCCCATATCCTTTCCTAAGATGGGGTCCACAGCTAGAGCAGAGCTTCTTTCTTCTATGAGAGACCTCTTGGGTGACTGCCTTTGAACTATAGGAGAACTTAATAGTGGCACAGTTCTAACGTTCTCTTGACAGCCTGGCCTCCTGCTCTTTCTTGTGAAATTGGCTGGCAGACCTGTGTTTTCTTCGAATGGCAAGGTTTTCTGTTTGATATCTGGAACATGCGGACTCTGTTTAGTTAACTGCTGGTTCCATATAGTGTCCTGATGTAATGGCAAAGTCATTCCTAGGACACTCTGGTTTGAATGTCTGTTGAACTTGCTAATTTTCTCTGATTACTGGTTTCTTGATATACCACTTATATAAAATGCTCATGTTTTCCTCCAATAACTGATTGTTATAACTATTTACAAAACATTTAAATGGTCTAGGAGATGCTGTTCAAAAATTAAAAACTTTCCTCACAGGCTTACAATCTATTGACTGTGATACAAAAGGAAAAAAAGATGTGGAGGGAAGGGGAAATAAGTAAATTTAGATACCAGTGTTTAATAATTTACATAATAATTATTATTATGACTAAGTGAAATGATTGCTGAAGAGGGCAGCTTTGGAAGGGAAAGAGCCATAGCCTGGATTTTTAACTTCTTTAATTTGGTTAATTTTATTAGTCTGATTTTATATTGTAACTGTTTTATAAATGCTGTGAGCCTCCCCAAGCAGTAATTTACTGGAGGGGTGGGGTATAAATGTTTTAAATAAATAAAGGTTGTATTTGATATTTTAAGAAATAACACCAGCAGCTGAATAACCAGCCATGATTGCCCCACATTAATCCCCATAGTAATATCAATTTTCAGAATATGTATGACAAAATAACAACACAGGCCAATAAGGGAGATCTGTGTAGGGAACCTGGCTTTCCACAAGCACTGCTGTGCTGATGTGCACCTAGCTGTACAGTAACAAAAAGAGCCAGTGTGCAGGGGCGTAGCAAGGTTGGAGTGGGCCCAGAGACAAGATTTTAAAATGCCCCCCCCCCCAAAGTAAAATTTATATATATAATTAAATAACCTATGTGCCACAATGGAGCACCATCCTAAATTTTTTTTTTAAGGTTGTGTAAGTTATGGATGATACAAGTCATTTAATGGTACTAAAGAAAGACATGCTGTTCTGGAAGCTCCAGGTCTTAACACTCACATCAATTTCGGAGGATGAATACAACTGAAGGAAGCCCAGGCGGGTGCATGGCTGGGGGAGTCAGTCATGTGACTTGCCTCTGGGGGGCCCCCCAAGGAAGTGGGCCCCCAGACAACTGTCTCCCCTTGCCCTATTATAGTTATGCCCCTGCCAGTGTGGTATAGTGTTTAGAGTGTCTCCTGCTCCCTAGGATGGGGAGACCCAAGTCTGAATTCCTGTTCAGCCACAAAACTCGTTGTGTGACTCTGGGCCAGTTACTAATCTAAGCCTAACCTACTTTAGGAGTTGTAGGGTGGATAAACATAACCATGGACACCACTTTGGACTCCTTGGAGAAAGAGATGGCTATAATTATAAAAATAAATTAGATATTTGCCTATGTCCACCCAAACCCTGTTGAACTGATTGGAAGTATGTTTGATAACATGGTGATGTGGATCCTCATCCAGGGTCACTGTGACTAGCAGAGTTGCCAGTTTCTTTTTTAACCATCCCTTGTCCCTGTGCCTTTAAGAGCTGCTTGATCGGCAGACATGCACAGGTTTAACACCATTCTCTGAATTCCTGAAGATCAAGCTTCTGTTAAAAGCATAGGAGCAGGCTAGGCTGGCTTTTTTGTAGTGTTGGTAATCTTATGTTCAAGTAGAGCTGACTGAGGCCAATGTCTGCATTGTATTTCTACAACGAACTCATCCAAGGTTTTTAGACTTCAGTCCTGTCCTGTGTATACTTAACTCGGGAGTTAGTCCCCTTAAACTCAGTGGAACATTCCCAAGTGAAGATACACACAAGATCAAGAATATGGCATGCTCTTTTTGCTCAGAAAGTCTTTTCTTCCCCTCATACACAATTCTGTTTTCACATGTAAAACCTCTGTTCTATCCCTCCAGCCTCACTTCTTAGGAGAAGCAGGGATGAGATTGTAGTGCTTGCAAAACTTGGCAATCTATCATAATTATGATCAGCCTAGTCATGGGAGCATTCCTGAAAAAACCTTCCTTAGACCAGGACAAATGTTGTTTTTATTCTTCCAGACTTAAAACAACTCTAAGGGATACCTTAGAGAGCGCCTTCTTCTGTATGATCCCCATCGCATGTTGAGATCATCTGGAGAGGTCCATCTCCAGTTACCACCGGTACATCTGGTGGCAACTTGGAAGCAGGTCTTCTCTGTAGCTGCTCCTGGCCTATGGAATGCACTCCTGGCAGATATCCATAATTTAGGCTTCTTGTTGGCCTTTAAGAGAGCCCTAAAAACTTGTTTGGCAAGGTTTTTTTTAAATTGTTTTTAAGTATTTTAATTGGTTTTAAATGGTTCTGAATTGTTTTAAGTAGTATGCTTTAAATGGTGTTTGTTTTAATGTTTCTTTGTTTTTTTAATGATTATGATTATGATTATGATTATGATTAATACATTTATATCCCGCTCTTCCTCCAAGGAGCCCAGAGTACTACATACTTAAGTTTCTCTTTCACAACAACCCTGTGAAGTAGGTTAGGCTGAGAGAGAAGTGACTGGCCCAGAGTCACCCAGCTAGTTTCATGGCTGAATGGGGATTTGAACTCGGGTCTCCCCGGTCCTAGTCCAGCACTCTACCACGCTGGCTCTTGTTGTGCACTGCCCAGAGCCTTTGAATGGGGCGGTCTGGAAATGTAATAAATAAATAAGTACAACTACAATAAAAATTCTTAGTTCTGAATTTGTAGTATTGTATGCTACCTTACCTGCTTTTATTATCATCTGCTCTATTTTTTTTAATTTATTATTTATTTATTACACTTTCATACCACCCTATCCAAAGGCTCTGGGTGGTGCATAACAAGTAAAATACAACAAATTATTATTGCATGTTTTATTTTATTTATGAATTATTGCATGCTTTTATTTTTTAACCAGTTATGTAAAATCTGAAATTTAGTCATTATGGGTGTGTTCAGAGGCCCCCCTCATAATGTGAGACTTTAAGCTGTAGCTTAAATAAGATAAACTTCATCAGAGGAGATGTTCTACTTACTGAAACTTAATCCTTTACATAGAAGTTAAATATACAGGAACTCTTTCTTTCTTCTGTCCTCATTTATTTTATTTTTTACATTTACAACCCTCTCTTCCTCTGAGAAGCTCAGAGCAGTGTACATGCTTATTTTTATCCTCACAACAACCCTGTGAGGTAGGTTAGGCTGAGAGATACATGACTGGCCAGAGTCACCCTGTGGGTTTCATGGTTAAATGGGGATTCGAACTCAGGTCTTCCTGGTCCTAGTCCAACCCTCTAACCACTACACTAAGCTGGCTTCCATATTACAACTATATATGACTACAGCAGGGGAACACAGCTAGATTGTTCTGTCCCACATCTATGGAACCATGAACTCTGTAGAACACAAATGGGAAATTGTCAGTAGGAACAGGACACAGTGGAAACCGTTTCCACAAATAATATACTCCACCCAGATACCCCAACCAGAATTATCAAGAGCTTGGAGCATCTTTCCTACCAGGAAAGACTATAGCATTTGGGACTTTTAATTGAGAAAAAGAATAACTAAGGGAAGATATGATAAAGGTTATGTGCATTGTTTATTTATTTATTTATCATATTTCTATACTGTCTGATATGTACATCTCTAGGTGGTGTACACAATTTAAAATATTTATAAGTCATAGATTAAAATACATGAAACAATAAAAACAATAGAAACAAAATAGTTATTAAAACAAGTTTCTGAAATTATTATTATTAAATTATTAAAATTAATTATAATTAAAAGCCTGCAAAAATAGGAGAGCCTTGAGGGTCTTCCTGAAAACAAACAGAGAATGAGATGATCTTATTTCAGCAGGAAGCATATTCCAAAGCCCTGGGACAGCCACAGAGAAAGCCCGGTCCTGGGTCGCCACAAAATGAGCCGGTGGCAACCGTAACCAGACCTCTCCAGAAGATCGTTAACTGGCGGCAGGGATTATGACAAAGGAGGCGCTCTCTTAAATAGCCTAGATCCAAGCTGTTAAGGGCTTTATAGGTAATAACCAACACTTTGTATTTCACCCTGAAATATATTGGCAGCCAGGGGCGTAACGATAGGGGGGGCAGGCAGGGCACGTGCCCTGGGCACCACTTGGCAGGGGGCGCCAAAAAGTGCCCCCCGCCGATCCCCTGCCTTGGCCCTTTCCCGAAAATTTTCAAAAAAAAAATTTTTTTTGAGCTGCAGCAGCAGGACTGCGCAAAGAGCAGTCCACACAGTCCGCGTGTGGCGCCCCCTCCCCCAGTCCTGGCACACACCCCACATTGCTCGGCTCCGGCGCTGGGTGCCTAAAGTTTACAGTGTGCCTGCCAGTGCCGCTTGCTGCCTCGGCTCGGCGTCGGCCACTTTCTTCGTCACATCAGATTGAGTGAGCGGAGCACTCCCCGCCCCGCCACCAGTCGCGCATGCGTCGCCTCCTCCCCAGCTCGCATGCGTTGGCGTTGGCGACGACTGGGTGGGACGGAGTCGGAGAGCGTTTGTGTTGCGGGCGGCTGTGTCTGTGTGCGGAGGAAGGATTCAAAGCCTAGGAGGAGGACTCGGCCATAATAAAGCATGCGTTAGTGTTAAATTTACTGGTACTTGGGCGGGCTTGGGGCCGGCATTCATTGTGCTTGTTGTCTGTCTCTCACGCCGCAGCTGGCTGGGCTGGGTGGGGTGGGTCCTCCTGGCTTGCATTGCGTGAGTTTCCTTTTGCAATCCCACCTCGACTGGCTCCAAGGTGGGATTGCAAAAGGAAACTCACGCAATGCAAGCCAGGAGAGCGATTTGCATTGCGTGAGTTTCCTTTTGCAATCCCACCTCGGAGCCACTCGAGGTGGGATTGCAAAAGGAAACTAGTAGTACTAGTACACAAGATCTTTGCAGCTCTGCTAATAATTACAACTTCTGGATCATCATCCCTTAGCGTCTGGGGGGGTGGGGGGGATTTTAATCTTTATCAGGGAAGATAACATGCCTTTTTCTCTCCTTGTTTAAATAATTAAAGTTTCAGTAGGTATTATTTCTGGCTTTAAAGAAATTGGTATCAATGTAATGGAATCCTTCTAATTACATACTTAATAGTTTTTTAAAAGTTAATCACGGGTTTTCATTCAATGTGTATTTTGTTTTACATATTAAACTTATATTTTCCTTTGAGAGAGTTTTAAAAATAAGAGGAAATTGGGAAGGCTTTTTTAAAACAAAGAAAAATCTCACCCCTACTTACTCATGATCTTTTTGATTTGCCTGTGTTTTTATTTCAAGCAAGATTCTTGGATTTAATCTAAGGGTTTTAAAAAAAATCTTAATGGAGAACATTTCATTAAAAGTACATCACAGCATTTTCTGCTATTATACTGCAAAAATTTACAGTAAAGGCAAATGTCCATAAAATGACAGCTCAAAGGAATAAGCTTCTCCTTTCTCACCTAAGATTCCAGGATCTGCATACATAATAATTACAAAGCTGGATCTGGCAACACCTTCACAGACCACACTGTTGAGGTTAAATCTGGGCAAGAGATGCTTTGTTTATGAACATGTAATTCTTTCCCTTAGCCTACAGATAGATCCATTATTCTTCTTAGAATGGTTGTAATATTTTTTGGAACCAAATAATTAATATCTTTCTACCAGTAACATAAAATAGACAACCATATAGGAATCTTTTTGAAAACTGAAATATTCCATATTATTAAAATATATCTAACCTGAGATGTAAGAGTACATCACTAGCTGTGTTGTGAAACCAAACCACCATGCTGTTGTAGAAAAAATCCTCCATGGTATAAAAATGAAACATGTATAGGGTGTATGTGATTTAAAAGCAGTAAATAATATGTTCTTCTATTAATCTATGGAATTCTTTGCCATGGGATGTAGTAATGGCCACCAGCTTGGATGGCTTTAAAAGCGGTCATAATTCTGATGTTTGAGACACAAGCCTACTTCACAGGGTTGTTGTGAGGAAAAACCTAAGTATGTTTGGGGGGGCGCAATGGGGGGGGCGCAATTTCAGTGCTTGCCCTAGGCGCCGTTTTCCCTAGTTACGCCTCTGTTGGCAGCCAGTGCAGTTCTTTAAAACTGGTGTTATGTGGTCCTTTCATGTTGTCCCAGAGACCAATCTGGCTGCTGCATTCTGTACCAATTGTAGTTTCTGGATTACGTACAAAGGCAGCCCCATGCAGAGCACATTACAGGAGTCAAGCCTGGAGGTTACCAGCATATGTACCACTGTTTTAAGGTCATTCACCTCTAGAAATGGATGTAGCTGATGTATCAGCTGAAGCTGATAAAAAGCAATCCTGGCCACCACCTCAGCCTGAGAAACCAGGGAGAACTTTGGATGCAGGAGCACTCCCAAGCTACGTATCTGATCTTTCAGGGGGAGTTTAACTCCATCCAGGACAGGCAGATCTAAACCATCTCTCGGGTCCTGCCCCCCACCCCCGCCAGTAAAATAAAGTTGTGCCTTCAAGTCGGTGTCAACTCCTGGCGACCACAGAGCCATGTGGTTTTCTTTGGTAGAATACAGGAGGGGTTAACCATTACCATCTCCCATGCAGTATGAGATGATGCCTTTCAGCATCTTCCTATATTGCTGCTGCCCAATATAGGTGTTTCTGGACTGGGAAACATACCAGCGGGGATTTTAACCAGCAACCTCTTGCTCCCTAGGTAAGTTACTTCCCCGCTATGCCATTAGGTGGCTTCCCACAGTCAGTACCTCTGACTTATTTGGATTCAACCTCAGTTTGTTATCCGTCATCCAACCCATTACTCAGGGGCGTAACTACCATTAGGCAAGGGGAGGCAGTTGTCTTGGGGCCCCACTGCCTCGAGGGGCCCCCCAGAGGCACATCACATGACTCCCCACCCACCCATGTTGCACCCCCTATGAATTATGTTGAGTCTCTTGGAGATTGGCAGGAGCAGAGAGTAAAAAAACTAGATTAAATGTGAACTAGATATTCACCGTATTCATAATGGGGATGTGAGTGTGAGTGCACGATATATTGTGAAGTGTGTTTGTGCGTGTATATCAGCGAGGGGCCCATTTTAAAATCTTGTCTCTGGGCCCCCTCCAACCTTGCTACGCCCCTGCCATTACTGCCTCCAGGCAGGCATTAGGGAAGATATGCCATTTCCTGATGAGGTTGGCATAGAGAAGTAGATCTGGTTGTCATCAGAATATTGATAACATCCAGCACCAAACCTCCTGATGATCTCTTCCAGCGGTTTCATGTGGATGTGAAAAAGCATTGGAGACAGTATGGAGCCTTGTGGAACTCCATACTTCAGTTCTTGCTTAGCAGAACAACAGTCTCCAAGTGACACCATTTGGCAAACCATTCTAATATGTTATGCAGGATTCCAGCTAGAACATAGGAATCCCACTTTTATGCTCTCTATAAAGATGCTCAACCCACACAACTCTCTGTGCCACCTTCATTTGAGGTGTTACCCCTTATGGCCTCTGGTTATGTCAGGTGAAATAGCTGATTTACTTAGCCGTCTCAAAACTGGTAAAGCTCCTGGTCCTGATGCTCTTCTTCCAGAAGTTTTCATAGCCAATGTGGATTGGTGGGCCCCAGTCTTAGCTAATTTGTTTACTTCAATGAATAGTACAGGTATCTTCCCTGCTAAGTGGAGAATAGCAATAGTGGTCCCAGTCTTCAAACGGGGTTCCCATCTTGACCCATCTAACTATAGGCCCATTAGCCTGCTTTCGGTAGTGGGCAAAGTATATGCCCTTTATTTGTTATCTAAACTTGAAACGTGGATTTCTGTCAGAAAATCCTAGGGACCGAGCAGGCAGGCTTCAGAGCGGGTCGCTCCACACTTGACCACTGTATGATTCTGAATCATCTTGCATGTCAATACTCTAGTGCTCCCAAAGTTAGACTTTTCGTAGCTTTTATGGATTTAAAAGCTGCGTTCGATCTAATTCCTAGGGAATTATTGTGGTCCAAGCTTGGGAAATCCTCGATGGACAAAAGATTGTTGTTCCTGATTATGCAGCTCCATGTCAATTCTTCTTTCCGAGTCAGATATGCTCCCAATGGGGCTCTAACTGATTCAATCCCCGCCACTCATGGGGTCAGGCAGGGTTCTGTTCTGGCCCCTTCATTGTTTAATCTTTTTATCAATGATTTAGCGCAGTGTTTAGAAATGGTAGATTCACACGCCCCGAAATTGGCAGACATTCGTGTGCCAGTGTTGCTCTATGTGGATGATGCGGTGTTATTGTCCCAGACCCGTCTTGGTCTCCTTAGATTGCTGGCAGCCTTTGCCCATTATTGTAATAACAATAACTTATCTATTAACTATGAGAAATCTAAGGTCCTGGTTTTCACTAAAGCTAGGAAACTCTATAAGTGGGTAGTAAATAAGGAAAATATCGAGCAGGTATATAAATTTAAATACCTTGGTATACATTTCCAATATAATCTTAACTGGAAATCTCAAAGATTGTATTCTATCTCTATTGCTCGTAAAACTCTCAATGCTCTTCTGCAATTCTACTACTCCAAAGGAGGCCAGTATATACCTATGGCTCTCCAAGTTTTTCGAGCAAAGATTGTAGCTCAGTTACTTTATGGCGTCCCACTTTGGATTCAGGGAGTAACATCAGAGATGGAAACGGTTCAATCATTATTCCTTAGGGCTATCTTTGGGGTACCCAGATGTGTACCTTATTCAGCATTATGTTTGGAATCTGGATCCCTTACTTTTTCTTTTTTTTTTAAAGCATGGGAACTTACTTTCACCAGATGGATTAAACTTTGCTTGGATATTCAGGAGCCCTCCTATTTTTGGTTTCTATGGAGAGACTCCTTTCCTAGCCCTTGGTTGTCATATGTCAACAACAAAATATTGCAAATGGGTCTGTCTCCTGAAATTTTACTCATGGGAAATGAGAAGGCGAAGGTTATACTTATACAACGCCTTCATGACACTGAGCACCAGAATCTTGTTTCTAGGGGAAATAGGACCTGCTCTCCTCTATTTTTTTGGTATCATGCCCCCTTTGGGGAACAGAGGTGCTAAATATTTAGCTTCCCTACACTTTTTAAAGTTTAGGATAGCTTTCACTAGGGCCCGTATGAATGTGCTGCCTTCAGCCCTTTTGGAAAAAAGGTTTAATAAGGGATTGTCAGATTTTGGCCTATGCCCTTGTGGTGCAGGCCTCCCTGAAACAGTTTCTCATGTGCTGTTATATTGCTCCCTTTATTCCAATACTAGGAAAGGACTCATATTCCCTCTGTTAGAGCAATTCCCAGGAAGAGCTGACTCCTTTTATTTGAATTTCTGTCTTAAGGATCAAGATAATGAGGTTACTAAGGTGGCGACGAAATTCTTTTATGTCACTATTAGACTAAGATCTTGTTTAAGATCTAATTCTTAGGAGCTATTGTTTTGTCCTGATTGTTATGTATTGTATTGCTGTTGGCATATTTTGCTTTTATTCTTGTTTTAAACTTTGTATGATCTCTGTATGGCCTATGGCTGTAATAAATTGATTGATTGATTGAAGTGACACCATCTGGAATCTGCCAGAGAGGTAGGAGCAGAACCACTGTAAAACAGTGCCACCCAATCTTATCTCTTTCAGGCAGTCCAGAAGGATACCATGGTCGATGGAATTGAAAGCCACAAAGAGATCTGAAAGGATCAGCAGAGTCACACTCCCTCTGTCGATAGCCAGTTGGAGATAATCTATCAGGCCGACCAAGGCAGTCTCAACCCCATAGCCCACTTTAAAGCTAGTTTGAAATGGGTCTAGATAATCTGCATCATCCAAAACTGCCTGGAGCCGAGAGGCCACCACTTGCTCAACCACCTTTCCCAACCATGGAAGATTAGAAACAAGTCTGTAATTAGCTAACTCTGAGGGATCCAGTGTCGCTTTCTTCAAAAGTGGTCTAATAATAGCCTCCTTAAGACAAGGCATCCTGCCCTCCCTCAGAGAAGCATTTATAATATTTACCAGACCCTCTCTGATAATAAGATTATCAGATGAGATAAGCCAAGTTGGGCAAGGGTCAAGAGAACAGGTTGTAGGATGCACAATCCAAAGCAGTTTGTCCACTTCCTCAGGAATCACAAACTGAAAGTAATCCAATCTAATCCCATAGGAGGAGTTGCTAGACACCTCCACAGTAGACTCTGCAGTAACCAATGGTTCCAATTTTAAATTCAAGGGGGAGGGGTACATACTAGCCCCCTCACAACTCTAGACAACTCAGCTGGACGTGAATTTGCAGAAGCAATGTGGGCAGAAAAGAACTGGTTCTTTGCCACCTGCACTGCCAGAGCATATGTCTTCAAATGTGCTCTGTGTTGTACCTGATCAGACTCACTCTGAGTCTTCCTCCACTTGCCCTCTAATCGTCTACCTTGCCACTTCAGCTCCCGTAACTCATCCAAATACTACGGGTCTATCTTTAAAGCAAATCGCAGAGGACACTTGGGAGCTATTGTGTCTACTGCTCTGGTGAGTTCATTATACCATCTTTGTACCAGAACATCAACAGAATCATTAGCAGAGCCAACCTTAAACCCTTTCAAGGCTTCTTGGTATCCTATTGGATCCAATAACCTCCTTGGGCAGACCAGTCTAATAGGTCCTTCACCCCGGCAGAGGTGGGTCGTGGCTGTAAGTTCTACTTTAGCCAGATGGTGATCCATCCATGACAATGGAGAGATAGGAGTCTCCACCCATGAAACACCACCCTGATCAGAGCAAAAGACCAAATTGAGCATGTGGCCAGCATCATGTGTCAGATCAGAAACCAATTGGGATAGGCCCACAGTCATCATGGTAGCTATGAACTCTTGAGCTGCTCCTGACAACCCGGTCCCAAAATGAACATTAAAGCACACCAACAATAACCTGGGCTATTCCAATGCCAGCTCAGCAACCAGGTCCATCAGCTCATTTAGGGACTCCACTGGGCAACGGGTGATTGGTACACCAGCAGAAGTCCCAGTCTATCCCTGGTCCCTAGGCTTAGCTACACACATTCAGTATAGGCCAAATCTCTGACAGGGATCCTGGTAAGGGAGATGGCATTCTGGTAGACCACAGCCACCCTACCTTCCCGCTCAAATCCTCTCACCTGCTCCACCATGGAGCAACCCTCTGAGAGAAGCTGGGACCAAACTGGACCACTAGCCTCTCCTGACCAGGTCTCTGTAATACAGGGCAGGTCAGCTCCTTCATCCATAATCAAGTCATGGACTACCTCAGCTTTATTTTGAACTGACCTGGCATTACAGAATAATAAGGTGGGGTTCTCTGGGTGGGCGGCATTGCTATACAAAACCAAAGAGGTGGTAGTCCTGCTGGAAGGGGAAACAGCAATTAAATTTCTAAATCTCCTTCCCTTTCCTTCATTATGTATAATGTAAAGAAAGCAGATAAGATTTTTTTCTCCCTGTTTGTAATACTAGAACTCAGGGTCATCCAATCAAGCTGATTGGTAGTAAATTCAGGATGGACAAAACCAAGTACTTCTCCACACCACTGATTTATGGAATTCATTCCTACAAGATGTAATGATGATCAGCAGTTTTAGATGGCTTTAAAAGGGGATTAGACAGATTCAGGGAAGCAATGTCTGTCAGTGGTTTGGCTGCCTTTATACTAATAGCTGCAATCCCCATTTTCCCAAGTTTTAGATAAATAAATACCTTGGTGAAGCTGGGAGTTGCTAAGCAGAACTGGAGAATTCAGTGAGTGATTCATTCTCAACATATTTTCATATCTTTGGATTATTTGGGCATAGTAGGAACCACACCTATTCCAATTAGCAGAAGTACTTCTAGCAATCTCAAGCATCAGTGGTGGCAGGTGCTCTTTGGGAACAAGATTATACAAGAGCACAATGTTACAGCTGTTTTAAAAATAAAAAGCATGTGTTCCCAAGATTTTATCACTCCTGAGGTCTTCTCTCATACATACCTCCTCAGTGAAAAGTTGCTTGTGATGTGGAGGAAACAAACTGAGGTATACACCTCATCAATTTAAACGACTACTAAAACAGTGATATTCAGGGGAGACTGGGAACTATGAGGAGCCCTAGAGACACGCCCCGGCTCAGCACATCAAGATTTTCACACAGAACAGCCCACAATGAAATCTAATCAAGAATGCCAGAATATAGCCCAGCAGAAAAGCACTTTGTGGCTCTCACTGTACCCCAAGAGCTTGTGTATGGCTTCAGAAATCCTATTACAGCTGTCCTAATTACTAGAGGTCCACAAATAGAAGGCTAGGCAGTGGGCATGATGACATAGCACTCAAAGACTTGCTCTTCAAATCTGATCATAATTAAATCTGTACAGCTTTAAGCATGTACCTCTGCAGGACAAGAAGAACTACAGGGACAACAGCGGAGTCTCTGGGCTCAAAGAAGTCAGGGCACTTCAAACACTGGTGGGCAGGGCATCCAGGCTATGTAGGCTTAGACTCCCTGTCCTTTTAGTCCAAGGCAGGAGCTTAATGAACAGTCACATTTTTAAAACAATTTTTATTAAGACAAAATATACATTAATTCACATCTTAGAATCCATAACACTACAGGACCATATCAATCCTAGCATATGCAGGCAGTGTACAAATTAGAAAAGAATTACCCAACCAAACTTCTATAAAAAGGTGGGTGGGGTGGGGTGGGGTGGGGTGGAAATGACATGGGGGAAGGATTATTTGCTTCCTGATGTGGCTATAGGCAAATGTTGCATCCTTTCTTAAGAGGAGGTTAATTATATACTCTGATGGCTCGTAATATGACAGAAAACAAAGTAAATCTTTACTGCATTGTTTCCATCTGTATGCAATTCAAAAGTGTGGCAGAACTACTTGTCCCACTGCTGTGACATTACGTATGGAGGAAGTACAGGTCCCACCAGTCCCGTGATATCTATGCTTTACCACTGCCACCAAGTAGACTTTTCTTTTCTATGGCTGCGCCTACTAAAACAGCCATTCAACCTTTGTAGTAATACCACATTAAAAAAAAAAAAAGCCTCAGTAGAGTGGAAAGGCTTTAGGCGTGGGGTAGAGATGTGCACGAATCTGTTTGGAGGCCCTTTTACGGGCCTCCAAACAGATTCGATCACTGGATGGTTCAAATGTTCAGCGGGGGTGGGGGGTAGGATTTTAAGGGTGGGGGAGGGTGCACTTACCCCTCCCCCTGCTTTCCCCCTGCCAGCGCTGGAGTTCTGTAAAATCCCTCAGGGCGGCAGCATACCTCCCTGCCACCCCTTCTTCTTCTTCACCCAGAAGTGGCCGGAAGTACTGGGCGCGCAGACGTCGCAATCTATCTATCTGTCTATCTTATTGTTGTGAGCCACCCCGAGCAGTAGTGCACTGGAGGGGCGGGGTATAAATATTTTAAATAAATAAAATAAATTATAAATTATATACACAGATAACTCCAACATTTTTTTTAACAATTCAATAAGCATAACTCAAATTCCCTCTATTTTTCAGACCATGACCAACACAATCAAACCGCCCTTTCCCTCCAAAACCCAACTGTCACACTGTTATCTCTCAAACTGAAACTGCAGAACAGCAGCCATGAACTTTTGATCCTGTCAGCTTTCTTAAAACAGAGAGTAAAGTTTACCCATTCAATCTTAGTTTCCAAAAGAAGAGTTTTTAGGCATAGCAATACACAATTTAAAATACAAGGTCCTGGGATTTCAAAATCTCTTTGTTTGCACTGTTAGCTAGCAAGTGGCTTGCAGGTTTGTCAGGTTTTCTATGGAGGCAAACCATAGAGAAGAAGGGCCTGAGAACCAGGCCTGTGTCCTGTGTGAGTAGCTAAAAGCCTTCCCATTCTGTCCTTACAAATTCAGCTGGGAAATGCTAGAGACCAAAGCAGTGTCTTTTGTTTTGTTCTTTTCTGGCACTCCCACAATGTTTTGCTGCTCCTCTACATTTAGTTATGAATCTGAGTGCAGTTTTTTTGGCAGAGGGTGGTGAGGCGGTTGCCAGTATTATACACCTTTTTCAGTCTGTCCTAGTTTCAGTACATGCCTGCACAGGACACTTTTATGAATGCACACTTGAATTGGGCAAAGGCAAAGATGTTGTAATCTCATTCTCAAAATGGTTTCCAAATGATGGGAAGATGTTTGTCAGCCTTCATGTCAGTGAGTGAGGAAGTTTGTGTATACTGAAATAAAACAAGGGTCACTAAGTATTTTGTTCTTAAAGAGACATGCCAACCTGAATAGAACTGTCAGATCTCATCATATTAACAAGTTGTTCTAGTAAGAACTAATCAGCCTACTTTCCTTTCACTGTCTCTACATCTAGACTAAGTCTGGTACAAATCGAAATCCACAAGTTAGATCTCTTGTGCCTCAAATATTCATGTGTCTGTCATCTTGGATCGGGGTGGCTGTCATAATTACAAACTGCACCATTCATTCATTCGATTTCTATACCGCCCTTCCAAAAATGGCTCAGGGCGGTTTACACGGAGGAACAACAAACAAATAAATAAGATGGAACTCTGTTCCCGAAGGGCTCACAATCTAAAAAGAAATATAAGATAGACACCAGCAAGTCACTGGAGGTACTGTGTTGGGGGTGGACAGGGCCAGTTACTCTCCCCCTGCTAAATAAAGAGAATCACCACATTAAAAGGTGCCTCTTTGCCGAGTTAGCAGGGGTTTTGAGGTGTCCCTGTGTGTCACTCACTACAGCTGTTCCAAATTTGGTTCAAATCTGTCAGACAGTCCTCAGGTGAGTGCACTTGCACCTGAAAGGTTTATGAACCCACCATCTTGGATCAGGGTGGGTGGCATCATCACGAACTACACCATTGGGGCATCCCTATGTGTCCATTCAGCTGTAGCAAATTTGGTTCAAATTGGTTAGACTGTCCACAAGTTAGTGCACTTGCCATCTTGAATTAGGGTGGATGACATCATCACAATCTTCGCCTTTGAGGTGTCCTTGTGTGTCCCTACAGCTGTAGCAAATTTGGTTCAAATTGGTTAAACAGTTCACAAGTTAGCTCACTTGCACCTCAAAAGTTTATGCGTCCGCCATCTTGAATCGGTGTGGATGACACCTGCACAAACTATGCCGTTGAGTTGTCCCTGTGTATCACTTACTGCAACTGTACCTAATTTGTTTTAAATTGATTAGACAGTCCACAAATTAGCCCACTTGCACCTCAGATGTTCATGCAACCACCATCTTGAATTGGAGTGAATGACATCATCACACACGACGCCATTTGGGCATCCCTGTGTCCCTACAGCTGTAGAAGATTGGTTCAAATTGGTTAAAGAGTTCACAAGTTAGCCCACTTGCGCCTCAAAAGTTTACACGTCCACCATCTTGGATCAGGGTGGATGACATCATCATAAACTATACTGTTGAGGTGTCCCTACAACTGTACTCGATTTGGTTCATATTGGTCCAGACATTGCGAAGCTGATAGAGGGGGATACACACATGGATGGACAGATACACACACACAGACTCACACACAGAATGCTGGGTGATCTCATAAGCCTACTGGAAAGTAGGCTAAAAAAGGAATATACAATGGAGCTATGGGAGGTCTACTTGTTAGGATTCTGTGGAATTTGGACATTTTGAAAGCGACTTCTTTACCTGTGGGAATTTGGAAGGGTTCCCCTCATTTTACTGAATTCCCCCAGCCAACCCTCATATATCCAGGCCTCATAACTTGATTGATCATAATTATTTGCCATGTTTTTCAAGCACTGCTCCTGATTTAGTGGAACTATAATAGCACAACATTCTTGCCACTCAGCATTATGGATGTCAGCCATGACTATTATTATTACGCTATTAATCATAATCATCTTAGCTATTTTTAAAAGAGACAAATTTAAGAAAGATAGGCCTATTAACAACTACTAGCCATTACAGCTAATATGTTCAGAGGCCCTGTACCTCTGAAAGCCAGATGTCAGAGACATGCAATGGGGGAGTGCTTGTGCCTTGTTTTATGGAGGTATCTTGTGATAGACCATATCTCAGTGGTAAAGCATCTGCTCTGTATGTAGAAAGTGCCAGGTTCAATCCCTGGCATCTCCAGGTAGGGCTGGGAGAGATTCCCGTCTGAAAAACTATGGAGAACTGCTGCCAGTCAGAGCAGGAAATCCTGAGCTAGATCCAGCAATGGTTAAGGAGAAGATAGTTTCCTGTGTACCTATCTGGCTGGCTACTGTGAATAAAACTGGAGGCTGGGCTCGATGGCCTTTCAGTCTGTTCCAGCAGGGCTCTTCTTGGGTTCTTATCAGCATAGCAACTTGAAACCTGCCTCATGTATTTCCTGCATATCTCATATACTGTAATGAACTCCTACAAAGTTATATATTTCAGGCCAATGGCCGCTTGAATAATTTTGCTTTTCTAATTAAAAATTAAACATTGCTAAGGATACAAAGAACAACAATTCAGAATTAAGTAACTTTACCCAGGGTAGCCATCTTTAGGCCTAATATTAGATGTTGATCAACTTACACTTTAAATGAATATTTGTGTGTGGAAATGTGAAATATAAAGAATGTGCTGAAAAAGCCAAGTCCTTGGGTACATACAAAATCATGACAGTTTCCCCTAACATTTTATTGCATTGTGATACAGATTGTCAAAAATGCATTAAAGCAGGTCTTCCCAATCTGTGGTACTCCAGCTGTTGCTGAATTACAACTCCCATTATCCCCAGCTACAGTGTATTGTAACTAGGGATGATGGGAGTTGTAGTTCAGCAACATCTGGAGTACCACAGATTGGGAACCCCTGCATTAAAGAAATCCAGAATCCCAAGACACCTGATGGATAAACAAGTATACTGGCTGCTAAGCATTTTATTTTTTTAAAAAAATAAATCTTTATTCCACCAATTCCCCAAGAAGCTTTGGGCAGTGTAAACAGTCATCTCAAAGAGCCAGCGTGGTGTGAGTGGTTAGAGTGCTGGACTAGAACCGGGGAGACCCGAGTTCAAATCCCCATTCAGCCATGAGACTTGCTGGGTGACTCTGGGCCAGTCACTTCTCTCTCAGCCTAACCTACTTCACAGGGTTGTTGTGAAAGAGAAACCTAAGTATGTTGTACACCGCTCTGGGCTCCTTGAAGGAAGAGTGGGATATAAATGTAATAATCATCTCCTCCTCTCCATTTTATCTGCTCAACCACTCTGTAATGTAGATTAGACTTCGTGAAAATGAGAGACCCAAGGCTACCCAATGTGCTTCCCAGCTGAGTATATATTTTTATTTAATTTAAATTATTTCTGTCCCACTCCTCCAGCACACTGCTGTTTGGGGCACTTACAATAAAATAATAATAATAATAATAATAAACCAACAACAATAAGTAATAAAATAAGCATAAAACCAAATGAACAGCAGGATAAGCTAGCAGATGCGACTAGAACTGTTTCAAGTCTATGTTGAACAGGAACCTGCAGCATCCACTTAGGACCGAGCAGGTGCTCCCCACCAGCACCACCTTCTGAGTAAGGCCATCCAGATTCCAGATAGTAAAACAGTGCGGCCTGAGTCCCAAGCCAGAGAGACAACCCAGAAGTACACTAAGGTCATTGTTACCAAAAGCCACTGAGAGGTCCAGGAGAGTCAGCAGAGTTACACTCCCTGTTATGAGAGCTCAGAGGAAGGCAGCCATTATAGGCTAAGACTACTTTATTGTGTAACAGGAATGGACAAGGTCAACAAAAAGTACAGGCAGGAAGAAGGGAGGGACTCTGCCTCCAATTAAGATCACTACTAGCAAATGCTAGTGCCACCTACTGGCTGGACATATTACAAAAACATTTCCACACACTCCCTTTGTCTCCGGCTTAAGTCATTCATTCACCAGGGTGATCAACCACCATGGAGATTTTTATCTGGGTCTTCCAGGTCCTAACTGACACTCGCTGAATGTTTAGTCAAAGTGATGTGTTTAGAAAACCAAAGAAACTCCATGTTTGCCCTGAATACCTCATTCTAACTTAAAGTAACCCCAGCCCAGCTCAGGGACATCACGGCCTCTCATGATCAATGTCGTTATCTCTCTCCACTAAATTGTATCTAAGAAACTTGGTTCTCACAAGATTCTCACTGTTCTTTGCTGACAGTTAAGAAAACAGGATGTAACCAAATAAGGGGGGAATCACCTGATGAACAATGGAGTCAAGTTACGCATGCTCATTTGAAAGGGTTAGGTCATCAGCTTGCTATGTGTATTGGTCTGGGAGCTTCAGCATCCATTTTGTTGATTGTATAAAAGAACACCTCAAGCTGTAACCTATTGTATTCAATGTAGAGCCATAGCCGTTGAATACCTTGCAACTGCAGTGCAATAAAGCCTCAAAAGAGATTCCCACTGAGTCTGTTTGATTGGCTAAAGGCGGACCCAGGGACGAACCGAATTCACATCAATTTGGTGCCGTGACTCGGATGTGACCTCTGGGTGGACAGTCTGACCCGTCACGGGACAACGAAATCCAGCGCGCCCCACAGCGTTTTGTCTGTGGAGGATTCTCTTAGGCCCGAGACATGCCAGTCGTTACAAACATGCCACATCTGGGAATCGAGGCAAGAGTGAATGAAAGTGTGAATGGAGAGAGTGAGTGAGACAGAGAGAGTGAAATCCAGAGACGTCTTTTGGTGAGTACCCAGTCCGCGCAGGGGCGAGGGGAAATTACAGCCTGTGTAGGGGCAGCCCGTGCAGGGGCAAACTTAAGTCTGTGCAGGGACAGCATACAGCCCAGTAGGGGCAGCCCGTGCAGGGGCAAACTAGAGGGGGGGCTATGGGGAGTAGAAATAGCAAGTACCTTTAGAATGTGTGTTGAAAAATTGGATGATTCTCACGGGAGGGGGAGGCACCCTCAGAATGAAAGTTTTAAAAATGCCTCTGTATGGAAGTTTGGCCATATCATGAGCTCAGTAACATCCTTTTGCAATTGCTTTTATTTTATACACATACCGGTAAATTTTAATAACACCAATATGCGCAGGCCCACCAAAGAAACCCCCACCATATGTATTACCATCATGCTCCAAGCAGCTTCTCCTTTCCAACATGCTATGGAGAACAAGGGAACTCTCAGTCTGAGAAGAGAGGGAGGGGTCTGAAGAAAGTATTAAAGAAGAAAGAATAATTGTCTTTTGCTAAAATCATGTTGTCTCTGTGTTCTGTTTCCAAGCTCGAACAGCTGTTTGCTGCCCTTGTGTTGCAAACAGTCTAATTTCTTGCTGCTACTGTCCTGTTGTCAGGAAGCCAAAAGATAACACTGTTCTTGCTGCAAAAAGTTTCTCCGAACAAAAGGCTGCCTTTGTTCTCTTTTTCTTTTCCCCCCTCTCTTCAACTGCTTGCAGTTGGAAAAGAGGAAAGAAAATGGAGTTTGAAGGAATGCAGGGAATTGCAGAGAAAAGACTAGAAGGAGATGTGAAAGGATTTTGGTTGGAAGTTGTTAACAAATAAACAAAAATTGATTGAAAAGCACCAGTAAGTCGTAAGTTGTGATGTGGAAAGGTAATATGGAATTACAGATTGTTTTATGGATGACTGTGATAAGTTTGTTCTGTTTAAGCTACTTTCTTAACTGAGTTTATGGCTAACATATTGAAAATGTTATAAAATTCTTTGCGACTCATGGAATTTTTTTTTGTTTAGTCCTTTGTTCTGTGAAATACACAAGACAAGCCTGTGTGTGTGTGTGTGTGTGTGTGTGTGTGTGTGTGTGTGCATGTTTCTGAGCGGGAGCCCAAAGCTCTGGTTCTGTGTAGGAATTCAACCCTACATCAATCTTATAACTCATCTCTGTGAAGATGAGGTTTCTGTTGTATTTGTGAATGTATTTATTCTAGTGACATGTCTTTTTCTGTAAACTGTTCCAGACCAAACTTGCTCTGACACTGAATTCCAAATTCACAGTTATTATATTAATTGAACATAAAATTGGTCATGGCCTGAGCAACAGGGGGAACTTTCAGCGGTCAGCTGGCCAACTGAGGTGCTGAATCTTCCCACCTCTGCAAAAGTGCTGCTTATGGCTGGCTAAATGCATTAGGCATGAGAGCAAGCTCTATTTCATTCATTCTTATATCAAGTTGAGTGTGATATTTCTGCCACTACTGAGTATCATAAGCCTTTATATGTTATGTTTACTGATTTCCCTGACATGGTCTCTTACCTATTTTCTGTGAGCTCAAAACTTTTCTCTAAACCGGAAGTTCCCATCTCAAATTCTTTCTCACAACTGAAAGCTGATCTCTGATGAACAATGCCAACTCCGCCCATTTCCAGATGGGAGGGGGGGGAAGGTTCTCTGTAAAGCAGTTTGTGTTCCAGCCAGTTAATTGTGGATGAGAAGGGAAAATGGATTTTAAGATAAATTAGTCTAATTGTATTATTGTCATGTTTTTGCAAAATCTATGCAATATTTCTGCTAACTGATTTGATGTAAACTGAGAGCTAATAATCAAATGGTCTAAGGTTTAAATTTTAAATTTGTCTCATCCAGTAGCCCTGCTTTGCCTTCACAGTAGCTGAATCTTAAAATTCCACATGAGATTTGATGAAAGGAATTTTGTTTTGCCACTCCTGCAAGTGGAAGAGAGTTCCAAAGTACCGATTTGCATTTTACCTAGAAGACTTCCCAGTTTGAAAGGATCAAGCTTTGTGTGTTACTGTGAAACCCATACCCTGTTTTCACAGCTCCTGAGGAGAGACTTGACTTTATTATCACAGGTTTCACCCCTCTGCATGATTATGGACAATTTTTCTGATAACACCTTTTACTAAAGAGGCCTGTAAAAAGGGACACTTTACTTTGCTTCATGAGATATTAGGCCTCGTCCAGAAGTCTCAATCCTATTTCAACAAGGTATAGTATTTTGCCTGGGGGCATGGACTGTTTCTTTCTTATATAGGTTTTCCCCAGAAGATATTGTTACCCTACAAAGATGTCAAACCCCAAACCCTTACTCATTGGTCATTTGCTGAGTTATGAGGCTAAAGATGGAGAGCTGGAACACCACAACCATCTACACGTGACCTAGATGAAGATCCCAAAGCCAGATGTTACTGACGAATCACCCCTTTATGGAGAATGAAGTCAGTTAGACTGGATGGAGATTGATTGCCCTGATAAAGGCCTGTAAGTATAATTGTCAGCCAACATGGTGCAGTGGTTAGAGTGCTGGACTAGGATCGGGGAAACCCGAGTCCAAACCCTCATTCAGCCATGACACTTGCTGGGTGACACAGAGCCTGCCACTCAAATGATTTGGCCTGCCTCACAGGGTTGTTATAAGGAGAAAGAACAGGATACAGAAGAGAATGTGAGATGCCACATGGAAACTGGACTTTGTTAGCCGTTACACCCAATTCAAGCGCTGAAGTTTTATGTTGCAGCCTCTTGACCTGAAAGGCTTTAATGCCTCCTCAAAACCCCAAACTCACAAGGGGGGGTGAAAAATGTGAATGCCTTTTTCTTTTTAACTTTATTGCTTTGCCTTTTTGCCCAGGATTGCCATTTTGTTCTCGTGATCAGAAACCAGCCTACAACACAAACCACCAAGCCCTAAATGAGGACATCATCCCCTGTTCTGGTCTTCGGGGGAAGAGGGGCCCAGGGCAAGCAGGGAAACAAAAATATAAATTGCAGAAAAGAAAAAAAAATTGCCAAAAGACCAAATTTAAAATAGCCTCAGGTTTTATCCATCCTATGTATTATTTGCCTTGAAAACTTGACTTTTCCTTTTGTGCTGACAGTTGGTGCCCAGAGACTTAGTCTCAGGATGCTGTCCCTACATGGGGGGAGGGAATTGGCAACTCACTTGCCTGTCTTTCTCTCAAGTAAACAGGTTTGCAACCAACAATGCCTTGAATTGTCTTTCCAAGAAGGATTGGTCCTCCCCAGAATACCTGGATCCATCGCCAGAACGTGATCCCAAGGGAGTCTCCAGAGGACATCAACACTGACCCAGGAAAACTAACCATCAGCAGTAGCAGCTACCAGAGGGCAGTCCCTATCTGAATTTCCAATCCAACCAAATGGAGACAGAACGTCCATCTGCTACCCTGTCCTGTGTTCGAGGAAGAGGGCCCAATGCAAAGTTCATCTTCCTGCTCCTAAGTGCTGTAGGAGAGGGATAGACAACAGATGCCTGAAGACTGCCACTTTTCTCTGGAGTCATACATGTAACAGCATTTCCCCAAGCTGTAAAGCCCTGGAACCATCCTACCTGGGTAAGATACCTTGCCAAGGACACAATTTCAGATTGCCCACAAGGTGGGGAGTCAAGGCTCCCAAACACATGAACATTCGAGCTTGTCTATGGACACTAGCCAAACAAGCCAAAACAACATTCTCAGAAAACATCCAGGATAGCCAAAATCCTGCAACGTTGTACAAGAGCATTTGGTTCTCAACTGAAGGACTAAAATATTTTTTCTTACCAAGGACTTTTAGATTTTGAATTCTAAAGCTCTCCATGGCTTCCTTTTTGGCCATGACAGACTCTAGAGGACACTAAGGGGAGTGGGAGTTGATGATTTACACCACTTTCTTATATTTCTTTCTTGTAGTGACTATGTGCTGTCATTATGTTGAAAACCCTGCTATCTCCTGTGCTGTAAGGACATGGACCTCACATGCTTGCTCTCCGGTCATTTCCTTACTTACATATTGTGCCAATCATCTCATTGTTTCACCCAGAGCATTTACCTGCAAGTCTGCACCTATCCCCAAGTTACTGGTCCCTTTGTGCTCTAAGACATTAAGCTAGCCCAAGCTTTACTTGCTAATTTTATAGACACTTGTATTTAATCAATGTGATTGTACATGACTTGTCATTGCTATCGCTTTCCACAAGCTGATAATCCATTAATCACCAGAAGCACCTGGTTCCACAATGCAAGACTGTTATTGATACTTTATTTGGGATAAAGATGGGTTAAAACAATGTTGTTTGCTATAAATTGTATGATCTTTATATGTACACCTTGCTGTTATGTGTAAAACTTTTTATCTATATCAAATCATGCCAGATATGGGTGCTTAAGGATATGTGTGTGATTTATAGAATTATACTAATTATGTTTGTAGCTCTAGGATGTTGTATGCAATATATCTAGTTTTATTGTCATATGTACAGCCCATTTATTTAGCACCTACCATTTATGTGAAACCTATACTTAATGCATCACAAGTTCTTAATCTTGGAAGCTTATTACACAGAACACGAAGACAAGCCAAAATCAATTATGTTCCAAACCCTTTAGCCACATGAAACACAAAGTTCCATCAATGGGCAAGAACTATATTTCCAAGATTAGGAGTTTATGTGTTAGAAAGAGCTATTATTATTTCCAAACAGTTAGAACTTTCATTTAACTAATATGGAGAGCCTATTGATTTATGGGCAAAGAAGATAATTCTAGTTATAGCATGTATTTTCCTTTTATTGATAATCACATGTTGCTGCTTATAATGCATTCTAGCTTTAATCCAAATGTTTATGAGAACCTTTAAACCTTGCCATAATGTAAGACCCATACATACAGCTGTACCTTTACAAACCCATATATCCTGAAGATTCAGGATGATCCAATTTTTCAGGGGGGAATTGATGTGTTTAGAAAACCAAAGAAACTCCATGTTTGCCCAGAATACCTCATTCTAACTTAAAGTAACCCCAGCCCAGCTCAGGGACATCACGGCCTCTCATGATCAATGTTGTTATCTCTCTCCACAAAATTGTATCTAAGAAACTTGGTTCTCACAAGATTCTCACTGTTCTTTGCTGACAGTTAAGAAAACAGGATGTAACCAAATAAGGGGGGAATCACCTGATGAACAATGGAGTCAAGTTACGCATGCACATTTGAAAGGGTTAGGTCACCAGCTTGCTATGTGTATTGGGCTGGGAGCTTCAGCATCCATTTTGTTGATTGTATAAAAGAACACCTCAAGCTGTAACCTATTGTTTTCAATGTAGAGCCATTGCAACTGCAGTGCAATAAAGCTTCAAAAGAGATTCCCACTGAGTCTGTTTGATTGGCTAAAGGCGGACCCAGGGACGAACCGAATTCACATCAAAAGCATTCTAAAAACTGATTCTCCACCCCCCCGCACCGCCCCACACCAATGTTTATGAAGCTTATTTTCTTTTGTGAGCAGCCTGCTTCTTAGAAGCCAAATTTACCATTTCTATCATCCAGATCTGGATTTTGGTGTGGCCCTTGTCTTTACAAATGTGTAGTATCAGGCAGTTGGTAATCGGTGCAACATGCCAGAAGCAAGACTGCTGAGTGCCAGTCAATGCCCACCTTCTTGGAATACAGGAGGCCCTCTTTATTTGCAGGGGTTACATTCCCACCAATTTCTGTGGATAACGAAACTGAATAAAATGACCTTAACCCTATGGGTTCCTTGAGCTTAAAAAAAAATGCTAAAAAAGCAGGGAGGGGCAAAAACAAGGGTAGAAACGCATAGCACCTTATTCTCCAGGTATGCTCCCCAAATCCTCCTATTTTTCATTTTAATTTAAAAACAAACAACATAGAGCTGCAAAATCACTCTGCACTTCAAAATGGTGGCCGGAAATGACATCAGAAGTCATTTCCAACCATTCAGGAATCACAGATGGGCAGGAAATGCCTATATTTCATGCCATAGATAAAGAAACTGGGTCTCTAAGTCTCATCCACGGATACATGAAACCGCGATCTGCAAAATCGCAGATAACAAGGGTCTCCTGTATAGCTAATTAAGTTTGTAAATTATGTCAGAACAAAACTCTCCCTGTAGCATATGCATGTGATGAGTAAGATGAACCTTTCTTAGGAAATACAGAAAATTATAATTTAACAAGAGTTGCAGGGGATCGATACATATGTAAGGGCCAGACTATACCTTACATTAATTATATGGTTTGATTCTGCATATGGCCTCCCCCCGCACCGCCCAGTTAAATAGGAGCCATGGGGACCCTGATCTGGGGCTCACAACCTGTTCCTACTGTGCTGCAGACCTGATGAAAACACTGCTGAAATGGCTCTTAGCCCCAGGCACACTTCTGCTGGTGGCATCTGGAAGGGACATTGCCCTTCAAAGTGACATGCAAAGAGAAGAGAGAGTTTCTGAAAGAAGACCCAATCCATCCTAAAGTCTTGCAAAGATACATACGCTATATACATCAAGTCAAGATAGGACATATTTGTTTTAACTTACACAATAAAAGAAGATTAAATTTGGCATGGATCCCAAACTGCTCTAACCATTGTCTTTTCATATAATAGCCATGCAAGCTATATATATACTTAGGTGAATTCTCTTTTGGTTTATTTCATTTAAGGCACAATCTATTACAATTATTAATTGCCAAGATTTCACAAGGTCAAAGTCTTTATGCAGAGTCTTTACGCACAACAGGCAATCGCTTATGCTTGATTGTGTTGTATCCTTACAAAATTACTAATGTTGAGCCTCTGACGAATCCAGAAAGAGGCTCTTTTGAATATTAAGAAGTGATTCTATTTTATGAAGCACAATAGGAATGAGCAATTAATAGTACCAATGAATCAATGCTGCTGGAAGGATGTGAATTGGAAAAAGAAAATAAAGGTAATTAGTTTTTTTGCTTGAGTTTAAGGTCATGACAGATATTGAGGTTGGCAGACCTCAAATGTACAGTACAACTGGAGGCAGGTATCAGGACCTGGAGAAGACCTTCCCAGAGAAAGAGGTTGAGAACACCCCAACCAACGGCCCAACTGATGAAAGGCCCAACAGGTAGCCTATAGCCCTCAGACTAGTAGCCATCGATAGACTTGTCTTCCATGAATTTATCTAAATCCCTCTTAAAGCCATGCAGGCTGCTCGCAGTCACCACATCCTGTGGCAGAGAATTCCACAAGCTGATTATGCATTGTGTGGAAAAGTACTTCCATTTGTTTGGTCATAAATTTCTTGGCAATCAGTTTTATTGGATGATCCCTGGTTCTACTGTTATGAGAGGGGGAGAAAAACTTCCTTCTATCCAGTCTCTCCACACCATGCATGATTTTATAGACCTTTATTATGTCTACGCTCACTTGACTTTTTTCTAAACTAAAAAGTCCCAGGTGGTGTAGCATTATCTCATAAGGAAGGCACACTAGGCCCCTGATCACCTTGGTTGCCCTCTTCTGCACCTTCTCCAGTTCTATAATGTGCTTTCTGAGGTATGGTGACCAGAATTTTATGCAATACTAGCTGACCCGGCACAAAGCATCTGTGCAGTTGTGCACTGAGCCTGTGGCATCCCTCCGCAGCTCTCTCACTCGCTCACTCCCCCCCACAGTTCTCTCGCTCACTCCCCCCCACAGCGCTCTCGCTCGCTCTCCCCCACAGCTCACTTGCTCGCTCTCCCCCCCGCAGCTCACTCGCTCTCTCCCCCGCAGCTCTCTCTCTCTTCCATGCTGCTCGCTCGCTCGCTCTCCCCCCGCAGCTTGCTCGCTCTCCCCCTGCAGCTCGATCGCTCTCCCCCTGCAGCTCGCTCGCTCTCCCCCGCAGCTTGCTCGCTCTCCCCCATAGCTCGCTCGCTCTCCCCCCACAGCTCGCTCACTCGCTCTTCCCCTGCAGCTCGCTCACTCGCTCTCCCCTCACAGCTCACTCATTTGCTCTCCCCTCGCAGCTCGCTCACTTGCTCTTCCCCGCAGCTCGCTCACTCGCTCTCCCCCCGCAGCTCTCTCGCTCTCTTCCCCCACAGCTCTCTCCGCCCGCAGCTCTCCCCATCCCGCCATTGCCTCCCATTGCCTCCCCCCGGCTAGTAGGGCTTTGCCCACCCTGAGCCCACCTCCTCGCCGCTGCCATTATTTCTCCCCACCACCGCCTCTTCCTGGCCGACGGGGCTTCGCCTGCCGTCCACCCACATCTTCTGGCCAGAGGGGCTGCACCTGCCAGCCCTCCACCTCTGCATCCTGACCACCGCCATTATTTCTCTCCGCTTCAATGCTGGAACTCTTGCATGCTTTGGAGCATCTGCGCGTTAGTACTTGATTGCTCCCCTCACCTCAAAGATCTCCCCACCTTAACCTGAGGTGCACTCCTGCTCCTTCTCCATCCTGTTGCTTCCATCCCCTCACCCTTCTTGGTCGTGGTTGCAGCATTGCTGCCGGCCATTGGCCAAGCTGCAGCCCCCTATCCCCAGAGATCTCCCCACCTTCATCTGTACCCGGGCCGTTCCTCACTGCTGCCACCACCATGGCTGCTTGTTCCCCTCAGGCCGCTGACAGGCCCGGGCCCATCCCTTGCCTGCCTGCCTCCCTCCCTCTGCCAACGGCCTCGGTAGCCCCAAACAGCAATAGTGGTTGACTGGGCCTTTCCTTGCTGTTAGTGCTTCCATGGCCGCTTATTCCCCTCAAGCTGCTGAAAGGCTCAGGCCCGTCCTTTGCCCTACCTTCTGTCTCTCTTCCCCCATCCTTTCCCCCCTCTTTCTCTCTCCTCCACTCGCTCTTCCCCACTCTTCCCACCCCCACTTCATGTTCTATCTCTCTCCCTCCCTCCCTGAGTGAACAGATCTTGTTCATCTCGTTTCCTCATCTAATTCACACGATGGCAGCCTCCTTCTCCTGAAGGGGCTCTTTCCTCCCTCATGAATCCTCTCTTCATAGACTCCTGCCCACTATCCTTTTATATAGATTCCTCTCCTCTACAATCAAGAACATCTTCCAACCTGTAACACTTTCATTCTAACTGGCCTTAACCATCACAGGCTCCTTCTCCTTATCTGCATAGGGAATCCCCACTGCCCAATCACCAGTGCCACAGGCTCCTCCTCCCTATCTTCATATGGAATCCCCACTGCCCAATCACCATGGTGCTTCTGCTCTCACAGGCTCCTTCTCCCTATCTGCATATGGAATCCCCACTGCCCAATCAGGTGCTTCTGCTTGCAAACTCTGTCAGCCAATCTTGTCCTTTCTACCACGTCCCCACGCATGGCCCGTCTTGGAGAATTTATAATATAGATTCTAAATGTGGCCGCACCATAGTTTTCTATAAAAGCATTATGATATTAGCAGTTTTATGTTCAATCCCCTTCCTAATGATTCCAAGCATGGAATTGTCCTTTTTCACAGCTGCTGCACATTGAGTCGACACTTTAAAGAGCTGTCCATCATGACCCCAAGATCCCTCTCCTGATCAGTCACCAACAGCTCAGACCCCATCAGCATATAAGTGCAGGTGGGGTTTCTTGCCCCAATATGTATCACTATGCATCAAGTATGCAACAACTTGATCCAATGTATTTTTATAATGATTTTTATAATCAAATATATGTTTCTTGAGATAAACAACCTCAGAACAGTGGTACATATGCTGGTAACCTCCAGGCCTGACTACTGCCATGCGCTCTATGTGGGGCTGCCTTTGTACATAATTTGGAAACTGCAGTTGGCACAGAATGTGGTAGCCAGGTTGGTCTTGGGTCATCTTGGAAAGACCGTATTACTCATGTATTGAAAGAGCTACATTGGCTTCCGATAAGTTTCTGGGCAAAATACAAGGTGCTGGTTATAACCTATAAAACCCCAAACAGCTTAAAGTAGTAAAGTGTGCCACAAAGTCAGTTTTGACTCCTGGCTACCACAGAACCCTGTGGTTGTCTTTGGTAGAATACAGGAGAGGTTTACCTTTGCCTCCTCCCGCGCAGTATGAGATTATGCCTTTCAGCATATTCCTATTTTGCTGCTGCCTGAAATAGGTATTTCCCATAGTCTGGAAAACATACCAGCAGGGATTCAAACTGACAACCTTGTTAGTCAAGTGTTTCCCCGCTGTGCCACTTAAGGTGACTGTCAAAACAGCTTAGGCCATGGGTATCTAAGAGAACTTTTTCTTTGCCATGAGCCACACTACCAACTGAGATAATCTGAAGAGGTTCATCTGCAGTTGCCACCGGCTGGTCTGGTGACTATTTAGGAATGGGCCTTCTCCATTGCTGCCCTGAGGCTTTGGAATGTGCTTGCTATTGAAATAAGAGCCTCCCATCTCTGAGAACTTTTTAAAAGGCAGTCAAGACATATTTGTTCACCCAAGCTTTTAATTAGATTTATAGTTTTTATCTGGGTTTTTTAAAAACAGTTTTAACATTGTGTTCTATTTTAAATTGTTTTAATGTTTTAATGCTCTGTAACATTTTCTTGTTGGTTCTCCTCTTGAACAGAAAACATTCTCAAAACACATCTTTTGCTCTTATTATGTGCCATGTCTTTTCCCAATTCTCACTCAGTCCATAGACTCACAACTAAAAAGGAAACTATAAAATAATAATTAAAACAAAAATGGATCTTCCTCTCTTCTACGGCGCCAAGACCTAGCTGATGGAATATGTATGTTCACAGATAAACTGTGAATGATGATAAACTTTTTAAGAAAAGGTATGGAAAGAGCATTTGAGCTTGAGAAGCCTGCCCACTGCTGGGATAACCAAGTATTACTACCCAATGTGTTGAAATATTTATATTGTTGGATTGACTAAATCCTTTAAATTGTATTTTAACACCACCACCTGCAATTCATATGCTATAAACTTTGAAGTGCAATCCTAAATATATTTGGAATATGCCTCATGGAGCTCAATGGGACTTTCTCCTGAGTAAGTGTGTTTAGAATTGCTGCCCTTGGTGGTGACATAATATGCTTTTTGTCTTACTGACAACACAACTCTGTGCATGCTTATTTAGAAGTCACCTCCATTATGTTCATGGGGCTTACTTGCAGGAAAGTGTGCATAGAAAGATGCATATGCCTTAAGAGCAGGAGCAGGAGCTGAATCAATCAACTTAGAAAGCAACTGGGTGCTCAGGTGAATGATAGGAAGCAAAGAAAAATGGAACTTGTTTTGATTGCCTTCCAGCTCCAGACAACCAATAGAAACCTTTTACACTCTCAAGAGCAGAACTCATTTTAGCCCTTAAGTTCATATTATTTTATTCTCTGCCATGTTTTCTTAAATTATAAAACTTGGCTGCAATTTCAACAAATGCACCATTTGGTCATCCTTGAAGGCCAATATAAAATCATATATGTAGAAGCACTGTAATTGGGGCACTGATACTGTGGAGGATGTTTCTCATTTCATTGTGCTACCCACAAGGAGGCTAAACATCTTTGCTGTGTTCCCTGCATCTTTGACTCCCCCATGTAGTCTCTTAAAAGTCCAGTTTTTCTTGCCAGTAAAGACAGGTGTTTTATAGCTGCTTCCCTCATAAGTAACACAAAGTAATCTTATATAGGTTTTAGGGATGTGCACGGAACCAGTTCTGTGCACTCCCAGGAGGAGTGTGCGCACGCACAGGCCATTTCCGGTATTACACTGACTGGGGCGGCAAGAGGGTATACAGCCGCCCCGCGGCAGCGGTTTTTGAAGCAGTGCTGAAGGAGGAAGCACGGCGGGGGAGATAAGAGCACCCTTCCTGCGCCTTAAAGGAGTCCCCGCTCCCACGTTCGAACCAGTTCGAACACAAGGGTTCTGAACCTGTTCAGCTTTCTAGGAATAGAACACCAAGCAGGTTTGTGCACATCCCTAATAGATTTAACTAAGAGTTTATTCAGAAACTACTCCATTTTCTCTTTCTCCTCCCTCCCACTTTCCTTTCTGACTCTATCCCCCACACTCTCTACAGGATCCCCACTGGGACAAACTTCTAAACAACAAAACATAAAAGATACACATCCTTCCTGTTTATAACAACCAGAATTGAATTGATTTAAAAATCAGTGACAAAGTCTTGAAGTCTTTTAGGTGGTCTCCTGTCACACACACTTCTCCTAATTCTTGGGCTCTCTGGCACAGGAGCTGTTACTGGTGTTATTTCTAGTCCATCACTTTCATCAGCTCCTTCTGTGAAGTCAAAACTGAAGGCAAGATCAAAGTCCTCTTCAGTTCCTCTCTTGAAACCAGACACCCTTCCCTCTTTTCTCATAGTAGGCAAGCTGAAAAGTCTAATTTCCGTTCATTTTCTTTCCATAATCCAATATTTCTTTAAAATATTTATACCCCACCCCTCCATTGCACTACTGCTTGGGGCAGCTCACAACAAAAAGATAGACACAAGATACAATAAAAGTAATAAAATTAACTGAATTAAACAAAAATGTTGTCAGATTAAAAACCACAATCATAATTAGGTTCAAATTAAAGGTTATTTTAAAAACTAAAAACTGAAAAATATAAAAAGCTAAAGAACCTACCAGATATAACAACAACAATAAAAAGCAACATTAAAAAGCCTCCTTTAAAAGGTGCGTTTTAAGATGTTTTTTAAAATCACTGAGGGAGGGAGCATGGCGAAGCTCTTCAGGGAGGGCGTTCCAAAGCTGAGGGGCCACGGCCGAAAAGGCCCTGTCTCTCGTCCCCGCCAACCCCATCTCTGTTAGTGGCAGGGTCATGAGCAGGGCCTGAGATGATGAGCGGAGGGCCCTGACAGATTCATATGGGTGAATGAGATCCAACAGATACCCCAGCCCCAAGTCATGTAGGGCTTTAAAGGTCAATACCAGCACCTTGAATCTAGCCCAGAAGCAGACCAGTAGCCCATGAAGCTGATGCAGGATGGGTGTAATACTTGTGAAGTGACTTGCACCCATGAGCATCCTTGCAGCAGCATTCTGGACCAGCTGAATCTTCCAAACAGTCTTCAAGGGCAGCCCCACATAAAGCACATTGCAGTAGTCCAATCTGGATGTTACCAATGCATGAGTGACTGAGGTGAGGTCCAACTTCTCCAAGTAGCGTCGCAGCAGGCATACCAGCTGTAGTTGGTAAAAGGCGCTTCTGCACACTGCCACCACCTGCACTTCCAAGGACAGTGTTGGATCCAGAAGCACCCCCAAGCTGCAGACTTTGTCTTTCTGAGGGAGAATGACCCCGTCCAAGACCAGATTTACCGCATTACTCAGATGATCAGTTCTACCAACCCAGATAACTTCTGTCTTATCTGAATTAAGTTTCAGCTTGTTTGCCCCCATCCAGTCCAGAACAGCCTCCAAGCCCTGGTTCAGAGCATCCACTGCCTCCCTGGTGTCTGCTGACTTAAAAGATAGGTAGAGCTGGGTGTCGTCAGCATATTGATGGCACCACAGCCCACACCTACGGATGACCTCTCCCAGGGGCTTCATGTAAATGTTAAACAGCATGGAGGACAGAATAGACCCTTGTGGCACCCCCTAGGCCAGTGATTCTCAAACTTGGGTCCTCAGGTGTTATTGGACTTCAACTCCCATAATCCCCAACCAAAGGCCACTGAGGCTGGGGATTATGGGAGATGAAGTCCAATAACACCTGAGGACCCAAGTTTGAGAATCCCTGCCCTAGGCCAAAGGCCAAGGGGTGGAGCAGGCATCCCCTAGCACCATCTTTTGAGTATGACCCTCTAGGTAGGAGCAGAGCCACTGTATAACTGTGCCCCCAAGTCCCAACCCAGAGAGACGTCCCAGAAGGATACCATGGTCAATGGTATTGAAAGCCGCTGAGGTCCAGGAGGATCAATAGAGTCACACTCCCTCTGTCTATCTCCCAGCGTAGGTCATTCACCAGGGCGAGCAAGGCAGTTTTAGTCAATATGACAGAATCTCCTTGGATTTTGATTATTTGATTTTGTCCAGAATATTGGGAGCATCCCTTTCTCACTTTATAAGGCAGCCATACTCAAAGTCCCCCACCTGAAATATTGACTGTTTCACACCACATTTCTGATCCACATACAATTTGTATTTTTGTTGCTTCTCCCTTACCCGATCACAAATCTCTGCATCCTCAGGGTGAGATGGCATGGAAAGCCCTATCAGTTGTTGCCATTGTGTAAATTTGGTGGTAGCTTTGCATCTTCTCAGTAGTTAAAAAGGTGATTTTCCTGTAATGGAATGAGGAGTAGTTCAATAAGCAAATAGGATTTCATGGATTACCTCTTTCCAGGATTGGTATTGCGTAGTAGCCAGTTGTATACTTTCCTTCACTAATCCTGTTCATTCTTTCCACTAATCCATTCCCTTGAGGATGGTACAAGGAAATAGTCTTGTGGTTATCCAAATATTGCTCCATTTCAAATGAGGTAAACTGTGTCCCATTGTCAGTCACTAGTTCTTTAGGAAGACCTTCACTCCATGAATTGGATCACTTGTTTATAGTAATGTTGTCAGCAAATGAAATTTATGGCTACCTTGAATAGTAATCCACCATCACTATAACAAATCTTTGATCTGTGGTTTGGTTATCAATAGGCTCCATTATATCAAGAGCAAGTTTTTCCCAGAGACCATTGGGATACTCTTCTGGAGTCAAAGGGATGGTAAAAGTCTTTTGCGACTTGTCAGATACAGCACAAGCCATACAGTGCCTGATCACATCTTCAATGTGTTTGTCCATACCTGACCACCAAAAACTTTCTCTGGTTTGCCTTTTAGTCAAGCTCATGATTGACTAAAGGTCCTTGACCTTCGTGGGCAATTTGATAACTTTTCCTTGTAAGGAGGTTGGCACCAAACATTAAGTCCTCAGCACCAGCTCATTTAAAGGAAACAGCTCACTTACTACATGCATGTATGGTTGAAGATGTTCAGCTACCTTGTTTTTGTGTAGCCATCCATTAGTTATGTAAGTTCAGTAAGCACTTGATCAACACTGAGGGCTGCTTTCCATTCAGAAGATGTGATCACTCCATGAGTAGATGAAGCAATCTGTGCAATTACGACTCCTGCATCCTCGTCTTCTGGGATCTCTTCTTGACCTGGAAGTGGAAGTCAAGATAAAACAATCTGCAGGTGTTTTCAGAAGACCTGGAAGATATTCCACCTGGAAATCAAAATCCATAAGTCTGGTGGTCCATTTGGCTATTCTTGGGGTTGCTCGACTTGATCCCCAAGTAGTAAGTAAAGCAGATAAGGATTTATGGTCTGACTGTAAAATGAATGTTCTGCCCCACAAGTCCTGAAGTGCCTCACTGCCCAGGAACATGCTAACACTTCTTTTTCAATGACAGAATACATCTTTTCTTATGGATGGTCCACATTAATATATCAGAACCAGAGGTACCAACTCAGAAGTATGTGAAATATAGGCCTGTGTCTGATTTCATTTTATATTAAGAGTTCAATTAAATGCCTGAACTTGAGGTGAATCTCATGACTACCTGGTAAATGATTTGTAGAGGCAGGGGTAATCTAGCATTGGTTATCAGCGTCTGTGGAAACTCACTGAGACAATGGGTCAGGCTTAATTACTAGTCTCACACTGCTGAAATTAACCTGCTGTCCAGTAATCCCCTTACCTCACTGACAGGATGCTTCTGCCATGTCCAAATGTGTTGATTAACTCGCCTCACACATGTGCCCCTTTTTGATGTTACTTTGAATATTCTTTTGTTATAAATACACACTAGATAGAGGTAAACAAGAAATAATGTAATTGCTGTCTCACACAACTAGAACTAACTCTCTCACTAACTCCTGACTTTTAAAACCTTTTGGGACCAGGCTAGCACATTTGGGGGCCCATTTGCTCAGAGATGCAGATTCGCTTTGGGCTATGTCCCCTCCTCAAGATAGCAGCTAACAGAAGATGAGACTGAGATCTCTCTGAACTGACCAAATATCCTGAGAGATTTTTGGTAATTAAAAGACAATATTCAGAGGATAGCAGGAATAAACGCCTTTTGTGATCCAGAAGACTCAAATGGACATCAAAGGATGGAACCACTATAAGAAGGAGTCTCTGGACATGGCAGATGAGCAGTCTTGTGCCTACGGGCAATCTTTTGCCTAGAGCTGCTCAACAAGGATCCCAGAGTTTGCTGCTAAGCCGCGGGGCAAAGCAGGAACTCTGTCCATGGACAGGAGCTGTCTGTGACTTCTACTGCACAGTGAGAAGTCAAGACTTCCCCAGCCATGGTGCTCTGACTCTCAGCCATGATCTGAGCAACTGCAACAACTCTGTCTCCAGCCAGAGGCCACGCTCCTCCAGCTGAGAAGATCTCCACTCTCAAGTCTCTGATCCTGGTAATATGCTGCTCCATTACAAGCCTTGTCCCCCCCCCCTCATTTCCCCTCCTTCTCCTTCCCCCCCATCCTTTTCCTCTACTAATTCCCCAAACCATGCCAGCCCTCAGCCTTCTCCCCCTCTCTTTTCTGCCTGTATCTGAATTGTATTAGGCTCTAGGAAGATTTAATACACACACATATGGAAGTTAGGAACACTGGTTGTGGCTAGGATATAGTGTTTACTAATACTGTTAGTAATATTGATAGAGTGTTCTGCTTTCTGCTAGATTATGTTGTTACTCTTTTATACTCAATAAAGCCCATTGAATCTTTGAGGATTGGTTTGATCTCCTTTCTTCCATGCGCCCAGATCCTACATGGTCACCATATAAAAGAACTTGGTCACTTGGTGACACTATGAGCCAGACCTAATTTTGTATACTAGCTAATGAGCATATTTAGTATATACATCAGGCCTGGATGGTAACACTTTTCTGATGCAGTAAGCACTCTGGAAGCAAAAGCAACAATAACTTCCAGTCCCCTTTTTGCCCAAACCATATTCAGAAGCATCAGTGTGCCTGTTGGTGTCAAAAGAAGTGAGAGCATGGCTTTCAGCAATGGCCAATTCGATAGTCTGAAAACCAGCCTTGCAGGATGCATCCTGGTTAAATTTGCATTCTTTTTAAAATAATGACAGGAACATAGGAAGCTGCCATATATTGAGTCGGACCATTGGTCTATCTAGCTCAGTATTGTCTTTACAGGTTTCTTCAAGGTTGCAGGCAGGAAGCCCTATCTTGGAGAAGCCTGGGAGGGAACTTGAAACCTTCTGCTCTTCACAGAGTGGCTCCATCCCCTGAGGGGAATATCTGACAGTGCTCACACTTCTTGTCTCCCTTTCGTATGCAATCAGGGTGAACCTGCTTAGCTAAGGGGGCAAGTCATGCTTGCTACCACAAGACCAGCTCTCCTCCCTAGACCAGCTCTCCTTAATGCAATGCAGCAACTTTTGAGGCAAATTATTTACCAAATTTAGAGTAATACTCTGAGTCCTACAAATTTTATGCCATCTCTTTGCAGATAAGAAACCTTCTTCCACCTACAAGGTTGCCAAATTTTGTGCAGCTACTGTTAAGATCCGTCAACAGCTAGCCTTTCTTTTTAGAAGTTGTTACATGAGGCTTCTATGTTGGTGTCTTCTGTATGGTTTACTTCATAATGAATGTAGTATCATTCTGAATGTAGTATCCTTTTGGCTGGGAAAGCATTTTCTACTAAAGTCATCTGTTTGTACATATAACTGATCAATGGTCGTAATAAAGCTGTTCATTCATTGAGAGTCCTAAAAATGATCAAAGTGCATCCTTGCTGTGTGGCTCTGGTGCTTCTCAAATAGCTTTTACCAAATCTGTTTGGGGATGTATGCCACTCAGATATTTTGTGTCCCAAGTATGTTACCAAGTGTGTGCAAAACTGACATTTCTCTACAGAGATAGTAAGTCAGTGTTGTCAGAGTTTTCTTAAGACTTCTGTCAGTTTAGCATCATGCTCCTCAATGGTTTTGCCATACACTAAACTGTCATCCTGAAAGTAAGTGATGCCATCCCTAGTCCCAAAAATTGCATGCATCATTCTTTGAAATACTGAAGCTGCATAGGCTAATCCAAAGGGCTGTCTTTTTTATTGAAAAAATTCAGAATGCATGGAGTTTACTAAAAACCACAATACTAGAAGCCCAGTTAGATTGTATATCCAAAAGGAGGAAAGGTACCACTAAGTCCAGGAAGATGCCAACATGGCTAACAGGTACTATCAAGGAAGCCATAAAAGGGAAGAAGACTTCATTCCAAAATTGGAAGGCCTGTCCAAACGAAGAGAACAGAAAGGAACACAATCTCTGGCAAAAGAAATGCAAGGTGACAATAAGGGAGGTGAAAAGAGAGTTTGAGGAACATTTAGCTAAAAGCATCAAGGGGAATAACAAAAACATCTTTAAATACACCAGATGCAGGAAACCTGCCAGGGAAGCGGTTGAACCATTAGACAATGAGGGAATTAAAGGGATTATTAAAGAGGATATGGAGGTTGCAGATAAGTTAAATGAGATCTTTTCGTCTGTCTTCACGGCAGAGGATACTGAGCATATACCTGCTCCTGAACCAGGCTTTTTGGAGATGGAGGCTAAAGAACTGAATCAGATAGAAGTGACAAGAGATGATGTTCTAAACTGTCTGGAAAAACTGAAAACTAGCAAATCGCCTGGGCCGGAATTCCTCCGCCAGTTCATCAGTCTTTTTATACTGATTAATCAACAAATTTTACATCTGTGCATTGTATACAAGCCAAAGCGTTACTTTTAACCCCAAAGGTTCTGATTTGCTTTCAAGTGCCATATTTCTCCCTCACACCTCTAGAAATCTGGCTTGTGGCCTTGGCCTGGTTCCCTTCTGCTCCCTGCTAAGACATACTCTCAAGCAATGTTAAATATCCTCAAGGCGAGCGGGAGGGGTAACAGCTCCCTGTATCATAGATAAGATGTGTACAGCTTGTGCTGTGCAAACCAATTGTGCTTTTTGGCTGTTGAAAGCAAGTTGCAAATAATATTCCAACACTCCCCCCTTCGAGCCACTTCAAACAATATGTTTTAAGGGCTCGCCTTCCCCCTGGTACTTGATGTCCAGCTTGCGTTTAATCCTGGGGGGAAAGCGTGACAATGCTGGGAGCTAAGGGATCAATCTGTGTGCGTCTCAGTTTGGGGAACATAGCCATCAGATTACAGCAATGTTGAAAACAACAGCATCCCCCTAGTGTGAGGGACACAATCATTATGATACTGACTACGAGGTTCCTGAGCCAAGTGAGGTTTGGCAACCAGGACCAAAGGCTGTCCCACCATCTCTTCTCATTATCAGATAACAGCTTGGTAATGTCCTTCAGCTCCTGCAATTTCTTTTTTATCTGCGACCTTGTTATCTGTGATGTTAAAACAACACCATCCCTGGAAATATTCACAACCATAGTTGTTCTTCAACAGCAAATAGTCAATGGCTACTCTGCTCTGTAACACTCCAGTTCTAACCTGATTCAATTCCTCCAGCAAAAGAGACAGAGTCGCAGAGGTTCTGTTGACCGTCTGCTGCAAAAGGCAGGCTAGCCCATTTACAAGCAATATACTCAGCAGGAGTCAGTAATCAGGGCATATATGTAATAGTATCCTCACATCCCTCAGCCGTTAGATCCTTAAGTCCTGTGGGGCTGGCTGAGGGTTTTATTCAGGTACTCCTTTGAGGGTAAGGCAGCCAGGGATGTCAAGCGCCCAAGGGCACATGGCCCCCTGAGGCTATTGGCAGGAATACAGGTATAGGCTAGGTTTCCACATAGACGGAAGAATCCAAGAGGCAAAAACACATCAGTAAGGGGAGAGCAGGCCGTCTGGGTTGAGGAACAATTGAGAGGGAGAAAGAAATCTGGACTAGTTAGGTTCTGGGGATTTCGGTATACTCTGCCTCCTGGGAAACCACTCACCCTATTTTTCCTTTTCAGCATCAGACAGGCAGCAGGCCTTTAGGCATTTCCCATGGTTCCTACTCGAGCTTTTCTCTGGTTAGTGAGGGGATGGGGTTTGTTGAGTCCAAAAGAGGACACTTCAATGTCTGTTCCCTGGCCAAGGTGAATCCCCCGCTCCTGTTGGAGCTCCTTTTGGGAGCTTGGCAGACGATACATACAGGTATCAAAGGTTTCTCCCACAGAAAGAATATGTGCTATGCAAAAGGTGGAGCTGTTTAAGGCAGTGGAGGCCAGTTAGAGAAAGAAATTGTGCATTAAAGAATAGTGGAACTCTTCGAGATTTCCACCCTCAGGATTATTCTCAGTGAGGTCAATGGCCCCTTCATTAAGATGTGCTTGCATCTTGGTTAATGACTCGAGTATGAGGGTTCCCTCTACCCTCTTCTCCCTCAATTTAGCCGTCACCAGCTTCCCCATCTCCGAGGTAGGGGAGATACAAACATAGGCCTTTGGGCTGTCCAAATCAACTATGAGTTCTTCCCTTGTACAGGCTCCCTGGCTAGGGCAGTGGAAGAACTGGACAGCCTTCCAAGTTGGCCTTGAGTAAGGGCATTTCGGACTTTTGGGCATTGGCACTTTACCAGTACCTTAGCATAGGGTCTATCTGGATTCATCTCCCTCACAAGAAAGGCAAGGCCCAGCCAGAGACCCAGAAATCCCATTCTGTTCTTCAAATAGGCATGCAGTAGTCCAGTCCTCTGAATCTCCTTGTCTTCTTGACTTGATGGGCAGCACAACGGGGCTGTGGTCCACAATGGTAGGTTTCAGGTGAGACTGAGGGATCCACGCAGTCTTTTTTGCCACTTCCACAGCTGTATGGGTGACCAGGAGTGTTTGGAAGGATTCTTCACACTGTGGGTGGAGTGGCGAGTCCTTACCAAAGTTCCAGATCCACACCCACTATCCTGGTTTGTAGGGATGCAGGTGACAGTCCAAAGGCACTGTTTGTTGCAGTGCTCTGACCTTCTGGAGCTGGTGAACCAGCTTTCTGAGAGAAAGATAGGCATGTAAGTCATCACACACACCCATAGGGACAGTGTCCTGGGATCAAGTCCCCTGGTAGTACATGGTGGGTGGCCAAACAACATTTCAGGAAGGAAAAGGGCCACAATGCTTCCTGGGTCTAGTTCTCAAGGTAAATAACACAACAGGTAAGACCTGAGGCCACTTCAACTGAGTCTCCTGGCATAGTTCTCCCAGTACTGTTTTTATCTCCCAGTTTGCCCTCTCCACTCCCCCCGAACCTTAACTCTGAAGGCGGAATACAGGTCCTGGAGTAGGGAGACTGGAAGTCCAAAGAGGACCTTCATCAGGGCCCACAGGACAACAGCTGCCATGGCATGTGCTGTAGGAAAGGCTTCAATCCAATGGGTCAGCTGGTCTCGGATCACAAGGACAAAGCGGTAACTCTGGGTAGGCTTCAAAGCAATAAAATCAAGTTGCAAATGTTCAAAGGGAAGGGATGCCCAGGTTTGCCCACCTTTGTGAACTTGTGGCTCTGAGGCGGCATTAAAAGCCTGACAAGTCAGACATAGTTTCGTCATTTGGGAGGCCTCAACATAAACTCCAGGAGCAAATGACTGGGCTTGCACAGCATCAACAATGGCTTGAGTTCCACAATGGCCTTTTGAGTGTAACTGCTGACAGAGCACTCCGAGGAGGGCTCTCAGAGTGATGAGGCAACCATCTGGGACAATCCAGAAATCCTTATCCCATGTGGCCTCATACAGTCTCTCCCAGGTAGGGGGTTCACTTGGATGTAGAAAAGTCAGATATGGTTGCTCAGGGCCCATGGTAAAAACAAGAACAAAGACTGAGATGCTGTGTGGCTGTTTAGCTGCCCATTTAGTTATAGTAGCTGTCTTACCCGTGGCATACTTACATGCTTCTGTCAGGGTGACCACTTCAACTGCCTGTGCTCCCAGCTAGGGGGGTAGAGACTCTGTCCACACGATCTCGTGCAGTGACACTCCTGCTGCCTCAGTGTACCTGACTGCGTCCTCCATTAAGGAGGACCCATCTGTGAACAACTCCAGCTCAGGGTTTTCCAGGAGCACATCCGTGAGATCTGGCCTTGGAGTCTCCACCATCTGGATCATGTGTAGACAGTCATGGTGTCCTAGCTCTCTGTCTTCTGGATCAGGCAGCAAGGTAGCAGGATTCAAGGTGTTACATCGTCGTTGATGAGTGAAGGCCTGGGTTTTAAATTTCAGCAGGATAGCAGAAACCTCATGAGGAACCCATATAAAGAGAGGGTAGCCTATGATTGGATCCTTGGACCGCCTGACAAGTAAGACAGTCGCTGCCATGGCCCTCAGGCAACCCACAGCTCCTCATGCCACTGGATCTAGCTGGCCAGAGTAGTAGGCGACTGGTCTCTGCCAACCCCAAAGGATTGTGTCATCACCCCCAAGGCCACTCCTCCCTTCTCATGTACAGAAAGGGAGAACAGCTTGTTGTAGGCGTCAATTAATTTTTTTGAATCGAGTCCAAAGCTTCCCAGGGAAGTGGGTACTGGGGTATACAAGGGGGAGGTTCTCCCTTAGTATAAATGAACACAGGAGTGGTGGATTTCAAAAGTCCCACATCAGTGGATGACCATTCCCACAACAAATCAGGAATCTCTTGCAAGGCTGCTGGAAGCTGGAATTCAGAGTTCTCTGTGGAGGCAAGCAGGGAGGTGAGCAAATACTGCAGGCCAAAAGGTAAGCCTTCTGGACTGCAGTGGATAGTAGCTCTCAGTTTACATAGGAGATCCATCCCAAAGAGGTTTACAGGTCAGTTAACAAAAAGGAATGCTGCAAAGATAGAGGACTCACAGTAGTAACCAACTCATTTGTCTCTTTGGCTTCAAATCCCTTTCCTTCCACCCCCACAATCCACTGACAACCCTTCACATACTTCCCCCCATTTCTACATATTGCAAGCTGCCTGCAAAGAAATCCCTCCCTGTATTCCCCCTCCCATCATTGGGGTTGGGCGGAGATATACTCATCCCGCCCATTGTGCACTGGAAACTGCTGCAGTGGAACTGGTGGAGGTGTAGGATTGAAGTTCTGGGACGGCTCTCCGTATTGTGGCTGTTGGTTGCCTTGGTAACTTTGTCTGCCTTGTGTGTGGAAGGAGAGATTGGGGACCCCCTCAGAACTTTTGGGGTTAAAAGTGACGCTTTGGCTTCTATACAATGCGCAGGTGCAAAATCTGTTGATTACTCAGTATGAAAAGACTGATGAACTGGCAGGGGGGCTAGCAATAAATAAAGCTCTGTTTGAAACCTTGATACTGGTGTCCGATGAAATTACCTAACCAAGAAAACGAGCAACAGGGAGAATCTCTCCCTTCTAACATCTGATTTTATTCGATTCATTGAACCTGTTTTGTTGTAACTATACATTTGCTTTGTTATATCCTATGGTAGGTTCTATGCATGTTTACTCATATATTCCTAATGCATGTTTACTCATAAATGAGCCACAGTGAATTCTATGAGAATTACTCCCAAGTAAGTACATACAAGATTGTAGCTTTACTTGATTATAAAACAAAAACGCAAGAGAAACAAAAGGAAATAATTACATATTTAAGGCAATTTTGACAGTGATTCAAAAACATAATCCAATACTGAAAAAATATGTATGGTGTTCTGGTTATTTTTGGCATTTTTAAAGCATTATTTCCTTGATTTTCAGATGTTTTCACAATTGCGACTCCCCTAACCCCAATGGTTTCAATGCCTCACCAACCGAGAATTTGCCAGCCATGGGGTTTTGCTGGAATGTAACCCTAGCGGTTGGAAAGGGATGACTGTAACCAAATCCAGCTCCGAACTTTAAAAAAAGAAAAAGAAACACCTTGACAAAAATTTTAAGTACTGTAGATAATATGCACAGATGTGTGCTGTTCCATTGATCATTCCGATATGCAATTCTAGACAAACTTGTTGAATAGTTAGCTGACATACCTTACTAAAAAGTATCATTTAACTGAGACTATCTTCCCAAATTCTATTATACCAATAAGGTAAAGTTGAGATTATGCCTGCTTTTTCTTCTAATGATCATGGCTACTTCAGCAGTATATGAATTCTAGGTCACACATTTCAATATTCCCTTTCAAAAAGCTTAGCAGGTCATTTACTGGGTCCAATGGATTTCTTATTCTGTTTGGCTAGTATATTCTAAGTTTGCTGTTGGCTAAGGGATGGGATATAAATATTTCAAATGACTAAATATTTGAATTATCAAACTTAACTAGGCCAGCGTAATGTTTTACGGAGCCCTCAACAAACTGCCTTGCATGGCTCCCCATCTACCTGGGTAGACCCTGATATTCATTCTGTTGCCACCACATGAAGGCTCTGGGCACAAAGGTAGTGCCCAAAGGTGGTGTTTGCAATCAGCAGCGGATAGTGGGCCCTTGGCAGCTGCCCCACATTGCTGACCCCTGACACCAGACCTGCACTTCAATACCAAAAATGTGCTTATGATCTCCCTGTACAAATGCATATTTGCATTTGTAAATGTATGGCTCCTTCTCTTGTATGCATCTTCTCACACAAAGATATAGCCATCTCTTCAAACATCTTCCGCTACAGATAGCAACAAAATATTCCCCCAGCATGCCCCTAGAGAACTTCACATGAGAACAGCCCTGCTGGATCAGGCCCAAGGCCCATCTAGTACAGCATCCTGTTTCGCACAGTGGCCCACCAGATGCCGCTGGAAGCCACAGACAGGAGTTGAGGGCGTGCCCTCTCTCCTGCCATTACTCCCCTGCAACTGGTACTCAGAGACATCCTGCCTTTGAGGCTGGAGGTGGCCCACAGCCCTCCGACTAGTAGCCATTGATAGACCTCTCCTCCATGAAGTCGTCCAAACCCCTCTTAAAGCTATCCAGGTTGATGGCTGTCACCACATCCTGTGGCAGAGAGTTCCACAAGTAGATCATGCGTTGTGTGAAAAAGTACTTCTGTTTCTTGGTCCTAGCCCTCCTGGCAATCAATTTCATGGAGTGACCCCTGGTTCTAGTGTTGTGTGAGAGGGAAAAGAATTTCTCTCTCTCCACTTTCTCCACATCATGCATGATTTTATAGACCTCTATCATGTCTCCCCGCAGTCATCTTTTTTCTAAACTAAAAAGCCCCAGGTATTGTAGTCTTGCCTCATAAGAAAGGTGCTCTAGGCCCCTGATCATCTTGGTTGCCCTCTTCTGTACCTTCTCCAGTTCAGCAATGTCCTTTTTAAGATGTAGTGACCAGAATTGTACTCAGTACACCAAGTGTGGTCACACCATAGTTCTGTATGAGGGCATTATAATATTAGCAGTTTTATTTTCAATCCCCTTCCTAATGGTCCCTAGCATGGAATTGGCCTTTTTCACAGCTGCCGCACATTGAGTCGACACTTTCAACGAGCTGTCCACCACGACCCCAAGATCCCTCTCCTGGTCCGTCACCGACAGATCGGATCCCATCAGCATATACTTGAAGTTGGGGTTTTATGTCCCAATGTACATCACTTTACTAGGGATGTGCCCGGACCAGTTCAGAGGCCATTCTAAAGGCCTCCAGACCGGTCCGGACATGAGTGGTTCGGGTTCGGATAGATTGGGTGGGGGGTTGCTTTAAGGGTGGGGGAGCATTTACTTACCCCTCCCGTGCTTTCCAACCGCGGCGGCCATATTTCTTTTAGCTATGGGGCGGCAGGATATCTCCCTGCCACCCCTTCCCTGAACGGAGCTGTTGCTGCTTCAAAAGGCTTTAAGAAGCATTTTCCCCGCCGCCCCTTCCCCAAACGGAGCTGCTGCTGCAGCAAAAGACTTTAAGAAGCCTTTTCCCTGCCGCCCCTTCCCCGAATGGAGCTGCAAAGCCAACTATGTTGGGGAGCTGCAAAGCCAGCTACGTTTAGCTGCCGCCCCTTCCCCGAATGGAGCTGCTGCAGTAAAAGGCTTTAAGAAGCCTTTTCCCTGCCGCCCGCTCCCCGAACATAGCTGGCTTTGCAGCTACGTTCGGGGAAGGGGTGGCAGGGAAAAGGCTTCTTAAAGTCTTTTGCTGAAGCAGCAGCAGCTCCGTTTGGGGAAGGGACGGCAGCCAAAGGCTTCTTAAAGCCTTTTGAAGCAGCAACAGCTCCGTTTAGGGAAGGGGCGGCAGGGAGATATCCTGCCGCCCCATAGCTAAAAGAAATACAGCCGCCGCGGTTGGAAAGTGCGGGAGGGGTAAGTAAATGCTCCCCCACCCTTAAAGCAACCCCCCACCCCAGTGATGGACCACAGCTCCGCGGTTCCGTGCACACCCCTACACTTTACACTTGCCAACACTGAACCTCATTTGCCATTTTGTTGTCCACTCCCCCAGTTTGGAGAGATCCTTTTGGAGCTGCTCACAATCCATTTTGGATTTCACTATCCGGAAGAGTTTGGTATCATCTGCAAATCTGGCCACATCGCTGCTTACCCCTGCTTCTAGATCATTTATGAATAAATTTAAAAGCACCGGTCCCAGTACAGATCCCTGGGGGACCCCACTTCTTACCTCCCTCCATTGTGAAAACTCTCCATTTATCCCTACCCTCTGTTTCCTGTCTTTCAACCAGTTAACAATCCACACATGTACTTGTCCCCTTATCCCATGACTGCTAGGTTTCCTCAGGAGTCTTTGATGAGGAACTTTGTCGAAAGCTTTTTGGAAGTCCAGGTATACTATGTCAGCTGGAACATCTTGATCCACATACTTGTTGACACTCTCAGAGAAGTCCAAAAGGTTTGTGAGGCAAGATTTACCTTTGCGGAAGCCATGCTGGCTCACTCCCAGCAGGGCCTGTTCTTCTAGGTGCTTTAAAATTTTATCCTTCAGGATGCTTTCCATCAATTTGCCTGGAACGGACGTTAGGCTAATCGGCCTGTAATTTCCTGGATCGCCCCTGGATCCCTTTTTGAAAATCGGTGTTACATTTGCTACTCTCCAGTCCTCTGGTACAGAGCCCGATTTCAGGGATAAGTTAAATATTTTAGCAAGGATGTCGGCAATTTCACATTTGAGTTCTTTGAGGACTCTTGGATGGATGCCATCTGGCCCCGATGATTTGTTAGCTTTCAGTTTTTCCAGACAGTTTAGAACATCATCCCTTGTCACTTCCATCTGACTCAGCTCTCTAGCCTCCATCCCTAAAAAGGCTGGTTCAGGAACAGGTATATGCTCAGTATCCTCTGCCGTGAAGACAGATGCAATGAACTCATTCAGCTTCTCTGCAACCTCCATCTCCTCCTTAATAATCCCATTCACTCCCTCATTGTCTAATGGTCCAACCACCATTGGTCCCTGGCAGGTTTCCTGCTTCTGATATACTTAAAGAAGTTTTTGTTATTCCCCTTGATACTTTTGGCTAAATGTTCCTCAAACTCTCTTTTTGCCTCCCTTATTGTCACCTTGCATTTCTTTTGCCAGGTTTTGTGTTCCTTTCTGTTCTATTCATTTGGAAAGGCCTTCCAATTTTGGAAGGAAGTCTTCTTCCCTTTTATGGCTTCCTTGACGGTTCCTGTTAGCCATGCTGGCATCCTCTTGGACTCAATGGTACCTTTCCTCCTTTTGGGTATACAGTCTAACTGGGCTTCTAGTATTGTGGTTTTGAGTAAACCCCATGCACTCTGGAGCAAAATGACTCTCCTGATTTTCCCTTTCAGCTTTCTTTTCACTATACTCCTCATTATGGAGAAGTTTCCTCTTCTGAAATTCAAAATGTCCGTGTTAGACGTCCTTGGAGATTCTCTCCCCGCATGTATGCTGAATTTGATGGCACTGTGGTCACTGTTCCCTAAAGGGTCGATGACACTGACATCACGCACCAGGTCCTGGGTGTCACTCAAAATTAGGTCCAAGGTTGCCTTCTCTCTGGTTGGTTCCATGACCAACACAGTCATTTAGCGTATCTAGAAATTTGACCTCTTTGTCCTGACCTGAATGTGAATTTACCCAGTCTATGTGTGGGTTATTGAAGTCACCCATAATTACAGCCCTGCCTCTCCTTGACGCCTCCCTGATTTCCTCCTGCAACTCCCAGTCACTGTTGGCATTTTGATCCGGAGGGCGATAGCATGTCCCCAGTAGCACGTTCCCTTTCTGGCCTTGTATAGTCACCCACAGGATTTCTGTGGAGGACTCCAGTCCACCTAAGTTTTCTAGCTTGTTAGATTCTATCCCTTCTTTAACATACAGTGCTACCCCTCCTCCAAGGCACCCCTCCCTGTCCTTTCTATAGAGTTTATACCCAGGGATAACAGTGTCCCACTGGTTCTCACTGTTCCACCATGTTTCTGTTATGCCCACTATATCTATTTCTGCATTAGCAACCAAGCACTCCAGCTCACCCATCTTGGCTTGCAGGCTTCTGGCATTGGCATATAAGCACCTATACACTGAATCTCTCCCCTGATGTATGCTATTCTTTTGACTCTTTGACCTGCTGCCACAGGCTCCCGTCTGCTCTTTATGCATTCTGCTCTGTCCCCTTCTGTTTTATCTGAATTCTTTGCAGCCTCACACTTTAAAGGATGGCTTTTGCCAAACGGGATACTGCCCAGCTCCCATCGGCTGTTCCCCAGGTGTCATTTCACTTGCACTTCATTTGTATGTATGAATAAGCCGTGTCCACTCCTTTGCTCCCTTCTATCATATTCTACATTGATCCTAAACTATTTATTCTGTTAGGGTTACCACTTTTTATTTTCCTGATAAAAGTTCCTGATCCTTTAACTGCTGGCTGACAGCCAGACATTCAGTAGGCTCAGCTTTTCTTATTACTATCTCCTGGCCAGGAGATTCTTCACCAGTTAAGTGTCTACCTATCTCACAGCAACTATAAAAGTCACAATGCTTCTTTGGGGGCAGGGAGTGGCAGTCCTACCTAGAGTATAGTGTTTATTTGGCTCCTTATCTTGCCTCAGCTAAAGTCATAGCTTTCTTATAGGTACAAACATGGTCACTGTTCCCCATCTTGCAAAGATGGAGGATAATCCGCCATAGCTGCAGGAATTATTCAAAAAGTTTATGGTAAAATTCACAGGGTGACCTTGGGCCAATCACTTTCTCTCAGCCTAAATTACCTTAGAGGGTTATTGTCGTAAGGATAAAATTGGCTAGGGGAGATGGACATTGCCCTGCGTAACTTGACAGAAGGGCGGGATAAAAGTGCAATCCATGAACCGGTCAATCGTTTACATTTTAAAGCTATGAAATAATTACACCAAAATAGAGACATAATTTGCCCAGGGGGCCCGGTTATGTGGAGTATTTGTTATAATGGTTAATGTAGCTTTGAGGAGGGCACTAAGTACTGGTAGTATAGGAATCTAGACTTTTCCCAAATTCATCACTGTGTTCTCCCCATTTTTTTTTGGCTAAGTGCTCTCTTCTCCCCTCCCTCTTCACAATTCAAATTGTGAACAGTAAGGACAGCTCCACAACATGTTTGTTGTATGTACATTGGTGCTTCAGCAGGGTTTCCCTCAATGAATAATTACCATGTGAATGACATGTAGGTGTGTATCTGCACCATTAAACATCTGTATTTGTGCGCTTACTATCTCTAGCCCAGATGTGCATTACAGAGTTTAAAAGGGCATGCCTATACATGTATCTCATCCATGCTTAAAATCTCAAGTTTGGAGTTGCTTTGATTGAAACCAGGGCACTTTCCTGGCATAAACAATAGGGATATCAAGACTGTACTTTAAGCAAGTCTAGCATCCTGCCACAGGAGGTCACTGTGGTAAGCTAATACTCTAATCATTTCTAGAGGCATGCATTCTGCTGTTGTGGGTCTTTGAATCATACTCTTGCTGAGTTCAGGGGAGTCAATGTTTGCCGTTACTACATCAAAAGTAGGAGTAGGGCTCCTTGAAATCCAGTAACTTCAGTTCAGAGATGAACAGCACTGAATATTCTCATGTGTGAATTGCTTCCATTATAATTATATTATATATTCTGTTGTGAGTTGTGAGTTGTTATATAGTCTGTTATTCCATTATATTCACATATTATGTTGAATGCACATACAGGGGCTATTCTGACGATCAGCAAAAATCGGGCTAGCCTCCGCTAGCCTGATTTTTGCCGATCGTCAGAACCACCGGGCTCGGCTGCAAGCCCAGTGGTTCTTGAGCGGGTAACCCGCTCCAGAACTCCTGTCCCAAAACCAGGTTTGCGGAGTGAGTGCTCCGCAAACCTGGTTTTTAGAATTGTGAGTAGCCATGGCTACTCACGAGTAGACCCCCAGAGGGGAGGCAAAAAGCTGCCTCCCGGCTCCAGGGGTCTCCCCAGTATGCCCTGCGCGCTCGTACAGGGCATACTGGGGCTTCCGGGGGCCATGCGGCCCCCAAGCTCCCCAGCCCCTGCCAGCTCCGTCTTGGAGCCGGCAATCATGTGGGCGGCCGATGCAGCTGCCCAGGGCTCCCTCCCTGCTCATGCTCCCTGCTCCTTCCCACTCACCTCCCCAAACCGGGTCTCACGGATAGTGAGACCTGGTCCACAGTCTGTGTACGGTGTATGCAAATTAGCTCTATATGCATTAAGAGTTACTCATACATTATGCTCAATACATGTACAGTGGTACTCTTCCTATCTGTATCCTGCATTTGAAGGGACTATACCTAGATTTACATTTAAAATGATTGCACATACTGTTGTTCACACAATAACATGTACATGTGTACAGATATGTATGTACACAGTCAAAAAACAGATAACATCTTTGGATGGAAGACTGCTAGCAAACCCTGTGGATGCTGCCTTGAGTTCCATCCTGGAAGAAAAGTGGCTTAAAAGATAAAATCAAGTCAAAGATAACATTAATCTGAACTACAATAGGGAGCGAGTTACAAACTGAAATGCAGTTCTGAAAAAAACAAGGTACATCTACCAAATGCAGATGAACATTTCAGAATTGCAAAGTGAGATACCTAGATTCAAATATGCTGTTTCAGGGCATTCTTCACAGTTCAGGTTTGTCTCAAAGATTATACTAGATGGCGGGGGGGGGGGAGTATAGTAGTCTATGCTCCCCCATTTTTCTCTCAAAGTCTTTTCAGGTTTTGCTGAGAAAATTTGATTTTTGTGAAGAATAGTTCATGCAGTTTTCTAGGTGAGAGATGAAAGTTTTTCTGCCACACCCTGCAGAGAGAGAGAGAGAGAGAGAGCGCAAGAGAGAGAGGGCACAGTTGAAGGGTCTCGTTTTGTTTTTGTGCCCAGTTGTGAAGATATCTAAAGACTCTAAACCCCTGCTAACTGGGCAAAGAGACATCTTTCAAAGTAGCTTCAATTAAAAATATTAAGCCAAGGGAGAACAACTGTCCTTATTCAGCCCTCCAGTAGCTGTTGCTGCTGCCTCCCTTGCATTTCTTTTTAGACTGTGAGCTGTTTGGGAACAAGGAACTATCTATCTATCTATATTATTAATTCTCCAAGACGGGCCATGCGTGGGGACGTGGTAGAAAGGAGGGGATTGGCTGACAGAGTTTGCAAGCAGACGCACCTGATTGGGCAGTGGGGATTCCATATGCAGATAGGGAGGAGGAGCCTGTGGCACTGTGATGTTTGGGCAGTGGGGATTCCCTATGCAGCTAAGGAGGAGGAGCCTGTGATGGTTAAGGTCAGTTAGAATGCAACTGTTACTGGTTGGAAGATGTTCTTGATTGTAGAGGAGAGGAATCTCTCTCTATAAAAAGACAGCAGGCAGGGGTCTGCAAAAAGACGGGTTGTGAGGGAGGAAAGAGCCCCTTCAGGAGAAGAAGGATGCCTTTGTGTGAATTAAATGAGGAAACAAGATGAACAAAATCTGTTTACTCAGGGAGGGAGGGAGGGAGAGAAAAACATGAAGGGAGGAGGAAGAAAGAGTGGGGAAGAGCGAGTGGAGGAGAGAGAAAGAGAAAAATAAGGGAGGGGAAAGAGAGACAGAAGGAAGGGCAAGGGACGGGCCTGAGCCTGTCAGCAGCCTGAGGGGAGTGAGTGGCCATGGCAGCACTGGCAGCAAGGAAGGGCCCAGTAAACCACTGCTGCTGTTTGGGGCTACCAAGGTCATTGTCAGAGGGAGGCAGGCAAGGGACGGGCCGCGAGCCTGTCAGCGGCCTGAGGGAAACGAGCGGCCATGGTGGTGGCAGCAGTGAGGAACGGCCTGGTGAACCACTGCTGCTGCTCCTGGAGAAAGGAGCAGGAGCAGGGTTCAGGTGAGGGTGGGGACGAGGTCTCTGGGGATAGGGGGCTGCAGCTTGGCCAATAGGCAGCAGCAATGCTGAAGCCACGACCAAGAAGGGTGAGGGGGGTGGAAGCAACAGGACGAAGGAAGAGCAGGAGTTCAGCTCAGGTGAGGATGGGGAGATCTCTGAGGTGAGGGAAGTAATCAAGTGTTCCACGCAGATACCGTGCAGATGCTCTAGAGTGTGCAAGAGTTCCAGCATTGATGTGGAGAGAAATAATGGCAGCGGCCAGGATGCATAGGTGGAGGGCCGGCAGGCGAAGCCCCTCCGGCCAGAAGAGGTGAATGAACGGCGGGCGAAGCCCAGCCAGCCAGGAAGAAGAGCCGGTGGCAGGGAGAAATAATGGGGGCAGCAAGGAGGTGGGCAGATGGCGGGCAAAGCCCTACCAGCCAGGAGAAGGAGGTGGGATATGGCGGCGGGATGGCTTAGCCGTGGCCCACCCAATGGGGAGAGCTGCAGGGGGCGCTGCGGGGGGCGAGCGAGCGGGGGCGCTGCGGGGGGCAGAGCGAGCGGGGGCACTGCGGGGGGGCAGAGCGAGCGGGGGCGCTGCGGGGGGGCAGAGCGAGCGGGGGCGCTGCGGGGGGGCAGAGCGAGCGGCAGAGCGAGCAGGGGCACTGCGGGGGGCAGAGCGAGCGGGGGCGCTGCGGGCGGATGCCACAGGCTCTGTGCACAACTGCACAGATGCTCTGTGCAGGGTCAGCTAGTTTTCTTATTATTTTCCTATGTAAACTGCTTTGAAAACTTTTTTTAAAAAAGCACCATATAAACAATAATTTAAAAGCTGGCATTGAGACAAATGGAGGGGCAGGCACTGATGCTGCTACAGGTTTCCTGGTTCTATCCCAGCAGTTAAAAACCAGGGAGACTTTTCAGATACAGCAGAATGATGCTTTGTGAGTAACACAGACTATACAGCTTCCTTAGATGAACAGATCTCATGATTACACCAATATAAAGACATTTAACTATAAACATAAACAGGCATTTAACGGATCACATTCCAATCTGACACCCCCACAGTTTGTTCATGTTTAAGACCAACAGCCTGTCAGCCACTATGTTTCTGTGGGATGCAGCAGCAATTCTATAGCTGCTTATGTTCTGTAGTGGTGCTTTAAGTGCCTTTGGAACCATCCATTTGCTAACAGTGAACTATGGTGACAGAGCAGAAGCACTATGGTGATTGGGCAGTGGGGATTCCATATGTAGATAGGGAGGAGGAGCCTGTGATGGTTATGGTCAGTTGGAATGCAACTGTTACAAGTTGGAAGATGTGCTTGATTGTAGAGGAGAGAAGAATCTATCTATCTATCGATCTATCTGGATAGTGGGCAGGGGACTGAGGGAGGAAAGAGTCCCTTCAGGAGAAGGAGGCTGCCACTGTGCGAATTAGATGAGGAAACAAGATGAACAAGATCTGTTAACTCAGGAAAGGAGAGAGAGAGCCGGGTGGGGGGGAGAGCAAGTGGAGGAGAGAAAAAGAGAGAGAGAGAGAGAGAAGGGAGGGGAAGAGAGAAAGAAGGAAGGGCGAGGGATGGGCCCGGGCCTATCAGTGGCCTGAAGGGAACGAGCAGCCATGGCAGTGGCAGTGAGGAAGGGCCTTGTCAACCACCTCCGCTGCTGTTTGGGGCTACCAAGGCCATTGGCAGAGAGAGGGAGGCCAGCGAGGGAGTACAGGCCTGTCAGCATCCTGACGGGAATGAGCAGGAGGAGAAGCGCAACTCATGTAAGGGTGGAGAGATCTCTGAGGTGAGGAGGCTGTGGTGGTGGGGTGTGTGTGAAGGGAGCAATCGAGTACTAGCTCTGCGCAGGTTAAGCTAGTCCTCATGATTCCTTTTGAAAGGAGAAAGTGGGCTCCCTCGGTGGGTGGGGCTAGAATGCGGAGTGCTTCTACAGGCAGGCTTGGCCAGGCAGCTTGGCATTATTCAGAGCTCCAAAACATCACTGAGTGGCCAAAATCATAGTAGACCCAAATTGAGGCAGTTGTTAGACTACTTAATCATTATTGACTTTGAGTCTACATGCTGGAACGATGGCAGAAAACATACTCAAGAAATAATTGAATTTCCAGCAGTTCTGCTAAACACCTCAGATGGAGAGAGAATCTGAATCCCATGTGTATGTCCAGCCTCAGGAGCATCCATTTCTCTCTGAATTCTGCACCCTGACCCAGCTAATTGGCATAAAACAGAATCAAGTTGATGGAGTTCCTTTGCATATATGCCTATCTTGGTTTTCTGAATGGATTCAAAAACTACAAAAGGATAAGAACATTGTTTTCAGTTCAGTTCTCTCAAGCTGCACTGCTTCTGAAAGAAAACTATGTTCCTTTGTGACCAGACTAGGACCGGGGGACTTGTCTACAGTATGAATGTAAAAGCAAACAGCTGTAGAAACCAGATATTTTTAATTCCTGGATAGATCTCAGGGCAACTTACAAGCTCTTTTACTTTGGAAAGCCAAAAGGGTTAAATGGTGTTTTGCAAGACTTGTGAGTCATATTTGCAGGATGGGAGTATTCTGGGCTCCCGGAATACTGCTCACCTTGCCTGCAGGATAAGACACTTCCAGCACAGAATTCTGTTGCCAGATTTTTTAGTGTGAAGCCTTCTGATGGCAGCCCATTGGGAAGCAATGATGGTACAAAAACATCATATTTGGATGTCGCCAGGCATGGTGAAGCTGCCCCTGTAATTAAAAATAAATGAAAAACAGGAGTTCACATGGAAATACTCATTTATGTATTTATGTGGAAATACTCATGTTGCATTAAGAAACCCAAAAAAGGCTGATGCATCTGGCAGAGTCAAAAGTTGCTTGACCACATGCACCAGATGCCTCAGTTCCCCTCTTGGCTATCCTCAGCCTTCCTTCTTTGGGCCTCTAGAATGGACTCAGCAATGGATCTCTGATTTCTAAGTCCTCTCTGCATAACACAGCTGGTTCTGGTCTCTACTACTCTTCCTTCCATCAGTACTTCTGAGACATACATAAGTACAGTGGTCCCTCGACTTACGAAGTTAATCCGTTCCGAATGCACGTTCGGAGGTCGAAAATTTCGTAAGTCGAAAAGCGCACCCACGGAGGTTTAAAAAAATTCGTAAGTCGAGTAAGCCGCATCTAAAAATTCGTAAGTCGAGGAAACCGCATCTAAACCGCCAACGGTTTCCGTTCGTAGCTCAAAAAATTCGTAAGCGTGCGGCCATTTTTGTCGTTCGTAAGTCGAAAACATCGGATGTCGAGTAGTTCGTAAGTCGAGGGTCCACTGTATAAGCACCTTTCTTGTTGTTTATCAGTGCTGGCTGATTGGGAGGATGTAGCATTAATACCAGAATCACAAGATGATCAAAGTTCAGGATTTCTGCATTCTAAGGATGATCCAGTCAAAAAAAGTTGATTGACATTTGGAGAGACAGATGACATGAATGAATCTAATGTGATGGATTTGGGATCTGAAAATGTAAAAAAAAATTGAACATGGATCTCTCCAAGTCTTTTTTGTGCAAAAAACCCAATACAACAACTACTACTAACAAAAAATGATAACCCCAAGTACATTTTCAAGCATTCCTGTGTTTAAGCTTCCCACTGCAAAGAAATATGTGCCTTCCACTGAAGTGTTAAATGGAAATAATGTCACCTCTTCATCTCAAGCTCCTAAGAGGAAGTTTTGCAGTCCAAAACCTCTTCCTTCTGGGGGGGGGGGAGTGATGATATGATGATAAAGGTACATGACCTAGCAACCCCCTACTTTTCAGAAGCTCAGAAACACACTGTGTACCTTCCGGTATCTTAAACATCTCCAGCTTAAAACAATCTACTGAAACACAAAAAGTGACCTGTCTATGCAAATGTGGTCAAAATATTAGAAGGATTAAGGTTAGGATGATGGCAAAGCATTCTACAGCTGTTCGGGCAAAAAGCAAGAAGGGAACAGAAGGGGTTGTGGTTATTTCATGCAGAGCTGGAGGCCAATTGATTTTATGGAACTCTTAATGTAAAGTGGCTGAAGAGAATCATTGCACATCAGTGACCTGAAAGGATTTGACAATGCTATATGTGCTAATCTGAATGACGCCTCTCTTATGTTTGCCATCTTCCTTTTTTATGTTTCATGCTTTTTAATGGCTGTACACACTATATTGATACCATTAGAGAACTGCAAATAGATGCAAGGCTCTGTAAAAATCAGGTATATAAACCCTCCTGACCTTGTGCTATTTTAAGAAACGATACATAAACTATCATAAACTTTTACAAATCTTGATTCTTCATTAATTAAATAAAAGCATGATTCCCTTTGGAATCCTTTTCCATTGCTTTATTTCTATGAGAGATGCAAACTCTCATAGAAATTAGGGAATGGGGCCATAGCTCAGTAGTAGCGAACCTGCCTTGCATGCAGAAGGTCCCAGGTTCAATCCCTGGCATGGGACAGACTCCTGCCGGAAACCCTGGCGAGCTGCTGCCAGTCAGTGCCGGAAGTTTTGAATTTGAGAGGGTCTGACTCAATATAAAGGCTGTTTCCTATGTTCCTTTATTTCTAGACACTTGTTTGGTGTTAGGGCTGAACTGTCAGCTGTGGTCATCAGGGAGCCAGGGACCTCCTGGATCCAAGAGCTGTGCCAGGCAGTCAGAGAGCCCCAAAAGTTGGTAACATTTTTCAGACATTCATTGTCCCCTGCCAGTAATGGAGAGGTGCAAAAAAGGGCAGCCCCTATAAACAGACACATCAGGAGGCATACCACCTGTAGACAGGCTTGGGGTCATATCTAGAACTATTGCCTACATTAGCTGAGGAACACTCTCCAAAGTTTCTTAGGGTCACCATCCAAAGGTTTGGCCGGGGAAGAGGTGCAGACAAGAACAGCTGTGCCCAAGCTGTGCTTGAGAGGGCCCAGCAGACACTGAAGTTGTCACAGTGAGTCCTGCCCAGTGTAGTAAAGTATATTCAACAACAGGGTGGGAAGGAACTTAAAAGTTAAGAGTTGAAGGAAGGGCTTATAACACCTGGGTATAACAGTTCTCTTGTTGTCCTGGGAAGAACCAGGACCGTAGCCAGCGGGGTAGCTGACTTATTCAAACCAATTGCTGAAAATATCTGTGATGGTTAAAAATTTATTTCATAATTTTATGGACTTCTTTCCAGGTTGGGTAGGGATTTTCCAAGTTAAAAACCACTGTAATCCAAAGAGTAATCCCAATACTTCATGGTAAATGAAAAAAATACTTTTATCTAGCAAATACAAAGATGTATAGATAACAAAAGCAGATAACAAAAACAACAGAAGACAATCTTCATTTGCAGAAATGGGTTTGAAAATCATAAAGAAATGCAAAGCAAGGCCTAAGATAAACACATAAAAAACAATGCAAGGGAAGGAACATCACGTGTTGCACTTGCCTCGAAAAAGTGGAAAGCAGCGTAGATCACCCACCATCATGAAGGTAAGTCTTTAGCATGTTTTTATTGCCAAAGAAAGCAGATAATCATTTTTCCTAGCTGGCTGGGCTTTTCATACTAATTATTGAAAACATCTGTGGTGGTAAACATTTATTTGTTAATTCCTGAGCAGGGGCGTAACGATAGGGGGGACAGGCAGGGCACGTGCCCTGGGTACCACTTTGGTGGGTCACGTGGGGGGGCAAAAAGTGCCACAACCCCCCGATCCCCCCCTGGATCGGACGGCGGTGGCGGGCGGTGGCAGATCGTCATTGTGTGCCCCTGGGATCATGGCTTGTGGCGGTGAGCGTGGCGGTGGCGGGCGGCGGCGGATCGCACGGCGGCGGCGGGCGGCGGGGGGAGTGAACACGGCGGTGGCAGGCGGCGGCGGATCGCCGAGTGCAGCAGAGCGATGCCGAGGCCTGCTGTCTGTTGGGAAGCGACGCCGGGCCAGACGGCAGGCCTCGGTGTCGCTCTGCTGCACTCAGCGATCTGCCGCCGCCGTGCTCACTCCCGCCGCCGCCTGCCACCGCTACGCGATCCGCCGCCGCCCATCACCGCCGCGCTCATCGCCACAAGCCATGATCCCAGGGGCACACGATGATGATCCGCCGCCGCCCGCCGCCGCCGTGCGATCTGCTGCTGCCTGCCACTGCCACGCTCACTCCCACGCCGCCACAAGCCATGATCCCAGGGGCACACAATGACGATCCGCCGCCGCCTGCCACCACCGCGCTCACTCCAGCCAGGGCGCAGGTATGTGGGGAGGGGGCAGGGGGAGGGCGCAATTTCAGGGGCAGAGCTTGTCCTGGGCGCCGTTTTCCCCAGCTATGCCTCTGTTCCTGAGTCTTCTCTTTTGCAGATTGAAAGTGAAATTTCCAAGTTAAAAAGTCTATTATCTAATGATGCCTCTCCATTCTCTAAAGCTGTTACCAATTTCAGTGTTTAATATGCAATTAGTACACAACTTGGAGGCAAAGATTAGATTTGTATCTCTTAGGTGATTCCCCTAAAAATCAATTCAGCTTTCTTATGAAGTCAAGTGATTGTTTATCTTCAGACATGTTAACCACACAGGTTAACCTCTGCAGATGCCAGAGTTCAGGCTGAGGTAGAGCGCTGATGGGGCTTAGAGGAGCCGCTGCACCACTAATGAAGCCTGTAAGGTGCCCTTTTGCCGCTGCCCCACTGCCCTTAGAACACTTTTAAAGGATTCCCCCACCCTTTGCCTGTAAAGGGGAATCCTCACTGTGATGTGAATTCGGTTCATCCTGGGTCCGCCTTTTTGCCAATCAAACAGACTCAGTGGGAATCAATTAGAGGCATTTTATTGCACTGCAGTTGCAACAGGTAATCAGTGGATTTTGGCACTACACTGAATACAAATTGGTTATAGGTGCATCTTACATTTATACAGACAATCTGAATGGTGCTGACACCCTAGACATAGTATACATGGCAATAAAATGGTGGACTAAGTATCTAGTACGCATGCGAATGATTCATTGTTCATCTGGTGATTACTCCTTATTTGGTTACATCCTGTTTTCTTAATTGTCAGCAAAGAACAGTGAGAATCCTGTGAGAACCAAGTTTCCTTAGATACAATTTAGTGGAGAGAGATAATGATGTTGATCATGAGCGGCAGTAATGTCCCTGAGCTCAGCTGGGGTTACTTTGAGTTAGAATGTGGTATTCTGGGCAAACATGGAGTTTCTTTGGTTTTCTAAACACATCAACTGGATTCCCCTTTACAAGCATAGCCCTCGAACCAGGTTGAACTGGTCTGTATCAGACTGGGCCTGGTCCAGTTCAAACTTGGACCAGCCACCTTTTTTCTTTTCCTTTTAGGACAGTCTGGTTTGAGTGAGAACTGGTCAAACCAGGCTGATTCAAATTGAATCCTATTGGATTCAAACCAGTTCTGCAAACTCCTGTTACCTGTAAGATAGCATTAGTAACACCATTTTAGATTTCCTGCTACACAGAGCAAGGGTTACTCCTGCCATTTTGTGAATTGTTTGTCAGCACGTAGAAAGCATTTGGTTGGCATTTGTTTAGGTTCTCACCCTCTCCTGTTACAGCCTTGGAACTTGCAACAAATTGTTAATTGCCACACCTCCCTGTGTATGCTCAGTGATCAGAGGCAGGGACGAATTCTGATAAGGGCTAGCTCTGTAGGGAACCAACAGTTTAGGGTACTAACAAAGCCAGTATTGTGATCTTCAAAGAACTAATATGGTGATGTATCGCTGGACTACCTGTCAAGGTTGTTGTTGTTGCTGAATGTGCTAAATGTGTACCCATTTTGTATATAAACCCAGGGCAGTCTCCATTTTGCCCTGGTCTGCTTTGTGAAGCAATTCCCAGGGTTGCTCTTTCCTCTGCAGAGTCAAATAAAGCTTTTAAACCATCTCCACCTGGTGAGTTCAATTGGCTATTGAACACCAGGCTAATAACCCGGAATTTCAGTATCATTCCTAACAGGGATCACTTTATAGGTTTGTTGACATGTTCATATAAATCAATCAATTAAGGATCAATATATACATCAGAAATCTTGATTCGGTCTGTATTAGGATCTGTAGTTCTGTGTTTCAGTTTCTAATGGTTGGCACAAAGAACCTCTTATCCACAACATTCCATAATGCTGAGAGCTAGATTCTATTTAAGGCTGCAATCATGCTGTTAGTATAATATATGGGAAATAAGTCCCATTGAAATTGATACCTTACTTCTGAGTAAATTAGGATTGGGCTCTAAAGCTGCAATCCTATCTGCATTTCATGGAGAGTAAATTCTGTTGGAGTAAATTGGATGTACTTCTGAATAAACCTTCTTAGGATTGGCCACCATGGTTGTCATTACATCCATACTTTGAGAGTAAACCCCCACAATGAAATCAATAGGATGAACTCTCAGGTGGGTATGCAGTGTGAATAGGGCAACAGCTGAAATCTTACCTCAGCCAACCTGGAGAACTTTTCATCTTCTTCAAACTATAGCTAAGCACTATAAGTTAAGAGAGGGGTGTGGGGGAGGCTACTATCCGGCTGTCAGGGGCTCAGTATCTGGAAGAAAAGCAAGTACTTCCCCCAATACTTAAAATTCCAGTTTGCACATTAATTGAACAAATGCAGAGCCATCTCCCTCTCCCCCAGCTCTCAATCTCTCTTTTTGCCCTGTGTTGGTTAGGGAAACTAGTTAGACCACCTTGCACAGCTTCAGTTAAAGCTGGGGCAGGGTGGGGAGAGAGAGAGAGAGAGAGAGATGCAGCTGCAGCCTGCCATCTACCTGACCAGCCCTGACCTCTGCCCCTCCCCGCCCATCCAAGTGTTACCACCTGCCACTGTACTACAAGATGATGCTACTATTGTACTACAAACACTTATAGGCCCCATATCAACATAAATTCTCAGAGCAGTTTACCTAGGGGTGGGGGGAGATGTGAATCACAAACTAAAAAGAAACATAAGGTAGACACCAGCAACAGCCACTGGTGGGGTGGGGGGAGAGACACTCTGCTGGGTTGGATAAGGACAGTTGCTCCCCCTCGCTAAATATAAGAGAATCGTCACTTTAAAAGGTGCCTCTGCTCAGTTAGCAGGGGTAAACAGTGGAGAAACAGAAACGGGAGGATGTGAGGGAGAGGCAAGGTCAAGAGCCCCTGGTGGCGCAGTGGTAAAACTGCCGCCCTGTAACCAGAAGGTTACAAGTTCGATCCTGACCAGGGGCTCAAGGTTGACTCAGCCTTCCATCCTTCCAAGGTCGGTAAAATGAGTACCCAGAATGTTGGGGGCAATATGCTAAATCATTGTAAACCGCTTAGAGAGCTCCGGCTATAGAGCGGTATATAAATGTAAGTGCTATTGCTATTGCTATTGCTAAATGCCATTACACGTACTTCAAACTTGACCTGTAACTTGTGGCTTGAATACATTTCTTTTCAATTACCTCTGTTGACTCTGAGATTTCTGCCATGGACTTGCTGATTGTCCTTTATTTATTTATTTAGACTATTTATACCCCACCCCTTGAGTACCCTACTGCTTGGGGCAGCTCACAACATTTATAATATAGATACAATGTAAAATAAAAGATTAATCAATTCAAACTAGTTAAAAGACCAGGCTCAAAGGAGATCTAAAATTACAATTTCTTTAAAAAAAAAAAAAAAAACAGTTTCAAGTTAAAAATTATTAATAAAAAGCTAAAAGCTGAGGACTATAAAAACTAGTCCTTTGGACTAGGAACTTTCAGCCTCACTGTATTCAGTTTATTAAAATGGATCATTCTTGACCAGGGCCGGACTGGGGGCACTGAGAAGGCGGTGGAATGTATGTGGGGAGGGCGCTGGGTTTTGAGCAGAATGGTTACTTAAGGGTGGGAGTATTCACTGCTGCTGAGTGCGGCAGGGCACAGGGGCACTCTGCAGGTGGGGCGCACCGGGAATATGCCCTGTGGGCCAGTCCAAGCCCATTCTTGACCTGATATAATATATGGACATTCTGCTTGGTGGCAGGGGACTTGTAAGCACATGGAACTGTGCCGAACACTTTTTATGAACAAAGTGTTTCCCCAGGGGTATAATCTCTGTCCTGATGCTCTGCCAAGTCCTATCAGTTTACCCCATGGGGCTCTAATCTGCTGCATGATTCTCCTGGGCACCCCCCCCCCTCTGTGTTTCACCTCCAGCGCCCCAACAGGGTACCAGAATTTTGTTACAATGTTGATGTTGTACAATGTTGATGTGTAAATGTCCCATGCCAGGGGCATTCTATCATATGTGGTGGACGTGTAGTAAAGTGTAACAATTCGGGGGGGGGGGGGATCACCGTAAGATGCAAGAAATTTTGAACATAAAATTCTCTTATTCACCAGAGGGTTTTTCATTTGTTTGTTACATATGAGTAAATTTTATACTCCTACCAAATATACAGAGTTGTCTTTGTACAAGATTACTGCAGTTAAGATTTTATATGCTGCTAATTGGAGACAACAAATAATCCCGACTTTAGATGACTGGTTACTAAAGCTATGGGAATATGCCTCTATGGCTAAGATTACTGCTTATTGATGGGATATTCCAGACAAAACATTTGCTTTAATCTGGGAACCTTTTATAACTTACAATTTGGCACAGGGTCAACACCCACATCCAACATTTGGGTTTTCTTTTTAGAGCAGATGATTAATTAAAGCATTATTTCTGCTTTCTTATAATACTTGGTTTAAGGGTGGTCATTTGGAGGGTTGATAATGGAGGGCTGTTGAATTCCCGATTTATGTATGTGATTATGAGATGTTCAGGAGATGTGAATGTACGATAACTGCGAAGTTACTTTTATCTTCTTTCTCTTTCTATGTTCTTTTTCTATTTTTGTTGTCTTGTTGGAAAAATAATAAAAATATATTTTTGAAAAACCAATGTTGATGTTGTTGCTTTATACAGAGCTCGGCTTCTTTACACTTAGTTCTTGATACTTAAACCCAGTTCCTTCCTAGAACTATCCTTTTTACCCATTCCTTATCAGAGACTGCTTCTCACCAAGTCTTTGTTTTAGACTGTCCTAGTCCCCATCTTTATTGCAGACTGTCTTCACCTAGTCTTTACTATGGACTGTCCTAGTCCCCATCTTTATTGCAGACTGTCTTAAACCTTTGTCTCTTAGAGCATCTCCCTTTCAGATTGCTTCTCACAAGACTCAAAGATCCACTCCTCCTCTCTCCATAGTAACTCCCAACTCCCCAACTGTCACTCTCTAACTGCCACTTGTGATTGACAGCTCCACTGTGTTCTGCTCCATGTATCATTTCATCACAGGTGCCAACATCAAATTTCACTTAGGGGCCCCCAAATCCTAGGGCTGGCCCTGCTTAGATGCTACTACCCACATGGTTCACTAACACATGCAAGATAGGCTTTACATTTGAATAAGCCAGTAGAATTAATTAATACCCACTGGTGGCCCCGAACTAGATGGCAGTTCAAGCGAACAACACCAGGACTGGTCATCGCCTCTTGATAGGGCAGGTTGTTCTTGTACGGTTCACTCCCTATTTTCTAATATTGAAAGGCCTCATTATTAAGTCTGAACAAGTACTGCTATACTCATACTGTTACAACACAAAGCAGCATCTGAAACCTACTGACTTCATTTATTAAAATAGAAACTAAGCCCAAGACTCCTGATAGGTAGTCATCAGTTACAATAATGAGATGGATTTATGCATGAGCTTGACTCAGTCTAGGTAGGCTGATGAAAGAAACAAGTAAAGCAGAGTTCTGAGATAAAAAGTCAAGGCTTGCCTTTGAATTTCTGCCTCTGACATTCTCATCACTGTTTTGTTTTAATACGTTACGTAGTACTTTCTCTTGCACAGTAGGGTTTTCTTTTTTAAAATACTTATCATTGACTTCTTGGACTGCAAAAACACCAAAAATGTTATGGTGACCCATAGGCCAGGTTCACATGTAACGCCAAACCGGAGTTTAAAGTGGCAGAGGTATAACTTCAGTACATTTGAGCATGTGAAACTGCAGTTCCGGGAGGCTGAAAGCTAACTCAGGTTTGCCTCAGCAAACTCTAATTTGAACCCTCAGTTTGCCCAAAGGTTCACCACTGAGACCTGAGGTTTGGCCACCAAAGTATTGTGTCCAACTCCGGATGCCGCCATAACTGCAGTTTTGTGATGATTTCTAAACCACAATCATAGAGGCAGCGGTGCAGACCTGCCCAAGGATGTTCCAGCTCCATGCCTTTGGTACTTCTTGCTAGGGGTGTGCATGGAACCGGTTGATCCGGTTCAAATCCGGACCAGACCTGAACTGGACCAGGCCAGTTTGGTCTGGCACCCCTCAGAAACCCCTCCCCCCAGTTTGGTTCAGTCGGGGGGGGGGCATTGTGAACATTTAAATTTTTTTTTTACTTACCCCCTTGGGGGGAGTTGTTGGAGGTGGCGAGGGGGTGTTTCTGCAGAGTCCCCCCTCCCCCTTCTGGCTTCCCTTCATGCCTATACTGGCTGTTCAGCCGGCTCTTAGACCTGTTCAGGCCTTCCCCCTCTGGCACAGCGGCCATTTTGAAGCCACCATGTCTGTGCAATTGGCCTCTGTGTGACTCTGCATGACCTGATATAGGCATGAAGGGAGGATGGGGGGGGAGTGGGAACCTCCTCTGACCCCCCCCCCTCCACCTCCAACAACTCCCCTGAAGGGGGTAAGTTAAAATGTTATTTTATTTTATTTTTAAAAAAATGTCCATGAACCCCCCGAACAGTCATCAGGTGTTCGGTCCGGGGTTGGACCGAACAGGGGATGGTTCAACGTCAAACACGTTTGATATCGAACCTGTTTGCATATCCCTATTTCTCGCTGGCTGCCTTGGTTGGGGTTTATAAATTTTTTCTCTAGGCAGTTTTGCGAAAAGCTGCCACTAGGGGGAGCACCGTTGCGCAAACGACAATTCCTTGATTGCCTCTTGCCAGCCCTGGATTAACCATTAAGGGAAGGGGACCACAGAGTTTCCCCCCTAGCTATCATGCCCTTAACTCTTTCACTGCCACACTCAACTTTAGTCGATTTTTTGTAATTGTTTTTATCTGCTGTGTTCAACTTTACTCTGCATTGTTTTAAAAAAAAGTTTTCTTTGGCTCGGTGAGCGACTAAAATTTTGAGAAACTACTAAACTATGTATCTGAAGTAAAAACTCATTGATTTGCGAAAGATTACTGTAAAGAGCAGTACAAAATATTGATAAAACTTCACGGACTGCTCCGTTGCCTTGTAGTAAACATATGGGGCTGCACAGAAGTAAATGATCTAGTTCAATGGGGAAGCACAGCTCCTTCTGTGAAATGGGGCAGAAATATATTTTTTAGAAAAACATATGCCCTTACATATCAACAGATCCTTGATCTCCTGAATGATCCCGCCATGGGAGTTGCTAGGCAGTAGGGATGCCATGATGCCCCACTGCAGCCTTGTCATCCCTGCCCCATTTCCATCCCTTGTCCGCCCCCACCCCCCCCACACACCTGGCAAGCAAGAGGGAAAGGGGACAGGTTGACAGGACAGGCAGGACAGGCACTAAGTGCTTTGCTCCCCGATAAGGAAGCAACAGTGGTGTATGCCCACAAGCACAAAACACTCCAGGTGGGAACATATAATGAGAGATTATACACAACAAATGAGTGCCCCCCCCACTCCATCACAGTGGGGGGCACCCCATCACAGCACTGGGCGGGGAGCATAGGGCAAGGGGGATGCCCAGCTAAAAAAGGCAACAGCAGGCAGGAATTCTTGAGCAGCCGAGTTCTACTTTTATAACAGAAAAGTTGGGGAAGGGCAGCCCAGCCCCTTCCCCTTGAGTCCCTAGGCTTAGTTATGAGAAGAGCCATCTGGGAGAGAAAGAAGAGGGTAATCGGAAGTACCTTACACCTACAGACTGCTCTCTCACTTGAGCAGCCGACTTTGGGGATTCAATATGGACCCTGGATGTTCTACGCAGGAAAGCTGCAGGGACGGGTACTCAGGCAGCTGCTGTCATGGTCTTGCCAACTGCTGCCAAGTTGCTGTCAAACTGTGTGCCCTGTCAGTCTGTGCACCCACGTCAGGTTGTTCATAGAGCAGAGGGAATAGCATAGGGCAGTGGGGTTGCCCAGGTTTGGCTCCAAACGGCAACAGCAGGCAGGGATTCTTGATCAGCCGAGTTACATTTTTATAAAAGAAAGGTTGGGGAAGGGATAGCAGTGTGCCCGAACCGGTCCGGCGGCCATTCCAAAGAATGGCCGAACTGCCGGACCGGTCCGGCCCTGCCTGGTTCGGGTCCGGGTGGGGGGTATGCCTTTAAGGGCGGGAGGGCTTGCTTAGCCCTCCCGCCTCCTTGCCCCCGCCAGCGCCCGTATTGAACAGTATAGGGGCGCTGGAAACCAGCCGCCCCCCCCGCCGCGGCGAAATAACCCCCAAAGTCAGCCAGCCAGCCAGCCCTCCCTCCCTCCCAGCTAGCTGCCCTCCCACCCACCCACCCACCCACCCACCTGCTCGCTCACCCGCTCGAACACTGGATAAAAAACGAGAGGAGCTCCGGCACAGAGCTCCTCTCATTCGGAAGGCCTCCTGAAGAATGGCGGCTTGCGCGCGCGCGCGCATGTGCGCACCGCAAAGCACGCTGTTCTCCGGAGGCCCGGTCTACCCGGTGGGAAAGGGCCGGGTAGACCGGGCCTCCGATCGCTGAGTAGACCGGGCCTCCGATCGCCGGAGGCCCGGTCTACCCAGCGATCGGAGGCCCGGTCTACCCGGCGGGAAAGGGCCGGGTAGACCGGGCCTCCGATCGCTGGGTAGACCGGGCCTCCGGCGATTGGAGGCCCGGTCTACTCAGCGATCGGAGGCCCGGTCTACCCGGCCCTTTCCCGCCGGGTAGACCGGGCCTCCGGAGAATGGCGTGCTTTGCAGTGCGCGCATGCGCGCGCGCGCAAGCCGCCATTCTTCAGGAGGCCTTCCGAACGAGAGGAGCTCTGTGCCGGAACTCCTCTCGTTTTTTATCCAGTGTTCGAGCGGGTGAGCGAGCGGGTGGGTGGGTGGGTGGGAGGGCAGCTAGCTGGGAGGGAGGGAGGGCTGGCTGGCTGGCTGACCTTGGGGGTTATTTCGCCCGCGGCGGCGGCGGGGGGGGGTGGCTGGTTTCCAGCGCCCCTATACTGTTCAATACGGGCGCTGGCGGGGGCAAGGAGGCGGGAGGGCTAAGCAAGCCGTCCCCGCCCTAGAAACAAGGCCCCCCTTCGGTGCCGGTCCGGACTTCTCCGGACCGTGCACATCACTAGGAAGGGACCCCCAACCCCTTCCCCTTGGGGGTTTATCAGTCCCTAGGCTTGCTCATGAGAAGAACCATCTTGAGGAGAAGGCACTACCTTGTGGCATGCCTATACTCCCATGGACTGCTCTCTCACGAGAGTGGCAAACTTTGGGAATTTGCTATCGAGCCAGGATGCTCTATGCAGGAAAGCTATGGGGATGGGTACTGTGGCAACAACTGTCATGGTCTTGCCTAATGCCACCAAATAGTTGTCAAACTGTGCACCCTGCCAGCCCTGAAAGGTTGGGGAAGGGGGGGCAGCCCATTCCCTTTTGGGGGTTTGTCGTCCTTAGGCTTACTCATGAGCAGGGCCAGTTACCGAGGTTAGTAGTGCCCCAGTAGGCAGGAAGACCACTTCTGCTGCAAAGATAGGGCCACCCGATCAAGGGTGAACTGCTCAATAATGAGTATGAAAGGCCATGGGGACACCCCCTTCAGGATGATGAGAAGAAGCACCAGAGGGGAGGAGAGAGAATTGCTGAGCAAATTCCGTCATAATGCCCAATGGCAAAATATCCCCTTCTCCCACCAATCACTCCCTCATGAGAGTGCCAGGACACTTGGGCTCTATATCGAGCAAGATTGTTGTGTGGAGGCAAGCTGTGGGGAGGGGTACCCCAGTGACTGCTTCCTCTGTCTTAGCAACTGCCAACGAATGGAGAATGCCCCTGCCAGCCCATCTGCCCAGGTGGACATGTGCACCCATGTTCTCAAACGGCAATCCCATTGTTCTGGGGTAGCTTCAAAATGGGGTCCCTGGAATCCGCACGCCAGCAGATCTGCATATGGCACGATGCAGGACTGGGACCTTGGATTCAGAATGGGTAAAAAGGTCCATCCCAGTGTCTCCCCTCTGCATAAGCGGCCAGGCCATGGCACATGGAGTATCTACTGTAGATGTCCTTTGGGTGCATGAAAGTCTCCAAGGGGAGTGACGGTGGGGAGTTTTAGGGGCATCTGTTCTATCTTTTACCAGTAAGAGTTGCGGGCCCCACACAAGCATGGACCCCAGGGGGGTGGGGAGGGGGTCTGGCTAAACCCGTGAGCTCACAGTCTGTGGGTGGGGCAGTGCCCTTACTTGGCCACAGCCTTTCCCACTGGCCTTCGCATGAGAATGCAAGCCTGCTCAGCAGCAAGCTGCCAGCCAACAGGATTTCAGTTGGCTCTACCTGGACTGCTTTGCCAGGGTCACCCCTCATGACATTTCCCCAGGTTATGGTGAGGCAGACCCCCCAGCATTCTTTGCCCTCTTTCATCTACATATTCCCTCTTAGGACTTCTCCACCCCCACCCCCCGTAACAGCAGAATATCAACTCCCCACATCCCCCACCCCACCCCAACCCAGATTTGGTGCTTTTGTGGGAATATTAGGATACGGGACTTCTTGAGGGGTGGTGGTGCCATCTCTTGTTGCATAAGTGCTGCTGTGGCATGGCATGGTATTTCAGGGCATTTACTTAAATGCCCTTTCCATGCTGAGCGCGCTCAGAAAATGCACGATTGCGCTCGGCACACCCCCTTCAAGGTTGTGGCCAATAGCGTCCATCTTGCTGACATACCACAGTCTAGCCATGGAGCTTGCTGGGATTTGGCTCGGCTGCCGAACAGCAGGGAGGGGCTCTCCTCTCCGGGAACTGGAGTTTGGCAGGCTGTGGTTTGACAAACATCTGCGACTCGATTTGAAGTTACAAACTGAAACTGCGGCTTCTCGTTATGTGTGAATCTGGCCATAGACGGATAGTACAGTTTGTTTATTTGTTTTAAAAGGTATTGATGTGAAATGGACAGACTTAAAATTTAATGACTATAAAAATTAAGCATTTCGATATTGAGAACATAGAAGCCCTATTCACACATTAAGTTCAACATGGGTACTACAGGTATGCAGTGTACACAGATACAGATCTGTACACTGCTACAGTTATTCTCACATTATGTTGAACACAGGTATAATAGTACAGTTCCTGTCTGTGCCATGGATTTGAGGGGCCTGTATGCAGGTTCACTTTTAAAATGAATGTAGACATTCACACAAAAATATGAGAATGAAATGTATTTGAACTCTTTTGTTTGTGAGGGCTTAGTAATCTAGTGGCCAAGAGAACTGGATCCCAGCTCATGTGAGCAGAAGTTTCCACAAGCAATATTTCTGGCCCGCTTCTCTGCAGAGTCCTCGTACCTCCTGAAAATCCACTCCTGAGGGTTGGGGGACTCTCTGAAACCTAATTGTATGGAGTGTGGAGTGCTGCAGAGGGAGGGGGATTGGCCAAATGCACTACCCTCTTGTGCAAACAAAAGTCCAAGAATTCCTTAGGGCCCAACTCCCATAATACAATGCAGGAAAACCACGAATATCGACCCATTGGGGGCAATGGGGATTGGGGGTTAGGTTTTTGGAGGTGGTGGAGCCTTTTCAAATGGCCCATTTGAAATGGGCCATTTGTGGTGTGGTGGGGATGGCTTCGGAGGTGACCACAGTGATGGGGAAGGCAGCAGAGGCAGCAATGGGGACTCCTTCTCCCTCTCCAGTACAGTACCCTTTAAAGCCACCGTTGTGTGGCAAGGATGGCTGCGGAGGTGGCCGCAGCAGCAGGGATGGTGACGGAGGCAGCAGCGTGGACTCTTTCTCCCTCCCAACTGACTGTGCAGGCCAGCCTGCCTCCCATTTGGGGCCTTCTCTGAGCATGCTGAGTGACCCCCAGCGCTGTCACTTCCATTCTGCCATTTCATGCCATTCTCATTCTTATGTAGCACAAATGTTTTGAAGAATAATATTTGTACACAGGTGGAAAAATTCTTCTTTACAAAATGAAATACCACCATGCAAAGGCCCAAGAGGGACCTCTACATATCCTTTGAGCCTGTAGAGCAGGGATGTCAAACTTAGGCCCTCCTGCTGTTGTTGGTCTACAACTCCCATCATACCTGGCTATTGGCCGCTGTGACTGGGGATGCTGGGAGTTGTAGGCCAACAACAGTTGGAGGACTACGGTTATACATCTCTGCTGTAGAGGTTCTGCAGAATGCTGCATTCCCAGAAAGCAACACTGCGTTTCTAAGCAGACGTGTGGCAATTTCTGTTAAAATGAAGGAGGTTTCTGCTTAATGGTCATAACCCAGAGGGAATTAACTTATTTGAGAGATTAGTTCAATTCATTTGGAACCCTCTGTGTGAAGAAGGATCCTGCTGAGAGCTCCAGCAGATGGAGCTCCAGAGGTACTTCCCCGTTATAATTGACAATGGGAAGAGCCCACTTGTGTTCATAGGAGTTCTGTTCTCTTAATAATTTGTTCCCCACGCTGTTTAACATCTACGTGAAACCACTGGGAGAGTTCATCTGTAGGTATGGGCTATGGTGCCATCAGTATGCTGGTGATACCCAGCTCTACCTATCATTTAAGTCAGCTAACACCAGGGAAGCAGTGGATGTCCTGAACCAGTGTCTGAAGGCTGTTCTGGATTGGATGGAGGCAAACAAATTGAAACTTAACCCAGATAAGCCGGAAGTGCTCTGGGTTGGTAAAACTGATTCTCCGAGTGGTGAGGTAAATCTGGTCCCAGAAGGGTTCACACTTCCCCAGAAAGATCAAGTTCACAGCTTAGGAGTGCTTCTGCACCTGATGCTGTCCTTGGAGGCACAGATTATGGTGGTGTGTAGGATTGCCTTTCCCCCGCTATGGTTGATATGCCAACTGTGACCCTACTTAGAGAAGTCAGACCTGATCTCAGTCAATCATGCAAAGGTAACATCCAGATTGGGTTACTGCAGTGCACTGTACATGGGGCTGCCCTTGAAGATGGTTCCGAAGCTTCAGCTGGTCCAGATGCTGTCGCAAGGATGCTCGTGGGTGCTAGTCACTCCTTGAGGATCACACCTAGCCTGCAGCAGCTTCACTAGTTGCCAGTTTCCTTCCAGGTCTGATTCAAAGTGCTGGCCTTGACCTTTAAAGCCCTATATGTTTTGGGGCTGGGGTATCTGTTGGACTTCATTCACCCATACAAATCTGGCGGGGCTCATTTCGAGCCCTGTGGCCCCATCATTGACTGAGATTCGGTTAGTGGGGACAAGAGACGGGGCTTTCTTGTTTGTGGCCCCTCAGCTCTGTAAAGCCATCCCAGAAGAACTTTGTCATGCTCCCTCCCTTAGGGTTTTTAAAAAAGATATCTAAAAACTAGGGATGTGCATAGAACCGGAAGCCGACGCACGCGCGCTGGTCATTTCCGGGACACCGCTGACTGGGGTTGCAGGGAGGCATGCTGCAGCCCCACACACCCACTTTTTACAAGAGCGCTGGCAGGGGAATGTGGCGTGGCAGGGGCTGGCAGGTGGGCAGCACCTCCCCTGCCCCTTAATGGACTCCCCTGCCCTCCGAACTGGCTCAGACGTAGTGCACGGAACCGGTTCGGTGCTCCCAGAATGGAGTGCTGAACAGTTCCATGCACAACCCTACTCAAAACCCATCTATTTAGACTAGAGACTTTTAAAATCTTTTAACGATAAATTGATGGATCTGCCTGTTTTTAATTGCGTTTGTTTACATTGATTTTATTCTATACTGTGTTTTATTTGTTTTAAACTTTATATTAATTTTACTGTTGTGAGCCACCCCAAGCAGTATAGTACTGGAGGGACAGGGTGTAAATATTTTAAATAGATAGATAGATAGATAGATAGATAGATAGATAGATAGATAGATAGATAGATGTTTGATTTTTAAAAAATAAAATAAAATAAAATAATAATAATAGAAGTAGAAGTATTACTATGGTGGTCATGTATTTATGATCAGAGTGTAAGAAAGGTATTAATGCGCTATGAAAAATCCTTTTAATTAATATTAACCTTCTCATATAAGGTCCATAAATTTTAGGTGCATAAAAGGTGCTACAGGTGCTTCTACTTGTTACTGGTCTGTGTAACTGGACTATTCTCCAGTGTCCTTTCTGAATTTCTCTCTTCCTCTCCTTGTTTTCAGAAATTTTGCAAAGCACAGCAGGGCCAGGGTGGAGATGTTAGTGGACAAATATGAATGAAATAAATGAAATTCAAATATTAACTCAGCAGTCCTTTTTAATTAAAAAGCATTTGAGTGGAGGTTAAGCAATGACTGATTATTCATAGGCAGAGCTGTAGAAGAAACAGACAACGTATTCAAATTGATTAAAATGTAGGAAACATCTGCCCCCTCATTACAATTCCATTTGATATTAGCTATTAACAAAGTTATTAGCAAATATGAACACATGTATATGTGTTAAGATCTCACGGCAACCACCAGTGCAGGTGCCAGGTGTGTAGGGCCCTCAGTCAAGTTTCTTTGTGGGTCCCCTTAGCAGCAGTGCGGCAGCTAAAAAACTGACAGCTGCCATTGTTTTTTACCCATAATTCAGTGCAGCTGCTGAGAAGTGTCCCAAGCTGCTGCCTCCACCAGCACAGCTAAGCTAAGTTCCCACAAGAGTCTGCGGCTTACCTTGACAGTAGTAGTAGCAGCAGCAGCTTGGAGCGCTTCTCACCATTCTTTTTCACCAGGCCTCAGAGATCAGTCATGGGCCTTTGGGCGGGCCCTCAGCCAATGTCTAAGATGACCACTTCCTGACACTGGCCCTGGCAACCACTCCCATTCTGAGATGTGGCTGGGTACTGACTACACATCTATCCAAATTGTTAAGTCTCTGCATTCCCTGACTCATATTCTATCTCATGTCTGGAGGACAACATTTTCCGCAGCCTCTTTGTCTTTTGCATGGAAATTAGCCAACATCCCTTGGACTGAGCTGACCTTTCCTGCTGACAAAGTGTATATAACAATCATCACAGCAGTCAGAAGCTGAGGAGACCTACTTAGTAACCAGCTCCAACCCTCTCCAAAGCCAGACTACAATTCTGCAGTCCTGGCAGGTATGTCAGGGGAAACCAACTGGTCGAGAAACTGGGGGGCTGCAGAAACAGAACTGTGCTGGGACCACACAAGAATATCTGTTTTGAGTCTGTGAGAGAGCTGACAAGACTAGGCAATTGTTGAAAATCCCAAAGGCTCGTAACAAAACCATTTAATAGTTTTGTCATCTGTTTACTGTAAACAGGATTATCAAATCATTCTTCCTGAAAGCTATGCCTGATCAGAGTCTATTATTTGGCCAAAATAAAAATAAAAATGATAGCATTCCATAATGGTGAGATGTTTCTTCATCCAAGTTAAATGTTAGGAGATGGAGCCTGGGTACAAAGATCTCTCTGCATGTCTGGGATAGGAAAAGCCATTGGATTTTAGAAAAGATACACCCCACTCCAGCCTCCAGCTAAGGTGAGGGGGCTCATGTAAGAGGTGTGTGTGTGTGTGTGTGTGTGTGTGTGTGTGTGTGTGTGAGAGAGAGAGAGAGAGAGAGAGAGAGAGAGAGAGAGAGAGAGAGAGAGAGGTGGGGGCAGGCAGTCTTGGAATGAAGGGACCAGACTGAGAGAGAAGGCACCTTGGGTTGTAGGATCTCTCTTGGTCCTACAACCAGTGGATCTGCCATGGGGCAGCACATCTGGATCTGCCATGGGTAGATCTGCCATGGGGTAGCACATTTGCTCCCTGGTACAGGTACACATGATGTTTGCTGCTATTCATGATCCACTTGTATATTTGTAAATAAACCATGTGTTACAAAAGTACTATAAACTTCTAGTGTTCTCCCTTCCCCAAAGGGGGCCTAACCCAGGTAGTGCTGCCCTTGGACCTTTCCACCACTTGACGATGTGGGGAATGCATGACTGTATATACACCACCCTCTACATTGGAGACATGGTATGTGGAAATGCTGCATGTATATACAGTGATGCTGTTGATTTTCACACTCTTAAGTATTTGGCAGATGTGATGGGTTCACATCTTGACTAATGAAGCACTGGTGCAACAGGAGAGGCATCAATGTAGCACCAATGCTTCTGGAATGTTCCAGACTAATGCTGCACCAGTGCTAGTGTGTGTGGGTGATGTTTAATCCAGGCCTACAAATACGTGTATAAAAGTTTTGTTCAGGATTCTAAACAGAATGTAAGGCTAGTAGGCCTGAACAAGATTGTTTAAAAATGTGAGGCCCCTCGGCCAAGAGGTAGCAAATACCAGAGCCTGACAAGAGATATTGTATGTAGCCAAGGTCATGAGACAAATTCCCCACTCGGCAGAAAAAGAAACATAACTAGCACCAGAAGATACCGATAAGAAGTAGGGAGGGTGGATAGGCCAAACAGTAGCTCATGTCAAGGCTAATTGGCACCACATTAAAACATCTGTTTAATTACAAAGAAATGTATTGAAGCATTACTGATTCACTTGCTTTTAAAAAAATCTATATAAACTAGCAACTGCGTACCTTCGGGGCGCTGTGCTTCTCAGACTTATTTTTACTTGTACTCTGCCTTCATGATCATGAATAAAAGCTAATCTGAGCACACACCCTTGTTGAATATGACTCAATTCTGTCAGGTAACGAGCTCTATTGCGGGAACCTTGCCTAATCCTCTTTAATTCAGTAAGATGCCCCATTCTCTGTCAAATCTAATGGAAAGATGAATGCAAGGGGCTTAATTAAACAGGAGGGAAAGGTTCCAGAGGATTTTCTCACAACATGGGGATTTCAATGATCTCTCCTTTCCCTGGAAGCCCTCTGTGTCACCCAAAAATATGTCCCTGAGGGCAAAGCAACCCCCAGTTTGCACCATGCATATTAGAATTATTACCTAATACTCATCCAGGTTCTAGGATTCCACAGGACATTGCAATTGCCAAAACATATTCAAGAATTCCTAGGGGTGTGGCAAAACTGGTTTATAAGCAATATAGAAACGGAATTACAAACTATTAAAACTAAGGTCCAGTTCAGATGCTCAGCATCTTATCACAAGAACATAAGAACAACCCTGCTGGATCAGGCCCAAGGCCCATCTAGTCCAGCATCCTCTTTCACACAGTGGCCCACCAGATGCCACTGGAAGCCAGAGGTAGGAGTTGAGGGCATGCCCTCTCTCCTGCTGTTACTCCCCTGCAACTGGTACTCAGAGGCATCCTGCCTTTGAGGCTGGAGGTGGCCTACAGCCCAACTATTAGCCGTTGATAGACCGCTCCTCCATGAAGTTATCCAAACCCCTCTGAAAGCCTTCCAGGTTGTTGGCTGACACCACATCTTGTGGCAGAGAATTCCACAAGTGGATCACGCGTTGTGTGAAAAAGTACTTCTGTTTGTTGCTCCTAGATTTCCCGGCAATCAATTTCATGGGATGACCCCTGGTTCTAGTGTTATGGGAGAGGGAGAAGAATTTCTCTCTCTCCACTTTCTCCACACCATGCATGATTTTATAGATCTCTTTCATGTCTCCCCGCACTTGTCTTTTTTCTAAACTAAAAAGCCCCAGGTGTTGTAGCCTTGCCTCATAAGAAAGGTGCTCTAGGTGCCTGATCATCTTGGTTGTCCTCTTCTGCACCTTTTCCAGTTCTACAATGTCCTTTTTTAGATGTGGTGACCAGAATTATACGCAGTACTCCAAGTGTGGTCGCACCACAGTTTTGTATAAGGGCATTATAATATTAGCAGTTTTATTTTCAACCCCCTTCCTAATGATTCCTAGCACAGAATTGGCCTTTTTCACAGCTGCCACACATTGATTCAACACTTTCAATGAGCTGTCCACCATGACCCCAAGATCCCTCTTCTGGTCAGTCACTGACAGCTCAGATCCCACCAGCGTATACCTGAAGTTGGGGTTTTTTGTCCCAATGTGCATCACTTTACTTTTGCCAACATTGAACCGCATTTGCCATTTTGTCGCCCACTCAGCCAGTTTGGAGAGATCCTTTTGGAGCTGCTCACAATCTGTTTTGGATTTCACTACCCGAAAGAGTTTAGTATCATCTGCAAATCTGGCAACCTAACTGCTTACTCCTGCTTCTAGATCATTTATGAATAAATTAAAAAGCACCAGTCCTAGTACAGATCCCTGGGGGACCCCACTTCTTACCTCCCTCCATTGTGAAAACTCTCCATTTATCCCTACCTTCTGTTTCCTGTCTTTCAACCAGTTAACAATCCACACATGTACTTGTCCCCTTATCTCAAGACTGCTAAGTTTCCTCAGGAGTCTTTGATGAGGAACTTTGCCGAAAGCCTTTTGGAAGTCCAGGTATACTATGTCAACTGGAACACCTTGATCTACACACTTGTTGACACTCTCAAAGAACTCCAAAAGGTTTGTGAAGCAAGATTGACCTTTGCAGAAGCCATGCTGGTTCACTCCCAGCAGGGCCTGTTCTTCTATGTGCATTACAATTTTATCCTTGAGGATGCTTTCCATCAATTTGCCTGGAACGGACGTTAAGCTAACCGGCCTGTAATTTCCCAGATCGCCCCTGGATCCCTTTTTGAAAATCGGTGTTACATTTGCTACTCTCCAGTCCTCTGGTACAGAGCCCGATTTCAGGGATAAGTTAAATATTTTAGCAAGGAGGTCGGCAGTTCACATTTGAGTTGTTTGAGGACTCTTGGATGGATGCCATCCAGCCCTGGTGATTTGTTAGTTTTCAGTTCTTCCAGACAGTTTAGGACATCATCTCTTGTCAACTTCTATCTGATTCACTTCTTTAGCCTTCATCCCTAAAAAGCCTGGTTCAGGAACAGGTATATGCTCACTATCCTCTGCCGTGTAGACGGACACAAATAACTCATTTAGCTTCTCTGCAACCTCCATATCCTCCTTAATAATCCCTTTCACTCCCTCATTGTCTCATGGTCCAACCGCCTCCCTACAGTCGAGTCTACAGTAGCTCCTATTCTGGGGATTGTTATATGTATATAAAGATTACATGACACACAATTTGCCCATTTTCCACTTTCCTTTCCTCTTTGGGGAGATGGATCACAGAAATCAAGCATAGTATGCATACATTTGCACACAGACATTTACATGCATGTAGTGCAGATCTGAAAATGTTTGCTAGAATATGGTGGTGGGCATGGAATTCTTAAAGTTTTGTTGGGATGGGTCTTACTCCTGGTTAGTCACAGTGCATGTCCATTTTTATTTTTAAAAAACTATTTTATGTTGAGCCTCTGTGGGAAGCAGCAGTAGCACTGGAAACATGGGAGCTGTTCCTGATGGCTGGCTCCTAGAAGGGGAGCACTCTCTAAAAATGTAGAGCTTGAAACACTACAAAATGCAGACCTCCCCAGTCTTTCCAAAGGAGGTATTTAAAAAAAAATTGAAGAAGTAAAAAAAGAAAAGAAAATCAGCACAGCAGGTAAGAGGTTTAAGGTTCTAAAATACAAGATAGCATCAAGGAGAAGATTGACAAGGCAAAAGGGAAAAAAGAGTGGAGAACACCGTCCATGTATTGACACTTTAAGCACATCGAAAATCAAATTAAAATATTTGGAAGTTCCTATGTGCATCATTCAAAATCCATATCTAGTGGGCTAACCCTTTCCAAGTCACCACTTGCAATTGGAAAATAAGTGTTGCCAGGAAAGCCAGCATGGTGTAGTGGTTAGAGTGCTGGACTAGGACTGGGGAGACCCGAATTCAAATCCCCATTCAGCCATGAGACTTGCTGGGTGACTCTGGGCCAGTCACTTCTCTCTCAGCCTAATCTACTTCACAGGGTTGTTGTGAGGAGAAACTTAAGTATGTAGTACACCGCTCTGAACTCCTTGGAGGACGAGAGGGATATAAAATGTAAAATAATAAATAATTTAGACATATTGGACACCCTTCATAATGCAATGCTACACGTATATTTTTAATCTGTTTCAAGTTCAAAATATATCATGAAGCCTCCATTATAGTGCAGGAGGAAGCAAGAAAAGGAGCGCTGCTCCTGGAAATATTTATCTCAACCATGTACCTTATTATTATTTCAACAGGTTTACACAAGCAATTACAAGGCTTGCAAAGTCCACAGGTTAGTGTATAAATTGTTTTGATCAATGGACTCTGGCTCTGGATGTGATGATATTAAAAGCCATAAACAATGTTAAGTCAACACATTACGAGGAAATGCTACTGTAACATACATTACTGAGCCTGGTGTCTCGTTGAAAAGTGTCTCTATTTATGCTGCCAGTGAGCAGAGACATTCACATTGTGTTACAGGGTTCACAATTTCTCTTCACAGACAGAGGGTTTTATTAACTCGCAGTTACAAAACAGATAACCGCTTCAGCCCCGTCATCTAATTGAATCAGTTAGTTTGCTAGAGGGATATAGGTGCAGCCTCAGGAAAATGAATCACACTCGAAAAACGATCAATAATGGGTAGCTACGAAGGATGTCTTGATCCTGATTTGGAAGGCTTGTTGACACAAACCAGGGAGTTCGGGGGAACGAAAAAGATGTGTTCACTGCTTGGTGGTGCAGTTGGACCCAGTTTTACTCCTGAATTCCAAGGTGACAACTGTGACCCTGTGTGTCTTGGACCAACTTCAGCTGGTCTGACAGCTGCACTTTTTGCTGGAAGACAGAGACCTGACTATTGTCACCCATGCCTTAGTAACCTCAAAATTAGTTGACTGTGATGCACTCCACATGGGGCTGCCCATGAAGACAGTTTGGAAGCTGCAACAGGTACAAAATGCCAGTGTCTGACAGGTGTAGAATGTGAATCAGCGCCACCTTGAATAGCAGGTTTGAATGCTCCAGTTCTAAAACCGCTTAGGTGATTTGAAGGAGGCTCTCTTTGGGGACAATTGACTGAAAGGCAATTGGAGCTGGTCCAAGAGAATATTGAGCATTACCACTTTCCACAACAATGGGGGTTTCCCAACCTGGGTCTGCAGTGTGGCTGGTGAAGGATGGAGTTGTCATCCAAGAGCACCTGGGGACTCAAGTTTGAGAGCCCATGCAGGGGGGTGGGATCAGAATTTCTCTCCTTCTCTCTGCATGTAGGTCTGGGGAATTCTGATGTTCTTTCTTCACACCAAGGTTCTCATGCCATTTCATGCTGACCAGATTAAATTTGCCCTGATTAAAGCAGTGGTATCTGGGTATAATTTGCCTGCCTAAGGCTGCCAATTACTAAATAAAGAAGGCAAGTATAGGCACATGTACCAACAAAGAGAAAAAACCCTATATTTTAAGGTAAGTATTTCAAGTATAAATAACTTCACAATATATAATGTATGGAATTTCACTGCCACAAGATAGGATGGTGGCCATTGACTTTAAAAAGGGATCAGACAAATTCATGGAGGGGAGAGAGCTAACAATGGCTATTAGTCATGATTACTACATGGAACCTGCATGTTCAGAGATAGTAAACCTCTTAATACCAGTGTTGGGAGGGCAAACAGCAGGGAAGGACAATTGCCCTTATGTTCCGCTTGTGCATTTGCTGGAGTCATCTGGTTGGCCTTTGTTTGAAATAAGATGGACTAAATTGACCTTGTGTCCTTAAGTGAAAGATCTGGTTGAAAGCTAGGTTTTGTATACTAAAATGAGACGGAAGGTGTACTGGCACTTGTCTTAATGCATGAGTGCGGTAATAAAACTGGCATTTAAGCCTGCCTTGGCTGGCTGGTCTAAATGATCTGGTTCTATTCCTAAGACCAGGCCTGGTGGCTCTTAAGTGACTTGAGGGAGGACTTGGTTGAGCAGCTGGCCTGAAAAGGTACTTTCCAGCAGCTCTGGAAAGCTTGCAAGTAAACATCTACAGTATTGATGTAAAGAAGCCTCTCTGGACCTGAATTTCTCAACCAATCCACAGAACTATGTATTCATTTGGTAGAAAAGGATCCTCAAAATGAGCAATAGGAAGAGGAGGAGGTGCTGTGCAGCTGCAGCAAAAATGGCACTCATAGTGCCCCCAAAAGTGAACAGGGTGTGTGAAGGTGTTTGGAGAGGACCTCCCTGTATGCCAATAAAACCCGTTCTTCTCTTCTCTCTTCCATGGAGTTCTACCATGTGCACAAATGCAGGTGTCAGGGTCTCGACCGGACTTGGCTGCACGCTGTCAACATATAGTGACGAATGTTGTTTTTCAGCAGGGAGTAGCCGACTGACGACGTGATATATAGTGCAAGCCACGAGAGCTCCCAGCTGGCAGGGATTTAAGGCTTATCAGCCCTCTGCAATAGGCGTTCGCTTTCCCTAAGAGTCTTGTGACATGCCGCTGTTGGGGGGTCAGCGGGGGTTGGTTGCATAGCTCTTCTTCCGATTGGTCTTTCACGATTTCTGCTGCCTCAGGTTGTTGTGCCTGCTCAGAGTCATTATCCACAGCTGTTTCATGAATACTGACAGCCGGGCTCTGCCCCTCAGACACTCCTGCATCGCCTGGAAAGTTGACAGCTTCCCCTTCCTCCTCGCTGTTGGAGATCGAGGGCGTGACAGCAGAGAACCTGCTGCCAGTTATGGCTTCCCAGCCGGCATGCACATAGTCAATCTGAAGTTTGCATAGACTAGTGTATATTTTTACATAATATACTGGTACATATTTTAAGATAATATAAATTTAATATATTTAGAATACTGGTGCATATACTGGTATATACCTTTAAAACTTTTAAAACTACATTGAAAATACTTTAGTTTTAATCATTATTAATGTTGGGTTTTAAATTATTTTAATGTTTTATTTATTTTTAATTTGTACTGTTTTTGTTGTACACCACCCAGAGATGCAGGTTTTGGACGGTATATAAATATGTTGAATAAATAAATAAAAATTATAGTTGTGCAGGTAAAATGCCAGCTGTGAGAAAGTAGCTCACAGCTGCCATCTTAAAGTTTGCCAAGAGCTAACATAAGACTGAAAATTTGGGCAAAAAGAAGGCACAGAGATTTCTCCCTATCAGTGTTTTGACATATACACCTTAGCAAAACATTGTTCTAGAGCAGGAGAAAAACAATATCTGAAATACTGAATTTCATTAGTCTGGATCTTTGATATATGATATCACACATTTGGTTCTGACTTGATCCAGATAATTCCAATGCAAAGAATTATCCTTTGAGCAGAAGCTCAAAAGAAGGAAAGAAAAGACCCTCTTCAGGGTAGGGCAGAGACTGAGTAAGCTCCTGGAGCTTGCTGCATTATCTTCCAGTGTCGAAATGCTTCATCAGGAGAGTAAAGTAAAATAAAGTGTGCTGTCAAGTTGATGTCATCTCCTGGCAACCACAGAGCCCTGTGGTTGTCTTTGGTAGAATACAGGAGGGGTTTACCATTGCCATCTCCCACTTAGTATGAGATGATGCCTTTCAGCATCTTCCTATATCGCTGCTGCCCGATATAGGTATATCCCATAGTCTGGGAAACATACCAGCGGGAATTCAAACCGGCAACCTCTGGCTTGCTAGTCAAGTCATTTCCCCACTGCACCATTAGGTGACAAACTGCTTTTTAAAACTCTATATTCTTATTGAATAAGTTCAGCACATAAATGGTTCATAGAATCTTAGAACTGGAAGGGGCTTTGGAGGAATTCTGGTCCAACCCTACTGCTTAGTGCAAGAAACTGCTACCACATCTCTGACAGATAGCCATCCATAGGAACACAGGAAGCTGCTGTATACTGAGTCAGACCATTGGTCTATCTAGCTCAGTACTGTCTTCACAGACTGGCAGCGGCTTCTCCAAGGTTGCAGGCAGGAATCTCTCTCAGCCCTATCTTGGAGATGCCAGGGAGGGAACTTGGAACCTTCTGCTCTTTCCAGAGCGGCCCCATCCTCTGAGAGGAATATCTTACAGTGCGCACATGTGATCTCCCATTCAAATGCAACCAGGATGGACCCTGCTTAGCTAAGGGGACAAGTCATGCTTGCTACCACAAGATCCGCTCTCTTCTTCCAGCCTGCTTGAAAAAACTTTTCATGAAGGAGATCCCATCACAGCACCAAGGCAGAAAGTTCCATGGCCAAACTGCTATTACAGTTAGAAAATTATTCTTGTCTATCCTAAATCTCCTTTCTTGTAATGTCAAAACATGGGTTGTAGTCCACAGAAACAACTGAGGAAAAAGTGTTATAAATGCCTCCAGATTAGGGCCACACATCCGAGCACCCTATCCCAATGAATCTATAGGGATTCATTCTTCTCCCGCCCTCTGGTGCCACATGGAGGCAGCTACTCCCAGTATGGCCATCACCATGTACTTCCTCTCATTTCCAGCAGGGGGCCCTTTTCTACAGGAGCATGTGGGGATACTAGGAGGGCATGCACATAAGCCACATGAGGGCACCTGGGAACTGTAGTTCCTCCCAGAGTTATCCCCAGGGTACACGGTTCCCAAATGCTTTTCTGTTCTAAACAGGAACTGTAGAGCAGGAGGCAGATCCAGGTCAAAACCACTGCATAGGTAAGAGGGGTTTCAACCTGTTGTCCCCACTGTGGTCCCAGTCTGGATTGTGTCCCCTCTGTGGCTGCTATTTAATATAAAAGAGTGAAGCACATCCGCTCTAATAATGGGATTTGTAGTATGGCCTTAGATTGGGTTAAGGGCCAGCATTGGACTCATATTACCCACCCACCCCGCTTCTCCCCAGAGTCATCCAACATCATTCCACCCAAGGTAACGTTCTCAGTGGATCAGAGACAGGTAAAATGCTCATGCTAAAGAAATATTACAAAGTACGGACAGAAGTCAGTAGGTGGGGCCTCCATTTGAGTATCCTCTCGCATGCACGTAATGTGCTTCATCTCCAGGCCACAGACATTCCTGTGGCAGTGCGGTCTGAAGCAACAGACATCATGACATTTCCACTCTCAGTATTTACTGCAGTCGGATAAACCAGAATTGTTGCAGTTGATATTAATAACTGGAGGTTCCTAATGTTTTAAAGCAAATTGACAAGGAAGAGAATTGAGAGGGGAAAGGAAGGAAGAGGTTTAGTTTTCAGATCAGCGAATTTGACATCAGCCACAAAAGAACAACTGAGACTTGGCCTGGCCGGATCGTACTACTTTCTTTTACACTTTACAAATAAAAGAATTATTTGAAAGAAACTGGTTTGTTAAGTACACGCTCACAAAAGACTTAAATGTGTAATTTGTTGACAGAGGAAATGCCACCTGAAACTTGCTGAGAAATGCCAACAGTGCTATAAATCAATACCGCATATTTCTGTGATTAATGGTGTACGTGTCAAACTCTTGGTGCAAGGTCTGAATATAGCTTATTTAATGTCTCTGTCTGATGTGGATAAATGGAAAATTCAGAGTGGAAATCTGTACAAGATCCCTAATTTAGAACTATGCTCAGAATGTGTTAATTTTGTGGCTTAACGCTTCCAAAGCTCTCTCTTAATGGCATTTTGGTGCACTGTAAAGTTTGGATCCTGCACAAGGTTATCATTCCACAGAAATTAGGCTCTCCATTTTAAAGTTTCAGTTTAAATCTAGAAATAAGATTCTTTCAGATCAATCCAAAGACATCCCGTTCTGAATGTAAATGCCTCAGGTAACAGCTACACTCGCAGCATGGAAGGGAGGAGGATTATATTTGTATTGAAGGCCAATACATCACGGAAAATGGTTGGGATTATCTGTCAGTGTATATGAATTGTTAAGTAAAATGTTGGGTAATCTGTCATTTGCAAGATTTCAATCTAAGTTAAATAAAACATAACATGTAACTGCTGCAGATGTGATGCTTTTCCTGTGCACATATTGCTTATGCATAGGAAAAGAGCATGCAATCAGCATGTTGATTGCCATAAATACCAATTGCACATGTCTGTCTGTATCACTACAGTACTTGTATGGATGGCAAGGCACACATGATTGATGTGTATGTTTCACAGTAAACCACTAGAGGGCTCCAGTCCATGAATCAGCTCAGAGCAATCAATCAAAATAAAATGTCTGCCTAGTGAAATGCACCACTTTACTTCAGAGACGTGTCTGCCTTCTGGGTTAATGAAAGAGGACTAAAAATATGCAATCTGAGGACTAAAAGAGGACTAAAAATATGTGTTAAAACATGCAATATCATACATGCAAATAGCTATAGGTAGAAGAAAATGTCATTTTAAGAGACCCTGATATATTTTCAAGGATTCTCTTCTTGATTCTGACACAGGCAATCTGTAATGTTAAAAAAGCCCCCAAACCCACACCTAATAAACATTAAGATTTGCATATATAATCTTGACAGTGTAGCCGACAGTGTAGCCAATCACTGGGAATTTAAAAAATAAAAATCTGAAATATACTGGATCATCATCATTCAGATACAGAAGAAGCAGTATCAATTACAAACCCAAATTCTATGTAGCAAGGCCAGTAAAAAACTGCGGTCCCCTAAGGATGAACACACCAAGTGCCACTTTCTTTAGGACCGTATGGGTAAATATTTAGTTTGTGTTATTTATAGATCATCTTTCTACACAATAGTGCATGCAAAGTAGTCTATAAGTCAATAATAATAATTTGCCCCCTGCTAACTATGCAAAGAGGCACCTTTTAAAGTGGTCTTTTATACTGAGCAGAGGGACAGCACCTGTCCCTAATCATCCCAGCCAAACATCCCTCCAGTGGTTGCTGCTGGGGTTTCCCTTGCGATTCTCATTAGACTGTGAGCCCCTTTGGGACACAGAATCACCTTCTCTTTCCTTTTCCTATGTAAACTGCTTTGAGAAGTTTGCTGTTGGAATATAGAATAGAAATACTCTAAATAATTAAATAATAAAACATTTAAGCAAATTAATTAAAATTGCACAATAAAATAAAGAATAAATGGCAGCATGCAAGAAAACAATGATGAGGCGGCTTAACAACACTAAAATTAATTGCCCAAACTATGAATAAACAAGTCTTAATAGTTTGCTGGGTGGTGGACAAGGAAGGAGGACCAACTGATCTCTCTTGAATGATGGAATTCCCTCCTTGTGCCTCTCATGCTCGTTAGCTGTATGCCATGGTTTCCTGTATCACTCAGCAAAAGGTGCAAAAATTCTCATACTAAACAGAAAAGGGAAGAAAAGTGGGCAATAACTAGCACATCTTCTCTGAGTAAACTAATTGACTGTGCAGGAGTGTGAATGCAGGGGCAGAGGCAAGGATGCCATGCAAATATTGGAAGGAGCAAGGGAGGAAGCACAGGAGAGGAGATTCACCCATTCAGTCCATCTCCATGACCACATTTATATATACACATTCCCATTATTTAGTGAGTACCTCTCATTTCATTCTAACAAGGTCACAGGGACTGATTTCACAGTTTTGTGCATTCTTAACATCCAATACTTCCTCGCTGCATCTCCCTGAATTTTCTTTGCTGCCATAACTTTGCTTTTTTTTTTTTTTGCACATTGAGTGTGCATCTTTTTTTAGTAAACCACTTTCTCACACACACTGTTCAGTGAGCTCCATTCTGTGCTAAATAAATTCAGTGGCAAAAGGCTTTGGAAGAGGAGACCATTGATCACGAGTGTGATATTTCCCCATGCCATTAAAAATACACCCATCATCACTTCTTTCTTTTTCTTTCAGAGAGTGACAAGAATGACTGATCACCTGGATTATAGTCCATGCAGTGGGGAATGGTTAAAAACGGAGGAGTTATCTGGTTTGTTCACTCTGCAAAGTAGGAGTATGCCCAATTTTTGAGAGAAGAAATCTTTAACTGAACAGTGATTTTAAAAGCGAGAGGCTACAGTGCATCCCTGAGATAGGTGTGCTTAATACATTAATGGGATGTTGCAGGAGAATGCCGTCTGGCACCATTAAAATAATTGGGAGTTTTGTCACTGACTGCAGCTGAAGCAGAATTACACCTGATAGTATTAACCTAAGTATGCTTGGCCCACTGAATTAATGGGAGTAAGCATTCTTACAATTTCAGCTGTGGAAGCTATTCAACTTCTACTGTTAATGTTTTGAACAGTAGCAAAAATAGTTGAGCAGCATAGCTGCCCACTCTTCACTGTGGAGTGTTCTGGGTTCCTGATGTGAATGACTTCCACCCCCTGCCCCACCCACCCCCGCACATTAAAGCTTCAATGTATATGCGTGTTTTCAGACATGCATCTCACCTCCTCCATACCTTATTGTGGACAAACAGGAAGCGATTTTTCCTACAATATATGAATAATAAAATAATAACTTTATTTGTTGGCTGCCCCATAACAAATTGTTCTCTCGGTGACTCACCAATACAAAGCGGTCTTCAGGAGCCCTTACGGGCCAAATCAAACATTATGTAAAATGAATTGTTGGCCCTAGGTATGTGGGCTTAAAAAACACACTATGTAAATGGCAGCTGTGGGATGTGTGACTCAGATCTGAACTGTAATGGGAACATAGGAAGCTGTCATATACTGAGTCAGTCCATTGGTCTATCTAGCTCAGTATTGTCTACATAGTCTGGCAGTGGCTTCTCCAAGGTTGCAGGCAGGAATCTCTTGTCTTCAAAATGGCAGGAAGGGAACTTGGAACCTTCTGCTCTTCCCAGAGTGGCTCCATCCCCTGAGGGGAATATTTTACAGTGCTTACACATGTGGTCCCATTCAAATGCAACCAGGGCAGACCCTGCTTAGTTAAGGAGACAAGTCATGCTTGCTACTACAAGCAGGACTGCTCAACATAGCCCCCCCCCCGCTGATTTTGGACTTCAACTCCCAAAATCCCCAGTCAGTGGCCAATAGCCAGGGATTATGGGAATTGTAGGCTAACATCCACAGGAGGGCCGAAGTTGAGCAGGCCTGGGCTAAAGCCTCCTTCCCCAGTGTTCTGGTCCCGATTGCTATTTACATTGAGGGAAAACATACACATGCATGCAGCAGGGTCAAACTATGTGTTTCATGTAACATGTTAGCTCTGATCTAGAGCCTTTGGTGTGATTGGATGTACACATGCAGCAACCCCATTTACCAGAGCTGCACCATTTATTTCAATGGAGAGAGCCTTTACAGGTAAAGGGAACAAGTATGTGTGGTGCTCTCCCTCCATTGAAGTGACTGAGGCCTGGTCTACACATTCGGCAGAATGAGATGCTAGAATCGGTGGTAGAGTGGGCTGCTTCCACTGATATGACAACTGCAACCATACCTGGAGAGAGATAGCTTGGCCACAGTTACTCATGCTTGAGTAAACCTCTCACTTCGATTACTGCAATGCACTGTACGTGGGGGGCCTTTGAAAATGATCAGGAAACTGCAGCTGGTACAAAATAGGGCGGTACGATTATTAACTAGGGCTGGATGTTTTGGTCATATTATGCCAGTGCTTTGTCAGCTGCACTGGCTCCCAGTCCATTTCCAGGCCCAATTCAATGTGCTAGTTTTAACCTTTAAAGTCCTAAATGGCTTGGGACTGGGCTACCTGAGAGAGTGCCTTGCCCCATATGTCCCAACTTGGGCCTTAAGATCTTTTTTTGGAGGCCCCTGGCCAAAAGAGGGGAAGTGGGTGGCTACAAGGGATAGGGCCTTTTTGGTGCTTGCACCCAAAAATAGCTTCCTCAGTGAGGTTCACTTGGCTTCATCACTTTGTTCTTTTAGACACCAGGTAAAGATATTTTTGTTCACTCAAGCCTTTAAATTTTTTATTTTTAAATTTGATTTTAAAAACTGATTTTTTAAAAAAAGTTTCAATTGTTTTGTATTTTGTATCCTCCCCCCCCCCACCAGTGTGTTATGATTTTATGTATTCTGTGTTTTTATTTGATGTTTAATGCTGTCTTGTGGGCCACCCAGAGAACAATTTGTTATTGGGGTGGCTAACAAAGTTTATTTATTATATTACTACTACGACGACTACTACTACACCAGCTTCAGGCTGCAGGTGGATGGGTAAAAAACATAACCAAATTGGAAAAACAAATTCCCTGTAAATAAAATCTAGCATATCAGGGAGGAATGTTCCCTGCAAATAAAATCTAGCGTAGTCGGCATTCCGCTTTGCCGGTTTTCTATGTATAGAGTTGTTTTTTCAATGCAGCATTAAAAAAAGTGATCACACACCTTGAGTCTGGAGTGGCCCTGCCCATTGTACCACCTCAGAGTCAGGACTGTACCTCAGTCCACTACATGCATAGCCTAGGCCTTAAGCAGCCCTGACCATCTTGGAAAGCCATTGGACATAAGTGGTTTGTAATATCAAAAGGCAAATATTAGGGGTTGAAGAAACATTTTCAAGAGATATATTCAAAATGTAAAGCTTGTTTATGGTGGTGTTACTATTTAATATTTTACTGCATGGCGCACCTTAATTACAAAATATAATTCACTTTTTTTCTATATGAAGTCGGTTTGTCATATGATGTGCAGTATATAGAAGACAGAACTTGAATATAAAATATATTCTTCGTTTTTCTAATTGTTATCCATATACCATTTATTTAATTGGGATATAAAATGTAAAAAAAAATTGTTCAATATCTTGCTCCTTTCAAACAATGAATTATGAAGGAAGATTAATATATAAGCAGTCCATGCAAACAGCAGTCTTCTAAGCGCAGATACTTGAATGCATGCCAAGCAGCTAGGAAAGTGCCATCCATAAATCTAGAATTGTATGTAGCAGAAGAAAGAGGGAAACAACCCAAAGACTGACGTGACAAAATCGATCCTAGTACATTCAGGTTAGAATTTTTGGAATAAGTATTGTCTTAGGAAACTGCCATATACTGAGTCAGACCATTGGTCTATCTAGCTCAGTATTGTCTTCACAGACTGGCAGCGGCTTCTCCAAGGTTGCAGGCAGGAATCTCTCTCAGCCCTATCTTGGAGATGCTGCCAGGGAGAGAACTTGGAACCTAGATGCTCTTCCCAGAGCGGCTTCATCCCCTAAGGGGAATATCTTGCAGTGCTCACACATCAAGTCTCCCATTCATATGCAACCAGGGCAGACCCTGCTTAGCTATGGGGACAAGTCATGCTTGCTACCACAAGACCATGCATGGAGTCTCACAAAGGTACACCCAAGTCTCTTCTCGTCTCTTCAACAGTATGGCATTGCTGTCTTGGCCTCTGCCGATTACAAGTCCTCACACCCACAGCACACCACATCAAATCCTAGGCATTTTTATTTAAAAATAAGCCATATTGATTTAAGTGGAATGTATACCTTAGTAAGTATGAATAGGACCAACCCTCTCTGGAAATGCCTGGTACGGCATGGATGTCAGGGAACCATCCAAAAGTCCAGATAGAACGGGAAAGGGCGCTATCTGGGAATATCTTCCAGTACTCCACATCATCATAATTAATTAATTAATTAATTAAAGAAATTAAATAAAAAAGTAATTTCTTTATTTGATTTCTTTAAAATATTTCTATACCGCCTAAAACGTGTGTCTCTGGGTGGTTTAGTCTTTCTTAATTTAATTTGCTCTTTATTTCTTAACCCCACTTGCTCTCCTTTCAGTTTATAAGCCTTCCATGGTCTTTCCCACTAGTTCTTTCTTGCAATTTCTGGTTTGTGGAGATACAAGTCCTATTCACACATTATGTACAACAATTGTACAATCTGTGTACATGGGTGCACAAGTACAGTTATTCACATGTTATGTTGAACCAGGTAGTACAGTAGACTTCCTATCTGTAACATGCATTTGAGGGGCCTGTATCCAAATTTACCTTTAAAATGAATGCAGGTACACACAAACATGCATGAGTGTACAGATGTCTGTACACTCGTACAACATAATGTCTGAATGTCTATCAACAAGGCCACTTCTGAATTCTACCTGAGCCACAGATACCATTTCAGTGCATCTCAGCACAGCTCAACATCTGTTGACAGTCGAACTAAATGAGGTGCAGGAAATGTGCAAGGAACCATGGGAGCCCCTGACTTGGATCTGGGCTTTGGCAGGTTTGAGTTTTTTTGGGGGGACGACAGTCCTTTCCCACCTTATCATTTTACCAATCTAAAGCAGAAGTACTCAAAGCTATTTGCCCCCCTGTAAACACATACACAGGTATCCATATATTTCCCCCAGTGGGGGAACCTTCAGCAGGAACTACTGAAAGGGAGAGAAAAGTGTGTGTGTGTGTGTGTTGGGGGGGGGGTAACACCTCCTTCGCAGTGCTGTAGACCTGATTCAATTTATTCCAGCCCCAAGTCACTTTTTAAAAGAAAATACTTAGAGAGATCCAATTAGGGATCTCATCTCTTCTGGGCCAAAATAAACAAACTTCCTTGGGATTATTTTTGATGAATAAAACAAACATAATAAATAAGTCCCAGTATGTATCTTGGGGCCAAACTAGACAAGATACCATAGTTACCCACATCTAAGGCTAGGGTTTCCCCCCAGTTCTTGCACATTAAATATGGGTGGAGGTGGAGAGGTCATCTTGGATTCAGAGTCCTGTAGCTTTTATTTAACCTCTATCTTTTAAGGCACTGTCTTACATTCAAAGTCAATGAGCCAGGTCTCACGATCAGTGAGACCCGGTTTGGGAAGGGAAGCGGAGAGGGAGCCCTGGGTGGCTGCCCACACGATTACCCGCTCCATGACAGAGCCGGCGGGGGCTGGGGAGGCTGGGGGCCGCGCAGCCCCTGGAAGCTCCAGTATGCCCTGCATGAGTGCGCAGGGCATACTGGGGAGACCCCCCGGAGCCGGGAGGCAGCTTTTTGCCTGCCCGCTGGGGGTCTACTCATGAGTAGCTGTGGCACGGAGCCATGCCACGGCTACTCATGATCAGAAAAACTGGGTTTGCGGAGCACTCGCTCTGCAAATGCGGTTTAAGGGGAGGGGTATTTAGGTAGGTTAACCGCCGGGAGGCAACTGGGCTCAGCTGCGAGCCCGGTGGCTCCCATGATCATCCGAAATTGGGCTAGGCTCCCCTAGCCCGATTTCGGCTGATCGTGAGAATAGCCTCAGAGTCTATTTGGGTAAATATGGTAATCAACATCTAATCAGTGTAGGGGAGGGTTGGGACAGTCATGATCTCAACTGTGGCATGAGTGGAAAAGGATTTTAGTCTTTTGCTCCCCAGCCCAATTTGCCCCATTGATAACTGCTCCCTTGAAATGGCTGTGTGCCTCTGAAGGTGCCATGTGCTGCGATGGCACCTTCAGGAATAGCTACTTTGATGGGTGGGTTCTTAGTGAGAAAATGGGGTGGGGGGAAAAGGAGTTGAAGCCCCTTCCACTTGCACTGTGGTCACAATCCAAAATCCCCACCCCCACCCCCTGATTGCTATTCATTCATTCAATTTATATACCACCCTTCCTAAAGTGGCTCAGGTTGATTTTACATTAAAATCAAACACACATAAAACAATTTTTAAAAACACTTAAACCAGATATTTAAGGAGAAAAAGATACACAAGCAGAATATGATATTGTGCTAAACATCTCGTCTGGATTGGAGCTCAGAGTGCTAGATCACCTACTACACTGGCTCCTTTATAGCACATGACCTTAGTAAACACAAGTACAAATTGTCCCCACACCCCAGTCCCAAGGAGCATTCAGACCCAATAAGCTTGGGTAAAGGGGGCCAAATTTTATTGATGTGGTATAATCAGCAAACTGTGAGCAGCAACTCCACACACCCCCGTAGTGCGGTGAGGCCGGTTTGTGACATTGCTGTCCTCACCCAGGCCCCCTAATGAGCGACACACCCTGATTCAGGATAGAAGCGGGACTAAGCCTGCTTCATCCCCTTCCTTGTCAACCTGTCCAGGTCAGGGCAACTCCTAGGGTTTCCAGCACCCCAAGCCGTGCAGCCTTTGAGGCGTAGGAACCCCTGAAGCATGTTTTCTGGCAAATCAAGATCCCTGAGTCACCAAGCCTCTTGAGACTGATTGCCCAACCCACCTTTTTCCAAACTGCCCAAGGGTGCTCACCATTCTCAAGTCCATGAGTATCTCCACCCAGCCTGCACTGTACCTGCCTTGCCTGGCTAAGGCTGCTACTGAGCCCAGAAAGGCGCAGAACGGAGTAGACAAGTAAGACCCCTCAGCCCAAGCCAATATGCCAAGGGGACAAAAAATTCTTACTCGGCCCCCAAAAGGACGACCAGCAGAAGCTCATTCTGTGCTTAGGTGAGGAAAGGAGGGAAGCTGGCCGGAGCCCAAAGAGGAAGGGGAAGCGAGGAAGCCACGTGAAGAGCACACGGTCCCCACCCCCTTCACAGCCCCGACCAATCGGGGCTCTTCTTGAGCCTGTGCTTGGGGGTGGGACAAAAAGCCTGTCCCCCAGCACAGGGCTGCGACTGGGCCAATTCCAGAAGAGTAGCCATGTTAGTTTTTTGCAGAAAAAACAAGAAGGAGCCCATTGGCACCTTAAAAGACTCACTCATTAATTGTAAGCAAGAGTCTATTTGTTAGATGCATAAAGTGGGCAATGAAGGTGTTGGATCTCTCTCTCACACTCACTCAGCCAGTGAATGAGCCAGGCGACTTTATGCAAGGCAAGATTAAAAGCAAGTGTTATGAAACATGAATCCATTGATAAATGAGGGGGAGAAATGGTGACTGCATGTGAAGAAAGGGCTGTAGCTCAGTAGTAGAGCACCTGCTTTCCCCCATAAGTCTTTGCAGGTTCTCTGTCTCTCCATCTCCAGGTAGGGCAGAGAGAGATTCCTGCCTTAAACCTTGGAGAGCCATTGCCGGTCAGTCTAGACTAGGGGGAGGCAACCTGGACACTCTCCAGCTGTTCCTGAACTGCAACTTGCATCACCCCCAGCCAGAATTTATTGCGACTGGGGATGATGGGAGCTGCCATTCAACTCCAGATGGAGTGCCAAGGTTATCTAGCACTGGTGTAGACAATACTGGACTTCTGTAGCAGAAGGCAGCTTCCTGTGTTCCTGTGGCTAGAATCACGTCCCACAAATGTCTGTGGCCACCTCTCTGCTAGGCTTATCCAAGCCACTTCACTTGGAACAGTGGATAAACAAAGCAAGCCAGCCCAATCCAAACAAGCTCACAATATGGCATGACCTGCATAATAATTTATAGTTTTCTTTTAAGAAGTCTGAATGAAGATGGAGGAGCTGGCTGGTGTCCACTAAGCAGCGTAACCCACGTTTTTTCTACACTGATTGATTGTCCTGCTCTGTAGAGGCCTTGTGTAGTTTCTCCAGGTACCTCATTGGCAGAAAAGTATTATTTGGTTAAAACTGAGAATTGTGGATAGCTTCAATATGCACTTGTACAACATTTTAGCAGCCATGCTGCAATTTCTTACAGCCTTGTTCTGTACCAATGAAAGGGTTGGTATCTTGCAAACATTCCCTCTGTGCCACAAAATGACCATGCAGTTTCCCTTCGCTTCTTGCTAGTTGATGAGCAGGAGAGGTACTTTGTTGTGGATGTAATAGTGTTGCAATATTTTGATTTCTTTTGCAATTTTAGTGGAAATCCGATACAACCAGAAATTCAGAGAACTGGGGGAAAAAACATAACTTGTTTGTTTCTTTGTTATTCTGTTGAAGTCCAGACTTTCTGTCTCTAAAAGTACCCAACAAACTGCCAATGTTTGTTGGAAGGTATCATTCCCCATGCATTTCAAATGGGAGAGCAGAGTTTTTCTGCATTTCCTGGAAAATTAAGTACTTTTTCTGGAATTTTTGATTTTTCTGGTAGTTTGGGTGAGGTCTAGAACCTACCTGTGAAAATGGCATGTTTCTATCTCTTGTGGTTTGTTATGGGTGTTTTATGTCATTGAGTGAGGCCCAAGCAGCTTTATATATACAGACAGATATAGTTATGCAAGAGTCAATCCTACTGAGCTGAGTGGGGACTTATTCCCAGGAAAATGGCATAAGATTGCACTGGTCAACTTGTGTTACCTTTTGCTTATTTGTATTGGCTAGCATTCCTGATTCACATGTTTTAAAAAAATTGTCAGGGGATCCATATTATATTATATGAGATTTATAATGCGCTCTTTGGGGAGCTGCCTTTGTACGTAGTCCAGAAGCTACAATTAGTCCAGAATGTGGCGGCCAGATTGGTCTCTGGGTCATCTCGGAGAGACCATATCACTCCTATCTTAAAAGATCTACACTGGCTGCTGGTAAGTTTCCGGGCAGAGTACAAGGTGTTGGTTATAACCTATAAAGCCCTAAACAGCTTGGGCCCTGGGTATTTAAGAGAACGTCTTCTTTGCTATGAACCACACCACCCATTGAGATCATCTGGAGAGGTTCGTCTGCAGTTGCCACCGGCTCGTCTGGTGGCTACTCAGGGATGGGCCTTCTCCATTGCTGCCCCAAGGCTTTGGAACACACTTCCTGCTGAATTAAGAGCCTCCCCATCTCTTACATCTTTTAAAAGGACAGTCAAGCCGCATTTGTTCACCCAGGCTTTTAATTAAATAATGCTTTTATTATTTTAATTGCGTTTTAATAGTTTTAACTTTTTAATTTTAATTGTTGAAATGTTTTAATCTTTTTTGGCTATTTTTATTGTTTTGTAAACCGCCCAGAGAACTTGCATTTTGGGCGGTATAGAAATGTATTAAATAAATAAATATATCAGGTGGTATAAAAATATGATAGATAGATAGATAAATAATACTGCATTTATTCAAATAGTAGACAACCCTGAATTTAAGATGACCCCCTTAAAATATAGCTTATACTTGTATTTACTGAAATGAAACAGGACTCTGAATTGAAGATGATTCCCCAATGTTTAACACTGAAGAACTTGGAAGAAACCTAGTCTTGGATTCAGGTAAATACAGTATGTTTGTTTTTAACATGATATTTTTACTTCACCTTTCTATCTCTACAGGCCCCTCCAGACTACCAACTAAGTAAAAAACAGATAATACTTTCAACATCTTTATAAACAAACAATCTTCAGATGAATTCAGCAGAAAGAACAAAAAAACCAAAAAGGACCACATAAGAGGATCAAAGTCAACAAGCATTTTCCACCTAGGTCAAAAGAAAAGAATGTTGAAATGTCAGTGTTAGTGGTCTTAGTACGTATAATATACAAGAACTAAGGAAAACCATTGACTTGGTAAATCATGACTCTCCCTGAATGTGGTTTAGAATTGAACCTGCAATTCTGTAATCTCTGTGTGATGGAGAACACTCATGTTCTTGAAAACTCTGCAGATGAATATGCAGCTGGGCTCTTGGGGGGGGGGGATGGAAAATAAAGGGCACTAGTTCAGGTGCCTCCTTTCATCCTGACTGTGGTTGTATGCTCTCATTGCTCCTTCATTGCAACACCACATTTTAGAAATGCCATCTAATATTTGCTTTCATGCCCACCCCCTATTTATTTTTAATGTTCCTTAAGGCCACTGAAAACTCCACAAATGGGTAAACCTGAATTTTTGCCTGTCATGTAGCTGATAAAGGTATAAACTAGTCTCTGTCAAGAAAAACAAGATGGCGACCCAAGGACCATCAGAGCATAAACCACACAGGATATGAGTCAGTGGTGCCAAACTAAGACTCTCTTATGCACACACAGAAACAGAAGCATGGAGGTAGAAAAAAATTATTTCTTCACAGAAGCCCTCAAAGGTTTCTTAGAAAGGGTTCTCTTGTTTGAAGACTCAATAAAGTTTTGCTCTACCTCAAAACTTGACATACTTATGCAGAAATGTTATTTTTTTCTTTTCACCATCCTATTTATTTTTTCGTAGCACTCGTAGGCACTGCTTTAACATAGCCTTCCCTGTGCTTGATCTGTTTTATTAGAAACCGATATTCTATTATCATTTGTTCTCATCAGTGTCTCCATTTTGCTGTTGAGTCTCCTGATCCCTGCATTACGTCCAGGATTATTTTGATATTACTGACAGATTTTTGAAGGTTAGAAGTCAAATTAAAGCATTTGTCTTTCAACACATGGTTTGTATTACATTTTTAATAAGTGAATGTGATGCAGTAGAAGTCCATTAAGAAACAGAAAGAGATTTAAGAAATGTAGAACCGACAACGCATATTTCAACTTCCAATGGCTTTGAGGAATTATTAAGGTGAAAGGCTAATGTTCCTTACTAATAATCCTACAAACCCAATGTAACAGAAAAAGGACACCGAGAAGCTATTCCTTGAATTTAAATACACTATTGGAAGCCTTGTAGTAGAGCTTTAATCTTTCAAAAACCGTAGCTACACTTTTACCATCACACTCTCTCTCAAGTACTGGAGCACTCTTAGGCCCAGCAGTTAAAGGGTAAAGTGTGCTGTCGAGTTGGTGTTGACTCTTGGCGACCACAGAGCCCTGTGGTTGTCTTTGGTAGAATACAGGAGGGGCTTGCCATAACCATCTCCCGCACAGTATGAGATGATGCCTTTCAGCATCTTCCTATATCACTGCTGTCCGATATAGGTGTTTCCCATAGTCTGGGAGACATACCAGTGGGGATTCAAACCAGCAACCTCTGGCTTGCTAGTCAAGTCATTTCCCATCAGTTAACAGAGGGCTATATCTGTTACAGAGCACGAGTACTTCAGGAAGTACATATGTTGCACTATCTATTCTAAAATCTGTTTAAATGAAAGAACATTTCCTTGATGTGCACAAACCCATTTGATTAGGCTGGCATGAAAAAGCAAATACTGTATACAGGCTGAAGTAGAATGTCAAGACTACATTCACCTCCCAGGAAACGGGCCAGTTCTCAGCTTTCCATGCATGTGGCCCTTTTATCAAGGGCTAAGTTACAGCTACAACAGCAGCAAAATCGTGGCTCCAACCTTAAGTGTTGTCCCCCTGAAGCTATTGAAGTTGTTTTTGCAAATGTAAACATGGATGATATTGGTACATAGCTTGGAATGGCTGTGCTTGGTTTTATTTATTTCAATTTATTTGTTCAATTGGGTTCAACATTCAAAATTGGGGAAGATGCACCAATTGGATTTCATGGCTGTGGAAAGTATGAGAACCACACTGAAAGTAAGAGATGGCAACACTATTAAAAAATCAAGCTGTACTTTCAGATGTTCTGTTGTGCATCAAGACCTTCATCACCTGAATCCAGCTCTGGTAATGTATGGGAGCACCTCAGCTATAAAATAAAATCTGCAGGAATCTGCAGAGGATAGTTTCCCTACAGCATTGAAAACTGCTTACCCACAGCATTGCTGGACTCTCTAGGCTGCAATCCTATGGGCAGTTTCTGGAGATGAAGGATGCAACCCTAAACATACATCCTAGCAAGCAAATCCCATTGGATGCCGTGAACATATATGCTTAGGATTGCACTGCCAGTCCTACTGAATGCTCTTGGCCTTACTTCTGAATAAACATGTATAGGATTGGATTGCCAGAGTACAAGTGCCCACCTAAGTCATATGTCCACACATGGATGGAACCGATGGCAAGGCTGCTATGAACAAACAAAGCCAGATGCAGGGCATGATGTAACAAACGACATTGTATCATAATCATCATCATCGACTTGATTACATTTTTATCCCACACACCCTCTAAGAAGCTCAGGGCTTCTTTGGTCCCCACAACAAGCCTGAGAGAGAATGATGGGGCCCAAGTCATCCAGTGAGTTTCATGGCGGAATGGGAACTTAATCCTAGGTCTCCCGAATCCTGGTCAGTTCTCTATTTGCAACACCACACTGCCATTCTGCTTCTTGTGCTTGGGAGCTAATATAGGCAATTACTCCTCACCTGATCATGACCTTGTCTCCCCTGTCATGTGATACTGGAACAGCTACCCTATACTGGGGCTATGGCCTAATTTTAATTTACAGGCTGCTACAGAATTGCACCATACTAGGTCTCCCAATTTCTCCAGTAATCTTTACTGTAGCATTCTTAGCATAATAATTAATTCAGGCCTGCCAATAAGTAGATTTGAATGAAAACTGGTGGGGAATGAAGATGGAAGAATGGGCACATATAAATTACAAGAAAATTAAAGATTAGACTGGGTTTTTTAGAAAGAAATGAACACAATGTAAAGTGAACCATCACTTTCCAAAAAACTATTTTTAAAATAATGGTTCTGATTCATCCTGGAATAGACATGTTTTGCTCAAAGGGAAAAAGAAAAAGAGAAACCTTGTTCTATCTTCCAGTCTTAAGTGGAATGCAGGGGCTTCACAAATAGCAGGAAAAACACTTTTTGAATGACCACACCTCCAAAGTGACAGAGAGCAGAATGTGTGTTTGATTTAAAAATGGTCTTGGTCCTATGACACATTGACACCACTCACAAGTGATGCTACCCAGACTAAAAAGGGTGTTCTCTTGGCATCACTCATGAAAACATTGTCAAAAAATGCTTTTTACAAATGTGGCATGGGCTTTGAACTTCACAGTTACCAGATTGTCAGGTAATCAGGCTAATTGTCATATTGTATGGATCTAGAAATTCAACATAACATAAGGATTATTGGCACTGAATCACTTAGAAATTCACATCATGCAACATTCTCCTTTTTCCTACAATGTGTGTATCAATAACAAGCAAAATGATTGTGCAAACCTGGTGGTGGGGGCACTAATACAGGAACAAACCCTGCAAAATTCTGCACACACAGCTGTATGCTAAGGGAAATGTGCCATGTAAATCACATGATGTAACACTGCCCAGCTTCAGAAACTATCCCTTATAATACCACCAGCATCTTCCTCTATACTAACATGCCCGAAGCAGGGGTGGGGAGGACCGTCACCTAAGGCTATCGCACCCTCCCTTTTGAGTATTTTATGTCACACAGAATCAAGCTCTTGTGTTCCACATAACCTGAGAAGGAACAACCATCCTTTGGCTCCCTGCATGCAAACACGAATGGAGATTAAACCTCTCTACTGTAGTACTTCACTTGAATTGAGAGGCCAGCTCCACCCTTTTACCGCCCTACAACGGAACGATGAAAAGAAGTTCGAAGCGTTCTGACTGAGGAAATCTGAAATAAGCAATACTGAGTATCCATACTATTCCTAGAGTCCTACTACCGGTATATTCCTAATAATAGGGAAGTGGATGCTATTTGTGGAGCCTATTTTCCTTTCTCTAAACGAGTTACACACTGCGTAACAACATACGCTGTCCATTCATTTCTTTATGCAGTATCATCCTACGCATGTTTATTCAGAAGTAAGCCCTACCACAACTTGATAAGGCTGCCCGCTGGCGTGAGTTTCCTCCATCGCACTATGGGACTTGCTCCCGAGTAAACACATATTGAGAACAGGGAGTTGCTACACGACCCTCTAGGCGTTTGCTCGGAAGTAAGTCTCATTCTCTTCAATGGGGCTTACTCCTCGGTAAACATGCACAGACTTGTCGCCCCTCACGCTTTTAAATGTTCCCTCCTCACCATTCTGATCAAGAGTATTTGGCAAACCGAAATTTGCCCTTCTTTCCGGGGTCATTGTTACCTAATGCTTAAGGACTGTTCACTTGCTTAATTCGTTCTGTTCATTGCGTGCGGCTACTTCTCCTTCTAACGCTCTCGGGCTCGGCGGCCGCGTGTAGCAACAGCGGCAGCACAGCTCCCAGCCCAGCCTCCGCCCCCTCGGTGCGCTCCCTCCCCCGCCGTGTGGCCGGCTGGCAGGAAGGATGGGAGAGAGGGAGGGAGTGAATGAGCGAGCTGCGGATGAGGGTTAAAGGTGCTGCTGGCAGGGAAGTTTGAAGAAGGTCGCCGCTGCTTGTGCGCTCCAGCAGCATCATGGCGGAGCAGAGCGACTCGCCTATTCACGTTCAGGAGGAGACGCCCGCCGCCGCCGCTGTACCGGCGCCTCCGACTCCGGCTCCAGCTCCTGCTCCCACACCTCAAGCCATCGGCTGGCCCATTTGCCGGGACGCCTATGAACTGCAGGAGGTGATCGGTTAGTGGCATTCGAGGGAGCGGCTCCTACCGCCTTGGAGGGGTGGGTGACTAAGGGGAGAAGAGGGAGAGATGCTTCGTCAGCCGGCGTTGGGGCCTACCGGCGTTTTGCGTTTCTGAAGCCCAGAGGCGCTCATTGCGGCGGATGCGCCCGGCACTGCAGTGTCCGCTGCTGCAAACTTGACTTCCTTCTCCAGGCACCGGCGGCTGCGGCTTCGTTCGCACCTATTTCTCTTCCTCTGTTGCAACGTTCCATCCGTGGGGGGCTGGGCTTGTTCTAGAACACTCAGGGCCAGCTGCTTTTGCTTGCCTGCCTCACACCGGAGGGGCGCGGCATCAGCACCCGAGTATCCCCCACGCTCTCCCAGCCCTCTTTCTCGGCTCTCCCTTTTCACATGAGTATTGTGGTTCGTCGTACAACTAGCCAGATCGTCCCAAAGTTGCTAGGGCACTTTTGGTCTTTCTGGCGGAGTCCTGTGGGCTCCAAACTCTCTCTTTCTCTCTACTCTTAACATGCTTGAGTGGGGAGCTGTAATTAACCACTGGCCTTTCCTAATCTATTTTCCTCCTCCTCTGCCCACTCTCACGCCGCGCCCCTCTTTACATCGCCTGTTGTACAGCTGCAGTGTCTCGCTTATATTCAAAAGCATATATCTATTTTAGATTACAATGTTCTGTAAATCTCCCTACTTCTGCTGTGGCTCTCCTGTTTCCCCCCCTCAAATCTTTTAATCCCTGTCCTACCCTCTTTGGCTTAATTTTATGTTATTTCACTTATTAATAGGTTTCTTTTTGAATAGCATCCTTACTGCCATTATAGTTTATAGCTTAATTTGTAGAATTTCTCATTGCCATGCAACTCGCCCCCCCCCCATCACTGGTATACTCCTCTACTCTAATTTACTTCAAAGTAATATTAACAAAGTATGCTAAGCTTAGTTCGTGTTTGTTCTGTATTGCTCAGAGGTGACATGATGGACGTTGCTTAAAATAAGCCGGGTGGGGGGCAGGGTTATTTGGATGCTATCAGTTGGGCATTAGTTGGTTTGCAAGCAAGCTTATAGGCAACTCAGCTAAAAACCTGCAAATACAGCAGAAACTCAAGGCTAAATCCAGGACTACAGTTGCTTTGTAAGCTAGGCCACAACCAGCAGCTGTAACTCCAGCTGAGTGGTGGTGCTGCCTCAGGTTCACCTTGCTCTTTTGATATTGACGGCCACCAATTGCTGAAACTCTGAAAACGGCATACATGAGAACTAGAGCTGTCTTCTCCTTCTGCTGCTTTGACCTGGGCACGTATACTTTCCCTGTAGTCTTGGGAGACACAGCTGTCCTTACTCTTACACTAACAGCTAAGGGAGAAGCCCTGCCTTGCTCTCTCTTGTATTCCTTAGCATTGTAGCTGGGTCTGTTGTCATTCTTTTTATTTGTCTTCCCACGGTGACACTAAAATAGCTGAACGATGCTATGCAAGGTGTCTCGACTATCCTGCTTTCTGCTCTGATAGAAATCTAAAGCAAATGCCTTACTCTGAGTGTGCCAATCTGCGCTTATGAAGAATGGTAAATGAAGAATAACGGCAGAACACCTTGTAAACTGTGTGTGCCCACTTCTTTTGGCCTGACACTGAATTCACAGAATAAGTATTTGATGCATCCATACATAAACTTGTCTTTCAGATCAATGTAGAGGGAGAATTCACAGGCACAATGAGATATCATCTTGGTTGGGACTAACCAATGCTCACAAAGCAAGGTTGTGTGCAGCTCTTCCTTGGGCAGGAGTGGCGTTTTATTTCTAAATAAACTTAAAGGTCTTGTTTCAGTCTTAAAATGGTCATGGAGAAAGTTGTTGTAGACTAATTGGATTAGAACTGCTTCAGATCTCCCCATGCTGGAAGGCATCCCTGGAAAGAAAAGTAATCGGAGGACCTACCTTTTGGAAAAACAAATGCCAGAAGTTACTTTTCTCTAGCCCTTACAGGTTTCTTGTAGGGAAGAGAATGGTGGCTATATGTTGGGAGGAGTTAAAACTAATTACATTTATGCCAGTGTAATTTTAAACCGTTGAGATTGCATCACTCCAAGGAATTGGTCAGTGCTGTGTAGTGCAGTCTTAAGCATGTTTACTCAGAAGTATGTGCCATTGAGTTTAGTCATGCTAACTCCCTAGCAGGTGTGCTTGGGACTGCAACCATAGTTCCCCAGTGATGATCATTCCCAATCATTTGAGAAAGCTAAGCATGCCCAAGTCTTACTGATCTAAATAATTTGCAGATATTAACTTAAATCAAGGTGATCTTAAACTTGGTGACTTTCAGTCATCAGGGAAAAGGATAAATCCATGTATATACTGAACAAACATGCATATTAACTGGTGTGATCGCAATTAAAGCACATCCGTTTATAACGGAATAGAAGCTTTGTACCACCTAGGCGCATAAACCCAAAGCTCTTGTTCTTCAGCCCACAAGCCTGTTGCACTACAGCATTTGTACCTGCTTAGCGGAGGCAGTAGTTGTGAAACTACACATGTAAGGACACTCTGCAAGATCATTTACTTGAAGACTAAGTGCCCAGAGTTTTCCAGAAGCAAGATCTGATACAGTGAGATAGAAATCGAATTCTCATGCTTTCTAGTTGAGCCTTATATTTGTAGTAATATAATGCATAGCTATTGTGTTATTGCATCTAGTTCTATTACAGAGAAAAGCAAGCTTTTACTCATGCTAGAGGGTCATGAGTTTAGTGTTAAGACTCAGCATAGATTTAAACATGTTGGTTTGTATTAAACCCAGATGGTGGCTTGTGTTTTTTTTTTAAGGTATACTTACTGTAAATGAGCGTCTTTAAAAACACATACACAACCAAGCCTTATCTTTCACAGTTCTGTAACAATCCTGATGAATTGTGCCCTGTTCTGTGCCTTGCAGACAATGAAGGTGAGACTAGTCATGTTAAAAGCTCCCCCTCCCCCGGCATAAGGGGTTCTATAATGCATATCTTCAACTTTCAAAGAAGGATAAACTAGCACAGTGCAAGAAGTTCTGAACTCCTATTGATTTCAGGAATTTCCATCATGATGATTCTTCTAAATGCTATATTGTACCATGCTGATGTTATGATAGGCACTGAGGCTGAAAGCATTAATTGGTATAATTAATCAGTTCATTAACTGCAGATCAGACATGTGGATTTTTAATTTGAGCTTGATTGAAAGTGTCTTTTGAAAGAATGTTTGGTACTAAATAGCATGTTCGTGTAAATGATCCATGTCTATCTTTGTAGGTCCTGTATTTGAAAGGATCTTAATCTAGTTCAGAGCCATGGTGCCTAGATTAGGATATTCTGAGGTAATTTAATAAAATCTGTATTTGTCCCATGAAGCCCTGCTTCTGTTCTGGTATGTTGCTTTAAAGGGAATAAAAATAAGCCAATTTATGCTCCCCACCCCCCACAATGTCTGTCACTAAGTCCAGTAATTTTGTCAAGTGTTAATTGTCTTTTTTCGCTCGCTCCTAGATCCAAATAAAATTAGTCGGGGCTTGTTGTAGATAAGTACAAATTACTCACAAAGTTTACTCGCACAGAACGATGCATCACAAAGTAGTTGAACAGTTAATATGGCAGGTTACCAGGACGTAACAAGAGGTTTGCTCTAAAAGCACGATTTGAGTAAAGCAATCATGACTCTAAAAGTAAGTATATTTGACAGAAAAATGTGCAAGAAGTATGGCATCTTACTCTTTCAGGAGGCACTTGGTATACTGACAGCTTTTTGTTCTCCTTATGCAAGGGCTTGTAACTGCTAGCATTGACATGCACTCGTATTGACATCGTCCTGTGCTGGGGATAATGGTGATCATGGGCACTTGAACGGGCTCTTAAAAAAAAAAAAACCTTTTATAGCTGAAAACTAGAGTGCAGCTTACATACAATGTGAGGGACAACTTCTGACCATTAATCCTTTCTGGGTAGTCCTCAGTGTGACAAAGGCACCTGTGCCTATCACTGCTGACTCCTGGAATTAGTACATGTTATTGTCAAATGGTGGGCAGGGGTGGGTGCAGAAAAGACCAGTACAGTCAGAGTGGGGATCCACAGCACTGGTCCTACAACCCCCTCAGTTGCAAAGTGCTGCTCAAGAGGCTCAATAGCTCCTCCTCATAAGATCAGGACCTCAGTAGTTCAATCAACAGCTATGAAATTGAATATCTCAGTCTATAAAGGACTTGTTGATCTGGCCAAGTCCAGCACTTCTGTGAGAACTGCACTGGTTTTTGTATGAGATTCTATTTCATGTTTAGGAACCATGGGAAGCGATACAGGATCTGCTATAACTCTTTCCTCTCTCCACCCCACATGGTGGTCCAGGTAGTATGTAAGTTCTATGAAATTGTACTCCCAGAAAATTGTGCTGTTGCATCAGACTTGAGCATAGGTGCTCGAGTAGCTTCCTCTTAGAAGTTAGGTTAGACTTGCTGCCTGTAGTTCACTATAGCTACTTGAAGAGTTAGTGATCTCTCTTGTGGATTATTAAAACACATCTCCTAGGAGCTGTTAATACAGTTAGCAGACTGGTAGGTTACTTGTAGCTCAAAGAGGAGAAAAAGGCACTTTTCTATTAATAGGTTTCGTTAAACACACAGGAGTGACTTTGGGAGGAGGAAGAATCACTTGCAGCCTGGGGCTAGAAGATTACCTCTCAACCAGTGTATTATACCTTATTATATACCCCAGACGATATCCTTCACAGTTAGCATTAGGGTTCCAGCCCTGCAAGTAACATTTGTTCATCTCTTAAACAAGTGAGTAGTCATGGGGATTTTTCTCATGTTTGTAAAATTAAGCAAATAACTTTTATTAAGGTGGAGCTCAAGTGAGCTTCTTGATAATGTCAGCTTGTTAGTAAGTATAGAACACATTGCTGTAACTAATGGGATCTGATATTTACAGAGGACTTCCCTAGTCTTTTGTGTTTTGTATGGAGTTGTTCTCCCGAGTTGGTTACATCCTCTTCATAAGCTCAAAGGGAAATGGCATGATGTACTCCTAGAAGAGTGATTCAGGGGAGATGTTCTTAACCTTACATTGTTTGTACTCTACTATTGAACATATACTAGTCTCCTCCCCTGCCCTGCAACACCAAAAGAGGATAGGGACTGGTTTGGATGATGTTTTCCCTGACTGGCCCACCCCATGCAATAAAGTCATGAGTGTGTTGTGAGTACTCATCTCCCAGTATGCTTCTTTGTGTGGGAGGTGGTGCATCCATATCTTTCCTCTGCACACAGCCTAAATCAGGGCTGCATGACTTTGGCCCTCCAGTGGCCTATAGTCAGAGGGATGATGGGAGTTGTAGTCCAACAATATCTGGAGGGTTGAAGTTGTGCAGTCCTGCTGGTCTAAATGCTTTACAGAACAGAACAGAACATACTTTATTTCGGTCATTGACCAGAAACATTATCACACACAACAGAACGTAATTTGCATAAAATATAACAAAACTTAGCCACTGTGTCGGTGTATTTATGATTAAAATTTGACAATAAAATTTTTAAGAGTGACTCATCTGGATAACCAGGAAACATCACAAGATACGGCAAGATAAGTGTTGATCGATCATTCTTGTAGAGGTCACAATGTAAAATAACATGTTCAGTAGTCTCAATATTGCCTGAACCACAAGGGCAAAGTCGGGATGCGTAAGGAACCCCCCTAAACCTCCCTTGGAGCACCGCTATAGGGAGCGCATCTAAATGCTTTAAAGTAGTATTTGGACTGCATGTAGAGGTTTAGACCAGGGATTCTCAACGTTGGGTCCCTAGATGTTATTGGACTTCAACTCCCATAATCCCCAACCAAAGGCCACTGGGACTAGGGATTATGGGAGTTGAAGTCCAGTAACATCTGAGGACCCAACGTTGAGAATCCCTGGTTTAGACAACCCCATGCAATTAAGCACAATTAAGAATGGTGGGTGGATGGTGGTGGTGAGATGTGATAAGACTCATGTCTTTTATCATGTGGGTTCAGGCTCATCAGGCACAGTATTGTCTGAACTGGCCTTACATTAAAGCAGGGGTGGGGAACCTTGGCCCTCCAGCTGTTTTTGAACTACAACTCCCACCATCCCCAGCCACAATTGTGGCACAATTGTGGCTGGGGATGGTGGGAGTTGTAGTTCAAAAACAGCTGGAGGGCCAAGGTTCCTCACCCCTGCATTAAAGAATGAAGCCACATAGATTCCCAGAATTCTTCTCTGCTTTCTACAGAGAATGTAGGCTGCCTTTTATAATTGACAGAGGCAGCCTGGGAAGAGATGGGGTAGGCTTGGTGCTGGTAAAGACCTCATGAACAAATGAAGAGGTATGTGCTGATTAATTGGAGAAAATCTGTGCAGGCTTGGGTTGAGAACTGCAGTGTGTTTCCTTAGTTTAATTATTCACATTTACTCTGAGTCTTGTGATAGCAGCTGTTGCTATTAAAGACCTATCTCTTTGGTGCCTCAGCATCAGATAATGGCCTTAAAATGATACTCTGGCTATGCAAAAATTGAAGTACAATTTTGTGACACCAGCATTTCAATTTGCTTCGCAAGACGCCACTGTGCTCTGGGCTGCTGCCACTCCCTTTCCCCTGCTGGTTATCACTAGGGATGTGCATGAACGGGTTCATGCATTCCTGGGAGGCAGGGGTGTGTGTTATCTTTTATGGCACAAGGAGGGTGCTCATCTCTGCCCCACTGCATTTCCTCTGCCGGCGCTCTCCCCAAGATGGTGCAGGGCAGTAGCGCACCTCCTTGCCGCCCCAGTCAGCATTGTACCAGAAGTGGCTGGTGTGCATGTGTGATATGCACATGTGCACTGGCCACTTCCAGCACGAAGCTGACTGAGGCTGCAAGGAGGTATGTTGCTGCCCTTCGTCAGCAATTTTGGGGAGAGTGTTGGTGGAGGAAATGCAGTGGAGCGGGGATGAGCACCCTCCCTGCGCCTTAAAGGTAAGGCCCCTGCCTCCAACCCAATCTGAATGCTGGACCGCCAACCTGGTTCATGCACATCCCTAGTTATCACTCCAAATGGCAAGAGAGTTGTAAGTGCAGTGGCCACAATACTGTGTCAAATTCTCTTGCTGGAGGAAACAGCACTACCATGGCTTGAATGACAGTATGGGTGTAAAAGGGTAGGCAGGGACAAATGCAGTCTGCTAGCTGGCTGCCAAAGTTTCTCTCTCTCTCTCTAGATGCTAAAATGTAGGAAAAAGAGCTTACCTTGAGAAATACATCAACCTCTAAAATTGTCGTAATATAGAAAAACTTCTCTTGTTATTGATTTCTTTATCTTGTCTTAAAAAAGAAGCTGCTCATTGTTCTAGGTGATTTTGTGGTGGTATTGCAGTTCCTGTTCCTGCATCTATAGCTGGCAGTGTTGTGATGCAAAAGATGCACCTGGGAATTTGGAATAGAAGGAGAACGAGTCTAAAGTAGGCCTTGACCAATCTTGTTTGGGTTTAGGAGCCAGACTGCCCTCTGCACCATGGGGTGGGGAGTGCTGACTCTCTGCTTACCCCTAGCAATGCCCTTTGCTCCCTGCCTTGCTTACTCATCCTCATGTCCATCCATTGCTTGCTCAGACAATATGCTTAAATTTTCAGGCCCCATGGTGGTCTGGTGCCTGGGGATTACCAAGCCTTCCTCTAAAGTTTACTTGTGATATAAAAATTTGCTCTTGTCTAGTGCAACTTTCTAAAGGGAGTTGGCATTTCCTAATGTGTGAATTGTTGTTGACTCTTTCTCTTCTGCCCTTCTTCTTTCCTTAATGTTAGCAAGAAGACTAATTGTTGCTGTACAGTACAGGAACTAGTTTACCAACCCAAGACCTAGTCTTCCCTTCTGAGATTTGGACTTTTGTCCCATGTATCTTGGTCCCTTTTTAGTGGCTTGGATTATCTAGACTTATGAAAGTACATTTCCCAGTGTGAGGATTATACAAATCACCAGAGTTGCTCTTCCTTATAGCTCCTGAGTCTTGGTGCAAACTGAAACCATGGTATGTAGCTCAAAACCCTCTTTTCCCAGGCCATTAGATTCACTTAGGAAATACTGTACTTGCTATTTAATGGTAGATGTGGAAATGTAGTTAAGTTGAAGAAAAATGTATTTAAGGAAGTTCTACTGTAGATTTAACCTTTGAAAGGTTGTGCTCCTTGAGTGGTGTAACTTAGATCCATAGATGGCAGGCACCAATATCTGATGGCATAATTAACAATATTAAAATATAGTCATTGGAGAAAGGCCTGGGTTTCTGTTTTGAAATGCTTATTGGTGAGGGTTCAAACAGTACTGGGCTTTGCAAGGTTTGGCACTGGATAATGCCACAGGATTCTTCCTGACAGCTGCATCTGTAACCAGCTGCAGTGTCCTTGCTAATTACATTGTTTGAGGAAATGGCGGCCAGATGGAACTGGGTTTGGAAGGGCAATTGAATATTCAGTGATATTCTGGAGGGGAAGGATTAGCTGTCCTAAGATAATGACCTTCCTGAATGCACTTGGCCTCCGATGGGTTTAGTTACTAGTCAATTAGTAAACTATAAGCATACTTGGCATTTTATCTAGCACTTGAGTGTTCAAAAGACATTTATATTCCCAGTAATCTTTGTGACAGCCCCAAAGGCAGGCCAGTGTTTAGAATATTTATATACTGCTTTTCAACAATAACAAAAAATTACCAAGCAGTTTGCATAGCAAAAAGAATGAGAAGATAGTTTACTGTCCCAAAGAGGCTTGCAATATAAAGAGAGAGAGAGACAGTAAAGTCATTCACACAGTCAAAAACTGTGTTCTACCCTTCTTTGGGAGTTGTGTGTGCTCCCAATCTTCAGTTGTGTGGAAGCAAGGTAGGAGGAGAAGCTACCCAGGGTTTCCTCCTCCCTTGCTTCCACACAATCATTTCTACCCAGGTTTCTACCCATTTCTATCCATTTCTACCCAGAGCTCTGTGTGTGTGTGTGTGTGTGTGTGTGTTTAAAAAAGATCAGGTTTATATATATTTTTAGCTCAATATTTTAATGTATCTTTTTTATAATCTTGTTTTTACATTTTATTGTGAGCTGCCTTGGGATTTTCTTAATGAAAGGCAGGTTATAAATGTAACAATAAATAATAAAATTAAATTAAATAAAAGCTGGGTAGAACACAGTTTTGATTGTGTGGATTACCGCAGTGACAGCAATCACTGGAAGGAGTGATAAGATGCGATAAGAGTGATAAGATGAGATGAACAGGGACAGTGGCTCTCCCCTTGCTATATATGAGAGTGCCCCCATTTGAAAAGGTGCCTTTTTGCTCAGTTAGAACTGAGGTTATACTCCTATTGTAGGTGAGCTGTGGGTGGCTTGTTAAAGTGGGTAAGATTTGAACTGGGGAGCTTCCTGGTTCACAGCTCAGATGATTGGCTACTATGCTGCACTGGCTAAGCTCAGGGTTCATACAGACTGCAAACAGGAGCAAGTGCCTGCTCTTTTGCGGTACCATGAGCTCTGCTTCTAGCTCTGAGATCAGACTTTACTTCTCAAATGATGCACACGTTACCTCTGAACTGAATGCAAATTTCCTCTCTTGCCCCTCCCTTCAGGTGGGACACTTTTAAACCAGCAGCAAATACCTTACATTATGTCTGATCAAAACCTTCTTTGGAGCTTTGTTCTATTTTTGTTTTTGTGTTCCTTAATATTGGGGAAACTGCTGTGATAAAGGGACCAATGTTCCCTCTAAGGTCTGCGCTCAGAAGTTTTTTTTTTTAAAATGTCCGGTCAGTTAATTTTAGATCCCGCTCAGGTTGAATCAGGAAGGCCCTATTCTGAATGCACATGCGCACACACTGCCTTGATCCTCCTGCCCAGAACGAATCTCATTCCGCACACAGATGAAACAATTTAGAGAACACACCGAAAGGGACAAGAGTTGGTTGCCATTGGCCCAGTTAGAAAGGCAATGAGCTCTGTGCACAGCCTCTTGGGCTGCAAAGTGAAGGAACAGGTTTTGCCCTGAACTTTGTGTTCAGGGGCAGGACTTTGTGTCTGACTCAGACATGAGAGCACCCTTTCGTAGCAAGCTCATCGCTAAAATGATGTACATCTGAAGACACCCTTAATTAAGTTAACCATCCTTTGCAGTATCAGTGCGGTTAGCTTGTCTCCTTTTCTCATCCCATGCCAAGTCATTGTGATCAGTGGGTGAAGTTCACAGTTCTCTAAAAAGAACCTACTTGTGAGCAATCCAGAGTAGAGGGTGTGGATATAGGCCACTCGGATCCCACGTAACATGTTTATGTTCACAGATGGATACTGGTATACAAAATACTTGTACCTCATGCCAGTGGATGGCATGTGTATGCTAAAATATTTGCTGCTGCTCTTGACAAAATGCATTGAAGCAGGGGATCCCGGTCTCTTCTTGAATGCTTCAGTGTCTCCTGCTGAGGAAAAGGAGTGGGGTTTGTTGTTGTTGTTTTTTTGTAGAATTCACAGTTGATGCAAGGAGAAGTCAGGGGTTGCACTGAGAGCATGCCGATCATGATGTTGGCAGAGGATGTTGCAAATCACTCATGGGTGTGTGTGTGTGCGTGCGTGCACACCAGGTAACTTGCAGCTCATATAGAACGGCAATTCAACAATAATATCCGAACAGCCCCCCCCCCCCCCCGCCAATTAAAGGGATGTGCTTGCATATCCTCTGTTGATGTCATGGCGAGCCTGCTCTTGGTGTAACCCCTTTCTTCTTATTGTGTGTGCTGGGGTGGCATAATTCACACTGGCCCTATATATTTTTGTACTCCGATATCTGGATGCGAAATGTCAAGGAAGGAGCCCTAGAATTCAGTGATGTAGGTAAGCGTTTACTTAATCATGTCCCTTTCTTACTAAGTTGTTATCAGGATGAATTGTAGATCAGAGCATTTGGGTGAGGGGTAAAGGCAAATCTGGACCTGGGCAGTAGTGACAGCAGTAGCGCCAGTGGCAGCGTGAAGAAGGCAACGGAGGTGGTAGGGAGAAGCGACAGCAGGCCTAGGACAGGGGAAGGAAGCTCTGATGCTCTTATGCCTATCTCCAAATAAACGTTGAGTAGCTGTTGGAAATGATGCTAAAGAGCACAATGACCGGTTTCATTCAGAGGTTGTTGTTTGTTAACAAGCATGGCCAACTGGCAATGTTATGGTGACGAGTGATGATGGCCGGGAGCATCCAGCATAGAAGTCCAGGGGGAAACGCAGAGGATGTTGACACACACCACGCTTGCTGCCAGCAGAGTTGGTGCACAGCTGCCTTGCTGCCCTTGTTAACATCTGAATCAGCTGCTTGATGCTTCCCCTATATGTTTGGGAGAAGTGCTCTAGCGTTCCCTTTTCTGCTTTGGTAGAAGCTCTGGAAAGGTGGGGCTAGTTTCCTTTCAGAAGCTCTGAATCTGGGTGAAAACGTCAGTTATCAGATTAACTTGTATGGCATAGGTGGGGTTAACACTTCCAAACTCGATTCCCTGGGTATTTGACCTGACATGACTAGTCACAGTGCCCTGTATGCTGAATTAATATTGGCTTTATTCCTGTCGGATGATTAGTACCAACTTGTGAATCATCTCATTAGACTAATTACACCTCAATACTTTGTGGACAGATGCTGCCTTGTGAACCTTCTGATAGGATATAAATAGCAGCAGATTCAGGAGAGGGATGTTTTGGCTGGAAGGAAGTTACCTCCAGGGCTTTTCCAGACAATGGGGAAATGACTTCTGTCTTGGGGGGGGGGGCGTGTTGGAAATATACCTCACTGCCCCACATACTTGGTTATTGTTGGGCTCATTCTGACCTGGTGCCAGTAGCTCACTGGCCCCATATAATAAACTGGGAGGTGGGGAGGAGCAGAAGTGACGCTTCTTCTGTGAGGCAGTTATTTGCCCTCAAGCACCAGGTGTTTCAGAATGGCAGTGGGCAGTGTTCCCTCTAATTTATTTCATCTGTGCGCAGAATGAGTTTTGTCCTGGGTGGCAGTATCAACAGTGTGTACGCATGTGCATTCATACTGGGGCCTTCGTGATTCAGCGTGAGTGAGATTTAAAACTAACTGAGCAGACATAGAAAAACCTGTGAGCACACGTACATGTGCATACCTTGGAGGGAACACTGGCGCTGGGTGTGGGTGTGGGTATGCGTGCGCAGAAGCAATCTGTCACGAAATTATCCTGTGCAAGGCTCTCTGAAATGAATGGAATGTGCTCAGAAGCACCACACGGCACCTTTTCCCATTGCTCTCATGTAGCTCAGCAGTACTGGTGCAGAAGAACTTCATGAGGGCTTGTTCCCCTTCCTAACCAGCAGGGAGGATATGGCTATTTGGGTTGCTGTCTCTGCTACCTGTGCTGGAGCAGCCTCACTACCACAGGACATGGTTCTACTTTTCCCTTTCTCCCTATCAGTCTTGGCCATCTGACTTAGGCCCATACCACTCCTATATTCTGTACTGGGGTGGACAAACTTAAGGCTTCCAGGAGTTACTCTGTCTGTCTCTCTCTTTTTAGCTAGAGCCTTGGGAGCTACAAGCACTAAATAGCAGTTTGGGGAGTTGAAGTCCGTCACAAAATGTTGCCTTGAAGAGGAAGAGCTAGTACACAACTACAAAAACTCACACTGACAGAACAAGGGATGTTAACATCAAAACCCCTGAGTTTCTTGAGAATGTTGCTAGTGGATAGGAGGTGAGCAAGACAGATTAATTTGTAGTGGAAGAAACTGGAGAGAAGCTCACAGTAATCCTGAACTGGAGAGGGGGGAGACAGAAAGTGACATAGCCATGCTTCCACTCAGTCAACCAATCAGATTTGCTCTAGTGGCAGGCAGGGAGGGAGAAGAAAGTCCCCAAACCCTTGGAGAGCTCTTTCAGGTAAGCTGGGAAGCTGCCAGTAGTTTGTGAGCTACGTAATCCAACCCTAGCACAGCATCCTTCCAGTGGCTGTTGCTGCTGTCTTAAGTTTCTTTTTACATTGTGAGCCCTTTGAGCATAGGGAGCCATCTTCTTCTGTATTTCTTATTTCTCTATGTAAACCGCTTTTGGTATTTTTGTTGAAAAGCGGCATATAAAGATTCATAATAATAGTAATGCCCACTGCTGTTCTGTGCCATGTCTGTGATAAGTTTTACACTTACTAATAGTACTGCTGCTACAAGCAACAAAACTTGCATGGGAGGTTGCTGTGTCTGTGTAGGATCATAACATAAGATGTGATGGTGTATTAGATGTGTCACTGTAAATATGCAGGAGCAAGGGTGTAAGACAGATATTTAGTTGGGTTGTAACCCTTCCCACACCCAACAGTTCAATCTGGTGCATGTTTGTTCAAACATATGCATTATACACACACACACACACACACACACACACACACACACACACACTCTGAAATAACTTATTTATGTTTTATTTTACATTTATATCCTGCTTTTCCTCTAAGGAGCCCAGAGCGGTGTACATGGTTATGTTTATCCTCACAACAACCCTGTGAAGCAGGTTAGGCTGAGAGAGGAGCGAGTGGCCCAGAGTCACCCGGTGAGCTTCATGGCTGAAAATAAATTGGAGACAACACAATTTTCAGCAAAGCCTTCAAAATGTTAAACATGTTTTTCTTTCTCTGGGCTTCTCCCTCCCCCTTTTAAATGCATCCCAGAGATATTCTGGCTTCTCATTAAGAAGCAATGAGTCTAGAATTATTATAGTCTTGTGCTGTATTTGAATATTTTACAATACTCAAGTGAAAATCATTTGAGAATTGCAAGATGAAAGCATTTCTTTTTTCTTTTTAAAAAAAATTCTAATTTAAGTGTTTTTTTTAAAAAAATATGCAATACTTTTAAGATCTGTGAATCACCAGCACTTTAAAGAACTGATGTCTTGTGATGCCTACAATTATTTAGATGTCTCTTGATAATTCCTATAACTTGAAAAGTCTCTCTAGAAGACAAAAGTATATTTTTGGTACACTTACTCTAGCATAGTTAATCCTTAACTTATCTGCTGGTTTAAGTGGCTTGACGCATGCTGTCATAGTTGCTAAGGCCTCCTGTATTTGTCATTTGAAAGCTTTGAGTTTGGGTGGAAATGAAGCAAAACTGTGACTGTTTTCAGTACCTTGGGGGTTTCCCTCTTGTACAGAAGTCTTGTCTTCCCTGTCTCCAGTGGAGTTAATGTTTGTCTTTATGCATCAGTTTCCAGGGCCTCACTTTCACACTCCAGAAATTAACTATATCAGGACTTGACAAATCCCAAATGTCAGGGAGCCATGTCAGCTAGAAATTTAGCTGTGGCTCCTAGACTAGGATATTCAGAGGTAGTTTAATAAAATATGTATCTGTCCCAGGCAGTCCAGTTTTTGTTCTAAGTACAGTACGTTACTTGTAAAGCAGATAAAGAGAAGCCCATTTACCCTCCCTTTCCACAATGTTTGAGTCTGGTAATTTTGTCATTGTCTGGCTTCTCAATTTTTTGGGCTGGCTCCTGGTTCTAAAGAAAACGTGGCAAGGCCTTTGTACATCCTGCCACTGAAATTAGCTGAATGCACTACCTTTTACACTGGGGGAAAGGTTTTAATTTGTGTGTGTGTGAGTTCAGAATAAAGTTTGAATATAATGCATATATTATATTTATACAACAGCAGATTTTTAACTGTTCTCAACAGATTTTTAAGTAAATTAATTTAAAGTTAAATAGTTCAGTAATCAGATCAGTAATTTAAAAACATCATGCCCAAGAGAAGCATAAGATGTTTCTCAGATTCAGATTTCCTTTGATTCAAATGTAGCATATATGGTAATTATTCAGTTAAATGAATAATGCTTGAAGTGTATATTCTGCAACTTTCAACTGTTCTTTTACAGTACTTCCCTTTTTCAAGTACATTAATAAAATTTCTCTATCAGTGTAATCAATGCAAAATGACTTTGCTGGGAAAACAATGGGCCTCACCTGATTAAGTGCCGTCAAGTCTATATCGGCTCTTAGTGACCACATAGATTCTCTCCAGGATGATCTGTCCTCAGCTTGGCCTTTAAGGTCTCTTAGGCCTCACCTACTAGTATATAAATAAACTGAATGTATTCTGGATGTTTTCAGGTTGGCAGGAAAGCAACTTCTGTGTATAAAGATCTTGTGTCTCATACAGAACTGATCTATGCTGGAAAATACAATGGGTGAATTGACCTTTGGGCTGTTCATGGAGTGAGAACTTCTACCTTTCTGACTCTGTTCTTATCCTCTGCTGCACAGTGGCAGCACAAGAGAGCATTATGTGCTACCTGGGCTGGCAAATGGAGAGATCATGTGACATTGTCCTGCTGGATGCCAGGGGCAATGATTTTTTTGTGGCTGCTTGGAGAAGCACCAGTGTTGGAAACTTAAGGACTCGGGGGATGGAGCCACTCCATCCCTCAGGGGATGGAGCCGCTCTGGGAAGAGCAGAAGGTTCCAAGTTCCCTCCCTGGCTTCTTCAAGAGAGGGCTGAGAGAGATTCCTGCCTGCAACCTTGGAGAAGCCGCTGCCAGTCTGTGAAGACAATACTGAGCTAGATAGACCCATGGTCTGACTCAGTATATGGCAGCTTCCTATGTTCCTATGAAGTGCCCCCTACCTCTGTAGCAAAAGAGTAGGAAAATAGCTTTAAGAAGCAAGCTATACCACTCTAACTACCTCTGCTTACATCTAGATATGTAACCTGTACAATGATACATGCCAGCTTTGGAGTTGTACAATCCATCCTCTTGAAATTTTGCTCCTTCATTCTAGGCTCATGTATATGGGCAGCGGTGGCTTCATGACAGAGAGCTCTACGATGTACTTTTCCTTCCTTCTGTTTTGGCCCTGGCTGGTACATTGATTCATAGATAAGTGTGTAGCACAACAGCAACTGGAGGAAATATGTTCAGGCTGCCAACACTCCTACTTCACTTTCTGTTCCATTATTACTTCATGGCTTTTTTCAGGGTTGCTTGTATCTTATTAAAAACTTGCTGTTTTCCCTACCATGTACTTAATGTGGAAAGTGTTTAGCCCTGGCCCCTGGGAGATGAAGGTCAGGCAGGTAACTTCTGATCTATTGGACAGTTGGTAGGTCTGTCTGAAGCAGAACTGATAGTACTTCATATTTCTCTCTCAGTGCTCTTGAATAGAGTAATTTGGGGAGACTTTGGACTCTAAGCCTAATCTAGAATCTTAAAGGGGTCTGTGATTATGTGGTTCCTTTCCCCTTCCATTGGTGATGGGGCTGTGGCTCATGGGAGAGCATCTGCTTTGCATGCTGAAGGTCCCAGGTCCAGTCAATTGCAGCTGCAAGTAAGGCTGGGAAAGACTGCAACCTTGGAGAAGCCACTGCCAGTCAGTGTAGGCAATATTGAGCTAGATGGGCCAGTGGTTTGACTCGGTATAGGGCAGCTTCCTATGTTCTTCTTTTGACGGGGGACTGAGGCAACCCTTGTACTGTGTGGAAGACTGTCTCACTCTTTAAAAATCCACTGAGATAAACAGAAAAAGGCCAACTTCTCATTTTCAGGATGTAGTCCCTTGCCTTCTTAATAGTGCGTTTTATACTCGGTAAGCAGTGCCTGTGAAAAAAGACAGGAGGCTTCTACTGGCAGTAAGCCTAGAAGGCTAATTAACTAGAGGCGGGGCTAGTATTTTTCCAGTACCTCTCTCTCAGGGGAGTGGGCAGAGAGCTACATTTAGTATAAATGTTATAAAAGAAACATTATTTCAAGATTGTTTTCCCATGAAAGCTCCTCCTCTTCCTTGCACCTAGTGAAAAGACTTTGCTGCAAATAAGTGAGGCATGGATGTTCTGAAAAAGATTAGCATTTACTATGTAATATGTTTTAGATCATTATTCAGATGTCATACAGTTAAAGGGTATCTGTTTTAATAAGCACAGTACTTATTTAGCTCTCTGTGTACCAGCTACAAGGGTGTGCCTGATTTGTACCGATTACTGGAGCATATCGTCCAAAATTAAGTTGAATATCAGATTTTTTTTTTGTCCCCCTTGGGCGTGAGTCTAATAACTTTGCTAGTCTGCACTGAGGCTTGACAACTGGCAAATCATAAGTGCTGGGGGTTAGATATGTGTGATGTGTTGAACAGGGTGTATGTGTTCTCTTTTCGTTCTGCATGCGTGTTTCAAATTCTGGGTGCCAGGACAAGATATCTATTGCTTGAAGCTGATGTTTCAGGAAGCTGAGGTCTTGAGGCATTCCAGTTTTCAGAATTAATGGAAGCAGATTGTTCACACCATTTGTTTTTGTAGATAACCTGGAGAAGTGCACATTAAAAAAGGAGTTTTCATTTGACAAATACTGGATGGTATGATCTTCAAGCATCCCTCACCAAAAATCGGCATTGCTAATAAGTGAAAGTAGTCATCTATAATATAACTAGTTCAAATCAAACACAATTTTTAAAGATGAATATTAAAGGGGCCAGACTGGGGCATAGCCATAATAGTGCCCATATTTTAAAAAGGGGGTAGAAGTGATCCTGCCAACTATCACCCAGTTAGTCTGCTGCATGTTGTGAATAAGCTTTACGTGAGGCATTTAGATTGGAAGTTGCAAGACTGGATGGAGAATGAAGGTATTTGGGGTGATGAACAGGCTGGGTTTAAACAGGGCAACCATGGACCACTATGCCCTGGCATTATGCCACCTGATTGAGAAATATAGCAACAAACCCAAGTCCTTGTATGTGGTCTCTGTAGATTTCAAAGCAGCTTTTCATTCAATCTTGAGGATAAGCCTCTGGGGAAAACTCAGATACTAGTATTGATAGGCGTTTACTCTTTCTTATTCAGAAGCTCTACAATAACACCAGGGTAGGAGTGAGATGTGGCCCTCGCGGCTCACTTTCACATTTAATAACCACTAGTGAAGGAGTTAAAACAAGGGTGCATTTTGGCACCCTCCGTGTTCAATCTTTACATAAATACCCTAGCTAATAATCTCTCCGATCCAGTGCTACATTCCCCAACTATTGCGGGTGCAGCTTTCCCAATGCTGCTGTATACAGATGATACTGCTATCTCATGAACTCCTGTGGGCCTTAGGAGAACACTTGGGCTTTTGGCCACTTACTGCAAGGGCAATCACTTGGTAAATAACTTCCAGAAATCCAAAGTGATGTTCTTTGCAAAGAGGCCTAAGAGATTTAACTGGCATATAGAAGGTCATCATATAGAGCACGTCAATAGTTGTAAGTATCTGGGTGAGGTTTTTCATGCCACTGGGTCATGGAAGGCCCATGTAGACTACATTTCCAACAGGCACAAAGAAGCGCTGCAGCAACATTAAGATTCTTTCAATCCAAAGGTGGAGAGGTTATCCCTGCAGGGTTAGTTATTTGCTGCTAAATCATTGTCTCAACTTTTTTATGGTGCACGATTTGGCCCCTACCCTAATTATAAGCCGCTAGAGATAATCCAATTTAAGTTTATTAGAGCAGCATTCAGGGCCCCTTGATGTATCTCCAACACAGCATTGAGATTGGAAATGGGCCTTCGGAATGTGGAAACAAATGCATGGATTTTAATCCTCAGTTTTTGGCTTAGGATCCATTTCTCCCCTGTGAGATTGATCCCTCTTATAGGTTTCAGTCCACCTAGACACAAGCACTGATGGGTAAACTGTCACCACCTGGCCTTTTTGCTGAACATTTGTCATTACTAGGTTACAGTCAAGCCAAGGAGATCCTCAAACAGAGGGTCTTGGACATTGGACATCAGAACAATTTAAGCTCCATCCTGGAGACCATAAGAGGGTGCCTTGGTGACTTTAAGTGGGAACCTGCTATCTATCTATTGTCCCTTGCTTCACTGAGCCATCACAGGGTATTCCTCAGAACAAGATGCAATGCCTTACCGTCAGCAGTTTTATCTGGAAGGTTTTTGAAAACCCCTCTGGCCAGTTGGTTATGCCCCTGTGGCTCAAGTGAGGTAGAATCTGTCCACCATGTGCTGCTGTCTTGTCCTTTTTATAATGATAGCCAGTGCAGTCTTATTTCTCCCTTGCTATCATGCTTTCCCGGCCTGACTGCTGAATTTTACACCACACTCCTCCTTGCAGATAAGAAACCTTCTACTCCCTACAAGGTTGCCAAATTTTGTGCAGCTGCTGTTAAGATCCATTAACAGCTAATTTCCAGCCCTTCCTTTTAGATGCTGTTACAAGCGGTTTCTATGTTGGTGTATTCTGTATGATTTAATTCTTACCTGAATTCAGTATCATCTCTTTGCATATATAACTGATCAGTGATCGTAATAAAGACATTCATTCATTCATTCATTCATTCATTCATATGTCTTAATCGTCTGTTGTGAGCCATCCAAAGAACAACTTGTTATGGAGCAGCTAACAAATAAAGTTGGTTATTATTATTATTATTATTATTATTATTAAATCATGAATCCATCCATACTTTAGAACCTAACAAGCAGTGGGAAAACAGTAGTTGTGATGAGATTAAGCAGAATGAAAATGGGAGCTCTCCCCTTGTCCACCTGCTTCCGTATATTTAGGGAAATGTGCTTGCAATCTTGTTAGTTTGTAGTTTACTTAAAGGATTGACAAAACTTATAGAAGTTTAGAGTTGAAGACTTCAAAGGCTCCTTCTAGTCCAACAGGAAACTGCTCAGCATCCCTGATAGATGGATGTCATGCTTCTGAAAACCTCTAGTGAAGGAAGCTCATGACTGCATGAAGCAGATGGCTCCACTGTAAAACAGCTCTTGTGCACCTTGTGTGCTTCTGCTTGAGGTAGAAAGTGGATATTCTATCCTAGTAAGTGTGTGTGAGATTTCATGTCCTAACCACTCTACATGACCATGGAAATATTACTTTAATGTGGATTACTTAACCATAGTGCACCTAAAGCACCACTTTGTGCTCTGTGAGGGTGCTGAAATGCTATAATATTTTTCCCTTAAGCATATGGTTAGTGACTAGGTGAGTGGAATTTGGTGAGTAAGGGCTTAAACTATTTGAATTAATTACTATGGTAATGAAAGTGACTTTGTTTCCTTTGACTCCTTGGCCCCAGAATGAAGTATGATGGAGGAGCCATGGTCTTCATATATAAAGTGTGTGTATGTCCCTGATTTTTTAACAACCAAAAAGTATGTGTGGGTAGAGAATTCTGTCTGCTACCTCCATCACTGCCTTTCCTACCTCACTGCACTTTGTTGCTTGAAGTGCTTCCCCATGTGGAGAAAAGTACTCCAAGTAATAGAGCACAGCAATAGGAGCATTTGTTTGGTTTTGTACTGTGCCTATTCACACTCACCTTGCTTATGAAGTAAAAAAAATTAAGCAGCCAAGCAGCGATAACAAAACAAAAACCCAGTTGAGAAGCAGTCAAAAACCATTTAACGGCAATTAAAAAAACCAAAAAAAAAACCAAGCTGGCAAAATAGAGACCACCAAAGACCTGGGTGAACAAACCCCCTTAAAAAGTAGAGGTTAAATAGAGGCGATACCTGCATTTACTTGAAACCCCTGCTAACTGGGTAAAGAGGCACCTTTTTAACATGGTGATTCTCTTTATTTAGCAGGGGGAGAGTAACTGGCCCTCTCCACCCCCAGCACAGCATTCCTCCAGTGGCTGTTGCTGGTATCTGTCTTATGTTTCTTTTTAGACTGAGCCCTTTGGGGACAGGGATCCATCTTATTTATTTATTATTTATCTATGTGAACCGCTTTGGAAACTTTTGTTGAAAAGCGGTATATAAATATTTGTTGAAAGGAACAGGACTCTGAATTTAAGATGATCTCCTGATTTCTAATATCAAAGGGCTTGGATTCAGGTAAATACAGTAGATAACTTACACAAGTGCCTGAGGAAGGTATTCCATCACTAGGTAGGTCCTATTGGCTGAAATCACTCACCTGGCTAATGAAGGTGAAGATATGGGAATAGGGTCTCAGTATATAGGGCTGGTTCTTATGAGAGCAATATGTCCATGAGAAACTTCTGCCTCAGACCATTGGACCTAATATTTGGAAACTAATTAGTGGTCGGTTTAGTCAAACTGTGAGATAAGCTATCAGTTCTGTGTGATCCAGACAACAATCTATGCTTTAAACTATGCTTTAAACTATCTTTCTAAGTGGCTGCGTAAGACAACCACTTGGAAACCTCAATTAGCTCCATGTACAATACACTGGAATAGAATCTAACTTGAAGTTTACTAAACCATGGGTAAGATAAATATTGAAGATTTAATTTTTTAAATTTAAATCAGGTTTTTGGTTTTTTAAACTACTAAATTTTCATTTACATATTAACATAGCTAGAACTAAATCTCATCACCAACATGTTACACCTACATTTCTCTTAAAAATGAATTGGTGGGTCTCATACGCATATTGAGCTGCCTACCAATCAAACATAGGCATTCATTTTAGATTTTTCATCTCATGAAAATGGCCCAGCACTGCCTAGTAACTACCAGCTCTTTCTTCTGGAAAATTCTGGGCTTCTAATTTCTTTTAGCAGAAATTAGAATTAATTTCTGAAAGCAGACTAAAGTCCAAAGACACAAACTGGATAGTAGGGTTGTTTGTGGTGGGTCTGGGCTAAAACAGAAAAATTACTCAAGAAAGTAGGTATTATGTACAATTTCCTAAATTAATAACATTTTAAAACTAAAAAAATTACACAAAGTATACCCTCTCAGACATTGTAAATGCTCTATTGAGCTGTAAATTGACATGTTTTAATTGTTTTATTCTTTCTTTCTTTCTTTCTTTCTTTTCATTCATTCATTCATTCATTCATTCAACATATCTTTATAATGCCCAAAACTTACATCTCTGGGCGGTTTACAACAAAATGAAAAAGTAAAAAATTAGTTAAAAACAAAAAGTGTAAAACATTACAACAACTTAAAAATTTTAAAACAATATTTTAAAACCACATTAAAAAAATATTAATTAAAAGCCTGGGTGAACAGATGCATCTTTAAAGACTTTTAAAAAGCTGTCAGAGATGGGGAGGCTCTTATCTTGATCAGATTTGCATTTGGTCAAGAGATATGTGAAGGTGATGTATCAATGGGAAACATGATTTAAATAAATGATTTAAATTGGGGTTTTTCATTAGTGATTTTAAATAACTAATCAAACAGTCTTGAATTGAATTAAGCCACTCTGGTAGCAAGATCAACCCCCATCCCCTGGACACAAACCAAAACTTGTTGGATCATCTCCCATAACCCATGTGTACCATTCTTGGGATGGTGGGGGTGGGGAAAGACCCTTCTGCTTTATGTAAACTGAGCAGGTGTTTGAAGAACAATTGTGGCTGTCTCCATGTCTGGTTTGATCCTGAAAGGCAGATGGAAATTTTCTAAGAGTTTGGCATTTTAATTCATCATGCGAATTCTCTTCCATCAGGGAATGCAAGAATTCATGGAAATGAATCTTATCAAAATGTGTTGAATTTAAGCTTACAATTTCATGGTAAAGCAAAACTGAGTCTTGACAAAAATTATTTATTATGTTAATCTTACGTTAAGATTATATTAAGTTAACACACTTATAGTCACCCTTCTAAAAATGTATTTCCAAAGTGGCTAATATCCCCGCCCCCCATTACGTGTGTATGTGTGTGTATGTGCATGCGTACTATACACACGTCTGCTATAGAAAACGCCAAGTCTTAATCTACAAGTGGTGCTGTATGGGAGTTGGCACATTGGAGTAGATGGTAAACTTGTGAACCAGTCTTTTAAACACATGGACGATGGCGTAGGAAGGATGGCACACTTGAAGATTAGGTTGTAGCATTTCTGGAAAGAGAAGAATGAAACTGTTGCTGCAGCAAAGGATTTCATATTGGGGAAATCCTATTTCCAAACACTGCAAATGGGATGACTGGCTGTATTCTAATGCTTTTCAAAGCGTTCTTGAGTTTAAAAGGATGAGGGGTTGTGGGTTTTTTTTGGTTTTTTTAAAAAGTGGGATGTGGGTTTAAGTGTGGGTGATGAGGGATTTAATCCAAGTGTTCAAAGGCTTTGTTCTTCAATCAAACAGATAATGGGCTCACAACCTTAATCTACATAAATGAGGGGAATTTCAGGGTATTTCACTTGCATCACTACTGACTATCCTGAGTCATTCACAGGTCATGATATTTATTTGTGGAACAATGAGCTATATCGCCCAAGAACCCTGCTATTAAAGCAGTTGCATTATCTTTCCATCCTAGAATGAGTCAAGAGCATTTGATCTTGCCTGAGTGGGTGGTTGTCTTTCAGCTCATTTTTTATTACCCAGTTTACCCCTTGAATACATAAAAAGGCTGAAGCAAGTTGAGAATAATAATTGAGGGATAATTAAATATTTGTGTGTACAAAGGGAGTGACATAGAGGGACTCAGACTTGTTACTTTGAAGTTCCTGGGGCCACAGCTCAGTGATAGAGCATCTTCTGTGCATGGTGAAGGTCCCAGGTAGGGATGAAAAAGACTCCGGCTTGAAACCTTGGAGGGATGCTGCCATTGGTGTAGAAGCCAGTTCTCAGCTGGATTGGATCTCAGTCAGATTCTCAGTCTGACTTGGTATAAGGCAGCTTCCTATGTTCCTAATATTGCACCATGGGAAAAGCATAGAGGTCCTTTCCATTTTTACCCTTGGATTTACAGCACTTGTTACCAGTAGTGCCTTGATACATTGTAGGTAAGTACAGGTGGGCCTTGATATTTGCGGGGGTTCCGTTCCCAGATGTAGCCGTGGATATGGAAACTGCAAATATCGAAACATGAAAACAATGGGTTTGCAGGGCTTAGGTTCTCAGTTGGCCAAAAATCGGCTGATTTCCGGGGGGGGGGATATGTGGGGGGGAGCTCCTTACCCTGCTTTGCTGCTGTCTTGAGTTGTGCTGTGTCCTGGAATGCTCCCAAATCGTCTGAAAAGCACCAATTTTTTTCCTTTAAAAAAACCCACCTAAATGGAGCCATCTTGTGGCTCCAGTGAACAAAATGGTGGCCAGAAATGACCTTCCATGGTCATTTTTGGCCACCCCTGACCTGCGGATGTCTGTGGTCAATGTGTTTTCCCTTCTTCACGTGTATGCCAAGGTTGGGTGCCTTTTACCCGACCGCGGATATGCAAATCCCCGGATATGGAGGCTGTCCTGTATTTGGAATATTATCGACATGAGCCAAAGCCAGAGGCATATATTATAGCAAAGAGAGTAGGAGCCAATAGCCGGAGGCACTGATACAAAATTTTACAGTATTTATCTTGCATTTCCATGCTGGGGTTGCCATTAAGAATAGATCACATGGTTTACTTAAATTAGGATACTAGTAAAGTACAGTGGCTGAGAGACCTTGTTTACTTCTAGTCCTCTTGAGAAAGGGTAGAGATCTACTTTGAACACGAAATGTAAAATGAACCTGCGCATTCAGCTTCTTGTTCCAATCTCTCAACATAAATACTGTTGTAGGTTTGCATTTTTTTCTGACTTACTTTTAAACTGATTGATAAGCTTTGAAAACAGAATACTGAATGGGCCACTTTAAACCAAAAACCTTGCTTTGCTCAGCCAACAAATACCCAGAGGCAAGAAACCAGTGCACTCTTGACTAATTTCAGTGTTGTCTTGATGTGTGTTTGGAGCAAAGGAAACTTTTTATTTTGCAGTCATAGGTGCTACCTATTTTGGCTGGTGATAAGTTAGTAGGTTTCCTGTTGCACCAAGAACTTATGCCGTCTGTTAAACAGGCTGTGCATGTGAGAAATTAAGCGATTTCCCTGCAGATTAGAAGTCTGGAGAAAGACTGTGCACAGAGGCCCTATGTAGCCCAATTCACTGAGGCAGAGTGGAATTTTTCATATTGGCCAGCTTAAACAGGAAGGGGGCTTCATAAGGAAGATGATCTGAGAGAGCATCAAAGGCAAACTTAAAATGCATCTTTGCTCTGGTCTTTAAAATACAGGCATGTATTTGAAAGCACTTCTTGCATGTTGTGGCTTATGTCAGCAAATACTCCTCACTTTAGTACCAAACACAGTGGCAACATTGAATCTCAAATTCATATCTTTGTGCCATGGAGGAGTGGTGTTTTCCCCTGCTTTCCCTTTCCCTGTGAAGTTCTTACGTTTTTATCTGTGCAGCCATCCTAATTGTCTAGAGAAGACGGCGGCAGTGACTCAGCAGGCAACTCATAACAATAGTATTGTATTGTAACCAAGTCTTAGAGAACACCACCGAAGTAGTAATGTGTTGCTGAAACCAGAAGTCAGAAATGACTACAAGTCTGAAGGAACCAGTTTCAGGTCCACACAGCATGGCAGTTTTCTTGAGTGGCTTGCCTGTGGGCCGCTTCTGCGTCTGCATTAGGGTTGCCAACCCTCCAAGATGGGCTTGGAGTCTTCAGGAATCCGCTTAAATCTCCAGGTGACTATTGAAATCAGTTCTGGAGATCTTAATAGCTTGGTACCATGAAAAATATTGGGGGAGGAATCTGTAGAAATAGCTTCAGAGTTGGCAGCGCCAGTCTGCATACTGCTCCCCATGATAAGAGGCACATTCCTTCTTTTTTAACTTACATGTTTCAGTGTATGGAATCTACAGTAGCTTGTTCTGTGGTTAAAAGTGGAGCATGAGAGAGGGTTTATTAATCTTACTCAGTGTTCTCTCTAATTTTTTTTGTCTGTGTGCAGAGTGAGTTTTGTTCTGGGCAGTAGTATCAAGTAGGGATGTGCCTGAAAGTACTTCAGTGCCGGTGGGGGTGGTTCTTTAAGGGTGGGGGAGGGTGCACTTACCCCTCCCGCCACATTTTCCCCGCCGGCGCTCCGTTATTTTCAATCCCCTGGGTGTGTGTGTGTGCGTTCTTCCCTGCCGCCCTGTTGCCCTCATCGGCCGGAAGTACCGATCGCGTGTGCACCCATCTGCCATGCACGCGTGTGACGGGCGTACATGCGATCGGTACTTCTGGCCACTTCCGGCTGATGAGGGCAATGGGGCGGCAGGGAGGAATTCTGCTGCCCTGAAGGGGTTGAAAATAACGGAGCGCCAGTGGAGGAAATGCAGCAGGAGGGATGAGTACACCCTCCCTCGCCCTTAAAGAACCACCCCCACCGGCGCCGAAATGGCCTCCGGAGCTGAAATGTTTTGGAGGCCTTTATAATGGCCTCCGAAACATTTCGGGCTCAAGCCTAGTATCAAGACAGTGGGGGTGCACCTGCATTCAGAGTGGGACCTTCCTGATTAAACCTGAGCAGGATCTAAAATTAACTGAATGGACATCAAAAACCATGTGAGTGCGCATGCACACACATGTACGTCTTAGAGGGAATACTGATCTCACTCATTTCTCAGCCAGTTAACCTTAGCCTGTAACATTTTGCTCTTCAGCAAAACTCTCCACCTTTAGGGAATTGGAACACCAGAGTGGTGGCCTAGTTCAACTTGCTCAATCCTATTTCTGTTCAGTCCTGCCTCTAGTACGGTTTCCTTCCTTTCTTCATCTTCATTACTGTGTCTTCATTTCCCCCCATTACTTTTTAAATCTTGAGAGCAGTGGATTGCTTTCTACTGAGACATATAATTGTTGTTGTTGGTTACATTTTCTTTTTCTTTCTTTAAACTTAACAGTTGTATTCAGGTTTTCTCCATGTTTTTTTCATATGAAAATAAATCATTACAACAAAAAGGTGGAGGTATGATATAAAAACAGGAACAAAAAAGGGGGGGGGATGGAGGGGTTAAAACTATTATCAGTCTGAAATAAATAGAAGAAATAGCACAAATCTAAATGGCCTTTCCACATCTTGCCATGAGCGTTCCTTATAAAAGAAACATACAGGTGTCCACTAGGTACAGAATACCAATTTCTGCTGGATGAGGCTCGGTTTAAGATGTAGGGTGGAGGATTTTCTGTTGCTGGTTACATTTCTGCTCCAGCCTTCCTTGAAGGCGTTCAGAGTGGCATACAGAATTTGCCTTCCACCGTATTTTATCCCCACAGCAACTCTGTAAGTTAGGTTAGGCTGAAAGATGCTGATTGGCTCAGAATCACCCAGTGAACACCATGACGAAGCAGGGATTTGAATTTGAGTGTCTCTGGTCCTAGTCTAACCATTACATTACACTGTTTCAGCCTTTGATTAGGCAGGAAAGCTACACACACTCTCTCTCTCTCTCTCATTGGAAGATTTGGCTCCTCCCTCTTTTGTGCCACAAATGGCTGACTTGGACAGGTGGGCGAGCAAATCTCTTTGAACTTATTTGCAAGGTTGATGCATTCCTCCACTTAAAATTGTAGTTTCCTTCTGTCAGCCACTCCTTTGCATCCTGCTAAATGTAGTACCACACCTGTTCCTAGTACATGTGTTGTGACGCTTGGAACCATTTGTTCTAAGGCTACAGGAATCCACCAGGAAGTCTACTTATGGGCTATGCTGAGATAAGTTTTTGTAATTGCTCACAAACTCTGTTCTTGCCATACTTCATATAAGGGAGCTATTATTTATTTATTTATTTGTTCATTCATTAATCACATTTATATACTGCCCAAACATTTGTCTCTGGGCAGTTAACATAAAACAATTAAAACACATATAAAAAGTTAAAACAATTCAACAATTTAAAATCAATCACAAAATTAAAACCAACAAATTTTAAAAGGCTGAGAAAGCTTGGTTAAAAAGATGGGTTTTTAGATGTTTTTTAAAAATTGCCAGAGATGGGGAGGATCGTATATTAGTGGGGAGTGCATTTCACAATCTTAGGGCAGCAACCGAGAATGCCCATCTCAGATGAGTTGGCAGTAACTGGAGACTGACCTCAGATGACTTCAGTGGGCTGTGGGGCTCATAGTGAAGAAGACGCTCTCTTAAATACCGAGGGGGCCTAAGTCGTTTAGGGCTTTAAGTTATAACTAGCACTTTGTATTTTGCCTGGAAACCTATTGGCAGCCAGTGTAACTCCATCAGCAAAGGTGTAATATGGTCTTTCCAAGATGACCCAGAGACCAACCTGGTTGCCGCATTCTGAACCAACTGAAGTTTCCGGACTACATACAAAGGCAGCCCCACATAGAGCACATTACAAAAGTCAAGTCTGGAGGTCACCAACAGATGTGGGAGGAGAGCTGGTCTTGTGGTAGCAAGCATGACTTGTCCCCATAGCTAAGCAGGGTCTGCCCTGGTTGCATCTGAATGGGAGACTTGATTTGTGAGCACTGCAAGATATTCCCCTCAGTGGATGAAGCCACTCTGGGAAGAGCAGAAGGTTTCAAGTTCCCTCCCTGGCTTCTCCAAGATAGGGCTGAGGGAGATTCCTGCCTGCAACCTTGGAGAAGCTGTTGCCAGTCTGTGAAGACAATACTGAGCTAGATAGACCAATGGTCTGACTCAGTATATGGCAGTTTCCTATGTTTCCTATGTACCACTGTTTTGAGGTAATTGATCTTGAGAAACAGACGCAGCTGGCGTATCAGCCAAAGCTGATAGAAAGCACGCCTGGCCACAGCCTCAACCTGAGAAACCAGGGAGAGGTGTGGATACAGAAGTAATCCCAGACTCCGAACCTGTTCCTTTTGGGGAAGTGTGACCCCATCTAGAACAGGTAGATCAAAATTGTCTCTGGAGTTCTGACCCCGCACAATAAGTACCGCCATCTTATCTGGATTCAGCTTCAGTTTATTCTCCCTCATCTAGCTTCAGATAAATTTTATAGAAAAGCATGCTACTTGTGCAGAGTAGCATTTTTTAATTTTTATTTTGGCAATGTCTAGGTTCATCCATAACAAAATTTAATAGACTTGAGATTACCATGTCCTCCTGCTCTGTAACTTGCACAGGAAATGGGGCAGCTGAACTATTCCCAGGAGAGAGATTTAAACAATCCTATCTCTGACCAATAGGTTACTCTTTTTCCTTCCCCTCCTCTGTCCCCTGCAGTCAGCTTGTTATTTAAAATCATTTTTAAGACCAGAGATGGGGTAGTATCTAATATGCAAGCATTTTAGATACAACATACAGAAGTATTGAAAAGACGTATCTAAAATACTTTCCAGAAAAGACGTATCTAAAATACTTTTCATTTGCTCAGGTATCTTGTATTTTTAAAATACATTGCTGAAACCAAAATACATCTTAGCCAATCATTGCTTTGCTTTCTTGCTTCAGGAGCTGCCTTTTTATTGCAAGCAGGCAGCCCATTGGTTTCCAAGCATCCTCGTGTGTGTTCCCCACTCCCTGAAGTTTGGATGGTTTTACTCTGCTGCTGACTGGTCAGCCAGCCAAGTTTGAAAATCAAAGGGGAGAAAGAGAGAGACTGACCCTGTGAGTAAAATGGGAAATGTGGGGTGAGGGTGGCATGGGAGTCTGGGAAGAGGGGCAAGAGGAAGCAGCCCCCAGATTTTGGATGCAAGAGATCTCCCCACCTCTCAACTTACTTGCTTTAATGTTTGTTTGTCCCTCTAGCTGCAACTAGAAACCTGACCTCACTTGAAGAGGCTGAAGTTCTTCTAGTCCAGTCTTCTGAGTAAATCTGCAACTTGCCTAAGATTTAGGCTGGTTGTTTTGCATAGTAGTTTCAGATATCTCCCTGTCTGTGTTCTCTATTGTTTATTGTGGCTGACTGATAGTTGCAAATATCCCTTTCTTCTCTCTCTGTGAAACAAAGCATCAGCATACTTTTGTCTGAAGTTTACCTTAGAGAGCTTTGTGTTCAGATTGCTGGAGGACATGCAGAGTGCTTAGCTGGCTTTCCAGATTACCTGGCTGTAGTGGGACTGGGACACATGGAGGCTATTTTCATGATCGATGAGAGTGGGTAAGAAGGGCACAGGGGGAAGTCTGCTTTTAACTCACTCCCCCGTCCCCAGACAACCAAGTCCTGGGTTTTTGGCACACCTTCCCATGTGCCCAGATGAGCAGCGTTCCACGGGGAAGCGTGGAGTGATATGTGGCTGGAACTCACTGTGTCTCCCATCTCTGTGCCTCCTTGGGCTGCATGCAGCAAGGTTAAGGGTGTGTTTGCACCCTTAAGCTCGGCTAACAGGTGTCAGGCTGCACGGGAGCACCAGGATTCGCGAGTGGGTCGGGCTGCATGGGAGCACTAGGATCTGCGAGGATCCCGATGCTTCACACAACCAGCCTAACTCGGGCTGAGCTGCCTTATTCTGGGTTAAGCTGGTCGAGAGAATAGCCCTGATATCATTGTGGGACACACAGAACAATACAGGAAATCAAGCAGCCATGCTTAGACTGGATTAAAAGCTTCTCACGTTTAATAGCCACCTTTTCCCTCAGCCTGTAAAGTTGGTCACATTGAGAGACGGAGAAAGAAAGACTGCTTCACATGTACAGTATCCCAAGTTTATTTCCCCCCATTTTATCCTTGCAACAATCCTTTAAGGTAGGCTAGGCTGAGAAATAGTGAGTGATCACCCAGTGATCTGTCCGAGTGAGCGTTTCATGACTGAGTGAGGGCTTCAATTTGGGTCTCCCAGTCCTCATCCAGCAAACTAAGTTAAAATGTTCTTTGTTTTCTGACTTGTAGGAGGATAGGCAAATCAACCCTATTGTATATAAACTAGAAGCTTTCTTTAGCTTACTGAGTTAACAGCTTGGGATTAGAGGAATCCTTCTGAGTCACTCCTGTTTAAAACAACAACAATGAAACACCCCAAATTACATTACATTCTGCTTCAAGAATAGCAGAGAGAGGAGGAGGAGAGTGGATTACTTGAGGTAACTGTTCTCCGCATATGATTTGACCATATGACTGCTTCACTAGAAATACAACTCACTGCTCATTTGACTATGCCACAGGTATAGGATTACAGCCTTTGTCATGACTAACTATCACTTATTTCAGTGGGTCTACCCTAAGCAGGATTAACATTGGATACATCCTATTGTGTTTTGATTTCTTTTTACATACTTTGTGTATATTTTGCCCACTCTCCCCCTAAAAAGCCTGCAGATGCCCATGGTGGGTGGTAAGAATGGAGAAACATAGCAAAAAGAAATGGGGTATTATATTTGGAATTATGGATCTAATTGTTGAAAAACCAGTATGTTGTATGGGTCCGATGGCTTTCTTTTTTTAAGATATAATACAAATCTAACCGCAAGTGCTCCCATAGAACAGTTATTTCCCTTTGCTGGGAAGATTCCGAGCTTCAGAAGGCACAACTTGAGTGACTTAATCTTTGAAAAACTTGTTTCTCTCACCGTACGGTCATCTTGCAACAGAGATGTCTGAAATTTATATTATTGTACACATATGCCAAAGTGGTGCAAAGATTTCATACAAACGAAGCCATACAAATGCAGGCATGTTTGACTAGTAAACAATACTATTTAATTTAACTGTAAAGGATTGTAAAGAGGAGATTCCAAATTCTGTTATATTTGTGGTGTTATTCAGAATGAAGTTGTTAATTCTAAATGATTTTATTTTTGTAATTCTGGTCATTGGTTGTACTAATAAAGACTGACTGACTGACTGACTGACTGACTAGTAAACAATAGCTGTGGTGCTAATAAAGTCTTAATCAGAGATGGGCAAAATACTTCTTAAAAGTATTTTAGAAACAATACACAAAATACCTGAGCAAATTTATTTTAGATACAAAATAATGGTATACAAAATAGTTTTTTTCAAATACAAAATACAGTGCCTGAAAAGGCGGGGGGGGGGGGGGGCAATTTTGAGATGTTATTTACTTTACTTATCCAAGCTTGTTTCCATTTCATTTAAGCAATATGATCATATGGATTGATCCAATGAAGAACACCAAGTAGTGGAAAGGCAAAGAGATCAAGAAACCAAGTATAGATATTGAAGTATTGTGAAAGAATCATGCTGGGAATCTGTGGGGCAATTTAGGAAGTAGTGATACTGATATTGACAAAAGGGGAGGAATGATCGAATGCTGGAATACTTGGAAGTCTGCTGTATTATGTCAAAGATGACATACAGATGTGAGGCTTGGAATGTGGTGGCTAATCTTTTTGATGACAGCTAAAATAGCAGAACATTGAAACGCAACAAAATTCCTTCAGCCTTGGATTAACTAAAGTTTGCAGAGCAATTCACAGATCAATTTTTCACTGACTGTGAACACGACATAAGAATGAATACTTGTGCTGTCGAATAGATCTTCGAATAGGAAAACACTGCTTCACATATATGATTGCACTTGTTTATGTTATATATATTGGCAATATTGTGTGCTTAAACATCTACAGAATATAGCACCAGCAGTAAAAAAAAATTTAAAAAAAATTGCACCATGTGTTTATACTGGAAACCAAAAGCTTTCAGCTAAAGAACTGGCTGGTTAGTTCAAAGTATGTATGAACACCTTCTGCTTTGCAGCCCATTGTCTGCTTTGTTCAGTTGCTTTTAGATGCTCTGTGTTATGACAAACATCTCTAGTATGCTTAGTTTTTCTCCTTCTCCTTTCCCAACATTGACTACTCTGTACCTGCTTCCTCTGTAGTCCTATTCAAACATTATGTTGTACATGTACTTATGTGTGTGTGTTGGGTGAATGTTGTACATGCGGTCAACTTAAAATGAATCTGACTACGGTAGTTAATGTGCTACTACATGTGCATTTGAACATAATGTACGGATAATTGTACGTGAGTGTGTGTGTGTGTGTGTGTGTACGTACACAGATCCTGTGTGAATAGGGCCTGTGCCCCTCTCCCCCCCCCCCCCCCGCTTCAGGAAAGTTCCATACTATCACACCAGCTCAGCCAAATGGTTTTAGAAGCTTTATTAGTACCTCTACTATAAGATTAATGTCCTTGTCAACACAAGTTAATCCTCTTCCTTCCCACCTCACCCTCCCTCCCCCCGTAGCTTCAGTGTAAGGCAGAGTTCAGCTGCAGTATAAGGCAGGGCACAACTCTTTTTGTCTCAGTTGTGGCACTTTCTTTTCTATCTGCTGCAGGGTTAGGAGATGTCAATGGACTGAGGTGGTGTTCATGCTCCGCTCAGTGGGTGCAACCATGGCTTTGACCATGGTGCATCAGCCAAGCCGATATTGTTTGAAAAGGAGAGGGCCAACCTTCCTAATGCAGCGGCAGCCAACTCAAGGCTTTCTGGCTCTTTTTGGACTACAACTGCAGTTTATTGCAGCTGGGTGTGATAGGAGTTGTTGTCAAACAGCCAAAAAGCCTCAGGTTGGCCACAGCTGTTATAAAGGCTCCCTCACATCTTCACTCCTTTCCTTACTTCATCTGCTTGGGCTATTGGAAGGCAGAGTCATTGTTTCCTACCTGCTGTAGAACACCTTATGCAGAAACCATTATTGGGGTAGCAGGGCGTGTGTGTGAAGTGAAAGCTGTGAATCCAGGCTAGTTTTTGTGTTGCAGACTAGGTAGGTAGACTGCTTAGAGTATGGGATGGATTTACAGACTTCTGTATGTGGAAGCTCTTCTGTTCCTCCTCCAAAACAAACTAAACCCCTTTTAATGTTTATCTGCTGCAGGCTTTGATTCTCAATTTTAAAGCGGCACAGGGCTGCATGCCGAAAACAATCGCCAGACCCTGCCTAACCTGCACGCTCTTCCTGTCTGAGGAGGAGGTCTGGGAGAGAGATCTCCACAGTGAACACGCAGGCTAGCAAGAGCTTGAAACAAGCTGTAACTGTCTCTTTGTTTTTTCCAAAATTGATAAAGCAGCCTATTTAGGATGGTTTGGGGATTTATTTATTTTTTTTTGCAAGAGCACTAACTGTTAGACAAATGGGCTTTGTCTGCATGCTTTAGAACTGAAAGAACAGAATGTGACGGAATCTGAGCACCAGCCTCACTCTCTGCCTTCTAGAACTTCAAAAGCTTCCTGCCCTGATAGGCACTGCCTGGTCTTTTAGGTTGAGTGAAAGCTTTTACTTGTCTTGACATTCACGAGCAAACTGTGCAGGGGTTGGTCCAGGAGGGCGTGTCTGTCTTCTCTCCCATAAATATTTTAACACCTGTTTTAAGAATAGGAGTGCCAGTCTTGTGGTAGCAAGCATGCATTGTCCGCTTAGCTAAGCAGGGTCCACCCTGGTTTTCATTTAAATGGGAGACTACATGTGAGCACTGAAAGATAATTCCTCTCAGGAGATGGGGCCGCTTTGGGAAGAGAATCTACATGTAGAAGGTTCCAGGTTCCCTCCCTGGCTTCTCCAAGGTAGGGCCTAGGGAGAATCCTGCCTGCAACCTTGGAGAAGCTGCTGCCAGTCTGTGTAGGCAATAGTGAGCTAGGTGACCGATGGATGACTCGGTATAAGGCAGCTTCCTATGTTCCTATAATTATTTCTTTTCTCTTTCCCTATTCTCCCGCCGCCCCATCATAATAGGTGAAAACATGGGGTATCCCAGAATTCCTCTTGGTTCAGCTTACTATCATCTCTTGGAGACATGGCCATCCTGGAGAAGAGCTGTATTATCCCTCCCCGCCCCCCTTTCTCTTTAAAAGAAGCCTCCACTTCCTTTATTATTGCAAATTGCTTTCTGTAACAAACACAGTTACTGGAGAATGTTGAGGTGTTAAATGATAAGCAGCTGTTTATGTAAATGGTATGAAACTCTCCTAAATAGAGTTAGGCCATTGCTCCATCTGATTCAATATTGTTTACCCCAACTAGCAGCTGTTCTCCAGGATCATAGTCAGAGGTCCTTCGTTCTAATTAAATTGTTAAAAATGCAATGCGAGGTGCTGCATCCACTGTGCATGGGGATGTACCGCAGCAGCAGCAGAGCAAATAGAGTGAGGGATAGGTAGCTTCTGCCCGAGAACCGCTCTTGCCCAGTGCATTGCTAACCTTGTAGTAACCTACAGGAAGGGAGTACTCCACCCCAAAAAACTCACACAGCTAAGCAGAAAATAGAGCTCAAGTTTGTGTTAGATGGAGGATAAATTAAGCTGAATTCAAATGTCCAATACATTTTGAACCAATGTTGCCTTCCAGGGCAACTGTAAATGAAAAGATCCATACAATAAAACAAATGCAAAATCAAACGCTAGTATTAATATACACACACACACACACACACATACACATATACTAGTAGAAACTGTTTCATTCAAAAATAAAACTAAGTTCTAATAATATTGGTAGTCACAGGGGCCATTAATTTCATAGTTCTTTTTGTTCCTGGGCCACTTTGTTTAGAAGTACCTTGTTTCTTTCTTGACAAAGATGGCCCTGGATGAAACCAACTACTTGAATTACTAAACAACTGATTATGATGAACTGGATTAGTAACTGACTACTTAGCAGATACCAGGGAGAAGGTGGGTGTCCTAAACTAGATTTTGGAGGGTGTTCTGGCCTAGATAGGGTTAAACAAACTGAAATTTGATCCAGATCAGATGGAGATGCTCTGAGTTGATAACACAGATTATTTATTGTTAAATTTTCTATACCGCCTTTCATTAAAACAGTCTCAAAACAGTTCACACAAGTTAGAACAAGACTACAAAAATTACACATTTAAAATATCAGCTAGAATATAAAAATACAGATCTGATTAAAAAACAAACACAATATAACCATAAAAGATACAAAGCAGCAGCAATAGGGACAATCATATAAAAGCCTGGGTAAAAAGCCAAGCTTTCACATACTTTCTAAGAACTCTTTGCCCTGGGATGTGGTGATAGCCACCAGCTTGGACGGCTTTAAAAGGGGCTTAGACAGATTCCTGGAGGACAGGTCTATCAATGGCTACTAGTCTGGTGGCTGTGGGTCATCTCCAGCCTCAGAGGCATGATGCCTCTCAATACCAGTTGCAGGGGAGCAACAGCAGGAGAGAGGGCATGCACATACCTCTTGCCTGTGGGCTCCTCCCCAGAGGCATCTGGTGGGCTGCTGTGTGAAACAGGATGCTGGACTAGATGGGCCTTGTGCCTGATCCAGCAGGGCTGTTCTTAAGTTCTTATGTGATGGAGACTACCCCAATGGAATGGTGGGTTAAATCTGGTTTTGAATGGGGTCGTATGAAGCCAATGCAACCTCTGCTGGACCTTGTTGCAGGTAGCTCCGAAACAACAACAGGAAGCACCTGCCAGTTGGAACACAATGCCATAGCCCATGGAAGGGCTTTTTCTGTTGCCGCCCCTTCACTTTGGAATTCTCTCCCCCCCGCCGCCCCAGATTCGGTCTGCCTCCTCCCTCTCAGCCTTTAAGATCTTATTGAAGACGTTTCTTTTACGCCAGGTGTTTGCCATTTAAATCTCTCCCCCCCCTTCTTTTAAAATCTTTTAAAAATCTCAGATGCTGTCCCTGAGTCTGTGGATTGGGCGGCATATTAAATCTCTTAATAAATAAGTAAATAAATAAATAGTGACAGCTTCAAAAAACAAACAAACCCCAATTACTACAAATGGGTGGGGGGTCTGAAAGAAATGTTGGATTTCTAACCACATACAATACAACGTGACAGTTGGGAGGGGCCGACAGTGTTGCATCATATCGGGACCGAACATTGTGAGACATGCTTAGGCCTAGCAGGCCGAGAAACTATAAAGCTTTGTTATAGCTTTATAATAGACCCACTGGTGGCTTGTGTATATAGCAGCAACGTTTTGTCTGTGTGTGTGTGCGCGCAATATGGGAAATGACGTGCAAACTGAAAAGTGGTTGTATGAATCGGCTGCTAAGAGCTGACTGGCAGGAAGAAAAGGTGTGCTCTTGACACCAGAATTAGTGTGTTTTGTGGGTGAAATGGAGCCAGGAGTCTTCCAGCATGTTTCATTCTCCATTTTTCTTTTCCATTTTTTAGAAGGAAAGAACTGTGTGCTCTTCTTAATCTTGGAGGCAAATAGTGGAAAGCAAACACTGGATGCAGGATGTTTACTGCTTAAGTGAAACTTCAAGAAACACAAGTGGCTGTTATGCCAGTGTCTTCGTGATGGATCACTGCAAGACAAATTTCACTTTCTAAGAATGTTCCGGCATGTGTGCTAGTATAATGGTCTATTCTTTTTGCTTCAACCTGTTTAAGAAGTTGACTTGGCAAAAGTTCTCTTCTGCCAGCCTTACCCAAGGAAAGGGCCTTATGTTTGAAGGGCAGAGTTCCCGGTAGACAAGTCGAGTCACTTTTTTTGTATTTAGGAATAGGCCATTTCAGTGAGATGCACATTCTACGGGTAAAATACAAGGCAAAATTATTGGTTTCAGTAGACAATAGGATATTAAATCAGTCACTTAAAGAGTTTAGCAGCCTCTATTCAAAAGTTTTGCCAGACATGTCTCTCTTTTTGCCATACTGCAAAAAGCAGTACTCTGTGTGATATAGATATCTTTGTCTGATAATGAGATACAAATGATACCGAATGTAGGCCAACCTACTGAGTTACTGTATATGCTTCTGCTAAAAGAAAATGGCTGGCCAGTGTTGCAATCACATTGACATAAGTGAGTGATGTTCCGGTGCTCCTGTAAGACAGTGGTTCTGTTCAGCCATAACACTAAACCTTGGTTTAGCACTGTCACCCTGGAGAGTCACTGACTTGCACACTCCTCACTCACTCACGTGCAAAGAGAGTAAAAGCTTTTGCTTTAGGCTTTCCAGTAGGGGAAAACCTGAAGGATGAAGTGGTGGCAGGTAGAGGAAATATGTTGGTAGTAGTACAGGGTGACATAAATAAGATGGGACCAGCTCTCGTTTAAAAAGTCCTTTAATAAGACATGTATTGTTCATTAGTAACTTCTATTACAGTTGTTGCAATGAGTTACAAAAAATGTTGGAAATGTCCTTCATTAGTTTCCATGCATGATTCAACTCCTTTAACTAAGCTTCCAGAGAACTTCTCCAAAATTTGTGGATTTATTTTGTGTATAGCACTGGAGTTATTGTGGAGTTCATTTTTGGCACTCCAATAAAGATTGTTTTGAAATGAACATAGCCCGATAAATGGAAACAAGTTTCAGCAGTGAAGAATGTTGGGTCCATCAGATTTTGCTGAATCCAGCAGCAAAATGCCATGCGTTTTGCAAAGCCAGGCAGTCTTAATTCATGGACGACACTTATCTTGTATAGCTTTAACTTGAGTTGCTGAAGTGTTCTTCTGCAAATCTCCCTATTTACACTTGTTTTGCTAATTGTCAAGCAGATGTCTTCAGACTGCATATGATATACTCACATTTAATTTCTCTTTGTTCACACACCTCTTTTAGGATAATTCTGTTTCGGCAGGATAACTGATCCTGTGGTATGAAATCTTCTAACAAAGCTGGGTCTATCTAATTTGTGTTGCCCTGTAGAATGATGCTTTTCTGCAGTGTTCATAGCCCTTTGTGTACAGTGTATCAGTAGTCCTTAACTATCCTATGAAGTAAGTCAGTATGTATTTATTAAAACATTTATAGCTTTCTTTTCTGCCTCACTAGAAGCACCCAAGACCAGCTATCTACATTCATTGAAAAACTATGTTAAAATAAACCAGAATTGGACAGCATGGTTTGATTTGAAAGCCTGTTGCAAACCCAGGTTTTTTTTAGCTGGCATTGAAACACCATCAAGGTGGTTGACAGGTGGCTCTCCCTGGGCAGGGAGTTCCACAGTTTGGATGCTCAGGCAAAAAGGCCCCCCTCGTGTTCTTGCCAGCTGAACCACAGATGGTGGTAGGACTCACAGCAAGTTCTCCCCATCTGATCTTGGCAGATGAACAGGATAGTGTGGAAGGAGACACTTCTTGAAGTCTCCTGGTTTTAAGCAGTTTAAGGCTTTAAATAAGATAAACAACACTTTTAATGGAGCTTGGATATGGTTCAGTGCTATCACATTGCAGATGTGGGCCCTGAAACTGAGAGAAGGTAGCATAACAAGGACAACTTGGTGGGCTCATGGCAGTGATTACTTAGACTCTCACCTTTGGCCCTTGTACTGCAGTGACTCCCACTTTCTTCTCCCCCCCACATGTTGCATAATATAATCTTTTATTCAAAGAGGGCCCCTCCTGGCCATTTAGTTCAGGAATGGATTCCAAGTTATAGCAGCTCCACAACTTTGGAAAATCTCTTGTCTGGCTGGCTGGTGCACCAAGCACCTTCTCACTATAGAGTGTTTTGGTCTCTTTGGTTCATCGCTCAGCTTCACTTGTTCATGACTGGCAGTTGTTTGTGTTGCTTTGAAACAATTAGCAAAATAGCGAATTCCTTGTTTTGTGTGCAGTCGGGAGACATGAATACGAAGTTTCCAGCTGTGCTCCGTAGATTGTTATAGGTGTTGACAGCAGCAGATTTCAATGTGCCCAAGTGATAGTGTTAAGGAATTAATATGAAAATATCCTGTTCCACCCCCACCCCCCATTGAATTGGCTGAGAAGCTGACTTTAATTAGTATCTTGGGGGGAAAAATTCCACAGGGAAAGGAAGAAATCTCTGCTTGATTGCAATTATTTGGGTAAGAGACTAGTTCTGTATTGTGTCCGAATTCCTTCTGATCAGAAGAGTGCAAGCTAAATGTTTTAGCACATTGATTGAGAATGGAGGCGGCTTTTATTTTGATCTGAAAAATTTGTCACATATATTTTCCTCGAGCCTTTACAGTCTCCTTTCCCCTCCCTGCTATAGTGTCTTATATATATCATTTGGCAAGGTGGAAGATTACGCTTTTGAAATCTACCAGAAGAAAAGTTGTGCTGTATCAGGATAGGAATAAAAATATTAAGGATGCTTTTTGCGCAGAAGACCCCAGATCTGTTCTCTTGTATCTCCAGTTCAAGGGCCAAGTGGGAGGTGATGAGAGAGACCTCTTCCTTTTGATCCTGGAGAGCTGTTGCCAGCCAGAGTAGCTGGTACTGGGCTGGGTGAACCAGTGGTCTGACTCTGTACAGGGCAGCTCCATGTGTTCATGCAATGACCTTGCGGGGTGTGTGTGTTGCTCAGGCTTTTGATGTCTGACTGCTAGTAGCTAGCTTTCCTCCGAGATGCTGCAGACTGATCCGAAGATAGAAAATTTGCTTCGTTGCCTGATTTCCGTCCTCCCCTCCCCACCCCCACCCCTTGCAAGCTGGAGATCCATAATACTGTTTCAAATCTAGCTGACTCTGGATGCTAACACAAGCCTATTAATATTAAAACAGCATCAGTTCTCTGGTGGGGGAGCTAGCCAGCTAATGCAGGTAAATGAGAAGAGCTTCTGTTCCTCTTTCATAGCACTGTTGTATCCTTTTACAGCTGGAAGATCTCCTGTGTAAATGCCTTTGGGGTTGAACAGGAAGAACACTATTGTCTTTGCCAATGGATCATATGTTCCTCCTGTCAATACTACCTTCAGTTAGCAGGAAAAGAAGACAAAGAGCTACTGCAGAAGTTGGCTGGTGTATGCAAAATCGGAACACTGTGATGAGTGGCTGGCTCTGAGTCTGTGCTGTGCTTTCTCCACCAAGCTAAGCAGCGTCCTGGCCAAGATGGTGGTTGTACAGCCTGTCTCTGTTGCCGCAGGGCCAGAGAGCTGGACACTGAGTGTTCCTCATGTGGTGGTTTTGAGGATGTAATTGCCCATATGGAAGCTACGCTGAGAGGTGACTTGTATCTTTCTGTTTATGACTGGAGCAGAAAAATGGTGATTGGCATGTGTGAATGTAACTCTTCCACATTCAGTTTTCCCCTCCTTGGTGCTCACTGAACACAGGAAGATGGGATATGGGAGGATGCCAACTAATTATGCTCCCTGTCTCAACATGCTCACTGGCCATGCACCTAGACCACTGTATGTTGAGCACTTGTCTTAGGGTTGCCATATTCTGGCTTTCCAAATCCGGGTGCCTAATTTGCATATTCTGTAAAATGGCTTGAAAATAATTTTTGAGCAGAATAGGGACTGCATGTTTTGCTCCATAACTCTGCTTCTACGAGAGCCAGAGCTTAGCTTTTTTTTTTTTTTTTTTACAATGCAGGCTGAAATCCGGGCGAATCTGGCTGGGCTAAGCAATCTGGGTGAGATGCTTAAAATCCGGGTGAAACCTGAAATTCCAGGGGGCCTGACAACTCTAACTTAGTGCAGTTCTGAACTTGGAGGGTTCCACATGACAACTCTCCCAAGCGTTGCTGCTGCTCTCTGCAGACTACTGTTGAATGTGCAGAAGCCCGCGCAACCTAAATGAGCACAGTGGGGCTGGCTGCACGGTTTCCTCTAAGGCATGCACATGTGTGTGCACTCACAAGTTTTGGGATGTCAGCTCAGTTCAATTTAGATTTTGCTCAGGCTGAATCAGGAAGGCCCCATTCTGAATGCAGGTGTGCGTACACTGCCTTGATACTGCTGCCCAGAACAAAACTAATTCCCCACAGATATGAAAAAAAATTAGAGGGACCACTGCTGGCTAGCTGGTGTGCTCCCACTCTCCCACATTCATTGAAGGTGGGGGAGCTACTGATTCAGTAGGGCTAATATCCCAAGGTGCTTTTTTCATTGGAGTCCACTCACATGTTCAGATGTCGGTCATCATGACTAGAGAAAGCATGTACATGCATGGATGAACCACACATACTAAGTGCAATGAACTGAGCACATGTATAGTTGAAAGATCATTGTATTTGTGTGCTTCTGTGCTGTAGGAACCAGGGGCGTAGCAAGGTTGGAGTGGGCCCAGAGACAAGATTCTAAAATGGGCCCCTCGCTGATATACACACACAAGTGTGCTGATCCCCCACTCAAATCCCATGGAGGCTGACTGAGAATGGTTTGCAAAAGGAGGCTTGTGCAGCACAGTGTACGTTAGGAGCCACTTTGCGGCAAGACTGCAAGAGAAACTGAGATTCAGAGTGAGGCAGGGAACCAAGTCCCCACCTTTTTTAAAGGTGGTTTCCAAAGATGATCACCACCTCCTCCTCTTATCTCTTGGTTGTTGCCTCTTCTCCTCCTCATAACAGACAAGACTCCCCTGCAAAATCCCAGGGGGGCTGCAAATGACTCTCATCCAGAAAGGATTGAAAAAGGAAACTCACACAATGCAAACTAAGAGACAGCCACTTTGCAGCAGCCAGTAGTACTGCAGGAGAAGTTGGGAGTCGAGGGGAAACCATGTCTGCCTCTTTTTAAACAAGTTTCCCCAAAAGATGACCTGACCAACAGCTGTTTTTCCTGGGTTGCTGCCTCTTCTCAGTTAACAGCCTTTAGCACCCCCACCTGGGGGGGCTGAAAAGAGCTCAGAGGGGTTGCCAGAAGATCGGGCAATAACCATTTTCCAGTGGGGCTGTAGGAAAGCTGCACTTGTATTTGCTAACTTAAAACAACAACAACAACCCAGGCTTCGTTAACGTTGCTACGCTCCCTGGTCACATTTTAGCACCCACCCCCACACAGTCACAACATGGCAAAAAAATCAGAAGGAAACACACAAACAGTTTTTTGCTCTAGCAAAATTGAGAACAAAAGAAAGAAAGAAAGAAAGAAAGAAAGGGAAGCATCCAATGAAAAAGCAATAAGAAAGTAGAAGTCTTAGGATGCTGGGAATTGTGTGCAATCTTCTTTATCAATGTAGTAATAAATTATGTGCCCAACACATTTCCACTATAAACTTTCTTTAGGGACATTTATACAACCATCTTAGAGGAGATCAATTGAAAAAACAAAGCAAAACCCATCCCCAACAGTGGCTTCCAAATGAGGGAGAAAAGAAAATCTCTCTCGAAGAAAGGCACACAGAGATTAACTCAAACATGGGGGAGGGGGGAAAAACCCCATACATTCAGAAATCACACACAGAGAGAAATCACTCACACACACTCACACCACCAGGGAGAAAGTGATCTTATTACTTTCAGATACTAAGCAGTTTAGTATCTTCAGACCCAACAGCCAGTGCGTCCAACAATCTTTTTCTCAGTTTCTCGAGTGTCTAATCTCCTCTAGAATGACTCTGTTCTGTTGCAATGCAGATTTGCAGTTGCCCGCTCTCCCGCTCTGGCTCCGCCCCCTGGAGCACATGTGCCTCCAGCAGCCAATGAGAGAGAGCCTCTGGAAGGGGAGGAGGAGAGCCTACTGTTGTTCACACGGCAAAAGGGTGGTGGAGGGAGAGGAACGGCACGGCGAGACTTTTGGAAAGAAAAAATAATGAATGGAAGGCTAGGGAGAGTCGTGTGGGGGCCCCCAGGTAACCACCTCCCCTTGCCTAATTAAAGTTGCGCCCCTGGTAGGAACATATATTGGTGATGGGGAGGAAATCACAAAATAGGATCTCTTCTTCTTTTTTTCCCCTTCTTTTTTTTTGCATAGTCAGGCTTTCCATCATGGTGTCAAGAAGTGACTTTGGCACCCTAGTTTACAAGAACCATTGATTTTTGGTGGGGTGTGTGTGTGTGTGTGTGTGTGTACGTACGTACATACATACACACTCTCTTAATCTTTGGGGTATTTGCATCTTTCCCCAGCATGGCTTGCTTTTTCAATGTTTACTCTAACATTCTATATAACATTCTATTCATGGGCGGAACTACCATTAGGCAAGGGGAGACAGTTGTCTGGGGGCCCCACTGCCTTGGGGGCCTCCCCAGAGACATCTCACATGACTCCCCATTGCCCCCTGCCCAGCCCAGCCCAGCCCAGCCCCTTCAGCCACTTGCCCTGTTTGCCTTCTCTCCTGCTTGTCTTCCTGGCCGGCAATCTAAGCAGCAGGCAAGCTGCAAAGAGCTCCTTTCCTCCCCGCCTCTCAGCTGATTGGTGGGTGGGCCGTGCTTCTAGGGAGGCCTTCGTGTAGGCCTCAGTGAAGCCTGAACTGGAGTAGGCTTACAGGGAGGCCCCAAGCAAGCAAGGAAGGAGGCAGGCAGGCAGGCAGAGTGGCCCCCACAGCTCTCTGCAGCAGACCCTCTGCCCAGCCGAGCCAGCCCAGTATTTGCCAGGTAGCATGTGAACTCCTTTTTGTGGTCAGCACCCACCCCACAGATATATAGGGATCTGCTTGCCATAGGGCTTTGATACGGCGGGGGTGGGGGGGTGGAGACTGAGAAGTCTCTGAATATTTAATTTGAAACAGCTTGGAAAATTTGCTGGCTTTAAAAACTATCTAAAAAGTCCTATAAGTGGCTTGTTCCATGGCAGAAAATTATAAAAACTTCTGGAACAAACAATATTATATTTATTTTATTTATTCATTCATTCTTTTATAAATGCACTTATGTTCAAGTTGTTTTGCAACCCAGAAGGTCTGAGTGAGAACTGTGAAGCATGTGTGTTGTGCTTTTATTTTATTTTATTTTATTTTATTTTATTTTATTTTATTTTATTTTATTTTTCTTGTGTGTGAATTGCTCCCCAATAACTGGCAGGGACTTCAGGGTCAATCTGTCCAACATGTGAATGCAGCACCTCCATTCCAGAGGAGATGTGTGTTAAAGGGCTTTAAAAGCCTCGTGTGAAAAACCTCCTGGGATCGAACTTGACTGAATTTGTTCAGAATTCTGAGAAAACAAACATAGGCTCACCCTGCATGGTTGAAAGTCTCCTTTGCTAATCTGCAGCGAGGGTCCCATTTTAATAATTAGTGTTTCTAGTGTGTTCTAGGTATTAAAAGTAGCACAAATAAATAGTACTCAATGTATATCACTATATATTGTGAAGTGTGTGTGTATTCAGTGAAATGTATTTCTAGGCAGCATAATAAAGTGGTGGCCCACGACCTCTGTGCATCTGAGACATGGTACCAAATACCACCCTCCATCGTTCACATCTTCCACCCCACTCTCTCTCCCCCCCCCCAATTTTTAATTTTGCAAGCACATACCTTTGTTACTTCCTTCTCTGGAGCAATGGTAGCTGCACATATGTGCCTTCCACTTTTGTCCACTGCTAGACTAGTTATGAAAAGGAAGAAGAAACAATGAAAGGGCAGTATAGTCCTGGACACTGTATAGAGCATCTACTACACTAGTGCCTTTTCCACAAAGTACTGGAGATGCTTCGTGTCTCCAGTACTCTTGCCTTTTCCTCACTTCCTCTTCTGCTTCATCACCCTTTTCATAACCAATTCAGTGGTGCATAGAGGAGGAGGAGGTGCATGTGCCTTGCGCTAAGGCAGGCAGCAGAGAGGAAGAGGAGGAGGTCAGGAGGAGAGAAGTGAAGCAGCTCTTTGCTTAGTTCAGACTCTGTGCCACCAGCCAAGAGCTGCTCTGGTGGTAAGGAATAAAAGAGGAAGGCATGCTTATGCCCCCCCCCAATGGTCACTTCAGGAGGTTGCCTCGCCTCAGCTTGTGGAAGGACACCCCTGAAACTATACATGTAAAGAGCTGGGAAATCGCTGGTGGTGAGATATTTGATGTTTGCATCTTGTGTGATAGAGCGTCTGTATTGCTTTATCTGCTCATGAAATGTAATAAAGATGTTGATGACTGGAAGACCAGGATCACTTGAGGGATTTGCTTTCTGGGAGAGGAGGTGTGTAGTGCAATCCTGACTCCCCACGGAGTGAGCTTAACCTCCTAGTCCTCATAAAGGCATGAACCTTTGTTGTAGCTTCCATCCTCCTTCCAATCCACCCACCTTCCAGATCCCCTGCTCTGCTGAAGATAAAGTTATCAGGTGTAATGGTTTGACTGGAACTGGTGTTGCCCGTTGTCTTATGGTCTTGGAGAGGACGTTATGAATAACATCCGGCCATGTCTTGCAAGTGTTAGTGTTCTAGGTTGGCTCTGAAATGGTCCTTTCTGATAGCATTTCATATGCCGCTTGGCACCATCCCAAAGTTACAAGAAAGCTAGAGATACAGTTATAAACCAGTGGTGTGCAATATGTAGAACTGAAGAATAGTGGAGGAAAATTCTGGAGGATAGAAACAGTATTTTATGTATACTCCACTCTTCTGAAACAAGCTGCACCCAAAGTAGATTGCAAAACACAGAACCAACAGCACTATAAATACAGGCTACAGTAAAACAACAACAGTATAGTAATGCTTGGAGTACAGTCTCAAAGTCAAAGCAAGCTGGAAAGAGGATAAACCTGGCTACCATATTGATATGTTTTTTTTAATACCTTGTGTAAGATATTAGCTAATGACACTGCAATGAGGCCACAGTGAAAATTAAACGGCTAATACACTTTAAATCAGGGTTTCTTAACCTTGGGCCCCCAGATGATGTTGGACTACAACTCCCAGAATCCCCAGACATGGCCTTTGTGCTTGGGGATTTTGGGAGTTGTAGTCCAACAACATCTGGGGGCCCAAGGTTAAGAAACCCTACTTTAAACGGTTCCTTGAAGTGTGTGCTGCAGAATGCTATGAATTTGGTGGAGAAATGGCAGGGAGGAGGGGTCTTTAAGCCTTCCCCTCTCTCCAAGCACCCCTTTACCCTGTGGTTCCTCCAAGTCAAATTCTAAATCAAATTCACAGCTGTTCTTGTTGTGTGGTGTGTGTGTGTGTGTGTGTATTATTTATATAATATATGAATTCATAAAATATAGATTTAAAAGACCCTCAGGAGTTTTAAACCTCTCCCCTGTAACCTCTAGCTGGATCCCAAAGTTAGACAGGAGATTGCTTGGCTCTTCAAATATTTATCCCATTACTTATTAAGTGGAACTTCTGTGTATATATTGGCAAACAGATTGACTCTTGTTGTACTTAAGGTTACCCAAAGCACTTCCTTCTTCTTACATTAAATCCTGGCAACATGCACAAGATCTCTCAATGGACAATAGCATCTACTGACAAGATAGACAAAACTTACCCATCTTCATTCAGAATGGGCCTGGGCTTTCTGAACTCCCTGCCCCCTGGGAATTCCTGGAAAAGAATAGTGTTGAGGAGTGCTCTAGCATCCTTCTCTGCCCCAGTCTCTGCCTACTCACCCCCTTTCACAAGCGTGTGGAGAGTCCTTCTGACTGAATCAACTGAACTACGAGGCATTTACAGCAGCATCTCTCAGTGTTCTGGGTAGCATTTAGAAGTTTGGGTAAGTTTGGAAGCCTCCATTTTGTTACCAGGAACACAATGGAACTTTAAAACTGGGCCTCCTCTGTTGCTGGTTCATCCTCCCGCCCTCCCTGACTTTGGAAGGTTTGTCTTGGAAAGGGCAAAGAGGGGATAGGTGGCTGGCCCTGAGCTAACCTAACCCCAAGTCAAACCTTTTTTTTTTTAATTTAATAAGAATTTTTATTAAGAAGTAAACCAAAGGAGACGGAAACAAATCACCATAAAGACAATATAAAACCAATCATTTTTCATAATGAAAAACTTCATTTTTCTAATTAATTACATCAGTAAAGAAAAGATATCTAGTACAAGATAAAGCAAAAGAAATTCAGACTCTTAAAGTTGTAAAATCTGATCAGCTTCTTGTAAGTTACCTATCGAGAACACTATAAGTCAAATCCAGAAAACAGGAACAAAGTTTGACCATAATGGATATTATAATTTATAAAGGGTTCCCAAACAGACATGAATGATTCAGTAGATATACCATGTACATAAGCAGAGACTTTTGAAATTGAAACATAGTCCCACACTTTCAAAAAGCAATCGATTAAGGAAGGGATTTCCAAAATACGCCAGTTAGAAGCATATATAATCCTAGCCGCTGTAATCACATATAAGCGCAATTCATTTAATTTGGCAGGAATATAAGGTTTTATCATACTTAAAAGAAAAATTTCTGGAAGAAAGGGAATCTTAACTTCTAAGACTTGTTCAATTTTCATTCCCCTGCTAACTTGGCAAAGAGGCACCTTTTAACGTGGTCATTCTCTTTATTGAGCAGGGGGAGAGTAACTGGCCCTATCCACCTCCAGCACAGTACTTCCAGTGACTGTTGCTAGTGTCTATCTTAAGTTGATTTTAGATTGTAAGCCCTTTGGGGACAGAGATCCATCTTATTTATTTATTATTTCTCTGTGTAAACCACCCTGAGCCATTTTTGGAAGGGCAGTATAGAAATCAAATTAATAATAATAATAATAATAAATAATAATTAATAGTATTCTAAAGCATAGAAGGAGAAACTGCAAGAAACATAGAAACACCAAATAAAGAAGAAAAACTGCAATTCTGGCGGAAACTATGGGACAATCCAATAGACTCTAATGGGTGAAAGAGGTCGAAAAATGTAACCAATAAATGCAAGATTGAATAATAACACCAGAATTAATAAGTGAAAGAGCAAAGAAAATTAAAAATTGGACTGCACCAGGTGACAATGAACTGCATGGCTTTTGGCTTAAACACCTAACAAGCCTCCATAAACTATCAAAACAGTTCAATCACATTTTGCAAGGAGGTGATATTGAACAATGGTTAACAACTGGGAAAACTCATCTCATCATGAAAGATCCAGCAAAAGGTGTGGTTGCTAGTAATTATAGACTGATAACCTGCCTGCCAACCATGTTCAAATTATTAACTGGAATAATAACAGATGAAGTAATGCAACACTTATTAACTAACAAACAGCTTCCAGTTGAACAGAAGGGAAATTGCCCAAACACCAGAGGGACAAAAGACCACCTGCTGATTGACAACATGATTTTAGAAAATTGCAAGAGAAGAAAAACAAATCTAAGTGTTGCATGGATTAACTACAAGAAAGCCTTCTTGTACAAGAAACACATGGATACTAAAATGTTTAGAAACAACTGGTGTCAGCAAAAACGATCAGATATTTATTTAAAAAAAGCAATGAGCATGTGGAATACACAGTTAACAATCAATGACGAGACACTTGGACAGGTTAGCATTAGAAGAGGCATTTTCCAAGGGGACTTACTATCGCCTCTGTTGTTTGTAATCGCCATGACCCCACTTTCACAAGTACTCAACAAAACAGGTCTCGGATACCAAACATCTAAAACATCAAGTCAAATCAACCATCTACTATACATGGACGATCTGAAGTTGTATGGAAAGTCCCAGTCAGAAATCGAATCACTGCTAAACACTGTCTGTATATTCAGTAGCGATATAGCAATGGAGTTTGGACTAGACAAGTGTGCTGCATTAATAATGAACAGAGGGAAAATAACAAAAACAGAAGGAATAGAACTGCCCAATGGAAGCAAGATCAAGAACTTGGAAGAGAAAGAACCTTACAAATACTTAGGCATTCTCCAGGCTGATAACATCGCACACACTGAAGTGAAAAGAAAACTTGGAAGTGAATACATCAGGAGAGTTAGAAAAACCCTCAAGTCCAAACTCAATGGCGGGAACACCATACAAGCCATCAACACCTGGGCTATACCTGTTATCAGATACCCTGCAGGAATAATAGACTGGACCGAGGCACAGCTAGAGACGCTAGATCGTAAGACCAGGAAAATCATGACCATCAATCATGCTCTGCACCCCCGCAGTGATGTAGATAGGCTATGCCTCCCTCGCAGCTCAGGTGGAAGAGGAATGCTGCAAGTCCATCAAACAGTAGAGGAGGAGAAAAGAGGCCTTGAAGAATATATCAAGGACAGTGAAGAAGATGCACTTCAAATGGTCAATAATGCAAAACTATTAAACACCAATGAAACAAAGCAGGCCTACAAGAAAGAACAAGTCAAGAACCGAGCAGAAAAAATGGAAAAATAAGCCCCTGCATGGTCAATATTTGCACAATATAAGTGGGAAATCAGACATCACCAAGACCTGGCAATGGCTTAAGAATGGCAACTTGAAGAAAGAAACCACCTAATCAGCTGTTGTAAAAAGATCGCACAGACTGACTACAAACAAAGGCATGACAAGGTAGCAGGGATGATACACTGGAACATCTGCAAAGAATACAAGCTACCTGTAGCCAAAGATTGGTGGGACCATAAAATTGAAAAAGTTGTAGACAATGAAGATGTAAAAATATTATGGGACTTCCGACTACAAACAGACAAACATCTGTCACACAATACACCAGATATAACTGTAGTCGAGAAGAAAGAAAAACAAGTGAAAATAATCAACATAGCAATACCAGGGGATAGCAGAATAGAAGAAAAAGAAATAGAAAAACTCACCAAATACAAAGATCTACAAATTGAAATTGAAAAGCTGTGGCAGAAAAAGACCAAAATAATCCCAGTGGTCATTGGCGTCCGGGGTGCAGTTCCAAAAGACCTTGAAGAGCACCTCAGCACCATAGGGGCCACAGAAATCACCATCAGCCAATTACAAAAAGCAGCTTTACTGGGAACACCCTATATTCTGCGACGATATCTATAACAAGAGCAACAACATTGACAATACAATTCTGGCATCCCAGGTCCTTGGGAAGGACTCGATGTCTGGATAAAACAAACCAGTCAATAACACCTGTTTGACTGTGTAAACAATAACAATAATAATTAATATGAATTTGTTTCTAAAACTGTTGAGCTTTACCACAACTCCACCACATATGGTAGAATGAGCCTGAATGTGAGTTACATTTCCAACATTTCTTAGAAAAAGAATCATTTATTTTATTAATAATCAAAGGAGTTACATATCATCTGAAGAACATCTTATACCAATTTCCCCTTAGATTGGTACACAAAGTAAATTTCACATTCTTTTTCCATTGGTATTCCCAATCAGAGATATCGATTCAAGTCAAACCTTTTCAGGGGTTGACTCATCTTGCATTTGGGCTATGTTTTCCAAATGGGGGAAATTTCTGAACCCTCACATTTTCTGTGCTGTTACATTCCCGAGGAAAGCAGTGTGCTGGATGTTGCCCCTATAAATAGCAGGAATAGAGTACTGGAGAGAAGGCTACACTTCTGGCATTACTGTTGGTGTACAAACTGCACTTCCTATACTTCTGTCTTGCTCCATTGTCCAGTGCAGATTTGCAGGTAGCCCCATGCGCAATTCTTCATCCCCCTCAAACAACCTCTGCACATACATCCTCAAGCTATTGCAATACGTTGAAGGGTTGGCAGTTCATAGGCAGTATAAATCAAAGTGCCTAGATGATATGGTTTTGCTGAGCCTAGTGCTGTTTAATGCCCAGGTGTGCTTTTGGCACCCATCTGGGCCTCCTGCGCAATATCCTGTCATGTGAATTGGAGACCCTTTAGCAATCTCTAAACTCTAGCAGCCCTTTGTGTTCTATCATCATTATGATTAGAGAGTTGAGAAAATATGCTGCTATTTAAATTGCCACCGTTCAACTATGTTAGGGGTGTGGATATGGCAGTAATAAATACTCCAGAATGGATCCTGTGGAGCGAAGGAGGGAGCTGTTGAAGCCTCATATATATTGGTCATCTGTAGGAGTTTGTTGCTCTCAAAGAACCCTGGGAAGCTTGCCCACTTAGGGGTTGGTTATCAACTCCTGCCTGTGGGCTTCTCAGAGGCATCTGGTGGGCCACTGTGCGAAACAGGATGCTGGAGGAGATGGGCCTTGGACCTGATCCAGCAGGGCTGTTCTTATGTTCTTATCTATATCATCCCAAGTGGTAAGGAAGATTTTACCACATATTCGTGTGGAAGTGTGTGGCGAAATGCTTGTCTGTGTTCACTTGTTGGAGGAGTGAGCAGTGAATCTTCAGTAGTCTTGCTGAATTTGCTGATTGGTAAGTCCAAATTGTGCAGATACATTCTTCTCTGGGAACTTCCTCATCAAGTGACATTTATTTGACAGAGGCTTCATGAACAATAACCTCTTGTGGTCTATTGTTTATATCATGGTCTAATTACTTGCTGTTCTGGTGGTGTGCCAGGGCAATCCTTTTGTACCTTGCGAGGTGGAATATGTAACCAGTTCAAGCCTCTTGGAGCACCTGCAGATTGGGTGTGTGTTCAGGCCAACACATTGTTCACTAGCTTCAATTGTGGTATTTCTCAAGGAAGTATCTAAAGCCATATAAAACAGGCTTCACTGCAGACTTGCTGTCTATTTTAGCAGCTGCATGATAAATGGAAGCGCAACCTGCATCTTTAGATCGGTTCGTCCACACCAATCTGCTTGACATATTTCTGCCCCTCTCTATTAGGATAGGCTCCAGGTTCTTGTCAGTCTCTGGACAAGCGGCCTGCCCCCTTTCCAGTGGCAAGCTACTGCTCACTACTTGAATCTTCAGGAATTCGTTGACATAACTTCTTATATACCACTTTTCCTATGACATTTTAAATAGTCTGCCTTGAGAATTAGGTGCTCAAGGTGGTTTGCAATAAAAACAAAACACAATTCAGTAAAATATCAAAATGATATCGGCAAGCAAATTACAAAGCCAAAAGTACATCGGGCTCTGGGAGAATAAAACAAACTACAAGCTTGCCAAATGTATACCTAAACAAAACCTCTTAACTGGATGGAAAAAAACAAAAGGCAGGGCTAAATGGGATAGGGAATTCAGCAATCTGAATGTGTTTTCTTTTGCTCTTTCTCCTCTTCGCACCAATCACATGTCAGCCAGTGGTGGGAACCACAGAAGGACCTATTCTGATGACTGCATGGGCTGGGTTGGCACTTACAGGGGGAGACGGTCCTTAAGGCAGAGATTCTGAACCTTGGGCCCTAGATGTCGTTGGATTACAACTCCCATCATCCCCAGCCATTGTAGCCAACAACATTTGGGGTCCTGTGGTTGAGCTCCCTTGTCTTAAGGTATCCTAGCCATAAACCTTGTAGAACTTTAAATATAAAACCCATTTCTCTTAAATTGCTCTTATATTAAATTAAATATAATACCCATTTCTCTTAAATTAAGCAAGAAGTCAGTGCAGATGGAACAGGAATGGAGTGATATGCTTCCCACAAACCAGCTGTAGTTGGTAGCCTTGCCACAGCATTCTGCATCAGCTGAAGCTTCCAAATGCCCTAAGGGCAGCTTCACATTAAGCGTGTTAAGGTAGCAAAGCCTTGAAGGAATGTGTAGCTGTGGCCAGATCCTCATATCCTCTTTGCTGGTCTCCTGAGGGAATTTGCAGGAACAGAGATGATGCAGGTGGAATACCCGGAAGAGAGGGGAAGGCTTGCTCTCTGAATAAAGTGGAGAATTGCATTTGAGGAGCAGGCGACTTTCAGCAAGAGTGAAGGTGCCTCTCTTAGATTTTTGCAACCTTTAATCCCTCCACCATGCTGATTCCCAGCAGGGAGTGAATTGGAAATGATGCTGGAGGCTGATTCAGTGGGGCCTTCAAATGAGCAGGATGTACGTGCCAGCCATCCAGTTGTTTTGCTTTTCCTGTAAATACATAGTTTCTTCATCAAAAATTGTGGTTTCATAGGGGTGTTTGTTTCCCTCTCCCTCCTGCCCTCCATGCTAAGATATGCTGAATTTGTGCATCTGTTCCTGCATACCCAAACACAACATATTTGATGGATTGTACCAAAGAAAGATAAGGGTGATGATGGACATGGAGACTGTATTTAAAAGACTGGGTTTTGGGACTGTGGATGGTCTGGGGTTGGGGGTGGGGGTGGTTTGGATGGTGTTAAAAGAAAGCAGAAGAGATTAGCAATATGTCGACAGTGAATTAGCACAATAATACCAATAACATTTTTCCACTCCTAAAACGATAAAGGAGAATTTGGGCAATGCCCATGGAGCATAGCAGTGCTGGGTTTGACAATGGATGAACTGTGCATGTGCGGGGAGGCCTGTACCTCTCCAGTGAAGTACAACTCTTGCACAGAAAAGATCAGGAAAGAGAGCAATAAGTAGGGATGGATCTCGGAATGTGGTGGCTGGGTAGAGGCAACCAGATTTCCACATGGTAAATAAATACGTCATGACTTGATCGCTTCCCAGATCTGTGCTGACGTGTTGCATGCAGTTATTTTCTCCACTCCTAGCTACGGTTGCTGTGTAGTAAAGATGTTCATTTATCTCTTGCTCCATGCATTGCTACCATGTTCTGGCAGCACTTCAGGGTTTTTTGTTTATGGAAATAAATAGTTCAGTGTTGCCATGTGTTAAACTGAAAATGTTTTGGGGTGTGTGTGTGTTCTAGTGAGTCTCTTTAAAATTTAGCAATAGGTCTGGCTCTCTCCGTAATTTGAGGCAATTGTTTCTAGGCTCCCTTTAATTGTACAGTATCGTTAAGTTGGAGTGCTCTTGGTTTTGTGTTGGATGTCTTTCAAATGTTAATGAAAATGTTTTATAAACTGTTTTGTGTTTAGTCCTCAGTTGTTGTGTGCCAATGTACGTTTACTCACTAAATGCATGTTTTTTCCTAAGCTGCAGTCAGTCCTCCTCTTATGCAGTGTTCCGTCTAAGGCATGTGCGTGTGTGCGTACTCATATGTTTTTTTTTTAAAATGTCTGCTCTTATGGTATGTTTTTGTTGGTAGGTTGCTCTGCCGTTTTGACCCGTACAACCCACTAATAAAGAGGCAGAAATATTGAGGCAGAAATAAAAGCTGTTGTCAGTCTTAGTAATCTTCCCCACCTTATCACCTGAATCCACCTAAGGAAATACTAGGCATAATTCAGATCTGCCCCAAAACACATGCCAGAATGTGCGGCAAAGTATGTGGCTACTGTCTGTCCACTACACTGTCTTCAGTGGGCTGTGCACTTTAAATAAGCAAGCCCATCCTCATTCCAGCACAACAGGAGCGATATTGCTTATACGATTGAGTCGTGTGTGCAAGCTAGGGATGTGCACGGAACCATTCGGTGCTCCATTTTAGGAGTGCTGAGCCAGTGTTCGAGCCAGTTTGGGGGGTGGGGTGGTTTCTTTCAGGGGCAGGGGTGGCTCCTTGTGGCAGCCATTTGCATGGCAGTGTGGACCGGGGCTGCTGCATCCCTGCATGCCCACTTTTGGCAAGAGCGCTGGCAGGGGAAAAGTGGCAGGGTGGAGGCTGGCAGGTAGGCATCGCTTCCCCTGCTTCTTAAAGAACCCCCCCCCCGCCGCCCTCCCAGGAGTGCACGGAACCAATTCTGTGCACATCCCTAGTACAAGCTCCACGTTTGTTTTTAAATACATTGGGAACCAGAATGACGTGAGCATACTTGCCATCACGCTTGCCTAATGGCCACCTGGAGGAGAGAAGAGGTACTCCTCATAGCGCCAGTCAGACATATTATGTTCTACATGTGTTCAGGTGTCTGTATGCTTGTATGTTTTGTGTGTGTGTGTGAATGGTGTTACCAGCATTCACTTTAGAAGTGAACCAGGGTACATACTCTCTCAAAAGCTCTATTTACAAGATATGTTCAACACACATACAATCTTTGTTCTTTGTATTCATATCTGCTCAATGCATATACATCAGTAAACTTCCTCACTCTACCTGTATTTGAGAGGGTCTGTATGCATGTTCCCTGTTAAAATGAATGTGTATGCAGTCATTCACACAAACATCTATTTGTGTTCAGGTGTCTGGGGGCAAAATATAGGTACAGATGGAAAGTCTATGACTCTACGTGCATTCAGCATCGCATGTGCAGCTATTCACATGTTTACACTGTATGCCTATTGTATGCTCATTGAACATAATGTGTGAGTACGGTTGGTGCAATCATGAGAACTAAACTCTGTTGGAGGGGCAGATACTATGCCCAGAGTGATGACTGCCTTCAGCGGCAGCTACGTGCTCCTCTCCTGTGACTGGGTTAAGTGTTGGCCTTGGCAGGGGCGTAACGATAGGGGGGGCAGGGGGGGCACGTGCCCTGGGCGCCACTCTGTTTGATCATGTGGGGGGCGCCAAAAAGTGCCCCCACCAAGCCCCTGCCTTTCTGGAATTTTTTTTTTGTTCGGGTTTTTTAAATTATTATTATTTTGTGCACAGCAGGCAGTGTGGGACGCATTGAGCAGTCCCCCTCCCCGGGTCCCGGTGCCCCCCCCCATTGCTCCTGGGCGCCGCAGCGCGGGCGCCTAAAGTTGCACTGCAGTGCCTGCCTGCTTGCTGCTTGCTTCGGCGAATCGGCGTCACCGTCATTTCATTAATCATATATCACTCCGCTCGTTAACGCTCTCACTTCCCGCCCCGCGGCGCCGCCTTCCCCACCAGTCGCACATGCCTGTCTGGCCCTCCCCTCCCTTACAAAAAGGGCGCTTGGCGCTTGCCTTCGTTCGTTCTAACCTTGTGGAGTGGAGTTTATGATCAGGCCCTCTAGTGGCTTGCCGCTTGCCAGGGTCTCTCTCCCACTCGCACACGCACGCACGCAACTTTCTGAGCATGCGTGAGTCCTCCCAGCTCGCCTTCTGCACGTGGCATTGGCGACGAGGCAGGGTGGGACTGGGAGAGCATTGCTGCTGCTGGCTGGGCGCAGGCACAGGAGGACAACAACATTAAGAGGGATTCGAACAAGAAAAGGTTTGTGTGCCTTAAATTAATCTTTATTTGGTGCCGTTGCCTTGGCTGGGGCGGCGGTTGTTCTCCTTGCTGGGGCTCGAAGATGGTCTTAACGCGGCAGGGACAGTGCAGCCCCTGCCGTCATCGGTTGAGCAGCACCAGGCAGGCAGCAGTTCCTGGGTCTCCATCCTTTCCCTCAGGCGGAGGTGCAAACACTTGGGAGCCTAAGCCCTGTGTGTGTGTGTGTGTTGGTTCCCCCCCCGCCCCTTCCTCCACGCTGCTTCCCATTGCGTTCCTCCTCTAATCAATTTTAAATTAGCTGTAGGATGAGGGGTGCGCTCCTTCCTAAGCCGTGTGTGTGTGTGTGTGTGTGTGTGTTGGTTCCCCCCCCTTCCTCCACGCTGCTTCCCGTTGCGTTCCTCCTCTAATCAATTTTAAATTAGCTGTAGGATGAGGGGTGCTCTCCTTCCTAAGCCCTGTGTGTGTGTGTGTTGGTTCCTCCCCGCCCCTTCCTCCACGCTGCTTCCCGTTGTGTTCCTCCTTTAATTCATTTTAAATTAGCTGTAGGATGAGGGGTGCGCTCCTTCCTAAGCCCTCTGTGTGTGTGTGTGTGTGTTGGTCCCCCCCCCCCAGTTACGCCATTTTCCCTAGTTACGCCTCTGGGTGCGTGTGTGTGTGTGTGTAGGATCTTGATTATGGAAGTTGGCTGAGTGTCAGGATGGGACAGGTGTCTTGTGTGCGCGCTGCAGTAGTATTTAGGAACATAGGAAGCTGCCATATACTGAGTCAGACCATTGGTCTATCTAGCTCAGTATTGTCTACCCAGTCTGGCAGCGGCTTCTCCAAGGTTGCAGGCAGGAGTCTCTTGCAGCCCTATCTTGGAGATGCTGCCATGGAGGGAACTTGGGACCTAGATGCTCTTCCCAGAGTGGCTCCATCTCCTGAGGGGAATATCTTCCAGTGCTCACACTTCTAGTCTCCCATTCAAATGCAAACCAGGGTGGACCCTGCTTAGCTAAGGGGGCGGCGGGGGTGGGGTGGGCGCAATTTCAGTGCTTGCCCCGGGCGCCATTTTCCCTAGTTACGCCTCTGCGCCTTGGGGACTTTCAAGAACTTGATAAGAAAGGAGCAGGGCAGTGAACCTTTCAGAAAGCTGAATATCGAGGCCAAATGAGCCCAGAGCCCCAATGGTCAGTGCTGTTTGGAGTTAGGTGGCAAATGAAGCTGGACAAGAAGGGCAGTAAGCATAGGGGGTGAGGGTGGGCGGGCCATTTTTTAATTGGGAATGGAGCCTGGTATGTTTGACCATGAGGAAAGAAGGGTGTCTGCAGAACAAAAAGCAGACGTGGTCAAAGGAGGGTGCTAGCACTTTGGTTACTTGTTTCTAAAATAAAAGGCACCCTCACCCTTATCTCTGCCTCTTCATGTGATCTCTGGGGGAGTGAAGGGAGGAAAATGGAGTCTGACTCCACGAACCCCTTATATTACTCTAACTCCTAGCCGCCAGGTTCTGTCATTTTGGGTACTTGCATACTCATTTGACTCGGCTAACCACTGTTTTGGGGAATACAGACCACCATTTCATCTTGTGGGAACATTGCCACAGGACAGGCAGCTCTGGATTCACCAAGCAGAAAAGTATATGGCAGTAAAACCTGACACTGTGTATATTAAGCAGGGGCATAGCGAGACCCTCGGGGGCCAGGGGACAAAATCTGGGCAGCCTCCCCCCGATTGCGCGTGAGAAGCACACGAGAAGCATGTGTGTGCCCCAGGGCCCTAAGCCACACCCCTAAGCCACACTTCCTGCATCTGATGTCAGGTGCAAGGGGTGGGGCAACCAACATCTCCCTGCCGCTGCTCCTACCTCCTCCTGGGCCATCCCAACACCATGATGTCACAGGCATACGACGTCCGTAGTTGAACTGCGCAGGTGCGCAGTTTGGCCGGAGAGGCCTGCCAGCCACAGCGCCTGGTGCCGCCTCCACGGGGGGCAGCCTGCCTTGCTCAGCTCACCCCCCACCCCTGTGGCGGCCAACAAATAGTGGCAGGGCAGGGGTGGCATCCCTGCTCGTCCAATGGATACTATGCCTGTGGTATTAAGAAACAACAGTGTCTACACGATAGAAAACCTTACCATGTGGTAAGATGGCTGCCTGTATTGATGCTGTCGTGCTCTCTTGTGTTGGTCCTCTAGTGGCAAGTTTTATGCAAACAAACCAATCCTGCCTCAAAAGCTTTCATTTAATGAGCTTCATTGTGCTGATTTCACAGTCCCAGAGTGGCCCCCTACTATTCTGAGGATTGTACCAGTGAAGATTAGGATAAAATGGCCACTTCTCATTTGAGACTGGGTATTGTTTAATATGTGGGTGGGAGCATCCAGATATTTGGATAAACTAATATCTGTGTAGATGCTCAAGGTATGTTTATGTTGCCTTAGTTCTTGCCTTGTTGTAGCTAAGTTCATACCCACAGGAACTCTTCTGCTTTGGCTCAGTACATACTTCATTCACAGTTTTGACACTGTTGCTTGTGTGCTTCCCTATCCCATAATCCTTTGCTCGGATAAAAGAGGAAGGAAGTGTCATGGGGAGGAGCCTAGCCCTTTTGTGTGTCCAAGTTGGGAGTGCCTTTTGTTTTACGGCCTGCAGCTGTGAGATCAAGGAAGAATAAGTCATGCTGCAAATTTCCCCCCAGCACTTTATTTAAATCCTAAATAAGATGAAATCACCATTGCTGGATCTACAGAACTTTCACTTCCCTAGTGTGTAATTTCACTTCTGCAAGTATAATAAAGAGATACTGTTAAACAATAGGTTTGGTTTACATATATGTCCTGCAATATTCAATATGTCCAAACTTAATAGGGTCACTAGACCTGAAGCTTGCAAAGTTGTTCACAAAAAATATAAGCGTCTCCATGGCCCTGCTTCATTTCTGTATCTTGGGGTGTGTGTGTGTGTGAAGCAATTCTGAGGGTAGCTTTGGTCTCCTCCTGTTCTTGAGGAGCATAATATAAAGCTACCATAGTTCAGATCATTGTTCCATCTAACTCAGTATTATTATTACTATTATTTATTTAATTTTTATGCTGCCTAATATAGAAATCTCTATATTGACTGGTAGCATTTCTCCAGGGTTTCAGGCAGGGGTCTTTCTGCCCCCTACCTGGAGATAATCGGGGGTGGTGGTGGTGGTGGTTAATTCTGTGAGGACCTGATGCATGCAAAGCAAGTGCTATACAAAAGTTGGTTTGGAACATATCTCTGTGTTGCAGGGTCATTGTCTTGTAGCAATTCCTCGTTCTGTAACACACACACACACACACACACACACACACACACACACATGTGCGTGCACGCGCGCACACGTCCACTGAGTAATGTTAACTGAGCTTTCTTGGTGTTTTAATGTGGGGCAAAATCCACATGCTGGGATTTGAGATTTTTGTCTCTTTAGAGGCATACAATTATATCCTGCCTTTCTGTGATAAAATTGCACAATTTTAGTGGCCTACAATTTAAATAATGAAACATAAAATTATACAGCTGTATATACGGAATTAGTCGTGCTCTGACAGCTTAAGAGCTCCTGCCATGATGACTGTGTGATCCTCCATGCCAGGCATCTTCAGATCTTCTTGCCAGCTCACCAGTGTCGAGTGCCCCCAATTTTCTGGCGAGCAGGACACCCAGCACCACACAGATCTCCTCACCAGAGGTCTGATTTCCACTGCCATTTCTGAGAAGGTAAGAAACAGCAGGAATCCTTTCTGAGCAGTAGGAGAGGGCTCCCACTGTTTCTTACCATCTCCTTCTCTCAGAGCAAGTGACACAAGACCTGCTTCTCTCCAAAGCTTTCTGCCAGAAAATGCCAAAAAGAGAGGGGATTGGTGGCAGCTGCAGATGATGCCTGGCTAGTGAACTAAGCCTAAGTTTGTTCAGTGCATTTATGTTGCATTGTCCCATTATTTAGTGGGACTTCTAAAAAGAGGACTGGGATACATGCATTGTTCATATCTGTATGCTAAAGTGTTCTCCTCCAATACGCAACCAGAGTTGCAAAAGCAGTGCTCTCTTTTTTCGGCATGATGACCTGTTCCTCGTTACTGTTTTTTAAAAAAAGATTATTGGGGAGAAAAGGGCACAATTATCAAAGCACTTGTTGCGACACTGTGGTGCTGATTTTTTTTTTGACGTGTATTTTGATAATATAATTGAGTAGATATGCTGAGTTCAAAGCTTTGACTTCAAAGCATGACAGTACAAATTGCTTACAAAACATCCTACTCCTAAATAAGTAAGCAAACATCAATTAAAGCACAGACAATAACTTCCAGTCATGAGGCATTGTGTCAGTTCTGTTGTCAGATGGGAGGGAAGAGCGCCCTATTGTACTAGATTAGGCACGTAACTGAATTCCCATTGTAAAGCTTTGTTACAAGAGGCTTTTTGTGCACAAGTTGTATTAGTCTGGGACGTGCCAGTTTCACGGAGTGCAACTTTGTGTTTTGAGGAGGGCCAATTGAGGTATATCATAAGTGTGTCTGTTGGCCAGTTTGATAGAACTTTTTAAAAGTTTCATTTTGAAAAAGGGGGGCTTTGCTGGAAACATGGGTTGCATTCTGATGGACGAACCGACTCCTTCCTATAGGACAGTGCTGCACAACTTCAGCCCTCTGCTGTTGTAGTCAGACAACTCCCATTATCTTTGATTACTGGGCACTGTCGCTGGAGATGATGGGAGTTGTAGTCCAATAACAGTTGGAGGGCTGAGGTTGTATAGCATGGAGGATTGTGTGCTTCAGTAGGATTTGGTGTCTTCACAGAAAATCAAGTGCCTGTATAATGAGGGAGTGAGAGATTCCTATCTGTCTCTGTGAATTTATACCTCAAATTTTCCATTCATTTGGAAGCTCCCATTCTGGGATGCCTGCTTGGCAGAACTGTGCTCCCTGGTTAACAACCGGTGTTGAGTACTGAAACTCCTATCAAAATACCACTTGATAGCTTTTATACTGTGCTTCCATATTTTGCAGCTAAAGTAGCTATGTCAGTTCTCTTATGCAATGTCTGTTTTGTAAACTGTGTTTATAGTCAAAGGGACAAAAGAGCCCTTTGCCTAATCATCACTTCAGATGGTCCTAAACCTAACATGTCCCTCTTCCCAAATCAGCTTCGTTCACTGGGCTTTCTGCCTACAGTCAGGTAGGCAGGGATGTCCATGAAACCACCAGGTGTGAAACTTCAGGATATGCAGCCAAAGAAGGAGATGTTTAATAACCTGAAAATGAGCCCTCTCCTTTGGGCTGACCTAACTACTTTCAAGTGAGAGAGTGGAAAACTACTATAGAGATTAGCCATTACTCAAACAAGTTTGCGTAGTGTAAATGCTTTAGCTCTTGCTACCATACTATGTTAGGTGACACTCTAGCAAGCTCCTGCCTCGTTAATTGTGAAGTGGGGCTGGGAAGAAGGGCAAGACCAAACTATTTTAGTGCCCCGTGGTGGGAAAGTGCTAGAAGGCAGAGAATGAACAACATAATGGCCATGCCCTATTGTAGAAACTTTCCCAAATATCGCTAACATTTTTAAGCTGCTTCTTGAAATATCCCAGTATACGCAAAAGAGGATATGCAGACAAGATTCTTTAGCAGTAATATATTTGTATGATAACCAGAACCTCTACATGGCATATTTACACAATATAGAACAGTAACTTCCAGAGTTTCTAGCTTCAAGGAGTACTGAATATTTGCAATGGAACCCTCCCTTGTATACTGCAGAGTTTTAAGGTGTGTAGTTGGTTTGACTTGACTAGCAAGCCAGAGATTGCTGGTTCGAATCCCCACTGGTCTATTTCCCAGACTATGGGAAACACCAATACTGGACAGCAGCAATGTAGAAAGATGCTGAAAGGCATCATCTCATACTGTACGAGAGGAGGCAATGGTAAACCCCTCCTGTATTCTACCAAAAGACAACCATAGGGCTCTGTGGTCACCAGGAGTCGACACCGACTTAACGGTACACTTTAGTTTAGTTGGTTTGTGCAGAGTGAAGTTCTGCCCTGTAGGGCCTCACCATTTCTTCAATTGAGAAGTTACTCTAAGAAAAGTAAGAGTAGGCTGTCCAGTTTTTGATATGGTCTGTTGTTTTCTTCCTCCCATTCCCAATCCAAAAATATGTTAAATTTATGAGGTAGGAGGTCCTGCTGATGGATTGACACATACCTTCTGCCCATCCTTACTCAAGAGTGCACATGGCTGCATATTACAAAGCAACTTGGTCCTGTGATAGCAAGCATGACTTGTCCTCTTTGCTAAGCAGAGTCCACCCCGGTTGCATATGAATGGGAGACTTGATGCTTGAGCACTGTAAGATATTCCCCTCAGGGGATGGAGCCATTCTGGAAAGAGCAGAAGGTTCCAACTTCCTTCCCTGGCATCTCCAAGATAGGGCTGAGAGAGATTCCTGCCTGCAACCTTGGAGAAGCTGCTGCCAGGTGGTGTAGACAATATTGAGCTAGATGGATCAATGGTCTGACTCAGTATATCTGTCTGTTTATTCATTCATTCATTCATTCATTCATTCAATTTTTAGACCGCCCTTACAAAATAGCTCAGGGCAGTTCACAAACATTAAAGACCCTTTAAAACAATTTAAGAGCACTAGAAGGCCAGGCTGAACAGGTAGGTCTTTAGGGCTCTCCTAAATTCCAATAAAGAATTCAAATTACCGATGTCTGTAGGAAGCGCATTCCACAGTCCAGGAGTGGCTACAGAGAAGGCCCATATGGCAGCTTCCTGTGTTCCTAATGTGCAAACTGTCTTGCAGGGAAGCTTGTTTGCCTTTGTTGATCTTCTGCTTGAGAAGACTTCCTGACAAGTTTATGAGGAACCCCAGTTGTTGCAAGACACAGTTTGAAAATGACTTCACCTTAATATTGTACAATTCTTATGTGTGTTTCTTGCTTCTGTCTCTTTCAGGTAGTGGTGCTACAGCTGTAGTCCAAGCTGCGCTATGCAAACCCAGACAAGAACGCGTAGCAATAAAAAGAATCAACTTAGAAAAATGCCAGACCAGTATGGATGAATTGCTTGTAAGTAAACCCAGTGGGAAAACTAACCGGTTTCTATACCCTTTGAACGACTCAGTTGAATTGGCATATGTAGCTTTGTGCAGTTCCAAGATGCAGTTGGAAGGAAGATGGTTTCTTCTTGCCAAACGTTGTTTCCTCCACTCCTACATCGAGTGTCACTTCATGTTCCATTGAAAGACCAAACCGGTGGTGCATGCAGGGGCAGGCCAAGGTAGTGTGGTGCCTGAGGTGAGGTGCCAAATGCTTTCCTGCCCCATGCCCCTGGTGGAGGCCAGCCCCCTTTCATCATTGCCCTTTACCAGCTTCTTGCCAGTGTTGCAAGGAGCTTGAGGAATGGAGGGCTGCTTTCTTTCTTCTCCCTGCACTTCGTGCCAAGCTTGCAAGGGCCAGATGGCTCCCAAAGAGTTGCTGCAGTGGTGGAAGCAGGGAGCATGTTGGCGCCCTGCTGGTGTCCCAGTAATCTGCTTCCTGAGGCAACTGCCTTGCCTTGTGAAAGGGCTGCTCTGGATTCATGCTGGAAAATGCTTTCAGGTAATTGCATTGGAAGTATTTGCAGAGAATTCTTAGTTGCTCCAGTTCTTTATCTCTGAATGTATCCCTGGAGTCTCTTATTTCCCCTTCTACTCCGGAGCATGTGTTTAACAGCCTTTTCACAGGAGGGCACACCCTACCAAAGTCTTGAAACTGATGTTGGGAAGTGGACAGAGCATGCTGGTGTGTCAAGGCGGCCATCTGAGCAACTCCACTGGTTCATGGTGGCCTTGGTGCCCACCCAACGTGCTCAGATCAATGACTGCATTACTCCTGGATGTCATTTCAGTGCAGCTTCCATATGAAAAAGAGAGAGTGCAAAGATAAAAGAAGCCACAAGAAATGCGTGAAGACAAGGAGCCAGTAGTACAGTGAGCAAGGCAAACATAGCTTATGTCCACTGTTGTGGAAGGGGCATGTCCTTAGAACAGCTGTGTCCTGGCCCTTCTGCAGCATAGATCTTGTTTCACTTTATTGCCTGCTTAGTCATGGGGACTTGAATTAATAGCAATTCAAAAACAGACCAAATGAAAAATGCCAGACTAAAATGTTTTCTCCTAGTCTGCAAAAGCCCATGTAGATTCCTTTGCTGACTGCTGTGGTGAATGTTTGGTTAATGTCTAATATTAATTTCTTAGGTTTAATAAAGCATTCTGTTGCTCCAACTACAGAGACTGCAGTTGTAAGCTTGATGTTTTAAGGCTTTTGTTTGGAAACATTAATTATAAATTTTTAGTTTTTAAAATTCATTGTGTGTAGCCATTGCACCAAATAAAACCAACCACCAAATTCAATCACATACAATGCAGTACAGAACATGAACCATTAAATAAAAAGGTTCCCTTTATAGTTGATTGCCATAGCCTTGAAATAATTAGCCCATATCTTTAGAGCAGTGATATATGAAGCTACACGGTGGGATGTCCCAGCATCTTGATCTGAACATAAGAACAGCCCTGCTGGATCAGGCCCAAGGCCCATCTAGTCCAGCATCCTGTTTCGTACACTGGCCCACCAGATGTCACTGGAAGTCTACAGGCAGGAGTTGAGGGCATGCCCTCTCTCCTGCTCTTACTCCCCTGCAACTGGTACTCAGAGGCATCGTGCCTTTGAGGCTGGAGGTGGCCTATAGCCCTCCGACTAGTAGCCGTTGATAGACCTCTCCTCCATAAAGTTATCCAAACCCCTCTTAAAGCCATCCAGGTTGTTGGCTGTCACGACATCTCGTGGCAGAGAATTCCAGAAGTTGATTATGCGTTGTGTGAAAAAGCACTTCTGTTTGTTGGTCCTAGATTTCCTGGCAATCAATTTCATGGGATGACCCCTGGTTCTAGTGTTATGGGAGAGGGAGAAGAATGTCTCTCTATCCACTTTCTCCACACCATGCATGATTTTATAGACCTCTATCATGTCTCCCCACAGTCCTCTTTTTTCTAAACTAAATAGCCCCAGGTGTTGTAGCCTTGCCTCATAAGAAATGTGCTCTAGGCCCCTGATCATCTTGGTTGCCCTCTTCTGCACCTTTTCCAGTTCCACAATGTCTTTTTTTAGATGTGGTGAATTGTACACAGAACTCCAGGTTTGGCCGCACCATAGTTTTGTATAAGGGCATTATAATATTAGCCGTTTTATTTTCAATCCCCTTCCTAATGATCCCTAGCATGGAATTGGCCTTTTTCACAGCTGCCGCACATTGATTGACACTTCCAGTGAGCTGTCCACCACAACCCCAAGATCCCTCTCCTGGTCAGTCACGGACAGCTCAGATCAGATCAGCGAATACTTGATGTTGGGGTTTTTTGTCCCAATGTGCATCACTTTATACTTGCCAACATTGAATCGCATTTGCCATTTTGTTGCCCACTCCCCCAGTTTTTGGAGATCCTTTTGGAACTCCTCACAATCCGTTTTAGATTTCACTACCCGGAAGAGTTTGGTATCATCTTCAAATTTGGCCACCTCGCTGCTTACCCCTACTTCTAGATCATTTATGAATAAATTAAAAAGCACTGGTCCTAGTACAGATCCCTTGGGGACCTCACTTCTTACTTCTCTCCATTGTAAGAACTCTCAATTTATACCTACCCTCTGCTTTCTGTCTTTCAACCAGTTGGCAATCCACATATGTACTTGTCCCCTTATCCCATGACTGCTAAGTTTCCTCAGGAGTCTTTGATGAGGAACTTTGTCGAAAGCTTTTTGGAAGTCCAGGTATACTATGTCAGCTGGATCACCTTGATCCACACACTTGTTGACACTCTCAAAGAAGTCCAAAATGTTTGTGAGGCAAGATTTACCTTTGCAGAAGCCATGCTGGCTCACTCCCAGCAGGGCCTGTTCTTCTGTGTGCTTTATAATTTTATTCTTGAGGATGTTTTCCATCAATTTGTCTGGAATGGACGTTAAGCTAACCGGCCTGTAGTTTCCCGGATCCCCCTGAATCCCTTTTTGATAATCGGTGTTACATTTGCTGCTCTCTAGTCCTCTGGTACAGAGCCCGATTTCAGGGATAAGTTACATATTTTAGCAAGGAGGTCGGCAATTTCACCTTTGAATTCTTTGAGGAGTCCTGTGTGGATGCCATCTGGCCCTGGTGATTTGCTAGTTTTCAGTTTTTTCAGACAGTTTAGAACATCATCTCTTGTCACTTCTATCTGACTCAGTTCTTCTTTAGCCTCCATCCCCTAAAAGCCTGGCTCAGGAACAGTTATATGCTCAGTGTCCTCTGCTGTGAAGACGGACGCAAAGAGCTCGTTTAGCTTCTCTGCAACCTCCATCTCCTCCTTAATAATCCCTTTCACTCCCTCATTGTCTAATGGTCCAACCACCTCCCTGGCAGCTTTCCTGCATCTGATGTATTTAAAGAAGTTTTTGTTATTCCCCTTGATACTTTTAGCTAAATGTTCCCAAACTCTCTTTTTGCCTGCCTTATTGTCATCTTGCATTTCTTTTGCCAGAGTTTGTGTTCCTTTCTGTTCTCTTCATTTGGACATGCCTTCCAATTTTGGAAGGAAGTCTTTTTCCCTTTTATGGCTTCCTTGACGGTACCTTTTAGCCATGCTGGCATCTTCCTGGACTTAGTGGTACCTTTCCTCCTTTTGAGTATACAATCTAACTGGGCTTCTAGTATTGTGGTTTTGAGTAAACTCCATGCATTCTGGAGTGAAGTGACTCTCCTGATTTTCCCTTTCAGCTTTCTTTTCACCATACTCCTCATTTTGGAGAAGTTTCCTCTTCTGAAATTCAAAATGTCTGTGTTAGACTTCCTTGGTGATTCTTTCCCCGCATGTATGCTGAATTTGATGGCACTGTGGTCACTGTTCCTTAAAGGGTCGATGACACTGACATCACGCACCAGGTCCTGGGTGCCACTCAGAAATAAGTACAAGGTTGCCTTCTCTCTGATTGGTTCCAAGACCAACTCTTCTAGGGCACAGTCATTCAGCGTATCTAGAAATTTGACCTCTTTGTCATTACCTGACTGTGAATTTACCCAATCTTTGTGTGGGTAATTGAAGTCACCCATAATTACAGCCCTGCCTCTCCTTGACGCCTCCCTGATTTCCTCCTGCAACTCCCAATCACTGTCAGCGTTTTGATCCGGAGGGCGATAGCACGTCCCCAGTAGCACGTTTCCTTTCAGGCCTTGTACTGTCACCCACAGGGTTTCTGTGGAGGACTCCAGCCCACCTAGGTTTTCTACCTTGTTAGTTTCTATCCCTTCTTTAACATGCAGTGCTACTCCACCTCCAAGGTGCCCCTCCCTGTCCTTTCTATATAGCTTGTATCCCTGGATAACAGTGTCCCACTGGTTCTCACTGTTCCACCATGTTTCTGTTATTCCCACTATGTCTATTTCTGCGTTAGCAACCAAGCACTCCAGCTCACCCATCTTGGCTCAGAGGCTTCTGGCATTGGCATATAAAAACACCTATACACTGAATCTCTCACCTGATGTATGCTATCTTTCCTTTGACCAGCTGGCACAGCCTTCTGTCTACTCTTTATGTGGTTCTGCTCTGTCCCCTTCTGTTTTATATGAATCCTTTGCACCCTCTCACTTTAAAGAATGGCTTTTGCCAAACCGGATACTGCCCAGCTGTTGTCGGCTATTCCCAGACGTCATTTTAAAAGCTGCTTTGCAACCTTTTTGATTTTAGGCACCAGCAGTCTGGTTCCATCTTGGTTCAAGTGTAGCTCGTCCCTTTTGGACAGGCCTTTCTTGCCCCAAAATGTATCCCAGTGCCTAACAAATCTAAACCCCTCCTCCTGGCACCAACATCTCATCCACTCATTGAGAACCCTCAGCTCTGCCTGCCTCACTGTACCTGCATGTGGAACAGGTAGCATTTCTGAGAATGCTACCTTGGGGGTCCTGGACTTCAGTACACTGCCTATCAGCCTAAATTTGGCTTTCAAGACCTCCCGACTACATTTCCCCACATCGCTGGTGCCGACATGTACTCCAACAGCTGTCTCCTCCCCAGCACTACCTAGGAGCCTGTCTAGATGCTGTGTGATGTCTGCAACCTTCACACCAGGCAGGCAAGTCACTGTGCGGTCAGCATGTGGGTCACAAACCCATCTCTCTAAATCTGTAATGATCAAATCGCCCACTGCAAGGAGGCCCCCACCCCTCGGAGGAGTATCCCCTGTGGGAGACGATATGGGCTCAGCATCCATGGAAGGGGTCCTTTCTAAAGGAGCATTTCCCTCTTCCTCAGACCGATAATTGAAAAAGCAGGTTTTCTCTCCTGAATTTAGCTAGTGAGAAGACAACTCCTTTTTGAGAAATTGGTCTTTTTAAACTGACAGCTATAGGGAACAACGGAGCAAATCTTTGAGAATGGCCGCAGATATAAAACATTTGCATCAGAGGAATTTGATGGTATCTACTGTTTGTTATTGCTGTTGGCATAGTTTGAAATCTTAAGGCCGTAAATGCCTGATGCAGTATATGAGAAGTTTACGCTAATGAAGTAGCAGGCTCTCTGGTAGTCAGTTTTCAGCTTGCATACTGCAAAGATAATCTGGAGGCTACAGTAGATCTCCCATCTGCCTTGGAATCATGCCAGAAGATCCACTCTCTGCGCTTGCCAGAATTGTTCAGGGAGGACATATCTAAGGATGGAAGGGGAACGTGATTGAAGCAAACCATAAAAGGTAGTTTTCCATTTAAACCCTCATAATGAGGAACTTGTTTTTCCTTTAAGGAAAATAGAAGAGAGCTTTATGGATAAGGAGAGCTTATTATTATTATTACTATGTACTTATTTCACTGTGCAACTTTCCTGTGCTGCATAACTGAACATATCCCTATAGTCTTGTTAGTTCCTAGTCTCTCTATCTGAGTTCTGCAGCTTTATAGATTCACATTCATTTTTGCCAATGTTTTTCAGATAAGTTGGTTTGGCAGGAGAATGGGCATGCCAATTTGAATTTAAAAATGTGGAAATTTGGTTGATTTCCCTCTGCCCCCCAAAGCTGGTCTCTAAACCTACTGGTGCAAATACCAGCAGGCTAAATTTAAGTTCTGGAGCAGATACCAGCAGGCTAAATTTAATGCTGAGAACTGAAGTAAACATAAGGCCTATTAGAATTAGGCTTCATTCTCTTAAAATATGGAATGCTTTAATCTTATGAGAACTTGAAAGATTCATTGGAGTGAGTTGCTTCTACAGTGGGTCCTCTGACAGGTTGTCTCTGTTCTGGCTATGTGGGTTTTTGCTGCCACATACTCTCTCTGTCACTCAATTGTGCTCTGTATTACATATCAGTGTGCCTCTAAGCTCCAGGAATCCAGTACTCAGGGTTCTATGCCTTCCTTCTTTTCTATTACCTGCATCCTAATTGAACCCAAAATTGTCACTTCCTTCTAGTTCCTTTGGATAAGCAGGGTTTGTTTTTCCTTTGATGCGGTTTCTTTGGATCACTGGTGCATAGCATTGCATCTGAATGTCTTGGCGAAATCATTAATTGGAACTACCTGTCCTGGCATTTTGATTTCATTGTTTGACAGCTGAGATGTAATGTGCCTAGTAAATGACAGGATATCTAAAAAAGAGGTGTAATGGGCAACAAGCCTTTTGTTGTGACTGTGTGAAGAACCTTGTTTTCTCTATAGAATAAATTCATTTTGCTCTGTCTTGCCCTTGCTTCCACCCTCAGTGTTTCAGTTGATTGCTTGATTAAAAAAAAATTTTTTTAAGCAGTGTATGCACACTTAGCCCCTTCATTCATAAAACAAAACCACCACCACCCCAACTGTCTCTTTGGGGTGGGAGGGCAGAAAGTCATGTTTCTGGCATCATCAGCACCAGCCAATCAAGGCTATGCATAACTAGCTTTGCTACAAAATTACAAAACTCACTTTTTCAGAGTTTGATACTAGAGATAAAAAGGTACATTCTGAATTGAATATGGTGAAGTCTGTTCTGAACTGACCCCATTCATCTCTATTATTACTGTCTTCATCTGTGGAGGTATTTCCTCTTTTACAGGAAAGAATAACTTTAAGAGCTGAATGAAAAGCAAAAAAAGGTGAAAAGCCAGTCCCCAGGTGCTAGGAAAAACAAATTTATTGAACTTAAGAATTCTTAAGTATGTATGTTTTGAACTAGGAATACTTTGAACAACAGAAACAAATGTTAAAACCTAAAACAGAATCAAAACATTTAGATAGATTTCCTAAGGTGTGCTAATTCATTATAACATTTTGTCTAAGGTATAAAAGCTTTTTTAGCAAAAGATGTTGGTATTAAAAATCTATGGAATGCCATGATGGTATTATTTTATAAATCTCTTCAAAAGAAAACTGTTCATGTATTGGTTCTATTTCATGCTTTTTATCTCCAAGATGTCACTGCCCACTTGATAAATCCTTCATGGGACTGGGGAGAGAAATAACTCTATTTTACTTAAAACATAGCATTATAATCCTATCACAAAGAACTTGTGTTACCCCCAATCTTTTGTAATATAATGCAAGTAAGAACCAATTTACATCTAATTGATTTTATCTTTTTTTTTGCTATAAGAAAAGTTTTATTCTTAAAATTCAACTTTTTGTGCTCCGAAGCATTCAGTTTCCACTTATTCAACAGATTGTGAACTGATTCAGATGAGGCGCCAGGTGCAACATGTTGGGATGTCTTCCAGTGTTGTCGGCACAGGTGCACTCTCAGTGTGACCCTGTCCTGATCATGTGTTGCAACTGGCATCTCATCCGAACTGGTCCTATATCATTTTGAAAAGTAGAGAGCTATGGGTTGGAACCAGAGATGTGTGAGTTCTGTTTATGCTGTGGTGCTTCACCACTCCCTCCAATTCCTTACTGTAGCCCCAGTGCTACCTAAAAACCTGTCCTTGTTTAAGGATTGGTTGACCCTCATGGAATAGATTGTCTGTGTGGGATCCACAGAAATTGAGGAGGGGGCTTGCCCTACATAAGCGCCTTTATGCGCTTTTCAGTTTAATCCTATGTATGCATATGGGGTTTCTCTCTCTGAAAGCTGCAGATATGATGTACTAGTTTCTAAAAGATGCCCATTGCAGACATTAGTAGGTTGAGCATGATCTATAGATGTGGTGTGTATCTCAGCCTGAATTCATTTATAGAATATATTTGTTTCCATGACGGAATACCATGTCATATTTTGCATTCCTTTATAGAAAGAAATTCAAGCCATGAGTCAATGCAGTCATCCAAACATAGTTACATATTATACATCTTTTGTGGTCAAGGATGAGCTTTGGTTGGTTATGAAACTGCTAAGCGGAGGTAGGTCTTTGTACTATTAACTTCAAAATGATGCAGTACTATATTTGTATTTCCTTGCGTGTCTGTGTCTATGGCATTCAAGCACTTGAATGAAGTGTTGGATTTCTTCCCTGGCTGTTTTTCTTGCTATTATGCTGGTGTATCACATTATGCAGAACTGTTCAATAAATACAATAATACTATGAACTGTAGTAGTAGTTTTAAAAGTTGTGCTTATTTCAAAAGAAAATAACTTGCTACTTATTGCTAAGACTGAGCTGAAGGAGGGTGCTTTTCACAAGAGCTTTTATCATTTTGTGAAATAGGAGGTGGGTGCTTAGAAAAGGGGGAGAAATGGTCTAGCATTCAAAGTGAGAGCAGTGGTGATCTAGGAAGCAGTACCTTCATCCTGAATTGGCTTCGTGACCTTGTCACATAGCCAGAATTAGCCACCCAAGCCTTGTTGCTCGTTCAGTACAAGCATATTCTGAACATGTGAAGGAAGGAGCAGGGTTATGCCTTCTGGCCCCACAACTCAACCCCTGTGCATTTAGAGATGTGTAGAGGCTTCTACACATGTAGACTCTTGCATTCAATTGGGAATTGGTTGTGTAGGGTTCCCAGGTGTGGAGGAGCTTCCATGGGTACAGCAGTACACGTGCAGAAGCCCCTTTCACAATTCCCTTGCACACATGTTATTTGGATGGTGAAGCCAATTGGTATGATTTTACTCCCTCTTATGTGTTCAATATTCTGAATAAGTGAACCGGGCTGCTATTATAGCGATGTCACTACGTGATACAGGTAGGATCATTTCCCAGAAAGAAGCAGTTCCAATTCGAAAGGGGAAAAAAGTTGTAGAAGTAGCTTGCAAATGGGCAGAAAAAAGATGTGTGGGCGAGGAACAGCTTCACCCCTTGCAAGTTCCACTTTCACACTGAGAAAGTTCAAGAGGGAACATCCAGCATATTCCTGTTTGTTCCAGGTCCCTGCCTATATGAGATTGAGAAGTAACAAAGCTTAAGTATGGATAACTGACTTTAAATTTCTGAGTTAGGCACAAAGAATTGCAAGATGATTCCTAAGAGATTGTTTTCCTATAATCTTGTATTTAAATTTCAGGCTCAATGCTGGATATAATAAAATACGTTGTCAACAGAGGAGAGCACAAGAGTGGTGTTCTGGAAGAATCAATAATAGCAACCATTCTTAAAGAGGTTTTGGAAGGCTTAGATTATCTACACAGGAATGGGCAAATTCACAGGTATGAATATATAACCCTTGCTGATTGGGTCAGGAGGCACCATTTAAAATGGTGGTTCTCTTACGTTTAGTAGAGGAGGAGAAACTGTCCCTGTTAATCTGTGCATATAGCATCTTCCTGTGGTTATTGCTGGTCTGTCCTTTGTTTCTCTGTGAGCCCCTTTGGGACAGGAAGCCATCTTCTCATTCTTCTTCTGATGTAAACTGCTGCTGCTGTTTGTTGTTGAAAAGCAATATCTAAATATTAGTAATAATGTGGAGATAGCTGTAGTACTACTTCCCTGTCACAGATTTAGCTCTTTGTTTCTAATGAGGCCCTAGAAGTTGATGATATGGCTTTTTATGGGGAGAGGATCACATTGTCAGTGTGGGAGACTAGAAGACTGATCTTTCAAATATTGGTTATGTTTTTGTCTCCCTCCCATTAACACTTCTACAAAATTTAAACTGGGGAAACTCTTTTGCTTGCTCTAGTCTCTGATTTGTTATACCAGGTTGGGAGTAAGGAGGTTTTGGGCTAAGATATGTGGAGCCTTTGAGTCCCATATGTGGCCTAAATGATCAACTTTCTGTGGGTGGAAAAATACAAATTTTTCAGTTTATTCTTAAAGTGGCAATTTCTCTGTTAAGAAGATCACATAATTGTGTGTTGAGTGTTGAGTGGTTTTTAATTTTAACTTATTGTGCACTTCTCAATTAAAATTGTACTGAGTATGATCATATTCTTGCAATCTTAACAAATTACTTTTGTTCACTTCTTATAGGGATTTAAAAGCTGGTAATATTCTTTTGGGTGAAGATGGCTCGGTACAAATAGCAGGTAATAATAATCAGGTTTCAGAATGTATATGGGAAAACTTGAACCTGAGAGATTCAGTTTAATGTTAACCTGGCGCAGCAGGGAAATGCTTGACTAACAAGCAGAAGGTTGCCGGTTCAAATCCCCACTGGTATTTCCCCAGACTATGGGAAACACCTTTCCCGGGAAACACCTATCCCGGGCAGGCAGCAGCAATATAGGAATATGCTGAAAAGGCATCCAGTCATACCGCATGGGTGGAGGCAATGGAAAACCCCTCCTGTATTCTACCAAAGAAAACCACAGGGCTCTGTGGGCACCAGGAGTCAAAGTTGACTCAATGGCACATTTTACCTTTTACCGTTTAAAATGTTACCAGATTGACAGGTCACACACTGAAACATTCAAAGTACTTAGCAGAACTACTTCTGTGGATGATATCTGTTAACCTTGCTAGTATAGTTGCTAAGAGTGTGAATGGGCAACTTCATGGTTCAAATTTCACAGTCACAAACTCACTCGATGGCCTTTGGCAAGCTGCTGCCTTCTGTAGTGTGGCAATGATAATCTTGAATAGTCCTTGCCGATCTGTTGCCGTGCTTGCCAATAGAGTTTGGGTGTGTGCTTGGGAACTTTTTCGAAGTTGAAAAGTGAATTGTGGGAAACAATAATAATAAAAGCATAATATTAAAACAACAACAACAACACAATAACAAAATACTACAAAATAAATGAAGCAGTAGATTAAAAACAGCTTAAAAATCTAATATTCCAGGTGCCATAAAATCCAACACCCCCCAAAACAGAGGACTTAACCACTTATTATGAAAATCCTCCAGACACTAATCAATAAGTATTGACCTGGCACATAAACCTTAATAGCAGTGTCATCAAGTGAGTCTCCCTGAGGAGGGCATTCCCCAAATAGGTTGCAACCACCAAAAAGGCACTTTTCCTGGTTGCCACCTGCTTCACCCCCAAAGGAGGGGGCACTTGAAAAAGGATCTTTAATTCAGATCTTAATTCTTGGACGGAATATCTGAAGTGCTTTTTGGTGTACAAAATGCTATGTAACTGTGAAGTATTACTACTATGGCACCATCTCCCTAATGGGCAGAGGGGATGGGGGATTGGAAACATAAGAAGAATCCTGCTGGATCAGACCAAAGGTCCATCAAGATCAGCATCCTGTATTGCACAGCAGCCAATCAGATACCTCTGGAAAGCCCAGGAGTAGGGCATGTAGGCAAGTTGCTCTCTCCTGCTACTGCTTCCCATTGGCTGGTATTCAGATGCATACTGTCTCTGAACCTGGAGGCGACCTGTTCCCTAAGCATTCTAACTCTAAAGATGCATAGAGGAAGCTGCCATTGACAAGTCTAGACATTTAAGATAATATGACATGGCTCCTAATCCATCCCTTAACTTGTGTTCCACAATAAAGGGTGATGTATACTTTGCTCTTTAAAAAAATCTAAATTCTCCTACTGCCTTCCCTCGCTTCCCATTTGTTGACTGAGGCGACTAATGTAAAATATGTGTCATGTCTCTTCATTATCTTAGGGTTAAAATAAGTATAGAAGAAACTCTAATATATTCAGGGTACTGTGCCTCTCCCCCCACCCCCAGTCATAGATGTTTCCTCCTTCTCTTAAGTTCAGGAGCTTGTGTGTGATGTTCAAACTCAAAATTTTCAGAGATCTATTTAGGGATACTCAAATCTGTATGGAAGCAGTATTGGATTGATTCTGGTAACCTATTAAAGTATTGGTCTTAGTTTTGTTGGTAAAAATAGGTTGACCAGTATTATGTGGTTGTTTCCCCCCACCCCTGTAAATCCTAACTTTTCAGGGGTTTCCTTTTTCCTCTTCACACAACAAACGATTCTAACTGCGCCCAGAACTTTATCTCTTAATGTTCTGGGCAGGAACTTACTGCAATAAAATTCAGCTACTTAAAGGGCTGAGATTTATTTTTTGGGGTGTGTGTGTGTGTGTCCAAGAATCAGTGAGTGTGAACTAGTTAAAGTGGTTGCTTAAGTAGAGCAATTTCATTAGTGGAGACTGAAAAGAAGCCAATGCTGATAAAGATTATTTGCATCCAGTGAAAGTGAGTTGTGTTCTTTTGATCAAAGCTTTACAAAGAGCTTCTTGATAAAGCTGGTTTTTTATCTTGCTGAAGGGTTGCATTTTCCTCCTCCATTGTTGGTTTGGAATTCCTCCACTCTCCTGTTTCTGTTCTGCTTGGAGGCTTTTTGATATGAATTTCTTTGGAAAAATTAAGACAGTTAAGCCAAAAATAAAGCATACCTACAACTTTGTGGATGTGGTGTATCCTTGAGAGGACATCTTAAAAAAAGAAAAAGGTGTATTTCCTATCTTAATAGGATCAGTGTGTAAAATACTCCTTTTCTTTTCTTTTTTGAAAAACCAATCTGATGCTAACTACATGGCTTTAGTGGCCAGCCACAATTTTAGACTCTCCCACAACAGCATGAGGTGAGGTCATGTCTCAGTCACACTGAACTTTGGAGGTGTTCTCGGTGCCTCTGAAGCACAAAGTGATTGGAGGGATAAGCTTCCCAAGCTTAGTGCCAGAAGGGAAAAAGCAAACAAACTTGTCAGCAGAGAATTGATGTGTAGAGTACTTCTTAAAGCAGGTGATGGGATCTGCTTGTCAAAAATATCATACAATATATCTCTGTTGGGACTGTACTACTTCAGAATACAGGTGGGGGTTTGCACATTTGAATGTCTACGTATATCATAAGCTTGCTGCCTCGGGCTTATACGTCATAACACAAGAACAGTCCTACGGGATCAGGCCCAAGGGCTATCGAGTCCACCATCCTGTTTCACACAGTGGTCCACCAGATCTTGGGGAGGGACATTCTAGTCTAACTTTCTCCTGGGTGTGCTAGTTTGTTGATATTCGAATAAATAATAATAATTCAGACATGTGATTCTGCAGTGGTACTGCCCTGGGACTGTACTATTATGTGATCATTCTGAGCACATATTTCAGCTTTTGGGTGGGGGAGAAGTGCAGTGTGTACTCCAACATTTTATATTTGCATATGTCTTTAGAATGCCGTGAAGACTTGCAAGAGTACAGCCATGTATTAAACAACGAGGGAAGTATCTATGAGTTTGAATAAATCATTTTTCTTGCTCTTGTGGTTGGACAGCAGGAATGAAAAGCAGAGGTTCAGTGACTGCCCCAGTTAATGGCTGAAACTATAGTGGGTGTGTATAGTGACTGGAAGGCTGAAGTGGTTGGAGGTCTTCTAGCTCAGCGCCCCCCCCCGCAAAAAACAAAAACAAAACCAGGGCAGGAAGCTGCTCCAATAACTCTGACAGAGATCCATCCAGCCTCTCTTTATGAACCTCTGATGAGCCTACAGCTGCACAAGGCAGTCTGTTCCACTGTCAAACATTTCATACAGTTAGGAAATGATTCCTAATGTCTAGCTTAAATCTGATTCCCTTGTGATTTCAACCCATTGGTTCTAGTCCCACCCTCAGCAGCAACAGAGAACTTGTATGCTCCTTCTGTGTGACACCCCTTCAGATATTTGAAGACAACTATCCTATCTTTCATTAGTCTTTTCTTTGCCAGGTTAAATGTACCCTGCTCCTTTTAACCATAGTGCTTCAGTGATTCTATCTTTGAGTAAATAGAAGCTTTATCACTGTAGCCCCAGGTTGTCATAAAGGGACAGATTTGTTCCATTTTAACTGAGTGCAGTATTTAAAGCGAACAAACAAACCATGATGGTGTTATTGAAGCCACTGAGAGAACTTCCTCTATACACTTAGACTAAAATTCAGGCTTATCACTTCTGTGTTTATGAGGTTTGTTCCAAATCCCCAGATACAAAAGAGACTGAGTGAAGGTAAAGGCTGTTTTTTGCAGACTGTCTGGATCTCCTCCCCTCACCCCCGCTCCCCAGGCATGTACTGTAATCAATTCATTAAAAGGTAATTGCCTCTGAAGACTATTTTTAAGAATTACTGGCTTTTAGCCGCTCTTGTGGAAGAATAAATGGCTTACTGTGAAGGATGGCTTTATTACTTCCTTGCCTTAAGTTTACCAGCAGGATGTGTTTGTGATGCACAGTTCCATATTAATGGCTCTTAAAAGAGTGGTGAAATTCCAGGTCTACGCGACTCTTGTAAATCTTAAATACCTTGTCTGCCAAACTATAGTATGGGTGTGTTCTTGCAAGTTTGACTATTAATGTTGGTGAAGGTGATGTGCACACATATGTCTTGCCTCAGCTTCCAAGAATTGTTTCTCTTGAGGATTTTTTAAAGGTTCAAAATATGTAGAGCTCAAATATGAAGGAGCCACATGTGTTTCATAAGCAGACTTGCTTAAAATATGTGAAGGTGGATGCCCACAACTTGCCATTCCTAGATATTTCAAAGAAAGAGGCTGTGTGTTTGAAGTACTTGTTCACCCATCAGAAAGAATTCAGTGTATGCATTTTGTGCTCAAAGATCTGTATCTGAGTACAAAATCTGTTGAAGTGGCCCTTTTTACTCTTCTTTTCCAATTGTACCAAAAGAAAATTGCAAATCTCTGTTAGCGATGTGCACAAAATGGATTTTGCATTTCGTTTTGAGGTCAAAACAAAACGCAAATGGCCAAAACGTTTCATTGAAGCAGTGGTCGACCTAGCTGTTTTGATGAAACAAAATTCAAAATGTTTTGAGTGTCTCAGCCATAGGGAACGATGGCGAAGCTCGAAATGCCCCATTCCCCTTTAGGTAGCTCCTAGGGCACCAAATTAGGTTTTGTGGTAGGGCATGATGGGTGCTACCTACTATCCAACCCACCAGAGAAATGGGCAAGTGGGTGATAGTAAACAATTTTTTAACATTTCCCCCCAAAACTCCATAAGATACTATGGGGTTTTGGGGGAAAGGTTAAAAATTGGTTAGGGTTAGGTGGTAGGTAGCACCCATCGTGCCCTTCCAATGGGGCTACCCATGGGATGCAATGGGGTATTTTGAGTTTCCCCATTGTTCCCTATGGCCAGAAAAGCTGCACTCGGAGTACACACGTTTTGCATTGCAATTTGCAATGCATTTTGCAACCCTGCTTTGAAAAACACTGCAGGAACACACAGTGAAAGGGAACCTCTCCCTCCCACCACAGAGTACACATTTCAAACATAGTCCCAAAATGGCCAACAAAGAATTATTGACACAGAATCCACTGCCAGTCACAGTGTCTGCACTGCAATAACATCATTGGCACAAGTTGTTCTCTCACACAACTGATTCCTTACTTCCTAGCAGTGCAACAGCTGCCATAGCAGCACCATTTACCAATAAGCATAGCCATAAGCTCAACTAGAACAACTTCAGCCACATTTTGACTGAGTACACCTTGCAATGCAGATTGCAGAGCAGACCAGAGTAGTGAGTGAAGCATAAGTTAGTCTTAAGGTCAGACATGGAGCTCATCACAGCAATAACCAGAAATATTAGAGACGCACCTCTACCATTTCTCACCTCAACACTATCTCACAAACAAAACAAACCATAACTCAAGGCAGGCAGACACCCAAGTTCTGCCTTTGTCCAGCAAAACCAGTTCTGTCGTAGCAGTAGCACAGCATATTATACTCAGTGCTGAGAAAAACACAAAATCAAACTTTCCTTCCATCCGGATGTATGCTTTGCAGGAGAAGCACACTATATGGTCTCTCTTTATCTCCCAGTCCCTATACATTTTTGAACTGCTTCCTCCTCCTCTCTCTCCCCCACAGCCAATGGAGGCACAGTTGCACATGACAACACTTGATTTGTATGATAACAAGCCAACCAAGAAGCAAGGAAATCACAATCCAATCAGCAAGGGAAAAGCAGGCCTCCAAATTGGTGCTCCACAAATTTTGACTTGAAACAGGGCTGTTTTGTTCTGAGCTTGAAACAGGCCCTTTATTTAAAGGGTGTTTTTGTTTCAAACTCGAAACACTCAAAATGGCCTATTTCTAGTCGAAATGTTTCAACTGGGGAACATTCTGCACATCCCTAGTCTCGTAGCCTTATAGAGGTGAAACCCTAAAACTGAATCATAGCTCTCTGCATTTATAGCTGTGTAGCCCAGTATAAGTGGTTATGTCTAGGGTTATGCGACTGATACAAACATTTATGTACATGATTTAATACCTCATTACTGGATGAATGGCAGCTGCTTGTCTGAACAGATTCCATAGAAAGGTGCTAGAACGCTGCTAAAGTGAGGTTATAACAAAGCTCTGTCTGTGGAAGTTTGTTTGTTACAACATGTAGACCCTGTTTTTCATCTGTTGGATGTCTCAGGTGGATGACGACAATGATGAATATTTATATACCACTTTTCAACAAAAGTTCCCAAAGCGGATTATATAGATAGCTATAAATAATTGAATTGAATGGCTGACAGTATTCATAATTCATACCTGCCAACTTGTCCCTATTTTCCCCTTCAGGTGAATGGGAAAATAGGGACATTTTGGCAGGTATGATAGTGATAAAATTGATACAAGATTTAAAAAAACCCAAACAACCCTCAAATATAACAGTCTTAAGAAAAGAACAGACAATAAAATGCAATAAAACTAAAATCAGCAGCATAACAAAAAAGGGGGGGGGGGCAGTGTTAGTACAATAGTTAGTGTAGGACTAGTACTGGGGAACTTACATTCACATAACCCTCAAGCTCACTGGGTGACCTTGGACTCATCACTGTTCTCAGACTAAACTACCTCATCCATTTGATAAGATAAACTGGTGGTGTTGGGGGAGAAGAACCAAGTGGCTAAACAGGTACTTCATCAAATGGTGGGAGACCATCAAAGTGGTTTTCATCGCCGGTACTTTCACATGTGCAAGTTAATAATGTATGTCAGAGTTATGATGTGATGTACATGCACATGTGAATCTATACAGGAGACCCTCTTTTTTGTGGGTTCTCCTATCACGGTTTCTGTTTGTAGTTGGGCCGTAGAGACCCAGTTACTTTGTTTGCAGGCTAAAAATAGCTCTATTTTTGGCTATTCACAGTATAGAGACCTGGTTTCTTTGTTCATGTGCCTAAAACTAGGGTTATTTTCAGATATTTGTGGCCAAGTGCCACCCGTAAATGACTTCTAGTGTTGTCTCCAGTGGCCATCTTGTGACTCTTCCACCAAACAAACAAACAAACAAAAAAACCAAAATTGGAGGATTTGGGGGTTGGGGGGCATTGCTGGAGAGTAAGGTAAAATGTGCTTTACTACTCTTATTTCTTCCCCCGCTGCTTTTTTATGAGACTTGAGCACATAAGAGTGCTGAGAAACCTTAAACCCCGTCCACCCAGTCCTCATAGGCTCAAGGTTTCTTTTTTCATGACTTCCCTGTTCCCAGGATTAGGCCAGAACGGAACTCCCATGAAAAAAAGAGGGCCTCCTGTACTCTGTTTTGTCTAAGTACTTCTGACACATAAATGTTCTAAAACAAGGTACTAGAAATATTGGTAGGGTTTTCTTGTGTGCTGCACATAGCTATGGAAGTTGCATGTGAATTGATCTGTGGCAGACCTTATGTTGTCCATACTTGTAATTTGCCACCTTATTTTATAGTCACTCTTGACATTTTAATCAGTGAATTGCTGATCACAACTCTCCTCTGATGGTTAGTATACTTTCTCTGATCTTTTTCATAAGTAACTTGAAGCAGAATATGAAATAACTGTGCAAGCTGCTCCTTTTTGCACCTACATGGTTGAAACTTTGATGCATGCCTTAAAATAGCACTCCTTAAATCCTCAGTAGTGTGTGGAAATACTCGCTCAAAATGCCAGTTTGAAAGAAATAGCCCTCTTGTTTAGTGTCTGCGTATTTTATATTTTAATGCATAAGGGCAAATATTACTTCAAGGTGTGATTCATAAGAGGGAGTGGTGCCATGACTTGTACCACTTCTATAAATTGCTTAGTGCTACACCTAGTGAGAAAACATTAACTTTACAGTTTTACTTAAAGAGAAGTTTCATTTAAAAAAAAATCTAGAATCAAGGTTAAAATAGCAGAGTTACCTCAATATGGCAATGAAATACTGAAAAGCTTTCTGTGTCTTCCCTCCCTGTCCCTAGACTTTGGTGTTAGTGCATTTTTAGCCACGGGAGGAGATGTTACCCGTAACAAAGTAAGAAAGACATTTGTTGGTACTCCGTGTTGGATGGCGCCCGAAGTCATGGAGCAGGTATGTAGATAGGAATTAATTGCTTCTCTGTTAAGTTTAGTTAAGCATGTAAATGTCAAATTTACTTATCTGTTTCATTTCCCCCCCCATTTTTAGGTGAGAGGTTATGACTTCAAGGCTGACATGTGGAGCTTTGGAATAACAGCCATCGAATTAGCAACAGGAGCTGCACCTTATCACAAATATCCTCCAATGAAAGTAATTAAGAGTTGGAAAATAAGCCTATAGACTAATATTACCTAAAAAGTAATTCGGGTCTTTTACATTTAGTTTTAAAACAATATAGCTTTTTTTCAAAGCATGGTTCAGATTTAGGCCAGACTTAATGATCAAGGAGAACTGGTGCTAAACATAAGGAAAGTCCAGGGTTTGGGAGTTTCCAGTGCTGTTTTTTTCTCCCAGTTGAGTTACATGAACATCTTTCTTTACTTTCTCTGCCCGCCCGCCCACCCACCCCACTCTTCTGCAGAAGGATTGCGAACATAATGTTCAACAGTAGCCTGTATTGTATCTCCTTGTGTTCCAAAAAATAAAAAGAGAGAGGTGTTGTCAAGCTACCAAATAAAACACAAGCCATTTCCGAGCAAATCCAGAAAGTGAAGTTTGAGCTTTGCATTTCTGGGTTGTACAGCTTTGCTGTTCTTTGTTGTGTGAGACATGCATGACTGCCAAGCCCACTGAGATGCCAGCCTGATGTTTGTTTTGACTCTGGTGCCAGCAGGAGTCTATAAAACCTCATTCTGGGCTCTCTCTAAGTTGTCCTCCATGCTCAATAAGCTGCTTCCCTCCTGCGTATCTGCCTTCAGAAATCCTAGTACATACTCCATAAAATGATGTGAATCTCAAGAGTTTTGAATCTTCAACAAGTCATGAGAGCAAAGCTGAATATATAGACCAGGGCTGCAAACTTTGGCCGTCCAGCTGTTTTTGGATTACAATTTCCATAATTCCCAGCCACAGTGGCCAGTAGAGGTGATGGGAGTTGGAGTACAACATCTACAACAGGGTCACAGTTGTGCAGCCCTGGCATAGACTAAATTCATGTTATACTCAAATCAAATCAGTCTTTATTACAGTCATAGACCAGCATAAAGTACAAGGCAAGGATGATTTCAAGCAGTAAGAGGCTTAGAAAAAACATAAATGGCATAAGGGATAAATTGCAATACTAGATTGGAAGTAATGCAGCTATAAGGTTGTAAAATTGCAGAAATACAAAGGTTGAAAAAACTATATTGATTGTAAACAATAAACGTATGGGGTCATAAAAACATAAAAGGCATAGGAAGCATAAGAGGTATAAATGATAAAATTGCGAGTACTAGACTATGAAGCTATACAATTGTAGAAATAGAAAAACTATTGTTTATAAAACAGAGTATGGGGCCATATAGCTCTAAGGCTTTTGGAGTGCATCTGTTCAGTTTATTATGACCTTTGATCAAATAATAATTTCAACTCAGCAAGTCTTTCATGAGGCGCACTGTGGTAACGAGTGATGAGCGCGTTGGAACTCTGCTGTAAAGTTGGGCACTAAGCTAGAGCAAGTAGGACCTGCTACCCACCAGTATCTGATGGATTTTAGACGCTGCCACACAGAACCTGGCAACGCTATTTGTGATAGTGATTAATAGATGCTAGTTTAAAGCAGTGTTTAGTTGGCTAAGTCAATTTTTCTTGTCATCTTTTGATTTTAAAATAGGTGTTAATGCTGACACTGCAAAATGATCCGCCAACGTTGGAAACGGGTGTAGAAGATAAAGAAATGACAAAAAAGTATGGCAAGTCCTTTAGAAAACTAATTTCACTATGTCTTCAAAAAGATCCTTCTAAAAGGTAGGATTTTTAAAAAGAGTTTACTGAAGACTTGGCTGAGATTGTTGCTCTGAAACAGAGGGGAGAGTATTCTTAAAATTGGATTGGTAAAAGCCTTTTCCTTATTAAATGTTCTTTAATACCAAGTTCTTAAATGTGTCAAGGAGATAGTACTCCCAATAAAATGTAGAATTTGCTTTTGAAGGTATTTAATTTTATTATACCACAGTCAAAATGTTAAGCTTGGTGTCTCCTGTGATTACTGTGTACCTTACACTTGTTATGGGGGAGCCCAGTTGGTAAAGGGTCTTTGAACTTGGAGCAGTATAGCTGTATTGTGTGTCCTCTATACCAAGACAAAAGGTGACATTCCACTCATTCATTGCCTATGCTCCTTACCAGGGACAGAGTTGTAATAGTAATTATCAGGGGCGAGCTGTTGCCTGGGCTGCTGTGCTCGCCATGACAGGTTCCCAGGAGTGGCCTTCCACCCCCTGCATCTTTTCTCTCCCCGTTCCGTGAGTGCAAGGCACCCCTTTTCTACCTGCCACGTGTCCAGCGGTGGCCCTCATGGAGCAGCCTGGGGTAGGTGGAGTTCTGCCCCTGCTGTTCTCTCTCTGCTGCACATGCAGGGTGCCCCCTTTCTCCCCACCTTGGGCACAATGGCCAGCTGAGCGGTAGGGGCAAGGCAGCCTACTATCCCAGGCTGGCTTGTTAGGGCCACCGCACATGCAGTGAGGAGAAAAGGGGTGCCCCTGTGCACATCTAGGAAATAAGGGGTGCCACGGGGGGGGCACTGCTGGGCTGGGTGGTGGGGGGGCAGGCGGCCCAAACACAGGCCACTCGTGTCCTCCTAACGCCACTGGATCTTACACAGGTTAATTGGCCATCCCAAAAACTGCAAACAACAAGAATGGTAAAACAAGCCAAGTGTGTGTTGCGCGTGCTCTCTCTCTCCCTCTCTCCCAACTACAAAGAGCAGTTGTAATCACAACTGAGAGCTGGGTCTTGGGCTAAAAATTCATAGCTGTGTTGTGAACGTGTGTACTATAAACGAGCCTTCTGAATTCTTCAGGAGTATCTCCAGTTTCTTTTCTTTCTCTCTGGGGGCCACCTACATTCTGCCTTCAAATTCCTTGGCCTCTTGCAGTCTCTTATTAGCTCTAAATCCCTGAGGCACGTGCCTTAAGCAAAGGTCTGCCACTTGGCAGCAGATAACAATGTATTTAGTCTGAAATGCCCTAGAAGAGAACCCATTTTTTATCAAGCTGCAAACTGTGCGCAAATGGTCTATTGCTGGATTAAAATAAAGCAGACAAGCAATTATCTCCACAAAATACCATCAGGACTGTTTAAAAAACAGTTTTACAAATTTTATTGCCTATGTTACGTTACTCAGGTTCACAAAAGTATGATGGATATCTCACTAACATGGCCTTGAAAACGGGATGGAGTGTTTTCTTTACAGCTCGTGTTTCTACATGTAGCTGCCCACAAGGTGTCTCTGTGGTCATGCAATGGCCCCATCCTTTACTCTCTCCTCCGCCTGTCCCAGCCATCCAGTGCCCGAGAACTGCTCTGGAACTGGGAGCTCCTCCTCTGCTTGCTTGCTGAGAGTGCTTGTTGCCTTCCCAGCGGCCGCAGTGGCAGCGTGTTGCTGTATGTGCAACCAACTCCGTTTCAGACAACCCCACCTAAATTTATTGTGATTATTTATATATGCAACAAAAAAATCAGTAGTTTACAAAGTAAAAGGAATGGGAAGGTGGTTCCCTGTCCCAAAGCAACTCACAATCTATAGAGAAATACGAGGGAGACACCAGCAACAGTCCCTAAGAGAGAGGCTAAGCTGGACTGCCCCTATGGGCAGTTGCTGTTATTCCCGCCGCCGCCGCCAAAACTGAGGGGGTTGCCACTTTCAAGGGTGCCTCTTAGTCCAGTTGGCAGGGGGTTTTCAAGAGAGGCACCTATCAGCAGGATTCCACATCTTGGTGAGTGGGCTCCTGCCATCTGTTGAATGAGACGCATGACCCGCAGCCTTCCTCCCAACCTGGGTGCTGCAGAGCCAGAAAGCCTCTAGCACAATTTTTAGCACTAGAGCCACAGTGGGTGGCGGGTTGGCTTCCATTGTTGTGACCACAGTGCTTGGAGTGTCTTGGAGTGAGTGGACAGGGTCCCCGCCTCCTTTTATGGAAGGAGTAGCTTCCTAGTCTTCTGTACAGTGAGGTGCCTCTGTCGAGCAGTGGCCAAATGGGCACACCCCATGCTTTTCTTTCCCACGGAAATAAGGGACATGGGGCTTCCTTGGCTCCTGTTTGGCTGAGGTTCCTGAGCAGACACCCATAATTCTTGCCTTGGCAACCCAAGACAGCCAAGAATTGTGGACTCTTGTATATTGACTTGAACTACCCTTGTGGAGCTCATCAGTGAGATGGGATAAATAGGACTTAATGGGTTAAAAAGAAGAATAAAATCTTAAACTGTAAGTTTTGTGCTTGTTGTTTTTTTGGTCAACTTGGAACTTTGCCAAAAAAAAAAAAAAAAGGCGGACATTGCTGCTGCTTAAAACAATATAGTAGTTTTATTGGTGTGTTTGGAAACTATTACCCAAGCACATCATTACTCCCATGATCTTGGCCTTGCTTTCTAGATGTTTTAGTGTTCAGTGTGGGGCTGTAGATCATGGGTGGGGGGAGAAATCATTGAGCTCCAGAGAACATAGTCCAAATATCCTCATAGAGCCAGTGCTGTTTCCATAGTGCCATAGTTATATTTTCTCACTAGTGGCCAAGATGGTGGTCTCAGCTGCCCATGTTTCAACTACTATGATGTGCATCCATCGTGAAGTGAAGCGTTCTTCTAAGTGACGAACTCTATAGGATAATAATGTCTTGAACTGTATTAATTAGGATACATCTGTTGTGTCTGCTCAGTTATAACTTTTATTTCTTAACTTTCAGGCCTACAGCAGCAGAACTTTTAAAAAGCAAATTCTTCCAGAAAGCAAAGGTAAAATGTTTAATTCTATAAGTAAATCTGCTCTGTCATAAGATCCATGTTAATTTTTTCTGCTCTCTTGGGACTGGCCTTAATTATACCAACAATGTTGGTTTTACAGACAAGAGAATACTTGATTGAAAAGCTTCTTACAAAGACACCTGACATAGGACAAAGAGCAAAAAAGGTAAGGCTGCTCACACCTTTCATTCTATAGACAATGGCTACCTAGTGAGCTAGCATTGCTGGCTACCTAAAACTCTAGAAAGAGTGGTGGAAACAAAGTCACTATCAACAGTGGAGCAAGTCATACTCTCTTTAACACGGAGCATATCTAGATTTGGAATCCAGAATCCAGAACATCCTGTACATGGAAGATAGTGCCTGCAGGTCTGTCACCATGTTGATCATCTCTTTGGGGAAGTGAAGAGGCCTAGGATGCAAACCAGTGACTCTCAGTTTTGTAATGTGCTGGATGGAGGAGTGGGCAGCTGGACTCTTGTCATGACAACCCCTCTTGTATCTTAAGATCAGCATGAGGGCAGCTACTGCTGTTGGCACAACACTGAAATGCTAGGCAGGGTAAGAAGGGGTGCTGTGACGGGAGAGGAGAGCTGATCTTGTGGTAGCAAGCATGACTTGTCCCCATAGCTAAGCAGGGTCTGCCCTGGTTGCATATGAATGGGAGACTAGAAGTGTGAGCACTGGAAGATATTCCCCTCAGGGGATGAAGCCACTCTGGGAAGAGCAGAAGGTTTCAAGTTCCCTCCCTGGCTTCTCCAAGATAGGGCTGACTAGATAGGGAGACTAGAAGTGTGAGCCCTGTAAGATATTCCCCTCAGGGGATGAAGCCACTCTGGGAAGAGCAGAAGGTTTCAAGTTCCCTCCCTGGTTTCTCCGAGATAGGGCTGAGAGAGATTCCTGCCTGCAACCTTGGAGAAGCCGCTGCCAGTCTGTGAAGAAAATACTGAGCTAGATAGACCAGTAGTCTGACTCTGTATATGGCAGCTTCCTTGGCTTACCACCGTTTTATTGCTCAGACTGTTTGTGTGTTGGAAAAACAAGTGTTGAATGTAGGGTGGAAGCCATGTAGCACATAATTGCTAATATAGATCAGTGCCTTTCAGATTTTCAGGTAACACTTTCCATATGAATTTCTCTGCTGAGGATCCCTAGCACATTGCAGAGGATTCTGAAGTGCATGCAGTTCACTTGGAGGACTGGCCAAGCCTGTTGGACCTTGCCATTGCCCTATGTGAATGGAGAGCATACTGTAGAACTTGGCCAATATGCCTCTTGAGCTATGCATTGCAGACAAGTGGTGGCAGGGAATTAAGTCCAGTATTAAATGAACGTCTCACTTTGAGTCTTGACAAAGTTCTAAAGAACCCCAGGGTTCCTCAGAATCTGAAAATCACTGATCTAGACCAGGGATAGCTCTAGGCTAGACGTTCTGCCTCCTAATGGATAGAACATAAGAACAGCCCTGCTGGATCAGGTCCAAGGCCTGTCTAATCCAGCATCTTGTTTCACACAGTTGCCCACCAGATGCCTCTGAGAAGCCCACAGGCAAGAAGTGAGGGTATGCCCTCTCTCTTGCTGTTGCTCCTCTGCAACTGGTATTTAGAGGCATCTTGCCTATAGCCACCAGACTAGTAGCCATTGAGAGACCTGTCCTCTATGAATTTGCCTAAGGCCCTTTTAAAGCCATCCAAGCTAGTGGTCATTACAACTTCCCATGGCAAAGAATTCCATAGATTAATTATGCACTGTGTGAAAAAGTACTTCCTCTTGTCGGTCCAAAATTTCCCAACGTTCAGTTTCATGGGATGACCCCTGGTTCTAGTGTTGTGAGAGAGGGAGAAACATTTCTCTCTGTCCACTCTCTCTACTCCATGCATCATTTTATACACCTCTCATGTCTCCCCATAGTCGCCTCTCTTCCATACTAAAAAGCCTCAGATGCTGTAGCCTAGCCTCACAAGAAAGGTTTTCCAGGCCCCTGATGATCTCAGTGGCCCTTTTCTGCACCTTTTCCAGTTGTACAATGTCATTTTTAAAACATGGTGACCAGAACTGTACACAATACTTCAAATGTGGCCACACCATAGATTTGTGTAAGTGCATTATAAGATTTGCATTTTTATCTTCCTTATCATCCCTACTATGGAATTAGCCTTTTTCACAGCTGCCACACACTGAGTCAACACTTTCAACGAGCTGTTCACCGCAATCCCAAGATCTCTTTTTTGTCAGTCACCAATAGCTCAGGCCCCATCAGTGTATATGTGAAGTCTGGGGTTTTTGCCTCAATATGCACCACTTTACACTTGCTTATATTGAACTGCGTTTGCCATTTTGTCACCCACTCACTCAGTTTGTAGAGATCCTTTTGGAGCTCCTTACAATCTGTTGTGCATTTCACTATCCTAAATAGTTTAGTGTCATTTGCAAATTTGGCCGCTGTACTGGTTAGCCTGCATTTTAGATCATTTATGAACAAGTTAAAGAGCACTAGTCCCAGTACAGATCCCTGGGGAACCCCACTTCTTACTTCCCTCCATTGTGAAAACTGTCTTATCCCCCTGCCCCCGCCGCTCTGTTTCCTGTTGTTCAAGTTACTGATCCACACAAGAACCTGTTCCCTTATCCCATGACTGCTAAGTTTATTCAAGAGTCTTTGTCAAAGTTTTTGGAAGTCCAAGTATACTATGTCAGCTGGATCACCTTGATCCACATTCCTGTTGACACTCTCAAGAGAACTCCAAAAGGTTAGTGAGGCAATACTTGCCCTTACAGAAGCCATGCTGGTTCTCCTTCAACAAGGCCTTTTCTTCTTTATGCTTAACAGTTTTGTCTTTAAGTTTGCTTTCCATCAATTTGCCTGGCACAGAAGTTAAGCTAACCGGTCTGTAGTTTCCCAGATCCCCCCTGGATAGCTTTTTGGAAATTGGAGTTACATTAGCTACTTTCCAGTCCTCTGGTACAGAGCCTGATTGTAGGGACACGTTACATATTTTTGCTAGGAGATCAGTAATTTCACATTTGAGTTCCTTCAAAACTCTTGGGTGGATGCCATCTGGCCCTGGCAATTTGTTAATTTGTAGTTTCTCAAGACAGTTTAGAACATGCTCTCTCGTCACCTCAAATTGGCCCAGTTCTTCAGCTCCCAAGCCTGAGAAGCTAAGTTCCAGAGTGAGTATATGGTCAGAATCCTCCATTGTGAAAACAGATGCAATGAATTCATTCAGCTTCTCTGCAATCTCCTTAACCTCCTTAATGATACCTTTCACATCCTCGTCATCTAAGGGTTCAACTGCCTCCCTGGCAGGTTTTCTGCTTCTGATCTATCTATCAGGTTTGTACACCGCCCCAAACTTTCTTCTCTGGGCGATTAACAATAACATAAAAACAAGTTAAACACACACAAAAAAACTTAAAACAATGTAGATAATTTAAAATCAGACACAGAATAAAACCTTTTTTTTTAAAGCTTGGATAAAGAGGTGGGTTTTCAAATGCTTTTAAACAATTGTCAGAATTTAAAGCAGCTTTTGTTATTTCCTTTGACACTTTTAACTATATGCTCCTCAAACTCATTTTGCATCCCCTATTGTCTCCTTGCATTTCTTTTGCTAGAGTTTATGTTCCTTCCTGTTCTGCTCATTTGGGCAGGACTTCAATTTTCTGAAGGTCATCCCTTCCATTTTCTGAAGGTCATCCCTCTTACAGCTTCCTGACTCTACTTGTTAGCCACGCTGGCATCCTCCTGAACTTGATGGTACCTTTCCTCCTTCTTGGTATACATTCCAACTGAGCTTCATATTGTGGTTTTAAATAAGTTGCATGTTTTCTGGAGTGATTTGACCCTCCTGACTTTCCCTTTCAACTTCCTTTTTACTAGTCCCCTCATTTTTGAAAAGTTTCCTCTTCTGAATTCCAGCGCATCACTGTTGGACTTCCTTGGCAAAGCTCCACTTGCCTATAAGCTGAATTGGATCAAAATTATGGTCACTATTCCCCAGTAGTTCTACAACTCTGACATCTCACACCAGGTCCTGAGCACCACTCAGGATTAAGTCCAATCTCACCTTCTCTTGGGTTGGTTTCATGACCAGCTGTTCTAAGGCACAGTCATTTCGCATGTCTAGAAATTTGACCTCTCTGTCAATACCCGCATGTGAATTTGCCCAGCCTGTGTGCGGGTAATTGAAGTCACCCTTTATTAAAGTCCTGACTCTCTTTGACGCCTCTTTGATTTGCTTCTCCAGCTCCAGGTCACTCTTGGCATTTTGATCCGGAGGGTGATAGCACGTCCCTAGTAACACATTTCCTTGCAGTCCTCATGTTGTCACCCATAATGATTCTTTGGAGGACTCCGGTCCTCATAGGCTTTCTGGCTTGTTGGATTCTATCCCTTTCTTAATATACAGTGCTACTCCTACCCTAATCCTTCCCTCCCTGTCCTTTTTGTAGAGTTTATATCCAGGAATAAGTGTCCCACTGTTCTCACCATTCCACCAGGTTTCTCTTATGCCCACTATATTTATGTTTTCATTAGCAACCAAGCACTCCAGCTCACCCAACTTGACTTGGAGGCTTATGGAATTGGTATTAAAACACCTGGTGTTGGCGTGTGCTTAGTCTCTTATTGTCATTTGGCCTTTTTGACCAGCTGTCATGTGTTTCTGTCTGCTGTATTCCTGTTTCTACTCTGTCCCTTCTGGTTTATCTGAAACATTTGCACCCTTGCACCTTGGGGGATTTTGTTTGCCAAACCAGATAGCACCCACTTCCTGTTAGCAATCCCCCAGGGTATTGTTTTAAAAGCTGCTCTGTGACCTTTTTGATTTTAAGCGCCAGCAATCTGGTTCCATGTTGGTTCAGGTGGAGCCCGTCTCTTTTGTACAGGCTTTGCTTGCCCCAAAATGTATCCCAGTGCCTCTTCCTCCCAGCTCAACTGTTGATCCAGGCATTGAGACCCGTCTGCTCCACCTGTCTCGCTGGACCTGTGCTTGGAACAGGTTGTACTTCAGAGAATGGTACCCTGGGGGTCCTGGACTTCAGGTTATCCATCTCTTTCTGTCCCTAACGATTGAATCATTAACTACTAGGAGTCCACCAGACCCTGGCTGAGTATCCCCTGTGTGAGATGATATGGGTACATCACTCAAAGAAGGGTTCCTTTCTAAGGGAGCATTCCCCTCTTCCTCAAACTGATGTCTCCCTGAGACTTTCATACTCCATGATAGCAGAGGAGCTGTCGACCTGGGAGTGGGATGCCTCTATCACAGCCCTGAGGGTCTCATCCACTTATCTCTCTGTCTCCCTGAGCTTCTCTTGGTCAGCCACCTTGGCTTCGAGGGAACAAACTTGTTCCCTCAGAGCCACTGAGCGCACACCCATGACCTCTGCCCCTCAGGCAGATAGTTATACATGCAATATTCTGGGAAGCACCCATCCCCTGCTGGCATTCTACCTTCATAACTGGTTTTCTTGGCTTTTTAGAATATATATAGATCTTGCTTACTTGAAAGCTAGGTCTTAGCTGCAGTTATCAGCTAATTAAAGGTTTTATTTAAGTTCTGTCCTCCAAGAAAATTACAAAAATGGGGTAGTATTCACCTTCTCATTCTGGGTGTATCCTTTGTGATAAAGGGGTTTCCACTTGTGTGCCTCCCAGCACATATCCCCGCTAAACTCCATGCAAAACTCTCTCGATACCTGTTAGCAAGCACCTGTTCGCAAAGTTCCGGGTAGCAAAATTCTCCTGGTCTGAACCTTGTCTTCTTAAGATCTGCTTTAAAACTGAGCCACCTCAGGAATGTGACCCCTCCCACAGGCTGTATGACTCACCTGCAATGAATCCCCACCTGCTGTCTCTCTAGGCACAACTGAAACTGAATACGGGACTGCCCTGTTGAAAACAAAGCCCTACCCCGCCAGAAATCAAACCCTAGAAAAAGACTAACCCTAACACACTTACCTTGTTTCTCCCCCCCCACCATTTTCTTGTTGATTTATTTGTTTGCTTGCTGTCATCTTTAGGATATAAAACAAAAGCTTATTGCCTCCCCTGGTCCTAGCCTTGCCTTTTCAAGAGCTGCTTTCAAACTGGAAGATAAATATAAAAGCTGATGCCCATTGACTGAACTACTGTGAGCAAGCAACTAGGGCTACGGAGTTGTCTGAATCTGAGAGATATGTTGGACCCGATATGCCTTCTGTTGGGCTTTATCAGAAGAAGTTCTGTCGTGACAGGAGGGACCCCTAACAGATTTTTTTTCGGAGAGACAACTTCTGTTTCACCCAGTCGGGATTTAAACATTGAAGGGAAAATACCTTTATAACACACACACACACACACACACACACACACACACACACACACACACACCCCGACAGAAGTAAGATTTCTGATCTTAGCCAAAGGTTTGGGGGGGGGGGGGCGTGTTGGTCCCTTGCAACAGCTTTCCTGTTGGGTTGGATTGGATCCAACAATCTTCAGGATGCACAGGCCAGCAAACCTTACATTGATTGTAGTAACAGTTCTGCATCAGGTAATGACAAAGACTGGATGTTAGCAGACCATCTGTTATCATCTTGAAGATGAACAGCAGCACAGTTTGGTGACAAGTGGTTTTGAATTTGAAAGCCCTGACCCTCCAGTTTCCAAACAAAGGAAAGTTCCGAGGAGCCCCAGGACTCTTCAGAATACAGCATGAAGTCTGTTGATCTAGACCTGGAGTAACTCTAGGCTTATGTTCAGCATTGTGAATAAGAGAGTGAGCAGGGTAGAGGGTTGATGTCTTTAACATTGCCGAATAGCACTTAATTGGGTGGGTGGGACTTAAATAGAGTTTCCCACAGTTAAAACTAAATCAAGGTTTAAAAGCCTCTATGTTGGTTATGCAATACTTCCCCCCCCTTCCTCCTAAATGATTGAGCTCCTGTTTGAAGCAGACCCTCTAAAATTGGCACAAGACCTTTTTGCCTTTTCTTTACCTCCTCATGAGACATTTGCTGCCAAACAGAAACATTCTGTGCATGAGGGGACTGAACAAACAGGGGACTGACACATTTTGATTTGGCTAGCGGTTTCTTTCAGTGCTTCCCTTCTCCCTATTTCTGTGACACATGCAGAGAACCCTGGGGAAAGAGGGAATTAGTGCCCTTCTGCTCCAGCTTTTTTAGCCTTGCTGCTGTTGCTATTGCTGCCTTCCTACAAACCCCAGCAGGAAGGGAGAGCAACCCCAATTCACTCAACCTAAATTCTTCATCAGCTGCAGAAAACTTGTGTGGGGGAAAGGACTTATCTGCCTTTGCCTTTCCCTGAGCCTCTGCAGTGAGGGGGAGGGGCAGAGATCTTTCTGCTGAGCATGTGAGGCAGCATGTGACAGTGGTGACCAGTTGAGTGGATTATGGCAGTGTTTCCCAACCAGTATGCCATAGCACACTGGCCAGGGTGACTTGTTTAGAGCCAGCTCCAAATGTTTATACTCGCAGTTCTTGGAACTGACCCTTCCCATAAAGTATCAGGAAAGGCTTGCCTCATAATGTGCTGGGGAAGGACTCATCCTTCCTGGTGCATTATGGGGTCAGTCATCATGGCACACCACTAATTGCTGATTGTTGTGGTGACATTGGGCATCTTGGAACAGCTGACCTGGAGGGGGAAGGCAGCATAAATAAATGATCATGTGGCGGCTTCACCAGGGCAAAAAGAAAGCATGTCAGTATTGGGGGGGTAGTGTGCTTCATTTTTAAAAAATGCTAAGTGTGCCTCAGGATTGTTTTTCAAAAAGACTGGGAAATACTAGATTATGGAATTGTGTGAACAAATAAACTCGAAAGTTACAGTAATATACAAGCTGGCTTGTCCACTGACTGCCTGGGCCTGACATGAGAAGCAATAATCCTTCTTTACCATGGGATTCCGATTTCTTTCATATGTTGGGAGTTCAGGCACCTCTGCAATGTGTATTTTATTGTATCTGCTAACTGTAATGCCCCTGAATCACCAAGGAAAAGATGTCCCTATCTATAAAAACTATCAGCTGGTGTCCTGTCATCTTTGATAATTGTTTTATAGCCCTATTTTTTTAAATGTGGTGATACACCTTGGTTTCTCATGTTTTTGAATGCCTGTGACAATGTGTTGCTCTTGAAATTAGTATCCAGGAAACGTTAGGCACATGCAAGCTTTGTTGGTTTCAATAGAAGACAATTTAAGCACTTGCTTAACTCTCCAATTGAGTTAATAGAACTTGAAAGAATTCAACTTTGGCTTGATTAAGTGCTTTTTAATGATTCATGTGAAATGTCAGTCCAAGATAATCTGCAAACAATATATGAGTATACAAAGGGAAAGGAAGTAGGTGTTGTCAAGGCTTAAGAAGCTCAGAGACGGGCTTAAAAAATCCAGAGACGTGAGTTTTGGGCAGTATAGCTTTGTGTTAAATAAATAAATAAAATAAATAAAAATAATCTAGGTGTGAATCATGAGTCCTGTGACTCTGCAGTGGCTGCATCTTGGAACAGGTATTGCATACTCCAGTACCTGTTCCAAGGTTCATCCCATCTATAGTATGCCAGAGTAATTTGCCTTGTGCCTCACGCTTTTGGATTCAAACTTTTATTCTTATGCTGAATGGCCTAGTTTCTCATTGTCTTTGAATTTTCACATCAAGTGTGTGCTTTTAATGAGGAGAATATAAGAACATAAGAACAGCCCTGCTGGATCAGGCCCAAGGCCCATCTAGTCCAGCATCCTGTTTTGCACAGTGGCCCACCAGATGCTGCTGGAAGCCATAGACAGGAGTTGAGGGCGTGCCTTCTCTCCTGCCATTACTCCCCTGCAACTGGTATTCAGAGGCATCCCACAGCCCTCTGACTAGTAGCCATTGATAGACCTCTCCTCCATGGAGAAAATTCTACGTTTTAAAGGAGGGGAATTCTACGTTTTAAAAAGTGGTAAAAGATTAAATATTTGTAAGCTGCTTTGAACAATTTGGAGAAGTGGAATATAAATTTAATATATGTTCTGTCTACTTGGCATGCACCTATATCTTTATTTTAGTGTGTTTTAATACTATCTTTCCCTAAAATTAGAGTTCTCTCTTCACCTATGTTTGGCACCCTGAATATGTTTAGACTAGTGAGTACTTTCTTCAGTTACTGAGAAAGTAGATAACTTTTTTTTTGCAAAATGGGAACTGCAATAAGTATTGACCACGTCCCTATTTCATGGGATAATTGTGTATGTTGCTTCCCTATATCATGTGAGCTTTTGCAGTAGAAGACAGCCTGCTCAGAGTAGTGAGGGGCTGCCTTTGAGGAAGTGACTCCATGGCTGCTCTATACCTTGCTGTGTGTTATGTTGGCTACAACAAGCCTGTTTGGACTCGGCACATAGATATTTGAGGCTGCTTGCCTGATCCGAAGCTGCTTTTTGGAAAGAGATCTCAAAAGGCCAATTTAAATTTGAGGGATGCTACATGAAAGCAGTTGAAAAATGGTCATTGTTTTTCACATGGCAGGTGTTGCACTGAAAAAACAATTAGCCAGTGCTTTGTTCCATATATGTGCAGTGTTTGCATGCCAGAACTCTGTGACTAGCTGGCAACTGCACTAGCTTATGAATTCTGCATGTGTATAGAATGGGGCCTATAATGTTGTTTCTGCAACATCAGAATATGTTGCATATGTGTGGAATATCTATCACCATTTGGTGGCTTCCACATAGTGGTTCACATGTTCTGCAGCATTAGAAGCATGGAACAGGACCTGCGTTTTGGAGTTCGGTGAGATCATTGCTGAGCAGCCAAGCGCATGTAGTGAGGGAGTGGGGAGCAATTTTAGTTGATCTCTTCTACCTCTAAAAGTGCTACTTGGCTGCCAGGAATATGTCCCTGAGGGTCACTCTCTTTTTAGCCTACTTTCCAGTAGACTTATGAGGTCACCCAGCTTTCTGTGTGTGTATGTGTCCGTTCGTATGTAAGGATGTGCACAAGCCAGTTGGGTGCCGAACTGGCGCATGGTTCAGTGTTGGTAAGGAGCTCCTCCCTGCCTCTTTTCTGGGCATGGTGCCCATCCCCAAGGCTGTGGCACTGTCCTCTGCAGCCTCTGTGCAGCATCGGCACATGCGTCATGTGTGCGCTGATGCTACATGGAGGCTGCAGGCAACGGTGCCGCAGCCCCGCGTGGCAGGTTGGGGACTGGGTGCCGTACCCGGAAAAGGGTAAGGGCAGGGAGGAGCAAATAAGGAGCTCCTTACCATCTCCTTAAGGGAAGTGCTCCCTGCCAGCTGATGCACGAGCCATTTGTGCACATCTCTATCCATGTATCTGTTTCTCCGCTGTCAACTTCACAATGCTTGGACCAATATGAACCCAATCGGGTACAGTTGTGGGGACACCTCAGTGCCATAGTTTGTGATGATGTCATCCATCCCAATTCAAGATGGTGGATGCATGAACGTTTGAGTCGCAAGTGGGCTAACTTGTGAACTGCCTAACAGATTTGGACCAAATTTAGTCCAGCTGTGGGGATAGTGAAAGTGGGCATATTAGTTCTTACTAGAACAAGCGGTTATAATTATCTGTCCCTTGAGGGAATGATCTATATATGTTCCTAGGGAATATGCTTATAGGAAAAATATTCCTCCTCTTTATAGGGAGGAGAGATCAGTGAAAATCCCTCACCCTCTGGTGTACTTGTTTGCTCAGTAACAGTTTTGTTGTGCTCTGAAGCATCAGCCTCTTGCACAGATGCAGCTCCTGTTGTGTGCTTTTAATGCTGCAGAACATGTGAGCCCAATAGCCACTGGCTATTGTATTTTAAATTGCTCTTGGGTTACATAATGCATGTTTGCATTCTGTGCCAACTTTACCACTGTGAAAACTACAGTTTTAGTTAAAATATATTTTTATACGTACTCTTAACCTCAGTGCCTGACCCTCTGTGTTATTGTTGTGAGTCTTCCCAACGTAACCTTGCTTTGAAGACTTGTTCTAATAAGCTGGCCACTCCCAACTTTGCTCCTGAAAAAAGCTTTGTATTTAAGTATTGGGCTGGAGAGAGTTATTAAAGCATTGAGGATGTGCCCAGCAAATGAGCTGGGTTCTTCCCCTAAACCCCTGTAATTCCTCCTGCTTTGGTTGCTCATCTAGTATCTCCATCTGCCAGAGTAGCATGTCCCCCCACCCTTGATTTGGCCTCTTGATTTAGGCTAGGTATCTTATTGTTGGGTAAGGGTATCTTTTAAAATAGACTACTTACTGGATCGTTTAGTGTGAGTAGAATGCTGTTGTTATTGGTGACATTAATTATTGGTTTGTTTTATGCCTATTTAAATTTTTGCTGACACTATAGATGAACTGTTAATTGTTGAACTGCCAGTGCTACATTGTAATGTCTTACTCTACTGTCAGTGTTGTAATCCCTTTTTAATATTATATACTGTTACTATTGATATTATGGTTAGTGCTTTTGTATTCCGATTGCCATCTTATTTTCCATGAATTGTTTTGAGCACATTGTATTGTAGAGAATGCAGGGCACAAAGAGATTGCTGTGTAGTCATGAACAAGTAGTGGCAGCCAGGGTGGATTTGATTTAAATCAAACTGATTTAAATCACGATTTAAATCACTAGCAGGGTGGATAAAAATCAATTATTTTTTTTAAAAAATCAAAAAAATCCAACTTAAATAAAAAAAAATCTGATTTAAATCAAAAAAATCTGACTTTTTTGATTTTTTTTTAAAAAAATCATTGATTTTTATCCACCCTGCTAGTGATTTAAATCGTGATTTAAATCAGTTTGATATAAATCAAATCCACCCTGGTGGCAGCTGCTTTAAAACTAAAGTGAGACTGGCCTAAAATAGAAAATTGTCCTTTTCAATCCTGTCTGTGTTCTTGTACTTCTTCATACCTGGCATGGCTACTTTTTCATTTGGATGCTTGGCTCCGTGACACACTTCAGATTTGGCTTATGTCTACTGAAAAGCTTCAACTTGCCATATAACAAACCCAATCCAGTGTGTTCGTTGCTTTTCTTGACTTAGTATATGTTCTCACATTATTAAAGCCAAGAGCTAATTGACAGATATTAATTTCCATAAATCACTTAATGGGCCAAAGCAGACACTGATAATCTTGGATCATGAAAGCCAATATCAATTTATATATTTTAATTTCTACTTACAAATTCATACGACTTATCTGTGGCTTTCATATAGACAAGCAGCAGTGTATGACTGTATTTTAGTACTGACACAATACAGCAGAGGGCAGCAGTGCACTTCCTAGTGTTTTTATACTGGTTCAAATGAAAAGTAATAAAGGATATCATTTTTCATGTTAAAACTTAATAATTTTGTTCCAATAACCTTTCCTTTTGTTAGATTTTCCACCCTCCTTGCATTCTGTCTTATTGAATGCCATTGAGTCAGCAACACTATATTATACAGGTAATTTAAAGCACACAATACATTTGCAATAAAGCTTCCATTGTTGACCTAAAAAAGGCAGAGGGTTTTTTAAAATTAAAAATCATGTTCATAAACGTGGCTCCAAAGCTTGAGAAGCGCCTCTCCAGGAGAGAGGAAACTCCTTTTTTTGGTTTGTTTGTTTGTTTGTTTTTGTTCAGTTTCTATACTGCCCTTCCAAAATGGCTCAGGGTGGTTTACATTAAAACAAAACAAAATCAATTAGCAGTTAAAAACAGGTTGTAAAACACCATAAAATAACAGTTAAAACATTCAAAATGGTTTAAAAACCCTGAAAAACCAGGTTACAACATTAAAACCATTTATAACAATTAAAAAACCCTGGAAGGCCAGGCCAAACATATAGGTTTTAAGGGATCTCCTGAAGGCCAATAAAGAATTAAGATTATGGATTTCTGAGGGAGTGCATTCCACAGCCCAGGAGCAGCTACAGAGAAGGCCTGCCTCTGAGTCACCACCAAACGAACCGGTGGTAACTGGATATGGACCTCCCCAGATGACCTTAACGTGTGGTGGGGATCATGTAAAAGAAGGCGCTCTCTAAGATATCTTGGACCCAAGCCGTTCAGGGCTTTAAAGGTAATAACCAGCACTTTGTATTTTGCCCGGAAACATATCGGCAGCCAGTGCAAGTGCTTCAAAACAGGCATAATATGGTCTGTCTGGGTTGCCCCAGGGACCAATCTGGCTGCCGCATTTTGAACTAACTGAAGTTTCCGAACTACATACAAAGTCAGCCTCACATAGAACGCATTTCAATAGTCGAGCCTGGCGGTTACCAGCTGATGCACCACTGTTTTGAGGCCGTCCTCTTCAAGTTTAGAGCAGAAGAAGATTTCAGCGTGTTACAGTTTACATTTTGCATCTTGACCTTGATTCATCAAGATGCATTTAACCACGGTGTGTGCTTGCTTGTTAGATTAATTTATATTTCTCTCTCTCTCACACACACACTGCCCTGAGCTCCTTGGAGGAGTATGTGGCTATTGTTATCCTTGCAACAATTTTGTGAGGTAGGTTAGGCTGAGATTGGCCCCAAATCACCTAGTGAGCTTCATGGCTGAGTGGGGATTTGAACCTGGATCTCACTGGTCCTGTTCAGGTAGTCTAACCACTTCACTATGCTAGCTTATGTGTAAGATATGAGCATAGAACTCTTTATACAACTTCCCTAAAGTGACATAGAATAGCTTTTCAGCATTATAGCTTTCGGTCTTGTCATATTTGGCTCCATAGCAATGTGCTCTTAATTATATTTAGTTGCTTGTTGAAATGTTATTTAGATATTAAATCAGTTTGAACAGTGTCAGGAAGCTTGGCCTACAAAGCAATGTTGAGTACATGTCTTTTAAAAATGTCAACAGCCCTGTTTATCACTGCTGAGTTAAGGCTGAAGGCAAGGAATTTTTTCAAGTGTTAACATCTCTCTCTCTTTCCCTTTCTCTCTCTGTCTTGAGTAGTTGCCCTGTACCATCTTATTGTCTTTGTGCTCTTCCCATCTTTTGCTGTAGTGCTCTACTTCAGCAGGAGACAAGTCAATGGGACATAATTATATTCACCACTAGAGGGGGCAGTCAGAAAGGATAATTTCAGAGCTTTGAAAACTTGTTTTCTTTTCAGTCCTTCGGAATTTGCTGGTATAGGTAGAAAGTCTGATTCCTTGCACATCTTCCTTTCAGGTCCAGCTGTTTCACACAGACTTGCATGCTGGTGTCATGCATGCACGGTCACCTCTGTGAGGCGTGTGCATAGCTGTGCACAAAAGCCTAGCGTGGAAAGGGTAATGGATACACGGTCATGCTATGTATTAACTGATGAGAAGCATTCACCTTCAGAATCCCTGCTGAATGATAATGGTCTTTCACCACATAGCTTGATATCTTTTTTTAAAAAATACCGCCTGATATATAAATCTCTAGGTGGTGTAATGATAGAGTATGGTACCTAGAAGATCCAGACTTCAAAAGAGAGCATACTTGAAATTTTTGGCCACAAACCTGTTCAAATAATCAAGATCTTTTGATTCTTTATGGCTCTCAAAATGCAAAAAGCAGCGGTGTTCCACATTGTAGTTTAACTATAAAACAGTGGAAAGAGGTCATTGCTGACACCCATTATTTATATATCCTGTATTAAAAGGAAAAGTTCTTCAATGAAACTTGTAGCACCACTCTTGAGATATCTTATATTTTGGTTTTTTAAGATGGAGAAGTGGAATATTCAACTGCACAGAGATGGGGGTTTGGGATGAACTACAAATTTGAAAAAAATAATACTTGTAGTAAAACCCTTTGGATCCGAATAGATAGTTCAGTCAAGCACTCTTAGCTTTTCAGAGGCATTGCTATGTATAATGAATCATGCTCCAAATATTGGAAGCTTCCAGCTGGCTGGTTAAATCTGGTTGTTGGAAAAGGTCAGGAAAGAGAGTCCGCTAACATTGATGGCTGCCTGTCATATAGCTAGGGTAAAGTGTGTGCAGAACTTTGAGTGATAAGAACCTCAGTTTTGCAGCCGACTGCAAAAGCTTTGGGATTGTTTCTGAGATGAAGGTATGCTAGATTTTGATCCAGTGGCTGTTAAATTTTGCAGTGCTGCTACTTTAAACCAATAATCTTTGTTTAAATCATCATGGAATGTGGCCGCACCATAGATTTGTATAAGGGCATTCTAATATTAGCATTTTTTAATTTTCACTCCTCTTCCTAATGATGGAATTTGCCTTTTGAAGGTATGGAAGGAATGAAGGCATGGGATTTGCCTTTTTCACAGCTGCTGCGCACTGAGCAGCATGCTTTAATGAGGCTGTCTTTGGAAAGTGTTAGGAAACTTCAGTTGGTGTAGATAGTGGCACCAGTCTGTACAAGATCAACTAGTCCTTTAACACTGTGGTCTGTTAGGCTGGAGGCAGACTCTAGTTTTTTCTGGGGCGGTGGAAGTGGTTAGATAGAGGGATTGTTGTTTGTGGTATCTGGGATCGTCCCACTGGATTGAGCCAGTCTTTCAGTAGTGAGCTTGAATCACTCCTTTGCTAAACAGGGTTTGTGTTTGGATGGATGTCTACATGTTTGCACCATTTGTTTGTAAGATATTCCCCTTAAGGAATGGGGCTATAGCTCAGTAGTAGAATATCTGCTTTGTATGCAGAAGGTCCTAGGTTAAATCCCTGGCATCTCTAGGTAGGCCTGGGAAAGATTCCTGCCCGAAAACTTGGAGAGCCACTGCCAGTCAGTGTAGACAGTACAGAGCTAGATGGACCAATGGTCTGACTCAGTAGAAGGCCTCTTTCTATGTTTCACTGTGCCCCTAGTAAACAGAAGTTGCAGATTTTTGTTTGTTTGTTTGATAATGCTGGTCTCTAAAAGGAGACTATTTCTAATTCCAGATAATTAAAATGTGGTTTTTGTTTTGTGTGTTCTTATTTTCATGAATGGCAAAAGGTAAGAGGTGCCTAGGTACATCCAGCTGCAGTAAATTGCTGCTCCATCTTGAATGCTGGGTGGGAGATATTCATACCTTCAGCAGAGTTTTGCTGCATCATTGGAAGCAGCTTCTTTGAACGCAAGGAAAGTTTTACTGAGCCCCTAAGCAAGCAGGAGTGAGTGCAACTTTCCTTCTGTTTACAGAAAGCACTTCAGATGGCAGAGCAGCGCTGCGCTGGAGGTCTGGATGCCTCCTGATATACTTGATACTTGAATAAATCCTTTTTTAGATTGTGAGCCCTTTGGGGACAGGGAGCCATTTCATTTACTTCTTTATAGCTATGTAAACCGCTTTGGGAACTTGTATATAAATATTAGTCGTATTTGTAACTCAGGGATTTATCTTTGCATTTTATAAATATACCAAATATTACAATTTTATAAAGTGTGCTGTCAAGTCAATTTTGACTCCTGGCGCCCACAGAGCCCTGTGGTTTTCTTTGGTAGAATACAGGAGGGGTTTACCTTTGCCTCTTCCCATGCAGTATGAGATGATGCCTTTCAGCATCTTCCTATATCGCTGCTGCCCAATATAGTACCAGCAGGGATTTGAACCAGCAACCTTCTGCTTGTTAGTCAAGCATTTTGTGGATAGAAGGTGCTTCCATTCCCTTTCTGCCTCAGCCCCCTGTACCACATGCCATCTTGTTCTGGACGATCTCCCAACCCTCAGGAGCAGGGGGTTTTTTGGTTTCGTTTTTTTACGGGGGTGGGGGGGTTGCATAGAGAAGGTGGGAATGAAGGGAATTGCTCCTTCCCCCTTCATGCAATTCCCTTCTGTTCGTGGACCAACTTTAGAGTTGTATCCTAGAATCTTAAATAGTAAGTTTTTATATATAATAACATCATACTTCAGTAATAAGAAATATTTTGGGTATTTGCATTTCCCCCCAAAACCTACAGGGATAATTTTGTGAGGGGGGAAATGGTGGAAAGAAATGTGTTTCTATTGTGATGTTCTGAAAGTGTTGCATCCCTAGACTTTTGATCTGATGGTTTCTTGGTTTTGAGACATGTTTTCCTCCTTCCACTGCTTGGTTTTTAAAATGCTTCTTTGCTTCCTCCCCCCCCTAAGCTTTTTGAATCTTGTGTTCCGTGTTTTGCTGGCTGTTGTACCATTAATGCATTTTTATTCTGTTCTTTTGATTACTAGCTACCTTGAAGATCCATTGTAGATGGAAAGGTGGGACAGTAATGTTTTAATAAACCCTTGTTAGAATTACTTATTAGGTAATTGTTTTGTTCAGTGATGGTATGGTGCAGTGCATATTGTATTGGGTGTATGTAGACTCTTTCCCAAAAGACCTTGGTTTAAATTCCACCTCAGACCCAAACGTGCATGTGTAGCTGGATTTAGTTCTCCATCTGTAAATGGGAATATAATGACATATTTCACAGGCATTGTTGAAGATGAATGAGAAAAGGATGCTTACTCTTTCACTTGGCGTTTACGTTTGCAAAGAGGAAACCAAACCAGTATTTCAGAATGTCAAATTTACTTCCGAAACCAGGATTGCCAAGTATAGTAAAAATAGCCATTCATGTTTTGTTTCCTTTTAACTATTACTCTCTCTCTTACCTTTTTCTAAAGAGCTAGTAACAAGAAACTTGGTGTGACATAATCTGTATAAGAGAAAACTTTTAAAGCATTTTACTCCCTCCCCATAAATTCTCTTAATTGCCTTAATTAAATAGGATGATATTCATTTTTATAAACATCTTTTATGGTAATTATACGTATTTAATTATAATTGAACAATGAATATTTGATGAGCTGCTTGTAGTGCAACAATGGCTCCAATTTGTGCATACGCTGAACTGAATTGCAGTACTTTAAATCTGAATGTACTGTGTTGTATACTCCCAAACTGTATTTAAATCATATATTACTCATCAAATATCTTTCTAGTCTTGCAAATTAAAAAGAATGATATTGCTTGATGGTTCTTATGCTGCTGTTCAGAACCGACAGGTTTACACCCTTTTTAACAGATGAAAACGTGCCTGATTGTCCAAGTATCTTGTGTGTGTTGTTGCCTAAAATTTTGAAGTTTTTCCATCCATGCCTAGAGCTTTGACCTAAGTGGCAGTTATTACTGTTTTTGATTTTGATACATATGCACTTGGAATACTCTGCCTCCTTAATAACCCTGCTCACTAAATTTGGGGAAAGCAATGTGCAGAATTATCTTTATATCTTGTTGGATTCTAAGTTGCTTGCATAGTTTCCATGAGACTTTAGCCTGGACCAGTTTTGGTTGACTGACAGGTATCTGTCTCTCTGCCCCCTCCTTCCCTGATCCTGTATATTGTTACTTGTTGGCAGGGCACACTGAGCTCTTGTAAATGGACAACCCACCCTGTGGTAGCTCTCATGGTAAAGTTTGGTCACCGAAGGTAGAGAAGGGTTTTCTACACATTGAGTGTAGATCAGGGCTGCTCAACTTCGACCCTCCTGCAGATGTTGGCCTACAACTCCCATAATTCCTGGCTATTGGCCACTGTGGCTGGGAATTATGGGAGTTATAGTCCAAAAACTGCTGGGGGGCCTAAGTTGAGCAGGCCTGGTGTAGATGCATGGTAGAATGTGAGATAAAATGGTTGCCTGGTCTGAGATTGGCATGGCTTGGCATCTGACCATCTGTTGCTGAACTGAGGCAACATAAGCCTTGATACCGTATTTTATGGACTATAAGACGCTACGGACTATAAGACGCACCTTAATTTTAATCCAGTTTTTCAGAGTTTTAACATATTAAACTGTTAAAACATATAAGACGCACCTGAATTTTGGCGGATATTTTTCGAGGAAAAAAGTGAGTCTTATAGTCCATAAAATACGGTAATAATTTCGGAAAGCTAAGTGGTGTCTCTTCCTCCCTCTGCCACGCTGCCTGCATCATCCTGTAAGAAATGCAGGGGAAAGTGTACACACGGTTCAGTGACTCTTGACAACACCATAAGATAAGAAAGACACAGCAATCTGCTGCATTCTCCAGTTTCCCTTTTTACATTTAGACAAGTCTAGGTCTGAAAAGCCTAAGAGAAATGTGGCTGTAGCAGTGTAGAAAGGTTCTGTTGCAACAAGGGCTCATGTTGTTTTTCACTTTAAGTTGATGAAGCAAAGTATCTTGTATGCATTTGTTGTCTTATTGATGTCACTTGCTGTATCCATTGTCTTTGGGTTCTGCTTCATTTGAGGAGGGTTAGTTTCTGACAGGCTGCTTAGTCCTTAAGGTTACTTCTAGCATATTTCCACACTCTGAGGATAACCTGCAGTCATGCTTGCTATCCTGAATTATTGTCTTCTCCTTATAGTAACAGAATTTAATCCACAATGAGTTCTTCAAAATGACCTTTTGTTTAGAAAATTTCTGACACAGATCACTTGAATTCTAGTCAGAAAACACAAACCACACCGCATGTCTAAGCCTGGTAGAAGCTTATAAATCGTGTGTGAGAGTAACTTGCTTTTTGGCCGTTTTCTGTCTTTGTGTTGTATGTGTGTGGTTTTTGTTGTGTTTGCACCTTATAATTTTGTCCTGCATTCTCTGTTCCAGCTGACATTCAAATTGTCTTCCACAGCTGTGGCGGTGTTGGCAGTAGCTTGTTAGTTCTCCCTCCCTCCAGGAACAGCTTTGTTTGCAAATTACAATGTGCTGAACTGCTTTTGTGCTAGGTACAGTTTAAATGTCAGTCACTCAGATTAATTTTTATCACCTGTCCTTCCAATTCATATGAAATGTGTCTTCTAATAAGTATTAATTTTGTTATTGTAAAGCTGAAGGTTCTTCTTGTTTAATTATTAAAGTTACAAATAAGTTTGGCTTTCATGCTGGAAGCAGCTTTTGTTAATAGGAGATAAAAGAACCAAAATTAGAAGCCCTGGTTTTTGTTCCTTCTCTGCCAAAGCCATACTAATTGTGGTGCATGGTATAACACGTACTATTTCCAATATCTGAATTTCCTAAAACAAAGAACACCAAGAGGATGACAGTATAATGGTTAGAGCGTTAGATAAGGACTCTCCAGGGAGTAAAAGGAATACTGGAAAAATCTGTGACAGATCTGGCTGTTTGTTGCTCACCCTCTTCAAGAGACCTGCTTAAGAACCTGGCTTGTAGGGATGTGCACGCACCGGTTCGCAGGCCATGTTGGAGGCCTGCGAATCGGTTCACTGGTCCGGCAGGCCGACGAACCGTCGGAGTGTGTGTGTTGCTTTAAGGGTGGGGGACGCATGCGTGAGTGCTACTTCCGCATTTGGGCACCAACAAGGGGGCAGGGGCGGCAGGGAGGACTGCTGCTGCCCCGAAGATTTTGCCGAAAACTACAGCGCTGGAGGGGGGAAAGCGGCGCGAGGGGTGAGTACAACCCCTCACCCTTAAAGCAACGCCCCCCCCGGCGTTGGACTGCGCCTTCGCGGTCCCTGCACATCACTACTGGCTTGCCAAGGGTGTGAGCCTTTAAGGGCTCTTGGCCTGTTGTGTAGCCTGTGGTTAGATCTGTGTCTGTTTTATCTGATTGCTTGGTAGAAGTAGGTTTTTGGTAGTTAATTTTAGATCCTGCTCAGTTTGAATCGGGAAGGCCCAACTCTGAATGCATGTGCGCGCACACTGCCATGATGCTGCCGCCCAGAACAAAACTCATTCCGCACACAGATGAAAAAAATTAGAGAGAACACTGTCCCCACTGGAAATGAAATTGCCTTCAAGAAGGAAAAGACAAACTTTTCCCCACTAAAAGGTTGCACAGGCAGCAGACACTGAATCCTCTTCCAAGTCTGTTTTGGATTGGTCTTTAGACCATAGACTAGCAATACCTGAACCACAAATGGATGAAGGAACTATTGATTTGGCAACAGAAATGGCTCCTGCGGAAAGTATGTGTTGGTTGAGTAATTGGGAGAGTAAAAAAAAATTGGATGAACCAGTGAATAAAGAGATGGGCCATTTTGCTCATTCTGCCACCACAATTAACCATGTTGCCACTTGTTCTCAGGATATATTGGTCTCTAATGGCACAGCGGTGAAGTAACTTGCCTAGGAAACAAGAGGTTGCTGGTTCAAATCCCTGCTGGTATGTTTCCCAGACTATGGGAAACACCTATATCGGGCAGCAGCAATATAGGAAGATGCTGAAAGGCATCATCTCATACTGCACGGGAGATGGCAATGGTAAACCCCTCCTGTATTCTACCAAAGACAACCACAGGGCTCTGTGGTTGCCAGGAGTTGACACCAACTCGACAGCACAACTTTACTTTAAAGAGGGGGAAGGGCTAATAAAACAGTGTATACATATTATAAATAAGGAATAGGACTCAAGACATTTCTTTCTGAGTGTTATGGACTTTTGACAACAATTGCAGAGGTTTCTTTTAAGAAGGAAGGGCTTAGGTGTGAACACTGCCACAAGGACAGGACTGAACAATGAACAACTTAGCGATTCTAGTCCCATGGAGGAGTTTTGCATATCTCGGAAGTCTCGTAAGAAGTCCAAAAAGAGCAAAAATATTTAGAACATAAAGAAGGGCCAAAGACCTCAGCAGTCATAAGAAAATGAATTTTCAGAAGCTGTTCAATCTGTTATCCCTGCTAACTTGGCAAAGAGGCACCTTTTAACGTGGTGATTCTCTTTATTGAGCAGGGGGAGAGTAACTGGTCCTATCCACCCCCAGCACAGTACCTCCAGTGACTGTTGCTGGTGTCTGTCTTATGTTTCTTTTTAGATTTGTGAGCCCTTTGGGGACAGGGATCCATCTTATTTATTTATTATTTCTCTGTGTAAACTGCCCTGAGACATTTCTGGAAGGTGGTATAGAAATCAAATGAATGAATGAATCTGCTGGATGATAAAACAAAGATCGTTTAAAAAAAAAAAACCCACCACAATCTACAGAAAAGGAAATACAGATAGAGGATAAACCATTAATAGAAGGCCCTGTGAAGCCTTTAGCTGAAAGTCCTACCAGTTCCTCCTATTTTGTTAAAAATGAATCTGTAGATATGCAGGACCCTTGGCTTTATGTAAGGTAAGGCAAAGCGTGCCATCAAGTTGATTTCGACTCCTGGTGCCCACAGAGCCCTGTGATTTTATTTTGGTAGAATATAGGAGGGGTTTACCATTGCCTCATCCCTTTCATGCCTTTCAGCACCTGATCTTTTACCTAGTGTGGCAGAATCCAGATGAGGGGGAAAATGGAATTTAGTTTTGATATGTCATGAATTAGTTTTTATTAATTACCCAAAGCCCCAGGGTATGACTTCACAGTTGAAGCATAAGCAACATCTGATGTCTGTCTTAGAACCAATTATCCCTGGGATATTTACTATTGCTGATATTGTGCATGTAGAATATTTGTGTTTTAATTATAAAAATGCTCATTATATTGTTTGTTTTAAAATATGCAAACTGCTAGGAGGGTCTACCATAAAAAGAACAAGCTTATAAGTATAGGGCTATTGGTTTCCAGATTATTTGAAAATATGGCTTCACCTGTACCATTGGTATGGGGAAATCTAGAGCCAAGTCCTGATGCTAATTCCAGTTCCATATGTTAAGTTCACAGTGTGTGTGATGCAGTGTGCATTGACCTGAATAAGAGGCAATCTCCCCTAGTTTGTGATAATCAGCAATATAAGGAGTGGTTACAAAGAAGATTTTTAGAACCATCTGAGTTGAGTGAAGTTACATCTATCAGAAAGACAATCTGAGGAAACCATAAGGGTTGCCTCAGATATAATGGGATAAGAATAAGAATAATGGAGCTGTATATATTGTGGTTCGAATCCCTGCTGGTATGTTTCCCAGACTATGGGAAACACCTATATCAGGCAGCAGCGATACAGGAAGATGTTGAAAGGCATTATTATTATTATTATTATTATTATTTCAATTTTTATACCGCCCTTCCAAGCTGGCTCAGGGCGGTTTACAGTTAAAAAACAGAAATCATCAAAAACAATTAAAACAGAGATACAAATATAAACACCAATTTAGAAACATCTTAAAAAACAATTAAACGATCAAAACAATTAAAACCCTGAAAACCAGGTTAACATTAAAACAATTAAAACTAATTAAAAACCCTGAAAGGCCAGGCCAAACAGATGGGTTTTAAGGGCTTTCTTGAAGGTCAGTAAAGAATTAAGATTATGAATTTCTGCTGGGAGTGCATTCCACAGCCCAGGAGCAGCTACAGAGAAGGCCCGCCTCTGAGTCGCCACCAAACGAATCGGTGGTAACTGGAGACGGACCTCCCCAGATGATCTTAATGTGCGGTGGGGATCATGTAAAAGAAGGCGCTCTCTAAGATATCTCGGACCCAAGCCATTCAGGGCTTTAAAGGTAATAACCAGCACTTTGTATTTTGCCTGGAAACATATTGGCAGCCAGTGTAACTGTTTCAAAACAGGCATCATATGGTCTGTCTGGGTTGCCCCAGAGACCAATCTGGGTGCCGCATTCTGAACGAACTGAAGTTTCTGGACTATGTACAAAGGCAGCCCCACATAGAGCGCATTGCAATAGTCAAGCCGAGAGGTTACCAGCTGATGCACCACTGTTTTGAGGTCATCCTCTTCGAGGAATGGGCGCAGCTGTCGAATCAGCCGGAGCTGATAGAAAGCACTCCTGGCCATGGCCTCCACCTGAGATACCAGGGTGAGGCCTGGGTCCAGGAGTACTATCAAGCTATGCACCTGCTCCTTCTGGGGACTGTAACCCCATCCAGCACAGGAAGATCTAACTCTCACCCCTCAGATTCTGAGCCCCCACAATGAGCACCTCCGTCTTGCTTTGATTCAGCTTCAATTTGTTATCCCTCATCCAGCCCATTATTGCCTGTAGGCAGGCATTTAGAGAATGAGTGCCATTTCCTGAAGATGAAAAGGAGAAGTAGATTTGGGTGTCATCAGCATACTGATAACACCCAGCACCAAACCTCCTGATGATCTCACCCAGCGGTTTCATGTAGATGTTAAAAAGCATTGGTGACAGAATGGAGCCCTGAGGGACTCCATATAACAGCTCCCGTTTTGAGGAGCAACTGTCACCAAGCTCCACCATCTGGAATCTACCTGAGAGATAGGAATGGAACCACTGCGAAGCAGTGCCCCCTATCCCCAACTCCCCCAGGTGATCCAGAAGGATACCATGGTCGATGGTATTGAACGCCGCTGAGAGGTCCAGAAGAACCACAGTCACACTCCCTGTCGATTCCCTGGTAAAGGTCATCCATCAGGCCGACCAAGGCCGTCTCAACCCCATAGCCAGCTCTAAAACCAGTTTGAAATGGATCTAGATAATCAGTTTCCTCCAAGACTGCCTGGAGCTAGTCGGCCACCACCCTCTCAATCACCTTGCCCAACCAAGGGAGATTGGAGATTGGCCTGTAGCTGTCCATCGCTAAGGGGTCCAGGGAAGGCTTCTTCTAACCATTGCCTCCTTCAGTGGTCTAACCATTGCCTCCTTCAGGCAGGGGGGCATGCTACCCTCCCTCAGCGATGCATTTAGGATATTAACTAGGCCACCACCTCCAACAATCTCCCTGCTAGACAGACGCAGCCAAGTCGGGCAAGGATCCAGAGAACAGGTGGTAGGCCGCACCGCCCCAAGCAGCTTGTCCACATCCTCAGGAGTCACAGATTGAAACTGATCCTATCTAATACTGCAAGAGGGATTGCTGGACACCTCCTCCATAGACCTTGCAGAAATAGTGGAGTCCAAGTCAGCCCGAATACAGGAGATCTTATTCACAAAGAACCCATTAAAGGCATCACAGCAGAGCAAATCCGGGGACTGATTGGAAGTAGAAGGAGCAGAAACCAAACTCCTCACAACCCGGGATAGTTCCGCCGAGCGTGAACCTGCAGCCACAATGCGGGCAGACCAGAATCTCTTTTTCGCTGTGCGCACTGCCATCGTATAAGCCTTCAAATGGGTCACATGCTGAATCCTGTCAGATTCGAACCGAGTTCTCCTCCACTTGCGCTCTAGTCGCCTACCCAACCGCTTCAGCCCCCGCAGCTCCTCAGTATACCAAAGGGCCATTTTTGCAGCAGGTCAGAAGTACGCTTAGGAGCAATCGTGTCTACTACCCTGTTGAGTTCCCTGTTCCAGGTTCCTACCAGGGCATCAACAGAATCACTGGCCGCACCAACGTCAAAATCCTCCAAGGCCTTTTGAAATCCCACTGGGTCCAGCAGCCTTTTTGGACGGACCATCCTAATAGGTCCACCACCCCTGCAGGGGTGGATTGCGGCTGTGAGACCAACCTCATATCTCATACTGCGTGAGAGGAGGTAATCCAACTTGGCAGCACACCTTACCTTTATATATTGATGAGGAAGAGGAATTAAATGTGATTAGGAGGATGGATTGACACCTGGCCCCTAAAATTACCGCCTTTGAGGTTCGTGAAAACCACCTGGCATGGGAGATGGTTGGATGTGTGTGTGTGCCAGGGTGGGTTGGGCTAGTATTTAGCTTCTCATACTTACAGTCTTTGGTGTCTGGTCTTTGAGATTGTATTGTGTAAAATTGGTTTTAAACTGATTCATTTGATTTATTTTATTTTGTACATCACTCTGAATGGGTTTTTTTAAAAAAAGAAAAGCAGTTTTCTCAACAAATTAAGGTTATACCACACTGCTCAGTAAATATCCTAGCACTCTAAACACACAGAGGGCTTTCAGGCTTGATCTTCCTTCTCTTTGGGGGTGAGTGGGAATGCCCAGTACAACTTGTATGGTTGCTGTGTCTGTGTGGTAGCTCAGTGGTGGAGCACATGTGGGGAAGGATCATAGCTCAATGGAGGAGTGTCTCCTTTGCATGCAGGAGGTCCCAGGCTCAATCTCTTGCCTCTGCAGGGAGGGCTGGGATACACTCCTGTCTGAATGCCTGGAGAGCCGCTGCCAGTCCGTGCAGTCCTGTATTGAGCTGGCTAAACAAATAGTTTGACTTGGAATAAGGGAGCTTCCTATGGATAAACATAAATTCTCAACAAATCCATAATGGGTCTATTGCGTCATCTCTTTCTCCAGTTATCAGTAGGCACCATTGCCTAGCCTTGTAGCAGCTATTGCAGCTGACATTTTGCTCCAGGCACTTTTTCAGGGGATTGAGAGGAGTCAAAAGCACATGCCACCTGTTCCACCACTTCAGGATGTAGAGAGGTACTTGGAGGAGGAAAAAGCAGTATTGACCTCAGTGGCAGTATGAAGACGACAACCTGCTGAGGCAAATTGCTTCCTGGTAGCCAGATCTCCGTTGCCTTCCCCCTTCTAGATTTTCTTAATGGTATCTAAGTCGACCAAGACCTGTAGATTCCATCCATTTTGAGCTTTGCCTGGGATAGATCATTTCTATCCCATTTGTTTCTTGAGTCTGTGGAATAGTGCGGGAGAAGAAAAAGGATGCCTCAGGGATGAGGTGCAAGTAATTTTTCTACCTCCCGAAATAATAATAATAATAAAATTGAAAAGTGTGTTGTGATGTATCTTGGTATTAACTTGGTATTAAATTAACTTGTTATGCTCATTTCAAAGTTTCACAAGTTTTAGTTTACAATTCTGAAAACAGAACACGCTTTTCCTCTGTGCCCCCTCACCCCGCTATTCTTACAGATACAATCATTTATCATCATTATAGGTGTAAATATGGTGGCTACTGTTACCCCAAGTTTGGGTAGATGTTTTTGGCAATCTGAACAAATTAATTTAAAACCTTGTAAATCTGCTGCTGATTAGTGAACGGTGCTATTGGTCACCTTGTGAGTATGTGAATTCTTCTCAAGGGGTGTCAAGCATAGCCTGGTGATTTAATCAAGTGGGCAGAGTCATTTTCTTGGGGGGGAATTAATATGCTTAGGGTTAAGAAGCACCCTTTAAATACCACTGGGTACTTTCATAAGCATTAATACTGTGGGGTGTATCATTTTAGCCTGAATGATCCCCATGTTTTTGCCTAGTCAGCAGAGTGTTGCTCAGATGCCTTTTGTGAACATGAATGAATCTATTTTAAATGTTGTGCGTCATGTCCAGCTATTTATAGATACGCAGACTTGACAGGAAAGGTCAAAGCACCACTGAAAAGGCTTTATCGCTCTCCTGAGCTTGCCTGTATTTTTCTTGCTTTTATTTTTCCTTTGTTCAAGATACAAATACTTACATGGAAATGGGAAGGCAAACGGAGCTTTGTTATTACCTAGTGTTTGATATCTGTCTATCGCAAGGACAGCTGGAAATGCTTCAGGCTGAATTCTTTCTGTGTATGTGTGTTTGAGGGAAGGAAAGAAGAGAAGAGTGATTAGACACTGCAGAAACCATAGCTGAATCCCTGCAGAGACTCTAGTGGCTTAGTTATTTGTGTCGGGAAAAGTGCCCACACCTGAGGGGGTAATTGGTTCTGAGGAAAAGGTGATGGGCTAGAGCCAAAAGTGCTTGTTTTCTCTCTCTCTCTCTCTCTCTCTCCCCCCCCTCCCCCAATCCCGGTCCCAAACTAGAGATACAGAACAACTAGTTTCCTGTAGAAGCTACTGCAACTTAGGTTTCCTTCTCAGGTATTTTGTTTCACTTATCTGGAACTAACAGGTGCTCCAAGCCTTGGGTGCTGGCCCTTATGTGAGACCTGACTTGCATTGTATTGAAGGGGCTGCCTGAGGCTGAAATGGCTTTGTTCCTGTCTACTGCAAGAAGTAATATGAGTTCTTCACTGTGGAAGAGAGTACAGTACAGTAGCCTTGGGTTTGTTCCGTGAGGCATTCCATGCAAAATCAACAAATGACAGTTGCATCATAGTTATGGGTCTTGTTGAAATTTCTCGGAGTTGTCACACATCTATCTACAACAAAAAATAAAATTATAATAAAAATAATTTGTCAATGGGGGCAGGGCCACGTCTCTCCAATAATTTGTTTGTGCTTGCATTTCTCATTAAATGCACTCTTTCTTTTTGCCATAGAGTAAGATATACTCTACATCAGGGTGGATTTGATTTAAATCAAACTGATTTAAATGATGATTTAAATCACGATTTAAATCACTAGCAGGGTGGATAAAAATCAATGATTTTTTTTAAAAAATCAAAAAAATCCAATTTAAATTAAAAAAAATCGATTTAAATTAAAAAAATTTGATTGATTTTTATCCACCCTGCTAGTGATTTAAATCATCATTTAAATCGTCATTTAAATCAGTTTGATTTAAATCAAATCCACCCTGCTCTACATACAAGTCATTAGGGGCTCATTTTGAACCTCAAGATCTTTTTGAAGCCTGTAGAGTGCAGTGTGCCAAATGAGGAGAAATACAGCAGCTATTGACTGCCAAACATTTAGGAAGCTTCAAGATTTCCAGAGCTTCTGCTGCTATTATTATTTCTTGTTTGCACAGTCAGACAGGAGTTATTGACTGGTTTGTTTTCTCCAGACATCGAGTCCTTCCCAAGGACCTGGGATGGCTGAATTTTATTGTCAGTTGTTATAGATATAATCGCAGAATATAGGTTGTTCCCAGTAAAGCTGCTTTTTGTAATAGGCTGATGGTGATTTCTGTGGCCCCTATGGTGTTGAGGTGCTCTTCAAGGTCTTTTGGAACTGCACGCAGGGCGCCAATTACCGCTGGGATGATTTTGGTCTTTTTCTGCCAAAGCCTTTCAATTTCAATTTGTAGATCTTTGTATTTGGTGATTTTTTCTATTTTTTTGTCTTCTATTCTGCTATCCCCGGTATTGCTATGTCGATTATTTTGACTTGTTTTTCTTTCTTCTGGACTACAGTTATATCTGGTGTATTGTGTGGCAGATGTTTGTCTGTTTGTAGTCGGAAGTCCCATAATATTTTTACATCTTCATTTTCTTCAACTTTTTCAATTTTATGGTCTCACCAATGTTTGGCTACAGGTAGCTTGTATTTTTTGCAGATGTTCCAGTGTATCATCCCTGCTACCTTGTCATGCCTTTGTTTGTAGTCAGTCTGTCCGATCTTTTTACAACAGCTGATTAGGTGGTCCACTGTTTCATCTGCTTCTTTACAAAGGCGGCACTTGCTGTTTGATGTTGACTTTTCTAATTTTGCTCTTATTGCATTTGTTCTTAGTGCCTGTTCTTGTGCAGCCAGTATTAAACCCTCTGTTTCTTTCTTCAAGTTGCCATTCTTAAGCCATTGCCAGGTCTTGGTGATGTCTGTTTTCCCACTTATATTGTGCAAATATTGACCATGCAGGGGCTTATTTTTCCATTTTTTCTGCTCGGTTCTTGACTTGTTCTTTCTTGTAGGCCTGCTTTGTTTCATTGGTGTTGAATAGTTTCGCATTATTGACCATTTGAAGTGCATCTTCTTCACTGTCCTTGATATATTCTTCAAGGCCTCTTTTCTTCTCCTCTACTGTTTGATGGACTTGCAGCATTCCTCTTCCACCTGAGCCGCGAGGGAGGTATAGCCTATCTACATCACTGCAGGGGTGCAGAGCATGATTGATGGTCATGATTTTCCTGGTCTTACGATCCAGCGTCTCTAGCTCAGCCTGGGTCCAGTCTATTATTCCTGCAGTGTATCTGATAACAGGTATAGCCCAGGTGTTTATGGCTTGTATGGTATTCCCGCCATTGAGTTTGGACTTGAGGATTTTTCTAACTCTCTTGATGTATTTACTTCCAATTTTTCTTTTAACTTCAGTGTGTGTGATGTTATCAGCCTGGAGAATGCCCAAGTATTTGTAAGGTTCTTTCTCTTCCAGGTTCTTGATGTTGCTTCCATTGGGCAGTTCTAGTCCTTCTGTTTTTCTTATTTTTCCTCTGTTCATTATTAATGCAGCACACTTGTCTAGTCCAAACTCCATTGCTATATCGCTACTGAATATACGGACAGTGTTTAGCAGTGATTCAATTTCTGACTGGGACTTTCCATACAACTTCAGATCGTCCATGTACAGCAGATGGGTGATTTGACTTGATGTTTTAGATGTTTGGTATACAAGGCCTGTTTTGTTTAGTATTTGTGAAAGTGGGGTCATGGCGATTACAAACAACAGAGGGGATAGTGAGTCCCCTTGGAAAATGCCTCTTCTAATGCTAACCTGTCCAAGTGTCTCGCCATTGATTGTTAACTGTGTACTCCACATGCTCATTGCTTTTTTTAATAAATATCTGAATGTTTTTGCTGACACCAGTTGTTTCTAAACATTTTAGTATCCATGTGTGAGGCAATGAATCGAAGGCTTTCTTGTAGTCAATCCATGCAACACTTAGATTGGTTTTTCTTCTCTTGCAATTTTCTGAAATCATTTTGTCAATCAGCAGCTGGTCTTTTGTGCCTCTGGTGTTCGGGCAATTTCCTTTCTGTTCAACTGGAAGCTGTTTGTTAGTTAATAAGTGTTGCATGACTTCATCTGCTATTCCAGTTAATTATTTGAACATGGTTGGCAGGCAGGTTATTGGTCTATAATTACTTGGAACTGCACCTTTTTCTGGGTCTTTCATGATGAGATGAGTTTTCCCAGTTGTTAGCTTTTGTTCAATATCACCTCCTTGCAAAATGTGATTGGACTGTTTTGATAGTTGTTTATGAAGGCTTGTTAGGTGTTTAAGCCAAAAGCCATGCAGTTCATCGTCGCCTGGAGCAGTCCAATTTTTAATTTTCTTTGCTCTTTCACTTATTAATTCTGGTGTTATTATTAGATCTTGCATTTGTTGGTTACATTTTTCAACCTCTTTCATCCAGCCTGCTTTTTTATTATAATCTATTGGATTGTCCCATAATTTCCCCCAGAATTGCACTGTTTCTTCTTTATTTGGTGTTTCTACGTTTCTTGCAGTTTCTCCTTCTATGCTTTGGTAGAAACGTCTCTGATTGGATTGGAATTGGAGATTCTGCCTGTGTTGAGTAATTCTGGCTTCATACCTGCTAATCTTCTTTGAAACTGCTGTTATTTGCTGCTTTATTATTTCCAGGACCTCTCTAATTTTCCTTGAATATAGGTGGTATTTTTAGATCAGATACTGTTTGGTGTTTTCATTCTTCAGCTTCTTGTCTTTTATATCTTTCAGTTTACTAGCATCTGATCTAAGCCTGGAGATTTTATTTTCTAATCGAATCTTCCATTTAGGTGATGTACTGCTTTCTTTTTTTACAGGTCCACTGATCTTATATCCGAGCTCTTGTGTTGTTATTGTTGCTGCACTGTACATTAGTTGGTTTGTTTCTTGCAAATTCTTGGTTGTTATTTCTGCAAGTGCAGCATTGACATCTTTTAATGCCTGAGCGAGTTGTTTTTTGGCAACTGTTTTTAGAGCTGGAAGTCGAACCCTGGTGGTTGTTTGGGTCATGTGCTCAGTTATTTTTTGCTTTAGTTCTTGTTGCTTTTCTATTAAACGGCATTTGGGTTTTTGAGGTGAAGGCAAAGGGGTGGTTGCCTGGTTTTGATTTTGAAACAGTTCAGTAACAGTGGCATCCTCGATTTCCAACACCTCCTCCGCCTGCGCCTGAGCAACTTCTTCAATTGGTGGTAATTCTTCTTCCCTATCTTGAACCTGTGTTGCTCTTTGCAGTTCTTCCAGCTCAACTCCTGTGAATACTTTATTTCTTATTATGAATCTTCTCTGGTCTGCTAGCCTTTGTTCTGTTATTTCTGTATCTGGATGCTTCTCTTTCCAAATTTGATACATTCTTTTTAAATAACCTCTTCTAGTTGTACTAGACTTGTCATAGCAGATCATTATTTCCTTGTTGGCATTTTTCGTATATTTTTTTTCCGGTTAAGCGACGTTTCTTCCAGTAACTTTGCTGTCTTCAGCCCTGGTTGCTCAACTGAAGATCCTGAGTCCTGTTGCCCACTTGCCACCAGATGTCCAGGGACTATAGCACCTGGCGCGGTCCTTGTTGAATCGGGCGACGACCGATCCAGTATAGATTTATTAAAGTTACGCCTCACCATATTGTTGATGGGAGAGGCACTCTTTGTCTGGCTCCTCTGGTGAGACCTGTCCAGTATGGTTGGACCTCTGGCATAGCTCTCACCTTCCTCAGAACACACAAGCCCCACAACCATGCCAAGGTAGTGCCTCCCTGGGGGCTATTATTATTATTATTATTATTATTATTATTATTATTATTATTATTTCAATTTCTATACCGCCCTTCCAAAAATGGCTACACAGAGAAGTAATAAATAAATAAGATGGAGCCCAGTCCCCAAAGGGCTTACAATCTCATTGACTCCTGTATGCCAGAAGATCTGGCAATGGCTTGTTTTATTACGATTCCTCTATTCGTGATCAATTCACCCAGCACATTTCTTTCCAAGATTATCATGCACTCGTGATGCTGAATTTCCAAAATATGAAAACATCACCCACTTCTAGTCCCCTTTCCCTGCCCCGGGCTGACATGTGCGCAAGATAGTATAATATTCACAATACACATTTTAGTAATTCAGGATTTGTTTAGCAACTTCAAGAAAAATTGTCTTGCTAGCCCAGTCCATTGGATTGTATCCTAAGAAAGTCAGTTATTAGTAAGTCCCATTGGTTGTTATTTCTTAGAGGGCTAGAGCAATGGAGAAAGACCTGTAAAGACTTCTTCCAGCAAGAGGACAGGAACTTTCTTTTACATCCCAGCAGCAGAGGAGGAGAGGGGACAGTTTTCACTGCTTCCTTCTAAAGGATTATTCATTTGCAGGAACATGTCTCTGAGTGCTGCACATTCCTCAGAGGCATGTTCCTGTAACTGAGCGAGGAGAGAGCAGCAAAAATGGCCCCCTCTGCTGCTGCTGTGCTGCAGTGAAGGAAGTTGCACAATGAAGGTCCAACCTCTTTGTGTCCCTGCAGGGGTTCTTCTGTTGTCCTTTCACTGTGGGGAATGTCAGCCGATGAAATTAATAGGTCTTAAATTAATCATCAGTGAGACATGTTAATCGTCAGTGAGACATGACATAGCAAGTTATGGAATAGGGACTGTATATTTGATTGTTATATTTATATACCACCTTTCATCACAAAATCCCAAGGTGGTTCACAGCATATTAAAAACAGCTAACCAATAAAACAGTAAAAAATACAGGACAAAAATCAGCACCAATGATAAAAAGGAAAGCTGCACCCCTTTAAAATACAGAATTCTGAGTAATCAGTTGGGTATTTACTGGACTCTTCCCCCCCCCTTTAATATGTGTTTCAACATGTATAACAGCGCTACAAAATTGCAGCAAAATTCATGACACTGAGGCAACCCTTATGTGCCAAATAATTTTGTGTGTGTGTGTGAGGTTTTTTTGGGCATGAATGACCTCCCTGGGAGGCCAGCCTTTTGCTTCCTTTCCCACCCCACTTCTCACCCAATTTTTGCTTCCCTTCTCACCCCCATTTCCAGGATTTTCCCTCAAGACAGAGGCAGAGGCAACAACTACTATATCTGCCTAGAAAACATGAACCCTGGCTTGGGGGAAAAAGAAATTATCTGCTTATCCCCACATCTAGAACCTTGTAATGTTGCACTGTTGTTATACTGCTGACTTTAATGCTGGATGTGTTGCTTTTGGTTTTGGGATATCCTTGGCCAGCATTTACTCTTGAAGGCCCTGTGCACACAGTTCAGAAGTAGAGTATCTTGACTATTTATACCCTCAAAGGCAACCCTAGTTGAGCAGTGTGCCCATATCGCATGCTGTATTCTTCGTTGGCTTTATTTTAGTACACATTTTAAAAGTTATTTTTCTTTTTCAATGTGCTTTTATCCACTGTTGCTGTGAACTCTTAACCTATGCAAGAAACAAAATACAACTACAATAAAGGGTTTTTTTTGCATGTGATGTACTGTAATATATTCTCTCTCTCTCTCTCTCTGTGTGTATATGTGTGTGTGTATGTATGTATGTATGTGTATATATATATATATATATATATATATATATATATATATATATATATAACTCTGTCAACCTGGGATCTTGCTGTGCTTGTTAAATCCTTCAAGTTTTGTTACACCGGACTTGCAGTTCATAATAATAACACTGTTAGTTTTCTGTGAAACTGTTTATTTTAAAACATGGTGGTGTTCAATTTTTAAAAAAATGGTGGTGTGGCGCAGCAGGGAAATGTTTGACTAAAAAGCAGAAGGTTGCCAGTTCAAATCCCTGCTGGTACTATATCAGGCAACAGCGATATAGGAAGATACGGAAATACATCATCTGATACTTCATGGGAGGAGGCAATGGTAAAGCCATCCTGTATTATACCAAAATAAAACTACAGGGCTCTGTGGGCGCCAGGAGTTGAAATCGACTTGACGGCACACTTTACCTTACCACTATGTTAACCACACTAACACTGGGATATGCTTGACCATAGTGGTTTCTCTGTTGTAAAATTTCTGTACTGGCAAAGATACAGTTAATCCCTCCCCACAACAGCTAGTCTCATGATATCAAACTATTTTGGGAAGTGAAATCCAAGACAGATTGTGAGGATATCTCCAAACTGGGGGACTGGGCAACAAAATGGAAGATGTAGTTTAATGTTAGCGAGTGTAAAGTGATGCATATTGGGGCAAGAAAACCCCCAACTTCATGGGGTCGTGGGGACAGCTGATGGGGTCTGAGCTTTTGGTGAATGGCCAGGAGAGAGAACTTGGGATTGTGATGGACAGCTTGTTGAAAGTGTCAACCCAATGTGCTCCAGCTGTGAAGGCCAATTCCATGCTTGAAATCATTTGGAAGGGATTGAAAATAAAACTGCTAATGCCCTTATACAAATCCATGTTGTGGCCACTAGCCACATTTGGAGTACTGTGTACAGTTCTGGTCACCATATCTCAAAAGGACATTATAGAACTGGAGAAGGTGCAGAAGAAGGCAACCAAGATGATCAGGGGCCTAGAGCACCTTCCTTCCGAGGTAAGGCTACAATACCTGGGACTTTTTAGTTAGAAAAAAGACAACTGAGGACGACATGATAGAGGTCTATAAAATGCATGGTGTAGAAAGAGTGGGTAGAGAGAAATTTTTCTTCCTCTCACATAACACTTGAACTAGGGGTTATCACTTGAACCAGGGAAAATGATTGCCAAGAAATTTAGGACTGATAAAAGGAAGTCCTGTGCTAACTGAGCAAAGGGGCACCTTTTAAAAAGTGGTGATTCTCTTTATTTAACAGGGGAAGAGCAAGTGGCCATATCCAACCCTAGCACAGCATCTCTCCAGTGGCTGTTGCTGCTGCCTATTTTCCACCCATTCATTCCATTCTACTCATCCATTTAGTACATTTATATACCGCCCCATACAAGAAGGTCCCCAGGTTGTTCACAATGTAAAACCAATTAAAACATTAACATAATTAAAACAATATAAAATAGAATAAAAACTAGGGGTGTGCATGGAACCGCAGAGCTGCGGTCCGGCACTGGGGTGGGGGGTTCCAAAAAGAATAGGGGGGGCTTTACTTAACCCTCCCAACAACCGAGCCATATTTCCCCGAGTAATCGGGCGGCAGGATAGCTCCCTGCCGCCCCCTTCAAAGTCCTGCTCGGCTGGCGGCCACCCACAAGAAGACCCGTGCCGTTCAGACAGACCCATCGTGAAGCAAATCCATCGTTGAGAAGATCCGCTCTGTGTAGTCCCCGCTTGCAAGAAGTCAAGAACCCCCCCCCCATTCCAAGTCACAAGAGAGGGCGGCAGGAGAACTCCCCTGCCGTGCCCTTCCCCTTTGCCGGTCTGGCTGCAAATGGCTTCTAAGAAGCCATTTGCAGCCAGACCGGCAAAGGAAACGGCAGCCTGCAGGGAGTTCTCTGCTGCCCGCTCCTTTAAAATGAGAGAGAGGGCATGTACATACCTCTTGCCTGTAGGCTTCCCAGAGGCATCTGGTGGGCCACTGTGTGAAACAGAATGTTAGACTAGATAGGCCTTGGGCCTGATCCATCAGGGTTATTCTTATAATCTTATATCATGCTTAGTGCAACCCACACAGGCCGTAGTGGTAGTTCTTTCTGTGAATGACTTTGGGGTACATTTTGTCCCCACACTGCTTTAGGAAGTACACGTTTTGCTTAATTGAGGATTAACACCTGGATAATGAGATGGAAATGATTTTATGAAACTGCTGCTTTGGTCAGATTTTGTTTTGCCAGACTAATAATTCTGTAAACTGATTGTGGAATATAAATATTGTTTGTTTACTGTTTAAGTACTAACCAAACTACAAAGAAGAAGGGTTCAGAAGGAAAATGTAATAAAGAACATTTTTTTGTTTTCTTCTACTAGGTTAGAAGAGTGCCAGGTTCCAGTGGCCACCTCCACAAGACAGAAGATGGAGATTGGGAGTGGAGTGATGATGAGATGGATGAAAAGAGTGAAGAGGGCAAAGCTGCTTTTTCCCTAGAAAAGGTGATTCTTGGACACTGTGTGGCTGTTGCACCTCACTTATGTAAACCTTATTTATTTTAACATGCAAATAGTAACTATGGATACTTGTCTTCTAGTCACGAAGAGTAAAAGAGGAGGAGAACCCTGAGGTAAATGGCTGTGTTTGTCTCAAGTTTTGGGGTTGGTGGGTAGTCTTTTTGTTGGCATTTTCTTGCTGCATAGTTCTGGCTACTTGAGATTATGCCTAAAAAAAATAGCAGTTCAGAAGGCTATTTTAACATGAAGTATTTGTATCCAGTTAGTTAATCCAGTTAATATTTGTATCCACTTTTAAAAACCAAAGTAATTTACAACCTGTTAACTAAAACCTAGTAGAACACAATATAAGGCCACCTTAAAAAAAAAAAAATCAGAATACCACACTTTCCTAAATCAACAAAGAGAGACCAAATGCCTTTCTGAAAAGGGCTTTCCTAATAATAATGGCCTGTGAGCCGAACATAAACAAGCCTTCTCTAGGAATGGAGTTGCATAGAATTGGTGTCTATAGAAAATATTCAGCTGAAAATTTCTTATACCAAAATATGTCTTGTGTATGTGCTTTGATTGTAGTTACTGCATTAAAAAAATAAATCCTTGAATTCATATGATGATAATGTATAAAAACAAATGAAAACTGCTCTGTGCTTTCTTTAAAGATTTAACATCTTTTAATAGATTTCCACGAATTCCAGCAACATCCCTGATCAAATACAGAATTTATCAATAAAAGGTCCTCGGGTATGTCAGTATTTAAATTTAGCTACATGTGGGTGTGGATGGGTTTGAGAGCCAATGTGTATAGTCAAATTGTCATGGTTAGTGTGTGTTTTGAATGGACAGTACACGCAACTGGTATGCTCCATTCAGCTCGTGAAGTGGACTTATGTTAGCTTTCCAATCAATACAGCTTTCATAGTACAGGTGGCCCTTGTTATCCATGTGTGTTCTGTTCTCAGCTACAACCGCAGATAACAGAAATGTGGATAATGAGACCTTGAGGCAATAGGAATGGTGGGTGGGGTTAGGTTCCTGGAGGCTAAAGGCTAAAAACAGAAGAAATAGAGAAATAATGTGTCATACCATGATCTGTGGATCTCCAGCTGTCCAGCATTGCGCCTCTCCTCCCCATTTTAACTATTTTCTATGAAAAATAATGGGATTTAAAAACAAAACAAAACAAAACAAAACACAAGAGCCACACAATAGCTCCTTTCAGCAAAATGACAGCCGGAAATTCCCTCGGAAGTCATTTCCAGCCACCTAGGAACCACAGATAGGCAAATTTTAACACCACATATAACGAGGTTGGGTCTCCATTGCTTGACGGCCAATATGCGAAACCATGGGTGTCAGGACTGTGGATGATGAGGGCCACCTGAGTCCTTTGTTTACTATGCCACTGATTGAACAACTGGAGAGTGCCTGTGCTGCAATGCATCGTATGAATGCGTGGAGCTGCCTTCTACTTAGTCAAATTATTGGTTCATCTAATTCAGTATTGTCTTTGCTGACTGGCAGGGGTCTCTCCCAGCCCTGCCTGGAAATGCCAGGGATTGAACCTGGGGCCTTCTGCATGTGCTCTACCACTGAACTAAGGCCCCATAGCCTACATCTACATCCGATCTACATACACCAGATGATCGGATCATATATCAACTATGTGAAATTAGTTGTATGAATTGGCCTTAAGGAAAAATGGATAAGATGCTGAATGAGTAGAAATATACTTGCCCCTTGTAGAATGAGTAGAAATATACCTACCCGTGCATCTTCTGATAGCTGCTGCTGACTCTGAGTCTCCATTTATAAGCCTGAACCTTGTCTTTTAAAAATGTGGCAGAGATATAAACAATGCCCATTATTAGGTTTCTCTTTAAAAGCAATGATCTATTAAACCAGCGGGCTGCATGTTTAATACCGCTGTATTTAAGCTGTGAGTGGGCTAGAACAAGAACTCTTCAGTCTAATACATTGAGAAACTAATCTTGAGACAAGATTTGAAATGGCTGCACCTAATGTCATCTTTGATATCTGTTTTAAAGTGTTCTTTTTGCAAGGTTAGTGGAGTTAAACATGATCAGAGTTAAACATGATCACAAACTGGAATATTGTTGCTGCTTCAGTTTATAACTTGGTAACTCCTTCAATTATGATGTGTTGCAGTTCTTCCAAGTATCTCTTGCTTCCTCCTTTTTAAAAAATAGACTCAACCTGCTGTTAATAATGAATTTGGTGAAGTTCCATGTGCCGTGAATCTTGTTTTAAGACTAAGGTAAGAAGCTTAATCTATTTATTTTTGTATCTCTTTTTGGTCAGCTCAGTTATCCTTTATTCCCCCTCATTAAATTTTCCTAATATTAGCAGAAAATATGTATTAACATAAGTCAGTCTCCCAGTATGACCAATATGAATGATGCTGCTGTGACTAATTGCTCTCTCTTTTTAATTGCTTACTGAAATAGAAGGGAGGAATAAAAGAAAAACGGAATATTAATGTAGCCTCAGGCTAAGAGTACCCTTCATTAAGTATTTTCTTTTTCTCCTCCTTTTTCATTCCATTGCAGGATCACAGTGAGAGATTTTTAATGAGTTTCTTTCACACTTCAGCAGTCATCCTCTGATGTAATACAGCCATGGTTTATTTCCAACTTGCCTGCTCTGAAGGTTTTTTACTGAGCAGGTTTGATCAGCAGCTAAGGGGAAAATGACTGATATATTTTCAAAGAATGTTCAGCCTTTTAGTAAAATGATACAAATATGATGTCAGATGTCATAGTTCTTTGGCAATAGACAAAAGTTGATTTCCATTTTAATAAAATGAGTTTATATCCTGTTAATTGCTTCTTAAATATCAAGTTTTTCACCGGCCCCAATTAATTTCTCAGGCTAGCTTAATGTATTTCTTTTAATGGAGCCATAACCTACTTTTTGCTTTCAGCGGCTGGCTAATTCAAAACAAACTTTTGAAGAAGTTTTATTTTTTGAAGTTTTTTTGTCTCTCATTCCTGCTTTTATTGCTTCCCCCCCCCATTGACATTTTAATCTGTTACCAAGTGGGTAAGTATAATTGAGCAGGGTGACATGGAAACAAATGCATAGGCACCTGATGTCCTCACGCCACATCTGCTTTTGTTCCAATGTGGTGCACAGCCCCTAGCCTGCCCCGCCCCCAACACACACACTTGGTAGTTTTCACTGGCTAAGGCCCAGCACCAGATGTGGTGTTGAGCCCTTGCAGAGCTGCCACATCCCAGAGAGAGCAGGTGGCCCCTGTTCTTGTGCTGGCGTGGAGCAGCATGGTGGCAGCACCACCTTTCGCCTGCACCACCAGCACCTGTCAAAGGCAAGCTGGTGGGAGGCTGTCTGCAAAGGCAGGCTGCAGCTGAGGGCTCAACCTCTAATCTCGCCCCAGGGCCTCCTTCAGCCTTGCAACACCCCTGTACTCGGAGTGCTAGTTTCTTAGTAGTATTTTCCTGAAATGGAAGATCGGTTGTAGTCCTTGAAATTCTCATCACTAATGCTACTGCCACATCCTGACATGCCCAAATCATGCAGTGTCGCCCTGCACAAGCTCCCTCGGTCCAGCCTTGACAACAGGGCTTCTTTTTTGCATTTCTTGTGTAGGGAGGAATTAGATGTTCCTCTTATTGGAGATGATATGAGAGTTCAGGTGTATCGAGAATTTGTCATTACCATTGATGTGAATTCAGTTCGTCCCTGGGTCCGCCTTAAGCCAATCAAACAGACACAGTGGGAATCAATTAGAGGCTTGGTTTAATGCTCTGCAGAAGTAGGTAGACAATGGGGCTCACGCTCCACATTGAATACAAATTGGTTATAGGTGCATCTTACATTTATACAGACAATCTGAATGATGCTGACATAGTATACGTGGCAGTAAAATGGTGGACTAAGTATCTAGTATGCATGCGAATGATTCATTGTTCATCTGGTGATCACTCCTTATTTGGTTACATCCTGTTTTATTAACTTGTCAGCAAAGAACAATGAGAATCTTGTGAGAACCAAGTTAGATACATTTTAGTGGAGAGAGATAATGACATTGGCCATATGTCTCTGAGCTTGGCTGGGGTTACTTTAAGTTAGAATTAGGTTTTCTAAGCAAACTTGGAGATGCTTTGGTATTCTAAGTAAAATGGAGTTACTTTGGTTTTCTAAAACACATCAGTTAGGTTCATGTGATTTTTTACATGTGACACAAAAAAGAGGAAGTGAAAACCACTCAGGTTTGCTTGTCTTATTCTCTGTCCCCTCACCCACCTTTTCTAAAACACACACGAATCAAATAAGGGGGCTGGGAGCATTCAACAGGCTCCTCTTTCTGGTACATGCAAATGGAAGTGTGCCTAGCCAATTATCTTGGCAAAGCAAAATAATTCTATAGAGACACATCATTGCCCCACTCATTCCAGCTCCCCATCACTTATGTCTGCCTTCACTCAAATTGCTCCTCTGTCCTTAACCAGCCAGAGAATGGAGTTCTTCCACTCTCTTGTCCACATAAAACTTCAGGATAATTACTCTTTGGTTCTGTATAAGTTTTTGTAAATAACATTTGGAGCATTAGAAGCCAGTTTCGACATTCAGGAAGAGGACAGTAATGCCTCTGATATGTAGGCAGGGATTGCTTGATTGAAGTCATCCTCATGTCAAGAACTTCCTGAAGATGCTAGATCTTAACACTAGCTTTGTCCTTTATGGCTAGGTGGCCAGATTTGGCTTTTTAAAAAGCCAAATTCTGGCTTACGGCCCATTTGACTCATGAGTATACCCCTTAGGTTCTGGCAACCCTGCTATGGTGCTGTGTTCAGGAAGATCCTGTCATGCACGTGACCTCCCACATAGCAGAGATGGCATAGTCCCTTCTGTACCACGTACCTAGCCAATAGTTGAGATCTGCTCTGTTAGAAGTGCATCTTCTCTGTGTGAGTGTGGTTTGACTTCTCTTGTCCCATTTCCTCCTGCAAGTTCTTCGACGTGATCTCTGTCTTCTACACATATGGACTATGCGCCTGCGCAGAGACCTCGTTGGACTCTAACAAGCTTGTTTTCTCCTGCTTTGGGTGGGAACTCCGCCCCCAGCTGCTACATGCGGCTGTGCGACTCCTCATCCCCTCAGTCTTTCTTTGTCCGTGCTTCAGCGAAAATCGTGGAGTCTTCTGCTCAGCAACAAGTAGGATCAAAGATATCTCTTGTTGTTCTTTCTCCCTGCTCCCTTTCCTAACTTCTTAAATCCTTTCTTTGATTTTCGTGTAGTTGCATTTTTAATTTGGCATTTTAATTTTTATCGGGTTTCCCCTTTCCAAAGCTCCGATCCTGGCTGGGACGGAGCGTGGTGGCCTGCCAGCCTTCGACATGTATGCTGGGCACAAAGAACTTTAAGAAGTGTGTCCGCTGCAGATCGAAGATTCCTTCCCCCGATACGCACACTGAGTGCCTCTTGGGCTTGTGGGAATGCCATGTTGTCGAGACCTGTCCACACTGTCAGATGTTTACAAAACAGGCTTGCAGAAATAGGGCTTCTCGCTTGCGCACAGCTCTGTGGGATCTGGCTCTCCGTTCGTTGGAAGCCTTGTCATTGAAAAAGTCCTTGAAAATGGCTGCATCGATACTGTTGGACTGTGCGGCATCTGCTGCTGTGGAGACCGAAAACCAAGCCCCGGTACCAGTATCGACACCATCGAATGCTCGACCTTCGATGGATTTGAGTGAAAGGGCACAATCAGAAGAGGTTCCTTCATATCAGCCTCAGGCTGCACCGAAGACCTCCCCGAACTCTTCGGGATTGGCGTCAAAGATTAAGAAGAAGAAGCTGAAGTTACATAGACAGCTGCCAGCTGGTCAGCATCTCCCTCCGATTCCCAAAAAGAAGAAAGCGGAAGACATCCCGATATTGGAGGCTCCAGTGCCTAAGAAAACGAAGATGGCCATGGAACGTCCCGCACCAAAGTCATTGGTATCGATGCGCCCTGGTTCACCCATAGCAGAGTCGTTGGATGTGACCAACGGGCGGGTGCGGTCCAGCAGAGCATCGGTCGTGATGGATGAGCCGGTGTATGCTTCGTCTGAAGAAGAGGTCTACATTCTACCCAAACCTGAAGAAGGTGCTTCGTGGTTGCCCAGGGGAAGATCGCCCCCTCGGCGGCAGCACGAAGATTGCTCCTTATCTTATTGATAGGATCCTCGCTGGGAAAATCAAGATCAATATCGAGCACTTGAGTATCGCTTCCCCTTGTTGGAAGCTGAGTCTTCCTATGATGCTTGGCGCTGGGAGGCTGGATCTTATGATCGATACCAACCGGACTATAGATTGGACTACTCAGACTATACCCAACCTCATTATGGGTCCTACTAACCAGAAGTGTATGGACAGCCCATGGCAATGATGATTTGTGGTGAGCCCCACTCACATTCTGAAGGGTGACCGCATTCCTGCTCGCCACATTGTTCCCCGCAGGATTGAGCTGACCAAAGTGAACCCCTTCTGTCGATACTGGCGTTCCAGCGGGATTCCATACCAGCCCAGGGGTTGCCATCTGATTTTCCAGCTTCAATACCAGACAATCCCAGTAGCGCACCAGGCTCCCTTTCGGGTTCTATGCATGCAACACAAGACCAACTGGCGCCTCCGGACCCTGTGTGTGAGGGCTCTGAGGTTGTATCCATTGGGTTGTATCCTCACTTGATATCCATTCAGACTCTAAGCTGACAGGAGGATCTTAAACTGTATGTGGCCCATGTGGCCCGTATGGCTTCAGCTTTAGGTGTAAACCTGGGCAGCCAACAGAAGGGTGAGCTGGACCCCTTGTTCATTTTGATCGATTCAGAGGCCAAGGTACCAACTGCCTTGCCCTTGAATCTGGTCTTATTAAAGGTTATGAAAGCCCACTGGAAAAAACCTAATATACTCTCTCAACCAAACAGACAGCTAGAGCACTTCTACAGAGTGCAGTTCCAGGATGACATGGCCTTCTTGAAAAATCAGTCCATTTTTAATTCAATCGTCGTGGAGGTGTCCTTACAGAGGACCGGAGGTCATGGTCATAGTCAACACCAAGCGATAAGGAAGGCAAGAAATTGGACTCCTTTGGTTGAAGACTTTATTCGACTGCAGCCCTGCACTTGCGTGTGGCTAATTATCAGGCATATAACGCCCAATATAACCACTTTTTGTGGGAAAAGATGGGTCTTTTCCTGGTTCTCCTCCTGCAAGACAATAGGGATCCTGCGAGCGCTTTCTTCAAGGAAGCTATTCAAGTGGCTAAGCAAGAACTTTATTCAGCCCGACATTCAGCAGAGTGTGCTTCTAAGGTGATGGCCACTTCTGTGGCCCTCAGGTGCCATGCTTTGCTTTGGTTGTTGGGCCTACACTATGAAGCCCACGCCAGGGTGGAGGACCTGCTCTTTGAGGGCTCTAGCCTCTTCTCTGAACAAACTGATGATATGCTCCAGAAAGTCCAGAAGCTAAGGAGCACTGTGTGGTCAAAGTCATATACCTCACCAACTTCAAAACCTCAGAAGAATGCCAGGTGGTCACCTCTTCGAGCGCAGAGGGACCTGGCCCAGCATCAGATACCCTGAGGACACTCCTTTTGAGGTGCAAGTTCCCATTCAGATACAAGTCGGGAGGCCAGCCCGGTAAGCTGGCTTTCCAGAAACAGTGCCTGAGTGTCCCCCAAAATTAGCAGTGACTCAGTGCGCTTCGGGACTCAACTGGCCCCGTTCTCGGCAAGTTGGGACAAAGTGACTATAGATCAGTGGGTCCTGACAGTTATACATTTGGGCTACACCCTGAAGTTTTGCAGGCCACGTCCGGTGTCTGGGATTGTGGTGACTCCTTGCACCCCGGAGTTGGATCAGGAAGTTGCCACTCTCCTAGAAAAGGACGCGATCGAGAAAGTCTCCAGCTCCGACAGTCCTGGGTTCTACTCCTGGTATTTCCTTGTGCCCAGGCCGGATGGTGCTCAGAGCCCCACACTAGACCTGAGGGCTCTGAACAGACATTTGGTCTACAAGAGGTTCCGAATGCTTTCGGTACCAACCATCATGACCATCCTGGACAGAAACATGTGGTTGGTCTCACTGGACCTAAAGGATGCATATTATCATATTTCAATACGCCCTCAATATAGGCGCTTCCTGCGGTTCCAGATGGGGGGGATCCCCTATCAATTCAAGGCCTTGCCATTTGGTCTTACAACCGTACCGAGAATCTTTATGAAATGTCTGGCCCTGGTGGTGGCGTTTCTGTAGGAGCAAGGTTTACAGGTGCTGCCATAGCTAGAAGATTGGCTAATCGTGGCGAGCACCAGATGGGCAGTTCTGGCCACCCTCAAGATAGTGATCGATACCTTATAGGAGTTGGGCTTTCAGATAAACTTCAACAAATCTCAACTGGAGCCCACCCATCGAATTCAGTTCATTGGGCTGATCTTCGACACAACCTTGGAGAAGGTCTTTCTCCCGATGGGCCACATTGTCACTCTCCAGAGACCAGCTGCCGCTTTCCTAGCCGGGGGCCCACAGACCATGCGTTCCATACGCCTGTTGGGCCACATGGCATTGAATACATACGTTCTACCTCAAGTGCGCCTTTGGATGTGCGTTATTCAAAGATGGTTTTTGGACATGTTCGATCCTCTTCAGGATCCAGGCCATCTAGAACGCTCACCCCCTCCTTGGGTATGGGCTATGGCGCAATGGTGGATGGAGTTTTGGCACCTAAGTGTAGGTATTCCTTTCCAAACATCTCCAGCCAGCAGGATTGTTATGACGGACGCGTCGGAGCTTGGCTGGGGAGCTCACCTGGATGAATTTCATCTGAGTGGACATTGATACCCCGCGGAGCAGACTCAGCACATCAACTATTTGGAGCTGTTAGCCATTTTTAATGCTCTCAAAGGCTTCCTGCCCCTACTGGGGGATCATTCGGTGCTGATACAGACAGACAATACAACAGCTAAAGCCTGTATCAATCGCCAGGGCGGCACGTCCTTGAAGAGCCTTCTATTTCTGGCTCTGGACCTGTGGCATTGGTGCCTGGCACACGGGGCATCGCCTCAGGCAGTCCATATCCAAGATGTGTTGAATGTTCAGGCAGACACTCTGAGTAGGATGACTGTGGTTTCCCATGGGGACATATTTGTGGATTGGGGGGTTCCAACTCTGGACCTGTTTGCTTCCCAGGACAATACACGGTGTGCCCTCTAGTGCTCCAGGGGAGGTGAGGGTTCTATGGGAGATGCCTTTGTCTGGTCTTGGACGGGTACTCTTCTATATATGTTTTCTCTGTTTCCTCTCATTCTGAAGGTCTTGAGCAAACTGAGGGTGGATTGGGCCAGGGCAATCCTGATAGCCCCGTGGTGGTCCAGGAGGCCCTTGTTTCTGACCCTGAAGCGCATGGCACTGGACTGGCAACATCTACCTGTCCTGCCGAACCTGTTGTCACAAGAACAGGGACAGGTGCTACACCCAGATGTTCGGTCTCTCCACTTGACTGCATGGCGGGTCCTGCCAACATCCCCTTAAGACTGAAAGAGGTGTTGGTGGCTGCTAGGAAGCAGTCCACAAGAACATTGTGTGACTACAAATGGACTCATTTCATGTCCTTTGCTTCCCTGAACGGGTTTGATGCATTTAATCCATCTGTACAAGACATTTGTACGTATCTATTGTACCTTAAGGAGTCTGGGTTGAAACTGGCATCCCTTAAGGTATATTTGGCTGCCATTGTGGCACGTTCTTCCTCTGACTGCCATTTTTGGTTTGAAAATCCAGTGATTAAAAGTTTCCTGAAGGGTCTGACACACCTGTTCCTTGATGATCTGGTCATGTCACCGGTGTGGGACCTATCCGTGGTATTGGCTGGTCTTCTACAGTTGCCCTTTGAGCCTCTGGCTTCTATTGACCCTCGTCTTTTAACCTGGAAGGTCGCCTTTTTGGTGGCCGTTACCTCCGCCAGGATTGTGAGTGAGTTGAGGGCCCTGAGGGTCGACCAACCATACCTGCAGTTCCATAAAGACAAGGTTGTATGCAGGATGGATGTCAAGTTCCTACCAAAGGTGGTGCCCATGTTTCACCGCTCATCCCCACTCACTTTACTTGTGTTCTTTCCAAATCCTTCATTGGATGTGGAGAAATGGCTACACCATCTGGATGTTCGAAGGGCCTTGCCCTTCTACGTTCAGAGATCTGCTGAGTGGAGGAAGTCTCCCATCTTGTTTGTTCTATACGATGGGCCGCGTAAAGAGCTCCAAGCCTCAGCCCAATCTATGTCCAGGTGGATAGTCTGCACTATTTAACTTTGTTATCAGTTGGCCCATAAGCAGTTGCCTGCTACTCCGGGCGGCATCTGTGGCCTTTGATCGTGCGGTCCCATTGGACACTATATGTCAAGCAGCTACTTGGGCTTCACCCCATTCATTCATTCAGCATTATGCCATTGATGTTAGAGCGTGTAATGATGCTGTATTTCGCAGGAGTGTCCTGCAATCTATTTTCAGTTGATTCGTTTGTCATAAAGTGAAGTCTTTCTGGCTGTTTACATGTTGCCTCTGTTTCTTCTCTTCTCCTTGGATGCTTGCTTGCTATGCGCCCATATGTGTAGAAGACAGATACCACGTCGAAGAACTGCAGGTTACTTACCTGTAACGTTGGTTCTTCTAGTGGTCATCTGTACTTCTATTCACCCTCCTGTCATCCCCACAGGGTTTGCTGAAGCGGGACTCTGTGACTGAGGGGATGAGGAGTGGCGCAGCCGCATATAGCGGCTGGGGGCAGAGTTCCCGCCCAAAGCAGGAGAAATCAAGCTTCTTGGATTCTGACGAGGTCTCTGCGCAGGCGCATAGTCCATGTGTGTAGAAGTACAACTGACCACTAGAAGAACCAACGTTACAGGTGAGTAACCTGTAGTTTCCTCTTGGTGAAAGTTTGCAGGCAGCAATCACGTACTGTTAAGTCTTCCATTAAGTCATATTTCATCCTAGTAATATTCAAACCTTGTCTTATGAAATGAGGAGTGGAGAAGGAAACTGGGGAAGGAGACAGCAAAGGCCATGGACCCTTCAGTTCACACAGTTTGAATATGGAATTTATTTTTCTGTAACTTGGCAAGTTGTAGGAGGCAAATCTGTCTGTCTTCAATCCAGTGAAGCTTTCAGCCTGATGATCTTCACCAAGATAAATTGCCAGATATTGGTGAAAATAGTGTGAATCGGATGCCTCAATGGGCATCGACTGAAGACATGTCCTATAAGTTACTTATTGCATGTGTACCCCAACAGAGCTATGTATCCCATACAGAGTTTGGAATTTCTTTTAGCCTTACAGCAATCTTGTGAGGTAGGTTGGAATGTGAAAAGCTTAGCTGTAGAGCACAGTGGCGATTTGAAACCAGTCTGTCCACAACCAAGCCTCACACTCTGCTTTCTTTGTATAGGTCTGGGTCTTTGGGTTGTTCTCAGTTTTGTTCTCATTTCACCTTTTCCCCCAGAGTACTAGGCTTTCAGAACAAGGCTGAGCAGTGCTTGAAAGAGCTTTAATTTTGTGACGGTTACAAATTGTGGATTCCTGGAGAACTCAGTGTACATTCTTCTTCTAGCGGAAAGGGACAGCCGATATTTCAATTCCAGCAGAATTTACAGCAGCAGCACAAGATAACAGATTTTATTTGTGCTATTTTTCTATATGTTAAAGAAAGATTCTTCGCCTAGTGTAGAAATGGCATACCTATTTTGCAGCTTGCATATTGTGGTGGGCTTTTTTTTTAAAGGCCCCCCTAGTAAATCTGCTTGGTACAAACAAAAACTATGAGAGCACTATAAGAGATAACTATTCACACAAAAAAATTATTCAATTTTGCTCTTGCTTCCATCCCCTCCATTCTATCTGGAGAGAAGTGCTTATATTTTGTATCCACACTGGCAGGATCTCCTGGTTTTATGTGGGTTGCTTTGTAATGTGCTGCATTGAGTTGGTATTAACACAAGTTTAAGCAGCTCTCTTAGGATTTCTGGCTTTACCCATCTCAGCTGCTGCATTATTTCCCCCCAATAAATCTCTTAATACTACCTGCTGAGCTGATAGTTTAAACTAGTTGTTGATATTGCCTGGAGCACATCAGAGGATTTCTACTGGAGCTGCTAGGGACTGTGAAGATAAGAGCCATAGTTGCCAAAGAGTAACAAACCAGCCATGGCATATTAAACACATTCTCCTGAGAATTCATCTGGTATGGTAATGAGTCTTCACACACATATAGGGGAAGGGGATTGAGGTGGTTAGTTGATCAAATCCAGTTTGGACACCAGATTCTTAAACATCTGTTGCTCTATTCTAAACGATGAAAACACTTCTTTAAAATATTAGTTCATCCTTCAAGCATCAAGAGTGACAAAATCTCCTAAAGGCACCAGTAAAGCTCAAGTGAAACAGTTAAATACATTGTATTATTGTGCAACAGATAGGCTTTAGACCCTAGTTATTGCTTCTTATCTTCCAATTACAGATGGCCCTTGTTGTTTGCGGGGGTTCCGTTATCACTTATAGGTGCAAATATGGAAACCGTGAATAACGAAACTTTACTCCTGTGGGAATCCAGGGGTTAGGCTCCTACACAAAAAAACCAGGGCTAAAATTCAGGGAGGGAGGGGGGCAGAAATAAGAGAAATAAAGTATTGTACCTTGTTCTCCAGGTCTCCAGCAATGCCCCTCCCCTCTGATTTTCTACAAAAGATCACAGTGTCTGTTTTTTGGTGTTGTTGTTTTTTGGGGGAAAGGCACAAAATGGCTCTGCATTCTAAAATGGCAGCCAGAAATGATATCGGAAGTAATTTCCGGGTCATTTCTGGCCACTCAAAACCATGAATAGGCAGACTTTAGCCCATTTTTATACTGTGGATAAAGAAACTGGGTCTCTAAGACCCATCCATGGATATATGAAACCACAGATAATGAGGGCCACCTGTATTGCTATTTTAAAAAGGCCTTGGTATTTGGATGAAAGAAATACAAATGTTTCCTAGATCAGAGTTATTATTTATTTATCATATTTTATACTGCCTGATATGTACAGCTCTAGGCAGTATACAAAATTATTATTTTTATTTATTTAGAATATTTATTTAGCACTTTTCAACACAAACGTTTCCGAAGCAGTTTACACAGCAAAAGGAATGAGAAGACTCTTCCTTGTCCCAAAGGGATTCACAGTCTAGAAAGAGACACATAAGACAACAGAGAAAGTGGAGGAGAGGGGAAACAGAGGAAGAACATGTGCTGGCTTGATATCCTTGTATCTGTCTGTTGTTACTGTGCTGTATTGGGACTTGCCAGACCAATGGAAGGGCCTCACTGTCTTGCTTCTGCTGCTGCAGTCAATTGGAAATGGCCGTGGGAGGTACACACACAACAGTATTGCTGAAAAGCTGGCAAATTAGTCACTTAATGATTCGGAAGCCTAGTGTTAGTTCTCAGGGCAGATATAATGTGGACAGAAATGCAAATAGACATTTACTCCCAGCTTTCTACCAGGAGCCTTTATAGGCTCCATGGTGCAGTTCTCAATTGACTGCCAGTCTTGGGCAATCCATGCACAGAAATGTGGTGGTAAATCTGTACCTAGTACTTAGGGGTGTGAAGAACAGGTTAGATTCGAACCTGGTTTAAATAGAACAAGCCCAGTTCGGACTCAAACCAAACCCCTAAAAAGGGATGCTAGTCCGAATTTGAGGTGAACCAGAACCCAGTTCTAATGAAAGGGAAATCTGGCGGGGAGTCCGCTTTGCAAACAAAGGTGAGAATCCTGCCTACCCTAATAGGAGCAGCAAGGGGGCACCCGCACACTGAGCTGGCTGGTGGCGTGGCAGTGGTGGTGCAGCTCCAACTCTCCGGATTGGGCCTGGTGCTTCAGCATGGTCCATTTCTGGCCTCTGTGCATGCACAGAGGCTTTTTATGTGACCGCTGCACATGCATGAAGACCATTTGCGTGATGGCACAAATTTGTTGTCGGACTGAACTGGTTTGGCCCAGTTTGACTCAAACTGGCTTGCAGTCCATTTCACTTTCGGCTCGAATTGAAACCGAACTGCTGGATTCAGTTCCATGCACACCCCTACTAATACTCAACGCCTTGAATATATATTTGAATTGATGAGTCATGTGTAAGGGATAAATAAGCTGTGTTAAGGGATCTTGAGCTGTGGATCCCAGAATAAGTGTTTGCTGCTGCTTTGGGTGAAGATGCGGGTGTTCAGACAGCCATCTTCTGCCTTTAGGACTATGGGTTTTAATCAATGCATAGGTCCCCAATTCGGTCAAAAGAACCTCCTCCTGGTTTATGAGCAAAAAACAAAAAAGTCACATGCTAGAAACAAACAGACGAAAACCCTAGAATGTGCTCTCCCCCCCCCTTTTTTTAAAGGATTAAATAATCTTCATTTTTCTACTAGCTGAAAAGGCCCCCTTCTGAAAAGGGAACTTGTCGCCTCCTTGTTTCTTCAGTCAGTCAGAGGATTTACTCTGTTACAAGGCCCCCACTTTTGCATGTCAGAAGCTTTCACTTCATTATAAAGCACAATTCTTCATTAATGGTGGAACATGAGGAACTGTAGCTTATTCCAAAACACAGAATATAAAATATACAACTGGATTGTAACAAACCACAGTTGGAATGTGGAACAGTGGTTCATTCTAAAGCAGAAGCATTCGCTCTCCTGGTGCATGGAGGAGTGGGGGCGGGGAAGCATGTAAATGTGTGGGAAAACAGACGTGTGCATGCTGATCTAAACCATGGTGCAGATGATTGTCTTGAACTAGCCCACCCTCTCTACACTTTAGTAAGCTTTTTTAAGAGTCATAGTTAAAACCTTGCCCTTGATTTGAGGTATAGATGTTTAAGAACATAAGAACAGCCCTGCTGGATCAGGCCCAAGGCCCATCTAGTCCAGCATCCTGTTTCGCACAGTGGCCCACCAGATGCTGCTGGAAGCCACAGGCAGGAGTTGAGGGCGTGCCCTCTCTCCTGCCATTACTACCCTGGAACTGGTACTCAGAGGCATCCTGCCTTTGAGGCTGGAGATGGCCCAAAGCCCTCTGACTGGTAGCCATTGATAGACCTCTCCTCCATGAAGTTATTCAAACCCTTCTTAAAGCCATCCAGGTTGCTGGCTGTCACCACATCCTGTGGCAGAGAGTTCCACAAGTGGATCATGTGTTGTGTGGAAAAAGTACCTCAGTTTGTTGGTCCTAGATCTCCTGGCAATCAGTTTCATGGAGTGACCCCTGGTTCTAGTGTTGTGTGAGAAGGAAAAGAATTTCTCTCTCTCCACTTTCTCCACACCATGCATTATTTTATAGACCTCTATCATATCTCCCCGCAGCCATCTTTTTTCTAATCGAAAAAGCCCCAGGTGTTGTAGTCTTGCCTCATAATAAAGGTGCTCTAGGCCCCGATTGTCTTGGTTGCCCTCTTCTGTATCTTTTCCAGTTCTACAATGTCCTGTTTAAGATGTGGTGACCAGAATTGTACGCAGTACTCCAAGTGTGGTCGCACCATAGTTTTGTATAAGGGCATTATAATATTAGCCGTTTTATTTTCAATTCCCTTCCTAATGATCCCTAGCATGGAATTGGCCTTTTTCACAGCTGTCACACATTGAGTTGACACTTTCAACGAGCTGTCCACCACGACTCCAAGCTCCCTCTCCTGGTCCATCACCGACAGCTCAGATCCCATCAGCATATACTTGAAGTTGGGGTTTTTTTGTCCCAATGTTTTGTCCCAACATTGAACCACATTTGCCATTTTGTCGCCCACTCCTCCAGTCTGGAGAGATCCTTTTGGAGCTCCTCACAATCCGTTTTGGATTTCACTACCCAGAAACATTTAATAATGTTTCTACAGTGGATAGTAAGACATCCTTCCCGAGGTGATAGAAGTCCTGTATTTTTCTCCAGTGTGGTGTAGTGGTTAGAGTGCTGGACTAGGACTGGAGAGACCTGAGTTCAAATCCCCATTCAGCCATGATACTAGCTGGGTGACTCTGGGCCAGTCACTTCTCTCTCAGCCTAACCTACTTCACAGGTTTGTTGTGAAAGAGAAACTTAAGTATGTAGTACACTGCTCTGGGCTCCTTGGAAGAAGAGCGGGATATAAATGTAATAATAATTATTATTATTTTTAAGTGGAAAGTCCTGATCACAACTATTTACTTATTAACTGATGTAATTAAAAACAGCTAACACAATGCAACACAAGAATAAAAATGAAAACCAACAGCATAAAATGCCCATGAAGAAAAAACAGGCACATAAAATATCAACAGCAAAATACCTGTGGGGCCTTGTTTAAAAACCAGATTAATAAAAGGTCTGATGAAATAAAAAGGTTTTCAGTGGTTTCTTAAAGTTTGCCATTGATGGTGTTTGCATTTCCACATGAAGAGCATTCCTAAGAAGCACCACAACCACTGAAAAGCCTTGTCTCCTGGTCATGGGTTTGGAGTGCAAAGTCTGTGAGGCAAATCTCAAAGCTGGTTCATATGGGTGCAGGTGATCTTTAAGGTACAGTGGCCTCTCAGGCCATATAGACTGTAAAATCTGGTACACAACGGTCCCTCTAATTTTTTTCATTCCTGTGTGGAATGAGTTTTGTTCTGGGTGGCACTATCAAGGTGCTGTGTGCGCAGATGCATTCAGAGTGGGGCCTTCCTAATTCAACCTGAGTGGGATTTAAAAGTAACTGAGCAGACATCTGAAAACTTGTGAGCATGCGCACACCTTAGAGGAAGCAGTGCTGGTACACTTTCTAGACTTATGTATAGAAGTTATTTGGGCAGGACTACACTGTAGGCCATTCCTGATTTTTGTACTGCAGAAAACCCAATTAAGGGAATGTTGATTTTTAGGTGGCATTCCCGTTCTCAGGTCCTTGGTCTAGTGTGCAACCTCAATGTTTGCCTCAAAGAGTTCCCCTAAAGTAGCCAACAAAAACCCTGATAACTATAGATACCATCTGCCAGAGCAAGAAGCTCACTCTGAAGGTTAGCAGTATAGGCCACATGGAACCTCAATCAAAACCAAGAAGGAGCATCGATGGGCTCCATCTCTGAGACTGACACATTTTAGGGATTAAATAAACCTTGGAGCACTTCTATTTCCCTATCAAGATATTTGAAAAGATTCAAAGCCCTTGTCTCACTCCCATGCCCTGCTTCAAAATGATGTTGATTAGAGTCTCCAGTAAACATTTCTCCTGATTTCATAGGAAGCTATTCATACTGAGACTAACCTTTATCTGGCTCAGTATTGCTAAATTGGGCTGGCAACAGCTCTCCAGGGTTTCAGATAGGAGTCTCTTCCCAGCCCTACCCGGTGATGCCGGGGATTGAACTTGGGATCATCTGCATGTAAAGCAGATTCTTGACCACTAATTTATGGCAAAAATACATTTGGAAGTTTCCCCAGGTAGGTCCCACAAGACATAATATACTCATGGCATTTGGCAAGCAATAGAAACACCGCACTCTCTTAACAAAATTTTCTTAATACAAAATGGATATCAATATCAATCTACTTGTGGATTAACTTGAGTTGTATTGGCTATAGACCACCATTTAGATGCATATACATCTAGATGTTGGTGACTAACATCTTAATCAAGAAATATGTGTGCAGCGGTGGACCATTTGTGCACTTTTAGCTATTGAATGACTCAGCACTGTCCATCTTAAAAATGAAGAGTGCCACCATTGTAGGGCAGAGCCTCAACCCCTTACCTGCAATCAAGATTCTGCAACAATATCCCATGCTCCCCCGATCAAAACTACTAAGAGGTGGCTTGTGCCTGAATTGCATGGAGAAATGCATGAATTACTCTCTCAATTTCAAGATGAAGATCATTTATCAGGTTTACTAAGCTGCGTGGGCCCTTCAGTCTGGCATTTAGTCACCTGTGGGGCTGACTGAAAATGGATTTTTAGGGGTAGAACTCTTCTGGGAGTCTTATTTTCTTCTACAAACAGGAGGGCTGCTGTGTATGTTAAGCAGGCACACGTAGGAGCTGTGAATTTTCAGCATATATGTTTTGTTTTTAATTTCATCTGAAAATGTCACATTTCTATGACTATGGGTTAAATGACATGTTAGAGCAGATACTGGGTTGCTGCTAAAAAACCCATCGCTGCGTTGCATTCTCTTATGTCCTAGAACATGCTGTTTCACTAGGGTCTTGTCACATCATGTTTTCCTTCCTTGATCCATGTTGTGGATGGGGCAGCAGGGAAACACACGATGTGGCAACACCACAGGTAATGAAACAGAATGTTATGGGGTGGGGGACATGGCAGAATGCAACCCAGAGATGGTGTTTTTAGCAGCAACCCATTGCCTGCTGCATCATGTAGCTTAGCCCTCGGGTTCAGGGGCATGGCAAGGTTTATTTATTTATTTATTTATTTATTTATTTATTTTTACATTTTTATACCGCCTTTCGTTAAAAGAAAACCCCAAGGCGGTTTACAAAAATTAAAAACATACAGCAAAAAGCAGTAAAAACATCAAGCTAAAAACAAGCATAAAAACAAGACAACAGATAAAAACACACAAGAACAGCAGTAAAAGATGATTATGTAAAAGCCTGGGTAAAAAGCCAAGTCTTTAAAAGCTTTCTAAAAACTGTGATGGAGTCCGAGGAACGAATGGCCACCGGGAGAGCATTCCAGAGTCTAGGGGCAGCAACAGAGAAGGCCCTGTCCCGAGTGCACGACAGCCGGGCCTCCCTCATTGTCGGCACCCGGAGCAGGGCCCCCTCAGATGTCCTAGTCAAGCGGGCAGCAACCCGTGGAAGCAGGCGGTCCCTCAAATACTCCGGGCCCAAACTGTTTAGGGCTTTAAAGGTCAAAACCAGCACCTTGAATTGGACCCGGAAACAAACCGGCAGCCAGTGCAACTCTTTCAAAATGGGAGTGATATGTTCCCAACGGGCAGCTCCGGATAGAACCCTCGCTGCTGCATTTTGCACTAGCTGTAGTTTCCGGATATTCTTCAAGGGCAGCCCCACGTAGAGCGCATTACAGTAATCCAGCCGCGACGTGACTAAGGCGTGGGTAACCATGGCCAGATCTGCCTTCTCGAGAAAGGGACGCAACTGGCGCACCAGTCGAAGCCGTGCAAAGGCACCCCTGGCCACTGCCTCCACCTGAGCCTCCAAAAGCAGAGCCGGGTCCAGTAGTACCCCCAAGCTGCGTACTTGCTCCTTCAAGGGGAGTGCAACCCCATCCAGAACCAGTAAAATCTCCTCATCCCGATTGGCTCTCCTACTGACCAACAGTACCTCCGTCTTATCCGGATTCAATTTCAGTTTGTTAGCCCACATCCAACCCATCACGGCCTCCAGCCCCCGATTCAGGACATCCACCGCCTCCCTAGGATCAGATGACAAGGAGAGATAGCGCTGAGTGTCATCCGCATGTTGCTGACAACTCAGTCCAAATCCCCGGATGACCTCTCCCAGCGGCTTCATGTAGATGTTAAACAGCATGGGGGACAAGACCTAACCCTGCGGGACCCCACAGGCCAACGGCCACGGGGCCGAGCAGTAGTCCCCCAGCACCACCTTCTGGACCGTCCCCTCAAGAAAGGACCGGAACCACCGCAACGCAGTGCCTCCGATTCCCATACTCGAGAGGCGACCCAGAAGGATACCATGGTCGATGGTATCGAACGCCGCCGAGAGGTCCAGCAGAACCTCGTGTGAGTCCTAGGACAAAAAGTGAAGATGGGCCCCTGCGGCCCCCTTTTCAGAGAGGTGTGAGGGGGAGAGCAACAAACAAGCTGGCACACCCCCCCCCAGAAGTTCAGGGACATTTGTCCTCCCTCCCTTGTTTAATTGTAGCTATGTCTCTGCTCAGGTTTTTAGAAGAAAATGAGAGTCCTCCCTGCCATAAAAGCCTCTTTTCAATCAGCCGCAGTGCGGGGGCTTAACAAGTCATAACAAAGCGATGTTTTCAGATGTAATTGCAACAAAAAATATAAGTTGAAAACTTTGCTATGTATTACACAGCTCTCCTTATTTTTTGTATCAGATGTACTGTAACACAAACTTTTAGCAACCTGATAAATGTAATGCAAAGTTATCTTCAGTATACTTTCATTTGACTTCTACAGAGACTCTTCTCCCTCCTACCCGCCACTCAGCTATATTGCATCATTTTTTTATCAAGGTTTCCCTGAACAGTAAAACTTAAATCAAACTGTGATAACATATCTTATAGTAAAATTGGCTTTGTGACATTCCATCAGTAAATCATCAACCATAGAGACAGTGAACTCATTATAGTAGCCTTGAAATAGAAGCTGGAAGAATGGTAAAAGATTACTTTTATATGTTCCCATATTTGTTCTTGTGAGGGGAAAACTTTTTTTTGTGAGAATAGCCTCAATATGAGCTCCCTTAATACATTCATCGGCTCATATTGAGGCTATTCTCACGATGGGGGGAAACCAGGCTAAGGGAGCCCAGCCTGGTTTCCCCCCATCGGGAGAACCACCGGACTCGTGGGCGAGCCAGGTGCTTTCAACGGCAGCTAGCCTGCCAAAGTAGCCCTCCTCTAAAACCAAGTTAGCGGAGCGAGTGCACCACTAACCCAATTTTTTTTATTGTGAGACGTTGTGGCGAGGCTCCGTGCGAACTCACGAGTAGACCGCTGACTGGGAGGCTGCAGTAAGCCTCCCCGCATCGGGGGTCTACGCAGAATGTCCCATTCACTCACACAGGGCATGCTGGAACTTCCAGCCCCCAATGCCTGCCGTCCCTACCGGCTTTGTGACAGAGCCGGTAATTGTGTGGGCAGCTGATCTGGCTGCCTGGGGCGGGGGGGGGGGATGCTCATATGTGGGGAGAGCAGGTCAAGCCCTCTCTCCCTGCACAAGCCCTGAAGGCTCTCCACACTGCTCGTGTGGAGAGCTTCATTATGTAATAATGAGGATTGTGTTTAACTTCGGCAATTATTTCTAGAATGAATAGCAGAATGGGGAAAAGTAATGCAATTATAAAAGAGCTTTAGAAAAAATGAAAGAGGTGGAGTTTAAAAGCACAGTAATGCCTAAGAAAATCACTATTCTTGTTCTAAAAAGTTCCTGCTTATATGTAACTGAATACAGAAAGGAAGGGAATTGGAGGTGAGAAAGGAAGATGGAGGTAGATAACTCAAACTGGCTTTTCTCTGCCCCAGTGTCCAACTCCTCCTTCACATTGGCTGTTTCTGGGACAATGCTGTTGGACCAATTGAATCTTTAGGTGGGCTTTTGCAGGTCTTTCACAGTCCTTGGAGTGCATCATCTTTTGAGCTCTGTGGCTTTTCTTTTGAGCTGAAGCTGGAGTGGACTTTACCCGCTCCCCCCACCACCACTACCCACCCAGCTAGAGGTGGCGGGAACCAGCTTACCAGGCAGCACACTTTCCTCCAAGTCCTCTGCTTTTCTGCTGCTGCCACATTTTTTTTCTCCCCACCTGCTACAGCTACCCCACTCTCTCCTCCTCTTAAGGCAGCTGCTAAGCCTGCTGGCTTGAATAAGCTCTCCTCACTAGTGTCAATGCTGATGGGGATGGGAAACAGTGGGGTGGTTTGCTTAGTGGGAAAACCTGGTTTGTGAGTGGTGAGGGAATGTGGGACAAAAAGAAGAGATGAACCAGTGCAGGGAGCAGGGTGAAGGAGAGAGAGCCCTGGGAGGAACCCAGGGAGAGAAAGGGAGGGAAGCGGGAGCAGAGCAAACACTGGGAAGAAGATGAGGAAGGAGCCAGTAAAGGAACCAGTGGAATGCACAGGACAGAGAGGGTGGGGAAGAGTCGGGGAGAGGTGAAAGGAGGAAACAGCTTCTTTTACTGTTGAAGGAGAGACAACGATGTCCAGCCCAAGGAGCGTCACTGTGAGGGATAAATTTTGCTTACTCTAGAGCTAAGAATCAAGTTCATAAGATTGGGCCAGGAAAGAGTTGGAATGAGAAAACAGAGAATAAAAGAGGTGGAATATCTCTCTCTCTCTCTCTCTCTCTCTCTCTCTCTCTCAGATTGATGGGCATTTGGTGGAATGACAGCAGTGCTCTGCATGGTCTCCTTCTACACTTTCTTGTCACATTTATTATTGTTTTATTTAACACATTTTAATCCAGAACCTTGTCCATTTTATCTCTCATGGCATTTGTCCTGTCTTCCCAGCAAGTGCTCTCTTGTTGTGGCCAGTTCCTTTAGCTTACTATCTGTAAGCAAAGGAAGAGAATTGGTGCTGAAAGACCAAAGCAAAGTATGAATTCAGAGAGCCTTTAAGTTGCAAGTGGGCACAATATGAGGGGTTGTATGACATCTTTATTGTTTACATTAAGACCCTTAATTTCTGATTCTGTGCTTTTTGAAGTATGAGTGAACTTGTTAGAACCATTTCTCTTTAAAGGTTTGTTCTTTGGGCACAATTTCAGTGAAAGACCCAGGTAGGACTGCTATGCCCTAGATGGCATATTTAATTAATAGGGATGTGCACAAAATGGATTTAGCATTCTGTTCTGAGCTTGGGATGGAATGCTAAATCGATGGAATATTCTGCCGGAACAACCAGTTGAACCAGTTGTTCCAAGCGCCATTTTGGAATCCAAAATGGTGCTCTTCTGCCCTCTATGCACATGCGGTGGCCATTTGCATGGTGATGCTGACTATGCAAATAGCCGCCGTGTGTGTGTGCGTGCGCAGAGGCCAGAAGAGCACCATTTTGGATTTCAAAATGGTGTTTGGAATGTTCTGACTTGAAATGGGCTATTCCGTTCTGAGCTCAGAACAGGCCAGTCATTTGATGTGTGTGAATTCAGTTGGAGTATCCATGGTCTGAGCAACAGTCATCCTTTGTCATGGCAAGAAGAAAATCACTCATCCATCCCTAGTGGGTGGGCCCATGAGTTCCATATTATTAGGGCTATAATAGCCAGGCATCACAGTATGGATGCCTGCACTTGGCTGACAGATGTTTGCTACTTACTGCTCATCCATTTTCTGTATAGAGTCTGTGAAAGGTCCTGTAGCATTGATAACACATTTGGCTTTGACATCAAATTCCTACCCTGTTCTGAGCTTGGAACACTCGAAACGGTTCATATCAAGTGTGGAACATTCTGACTGCAGAACGTTCCTTGCATCCTTGTTAACTAAGGCATCCATTCATGGCAAAATAAAAATAAGCATGTGCACAAATCACAGCCTTCTCATCAAAACTGAGCTGGTTGAAATACTGCAGTGTGTCTTGCGTACTTTTGAAATATGTCCTCCCTAGAGTTGTGTGAATTTGAAAGCACTTGCTTAATTTGGTCTCGATTCTCTCATAACTGATTTTCTCATAATTTCTGGCATGAAGAAAAACCCTACACTTGCATGGAGAATGGAAGTTCTGTCTTCCGGAGATGTATACTTCAAGCCAAAATCTCCTGTTTCCCCCTCTAATTTCAATGGTAGTAAATTCCTTAATTTGATCCTGCAGACAGACAGGATCTTCTTCCCATTCGTAATTCCCAAAAAGTCAGTTCATTTCTTCCTGGAATGCCTTTGCTCTTTTGAAGATGAGAAGATTCCGATTTTGGGCACATTGGAGAGCACCAGTTCTTTATACAATCATATTATTCCATAGGTTTCCTTCTATATGGAGTGTGAATAAGCTTGTTGACTTGTTTAGGCTAAAGTAGTGGAAGACTCTTTGAATATTCCTTTGCTCAAAGCACTGAAAGCAAATTGACTTCATGAGTTACCACAGATGCTGTCAAAGTTGTAGAATTTTTTTACAAACCCAACCCTTTCCAAGAAGAATGACTTCAAAGAAAAAAATTTGCTCAAGGAGTCCTCAGAACAAGATAGATACCGTATGCTGCTAATTGTAAATCCCAGTGATCTGTGCAGACTTGGGAAATTCTCAAGACTGTTATGTACTCTGATATCCTTTATCACAAACCACTGATGTTAAGAATATTTAGGCAATGACTGTGCCAAATTAGGGTGACCTGATTAAAATGACATTTTAACATTTTAAAAAATTAGCAGGACTAAATGATAGTGCAACCAGCATTATGGAATCTTAGCACTGCTGAGCAAGCCAGTGTAATATCTACAGGCGATCTGCCACCTTCAATCATGGAGAACAGCCATCATCATAAGTGAGTAATTTAGAAAAATTAGAGTTCTCAGTCTAACACCCCCCACCCCACCATCTTAATGGTTGTAAGGGCCCAGTTATGATGAAGAATGAGTTTTTAGGGACCTTTCTGTGTTCATACAAAGGATCTTTTGTAAATAAGAAAAGAACAAGAACAAGTGTAGTAATTACATCGCGATTCTAATTGGTTCAGTCAGCTTAGTAGTGGTGGTGTAAACATTATTATATCTGTGCATTCACAGTGATGGGATCTGTGCTTGCAGATCAGAACCTTCTAGACCTCGACCTCAAGACTTTTTGCATGAGTCAGGACCCCTGTCCTTTCGTCCCTCCTATGTCTAGCCACCTCAAGACCATGTACTGCATCCAATCTCAGATTTGTTCTCCACCCACCAGCCCTTCTGCCATTCAGTCCAAGTCCATAGTAGTTGAAATGGCATTCTTCCCCAACTGCCAGAAGCCTCTCGCTGCACCTACTGGTTGTGAAGGATGCAAACTCAACTCCATGGACTGAAAGGCCTATTCCACAGCTGTCCTTCAACTCCCTGTTGCTAATTGCCAGATGCACATATTGCATTATTGGTACTTCCTGGAGAATCCTGCCACAACTGATCTTAAATGGATTCTATTCAAATTGAGGAAATCCTCCATTTACTGCTCCTACACCCATTAATGGGCTTGTCTCTTGTTTTTGTGACCTCTCTTTTAGTCTCCCTGGACATGGTTCCAATTCCCACCATGTTCTCCTAGGTCCTTTACCTTAAAAGCCCCAGTGCCTCCTTTCCTTGGGTCTACTTGGTAGTTATTACTGCCTTCCATCTCTCTCTCCCATTGGGCACCTTCTTCAGACTCTGTAGTGAAGTGCTTACTCAAGAGTGTGTCTCACATTTACCTTTCAGTGCCACAGCCTTTATTTATTTGTTAATTTGTTTATTTTATTCATTCATTCAGTTGATTTTTATACTGTCCTTCCTAAAGTGTCTCGGGGCAGTTTACACTAAAGTAAAAAATACAATTTTTTTTAAATTAAAAAAAACAAACACTTAAAAGCAGATTAAAATTAATATTAAAATAAAGTATTAAAAGCCAAGCTAAAAATATAGATCTTTGAGGCTCTCCTGAAGGCCTGCAAGGAAGATAATCCTCTCATATCTGTGGGGAGTGTGTTCCACAACTTAGGGGCGACAAATGAGAAGACCTGATCCAGGTCACCACAAGATGAACCAGTGGCACCTGAAAATGGACCCCTCCTGATGATCTCAGTGAGTGATGGGGATCTTGTTGAGAAAGGCACTCTTTCAGGTAACCTAGACCTAAGCTATTCAGGGCTTTATGCCCAGAAACATATTGGCAGCCAGTGCAACTTGGTCAACAACTGGTACAGACTCTGTACCTAGCCCACTCTACTAAAGCAACTATATTATAGCTATATCTGTACTGCTACCTTCAGTTGCAGTGTCCTATCTTTGAACTCTCCTGAACTATCACATGGTCTTAACCATCCATTTATGTCAAGCCTTGGGTACAATCCCATGCTGATGCAACGTTTGTCAGAATACCCTGTTTCCCCGAAAGTAAGACCTACCCCGAAAGTAAGACCTAGCAGTAATTTCTGATGTACCGCTAATTGCCCTAGTGCATTTTTGGGGGCTAAAATTAATATAAGACACTGTCTTATTTTCGGGGAAACACGGTAGTCCTGCATTCCTTATTTGGCCGACAATGTTGCATCCTCTTTCCAGCTTGCTAATATTTCATCAGTGTGCATGCATAGAGACCATTTAGAAAAAAGCAAACCCAAACCCCAGCTGATTACCTGGAACTGATGTTCTTCGAGGGGTCATTTGGGCAGTCACACAACTCCCTGCCCTGCCCCGTTGTAGTGCTTTCTTTTTGTTTGCTGCCTTGACATGCTGCAATGATCTATTTGAACTGAAGGTAGAGGCAAAGGTCATGTCAAATTGAGCATGTGCTATCTCTCCATAGGAGCATGGTTCACACTAAACCTTAGGGTTGTGCCATTGATTGATTGATTAAGTTCCGTGGTCGGTGTCGACTCTTAGCGACCACATAGAAAGTCCCTAAAGATGTGCAGTGCAACTCCCATCAGTGTGACTGGACACTGTAAGCGCATCAGTTAGAGTTAAGCATCTTGTTCTTGGCATGCTAAGGGTACATCTATACTACAGACCTTTATGGCCATTATGGGCATTTTTTGTACTCATGGCTTCTCCTCTAAAGAGCCCTGAGAACTTGTAATTAGTAATCCATAGCCTGCAAATTACAGATTTGCAAAGAGTGCAAGACATTAACTAGTTCAGATCTGTGTTGTAGACATGCCATAGGCGCCTTTTTAAATCCAGTTTAGATTTTACTGATCATTATAACTGCAGTAAAGGAGTACAATTATTCTGGAGGTGAATTAGTTCTTAAGTCTGTTTGTCCTGGATGACTTGAGCTGCTTGTATGTTAATAAACTTTTAGCTTCAAGCCTTTACATGTGGGGTCAGGATAGCTTTTTAGAGACCCATGTTTGGTGAAAAGAGGATTATATGTCTTCAGAGTTGGTAGTAAATGCAAGCACAAAAGGCAGATGGAACTTGTATGCAGTTGGTTTGTCACACAAATACACAAGTAGTAGAAAGTTTAGAATACCTTCACTTTTACCTAGACAGATGGTTTTTGGAGCAAAGTTGGTAAGAACCCAGTGTTGTAGAACACATTCATTGACTATGTATTCTGATATGCCAGGATATGTAATGCTGAAGCAAGGTCTCATTGAGTATGTTTTTGTTCTAATGAAATGTTCAAATGGGAGAAGTATTGCTTTTATCTCATCTGAAAAGTCTTGTACCTGTGGTATTCTGAAGAAATCTCCAGTTGGTGATGCCCATAGGGAGCTGTCTTGGAAACAAATAACACTTAACATTAAAATATGGCGGATGCTTTGATTACATTATATATCCCCAAATTCCTCCCCAGTCTGTCCAGCTGACATGGTTCCATATGATAAATCCATTTTGTGGATTTGCATAATTCTTTTTTTTTTTACTAGTTGTTAGACAGTTTACCTAGTCTAGTAACCTAATCTGATTCTGTTAACCTAATTATTTCTTTCAAGCTGTTGCTTAGGGAAGAAAAGCTCAGTCAGTGCCTTTAGCAGATTATAATCGCCTTGAATACAGAAGGGGTGGATTCAGCTATAGTTTGTAGTAGTGATTTCAGATAGCCATGTCAATCCCTCTGTAACTGGCACTGACAACAAGAGACATGTTCCTGGATGTGACTATCAGTCCACTGCTGTGAGGGGATTATGAGAAAATAGCTTTTATGTTCAGTGCACACAGTCTATGCTTTTCGTCATCCTTTATTCAGCTGGAACTAAACAAGAGGAAAGTATAAAGCTGTGTTCACACTAGCAATGCAGAAAACAATTCGTACCGGGAGAAATTTGCCGCAGGGCTGAGGTGCTGTGGCTACTATTGCTGATGGGTTCGTTCATAGCAGTACAAGAATACTTTCCAGCTGGTTGAGAGAGTTAATGAGTAGAGATTCATGGCAGCTGCAAACCTATCTTTCCCTTTAATTGGTGATTTTGTCTATTGAAATGATGCCATCTTTTCCCCAATTCCTTCAACACGTAATTCTCTAAAACAGATAATAAAGACACACATGGTAAGTGGCAGTCCTGCACTGAAACATAAAATTAGCCCACCGGGTCTGTATATAGCTTTTGGATATGGCGTGGTGGCATTCAGCGGCTGTTGTGTCTATTGTGCATACCCACCACTCTCTGCTTGGACAGAGGTTGCACTGCAAGTGGAAAATATAACCATTGTGTTATGTCATTACGTTCAACTTTAAAGATTCTTCCCTTGGCCTTGTATAGGGTGTGGAAAATATGAAATATTAAGTACACAAAGTTAGGCGTTTCATCCTGGTTATTCTGTTCCATGGAGACTCTAGACTAGAACATGGCATGTGTTCAGCTGGCCACAGACTCCAGCTTTTTGAGACAGGTTAGACTGAGATGTGGTTGCCTGTGGTGTGCATACTGCTATTGTCTCACACTTGTCTCTAGTCTGGCAGGTTTTGAAAACTTTTGAAATACTACAAAACCCTGCAAATCCATGTAGCCACATACAATAGAGCACATACATTTCATGCACAATTATTTCAGTTTGTTGCAGAGTTACCTGTCTGCAGCTGTTTGGTAGGGATGTGCACAAAATGGATTTTGGCCAAAATATTTTGTCGAAACAGCAGTCAAACCAGTTGTTTCGAAGAAACAAAACTTGAAACGTTTCGAGTGTTTCAGCCATAGGGAAGAATGGGAAAACTCAAAACACACCATTGTTCCCCAAGGGTAGATCCTAGGGACACTCAAGTGGGTTGAGTGGTAAGGCATGATGGGTGCTACGTACCACCAAACACACAAAGGAAATGGGCAAGTGAGTGATTTTAAATAAATGTTTAAGCTTTCTCCAAAAAAACTAATAGGATAGGGTTTGGAGGGAAAGTTAAAAATTGGCAGCAATAGCATAGCATATTATACTCAGGACTGAGGGGGGGGGAAACACAAAGTCAAACCTTCCTCCCTCTCTCCTCTCCTGATGTATCCTCTTGAACAAGGGCAGAGCCACCATTGGGCAAACGGGTTCAAAGAACCCGGACCGCACCCAATACATCCCCCGCGTCACACGCCAGACGCGGGGGCATTATTTCTAGCCGAAATCGACCTGCTCTGCATTGGTAGCGTAACCAGAGCGACTCTCCTGGGAGCAGCAGGGGCTGCTGCTTGTTGCTTGTGGCAGATGCACTGCCTTGGTGGAGAGCTGGTCTTGTGGTAGCAAGCATGACTTGTCCCCATAGCTAAGCAGGATCTGCCCTGGTTGCATATGAATGGGAGACTTGATGTGTGAGCACTGCAAGACATTCCCCTCGGGATGAAGCCGCTCTGGGAAGAGCAGAAGGTTTCAAGTTCCCTCCCTGGCTTCTTCAGGATAGGGCTGAGAGAGATTCCTGCCTGCAACCTTGGAGAAGCCACTGCCAGTCTGTGAAGACAATACTGAGCTAGATAGACCAGTGGTCTGACTCAGTATATGGCAGTTTCCTATGTTCCTATGCCAGAATAGCAGCAGCAGCCCGCAGGGTGGCGGTCTCCTCGAGAGAAGCAGGTTGAACGAGTGGCGGTAGACTTGAAGGGGGAAGAGGTACAGTTTCCCTTTAGATTCGAATTTGGCCTGCTTGACTCGTGGGCAGAAAAAAAAAGACCGCAAGGCAGGCAGACGGCAGGCTGCAAGTGGACGTGAGGCAGCAGCTGGGGTGGAGCGCTCCCCCCATGTTGGCTTCCCGGGAGGGAGCGCTCTGAAGAAGCACTTGTCTGCTTTTGTTCAAAGTTTATGGAGAGGGCTGGAGATGAAGGAAGAGGAGTCAGGGGGTGCTCCAAGGTGGGGGGATGGGAGGCGGTGTTGGTATTGCTGCAGCTGCTGCTCTGGGAGGATGTGTGGGTGGAGGCTTCTCCGCGCATTTGGAAATGGCACATTTGGCCGGTGGTGACCTGGCAGGGTGCTTCTCTGTGCTTGCCCAATGCCCGGCTGCAGACGTCACCGGCTCCCCAGTGCCTGCGGGCCAGGCCAGGCCAGGCCAGGCCCCGGCGCGGAGGTGGCAGCTGGGCAAGCAGGCTGGGCACCTGCTTGGCTGATCTTTCCTAATGGGGCCTCATGGCCTCAGGGAGACCTGGCCCCCATGTCTGACGTCGGACATGGCGGCATGGCTAGCCGGGTGTGTCTGACGTCAGACGTGGGAGGCAGGGCCAGGGGCCGCAGCAGCGACTGCACATGGGCCGCTGCCAGCCTGGCTCCGCTCCTGTTCTTCAAGGGAGGCTCCCTCTGCCTCCCAGTCCTTACATATTTTGAAACTCTCTCCTTTGGGGTTTTTCCTTCCCTCCCTTCCCCCAGCCAATGAGGGATCAGTTGCCAATGACAACACTTGATTTGTAGGATAAGGCAACCATGAAGCAAAGAGATCAGAAGCCAGTGCCAGAAAACCCATCAGCAAGCATTTAACGGGCTTCCAAAACAGCTCTTGAAACGTCAAAATGTTTTAAATTTGAAATGTTTTTGTTTGTTTTGAGCTCAAAACAGGCCCTTTATTTAGAGGGTGTTTCGTTTCGTGCTCAAAACACAACAGCCCGTTTTGATGTTGGAACATTTTGCAGATCCCTACTGTGCGGTTTGATCCCGAAGCATGTTGGCTTCGACACGTGCCACTGAAGTCAATGAAATTTTATTCTCTAGTAAGTGTTCTTAGGATTGCAGCTTATGCATGCTTATTCAGAAGTAAGCCCTGCTGTGTTCAGTGCTTATTTTGGGGGAAATTTACATAGGATTGTAGCCCCACTTGTACAAACTCTATACTGCCATGGGCTAGGTGAATCTTTTGTCCAGATACGTACATAATGATCTCTTGAAACTAACTTTTTTTTTCCTGGAAAGAAAAAAAAAGATAATTTTAACAATTAGTAATGTGGCTTCATTTATGCAACTTCTGTATAAATGTGGAAAAGGATACCCTGAATAGGGGGCGGGGAAACACAGCATACAAAAGTGCACATGTCCTCTATTTGTAAAGATTTATATATTAGAGCACACTCACACTTGTGCATACATGGGTTTCCATGTAGAAGGTCCATGTGGAAGGATTGTATTCTTAAAGTTAGCAAGAAGACCGTAGGAGTAGAACTCCTGCAGTGCTGCTGTTTGTGAAATCTGGGTTCTGCATGTCTTTTATGTGAAGTCTGTTTCTCAGTATTTTCAAAATGGGAACGGATGAGCCAATCTAAATAAAGCAAAGCCACAAAAATCACTAAACTCTTGATATTAAACTAAAATGAGCCATACTAATGCCATTCTCTACTAGACAATATATCATGATATGAATATGGGATCATCCCAGTAATATTTTTCTATTTCATCATCTTTAGATGAATTAAATTTGAATGTGACTCTTCATTTTTACCATTGGTTGTTTTTTTTAAAATTGTGTGTGTGTGTGTGTGTGTGTGTGTGTGTGTAAGTAAAAATAAGAGGACAGCTTTGATTCTCTGATGGATTTCCTCTGCTGCAATCAATGTTTTTCAAGTGGTTACAAAAGCTGAATTAATTTACTAAATGATGGAGCAGAATGCATATAGGACTACAGGTAACTTTATAAAACATCACAATTTCCACCACTCTTCTGAATACAGAAGGGTTTAACACAACTTGCATAGGTTTTCATTTGTAGCCATTCATTTTATTTATAGCCAAGTTTATAATATTGAAGTTTGGGGTGGGGGGAGTTCTTTGGTATGTTCCTAGAAGTTAGTGACTTTCTGAATACTAGGCTAAAGGATGGTTCCAGAGTTCCATGTAAGTATGTATGTTTGTTTGTTTTTGTTCAGTTTTTGTTCCGCCTTTCATAAGACATCTCAAGGCAGCTTACAAAAGCTAAAACACAATAAGACTCTACAAAAATCACATTTAAAACCTTAAAATCAGTTAAACAATAAAACCCATTACAAACACACAAATCCCCAAACAACAACAACCCCATAAAAAAGACACACAGAAGCAGGAAAGCGCTGAAAGACCTGACAGCCCTAAGGGGTAAAAGCTGGGCGGGGGGGGGGATCTTTATTTTTTTAAAAATGCAGCCACAGATGTCGAAGAGTGGACATTCACTGGGAAAGCATTCCAGAGCAACAGCAGAGGAGGCCTTGTTCCGCATGCACTACAATTTAGCTCCTCTCAACATCAGGGGGACTACCTTACAGTAGTCAGGGAAGCACATGGAGCAAAGGCCCCCCTGACTACCTTGTTGGGTGGGCAGAAACCCTCAGGAGGAGGCAGTCCTTCAGGTATCCAGGACCCAAACCCTGTAATGTATACTTTGATAGGTGGTAACAATAGTCTCTGCAGTTCGGCCAAGATGCATGGAAGAGAGCAAGAGTACAGCTACTCCATGTCAGATGTTAATGAGGGGGCATAATGTTTAAATATGGTCTGTGCTCATACAGTCCAGCCCTCATTTCATGCAGTTGATTCCTGGTAATTGACTGCGCAGTCTGGATCTTTGTGTATAAGTTGTATGCGAACATTGTGGGATTATTGTGTTTTCTCATACATAAGTGGTTTTTTAAAAATTTAATTGCATGAGTTTTGTAAATCAGTACATTAACCAAGTAACATTCCTTTTAATTGGGTGACAATCCAAGTTGTAATGTGATGTTTACTGGTAGCAAAGATTCGTTCACTGAGGACCTCGAACATGGCCGCATAACTTCAGTCCTCCGGCAGATGCTGGGCTACAACTTGTATCATCCCTGATTAATGGCCACTGTGGCTGGGGATGATAGGAGCTGCAGTTCACAAACAGTTGGAGGGCTGAAGTTGTGCAGGCTTGACCCTAGAGCCTACCTACCTCTAGCAGAATATGCATAGGGTACGTATGTCTTTGCAACAGAGCATATAAGCTTGCTGCCAAATCGGGTTTGAGATGCTCCTTTGTGTTACAAAGTAGGTAGGGCCTTTTGTATTTCCTTCTTTGAAACTTGATGATGGAATGTGTGCATTTCAAGTTGTACAACACTTCTATTCCAGTCTAATTTGAATATGTATTTAGGTAACTTAGTTTATGCTCCTATGCTCCAGTGGTCAGTCGTGTGTTCCAAAGTTTCTGTGTTTGAAGCTGACTACCAATGAGCTGTGCTTCAGACATGACACTCTTTGAAGGCATTTAAGGCATGCGATTGACCCTCATGCGTATGATACTGGGAAAGTATATTTGAACAAATCTTTAACGTCGCTTATTGTCTTTGATTTTCTTGCCCCAAATGTTGTGAACTCTTCGGGATCTATTGCATGCAGACTATTAAATATGTTTCACCTGTGTTGAATTACAACTCCAACTTCCTGAGGAGAGAGGAATGTGAAAGATTTGGGAAAGAGTATTTTTACAGTATGGCTGCCCCGTAGAGGCTTTCTGGCACTCTCTCTGTATAGCAACTGCACTATCTAGCTTACCACATATATTGGCCTCAACAATGTAGCATGGCTTTGTAGCAGGCAGTTTCAGGTGACCTCCACACAGCAGCCATTTTACAGGAGCTGAGACTCCCTTGAGTTGTACAGCACTGATAGCTTAAGGTGCTTACAGTGGGGTAAACTGACCACTGTGCTCATTAAACATCAGCCAATCATATGTAAGTTGGTAGGATGGAGAAACACTATTGTTTGCACTCTCATTGGCTTATAGGAGAGGAGAGCAGATTTATGTTCTGGCTTCTTGCCTGTTTTAAATCATTTTACAATTTCTGAGAGCAAAGTCCAAAACGAGTGCTCGGTTTTGAATAGTTACTGCTTCTATCTGTAGGGAGTTAGACCTTGCATTTTAAAGACTTCCATCTCTGCTCTCACTTAAGGTAGTTCAGGTGTCTGATAAATTGTGCTTTAAGAGGGTGGTTAAGATCATCTATTTCTGTTGACTCTTAAAGGATGCACAGTTAATATAGGCCTGGGGGAGGAGGGAGAAAGGCAAAAACATCCTACAAATGGCCTCTTCTGCTTTCCTTTCCAATCTGTTCAGAAGGACAGCTCTTAGCCAGTCTATGGTGCCTTCACTTGCCTCCCTCTCCTAGCTCTCTCCTGAGGCACTTGATGTTACATGGCTCTGAAGGTATGAGGGAAGAAATTGGTCCAGGAGAATATGTGTAAATTGTGTCTTTGTCTGCCTCCTTCTAGTTTCTTGTGGGGGTCTTATATTAGTTATATTGACTTTGAAGAGGATGGGTAAAAATAAAAATGGAAATTTCTACTTCTTTGCTTCAAAATAAGAGAAACTCCAGTTTATGCCAGGTGTTTATGCGCTGGATGCAAATACGTTCTTTTTAATGGTTTGAACTAGATTGTACCATTGCACGCTTAACAATCAGCACAGTTTTGTATGATCGTTTTGCTAATAAGATTACACTACCTAATTTTCATGTGTTTAACATAAAGAATGGGCATTATGGATTTATAAGATGTGAATTCTAGGGATGTGCATGGTTTGGTCCAAATTTGGACCGAACCGCGGCTCCCCAGACTGGTTCGGCCAAACCCATCAGCTGGGCCAGTTGGGTTTACTCACCAGTTTGAATCTGTTCACAATCAAACCGCTAGAATTGGCCCAGTTCGCATCAGACTGATTCACCATCGAGCCGGTTCTGCACATCCCTAATGAATTCACCTTTTTTGAATTGTGCCTGTGATAGCAGCTGGAGACTTCTTTTGCTCATTTTTTAAAAGTAGTATCTGTTGCCTTGCGAAGCCACTTTTTGTTCTTATGTGATTCTGTTTTTGTGACTGTGACATTTTCTTAATATGTATTTAGCAAGTGATAATAGTTCTGAATCATGTCTGAGTGTGCCTGACTGTTGGATTTAGTTTTACTACAGCAAGACTTCATGGCCTGGTACACTGAAATATGAGTCTGCTTACAGTTTCCATGCTGAGGAACAGAAGAATAATGGACCGCAAAACACATTTCACTGCTATTAGCTTTTCAAGTAGATTGAGCTATTCTCTAGGAAAAAAAGCATGCTGCAGCAATTATGTTTGTATCTGGTCTTTGCCCACTTGCTGTTTCCAAAAATGAGATGGCTGTTTTCTCTCCCCCTTCCCAGCCCCAACCTGGGGCAAAGGAGCTTGTTTGATCAAGAGTGGAAATTATCAACCAAGACTAATGTGGAAATGTAGATTAGCTAGGTTCTTAAAGAAATAGTTTATGATGTATGAAAGACCTTGTTAAACCAGCTCCATCATGCATGAGGCATGGACCTTAAATTGGGCAAAATGGTAAAATAGATTACAGAATTCAATAGAAAAATAGTTATCGAAACTACCTACTTGTCCACCCGCAGGCATATTGTAGAAAACATTGCCAGTATTATATCTATCCATCTGAAATATGCATAGGAAACAAGACGAGTGGGTCTATCAAGTTATTTATTTTGTACTACAAAAAAGCTTGTAACTGTGGCATGAGAAATGGAGGCAGAATGGACCCTGTATATTTCAGGGGCCCTTGGGGTGTGGATGTCTGTTTGCTATACATCTTCCTTTTAATGGAAGATGGGGAGGGAGAAAGTAGCTTTTGCTCCTAATGCAATATGCTCCCAAGAGCACTACTTTGCTTTCCCCCATATAAAAGGTGCTCCAAAAGACTGAAGAATAATGATAATAAAGGATGCTGGCCGACATGCAGAACAACAAACTGCATGCAGAATGAGCAAAGTTGTGTTAGAGCAAGAAGATGGCTTAGTGGCACTAATAAAGGGAAATTTGCAGAATGGTGCTCTAGCACTCTTGTGCAAAATTTCCCATTAAAGCAAATGAAGTGTTTTATTGCACATGCTTACATAAGAACAGCCCTGCTGGATCAGGCACAAGGCCCATCTAGTCCAGCATCCTGTTTCACACAGTGGCCCACCGGATGCCTCTGGGGAGGAGCCCACAGTCAAGAGGTATGTGCATGCCCTCTCCTGCTGTTGCTCCCCTGCAACTGGTATTGAGAGGCATCGTGGCTCTGAGGCTGGAGGTGGCCCACAGCCACCAGACTAGTAGCCATTGATAGACCTGTCCTCCATGAATCTGTCTAAACCTCTTTTAAAGCCATCCAAGGTGGTGGCCATCACCACATCCCATGGCAAGGAATTCCAGCTTGAGGCTGTGCAATGCTTGTCTGGAATGCAAGCTCCAGGCGCAGCACAGCTAGCTAGTGCAACAGCTTTGTGCTAGTTCAATGTTCTTCTGTATGCCATTTGTTGCTTTGGATATCGTCGACTCTTGGGAAGGAGCTAAATCCATAGACCCTAGGTGAGCCAGTTTTGCCTTTTCACCCTCCCTCTTGCTGATTCTGTAGTTCTTGAAGTGGCTTCAAGACTGTTTCCTGAGCCTGGTCCCAAATATATCTATTTGAAGTCAGCCCGATTGACATTAAAAGGGTTGAATCCTCAGTGGATATGTACACCACTTTGTCAATTTCATTTGAAAGCAGACTAAATCATAACTATTAAAAATGTCCTACTTATCAGCTGAACATAGCACAAGCTCTGTTAGATATCTGATCAGTTCCTTCTCTCCCCCTCCCCTCACCCGCACAAATAAAAAGCAACTTGGAAGTTTTCAACATCAAGGTTCAGATTGAAGCTGATCCAATCCAATAGTTTGCTGCCATCATCCTCATCAGTTCATTTGTTAATCCTTTTTCTTCAGTCCAATTATGATGTATAACAAAACAACCCTCAGGATAATATTTGAAAGCTGGCAAGGTGATGTGATGTTTGGAGTCAGTCCCTCACGACAGATTTCCCAGAGCTCAGTGGTAGAATAGAGTCTTTGCATGTATGAGGTTCCAAACATGCATGCAGTGCATGTAAAGCTGTTGGGCTGTGAGAGAACAAAAGAAATGCACAATGGAAGCCTTGTCCAGTTAAAAGAGCTGGGCTGGGGGAAAAGACATCTAGTTGCGATCTTAGTCCACACGCTACCATTCAGGGAAGACTGGGCTATATAGTAAAAATGGAATTTCTCTCTTAAACTAGATATTGCTTTCCCTCCTAAAGCTGAATGTAGACATGTGCATTTCTAGATTTAGCTCAAAAATGAAATGAAGTTAAACTTTCAGGGTTTTTCCTTGTATTGATGCCCTTGTGCACTTGTAATGCACTTGGGGAAAGACAAGAACATAAAACTGTAAAATTCTGCCTACGTATTAACAGCAACTTATTTATGAAGCTTGAATACATTTAGAGTGCACAAGGCGCACTTCATTACATTTTGATGTGTTTACTGTGGCTCTTTTTTCCCTCCCTCCAGGAATTCCAGAAAGGAACTTAATGACATACGATTTGAGTTTACTCCAGGCAGAGGTAAGACTTTTAATTGAAATTATGCTTTTTATGGCTCCAAATGGTATTTTGGAAATTGATTTCTGTTTATAGTTTAATATAAATTAGCAGTATGAAATCGCTTGTACTAACCAAATGTTTTATATTGCACTACTTAGCCAAAACAAAAATGGTGCCAAGTGTGTAAATGTTTAGTGGCATAGTTATGGAGTGTTTGTTCCATGGGGGTGGAAGTACCGTATACAGAGAGAGAACACATGGTCAGGTTTTTTCCAACTAAACCTTCTGAAAGATACAGTACAAAGCAATCCTGCTCATAGGTGACTTGGGTAGAGTTGTAGAACACACGAATTACTGTGGCATACTAGTAGGTGATTGCTTGTTAAAATGGTAACTGCGGGTGGAATAGAAAGTATGCAGAAGGTTTGGTAGTGAGAAGGTGACCTCTGAGAGAACAATCTAGTGGGCCCAACTAACATGAAGTGTGCCCTGTTCCATCATTTCTAATCTCTGGAGAGAGAGAGAGAGAGAGAGAGAGAGAGAGAGAGAGAGAGAGAGTGTGTTTAGAGCAATAGGCAGGGTCAAACTTGTAGACGCCTCCAAGGGGAGGGGCCACCCCGCCTTCCCCAGACAGGCCATGCCTATCAAGCAGATCAGTAGGGTTTTTGCAGTCCTCTACTGAGCCCTGAAGTTTCTCCTGTTTTTATCTGTCTCCTGCATCGCTCATAGTTAGGGCTGGGGCTCTACAAGGGGATAGGGGAGTATTCTTTTCGGGCCAGCAAAAGACAACCCGCAGTCCATCAAAGCCACACGCCGTTGGACCTTGCCACGCAGTTCTCGTGGCCGGGTGTGGCCTGCTGCATCATACCGCCTCTTCCACACCAAGGCTGTGTGCTCCAGCATGGCCCTTGAGTCCACCAGGGATGCCAGAGCTGCCCCTCGGGGCACTCAAAGCCATCTTGCTGGGGAGACCGTGGCAGAGTGTTCTCCCCACATTCAGAGAGAGCACATTGCCCCTGGCTGTGTAGCCTTGGCTGCTGCTGGTATATTCCTGCCATTTCCTGGGTGGGTGTGCCACACAGAGTTTTTGGGCCATAGCCCAGATGTTGCCCTACTCCCTCCCCCTTTGCAGGTCAGATTGTGGGTAAATGATGGAGGCGATGGGAGATTCCTCTGACGATAGTGTCTCCTCCTGTGCTTCCTCAGCTGCATTGGCACCAAATCTGCCAATGCAAATTATTACGGATGGGGTTAGTGAGTCTCTGAATACCCTCCTCCCTCCCTTTTCCCAATCACAGTGAGGTGGATGCCTGTCCTCACTTTACCAACTGGGTCAAGGAACTGCTGGTGGCTAGGGAAGCCAGGGGTGCCAAGTCTCATGGGAACCCTGGCTCCAAGTGTCCCTCTCGCTCTCTCAGTCTCCTGCTAAAAAGCATAAGGAGAAGAAGTGCAAGAGGAAGCATAGCCACAGGGGATGGAAAAAACATAGCTCCAAGAAATGCAGATCCAGCAGTTCCTCCCCATCTTCCTAGCCCTCTCCCTCCTCCTCCAAGCACCGCAAACACAAGCACAAGGTATCATCCGAGGGGAGGGTCTCTACCCCTGTCACAGGGTTGGTCACTCTGGGCACCGAAGGGGGCGAGAAAGCTCTCCTGGAATTCGACAGCTATGAGGTGTTTGTCACCAGCGGGAAGAGAAGAAGGCAGATTGTCAGAAGAGGAAGAAACCTTTCCCTCTGATTTCACACAGGTCAGGCTCTTTGATTCAGAGTTGTTTCTTACCCTCCTGGCTAAGGCTTCCCTGGTTTTGAAATTGTCCGGTTCAGCCATGGGGCCCACCAACCCTGGCACAGCCTCCTCTGTTAAAGGGGCCGCAGCGATTTCCCCCTAGCCACCCCCACCCCCGAATCTTTTGAAAGGGTTGGGAAGTCTGAATGGGATCTCCCAGCTAGGGAACGGCAGGCTTCCAAGATCCCTAAGAAACTGTATACTCTGCCAGACACAGACATGAACTCCCTCAAGGTTCCTGTTGTGGACCCGCCTGTTGCAGCCTTGCCATCCTCTGCAGTCCTCCACTCCGAAGGGGAGGTGGCCTTATATCAATCATCTGAGGCCTCAGCAGTGGCTTTTAGAGCATGTTACCAACTCCGTGTACTCCAAGGCTGCGGAGGAATTGGCCTCCAAAGACTGTCCTGAAGCCAGTCAAGGATGGTCTCAAGAAGATTGCCTTATCACTAAATGTACTAATCACTTTTTAGGATGTTATCTAAATCACAGTTTCTCAACCACCAGTCCCTGGACCGCTGCCGGTCCCCGAAGGGTTGAGTGCCGGTCCCTGACTGGGAGTCAACTCCCCCACCGCCACAACTGCAGTCAAGGCACTCACTTCCTCAGTTTTGCACATGGCATGGAAGAGGGAGAGGAGGAGTATCATGGAGGCACGGGACCCTGCTTCCGCCTTGCCTCCACGTGCTGCTGAGATCTTCCTACAGCTATCTTTATCTTTACAACTTCAAACTGTATGCGGCATGGGGGCATCGAGGAAAAGGTATGGCAGTGGGCGCCACTTGAAGGGCTGCTGGTTCTTGCAAGCTCATTATTTGCAGCCAAAGGTTGATTGATTGAAACCCAGCTGCCTGTTGTGGCCGAGGTGCCTTGAGAGGAAACTCTGTTTCCCTCTTGCATCGGTGGGGTGTTGTGGTCCCTCAGCCCCCTGTAACCACCTGGTCTGCAAAAGGTTCATTGGATGAATGGTACTGGAATGAAGTGATCTTGGGATTTGATGCCCAGCACGGTTCGTGTCCGATCCCAACCGATTTAAAACCAGCTGCCTGTTGCGGCCAAGGTACCTTGAGAGGGAATGCCGTTTCCCTCTTGCATTGGTGGGGCGTTGTGGTCCCTTGGCCCCCTATAACCCCCTGGTCTGCACCGCCGGTGGAAGATGGCAGTCTCCTTTATGACCTCGCCGGGCGGGGCGGGGGGGACAACCTCTGGCCGGGATCACGCTGCGGTGAGGGCTAAGCAGTGGAGGGAGGGAGGGAGGCTGCCTTGGCTTGCCTCGCAGCGACACACGGGCAGCATGTGGGACCACGTGAGCTGCGTGGCCCCAAAGGCAGGCTGGTGTGATTGGCGCATGCAGGGGAGTTGGGAGGGGGCATAGAGGCGTGCACTGCGAGAGAGAATGGGGGAACACCTGCTACACTCTGGTGTGCAAGCACAGCGGCAGCAGCTCTTGGACCTAGGCAACCTTCCGAGCGCGGTCCGGTGTACCATTGCCTCGCCCACCCTGAACAGTGCTTCATCTCCCCAGCAAGGAAGAGGAGCCATCCACCACTACAATGCCCCGCGCCCGCCATCTCAGAATTGCCCCCTTCCCTTTAACACCAGGTCCCCACCGCTCTTCTTCACGTTTTTTTTCACCATAAAAAACCCCCATTCCCAGCGCCTGCCACGTAACTATTTTTAAGGAGTTTTGGAGGAGCTGCGCGGGTTTCATGAGGTCCGCCTCACAAAGTGCACAATTAAGAGCAGGATCCAGATCAAGCCAGGTGATCATGACCAAGCAGCATTGACGCAAATGAGAGATGACTAAATTAATTTCATTGGGTGGTCCTGACTAACGTGGTCTGGATCCGGCCCTGCGACTACACAACTCCGGCTAAAACTCCACCTCCATCAAGAGAGGGTTAAACTGTAGACTTTGGGCTCTACTGACAACTTGCCCAGCAATCCGCTCCTCACCTCCTTTTTGCTTTGCTTGACATCCAGCCTGATGAAGAGTTTTGGGGAATTCAAAAGCTTGCTTGTATGTTGGCTTCGTAGTTTTTGAATTTTTCTAATGGCCCAACATCCCCTCTCCATTGAGTAATCACAAGCACCCCCACCCCGCACATACTGAAGACATACTGGAGGCATATTTGTTCACCCAGGCTTTTAGGCTTCAACTCCCATAACCCCCAGCCATAATGGCCAAATGCCATTGTGGTTGGGGGTTATGGGAGTTGAAGTCCACCAACATCTGGGGACCCAAGGTTGAGAACCCCTAATATTCCATGTTTGCAAAAGATTCCAAATGTAATGATTTTAATGCTTATATTATTTTAATTGTAAACTGCCCAGAGATTCAAGTTTTGGGCAGTATAGAAGTCTGTTAGGTAGGTAGGTAGGTAGGTAGGTAGATAGACTTAAACTTGAAACTCCTTTACTATCTGCTGGCCTGGGAAACTGTGCATGAAGAATGTAGCGGTCCTTGAAACTCTGCACGAGGAATTTAGCGGTCCTTGACTCCAAAAAGGTTGAGAAACACTGATCTAAATGGCTGCATTTTAGGTTTTTACCTAGTTAAATGGTTGCATGTATTTTAGGTTTTTACCTAGTTAAATGATGAACTTGGGCTACCGTCCAAAAAGCTATAGTACCCACATGTACATAGTTCTGGCAATCTTTCTTTAGAAGCTTTTGTTGTGGTGTGTCTGATAACTTAGACATGAGCTGCTTTGATTTGATTTTGTTTTTTTAAGGGGACAGCAGCACATGTCTCTAGCTGTCAGAGCTTTTTTTGGTGAGAACTGCTGAAAGATCCAGCTGTGAAGACGTTTCTCCTCTGCACATGCATGTAGCTTCTTTGGTTTGTGGCATCATGTCCTGTGCTGGTGTGTCAACGTGGCTGTCCTAATACAGGAAGTTGTTTCTTCTGGATGAATATTCTAGCTTTGAAAGGAAAAAACCACAGGCCAGGAAAAACACTAACAAGCCAAAAATATACAGCTGCTTTATATGCTAGTCAACACCTGTAGGCAGGATCACGTCTTCCTCTTTCCAGAATGTTAATTAATTTGGACACTATCTTTCCCTTGTAAATGTGATAGAGCATTTTTATGTAGACCCTGTATATATTTACTTCCCATGCTGTTTATGAGCTTCGGTCTAGAGTCTAAGGCTCCATTTAAAAAGTGAGGAAAGCGAGAAGACTTTGTTGCAACCAACCTCTGTTTTTTTAGGGATCCTCTTAGGTTACCACATTCACTCAGTAAGGATATCCAATTATGTAGCTGAGGAGACATTCCAGTGGCTAAATTAATTAGCTTTATAGGACTCATGAGGAATGAAATGATTAACCCTGTGAGTCCTACTGTGTAGAAAATGACAGTTCTCAATGGTGGAGCACATAGTGTGTTTAATGACAAGAGTTTGGATTTAAGCACACTTTGGTAATGGGTTATAAATTAAGTGTACTTCTTAACCCTGGCTTATTGATTTTTGTTTTTCCAGTTTTATCATGACTAATACATATTCATTTCACGTTTTTTGCACAGACACAGCGGATGGTGTATCTCAAGAGCTGTTCTCTGCAGGCCTGGTTGATGGCCACGATGTAGTTATAGGTAAATTACTTTTTTCTTTTGAAATTATACTGTTGCTACAATTCAATATGATAAATGGATACGGGCCCATTCACGATGTCTCCTGTTCTCCCACTTTCTACAAAAGGCCCTTGTTAGCAAAATCTCCCCCCACCCCTCCACTGCCCCCATCTATTCACAAGAGAATGGGCAGCACATTCTGATATAAATTGTGAATATTTCTAAACACATTGATGCAAGAAGACAGAGATTTTTTTCCAGCTCCAGTGATAGTCTCTGCTTCCTGGTGGAGTTCTTGCTATTCAGTAACCCATCTTTTATGTAAGCCTCAGGTCCTGTTTTACTTTAAAATGCTTTTTGTACCTGTTTTGTTAAGATCTATAACTTAGTTTTGAGTGAGAGGTTTGTTAAACTAACACATCTTTCTTTGCTCCTCTCACCTCAAGGGCCTTTAGTGGCCTTAAAAAAAAAAAAAAAGTTTACATCATGTTTGCCATATCAGTCCCAGCAGTTGGTACACTGATGTCAGCAAGGCGTCCTGCAAATCAGAGAGAATAACTTCCTCAGATTTGAAGGCAAGGCCTATTAGATGAAGTCACTCAATGGATGAAAAATCCTAACATGCTCCAATTTGGTCTGGTAGGGAACTTGGGTCTTGACTTTGTTTTAGTCTCCATCCAAAGGGGAGTTAAGGGTTTCCAACATCACTTTAAGTTGCAGGGAGGGCAAGAGCAAGAGATCTTTTACCAGTCTCTTAATCCTGGATAATATTGTTTGCACTGGGCCTTCCATGGGGCAAAAATTCCCCAGGCTCATTGATTTTGGCTCCTGTGCATGCAGATCCTGCCTCCTAGTAGAAGGATCAGCATCTCATAGTTCCTCATCAGCACCCTTCTCCTCATGAACTGAGACACTGTGTGTCCCTGAATGAAGGGACAAAACTTGTGATTCGGCCCCAAACCACTCCAGAAATAGAGGAGCAGCTTGAATTTGACTAAAATGAAAGTGAGTTCTGCATTTTGAACAAGTCAAAAGCTCATTCCTTTGGAACTACAGTTGAACCTGATCTCTGGGAAACTCGAAGCTAAGTGGAAACGATGTCAAATGTGCAAATTAAGCCCTGGCCATTTACTCATATTGATTTATTGACACTTCCCCCACCCCACCCCCGCACACACCTCCATATCTTGCCCTAGGTGTTTCTCACAGGCAGAGCTACAGAGATTAGTTTGGCCAACCTTGTTTTTCTGAAAATGAACAGCTTCCATTAGTTCCCTCCCTCCCTCCCTCCCCCCCCAACTTGAAAGCAGCTGACAAATTACATTCCACTTTTCAGCTGAAGCGTGCAGAAATTCAGCCTGTACATAATATGAGTAAAAACAAAACTCTATAAAATCCTTGTGAGATTTGATCTTGCTGTAGTGTTTTTTAAAAAATAAACCTTGAGAGTTACAGAGGTGGGAAGGTGGGGGGATGTGATGGTGGGTAGTATTTACCACTGGTACTTTCCTTGATGTTGTATCAACGCTTTTGTCGAGGGAAGCTGGAAACATGCCCCACCCTCTTCTGTGGAAAGCCTAGTCTGTTCGCACGGGTAAGGGCTGTTTAAATAAAATGTGTTGCGTGTTCTCCGCATAATGCTGATCAGTAGTGTGTGTCATTTTTTGAATGAGTTTAATTGAGAGTGCCTGTGCTCACACAAAGCATTCCTTGATGATGGAACAATAGCACCTGGCTGTTCCCCACCCCCACAAAAGGGGGCTCTTGCACATTTTCTGAGATTCGCTTCTTTCAACAGAAAATAGGGTAAAAAGCTGTGTTTGCCTGTACTCATAATTTGTGGAAGCGTGTTCCAAATTTGTCAGGGTAGGAATGTATCATTTGCTTATGATGCTTCATAAGGCAGGTTGTGGACTGATGGCATTATATAAAATATAAAAGTTCCAGTCTCGTTCCTAAGGCACGACCATTCATTTTTTTATCACTTGTGAATTTACTTTACAGATTAAATGTAAAGAGTGTCCCAGGAGATATGGCTCCAAGGGAAACATTAAAAAAATATATTCAAATCACTCAAGTAAGGGAGCCTAGGTTTGTGCTACAGGTAGTGAAGAGGGAGGAGAAACCCGTCTTCTCTTCTCCACCTCCAAAGGAAAAAGAATATCCAGATCCCCGTTCAGTCAGGCCTGGAAAGACTCCCAACAATCATGTTTAAAATTTTTAGCAACTTAGATCATTCTCTGAAGTGGAGCAGTTAACATTGTTGGGACCTAGGTCAGAAGTTTGACCCCAAGGAATGAAATCCCCCATGATGTCTCTGTCAGGGCATCAGGCTCTTATCTCTGCTTTCAGTCACAGCCAAAGAGGGTCGGGAGGAAAGAACAAGAACAGCAGCTTGTCAGCAACACAGTTTGGTCTTTGTACTTCAAGCTGTACTCCTGTTGGGTTAGATGGGTTGGGAAGAGCTAGTGCATTTCATATTCCATAATCTGCCTGCCAGTGTGATCACAACTTGACGACTCCTTGAGGCAATCCCATGATATAGTGCGGATATCTGTTTCCAGAAGCACTGGGACAGTTTTGTTTCTGAAATGTTCACTCTGCCTTTCTGCATAATAATACAACCAAGAGGGCTTTCAGTGGTTTTCTTCAAATAAAAACATAAAAACAGCATTAGATTAAGCTGCTTATCACAGAGGATGCAAATCCTGAAAGAGATGCCAGGACAAAATAGTCCTCATTATTCATACTTTAGTTATGTTGCTTCTTGTAGCAGTCTATTCCTTGAAACGAAGTAGGAAATCTGAAGGTGATGTGTTGAAACCATAGGATGAACTCTGAATGAAATACCATAATTTCCAATAGCTTTGCCCAGAGACATGAGCCTTGTTGAGGGGTAAATCCACAGCTTCCTTGTGGCGTACGTTGAGTGTCCATATCATATGCCTGAGAGAGTGGGTGCCAAATTTAAGTGCTACACCCAGATGTAGGATTTGCTGAAGTGCATCCAGGAACCTCTCGATCCAGTTGTCCCTGAATCTGTGCTAGAAGTGCAGCTGCCCAAAAGTCAGCTGTATATCTAGCTCTCCTTCCTTAATATTTATTAGAACTACTTGGCTGCTGGGTGAGGACATCTAATGTGGGTCATCTTTCCCCATGTGCTCCAGAGAGCAGGACAATCAGTGTGTATACCCAAAAGGAGGAAAGGTACCACTAAGTCCAGGAGGATGCCAGCATGGCTAACAGGTAACATCAAGGAAGCCATAAAGGGGAAGAAGACTTCCTTCCAAAATTGGAAGGCCTGCCTAAATGAGGAGAACAGAAAGGAACACAAACTCTGGCAAAAGAAATGCAAGGTGACAATAAGGGAGGCGAAAAGAGAGTTTGAGGAACATTTAGCTAAAAGCATCAAGGGGAATAACAAAAACTTCTTTAAATACATCAGAAGCAGGAAACCTGCCAGGGAGGCCGTTGGACCATTAGACAGTGATGAAGTGAAAGGGATTATTAAGGAGAATATGGAGGTTGACGCAAAGTTCTTGGCATCCGTCTTCACGGCAGAGGATACTGAGCCAGGCTTCCTGAACCAGGCATTTTGAGGAGGCTAAAGAACTGAGTCAGACAGAAGTGACAAGAGATGATGTTCTAAACTGTCTGGAAAAAGTGAAAACTAACAAATCGCCAAGGCCGGATAGCATCCATCCAAGAGTCCTCAAAGAACTAAAATGTGAAATTGCCAACCTCCTTCCTAAAATATATAGCTTATCCCCGCAATCAGGCTCTGAACCAGAGGACTGGAAAGTAGCAAATGTAACACCGATTTTCAAAAAGGGATCCAGGGGTGATCTGGGAAATTACAGGCCAATTAGCTTAATGTCCGTTCCAGGCAAATTGATGGAAAGCATCCTCAAGGTTAAAATTGTAAAGCACCTAGAAGAACAGGCCCTGCTGGGAGAGAACCAGCATGGCTTCTGCAAAGCTAAATCTTGCCTCACAAACATTTTAGAGTTCTTTGTGAGTGTCAACAAGTGTGTGGATCAAGGTGATCCAGTTGACATAGTATACCTGGACTTCCAAAAAGATTTTGACAAAGTTCCTCATCAAAGACTCTTGAGAAAACTTAGCAGTCATGGGATAAGGGGGCAAGTACATGTGTGGATTGCTAACTGGTTGAAGGACAGGAAACAGAGGGTAGAGAATAATTGAGAGTTTTCACAATGGAGGGAAGTAGAAGTGGGGTTCCCCAGGGATCTGTACGGGGACCTGTGCTTTTTAATTTATTCATAAATGATCTAGAAGTAGGGGTAAGCAGCGATGTGGCCAAATTTGCAGATGATACCAAACTCTTTCGGGTAGTGAAAACCAGAACAGATTGTGAGGAGCTCTAAAATGATCTCTCCAGATTGGGGGAGTGGGTGACAAAATGGCAAATGCGGTTCAATGTTGGCAAGTATAAAGTGATGTACATTGGGACATAAAACCCCAACTTCAGGTATATGTTGATGGGATCTGAGCTGTCTGTGACTGACCAGGAGAGGGATCTTGGGGTTGTGGCGAACAGCTCGTTGAAAGTGTCGACTCAATGTGCGACAGCTGTGAAAAAGGCCAGTTCCATGTTAGGGATCATTAGGAAGAGGATTGAAAATAAAACTGCTAATATTATAGTGCCCTTATACAAAACTATGGTGCAGTCACACCTGGAGTACTGTGTACAATTCTAGTCATTACATCTAAAAAAGGACATTGTAGAACTGGAAAAGGTGCAGAAGAAAGCAACCAAGATGATCAGAGGCCTAGAGCACCTTCCTTATGAGGCAGGGCTACAGCACCTGGGGCTATTTGTTTTTTTAAAAAAGACAACTGTGGGGAGACATGATAGAGGTCTATAAAATCATGCATGGTGTGGAGAAAGTGAATTGAGAGAAATTATTCTCCATCTCCAATAATACTAGAACCAGGGGTCATCCCATGAAATTGATTGCCGGGAAATTTAGGACCAGCAAAAGGAGGTACTTTTTCACACAATGCATAATCAACTTGTGGAATTATCTGCCACAGGATGTGGTAACAGCCAACAACCTGGAAGGCTTTAAGAGGGGTTTGGATAACTTCATGGAGGAGAGGTCTATCAACGGCTGCTAGTTAGAGGGCTGTAGGCCACCTCCAGCCTCAAAGGCAGGATGCCTCTGAGTACTAGTTGCAGGGGAGTAACAGCAGGAGAGAGGGCATGCCCCCAACTCCTGCCTGTAGGTTTCCAGTGGCATCTGGTGAGCCACTGTGTGAAACAGGATGCTGGACTAGATGGGCCTTGGGCCTGATACAGCAGGGCTGTTCTTATGTTAATTAGGCAAAACCTTTAAAAAGCGTGAGAGGAGAAGCACCTCCCAGTTAAGTTTGTCCTGCTACAGCTTCAGAGAAGGTCACACTAGCCTTACTTCTAGCTTTTCCTTCCGCAGTGTTTTTTCCTTATTTTTTTTCACTGCTCAATTTTCCTTTCTTCTCCATTTGCAACCTATCTCCTGCTTACCTCCTTCAATTCCCTTTCTCAGTAAGGGGGAAAAAACCCTTCTTTTTCTCTGCTCCTTTCCCTATTTACCCTCTTTCTCATCATCTCTCTCTCGCCTCAGAGGACAGGCATTTTGTGTGTACTCATGCCCAAGGGAAAGAAGCATGCCCAGCAACATAAGGCTCAACACCACACCGTGACCCACACAGCCCGCATCTGAGCGGGGGGAGGGCAGGGGGTGTCTATCCCTTTCAAAGAGATACTGTACAACCCCTTGATGTCCCTTATATCTGCCAATCGGCACTATCACCCCATATCCCCCATCGTCGTTCTGGATGATGCCCCTCCTGGGCCAGAAGTCCCAGCCAATCTCCCACTGAGCCTCCTGTGGGCCCCGACAGGCGGGAAGGCCTCAACCCAGACAGGACCACTCCGCCTCATGATGAGCCCTGCCTTCCGCCGCCAGAGGACAGCAAGGACAATGGTGCGCCCATGGGGCCTTTGAGCTCAAAGGAATCAGCTGATCCACCCACACTCCCTCCTTCCGCACTCCCATCCCCTGTGCGCAGCCAGGAGGCAACGGGGAGCCAAAAACTCCTCTTTCCTCCATCTCTTCCTGATGACAGCGGGGCTGGAGAAGCTCCAGGACCAGTGCTACCACCACAGGGACTGGTGAGTCCAGGGCCATCTGGTGCACTAACCCTGAACCGGCCCAGATTACCCCAGGGCCCCAATCCACTTCCTCAAAACCCAGCATCCTCCACCTTGCCAGGGAAAATGCCTGTAGCCTGGCAGGCTTGGTTTGTAGAGGACATCCACCTCTCTTTGGAGCAACACAAGCCCAAACAGCTGGATGGGAAACACCACAAAACCAGGGATGAATCACATCCTGCATCCTCTGAATTAGTTTCCTCTTCTGCTTATCGTCTGACTCTTACAAAAGCCCTCCTAAAAAGATAACAAAAAAGATCCACAAACGTAAGAGAAGTCCTTAAGACATAAGAAATAAGAAACCCCACGAAACAGCCAAAAAAAAGAAGAAGAAGAAAAGGTAAACATAAAGGGCATCTACTCATTCCTCTGATATTACTGACTATGATTCCTCTGATGCACACCCAGTGTGCCCAGCGGCTCCACTGAGAACCCTTGAGCCACCCAGCCCACAGGTCATCCAAGGGGGACTTCCAGCTGACCTGGGTAATGACCCAGATTCAAGGGAGGAGGGAGAATGGTCTGACAGTCAACAGGTTGAGCCATCTATGCACTCATGTAGACTATTCCCATCTGATTACTTCTCCCAATTATTGCTCAAGGCCCTACATACCCTTGGCTTTCAATGGGGTGCTTTAAAGGAGACCATGGTCTCTTCCAGGGAGTCCCTGGTTTTCTACATCCAATTCAATGAGCTCTTATTTCCTTTTCCTGAAACCTTTTCTGAGGTAGTGAAACAGGAGTGGCAGACGCCATCCATGCAGAAAAAGACTGCCTCACTCGTGGGTAAACATTATAACTTTGTTCCCTTAGCAGCTGACTTGTTTCAGACACCTTTTGATGCACTCTTGGCTGCTCTGACTTCTGGCCAGGGATGAAAAGTCTTTCTTAAAGGACTTCACTGAGAAAAGCTGGAGTCCCAGCAAAGAAAGAACACTGACACCATCTCGATTTGCATTTGAGCTTCTACTGCCGCTTATGTTAGATCAAGAGCAGTGCTCCTCTAGATGGATGAACTTCTACAGTCTCCACCTCCAGATCCATCATGACAACGAAAGATCCTTCTCAAGATCCAGAAGACCCAGGCATTTATTGCCGATTCTACCCTGGGCTCTGTCTGTTTCACAGCCCATGCCACAGCGACCAACATAGTGGTCAGACAGACCATGTGGCGCAAACACTGGCAGGTGGACCTTACCTCCCGAGCCAACCTAGTGAAGGTTCCATTCACAGCATCCAAACTATTTGGAGAGGAGGCCCTTCAGGAGATCATAACTGAAATTAAGGACAAGAAAAAGGCACTCGCATCTGTGTCTCGCAAGGACAACAGACGCACTACAAGTAAGTTTTTTCAGCCCTTTCGTTCCTTTTGCCTCAGCTTCTGACCCAGGAACAGAGATACCAGACAGTCACGTCCTCGCTGGATCCGAGCACATTTGAACCCAAGAAACAACACCTTGAAGCAGCAGTTCAGGCAACAGTCCAAACCTTGCCAGATCTCCTGACATTCTGCCACTAAGCGTAGGGGTCCATGTATCTCACTACTTTCACATTTGGAAGGCCTCCATTTTGGACAAATGGGTACTGGAGACCATTCTACCCAGTTGCCTGATAAAGTTAATGGCCCGCCGAAGGGTTCCTGCCCACACATCGGTTGAGATCACCACAAAAACACAAGGCTTTGCTTGTGGCAATTCAACACCTGCTCAACATCTCCTTGATAGAAAGAGTTCTGGCAGGTCAGGAGCGGTGGGCATTTACTCCCATCTTGTTTACTGTGCCCCCAAAAGACGGCTCCTTAAGGGCCATACTCAACCTAAAGTACCTCAACAAGCTGGTGAGGTGCAGAACATTCCACATGGAAACTCTCAAGTCCATCTCAGAAGCCCTACACCATGCGGACTTCTTGGCATCCATGGACCTCACAGAAGCCTACCTCCACATCCCCATGCAATTACAGAAAATCTGGGTTTTCCTGTATCTAGACAATCTACTCATTCAGTCACCATCATGGGCCTCAGCTGAAAGGGATCTCAGTGCCACCATGCCCATCCTGAACACATACGGCTTCTTAGAACATGGCAAGGAGCAACTTAACACCATCCAACCAAATACAGCACTTGGGAGTACTCATAGACACCATCAACAAACACCTATTTATCCCACAATGTTAGCAATCTGGCCACCCGGAAGAGAAGTCCAGGAAGATAGTTCACAATACAAACTGGGCTGCAGCAGCGAAACACAGCTCAGAAATAATTCTCTCTATCTGGCTCGGGCTGAAAGCTGTCGACATGAGGGATGACAAACGTTGTCTTCCAGCGGTTAACTGAAAGCTGTAGACGTGCTTTATAGTCCAAGCTGATAACTCTCATCTAGCCGGGATTCAAGGCTTATCAGCCCCTGCAAGAGGCGTTTACTTCTACTGATAGTTTCCAGCTGTGCCCTTCGTCTTGTGACACACCGCTGCTGTGGAGTCAGTGGACAGCATAGCTCATCTTCCGGTTTGTCCGTCGCGGTCTCTGCTGCCTCAGACTGCTATGCCTACTCTGAAACATCAGCTGGGCCTTCCTCAGCCGTCTCTTGGAAACTGACAGCCGGGCTCTGCCCCTCAGGTATCCCTGCATCGGCTGAAGGGCTGTCAGCTTCCCCTTCCTCCTCGCTATCTGAGAGCGAGGGCGTGACACACAAGACCAAATAAACAAACTACACACATTTCTTCAACAGGTTCTGACATCCAGGTCAGTGTTAATGTTCACTCTGGCTCAGCTGTTGGGCCTCATGGTCTCCTCCCTGGTAGTAGTACCCTGGACATGTTTTCACCTCTGCCAGCTTCAGTGGTTCGTACGACCACACCAAACATCAATTGCTCAAAGGCGCCACATCAGGCTAAGACTTATACCATCAGTCAAAGATTCCTTGCATTGGTGGCTTCAGCCTACACACCTAGCCCAGGGCCATCCATTACTGGAACCACCTCGCACCATTGTCACGATGGATGCCAGCTGGTCAGGTTGGGGAGCACAGTGCCTCAGCCGTTCAGCTCAAGGTTTGTGGTCACCACAGGAAACCAAAAACAGCATCAACTGGTTGGAACTGTGGGCCATCCACCTGGCACTCCTAGCCTTCCAGGACAAGTCACTCCATCACCATGTCCTCATTCACACCAACTACGCAAAGGCACATGTCAGTCGGCAAGGGGGGGCCCGTTCCAAGTCTCTCCACAACAAGAAAAGCGGTCCTTCTCCTCTGATGGGCAGAAACACATGTTGCCTTTCTCCTGGCCCACCACATCAACAGCTCTCTGAACTCCCAAGTGGACTATCTGAGCAGAAAAGAACTCAATGCAGTGGAATGGTGCCTCAAGCACCAGGTGTTCCAGATGATCACACATTACCTGGGTCAGACAAAGGTGGACCTCTTTGCCTCCCAAAACAATGCTCAGCTCTCAAGATTCTTCTCCCACTTCCTGTGCACCCAGGCAGAAGTGGTGGATGTCATGTCAACACCTTGGCATGGGAGCGCCTATATGCTTTTCCCCCAGTGCCACTCATCACTTGGCTCCTGCAGTCGATATACCTTCTGCAGGCAGAGGTGATCCTGCTAGGCCAGGAGCCTTGCAGGGAGGAAGAAACCTTAACATCTGCTCCTCAGAGATGGCTGCTGGTCAGTGGTGAGAGGCTGTGTAGCTGTCATCTGCTGTTGTCAGCCTGCCAGCCTGTGTACCCCCTAAAATGTGAGGCTGTGGCTGCTGCCTTGTGAATGAGTGTGTGGGATCAGGGCCAGGGGGAGTGAGTCAGCAGTTCCTGAGGACTATCTGTCCAGACTAATCATCTTTCTGGGCTTATAAAAGGGCTGCTGCCCTTTGGTGGCAGGCCTGTCATCGGTGGGGTCACCACCAAAGGCGTTGCCCCTTTGGGGGAGCCACTTTGGGGGACAATGAGGGCGAGAGTCAGATGGTATTATTTTGGCTTTTGTTGTTTTTAGGTCCTGGGAGTTTCAGATATCTTGGTTTGTCTGGGGATGAGGAGACAGGGGGCGTGTCCACTGACTATGGAGTGGTTATTCTGGTGGTGATGGGGAAGAGAAGAAGTAAAGTTGGCAGATCAGTAAGTCGTTCCAGGAGAAGGGAAGTCAGAACTCTGCCATTTCCCCTTCTGGCTGTCCTGCCAGCTCATTGACCTTGGGGAGCAGTGCCAACCTCCCACAGACCCTCACCTTGCTCCTCTGTAATGCCTGGTCTGTCCAGAATAAGTCAAAACCATCCATGATTTGATTCTGGATGAAGGGACATACCTGGTATATATTATATAGACTTGGTTGGGGGAGGCTGGTGGCCCAGTCTGGTCCCGGCTTTTCCCTTCAGGAGGCAGGTGTGGGGAGGAGGAGTGGCTGTGGTCTATAAGAATACCCTCTCCCTGACCACGATCCCTGTTGAAGTGTCTGACTATATTGTATGTGTGTACCTAAGTTTGGGGACCAGGGATAGACTGGGACTTCTGTTGGTGTCCCGATCACCCTGCTGACCAATGGAGTCCCTAACTGAGCTGATGGACTTGGTCTCGGGTTTGGTGTTGGAGTCCTCCAGGCTTGTGGTGCTGGGAGGCTTCAGTGTCTACTTTGGGACCGATTTTTCTGGGGCGGCTCAGGAGTTCATAGCAACCATGATAACGATGGGCCTATCCCAAGGGGTCTCGTGACAGACACACGTTGCTGGTCACATGCTTGATCGAGCCTTTCACTCTGATCAGATGGTGTTCCGTGAGTGGTGACTCCTTGGATTTCCCCATTGTCACGGACAGACCACCATCTGGTTAAGGTTGGACTCACAGTCACACCCCACCTTTGCAGGGGTGATGGGCCCATTAGAATGTCTACCCGAGAAGATTATTGGATCTAGTAAGGTTCCAAGAAGCCTTGGAGGTATTAAGTGTTGGCTCTGCAGGTGATCCTGCTGATGCCCTGGTGGAGAATTGGAACAGCAAACTCACCAGGTCAGTAGATATGATCGCTCACAAGTGTTCTCTCTGACCCGCTTCAAAATTGGCCCCTAGATATACAGAAGAACTATGGGGGCTGAAGCAGCAAGATGGATGACTGGAGCACAAGTGGAGGACTCGACTAGAATCCAATAGATTACAACATAGAACACATTTGAAGATCTATGTTCTGGCAACACGGGCAGCAAAGAAGCGATTCTTTTCAGCCCATATTGCGTCTTCAAGTTCACGTCCAGCGGATTTGTTCAGGGTTGTGAGAGGGCTAGTAAGTGTTCCTCCTCCCTTGAATCAGAACTTGGAACTATCTGTTATCCACTGTGACGTGTTTAATGAGTCTTTTGTGGATAAAATATCTTTTATTTGGGCCAACTTGGATTTAGACTCACAATTATTGCAGTATCTGAATCAGAGGTGTCCAGCAACTTCTCTTATGTGGTCAGGCTGGATCAGTTCCAGTTTGTGACTTGTGAGGATGTGGACAAGCTGCTTGTGGCCTACCACCTGTCCTCTTGACCCTTGCCCGATATGGCTTATACTATCTGGCAGGGAAGTTGTTGTAGAAGGCCTAGTAGAGATAATATATGCTTCTCTGAGAGAGGGTAGGATGTCTCCTTGCTTTAAGGAGGCAATTATTAAATCTCTTTTGAAGAAGCCTGTGTTGGATTCCTCAGAGTTAAGCAACTATTGTCCTGTCTCCAACCTTCCCTGGTTGGGCAAGGCTCAGAGGGTGGTGGCCTCCCCAGGCAGTCTTGGATGAAACTGATTATCTAGACCCGTTTCAGACTGCCTTGGTCGGCCTGATGGATGATCTCCAATTGGGAATTGACAAAGGAAGTATGATTCTGTTGGTACTTTTGGATGTCTCAGTGCTCTTGATACTACTGACCATAGTATCCTTCTGGAGTGTCTGAGGGGATTAGGAGGCACTGCTTTGCAATGGTTCCACTCTTACCTGTCAGTCAGATTCCAGATGGTGTCCATTGGGGACTGTTGTTCTTCAAAATCTGAACTTCGGTATGGTGCCCCTCACGGCTCTGTATTGTCTCCGATGTTGTTTATCATCTACATGAAACCGCTGGGAGAGATCATCAGGAGATTTGGTGCAGGGTGTTATCAGTATGCTGATGACACCCAAATCTTTTTCTCCATGTCAGCATCATCAGGAGAAGGCATAATGTCTCTAAATGCCTGCCTGGAGGCAGTGATGGGCTGGATGAGAGATGATAAACTGAGGCTGAATCAAGATAAGACGAAGGTACTTATTGTGTGGGGTCGTAACTCGGGAGATGATTTTGATCTGCAAGTTCTGGATGAGGTCATACTTCCCCAGAAGGTACGCAGTCTGGGGGTGCTTCTGGACACAAACCTCTCCCTGGTGTCCCAGGTTGAGGCGGTGGCCAGAGATGCCTTTTATCAGCTTCAGTTGATATACCAGCTGTGTCAATTTCTTGAGATAAATGACCACAGAACAGTAGTACGTCTGCTGGTCACCTCTAGACTTGACTACTGCAATGTGCATTATGTGGGGCTGCCTTTGTACGTTGTCCGGAAACTGCAGTTGGTCTAGAATGCGGCAGCCAGGTTGGTCTCTGGGTCATCTTGGAGAGACCACATCACTCGTAGTTTAAAAGATCTACACTGGTTGCCGATAGGTTTCCATGTAAAATACAAGGTCTTGGTTATAACCTATAAAGCCTTGAACAGTGTGGGCCCTGGATATTTAAGAGAATGTCTTCTTCGCTATGAACCACACTGCCTGTTGAGATAATCAGGAGAGGTTCATCTTCAGTTGCCACCGACTCGTCTGGTGGCTACTCAGGGACGTGCCTTCTCTATTGCTGCCCCGAGGCTTTGCAACGCTTCCTGCTGAAATAAGAGCCTCCCCATCTCTTACACCTATTAAAAAGGCAGTCAAAACACACTTGTTCAGCAAGGCTTTTAATTAGATAGTGTTTTAATTATTTGATTTTTAATAGTTTTAACCTTTCTAAATTTTAAATTGTGTAATGTTTTAACCTTTTTACTTGCTGTTTTTATTGGTTTTTTGTAAACCGCCCAGAGACTTGCTTTTTGGGCAGTATATAAATATGTTAAATACAATAATAAATAAAATAATAGCAACCTTCTGGTCATGACAACTCTGGTTTCCAGAAATCCCTCATCTCACTGTAAAAGGTCTCTGCTTCCTAATTGTATCACCAGATCTCCTCAGTACTTCACCACGACCAGGCATGGTTCAAGCTTGCTTCCTGGTGACTGAGTGCAACCTCCTGAGGCATCATGGATATGCTTCTAAAGTCATGGACACTATTCTAGCTTCCAGGAAGGCTTCAACCAACAGGATATATCAGAGTACATAGAGAACCTTCCTACATTGTTGTCACCTGTGCAAACTATCGCCAGCAAGCTGCGGTATTGCTCCACTTCTCATCTTCCTGCAGGATGGTCTAGACAAAGGCCTCAAAGCCAATACCATCAAGCACCATGCTGCTCCCCTAGCCAGCCTACCAGCACCATCCAAGGGGAAGAGTATCTAGTTTCATACTCACCTCAAGTGGTTCCTAAGAGGGGCGACTTTATCTTCCCCACCACTGGTACACATGTTTCCATATTGGAATCTCCACAAGGTACTCCGGGTCCTGCATGCACCTCCTTTCGAGCCCATTAAATCTATTTCCGTACATGTGCTCTCTTTGAAGCTAATCTTCCTTGCTGCCATCAAATCAGCACATCAGATCTCCAAGCTCAGGGCTCCTCTAATCCTAGATCCAGCTTTTTCTCTTAGGACATCATTCGTCTAATTCCTGATTTCCTCCATTCTTCCAAAGGTCACTTGGATTTATCACAGTTCTCAAGACATGGTCGTCCTCTTGTTCTGTCCCAAGCTGACCGCTGCCAAGGAGAAACAGTGGCACAAGCTCGAAGACATACCTTTCCAGAACAGCTTCCTTCAAGTCAACAGAGGCGCTCTTTGTATCCTTTTTTCCTGCAACCATGGGTCAGTAGGGTCATCAGCAACTCGGGCCCGCTGGATCAAGGCATGCAATGCCCTGGTCTGTGAAGTACCACTCCTCCCAACAGCACTCAGAATAACTGCTTATTCAACTCACTCAGCAGCCACAACTGCTCCTCTCTTCACAAACGCACCACTAGTCGAAATTTGCAGAGCAGCTATGTGGTCCTCTCCATTCACAAGACACTATAATTGGACCTCTTTAACTCAGCTCCGACCACATTTGGTAGGTGTGTCCTACAATAGGTCCTTCCACCCCAGGGTCTCTCAGCTGTGGCATATCCCACGTGAGATGTCCTCACCCAGCAGCCAAGAAAAGAGCATTGGTCACTCACCATGGAGGCTTTTTCTGGCTGCTGGTGTTGACATCTCGACCCACCCTTGAGTGTCCATGGCTACTGGTAATCATTTTCTTTTCTGTCATGCTTTTACTATACGATAACGTTTATATTTCTCTTTTTTCCCCCTTTACTGTAATTTACCTTTCAAGAAGCTTGGCTTGACTAAGCAGAGCTGGGAGAGGCTATTCTCTCCTGCCTTTTAAAGGCTTTGCCTAATTGATTTTCCTGCCCCCTGGAGCACGTGGGGAGGATAATCCATGTGGGATGTCCTCAACACCAGCAGCCAGAAGAAGCCTTCACAGTGAGTGACCCTGCTCCTTTCTCTGTGTTTTAACAATCACGATATTCTGAATTTTGCATGCTCCTGTTTCACAGCATTGACTGCTGCTGCTGGGGAAATGCAAGATGCTGTGATACAGGATATGGGTGGGTTCTGTACTCGAGGGCTGCCATTCTTTTAATTAGGGGCTCACTTGATTGAAATGTCGTTCATTTCAGTACAAACCTGTCCACATTAAAATAAACTAGGTTTAGGGTCAACTAGAACCCTTTGCTCCGACTTCTAGTTTACTTTATGGAGGAAACATTTTTGTACAGTGGACAATTTAATAACTTAAGTCTGACAGTGGTGTATCACATAGACAGTTCTGCTATCTCTGTGAGAAACGAGACCCTCATCTCCTGGGCCCCAAAAGAAACTTTTCTAGTGTTGGTAGTGAGTCTTTTGAGGAGAGAGAAGAATTGAGGAGAGAGAATAATATTTTATTATATAATCCCTATTTTACTATGAATCAGAGGAGATGAAGAAGGTAATTTCAGTTGATACTGACAAACTGAATATGGAATCTCCAGGGTAAAATAAATGTAAATATATTGCCAGAGGAAAGTTCTCCAATGTCCTGTTCTGCCTATGGAAATTGTACATCAGGCTTTGTATTTTGAACTGCAAAATTTGGTTGTAGGAGCTTATGCCTGAGTAAGCAAGTAAGGCTAAAATACATTATACACAACATATTTCTAGTGAGACTGGGTAATGAGGAATTGTTTGTTAGTCTTTTATGTAGTGTATTTTAAAAAGAAAATTGCAAAAGGTTAACTGAAACTACACACTGTAACAAAATTTCTCAGTGGTGCAGAAAGACCACCTGCAGTACATCGGTCAGATTGGTCAACTGCCTAAGAGCAGACTTGCTTAAGGATATTTTTTTTAAAAAAAAACTTTTTCTTTTGAAGAATCCCGTGGTGGCTTATTTGGTGACTTCATTTGCTTTTATATGTAAAAGTTGCTTGCTTTCATTTTTATATTGAAAGAAAGATCAAAGTGTCTCCATACTGCCTCTCCCTAATTTGCAATAGCATTTGTAGTTTTAAGCACAGGAGAGTATCACAAAGCTCCTGAAGGCTTGCCATTTTTACTTTCATCATTTTTCTCTGCCTGTTTATTCCCTCATCTTATACACCTCTGTCTCCCAAGACATTCATCTAGTTGAAGATTGAACTAAGATGTCTTTTGTGCGACTTCACATCCTGTTCCTTAATGTACTATGATTCATAAGATATATGGAAGCCATGAAACAATAACTAGTGGAATAATGAATGAAAAGGCAGACTGTTGCCAGGAGGGTGTGGATAGCTCTGTTTTATGAAGACTCTTGCTCTTTGTCTTAATACCTTTTTAGAAGATTTTAGATTAGGTTAGTTTTCTTGAGTTATAGTTCCAGTTGCTTCTTAGATAAAGCTACTGGATGAGCTGTTTTCCTACCTATTCCTTAGTCTTGATCTCCTCCCTTTTTTGTCTTCTACATACGGCATACATATTCACCACCAGGGTTTTAATACCAAAATGTCCCTTAGTGAGCATGCAAAGTCATGAGACTAGATATTGGATGGCATTTTCATGAACATCTGTGGAATAAAAACTAGCTGCAAGAGGCTGCCAGTTTTGAGCAGGGAGATTGCAGAAAGGGGCTGCTGCATGATCCTTCTTCTTCCTGCCCCCAGTAGAAAAGCAGGTTGGGGGGTGCCGATGACTTTAAGCCGAAAAATAGCCTGAAAGAAAAGAGTGAGGCAGCCTCCCCTACCATTTCTTTATTCAAGCTGTAAGAGCCTTTCTCTTACTGCTTGTAAGATCTGGCAGAGTAAGACCACCTCTTTCTTTTGCATCTGTTAAATTCTTAAATTTAATTTCTTTTCCCTTGCCAAACAAATTTAGTTATATCCTTTTGCCATTGTTTGAAACAAGTTAACGTATTAATTATAGGAATAGTCTGAAAAAGAAATAACATCTTAAGTAAGACATTCATCTTCACAACTGAATTTTTTTTTTTCCCCGGCGGCGTCCGGTGAGCTCTCGCTGGCCCTTGAAAATCCGGGGGCGAGGGTGTAAATCTCGCGCTGGGCCGTACCCAACCGAAATTCTTCTCATTAAAGATAAATTCATTCTACTCCATCTTTGCAAATCAGTTCTCACTGTATTCCATATTTTAATATAGTTAATTGAAAACAATAGAGTTTTTGTTTGTCAACCAGACGTCCAAATATTTAATTTTCTTTTCTACTTTCAATTCACTTATCTCATAATCATTTGATTGCTGGTCTATATTTTTTGTCAACTCCTTCGTTTTACTGATATAAAACCCGGCCAATTGGCCAAATTGTTCTATTTTTCCCCAAGATCCTTCCAACCTTTCCTGATGGATTTTCCAGAAAGAACACTACATCATCTGCAAAGGCTCGGAGTTTATACTCCTGTTTCCCTACTTTTGGACCTTGTATTTGGTCATCTTATCTAATATTTCTACAAAGCACTTCCAGAACTAATATAAAAAGTAATGGGGAAAGCGGACAACCTTGTCTAGTTCCTTTTTGTATTTTACAGTTATTTGATACTTTCCCATTTATAATAATTTTGGCATATTGCTCTGAATATATTGTCTTAATGGCCCTAATAAAATTATTACCAACTCCCATTACATCCAATACCTTCCACATAAACTGCCAGGAGACATTATCAAATGCTTTCTCTGCATCCAAAAAGATCATAGCTATCTGTTTATCACTTTGTTTTTCATAGTACTCCAGTACATTCAAGACTGTTCTCACATTGTATCTTAGTTGCCTTTTTGGCAAAAAACCTGCTTGATCTTCATGAATAAAAGCTCTTAATACAACCTTCATTCTTCTTGCCAAAATGGCAGCAAAAAGTTTATAATCATTATTTAACAGTGAAATTGGCCTGTAATTCTTGGCTGTCTCTCTTACAATATGACAAATATTTATATACTGCTTTTCAACAAAAGTTTCCCAAAGTGGTTTACATAGAAATAAATAAAAGGCTCACAATCTGAAAAAGAAGCATAAGGCAGAAACCAGCAACAGCCACTGGAGGAATGCTCTGCTGGGGATGGATAGGGCCAGTTGCCCTCCCCCTACTCAATAAAGAGAATCACCATTTTTAATAAGATCCCTGTCAGGGAACTGGCCCATATTGAGTGTCTGTACTTAAGTCTAGGGAGCAAGGATAGATTGGGACTACTGTTGGTGTGCAGATCACCCCATTGTTTAATGGAGTCCCTAACTGAGCTGACAGAACTGGTTGCAGGGTTGGCATTGGAGTCACCCAGACTGTTGTTGGTGGGGGGATTCAATGTTCACTATGGGACTGGTTTGTCAGGAGCGACTCAGGAGTTCATTGCAACCATGACAACTAAGGGCCTATTCCAAGTTGTTTCTGGACCTACGCATGTTGCTGGTCACTCATGCATGTTGCTGGTTCCTCATTGTCATGGATGGACCACCATCTGATTAGGGCAGAACTTGCAACCACAACTCTCCTCTGCAGGGATGAAGGATTGATAAGGTTATTGGATCCTGAGAATAACCCAAGAAGGTTATTGTATCCAATAGAATTCCAAGAAGCCTGGGAACAATTTCAGGTTGGCTCTGCCAATGATTCTGTCGATGCTCTGATACAAATTTGGAATAACGAACTCACTAGAGCAGTAGACAAAATTGCTCCTAAGCATCCTCTCTGACCTGCTTAAAAATTAGCCCCATGGTATTTGAAAAAATTACGGGAGCTGAAGCTGCAAGATAGACTGCTAGAGAGCAAATGGAGAAAGACTTGACACAAATGCTACAGGTTCCAATTTTTTTAAAATTTTAATTTATATATTGCGTGACTCCAAAGGCTCTAGGCGGTTCACAAAAATAAACACAAGAAAAGCAAAACAAAACTGTTAAAAACAGCAATTTAAAACATTCCGAGATTACTAAAAGTCTGGCTAAAAAAATGTGCCTTAAGGGCTCTTTGAAAGGCTGGCAAAGATGTTAAACCAGGAATGTCTATAGGGAGTGCATTCCAGAGCCTAGGATTGACTATGGAGAAGGCCAACTCCTGAGTCACCGCCAGACGAGCCGGCAGCCTATGGAGATGGACCTCTCTTGTTGATCTCAATGTGGGATGGAGATCATGTAGAAGAAGGCGCTCTCCCAGGTCCTAAACTGTTTAGGGTTTTAAAGGTAATCACCAGCACTTTGTATTTTGCCCGGAAACTTATTGGTAGCCAATGCAGTTGCTTTAAAACAGGCATAATACAGTCTCTCCGAGACACCCTAGAGACCAATCTAGCTGCAACATTTTGAACCCACTAAAGTTTCCAAACTACATACAAAGGCAGCCCCACGTAGAGTGCATTACAATAGTCAAGGCTAGAGGTCACCAGAGACTGCACCACAGTTCTGAGATCATTATCTTTAAGGAATGGACACAGCTGTCTTATCAACCAAAGTTGATATAAAGCGCTCCTGGCCATTGCCTCAACCTGAGAAACCAGAATGAGGCCTGGGTCTAGAAGCACTCTCAAGCGACAGACCTGTTCCTTCAGGGGGAGTACAACCACATCCAGAACAGGAAGATCTATCACATCCCTCGAAGTATTTATTTTATTTTATTTTATTTTACATATTTCTATACCACCCAAAACTTATGTCTCTGGGTGGTATGACACCTTATCATGAGTACCTCCATTTTGCTAGTATTCAGCTTCAATTTAGTATTCAGCTTTCAATTCAGCTTCCAGTCCATTACTGCCTGTAGGTAGGCATTTTTGTGGGGTGGGGTGGGAGGGTTATGCCATTTCCTGATGATGATGTCATGGAGAAGTAGATTTGACTGTCATCAGCATATTGATAACACCCTGCTCCAAATCCCCTGATGATCTCACCCAGCGGTTTCATGTAGATGTTAAAAAGCATCAGAGATAGGAAGGAGCCCTGAGGGACACCATACAATAGCTCTCGTTTCAGAGAGCAACTATCTCTGAGTGACATCATCTGGAATCCATCAGAAAGATAGAAACGAAACCACTGCAAAGCAGTGCCACCTATTCCCATATCCCACAGACGATCCAGAAGGATACCATGGCCGAAGGTATTGAAAGCCATAGAAATGTCCAAAAGAACCAACAGAGTCATACTCCCTCTGTCCATCTCCTGGTACAGATCATCCATCAAGCCAACCATGGCTGTCTCCACCCCATAGCCCACTCTAAAGCCAGTTTGAAATGGATCTAGATGATATTTTCCAAAACTGCCTGGAGTTGATCAGCCACCATCTTCTCAATTATCTTGCTCACCCAAGGGAGGTTGGCCTATAATTATCCATCACTGAGGGCTCTAGGGCAGGATTCTTAAGCAAAGGTCTCACAATTGCCTCCTTCAAACATGGAGGCATCCTGCCTTCCCTCAGCGAGGCATTTGTAATGTCAACTGGCCCATCTCTAACAGCCTCCCTGCTAGAATTTATCAGCCATGTTGGGCATGGGTCTAATGGAAAGGTGATAGGCCAAACACTTCCAAGGAGCTTGTCCACATCTGACAGATTGAAACTGATCCATTTGAATTGAGCTAGAGTTACTGGGCACTTTTACAATTGACCCCACCTGTGGAGTCCGTCAGCTTGAATGCAAGATTTTATCAGCAAAAAAGTTGTTAAAAGCATCACAGTGGTAGTGTGAAAAATCCAGATCTAAGTTCACAGAGGAGGGAACCTGAGTCAGTCCCCTCACAACTCTGAACAACTCTGCTGGACACAAACTTGCAGCTGCAATATGTGTAGAATAGAATCATTTCTTTGCTACACATATTGCCACAGAATAAGCCTTCAGATGGGCTTTGTGCTGTGTCTTATTGGATTCAAGTCGAGTCTTCCTCCACTTGCGCTCTAGTCTTCTCCCTTGCCGCTTCAGCTCTGGTAGCTGTTCAGTATACCATGGAGCTAGTTTTGAAGCAGAGTAGAGAAGACACTTAGGAGTAATATTGTCTACTGCCCTGGTAAACTTCCTATTCCAAGTCTCCACCAGAGCATCAACAGAATCACTGGCAGAACTAACTCTAAAACCCTTCAAGGTCTCTTGGAATCCAGTAGGATCCAATAGCCTTCTTGAGCAGACTATCCTAATGGGTCTAGCACCCCTGAAGAGAAGGCTTATGGCTACAAAACCAACCTTAACCAGATAGTGGTCTGTCCATGACAACTGAGACACTCTTGGAGTCCCTACTCTTGGAACACCACCCTGATCTGAGCAAAAGACCAAATCAAGAGTGTTACAGTGTGTGTTGGCCCTGTGACCAATTGGGATAGGCCCATAGTTGTCATGGCTGCTATGAAGTCCCGAGCTGCACCAGACAAGCCAGCCCCGAAGGGAAAATTGAAGTTGCCCAACACCAAAACCCTGGGCAACTCCAACACCAACTCCGCAACCAACTCCGTCAGCTGGTTGGGACTCGTTTGGGCAACAGGGTGCTTGGTACATCAATAGAATCCCCAGTCTATCCCAAGTCCCTAGGCCAAGATACACACACTCAATATGGTCCAATTGTCCCACAGGGATTCTGGTAAGGGAGATGTCATGCCGACAGATCACAGCCACTACACACACACACACACACGCACACACACACACACCCTTCCCCTAACCTGCTCCACCACAGACTACCCAGCTTGGAGGAACAGAGCCCATACCGGGCCACTAGCCTCCCGCAACCAGGTCTCAGTTATACAAGCCAAGTTGGCTTCCTCATCCATGATCAAATCCAACCTGGCATTGCAAAGGAGCAAGGTCAGTTTCTGAGAGTGGATGGGACTACACATCGTGGCCTGAGAGCTGAGAGGACAGCCAGAAGGGGAAATGACTATTATATTTCTGATCTCTCTTCCCATGTAACGGCCTCCTGACCTGACAATGCCAAATCTTCTATTCCCCACCACTATTGTGATAGTCACTTCAGAACTCCCAGAAGCGTCCCCTATTCCCACACCTGTACCAGAACCCTGACACATAGCTTGTAAATAGCCAGGCAATAAGAGGAAGCCTGGCACTATAGGGAAGGAGTCCCAAGACAGTAAATTGGCCTCAGCCCTCAATCCGACCCCTAAAGGCTGCAATCAAAGGCTTGGCCCCCTTTGCTAGCTGGCTTTGGCGGCCTCCTGCAAGCTGCCTGTGCCTCCTGGCTGCTGCCCACCTACTAAGGGGCAGGAGATCAGAAGCCCAATGGGTGAGGCTGCCACCAATCAGGCAGCTTGGTCAAGGTGCAGGATAGCAAAACATAATCAGAGTGAACTCAGCCCCAGATAGCTAACAGGCTTTAAAAAAGCGGAAAAAAGCACAAAAAATCCTTCCCATGTTTCTTCCCCCCCACTCAGAAGGAGAGTGGAGAGTAGAAGCCCGATAAAAATTCCTTATCCCACAGCATGTCTTCCAGTTAAGTTGTGACTCCTGAGGATGTAGTCAAGCCGCTTCGGACTGTCCGTCCTACCACCTGTTCTCTTGACCCTTGCACAACTTGGCTTATTTTATCTAACAATTAGATTATCGGAGAGGGTCTTGTAAACATAAATGCTTCTCTGAGGGAGGGTCAGATAGTCTTAAGGAGGCTATCATTAGACCATACTTGAAAAAATCTACATTGGATCCCTCAGAGTCAGGCAACTATAGGCCCATCTCTAATCTCCCATGGTTGGGTAAGGTGATGGACAGGGTCATGGCCTCTGAAGGCCTCTCCTGACAGTCCTGGAGGAAACTGATTATCCAGACCCATTTCAAACTGGCTTTTGAGTGGGCTCTGGAGTTGGGACTGCTTTGGTCGGCCTGATGGATGGTCTCCAACTAGGTATTGACAGAGGGAGTGTGACTCTGCTGATCCTTTTGGATAGTATCCTTCTGGATCGCCTAAGGAATTTGGGGATAGGAGGCACTGTTTTACAGTGGTTCCACTCCTATGTCTCTGGTAGATTCCAGATGGTGTCACTTGGAGACTGTTGCTCTGCAAAGTGAGAGTTACTGTATGGAGATACACAAGGCTGCAGTGTTCTTTAACATCTACATGAAACTGCTGGGAGAGATAATCAGGAGATTTGGTGCAGGGTGTTAACAATATGCTGATGACACCCAAATCTATTTCTCCATATCAACTTCATCACGAAATGGCATAACTTCCCTTAATGCCTGCCTAGAGGCAGTAAGGAGCTGAGGGACAACAAACTGAGGTTGAATCCAAATCAGTCTGAGTTACTGATTTGGGGTGGGGGGGCAAGACCATAAAGCAGGTTTCGCTCCTATCCCCAATTCCCTCAGGCGATCCAGAAGGATACCATGGTTGATGATGTCAAAAGATGCTGAGAGATCTAAAAGAACCAGCAGAGTCACACTCCCTTGGTCAATTCCTTGGTGAACTACCCTAAATTGAGTCTGAAATTGGTCGAGATAATTAGTTTCCTTCAAGAGCACTTTGAGCTGGTCAGCTACCACCCTCTCAATCATCTTACCCAACCAACCATGGGAGGTTAGAGACTGGCCTATCCATCAGCAGGGGATCCAGAGTGGGCTTCTTAAGAAGGGGTCTAACCACCGCCTCCTTCAAACAAAGTGGCATCCTACTCACCTTGTTATAAAAGGACTAGTATTTTTAAGGCCGTTATGATAACGGGCGCTAGCTTTCTATCCCGTCTTTTCTGTCTCTCTCTCTCTCTTTCTGTCTCTTTCCCCCCCCCCTTGTCCCCTCTCTCTTTTTGTTGTTGTTGTTGTTGTTGTCTCTGTTTTTGTTCTTCCTTATTTTGCTTATACTTTTGGGGGGGGGTGGATGAATAACGGCCAAAATGGCCCATGAGAAGGTGGCCGCCCCCGCCTATCGCCCTCCCGCGCACCCAGCTGCCGGAGCCCACCTTACCCGCTCCAGCCCGAAGGAGAAGAGAGGAACTCGGGAACAGAGCTACTCTCTGTGTTAAGCTGCTGCCCATACTGTCGCAATGGACGCAATAGGCGTCCTTTGCATCCATAGCGGCAGTTTGAGCAGTGACTTAGCACAGAGAGGAGCTCTGCTCGTGAGCTCCTCTCTTTTCCTTCGGGCTGGAGCGGGTAAGGTGGTCTTCGGCAGCTGGGTGGGCGGGAGGGCGATAGGCGGGGGCGGCGACCTTCTCATGGGCCATTTTGGCCCTTAATCTTTTTTGGGGGGGAGCGGGGAAGGTGATTTTGGGCAGCTGGGAGGGTGGGTGAGCAGGCGGGGGCGACGGCTGTGAGCGGGCGGGGGCCTCGTTGGCGGCTTCGCCGCCACCTCGCCCAGCTTCCCTGTCCCCCGTCTCGGTCTTCCCCCGCCGCCATTGCCCTCGCCTTTTTCAGGGCGGCCGCTTCTGGTTGCCTCGGCCTCCTCTCGCCGTGCCGCAGCTCATGGCCGAGGCGGCGGCTCTGCCGCCGCCTCGGCCACTTTCCCCCGCCGCCACACACCGGCTAATGGCTGCCCGTGGCTGTGGGACACTGGTGTCTGCAGTCCTGTGTCCCTTGGGCTCTTCTGGGCCTGCGCTTCGCGCAGGCCCAGAACAGCCCAGGGAGGCAGGGACGCAGATCCCCAACGTTCCAAAGCCACGGCCACTCACTTAGCCTTTTATTATATAGGATAGCATGTGAATAAGGCTTGATTCAGGCTGCTCTCGTGATGAGCATAATGTGTAGCTTGGCTCTTTACTCCTGCTGCTATAGAAGATGTTTTATGTCATAAATATAGTGTTGCTATTGGTTTCTTTTTTACCATTTGTCTTTTTGATATCTTGGGACCCATATGGCCCAGTTTTACTATTCTGTTAGAGATATTAGTTTATTGTAATGAAGAATAAGAGATAATTATATCAGCACATATGAGAAAGAAGAAACGAAATTACCATCATAAATGAATTAACAGGTTGCTTTCCCCCTTTTTAAAATAACCAAATAATATAAAGATTTTTCCATGATTTCAGTGAACAGAGAATTTGGGGGAGGAAGGTGCACTTGAGAGCAAAGTGGAGATTCTAAGATTATTAAATAAGACATTTTTAGATAAGAATATGTATAAGATCAAGCTCACAGCAGGCTTGGAGCAGAGCACATGTCTCATTTGAAACTGGGATGCTGCCAGATACCACAGCCTGGTTACAAGGTCTGCCTTGTGTGTCTCCTGTGACATTTGAAAATACTTTCCACCTTGGAGCCACCACCATGTTGTGATAAATACTTGTAATTGTTGTGGAGAGAGGAGGGTGTGGCTAGCTCATCACTGGGATACCGTTTGTGGTATCATCCCTAGTCCTTAAAGTAAACTGACACATTTGAAACCCACCAAGCCAAATGCAGAGCACCAAGTGCTTGACAAACTTCTCACCCAATATTTACTGTCCCAGGCAGGCAGCAGCAATAGGAAGTTTATCAAGTTCCTGGATAGGTCTCCATACCTAGCCAGTGGGCTGTGTTTGTGTTGATAGGCTGCAAATTGTTCAGTTGCATCTTAAAGATATAAAAGAGAGATTAACTCCAAAAGTAGCACTGAATAGATAAAAGTTCAGAATTGACTGCATCATCAGTTCACCAGTCTTTTTTCTCCCCTAGTAGAGGTTTCATAAAGTTCATCCTTTTAAATTAAAAAATCATACATCTTATTATTTTTTAAAACCAATCTTTTCAATTCTATGTACCAGGAATATTTTCTGTTGCCTAGTTTTCCTGACGTGCAAGCCTACAGAAAAGGGTGGTTTTCTGGGTTATGTGTGTTAATTACTATCATACTATGTTTGTCAAGCTAGTGAAATATCTGAATACAGGCTATAAAGAATAATGCTCTGTTTCCAAAATATTGGAAAGTATTTTCAAACGTCACAGCAGACACTGAATATCGAGGGATGCAATTGCCATTATATCCCCTAGTCCCGAGAACTGGATACAACTGTACCACTAATACGATGATCTTCCTCAGCTTTTTATTTACTTGATTCTAGAAAAAGAATCTCTCTGAAAATATCAGAGCAGAATGTAAAATCAATATGAAGTTTGAATTTAAGGCTAACGTATTCCATGCACCTTTCTCTGGGGAGGAGAATTATTACCAAATCCAGTAAAATAAGCGGGATACTTCCCATATCCTCCCATTTAGTGGACTCATACCATCCACAAGGAGTATGAATTGTTTCATTCTCGAGCTACAGCATTTTACAAGTGTCTTAGAGAATCAGGCATAATTCTGCTCCTCTATGAATAAATGCCTTCCATGATTAACTGTAAAACGTGATTTTTTTTCCCATGCTTTGTTTTCCACAGTTGCTGCTAATTTACAAAAAATAGTAGATGATCCCAAGGCCTTGAAAACATTAACCTTTAAGCTGGTAAGTACAAGTATGGGTGGCAACAAAATAATGTAGGTAAATAATCGCCGATCCTGTGAGCCAGGTTTTCTTAATTTCTGATGCTTTATTAGTTGTCTTCCTGTATTGAACATGGACCTTTTCAGCATTTTATTGCATCATACAAACTGAAAGAAGAAAGCAGATAACTGTTTTGTTAACTGTTTTGTTAACCCCCCCACCCCCCCCGGCCTTTTAAAGAAATTCACTAGTTAGAAAGTAAAATTTGCAAAAACAGCACAACTTCAGAGTGGGGTGAACTTGTACAGCTGGTATATATTGTATATCCACAGGTTCAGTAGTTGCTCTTGAATACTAATGCTGCATGGCAATGGGAAAGGTTTTCAGACTGGGACCAGTTGAATAAATTGGTCTACAGTATTTAAGACAGTGGAATCTGTGTATATAGCAGGAATTGCAGAAAGTATTGCATTTTTCATGAGGTCATAAGAACAGCTGTGCTGGATCAGGGCCAAGACCTATCTAGTCCAGTATCCTGTTTCACACGGTGGCCTACCAGATGCCTCTGAGAAGCCCATAGGCAAAAGATGAGAGCATGCCCTCTCTCTTGCTGTTTCTCCCCTGCGACTGGTATTTAGAGGCATCTTGCCTCTGAGGTTGGAGGTGGCCTATAGTCACCAGCCTAGTAAACATTGAAAGACCTGTCCTCCAGGAATTTGTCCAAGTCCCTTTTAAAGCCATCCAAGCTAGTGGCCATCACCACATCCTGTGGCAGATTAATTCCATAAATTATGCACTGTGTGAAAATGTACTTCCTTCTGTTGGTCCTAAATTTTCTTGGCCCTTAGTTTCATGGGATGACCCTGGTTCTATTGTTGTCAGGGAGGGAGAAAATTTTATCTCTGTCCGCTCTCTTTACACCATGCATAATTTTATGCACCTCAATCATGTACCCCTGTTGTCACTTCTTTTCCAAACTAAAAAGCACCAGATACAGTAGCCTTGCCTCATAAGGAAGGTACTCTAGGCCCTGATCATCTTGGTTGTGTTCTTCTGCACCTTTTCCAGGTCTACAATATGGACCTTCTTAAGAAATGGTGACCAGAACTGTATGCAGTACTCCAAACATGGCGCCACCATAGATTTGTATAAGGGCATTCTAATATTAGCATTTTTTTCCAGTCCCCTTTCTAATGATCCCTAGAATGGAATTTGCCTACCTCACAGCTGCCACGCACTGATATTTGACACTTTTTCAATGAGCTGTCCACCACGATCCAAAGATCTCTCTCCTGGTCATTCACTGACAGCTCAGCCCCCATCAGTGTATATGTGAAGTTGGGTTTTTTTGCCCCAATATGCATCACTTAACACTTCCTTATATTTAACCACATTTGCCATTTTGTCACCCACTCACCCAGTTTGGAGAGATCCTTTTGAAGTTCCCCACAATCTTTTGTGATTTGGATTTAACTACCCTAAATAGTTGAGTGTCATTTGTAAATATGGCCAATTCGCTGGTTACCCCATCTTCTAGATCATTTATTAATAGGCTAAAGAGTACTGTTGCCAGATCCCTGGGGAGACCCCATTTCTTTCTTCCCTCTATTGTGAAACCTGTCCATTTATTCCTATCCTCTGTTTCGGGGAGGCAGGGTCCAGAATGCAGGAATGATATTAATACTAGTAAGTGGTTATGTCCTAAGGAAGCATTTATTTATGGTTTTTGTTCTGGAATTGGAAACATTTGCCACTTCTTTGACTAGTACAGTTCTAAGTTCGTGAATATCAGCACCTGTTCTGGGGTACAGTCCAGACAAAGCCATTTGGATGCATTTGCAGTGCAGCATTGGTACTGACCTCCATTTAAGAACTCAGTACAAGGAAGTAGCACAGCTATTGCTTTATTAAGGTGAAGGCCAGTCTGTTCTACTACATTTCGTAAGGGGTGTGAAGGAAGCAGTTGGATTACACACACACACACACACACACACACACACACACACACACACAGACACAGACACCATGAATTCACATGACACTGTTCTTCCAGAGGCTGTTTCTTTTTGAAGCAGCTACTACAGGGTTGTGGAACGCCATGTGAATTTTGTGCAAGTAAAGATTGCTCTTGCAGTGCAATCTTTGTTTAATGGTGTATTTTACTGTACAAGAACCAAATTGGAGATCTTTGTTGAACACTATTTTCCTATTCGCTGGCAATGTAGCCTTAAATACATACATGAATTTTGAAATGGATCAAAACACTATTGTTCTAATAAAGATTTCCTGAAGAGCCACATTACCATGATCTGTTCTGGGAGGGGAACAGGAAGGAAAAATAAGAGCATGATTTGAGAGATGAATGTGCGGGGTGATGAAGAAAGAACGGTAGAATGGCTCAAGCAAAGGACTATTAAAGCAAGCCATCAAACCATTATAATTTCTTACGGCCAGGCTATATTTCAGTAGTATAAGAGCCAGTGAACAATAAATGTAATTGGTGTTTCAGGGGAATGTGGATGGCATTTGGGTTACTCCAAATCAACATGAAGTTAGGAAAATTTGTGAGGAATTGCATACAATCCAGTATAAGTGTGGAGAATGTCCTCAGGTGTTGAACGAGGTTATAGTGGAGTGGCCGCAGTTGCAACTTAAAAGCCAGTAAACATCAGCAGAAATGATTGTCCTCCTCCTGTTATTGACTGTGTACTCTAGATGGCTTGTGTACTGTACTTTTCAAACAAATTATATACTCTGGGTATTTGGCAAAAATGGAGTTCCTTTGCATAAAAATTTGATTATTTAGAGCTTTCAGTAGATCAGGTTTTGAGAGTAAGGGGTGTGGAAAAAGAGGGGGAGATGGTAGATATGAATGGGTATTTCCTTTCTAAGTAAGTCTTCACGGGGGAAATGTATTGTCCAGTAATGAAAAATAAACCAGTGTTTAGAAGGACAACTTCCAAATAGTCTCCTTCTGAATCTACCTTTATGAACTACTGAGTAATTGGAGATCTATTAAATAGCAGTGGAAGATACTGTGTAACTAATGTATTGCCTTTCCTGTATGTTCATTACACTTTATCTTGTAATAAGCAAACCCCAACTGCAATGTTGTACATAAAATAAATTCAAGTACCAAATAGATAAGGCATTTCTGTTGCTATGTTCTCCAAGCATCATAGCAACTGGTTAAACAGGTTGCAATTTATTGATGCAATCCCTTAAAAATGTTCTACTTTTATTACCATTTCTTGGTTTGCTAGAGCTTATTTGATGAATAGGAAACAAAAATGCATGAAAAGAAGAAAATTGTCCCCTTCATCAAAAAGAACAAACAGTTTCACACTTTTCTGAATGCTGTATAAGCTGCAAAAGTTTATTACTTTTAGCTTTATGGCAAAGGTCAGAAAAAAGCCCCTCATAGGAGCACACTAATCAAAAATCAGAGCCCGCTTTTAAAATGGGCAGGGGTTTTTTTGGTTTGTTTGTTTGTAATAGAAAATCTACTGCAGCAGAAAATAAGTTATTCTTATACCTCTGTATAAGAATGGCTTTAAATGTACATATTCACAGAGGAATTAAGACATGTTAACACTCCTGGGATCATTGACACAGAGTAGTTAATTGCAGAAGTGCTAAATTTTATATTCTTGACAAATGTATCAATCTCTGTGCTGGACGATTGCACCTTATTTATAGCTGCACAAGACTAGCTTGGCCTAGATAGGGAGAGTGGAGCATGTGTTTTCATGCTGTTGGTTTAATTAGTAGTAGTGATTGAAAGATCTCCCTTCCTGATAAAATAAATAGGAACTTCAGTTAATGAAGGTCAGCCACATTAACAAAATTGTATTCGCTAAGAACTTGGCTAAAGAAGACAGGGAGGGAACGAGGGGTCAAATATTGTTTAATGGTATAACCTTACATTTAAAAATAGAATGTCTTTTTCCATTCATACCCATCAAGCTCTCTTTCATAAGCACAAAGATCCTCATACAGAAGGATTACACATACAGAAACCTTGATTTGGAACGTTACATCCTGCATGTTTGAAGACATTCCTGCACCCTACGCCCATAATCAAGCAGATCTCTTTTTTTCCATCATCCATGCAAAAATGCCCTTCTATGCAAGGTGAATAAATGCCACCTCTTGGCAGTGACCATAGGAACATAGGAAGCTGCCATATACTGAGTCAGACCATTGGTCCATCTAGCTCAGTATTTTCTACACAGACTGGCAGCGGCTTCGCCAGGGTTGCAGGCAGGAATCTCTCTCAGCCCTATCTTGGAGATGCCAGGGAGGGAACTTGGAACCTAGATGCTCTTCCCAGAGCGGATCCATCCCCTAAGGGGAATATCTCACCATGCAGGGATGATCTAAACAACTTGGCATACCTATGCTACATTCATTTCATAAGTGCCAGTCAGGATGGAGATAGGAGGGAATAGAATGCAGGCCACAAGCAAAAATTTCTAGTAATCCCATGGCTACTTAATTAAACATTTCTGCTCCAGTGCTTGAGCCATGTTTAAGGCTCAAAGAATGTTTAACTGGTAGGTCTGTATTATTATAAGTTATGTGCTGACTGTAAAATAGTTCTCTGAATGCATACTGAATGTTTGTGGGGGTTTCCCCTTCCTTTCCCTGTGCTTCCCGCCCCACCCCCCAGGCTTCTGGCTGTGATGGTACCGAGATTCCTGATGAGGTAAAGCTGATTGGGTTTGCTCAGTTGAGTGTCAGCTGATGGCCAGTCACTTGACCCCCAGCAAAATGGTGAGATTGCAAAGAGGCCAGCTTTACATTGCGGAGGAAAACTTTCAAGCACCACCCACCGAGTTCTGCTTCATCCTATAGCAATTCACCAAGTTGGAACAAGCCAAGCCCACAGCGACTCTGCTCCTGCTAACATTCCAAAAGCTACTAAACGTGTCTCCAGCAATCAGATCGGATTTCCCTGAAGTGAAAACAGACAGATTGGAAATGCACTCAGGTGGCTGTATCCATTGGTTACAAAAGGAATTTTCTAACAGAATTATTTCTTCTTCTTTAATTTAAAAAAAAAATCCAGTAATAACTATTTTAGTTGATAATACTGACGCTCTTCTGTTGTATGTAGAAATAAGCATAATTAAAAATGCTAAGGTTTATTAGCCAAACTTGAATTCTAGTTTTAAAACCTACTGTGAATTTTATTTTTCCCTATATTTATGCATTATACATCCTAGCTATACAAAATTTAAAAAAAAAATTTTTTTTAGTTTCTTGATTTATGTGCTACTTGCAGTTAAACATGTTTGTTTGAAGAGTTTCTGGTTTATCTTTGAAGCATTTGTCACTATCTCTAGTTTCTGAACTGATGTAGGTATTTAGTTTTGGTTTTGTTTGGTTTGTGTATTTTTAAAAACAAAACAAAAGCATCCATAACCAGATTGTCAAGGGTGTGGGAGGTGCCTTGCGGATATTAATGTTCTGAGACTGTGCCTGAAGCTGTGTGAATCTGAACTTGTCTCGTTTTCTAGGCCCACCATGTCTGGATCTCTGAGTAATGAGCACGAGATTTACTGTAGCGGAGACTTGAGACAGTGTGGCCTACATTCTGCTTTGTGGGGGGCGGCTGGGGGGTAGGGGAGTCTACAAGCTGAAACTTCTTACAAACAGTTGCCATTAAGCTAAAATGCCTTTGTTTTGCCCATCTCTGATCTGGCTTCTCTTTAAGGGGTAGGAATTGTTTTGTGATGCTAAAACTTGAAGAGAATCTGAGCTTTACTTGAAATTCTGCAGAACACACCGTGGTGGAGTGCAAATAATAAGAAAGGGCTTTGTGCAATGACTTCAAGGTAAAAGAAACAAAATTCTGTTAACAGAAAATTAAAAAAATACTTTCAACTGAAGTAGTCCTACGCTTAACCTGTGGCATAGATATTCTGGAGCTTGTACATGTTAGAAGGATTCTCTAATCTGAAGCATATTTTCAGGGAAGTGGGTTTCTTGGATGTTACCATGTGAAACTTCCTTGCTAAACTTAGATAAATGGCAGCTCTCTGACATACAAAATAATGGCAATTGTGTTATTTAAGAGTTATTTATAATGCTTTGTCATAAATGTTTGAGGTGTTCTAGAGCCATTTGCATACAACTCAATGTAATTCCATTCCATTCTATTGTTTACACAATTACTCAAAGACTGACTGCAGAGGTAAAAGGAAAATAAAAGTGTATTGCACAAAGAGGTGGTTGCGTTTCCTTCAGTGGTGAGTACACAGTGTCTTAAGTCAGAAATACAAATAACAATCTGTTTGCTGGCCGGAAGGTGGTGATGAGCAGAAATTGCCCACCGATTACTATCTACTGGCTCATAGCCTCTGCTGCCAGTCCCTACAAGTGTGTAACAGCTTTTGGTCCATAGTACTAATATGCTGCCAGAAGCATGCTGCTTTGTTTTTCTCTGTTGAGTATAATTGCAACAGGCAGCTTCCTAGTTCTTCTTTCTGTTCACCTTTTCTGCTTGCCCTGCGGTTGAGTAATTGCTGGTTGGAAAGCAATTAGCTCTTACAGCCTGATCCTATGCATGCTTTATTTGGAAGCAAGTCCTTCTGTATTCAAGGGGATTGTCCTTCCAAGTAATAGGATTGTCACCCTTATGTGAAGTATCTGTCTGAGCATGGCAGGGGAGGGGAGGGAAGGAGAGAAGACCAGATCATTTAGTCTAGGGCAGGGATAGGCAAGCTTTGGCATTCCAGGTGGTGATGAACTACAACTCCCATCATCCCCAAGCACAATTGGGTGTGTGTATGGATGATGGGTGTTGTAGTTCAACAGCAGCTGGAGTGCCAAAGGTTGCCTATCCCGGCTCTCAAGTGTGTTTGCTTCCTTGTTCTAGCTGCTCTGTGTTGAGGAAATGTAAACTGCCCAGAGACAAAGGTTTGGGCAGTATAAAAGTTAAATAAACAAACAAACCTTGCATATTTTCCAGCCACCTTCTATTGTCAGGGCTGTGCCTTGACATTGAAAACAAGTGCTTTATTGAGGCAAGCAAGCCCTAGATATTGGGCCAGGGAGGAAGAATGTCCACTTTCAGCTGTAAAGCATATCACTTATTTTCACTTTCTTAATTCCACTTTCTCTCTTGACCCCCTACAATCTGCTTCTATTTCATTCATTCATTCAATTTTTATACCGCCCTTCCAGAAAGACTCAGGGTGGTTTTCTACACTCTACTGAAATTGCCCTCACCAAAATCTCTACTGATTTTCCTCACGGCCGAATCCAAAGGTCTCTATCCCACCCCCATCTTCTGTGCTATCTTGAATACAGTTGATCACCCTCTCCTGCTTTACTTCTTCCATGCTCTAGATTTCATTCACTCTGCCCACAGCTAGTTCTCTTTCTACTGGTCTCCTGCATTGACTGCTGCAACCTTCTCCTTGCTCTCTGGCCTTCTGTTGTTGTGCCCTGGCCTTCTCACCTCTCTGGAACTCTACAATCAAAATAATTCACCTCTCTCATTGTTCAGAGCATGTGAGACAGCTTACATTTCTACTCTAGCTAGGTATGACTAGGCAAGGGCCACACCCGTTTGAGTATGCACTCTCCATGAGAAGTGGCTCACACCAAAGGTCTTGAGGTGCAGGTCTAGAAAGTTCCAAGCGCGTGTAGCTAAGATCTAGTGCCTAGGAGAAGGCACTAGAAGGTGAGGGGCAGTTTAACCAGGAGAGACAATAGAACTATAGCTGTGAGAGGGAATGAAGCTGGGAGAGAGAAAAACGGGGAGAGCAAATGAGGAGAAAAACCGGAAAGGACCCCTCAAGAAGAGCTCAGGAAAGCTGTGATAGAAACGGAGTATAAGAAGAAACAAAGGCTGGAATGAGAGAGACTCACCTGATGAGGCCATTCCTGTGGCAGATCCTGAGCAGCAGTGTCAGGTCTGACTGAAGCAGTGAGGGTGCCTGGTGGGAGCGAGGACTTCTGGAAGTGGGGAAAGCCGAGTGTACATGGAAAAGTATATGTGCATATCCCTCGCTGTGGGTTTGTTTAAATTGAACTTTTGTAACTACTGTTGTTTTCTTACCTTAAATCTGCTTCTTATTTCCTCCCATTTGGGGGAGGGAGGTGCACTTGAGAGCAAAGTGGAGATTGTAAGATTATTAAATAAGACATTTTTAGATAAGAATATGTATAAGATCAAGCTCACAGCAGGCTTGGAGCAGAGCACATGTCTCATTTGAAACTGGTATGCTGGTTGCAAGTTCTGCCTTGTGTGTCTGCTGTGACATTTGAAAATACTTTCCACCTTGGAGCCACCACCATGTTGTGATAAATACTTGTAATTGTTGTGGAGAGAGGAGGGTGTGGCTAGCTCATCACTGGGATACCGTTTGTGGTATCATCCCTAGTCCTTAAAGTAGACTGACACATTTGAAACCCACCAAGCCAAATGCAGAGCACCAAGTGCTTGACAAACTTCTCACCCAATATTTACTGTCCCAGGCAGGCAGCAACAATAGGAAATTTATCAAGTTCCTGGATAGGTCTCCATACCTAGCCAGTGGGCTGTGTTTGTGTTGATAGGCTGCAAATTGTTCAGTTGCATCTTAGAGATATAAAAGAGAGATTAACTCCAAAAGTAGCATTGAATAGATAAAAGTTCAGAATTGACTGCATCATCAGTTCACCAGTCTTTTTTCTCCCCTAGTAGAGGTTGCATAAAGTTCATCCTTTTAAATTAAAAAATCATATTTTTATAATTTTTTAAAAACCAATCTTTCCAATTCTATGTACCAGGAATATTTTCTGTTGCCTAGTTTTCCTCACATACAAGCCTATGGAAAAGGGTGGTTTTCTGGGTTGTATGTGTTAATTACTATCCTACTGTGTTTGTATGATAGTATAAACTTTCCCCCATTAATTTCTGTTGATCTCGCCTGTTTGCTAGATCCCATTAATTGTTGGGACCCTGGGCCTGTTACACAAGGCTCTATGCAGGCACATAACCCACAGGTGTGAATGCACAGTGAGCACAAAGAGGGTAGGTCAGAGTTGTTTAAGGGAGTTCCAGACACAGGGTGCTGGAACTGAAGGGCCAAACATTATGGGCTCCTATAATAGCATAGGCTGGTGGTGAGGTAAGGGTGGAAAAGGCGACAGAGGACTTTGAAGAGAAAGACAAGGAGTCTAGGCTGGATCCAGAGCTGGCAGGAAGCTAAGAGGAATTTAAGTAGCATTGTGGTTCTGAGCGACAAGAGAGGGAAATTATTTTGGAAATTATTTTGGAGTTCTGGGAAGGTGAAAAGACCATGGTGCTACAGAAGGCCAGAGAGAAGGCAGTAGTAATAGAATGAGGTTCTGTGTGGACAAAGATCTCAGGCGTGACTGTGCAGTTGACCACTCAACCTTTATTCAGACATTATGTTGTACGAGTATACAAATTTCTACCGTACAACAGTTTTGCTTGTTATGGCAAGCAAAAATGTGGAATCCTAGTTTTGGAGACCTCTTTTGGACATCTTCAGTTGTGTCCCTGAGAGAATTATATGGGATGCGCATGGAATTTCATGTTAGCAGAAGCTTATTCAAACATTATGCTTATTTTTGTGTGTACTTTAAAAATGAACTCACCTGGAGTGCAATTCCCTCAGATACATGGAACAGATAGGAAATGTGCTACTGTGAATAGCTATGTTATTTACTCAGACCATCTGTGCTTGTGTACACTAATAATAATAGTACACTGTGCACAGATTGCACATGCATAAAACCTGACATGTGAATGGAGCTCAGATCTTATTTAATTCACTTCCATGTCAGGTCTCTTTACAGAACAAGAATATGGAAGCATTTTGCTGAGGTGGTGATAAATGGGAGAGCCTGTGCGTATATGTGCACATGTCTATCAAGGCCTCTACATCAGGGATTCTCAACGTTGGGTCCCCAGATATTTTGAACATCTGGGGACCCAACGTTGAGAATCCCTGCTCTACATTACCATCATGGAGAAGATACAGGACAGGCCTAGTAGCAGAGGTAAAAAAGTGAAGCTATTTAAATGCTGTTTTGAATGATAATTGGGACACCGCCAACTACCTCAGAACTGGATGAAAAGCTGTCGTCTGACACAAACAAATGATCAAGGAATAATGAAATGGATGAAGTGAGTGTGTGTGTAGGAAACCAACATATTGGCTTTTTAGTGAACCAGTTGACAAGGTTGTGTTACTGCTATTAGAACTTGCTTTTAAAACAAGAAGGGGGCGAGACGGTGAAGTCCAGATGACAAGCAGTGCTTGTGTTACTGGCACAGTAAACATTGCCACTGATATTGCATAAGAGCGTTCTGAACGGCAACTCTGCAGCTGTAAGGAGTCAAGCCAAATACAGGGATGCAGTCTATTGCAAAATGTATTGACTCACAAGTAAGTTTCTCTGTTCCAAGGAACTGACTGGGTGGCATCCACATTTCCCTTTCTCCAGAGCAAGGACTTCTTGTTCTGGAGGAAAGGAAACGGCTCACTGAACAAAGAGGCACCTTCTAGATTGGCGGTCCTCTCAGATTTGGCAGGGGAAGAGTAACTGCCCCTCCCCAGCCACAGCGCAGTGTTTCTGCCGTGGGTGTTGCTGGTGTCCACTTCTTACTATTATCATCACTCTCAGCCCTTTGGGGATGGGGAATATCCTTATTTATTTTTTCTGTGCAAACCCCTTTGTGGACTTTGGCGGGGGGGAGGTTGAAAAGCGGTATATAAGTTGGATAACCATAAAGTATATCAATATTCATAATAATAAATACCAAGGATGGCTACCCACTGCGTGCCTAGATTGTTGCTTTCTAACTGTTCATGCGTGGATAATCCAGAAGGCCCTAGGTTCTTTCAACTGCCACTTCTTGCAAGTTCAGCTTAAATTTCTACAGGTACTGTTCTGTTTTCTTCCTGTCCTTGGAATGTATGTAGACTTGTCCCCTTAGCTAAGCAGGGTCCACCCTGGTTGCATATGAATGGGAGACTAGAAGTGTGAGCACTGTAAGATATTCCCCTCAGGGGATGGAGCCGCTCTGGAAAGAGCAGAAGGTTCCAGTTTCCCTCCCTGGCATCTCCAAGACAGGGCTGAGAGAGATTCCTGCCTGCAAACTTGGAGAAGCCGCTGCCAGTCTGTGTACACAATACTGAAGAACATAGGAAACTGCCATATACTGAGTCAGACCATTGGTCCATCTAGCTAAGTCAGACCTTTGGTCCATCTGGCTTAGTATTGTCTACTTTGATTGGCAGCAGTTCTTCAGGGTTTCAAGAAGGAGTCTTTCCTAGCCGTACTTGGAGATGCCAGCTTTCAAACCTGGGGCTTTCTGCACACAAAGCAGATGCTACAGCCCCATCCCCAAAGATGGAATACATGGGCCTCATATCCAGGCATTGACCACACCCAGACCTCTTTAGCTTCAGCAAGGTGGCTGTATCATGCACGCTTAGCCCATGCTCTGGGACCAGTCACTGCTGGCACAAACTCCAAAGTATTTGCCAGGGCTAGCAAACTCCTGTGGCATCCAGTTTTTGTTTCTCCCTGCCTGGAGGGGATGCAGTCAGTAGGAGGCCACACATTCCTTTGAGCCACATCCTGTGTCTCAGTTTGAAACCTATTCTTTTCAAGGTGAAGAGAGGTGAAGGCTCGAGAGCATAGCGAACAAGGCATTGGAGTTTTGCAGGTGTTTAGTGGGAAGTGTGCACGGGAGCCTGGAACAAGCCCCTGTGATCACGAGCCCAGTGGAGAAGAGAAGGTATGTACAAATTCCTCCCTCATATTCCTGAGAAAGGCAGTTCAGACAGTTAAATAGTTTGTTAGGATAGGTCTCAGCTGTATTGGTCAGCTATCTCTAAATACTGTAAACTGCCAACAAAACCAGTTATGAAGACAGAAAGCCAGCAGGGGAGGGTGCACTTCCCAGTGTATTGCACAGAGTGTCACATGTATGACTATTTGCCCCATGGGCAGAAGTCATGGCTGTGTGCTCGGTGCAAGGAGCTCCTGGCTCTCAGAGAACAAGTTCATTCCCTCAAGACCAAGGTGGGGGATCTGGCGAAGCTCAGAGAGACAGGAATGCAGACGAGACCTTCAGGGACATGGTAGAGGCATTAAGGCCCGATAGCTCTTCTGCTGTCAGGGAGAATGAAGGTCTTGGGGAAGGAGGACATTGGTCTGAGGAAGAGGGAAATGCTCCTTTAGAAGGGACCCCTTCTGTGGAAGATGAGCCCATATCTTCTTGCACAGGGGATACTCCGGTGGGTGAAGGCCTCATTGTAGTGGGCGATTCAATCAGAGGTATAGAGATGGGTTTGTGACCCACGTGTTGACTTGCCTGCCTGGTTGCGAAGGTTGTGGACATCACACAGTGTCTAGATAGACTGTTAGACAATGCTGGGGAGGAGACAGCTGTCATGTACGTTGGCACCAGCGATGTGGGGAAATGTAGTCGGGAGGTCCTGGAAGCCAAATTCAGCCTGATTAGTAGCGTATTGAAGTCCAGGACCCCCAAGGTAGCATTCTCAGAAATGCTGTCTGATCCACGCACCGGTACCGGTACAGTGAGACAGGCAGAGCTGAAGGGTCTCAATGCATGGATGAGACGTTGGTGCCAGGAGGAGGGGTTTAGATTTGTTAGGCACTGGGATACATTTTGGGGCAAGCAAAGCCTGTACGAAAGGGATGGGCTGCACTTGAACCAAGATGGAACCAGACTGCTGGCACATAAAATCAAAAAGGTTGCAGAGCAGCTTTTAAAACGACGCCTGGAGAATAGCCGACAGGAGCTGGGTAGTATCCGGTTCGGCAAAAGCCATTCTTTAAAGTGCGAGGGTGCAAAGGATTCAGATAAAACAGAAGGGGACAGAGCAGAACCACATAAAGATCAGACAGAAGGCTGTGCCAGCTGGTCAAAGACTCAAAGGAAAGATAGCATACACCAGGTAAGAGATTCAGCTTATAGGTGCTTATATGCTAATGCCAGAAGCCTCTGAGCCAAGATGGGCAAGCTGGAGTGCTTGGTTGCTAGCACAGAAATAGATATAGTGGTCATGATAGAAACATGGTGGAACAGTGAGAACCAGTGGGACACTGTTATCCCGGGATATAAACTCTATAGAAAGGACAGGGACGGGCACCTTGGAGGTGGAGTAGCACTGTGTGTTAAAGAAGGGATAGAATCTAACAAGGTAGAAAACCTAGGTGGACCAGAATCCACCACAGAAACCCTGTGGGTGACAATACAAGGCCTGAAAGAAAACTTGCTACTGGGGACGTGCTATCGCCCTCTGGATCAAAATGCTGACAGTGACTGGGAGTTGCAGGAGGAAATCAGGGAGGCGTCAAGGAGAGACAGGTCAGTAATAATGGGTGATTTCAATTACCCACACATAGACTGGGTAAATTCACATTCAAGTCAGGACAAAGAGGTCAAATTTCTAGATACACTAAATGACTGTGCCCTAGAACAGTTGGTCATGGAACCAACCAGAGAGAAGGTAACCTTGGATCTAATTCTGAGTGACACCCAGGACCTGGTGCGTGATGTCAGTGTCATCGACCCTTTAGGGAACAGTGACCACACTGCCATCAAATTCAGCATACATGCGGGGAGAGAATCACCAAGGATGTCTAACACAGACATTTTGAATTTCAGAAGAGCAAACTTCTCCAAAATGAGGAGTATGGTGAAAAGAGGTCTGAGGGGGAAAATCAGGAGAGTAATTTCATTCTAGAATGCATGGAGTTTACTCAAAACCACAATACTAGAAGCCCAGTTAGATTGTATACCCAAAAGGAGGGAAAGTACCACTAAGTCCAGGAGGATGCCAGCATGGCTAACAGGTAAAGTCAAGGAACCCATTAAAGGGAAGAATACTTCCTTCCAAAATTGGAAGGCCTGTCCAAATGAAGAGAACAGAAAGGAACACAAACTCTGGCAAAAGAAATGCAAGGTGACAATAAAGGAGGTGAAAAGAAAGTTTGAGGAACATTTAGCTAAAAGCATCAAGGGGAATGACAAAAACTTCTTTAAATACATCAGAAGCAGGAAACCTGCAAGGGAGGCCTTTAGACTATTAGACAATGAAGGAGTAAAAGGGATTATTAAGGAGGAGGTGGAGGTTGCAGAAAAGCTAAATGAGTTCTTTGCGTCTGTCTTCACAGCAGAGGACACTGAGCATATACCTGTTCCTGAACCAGGCTTTTTGGGGATGGAGGCTAAAGAACTGAGTCAGATAGCAGTGACAAGAGATGATGTTCTAAACTGTTTGGAAAAACTGAAAACTAGCAGATCGCCAGGGCCAGATAGCATCCATCCAAGAGTCCTCAAAGAACTCAAATGTGAAATTGCCAACCTCCTTGCTAAAATATATAACTTATGCCTGAAATCAGGCTCTGTACCAGAGGACTTGCCTCACGAACCTTTTAGAGTTCTGAGAGAGTCAACAAGTGTGTGGATAAAGGTCCAGTTGACATAGTATACCTGGACTTCCAAAAAGCTTTCAACAAAGTTCCTCATCTAAGACTCCTGAGAAAATTTAGCAGTCATTGGATAAGGGGACAAGTACATGTGTGGATTGCTAACTGGTTGAAGAACAAAAAGCAGAAGGTAGGTATAAAGGGAGAGTTTTCACAATGGAGGAATTTAAGAAGTGGGGTCCCTAGGGATCTGTACTTGGATGGGTGCTTTTTAATTTATTCTTAAATGATCTAGAACATAGGAAGCTGCCATATACTGAGTCAGACCATTGGTCTATCTAGCTCAATATAGTCTTCATAGACTGGCAGCGTCTTCTCCAAGGTTGCAGGCAGGAATCTCTCTCAGCCCTATCTTGGAGAAGCCAGGGAGGGAAATTGAAACCTTCTGCTCTTCCCAGAGTGGTTCCATCCCCTGAGAGGAATATCTTACAGTGCTCACACTTCTAGTCTCCCATTCATATGCAACCAGGGTGGACCCTGCTTAGCTAAGGGGACAAGTCATACTTGCTACCAGAAGACCAGCTCTCCTTTAGAAGTTGGGGTTAGCAGTGAGGTGGCCAGATTTGCAGATGATACCAAACTCTTTAGGATAGTGAAATTAAAAAAAATAAAATTGTGAGGAGCTCCAAAAGGATCTCCACAATGGGGAAGTGAGCGACAAAATGGCAAATGCTCTTCAGTGTTTGCAAGTGTAAAGTGATGCACATTGGGACAAAAAAACCCCAACTTGAAGTATTCACTGATGGGATATTAGCAGTCAGAGACTGACAAGGAGAGGGATTTTGGGGTCGTGGTGGACAGCTTGTTGAAAATGTCAACTCAGTGTGCGGCAGATGTGAAAAAGGCCAATTGCATGCTAAGGATCATTAGGAAGGGGATTGAAAATAAAACTGCTAATGGTATAATGCCCTTATACAAAACTATGGTGTGGCCACACTTGGAGTACTGCGTACAATTCTGGTCACCACATCTAAAGAAGGACATTGTAGAACTGGAAAAGGTGCAGAAGAGGGCAAGCAAGATGACCAGGGGCCTTGAGCACCTTCCTTATGAGGCAAGACTACAACACCCAGGGAAAAAAGATGACTGTGAGGAGACATGATAGAAGTCTATAAAATAGTGCATGGTGTGGAGAAAGTGGATAGAGATAAATTCTTCTCCCTCTCACATAACACTAGAACCAGGGGTCATTCCATGAAATTGATTGCTGGGAAATTTAGGACCAGCAAACGGAGGTACTTTTCACACAATGCATAACCAGCTTGTGGAATTCTCTGCCACAAGATGTGACAGACAACAACCTGGATGGCTTTAAGAGGGGCTTGGATAACTTCATGGAGGAGAAGTCTATCAACGGCTACTAGTTGGAGGGCTATAGGCCACCTCCAGCCTTAGAGGCAGGATGCCTTTGAGTACCAGTTGCAGGAGAGTATCAGCAGGAGAAAGGGCATGCCCTCAACTTCTGTCATAGGAACATAGGAAACTGCCATATACTGAGTCAGACCATTGGTCTATCTAGCTCAGTATTGTCTTCACAGACTGGCAGTGGCTTCTCCAAGGTTGCAGGAAGGAATCTCTCTCAGCCCTATCTTGGAGAAGCCAGGGGGGGGATTTGAAACCTTCTGCTCTTCCCAGAGCAGCTTCATCCCCTGAGGAGAATATCTTGCAGTGCTCACACGTCAAGTCTCCCATTCATATGCAACCAGGGCAGACCCTGCTTAGCTATGGGGACAAGTTGTGCTTGCTACCACAAGACTAGCTCTCCTGTCTGTAGGCTTCCAACTGCATCTGGAAGGGGATTGGATAGTCCAGGATGCTGGACTAGATGAGCCTTGGGCCTGATCGAACAGGGCTGATCTTATGTTCAAAGTTTCCCTCTGCCCCTTGCTTGCTTGCTTGCCTGCCTGTCTGCTCACAAAGGAAAAAGTGCCTCTGCTATTGGGGTTTGATAGACTTTCTGGCAGAGAATGAGGAGGATAAAAATAGACATAGCCCAGTGTTTCCTGTAAGAGTGCTCTCTAGTTGCTGAGACAGCTGGGCACAATTTTATTTATTTGTTATTACATTCCTATACAATCCCATACATCTGTCTTGGAAGATGTCAAAACAAAGATTACAAGCTATCAAAGATTAAAGCCAAGAATTAAATACAACTGAATGCCCGAGCATAAGGATATCATCCAAAGCTGATACGAAGCAGTCCTACTTGTTGCCTCAGTTTGAGAAACCAGAAGGAGTCTTTTCTCCAGAAGTACTCCCAAACTGTGTATGTGGTCCTTCTATGGGAATGTAACCCCATCCAGGACAGGAAGATCTATCACAGGGCTGCACAATTTCACTTTCCCCAGCTATTGTTGGACTACATCTCCCATCATCCCTGACTATTGGCCACTGTCCATCAAGAGCTGGCGGGCCAAAGTTGTGCTGCTCTGACCTATTGCATTTCAAGTTATGACCCATTACAATAAGTGCCTCTGCTTTGTCTGGATTTAGCTTCAATGTATTGTCCCACATCCAGCCCATTACTACCTGCAGGCATTTAGGGAAGTTACACCATTTCCTGGTGAAGTTGCATTTAATACACCACACTTACTGGTAACACGCTGCCCCGGAAGTTTAATGTAGGTGGTTAAAAGCACTAGAAACAGAATGGAGCCCTGAAGGACTCCATACAGTTGTTGCTGTTTTGAAAAGTAACAAATTCCAAATAACCATGTCTGGAATCTTCCTGAGACAATGCCACTTTAAAACACAACAGCGTGCCTAATTTTGTGATCTACCTTTAATCAGGTTATTGACTCAGTGGCTGAACAGTTCTCTAACAAACAGACAACTGGAATTGGCGTCAGTATTACTAAAACCTGAGAACAGAGCTCATGCTGTTTTATTGCAAGAGGAATGAAAGTGCAGAAATATGAACATGAGAGTAAGAGAGAGTGGTTTCTAGGGGGGAAATGAGGAAACACTCTATGCAGTAATCCCACAGGAATAAGAATGTTTAGTTACTTGAGGCACTTATATTGTTACTGTTGACATTCATAGAAACCATACTAATATCCAGAGGAAGTATATCAGGTGAAAAGTCAACACCATTTTGAAAATTAAACTACAGCAGCCAGTGCTCAGTGGTGCATTAATGATCAACGTAGAGAGACCCGAAAGCTTTCAAAGGTTTTCCTGAATGCAAAGAAGGGAGTCATGTTGCTAAACTATTCACCTTAATAACCAATGTAGGAAAAAATAACCAATGCCTTATGAATATAAATCTGCACGGTTAATATATCGGAGGTAAAACAAAATTGTCTAAAGTTGAGGGTTGTTTCAAAATGTTGGGAAAAGGGCGGAAGCTTCATGGAGAGCTGAGCTAGTCAGCCTGTAGCCTATCCATGAACTGGCCTCTGAGGCAATTGCACCTGGCCTCTGGTGCCCTACCAAATGTTCAAGGTAGGGCGCAAAGTTTGCCCTTAGCTTCAGTCCAGGCAGGAGCTGGCATACAGAGGGACATTGCGCATGCCATGGAATTTACCATTTGCACCATTGCACAAAAGCAACTGCAAACATAGCCAGATATTTAGAAATAGGGCCTGATATCTCCGGGCCCGATCCTGGTGCTCCCACCCAGCCTCACCCTGCTTTTTGCCCTGCCTCGTAGCCGGGTTTAAGGGCACAAGCGCATCCTTAACCCTGGCACTTTAACCGGGCGTCCTTAACCCTGGTACTGGGTGCCTTAATCAGTGCACACAGCCCGAGCATACACAGAAATGGGCCCCTAGAGCAGCCGTTTCATGGGTGGTATCCCCCTCAAGGCACTGCGCTCATTGTGTGGTGCCTTGAGGGATATGTGGAGGCTGAGGAAATGAGTCCCGGCCTCCAGTGATCCATGCTGCTGGGAGCAGTGTGGATCATCTGGGCTCACGGTGGTGCACCTACGATTATACAAGTGATCATCTGGGGGGAAGGTATATGAAACCCTGCCTTCCCCATACCGCCACACTCCCCGCCTCAACGGGGAGTGTGTGCATAGTCTTGTGGACTTGTCCTCTGTTGCTCCCGAGGGCTGAACCAGGATAAAATGGTTGGAATTACCAGGAAACAGATTCAAGCTAGACAATCTTCTTCTATGTATTTAATTCTCTTAAACCTACCCGTCGCTAATCCCATGTGTGGTAGCTCTCGCGAGAGCAGCTGCCTGAAGATAACAGTGGGGATGGGAGACAATGGCGGTGGCCTGGCCTGGCCCAGCTGCCGGTCAGCCAGAGGAGGTGGTGGTGGACTGGCCTGGATCTGGCCCGGCTGCCGGTCAGCTAGAGGAGGCAGTGGGGGGCCGGCTTGGCCCAGCTGCCGGGAGGAGGCGGCAGGAGGAGGTGGTGGCAGCAGGCCGGCCTGGCCCTGGCCCAGCTGCCAGTCAGCTGGTTGAGGTGGTGGCAGACCGGCCTGGCCTTGCTGTCCACAGAGAGGAGGCGGCGGTGGTGGGCCAGCCTGGCCCTGGGCCGCCCGCCCGCCCACTGGGAAGTTGAGGTGGTGGCAGGCCAGCCTGGCCCTGGCCCGGCTGCCGATTGGCTGGAGGAGGCCTGTCCACCCACCAGGAGGAGGAGGCGGGAGAAGGTGATAGGCCAGCGTGGCCTGGCCACCGGGAAGAGGAGATGGGGGCGGGCTGGCTTTCCAGCCAGCCAGAAAGTGCAGGGCAGGGGGAGAAGCAGGCGGGGGGAGGGAGAGCGGCCAGCTGGCCAGCCAGAAAGCTGGACATGCCAGCGTGGGGGGACAGTGGTGGTGGGTGGGCCGGCTAGAGGCGCAGATGCTCTGTGCCTGGCCTAGCTAGTAAGAGGAATTTCCTAACTGTCAGAGCTTTTTGACAATGGAATAGTCTGCCTGATGCAGAGATAGGCTCTCTGCTGAAAGCTTTCAGGCAGCAGCTGGATGGCCATGTGTCAGGGATGTTGTGTCACAGGGGTTCTGCAATTTGGGTCCCCAGATGTTACTGGACTACAACCCCCCCCCCATAATCCCTAGCCCCAATGACGGAAGGGTGTTGTGGCTGGGGATGATGGGAGTTGTAGTCCAACAACATCTGGGAACCCAAGTTGGAGGGAACCCAAATGGGAGGAAACGCTTCTGTAGCAGTTTTTTGGACTGAATGGGGTTGGACTAGAAGACCCGCAAGGTGACTTCCAATTCTCACATATTATGCTTCTAAGGAGGTCAGTTTCTGGAGCAAAATCTGCTCAGCATCCTTGAGCACAAAGTTAGCCACCCCCGATGTAGAGGGTTAGGTTTAATGATCATACCTGTTACACTGTGTGCAGACCCTGGGAAGCTCTGACTGACTGCATGTGCAGTGCCCATACAGAAATAGGCATGGACATGATGATCATGTGGGGTGGCACCCCACCCCAGATTCACAGGAGTGTGTTCCATTAAGCGATGTGTCTTTCTGTGTAAGAAATTGTGACAGGCAACTCTACCAGCATGTAATAAACAGACAAGGTAGGAATAATATTAGCAGGTTGGCATTCCAAAGTGGAGGACCTTCCAAATGCCAAATTTACATATCTCAGTGGTGAAGTGGAAGAGCGGTGAGGTCACTTGAGTGACAATCAGCCCCAAAATGTGGACAGTCGCTCAGCCTGGATAATTGCAAGCATTCTTCTAGTTCAGCTGGGGCTAATGAGCCTGTTGTGCAATTAGAACAAAATTTGGCCCTGCTGCTTCGCATAAGCATTTAATCAATCAAGAACTGGATAAAGGTCAACAGGAAAAGCCAACTCCTGGCGATACTGTCAATGTGCCAGTCTTTCTCTGGGAGGGGGCTTGCTTGCCAGAGTCGTGAGTACTTTTGAGGTCACTGTTTCCCCCAACATTGTTCCTGTCCGGCTACATGTCCCTGTCCCCTTCACCAAGCCTAGCTGCGCTTACCAGGTCCGGGAGGAGGTTAAGCATCCATCTGTGCCTTCTCCGTCCCAGGCTGCTTGCTCCTTATGTCTGCTGCTTTCCGGGGGCCCCACACTCACCACCAGCCAGCCTCTCAACCCCGGCCGGCTCCTCATATGCCTCCTCACAGGATGTGCATCGCCCACCCCTAATTACGGGGCCAACACCCTCTTTATTCCCTGTAATTGTCTACCCTTTATAGCTGCTGACAATGTCTCTCTCCCCTTCTCCCTCCTCCTGCTCAGACCCTCTCCCTTTGAGAGTTGTGCTACTGATGTTATCCTTCCATGCCTCCCCTTCGGCTTTTTCAGGGCTCTGCCCCTCCTCATTGGCAGTCTTTCCTCCACTTCTCCCCAGCTGCCACCTATTCCTGACTCCTTGGGCCCCCTCACCACTCCGTCCTCGGGGGTGAGGACAGCCAGCCTCGCTGGATAGTTCCTCTCCCCCATAAGAGTGAGTGGCAGCCTCTTGCATTGATAAGCGACAATGAGCATCTTTGGATGGGGGCCTTACCAGTGCCTGGGTTTGTGGGGCAGGTGTTCCACACCTGTTGCCTCAGCTTGGCCAGAAAAGCCTAATAGGTACTCTTCAGGACAGCCACACCCTATCTGCATGGTTTTGCTCTTACCTCTTCATCTGCACAGTCTGCCTGTTGGTACTGCTTCCGGGCGGGCGGGGGGGGGTGCACAAGAATGTGACAAAATCATGCACTTGACTTTATCCATTTAGCTAGTGAAATGCTGGTCCTGACGAGAGGTGGGCGGGGCAGCCTGTGTCTTGTACAGATGCCCACTCTGCTGTTGGGAACACTGTCCCTGGGGGCCAGGCTTTGCACTCACCACCATGTTACTCCTAGAGCATCTGCTTTCCATGTAGAAGGTCCCAGATCCAGTCCCTGGCATCTCCAGATAGGCTGGGAAGGACTCCTGCCTGGAACCTTGGAGAAGCCTCTGTCATCAGTGCAGATGGTGTGGAAGAGATGGACCAAAGGTTGGACTCGGTGTGAGGCATATTCCAATGTGTGTGCTTTACTCTTCCCTGCCTGAGGAAATGACTAGGTGTGTGTGCAAACTGTTAGATGACAAACCGGTTTGCATCTAACTGGACTGGTTCAGCGGCTCAATTGTGGACCGAACTGGTGCTAGTTCGATCTGTGATTGAACCAAACTCAACCCAGTTTGAACGGACCGGTTCAGCATCAAAGGGGTGGCAAGAAAGGTAGTTTGAGGTGCTTACTGGCCTGGCACAGCTTCCTGCGCCATAGCTCACCACCCCCTGGTGCAGCCCAATTGCCTGTTCTAGATGGAGTCACACTTCCACAAACGGAGCAGGTTCGCAGTCTGGGAGTAATTCTGGATTCACACCTCTCCCTGGTTTCTCAGGTTGAGGCGGTGGCCAGGGGTGCTTTCTATCAGCTCCGGCTGATACGCCAGCTGCACCCATTTCTCGAGATCAATGAGCTCAAAACTGTGGTACATCTGTTGGTAACCTCCAGACTGGACTTTTGTAATAGGTCTACGTGGGGCTGCCTTTGTACGTAGTCTGGAAACTTCAGTTGGTTCAGAACACGGCAGCCAGGTTGGTCTCTGGGTCATCTCGGAGAGACCATGCTACTCCTTTACTGAGGAAGTTACACTGGCTGCCAATAGGTTCCCGGACAAAATCCAAAGTGCTAGTTATAACTTACAAAGCCCTAAATGACTTAGGCCCTGGGCATCTAAGAGAGCGTCTTCTTCATTATGAGCCCCACCGCCCATTGAGGTCATCTGAGGAGGTCCATCTCAAGTTACCGCCAACTCATTTGGTGGCTACACAGAGACTGGCCTTCTCGGTCGCTGCCCCGAGATTGTGGAATACGCTGCCTGCTGAGATACGATCCCCCCCATCTCTGGCAATGTTCAAAAAACACCCAAAAACCCATCTTTTCACCCAAGCTTTCTCAGCTTCTTAAATTCGGAGTTTTTTAATATCTGGTTTATTTTAAAATTAAAAACCCAATTTTGGGATTTTAATCACTGTAATTGTTTAATTGTTGTTTTAAAATGTTTTTAAATTGTTAATTGTTATATTTTTAAATTTGTTTTAGCTCTTTACTGTTTTAGTGGTTTGTTTTAATTGTAAACCGCCCTGAGCCATTTTGGAAGGGCAGTATACAAATCAAATCAAATAAATAAATAAAATAAATTGTGTGGTGATCCCTCTTTAAGCAAGCTGCCTGGTTCTGGCCTCTGTGCATCGGTGGAGGCCAAAACTGTGCTGGTGCCACATGGGCAGCCTGCTTAAAGAGGGGTCACCAGTGGGCTGAACTGGGGGATGTCCAATGGCTGCACCAGGCCTGGCTGGGCTAGTAAGCACCTTAAACTACTTCCCTCACGGCCCCCCACTGCCTCCTTCAGTGGATTCTGACATCCCTTTACTTGTAAAGAGGAATCCTTACCGGATTCCCCTTTACAAGTATTGCCACTCAAACTGTTGAACCGGTTTGGTCAAAGGTACTGGATTGCCCAGTTGGTTCAACCCAACCAGATCAGCTACATGCAGTTCAGTTCAAATTCAATCCGAAATTGAACCAAACTGCAATTTTTGGTTTGTGCACACCTCTAGAAATTAGTCATGCAATTTTTATATGGGATAAACTAAAAGGGTGCACATCAGAATACCACTGAGATGTGGGATACACCTCCCCTCCCCCTGGCCTCTGGTTGCTGCACCAACCATGTCCCAGATTACAGCCTGCTTGTTCTGTTCCATAGAACATCATGCAAGACAATGGGTTGGTCTGGATGATACTTCCCCAGTCCATGTTACTAAAAGAGGGATGCGCAGAGAATGTCCCCAACTTGACATCTTTTGCAGGCACCCCGACGTCATCCTGGCATGTTGCTTTGTTGCATGTAGGGGCGGATGGCCCAAACGATCCCTCTACATCTGCCTCAAGTACTAGTAGTATTTGCAGACACTCCCCACACACCATAAATGAACACACCAAGAGGATGTTGGAATGTTTATGAAAGACTTAAGCATGGGTGTGCTTTTGGCGCAACCCCCTTTTTATCACACGGGTTGAGAAAGTATCATTCAAACTGGCCCATTTAAAATTGAGCCTGCTGTGTGCACAGCCTCAGCCTCATCCTGGACTCAGTTTCTTGGTTATTTTATTCACCAACAGCCAAGGGTAAGTCTGTTAGAAGCCAAGAACTAGCTATACAGTAGATGCTTTCGTAATAGAAGTGGAAACCTATGGTACTCTTGTGGCTTACTCCTAGAAGATCTATATATATTCACAAACACTAGAGGTGCACTGAAATTTCTTCAGTTTATATTTCTGGACAAAAATTAGCAATTTCAGAGATTAGGATTGAGATTTTAGCTGAAGATCACTTTTGATTGTGTGACTATTTACTTTTTAAAATCCAGTTTGACAGCACTGCATGTGACTCATCCTTTCTGGGTTAGTCACGTGCATGATCCCTACCCAATTGGGTATCTTCACATTGTGGACAGGATATAGATCGATACAGAGTTTCTGTACCATTTTTCTGAACTAACTGCACATGTAGGCTCTGTTTGTTCCTGAATTTGTGTCCATTAAACTTTGTGTTTATGCTTCCTTAGTTCTCTGCTAATGAACTGCAGGATTTGCCCATCTAAGCAGAAAAAAGCTTTTTCGAGTGTGAGAAAATTATTTTGTTTTTACTGGTCTTTCATTTACATGATGGCCTAACTGATTAGATATCCAGATTTAATAGCTGAGCATTGTGACACTTCTGTAATTCATTTTGCCATTGTGAATAAACTCAACCTTACTGGGTACATCAAAACGGTGGTTTTATGGCTGCATTTATGATTGCTAGATTGCTACTTGTCAAGCTATCTGCCTAGCCAAGGCAATCAGACCTGCTGAATCAAACCATGTTAACAAAGAATTCCACAATTATGGGAGGCCAGGGCAGTGCTGGATCATCGTGCAGATGAGATGCCGAAGGAGTTCATCCGGAAAAGCTCGTGCCCAGAAGAAAGAAGTTTTGAACTACAAAAGGAAAGCACTGTGTTGCCTTCCTCCTTTATTAGCCACACTTGGATAAGCTCCTGCCCCCTAGTTTGGGCACATACATGCCTTTGAAAATGGCATCGTTCTTTTATTTCAGCAGGGCACAGAAGGCCATTATGACTGCCGAAATGGAGCTGTGGAGTCACAGGGCAATTCTGCTCTGCTAGATTATTTTGTTCTCTTTCCTCCCATCCACCTGTTTCCCTGTCTGTCTGTCTGCCTCTCCTTTTGTTTACAGTTGTGAATTCTATTGAGTGCCAAATGGGATTAGGAAGTTGGCATTATTCACGTTTATGCTAAACTCTGACAACTCTATTGCACACTCTACCCATGTATCTGCAGCGAATGTGGTTAAAGCTGCTTTGCCACTTTGCAGGATAACGCAGATAATCTTGCTACGCCTGAGCGAGAGAGCACAACCACAGGGCGGTTTGTCTCTCTGTCTGTTCAGAGATACATGGAAATCACATTTAAATAGAAAGAAGTTTTGATTTTGGTAGTCCCTTAATGTATCTATGACAAGGAATTTCAAAAAGTTTTAGTTGAGTCTTTCCATTCCAGATTTCTAGATTTGTTTTCCATCCCTATTTTCCGGGCTAAAGAATGGAAAAGGAATTTAAGGTAAGTCAGGAAAGCATCCAACTTTGGAGAAGAACAGGCTTGGCTTTCCATCTGAAATATTAAAGATAATCCAGAGGTAATGAAGCGGGCCAAGTCATTATTTATAGGAGAGATCTTAAGTTATTTTAAAGATTAATAGGGACAAACTATAAATCATTATTCCCACTTGCAAAACACTCTGTGGGAGTTGGGGCAAATTAATGATTCGAGAAGAAGCCAGTGTTTGTGTGCTCATGTTGCTGAAAAGCTTGAGCGAGATCTCATGCTGGGTACAGCAATTTGGCATGCTTTGCCACAAGACACTTCTCAGCTGCTCAGTTGCCTTTAACTTGGTATATTTTGCTTTGGTACTGAAAGTCTAATACCAATCTTGTAATATAACGAAAGCAGAATCTCCTCTTTTGAAGTGGTGGCTCTCTTAAATTAGCAAAGGAGTGCAACAGTCCCTATTCAGACCAACACAGTGCATTTCCAGTTCTTGTTGCTAGTATGGCATATAGGAAGCTGCCATATAGCGAGTCAGATGATTGGTCCATCTGGCTCAGATGGTCAGACTATTGGTCCATCTCCTCTACACATATATTTTAAGAAGAAGGGTGTGGCGGGGTGGGTGGGGGGTTAGAATGCTGAACTCAGACTTTTGCTTTCCTCAAACATCAAAGTTCACTAAAGTGCTTCACTTGGCATCAGATCTTCCCTTTCTTACATTTACCCTTTCAGTTGAATGGAGCCCTTGATCTTAAATCATTCATTGCCTCTGGGGATTCTAGTTTTCAGTTGGTGGATCAGTGGCTTGAGCCAGGAGGAAATGACAACTAGTTTTCTGGTTCCTGATATGAACAGATTCTTTCAAGTGTACTCAGACCTCCAGTGCTGCTAGGAATCTAAGGATGAGGCCTCTGCCATCAGCCTTCTTCATCAGCTCTTTCCCCCTATCCTTTTAAAGGAAGGTTTGTGGGAGTAAGAGGGAGGAATAGGAAGGCTTGTATGGAGGGGTACAATTCCTTTAGGCCAAAGCCCAACATTCTGGGCTTTGTTGAAGAATTGATCCAGAAACATTGAGCCAGTTATAAAGCAATTGGACAGGGTTGCTTCAGGGAGCTTGCCTATCACTAATGAAAACTGGAGTTCTGCTGAATATCCTGTAGTTCCCATTTTGACACAGAAACTGCCCATAAACATAAACAGATCTGCTTTCATCATGTTTGCACCATGTTTCTCCTGGCTCCTTCTCCTTTCCTGGGCTAGTCACATCCATGATCCTGCCCAATAGGGGATGTTCATACTGAGCAGGATGACAATGAAATATTACATAGTCAGTCAGATTTGACTACACACTCATGGCACTGAAGGGAATTAAGATGAATAAAACAAACATTTTTGTGTGCAACATTATACCAAAAAACATGAGTAGTTTTGTCTCGGTGCTAATCAAAACTGAAACGTGTATCCTTGAGTTAGTTTTATATTACAGTTTCGATCCTTTTCTTAATGGCTCAATATAGAAGCTTATCTGGTTCAATATATAAACCAATCCCAAAGGCTTAGGGAACTCTGAATGGTACCTCCTAATAAATATTTCAGGATTGCAGCATGGTTTCTAACATAATGAAATCTGTTCCATTCCACTATGTGAACGTTTGGTGTGTGTGGTCCAGTTCTACATTGGGTCCATTCCCCGTGAAGAGGAGAGGCAATTATTGTGGTGATAAGTCTTGGGGATTATCCCTTTATAGTTGGTGCATCTCTTGATAAGGATTTCAATTATGGGTTATTAATTTCTTTGATATGCACTATACTGAAGTGTCAGTGTGTGTGTGTGTGTGTGTGTGTGTGTGTGTGTGTGTGCGCTTGTGTGTGCTTGTGCATGTTTATATAGAATTTTTTTGCTTTTTGTTTTGGAGTGTGTGTGTGTGTGAGAGAGAGAGAGAGAGAGAGAGAGAGAATACGGCTGTGCATCACATTAGACCAATAATTGGAACTGATGAGATGCAAGCTTTATCAGACAATTTTTCATTGGATACGATTTGATGAAAGATTTGTCTGATATACAAATTATAATTTGCTACAGTACAATATTGTACTGTATCTTGTCAATCTGGATCGATGGGCTGGGAGTCTGAGCAGCTGCTTCTGTCTTGTAACTAGAAATCAGCTTCTTTCCCGGCAGCTGCTGCAGTGGTGCTGCTTTAAAACACCACATCCCCCCGCCGCCCAACAGATGCCCCGCAGTGTCTGAGGGGCAAAAAAGCAACATCACAATGTGTCTGTTATGGGGTGGGGTGGGGGGTGGGGGAGGTGGCCTGCCACTTGCCAGTCTAGAGGGTGGCCATTCCCCGCACCCCCAGTAAAGCCTGGAGGAAAAGATGTAGTGTCATGACATCGCATTCTTTCCTGAAATTGTGGGCCAGTGGCCAGGGGTGGGAGGCAGCATTTTAAAGCATTGCCACTGCAGTTGCTCAGAAGGCAGCTGAAAATAACCATTCTTCCAAGTAAACATCGCGGGCTTGAATTCTAACCTTAGTGCACAGGGAAGAAAGTTTCCACAAGGGAACTCCCCCCACCCCCAGGAGCTCTCTCTGTTCCCCACAGATCCGCTCTGGAATGTCAGGGGACTCTTCAGAGCAGTGTTCTCTATAATTTTTTTCATCTGTGTGCAGAATGAGTTTTGTTCTGGGCAGCCGTATCAAGGCAGTGTGTGCACACATTCATTTAGAGGAGGGCTGTCCTGATTCAACCTGAGCGGGATCTAAAATGAACTGAGTGGACATCAACAAATCTGTGAGTGCACACACCTTAGAGTGTGTTGGGATATGCAACAGCTGCAGCCTAAGTTTTTGTGCCGTTTGTATGTAATCTACTGTGAAGCCAGAGGGGGCACTATAGTTTCCTCTGTATGGGTTGGGCTGGCTGGGAGTTTCTACTCTCCTTCCTGGTTTGTTCCTGTTCATGTGTGTCTCAGTAAGTTCTGTACTGACCTGTAAGTGTTTGTCCCACAAGTAAAGTTGTCTTAAACCGTGCACTGGTGTATGTTCTGAAAGCCACACAGACCACTCACATTCTACAACAGAGGGAACCCTGATTCAGAGTGGGATGAGATGCTGCACAGGGGACTGATGAAAATCTCCCCATTGGACAAAAAGGAGACCCTTCTATAAACACAAGAGGGCGTTTGTAACTTCTTCTATTCCCTGGTAAGGAGGGGGCAATGGTAAACCCCTCCTGTATTCTACCAAAGAAAACCACAGGGCTCTGCGGGTGCCAGGAGTTGAAATAGACTTGACGGCACACTTTACCTTTATAAATGAAATGAAATCCACAGTTTTGTGGTACTGACAAATATGCCCTCTGCTCCTAGTTCTGCAGACAGATACATATTAGGCCTATGCAAAGTTGGATTGGAATCAAATCAGATCTCTATTACGGTCAATGACCAGCTTCATGTAGTAAATCAGCAGTAACAACAGTAACAGCGGAACAAGAAACTGTGCATACCAACATATGGTAAAACTCTAAAGTATGTAACTAAATCAAATTAAACCAAATTAGCTAGAGTGTAATTGGCTACTGTTGTTATTAGTACACAATTTATGAATTTCGCAAGCTGCTGTGCAGAATTTAGCAGCATTGTTTGTGATGTCAGACTGCTGATCAGAAAGGAGAAACATAATGTAAAAATCATCGGTTCTTCCTGGATACTTAACTAAAGAAACTGATATGAAGTAATATCATATATCCCAATAGAAGGGGCAGTATAAGAGAATATGGCCCCCAGCAGAAGGAAGGACATCAAAACATCTCTTTGTGTGAAGGCTCTCCTCAATTTTGGTATTGTTAAGTTGTAAAGATAGTTAGCTGGTTTAAGAGATGTTCTAATGTCCCCCAGTCCTGCAAACCTAGGACCAAGCTTAAATCTTTTTGGTGGTCTACAGCATAAATGTGCTGTCTTAGTAAGGATTTGGCAGCATCATATCCTAAAGTACCCAGATATTCCATGGAAAAGCCATGTGTCCGTAGTTTCTCAATGAGTATTTTTTTGCCAGAGTGGTAATCATAAGCTAGGATCAAAGGAGCCAAACTGGATGGACAGAAAATTAGTTTCAGCCTTAAATGGAAGGAGTAAAGCCATAAACGGGACTCCGCCCTCAATACGCCCACCTCCAGGCACAAGATGGCACTTGGAATGCACTGGGGGACAGCAAATATAGATCTAAGAAATTTTGATTGCACTGCGTCCCAAGAATAAAAATCTCAATAAGTGTATATCTTATTGTTAACCACCCAGAGATGAAAGTTTGGGGCAGTGTACTAATTTGACAAAATAAATATCTGAGAGCCATATAGCAATTGGGCGATCACTTTGGCTTCAAAAACTTTGGTGGCAGATAGAATATCATTGCCCCATTGGAGCCAAAGAATCTAAGAATGGCATCAGAGGTTCTTTGTGTGTTCCCAACAGTGTATTTAATCTGCGCATTCCAACTTCCTGTTGCCTGAAAAATATCTCCATGATATTTATAATGCTTTCCCTAGTCTGTCAGGACACCATTAATTTGCCATTTGTGAGAAGGGCTCTGAGCAAAGACCACTACCTTTACTTTCTGATAATTAATCGTTAGAAGGTCTTCCTTACAGAATGCTGCTAAGGTGCACAACATCCTTCTCATCCCTACAGGGGTCAGTGACAAGTATTAGACATCTAGCAACTTTACTATATGCTGATGATGCTTCACCTAATTTGGGGTGATGGAATCTTATATTCATTAACCTATTATTCATAGAGTTGATGTAGAAGTTAAATAATGTTGGTGCTAATATACATCCCTGCCTCACCACTTTCTCAACAGCTATTGGTTTAGTCAAATGTGGGTTACTGTTGGAACTGGGACCCTAGTAGCATCTGTTTTCAGCTGCAATGTCTCATAGTAACCATTGGGGGTTTTAAGGGTCAGGTATGAAAAGTGCTGGACTCCCCCCCTCTTTGTTCTCACAGAGTTTGTAGTCTCCATTTTGTCTCTCCCAGAGATGGCTGTTTGTTTTAGTTTCTCTCTCTCTTCAGCCATGAGCTGCACTAAAATAAGCTGCAGGCGCTCTTTCCATTTGTTTGCAACCTTCTTAAATAAATCCTTCAATATTAAGGAACTGTCTCAAGACCTCCTGCTTTGCTGCTTTCTCACCAAACTGGTTTTGTTCTGCTATTTGGGGACTGAACTGCCATCCTTCTCCTACAGGTACACTGTACTCTATGATAAGTATTCTCATAGGCTGCATTCAGACATAACACCAACTGTGCCAGAGGTTCAAGACTGTGGTCATTCAAATGCGTGAACCTGCAGTTTTGTCACTGAACTGTGGGTCAGTTTTTTACCCCAAAACTGAATTTGAACCTTTGAGTTTTGCAGCTGAAACTTCAGGTCCAAAAGCAGCATCGTGTTGTCCAAAAGCAGACATTGTGTCCTCTGGTTTGTGCAAGCTGAAAGAACTGGAGCTAAGGGTAGAAAGCAACTCCCTGTCTCCTTGGTTGGCTGCCATGGCTTTCCATCATACAAAGGAGGAAGCCCGCGCAGCCAGTTCCTTCCCCTGTGCAAGGGATTGCAGATCAAGGTTGTCTGGGGGCACAGCAGGGGGAATGGAGGCAAACTGCAGATCTGTTGGACCTGCAGTTTTCCATTATGTCCGAAGGTGGCCATAGAGTTTTTGGATAAGTAGGAGTAATCTCTGGTCAATGGATGCATCTGCAAAGTTTCTCTGTAATCTGTCTGGATATATTATCAAAAGCCACTTTGAGTCAACAGTGATAGCATACAATGCCCCCTTTGACTTATTTATATTCTTATTCACCAGGTGTTGCAGGACTAGTCAAGGGTGGTCCAACCAGCTCTAAAACCTGCTTGATCATTGTCCAGCCAGCTCAATAATTTCCAATATGGATGCCTAGCAAACGATTTACTTATTACACTTAAAAGACTGATTGGCCTATAATTAGATGGATCAGCTCAATTTCCCTTCTTAAAGATTGGTTGGATTATCACCAGGCCCCAGTACTTAGGCATGTAAGCCAACTGATCAATGAATGTAAACAGCACTACCAAAACTGGTGCCCACCAGTTGATATTGGTTTTATTAAATTCTATAGGGATATAATCGCCCCCAGGAGCCATCTCTGATTTTTGTTGACCTCCCAGATCAACAATTTCCATTGGTGAAGCTAGGGGCCATTCCAGCAAAGAAGCACTATTGTTAATTGGGTAATATCTATGTCAGCCTTAAAGTCTATATGAAAATATGTTTCCCAGGCATTGGGGGATATCTGGGAAATAATTCTGTTCTTTCGAAAGTTAAGCCCACCTCTTATCATATACCAGAAGCTAGACGAATCCCCCAACCTGCAAGCCCTGTATCAGTGATTTCCATGACTCTTTTCTTTTATTGCTGCCCTTTAAAAAAAAACTGGTGTGTGTGTGTGCGTCTCTCTCTCTCTCTCTCTGTCTATTTAGTGAGAACATTAATTGGAATGATACCTTGGGGTCCCTTGATCTACAGTGCCTGTACTTATCCACCAAGAAGTTTTTAGCTGTCATACATTCCTGGTGCTCAAACCAAGATTTTGACCTACAGTTATTCATTTGCATTTTCTTAGATCCCTTAAAAGTTAGGAACCCTTGTAGATGCTGTATAAGATTATAATACTGAGCCATATCTACATTAGATGATCCCGCTACTATGATGGCAGATCGAAGCTGGATAGATTCTTCTATTTCAAACAAGTTTAGCAAAGATTTTTCAAGATCATTGGATCATCTAATGTATGTGGGTACTTCATCATCCACATTAATAAAAGGGGGTTCTATCATAAATATTCCCTGCTCAGGGGGTTTCAAAGCTAGATTCAGGGGGAAATAATCACTCTCACGACAATGTACCCCATTTAGCTGGGAGGCAAGATCTAATAGGTTCCACGAGACCACTGTGTGAAACAGGATGCTGGACTAGATGGGCCTTGGGCCTGATCCAGCAGGGTTGTTCTTATGTTCTTATGAGACCTGCCACAATTTCCCAGTCGCAGACACCCAAATCCACGATTGGGAAACCCGCAGTTGGTGAGGGACAACAGTACTGGTCTCTCACGGTTTTCTCTCTTATTTGCAGTAGACCTTAAGCCTCTTCTCACAATCCATGCAAAGGGCTTGTGGACGGGCTGTGAGGAAGGTGGGTTAAATCTACCTTCCCCACAGACAATTGTCCTCCCTTCCCTGGGCGGGCAGATCTCCTTCCCAGGTGACCAGCAGCTCTCCCAGCAGCTCTGAGGGTTGGGGTACTGGGATGTGCTGCCATGGGATGCACTGCCACATGTTGCCCCGCCCCCTGAAGCTCTGATAATACACCACATGAGTGCATGGTGCATTATGGGAATCAGTGGGAGCTATGTACTTCAGGCCAGAAGGATTCATTCTGGGCTTAACCCTTTGATGAATCAGTGGGCATTTTACAGTTTCTTTAAATACTATCCAAATGGCAGTAAGAAGAGTATCCAGATACAATCCCATTTTAAAGAGCATTGGTGGAATGATTGGCTGCTCAAACATTAGTAGAACTCTCTTAGAATTAGGAAAACTTGGCATCCACTCAATAGATATCATATCCACCTGTCATATTTGGTATCTAAGTAGTTGACTAAGATAAAATTTAACCAGGTCACGTGTTACCCACTGCCCATCATTAATTTGATTAAGTGCTATTTGCAAAACTATCTGAGTAGGTTGTAAAATCTGAGTGCAGTTCATTATTTCACCCTCCTTAGCAGCTTGCTTTAGTGGGTGAGAATTCATAGAGTGAAATGTCATTATAGAGTTAACATTCTGCAGGGGATCTGGCTTACATCCTCCTCCACAGCAATTTCCTAGGTATTTCTGTACAAATGAATTGAAAGATGTTTCAATTAAGTCCATTTTTTTTGGCAATTAAGTTATTTCCCCACAATGTTTAACACAGTTTGTGGCATTAATAGGCATTGTTTAAGCTTCAATCACCGAGTACAATGATATGTCTTGAAAAGCTTTAGAACTGTATTTAAAATCCCCTGTATTTAAAATCCCAGCCCAGATTCTTATGAGGTTCTGCTATTCTTACTTCTATCGACCTCCAGAAGGGCTTGAATTTGATTTTCCTATTTTTAATCAAGATTTTAAAAAATGTGCTTCAGTACAGAAGAGCATGAGCAGCTACAGAGTTCGGGTATTTCTCATTTCAGCTGTGTTTGCCCAATATTTAAATCTGGCAAAGGGTTAGGTTTAAATACGGACCATAGGCTTGGCCTGCTCTTGGAGAAGTTCAAAGATAAATTGTGAAAAAGGACTAGGGTACATCCACACTAATACCCCATCAACAGAAACTCCTTCTATGAATTGGAAGGAGCTACTACTGATGGAGCACTACTCCATGAATGATGTCGATACCACATGGTGGTCCACAAGTGCTGCATAACTCAGGAGATTCTGAGCTGACTGCACTGCTGACAGACATGCATTAATGTGCAAGAGTGTGAAGACTTAAAGTTGTACACCCACATTTGGGAACAATGTAAGTAGTGCTCCCAGAATGTGGGCATGCTACTTTAAGTATTTGCACTCTTCTGCAAAATTGCAAGCCCGCCAACAGTTCCTTAGGAACCTGCAGCAACATGTGCGGCTCAGAACCACCTGTGTTATGCTGCAAAACATGTGGGCCAGTGTAATTTTGAGAGCATTCATTGTTGGTTTTCACATTCTTTTTCAACAGCTCATAATTATAGCAATGATTTCAACACAAGGAGGGAAAAGTTGGTTTTTGAAGCAGGAGGATTTGCTATCCATATCTGGTACACTATAGTACAATTTTAATTGTTTGCCAATAATTATTCAATAAGTAGAAGCCACAGGCCAGCCAAAGGTGGGTAGGGATGTGCACAAAACTGGTTTTCCTGGCTCAGTTCAGATCCAAACCAGATTCGAATTGGACTGGGCCGGCTTGTTTTCGGCACCTTTGAGCCGGCTTCCAGTTCGGTTCGACCTTGTACTGGTTCAGAGCTGGCTTGAACCAGTATCAGAACCTACTGGCAAAGGGGTGGGTGACTGTTGCTGGTGTCTATCTTAACATTTCTTTTTAGATTTTGAGCCCTTTGGGGACAGGGATCCATCTTATTTGTTTTTTGTTTCTCTGTGTAAACTGCTTTGGAAACTTTGGTTGAAAAGTGGTATATAAATATCTGTAGTTGTTGTAGAGGATAGTAGAAACAGAGTACTTGCCAGTCGGCTCCAATGGTGGCGACTGTGGTGACCACAGGGTGGCGTTGGATCCCCCAACCCCCGCCGGCCTCTCACAGAGTCTCCTGGGTTGGCAGTGGGCCATTTTGGGGCTCTGCAGCAGTGTGGGGGCCTAAACCAGGCACAAATTAGGCCACCACTGACCCAGGAGACTCTGGGGAATTCCAGTGGGGGTTGGGAGAGCTGCTGCCGCCCCCCACAAGAACTGCTTCCACTGAAGTGACTGGCTAGTTCTCTGTCTTTACTATCCTTTATGGTTAGGGAAGCCGCACCCTCCATCCTCCTCGCCAGATTCTCCTTTGCCAGTAGGGCTTTGAGCCAGCTCCAAGCCTGCCAGCCTGGTTCTGTTCGAGCTAGAACTGAACCAGGTCAGGTTGGGCTCAACATCAAGCCTTTGAGCCGAGCCAATTCGGTCAAGCCGGCTTGCACATCCCTAAAGGTGGGCACCTCTGAGGCATAATTGTATGCGATCTGAAATAAAGTAGGACTACCTTCCTGCCCCTACCTTGACTGCCTTCCTTAAATGGTGCTCTTTGTTAGTATTCTGCACAAGTTCCGATTTTTAAAACTACGTGATACACAAGCATAACTTAGGAGCTTTGCTTTTAAAGCAATTTGTACACCTTAGCTAAACTGATAGCTATGAAGAGATTATTTTAGCATGCTTGCTACTTCATGTACAAGTTGAATATTCCCAAGACATTTTGACCACAGCTGTGAACTACTGGATTAGGTGGTATAAAAATGCAATAAACAAGTAAATTAAATTTGCTGGATTTCAGCAACAGCTCCATTTTGCTCTTCAAGGCAGTTTCATTTGTTAGTCCCACATATATATATATATATATATACATCAGTGCCTCTTTGTGAGCACCTCAGCGATAATATCTTACTTCTGTTTGCCCCTTGCTCTGATTTACAGAGCATCTATACTCACTTGGTGGTACTTAACTTTGTTTATCTGTGAGAGCTGAGACTTGCCTAACTTTAATCCCTGTCAGTTCTTTCTCCCTTTTTCTGCTACCTTATTCTCCATAATGACCCATTTAATGTTCTCATTAGTGTCTTTCTGTTTTATTAGAATTCCCCAACATTTCATTTCCTATCTCCTGTGGAGGCACAAACAGTCAGTATGGATTCTTCCTCAAAATTAAAACTACCCACATCTTGGTAACATTCTCTACTCTCATTTCCCCAGAGAATCCTCATACTCTGCAGTGAGTGACTACATTATTTCTTTCTTTTTTTTAAAGCTTCCACAGTCGAGATTCAGTTCCCATTACATGAAGATTTTTCTTTTAAAATATGTTCCTGTACTGTACTCTTTTTAAAATTTGTAATCAAGTATCTGACATTGGATTCTTCATACTCATTTTAGCAGTGGGGAAGCAGCTTGCCTAGGGAGCAAGAGGCTGTTAGTTCAAATCCTTGATAGTGTGCTCCCCAAACTGTGCCTAGTAAATATATATTTGTAGTCACGTATATCGGGCAGCAGCGATATAGGAAGGTGCTGGAGGCAGATGCTCACTTCAGTGACAGTGGCAAAGGCATCATCTCATACTGCGTGGAAGAAAGGCAATGGTAAACCACTCGTGTATTCTTCCAAGAAAACCACATGGCTCTGTGGTCACCAGGAGTCGGCATTGACTTGATGGCACAATCTCTCCTTTCCTGTAAAAGACTGCCAACTTCCCTTCCTTGGAGGTCTTCAAGGTAAGGTTGGACAAATATCAGTATTTAGGCAGTAGAAATTTTGCATCAGGGCAGAGAGTTTAACTCGATAATTCTCTGAAGCTTTTCCAGCTCTTCATTTCTAGGATTCAACTGTTCAGTACAGATGGACCCCATTATCCGTGGGGATTCTGTTCCTGTAGATTTCTGTGGGTAATGAAACCGTAGATAATGAGGCATTGGGGCAATGGGAATTGGGGGATTAGATTTCTGCATGGGAGGGGGGAGTCCAAAAAATGGCAAAAACAATGGAAAGAAAATGCCATACTGTGCTCCATGGGTCTCTATCTGTCCAGCAATGCCCCCCAAACTCACCAGTTTGGCCAATTTCCCACAAAAACCATGGGGAAATCCTTCCCCCCCCAATAGAAGAGCCATAAAATAGCTCCTCAGAACAAAATGGTGCCTGGAAATGACCTCAGAAGTCACTTCTGGCCATAGGAACCACAGATACATGGGTATTAACCTTTTCTGTATCTACATATGCTGAGGTCGGGTGCCTATTTTCGGAAGCATATTCGCTATATGTGAATACCGGTACTGCATATAGCGAGGTCCACCTGTACTTGTGATGACAGAGCTACTAGGAAGCAGGAAGTACAACATTCCCTGGGTCTGTTTATTCAATTTTTTGTTCATGTGTTGCAGTTAATGTTTTTAACATCCTGCAATTATTTTATTATTTTATTTATCAAATTTATACTCCACCCAGACTTACGTCTCTGGATATTTCGTATTACATGGCACTGCTCTAGGTACAGTCAAGAACAAAAAAGTGGTGAAGTTATTTTGCACATCTAGATACAAGGTATCCAATGTGATCTCCATCAAGCTGTGCTCAATTTGGATTGGTTCATTTCCATCTGTCCTGCAATTCAAATATATATTCAGTTCGGTTCAAGGTTTATTACAGTCTAAGACCAGCACAACAAGGAAATAGAATAGAACATATAACACAGTTATAAAAACATAATACCACTTATATCACAATACCCTAGGGTATATTACTGGAACCACCAAAAGCCTCCTAATCTTAAGGAGGGAGTTAATTACTAGAACTCAAAAAATTATAAATAAGACAGAGTGAATATACAATTGAAATAAAAACATAAATAACAATTAAAAAGATAACAGGTCAACAGTCTCAAAACCCACCAACTACACTATAACTAAAAAGCTATAGGGCAGTACTGGATTTATTAATTAGAAGCCGACGCAATCTTCGAGCTGCCGCACAGAAGCCCATCACTTTCCAAGAAATGGCAGGAATACTATCCTCAAGCAGGAAGGCCACTTGTAGGCTCGGCGAATTTCCTGGGGAATGAGCTAGCAATGGAGATATTAATTCTAGACCCAAGTCCCTATAAAAGGAGCAATGAAGCAGAACATGTTTGATTGATTCAACTTCCCCATCACCACAAGGGCATAGACGCTCCGCATAAGGAGTCCCACTGTAGCGAACTTCAAGAACAGCAGAGGGAAGGCATCTACATCTAGCCTGTGTGAAAGCCAACCTATATTTGGGGGTGTCTAATTAAGTTAAAGGAGCAACAAGGTACCTTGTGGTATCATTACAATAAAAACCTGGGGACTTAGATAAATCTTCCTGCCACTCCGTGTCTAATATTTTCTGTTTCACCAAGGCATGGGCTTGTTGTACTTCCATTTTAAGCAGGGTAAGCGGAAACAACCCCAATGTTGCCAATTTAGTAAGTATTTTTACGTTCCCAGGAGGCATGAAATGAATCTTGTAATGTAAGAGATACCTGACTACCATGGGAATTATGGATCTTAATACAGTAAAAAATGGTAAGTATCCAATATCTAGCCTCCACCTTGACTAGACCCGTCTCCAGTCTCAATCTGGCATTAGAGACACAATGGGGGATCGAAAGTACAGCTCTAAGAAATTTAGATTGAATTCTCTCCACCTACTGAAAACTAGATAAGGGCCCTAGCTGTGCACCATATGTAAGCTGAGCAAGAGATTTGGCAAGAAAAAGTTCAGTGGCAGAAGGTGTAAAATGCGCCCCCTTACTCCAGAAGAACCTGAGAACAGCAGACACACTCCTCCGAGCATTCTGGGACACATAGTAGCATGTGGCTTCCTAGAGCCCGAGGCATGGAAAAGGACCCCCAAATAGTTGAAGGTAGAAACTTGCTAAATAGGGTGGTCATCAATTCTCCAATTATGATGTTTAGGGTTTTTTTTTACCAAGGGCAAAAATATTTTTATACCACCTGATATGTACATCTCTAGGTGGTAAATCTCTTTGGCAAATTTGTTCTTTTTCATCTCCCAATTCCAAGTTGCTGCTGGGCACCAGACCGAAAGCATGTTTCAACAAGGACCAGGCCTAATAGTAGGTCAGAGATTGACCACTTGTCCTGAGACCAATGTTTAAAAGCCACCTGAGTCTATATTTTGCAGCACCATCACTAGTATTTTTGCACAAACCATATAAATAGCTTCCAATAACATACAGTATGTGTAAAATTCACGCACATTACTTTGCATAGCAGGCAGGAGACAAATGCAACATGTGGGTTTTGTATACAGATGTAGCCACAGGCCATAATCCAACAAAGGGTTAGGTGCACTTAAGCCCAATGAAATGAACTAGGGCTGGAAGCATTCAGTATATCCAGATACTTGTTTTTGCATCTTGCCATTGCTGTTAAGACAGCAAAATTCTAAGATGGAAATACTTTAATTGGTCCCTATCTACCAAGGGAGATGGAAGTAACTTCTAAGCAAATGGTTATCTCTTCCATTATGTTTCTTCTTATTAACATTCTACAGCTATTCTGAAGTCTAAGTGTACTGAATGGCATAAGCATGCTTAGTTTTAAATAAGATGCTGTATAAATGAGCTGTGAGTGAATAACTCAGGGACACTTTATTTTAAAAAGCATTGTCACACAGAAGAGGTACTCAATGAATACTGCATTTCATTGGTGAATGGGAAGATAAAAGAAAACCTATTTCTCCATGAGTGTATTGTGGAGTATTTTTTGACCAGCTATTTGAGAACTACCAGGTGCTACAAATGTGTGCTTCAATACCTATCATGATATGTGGTTATCTAGATGAGTGTTCTAGATGAATTACAATATGAATCAAAAACAATTGAAGGTTGTGCCAAATACTCCCTATCTAAGCATAACACTACATTTCAAGCTTTGGAATGCTCTCCCAATTTGCTTCCGCTCCTCAACCTCCTTAACAGTTTTTAGGGAGAAAGTAAAGAAAAGTATTGTTTTTACTGCTGCTGCTTTCTATTTTATGTGTTAGTGTTTTTAATGGGTTATTAAATTTTCAAATATATTTTTATATTTATATTATCTGTACATTTGTATTTTAATTACACATTGTTTTAATTATATTGTAAATTGCTTTGAGAATATTTTAATGAAAAGCAGTATATAAATCAAACAATAAATAAATAACACTAAATTCCTCTGTACTGTAGAATGTATAAATAAATAGGTGGCTCTGCCTTTCTTCTCATTTCTAAGCTTCTAAAATGACAATCTGCATATCCATTTTGTAAAAATGCACACACACCATATAAATCAGGGGTGGCTTTAGAGCATGTTCTTCAAGATCTCACCCAGGAAATAACCTAAACCTGTGGTATGTCACATGAACAAGTCAAATGTCCCATGCATAAAATCTGATGTCCTCTGAAGACATTTTGGGTACTTTGGCCAAATGTAGTGTCGTAACCTGTGCAGCAAGCGTGCATGTTCAGAGCTCCCGTGGGACTGCAGTGACAGGGAGTATATCCCAGGGGGCATGTTGCTTCCCATGTGTTTGCATATAATTGCAATGTAATAAATGTACTGACCTATGACAAACTAACAACAATAAGGGAGGCGAAAAGAGAGTTTGAGGAACATTTAGCTAAAAGCACCAAGGCGAATAACAAAAACTTCTTTAAATACATCAGAAGCAGGAAACCTGCCAGGGAGGCTGTTGGACCATTAGACAATGATGGAGTGAAAGGGATTATTAAGGAGGATATGGAGGCTGAAGAGAAGCTAAATGAGTTCTTTGCATGCATCTTCACAGCAGAGGATACTGAGCATATACCTGTCCCTGAACCAGGCTTTTTGGGGATGGAGGCTAAAGAACTGTCAGACAGCAGTGACAAGGGATGATGTTCTAAAATGTCTGGAAAAACTGAAAACTAGCAAATCACCAGGGCCAGATGGCATCCATCCAAGGGTCCTCAAAGAACTCAAATGTGAAATTGCCAACCTCCTTGCTAAAATATATAACTTATCCCTGCAATTAGGCTCTGTACCGGAGAACTGGAAAGTAGCAAATGTTAACACCGATTTTCAAAAAGGGATCCAGGAGAGATCCGGGAAATTACAGGCCAGTTAGCTTAATGTCCATTCCAGGCACATTGATGGAGAACATCCTCAAGGTTAAAATTGTAAAGCACATAGAAGAACAGGCCCTGCTGGGAGAGAACCAGCATGGCTTATGCAAAGGTAAATCTTGCCTCACAAACCTTTTGGAGTTATTTGAAAATATAAACCAGTGTGTGGATAAAGATGATCTAGTTGACATAGTATACCTGGACTTCCAAAAAGCTTTTGACAAAATTCCTCATCAAAGACTCCTGAGAAAACTTAGCAGTCATGGGATAAGGGGACAAGTACATGTGTGGATTGCTAACTGGTTGAAAGACAGGAAACAGAGGGTAGGTATAAATTGAGAGTTTTCACAATGGAAGGAAGTAAGAAGTGGGGTCCCCCAGGGATCTGTACTGGGACCAGTGATTTTTAATTTATTCATAAATGATCTAGAAGTAGGGGTAAGCAGCAAGGTGGCCAAATTTGCAAATGATACCAAACTCTTTCAGGTAGTGAAAGCCAAAACAGATTGTGAGGAGTTCCAAAAGGATCTCTCCAAGCTGGATGAGTGGGCAACAAAATGGCAAATGTGGTTTAGTGTTGGCAAGCGTAGAAGTGATACACATTGGGACGAAACACTCCAACTTCAAGTATACGTTGATGGGATCTGAGCTGTCTGTGACTGACCAGGAGAGGGATCTTGGGGTCGTGGTGGACAGCTCATTGAAAGTGTTGACTCAATGTGCGACAGCTGTGAAAAAGGCCAATTCCATGCTAGGAATCATTAGGAAGGGGATTGACAATAAAACTGCTAATATTATAATGCCCTTATACAAAACTATGGTGTGGCCACACCTGGAGTACTGCATACAATTCTGTTCACCACATCTAAAGAAGAACATTGTAAACTGGAAAAGGTTTAGAAGAGGGCAACCAAGATGATCAGGGGCTTAGAGTACCATTCTTATGAGGCAAGGCTACAACACCTGGAGCTATTTAGTTTAGAAAAAAGATGACTGCGGGGAGACATGATAATGGTCTATAAAATCGTGTATGGTGTGGAGAAAGTGGATAGAGAGAAATTCTTCTCCCTCTCACATAGCACTAGAACCAGGGGTCATCCCATGAAATTGATTGCCAGGAAACTTAGGACCAGCAAACGGAGGTACTTTTTCACCCAATACATAATCAACTTCTGGAATTCACTGCCAACAGATGTGGTGACAGCCAACAACCTGGATGGCTTTAAGAGGGGTTTGGATAACTTCATGGAGGAGAGGTCCATCAATGGCTACTAGTCGGAAGGCTATAGGCCACCTCCAGCCTCAGAGGCAGGATGCCTCTGAGTACCAGTTGTAGGGGAGTAACAACAGGAGAGAGGGCATGCCCTCAACTCCTGCCTGTAGGCTTCCCGCTGCATCTGGTGAGCCACTGTGTGAAACAGTATGCTGGACTAGATGGGCCTTGGGCGTGATTCCAAGGGCTGTATGATTGGGCTGTTCTTATGTTCTTAAGCCCAAAGGTTGAATCTCTTCACTGCCACAAACTCACAAAGTGGATGTAGACTTTTTATCAGCCCCCTTCCCCCCCGCCGCCCCTGACCCCCACAATATGGGAAAATACTGACTTTAGAGGACTGTTTCAGGATTTCAAAAGTAGCAAACCATGCAGGAGATGGGAACGTGATCCGGGCAGGTTCAGACATCACATCTACTGGGAGTGTGACCCATTATTTATGAGCTGTACTTCAAAGGTCTGTAACTCAGCCATTCTCCAACTTGTTTTTCTGAAATTTCTCATGTCGTAACTTGGGAAGTTCCAAACCAATCTGACCGCCCAGAAAGTAAACGCTGAATAAATTAATGTCCTCCTGCATTCTGTTTATAATGGTAGGATGTGATCTGTGTCACAAGCTCTTAACAATGGAGTGCTGACAGACACTCCATAATTTATTATCATACAGTACCTCACTCTCAAAACACTGAACAAGTACAGACTCCATTTTTAAATTTAGAATGTTATTGGATGCAGATTCCAAATTGTGAGAACAGTCTTGTGCCACTCAAAATATGTAAGATGCACATTTGGTTCACAGTAGAGTAGAGAAGATACTGACTAACATCCTAACAAGGTTGACATATGCCAGGAAGATGTGCCTGTTCTACAGAGAACTGTGCAGCACAAAAGGTGTGGGGAATGGAGAAGAATATGTGTGTGTGTGTGTGTGTGTGTGTGTGTGTGATTTTCTTCAACCCCTGCTTTCCTCAGAAATGCCCTGTGGCATCTGAAAATGTGTCCCTGAGGGCTGCATAGCTCACAGGGGCATATTTTTGAGTGGTGCAATGCATTTTCAGGGAAAGCAGGGATTGAAGAAAATCACACACACACACACACACACACACACACTCCACACTTTGTGCTGCAGTAATCTGGAAGATCTATACAGTGTGGGTGCATCTTGCTGGAACATCCGCTTTGTTAGGATGTTAGCCACTGACCTCTGTTGTTGAATGTTACTATTTAAATATTAATTTTCTATCTTACTATTAGATATTAGCTTATATTAGCAATATCAGCTGATTAAAGTATGTTACTTTATTAAGAATTTGCATTTGATCAAATAAAAAACATTTATACTTATTACAAAATCAGTTATTAAAGGAAATAGTATAATTTCTTGTAAATTCCCTATTGCACTAGCACTCCAGAACTAAAATAGCCTAAAAAAAAAAAAAGGTGTCCTTAACTCCTGGCCCCAATGACTTAAGATTTTGCCCTCAGCAATTACAGTTATTCCCCCCTCAACGAACTATTTAAACTATTTAGACTATGACTAAATGTAAAGAAGACTAAACTAATGACAACAGTACAGCAACCAGCCTCAGAATTGATAATGAAGACACTGAAGTGGTGGATGGCTTCTGCCTTTTAGGATCGACCATCAACAGTAAAGGATCCAGCAGTCAAGAAATATGCCGCAGACTAGCACTTGGTAGGGTTGCAATGAAGGTCTTGGAAAGGATATTAAGTCGTGTCTATACCTACAAAGATTAGAATCTTCCGGACATTGGTTTTTCTTGTGACACTCTATGGATGCGAAAGCTGGACTTTGAAGGAGCAAAATAGAAAAAGTATTGCGCTTTTGAACTTTGGTACTGGAGAAGACTTTTGAGGATACCATGGACAGCCAGGAAAACAAACAAATAGATCATAGTACAAATCAATCCAGAATTTTCACTCAAAGCACAAATGACCAGGCTCAAACTATCATACTTCGGACACATTATGCGAAGATCCAGTTCCCATGAGAAGTCCATAATGCTGGGGAAAGTTGAAGGAAAGAGGAGAAGAGGATGACCAACAGCAAGATGGATGGACTCGATTACGACAGCAATGAATGCACCACTGAGAGACTAAGGTCTCTCAGTGCTGCTGCAGTCATTGGCCTTTAAGTTGAAGACAGAACATCCTACACAGCATTCATTGGCCTTTAAGTTGAAGACTGATCATCCACACAGAGAATCTATGTAGTTGCTAAGAGTCAACACCAACTTGATGGCACTCAATCAATCAATAAAGGCCAACCAACCAACTGCAGCCCTACTATTTATTAAATAGATATAATTAGAGAATATATGACAGAGAGTAATGGGTGTACCAAATGGACCTAAAAGAAATGGAATTTGTCTCTGATGTTTCCCAGCTGTGATGAAAGGGAGAAGTAATTGATGAAGCAGGCAATAGTGGGCCAGATGGATCAATAGTCTGACCTGGAAATCATGCAGCTTCATAGGATGCCTCCAGAGTAGGCCAATAAGTTGGGAGCAGAGAACTGTAGGTGGCTGAGCATGGAGAGGCCCAGAACAAAGAGGAGCAACTTCATTAACTCCTTGCTTGTGCAGCTACATTCTTTCATCAAGAAAGCTTAGTCTGGGCTGCTTTCTAAGTATTTATCCTGTATTTTTATATTTTAAATGTTATTGTTGCTATTCAAAAGTGCTTTAGATTCCTAATGTAATTTTCTCAGTAATAAACCAACTCTGAAAGGCCTTCTTAGCTTCACTCTTCTGTAAGTAGGGGTGGTTACATCACACATGAAGCCTCATAATGTGTTTTCATCCCAAAGTCTGGGCCTAAATATATTATGTCCTATCTAGCTTGGGCCACTACATACTTAATAGCCTTCTCCCTCACCACATATCATGACTGGCCAAGATTTTGGCTATACCATCTGTGCTGAGACTATACAAGAAAGGCATGTATGATCTCCATCGAGCGTTGAGGTCATCTGGAGAGGTCCATCTCCAGTTACCACCAGTACGTCCGGTGGTGACCCGGAACTGGGCCTTTTCTGTAGCTGCTCCTGGACTATGGAATGCACTCCTGGAAGATATCCACAGTGTTGGCCTTTGAGAGCCCTAAAAACTTACTCGTTTGGCCTGGCCTTTCAAGGTTTTAAAATTGTTTTTAAGTATTTTAATTGTTTTAAAATGGTTTTTAATTGGGGTTTTTTTAGCACTGTGTATTAAACGGTGTGTTTTTAAATGTCTTTTAAATTTGTTGCACACTGCCCAGAGCCTTTGTATGGGGCGGTTTATAAATGTAATAAATAATAATGATGATGATGATGATGTTGAGAGGCATCCTCTGTTGTTCCATATCTATGTAACTCCAGCCCTTTCCCCCAGTACACTTGCCCTAGAATGAGCACCTTCCATGAGTGCAATAATTATTTAATATGTTAAAGTAACATAGTATGCATTCAGCCATATGAACCAATTGTATGGCTGAATACATGCCATTCAGCAATGCAATCGGCTCCTCCTGAATAGCCATAAAATTGGCCATTCAGGCTATCAACCCATGTGGTGATGAGTCCCCCCCCCCCCGTGGCCAAAGACTCCTAGAAATAATATGCAGGGTACAGAAGAGTTGGCAGAGTTTAAAGTTCAGGTTCCTTGACTTCATACAGCAACAAATGCATTGCTATTCTTTCTTATATAATTTTCCAATCTTTCTTCTTCTAGTCCATCTTAAGCCCTAAACTAAGCTAAACTAGCCTGTGATTATCCCAGATCATTCTAAACTACTAGCCTGGATCAAGGACTTGATTTTTCCATTAATCTGCATGGTTAGTACAGAATGCTGGTTCTCTGTATGGTAATACGCTGCACACACTCACCATAAGGCACCATTTGGTAAATTGCCATCTGTATTCACCCCATAAGAGCTTCCTATAAGCCCACAATTTCAGTGGTTACATATAAGCAGATGTTGGTGGAGCAAATTTAATGTAATGCTTTAGTACAATTTTACATTTTATACTTCTTTTGAAAAAAGAGCAGATTAAAAACAATCCCAAAAGTTTGGTATGGATTGTTTTTAGTTTTCATTGCGTTTGTTCAATCTGTAGACATCAAATAAATTACGTTTGGTGTATCATCTGTAAAAAAATCTCTTAGTAGAATCTCTGAAGCATTATGTAATTTATTGAACTTAATTAACACAAGCCAATATTTTACATAAGTAATTAAATGAGTTGAAAGTGTTGCACGATTCTCCCATCTGTTGAAAGCAACAGCTAAATTGCAGTAGAAATTAAAACACATACTGTATGTATTCAGTGTGTGTGTGTGTGTGTGTGTGTGTGTGTGTGAGATAGACTATATACCATTTTTGACTGTCTATTTACATACAAATTACACAATTTAAATGGTTTGCAGTATATATTCTGTATCTTGGGCCATTAGTTTTATCCCCAACTGGACAAATGCTGAATCCAAAGAATAAATGGTAAACGATAGAGTTTTTTAATGACCATTTTCAGCAGTCTATCCTACAGCTTGACATCTGCTGAACTGTATCTCCTAGATTATTGTTGTCTTTTGAAGGTACATCTGGAAATGGATCTTCCTGATATGTTTCCAATGTAAAACATTTGCCATCTACATAGTTTTAAAGAGTACCACCAAACTTGTTTCAGCAAACAACCAGTAAATCACCATCTGGGAACCAGGGAATTCAAGCACTACTGAAAACGTCTGTTGAGTATCTATTAGTATACTGTAAGTAACACAGAGTTGCACTAGCTTTCCTGCCACTTGGCATAATACAATTTAGAGCAAGTGTTGGGGAAAATTCATAGAAATTCATAGAAATGCTTCTCTATGAATTTGTTTGGAGAGGACACCCAAAGTGTCAATTGTCTATCCATCTATGTTTGTATTTTGTTCTTCTTCAAAAGTTGCTCAGGGCAGTGCACACTGGGGTTCTCCCTAAACTAGATGAAAACATAATGAGAATATGTTAGTGCATAAAGAGTTGCATTAGACAATGGGGTTCAAGTCTTACCTCTGCCATACCCCTTGTGTATCTTGTGGCAGGTCACTAGTTCTAAGGCACAGTTATTCAACTGTAAAATGGAAATAATATGGGCCTATTTGAGAGGTTTGTTATGAGTACAAATGCAACAGTAACTGTTAAGCACTTCTGTTTTTTGAATATAGCAAAATATAGATAGATATACACCAATATGGATGAAGATCTATCTATCTATCTATCTATCTATCTATCTACACACACACACACACACACACACACACACACACACACACATATAAAGGAAAGGAAATGTTGTGCTGCTGAGTTGGTGTTGACTCCTGGCAACCCCAGAGGCATGTGGTTTTCTTGGTAGAATACAGGACGGGTTTGCCATTGCCATCTCCCGCGCAGTATGAGATGATGCCTTTCAGCGCCTTCTTATATCACTTCTGCCCGATTTAGGAGGTTCCCATATCCTGGGAAACACATCAGTGGGGATTCAAACCAACAGCCTCCTGCTCTCTAGGCAGGTTATTTCCCTGCTATGCCATTAGGTGGCTATACACAAACAGATACACATACACACACTCAAGATCCTCACACCTCATAGATTTAACCTGGAGGATATTACAAGAAAGCATCATTCTTTTCTTGTCACCTGCCCTGGAACTCTGCTAATACAACATACTTAGCTGCCACCTTGCGAGCTGTATTTTCTCATGCAACCTTTAAAGGAAATCCATCTGTTGCTTATGAAGGTGTAGGCTGAAAAGTTAAGCTAAACTGTGGTTTCCTCGAACTCTCTCTGTAGTCAGTCATCTTTTTGTACTATAGATATATTAGTAAAATAGCTTGTAGTTTGCAACCATTCCTCCGAGGACAGAGGTTTGTGGGGGTGGGGGGAGGGGGGAGGGGCAGCAAGGGCAGGGAAAAACACTTCCAAAAATGGCAAACATCACCACCACTGGCATCCTGTGCAAAGCTGAGGAGGCCGACACAGCATCCTGCAGAGAGCCTACCCCACTCCTGCTGCCTTCATGCACCTGCGGCATCCATTTGAGGGGTGAGCATGGTTAGTGAGAACCCTAAAGCATTGACTCTTAGCACCGCAGCAACCTCTTTTGGCCACTAAAGGCACGATGAGTTATGTTAATTGGTCAGTGTTGTATTCTCTCCAGTAACTTTTATGTTTTGTTGCTTAGAAGTTCGCCCCAGTGGGGATTGTGTAGTGTGTGTGTGTGAGTGTAATGGTGAGGGTAGGTGGTGGGTGGAGTCAGAAAAGAAAAGGGAGGAAAAGCAGAAGATGAAGTTGTTTCTAATTAAACTCTTAGTTAAATCTATATAAAACTACTTTGTGCTTGTGAAAGAAGCAGCTATGAAACAGTCAGTTAGAATTGTTCAATTTTTGAAGGCTAGTGCCCGTTTGTGTGCGTTGTTCTATGTCTTTCTCTCAGTATGTGATGTTTTAGTTTCTTAATCTTTATTTGTTTTTTGAATTCAACCTACTGTCTCCAGATAATCTCTTGGGCTAAACCTCTTTACCACCAAAGCATACCCTGCTGTGGCTGTGTGAGGACTTTAATGTTTCTCCTCACACCACTCTTCAAACATGGGAGTGCCAATGGCATGGACATTGATTGATTGATTGATTGATTGATTAAGCGCCATCAAGTCAGTGTCGACTCTTAGCGACCACATAAGATAGATTCTCTCCAGGATGATCTGTCTTCAACTTGGCCTTTAAGGCCTTTCAGTGATGCTGTCATGATCGAGTCCCTCCACCTTGCTGCTGGTTGTCCTCTTCTTCTCTTTTCTTTAGCTTTCCCCAGCATTACAGACTTCTCAAGGGAGCTGGGTCTTCGCATAATGTGTCTGAAGTATGATAGTCTGAGCCTGGTCATTTGTGCCTCGAGTGAAAATTCTGGATTGATTTGTTCTATGATCAATTTGTTTGTTTTCCTGGCTGTCCATGATATCCTCAAAAGTCTTCTCCAGCACCAAAGTTCAAAAGTCTAATTAGGTATTGTTTAAAGGTATTTCCCACCACCACCATTGCCCCCACCACCACTGTCTTATCAGTTTGTAATTCTAGTCTTTTTCTATCTCCATGAAGTATCATTCCCCATACTTGCCAATTAGAGAGTTTTCCCACATTTTCCGGTAACTAAATGAATGTTGCTCCTCCCACCCCCCGCTGTTGGTAGTCTGGGTGACATCTGGAACCTACCTAAGAATCTGTTGTGGTCCACAGTAGTAGCCTATATTGCGGTATTCTTATGGAGGCAGTTGCTTTTGTCACATCTGGATGAACCATAACAAAGCTTTGGCAAGTTTCATCCGTACTAATGACTTATATTTCCAATAAGGCATGTTGAGTAAGACCAATGAGTGTGATATTAAATGACAGAACTGGAGGACAGTGATGCTGGAACAGAACTAATGTTGGGACAGATGAGACTCAGCTGGCTTTCAAGCTGGTATGGCAGCAAAACCCAAAAGTAAAAAGCCAATGAGAAACTGGACTCCGCTTTTAAAAAAAAGTATGCCAGACAGGGAGATGATAACATGCACTCTGAACCAACCAGCACAAAATGGTACTTAGGGTGATGTGAGTGGGACTAACCTCCATTTCAGAGGAACATTAACAAACCAGAGAGCAAGAGATAATGAGGCATTTCCCTGACAAAGGAGATGATGGTAATATCAGCTTTGGAACATACTGTGTGCTTATGCGACTGCTAATTGAAGAAAATACTGTCAGGCTTTGGGCCTTTATCATTATTTAGAAATAAAACATAAAGGCCTAGGTTTCGCTGGAGCAGTAAACCTGCATCTGGGCTGTACCACATCAGCCAGCAGGTAGAGACTTTCATGACTGAATGCTCCTTCATAAGGGGAAAAAAGACTTTTCACATAGAGAACTAGATACTAAGGATGAGAGTTCTAGTTTTGACTTCTTCTACCTATGGTTGTTTTCTGTTAGTAGAATCATTATTTTTGCCTCTGTCAGGCAGCATAAGATCAAATGAGCCCCCACCGGCAGACTGAAGTTGTACAGTCCAGTTTACCCTGTGAGAATTAGGCCTTTGCTTAGCCACCTTGGCAAGGCTTATATATAAATCTATAGATCGTTTCATAATGACTATGTGGCTTAAGAGGTTAAATGAAAGGCATGGAAAGACTCAAGCTAAAAAACAGAACATTGGGAGGGGAGTGTCCTTGAGAAGAAAAGGATCATTATGTGTGTTGAGGCAAGGTGCCTAGATTGAACAAAAGGGGTGTGGGTGTAGGTGTAATCTGTATGGGGGTACACTTATGCATATGGTTTGGTCCTGACTGGTTACTGCACTATTTTGGCTTAAAGTTCGTAAGGCAGTTAATATGGCATTGCAGGTATCATTGCCTGCTAAGGATGTTCGTGTTTTGTTTGGGTACATCCCCAGCATATGGAAACTTGCATTATATTAAGAATTGTGGATTCTTTGTGCTTGGGGTGTTGCCAAAAGGATTATAATACAACACTGGAAGGACAAATTCATTCCTGAACTGCAAACTTTAGATCACTGATATGTGTTCCCTTTCAGCATATGAACTGGATTTTTTTTTTATGTCAACAAGGTATAAAAATGGAATTTTCTGCTATTTAGTCAAGCCTTAATTATTTGTTTATGCTTTGAAACGCAAGATATATTTTGCAGTTAAATTTTTTGAGGGAAGAAGAAAGACACTTGCGTGGAAGGGGAAGATATGGGTATTAGGTATGGCATTTCAGGAGACCCTCCACCTCATTTTGCTGAACTCTCGCCCCATCAACATGATGGGGAGACTCCTCAGATGCCTAGCGGGAGGGAATTTGCATCTCTGTCACTACCCTTTATCAAAGCAGATGTAAATACTGCAGATTCAGACAAGGCTGCTTCTATATATTGAATTCAACCCTCTGTGAATCATTTGTTGTTCCTAAAACCCAAGAGTTGAGAGGCTAAGATTATTGCAAGCAGCATGCTACATATGTAGCGAAGTGTAATACAGGAATTAACATACATTTGAAAAAACAAGGAAACTGTTCTGTTTTTCCTTTTTTTCAGAAAGCACATCTACTGGAGGAGACAGCTATGTTGCGCAGACTTCATGGTTGGATGCAGCCGAATCAATAAAAGACTACCTGCCCCTAAATTTTCTTTTCTTCTGTTTCACAAATTTCTATTTTTAAAGTCGAACGGTAAGCAGATAGTATTCAGGACAAAGTTTCCCATTGCGCACACCTTCATTTTTAGGCCCATGTTCCTGAACAGCCTCATTTCAGTACTTTAAAAATTATATATTGGCTTCTGTTACAGTACCGTGGATACATTTGGCGATCTATGACAATTAACTAAATGAGAAAATAGAGTGCTTGTAATTAAGATAATCAAGCTCTGAAAAACCCACCCTGCTAATACTAATAGCCATGCAGCTTTGAGCTGTACATTAATTAAACCCTGGATAACCGTTACAGTCACTCTCAGGCAATTTGCAGGGGGGGGAAATAGGAGAGATCTGTGGCACTGAGACAAAAATGTTTCTAAAGCATATCAAGCTGCTGCTGGCTTAATTAAAAAAAAATAGATGGCAGGGCAGGGCAGGGTTGGGGGAGGCCATTTATCTGTTTTAACAGGCAAGGATTGCCAGCATTTCTAACACGAATCAACCTTAATTCTCTGATCTTGCAAGAGTCCTTTATGTGCTCACCAGTCATTTCTGACTTGTAATTTTGTATGCCACAATCTAGAAACTGCTCATGGGTTTGGGGCAAACAACATATTTGTGGTAAGGAGGTAAGACTGAACAGAAGATGGTGCTTGTGTATCTTCTTTATCTAAGCAGAAGACAGGCTTTTGGTAGGTGCCGCTGGTCTCACTCTTGTAGTGCTATGACGTGATTACTGTCTCGCCCCCTGCCAAAATCCCCATTTCTACTTACCTCTTATAGGGACTAGGGAATCAAATACAAAAGGGGCAGGTACGAGGCAGAGACAGTGTGCTGTAATGGCAGATTTAGGCGGCAGGGATCCAGGTTCAAGTCCTCACTCAAGCACCAGAAAATGCTCCCTGGGTGACCTTAGGCCAATGCCTGCCTCTCAATTGAACCAAACTCGCAAGGTTATTAGGAAGATTAAGAGGGAGTGTGCCATATGCACCTGTCTCTGAGCTCCTAGGAGGACGTCAATATTAACAGGGAGTGGTCATAGCTCAGCGATAGAGCACATGCTTCATGCAGAAGTGCCCAAGTTCACTCCCTAGCAGCATCTCCAGCCAAAAGGAACTAGGAAGGACCTCTGCCTGATGTCCTGGAGAACTACTGAGAGTCAGTTCTGAACTAGATGAACCAGTGACTCAGTATAAAGTAGCTGCATAAGTATTTTTATGAGACTGGGGTTGCAGAGACAGGCCATCTCTAAAATTGAATCTGTACTCAGGTACATCCATTCACACAAAAAACACATTTTATACCTGTCTGAACACAGGTATAAAATGTTTGAACAGAGCTTTTGTTATGCAGATTACTGACTTATCATCCAGGAGATGTTCTTTAATGGTAGTGAGCACTCTCTGAATAGCCACCTAATGGCGCAGCAGGGAAATGACTTGCCTAGTAAGCAAGAGGTGGCTGGTTCGAATCCCTGCTGGTATGTTTCCCAGACTATGGGAAACACCTATATTGGGCAACAGCGATATAGGAAGGTGCTGAAAGGCATCATCTCAGACTGTGCGGGAGGAGGCAATGGCAAACCCCTCTTGTATTTTATCAAAGAACACCATAGGGCTCTGTGGTCGCCAGGAGTGACACCGACTCGATGCACAACTTTTCCTTTACTCTCTGAATGTGAAAGGCCAGCAGAATTTGGAAGCTGACATACCCTACACCCTTACCCTCCATGGTAGGAGGCAATGTGTAAATGTAAAGGAAGAACAAAGCATTTTTTAGGAGGCAGAGACAGACTGAGTTTTGGAGGGACTGGATGAAGAAGCTGAGAGCTGAAGTACTATAGGATGCAGGGCTGTTCTTTGAGGATCAGATGGGATTTGTTGTTGATGTGGTTTCTTGTTGACTTGTAAGAGTACACTGAAGCTCAACTTGCATATTTTTAAATGAAAGAAAGATTGCAGAGAGTCCATAAGCCTCTAGTGATCTCTCTTCCAAAAGAAGCCAAACCTGTGTTAGTGCTACCCTCCTGTAACCTCCTTGTTACTCAGAGAAGTGGGGTATGCATATCCAACAGTCACATCGAGAAGTTTGAAGCAGCTTCAATTTCTCATGTGGACTAAGAAAAGCTGCACTTAGTGAAAAATGCCTTTTCATAATTAAAGGTGCAGGAGCTCTTACCTTTTAATTTGCTAACCCTAGAAGTAGCCCCATCCCTCTGTCGCACTGGATCATCCTAGCACATGGAATCTCTGCCCCCCCCCCACCGCTGGAAGGACATCTCCTTCAATTTCAGAGGAAGGGGCAGCTCTGCATACACAGACAGATGTATGCATGGACAGGCGTGGAGCGAAGCTGGCAGCGGCCCATGGTTGGCTGCCACTCCTGGCCTCGCCCCCACATCTGATGTCAGATGCAGGGGCCCGGCTAGCCGCGATGCAGGGGGTGTGGTCTCCCTCCCAAACAGGACCATGCGGCCCCATTTGGAAGGCAGATCAACCTATGCTGTGTTGGGCAGTGCGGGCCGGAACAACTCTCCCTGCCAGTCGCTCCAGCCTGCGCTGCCAGTGCAGCACAGGCTGATTTTGTCCCCAAGTGGGGCCGCGCAGCCCCGTTTGGGAACAAAATTACACCTCCTGCATCTTACGTCAGATGTGGGGGGGGGGGCGTGTCGGGGCTGCGAGGTATGGCCCCTGATTGGCAGCGGCCCAGGTTCTTGGAACCTGTCCACCCAATGGTGGCTCCGCCCCTGTGCATGGAGATGTTTTCTCTCGTGAGGAGGAGCTGCTTGGGCAGGATGTCTTTGTACACACACTAGAGCACACTCTGGCCTCTAAAAGTATTGGTAGCATGCAGCAGTGGAAGCTGCATTTGTAATGTGAGTGTTTGCAGCACCAAAAATTCAGTGCATCACAAAGCATCCATGATCACTGGAAAACAGAAGTGCAAGACAGAGACACTTGGAATAAACTCAGTAATAAAGAGAATAATGTATTTACTGATGTCAGGCCCCAAATGATAAATGTGTGCAAATTGCTCTTTTTTTTTTTTTTTGCAACCAGATGTTGCAAAACAGCCACCTGGCTGGGATAGGAAGAGGTAAATAGTCTTAGCAGCCATTTAACCCTGCAGCAGGTTTCAATTGTTAAAAGAGGGCCCTCCAGCTGCGAGTTTATTAGTGAAGAAACAAGATTGGAAACGATGAAGTGGGAAGGAAGCTGGCTCCTTTTTCTTTGCTGAGTGAAAAAGAAAAAGAAAATCAAAACATGCTGACCAAAGAGAACTTGGATTGTTTATTTCTCTAAGTTCATGAGAGGGTTATTGTGAGGCCAAGTACCTTTACTCAATGACTTCTGCTGCGTGGGAAAGGAAGATATGAGTCACTGAAGAGGTGTCAAAAAGACTTGGTATGTAGCCAGAGCTAGAAGGTGCCATGCTAGGGCTGCTAGATCCCAATGTGCAATGCAAACAATGGAGGAAACAAACAGTAATATCTCTTCAGTGGGATCTTGTGTATAGCAGAATACGGGTGTGCTATAGATGCAGTGGTGCCTTCAAAATCTAATCTACTTACCTGCATTAGCAATGAGATATCAACTTACCATCCAATTCCAGCCTTTCCTTTTGAGGACAACATTGTACAGGCATTATCTGCATGTGTGACAGCAGAAGAAGTTGGGAGAAATCTTTTTATCAACAGCAGCTGAAGTTTAGATGCTCTTATACATTCATGACTGCAGAATCTTATCGCACCAAGTCTATGGGTAGCATGGTCCCCCGCCTCCAACCCCTAGAAATGGCCCACATCTTCCACAGTGCTGTGAGTGTGGAAGACGGGCTCTGCCTTTGAAGGGTGGCAGGAGGCTAGCTGCTGTACTGACAGGCAGGGGCGTAGTGGAGGGGGGACGCACAGGGACAGAGTGCTGGTACTTCTCAGCTTCTCTGGCTGTTGAGGGGGGCATGGCCATCGGGGCTGTCATGGAGAGCGCCTGCACTTCTGAATTTGCAGCTACATCATTGCTGACAGGGACAGTTTTACCCACATGAAGACCACTGTATTGCGAGCAGTGGAAAGTCCTCGGGTCTGTCTCCGAAGTTCATCTGTGGGTCAGTTTTAACAAGCTCTGCTTCTTATCAGAGGCTGCAGCTTCTTATCAGAGTTGCCATGAAAAACTTTAAGCAACGAATTGCATCTCATTAAGCACCTGCTTTTTGCTCATTATAGACATGTAAGCCAAGAAACTGTATTATGTAACTTGCTTTGTTTAACGTCATGTATAAAGAGACAGCTTTCTTAGAATGCTAGCTGGATCTCACCGTGGACCAGTGTGCAGGTGCTGCGTAACCCCATCCCCTACCGCACCAGGATCCCCAGTAATTTTGGCTTAGAGGGATATAAGAAGCCTTATTTCTCTTTGTCTTTCTTTAATTAAAACACAATCTCTTTCATCTTCCGCCTGTGTGTGTTTCTCCATCTTGGCACCAGGAAGGGACTGTGCCCCTGGCACAATAGCTGAACTGAAGCCTTGCTCCACAACCCAGTGCCGGGAGGGAGAACAGATTTTTGCATCTCTCCCCTGCCTCCAAAAGCCCCTTTTGCTTCCTGGAATATGTCACTGAGGGCTGTGCAATCCTTGGGGACATATTCTTAGCCGTTAAAAGGGCTTTTGGAGGAAGGGGAGAGAAGGAAAAATCAATACCCCTCCCCTCACCTGCACTGGGCTTCAGAGCAAGCTTTCAACACAGTTAGGCTCCTGTCACCTTCCAAAAGCGGAGCCCTTATTTTGCTTTCATAGTGCTGTGGAAGATGTGAGCCATTGCTTATTGCGAATACAACTTTTTCTCCTCTTTGGTAGTAGTACTGAAATGCTAGCTCTCTGGATTTATGGATGGGTTGTAAGCCCTGGGATATCTATTGCTTTCTATAAAATTATGAATGAAACATGATCTTGTACCAGAGTTATGTAGCAGCATTCCTTAGAACATGGGCTTGTTAATGGTGGTGGTTGTTAACCAGACTGCCAACAATAGAAGATCATGGACACCAGCCCGTTCTTTTCAAGAACTACAGGTTTAGTGTTCCTGCCAGCAAGATATTGCATTGCATTGTGTCTGAGCAGAAGCTTTCACAAATTTAAAATATAGCAGATGCCGCTTAGTGTTTTATTCTATATCTTCTTCCTATACCCTTTTCTGTGTGAAGCACATTAAGAACTTTTCTGTTGAAAAGTGTTATATATTTGATAATAATAATATCAATATTTTATTTATTTCATAAATTCTTTTGTGCCTTTCCTCACCAAAATGGAGTACTCAGGGTGACTATGATCATTCATTTAACAAACAATATAACATTATTACAATTTTTAAAATGTGTTCAAGTACTTGTAATACATTTTCTTAAACTTAAATATGGCAAGACCAAGCAGTAGATCCATAATGAAATCTAATTGGTACTTCATTTAAGTAACTTCTGCAGTGATAGACTTTCTATTATGTTAAGTGTTGACCAGGAATTATTAAACTGAGCATGTGCTCCCTATGGCAAAATTCAGAATAATCCACTAGATGGACCTATCTGTATGCTTATAATATATGCCTAATTATAGTTGATCACTATAGAACATAATCTAAAGAAGAACTATGATATGATGCATTTCTGAAGAAAACATTCTGGAAATAATGGTCAACTACAACAGGTTTTTTCCCCTTAATTTATTTTCCCAATGTTTAAAAACGATCAGCAAAACAACACTCCTTCCTCATGACAGATGTGGCTATAGCTTAGCTTTGTGCTGTCTGAGACTAGTTTACTTTTCAGGAAAGCGTGACCAAAAGAAGTAAACTGTACAGGACACTCTCCATTTTTCTTCAGCTCTCTTTGAACATTTATATATATATTTAAAAAACTTGATTAGCAGCTTGGCTGGCACCCCCACAGACCCCTAGATAATACTTTTTCAACTAGAAGAAAGCACTTTTAGACAATAACGCTAGATAAAACAATATATACAATTTTGACCAAAAAAAATACATAAATACAGCCATTCGTATATACTGGTACACTTAAAGTTCAGATAATGTTGACAATTTTCCTTAGATAATTATCTCTTTTCTTTTAAAGTGGTCTTAAAAAATGTGTACCTATAAAGGTTTAATCCCAATAAGGAATCAACTTATCCACTGAATCTTAATGACTCTGGAATCTTCCAAAGTCGTCCACTATGAAAATCCATAATGGTATAGTTCTTCAGAAGATAAAACTTCTAAAAGCTTGGCAATATGTGCTTTGTCCATTTTACATTTCAGTTTTTTTAAAGCCATGATTTTTATTCAAATAATGGTTATATATATATATATATATTTTAAAAAGGTGATTCATTCAAATCATTTCCCCTGCTCTGAACAAATCAAATATTTTTTCCACATAATACAAGCACTTGTTTGCCTCAAATAAAATTTAAAACAAATACTGGCTGATGGTTCTTTACAATCTTATTGAGACCAAACACTTCAAGTGAAGGAACATGTCTACATGTTTAACATCTCAATGTCCAATTTCCTTAACATTTCCATTTCCCCCCGTTTGCTCAAAATAATTAAGAAAAGTATAAAAATCAGTTAATTCTTTAAAAAGCCTTGTACATTCAAAAATCTGGGCACTCATGCTTAAGGCTCTTGAAACACTGATGGATAGAAAGCCTGATTCAACTCCATGCATAACAAAAAGTTACATTGCAAGCTGACTCTACAGATATATGCAGTGGAATAGAGAAGAAATTGACTTAAAATATATACAACACTTTCCATGATGAATATTTACAAATCTGCTCAAAAGAGAGAGAAACACACACACACAATGCCAAGCATTAATGTAGTGCTGAAGGAGATTTAAAAATCTCTGGGTTTAGGCAGATGTTAATTTTTCACATTTTGTTTTTCCCCATAGGTAATTTTGGGGCTGTTAGATTTTTATGGCTGGGCCTTGGTTGTCAGATGTTAGGCTTTATTATGGGCAGTTCAGAAGTCATGGTGAACTGGTGGTTCAGCCAAACTGCTGGTTCCCGGAGCATGTCCATGAGACTGACATCTGGTGTTGGGGTGGCTATGCCAAAACTGAATGTGTCATGTGAACCTGCCAACGTTCGCATTTGCTGCCCTACTTGTGGTCCAGAAGCCAATATCTATAACCAAGATTTGAAGTGGAGGTCAGATGTCAGAAGTGGAGCAGAATATGGCAACTTTGATGTGTTCTCACGACACACCCAGTGTTGGCATAGCTGAACCGACACTGGAAGTCAGGCTTATGGACATGCTCTGGGAACCATCGGTTCAGCCAAGCTTCTGGTTTACTGTGATGCCTGAATCTACTCCATGTTTATTTGAATTGGGTTTTTTCTAACACTGTTCATTGATTACATCTCTTTGTATTACTACATGACTGATCCAATATTACCTTGAACCCATAGTAATCCATATTACTGGATTCCAGTAATAACCCATAAGAGAAAGCCAACAGAGCTGGATGTCTTTCAAAGTCAACCAGCATCTCTAAGGATGTGATGTAGAATCCTATATGTCTGAAGGCTGCAACAAAGAGCTAGTTTAGATGTTCTTTTCTCATGGTGGGTTTTCACCCTGCCATTTCAACATTCGCGAACACTCCCCATATGATGTGGCATTGTCATGTTATCGGTTTTCCCTACACCAGATCCATCAGTATTGGCCTCTGTGTGTGTGTGTGTGTGTGTGTGTGTGTGTGTATGTGTATGTGTGTGTAGGGCAGGCCAGGCAAGCAGAGAAATGTGATGACCCTGTCACATGGTCAATCATTTTGTAGATGTTACAGTGCAAGGACAGAAAGTCATCATGTAGAAGTGCCTGAGATGGATAAAGTAACACCAAGATAAATTCAGATCTTGACTGCTCCATTGTAATTTGCTATCTCCCATTAACCATCTGTCCACCAATGAGAAAGAGGTGCTCAAAACTGCTAAGGAATGTCAGGAAAAGTTAACACATTTTTAACTGTGCAAGCTGCTAATGTTCTCTTATCAAAGCAATGAAAAGGATATACAATAGGAACTCCTGCAGCCGCCACAGAATGGATATTTATTTATTTATTTGCATTTTGAGTTTGCCCTTCCTCCAAGGAGATTAAGGTGCTCCCCAGCCCTGTGAGATATGTTTGGCTGAGGAATTGTGACTGCTTAGGGCTACCCAGAAAGCTTTATAGTGGAGCAGGGATTTGAACTTGGTCCTCTCCAGTCCTAGTCTGATACTTCCACCACTATAATGGGTTCTGCATTGGCTGAAATGGAACAATAACTACCAGCAGCCCACCTACAATATCCATTTTCATGTGGCTTCAAGCAGGTTGGTAGTCAACAGACTTGAGGCAATCTTAGGGCAGTTGATCTTAGGGCAAAGGGATCTGTATGTCCAGTGCATAGAGTGGAGGAATGATAAAGGATTACAGAAGTGTTCAAAGAAGAGATGATTTATTGAGGCCCTGTAATTTGAAGCAAGATTCATTTGCCTCCCTATGCATTCTTCAGCTTTATTTTGAAAGTGTACATGTTCATCTTTCACATGCACCTTTTGTATTGTGTGTGACTGATCTTCCTCGATCATACCTGTCAACTAACTATACAGCTGGTTTTGGCTATATCACACAACCAGAAGTGTGTGCGTGGATAGAGCATCCATTGGTTTGCTTGTTACTTATGCAAAATTATGAAGCTGGCACTTCAGGTATCTTGGGTGGTTTAGGCAGAATATTAAATGTTTACATGCCTAAAATATACTTTTGAAGTTACCTAAAACATCTAGGGGCCATCTAATGGCGCAGTGGGGAAATGACTTGCCCAGTGAGCAAGAGGTTGCTGGCTCGAATCCCTGCTGGTATGTTTCTCAGAATATGGGAAACACCTATACTGGGCAGCAGCAATATAAGAAGGTGATATAGAAAGGCATCATCTCACACTGGGCAGGAGGAGGCAATGGTAAATCCCTCCTGTATGCTACCAAAGAAAACGACCTGGCTCTGTGGTCGCCAGGTGTCGACACCAAATTAAGGGCATGACTTTACCTTTCAAAACATCTGGATTTTACTTTATTTTGCTTTCTTCTATCAGTACATTGAATGTTTAAGTGAACTTCTTTCTTCCTAAAGAGGAGCTTTCATTGGATGGCAGTCTAAAAGGATATCACCTGTCACAGAGTCCATTCACACATACATCACTCTGGATATCAAATGATATGAAATCTCCACTTGTGAGACTTAATCTGTGGTGCTTTCACACATCAAGCCTTCATTTAATATTGCAGACATTGGGCACATTCCAGCAAATGATAGTCATGAGAGAGTCTGATTTCCTTGTTAGTTACAGTGAATTCCAATTCTATTGCCTCCAACATGACTTAATTAGAGTTAAATATCACTAGACTGTGCCCACTGAATGTATGAACCTGCTCTCATTTTTTTGGAACTGATATGGCAAGTCTCTACCAAACCATCATGTTCCTATGACAAACTACTATATTCTCTTCACCTTTAAAAGCCAGTCATGTGAATAAAATATGTAGGGCTTTATCTCTAGACGTTTTTAAATTCTTTAGTACAAAACGTGTTCAACTGTGCATGTGCATTACATACATGAGATATGTGTGAGAACAAGCCATTTGCAAGGGTGTGCTGAAGATCAATGAACATCTCCTTTAACAGACATAACTCTGTCTGCCTTTGATTGCAGAGTTTTCTTGCCTTTAAGGAAAATGTGCCAAAAACAAAATATAAGGCATTTGTACAAATTACATCCCACAGTCAATGGCAATACTCCAACTGATGATAATCACTTCGGATTATAGCTTTAGTGCATATTGGCTGTCTGTTTTCTTCAAGTTATGGACTGAAATGACTGAAAGTTTTAGTAATGTTATACAGTGGCACAACTTCAATATACATATGCAGAAAATGATGCGCAGCTATGATATGTCATTAGAAGAAAACATTAAAAGCAACATTTGCACATGTGTATCTCTAAAACTGATACATTTTAAATGTGAAATTCTTAGTTGTGATAAAAACCATTCTGTGTGTGACATTTTTTCAGAATTTCTCATCAGCATGGATGGAAAGTATCACTGGTTGGGCTGGGGAGTGGATGTGGAGGGCCTGCCTTTTCATTGGAGAGTCTTTGTGAAATCTTTTGACAAAATTGCTATTCTCAGCTGCATCACACAAACTATACTAGTTGCCAAAGAAATAAGAAAAAAACTGTGTTATGTTTAGAATATCATATTCCTTGATAAAACCTTATAAACCTATTTAGGGTAAAATATACAGCCTCTGAATTTCTTCCTGAAAAACTGGACTTATTTTCTCCAGTACTGGGATATGATAATGTCTGCTTTCAATGTTAAACAATACAGAAATCTACTAAAACTAGTAAAGCATATAGAAATGTGAAAAGAAAAAACATGTACAGTATGAGGCATAAAATCTTGTTTGTTTTACAGTGCTTGTCCTCCCTTTTTTCTGATGCATATAATTTCATGTTCAAATTGTTTTTCATAGCTTTACTTTCTGTATTTGATGACGATAAAAATAAATATCAAAGTTTGACTTCTGAATATTCTGTCTGAGAAGTTTTAGTTAGTTTCAGATTGTGAGGTGCTGTAACAATACTGTTAACAGAGTAACTCTTGGCTGAGAAAGTTGTTCTGCTACTGATAAATGAAGGTTGGAGCACAGAGATGGTCTCAGATATCAGCCCTCAGAAGGTCCTGGGCAAGAGGAACTTGTGGGCCAATGCTGACTTCCAGTATTGGCCCTGAATCCGTGGCTCTGTGTGTGTGTGTTCGCGCGTGTGCATGCGTGCGTGCGTGCATGTTTAAGAGCTGGAGAATAGCTACATGCAATTAAACATCAAATGTAGTTTGGCCAAATAACTGAGTACTAACTCTGAGCATTTGAATAATTATACAGATGCTATAAATCTGTGCTGTATGGGAGAGTCAGTAATACTTCCTTCCTTCATTTATATCAGAAAAATCCCCTCTGATTCCAGAGAATCAAATGTGTAAGAAAGCTGATCCCATGTGTTTTGCTACTAGTTCCACATGCTCAAGCTTTGGGTTTGTGTTTCTCAAACAGCAGGCGCTCATCATGCCACATGGCAAATGGCTGTTGAAACTCAGGTGACTTTCAGAAGCAGTTTGAGCTAGGGAATGAAGACTAATCAAAACACCCACTGGGCATCCTGAAGTAGGGGAGGATGCCTAAAATAGCACAACTGATGTATTCAGTGAACCCCACCTTCCTGTCTATCTAACAGCTTACCAGTTCTGACAGAATCAACTGCCTTTTAGGTATCTGGGGGAGAAAAAGGTACCTCAATTGGTCAAATTTGATATTCTAACACCTGTATCCTCCCGGTGGTTGGTACTGCCAGAGTTCACAGAACTGATCACCTGTTGGGCTAGAGAGTGCTGATTCCAAAAAGCACCAGGCACAGTTGGATGCGATCTAAAATATAAAAGATGTTCAAGGCACTCCAGTCTACACATTAGTATTGTGATGGAAGGAGTCTAACCTTTTGATTCACTGTCAGCTTCACTGGGAATATCAGGTAGGGAGCAGAAAGAGAAAAAATGCACTTTCTGCTCCCTATCTGATATTCCCAGTGAATCTGAAATATCAAACTAAACTTAGTTTGATATCAAACTTAGTTTCCAGTCAAACTAAAGTATAGCATATGCAAAGCAGAATGAGTTCAGGATTTGCTGCATAATCTTTTGAACTGTACTCTTTATTTGTGCAAACCTCAAGGATGAATTATTCTCATCAGAAAGCCCTTCAATTCTAGTAATCAGGGAAAAAATCAAACTGTTAGTGGATGGGGATAGTCTATGATGTTACTTTGTTGGCTTCAGCTACTGGTAAAATTAGGAAAAGTATAGGGCCAGAATAGATATGTTGTGGAGTTCTGTGACTGGAATTCTCCCCAATGTTTTCATTAAAAAACAACTTGAAAGGGTACACGGAGGTGTGGCTTCAAGCCAAATAATCTCTCCAATGGCTACTAGCAATGGAGAGGACATTTGTGCCCATAAATATTCCAATCCATGGCTAACAGCTGCTTCTGGACGGAAGATAAATCATGGAATCTGTGATGGGTAAAGGGTGACCCCCTGCATGGCAACTCTGATCCAGTTGGGGTGTGGCAACTTCTTGAAAAAAAGATGGGAGTTCCTGTCAAATCTGGTTTGGCCCATAAACTGCTGCCAAACTGATATTTGATTTTGTGACCTTAAAAAAAAAAAAAGATATTGCTGTTTTTAAAAAATCTTATTATGATATAGTTCTCACTGCTTCTGTCAAATTTTAATGGCTCCTGGCTTTAACAAATGAAGTAAATCTAATCAGTGTTAGAGAATGGCACACAGGGAGTAAGGAAGAGAAAAACTGACTTAATATATAATCTTTCCTTCTTGGATTGCCTCTCTATTTAGCTCATGGTTCTCTTAATTGCTGAAAAAACTAATTATGCTGATCTCTACTGAATACAGTTCTGGGCAGCCCTTTGTACTTGAAAAACACTAGGGCCCTTTAAAATATAAAATGCTGCTGTCTGTATTTAGGGAGGAAGAATTCTCTAATTAACCTTCCCACCCCCTCGCACTAAATTATAGGCACGGGCATTGCCTCAGAGTTGTGGGAGGAGGGAAATACAGTCATTCCACTCCTTCGCCTATCAGTGGGAGCAAAGGTCTGAGCTCCTTTCTGGGAGTCCACCAGACCAACAAACCCCATCCCTGCTAATCGTCTCATTTCTGGCAGCCCCTGCCTTAAATAAAGCCCTGCATTTAGGACACTCCTCCCGCCTTCCAACTTGCTCTTTTCCCCTGGCCCGGCCACCCAATCCCTGGCCTCCCAAGAGGACTTGTTCTCCAACTCCACCTGCTTCACTAGCATTTCTACACACATCTGCAGCTGTGGAACTGATATCATCGCTATTCTATCTCCGCCATTCTGTTGCCCGCCTCTCTGAGCCTTTCCTGACTTCTGAAAGGTAATTACTGGGGTTGTCCTGGCGCCTGGAGCCCTCTGCTTCTTTCGGCACACTGCCATTTGACTGGGTAAATTACCCTGTCTTACGGAGGAGGGTAGGAAATCCCGACAGCTGCAATGAACTATTGTGTGTTTAACACTGTACTACCCAAAGTGTTGGTTGTGGAGTTGTTTTCATCCTCAGTAGATTAAGATGTTCAGTTAACATTCTGCTTGTTTAATGCTATTGCTTACTTCTTCCATCCTAATCATTATGGAATTCATACTGATTTTTTAATGCTCTCTCTACCAACTGTTCTAAAATGGGACATGATTTTGATTTACAAAATAGATGTTTTACTTTCTCAAAAAGGAAGTTGATACCTTTTAATACCTTTACCATTTTTAATATGTATGAAATTTGCTGCTTGTAAATATATATATATATATATATATATATATATATATATATATATATATATATTGGCACATGCTTTCTGCTCTCTCTTAGTATTATCAATGTCTTCTACAGCCTCATTTTGCCTTTGGTGTGAGGAAAAGATGACAGTGGGCAACATCCAGACAAACCTTCCATTCATGGGAGTATGTTTCACTCTTGCAAGGAGGTGGGAGGGCAATGTTCACCATTCCCCCTTTCCCTCTGCAGTTTCCTGTGCCCCTCCAAAACCTGCTCCTGAAAGTCTCCCAACCCTCAAAGGCAAATGGAGGGGGGATAGGGGGCAGTAGTGGAAAGGGGGAATCAGCAAAAAGGGTTTAACAACCCAAACCCTTCCCTCTTGTGGAAATGACATATAGTACCACAAACAGAAAACTAGTCTGAATGCGGCCCACTGTGTGTTTGTTTTAAAAAGCAAAACCTGATATCATATCTGGGGACAAGTATATCCATCTCTGAGACTGGTAGGACTACAGCAAAAGCTGGGATCCCAAGAGCCCCATGTGCACCAAAAAGTGATTCTATCCATTCATAGGGAGTTTCCTGGATGCCGTTTCTAAGAGGTCCCTCAGAGTCTAGGGAAGGGAGAGGTTGCTGTCGGAAGGAAAGCAGGAAGTGTTCTGGCTCATGTGCAAAAGCCTACATGGGACCCTTTGGAATCCAGCTGTAAAATCAGAAATGACTGTATAGTCTTGTTTTATTTGCGTGGGCACTAAACACTATACTTGAGATTGATCTTCTGTGATAGCTTAGGCAGACATCTAGTTTAGAACAGAAGATGATCCTAAAACTGCTCAGCTCTGCACATTCAAATTCGTCTCAGACAGCATGAGGCTCCGTCTCTTTGTTTTTAAAATGAAAGCTGGGGTTCTTGGGATTTTTAACAAGAACTTGCAAGTTACATGAAAAAGCCCCAGGGAGCCTCATGTTGCTCATCTTTGTTTTCAAGTTCCTATTCCAGATGTGTAATGAGAACAGATTATACCATTTCTAGCAGTCATTTGTCATCTTATGAACACAGTTGTGAAACTGGATACGACAGATGCGACTCTAACCTTTTGACTGGTATAAATAAGACCATCATGAATAGAGCCCGTGGTTTGTAAACCAGAAGTAAAAGCTGTAAAGAACAAGCAGACAACACATATTAAAGACTTTCCTGTCTTGAAAGTTAATCTCTCATTGTCCAATATCTGATTTTCTCTCTACTCAGGTGAAAAAAGACTTCACAAAAAACCAAAGTATTTACATCTGTAAAATGTCCTAGCATCTGAGATGCTTCTTGCTTGACATGTCGTTCCAAATCCTGTGCATTTCTTCAGGCGAGATCTGATGCACTGTGATAACACGCCGATATCTACACAGGCTGTAGGCCATCTTCCAGTGATTAAAGCCACTGTTTTGGAAAGGATGGATGCCAAGCTTCCGCAGACAGAGTCCCACGTATACATCTTCAAGATGAAGAAGTCTAGTATGGAGGGAGGTTTTGTAAATCATCTCTGCTACATCTGCCGAAAAAATGTAGCCAGTGCCCGAGCAAAATGGTGGGTAGTTGCTGTCAGGATACAAGTCCCTAGGCATGTACCATTTGCTACGGACATCCCTGATTGGGCCTCCATTGATGACATAACCAGTGAAATACCTTCGCCTTGGCTTGGTGTTGGGTTTTAGCAACTTGTAAATAAGGTTGTCCATGTTGACAAAAATGTCACTATCTGTTTTCATGATGTATTTGGCTTTTGAACAAAACGTAGCCACCCACCTCATTCCCATTAAAGTTTTCAGAGTCAGGTTATGATAAGAGTCAGTGAAATCCTCCACAATAATGTCATGGAAAATCTGACTTTCTTGTTCTACCATCTGATTTAACACAGGGTCTGTGTTTTTCCCCAGAAGAAAGAGAGTGGAAATCTTAATGCCTTTGAAGTTATTCTCGTCTCCCCATGTCTCTCGAATGGCTTGTCTCGCATCAAATTCTTTATGAGTTGTGCTGATCAGAATGACCAGAAAAGGGGCATTCTTCTCACACTTCTCAGGCTCATTTATGAGAAAATCAAACGAGTGGGGATTTATTGGTCGAGTTCTTATATTGCCAAAGGAGACATTTTTCCTAGCTATTGAGGTGCTGTGGTAAGTTCTGTGGACGGTATAGGATGAAGTAGGACGTGTTATACTTAAGTACCAAAGAGCACTTGCCCAACAAACAACCGTCAGGACATACAAACATGAGACTTTTGAAGCCATTGTTCCTGAAGTTCTTCTATTCAGAAAAGTGAATGAATAGCCTTCTTACCACTAGCATCTCTTTGTCCCATAGAGGCAGCATGTTATTTTTCAGACCTTACAGTTCAACATAGAAAAGGAACTTGGTTCATGGATCTTGGTGAAAAGGTTTTAAGCCTGAAGTGTGTTCCTTCCCCTGAGCAGTGGTAGCCTCCATTTCCTGTGTTCTGTTTTGTTCTGAAAAACAGGAGTGGAAAAGGATTTACGTTGAGCTGGTATTTTATTTTGATGTTATTATAACCTAAATGTACAAATCTGAAATGTTAAATGATAAAAATTAAAGATGGTTCATTTGGAAGGGAGGTAATAGTAATTGTATTCATGGGTTTGGTCACATTGTTTGGAAGTGGATAAATACACATTCACTGGGCCTATTCAGATGACCCCAAACCATGATTTGTTGGATGATGAATGTGACCTCACCTTCTCCATTCTGATTCTGTGATCTGATATTGGACTTCCTAGTTTTGTAAGTCACCATGAGTCACTGGTATGAGGCAGTATAGAAATGCAATAATTAAATAAAATAGTTTAGACAACAGATCCATGTTTTATCCAAACCCAGATCTGTTGCTTAGGGACAACAGTTAAACCAAGATGTGGAACCAAGATTAATGCTATAAACAACAGCTAAACAATGACTCTGGTTTCACACTTAGCTGCTGTTTAAAGTAGCTGAGATGTTGGCATGTAAGGCAAGGTGGAAGGAAGGAGCACACAGGACTGGGATAATATTCATGACCCAACTGCTGGTTTGTTGGGTCATCTAAATTGGCCCATATACCTAAGCAGGATTAGCAGTGCAGGGTTTTTTAAAGGTATTTTGCTACGCCCAGAATTGACTTACAGTTACGCCAGTGCTAATCTATTCTATGGTGGATAAGCATTGTAATGTATGTATACAGACAGCATGAACCAGACATGCTTTCTCTCAGGCTATCAGAGGGGCCACAGAATGTACCTCACACTCTTTACCAGAAATCTAAAATGGAGGATTGAATAAAACTTTGTTGACCCTCAAAGACCAAATGGTGTCTGCCATGTGTGAAAAACCAGAACATAACATGGTTTCAGAAGAAACGGAGAACAAAAAGCTGAAAACAACACACTCCCGAACAGAGGTTGCCTCCAGCACCAGGAAAGTACCTCTTATGGACTTTAATAGTGGGAACATTGCTGAAAATTGGATGAAGCTCATGGAACTAATTTTTGCAGGTCCAGCAGACGACAAATGGTCCGAAGAACAAAAGGCTACAAGAATCAGCATTGGATAGAAAGATAGAGATATCTGCAGGGCCTGGGGAGCTAGTGGGAAACTATCTGCAGAAGAGAGAAAGAAGCCTACGGAGCTGTTTGCATTGTTTGAAGCATACTAAACACTCAGGAAAAAAAGTCTCCATACAACACAAACTATTTTATGAAAGGCAGCAAAATTCAACAGAAACAGTGGATGAGTGGATCACACACTCACATCTCATAGCTAGAGACTGTGCTTTTCATGCTAGTGATGATCTGATTGAGGACAAGATATTAATGGGATCCAATTCAAAAGAACCCAAGATAAATTTTTGCAGGAAGAGGACCTAACAATTGAAAAAACATTGAAAACAGCCTGAGCATATGAAATGTCCCCAAAACAGATGAAAATATTGCAAAAAATAAATAAATCTGAAAGTGTGCACGAACTGCAAAACACAATTCGGTTTGAATTCAAATCTAATTTCAACTGAACCGTGTTCTGCTGAACCGGTTTGGTCAACCCAGTTTACCAGTCTGGTCCGTTCAATAGAACCAGTTCTACAGTTCAGGCAGCAATACTTGTAAAGGGGTGGGGGATAAACTGAAAAGTGGCGGGGGAGCATTGAGAAAGTTTGTTTAAGGTTCTTACTGTTTGCCGGTGCTCGCTGGACCCCAGTATACCCCAGTCGCCTCCAGAAATCTTAAACAGGTGGCGGATGCACGGAGACCATTTGTAGGGTCATCCATGGAGGCCAGAACTGCGCTGCTGTAGTGCAGGTGGCTTGTTTAAGTAGATTTCTGGAGGCGATTGACATGTACTGGGGGCTGGCGAGTGGTGGGGAGCCGTGAGTGGTAAGAATCTTAAACAACCTTTCTTATCACTACCCCAGTGCTGCCCCCCCACCCTTTGAAGTCAAACCAGTTCACATTAAACTGGGCTTGGTCTGGTTCGATTGTGGACCAAAAGGCCCTGGTTTGGCTTGCGATTGGGCCACCAAACTACCTGAGTTTGATGCTAGCTGGTTCGACTTCCAATGGCTTGTGCACACCACTACATGAGATTAAGAAACAAGGGGCAAGCCACAGATAAGCAGAAAGATAAAGTGCTAGGCCTCAGCAGAAAACTGCTCTGGAGAAAGAGGAGACAAAAATCTATAAAAGATGTAGGGGGGAAAAGAGAGCAAAGTGGAGGAACGTCCAGCATGGGGCAGGATTAGCCACAACTTTTTTAAAAAAAGAAACCATTTTGCACAAGTATGCATTGCAGAAAATAAAATATCTGAGGAAACTACATGAAATACAGGAGAAGTGGGGAGGGGGGGAGAGTGGGGAATCTCCAGATCCCAGTGGCAGCACAAGTGCACTGTTTCTAGCAGTAGTTAGAAAGGCAGACAAAGAAAAAGAGGCAGATGTGGATCCAAAAAGAGGCAGAAACAAGAAAATTATTCAGTTTAAGTTGGATACAGGAGCTGATGTCAACTGTATACCAGCAGAAATGCGCCAGAGAAAGCATGTAGAGGAGGCAGACTGAGAGACTACAGATATATCAATCCTAACAGGTTATGAGGCCCATTTACACATAACACTCATACAACAAGTGTACATAGGTACAGATCTGTGCACAGTTAACAGTCATTTACATGGTATTATTTATTATTTTATTTATTTTAAAATTTCTTGTATACCACCTCCTCCAAAGACTATAGGTGGCGAACAATAACAATAACAATAGCAATAACTGGGGGCGGGGGATTAAAGGGCAAAAGCCTAGTGAAAAGGAAGTCTTAAGAAGGGCCTTAAAAGCCACCAAGGAGGGGGCTGAACGAATCTGGGGGGGGTGTTCCAAAGAAGAGGGGCAGCCACAGAGAAGGCCCTACTATGGGCCCAGCCACTACGTAGTACACCAGAGCTCGGGACACTAACGAGGGCCAACTGAGAAGACCTCACAGGATGGGATACAACTGGCCAAGAGAGGCAATCCCGGAGATATACAGGTGCTAAACCCATCAGGTATGCTGAATGCAGGTACATAATTACACTTCCTATCTGAACCATGCATTTGAAAAGCATGTATCTAGGTTCACTTTTTAAATGAACACAGGAACAGTCGTTCACATAAATACATGTATGAGTTTTCAGACATTTGTACACTTGTACAGCATAATGTCTGAATAGGGCTATAGAGGACATTCATTAAATGTACCTGGCAGATGTACTTTGATATGTGAGTACAACAAAACAGTATAGAATTCTGTATAGTGGACACTCCTGCAAAAGCAGTTCTAGGATTCAGTGCATGAAAACAATTACATTTGATTATGGGTGTACTGTTAATAAGACAAAGGGGGTGGATTGGCGTATGTGTGTGTGCACACGCAAGAAGTGGACAGTTGCACTCCCTGTGAGTTTTGATCCCGGTCGGCATTTCCTGGGCAGCAGCAGAGTCTAGAAAGGGTTAATACTCTGTCTGTTAGTTTCGCCCTCTCCCAGAAGGAGCTTCCTGATTGGTTCTCCTGGGGTCTTATGTGCCCCCCCCCCTCACTGGCATTTTTCGGACATGGGGATTTGCTGCTGAATGAGCCACAATGTGGCAGAAGTTGGCTGTTCGGCTTGTCTCCTCCCAGGAAAGTAAAACCAAAATCCCTAACCCCTGCTTAGCCAGTGAGTTTCTCTTCAGAAGTAATATCAATTTGTGTGCATGTGATTCGTGTGTGTGAGAGAGTTTTACATGTGTGATTTGCTTGAATGTGTGTTTTACTGGTGTGCTGGTGACTATTATAAAGTAGGCTCTGTCCTGAAGTAGCCTTTTTTCAAAAGATATAAAAAGTCCCCTTTGCAGACTTTTCTAGCATTTTTTGCATTTGCCCCATTTCATTCCCCTATGGTTCACCCCAACTTACATGCCTCCTCCTGGAGTCTTGAGTTGGGGAGGAGAGCTGGTCTTGTGTCAGCAAGCAGGAATTGTCTGCTAAGCAGGATTCACCCTGGTTTATATTTGAATGGCAGACTACATTTGTGAACACTGTAAGATATATCCCTAAGGGGATGGGGGAGAGCATAGGCATGCTTGCATGCAGAAGGTCCCAAATTCCCTCCCTGGAAGCATCTCCAAGAGAGGGCTGAGAGAGACTCCTGCCTGCAACCTTGGAGAAGCTGCTGCCAGTCTGTGCAGACAACCCTGAGCATAGAGAGCACCTTCTTCTGCATGATCCCCACCACACGTTAAGGTCATCTGAGGAGGTCGGTCTCCAGTTACCACTGGTACGTCTGGTGGAGACTCAGAGGCAGGCCTTCTCTGTAGCCACTCCTGGACTGTGGAATGTACTCCCTGCAGAAATCCATAACTTGAACTCTTTATTGGCCTTCAGGAGAGCCCTTAAAACCTATCTGTTTGACCTGGCATTCCAGGGTTTTAAAATAGTTGTAAAGGTTTTTAATGTTCTAACCTGGTTTTTCAGGGTTTTTAAATTGTTCTGATTGCTTAATTGTAGGGGTGTGCATTTTGGAATTTTCTTCTTTTGATTTGTATCCAAATCGAAACACCCCCGTTTTGTTTTGTACCCAAATTTTCTTAAGCCGAATCAGCCCTGTTTTGTTTTGTAGCCGAATTTTCTGAATCTGAATCGATTTGGATTTTTAAAAAGGGGCCCAGGGCAAAAAGAGTGGGTGGTGGTGGTAGTGTCCAATGGGTGGAAGCTACCACCCAAATTTCAAAGGAATTAGGCAAAGGGCTGATTTTTTGTGAATTTTTTAAGTTTACACATCTTTAAGAATTTTCCCATAGGGAATAATGGGGATTCCAGCAAGTGTATCGCTTCAAATCAAGGGGAAAGGGATGACCCAGAGTGGAGTGTGTTGGGTGGTAGTGCCCAATGGGGGCAAGGAAACTTCCAGAATTAACTCAAAAGAATTAGGAACATAGGAAACTGCCATATACTGAGTCAGACCTTAGGTCTATCTAGCTCAGTATTGTCTTCACAGACTGGCAGCGGCTTCTCCAAGGTTGCAGGCAGGAATCTCTCTCAGCCCTATCTTGGAGAAGCTAGGGAGGGAACTTGAAACCTTCTGCTCTTCCCAGAGCGGATTCATCCCCTGAGGGGAATATCTTGCGGTGCTCACACATCAAGTCTCCCATTCATATGCAACCAGGGCAGATCCTGCTTAGCTATGGAGACAAGTCATGCTCAGCCACAAGACCAGTTCTCCTCTCCATTGGGCAAAGGGCTGATCTTTTGTGAATTGTTGAAGTTTACGTGTCTTTTAAGATTTCTCCCATAGGGAATAGTGGAGGTTTCAGCAGCCCCATAATTCCACTTGGGGGGCACTGGGGTTTCCTAGAGCGAGGGGTTGTGTAGTGCACATAGGGTGCCAACCACCTCCATACCCACAAGCCCTTGGGGTACTGGGTTTTGTGTTTCTGAGGTGTTCATTGTAGATTCTCTGGTAGCATATGAGATTTTCAGTGAAAAACAAGAATCCACTCTCATATGCTACCAGAGAATCTACACTCAGAACACCACAGAAACAACAGAACCCAGCACCCCATGGGTTAGCAACCCTTCCCCTGGCCAATGTGGGGTCAGTAAAGAGTGGGAAGAAGCAAAAGAGCCAATGGGGAACAAGGAGGGAATTGTCAGCAGGTCAGCCCATGATTTAGGTCACTGATCAGAAGGCTGGAAGGGTGGGAAATTCAAAGAGATGTCAAACACAAAATGGAGACTGACTCAGAGATCACTACAAAATGGAGGTCTGAAACAACAAAACGTTTTGTAGCCGAAACAGGGACATTTTGTTTTGTATACAAAACTTTTGGATCTGGAAAATGGGTGTTTTGTTTTGTCTACAAAACACCCGAAACAGGCTGTTTTGGGTACAAAACGTTTTGTATCCAAAACGTTTCGCACATCCCCACTTAATTGTTGTTTTATGTGTTTTATAATCTCTGTTTTAATTGTTAATTGATTTTAATTGTTCTGTTTTAATTGTAAACCATCCTGAGCCATTTTGGAAGGGTGGTATAGAAACTGAATGACTAAAACAAACAAACAGAAGATAGGCCAGTGGTCTGACTCAGTAGAAGGCAGCTTACTAGGTTTATCTTTCTTTAAGTTTCTGATGTTATTACCTGCCTTGAAGGTTTGAATCAGCTCCAAAAGATGGAACAAAAATGAATAAGATGGTATAAGGGCAAGCATTTCCACACTTCAAGGCTTTTTCCAATGACCTTCTTTAATGTGCAATTGAAAGTTGAAAGTTTAAAAACAAACTTTCAAAAGTTTAAAAACATAAAAACTAAACCACAGATGTAGCAAAATAGCAAAGGTTTCAATGTAAGACATCGGGGCTATTCTGACGATCAGCAAAAATTGGGCTAGGAGAGCCTAGCCCGATTTTTGCCAATTGTTAGAACCACCGGGCTCGGCTGCAAGTAGGAACCAGGCCGCGGCTACTCACGATTATTAAAACCAGGTTTGTGGTGCATTCGCAAACCTGGTTTTAGGACAGGGGCACTTCAGAGGGTGACCCGCTTGCGAACCACCGGGCTCACAGCCGAGCTTGGTGGTTCTTACGATCGGGAAAAATCAGGCTAGGCTTTCCTAGCCGGATTTTCCCCGATCGTGAGAATAGCACCAAGGTAGTATTAGTGAAGGTAAACAAGCCACAAAATAGGTAAACTCTATGGTGGCCATAGAAAAGATAAATTCTGAACTACCAATTAACAGACCTGTTTTTTCTGGGGATAGCTGGTCTACCTATTGTGGTCAGCGGGTAGACCTGCCCTCCAGTACGGACTTAGTGCATCAGCCCACCTCGAAGGACTGGTCTACCCACTGACCCCAATTGGTAGACCAGCTGTCCTCAGAAAAACAGGTCTCAAAATGGTGCACAAAACACTCAAAATGTTTTGAGTGTTTCAGAGTGATTCATTGAAAAAGCCGGCTTTGGCCACTGTTCTGACCAATTGATTTGAGGATCTTGCTATTTGTTTTGAGCTAGAAACAAATAGCAAAATCTCTTTTGTGCACATCTCTATTTTTTCGTATATAGACAGCATTAACTAGACATTCATTCTCTCTGGCTACGAGAGGGGGCAACAGAGTGCACCCTATATTCTTTACCAGAAATGTAAAATGGAGAATTGGAGAAAAGTTTATTATTGTTACTCAAGACCAAATGGTGTCCTCCTACATATGAGACCAGAACATAACAGGCACAAATCACTCCTCATCTAAGATCTTCAGTAAAGTTCACTAACTGGCTGACATTTTCCTATTTTATTGGTTGCTTGAGCACTGATTTGAGTCAAGTGAAAATACCATCCCTTTTATGGTTCAGTTTCGAACAAATAATACCAATTAAAGAGACAGGCCTGGCCCACCCCACCCCACCCATGTAATCATATAATAATAACAAGAGCAACAAAAACCAGTGCATTTAGGAATGCACTAATCTAGCTTGAAATCTGCCAAATGTTTAATATCATAATTTATATATATAATTATCTGAGGCATACCCGTGGCTAATCCCGTGCATGGCAGCTCTTGCGAGAGTTCGTTAGCACAACGCCTTGATTGGGCAGTGGGGATTCCATATGCAGATAGGGAGGAGGAGCCTATGGGAGCAGAAGAACCATGGTGATTGGGCAGTGGGCATTCCATATGCAGACAGGGAGGAGGATTGGCAGCAAGGAAGGGCCCAGTCAACCACTGCTGCTGTTTGGGGCTACCGAGGCCATTGGCGGAGGGAGGAAGGCAGGCAAGGGACGGGCCTGGGCCTGTAAACTACCTGATGGGAACGAGCAGCCATGGCGGCAGCAGTGAGAAAGGGCCTGGTCAACCTCTGCTGCTGCTCCTTCTGTGGGGAGGAGCAGGAGTGGGGCTTGAGTGGAGAGAACCCTGGGGATAGGGGGAAGCAGCTTGGGCAATAGGCACCAGCAACGCTGCCGCTGTGACCAAGAGGGGTGAGGGTGGTGGTGTAAATGGATGGAGGATTGACCTAGAGGGTGAAGGGGGTGGAAGCAATGGGATGGAGAAGGAGGAGGAGTGTGGCTCAGGTGAGGGTGGAGAGGTCTCTGAGGTGGGGGCACCTGTGGCAGGGGAACATAGGGACATAGGAAGCTGCCATAAACAGAGGCAAACCATTGGTCTATCTAGCTCAGTATTGTCTTCACAGACTGACAGCGGTTTCTCCAAGGTTGCATGCAGGAATCTCTCTCAGCCCTATCTTTGAGAAGCCAGGGAGGGAACTTGAAACCTTCTGCTCTTCCCAGAGCAGCTTCATCCCCTGAGGGGAATATCTTGCAGTGCTCACACATCAAGTCTCCCATTCATATGCAATCAGGGCAGACCCTGCTTACTATGGGGACAAGTCATGCTTGCTACCACAAGACCAGAGGGTGAGGGGAGCAATCAAGTACTAGCATGCAGGTGCTCTATGCAGGTTAAGCTAGTGTTTAATGTTATCTTAATACTGTAACATTGACAGGGAAAGATCTCTGTGATCAGACTATGAACAAACTCAGTTCAAATATTGCAGACAGGAACTTTTGCTATTAAAACACTGAGAAAACTAAGCAGGCTATATTACAAACGATGTTACCTACACACAATGGGCAGCATTCAGACCTTCAGTGGAGCAATGCTCCACCATCAGAAGCTCCTTTCATGGACAGAAAAAGGGCTGCAGTCACACAAGGGCCTACTCCACTCTCATAAGAACCTCTTGAATTAGTACAACCAGGGATGTAGCTGTGTTCGCCCCTCTCCCTGGCAGCCCCTTGGAGAAAGGCAGATAAAGGAGAGAATAGGGAGGGGCGGAGCTGCGGGGCCCTCAGGAGCTGGGGGCCCCTGGGTTCTTTGAACCCACCTGCTCAATTATAGCTACACCCCTGAGTACAACTCTCCTTCCATTCACAGAATGGAGCATCAGAATTTTGAGCATCATTCTGCTGAAAGTCTGGATGCTGCCCAGTGCAACAAGCCATGGATTTCTCTAAGAACTGAACCACAAATATAGTTGATATATGACTAGACAAAGTATGATTTGCCATTCTTTTGTAAGGAAACAGTGAAGTAACTTTCCAGCAGCCTAACAGATAATGTTATCAGTTTAGAAAGCTCTTGTTCCATCAGAGCCTAAGTGATGTCGATGTAGCTCTTTTAGTGCAAGCACTTTGATTATGCTGCTTAAACTTGTCTCTTGTCTTAAAGAAACATAGCATGAGTGTTAGCTTGAAATACATTTCAAGATTCAAGATCTGGAGGATCACTTTGGGAGAAAGCAGGATGCAAAATACTCCACCCAGAAGAAAGAGCGCATTATATAAAGCATATTTTATCAAGCTGGAATCTGATAGTAGACGTTAGGTATGTGAACAGACCTAAAAGTCGGAGTTGGGTCCGACCCAACCTTTTCTGACCTCGCAATTGTTGTGTCAGGGTCAGACTCAAAGTCTTTGAGAAGTTTTTTCAACTCTTGGGCCAATCTTTAATGATTGGTTTGACCTATCTGTTTGGCCTGGTTTTCCAGAGTATTTAAATTGTTGTAGATGTTTTTAATCTGTTGTAACCTGGTTTCCCAAGGTTTTTAAACTGTTTTGAATGTTTTAACTGATTAATTGTTTTATGGTGTTTTATAATCTTGGATTTTAATTGTTAATTGATTTTAATTGTTTTGTTTTAATGTAAACCGCCCTGAGCCATTTTTGGAAGGGCGGTATAGAAATCAAATGAATAATGAATAAATAATGCTCTGTGTTGTTATTCTGTTCCCTCACCGGCCAATATCAATCACTTAAATCTCTGAGTGACTATTTCTTTTCCTCCATTTAAATAAGAACCTTATTTTGAACTTGTACAGTTCAAGCTTGTGACTGGGAAAACAATTGCATTGTTACCACTAGGGAACACTAAGACCTAGCTCCTCTTGCTTTTAGAGGTCAGGGAGAAGGGTTATAACTCAGTGGGAGAAGGGTTATACACTCAGTGGCCCACAGTCCCAATGACGGTTGAATGGAGCAAAGAGTAGGATACAGGAAGGTGCTACTCCAGAATTTATCACTTTTTTTGATTTAAGAAGATTTTTAATGCAGAATTTGAAGTTGTGTTTTTATATTCTATCTAGTGGCTGACATCCAGACTAGTGAAGCACTAGTGTAGCACCAGTACTTCTGAAGAGTTCCAGACTCTCAACTAGTCCTTGTGCATTGGGAGATTATGATGGCCATGCCTTCTCCTGGAAACACTTTGTGCCACTCTAAAATGTGTCCCGGAGGGCTTTGCAACTCTTAGGAACATATTTTTGGGTGATGCATCCAAGAGAAAGGGAGGTTGTTGAAATTTGCCTCCCCCCGCCTTTATTGTCATGTTTCCCTGTTTAACTGCTGTAAGCAGAAAAATAATCAAAATTAGATCTTTTCTACTTCCTGGAAACTTGTTTTTTATCTAATAATGTCTGTGGGCAGACAATATCCTGTGTTTTGCATGTATTGTAGCACTTTCTCCAGCGCTGCTACACTCTTGGGCATGCCCATCAAAAATGTACTTTATGTGTACAATTGCATCTGTTGGACCTCGTGCCTGTAATATGCTTTAAATGGCAAGGTGTAAGATGCCATCTGCTAATTATCTTGGAAGTTAATGTCAACGTAGACCTATTTCAGTGTTTGACCATCTGCCTTCCAGATGAACCCAAGGCAGGTAAGCGTTTTGTGGTCTGCAGTCTTTGAATAGCAGGAACGAAGGCTGCAACCCTAAACACACTTATTTGAGAGTGAGCCTCACTGAATGCTATGGGGGTTCCTTTTGAGTAAATGAACACTGGGTTGGGCTGTATATATCATGACAAGAGCTTCACTGTCATAGCCACTGTCTTTTGATGTATCAATGTTCTTTCTTTAAGAAAGAAGAAAAACAGTTGTATTATATGGGGCGGCATCAAGGATCTCCAACCCAAGAGCGTTACTCCCTGTGCAGGGATGGAGGAGGGCTGGCTGTGGCCCCAGGCAAGATGAGACGGTGGGCGCCATGCTTGCCTCCTGCTGCCATTGCTGGACACCACACCAGCCCTCCTCTGCTGCCTGGGGCACTACCCGTGCCAGCCACACCCCTTCTGCCTGCATTAACATGACAACACAGGGGGTGTTGCCAGGCACAAAAGCATGGCCTGTCCAGCTGGCAATCCCTGTCTTCACCAGCCTGGTTGGGTGCTCCGTCCTGCTCCCTCGCTCTGAAGGAAGTGGAAAGAAGCATCTAGCCAGACTGGTGAAGAAAGTGCTCACTGGCTGGATGGGTCGGCCGTGGCAGAGGGGGGCAGGTGGGGTCCCCACTCATCTGCAGTGGGATGTGCGTGTGTGGGCAGTGCCCACTGGCAGCAGTAGCAGGTGGGCAAGTGTGGTACCCACTGATGATAACAGCAGCTGCAGCAACACTGGGCAGAGCAAGGGGGTGCCCCGGGGGAGGGGCAAGAGGCACGCTGGTAGACTCTGCGCCCTCCTGTGGCCCAGGACATTTATCCCCCACCTTGCTCAATAGTGGTTATGGCATTGTCCCATTGCCACCATGATAGCTTTCCAGAGGAAAGAGTTGCTTGCCTGAGGGACTCCTGCGCCACTGCAGATGCCAAAGGAGAAGCATTGCTGCATCAAGTAATCAGCAGACGTGTGACAATTGAAGCCAAGAGTGTTCCACTGGAGCACATCTTAAAGCGGCTGATTCTAGCATGGCTCCTTAGCTAAGTGATTCCTTGCCCAGCACAGATGGAGCCCTCAGACTGCAGCCCCTCCACTCTTGCTTGCCTGCCTTCATACCAGCTGATGTTCATCGGCTTTTCTCCATAGGGAATCATGGAGGTTTCAGCAGCCCCATAACTGCACTTGGGGGTGCTGGGGTGGCCCAGAGCAAGTGCTGGTGTAGTGCACATAGGGTGCCAACCACCCCCATGGGTTGCTAACCCATGAAGTGTTGGGTTTTGTTGTTTCTGAAGTGTACTGAGTGTAGAGTCTTTGGTAGCAAATGAGAGTGGATTCATGGTTTGTATTGAAAATCTCATTTGCTACCAAAGAATCTACGCCCCTCCAAGTGCAGTTATGAATCTCCATGATTCCCTATGGAGAAAAACCTTAAAGAGATGCATAAACTTCAACAAATCACCGAAAACCAGCCCTCTGTCCAAATCCTTTGAAAAAATCCTGGTAGCTTCCTTGCCCCCCTTGGGCACTACCACCAACCTCACACCACTCTAGGTCACCCCTTTCCCCCTGACGTGAAGCGATACACCTCCATTATACCTTATGGGGAAAAACCTTAAAGAAGCGTAAACTTCAACAATTCACCAAAAATCAGCCCTTTGCCCAATCCCTCTGCAATTTGGGTGGTAGCCTCCACCCATTAGGCACTACCACTCCACTCCACTCTTCCACCTCAGATCCCACTTTATGCCCCAAATCTGCCCCAAAGACACTAAAACTTCAACAATTCACCAGAAATCAGTCCTTTGCCCAATCCCTCTACAATATGGGTGGTAGCCTCCACCCATTAGGCATTACCACCCCACTCTTTTGACCCTGGGACCCAAAATTCGAGTAGACATCAGATTGGACCTTTTTGCATTGAAGTCAATGGGAGGCAAAAAGGCGGGAAATTCAAGTAGACGTCAGAACTCAAAATGGAGGAGGAAGAAGAAGCACTATCAGCCACAAAATGGAGAGCTGAAACAACAAATTATTCGGAGCCAAAATGGGGGTGATTTGTTTTGGCTCCAAAATGTTTTTGGAGGGCAAGAGGGTGATTCATTTCGGCAATGAATCATCCGAAATGGGCAGTTTTGGGTACAGATCGTTCTGTACCCGAAATGTTTCGCACATCCCTAATCAAGAGCATGGGGGTGGGTGGGACCACACTGTATCTGTCTAGTTAAATCTGCTGCTGTTTTCTGCTGTAAACTGCTATTTTATTTTTAAATGCAATCCAAACCATTAAGGATGGTTTGAAATAAATATATGCGGTCCTTTAAGTTCCCTAAAAGTTCATGTTTTGAATATATCTGATCTTTTATGTGACTTTCAAAAACCAATATTAAAGCAGATGCATGATGATGATGATGATTTTTTTTTTACATGAGTTGTTCAGAATTGAAAATGTGGGCTTTCCCTTTCATGTATGCAAATTAAACCAACAGGATAGCAAACATTTGTACAGCCACTCTTCTTTTTAGACTGTTGACATTTCTTGATCATTCTGACAGAAATAAGAACTCTTTGTTTTGAAATACTGGGGACTAGGGACTTTGGGGCACTTTAATTTTTTAAAAAAGTTTAAAACCTTTGTAATAAAACAAAATTTAATGTTGTAATGGATGGGGGAATGTGTTTTTTCTAGCTCTCTTCATGCCAGAACATAAGGCTTTTCTTTAGAGTTGAAACATCTATGATTTAGCACGACATTTTCCTTTAAAGAGCTATTGAGGCCTTTCAGAAAATGTTCAAAAACACTCTGAACAGAAATAAATCTGCTTATATATGATGTTCTAAATTTCCCCTTTCTTCTTTATTAATAAAGGCGCCTTCATGCAAATAAGATCCTTAGTACCAAAAGAGAGATTGGAAATTGCTGGTGCTTGTAGAAAACTTTGGAAACCCTGATTAATTTTATTTATTTATTTATTTATTTTTTCTGTTAGATCATTTTGGCTGCTTTCTTCGTTTTCCATATCTGCATAAATAACAAGCTTTTAAAAACATGATATTGGACCTCAAACTAGCTAACACTAGACCCGAACTAGCTAACTCATGTCCCACTGAAACCAATAGAACAAACTAGTAGTGACTTAGGTTGCTTTCAGTGGCACTTCGGCTGCATTTGCATGTAACGCAAAACCACAGTTAAATGGTGCAGAGGTTGGAATTTCTGTATGCCCGAATGCGTGAAACTGTGGTTTTGTGGCAAAAGCGACCTGTGGTTTCCCTTGCCAAATTCAATTTTGAACCCTTAGTTTGTAATGAGTTTCGCTGCGCTAACCTGAGGTTTTGTGGAAGCAGCATTACATCCAAACGTACATGCCACTGTGGTTTCTTGCTATTTCTGGAACCATAATCATAGAGAGGTGGCCCAGACCCACCCGGGATCACACCTGCTCCATGCCTGTGGTGCTTCTTGCTGGCTGCCTCTCGAAGGACTTGCCCCGCCCTGTCTCTGATCTAATAACGCAGTTGCCTGGCAACAGGGACACTGCCACATCCCATCCCAAGCTTGTAAGATTGTCAAGTGGGAAAGTCACATGGGGACATGCCCACTTCCCATTCTGTCCCATATCTCCCCCTTCCTAGCCATCAGGAGAGAAAGGGGATGGGAAGGCAAGACAGGCACTATGTGCTTTGTTCACTGCAAATGAAGTGATAAAGATGTGTGTTTGTAAGCACATGAGGTTGCGATGGCAACATAAACAGGGCAACATAAACCCCATTAGATCGCTGGGACGGTAACACATGGCAGGGGGTGATACCCAGGGTTGGGTTTAAAGGGCAGCCCCACACATGAATTATTGAATGGCTCAGGTCTATTTTTTGTACAATGATGTTGGGGAAGGGGGGCACAGCTTCATCTGAGTGAACCACTCCCTCATGAGAGTGGAAGGCCATGGGGATACCCATTCATAACTCATGAGAAGAACTGTCCGGGGGACAGAGGGACCGGGCTGAATCCCTAACAAGGTATGATGAAAGCCCATCTCTCTTGGACTGCTCTCTCACGAGAGTGTTGGGCCATGGAGATACTCATGCGGGCTGGATGGCAGATCCAAGCTATGGGGATGGGTACCCCAGCATCACCTCTCCCAGTCTTGGTGACTGCCATGAGGAAGCAAGCAGGCAGGCCCTCTGCCAGTCCAGTCACCCATCAGGGCATATACAGTTTCATTTTTGTCCGGAATGGCAGCCCCACTCTCCTGGGATTGCTGATAACTGGGGCTCCCCTCTCCCACAATGCCCTGTGGCAGCAGATTTTCAGACACTGCAATGCCAGTCTGAACCTGCAAAAATTTGAATGAGAGTTAAAATCCTTCCCTGGTCCCAGTGCTTCCCCAGTCTGTGCCCACTCCTGGACACGTGGAGCATTACATTCTCCTTTAGGTGCATCAAAGGCTTCCCTGGAGGGGAGGGGGTCACTGTGCAAAAGTTCTATCGTTAACCAGAGAGAACAGGTGCCACACCCAAGTAGGGCCCCCCTTTTTGGGATGGCTCATCTCATCAGCATTTAGTCTGATGGAAGACTGACGTTTTTCGAGCCTAAGGTCTTCCCCAGTAGACTGGACCTCTCATGAGAGGGTTGATCCCGGGTGGCAAGCCAACATGGGAGTAGGAGTGTTGTTTGGGTTCCATGGAGTACTTTGCCAGGGTGAGCCATCACATTAGCGTCCTTGGTCACATCCCTGGCCGGACCCCGGGATCCTTTGCCCTCCCTCATATACATGGACCTTCCCAGGAAGTCATCATGTTCCCTTCCCACAGTAACAAAAATAGTGCCCCTCAGCATCCTCCCGCTGCCAGAAATTGTGCTTGTGCAAGACTGTTTTGTTGTAGGGCTTTCGCAAGGGCGGTGGTGCAATCCCTGTCAGAAGGGCTTGCACGGCATTTAAAGGGATTTAAATGTCCTTTCCCTGACAAGGGCATGCGGTCCATTCTGTACAGGCATGCTCATGCTCGGCACGCCTCCTTGAAGGTCATGGCCAATGGCTGCTGCCCTGCAGATGTCCTGACACCTTGCCCACAGTCTGGCGACATGAGTGCTACCAAACCTGTTGGGATGCAGACCCGGAAGAGGGGGAGGGCTCCCCTGCCCTGAAAATGGAAGTTTCTGGGTTTCAGTTTTGAAAGGGGGCTGGCTCTCACCAGAGGCAAGGAGCAAGGCAGCATTCAGTGCCTTGCCTCAAGTCCTACAATACCTGGGGCTATCCTGAGACTAATCTAAGCTGGATCAGGCCCACAATGCATACTGGCATGATTCAGGCACAGTTATGCATTTTAAAGTGCTTTTGATTTCAATTGGAGCCCGAAGCTTGTGCTTAAAATCAATGAACTTAAGTATTCAACTGTGGTTGAACTGGGCATATACTGTGAATCCTCCCCCACCTCTAGATTTCAACTTAAAGTTGTGATTGGCCATGCTTATGTGAAGCTAATAAGATACAGCATCATAGCCTAAATGCTTCAAATGCATGATCAGCATAGAGGCTTGAGAAGAAAGAAGGACATAACTGTATGAATAATGTAAAATATCCTAAACCTCCCTGTAGGATGACAATAGCAATAACATTTATTGGCAGGTGCCCAATTGGCAGTGCCCAATTCATATTCTGGAATAGTGCAAAATCATTGTTGAATTACTTGGTTGTTTTCTTATTAATGATTAATATGCAATGTGAAGACTTGTTTCATTATGAAATGATGAAAAATTAAGTCATACAAAGGGATAGACTTGCACACACAGAGAGAAAAAATAGTCATTGAGCAGCATGATTTGAAATGAAAAACATTCCCAATTTTGTAAAATGCCTGCTCAGATTTGAGATTATTCCCTTTTTTCTCACACACCCCAATATGTAAAAGATTCCACTTTTAGCTGTTTTGGGTGTGTACCTAAATCCACTCATTGATGAACCTATGCAGTACATGTCATTTGTCATGTTCTTTATTTTTTTTTCATAGTTTCCCTAAAATATTGAGGGGTGATACATTGTTCAATTTTAAACAGCAATACAGTGAGTGGGCAGTATCCACAAGATAAATAAACACGTATTGCTGACTTTCCTTTCTGGATATGACCTCTCATAGAATATTGCTATAGAGGAGAATTTGCTGATATTAAGGGTGGCTTTGGGGAGAATTGGGGAGTTACCAGAAAGGTGGGGTTGAAAAATCTCCATGCACGTCCAGTGTACTGATTGCAACTCTTTGAATCTCAGCCAGTGTTAGGCATTTTCCATTATTCAAGTGCTATTTGATTTACTGGGAATTTTTGCTAAAGTCAGCATTTCAGTTCCTTTAGAATGCTTTGGATAATCCCTTCCAGATTTGAATGCATGATAAACTCTGCTGATTCTATGGATGCTTCATAGCATCCACCATTTCAATGGTGCTTGCTGCCAAGAAAGTGTGCAGAGGAGTGCAGCCTTAGGCATTGTTGTTATTTAACTCAACATCATTTGCAGCTGGCACCAGCCATCTTCCTTTTCAATATAATCTTCCTCACCAATGTTCCCTCTAAGGCATGTGCGCGCGCACACGCTCACATGTTGTTGTTTTTTTAAATGCCCGCTCAGTTAATTTTAGATCCTGCTCAGGTTTAATCAAGAAGGTCTCACTCTGAATGCATGTGCACACACACTGTCTTGATATTGCCGCCCAGAACAAAACTCATTCCGCACACAAGCAAAAAAAATTAGAACACTGTTCCTCACCATAACAAAAGCAAAATTTTGATTGAATATGTATATTGCCTGAGTAGTCTTGACTCGTTTTCTGTTCAGAGATACCACCTGTCCCTTTTTAATATTTGTCTTTTCTGGGTGTGATCAAATGCCATTTGATCTTTAGTATTCCTTTACTTTATTTTATTTCCATATCATCTGACCTCCTGGAATACAGCCACTCTCAAAAGTTGAAACTCTCCCAAAATAGTTTACATAACTCCAGCATAATCAGAAACAAGGAACCTAACAAAATATTTCAGGGCACAGTTTTGAGAGCTCCAGGCCTTGATCTTCATGACTTTGCCATTGATTACAGTAGCAGAAATCTTAGGTCTAGCCATTAATGAAGGCAATCATAGCATTAACATGAAGGAGGAAAGGGAAATACAGCAACATTATATTATGTATTGTCAAAAGTGGAATAGCTTATTATGTATTGTCAAAAGTGGAATAGCTTTGAAATACTTCCCAGCTCAAAGGTGCCAAGTCTTTGCATTTTCTCTCACGAATTTCACGAAATCAATTTTTGAATGTTCTCTTCCATGTTGTGTTAGGTAGTCTGTGATTATATCAATCACATTCCATTACAGCAGTGACATGTAAGTTGCACTCTGGTAAGGTTATAAATGGTTGCAAACGACATATTTCACCTTTGGTTACCATAGCCCCCATGTTTATTTTCCATCGCTCTTGTGCTATGCTATCTTGCCAGCTCTCTCAGCTAGCCTGCTTGCCACCTTGTCTCTGCTAAATCTGTTGTAGTATTTTTCATCTAATGAAAACTTTAGGGCAACAGAGAGGGACATCTCTCCCCCCTTATGAGTCCTTGGTTTCTTTCTTTTCAGAAACATATTTTTGTGCCATTTAACGGAGTCTTTATTTTCTGTATAATAATTTTAAGGACAATACTTGCGGTTGGAATTGGTTAAATTATCTCATAGTAATAGTCAGCATTTCAAATAAACTCTTTCCCTATTCCTCACCTTAATCTTCATCTTATCCTTTCCTTTATTGCTCATAACGATGCTTGTGATGTGCAGCCTCAGCTGTGACTTTCAGAACGGATGACAATGGCCTTGATTATATAGAGGCCTATCTTCACAGCAGCATGATTTTCAATTAATCTGTGTCAGAATGAGAAGGACTAATACTAATGTGCAGACTCAAACATCTGAAATCTTACTTGGAATGTCTGAGGTAATAACTCACTCAACTGGATAATGAATTGACCTCCCATAACTCAACAAGTTACCACAAGCTACAAAAAAATAAAATATTGGCACTTACTGGACAAAGTTCTAGAAGTTTTCAAGCTCACCCTTTTCAGACTGACTCATCATGACTTGTCAGGTGGTTTGAATGCCTTTCCCTCCAAAACTCAGACAAAGCCATTTGGAATGCTTAAGTTGCTGGCGCATAGTACAAACATGTATCATGGATGGGTGAAGAACTTCAGTAATGCATAGTGCCAACTGAACAGTTTAGACTTCTGTTGCAACTCACAAGGGAACCAAGGGATAATTCCAGAGTTGACAGACTTTCATCACTTTTGAGCATCATGTCAGAGTTCACACATACAACATGCTGTTGCAAACCCCACTGCTTCCCACAGAAGATAGCATCAAAGTCAGGACCCAGCCCTGGGGATATGAATTGAGTGCCAGAGTGTACAATGTATCTTTCCCTCTTCACTGAGAACCACAACCAGACCCTGTACATCCAATGGTTGTTTTTAGATTAGGTTATAAGTTTATTCGGTCATTGACCAGCAAACATTTACAATAAAGCAGTACGTATTTTACAAATAATATAACAAAACTTGGCCATAACAGAAATAATATCAGTGTCCTCATTAATTAAAAGATAATTTAAATAAAATTCATCAGACCGGCCAGGCAAATTGTCTAACATAGGAGATAAAAGTCTTAAACGGGGTTCCCTATAAAAATCACAATAAAGAATAACGTGCGAGGTGGATTCTATAACCCCTTTGCCACATGGGCAAAGACGTAAAAATAGCGGAACTCCCTTGAACCTGCCATCCAATACTGCTGTAGGAAGAACATTTAAACGTGCTAAAGTGAGGGCTCGTCTAAATTTAGGGACAAGCACCACATCAAAATATTTAGCTGGTTTAAGATTAATAGCTTGACTCCCTAAGTATAAACCCTGCTTGAGCCATGCACCTTCTTGTTGAACTTCTATATCCAGGACACGTTGCTTAACTAACTTCCTGGCTTGCTCAATTCCTACAGTATGCAAATCCTCTATGGAGAGGCCAAAAGAGGAAAATTTGCTCAACACAGCTCGTTTCCAGCTTGAATTAAAACCATCATTCATAGCCAAAGAGGCTAAACCCGCCTGTCCAAAACTCAATTTTAACCAAAATCGAAAGATACAGCACCAGTATAAGGATTCCACCCTAATAAGACCAACTTCCCTTCTGATGACAGCATTCGGAGCACAACATGGAACCTGCAAAATGGATCTAATAAACTTAGTCTGGATAGCCTCCAGTAAGGCAAAATTACTTGCCGGTCCCAGTTGGGCTCCATATAAGAGCAAAGGCAGTACTTTGGCTGTATAAAGTCTCACTGTCGCAGGTATAAAAGCAGCACCATGTGTAAAATGATAAGATTTGATCTTATTTACAACCATTTGAGCAGATTGTCTGATGGAGTTAAAATGGGCATTTCTAGAGCCAACAGAGTGAAACGTAATTCCTAGATATTTAAAGGAATTGACCTGCTCAATCTTGTTTCCTTGTATAGACCAATTATAACGCCTAGCTCGCTTGGCAAACACTAAGACTTTAGTCTTACTATAATTTATTTCAATAGACTCTTGGTTACAAAATGATGAGAAGAGTCTTAGGGCGCGCTTAAGGCCTACAGGTGTCTGCGACATAATAGCCATGTCATCCGCATATAATAATATGGAGACGTGCCTATCGGCTAACTTTGGTGGATGAATAGAGAGGGTGGACAAACAAGAAACCACAGAATTAACATAGATGTTGAACAGAATAGGAGCAAGTATACAGCCCTGACGTACTCCTCTAAAAGTTGGAATTTCCGATGTTAACTGTCCAGTTGGGCCATAACGAACTTTCAAACAAGTATGCTTATGCAGACTAACAATAAGTTCGAGTAATCTTTTATCTGTTCCAAGGGCTTCCAGTTTAGACCACAGTCTCTCTCTAGAAACTGAATCAAATGCAGCTTTAAGATCAATGAATGCTACATAAAGTGCTGAACCTGGGGACCTAGAATACTTCTCTGCCAGAAATTGAAGGGTAAAAGCATGTTCCATGGTGGAACGACCCTCCCGAAAGCCTGCCTGCTCGATAGCTAAAATGTTATTTGTCTCAATCCAGTCTAGAAGTTTTATCAAAAGATGCCTTGCGTAAATTTTACTAATAACATTAAGTAAGCTAATGGGACGATAGTTGGCTGGGTCCTCACGCCTACCTTTTTTATAAAGAGGAATTATTATAGCAAGGCCCCACTCACTGGGTATGTTAGCAGTTGTATCTATATAAGTAAATAGCGAGGCTAAAACGGGGACCCACCAATCAAGATTGGCTCTGATAGCCTCAATAGAAATGTTATCACTACCAGGGGCTTTACCATTACTAAATTTCTGAATAAGTTTTTCAATCTCTGAACAGGAGACTGGGTTCCACCTAAGAGTATCTCCATTTAGTTGTTCAGCATTATAAACCATATTATCAGCCTTACTATAAAGCTGTAGGAAATGTTGTTCCCAAACCTGAGCTGGAATCACAGAAGCTGGAAGTGTAGGTGTTTTCGACAGGGCAGGTGAAACAAGCCTCCAGAACTTAGACTGATTGTTAGACTTAGCAGCCTCAATTAAATTAAGCTGGTTTTTGTTAACGGCTTGTGCCTTCTTCTCACTAAGCAACCTCTTATAGGCTGATTTCATCGAGAGCGCCCTTTGCCTATTTTCCAAAGAGGGTGCTCTTCTATAAGTTAAGAAAGCCTTGAGTGTGTTATTTTTGGCAATGCAACAATCCCGATCAAACCAGGAACGAGAAAAGGACTTGGCGTGATTTGAATTTTTACTTGGATATACTGAGGTGACAAAAACTGGGCACAACAGTGCTAAGACTGAGGAAAAATGATCTAACATTGAACACCTCTGGGAGCCAATAGATCCTGTTATAATTGCTTCCCGTAAACTACACGCCTCTGCTGACCCAAGTACATTAGCAACTCGCGTGGCAAGTTCCTCAGACCACCTCAATCTTCGGTAACTAACGTTCCTAAAATCTCCTACCACCGGTCCAGCTGCACCTCTTGAGCCAACACCCAACCAAAACTTCAAAAGCATAGGGTGATGATCGCTTTCAAGTCTGGGGATAATCTGGAAATTCAAAACCCTGGACAACATACTGGATGAAACAGCAACATAATCAATTAAAGATGGTTTGGCCCCCACCCAATGCGTATATTCCGCCGGAAAATCTGAAGGAACTGAGCCATTAAGCAACCATAAATCCTCCTTCATGGCCAGTAGCAAGAGATTGAATCCCCGAAAATCACACCTAGTGTCTTTTGATTGTCTAACCAAAAGCGAAAGAGGAGTTGGGGGAAGAAGTGGAAAATGATGATATTTCCCAAAAATAGTGGTGTCATCTGGACCCACTCACGCATTAAAATCCCCCACCAAAATCAGATGAATATCACTAAAAGTGGTTCGAATATTTGCAATAAATTTCTCCAACTTGGTCCATGAGTTCTCCTTATAAGAATGAGAGCTAGCTGGAGGAACATAAACATTTATCAAAATAAATTTAAAATTGCCCACATTAAAAAACACAGCCAAGGCCTCTGATTCTAGAGATTCAATTATGTTAGCTTTATAACAGAGCGTAGAGGACACCAAAACTGCAATACCCCCAACTAATCTAACACCCCCTGGCCCAAGAGTAGCATTCAAAATAAAGGAAGAGTAACCAGGTAAGTAAATATCACCCTTCATTCGAGTCTCCTGGAAAGCCAACAAATCAAAACCCGAGATAAAGGCTAAAAAGTCTGGATCTTGGAGTTTGGGATTAAGTGTCCCAACATTCCAGACTAATAAAGAGAGGGAAAATGATGACTGCATCAGTCAATTTAATCCAGCAGGAGAAGATGGTCTAGACGCAGAAGAATGGCAGTGGGCATGGACAACTTCAGGATGAAAGTCACTAGATAGTCTTTAGACATCTGAAACTGAGATCCTGCTTACCGCTGCCCCCCCTCCCCAATAAAGATGCACCTTCCCCACATCTGGAGCAGGTTCATCTTTCTATGGAGGCAGACAGATGTTCAGAAGCAGATAGTGTACCTCAGTTGATCTTCTTTCCCTGCTTCTTTGTCCTCAAAGCTCAACAGGGGGAAAGGCTTCAAGACCTCCAGAAGCTTGACTCCACTAACTTTAGAAATTCAGCCCAGGCTCACAAGATTTCCTATTGGCCCACAAGGCTGACAGAGGAGGACCAGGGTTCTTTTGGTCTACGTAACTGGTTCCCAACAATGACCATAAACATGTCCCACCTTTCCCTATGACACTTGGCACAATAATGTCCAGCTGGGACTGCAGCATCTCAAGGTGCCATGAGAGAGAGGGATTGTGCATTGATTCCTTTGGACCTTTTAAAGAAGAATTGTTGGGGTTTTTTTGTGCTAGATGAATGCTTCAAAACTGTTCTTGCATAGCTGTTTGGCTTCCATCTTCTGTTCCTAGATTTAACGGCTCCACAGACAGCAGCTCTAAATTTTGTTAATCAGCCGGCTGTATGTTTAAGCAGATGCATATTTTTGTCTAGAGCATGTAATTTTTAATAAACACACTGTATTTCCTGCATAGGAACATAGTAACCAGATTCTTCAATGAATAAAAATGATGGCTGTAAACTGTAAATAAGTTTTTAACTTATTCTAGTATGGCCCGCAGGACTTTTATATTGCTGCTATGGAAACAGGAGACTGACAGGGATAGTCTGACTAGTAAAAAAATGCCTATGTAACAGTTTTCCACAGACCCTGTGGCGACGTATATTTTAAGGACTTGTCCCAATGTAAAAAAGGAGGAAGTGTTAAGACAAAATGCAGCTCTTTGTACCTTTCAGAGACGGAGCTGTAAGTCAGTGGAAGAGCACATGCTTAGCATGCCGAAAGTCTTGAGGCTAGGACAGACCCTGGGGAAGGCCCTCTGCTCCCTATTCCCTCACCGCTTTCAGACAGAAGGGGGCTGCATGTGCATCTGCGAACAAACCATTCTCAAAGCGGTCTACATAGCAAAAGAAAATAGTTCCCTGTCCCAAAAGGGCTCACAATCTAAAAACCGGAAAAAACCCACATGCATGCATCAGCAAAGCCATGGAGAGACACAAATACCACTGACCAGGATCTAAAGAACTGCACAATTAGTTCTGCAGGTGTCCCCCCCCTACAAAAAAGAAAGAAAAGAAAAAGAAAAATGCTTCGAGCTTGTATTTCTTGAACAGTGACCTCCAGTGTTGTATAGCAATAGAGCCTTTGAAACAATAGCTTGGGATGTGCCATGTGCATTTCCCACTGCAATGGGGAATGGGAAACAAATCCTATGCCCAAGCCCAGAAGTACTCCTAAAATAGCTCTATGAATCCCAGCCAGTTTAATGGAACAACACATGTGACAGCTCATGGGCAGTTTTATCAAGAGAGATAAAATCCTTTATTGTTTATTGTTGCTAGGTATATACCATCAGTGTTCATGGCACGCCACAGTGCCTCAGGAGTTTAAAATGCAGGTCCCTGTCCGAGAAAGCTTACAGTCAAATTGTTTTATTTATCATATATATTTCCTTACTATTATTAACCTTTTTCTTAAAACACCAAAAAAGACTTGCAGACAATAGTAAATAAAATACGTAAATGATACATTCACAAAACCCAAAGATATTAGCTGAACTCATAGGCCCCATTATCACGTAATGGGAAACCGGAGTTGGAGAGGCCTAAGGTTGAATTTGTTGTATGTCTGAATGCATGCAACTGCGGTTCAGACACCAAAGCGACCCAAGGTTTCCCTCCACAAACTCCATTTTCAACCTTATGTTTGTAGGGAGTTTTACCGCTCGTACCGCTTGAGGGAGGAAGCTCCTCCCTTGCTCCGGCTGTGATTGGCTGCTGGGGCTGTCCATTCCAGAAGGAAGCCCATGCAGCCAGTTCTCCATCCTCTCTGCAATCTCCCTGACTGCAGAGAGGGTCTTGCCAGTTATATCAAAATGCAGACAGGTAACCGTGGGGTGGGGGGCACTTTAACTGAGGCTTGATTCACATAGTTCATCATTCAATGGCTGACATTCCCTGCAGTGCCCTGACAACAGAAGAAGCCCTCTTCCAACAGAGAGTTTAGAAACCAGCACCACATTTTCCTTCTTCTGCAGCACAGTGCGGGAGGAGGGTGTGTGTGTGCAAATTTCACTGCTCACTTCCCTTCTAAAAGAAGGTTCATTTACTGGAATGTGTCCCTGAGGGCAATGCAACCCTCAGGGACTCATTCTTGCACATGAATAGTCCTTTAGGAGGGAGGAGGGAGCAGTGAAAACCACACTGGGCTGCAGAAGGAGGAATTGCACTGTGAGTTTCCAACCTCTTTGAGTCCTCACAGGGATTCTTCCATTGTTGGAGCACAGCAGGGAATGTCAGCCATGGTCTACAGCATGAAGTGATGACTTAACCATTGTTGATCATCACCACAGATAAAACTATCATATCACCTCAAATGAAATGCTTTTCATGGGAGTCTGCTCATACATTCAGCTGTCAGTCAAATGTTGAATAGAGTGGTCAAGTAATGTATATTTATGTGTTAAATAGCCCTGAGAAAGCTTGTGTCTGTAATGAGGGCGTGGGCCTTCCAGGTTAGAAGATACAGTTTTCAGGCATGCTTGGGCCCTGACATGACCCTTATTTTCAGAAATGTAAGCTCTGTTTGTGAATGTCATATATGGCTGCAGGCAGTTCCTTCTGCTTGCTTCTGTTTGGGGTGAATAACTGGAAGTTCAGAAATCTTCTGCTGAATGCCCTCAGCTGGTTCTGTAGTTATATTTATAGGGTTGTACCCAAGGCTAGGCCTGCCTCCTCTCCTCATTGCAGCTCCCCAAAAGCCACTCTTGAGGGTTGGGGAATCTGTGGGAACAATGTGGGATGTGGCACTGGAGGCTCTTGAGGTGACGGAATCCCTGGAAACCGTGTGGAAGTTTCCGCAGATTCCCCTCTCTTCTCCTGCAGCCTCCAGCACAACATCCCATGTTATTCCCAAGGGTCCCACTGCCCTCAGGAGTGGCTTGCGGGTGGGGCTGCAGTGGAGAAAAGGGGCAGGGTAGTTCCTCTGTGCTGCTGCTGCAACCCCAAAGAGAGCTATAATGAAATTTCAAAAACTACTTTAAGCTTTATAAAATGTTTTGCTTCCTGTGGTCTATTGAGGGTTATCTATACTTAGTATAACCAGCCATTTCTATAAGAAGAGTTTGTATAACTAAAAGTCATATTCCAGGCTGATGGCTCCAATAGATTTCTCTCCTGCTTATATTCTCATTCATTTTTAGTCTACTTTCCTTTTACTGCCCAGTTCTTGCCTAATGAGTCAAACAGCCAGATGTAGCTGTCTTGTTTCTCCAAGAAGACAGGAGCTCAGTCCCTTTTGCATATTGTCAGGGCTGAAAAGCTTAATGGATTAAGCAGAATGACTGATTAATCACAGATTTTTAAAAGGTGAGCATGTCAGAGTAAATTGAATCAGAGAGGTCTCTGGTGGAAAGTGTTCAATGCCAATGACCTTTTATTGTAAGCAATCTTGGTACATGTTTTGCTTCAAAGAGTGCATTTAAGATGATGATATTCAAAGCCATACATGGTTTTTCTTTTGTCCCTCAGTCTAGAGAGCCAATTAACTTCATTAAATATCCATAACACCTGTATTGAGAGGAAATTATGATCAGTAATTCTCATGATCAATTATTTTCAAAGCAAAGAGGTTAATGGAGTAAAAAAAATGGTCTGTCATTGTTGCCTTTATTGTGCAGAACACTGCCGAAATCCTCCTATTAATACAAATGGTGATCCTTGATAGCCATTTCTTTATATTTGGCAGCTTCCTCAGTCCTAAAATATATTCCCTGCTCAGTACTATTACTTTCTACTTAGAGTTTCACCAGAAAAATTATGCATATGTGGCCCAGTCCCAATCCGCCTTTGCCTGGTAGTCCCACAAGAGTAGAAAGAACTGGCAAACTTGACATTGTAATGGTATGTAATTGGGGAAGGAGGTGCAAAATTGCTGTTTGCCCCTTAAAAAAAATTAGGCAGGAGTAGGGCCTAGCAGGAAGATGCTTAGCCTTCAAAGTAATTAATTAAAACCAGGCCCCACCCAAGCCTCTCTTAGCAGCTTGGTGAGCCATCACCTCCAGCCTCAATCTTCCTTCCACCTCATGGTATCCGCCCTGTGGGATGCCTTACATTCATCTCTCCTGATCTCTCTGTTAACCCCTCCCCAATCTTCCTGCATCCCTTCCACTCCTGTGGAGTGCACTGTGCCCCACCTCACCTCATCTGGTGGCAGTGGGTTGTGCAGCCACCCCCTCCTCCACTTCCTGCCTCCAGCCTTTGAAAAGGAAAGGGAGCAGAAAAAGGAATTGTAGAAGAAGAAGAAGACCCTTCTCCACATTTCCTCTTCTGCTCCCTTCCCTAGGCTGGAGAGGGAGGATGGCAACATGCTGGCTGGCCAAGACAGCTGGAGATGACAGACTGTTGGAGGCGGTAGGCATGACAATCTGCCACCTGCAGTGGCTGCCGCCTTGCCCAACCTTATTAGTGGACCAATCATAAATCAGATGTCTCCGAAAAGGGGAGGAAGGAATTGTTGCTGGGAGAAGAGGGTCCTTTTGCTGGGTTTTACCACCTGTTCTAGAAGGCAAGACGGATACTTCCATAGTGTGGGAGTACTCTGCATCTAAAACAATTAAAAAAGCTTTAAAATAAATAAATCACCAAATGGCATGGGCAAGGGTAGGGGAGCGGTGTTATTTGTTACCATTAATGTCCGAGGAAATAGCCAGTTTAGATGCCTCCTACACTTGCACAAAGGATATCTTTACGAAAGATGACAGAGTAATAGATACATTCAAATACATGCAGCATAGCAATCACAATAGTAACACATGCATGGTTGGTGGTGGGGATATCGTTTTTCTAGGTATAAAGCAGGTCACATTTGGTACTGGGAAAATTCAGTATTGCCACAGCAAATGCATAAACTGGAGGGAAGATGTCAACTGCATACAGCAAATGTATAACTATTTTTCATTTGCTGCCTTAAGAGCTTTATTCAAATGTCAGTCTGGAAAAGAAGTGAATCATTCTTGCAAGTTTTGTCAACATGAGCAGGGTGAACTTTCTGACTTTCTGCATTTATTAATACATTCCATACCATGCCCATGACATTGATCTCTTACACCTTATAAGTCTGTGGGCCTAAATATTTTGTAAAAGCCGCAGGATTGAGAGTTCTTGCTCGTTTTCCTAATATTATTTTTCTCTGTATCATTAGCTGTATTCTACAATAGATATGCCTGTATTTTTATTTGGGGAGTATAAAAGACCTGGAGGGCAATAATCTGTGGTCAAGCATGCTAGCTCAGAGGCTATTCATCTTGTTGAGTATTCATCATTAAGCACATTGCAATTGTTGCTTCTTGTTGAACAACAACAACCCAAACACCACGGCTGAACTCACTCCCATGTGCTCTGTGTCACTTCCCCCCCTGCAAGGTATATAAGTATAGGTCCCCCACCCTGTCCTCATTAGGATGCTAGCACATTATACTTTCTCCCCTCCCGCCCCCCAGAGTAGCAGTGGAAGCATGACAAATGCAAGTCCTGCTTCTCAGTCTAATTGGAGATTGTAGAATGTTCTGCCTGCAAGCTTGGAATCCCCAGAGGAATGATGTAGGTGCAAATGGGATTGTTCTCCTTCCTCCAGATATTTTCCCATACAATAACACTGTGGTCCAGCTATGGCCTAAGAATAATGCAAACCTTAATAAGAGAGGGAAATGTTATACATTTCTCTGCTTGCTTGCTTCAGCACAACAGGAAAATGTGCACACTATATTCCTTCTAGTAAATGCTCCTGATTGTTCCTTCAAATATTACTTTGCTAGGAAATCAGAAAAGGTAGCAATGCACTTGCCGTTAGGGACTTAGGCATATACCACACATAGACCATCACAGTTCTGTATTCTTGGTTAATTAATCCACTACCATGGATCAGAGCCTCCATTTCACCCATAAGTATGCATTTAAAGTATGGGAATAAATCACATTTCTGTTACTTTCACCCATCTTTGTGAATACTGCATTTACCAGCCAGATGAAGAGCATGTTGCGGCGCCTGGATGAATATCTACCCCACATACAAAAAGAAAAAGAAAAGAAGAGATGATCAGTATGATCAAAGCTTCATGTGCTAACCCCCTCTTAGACTGATCCCATACTGATCACAGTGGGAGGCAAAAGCACAGGTGCAAGCCATTTTCCGTGCTCCCTCTTCCCTGAGTCTCCCCAAAAGCTGTTCCTGAGAGTCAAGGGACTCTCAGCAATGGTGAGACATGGTTGGCTGCAGGAGGAGGGAAGACTTCCTGGAAACGGAATTCCTGGAAAGGGGAATTTCCCCCTCCCCTTGCCACATCTGGCACAGTTGCTGGGAGTCCCTTAACCCTTGAGACAGCTTTGAGGGTGGGGCTTAGGGGGCTTGAGGAAGGAGGAGGGAACGGAGGGAAATGGCTTGCACCTGCACAAGCACTGCAAGCATTGCCCAGTGTGCAATATCTTAGATTATTGCGTCCTCCTCTGTGTGTGTACTTCATATGGGAGAAGGAGATGAGTGCCTAAATTGCCAGTGCCTAAGTCTCAGTTGAATAACCAGGGCCAATTCCAGTTTTCAGGAGCCCTTGGGGAACTGCCCTTCATGGACTCCTTCCTAGTTGGGTGGCTCATTCTAACATTCTTGGTAGGGCCTTCCTAGGCAGATGAGTGGGGAGAGAGAAGGCAACGACAGAGTGACTCTCTTGGTAGAGGGAACTGCTCTACCACCATCACAGAAGGGCTAAGGGCACAGAGGAGGAGGCCTCAGGGATTGCAGGGTGGGGGGACCTTCCGAGGTCCAGGACTCTTGGCAGCTGCCCAATGATGCAGACCCCTGATACTGGCCCTGTGAATAACAGCCTTCTCCTCTATCGAGTGGCAAGTGTGACAAGGTGGCAAAGCCCCATTTGTTCTTTTTAAATGAAATGGCTTGTTTGTATCAAATCAGCAAAATGTGCCTCTACTCAATGCTTTTCTAAAATGCTCAATGCAGAACGTTCATTTGTTAAGCAGCGTGTCACTATCAACTTCTGTGTGCATAGCTCTGCATGAAGGGGCCACACCTCACAAATACGTATGTGAAGCTCCCCATGGTTATCTCAGATAACTACAATGGAGAGTTAGCTCACCCAAAACTACTGAGAAATGCAGATCTGACCTGAGATACGGAGGCTATTCTCACGACCGCAGGAAAGCGGGCAAAGGGAGCCTAGCCCGCTTTCCTGCCGCCGTGTGCTGCAACGGGGGCCATGGGGCTCCCTGCAGCAAACCACACTAAATACCTCTCCCCTTAAACGCGGTTGGCGGAGTGAGCAGTCCCCTACCCCTGCTCTTCTGATCATGAGATGCCACGGTGCAGCTCCGCACCACAGCAACTCATGAGGACCCCCAACCGGAAGGCTCCATCAAGCTTCCTGGCCTCAGGGGTCTCCCCAGAATGCCCCACGCACTTGCATGGGGCATTCTGGGACTTCTGGGGCCCGGGCGGCGTCCGATCCCCACCACCCCTACCGGTTCTGTGTGGTTCGAGCTGGTAGTTGTGTGGGCGGCTGGTGCAGCCGCTTGTCTGTGGGGAGAGGGGGGTCAAGCATGCTCTCCCCGTAGAAGCCCTGCAGGCTCTACACACCAGTTGTGTGCAGAGCCTCACTTTTTTACATCACCCGTGTCTAGAGATATGTGAAGCTCCTGTGAGAAATTATTGGCCTTATTTAAGTACATTTTTATTTCCTGAATATTTCTCAGGTGTTTCAACCATGAACTCTTCTAAAAAAAAATCTGCTTAAGGCAAAATCCAGTGGTGTCTTTAGGTCTTATTATCAACTTTGGCCACTTTGTGGAAAGTTTCGTCACCAGGCACAAACTTCCAACAGACATGCAGTACTAGTGAGAGACAAATGACACCCATGGTCCCTGTCTGACTAACTGAAAATGATATGTAGAGCCTTCCCAAGAAGCTTTACTAGTCTTATTAAAACTGTTTTTTTGGTTCTCTCAAGATCCCTCAGCTGTCTTTTCTAAGCAGGAGCTTCCAAATCTACCTTGAAATTTTGCTTTCAATGAAATGGGGTAGCAACCCTATCCATGTCTTAAGTCCAATTAATGACTAGCTTATCCTTCAATGACATAGGAAGGAGAGAAACAGACAGACATGGAAATAGAACACACATCCCAAAGGAAACAATGCCAGTGTTTTGTTGACACATCCAGAGCTGGTCCTTGGAGGAGAAGGAGAGTACAGAGCTCCAAATTCAATCTTCTTCTCTTAGTTAATACTTTAATAGTACCTTCCTTTGGGGGAATAACAAAAGCTTTAAAAATATTAGCTCTCTGAGCATCTCTGTGCCACAGAGAGGCTGGCAGAGAAGCAGTAAAAACCACTAGTCAATAATACAAACCAGGCTAATCTTAAGGATGGGGGGGAGGGAAAGAAACGATGCTTTTGTAGTGAGACATTCTTGCTTCTTGACAACAAGATTGGGGGGTGAGATAGAGGAGAGCTGGTCTTGTGGTAGCAGGCATGACGTCCCCTTAGCTAAGCAGGGTCCACCCTGGTTGCATATGAATTGGAGACTAGAAGTGTGAGCACTGTAAGATATTCCCCTCAGGGGATAGAACTGCCCTGGGAATAGCAGAAGGTTCCAAGTTCCCTCCCTGTTAGCATCTCCAAGATAGGGGTGAGAGAGATTCCTGCCTGCAATCTTGGAGAAGCTGCTGCCAGTCTGAGCAGACAATACTGAGCTTAGATAGACCAATGGTCTGACTCAGTATATGGCAGCTTCCTATGTTCCTACATCTGCTAAAAACAGGGCAGTTTGAATATGATTTCCTTGAGCCCAGGTCTGCTCCGAGGGAAGGCAGTTGCTTCTTACCATGCACAGACTCAATGGCAAGCCTCTTAAACTCTGTACTTCCCATCTTCGACATTCTTCCACCTCTTCCCATTACCCTTTAGGAATCTGCCTTTCAGCCTTCAAGAGCTGTCTTGAAGGAAAGATCTTCCCGTCCCTGAACCTGCCTCTCCAGCTATTCATTTGCCTGCCATTCTGAGCAAGAGCAGCATGAGGAAGAGCAACACACAATTCAGTTGGCAGTTGGCAGCTGGCAAGCCAACTGGTGTCCTGTCACTGAGGCTGGAAGGGGAGGGGGGGATAACAGGAGTAGCAGCTTTGCTATCTGAGTTGATATGGAAATGTGTGTAAGAGCCGTAAAAGAGTGGATTCACTCAGTAGCTCCCTACACACTGGGAAAATACAAATAAGAAAAAAAATCACATTGACGGCCTTCAGCCTGTGCTAAGGCTTTGGCCCACTGAGCTCTTCTCCCCTGGTTTTTCCCCTCATGACAGTCACCATGTTCAGTGTGGGTTATGTTGAAGCTGTCTTAGCATGATGTGGGGAAATTCATTTGGAGGTCTATGTGGTTGTCAGGGAAGAACATAGGAAGCAGCCTTATACCAAGTCAGACCATTGGTTCATCTAGCTCAAGGCTGCTCAACTTTGGCCCTCTTGCAGATGTTGGCCTACAACTCCCATAATCTCTGCCTATTGGCCACTGTGTCTGGGGATTATGGGAGTTGGAGTCCAAAAACAGCTGGAGGGCCAAAGTTGAGCAGGCCTGCTAGCTCAGTATTGTCTAAACTGACTGTCAGTGGTTTCCCAAGGTTTAAGGCAGAAGTCTCTCCCAGCCTTACCTGGAGATGCCAGGGAGTGATCCTGGCACAGGGGCGTAACTACCATTAGGCAGGGGGAGGCAGTCGTCTTGGGGCCCCACTGCCTTGAGGGGCCCCCCAGAGACACCTCACATGACTCCCCATTGCCCCCTGCCCAGCCCCAAGACCCTTCAGCCACTTGCCCTGTTTGCCCTCTCTCCTACTTGTCCTCCTGGCCGGCAATCAAAGCAGCAGGCAAGCTGCTTTCCTCCCCGCCTCTCAGCTGATCGGCAGGTGGGCGGGGCTCCCAGGGAGGCCTCCATGTAGGCCTCAGTGAAGCCTGAACTCGAGTAGGCCGGCAAGCCCCAGGAAGAAGGCTGGCAGTCAGAGTGGCCACTACAGCTCTCTGCAGCAGACCCTCTGCCCAGGCCAGACAGCTCAGCCTTTGCCAGGTAGAATGTGAATTCCTTTATGTGGTTACACCCCCCACCCCCACCCCTATATAGGGATCTGCTTGCCATAGGGCTTTGATGGGGAGGGGGGAGAGACTGAGAAGTCTCTGAATATTTAATTTAAAACTGATTGGAAAATTTGCTGGCTTAAAAAAACCCTCTAAAAAGTCCTATAAGTGGCTTGTTTCATATCAGGAAATTACAAAAACTTCTGGAACAAATTTATTTATGCATTAATTAATTAATTAATTAATTCATAAATACACTTATGTTCAAGTTGTTTTGCAACCCAGGTCTGAGTGAGAACTGAGACGTGAGTGAGAACTGTGATGCATGTGTTGTGCTTTTATATTTTTTCCCCTTAGGGTAAATCTGGCCAACATGTGAATGCAGCACCTCCATTCCAGAGGAGAGGTGTGTTAAAGGGTTTTAAAAGCCTCGTGTGAAAAACCTCCTGCAATCAAACTTGACTGAATTTGTTCAGAATTCTGAGAAAACATACATAGGCTCACCCTGCATGGTTGAAAGTCTCCTTTGCTAATCTGCAGCAAGGGGCCCATTTTAATAATTAGTGTTTCTAGCTGTTCTAGGCATGAAAAGTAGCACAAATATATAGTATTCAATGTATATCACTATCTATTGTGAAGTGTGTGTGTGTGTATTCAGTGAAATGTATTTCTTGGCAGCATACTTATTTTGAAATATCAGACTTAAATCCTTGGAAGCCTGGGGTGTGTGGAGGCCCTGGACTTTGGGGGGGAGGGCATTTTAAAATCTCTTCTCAGGGCCCACTCCAACCTTGCTACGCCCCTGAGCACATTCGGCTCCGCTCTTAGAGCTCTTCTTCGAAAACGGAGCACAATGCAGAGAGCTTCACCATTGAAAAGGGAGCTGCATCTGCTGTCCACAGAGCCACCACCGGGTATTACTTGCTGGCAGACTGGAAGTCGCTTAGATGAACTTCAAGCTCAAATCCTTGGTTTTGCAAATACACCATATGAAAAAGGAATTTTTGACTTGGAAATAGTTGTGCCTGAAAGGTATCCATTTGAGCCTCCAAAGATGCGCTTCCTGACTCCTTTTAAAAAATGTTTTACTCCCATATAATTCTTCTCTTCTCATTTGCTCAATTTTGTACATCTGTTTTTTGTATGTTTTGAATGAGGACAGAAATGTGAGAATAAAAGTCCCCTGCTAACTGGGCAAAGAGGCACCTTTTTCTCTTTGTAAACTGCGCTGAGCCATTTTTGGAAGGGCGGTATAGAAATCAATTTTTTTAAAAAATTATTATTATTATTATTATTATTAAAAAATTTCTCGGGGGGGGCCCATTTAAGAATCTTGTCTCAGGGCCCACTCCAACCTAGTTACGCCCCTGTCCTGGCACCTTCTGCATGCCCTTGCCCCACCCCAAATTACTTCCAAATCACCCCCCAAACAGACCAACCAGGCCAAATAAAGCACCCTACCATGCTCCACTGCCCTCAATGAGTCCTAAGATGCCTGCCTAGAGTAATAAATGGGCCGAAAATCAGCCGAACATCATTTTTTGGGGAAGATATGAGCTATAAAATGGCTCCCATGTCCAAATGGCAGCCAGAAATGACCTCCAAGGTCATTTCTGCCTACCCACAAACCACAGATATGCAAGTTTAAGCCTTTTTCTGCTGCCCCCCCCCTTATACTGAGGTTGGATGTCCATTACCCAACCGCAGATACATGAAACCATGGATGCTGGACCCACGATTAAAGAGATTCTCCTGTATAGCACTGCATTTCCATTTCCCACATTTTAAAAAAGTAGCAGCTGCAGAGGTCCCAATCTGGAATGGAACGGTTGCACAGGGGAGGGGGGTTAAACTCTCTTTCCTGTGTCTTTTCCTGCCAACAACCACCCTTCCAAGCTGCTGTTTGCTCTGAAGGTGATCTTTGCAGCAAATATTTGGAAGGAAATAATGGGAGGTAGGGCTAACCCCCCCTCTCTCTGCACCATGGTCCTAATCCAGATTAGGGATCTCTGTGGCTGCTTCTTGGAAGGAAAAAGACTGTTCAAAAATACCATTAATGGAATAGCCTGGCCCTCAGGTGCAAGAAGGATAAGGACTGCTGGACGGGAGAGGTGGTGAATGGTGGTGTGTGGCTTAGGGCTCTACAAGGTACCTGATGCTATAACACTTTCTTTTTCCTGCTTTCTCTGTGCCCGTTTTCAGTGTGTGTGTGTGTGTTGTGTGTGGTGGTGGTGGTTGTAAATAACATTATTTTCTCACTTGTAAGCTCAGCGCAAGTGCATTTTGTAGGCACAGTACCGTCTGTCACTTTGTTTAACATCTAGAGAGGGAGAGGGAGAACAAGAGTGAGTGAGTTCAAGGCAGAGAAAGAAAAGGCAGGGAGTATATTTTTACTTCCCTTGATCAACAGTGAGAGCAATTCCATAGCCTGTCAGGAAGAGTCATGCAAGTGCCAAGTACAGTCTTCTTATATAAGGTGCTAATTTAGCACTTTCAAAACAGGTGCATATGTTTAACAGTGGAGTTTTGTAAGGGGTTCACAAGTCTACTTCCACCCACTTGGAAAACAATGCTTAGAACCACTGCACGGGCTCGATTCTTTCTGGAAGGAGATAAATAAGAATACCAGTATCCGCAGGGGTTCTGTTCTCTGCTACAACCACGGATAAAGGAACTGCAGATACCAATCACTGAGGCTATGGGACTTAGGGGTGGGGTTTATGGAGGGCAAACAAGCGCCCCCCCGCAAAAAGCCCCAAATCCATTTCCCCCCCAACGAAAAACCACAAGTTGTTTTTTTAAAACAAATGAGCCACAAAATGGCTCTTCTCCTCAAAGTGGCAGGCGGAAATGATCCCGGACAATATTTCCGGCCACCCCCAACCCACGGATATGTGAATTTAACCCCTTTTTTGGCCTCCCCCCCATGTATGCCAAGGTTGGGTGTCAATTACCCAACCATGGATATGCGAATGACAAGGTTCTCCTGTAGTTAACTCTGTTCACTATGTGATTACTGGCTTATTTATTATTTGTATTTGTATTGAGCTAATCTCCACCCTCTCCAAAGGAAATGCACAACTAGAGCTGAGCTGAAAAAGAGTGTGCTGTATGGAGAGAGGTATCACTTTTTGTAACATTTTCATCAGAGGCTTTTATTTCAACAATGCTCTGGGGGACTGTGATGAAAGAAGCGAGGGCAACAGTTAATCACATTGGCTGAGGCGAACCATGTGAGCTGTCCTGGAAGCACTCCCTTTACTCTCAATCCATTTTGTTTGCCTTCATAACATAAACAAATGGGAGGAGAGCTGGATTGGTGGTAGCAAGCATGACTGACTTATCCCCTTTGCTAAGCAGGGTTCACCCTGATATGAATGGGAGACTTGATGTGTGAGCACTGTAAGATATTCCCCTCAGGGGATGGGGCTGCTCTGGGAAGAGCATCTGTCTGCTTGCATGCCGAAGGTTCCAGGTTCCCTCCCTGGCATCTCCAAGATAGGACTGAGAGAGACTCCTGCCTGCAACCTTGGAGAAGTCACTGCCAATTTGTGTTGACAATACTGAGCTAGTTAATAATCTGATTCAGTATATGGAAGCTTCCTGCGTTCTTATATTCCTAAATCTGCTCACATAGCACTGTGATGTCATGACATTCACTAAGTGATTCCTGATTAGCTCAGGTAGTGAAGAAGTCTGAAGAAGGACTTCTGATGAACTGAAGCTATGTGGACAAAGAGGCACCTTTTAAGTGGTGGTTCTCTTATACTTAGCAGGGGGCAGCAACTTTCCCAGCACAGCTGTTGCTGATATCGCTCTTGTGCATTTCATTTCATTTCATTCCTAGACTGGGGACGCTTTTCAGACAGGGGACCAGTTTGTCAATTCTCTGCTTTGTGAACTTTTTGTTGAAAAGTGTACTATCACTATGAATGAATGAATGAATGAATGATGGTGAAAAATGGTACCAAAAGCAGCAGTACATTAAGGAAACAATGGCATTAAAATGGTGAATAATTCTCAAAGGTAAGGGATCTGGGCGGGCGGGGAGGGATATCCCAAAAGCATGGCTTTGGTTCCAAACACATAAACACAGCCCTAATGCAGCACTCCTCCTCCTGCAGTCTTATACCTGCAGTCTTATTGTGATGGGTCCTCACCCTCTCCAGTCGGCAAAGTACTTTCTCCACTGGCTGGATGCTTCCCTTTCCTTCCTCGCAAGGGAGAAAAAAGAAGCATCCGGCTGGTGGAGAAAGCACTTCACTGACTGGAAAGGGTGGAGGATCACTCCCTGTCTGTTCCCCGTGCTGCCCACATGCCTGGCCTCAGCGTGCCCAGCTTCAGTGGTTGTGTGTATGAATAATGGAGCAGATGGGCTCCTTGGTGGCCCCATGGCCCAGAGACATTTGCCTCCCCCTTCTCCACTGTCCCGATGCACCTGACTCTACTGTTGGAGGCAGACACATCTTTAGAATCCAGGTACTAGATGGCTACAGTGAAGTATTGGCCAACAACTGGAAAAGGTGCAGAAGAGGGCAACCAAGATGCCCAGGAGCCTTCTTTATGAGGCGAGGCTACAGCATCTTGGGATTTTTAGTTTGGAAAAAAGGCAACTAAGGGGAGACATGGCAGAGGTGTATAAAATTATGCAAGGACTAGAGAGAATGGGCAGAGAGAAATTTTTCTCCCTTTCTCACAACACTAGAACCAGGGGTCATCCCATAAAACGGCCAGGAAATTTAGATCCAACAAAAGGCAGTACTTTTTTCACACAGCACATAATTAATCTATGGAATTCTCTGCCACGGGATGTGGTGATGACCACTAGTTTGGATGACTTTAAAAGGGGCTTGGACAAATTCTTGGAGGGCAGGTCTATCAGTGGTTATTAGGCTGGTGGCTATAGGCCACCTCCAGTCTCAGAGGCAAGATGCTTCTGAATACCAGTTGCAGGGGAGCAACAGCAGGAGAGAGGGTGTGCCCTCACCTCTTGCCTATGGGCTTCTCAAAGGCATCTGGTGGGTCACTTTGTGAAACAGGATGCTGGACTAGATGGGCCTTATCCAGTAGGGCTGTTCTTATGTTCCTATGACATAGGTAAGGTAAAGTGTGCAGTTGAGTCAATTTCGACTCCTGGCGACCACAGAGCCCTGTGGTTTTCTTTGGTAGAATACAGGTGGGGTTTACCATTGCCTCCTCCTGTGCAATATGAGATGATGCCTTTCAGCATCTTCCTATATCGCTGCTGCCCAATATAGGTGTTTCCCATAGTCTGGGAAACATACCAGCGGAGATTTGAACTGGCAACCTTCTGCTTGTTAGTCAAGCATTTCCCCGCTGCGCTTCTTAAGGTGGCCTATGACATAGCTAGCAATAGTTCAAATGATTTTCTGAATTGCTGCTGCTGCTGTGTGAGTGTGAACACAATGCAGCAATGTAACCAGTTTTTAAAGAAACTTGACTGCCATGTTGTACTCAACAAGTTCTGACTTCTTATGTGTCACAGGGATTTGGTAGCATCTACTCTATTAAGGATTCTGTACTGAGAAGCCTTGGAGATAATTTACCTGAAGTAAGACTAATCCAAAGACCTACTCAGCTATTCCAAGCTACTCGGTAGTTTTTCTCCTGAGAGGATGTGCTGTTAAATAAATGAAACTAAGCCATACTGGCTAGGAAATGGGTGCCTGAAGATCCAATCCCTCAGAACTTTGTTTTTCTAACAAAGAAATAAATTTGGAAAACAAAATATATACATACTCATGGAGCCAGTTTGCAGTAAAAGGTTTCCATTGTAAAGAAAACCTGATTGGCAATGTGGTCCAGTTGTCAGAATGACATGCAGGGATTGGAGAAACTAGTTTCATGTTTTATCGGAGTGGTCTGGGACAAGTTGCTGCTTCCACTTCATTTGTCCATTGGTCAAATGGTCAAATAGTGACTTACTCCACAAGGCTGTTATGAGGGCACAGGGAGACCACAATTACTGATGCACAAATCCTGTTGAAATCAGTGCAGAATAAATATGGTAACGATTAGATTTTTCTTCGGAGAAGGCTTCCAACCGCAGCAAAGCAAAGTCCACAGAGTATGGAGAAGGGAAGCAGCTTTAATGTGAGATAGGAAGAATTATTCCTTAAAAAAAATAAAATATGTATTTGGAAAGAGTGTGCAGAAAAATCAAGTAAAATTAGATTCAGGGGTAAAACATTGCTATTAAAATGCTGCAAGCCTTGCTATCAGCTAAGATCAAGTGGAGAGGCATTACTGAGTGTCCCCTTCACTGAAGAGAGTATAGTGGGACAACAAGAGGATATTCTAGTAAAACCCCTACATTATCCATATAGACTATAGTAGGAGCCCCTACATTATAGCACCTGCTGTTCACAAAGACTCGTCTGACCTCCAGTATAAAGGGTTGTGTTTTGGGTTTTTTTTGTAAAGGTGATTTATTTATTTATAATTTTTATATACTTCCAAAACACACGTCTCAAGGCATTTCACACAAAATTAAAATCTAGAAGCCACAAAAATGTGTTATTTCTGTTAGAAATATTCTATTTCTGACGGTTGACTTTTTCATGTCAGCAGCTAAAGTGTTTTATTTGATACTTTTTGCATTTTATTTTATATTTTTATTGTGACTGATATTATTCTGGAAGCCCCTTTGAGCCTTTTGAGAAATGAGTCAAACCTTATAGCATCTCTAGGTTATTGGCAGGTGTCTCAAACAATGAATGGTTCTTTTATTTTTAAAAGACTATTCTAGAAAAGTAAATTGTGTGATGCAGTGGTTTAAACAAAGAAAGAAAACACACCTCTGCCTCCTAAAGAGCTTTGTACTGTAAATCCAGTGTCTGAAAAGCAATGCCTGAATTACAATCACCGGGACATCCATCAAAAACCATAATACAAACAAACATATGAAAATGGATACAGATCTAGCTTGTTTGCATTGTGGTTTTTGACTGAGGTTCCAGTCTGTTGTTCACCTTTGGCCTTTTCGGGAGCTCCCCCTCTTTTGTGGTTGAGTGATATCCCCTGGCAAGTATGAAGGGAAGTCCAATGGACACATTCAGACACTAATATTAATTTCTGTGTGCCTGAATGGAATGGCCACAAAACCCAGTCTTCTGCGCATGCATCCTCTGCTGCACAGGATGCAGTTAGTTCAAAGTATAGCTGCTAGGCTACTAACTGGAACTGTGCTTAAGGAGCTGAATTGGCTCCCAGCCTGTTTTTGAGCAAAATGCCAAATGCTGATGCTTAGCTTTAAGGCCCTACCTGGCTTAAGACCTGGGTTCCTGAAGGAAGACCTGCTCCCACATCGACCTGGCTGCCTGGGGACGAAGATCATCTTCAGAGGCCCTTCAGAATGTGCTCTTGTTGTCAGGGGTGAGGTGAGTGGGTGACTGGGCCTTCTCACTTGTGGCATCCCGCTTGTGGAATTCTCGCTTCAGGGGAGTCTGCCTGGCACTCACTCCAGTGTCTTTTTGGTGCGGGCAAAAACCAGTTCATTTCCCCAGGCTTTTAATTGCTGAAGATGATGTGCTATCGCTGCTAATGTTTTTAAAACTTGCTATTTTATTTTTCGCATTGTTGTTTTATGATTTAATTGGTTCTGATCAATATTTAGTGGTACAAAACAGAAGTAAAAATAAAATGCAGTTCACTGAAATGGATGGATGGATGTCTGTATTGAACTCAGGAGTTGCACATGCAGTTCCTCACACTGAATTATGAGTTATGTTTGGGTCAGTGCTGGCAGTTTAGATAGCAATTATCATCTGTTTGGACTAATTCAAGCTCTCTTTCCCGCCAATCAGTGAAGGAGCGGGGCTTAGATTCAGCTGCCCCATCCTTCCCCAAACAGGTGACCACTGCTGCCAAAGCAGAGAGTGCCAAATAGTTGTCAGGTAGTGAGCTGTTGGCAGATAAGCAGCTGTAGTGGTGCATGGGCAAATCACTGCTCCTCACTTGCAGCAGGCACCTGGCTTCTGTGGATGCTGCCCTTCTCCTGCCGTTCTCATGCCACATCCTTGATTCCCCCAAGCCTCCAAACGGTCAGGAACAGCTTTTCAGGGGGCTCGGGTGGCTGCAAAGGTGAGAAAATACCACATCCAAATTTGATCTGCTTGCCCAAATCTGGATCCAGACTGGAACCCCTGGACTGGGGCCATGGTTGCCTTGGCAAATGGCTATGTTTCGCTATTCCATCATCTGATGTGTGTAGGGTGGGAACTATCAGCAGCCACTACAGCCTCCCCAAAGTAAATATATTGAAGAGCGAGTGGGGTGATTTGTCAATCACTGCAGGGACATCTAAATAGATTCGTACAGAATGTTTCATTGGCATACCACAGTGGGGGTGAAAAAAACCATTCTATACTTAGGAATACTGTCTTAATCAGAAAGAACTGTATTCCCTTGGAAAAGGCGCATGTCAATATATGGTCTCTGCACTGAAGAAACAGAATTGCACAAATTAAATGGTAAGGAGAAAAATGAGAAGGGGAAAGCCCCCCTAGGCCTGAAGCCTATATCTAGAACGAATAGAAGCAGATGGGGAGCACCAGATATGCAAAACATAATACACTAACTCAATATAGCTTTTGGGTTTTGAATATAGAACAGCTGAGCCTCCAAAAGAGCAAAAACAAAAGAGGGGGGGGGGAGGCAAAAACCTGAAAAGTGGTCTTCCAAGGTTTTCACCAGTAATGTGCCATGCCCCTGCAATTGTGTAGATCTTGATTAACCTCTGATTGTGCCACTGCTTAAAATATGCATAGCCTGCTACATTTCACAGATAAAAACCAGGAATATTCCTGAGTGTGAATGGATGAGGCCAGGGCCGGAATGGGGGCACTGAGAGGGCAGTGGAATGTATGTGGGGAGGGCGCCGCGTTTTGAGCAGAATAGGTAATTAAGGGTGGGAGTTGGGGCGCAGGGGTGCCATGTGGCTGGGGCGCACCAGGAATATGCCCTGTTGTCCTGTGGGCCAGTCCGAGCCTGGGTGAGGCTAGGGGCAGGTCTGGCAGCCCAGAAACATGGCCTGGCAGATAGTGGTGGGGCCCACGTTGTCTAGACTCAAATGTGTCACAAGCAGGAACTAAAAGTGTGTGCAAGCACATGGCCCTGATGTGGTATTTCTATCTAGTATCATTTATGTTTTGTTGTTTAGAAGTTTGTCCCAGTGGGGATCATGTAGCGAGTGTGGGAGGTGGAGTCAGAATGGAAAGGCGGGGAGAAGAAGAAAGAGAAAATGGAGTTGTTCCAGAAGAAACTCTTAGTTAAATCTATATAATATTACTTGGTATTTGTTGGGAGAGCAGCTATAAAACATTTGGCAATGAGATTTTGAACCAGTTAAGCATGTGAGCCATCAAAGCTGTATGCATGGTGCTAAACTGACAGAAGTCTTAAGAAAACTGCAACAACATGTACTATCTCTGCAGAGAAATGTCAGTTTTGCACACACTTGGTGATGTACTTGGTACACACAGAAGCTCTCCACACGAGCAGTGTGTAGAGCTGGATGGGATTTGGCGGGGAGAGCGGAATAAGCCCACTCTCCCCACACAAGAACATCAAGCTCTCCCTGGGTGGCCGGATTGGCTGCCCACATGATTACCAGCTCCATCACGGAGCCAGTAGGGAGTGGGACAGAGGGGATCGGGGGCCGTCTGGCCCCCGGAAGTCCCAGCATGCCCTGTGTGAGTGTGTGGGGCATTCTGGGGGGACCCCCGATGTCAGGAGGCTTGCTGCAGCCTCCCGGCTGGGGGTTTACTTGTGAGTCACCAGGGTGCGGAGCCGCTCTTTGGCGTCTCATGATCGAAAAAACAGGGTGAGAAGAGCTCTTGCTCCGCTAAGCTCGTTTTAGAGCAGGGCTACTTTGGTGGGCTAGCCGCCATTGAACCAACAAGCCCGGTGGTCCTCATGATGGGGAAAAAACCAGACTAGGCTCCTTTAGCCCAGTTTCCCCCCATCGTGAGAATAGCCTCACAATATCTCAGAGTAGACATACATCCCAAAACAGACTTGGTGAAAGCTATTCGGGAAGCACCAGAAACACACAACAGCACTTTGATCATTTTAACAACTCTGTGTTATTTTAAATTTGTTAGACAATTTGCCTCAAAAATTGCTGTACTGCATCTTCCTTTAAAAAAGAATGTGACCACTGATACTTGTCAATATGGTTTGGGCGCTGTCTTGACCCAGTGAAAAGATGACAGGGAAATTACAGTTGCTTTTGCTTTTAGAGCCAGTGTGGTGTAGTGGTTAGAGTGCTGGACTAGGATGGGGAGACCCAAATTCAAATCCACATTCAGCCATTATACTTGCTGGGTGACTCTGAGCCAGTCACTTCTCTCTTAGCCTAACCTACTTCACAGGGTTGTTGTGAGGAGAAACTTAAGGATGTAGTGCACCGCTCTGGGCTCCTTGGAGGAAGAGCAGGATATAAAATGTAAAAATAATAATTCCAGAGTGCTTACTGCTTCAGAAAAGATGTATTCTGTCATTGAAAAAGAAGCTCTAACATGTTTCTGGGCAGTGAGACACTTCAGGACTTACTTGTGGGGTAGACAATTCACTTTACATTCAGACCATAAAGCCCATCTGCTTTATTTACTACTCAGGGATCAAGTTGAGCAACCCCAAGAATAGCGAAATGGATCACCAGGCCTATGGATTTTGATTTCCAGGTGGTATATCTTCCAAGTCTTTGGAATACAACTGCAGATTGTTTATCTCCCCCTTGACTCCAGTAAAGTATCTCAATGGTTCCTGGGGGAAAATCTGCTCTGGATATAATGGGGTCTTTTGAAAACCAAAGATTTCTTATAGTGATGGTGGATTACTATTCCAGGTGGCAGAAATTTCATTTGTTGACAATATTACTGCAAACAAGATGATCCAATTCATGTCTGTAGTTCTTGTGAGAGAAGGTCTTCCTAAAGAACTAGTGACTGACAATGGGACATACCTTACCTCATTTGAAATGGAGCAATATTTGCATAACCATCAGATAAAACACAAGACTATTTCCTTGTACCATCCTTGAGGGAATGGCTTATTGGAAAGAATGAACAGATAGTGAAAGAAAGTTTACAACTGGCTACAACACAACTATCCTGGAAAGAGGTAATCTGTGAAACCCTATTTGCTTATCAAACTACTTCTAATTCAACTTCAAGAAAATCACATTTTGAATTGCTGAAAGGATGCAAAGCTACCACCAAACTTACACAAAGACAACAACTGATAGGGCTTTCCATGACATCTTACCCTGAGGATGCAGAGATTTGTGATCAGGTAAGGGAGAAGCAAAGCCACCTAATGGCACAGTGGGGAAATGACTTAATTATCAAGCCAGAGGTTGCCAGTTCGAATCCCTATTGGTATGTTTCCCAGTCTATGAGAAACACCTATATTGGGCAGCAGCAATATAGGAAGATACTGAAAGGCATTGTCCCCTACAGTGCGGGAGGAGGCAATGGTAAACCCCTCCTGTAGTCTACCAAAGACAACCGCAGGGCTCTGTGGTTGCCAGGAGTTGACATCAACTCAATGGCACGCTTTACCTTTAAGGGAGAAGCAACAAAAATACAAATTGTATGTGGATCAGAAACAGGATGCAAAACAGTGAACATTTCAGGTGGGGGACTTTGTTTGAGTACAGCTGCCTTATAAAGTGAGAAAGGGATGTTCCTGATATTCTGGACCAAAACAAATAATCAAAATCTGTCATATTGGATGATGGAAAGAATTGAAACAGCTTGAGACTTTTCAGCATGCATTCATTGAGAAAAGAGAGAAGGGAGTCTGGTCTCGAGAGAGGAACTGGAGAGGACTTGAATCTTGCCTCCAATTTTGACCTCACAGAGGAGGTTGATGAAAGTGATGGATAATCCTCTTTACCTGAAAGAACATCACTAACAGCTCCTGTGCCAGAGAACCCAAGAATTAGGAGAAGTGTTGTGACAGGAGACCACCTAAAAGCCTTCAGGACTTTGTCACTGAATTTTAAATCAATTCAGTTCTGGTTGTTATAAGGATGTGCTGTAGTCTATCTGGTATCTTTTATGTTTTGTTGTTTAGAAGTTTGTCCCAGTTGGGGATCCTGTAGAGAGTCTGCGGGGTGGAGTCATAAAGGAAAAGGGAGGAAAAGGAAAGGGAGAAAGTGGAGTTGTTTCTGAATAAACTCTTAGTTAAATCTATATAAGATTACTTTGTGTTTGTGAGGGAAGCAGCTATAAAACACCCGGATGCCAAAAGCAGTGTGGCAAGCCACAGACTACAAGTCAAGCCAAATAAATATCAGACATCTACAAACATTTTATGGCATTTATACCATTTAAATTTTAGAAGGCAGTGGTCACCTTTTACAGGAAAGGAACACTGAGGCACAGCAATAAGTTACTAGTTCATGATTAGGGGTGTGCATGGACTGATGTTCACAGTCCGGTCTGAATTCAGACTAGACCACAAACATCAGTCCATGTATACCCCTAGCCATGATTAGTCACTGATTCTATGGCAGAGAAATCTTAAGCAGAAATCTTAGTTAGCTAATAATCAAGAGCACGCTCCCTTTGGAATGAAAAAGCAGAGCTTACAGGGTGATGGCATATCTCCCACACAGATTAGAGCCCAAGCACCTCACCTTTAGAAATTCAACACTGACCCTCTCTCCAGTGCCAGCAAGTTACAACCAAAGAACACACCCATTCTTTCCCCCTCCATACAACAACCCATTCCTAATTTTTGGCTCTTACTTTCCTTCCAGCAATACATCACAAGTTGCCATGCAAGATTTTCAGTTTCAGGACTAAGTCCACCGTCCTTTCACTCCACACAGACACAACATCCATTATTGGTTTTCTTCCCCACCAACTTTCCTCTTCTAGCAGATCAGTTGTCTTCTTTTAGACAACTTACCAGCACAATGGAAGAAGACCCTTTATTTTTAATCTTCATCTTTAACTGCTGCCGTTCATTAATACATAAAGGAAGGATGTGGAGGGTTGAACCCAGTCCTTCCCTGGCCCAAACTCCTCCTCCTCTCTATCTCCCACATCTCCAATTTCACTTGCAGGTCCATCTGCCTTTCTCCAGTCTCAGTGAGTTGGGAGAAGCAGAAATTGCTAGCCAATGGCAGAAGATCCCATTTGCCTTTAGCACTAAGGCTTTGGGGACAAAAGTTCAGAGGGAACGAAATGTAATTAGTCAATTAACTTAAAATACTTCATTCCTGTTTCATTGCCTGCCTTAGTGTAATTGTTCATACAATAAGAAATTTACAGGTTTGGACTGTACTGCTATATTCTTCATACATATAGTAGATAGGTCTTTTGTGATGCCTAGAGGCATGTACACTGTGTGTGTTTGTGTCTGTGTGTGCAGGTGCATACACACACACACCCCTCTGTGAAATATGACTACTTTTTTCAAATCAGGACAATGAAAGAATGATGCTCCCCCTCGGGATGCTGAAAATTACAACTTTCTTGCCTGAACAGGGGCAGTTGGATGGTAAGAAACATGCTGTTTTAAAATAAGATTTGAAGAGGTAATGCTACTACTAGTGAATGTTTCTTCCAGGCTGAAGTGGTAGCTATTTATATATCACAACAGCCATCAAATATAGAAGAAAGAGACTTCCTGAAAGTAGTTCATAGAAGCAATCATTAATTATTTAATTATGGCCTGGAAGTTCCTGTCCAGTCCCTATTTTTGTCTAGATAACCTCCTATCGAGTTACAATATCTCAGATCCCCAGGAAGGATAACTATCATTAGCAGACTTTGTGTAATGCAGTAAGAATATTTACAAGCTGCATATGATGTCACTGACCATGGATAGTGCATTTCAGTACGAATGGAGCCAGATTTGGCTGGACATGGACAGCATGCTGTGCTGTAGCGTGTGGGTAGTGGGGCAGGTGTAGGTGGGTGTTGCAAAAACAGATAACTGTTTCCAGGCAGAGTGCAGCCAAAGGCTTTCTGGCTATGTGGGCATGAAATGCAGGTGGAAGGCTAGAACGTTAGTGGGCTTGGTCTTCTCTGGGCATGGGCATCTAAGGGCAGCGAGCCAGTAGAAATCACAGAAAATCACAGATTTTCACAAGCAAGGGATGTTGGGCAGGGTATCCGGCCATATGACTAGCCCGGATCCAATCTGGGATTAAATATCCTGGTTAATGTTGCAGAACGTAGCCAGGATTCCCACCATATGAGGGTTCTCATGATCACACTGATGTTAGTCAACCACATTTAACCAGGATTAACATGGCCATGAGAACGCAGCCATAAAATGGTGGCTGCTCTCCAAGGTTTTTCAGATCAGGATTTTTCCTAGCCCTACCCGGAGATGTCAGGGATTGAACCTGGGGCCTTCTGCACACAAAATATGCATTCCATCACTGAGTTAAGACCCCATGCCCCAGCAGCCATCTGGGAAGGAACTATAACAAGTGGAAGCCAGTTCTGAAATGATGATTGCAGCATCTCCAACAGACAGAACTATTTTCATTCTTAGTTATTATTCTGTATGTTTCCATTCTACTGTTTTTGTCTAGTATATGATGATATATAAGTTCAGCTAAGTCCTAGTGATGTCTCAGGCAGTGCTTGGTTCTTAAAATCAGAGTTCCCTAGGCTCAGGCTGGGAACTCATATCCTTCAGCCTGCCCACAGCCATGCTACTCTGATCTCGGAATCTAAGCAGACTTGGGCCTCCTTAGAACTAGGACAGGAGACTGCCTGGGAAGACCAAGTGCTGTAGGCTTCCTATGAGAAAGCCAATGTGCAATGTGGTGTTATGGTTAGCGTCCTGGACTAGTTTTGTGGAGACCCAGCTTCCAGTCCCCAGTTTGCCATGAAGCTTACTGAGTGACCCTGGGCCAATCACTTTCTGTCACATGGTTTTTGTGAGGATAACATGAGTTTATGGGGTTGTGAGGAAGGGTGGGATAGTAATATAGGGGGGCGCTTCTCACGATCAACAAAAATCGGGCTAGCAGAGGCTAGCCCAATTTTTGTTGACTGTAAGAACAACCGGGCTCGCAGCTGAGCCCGGTGGTTCTTGAGCGGGTAACCCACTCGAGAACCCCTGGTAAAAAGCAGGTTTGCGGAGCGAGCACTCCAGCAAACCTGCTTTTTACGATCGTGAGTAGCCGCGGCGCGCCTTCGCGCCACGCCTACTCACGAGTAGACCCCCAGCCGGGGGTCTCCCCAGTATGCCCTGCTCACTCGCTCAGGGCATACTGGGGCTTGTGGGGGGCCACATGGCCCCCGTTCCCCCCACTGGCTCCGTCACGGAGCCAGCCATAGTGTGGGCGGCCGATCCGGCCGCCCAGGGCTTCCTGCCCGCTCGTGAGTGGGGAGAGCGGGCTTAGCCCGCTCTTCCCGCTCACCCGTAGAAACCGGGTCTCACTGATCGTGAGATCCGGTCCAGTGATTACTTTACATTTTCCAGAAGATGTAAGGTTAAGAATTGTGTCCCTTTTAATATATCCTTAAAATGTCCAGTAAGAATAGATTCTGACAGAAAGCATGTTGTGGCTGAGGTCTTGAAAATTAATAGGCTTGTTCTTCATTCTGAGTGGAAAGAAACTGACAGGCCCTCAATAAAAACCTGCTTTCTACAAGAATTCACCTCTGCTAACGGGGCATAGGGGCACCTTCTAAAGTAGTTGATCTCCTGTGTTTAGCAGGGGGAGAGCAAGTGTCCATCTCCAACCTCAGCCCAGTGTTTTTCCAGTGGCTGTAGCTGGTGTCTCCCTGGTTCCTTTTTAGATTGTGAACTTCAGGACAGGAATTTTTTTTAAAAAAACCCACCTTTTGCTATGTAAACTGCTTTGAGAACTTTGTTGTTGAAAAGCAGTATATAAATAATAATAATAACAACCTACTCTTGCTGGTAATTTTAAGGATACAAAATACATCTGGAGGCACTCACTTGCTTCAGCTGGCATGGTTAAAATGGCAGAATCCGAAAGTATCAGCACTGTGATCATTTCAGATTGGAGATTAGCAAACATTCGTCCTTCCTTCCTGTCCCCCTGAATGTCATCGCCCCTTTCCACCTCCCATCTTTAAAATCCTAATTCAGATAGAAAGATCATTTGAATCCAGCTTGAACTTTTGCCTTGTTTCCTAACCTCTGTGACTAGATGGCTATTTAGACTGTGTGTGAGAAAATATATGATTGAATCAGTACAATAAACCTGTTCTTAGTCAACTCTGGGAAATGAAGTGGTTATAATCTTGTCTATACATGGCCCTTAATTTAGAACTCTTATGGGAATTAATACTTCATTAATTCCTTACAAGGATGTGCTCTGGCATTGAAAATAGATTCTAGTCTTGGTGAGTCTTGGCGTAAATTAAGCCTCAGGGGTTAGCAAGGCAAAAAGCTAATTGAAGCAGGGTTTTTAAGATGGAAAGGAGGGAAGGGAATTGGAAAAGGGAACCCTTGGAGAAGATGTAAAAAAACTGGTAGATGGAAAGAGGGTAAAGAATAAGACAGAGTTGAACGGAAGTTGACCAAGACAGTCTGAAAAAGGAAGAGAGATATGCAGTGTCCAAATAAAAAGGAGGTTCATAAAGTGAAAGAGTAGATTATTGAATCATTTTGCAAAGGAACAGACATAACTGAATTGGTGTGTGTGTGTGTGCGCACGCGTGTGTTTGTGCATGTGCATGGGTGTGTTAGGAATCAAGTTCTATGGGAAGGGAAGTTTAGTGATCAGATTCCAAATATACAGTTTTTTGTTCTCTTAAAATGGCCCCAAAAGAACAGATTGTAGTTCTTCCAGTTCATGGCAGAGGTGCAGCAGCTTATGATTGTCACTTCAGCTGTTCACATCAGAGTGACTGTCTTTCTAACAAACTTTGGGAGCTTGGAGACACAATGAGGAGCCGCAGAAGCTTCTAACCAAGCCTCCAAAACCAAGTGGGCAATTCCCTCCACAGACAACTGACAGCAGCAGCGTGGTTTGTTTTGCTGCTGCTGGTTTCTCTGGCTTCTCCCTCCGCTAATTGCCCAATCCACAGCTGTTTCTTATCTGTGCCCACCTCTCTTGCTAAGCTGAAAATAAACCACACAGGGGCCTTTTCGGAAGCAGTGCGGTGGCAATTTCAAACGCACTTGAAACAAACAAGCCAACTAAAAATCTTGGGTACAAATGTCAGCTTGATTGGCAAAATTGAACCTCGGGTGGATCTGAGAGGCGCATTCAGATGGGAAAGCATAGCAGGGATTCTTATATTATATTAAACTGAGGTTCCACATTGTATCTGAAAACATCCTTTATATAACTTTAGGTGGTACCAAAGCTGCTTTCAGACAGAAGCCTTTTCTGGGGTGCCGGATGTGTTGATTCAACTTATCTGGCAACCAGACTATAACAAACTCTGTGCTTCTACCCTAACTAGTAGATAGAGGACTAGCAGCATGAACACAAGTGACCATCCCAGAACAGTGATTGTAGTATAAAAATACTGTGCTAGTTGACAACTCTTCCATGAGGCACCGTTTGCACCATATCTGGTTTAATGCTCCAGTGCTAAATCAGCCATGGGAGAAACTACCCCTTGGAAAATCCTTGATAGAAGGAGATGGGACAAGCATTAAGGAGAGTTTGTTGGAGTATAGCCTGGACAACTGGAAGAAAATTGTTAACACCACTTGCTGCAAAGGTATAATGTGAGCCACCCTGGATTTGGAGACATTTAAAAACAGAATCCCAACTTTAGCTCATACAAACTTCTCCTTTGAAGTCGGGAAGGCAATCTGCACAGAATTTCTGAATGCTTGGCACTGTCATTAGTGCTACCAGCTGAAAATGCTGCTTGTCTTGTGCGTCCTGGCCTGGTAGCAGCCAGCTCATGCCATATGTGTATGATCACTTGCAGTGTGTTCCATATTGGGATAACTAGAGGCTGATCCAATGCCTGCAGTTAGTGCAGATGGTAAAAGAACAGTCATCTGTTGTTAGGGGTCAGTTCAGGAGAGTCTTCATGCCTGCTGCTTCCCTCCATGCTCTTGGAGCTGGTTCATCAGTGGCTGCAGTTTTAGACTGTAGTTTTGAAATCCAAATCTATAAATGGCTCCAGCTTAAAAATAAATAAATCTGAATGGGCTGCTTGGCCACCATGTAAGACCACAGAATCTCCCATGCTGGGTGGGATGAAGCTCCCCTCCAACTCTCCCATTCAGTGGGAGAGGAGAGCTGGTCTTGTGGTAGCAAGCATGACTTGTCCCCATAGCTAAGCAGGGTCTGCTCTGGTTGCATCTGAATGGGAGACTTGATGTGTGAGCACTGTAAGATATTCCCCTCAGGGGATGAAGCCGCTCTGGGAAGAGCAGAAGGATTCAAGTTTCCTCCCTGGCTTCTCCAAGATAGGGCTGAGAGAGATTCCTGCCTGCAACCTTGGAGAAGTCGCTGCCAGTCTGTGAAGACAATACTGAGCTAGATAGACCAATGGTCTGACTCAGTATATGGCAGTTTCCTATGTTTCCTATGTTCCTAAGTGGGTGGGGTGTTGATGCTTGGCTTTGTTACCTGCCCCCTCCTTCCCTTCCAGGTGAGCCAAGCAGCAGAACAGGGCCCCAACAGTGCATGCTGATTGGATGGGAAAGGAGAGGAAGTCCAGTTGATGGGGCATAACTCAGCCCAACAGCAGTCTCAACAAGAGAGCTGGGCCAAGTTGGAGAGGAGCCAGGGGGCAGTGTGAGTGTGACTGAGAGATAACCCTTACTTGAGAGTAAGCTCAATGAACTCAGTGGGATTTACTAGAACAGCTGTATGACTACTACCTCACTCATAAACAAACTGTCTCCCCGCTTTTTAGTCTGAAACTGGTTCAAAAGAAATCATTAACAACATAGGCAACGTTTAGACTATCTCAAATCCATCTTTCCAAGTTTATGGTATCTTTTTTAAAGCCAAAGCTACAGTCTTGTGTACCTGAAAAGTAAATTCATTGAGCTCAGTGGGATTTACTTTTCTGTAAACATACATAGGCTTTTGCCCACTATCTCACTTATAAAGAATGAACAGAAAAGGCATCTTTTTATTTGTAAACAATAATATACATTGCCATACTCACTTATTACTCACTCACCCTGACCTCTTAAAAAAAAAACCTTTAAAAATATTGTTGTTATGCATAAATGTGTAACAAAGAGAATCTCACCTCATATTAAGAAAATTATCTGCAGCTCCCCTGAGAGTCCCCACCTATTGTGCTCAGAAGAAGAGGATGAACCAACTACCATCACTATCAGCTGAGGGCCTCCAGCCTTTACATTTCAGCACTTTAGGGTTGTGCATTTTGGTTTTTTCCCCCTGTTTTGTTTTTGGCCTGAATCTGAAACATCCCTGTTTTGTTCTTTGTTCAAAATCAGCCAATCCAAAACACCCCAATTTTGTTCTTTGTTCAAAATTGCAAAATCCGAATCCGAAACATTTTGGATTTTAAAAAATGGCCCTGGGGCAAAACTAGTGGGTGGGGATGGTAGTGCCCAATGGGTGGAAGCTATGACCCAAATTTCAGAGGAAATGGGCAAAGGGCTGGTTTTTGGTGAATTTTTGAAGTTTAAGGTTTTTCCCATAGGGAATAATGGAGGTTTCAGCAAAAGTATAGCTTCATGTTGGGGGAAAGGGGTGGCCTAGAGCAGAGCAGGGTGGGTGGTAGTGCCCAGTGGGGGCAAGGAAGCTGCCATAATTATTTCACAGGAACTGGGCAGAGGACTGATTTTTAAAGATTTAATGGAGTTTACGTATCTTTAAAGTTCTTCCACATAGGGTATTATGGAGATTTTAGCAGCCCCATAACTACACTTGTGGGGCACTAGGGTGGCCCAGAGCGAGTGGTGGTGTAGAGCACATAGGGTGCCAACCACCCCCATGGATTGCTAACCCAAGTGGTACTGGTTTCTGAGATGTTTTGAGTGTAGATTCTCTGATAGCATATGAGAGTGGATTCACTGTTTGTTGTAGAAAATCTCATATGCTACCAGAGAATCTACACTCAGAACACCTCAGAAACAACAGAACCCAGCACCACATGGGATAGCAACCCATGTGGGTGGTTGGCACCCTATGTGCATTCACCACCACTCGCTCCTGGCCACCCCAGTGCCCCCCAGGTGGAGTTATGGGTCTTCAGAAACCTCCATTATTCCCTATGGGGGAAAAAACCTTAAAGACGTGTAAACTTCAACAATTCCTAAGAAATCAGCCCTTTGCCCTACTCCTTGGAATCTGGGTTGTGGCAGGCACCCCTTGGGGCACTGCGACCCAACCAACTGTTTTGCCCCTCAGGCCCCCTTTCTGCCTCGAATCTGCCTCAAAGAAATGTCAACTTCATAAATTCTTTAAAAATCAGTCTTTTCCAAATTCCTTTGGAATCTGGGTGGCATCAGGCACCCACTGGGGCACTACCACCTGACCTATTCTTCTGCCCCCAAAGCCCCCTTTCTGCCCCAAATCCACCCCAAATAACATCAACATCACACATCAACAACAGCAGAGCTTTGCAAAGAACCAGGCAGATTTCCAAAGGCATATCCACATTTCCCCCCCACCCCAGAAATGCAATTGATCTATTCACAACAGTGTGAAACAACAACAATGAAATGCACACTGCCCCACTGGCCAATGAGGGTAAATGCACACGCCCCACTGACCAATGAGGGTAAATTTTACCCTCAAATTTCCTTAAAAGGAATGAGGAGGCAATTGCCAGCAGATCAGCCCATGCTTTCGCTGGCCAATCTGCAGGCTGGAAGGGCCAGAAATTTGAACAGATGTCAAAACTCAAAATGAAGACCGAAGGAGAAAGACTTTTCCCAACTGCAAAATGGAGTTCCGAAACAGCTGAAACAACAAAACGTTTTGTATTCGAAACAGGGACGTTTTGTTTTGGCTACAAAATTTTCTGTTTTGAGCATTGGGTGTTTTGTTTTGGCTACAAAACAGCCAAAATGGCCTGTTTTGTGTACAAAATGTTTTGTATCCAAAACGAAACGCACATCCCTACAGCACTTAAGGAGAATCCTCCTTCCTGTCTATTGGTGACCAAATGGAGTTGGTCACCAAGTTTCCTGATTTGAGGCAGCAAGATAAAGAGCTTCCAGCAGCTATGATTCAGTGGGGGGTGGGGGTGAGGGTGGCGAAGAAGAAACAATATTTCTGTCCATGGCCAAGAGGATGAACTTCATAGTGAGCCTGCACCCCAAACAATGTCAGGAGGCTGTAACACCTAAGAGGCTTGTGATGTCTGTTATCACAAACTAATTGCCAAGAAATTTAGGAGCAACAAAAGGAAGTACTTTTTCATACAACACATAATTAATCTGGGACTCTCTGCCACAAGATGTGGTGACAGCCAACAGCCTGGATGGATTTAAGAGAGGTTTGGATAAATTCATGGAAGACAGGTCTATCAATGGCTACTAGTCTGAGGGCTATAGACCACCTCCAGTCTCAGAGCCAAGGTGCCTTTGAATGCCACTTGCAAGGGAGTAACAGTAGGCGAGAGGGTATGCCCTCAACTCCTGCCTGTGGGCTTCTCGGGGGCATCTGGTGGGCCTCTGTGTGAAGCTGCACTAGATGGGCCTTGGGCCTGATCCAGCAGGGCTTTTTAATGTTCTTATGTATATATAAAATGTATAAGAGCTAACACAAACAATAGTTACATAACATTTTATTCAATAAGGGAAAAATATTTTATTCAATAAGGGAAAAATATTTTATTCAATAAGGGAAAAATATTTGTGTATAAACAGGTCTACTATTTAACAATTTGCTATTTGCTGCAAACCTTTTTTTTTTTTTTGACTCAGGGAAGCTACTGTAATAAAGAAGGCTAAGAAGGAAGGAAATTCTGGAGGGATACAGAGAGGTGGAGTTTTGAGAGAGAGGAAAGAGACTGAGAGACTCCTGGAGAATCACAAGACCTTGCCTTATGAAGGTTTGTTGACTGATTTGCTTTGGAACAGATTTGGTCCAATTCAACCACTAATGTCCTATTTGGATCTGAACTGATATATTGGCCGGCTACAGACGTACACTTTAACAGCAGTTTGCACTAACTGGAAGTTAAAATTCGAAACTCCCATTTGCGCTGCAGACATACAACTAGCAGTGGCCTGCAAAACTCCAGTTCCAGGACAACCTAGCAAGCTCTGCAGCCCAGCTGTGGGCAAAGTGTTACAACCTCAACAAAGTGGCTGCAATGGGCCACAATCTCAAAGGGGGGGTGTCCGCTCTGCTAGCTTTCTCAGGAAGATGACAGGCAGATGCCTTTCCTCACCCTGCTCCTATGTTATCCTAATTAATTTTCTGCAAAGCAGTGGATTGAGGGACTAATACTTGGCAGCAGAGGGGCACATCCTCCAGCAGGGCCATCCCAAGGGGAGTGCGGTGCTGGGACAGGTCACATGAGTCCAGGGCTGCTTCCTCCACAAAGTGCATAGAGGAGGGAGGGGGTGATGGTGGTGAGCACAGCATGCAAGGTCCCCTCCTTATTCTCTGCAAAACAGTTAACCTTTCCTCTTCTCTTTTCCCCATCTTCCCTTCTTTTTTGTTTTTTCTCTACAAAAGAAGACTTTACAGCATAGCAGCAAAGAGAGTCATTCAATGCAGTCCTTTCCCACACCTCCTTTTGTTCTCCCCTTTTGAGCAAGCAAGCAATGGAGCAGCCCAGGGCAGGGAGAGAGAACCAGGGGCGTAACTATAATAGGGCAACAGGAGACAGTTGTCTGGGGGCCCACTGCCTTGCCCCCCCCGAGGCAAGTCACATGACTGACTCCCCCAGCTGTGCACCCGCCCGGGCTTCCTTCAGTTGCATTCATCCTCCAAAATTGATGTGAGTCTTAAGACCTGGAGCTACCAGAAGAGCATGTCTCTCTCTAGTACCCTTAAATGACTTGCATCGTCCACATTTACAAAATCTTTTAATTTACAAAGCCTTTAAAAAAATCATTTAAGATGATGTTCTATTGTGGCACATAGGTTGGTTACCACTATTCAGCCTCATTTAAGATTTCTTTACTTCATGAGCTGAGCTTCTGAGCTTCAGTGGGGGGGGGGGGCATTTTAAAATCTTATCTCTGGGCCCACGCCAACCTTGCTACGCTCCTGGAGAGAAATGATTTATTTATTATTTCTCTATGTAAACTGCTTTGGGAACTTTTGTTGAAAAGCGGTATATAAATATTTGTTGGTTTGGGTCTTACTTAAGAGGAAGCCCATTGAACTAAATCATTTACTTCTGAGTAATCTCTGAATAGTTTGAAGGCTTGCTAGGATTACTCAGAAGCAAATGATTTGGTTCAATGGGCTTCCTTTTAAGTAAGAGTACATAGGACTACAGCTGTAGAAGTCTGGCTTGCTTTTAGAGGCGTGTATGTCGACTGCACTTCTAACTGAAAGAAACATAATAGATATAGAAAGAATGATTTTGCTTTACTGGGCAATAAAAAACTTTTCACTGCCTTTCAGCAGGAATTAGGAGGTTTGTGTCTCTTTAAATTTCTTGACAGAACAGGGAAGAGAGCAAAGGATGTGGGGGTGGTGCTTTATCTCCAAGAGGCAGTTGCTCACCGACAGAAGTGCTTAACCGCAGTTATGGACAAGTCAGCGTTCGGGTGTAATTCTTCTGTGGCAAAACCACAGTTATCAGCAGCGAACCACTGACAGTGAACCATTGAGAAAACCTCAGTTGGTGTTTGTCGGGATAAACTGGAAATAACCTTTGAGGTTTAACAGGGGTTTTGTGCGTTTGGGTGTACTGGAGTTAAAAGCTCTGGCAGCATTAACTGCCATTAAAGTGTACGTGTGAACCCAGCCTATTGACAGTTTGGTCCAGATCACTTGGTCCAGATTAAAGCAACTGTGTCCCTCAGGGCTCCATATTGTCTCCAATGTTGTTTAACATCTACATGAAACTGCTGGGAGAGATCATCAGGAGATTTGGTGCAGGGTGTTATCAGTATGCTAATGACACCCTAATCTATTTCTCCATGTCAACATCATCGGGAGAAGGTATAACCTCCCTGCCTGTAGGCAGTAATGGGCTGGATGAGGGATAACAAACTGAGGCTGAATCCAGATAAGACGGAGGTACTTATTGTGTGGGGTTGGAACTCGGGAGATGATTTTGATCTGCCTGTTCTGGATGAGGTCGTGCTCCCCCAGAAGAAACAGGTACGCTGTCTGGGGGTGCTTCTGGATCTGAACCTCTCCCTGGTATCCCAGGTTGCGTTGGTGGCCAGAGGTACTTTTTATCGGCTTGGGCTGATACGCCAGCTGCATCCATTTCTTGAGATGAATGACCTCAAAATGGTAGTACATATGCTGGTAACCTCTAGGCTGGGTTACTGTAATGCGCTTTATGTGGGGCTGCCTTTGTATGTAGTCTGGAAACTGCAGTTGGTTCAGAATGAGGCAGCCAGGTTAGTCTCTGGATAATCTAGGAGAGACTGTATTACTCCTGTGTTGAAAGAACTACATTGGCTGCCTATATGTTTCCAGGCAAAATACAAGGTGCTGGTTATTACCTATAAAACCCTAAACAGCTTAGGCCCTGGGTATTTAAGAGAAGGTCTTCTTCGCCATGATCCCTACCGCCTGTTAAGATCATCTGGAGAGGTTCGTATGCGGGTGCCGCCAACACACCTGGTGGCAACTCGGGAACAGGCCTTCTCTGTTGCAGCCCCTGGACTTTGGAATGCAGTCCCTGTTGATATAAGAGCCTCCCCATCTCTGGCAACTTTTAAAAAGGCACTGAAGACACATTTATTCACCCTGGCTTTTAATTAGATCTATGGTTCTAAAAAGAAAAGAAAAAAACTTTTTTCTTTCTTTTCTTTTTAAATACTGGGTTTTAAATGTTTTAATTTTTTTAATGTTTTAAATGATTTTAATTGTTAAGTGACGATGTTTTAAATTTTAATTGTAAACTGCCCAGAGATGCAAGTTTTGGGTGGTATACAAATGAAATGAAATGAAATGAAATAATAAATAAATAAATAAATAAATAAAGTGGCTGAAACAGGGGAATCTCTTCTGAAACAATTTGACTGCTTCATCCCTCCTCTGAACCCTTATAGGTATTTACCAGGCATGGGCAGGAGTCACGTTGGCTCTATTTTTATCTAAGTGCAGTGAGGAAACAGCATCTTCCACAGTGGCTTTAAAAATGACTCTTAGTCTTGGAAGCTTTTTTTTTTTTTTTTTTTAAAGCTCTTCCCTGCAATTCTGGGAAAGTTACAAGGTTTCATGGAATCAACAGTCTTTTCTGGGGCTGCAGCAATGGCTTTGCTTCAATCCAGGTCAAGGTGAAGTGGGACCCCCCACCCCACAAGCCTCAAGTCCTGTTTTTCATTCACCTGTAGACAATGAATTAGCAGGAGCCTATCCTCTCCAAGCTCATGTAAAGATCCCCTTTAAAGTTGTAAATACTGTGTTTTGTTGTTTCTCTTGTTTGCTTCCCTGTTAATTACACACTTTTTGTTGGTCTTTTCCTTTTATTAAGTTTCCAGCGAGTATTTCCCCAATACCTTTTGATGAAGGGTGGGTGGGTAGATGACTGAAGGCAATGCACATTAATTTGGGCCCAGGTATTATTCCCACCCCCACCATCCAATCTGCTATAGTTTAGCAGCCTGCAAATGGGGATTAATTAATTAATTAATTAGATTTATATACTGCCCTTCTAAAAATGGCTCAGGGTGCTTTACAACAAAATAAGAACAATTATCAAAACTAAAATAATTCAATATTTAAAATCATTTAAACATTAAACTCATTTAAAACCAACATTAAAAATTTAAAACCACAGATCTAATTAAAAGCCTGGGTGAATAAATATGTCTTCAGTGCCTTTTTAAAAGTTGCCAGAGATGGGGAGGCTCTTATTTCGACAGGGAGCGCATTCCAAAGTCCAGGGGCAGCAACGGAGAAGGCCCATCCCTGAGTGGCCGCCAGACGAGCCGGTGGCAAATGCAGACGGACCTCTCTAGATGATCTTAACCCAGGGCCTAAACTGTTTATTTATTTTATTTATTTTACATATTTTCATACTGCCCAAAACTTACGTCTCTGGATGGTTTACAACAAAGGGCTTTATAGGTAATTATTATAGGTAATAATTATAGGTAATAACCAGCATCGTGTATTTTGCCCTGCAGCCAGTGTAGTTCTTTCAATACACAGGAGTAATATGGTCTCTTCTAGACGACCCAGAGACCAACCTGGCTGCAGCATTCTGGACCAACTGCAGTTTCCAGACTACGTACAAAGGCAGCCTCACATAGAGCACATTTATCTTATACTTATTGTATATCTTATTATATACTTTTTTATTTTCCCTACAGCCTTGTGAGGGACAATTAGGCTGAGAGACAAATAAGATTGACTCCCATAGCTTATTGTGATGATCAGCATTGTTCAGGACTGGTTCAGGTTTACTCCTCCCGCTCTGCCAACCAGTCCGTGTGATTAAGAAGGGGGACACACCAAGAATGTGGCCCTCCTGGCATTTATCCCAGATGTCCAGAATCCTAACAGTGCATTCCTTTATTGTGTGGGGAGATAGTTCATCTGAACCACTACTGTACACCTGCTCAAACATTAGTATAAATTATTTTTTGTGTTGCATGTAGAGTGAAAATTTGGACTAGCTTGTCTTCCCACAAGATAAAAGAATGTATTGGAAAGACATCAGAGGGAAAGATGTTGGGATGGGTGTGCTTCATGGAGGAGAGGTCTATCATTGGCTACTAGTCAGAGGGCTATAGGCCACCTCCGGCCTCAAAGGCAGGATGCCTCTGAGTACCAGTTGCAGCGGAGTAACAGTAGGAGAGAGGGCATGCCCTCAACTCCTGCCTGTAGGCTTCCAGCAGCATCTGGTGGGCCACTGTGTGAAACAGGATGCTGGACTAGATGGGCCTTGGGCCCGATCCAGCAGAGCTGCTCTTATGTTCTTATGCTCTCAGTGCATACTGCTTTTTAAAATACCTCCACGGCGGGGCAGAGGGGAGTATAATCTGAGCCAGCCCTCAGTCTCTTTCTCTCCCCACTCTTATGCTTTCTGAAGAGTCCGTGACAATTTGCAATAGTAATAACTGGGCTGGGTCTGGGACATTCTTCCCTTTGTCCACCACTCTTTGGCAGCTGTACCTTTTGTAACTTGACACTGTCCTCCTACAATGCCCTATAATACTATGAGCCTTTGGGGTTAGTCATTACAGGTGAAACTCGAAAAATTAGAATATCGTGCAGAAGTCCATTAATTTCAGTAATGCAAATTAAAAGGTGAAACTGATATATGAGACAGACGCATTACATGCAAAGCGAGATAAGCCTTAATTTGTTATAATTGTGATGATCATGGCGTACAGCTCATGAAAACCCCAAATCCACAATCCCAGAAAATTAGAATATTACATGGAACCAAGAAGACAAGGATTGTAGAATAGAACAATATCGGACCTCTGAAAAGTATAAGCATGCATATGTATTCAGTACTTGGTTTGGGCCCCTTTTGCAGCAATTACTGCCTCAATGTGGCGTGGCATGGATGCTATCAGCCTGTGGCACTGATGAGGTATTATGGAAGACCAGGATGCTTCATTAGCGGCCTTCAGCTCTTCTGCATTGTTTGGTCTCATGTCTCTCATCCTTCTCTCGGCAATGCCCCATAGATTCTCTATGGGGTCAGGTCAGGCGAGTTTGCTGGCCAATCAAGCACAGTACACTGTATACTTTTCAGAGGTCCGATATTGTTCTATTCTTCAATCCTTGTCTTCTTGGTTCCATGTAATATTCTAATTTTCTGAGATTGTGGATTTGGGGTTTTCATGAGCTGTACGCCATGATCATCACAATTATAACAAATTAAGGCTTGACTTATCTCGCTTTGCATGTAATGCGTCTGTCTCATATATCCGTTTCACCTTTTAATTTGCATTACTGAAATTAATGGACTTTTGCACGATATTCTAATTTTCCGAGTTTCACCTGTATTTTTGTTTACTTTTTTCTTCTTATATAAGATTACTGTTCACTAAAATGACTGATCTTTACATTTTTCACATCATTTTGGCATTTCTTTACAAAGACCAGCAAGTAAAATATATTATTAAGACATCAAGATTTCACCTGGCACATCTACAGCATGCTTTATATTCCAATATGACACAAAGATATTCTAGTCAGATATAAAACATTTTAACCTTATTTATTCCTTCCCTAAATCTTAATGAACGTGAAAGTGGAATGGTAATTGATGTGTTTCAAATTCATTTTAACCAAACTTCAAGCTGAGGTTCTCCTTTTCTTTTCAATTTGCACAGCTAGTTCCATTCTTGCTGTAATAATTAAATTGACTATGAGCTCCTGTTACTTACACTGCTGCTCATACATAACTGCATCTTTTAGTAGCACCAGCAAATCAATCAAGGACCCAAAGAGACCCACATGAAGTAGTGTCACCAATATCTTGCAACTAATCTTTTATTGACTTAGCATTCATGCCCAGTATAGTAATACTTAATTAGCTTTACTTTTTGATCTGTGCTAAAGGTTCTAATAGAGAGGTGGGTGTGTCGTAGAGGCTAAGAGGCTGAGAAACAGAACAAGAAGGTCCTGGTTTGAATCTCAATTTGCTAGAGCTCTATTCACACATAATGTTCAACACATGTACAGTACAATCTGTGTATAACGTACACACATACAGATCCGCAAACATGTACAGTTATGCACACATTATGTTCATCATGTATACACAGTAATACACTTCCTATGTGTACCCTGCTTTTGAGGGTGCTATACCAAGGTTCACTTTTTAAACGAATGCATGTACAATCATTCACAGGAATACAGTTACATGCATATACTTTGCCCTGCTAACTGGGCAAAGAGGCACCTTTTCCCGTGGTGATTCTCTTTATTTAGCAGGGGGAGAGTAACTGGTCCTATCCACCCCCAGCACAGTACCTCCAGGGACTGTTGCTGGTGTCTATCTTGGGTTTCTTTTCAGAATGTGAGCCCTTTGGGCCAGGGATCCACCTTATTTATTTATTATTTCTCTGTGTAAACTGCCCTGAGCCATTTTTGGAAGGGCGATATAGAAAACAAATTAATAATAATAATAATAATAATTAATAATAGAAGTAGATGAAACCGTGGACCACCTAATCAGCTGTTGTAAAAAGATCACACAGACTGACTACAAACAAAGGCATGACAAAGTAGCAGGGATGATACACTGGAACGTTTGCAAAAATACAAGCTACCTGTAGCCAAAAATTGGTGGGACCATAAAATTGAAAAAGTTGAAGAAATGAAGATGTAAAAATATTATGGGACTTCCAACTACAGACAGACAAACATCTGCCACACAATACACCAGATATCACTGTAGTCGAGAAGAAAGAAAAACAAGTGAAAATAATCGAAATAGCAATACCAGGGGATAGCAGAATAGGAGAAAAAGAAATAGAAAAAAATCACCAAATACAAAGATCTACAAATTGAAATTGAAAGACTGTGGCAGAAAAAGACCAAAATTATCCCAGTGGTAATTGGCGCCCTGGGTGCAGTTCCAAAAGACCTTGAAGAGCACCTCAACACCATAGGGGCCACAGAAATCACCATCAGCCAATTACAAAAAGCAGCTTTACTGGGAAGAGCCTATGTTCTGCGACGATATCTATAACAACAGCAACAACATTGACAATAAAATTCTGGCATCCCAGGTCCTTGGGAAGGCCTCGATGTCTGGATAAAACAAACCAGTCAATAACTCCTGTCTGACTGTGTAAACAAGAGATAATAATAATATAATATAGATACCAGTATGCATGCACAACATTAATGTCTGAAGAGGTGCCATTAAGAAGCCCCTCTCTATCAGCCTTGGCCTCCTGTGGAGGTGAGAATAATGACCTACTTCTCTGGGCCTTGTAAGGTTTGCAGCCACATAGTGTACGTTAAATAATTTGAACTTTTGAAAGCATTATATTACGTGCCCAGGGAAGAATTAAAGGAGAGGCACGAGAGGCAGCTGCCTCGAGTGGCAAAGTTCCTGCAGCGGCAAATTTTGGAGTGAATAATGTTGGCCGTGTGTGCCTCAGACGTGTTCTGAATTCCCACCTCTGTGAGCGTGTGGGAGTGAATCTTTTAAAAAGTGCATTTGCAATGTGCACCATGCAAGGAGGGGTGGGGTGAGGTGGGGTAGAGTGGATGGGACGGCAGCACACGGTTGGGCAGGCAAGAACCAGCCTGAAGCCGGGGGGGAGGGAGGGAGAAGGGCGATGACGGCTTAACTCTCTCTTCCACTCTGACCGTTTGCTTGAGACTGACTGGGAGATGGTGGATGGCATGTATGTATGCACGCGCCAAGACAAAGCAGAGCAGCGGCAGGAGCCCACCTAGTTCTCCACGCTTGGCTTTCCTTTCTGCCCAAGCGTGGCTGCTAGGCAAGCTCCCTCTCTGTCCACTCCTGCAGCAGCTGAGAAGCTTGCGATGCTAAGCCTGCCTGCTGACTCCTAGGTTCGTTGGTTCGTCCCCCCCACCCTGTGATACTGTAATACAGGTAGTAGAACAGCCCTGACTATTTTTAAAGAAGTGTTGGTGGCTGCTATTAGAGTAAACACGGCCAGGCTGCAGCCAGGCACCTCCTCCTGCCTAGGGCGGGGAGCTGAAAGCCAAGGATGAGCTATTGGCAGTTTAGGGGCAGCCGGACCTGGGAGGAGAGAGTGGGCAGACTTCCATAACTCTCCAGAGCTGCTTATTTAATGCAGTTCATAAAAATTCAAAAGCTGATAAAACACCAATTAACATCAAATGCCTGCTGCTTCCTGTGATGTGGGATGGCTAGTTCAATATCTTGCGACTGCGGTTCTGTGACTGTGGGACCATGTTTTGGGGTGGTGCAATATCAAGTAGACCAGTGTTTCTCAAACTTTTTGGAGTCAAGGACCGCTAAATTCTTCGTGCAGAGTTTCAAGGACCGCTACATTCTTCATGCGCAGTTTCCCGGACCAGCAGTTAGTAAAGGGGTTTCAAGTCTGTCTATCTATCTATCTATCTATCTATCTATCTATCTATCTATCTATCTATCTATCTATCAGACTTCTATACTGCCCAAAACTTGCATCTCTGGGCAGTTTAGAATGAAAATAATATAAGCATTAAAATAATTAAATGTGGAATCTTTTGCAAACATGGAATATTAGGGGTTCTTAACCTTGGGCCCCTCAGTTAAACTCCCATAATCCCCAACAATGGCATTTGGCCATTATGGCTGGGGATTATGGGAGTAGAAGTCCACCAACGTCTGGGTACCCAAGGTTGAGAACCCCTGAATCTAAAAGCCTGGGTGAACAAATTTGTCTCCAGTATGTCTGGAGTGGAGGTGCTTGTGATTACTCAATGGAGAGGGGATGTTGGGCCATTAGAAAAATTCAAAAGCTACATGGGGCCAATGAAAACAACATACAAGCAAACCCCACTGATGCAAGAGGGAAACAGCGTTCCCTCTCAAGGCGCCTCGACTACAACAGGCAGCTCGGTTTCAATCAACCAACCTTTGGCTGCAAACAATGAGCATGCAAGAACCAGCAGCCCTTCAAGTGGCGCCCACTGCCATACTTTTTCCTCCATGCCCCCGCACCGCATACAGTTTGAAGCTGTAAAGATAGGGAATAAGATAGCTGTAGGAAGATCTCAGCAGCATGTGGAGGCAAGGCACAAGAAGGATCCCATGCCTCCGTGATACTCTTCCTCTTCCGTGCCATGTGCAAAACTGAGGAAATGAGTGCCTTGATTTCAGTTGGGGGGGGTTGACTCCCAGTCAGGGACCGGCACTCAACCCTTCGGGGACCGGCAGCGGTCCAGGGACCGGTGGTTGAGAAACACTGAAGTAGACAATCTGAATGAAAATCCTGCCCTCAGTACATGGTGGGATTCCTCACCTCATCTTGAGAAAACAGAGCACAAATTCTCCTCCTGGTTCATGTAATTAAACCGCTTACTCTTCCTGTTTCCAAAATTGTGTTCATGGTTGATGAGTTTTGGGTGTACAAATCCCTGGACAGCTTCCTATGTTCCTAAATGGCAGCTCTCCATGCTCTCCAAATACTGGTTTAAACTAGTGGCTGACATGATGCGCAACGTTACAGAGCCATAACACTGTGCCCTGGGGCTGCCGAAGACTCTTAAGATAACCCCGACACTCATAAGAATGGGTGGTAACACACAAGCTATGCTTCCACAGTTTCTCCCATTTGCAACAGGGGGGGAAACTATGGAAGCATTGCTTGCTCTGCCATCGGTTCTTAACAGCATTGGAGCTGCCTTAGGAATCCGGCACAACATGAGGGCTCTGCAATGCTAAGTACAATGTCAGCCAGGCAGCTGTTTGGATGAGCAGTCCCCCACACAAGCACACACAATAAAGGGATGCACTGGGAAGGCTTTGGGACATCTGTGGATGATGTCACAATGGACCCACACTTGGCATGTCCCCTTTCAATTGCACGGGCCAAAGAAGTGTCATCTGAACTGGCCCAATATATGGAGCATGGTATCAGGGTTGCTGGCCCTACTCCCTGACCTCTGTGTGTGTTCAAGAACCCCATTTTATACAGAACGTTTAACAAAGGCTATTCTGAAGCCTATTCTAAGGCTGCAAGTCCATGCACACTGATACGGGAGGCAATGTCATTGAAGACAGGGGGCTTTCTTCCAAGTAAACATGCATAGGATGTCATTGTAAGTACTGCATTTGAAGCACGAGGAAGAAAATGTAAAAATAAATAAAATAAAGGAAATAAATAAAGTAGGGCGTATATGGCGTGCATATTGTCTTTATGCAAATTGTGATCTTGAACATGTGGGTTGGGGCCAAAAGCTGTGAGCATGACTCTCCACAAACATTCATTTCTAAGTTCTGTTTCTTATCCACTAACTTTTATTTTTTGGAAAGCATATCAAATGCATTATTCTTCCCTTATGCAGTCTGGATCAGAAATACCATACTTAGAAATCTTTAGGATAGTGTCATAAAATGTGCTGACTGGTACTGCAAACCCAAGAGATCAAGATACTTATCTAAAACTTGGACCTTTAGGTAATTGATTTTGTCTGCAAGCTAATGGATTAGCCTTGGGGTTTTTATATTCCCAGGTCAATTCTTTATCTTGGAAAGAAACATTTAGGATAACTGTTCCATATAAACACCTTCTGCGCAGGCAATATAGTTAAAACGTTAATAAACCCGTTAACATTATTCCTGCTGTAATATTAAAATGTTTTAAATGGACAATGGGGAGACAAAATAAGTTGACTGTGTTCTTTTAATTGTTCTCTTGTCCCACAAACCTTGTAGTTAATTTTGTATACACTTAAGGATCCATTCATACAATCTATTGAGGTAAGAGTTATGTGACAAGCTTGCATCCATGGAGAGCAATGATACATTAAGCTCTGTCCATGATTGTAGAACTACTGCGGAGGCACTGAAAAACAGTTTTCTCTGGATTTTTATTTGGGTAAAGAGTGGCCACTTATTGGCCATAGTCCAACAGAAGGCTGGTTAAATGAACTCAATGGAAGCCAATACCTAACTTACTAATCTTCATCAGCAAAACCAACACTATTTCATGCTAAAAATTATTAGGAAATACATGATAAAACATTATAGATTTAATTTATATATCTAACATAAACAACAATATGGTCCAACTAAGCTATAGCCAGAAGTATTCATCCTATGGCCTTGCCTATTTGTTTATTTTAATTTATAGATCCTTTTCCTGCATTGTGCATAAGCAAAATTTTTGTCTGTAAGGAAGCAGCATGGCATGATATTACTTGAGGACTGTAACATTACACTGCCTCACATCCTCCCCCCGCCCCCAATTTTACAACCAGAAAACACACACTTTGTGTTGGGAATAAATCATGCAAATTAGTACACACTTAGTTTGCACATTGCATTGTGGTGGAATATGCATTGTGAATGCATATATACTGCTTTTGAAAAGAGGCTGACACATACCACTCAGACCGAACACTCACTCCTTCCTACTCCTGACTACAGCCATGCTATGCTATGGAGCTCAGAGAGTGTCATTTCAGCACTGACTCTATTTTTAGTAGCCACGGAGCCTCTCTGAGCACCATAGCACAGTGCAGATGTGGTTTGGAGGAAGATGGAGTGTGTACACCATGCGCTTCCACGAGGATAAAGGTGATCCAGTTGACATAGTATACTTGGACTTCCAAAAAGCTTTTGACAAAGTTCATCACCAAACTCTCTTGAGTAAACTTAGCAGTCATGGGATAAGAGGACAGGTTCATGTATGGGTCGGTAACTAGTTGAAGGACAGGAAACAGAGGGTAGGAATAAATGGACAGTTTTCACAATGGAGGGAAGTAGGAAGTGGGGTCCCCCAGGGGTCAGTACTGGGACCATTGCTTTTAAATTTATCCATAAATGACCTAGAAGTTTGGGTAAGCAGCGAGGTGGCCAGATCTGCAGATGACACTGAACTATTTAGGGTAGTGAAATCCAAAAGAGATTGCAATGAGCTTCAAAAAGATACCTCCAAACTGGGGAGTGGGTGACAAAATGGCAAATGCAGCTCAGTGTTAGCAAGCGTAAAGTGATGCATATCAGGACAAAAAACCCAAACTGCACTTATACGCTGATGGGGTCTGAACTATTGGTAACTGATCAGGAGAGAGATCTTGTGGTCATGGTGGACAACTTGTTGGAAGTATCGACTCAGAGTGCGGCAGCTGTGAAAAAGGCCAATTCCATGCTTGGAATCATTAGGAAAGGGGCTTGAAAATTAAAAATGCCTTTATACAAAACTATGATGCTGGTGGCCACGTTTGGAGTACTGTGTACAGTTCTGGTCACTATACCTCAGTAGGCTCGAGATTGAGCTGGCTCACACTCGAGGGCTTGCTCTTGAGCCAGAACGAGCCTAGTTCGACTGGATAGAATTTAGAAGGGTAGACAAATTCATGGAGGATAGGTCTATCAATGGCTACTAGTCCGAGGGCTTTAGGCCACCTCCAGGTTTAGAGGCAAGATGCCTCTAAATACCAGTTGCTGGGGAACAACAGCAGGAGAGAAGGCATGCCCTCAGCTCTTGCCTATGGGCTTCTCAGAGGCATCTGGTGGGCCACAGGGTGAAACAGGATGCTGGATTAGATAGGCCTTGGGTCTGATCCAGCAGGGCTGTACTTATGTTCAGTGGGGCTCTGTGCAGTATGTCAGCCAGGGAATACAATTATGGCTCCACAACAAAATGTTGCAGTATATCCATGGTGCACCTGTGCCTATGCCTGTGCATGGTGAAAGTTTTAGGCACCTTCCCCCACAGAAGCAGATGTGGTAGTGGCTGTCTTGAGGGAGCATTCTTCAAGCTGAGAAATTTCCCACTTTTTCTTTGAGCCCTCCCCCTGCCCTGCCCCACCTTGCCATTGAGCTGCATTGTCTGTTAGCTGCCCTGTGCATCGGCAAGCATTCTGCTCCACTGAGTTACACTGATGTGGTTGGGGGTGGATTGCTCAAGTTTTTCTTCTTCATATTTTAGTGATTCTGATGTATCTGCAGATTACCTTAAGTCCTCCGGTACCTTCCTTTTGCCCCCAGGTGCTCCGGTTATGTATCCATAAGGATCACAATATGGCCAGCTCTTTCAGAAATAGATATAACACTAGTGAAAGTATAGGACTCTTGAGACAACTTAGTATAAGAAGTGAACAAGGAATGGAGGTGGACAAAAAGCTCTATAAAGAGATTGCTTCTCGCCTCTGTAGAGTTAGTCCCATAGGCATCTGTTCACATGGTAGTCAAGGAAAATGGATTTGTAATGCCAGCTCATGGACTATGATGAACTGTTTGTGTGAACCTGCGACTACATGCAAGGTTTAATTCCAAACACATTGGCAAGAGCATTCTTATGGTGCTTGCAACACTTGCTGAAATGCTGTGGAATGAATGTGGCCCGCTTGCCAGAGGCTGGGAACTTTGCCCAAGGCCTTAAGCCTTTATCACACACTGGGCCAGCTCACACACACTGAATAGCCTCCACACCTTCTCAACCATCCTTGGGTATAGAAGTTGTGTGGTGTATACAGAGTGAATTGGCATGTCATAAATACACTTTCACTGCCGCTCCAAAACAAGTTGTTCAAGTAAGGACTAATCTGACTGCTTTCCTTTCATTATCCCTACAACTGGACTAAATTTGGTCCAAATTGGTTAGGCAGTTCACACATTAGCCCACTTGTGTCTCAAATGTTCATGCATCTGTCATCTTGCATTGGGGTGGATGACATCATCACCAACTGTGCATTTGAGGTGTCCCTATGTCTCCCTATAACTGTTCCAAATTTGGTCCAAATCAGTTCCCACTTGCACCTCAAACGTTCATGTGTACACCATCTTGAATCAGAGTAGATGACATCATTACAAACTATGCCCTTGAGCCGTCCCTATGTATCCCTATACCTGTAGCAAATTTGGTTCAAATTGGTTAGGCGGTTCACAAGTTATCCCAATTGTGCCTCAAATATTCACATGTCTGCCATCTAGAATTGGGGTGGATGATATCATCGCAAACCATGCCATTGAGGTCTCCTTGTGTGTCAATCGCTACAACTGGACCAAATTTGGTTCAAATCGGTTAGGCGGTTCACAAGTTAGCTCACTTGTGCCTCAAACATTCACACATCTGCCATCCTGAATTGGAGTGGATGAAATCATCACAAATTACACCATTGAGGCATCTCTATGTGTCCCTACAGCTGCAGCCAATTTGGTTCAAATCGGTTAGGTGGTCCACAAGCCAGCCCACTTGTGCCTCAAATGTTTACGCATCCGCCAAATTGAACTAGGGTGGGTGACATCACCACAAACTATGCCGTTGAGGTGTCCCTATGTGTCCCTACAACTGTACCCAATTTGGTTCATATTGGTCCAGGCGTTGCGAAGTTGATGGAGGAGAGACACACAGAATGCCAAGTGATCTTATAAGCCCACTGGACAAGTAGGCTAAAAATGGCACCATAATAGTGGAAATTACAGCACCAATCTATCCTTGGAGTGCCTGGTCAGACAGTACACATTTCCATGCAATTATGTATATGATGGTCCATCTGTATTTGATGGTCAAGAGTGATCACATGAAGGCCAGGGGACAGGTGTGAACTGGCCCACTGTCTTCATTTACTGTTGAACAAAACGAAACCTGAGTTTCCGAAGAGCCTGTGGGCTGCAACTAATTCTGCACTAAAAAAACTGGACTTCAGTCTATGGGGTGGCTTCAGCTACGTTATTTCTTCTGAGTCCGAAATACCAGAGCTCTGCCAGCTCCCTCCTGTATTCTCTCTTCCTGTCTTATAAAATGAATTGTCTACTTTGCCTCCTTTGGTCTGAATAATGTCATTGCTGCTGAGAGAAGGGCGGGCGAAGACAACAGCTGCAAATCTGAGTTAATGTATGTTTATTCTTTGGGAGATATTTCTTTACTGAAACTCTGGGAAAAAAGTATTCCTCCTTGATCCTGAAATGCGACCCATGATATACGACTATGAGTATTTTTAATCAGGCTAGATCTATTATTTTCTGTTCCATTTCCCCACCAGAATGCAATGAATTTTAGCTATCCTAGATGCGCTTTCTCTCCCTGTCTTGGCAATGTGTACATAAAATAAAACCCTGTGTTAACTCTCAAACTCCCACCCTTACATTTTCTTTTAGACTAGCTTGTCCTTTTAAAATTGAGTGGCAAGAATTCCAAATCATCCAATGACATGCCAGGTCTCCATTCTTATTGGTCTAACTGTCTGCTAATGAAGAACAGCTGATGGCCATACGCAAGTAGATTGATGTTAATGTTTATGAATATATACTAAAGACCTGCGGTCATAGATTTGGGTGGCTATTTTGAATTTGAACCAATATACATGAACTTCACTTCCCCTTTCTGCCTTGATCCCTACTGATTTCATATTATTTCATTTGCGGCTTGGCCTTGTATAAAGCTTTTCAGCATCATCCTCTCCACCTGGTACTTCTGTCTCTCAAACTTACTATGTACTTGACCCCTCAACAGCATGTAGCCCCTCCTGTACATAAATCCTGCACATTTCCCCCTCCTATCCAAATTGATTTTTTTGTTAGCTTCATTAGATTTCCAACAGACCATAACTAACCCATGCCATCTTGCGGTTAGGATGTTTGAGATAATTCTATATCCTCAGTCCACCGTAATAAAACACAAATGTCAATAGCTTATTGCACTGCAGGCTGGGTACATTTTGTAGAAAGGCAGTCTATACATTTTATAATATATAAACAAACACTTATGTATCTAACCCCTTCAAAGTTCAGGAGGATTCACAATTCAAATGACAGGCAATAGTTTATACATGGACTGGGTGACTTCCAGATGCATGCTGAACTAGAGCACTGAGAGAAGTTGTACGGGAGAACGTTTATGCATGAGCATTGCCCAACAGATCATGTGATCTTGTGCCAAGGGTGGCTTCACACAACAAGGTGGCATGTGAGGTGCTGGCAACCGCCAGTTCCCACGGAGCATGTGCTATTGACGCAAGCTGCATGTTCGGTGCATTTCATAGCATCTGAAGCTGTTAATGTTGGTTTGTCAAGCAGCACTTTGCTCTACCACCCAACATCCATAACCAAGATTTGAAGTTGGGTGGCAGAGGGAAGTGCTGCTCAGCAACCCGACATTTCTGGGTTCAGATGAAATGAAATGTGCCAAACTTGCAGCTTGCACTGGGAGCATGCGCTTGGTGGGAACTGGGGGTTGGCGGCACCTTGCTTGCCACTGTGTTGTGTGAAGCCACTCTAAGTATTTGTGCAAAATGATCACGTCGCCATTTTGCTAGTGGCTACTAATCTGATGAGCACACATGGAGGATGGAATCAAGGGAATAGTTATCTTGTGTTATCTTCGGAGTCTCAGGTGCCTTTCTCTGTGTGATTCCAGCACCAGCATTCCTTACTGCCAATCAAAGTTTGTATCTCAAGCTCAAGACCGTTAAAAATAAATGAATTTTGCAATTTCTATGAAGAGAATACCTTATTAAAATCGTTACTTTAAGCAGAATGTTAAAGAGGCCACATCAGTATCTATAGCAAAGAATAACAGGAGATTTAAGCACCTTAGAAACTAGGCCATTGTAATAAAAGAGAAATTGTGCTTCTCTTAGCAAAATATCCATTCTTGATAGCAGTCTTGCATGCAAATCATTCTTTTTATAATGTTATACATTTATAGAGTGCTGCAGGAAACTTGCTCCTCTCAGAACAGAAGATGGGGCGGCACTGTCTTGAGGTACAGTGTGCAATACAGTTCTGAATGAAAATGACGCTATTAAGGACAGCTGGGCAAATGGGAAATCTGCACATGGAATTATAACAGCCCAATCCTATACATGTTTACTCAGCAGTAAGTCCAACTGAGCTCAATTGGATTTGCTCATCAGCAAATGTGCATGGGATAGTTACATAGTGCTTCCATTATGGAACGTATTGACGGAAATAACTGTACATATATACCACATGAAATAAAACCACTCACTCATGGAAGTCAGGATATATATTATTTTACAGTACAAACTCCTACAAAACAGAGCAGTACAAACTTCTACAAAACAGCACAGAGAATGATCACATTACACAAGAACAGCCCTGCTGCACCAGGCCCAAGGCCCTTCTAGTCCACTATGCTGTTTTGCACAGTGGCCCACCAGGTGCCCTGAGAAGCCCACAGGCAAGAGGTGAGGGCATGACCTCTCTCCTGCTATAGTTCTCTCCCCACAACTGGTATTCAGAGGCATCTTGCCTCTGAGGCTGGAGGTGGCCTATAGCCCTCAGACTAGTAGCCATTGATAGACCTCTCCTCCATGAATTTGTCTAAGTCCCTCTTAAAGCCATCCAGGCTGGTGGTTGTCATATGTTGTGCCATTTTATTTATGTATATCCCTCCTTTTGACCCTTAACAAGCCGCCAAGGTAGTTAAACAATTCAAAACAAATGGCTGGTATGCGGACTAATGAAGTGTGTGTGCTTCATAGGACTATGGGGATGCATCAAGAGCCCTTGCACAACCCTCCCAGTCCCGCTGCATGCATGCTGTCGCACTAGAGCCTTAGAGTTCAGAGTGTAGGCAGTACTCTGAACTCTAAGAACTCTGGCACAACAATGTGTGCACAGGATGGAGAGGTTGTGTGTGAGAGCTCCCAGCATGTCCCTATAGTACCTTGGAGTGTGCACACTTCAGAATGTCTAAGGAGGAGAGCTGGACAAAGTCCAAACAAGACCACTTTGCATATGAACTCCTTGGATGAGGGGGGGGGACTATAAATTTAAGAAATCAATACGATCTCTAGATCTTCCTATTTTACTTTGTTCCCATAAATTAAAGTCCTAAAGAGTGCAATGAGTTCCTTTTTAAAGTTGTTACTGTACTGTAATACTCCACAGAATCACGATTTTCCTTTAAAATTAAAATAAAGCAGATTTGGTCCCATTTACAAACTAATTTAGGTAGCTAATGCCATTGAACACTGCACCTATCAGAATAGTCACTGCTTAATTACAGCTTTATTTCTCACACAATAAACACATAGTGACACTCATTCTCTGAGTATTTACACTGTAATAATCCCACTGACCTCAATTGGATTAAGCCAGAGTAAATGGTTTGAGTTTTGGAGCTGGTAATAGATATTTATCTTGTGGAACAGCATGTGCACTCTCTCTCTCTCTCTCTCTCTCTCTCTCTCTCTCTCTCTCTCTCTCTCTCTCTCTCTCTCTCTCTCACACACACACACACACACACACACACACTCCAAAGAGTGACAACAAAAGCAAAATATTTCTAAGGATCACTTTCCACACTAGCTATTAAAGAAACTGGGATATTTGTAGATGGCCAATATCTTTAAATATATACAATTGTAATATGAGAAGGGGCTACACAGTGCCCGCAACAGATTTTGCAAGGCAAACATTTAAAATGGTAACGACTGCTGCAACAAAAATTGTAATATGAGAAGGGGCTACACAGTGCCCGCAACAGATTTTGCAAGGCAAACATTTAAAATGGTAACGACTGCTGCAACAAAAATGACATATAGCAGTTTGGATGACACTTGCTCAAATGTCCCCACATGAGTATGCTACAAGCGTGTGTCTCTTCCTTGCAATGGGCTGCTCTCCAAACCACTGCTCTATATGCAGTCCAAGTACTACTTCATTGTAGTAATATTTGGACTGCATGTAGCAGTTTGACAAAGCATGCCTCATGTGATTAAGCAGCAGTCAATTTGCAGGAGGGAAATTGTGTGCTCTCATGGCACATTCACATCTTTATCATGTGGGGAGGAATGGTCAGGCAAAGTAGCATCTGAACCAGCCCACTGAGTCTTGTGGGACCTTAAAGACAAACACATTTATTTTAGCATAGGCTTTTATCAACTAGAGATCAGTTTGTCAGATGCAAACAATGTAGCAGATGGATCTGATAAAGAGGGCTCTAATCTATGGCTGTATTTGCACACAACGTGAAACCAGAGGTTGCTGACCCCATGGTTTTTCAAACGGTGAATCACATCACAGACGTTCATCCAACTGCGGACCAGCAACTTCCATTTTCAGGGCTCTTCCTGCTCCGTCAAGGCTGCATCCCAGCAAGCTCCATAGTGTTCGTGTTGCCAGACTGTGAGCAAGGCGTCAGCATGTCTCCTTGGTGGCAGACATTGGCCACGAACTTTAAGGGGGCATGCTGAGCATGATCGTGCCTCTTCGGAACGGTGCACCTACCCTCAGCAGGGAAAGGGCATTTAAATCCCTTTAAATTTATCTTAGAGAGCGCCTTCTTCTGCATGATCCCTGCCACACGTTAAGGTCATCTGAGGAGGTCCGTCTCCAGTTACCACCGGTTCGTCTGGTGGTGACTCAGAGTCGCCATGGACTGCTTTGACTGACTGCAGACTGCAAAGGATCTGGGGTCTGGCCTGCTATGACCAAGGATGCTCTTGCAATGGGTCACCCTGGCAAACCAGGGATGTGAAAGCCAGTTTGCTTCAAGCTGGGCTTGACATCGAGCCAGCCTGGTTTGGGCAGTCTGAATTTGAACAAGGCCACCCACCAAGTTCTGGTGGGGCATGCTGCTCTGACTTCAAACAGGCCCGGCCTCCAGTGCAAAGAACCGGCTTGTGGGCCGGCTTGGGTATACTTGTAAAGGGTACACAAGGGTATATTTGTAAAAGGTATACAAGTAAAGGGCATCCCTAATCCTAATGGCAAAGATGGTGCAGTTGTGCGGGCATAGTTAAAGAAAGTGGCCTCCATACCTTTAGAGGTGGAGGAGAAGCAGCACCAGCGAAGCGGTGGTGATGGCTCCTCCAAGCCCCCCACCAGCTTCCAACATGACAGTTTGGGTCAGCTGCAGCCTGGTTCAGGCCTCTGTGCATGCGCAGAGGCCATCTGGATCACCACACAAATCATAGTCTGGATTCAAACTGAGCTGGCTGAATGGCCGGCTTGTACACCCCTACAGCAAAGCAGTCTATGGAGGCGGTGGAGAAGTGGCAGGAGCTCCTCCAACTCCCCACTGGCCTTCCAAATGAGAGGCCTAGTCAGCTACAGCCCAGTTCAGGCCTCTGTGCATGCACAGAGGCACTTCCGTCACTATGCAAATCATGGTCCGGATTCGAATGGAGCTGACTTGCACACCCCTACGGCAAAAGAGTCCATGGAGACCAAATCACAATCCTTCCCCTGTGTTGGCTTGCCACCAGGGGACTAGCACTCATGAGAAGGCCAGTCTACTGGGGAAGACCTTAGAATCACCAAACTTTTTTCTTCTGTTGGACTGAGCGCTCATGAGTTGAGCTAAACCCAAAAAGGGACCCCCATTTGTGAGGGGCCTCTATTCTCTCTGGTTAATGATAGAACTCTTGCACAGTAGCCCCCGCTCCAGGGAAGCCTTTCACACACCCCAAAGAGCCTTTGATATCCCATGTGTCCAGGCACAGGCGAGTAGGAAGATTGGGGAAACACCGGGACTGAGGACAGAGCTTTACTCTCATTCAAATTTCCTGGGTTCAGACCAGTGCTGAACCGTATACAACTCTGCCGATGTGGGGAATCACAGAAGTGGGGTGCCCTGATTTCCAGCGACCCCAGGAGAGTCACTGTTCCGGGCAGTCCCAACAGGTAACTCTTCCAGGCAAAAATAAAGATGGTTATGTTCAAATGAACAGACAGGCTGGCAGAGGGCATACTTTGACAGTTTATTTATTTTATAAAGAAATAAATAAAATAAATATTCATGGGAGTTGCCAAGACAGGGAGAGCTGTTTCCAGGGTACCCATCCCCATGACTTTTTTGTATAGAGTAATCTGTCTGGGCAGCATCTGTCATCCAGCCCCTATGCATGTCTCCATGGCCTGACACTCATGAGAGAGCAGTCCATGGGAGAAGGGATGTTGACACTCATTATTGGCGATTCATTCCAACACCCCTATCCCCACTGACAGTTCTTCTCGTGAGGGGGTAGCTCCATGGCCATACCCTCTCATGAGTGAGCAGACTGCTCAGGAGCAGCATTCACCTCCATCACATGAGGAATTGCTCCTTCCACTGGGGCAATGCTGATCCTGCTGCCTGGCCCTTCCTTTGAGTAAGCCTTGGGACCCCACTTCTCCAACATCGTTGTACAAAACACAGATCTTAGCCGGTCAAGAATTCCTGGGTGGGACTGCCTTTTAAACCCGACCCCGGGTATCATCGCTACCCTGCCGTATGTTGCCATCCCAGCGCTCTAATGGGGTTGCCCTGCTTATGTTGCTACCTCGAGTGCATGTGCTTGCGAACATACCTCTTTGTCGCTTCATTTCTGGAGAGCAAAGCATGTCATGCCTGTCTTGCCATCCCCTCCCCTCCATTTTTGTTGTAAAGCCAGAACATAGAAGGTAAACTCCTTGGAAGGGACCTTCCCCCGCCGCCCTTACACTATTCTGTATAGCACCACAAACATGGATGTTGTTGTATGGAAAATGGCCTTAAACAATTATCATTGGTAAAATAACTATTGCGTTTGTTTTCTAGAAAATATTTGGAAATAGATGTCATCCTTAAATCTCTCATCTTCTATTTTGTGTCGGGAATAGGATTCCTTTGAAGTAGCACCTAGCATAAACATTTAAAATGCCCCAGTATTAAAACCAACGAAACAAGCAAAACCACTATTATAACTAATAGCATGCAGAAGAAGCAAAGCATAAGGACCAGCAACAACTGCAGGCTTTTCAACAAAGAAAGTCTTATCGTCTTTGAAAGGACAGGAGCTTGGGAAGCATATGTATGTCTCAAGGGCACCAGGGCTGTGACAGAGAAGGCCTTATGCGGGGTGGTGATGTCTGCACACTGACTCTGCCAGCACTGACCAGGGTAGAGGGAGGCAGACATCACTACCTTACTGATCTTCAGCGTAAGGTGTAACAGTGGGTGGGGGACCTGGGCAGTAATCCTTGGTATGAGCATGGGTTGTTACAAGTGCTTTCCTACTTTCATCTGTGAAATGTCATCACAATAGAGCCACTTGCCCACCTGCAGGTGTTGTGGGCTGGACTTTGAGCCCATGGAACACACCTGCCTCAGGAAGCTCTTTGCTGCAAATGAAGCTCTGCAACATCTTCATTTTGCATCGACAGGATTATGCACCAGTTGATTAGTAATCTGTGAGGGATTCTGCAGGCAGATGTCAGTCCTTTGGAGAGTCACCAGAACAACAACAAAACCTGCCTAATATTTGGCCAATAGAATGCCTTCTAAAACAATAAAGTTAAAATATTTTTTAAAATGGTAATTGCCTACTTATATGACATGGATTTGCATGCTTTCTCTCCTGGAAAAAGGGAAAATATTAATTTTCCCCATTATGTTCACATAATGCTATATAGCTCCACATTATGTTCACATAACATGATGTGACATTTAACGGAAAGCCCTTCAATATAGCACTTTGTAGGGTGCATACTTGTGCATATAGGTGCATACTTGTAGCTATACATACGTGCAAATTTAAAGTTGCAATCCCACTGAATTTAGTGAGACTTCCTTCGCTTCCAATCCGTCCCCAATGCCCATTAGCATTAATTAAGAATGTACAGCAGGAAGCTTTCATACCAAGTCAGATCTTTGGTCCATCTAGCTCAGGTTTGTCTACACTGACTGAAAGAGGCTCTCCAAGGGTTCAGGCAAGAGTCTCTCCCAGGCCCTATGGGGAGATGCCAGGGATTGAACCCGGGACCTTCTGCATGCAAAGCAGATGCTCTACCATTGAGCTACGGCCCCATTCCCCAATCTATAAGAATACGTTGATATGCATGCCTTACTTCCTTGAGTAGCAGGGCGTGCTCCAAAGGTGCATTGGAATCATATAGTATGTATTTAGATATATGTTTCTTTACAAATATATAAGCATAGATTTGTTGAAGCAGAGTCCTACAGCAGGAAGCACAACCACTAATGCGGCATCCTAAGTCAGCAGTGTAGGCCCTCCGTAACCCCCCAGGCTGCTTCCAGTCCAGCTAAGCTCACAGCCCTCACTTGGATTCTCCAAATTCAGCCTACTTCTAGAGGTTTCTCTGTCCCTCTTCTATGCTCTGACAGGTTTCATATCTTGAAATGTGGAGAGAGATTCCAGGCCACTAGGGACCATCAAGTTCCTTTTGTTAAGCCCTGGTTACCCATTAGTTGCTATGTAGGCAAAATCATAACAACTGGCCCATTCACAATAAACAAGTCAGCCAAACTCATAACCATATTGTTTTATTGTACTTTGAACATACTCTTCTTGGTTCTGGGCAGGGGTTTAGCTATAATTGAGCAAAAGGGTTGAAAGAATCCAGCCCCCAGCTCCTGAGGGCCCCCCAGTTCCACCCCTCCCTATTTCCTTCATGATCTCCCTCACTCTGATGGGCTACCAGAAAGAGGCGTAAACACAGGCCTCTGCTCCCTTAGCTATGTCCCTGGTTCTGAGAGTTTAGTGTATCTCATTCTCATCTTGCAAAAGGGAGATAGTTGTCTCCTTGGTTCATGCTTTTAGTATGTAATGTGCAAAAAGGAACCCTTATGGCAATCTGTCAGAACGTCACATCTATCTAGAATTCAGCAACTCTTTCAAAAAAATGAACAACTGAGAATACAGAACTCCAAATTAGTCTGCATTTAGGTATCCTCCCTGTATACCTAACTCAATGTATGTCATTCAATTTGTGTTACTGTCAGAAACAAGATACGAAGCTACACGGAATAGAGCTCTGGTCTATATTTAGGTGTGCTTCCTGTGTACCTAACTCAATATGTTTTAGTGTCAGAAACAAGATACTGAGTTATACAGACCACTGCTCTTGACCCAAAGGTTAAGACCGCAGTTCTGTGCACATTTACTTAGAAGTCAGTCTCACTGAACTAAGTGGGACTTTTGAGTAAACATGCACAGGATGTACCAGTGCCCTCATCCCAGGGCATGCTCTGAAAGTGCATGATGTTGAAGCTCAGTGGGACAGGAGACCACCTTGAAACCTCATGTATATCACCTAAAACTTTGTGATGGAAAAAGTGTAAAAGATAAACAGGATCAATTCACCTGAGCCAAGAAACATGCTGAAATGGGGTATGTGAGTTCTGTTTGCCTACTGCACATGACTTTCCTAGTTTATCTTGTAATTCTCAGTATTTCAGGACATTTTACTATGTGACTGCTTAAGCTTTCCACCAGTTGGTTACTAATTTATTTATTTGTTTGTTTGTTCGATTTTTAGACCGCCCTTACAAAATAGCTCAGGGCGGTTCACAAACATCAAAGACCCTTTAAAACAATTTAAGAGCACTGGAAGGCCAGGCTGAACAGGTAGGTCTTTAGGACTCTCCTAAATTCCAATAAAGAATTCAAATTACGGATGTCTGCAGGGAGCGCATTCCACAGTCCAGGAGCGGCTACATAGAAGGCCCGCCTCTGGGTCACCACCAGACAAGCTGGTGGCAACCGGACCCGGACCTCCTCAGATGATCTTAGTGTGCGGTGGGGATCAGACCAAAGAAGGCGCTCTCTAAGGTAACCTGGACCTAAGCCATTCAGGGCTTTAAAGGTAATAACCAGCACTTGCTTGGAAACATATCGGCAGCCAGTGCAGCTGTTTCAAAACAGGCATAATATGGTCTCTCCAGGTTGCCCCAGAGACCAGCCTTGCTGCCGCATTTTGAACTAACTAATGACATCATAAAATGTCTATGCTCATGGCGGTGGGGCGGAATCTCACAACTTGAGTAATGTGAATGCACAACTGCACACCGTTCACATAGTAAGCCCATGTTTCAGCACATTTCCATAGTCATGTAAAACTTGTCCATAATCAAGAGAAAAACTGGGGATGTAATTGTATGCAGTTCCTAACACTATAGTGGGAGCGGAGACATAATGGACACAAATGGACAAGTTGTGAATAAATAATTTTCAGTTAAGTTTTTTTCTTGATACTCAGATGAGTTATATTTGATGAGTCCTTTTGAAATATAAATGCCTTGAATAATGAGCCTGTATGTGTGTTGCGCGTCTGATCATTAATCAATATTAGCTCCTGGCTAGTATGTCAGGATTGATTGTGTGTCTTTGGATAAGGAGAAATTAAAGCCGATCACTGGTGTATATAAAATGGCAGGCTGTATATTGGTATTTCTTGTCAGGGATTTCATTTCCAGATCATGTACTAAATTAAGTACTCCTGACAGTTCCTTGGGGGTCTCCACAGAAGATTCTCTAGGCACTTTTTTCATCACTGAACCAATCTAGGCCCAGTCCATACATGGCATCATATCACATGGGTGGCTTCCAGTTTAAATATAATGGCTTCCCTTATAGAACACCCATAGGAACTGTAGATAGTTGTGGGTGCTAAAAATCATTTGCTAGGGATCCCTAGCATCCTCCATAGGACTATAATTCAACAGGATCCCAAAGGAAATTGAATAGTTATTAAACCAGTCTATTATGTCTGTCATGTAGATATATCTAGAATGTCTTTTATTAATTAAACCACAGACCTGGAGGGTAACATTTCCTTGGAATGTTTGTCATTTAAACTGACTTTTCGGGGCCCATTCATACTTTACACAGCAGTCCCAACTCCCATATATATCCTGGTGTGTGCTGAGTCAAACACTATTAAGCATGAAAGAAAGCCATATGTGTGTGTAAGTATGTAGTGAGTGTGTATGTTCGAAAAAAGATAGCAGTTGCAACTGTGGGAAGATGTCAACTGCATGTGGCACCACTCTATGGAGACATGCATCTCCCTTTCTTACTTCATAAGTTCACCACAACAAACACAACTGGCCCGCTGAAGGGGCTTGTTGGCAATGAGATCAGATGTTGCCATTTCCTCTAATTTAGGGGCTATGCCAGAGGCAACAAAGCCCTTTCAGGATAAGCAAACACCACTCCAGGGGAATGAGTGAATGAATGAGCAGCCCACTATACCTTTAGTGGTCACAAGAACTAGGACCTCTTCTGCCATGAATCAGAATCTGTTCGGATTCTTTCTGTTTTCTCTCAGAACCAGCAGGACAACCACTTTTGTAAGAACTTAAGAAGCTTGTGAAGTTGCTGTTATCTGCAGTTGGGAAAAAAGGGAAATAGAATGAAAACAATTGACTACGATATATTATCCCACTACCTCTAAGACCCAGAATGCAACCCTACCACTGAGGTCTACATTTTATAGCTTTAGCCTGAAAATGAGTCATGCATAGACTCCTAAAATCTTATGGAAATTTTTGCCAAATATTTTGGATACATCTCCAATGCCAACATATACAAAAACAGAAAAATAAAAATCAAGCCATGCCAAAGAATAACACACATATATTCCTAGTAGGGTGGGCGAGGGGACTAAACTATATTAAAGCACTATTGTGCCCAAATAGTAATAGTATGCAAATAAATTCTAGAAAGAAATTCACAGCTAAAGCCTATTTCTCATCTGAAATACAGCAGTCAGCTGCTAAAAGAATATTTTTTTTCTTTTGCCTTTGTGAAACAAAATAAGGATGCTCAGCATGTGCATTATAAATATTCTAAATAAAGCTGTTCTTAAAATGTTACGTTAAATTGGATTTGTTTGAATAGAGTGTGAATTCATTATGTTCACTGCAAGACTTCATTTTACTTTGTGGTAGTAAAGCTGAGAAATAATTGAACTAGGCTGGTATTAAACACAAGAGAACTTAACCCATGTTTCAATAACAAGTTTGAGATGCCCAAAGTGAAAGATGGTGTGTGTGGGGAGGGGAAGGGGGCATAAAGATGTCAGTATGCAAAGCCTTTTCCATTTTTTGAAATATTCTACAGACTATCAGTTCTGTCCAAAGCCTGGCGGCTGCTGAAATATACAAATGGAGCTCTATTCACTTCAGCAGAGAGGGTAGTAACTAATGACCAAGTGATTATCATGTCACTAAGGTTTTAATTTGTGAGTGATTTTTAAATTGTATTAAGTTTCTGAACATATTTTAACTTGTTTTATGCTATTGTTAACTGCCCAGAGATGAAAGTTTGGGGCGGTGTACAAATCTGATAAACAAAAACAAACAAACAAACAAATAAATAAATAAATAAATAAATAAATAAATAATGTCCTTCATATAACAAGGGCAGGGACAAAATGGCCCCTCAATTTCTCAGCCAGCTTTACAAGTTGTGAAATTGGGGGGCCATTTCAGTCATTGTTTTCAGGAGGGTGAAGACAAAAATGTTCTAGAAGTTTATGGGGGAATGGGCTTATTGTTAGAATGGGGGCAGAAGCGGTGGGTTTTTGCTTGGGTTTCCCCCGCATTTTAAAAACATTTTCCCCCACTGTGGCAATGACAGCAGATCTCCTCTCAGCAGCTCTCCAGGGAGCCACAATTCCCTTCCCTTGAATCCCATGGATATTGCTCCATTCTGGGGTACAATGATGCATTCAGTGCTGGTTGCCGCAAAACATGGCAGCTGCCAGTAAGAGCCACAATTCCGCCCCACCTCCACCCCTAATGCCCAAGCATCACACAACAGGCCCTTCCTCACGATTACATGAGAGGGCTTGAGAGTGGGCAGCAGGGAAGGTTGCAAGAACTTGCATTCCCTGTAGATGATCCTCCTGCTGCCCCTGGCAGTGTGGGTATGTGGGAGCTGGGATGCATTGTCCCAGCCCCCGTAAATCCCACAATGCACCATGCAAGTGCGGGATCCCCGTGACAATGGGCGTCCGTCCATCACTGCTGCAGCGCCAGCTAAAAGCAGCCAGTGCTCCACCCAATCAAGAAAATGGGGCTTAGGGAGTGCTCACTCCCTTAACCTTGTTTAGGTGTGGCTGGCTCTTCAGGCAGGTTTGCTGCAGAAGTACCACCGGGATCGGGCATGATCCTGGTGGTTCTCACTCACAGCCAAGCCCAGGCTTGGCTGCCTTAGCCCAATCTTAGCTGCGCTGCACATGTGAACCGCCTCAATATCTAGGGAATTATGGGGGGCGGGGGGGAGGTTGCTGGTGACTAGGAGGCAGCTGCTTCAGGCAGGAGCAGGGTGGAGAAAGCTTTTTAAAAGGAAGAAACAAAGAAAGAAACTGTTATTGCTGCTGCCACCCTAATTATATGACATTCTTAATACATTTACTCCCCATAAACTATTGCTGCATTTGGGGCAAATTTGTAAATGTATTAAATAAATACACACATGCATATTATAGAGTAAATATTTTATTTACTCTATTCTTATTTATAACAGAGTCATACCCTGCCTTTAAGGGTATCATCCTCGCTACATATGGCACTTTGAAATTTGGAACACAATGAAGAGCATAATGGATCTGTTCAACCTGCTTGTTTTGCTTTATGAAATAAAGTATGAACAAGCAGTTTAGCCTGGTGGTGGTGTCAGTCAGCATCTTTAATGGAAATTTGCAAAAAAACATGCTGATAGTTATCCAGCAGCTTCAGAACATGGAAGAAGCTCTGGGCAGGCAAAAGCTTTTCAATTGGACATGCAGCAGAAAATGTGTGTGGCCCACACTGTATTTTGCTTTAGGGCTGAGGGTCATGGTGGACAGCTCGTTGAAAGTGTCGACTCAATGTGCAGCAGCTGTGAAAAAGGTCAATTCCATGCTAGGGATCATTAGGAAGGGGATTGAAAATCAAACGGCTAATATTATAATGACCTTATACAAAATTATGGTGCGGCCACACCTGGAGTACTGCGTACAATTCTGGTCACCACATCTAAAAAAGGACATTGTAGAACTGGAAAAGGTGCAGAGGAGGGCAACCAAGATGATCAGGGGCCTAGAGCATCTTTCTTATGAGGCAAGGCTACAACAACTGGGGCTTTTTAGTTTAGAAAAAAGACAACTGTGGAGAGACATGATAAAGATCTATATAATCATGCATGGTGTGGAGAAAGTGGATAGAGATAAATTTTTCTCCCTCTCATGTAACACTAGAACCAGGGGTCATCCCGTGAAATTGATTACAGGGAAATCTAGGACCAACAAACGGAAGCACTTTTTCACACAACGCATAATTCACTTGTGGAATTCTCTGCTCGAGATGTGCTGACAGCCAACAACCTGGATGGCTTTAAGAGGAGTTTGGATAACTCATGGAGGAGAGGTCTATCAACGGCTACTAGTCAGAGGGCTGTGGGCCACCTCTGAGATGCCTCTGAGTACCAGTTGCAGGGGAGTAACAGCAGGAGAGAAGGCATGCCCTCAGCTCCTGCCTGTGGCTTCCAGCAGCATCTGGTGGGCCACTGTGCGAAACAGGATGCTGGACTAGATGGGCCTTGAGCCTGATTCAGCAGGGCTGTTCTTATGAGTGGGAAACCACAGCATATGAAGAGATTTTGTTGTGCTCTTTACTGTATGTTCACAGAAAGTTTCACTTCTTTCTGTCCCATACGAATCAATTGGACATATTTGCTTAAACTACAAATTACATTCTGTTATTTAAAAAGATCCATTGTGTAAATATTCAAGTTACCATGTGAAACTCTGGCAAATTGAAGCATGAAGCGTATATAGATGCCTGTGAAAATGTTTTAAGCTTCTCATGAAGTAAGACTGTATTATTTATGAAATATATTTGTTCATAAAGAGATTTAGAACATGTCAATGCTGATTAGTGTTCCTGAGAATCTTACTGTACCTTTATCTTACTGTACCTCACATTTTATGGTTTCTTCTGTGCACAATGCAGTCAGATTGGCCACATCTGCACATAATGCAAAACTGGAGTTGAAGGGACCAGAGGTTACCAAATGTGAATGTCTGAATGCAAGATAGCCCCTCCGAACTCCGGTTCCATGCAGAGAGCAACCTGAGGTTCTGCTCTTCTAACTTCAATTTGAACTTACGGATTGTAGTGAATTTTGCCACCCAGAGGCGAACCTAGCCACGGACCTTAGAGATTTGGTCCATGGCATCGTGTCGGGGGGGGGGGGGGCTCCAAATGTTCTGCGGGGTGTCCCTAGAGCCCTGTTGCTGTCCTGCCATGCAAGTTAAATCTTTTTAGTACTTTTTTCAACTGCAGCTGTGCTGTGGGCATGGTAGCAGAGACAGGGGTGGCTGGTGGGGTGGCTGGGCACTTGAGAGGGGACCAAGGTGGCAGAGGGGACAAGTGCTCCTTACCTGAGCCCGCCTGCCACCTACATGACAGATTGGGCTGATTTTGGCCCATTGAGGGCCATGTGCATAAGGGCCTGAAATGGGCCAAAAATGGCCCAATCTATCATTTGGGAGGCAGGTAGACTCAGGGAAGGAGCTCTTGCTGCCGCTTCCACCTCCCCCACCTTGGTCTCCCCTCGCGTGCCCGCACACCCTGCTTGCTGACCTCATCCCGGCCACACAGCGGCAAATTAAAAAAAAAGATTTAATTTTCCCCCGACCCCACACGCCCTCAAGCAGTGGGGGGGGGGGGCTCTGAAGCCCTGAAGGTCCGGACTTCAAAATTACCTAGGTGCGCCCCTGTTGCCACCCAAACCTGAGGTTTAACGCAACCTGCATTATATCCAAATTCTGAACTGCAGGCTGTGTTCCCTGAAACTGGAGTCGAGGGAGGAAGCTCCTCCCTCTCTCTTGCTGTGATTGACTGTGTGGGATATCCTTCATGCAAGAAGGAAGCCTGCACAGCCAGTTTCCCCTCTTCTCTGAAATCTCACTGATTGCAGAGAGACTGCTTTCCATTATGTCCAAATATGGACAGAAGAGCAGGGGTGGGGTGGGAAGCAGAACCGTGGATCCACTGGACTGTTGGCTGACCCATGCCTCCCCAGCACTGGAGGCAGCAAGGTAAAGTACCCCCCAACCCCATGAAGTGCCTTGTTATTCCAAATAGGCCCCTCCTACCTGGTGGCATATTTACCTGTCCCCCCCCCCCCAGCACTCTGACCACAGCCTTCTCTTTTTCACACATCCTCTTCTGCTCCTTTCCCTTCTTTTCAAAATAGTGCCAGGAGCATGAGGAAGAAGAGGGAGGTGGTGCAGTAGTAGTGCAGCTGAGTAAGGGGGCACCGGGAGAAGTCCAGCAGAGGCAGTGCCAGCTGGAGCCAGAGACTGACAGCCACAAAGTGCCCCTCACCTCCTGCCCACCCATTGCTTGAACTGACCACCTGAGTTGACCGCATGGGCAGACCAGCTATGACTGGAAGCTAAAGGGGCTAGCTCATTCCCCCCCACCTTTTGGACAAGCCAGCTTTCAGGAATAGCAGTTGTGATATATCTAAATAACTGACCAATGGAATATGTAAGCGAATGAATCAGAATGAATATGTGAGTGGACCTATCAGAATATGAAAAACAACAGTTCAAGCCCAGCTGATGATTTATTGGCAGTGACCAATAAATCAAAGTTAAAGAGAGAGCATCTTCTTCACTACGAGCCCCCCACCCCACCCATTGAGGTCATCTGAGGAGGTTCGTCTCCAGTTACCACCAACCCGTTTGGTGGCTACACAGAGATGGGCCTTCTTAGTCGCTGCCCCGAGATTGTGGAATGCGTTCCCTGCTGAGTTACAAGCCTCCCCTTCTCTGGCAATTAAAAAAAAAACACCCGAAAACCCATCTTTCCGCCCAATCTATCTCAGCTTCCTAAATTTTTAGGTTTTAATTTCTGGTTTATTTTTAAATTTTTAAATTGTTTTAGTTTTTGTATATGTTTTTAATTTGTTTTATGCTATTGTTAACCGCCTAGAGACAAAAGTTTGAAGCGGTGTAGAAATTTGATAGATAGATAGATAGATGAATAAATGAATAAATGTGAGTATCCTGTTAACTGAAAATGCCACACCTCTATCCTTTTGCATTCTCTTAGAAGTATCTGGTTTTCCAGCTACTTGTGAACCTTATTTGGTATCAATCACTGTCAATTTGTTGTCTAGTTATCTATGAATGCCGCTGATAGGCTCATCCTCATTCTACTGCACTGCTATTGCAATTGATGAGAAGTGTAAGCCAGCTATGTTCAATTAATTGCAATGAAACAGCTGCTAACAAAGAACTACCTTAAAAAGCAGTGGCAAGATGAGAATCACCTCTCATTCGCAAATGAGGGTTTGCATTGATTTTCTAGAAACAGGTACAATCTATTTCTGCAGTTATGTTGACTTCATAGTATTAACAATATCTATCATAGCTGGTAGATTATGTCCCTAAGATTTTTGTTGCTGGCTGAACAAACAGAGCCCTTGGTTTAACTTGTCTACCTGCCTATTTGTTATTCCATTGGTTTGCAACATGATATCACCCTTGAACACTGAAGTACTGGAATAAAATCTTGGCATGTGAAATTCAGGACTTAATTCTATGTTTCAAGTTCATACTGTACTTAATACTCCCACCATCTTTAAGAGGGAGGGCCATGGGCTAGTGTCCGAGCACTTGCTTTGCATTCAGACAGGGCAAGACTCTACTTGAAGCCCTGGAGAGCTGTGGCCAGTCAGTGTAGACAATAACAGTCTAGATGGACCAATATTCTGGTTCAGTATAAGGCAGCTTCCTATGTTCAGAACTTCAGGGTGGTAGAAAGGTACAAAATACATTATAATGCAATATCTGAAGTGAGGCCTTTTGAACATTGTACTTTATTAGTACCATTTTTAATGTACAAACTGTACAAAGACATTTTATTAATCTGCTACAGTGGGGAACTTGGTTGGACTCAAAAAATGATTGCTCCAGTTCTAGATTCAGATGCTTTGCAGAAGCAGAGGGAGAGGTCTTCAAAGAGAATGGCCATGGGAATCTGCCTACAGAGAAATGTTGCTACAGATTTCAGGGTTCCTGTTCAGGTGAATCTGAACAAGGAAAGCAGAAGAAATTTTGAAAAGGCTAGCAAAATTTCTCAAGGGGGTACTGCCCAACCCTGAAAAATCCCGGGGCACATCTACAACTCTAATATGGTCACTTTTATTATCTCTTCAGCCTAGATGTGTTTTGCTTCTCATGGTAAGTGCTAGGGTTAAGTGTGTGAGGTGGTTCTCACCACCTCTGGCTGCCACTTGGAAGGGCTAAGGGGAAGGCAGGAGCTTGTCTGCCTTCCCCGGCAGAGGAGCAGCAGCCATCTTTGCCTTTGCTGCATCACACACCCACATGAGTGGTGGTGCAGCAAGGGCAAAAGCTGGGAGTGATGGACTTCCCGCTCCCACATCCCAGAGTGCCCTGCACCTTGAGCGCCACTGCCCCTTCCCCCCACTTGCTGCCGGAAATGGTGGCAGGCCAGGGGGAAGTCTTTTCCCTCGAGGGGGCTTGTCCACATAATTGCCGACCGAGGTTAAATGAACTATAGGTTTGTTTAACATCAGTTAAACCCTGGGGCACAAAGTTGGGCTACCCAGGTCTGGAGCAGCCAGGAGCGGAGGGCTCCCAGTGCTCCAGGCGACACAATCGGCCTCTGCCTTGCCTTGGTAGCCCACAAGGCAGGGCAGAGGCCAATCTGCAGGACCTCAGTTCACTTGACACCAGTAATACAGAGACTGACAGTATGTCTGAGCCCATACTGCCCCTCCCGGGCTCCATCCCTCCTGCCTGAAGAGTATAAGCCTTAAAAGGGCAGACTTCTGTAGCATGGCACTTCTCCTGCGCTCTGTCTTCTGCTGAGCACTAGCCCCATCCCTGGAGTGGAGGCTGGACCATGGCAGACACTTCCTGCTCCAGCCCAATCAAAACCAATGAATTATTATTATTATTATTATTATTATTATTATTATTATTATTATTATTAATAATAAATTCGATTTCTATATCGCCCTTCCAAAAATGGCTCAGGGCGAGTAACTTTTCTGTCTTGCAGCTCATTGCAGTAACTAGTAACTTTTCTATCTTGCAGCTCATTACAATGGAATAATTAGCAGAACATGGATGCAGGGCAGACTCAAAGTCACTGAGGTGATCTCATTTCACACTACTTCATACCCATACTGCAGCCATAAACTATATGGAAAGCAACACAACTTCTAGCCTCCTATTTCCTTTTTCTCAAAATGAATTATATACTATAGCCTTCCACTTGAAATCCAGTCCTTTCCCCACATCTTCATTCTCCATTTGCTTTGAGCAGTATAATTATATGAGGCATTTAAAATGACCACTCAACCCCCAAAATGAACCAACTAGTATATGTTCCCAAAGCTGTAGTTATTCTGTTCAAGAAGTTTATGGGTACTACCTACCACATTAAGAGGCACTTGTACCAAATGCTAATCTAAAATTGACGAGTAACTTTAAAACACAGCCACAATCACAACTGAGCTTTGTTACTGTCATTTTCTCATTTCTCATTCTGAGGTGATGGTGCTTTCTTTGTTTGCCTCTGCCAAACACTTAGTTCATTAATGGTGGGAAATGCACCTGTATATGAGGCATGAATAGTAGCAATGTGAGAAATGACTACATAAATAATGAAAATTGACATTATTATAATGTGCCAAAAAAAAGCAGCTAAATCAGGAGTTCATCAATGTATATCATACTAATAATGCCTGGAGCGAAGGAAATAATTCATAATGAATAATTTATTTGATGAATTTAGTCTCTCTGTTTCTTTGCTGCTGTAATGCTAGTAATTAGGCTGTGATTTCCCAACATCATTCAAATTTATTTGACTTTTTTTATGGATTGATGGCAGTTGGTGAAAAACATAACCCCCAGTGCTTGGCTGTAGCTCACTCCACTTAATTACAACTGCATTGTTTCTGTTCCCTGGCTGAATGCACTGCTGTGGCGATTTGGGCTCAGGATGACTCTCCCTCCCCTCCTGTCTTGCACAGGAAACATGAAACTTCTTTCCATTTCTTAACTCTCCCGGAGGAAAAGATTAGTAGACTAGGACCAAACTAAGGGGAAGAAAAGGCTCCGCCAGTCTGTATGTTCTGTTAGGCTTCTACACGGACTTGGAATGGATGAGAGTGTTTCTGTGACCGGACTGAGCAATATTTGCTTCTCCAGAGCAGTGTGGGAGCAAGCACAGAGAAGGTAGCCACTGGGATGCTTCAGGTCATATGCAAAAACAGGCAATGTTTGGAGCACTTCAGCTGAGAAAAAAGGTGACTAATGTGGGACATGACAGAGGCTTATACAATTATGCATGATGTGGTATAGAGAAAATTTCCTCCCTCTAGAGGAACACTGAAATACTGGGCCATCCCGTGAAAGTGACTGGCACAGGGGCGGAGGGAGTTCAGCCCACCACTGCGGCGCTAGCCCCGCCCACTGCTTCAGACCTAAGTGTCTGACATCAGACGCAGGGTGCGTGGCTTAGCTCACAAATGAGGCTGCGCGGCCCCGTTTGTGAGCTAGGTCCGGCCAGCACCACCTTCGCAGCTCTGCCGGAGCAGCTCTCCCTGCCTTTTAAAGGCAGGGAGAGTCGCTCCTGGCCATGTTGTGAATGGGGCGCTGGCGTCACTTGCATATGGGGCTGTACGGCCCCGTTTGCAAGTGAAATAATGCCCCTGTGTCTGACATCAGATGCAGGGGCGTGGATGGGGCACGAGGCACAGCCCCTAAAGTGCAGTGGCCCAGGTTCTTTGAACCCGTTCACACAATGGTGGCTCAGCCCCTGGACTGGCAGGCGATTCAGGACAGGCAAAAGAAAGAACATCTTCCTTTTTTCTGTCCTGGAATAATAGATAATTAATTTGTAGGATTTGCCGCCTCAGGATGTGGTGGCGGCTACTAGTTTAGATGGTTTTAAAGGGGTGGTGGTGTTAAGACTATCTGTGGCTACTAGTCAGGACAGTCTTGTTATATAGAACCTCTGAACACCAATTGTTGAGGGAGGGCAACAGAAGAAGAGGGTTTTGCCCTCATGTTGTAGCTTCCCAGAAATATCTATTTGGCCACTGTGAGAAACAGAATGCTGGACTTGATGAGACTTTAGTCTGATCCAGCAGAGCTATTCTTATTTTCTTAAGGGTCCAAGTTCCAGGTGAACCTGTAAATATCATAGACAATGACCAGATTTGGTTGTGATATCGCTAGTGATGGAGTGGAGGCTACTTGAATTATGCTTTGACCACACCCAACTTGATACAAGTTAATACGGATGACCACTTATCATCTGGCCACTTTCTGGACATTGAAAGCCAGTTGTCTATATAGTGCACCATTATTTTAAGGAAATTTTGGCACTCCTTCGCTTCCCCTGGATTTCTTGGTGTGTGTGTATTCACCATGTTAACTGGCTGCTTGGTAACTGGGTCATTTAATTGGGCTTCAGGGTGTATTCACCCTGTGATGAAGTTAATTTCTGCTGACCCACATTCTTCACAGCCTTGCAATTGTGTTGCAAGAGCTCCACCCTTGCAGGGAGCCAGGCCACTTATTTATTTATTTAAAATATTATTACCCTGCCCCTCCAGTGCACTACTGCTCGGGGTGGCTCACAACAATAAGATAAATATAAGATACAATACAAGTAATTAAATTAAATTAAATTAAACAAAAAAGTTGTCAGGTTACAAACCACAATCATTATTAGGTTCAAATTAAAGGTTATTTTAAAAGCTAAAAACTGAAAATGATAAAAAGAACCTACCAGGTATAACAACAACAAAAAAGGAACATTAAAAAACCTACTTAAAAAGATGTGTTTTAAGATGTTTTTTAAAAACACTGAGGGAGGGAGCATGGCGAAGATCTTCAGGGAGGGCGTTCCAAAACTGAGGGGCCACAACCAAAAAGGCCCTGTCTCTAGTCCCCACCAGATGGATCTCTGTTAGTGGCAGGGTCATGAGCAGGGCCTGAAATGATGAGTGGAGGGTCCTGGCAGATTCATATGGGTAAATGCGGTCTGACACCTCGGCCCCAAGCCGTGTAGGGATTTAAAGATCAATACCAGCACCTTGAATCTAGCCCAGAAGCGGACTGGTAGCCAATGAAGCTGTCGCAGGATGGGTGTAATACTCATGAAGCGACTTGCACCCATGAGCATCCTTGAAGCAGCACTCTGAAGCAGCTGAAGCTTCCGAACAGTCTTCAAGGGCAGCCCCATGTAGAGAGCATTGCAGTAGTCCAATCTGGATGTTACCAATGCATGAACGACTGAGGTCAGGTCTGACTTCTCCAAGTAGGGTCACAGCTGTTGTACCACACTGCTGCCACTTGCGCCTCCAAGGACAGTATTGGGTCCAGAAGTGCCCCCAAGCTGCGGACTTTGTCTTTCAGAGGGAGCATGACCCCGTCCAAGATCAGATTTACCTCATTACTCGGATGATCAGTTCTAGCAACCCAGAGCACTTCAGTCTTATCTGGATTAAGTTTCAGTTTGTTTGCTCGATCCATTCCAGAACAGCCTCTAAGGCCTGGTTCAGAGCACCCACTGCCTCCCTGGTGTCTTCTGACTTAAAAGATAGTTGCAGGCTTGCCTTGCAGCACACTGCACAGGGAGGGAGACTGGGAAGCAATTTTTACTTCTCCCCTTTCTACAAAAGCTCTTTTTTCTGCCAGGAATATGTCTCTGAAGATTGTGCAGCCTGCAGGGACTTATTCTTGGCAATGAACAAGGCTGTTGCAGGGAGGGGGAAGAAGATTCCCCCTGGAGCTGTGTCCCAGCTCTTTAGGAGGGCGAAGGTTTTACTCTACCCTTGTAAGGCTGTGGAGAGTGTGCGCTACCAAGTTTATTTTTTGTAATTCTTGAGTATAAATATAGCAAAACAAAAAGATGCAAATTATACCATAGAATAATGAGGCAACATTATATGACAACCAGAGAGAAACATGAACCTTATTAAAGATGAGAACTAATAACATTGCTTTAACCACCCCCACCCCCCCACATTTTAGATACCAAATACAAAAGCTAAAATTTGATGCCAACAGGCACTCAAATTTTTACGTTATTAGTAGAGTTTCTTTAAAAATAAAGAACATTGGTACAGTACTTGTCAAATTGCACCCCTCCCAAATTTATTTCTAAAAGGGAAACAATTTATGCAGATTTTAACCGCAATCATACTTTCCTCTTTGGCTGTTATTTTTAAATCTCTCATTTCTTCTTCTTTGACTAGTTTTTAGATTGCAGGGTTCTGTTTTATTGCAAGCTTGTAAGATGTCATGTATACTGAAGGGTAACATAACTAATAATGATCATCACCATGATCAAACTTTCAGAAAAATCCAGCTTCAAGCTGTGGAGAGTATAACAGCTCTGAAAGGCTCCACTACATTCTGTTGTGTTGGCCAAAATGGCAGCTGTCAGGTATATACTATTGGCATCCATTTAGAATTCTGTGTCCATGAAAACTGACACACAGTTTGTGATTTTTTTTCTGAAATGTTTTGCTCAAGTGCTGGTTTCAATGTTTACGAAAATGCCCAAAGAATTCCTTTGGGTTCAGTTAGAAGAAATAATTCAATCAGAAATGAGGGACATATTTTTGGGACTCCACTACAGAAGGAAGGGGAGAACAATTAAAAAGACTCCCTCCTTCATTTGCATATGCAGCATTGATCCACACAAGCTTCATTAGGCCATTGACTTTAACCAATTTCCCTTTCTCTAAACATTACTCCGAACACTTTGCACATCATATTCTCTTTCCTTTCCTTTCCCATACACAATGCTATACTGCACACAGTTGAAATAATCAGCTTAAATAATTTTACAGTGTTCATGTTAGTGGAGATGCAGCTCCTGATAGCATCGACTCTTAGCACCAGCAACCCTATTGACCACTAGGGGCACTAGGGGTAGAGAAAGTGAGCAAGGGAATCCCCTGACTATGCTTTCTCTACTCTATTTCCCCTTTGTTAGACTGATAGTCTCAGGTTGCAGACTCTCAGCTAGAGAGAGAGAGAGAGAGAAACATCCTTCTTCTCCCTTTCCTCTTCCTGTATGTAGCTAGCAGCAAGTCATGTAGGCCATCTGTCTCCCTAATGGATTTCCTAAATAACCTACTTTATTTAGAACTTTAACTCCATGTCTCCAGATAATATAAATTAGTGGTGCTCTCCTTACCTGTGCACTTCCGTGGCAGCTGGGTTAGATACAGAAATCTCCCCTCCAAGCTCTCTAACACTTGTGAGGAGTTAAAATGTCCTGTTCTGATCATGTGCACATGGAACAGTTCACTTCACAGGGACAGATTTACACTTTGTTATACACTTACACACTTTGTTCCCTAAGAAGTCAGAAGTCCTAAGATGAAGCCTAGACTTAGCACAGAGCAGGATCCTAGCACAACTTTCTCAGCATCACCTGCTGGCCATGAAAAACCACCATTTGCTTTCCATGAAGAACCACCCTTTGCCAGAAAAGTAGAAATACTTTCTTCATGGAAAGCAAGAACTGGCTTGCAGGTGGTGCTGAGAAAATCTCAATAGGACCCTGCTCTGTATCTGGACAGAGCGTTGATTACCATAGTCTAAGGCTCCAGAAGACTGCTGAAGTGTGTGGAAACTGAGTGAAATCATTCTTTGAAAAGTGCTGTTCCAGCAGTATTTACTGCTGACTGGAAGTGCCCATAATGGCTTGACCAAGGAGACACCATGGCTGAGCAAGAACCTGAAATCAGGTCTCCCTGGTCCATGGCCATCACAATGGGTTATCTTCCATTACATGGCTTTGTTTTCACACTGCTGTAAGCTGCTGGTAGGGATGTTTAATTGCAATGTGGTGTATGTTAATGCATGCAGCAGCATCATATACAAGGAAAACCAGATTAAATATATATAACAAAAGAGGGAACCTGTCGTGGATGGAAATTATGTGCTCATTCTCTGTGTCTCATACCCATTCCTCTCTGCACTGGGTGCTTTGATTGACTTTTGTATTCCTGAGGAGACTGTGGACTATTAGGAAGGAAACAAACGCAGCTGTTTGATGCTCAATGAAGTGTAACATTAAAAGCTGGTGTCCATGGTGTGTGAATCCAATTAGCAATTTGATCTATGTTCTGGTAAAAGAATACCCTTGTTTATATGATTTAGATGGTGCAGCATGGCCCTTATTTACAAAGTCCATTTTAATGCCACACAGTTTATTATAACACAGATTGGTGCAGTGTTGCAAATGTTGTCATTATTCACCATCTTAAGATGGCTGACATGGCAAAAATGAGAAATTCTTTCTTTATGCTACTTGCTTATGATGAATTCAATATGCTAAGCAATAAAATTATGTACCATGTCTAATGTAAATATTTCTATTCCTTGATTTTAAGATGAGATGACCAGCTTGCTGACACACATACCATCACCACTCTGCTATATTGGTGTGCAATCAATTTTAATTTGTTAATGCAACAACTAATTGCTTACACTCTTCTTGAAAAAAAGGGGCCTGTCCCCTTACTCTGAAGCCCATGCCCCTCTTTTGGCTAGATGTACTAGGGGGTTTCAACTTTTTGCAACAAGTGTACCCCTACGTCTGAAACCTTCAGCTCAGGTATCTCATTGAGCAAGGGTAGGCAACCTTGTCTCTCCAGCTGTTATTGAACTACAACTCCCATAACCACAATTTATTGCCAAGGCATTCTGCTTCTATTGGGCCCAGAAGCCTCCTGGGAATAAGGGCACACATGCACCCTGTGTCTCCATAAGGGAGACACATTATCTGGGTTTCCAGCCCAAAGGAAGCAGGACAGGCTCGGGAGCCAGGGCCTGCAGCTGGGAGAGGTGGCTGGTGAGGGCAACAGGAGTGCTGGCTGATTGGCCAGCTGGAGGGCAGAGAGCTGGGAGCTGTCAGCTGTCTCCCACCACCCAGGAACCAGTGATCAGAGGCAGCGCTGGTGGCAAGCAGGTCGCAGGTGGGTGGCCAGTGGCTGGCAACAGCAGCAGTTGAAGTGGCTGGCTGGCTAAGGGGAGGGGGGGGATGTGAGTGAGATGGCATCTAGATGCGGGGCAGCTCATACTCCTTGCACCCATCTGCCAAATTATAGCTCCACCCCAGTTAGATCACAACAGATGCCTATCATGATGTACTTGTGTATCTCCGTCTGGCTAGATAAGAACATAAGAACAGCCCTGCTTGATAAGGCCGAAGGCCTATCTAGTCCAGCATTCTTTCCCACAGTGTCCCATCAAATACCTCTGAGAAGCCCACAAGCAAGAGGTGAAGGCATGCCCTGTCTCTTGCTCTTGTTCCCCTGCAACTGGTATTGAGAGGCATCTTGCCTCTGAGGCTGGAGGTGGCCTATAGCCACCAGACTAGTAGCCACTGATAGACCTGCCCTTCATGAATTTGTCTAAGCCCCCTTTAAAGCCATCCAAGCTAGTGGCCATCACCACATCCCATGACAGAGAAGGCCATGGACTAATTATGCACTATGTGAAAAAGTACTTCCTTTTGTTGGTCCTCAGTAGGGATGTGCGAACTGGTTGGACCCAGAGCTGGTTCACCATGGAACTGGTCTGGCCCTGGTTTGGCTTGAGGTCAAGCCGAACCCCCTGGGGCCGGCTCGGGGCCAGTTTGGGGATTCTACAGTTAAATTTTTTCTTAACTCACTGCCTGGGGTAGGGGTCCTCTGGTGGTTTCCCCTCCCCTCACCAGCTTCTCTCCAGCCTCCCCTGGGCTGTTCCAGCATGTTTTTGGGCCATTCCAGCACTTTCTGACGTGGCAACAGCCAGGGTGCATGCATGATGGCCTCCAAAATGGTTGTTGCCATGTCAGACAGAGCTGGAACAGCCTGGGGGAGACTGAGGAGGAAGCCAGTGGGGGGAGAGGAACCCTGTACCATGGCAGCACTCCCCTGGAGGCAATGAGTTGTCTGTTTGTTTGTTTTACTGTAACCCCCCCCCGAACTGGCTCGAATTCAAGCCGAGTGTGTGTGTGTGTGTGTGTGTGTGTGTGTGTGTGTGTGTGTGTGTTTCTATTTGTGTGGGGTGGTGGTGGTTTCAAACCATACCAGGCAAACCAGTTTTGTGCATACCCCTAGTCCTAAATTTCCTGTCCTTCAGTTTCAGGAGATGGCCTCTGGTTTTACTGTTGTGAGAGAGGGAGAAATCTATGTCTCTTTCCACTCCCTCTACTCCTTGAATAATTTTATACACCTCTATCATGTCTCCCTGTAGTTGCCTCCTTTCCAAACTAAAAAGCCCCAGATGCTGTAGCCTAGACTCATAAGGAAGGTGCTCCAGGTCCCTGATCATCTTGGTTGCCCTCTTCTACACCTTTTCCAGTTCTACAGTGTCCTCCTTAAGATATGGTGACCAGAACTGTACTCCAAATGTGGCCGCACCATAGATTTGTATAAGGGAATCATGATATTAGCATTTTTATTTTCAATTCCCTTCCTACTGATCCCTAGCATGGAATTTGCCTTTTTCACAGCTGCTGCGCACTGTGTCATTACTTTCAATGAGTTGTTTGCCACGATCCCAAGATCTCTGTCCTGGTCAGTCACTGACAGCTCCAACCCTATCAGTGTATATGTGAAGTTAGGGGTTTCTGCCCCATTATGCATCACTTTATACTTGCTAACATTGAACCACATTTACCATTGCACTCATTTACCCAGTTTAGAGAGATCCTTTTGGAGCTCCTCAAAAAATCTTGTGGATTTCACTATCCTAAATATTTTAATATCATCTGCAAATTTGGCCACTTCACTGGCTACTCCAACTTCTATATCATTTATGAACAAGTTAAAGAGCACTGGTCCCAGTACAATCCCTGGGAGACCCCACTTCTTACTTCCCTCCATTGTGAAAATTGTCCATTTATTCCTACCCTCTATTTCCTGTCCTTCAGCTAGTTACTGATCCACACATGAACCTGTCCCCTTATCCCATGACTGCTAAGCTTACTCAAAAGTCTTTGGTGGGGGACTTTGTAATAAACAAACAAACAAACAAATAAAAACATACATACATACATACATACATGTTTTTTAGAAGTCCAAGGGTACTATGTCAATCGGATTACCTTTAACCACATGCCTGTTGACACTCTCAAAGAACTCCCAAAGGTTAGTGAGGCAAGACTTTCCCTTGCAGAAGCCATACTGGTTTTCCTTCTGCAAGGCCTGTTCTTCTATATGTTTAACAATTTTGTCTTCAAGTATGCTTTCCATCAATTTAACCAGCACAGAAGTTAAGCTAACTGGCTTGTAGTTTCCAAGATTCCCCCTGGATCTCTTTTTTGGAAATTAGAGTTACATTAGCTCCTTTCCAGTCTGACAAAGCCTGATCATAGGGATGAGTTACAGATTTTTTCTAGGAGATCAGCAAGTTCACATTTGAGTTCCTTCATTACTCTTTGATAGATGCCATCTGGCCCTGGCAATTTGTTAATTTTTAGTTTTTCAAGACAGTGTAGAACATCTTCTCTTGTCACTTCAAATTGGCCCAGTTCTTCAGCCACTAAACCTGAAAAGCTCAATTCCGGAGAGGGTGTATGGTCAGAATCCTCCACCGTGAAGACAGTTGCAAAGAACTCATTCAGCTTCTCGGCAATCTCCTTATCCTCCATAATAATCCCTTTCACACGCTCATCATCTAAGGGTCCAGCCACCTCCCTGGGAGGTTTTCTGTTCCTGATATATTTAAAGAGTTTTTTGTTATTCCCCCTGACACTTTTGGCTATGTGCTCTCTTTTTGCCTCTCTTATTGACTCCTTGCATTTCTTTTGGCAAAGTTTATGTTTGTTTCTGTTCTCTTCACTTGGGCAGGACTTCCATTTTCTGAAGGAAGTCTCCGCTTTTATAGCTTCCCTGACTCTACTTGTTAGCCATGCTGGCATCCTCCTGAACCTGGCGGTACCTTTCTTCCTTCTTGTTATACATTCTAACTGAGCTTCTGTTATTATGGTTTTAAATAAGTTCCATGCTTTCTAGAGTGATTTGACCCTCCTGACTTTCCCTTTCAGCTTCCTTTTTACCAGTCCCCTCATTTTTGAGAAGTTTCCTCTTGTGAAGTCCAACGCATCAGTTGAATTTTCTTGGTAAAGCTCCACTTGCACATAAGCTGAATTGGATCAAACTATGATCACTGTTCCCCAGCAGTTCTACAAGTCTGACATCTTGCACTAGGTCCTGGACACCATTCAAGATTAAGACCAAGGTCACCTTCTCTCTGGCGGGTTCAGCACAGTCTCTGGTTCTAAGGTCACCTTCTCTCTGGTTCTAAGGCACAGTCATTGGCATCTCTATAAATCTAGCCTCTCTGTCAATACCTGCACATGAATTTACCCAGTATATGTGAGGGCAATTGAAGTCACCCATTATTACAGTTCTGTCTCTCTTTGACACCTCTATTTTTGGCTTGTTGGATTCTATCCCTTCTTTAACACACAATATTACTCCACCCCCAGTCCTCCCCTCCCTGTCCTTTCTGTACAGTTTGTATCCATTAAGAACAGTGTCCCATTGATTCTCACTGTTGCACCAGGTTTCTGTTATGCCCACTATATCTATGTTTTTATTAGCAACCAAGCACTCCAGCTTGCCCATCTTGGCTTGGAGGCTTCTGGCATTGGTATATAAACATCTATATGCCGTGTTTCTTACCTGGCATTGGCATGTGCTATCTCCCTTACTGTCATTTGAACATTTTGACCAGTTGTCATGTATTTCTGTCTGCTCTACTCCTGGTTCTACTCAGTCCCCTTCTGGTTTATCTGAAATGTTTGAACGCTCACACCTTAAGGGATTTTGCTTGCCAAATGAAATAGCACCCAGTTCCTGTCAGCAACCCTCCAGGTGTCATTTTAAAAGCTCCTCTGCAACCTTTTTCATTTTAAGCGCTAGCAGTCTGGTTCCATCTTGGTTCAAGTGGAGCCCATCCCTTTTGTACAGGCTTTGCTTGCCTCAAAATGTATCCCAGTGCCTAACAGATCTAAACCCCTCCTACCAGCACCACCATCTCATCATTCATTGAGACTCCTTGGCTCTGCCTGTCTCGCTGTCCCTGTGAGTGGAACTAGAAGCACTCCAAAGAATGTTACCCCGGAGGCCCTGGACTTTAATATGCTACCTGGTACCCTCAATTTGGCTTCCTGGACCTCTCGACTGCATTTCCCAACACTGTTGGTGCCAATGTGCCCCATGACAGCTGACTCCTCCCCAGCACTGCCTAACAGTCTATCTAGATGCTGCGTGACATCCGCATCCTTCACACCAGGCAGGCAAATCACTATGTGGTCTTCAAGCTGATCACAGACCCATCTCTCTATGCCCCTAATGACTGAATCACCCATTACTAGGAGGCCCCCAATGCCCAGAGGAGTATCCTCTGCATGAAATGATATGGGCATATCATTCAAGGAAGGGGTCCCTTCTAAGGGAGCATTCCCCTATTCTTCAGACTGATGCCCTCCTTCCTTGAGAACTTCATTCTGTAGGACAGCAGAGGAGCTGTCAGTCTGGGAGTGGGATGCCTCCATCACATCTCTGAGGGTCTCATCTATCTACCCCTCTGCCTCCCTGAGCTTCTCCAGATCAGCCGCCTTGACTTTGAGGGAAAAGTTCAGAGAGGCAGAGAGGTATGTGGATCAGACCCTCAGAGATGTGATGGAGACATCCCACCCCCAGATGGTTTGCATCCATGTCAACTGCATGTGTAGAACTTCCTTGTTGGCTTGGGTGAATAAACTTGCCAAGTGTCAAAAATCCCATAACATGAGGGTAAGTTCACTTTGAGTGATGGCCGTTTTTCAGAACAATTTTGTGGGAGCCAGACTTGGACTGAAAACTACAAAAGATGAGAAGACATTTGAGGGAAGGGCTTTGGCATTGTCTAATGATTTAGGCAGAGCTTTATTTCACACTTCATTTAGTTAGATGATTGCAACTGGAAATGAAGAGTGGGGGAAATGTGCCAATCTCTTTTAAATGACTTACTGTGTGTGGTGTTGTTGTCATCTCCCTTTCTGGGGGGTACTGCAAGTTTCTAATAATCTCTATAGATGTTTTGCCAGATCATCTCCATAATCTGTTATAGCTAATTGTTGCTGTTGTTTTCCAGTTAGCATCAGAAGATGTGCCTTTAGAATTAGAAGGCAATAGCCTGCATTTTTTAAGGTGTAGCAAGCAAGTGAAGGGAAGAGAGTATTTCAGAAAGAAATAGGAGAAAGTAATAGAGGCTTTTAGAAGATCTTAAAAGTATAGAAAAGAGACTGTGGACACAATCTGGATTCTCCCCCCACCCTCCCAGAAGTATACTGAAGGAAGAGATCAAACTCTAGGTATATAATGAGAAAAGGTCTCATTTTACATGATTACACCCATGTGGCAAAATCCAGCAAAAATCACCCAGTTGCAAAGTTTCATTCTGTTGCATCCAATGAGATTCAGATGCAACTAGGCTGATACTTGTATATCTGAATGGGACAGCAATAGGTGGGCAGGAGAAGGGCTGCACGCTTGCAAAAAGCTTTCAGTGTCCCTACTGAGAAGGCTTCTTGCACAGCCAAGCAGGCACAGAATTTTTGCTTCTTTTCTGTTGCTGCAAAATACTTTCCACTTCCAGAAATATGTCCCTGAGGGCTGCACAGCTCTCACGGACTTTCTGAAAGTGGAAAGGTATTTTACAGAGAAGGGAGATAAGTCAAAACCACTCCCTCCTTCCTCTCCGTGACCTCTCAGTTGTGCAAGAAGCCTTCTCTGCAGGGATGCTGTGGGCCCTTTGCACCTACTGATGCACAGAATGTGGGTCAGTACTTTTAGAGAGTGCTGGACTAGGACTGGGGAGACCCAAGTTCAAATCCCCATTCAGCCATAATACTTGCTGGGTGACTCTGGGCCAGTCACTTCTCTCTCAGCCTAGCCTACTTCACAGGGTTGTTGTGAAAGAGAAACTTAAGTATGTGTACACCACTCTGTGCTCCTTGGAGGAAGAGCGGGATATAAATGTAATAACAACAACAACAACAACAACAACAACACCATAGGGGCCACAGAAATCACCATCAGCCAATTACAAAAAGCAGCTTTACCGGGAACAGCCTATATTCTGCAACGATATCTATAACAACTGACAATAAAATTCAGCCATCCCAGGTCCTTGGGAAGGACTTGATGTCTGGATAATACAAACCAGTCAATAACACCTGTCTGACTGTGTAAACAAGAAATAATAATAATAATAATAAGACCTGGCAATAGCTTAAGAATGGCAACTTGAAGAAAGAAACAGAGGGTTTAATACTGGCTGCGCAAGAACAGGCTCTAAGAACAAATGCAATAAGAGCAAAAGTCGAAAAATCCACCACAAACAGCAAGTGCCACCTTTGTAAAGAAGCAGATGAAACAGTGAACCACCTAATCAGCTGTTGTAAAAAGATCGCACAGACTGACTACAAACAAAGGCATGACAAGGTAGCAGGGATGATACACTGGAACATCTGCAAAAAATACAAGCTACCTGTAGCCAAACATTGGTGGGACCATAAAATTGAAAAAGTTGAAGAAAATGAAGATATAAAAATATTATGGAACTTCCGACTACAAACAGACAAACATCTGCCGCACAATACACCAGATATCACTGTAGTCGAGAAGAAAGAAAAACAAGTTAAAATAATTGACATAGCAATACCAGGGGATAGCAGAATAGAAGAAAAAGAAATAGAAAAAATCACCAAATACAAAGATCTACAAATTGAAATGGAAAGGCTGTGGCAGAAAAAGACCCAAATAATCCCAGTGGTAATTGGCGCCCTGGGTGCAGTTCCAAAAGACCTTGAAGAGCACCTCAACACCATAGGGGCCACAGAAATCACCATCAGCCATTTACAAAAAGCAGCTTTACTGGGAACAGCCTATATTCTGCGACGATATCTATAACAATTGACAATAAAATTCTGGCATCCCAGGTCCTTGGGAAGGACTCAATGTGTGGATAAAACAAACCAGTCAATAATACCTGTCTGACTGTGTAAACAAGATGATGATGATAATAATAATAATATATTTTTCAGTGGTATCGGTCCACGCGCTGATCAACAGTGTCACATAGTCAAGGGATGAGAAATCAAGGATGTATATCTATGTGTGAAACAGACCTTTCTTTTGCTGGACTGTGCCCACTATAATATATAATCAGATTTTTGGCTGCATTCAATACTGTTGATAGGCTAAACATAAACTAGGTTGCAATTATCAAATCACCACTCCGCAAGAATCACACTGACTTCCATTGAATGTTTGAGGATTGCGCTGTTTCTCTTCATCACAAGATGATATGTCCTCTGGCCCTCATCCTCCCATTGCATCTAATCCTCACACACTATTGATGTTATCTTCGCAGACTATATTCAGAATCTATTATTCTTGGGTGGGTGGGGGGCAGGGCAAAAATCTTCTGTGTAGTGAGAAAGGTATAATCAGGAGCTAAACTTACAGATTACACACTCCATGAGTCCTGTTTGTTTAAGCAGCAGCTTTTGTCGTGTACAATAAAGCTCAGTGTCCCTTCCACCATCATTGCATTCAGGCAGAAGATTTTTAAAGTGAAAAAGCGTAACTGCAAAGGCAGCATTGAGTCAACAGCTAGCCCTATGTATCATTGGTTTTTCTCAGACTGGCAAAAGCCATTCTCCTCATTCACTTAAAAGAACACATTGAAAAGACAACATTGCGTACTGGAAAGATGAAGGCAAAGCTCTCCACAAAGCTCACCGCAAAGACCAAGACCAAACGCATGTGAAGCAGTTTCATGACTAGGAACACTGCAGATCGCTTCACCTCTTCATGTCATCTTTTTCAGCAAAATAAATTTCAGCACCAGAAGATATTAACAGGGTGACTGAGCTGAAGTATTTGAGCTGGGAATGGAAGACAGTGGCTGACATCCTAACTAAATTTACTCATGGAAGTCCTGTTGAGATTAAAAGGATAAGTTAGACATGCCTAACTTGTTCTTTTAATTTCAGCGGGACTTCCTCAAGTAAATTTAGCCAGGATGTCAACTCAAGGCTCTTCTCTTCTGAGCAGCAAGAACTTGCTCCTAGAATTCAGTCAGTATTCTATCCTTGTTCCTCCCTATCTTTCTCATGCTATTGGCTGCAGCTTCTCCCTGACTCCACCAGGCAGGTTTATCTAGTAACAGAGAGAGCCAGTGTGGTGTAGTGGTTAGAGTGCTGGACTAGGACCGGGAAGACCCGAGTTCAAATCCCCATTCAGCCATGAAACTAGCTGGGTGACTCTGGGCCAGTCACTTCTCTCTCAGCCTAACCTACTTCACAGGGTTGTTGTGAAAGAGAAACTCAAGTATGTAGTACACCGCTCTGGGCTCCTTGGAGGAAGAGTGGGATATAAATGTAACAACAACAACAATGGAGAGCAGGTGCAAATGGGAAAACCTTCCCTTACCTGAAGTCTGGGTGTGCATCACAGCATACAATCTGAGTGTGACCTGTTCCTACCAAAGGCAATAGAGAAGTTGCCATGTTTTTTTAATGGAGCAGAACTACAATCCTTGTATGTTATTTAACACTAAGTAAGAAATGAAACACTGGAAGGAGAGCGTAAAGCATAGTAAGGAAATGGCACCGCTTCTTTCATTTCATCTATTTGATAACCCCTTTCCTTATCTGTTCTATGGTTGCTCCATGCTCCTGATATATTGTTAGGATAACCCCAATTAGCTATTGCTAATTCATTTATTTATCTTTCAAGTGTTTGATATAATTTTGTGCATGTGGATAATGTGATTAAGTAAATGTATCTATAGAGTTTATTTTAAATTTGTTAAGAGAAAGCTGAGGAAGAAGGTGCAAAATAATTACATGTTTACCGTCCTCGGGAGTCTGTGCACTGAAAGCTTAGTATGATTAATGCTAGATACTGTTTTCATAATTTGCAGAGTTCTTTGTTACTTCTTGAAAGAGCTAAATAATTTGCATTTCTAAATCCATATGTTGAGGGTTTTTAAAAAATGGGTAAATTGCTGCAACAGAGATATAATTCAAGATGCATAATCCATAGAATGGGGCTAGTTCTGGGTTTTATGCCTTTTATCGTAATAGCTTCTTTTTATATCACAACAGCGAACTACCAACATACGTATATTTTAGATATGCTAAGTGTGAACCTCCCTATAACTTGGCCTGGTCTGTTAAGGTAATGAATAAAATGTTGGCATTCAGTGCCATCCTCATACATAATACAAAAAGAAATAATGTTGAGTTCAGAGAAGATTAAGTGCAACGGTTATGGAGTGCTATGCTCAGTGTTGTAGGGTTTCAGGCTACAAATGGGGTTTTTATACAATAGTAGCTCTGTGTGTGTGGAGTGATGAAAGGGATCAGGAGCATGGGGGACAAAGGCTTGAAGTCGCCTTCCCCCATGTTGATCTAGAGTATGGCCCCTTGTGGTTACTGGCATTTGGAAAATGAAGCATGCAGACCCCAGCATATAGTGTAGTTAGGACCCCATAACTTAAGCTTCCTTCCCTTTCTTTATTCATTTTCCAGTCTTTATGATTGTGGAGAAAAATGTTCCTACTGCTCATGTAATCTTTCTCAGTGTTTCATTGCACCACTCATGCAACCAAAAGGAGTCTATATTTGTTGAAAACCATGGATGCTGAATGTATTATGAGAGATTTACTGGGCATGTGCTATGCTGATATGGCAGTATTAAGATGAAGGAAGCCTAACTGAATGCTTGAACAATCATAGAAAATTAAAGCAAAGGGACGGCCATGTCTTCCCAGCCTAAGTCAGTTCAATAGACTTAGGCAGGAGAAGGGTCTGCACAGCAATTGTGAATGTGGATTTGAATTTTTAAGTAGCATAGCTATCTCCCTTTCTTTTAGATGTCCCCCTTTGGATGTTGGTACAGGGTGTGAATAAGTTATGTTCTCTCCAAATATGTACCTTAAAGGCTGAATCATCAGCTTCAAAGAAAACAAAAAATGCAGGTAAAAGCCGGGAGCAGCACGGCTTGTATGGGCATGTGATCTGCGCTTGCCACAGAAGAAGGAAGATATTTGGGGAGGGGGGGAGTTAGGTTCGATCTTGTCTCCTCACCTTCACCACCCCAAATAAATGTTGTGTGAGCAACCTAATATAGTTTGCATGTAATCTACTATAAGGCCAGAGGGGCACTATAATGAGGAGTTATAGGTGGTTCTGTTGTTGGCTGGGCTTTCTAGGAGCATCTGTTATTCTCCTTCTTGTTCTTGTCTCAGTGGCTGTGTGAATCAGCATGTTTTTGCACTGACCTCCAAGTGTGCCAAGTAAAGTTCTGTTAAAACTTCCATGGGTGTTTCTGCTATACTCTGCTCAGACAGAACACACTCTGCAACAATTAGGTTTGGATACATCACTTAGTAGTTAGCGTTGTAACTTCTTGGATATGATATGACGACTTCATGACGTTTTAGGCAGCCCTCCTTAGGTATGATCCAACTGTACCCCTGCAGTCTAAGCAAAGAGGCACCTTTTAAAGGGTGGCTTAATATAAATTAAGCAGGGGGAGCCACTGTCCCTACCAAACCCCAGCTGGTGTCTCCTTTGTCTACTACTGCTGGTGTCTACTTTGTGTTTCTGTTTAGATTGTGAGCCCACTTGGGGCAGAGAACTCTCTTTTCTGTTCTTCTATGTACAGTGGCTGACGTTCAGCACAAGGGAACGTGGGTGGCTTGAGCACCTCCCACACCCCCTGTGACACCCCCAGTGTAAGCACCGCTGATGGCAGGGCTGTCCTTAGAGAGCCCTGGCGGGGGCGGGGCCCAGGGCAAAACGGCCAGGGCAGGGGCCCCTTCCAGTTAATTCTAATGGGGTTTAAAAGAGTGGGGCCCGGGGTGGTTGCCCTGCTTGCCATGCCCCAAGGACAGCCCTGGCTGATGGGCATGCAGTGCTGGGCAGCAGTGCTCCGTCATAAAGCTTCGTGAATGGAGTTGCACAACGTGATGCTAATTGAGCTCTAGGTGAATTCCAGACAAAGTTTGGGGTTCCACCTGAGCATAGCCCAATCCAGAATTTCATAGAAAGTGACCCAGTTTCACCATGTGTTCAGCCTTGTTCTCTAGCCTAGCAACAGAGAGACTGTAGTGTAATGGCTGGAATTCCTATGTCCAAATGTCAGACCACCATCTGGGAGACCTAGTTTCAAATCCATGTATGCCCCCATGATCCCTGGAGGGGAATAAAATGTAATAAATCTCGAGACCTCAACTAGGCCTTTGTTGAAACCCTTCATACCTGTTGCTATGTTTAGACACTATTTTTTAAAATAACAAATACCTTTCTATTTTTTTTAGAGCGTTTTGCCCATTATTTTTGCCTGTAGATATTTGCGGAGCTATGTTGTGTTTTAATAGCTTTGGATAGTTCTTTTACTTTTGACAGGCCCCCATAATATCAAAAGCACACTGCAGACTAATCGTTGCACTCTGCTAACTGGTCTGTTCATAGGCCATGTTTACACAATTTATGTGTTCCTTGAGTCTTCTTGTAAAAGGTCATTTTTGTTTCTCTTATATCTTGGGAACCACAACTTCCATATCCACCACGGTCAGTGCCTGATTTACTATTTTTATAGGTTGTTTGAAGTGAAAGTTGTACAAGAAGATGAAAAATGTACCAATGTGCTTCAACTTCTCAAATAGTGTATTTACTTTTGTGGCACTCATGGTGTCCTCTGACATGGATTACACATTTTGCTGATTATGTTTATGGTATGAGTACTGTTAAATTAGGAGGACTAAAAGTGTTGGAAATCTTCTGACGAATTTATTTCTCTCAGCAGATGGGCAGAATGCTAGCTTCTGGTGATCTGATTATCTCTAGACAAATAATAACAGTTATAGAGATAAGTGACAGTGAGATAGATGTGTGTGGACACACACACACACACGCACACAGATAAAAATGTGTATCGTTTTGGTTTCATTTCTGACAGCAGTTTAGGTACATTATCATTTAGTTAATTGTATTAATACTTTCAGAAGTGTGAACAAGGTCAAGTCCTGACAATCAAACTTCAGCACATGTCAGGTCAAGTCTGCAACCATTCTGCTCTAATGAAAATTCATTCAACATATTGGCATTCATTATCTAAAGTGTCTCTCTGTGAGAGAGTATTATAAAGATATTTTCTTTATTTTGTATCAGAATTCTGTACTCTAGACAGTAATTCAAAGGGAGGAATTTTGTATATCAGATTTTGCAATGGCTTGTTACATTCATGCAAAATGTGTGTGCAGGTGAATTCATAGTTCCATTTAAAATGCTGAAAGGTGAGCTGCTTGTTAGGCTCTTTGTTAATAACTTGGTCAAGAATGCATGAGTAATGGCTATAATAACTGGCTAAGATTAGGGGATCTCATTCAATTCATGTACTACTTATCTAACTAATGAGCATATAATTTAAGTTCACTACTCTGTTTTATATAATGCTTTCTTAGGCACTGTCTTAGAAGAAAGTCCATATTTCAAAAGTGACACCTGCTTAAAGGTGAGCATCTATAATATATGGAATTCAAACAAATAACATGCTTTTTTCAATAGCCCATGTGAACCAATGAATAATACTAATCTCATTCATTATTAATACGAGATTTCGAAACAGTATATGAAGAGGGCACTGGGATGGCTGGTGAGCATGCTTATGATGGTTGCCCATTGTCCACTGGGATGGCTGGTGAGTATGCTTATGATGGTTGCCCATTGTCATGTGCTCCACAAGAATAAAGCCCAGGAGTTTATAGGCTGGCCTTTGGAGTAATGAAGAATCTATATCCTATATAATAAAAGGCTAAGTGAGTGGCCGTGGCTTTGGAACGTTGGGGATCTGCGTCCCTGCCTCCCTGGGCTGTTCTGGGCCTGCGCGAAGCGCAGGCCCAGAAGAGCCCAAGGGACACAGGACCTCAGACACCAGTGTCCCACAGCCACGGGCGGCCATTAGCCGGTGTGTGGCGGCGGGGGAAAGTGGCCGAGGCGGCGGCAGAGCCGCCGCCTCAGCCATGAGCTGCGGCACGGCGAGAGGAGGCCGAGGCAACCAGAAGCGGCCGCCCTGAAAAAGGCGAGGGCAATGGCGGCGGGGGAAGACCGAGACGGGGGACAGGGAAGCTGGGCGAGGTGGCGGCGAAGCCGCCAACGAGGCCCCCGCCCGCTCACAGCCGTCGCCGCCGCCTGCTCACCCGCCCTCCCAGCTGCCCAAAATGAAGCTGGGCGAGGTGGCGGCGAAGCCGCCAACGAGGCCCCCGCCCGCTCACAGCCGCCGCCGCCTGCTCACCCGCCCTCCCAGCTGCCCAAAATCACCTTCCCCGCTCCCCCCCAAAAAAGATTAAGGGCCAAAATGGCCCATGAGAAGGTCGCCGCCCCCGCCTATCGCCCTCCCAGCTGTTGAAGACCACCTTACCCGCTCCAGCCCGAGGGAAAAGAGAGGAGCTCACGAGCAGAGCTCCTCTCTGTGCTAAGTCACTGCTCAAACTGCCGCTATGGACGCAAAGGACGCCTATTGCGTCCATTGCGACAGTATAGGCAGCAGCTTAACACAGAGAATAGCTCTGTTTCCGAGTTCCTCTCTTCTCCTTCGGGCTGGAGCGGGTAAGGTGGGCTCCGGCAGCTGGGTGCGCGGGAGGGCGATAGGCGGGGGCGGCCACCTTCTCATGGGCCATTTTGGCCGTTATTCATCCACCCACCCACCCCCCAAAAAAGTAAAAGCAAAATAAGGAAGAACAAAAACAGAGACAACAACAAAACAAAAACCAAAAAGAGAGAGGGGACAAGGGGGGGAAGAGACAGAAAGAGAGAGAGAGAGACAGAAAAGACGGGATAGAAAGCTAGCGCCCGTTATCATAACGGGCTTAAAAATACTAGTATATATATAATTCTCTTAAATATACCCATTGCTAATCTCATGTGTGGCAGCTCTCATGAGAGTTCGCAAGCGAGCTGCGGGGAAAAAGTGAACGGACAGGCTAATAGATGGCCGGCTGGCTGAGAGAAAGTGGTGTTGGGGAAAGCAGTGGCTGGGGAGGAGGAAAAGCAGCAAGGGGAGGTGGGAAAGTGGCGGGGGGAGGCGGGAATGCGGCAGCGGAGGGGAAGCAGTGGGGGGAGCAGGAAAGCAGCAGGGGGTGGCAGGAAAGCAGCAGCCAAAATGGGCCAAGAACAGGGGAAGAGCTGAGGGGGAGGGAAGGGGAGAGGAGGGGGAGGGCCGAGAACAAGGGAGGGGGGCTGAGAAGGGGGGGAGAGCCAAGAAGGATGGGGGAGGGCTGAGAATGAGAGAGGGGAAGGAGGGGGGGAGAACTAGAGGTACAGATGCTCTGCACCCAGGCCAGCTAGTTGTTCTTAACGTAATTAGGTTGGAATACACTCAGGTTCTCTGAACTTGTTGTTCCTGTTTTTGAGACACTGAAGCTGTAATCCCCATAGTTAAGCAGAGGTGCTAGAAGAGTTGATGGATAGTTTACTTCCAGAGAAGGGGCAGGAAATATATTTTCTCCATAAATGTACCCCAGTGAAATTATGTACCAACTCCAGAAGAACTGGACTATTATAATCTGATAGTGTATACTCAAATGGAATAAGAGATTTACATTCCCTTGAGAACTAGAACTAATCCAGTTTTCCGTAGAGTTTCTTACTTATCTTAAATATCCTGTAACCTTTCAAGACACAGGCTGTATTCACACGTAACACGAAACTGGAACTGAAGAGACCTCTGGTTTCAAAAACTGTACATCCGAAAGTGGGCAACCGTAGCATCAACACAAAATAGAACTGCCGTTTCCCTCCCTAGTCAGTGATTTGTACCTTGGTTTGTAATGAGCTCTGCCGCATGGACCTCTGGTTCCATTGTGCCAGTGTTATGTCTGAATGCTGGTACCCGAGACTGCAGAGAGGAAACTCTCCAGAACATCCAAATTTGGACAGGAGAGTGGAAGTGTGTGTGTGTGTGTGTGTGTGTACAGAACTGCAGGTCCACTGAACTCGCAGTTCCACATTATATGTGAATGTGGCCACAGTCAGACTGGTCAGTTCTGCAGAACACCAGTGATGCTTAGAAAATTCAGCATATATTAATGCCAGAACAGTCAGAACAGATGCTGCTTCCTGTGCTGCCCTATTTAACCAACAGAAAGTTAACATTATTATTATTATTAATAATAAAAGTTAACATTATTCTTCCTGATATAAGATGCCAAGGAGAGCATGAAATAAATGAGAAAATGTAGTGTTGTGGAAGTAAAGCCACATTAAATACTTAACTTGTTCAGAAGGATAAAGTACAATGCTATCTCTCCTTAAGAAGCCAGGAAAATTTGAAAACAGAGATACCGATATATAAAAGCTATTTTCCCTCTTTCCACAAAATATATTACACCCCACATAATAGAGAGTTGCATTTATAATTATAGCATAATTACAACATTAAAGAGTTGAGCTCAAGAGAATGGCACTGTAACGAGAGTTTAAATGACTACATTACCCATTCTGAGCATGGTTTTAATTAAGAAATAGAAACTAAAATTGGAAGAAACAAAAAGAAGCAAGCACATTTTTTTTTAAAAAAACCTCATACAAAACCCTTACAGACTTTTAACGATAACTCATTTTTCCATTGGCTTCAAAAAATGGAACCGGGCTTTAAGGAAGCCCATGCCTAATGTCCGTCTTTGGGGAGGAGGAATTCTCCAAAGTGCCCTTTCTGCTCTCTTGCAGTGAATTATAGGCGCGGGCATTGCCTCAGAGTTGGGGAAGGAAGGAAGTTTATTCGCTCCCCACCTTCACCTATCAGTGGTAGCCAAAAGCCTGAGCTCCTCTCCAGGAGACTGTCAGGGCCACAAACCCCATCCTGACTGATCTGTTCATCCTCAGCAGCCTCTGCCTTAAATAAATCCCTACATCCCGGACACTCCTCCCCGCTTTTGGCCCGGTCCCTCTTCCCTGGCCAGGCACGTGTCCTGGACACCCAATCCCTGGCCTCCAAAGGGGGCTCATTCCTCAACTCCACCCCCTGCCTTATCATTCCTCCCGCTGCTTGCAGCTGTGAAGCTGCTATCCCGGCTATTCCCTCTCTACCAATCCGCTGCCTCCTGGGTGACACCTGCCCATCCCCTGGCAGCTGTGGCATGTCTCTCTGAATCCTCTCTGGCTTCTGAGAGGTAATTGGTGGGGCTGTCCTGGCGTCTGGAGCCCCCGGCTTCTCTCGGCACTCTGCCGGCTGCCTGGGCACACCTCCCTGTCTCAGGGAGGAGAGGAGGAAACCCCGACACCTAATATTACCTGATTTTGTACTTCTGACTTTTGGAATTAACACACTGTCATGATGTTTGGTTCTTACATTACCTGAATGGTGTAGTTGCAGATTCTGTGATGCTGCTTTCTTTGCTGCCCTAGAGATTATGTAATGGGGAGACCCCATGGAATGCACACCTGACATAGGGTAGCATTCACAGTGGTTCTTGTTTTAGTAGGGCACTCCTTACTCTGGAACAAGGACCTGTTCCAAACTGAAGACTCCTGTTCTGGACTAAAGGACAACAGCAGATGATACCACGGTTACTTCTTATGTCGGTATGGGTAACTAACAACTTATGAAATTACTAATTACAAACTAAATAAACCCATTCCCATAGGGGTCTGCAAGCCAACCTGAAGTGAGCCAGGCTTGAGTTTGAGCCAGCTCAGCTCGAAGGCTCACACTCAAACCAAACCGGCCCCATGAAGAGGGAAGCTGGTCTGAGCTCGAGTCGAGTCAAGCCTGGCTTGAAACCCAACTCGTGAACCAGCTTCAGGGGGTATACTTGTAAAGGGAAATCCGGCAAGGATTCCCTTTCACAAGTAGAGGGATTTGCCATAATATGTGGCGCAGGTGGGGGGAGAAACAAGTTATTTTTTAGCTTAAAAAACAAGCTGATGCCAGCAATGGTGGGCATGTTGGCAGCTGCAGCAGCGGAGGTGGCAGGGGCTCCTCCAATCCCCCCCCCCCGCCAGCCTCCCAAATGACAGACCAGTCACAGCCTGCGGCCCATTTCTGGTCTCTGAGCAGGCGTGGCTGCTATTACAGTGACCTCCACCTATGTGCAGAGGCCATTTGTGTCACTACACAATTCGTGTGGTGATGTGGCCTCTGTACATACACGGAGGTCACTGTAATGGTGGCCATGTATGCGCATGGGCCCAAAATGGGCCACAGTCGGACTGGCCTGTTATTTGGGAGGCTGGCAGAGACATGGATGAACCCCCGCTGTCCCCTCTGCCACCAGCGGCTTGTTTTTAAAGGTAAAAATAACTTTTTCCTCATACCCCCTGGCCTGTACCTACTATGGCAAAGCCCTTTACTTGCCAAGGGGAATCCTTGCCATATTCCCCTTTATAAGTATACCCCCTCGAGCTAGCTCAACAGCTGGACCGGACCGGGTCCCCGGCTCGATTGAGCCTGAGCCTCCTGGGGCAGCTCAAATCCAAAATGGATTCAAGCCAAACTGGGAAAACTGGTTCTGTGCACATCCCCACATTCCCAACAGTCTGTCACACTCTAATGTGACCAACAAACAAAACTCAGAAGGAGGCTATGCAGATAGGATCAGGATTGATTTGTTCTGCTGGCATCAGCAGATTGATTGATTGCTGCGGTGGGTCACCAGAGGAAGAGAGCGGATTTAGCCCTCAACCTAATGGAGTCTCTGAGTGAATTTCAATTTCAATTTCCTCTAAATTCTGCCATAGAAAGGAATGATTGCCATTAGCTCTAGTGGTGAAAAAGGAAATGTGGCACTTGGCGACTTGCTTTAGTGAGGGCAAAACCTCCCCATAATGATAGGTATTTTGCTAGCTTAAAAAAAATGCTACTCCTACCCAAAAATGGGTCTTCTCTTTCACCACACAAATGGCTGCTATAGGGTGGAGGAACCCACATTTTGAAAGGGGGTATTATTATTTTTTCCATTTTCCATTCACTAGCACAGATAGTGTTCTTGCACATGTGAAGCACCCAGTTTATTTCATGGCAAGAGCAGCTTTGCAGACGGGGGAAGAACTTTTATACACAGACTGTAACTCAACTGGGGAACAGTTTTGTACTGCAGAACTAATGAAGTTTTCACATTAAATTAGGTTTGAAAAGTGACTGACATACTGTGAAATGTTATAGCATGTTGCAACATAATTTTGTGCAGTTGTGCAAGAGCACTGTTTCACTAAACACAAGAATCCTACAAATGCAGTTGCGCAAATGACAGCCATTATTTCTAATGGCTGTCAATGGAAACACTGCATTTATGCAATGCTTGCATCAGGGTGGAGCTGTAATTGTGTGCACAGGTTCCAAGAACCCATGCACAGCTGCCACCAGGCCCACCATACTCGTCACAATGGGCACCCGCTGATGCCTCGCTGTGCCTCTTCTCTCCCCACCCTGTGCATGAGGTGCCCCTTCTCTCCCTGCTGCACACGTGGCAGCCAGTTGAGTGGTAGGGGAAGGGTAGTCTACGAGCCCAGGTTGATCTATCGGGACCACCACCATGTGCGAGGTGGAGAGGAAAGGGCTGCCCCACCATACACAGTGAGGAGAGGGGCTGCTGCTGCTGGGTTGGGGAAGCGGGCAGCCTGAACATTGGCTGCCCATGCCCTCCCTTTGCCACTGACTTGCATTTAGTGCAACAAAAGTGTTGTGCAACTGTATAAGTGTTACATTGCAATGTGCATGTAAAGCTACATAGTATATCAGTCAATAAGTTTACTCAAATTTCTAAGAATTGACAAATTTATTGTGATATTTTATTACCAAAGCATTTATTTATTTATTTATTCATTCATTTCATTTCATTTCATTTCATGTCTATACCGCCCTACCAAAAATGGCTCAGGGCATTTTACCCAGAGAAATAACAAATAAATAAGATAAACAAAATGGCTCCCTGTCCCCAAAGGGCTCACAATCTAAAAAGAAACGTAAGATAGACACCAGCAACAGTCACTGGAAGTACAGGTGAAACTCGGAAAATTAGGATATCGTGCAAAAGTCCATTAATTTCAGTAATGCAAATTAAAAGATGAAACTGATATATGAGACAGACGCATTACATGCAAAGCGAGATAAGTCAAGCCTTAATTTGTTATAATTGTGATGATCATGGCGTACAGCTCATGAAAACCCCAAATCCACAATCCCAGAAAATTAGAATATTACATGGAACCAAGAAGACAAGGATTGTAGAATAGAACAATATCGGACCTCTGAAAAGTATACAGTGTACTGTGCTTGATTGGCCAGCAAACTCGCCTGACCTGACCCCATAGAGAATCTATGGGCATTGCCAAGAGAAGGATGAGAGACATGAGACCAAACAATGCAGAAGAGCTGAAGGCCGCTAATGAAGCATCCTGGTCTTCCATAACACCTCATCATTGCCACAGGCTGATAGCATCCATGCCACGCCGCATTGAGGCAGTAATTGCTGCAAAAGGGGCCCAAACCAAGTACTGAATACATATGCATGCTTATACTTTTCAGAGGTCCGATATTGTTCTATTCTACAATCCTTGTCTTCTTGGTTCCATGTAATATTCTAATTTTCTGGGATTGTGGATTTGGGGTTTTCATGAGCTGTACGCCATGATCATCACGATTATAACAAATTAAGGCTTGACTTATCTCGCTTTGCATGTAATGCGTCTGTCTCATATATCAGTTTCACCTTTTAATTTGCATTACTGAAATTAATGGACTTTTGCACGATATTCTAATTTTCCGAGTTTCACCTGTACTGTTCAGGGGGTGGATAGGGCCAGTAACTCTCCCCCTGCTAAATAAAGAGAATCGCCACATTAAAAGGTGCCTCTCTGCCAAGTTAGCAGGGGGGAAAGCTTTATTGTTTATATAACAAACATGTCTATACCATTCTTGTTAAAAGGACTATTAAAAATAGAAAGGGAATAAAGCATGAGAAATAATAACTGTAATAGCAATACAAATCCATTGTGGCTTATATCTGCAAATAGCTTTACAAAACCCCAGTATAGGGTGTGACCCATGTAAAGGTTTAATCTCAATCTCAAGTATTTACTGTAAATCTCAGTTTAAAACAAAGGGAGACACAAGTGCTTAACTTTGGTTGGATCATCCTCATAACAAACAAATGGAGACTCCCACCAGTACAAAGTAGTTTCATCAGTAACTGATCACCAGCATCTTAGTTCAGAATTGATTCATTCAATATCTCCTGTAGTGAGAACATTTCTTTTTATCAACATTATTAACAGTATCAAGCCGTCCAGTTTATATTGCTGCACCCAAACTGAGAGATGGCAGTAGTCACGGAGCAGTCTAAATTAACCTCCCCACTCATAAGGGAATATTGGGGGTGCAGATATTGAAACTAGGGATGTGTAGAAATGGTTCAAACCGGGTTGAGCTTGAGCTGGACCAGCCCCCCAAATAGGGGGCCAGTCCGAGTTTGAACCAAACCTGGCCCAGTTCGGATTCAACTAGTTTGACCCAGTTTGAGGGGCTATGCTTGTAAAGGGAAATCTGGCGTGGATTCCCCTTTATAAGCAAAGAGGATTCCTACCTCTAAAGAGGTTCAAACGGTGGGTGGGGGGCCAGCAAGAGGGCACCTTAATGGCAGCAGAGTGGTGGAGCTTCCTCTAGGCCCTGCTGGCGCTCTCCCCTCAGCAGTGTGGGCTGCTGGTGGCCCGTGATGCTGGGGTGGGGGGGAGTGCCAGCAGAGCCTAGAGGAGCTGCTGCCACCATGCTGCCACACCATGCCTGCCCCCTGCCCTCCCTTGAACCCCTTGAGAGGTAGGAATCCCCTTTGCTTCTAAAGGGGAATCCTCACTAAATTCTCCTTTACAAGGATAGCCCCTCACACCGGGTTGAACTGGCTCAACCTAGCTTGACTGCATTAACCAAACTGCCAGCCAGTTCTAATGAACTGGTGCGTGGGCTGGCGGTTCGGTTCAAATTTGGTTCAAATTCAAACCGAATCACTGTGAACAGGTTCCATGCATACTCCTAATTGAAACTGAGCCCAGATGTATGTTTTCTGTAAATTTTAGGAGCTTTTTAACAACAAAGGATCTAAGGATTGACTTACACTTTTTAATGCATTAAGAATGTTTGCTGTTGAACTCCATGAACTGTGAATCATTGCAGGGCCACAGTATGTAGGCACAAGCTCATAAGCCATACTTGGTTGTGGCTCCCCAGCATATGCCCACAGCATGTTCTTCTCCTGCCCTTCACACTTTATATGAAGTCTGCCCTTGGTGCTTGGCAGCCCTGGTCCACAACTACATAGGCTACATTCTGAGTTGTGGGAGAGCTGATGGGCTAACCAGAGCTAATGTTGAGGGTTAACATCAGGCAGCTGCCAAGGGCCTTCAGAAGAGCCAACTGCTGATAACTGAGATTGCTTCTGTATTTACAGCTTTTGTGTGGTGGTGCTGGCAGAGCAACTCTCTTGGGTCAGTAGATGGGGGCCCATGGAGAACAGTTTGCTGAGAGACCCTGGAACTTAGAGTCAGCCCCAAGGCTGACAGTCAAGGTCTCCATTAACAGACACATCCCCCTGGGAGGCCATATAGATGCACAGAGCTCTTGAACTTCAACAGAGGCTGTTGCAAAGTCTTCCTATTCTTATGTACCTCAGTCCATGGCGACTGTCATGGAGTGAGTTCCTGACACAAATAATCCAGGGAAGGCACTGCTCTCATGGGGGAGAGGGTTGGATGGTGTTAAATAAAACATCTGAGGTGCATAAGGAAGAGGGGTGGTGCTTGAGAGCAAGGGGCATTGGGAACTAGAATAATGTACCTGCTGCAGTGTCATCTCTGTTTTATGATGTTCACTATAGCAAACACCCATGCACACAAGGCAAACATGCCTATAATGTAATCTATTACTCCATCAAATGTGTAACAGAGCTTGGTCTTGATAGCCAGATGTAACAGGAGGGTGGAAAGCGTACAGTTGTACAAGATAAACAGCCAGGATATATCAATATGTCATATATAAAAATGTATATTACAAAAGCTAAAAGACTTCCAATATGCTTTGTTGTTTTTAAAACTTGGCAAATAGCAAGGAAATTATTTCCCACCATTTTGGTCAATTTTGGATAGCTATTTGATACGGTACGTCTCTGAGTTATTGATCCCTTGCCTTGACTTGCATCTGAATAAGTTTCTTTTTGCACAAATATGTGTGGATAGCTATTTTTCATGTAAAGTGTCCATACTGACATTCAAAGAAAGATTTTTTTTCTCATTTGCGGAGGAAATGTTCAGATATTCAAGCAGATTCTCTTATCTAGCGATACAGCAGAAACATTATCCTGTGATTTAGGAGATTGAAGTCAAACCAAGATGGATCATCAGAGAACAGTTAAAATGAATATTTAGCAAAGGTTTATGGTTGTAATAGATTTATTTTTCTTTTTTCCCCACCTTAGTATTTTTTAAAACTAGAAAAACTGGTTTTAGACTAGAAAAATGACTAGCAAAAATGCATGATGGGCCACAGTCCTTCAGTGACATGCAGAGGGAGGCAGGAATGAAGTGCACAATACACCCAGCTGTAGGTGCTTTGGAAGTTTTTAGGACAAATTATAATGCGTTAAGCATTGTAATAATAATTTTGGAGTAACAGGCAATGCAAAAAACTTGTTTTTTGTCGAGTCATATAACTTCATGGTGGTACTGTAATATTTCATTTCTCCCTTTCAAGTGGTTGAAAAACCACTGCTGTCCATTGTATGTCATGTGGAAGAGAGCCGGTCTTGTGGTAGCAAGCATGACTTGTCCCCTTAGCTAAGCAGGGTCCACCCTGGTTGCATATGAAAGGGAAACTAGAAGTGTGAGCACTGTAAGATATTCCCCTTAGGGGACGGAGCTGCTCTGGGAAGAGCATCTAGGTTCCAGGTTCCCTCCCTGGAACCTCCAAGATAGGGCTGAGAGAGATTCCTGCCTGCAACCTTGAAGGAGTTTCTGGCAGTCTGTGAAGACAATACTGAGCTAGATAGACCAATGGTCTGACTCAGTATATGGCAGTTTCCTATGTATGTTCCTATGTGAGCACCTGGTGTGACATACTTTCTTTCCACTTTTTTGTGGGGAAAATCCCACAAACATTTTTCGAAGTAGCGTAACTGGAGGGCTGTCCTGGGCCATCTGCTTCGACACAGAAGCTGCATTCGCATGTAACAGGAAGCCGCAGATAGATGAACCTGAGGCTAATTTTTGTAACTGTTAATCATATTGCAGATGTTTCTCCAACTGTAGCCCAGCAACCTCTGGTTTGAGGGTAGGAGAGATCCCTCCCTCTTCCTGATCTGCCGAGTCTGAATCCCAGCAAGCTCTGTAGCAATTGCATTGCAAGACTGTGGGAAGGTGTCAGTATGTCAGCATGGTGGCAGCCATTGGCCTTGATCTTCAAGAGGGCATGCTGAGCATAATCATGGCTTTTTGGAATGGACCACACACCCTTGGCAGGGAAAGGGCATTTAAATCCCTTTAAATGGCATTTTATCCCTTGGTCTGATTGCAATTGCACCACCGCCACCCTTGTAAAAGCCCCAGGCCAAAACTTCTCACACAAGCACAATTTCTAGCAAGGGGGGAATGCTGAGGGGCACTATTTTGCTGTTACTCTGAGAAGGGATCATGATGACTTCCTAGGAGGCAATATGTATATGAGAGAGGACAAAGGTTCCTGGGGTCTGGTCCACTGTGACCAAGGATGCTTTTGTGTTGGCAGACCCTGGCAAAGCAGCCCAAGAACACCCAAGCACACTCCTGCCCCCATGTTGGTTTGTTGCCCAGGGATTAGTCCTCCCATGAGAGGGCCAATCCACTGGGGAGGGTCAGAGACTTCAAGAGCTGCACTCTCATGAGTTAGGCCATCCAAATCAAGGCCCCCTGCTGCTTGTGTGGAGCTTGTGTGGCTCCATCCCCTGAGGGGAATATCTTACAATGCTCATACATCAAGTCTCCCACTCATATGCAACCAAGGTGGACCCTGCTTACAGTAAGATCCATTCTCCAACTGGCCTCTGGGCCAGAGTAGCGTGAACACTTGCTGAGTTAGTAGTCTGTAGGGAGGTGCACTAGCTGGTTTGGCACCTCCTCTGGGAAGCACAGAAGCGGCTTGGGAGCCAGCGTTCAAGCTGGCTTAACAGGGTGGGAAGCGGTTCCCTTAAGGAGCCTGTAAGGAGCTCCTTATCTGCTGATCGCCACCCTGCCGTTTTTCCGGGCACAGTGCCCGGTCCCCATCTGGTTCACAGGGCTGCAGCGCTGATCCCTGCCGCCTCTGTGTGGTGTCGGCATGCACACTGGCCATTTGCATGGTCAGCATGGTACTGCTGACCACACAAATGGCTGGCCCATGTGTGTGCCGACACTACTGTAGAGCAGGGTTTCCCAAATGCTTTCACCCCGAGGCACACAGGTTAATAGATAGAGATAAAGGGGCACACTGCCCCCCCACACACACGTGTGTGTGCGTGTGCATGTGTGTGTGTGGTGACAAAGCTGCTGTGCCATTTTTATTTATTTATTTTAATTTCCTTCCTCCTCTTTATTCTTATATAATGTTTATTTATAGCTAGCCCTCATGTCTCCCCTGGAGCTGATTTACCCCACAATGCACCAGGAAGAATGCATTATTCCTGGTGCATAAGAGAGCAAGCCAGCTCCAAAAGTGGGGAGCTTAAACTCACTCCCTAATGCACCTGGGAGGGTGTACAACAAATCCTCTGGCTTGATTTCAGCAGGTGGTTTCAGTGTACAAGTCTCTGAAATCAGCATATAAAATTACAAATTCCATTCTGACTGTTGCACAGCAGAAAAAGGTGCCTGCTAGACAGCAAGGAATCGAGAAATAATGTTGGATATATGAATGAAACCTCTGCTTTCATCTACCATGGATCTTTAGCATCTCCTCCAAATGGGGCCCAGTCCAGTGCTACTGGCCATGCAATATGACAAAAACAAAAGAAAAATTGTACCAAGTGATTCTGCAGATCTGAAAATTGAGTGATGTTTGAGTTTATGACAAAGTCCAAATGTTATGTAGGAGTAATAGTGATTATGCCCAAGAAGTACTGGGAAGAAAACAGATTAGAACTGATGAAGTGGCCACAGTGGTTGTTATATTTTTTTAGACTTCCTGGACATGATGACTTTCCTCCCTAGCTATGCCCTATTTTTGTTGACACACGCTTGAAATTTAAACCTATGTTCCTGTCTAACTTTCCTTAAATCATCTGTCTTATTTATTTCCCTTTCTCCATATTCCGTTGGTAAAGAGAAGCACCCTATTTACCTTTCTCCTCTTGGCAAAACCTCTCCCCTTACTCTGACCCCATTCGCACATAATGCCAAACCGGAGTTGTTTGGGGCAGAGATTGGAATTTGTGTACATCTGCATGCATGAAACCACAGTTTTGCGTCAATTGCAACCTGTGGTTTCCCTCGCCAAACTCCAGTTTGAACTTTTGGTTTGTAGTGAGTTTTGCTGTTTCAACTTGAAGTTTGATGGTAGCGGCATTACATCTGAATGCAGAACTGTGGTTTCATACTGTTTCTGGAACCATAATGATAGAGAGGGTGGCCCAGGCCCACCCAGGAATGCACCCACTTCATGCCTGCTGCACTTCCCCCCTGTCTCTGCGCTCCTCAAGTCATTGCCTGGCAACAGGGAGCCTGTCAAAGGGATGGCCACTTTCCACTGTGTCTCTTGTTCCCTCCTTTGGAAACCAGAAGAGAAAGGGGAGGGGGATGGGAGGATGGTCACTATGTGTGTTGGTCACCAAAAATAAATTGATAAAACAGTATGCTCACAAGCACATGCTTTCACGGTGGCAACATAAACCGGGCAACCCAATTAGATTGCTGCAAAGATAACATATGGCAGAGCATTGATACCTGTGGGTCGGCCTAAAAGGTAGCCCCACCCAGGAATTCTTGAATGTTCTGTTTTTCATACAGTAAAGATGGGGAAGATGGGCCCTTCCCCTTGGGTGCAAGAACACACTCTGTGGCATTACTCATGAGAAGAACCATCCAGGAGTACAAAGGGATCCTGCAAAATCACTAATAATGTGTGGCAATACCCCTTGTTCCAAGGTTCACTCTCTCATGAGAATGAAAGCCATGGAGACACTCAGTCACTACTCAAGAGAAGAACTGTCCTGGGGTACACAGGAATGAGGCAGAATCACTAATAATGTGCAATGATAATCCTTCTCTCAAGGACCACTGTCGCATGAGAGTGAAAGTCCATAGAGACATGCATGCAGACCAGATGGCAGAAGCTACCCAGCCTGGTTGCACCACACAAGCAAGCTGTGGGGATGGGTACCCCAGCAATACCTTTCCTGGTCTTGGCAACTGTGGCAGAAAAGCAGTTCTAGCAGGTCCTCTGCCATTCCAGATGTCCATTGGCATACATCCATGTTCATTTTCACCCGGTATGACAACCCTACTTTCCTGGGGTCACTGATAATTGGGGTTCCTCTCTCTTGCGATTCCCCACAGTGGCTAATCTGCATACTCCACAATGCCAGTCCAAACTTGGGAAATTTGAATGAGAGTACAGATCTATCCCTCGTCCCAGTGTTCTCCTAGTCTGCCCACTTGCTACCACCTGGACATATGGAACAGCCACTATTCAGAGCTGGTCTTGTGGTAGCAAGCATGACTTGTCCCCTTAGCTACAGTATGTGGAGGGTGCAGGGAGCAATGCCACAGCCCCACACAGCTGAATGAAAACCGGGTGCTGCCCCCCCAAAAGTGGTGGGGCGGGGATGAGTAGGTGAGGAGCTTCTTTCCAGCTCCTTAAGGGAACTGCTCCCTGCTCCGCCAGCCTACGCATCTCTAGTAACCTAGATCCTGAGAGGTAGTGCCGCACTGCCGCATAGTGTCTAGGTTGAGTTGTGAACCTGGAAGTCCCCAGTTCAGATCTCACTTCTGTCAGCAGCCTTAGGTAAAGTTATCTCTCTCGGTCTTAGGCCCCCTCCCCTCTTCAACATGGGTTTAATAATGCTGAACCAACGTATAGGTTGTTGTAAGATTTATGGAGATAATCATTATTTAACTCTTTGTATTTAATCTTTGGAATTATCTAGAGTGCTCTATGGCTAACTATTGTTATTCATTATAACTCCAACTCTCTCTTCATTTCTTCCCTCCCCCTTCTTAAAAAGCACAACATGGTTGACAGTGACTGATCCATGGTGCTGTGGCCAACAGATCAACATTAATTAATTAATTATAAACTTGCTTACTTGTCCTTTCAGTTTAAAACATGTTCAAGGTGGCTTCCAATTCAGCAGGGTGGGAGTTGGAAGCTATGTCACTCCTTCTTTGCATTGGCTAATGAGGGAAGGCAGGAGAAGGAGCTGTTGCATGAGTCATTTGGCCAAGAGATCTGCATGGCAGCTCCTCCTTCTCCCACCTTCCCCAATGACCAATGGAAGTGTCCCCTAGAGTTCCCACAACAACACAATTAGTGGCCTCTGAGAATGTTCTCATTGGCTGAGAGAGGTGCTGGGTGAAAGCAATAGTACTGTGACTCTGTTGGCTGATTGGTGCCAGTGGTGATACCAGGTACTAAGACAGTGGCTGGTGATGTAGGCATTCATTAGGTAAGCCCTCTGATGGGTGTGGGTCTTCAGCCAGTGCCAATCCTGGTCAACTACTGATGCCACTTCTGATCTCCTGCATTCAAAGCATGTCCTCTACCACTGAGCTATGGCCTCCATCTTTCACATTTCCTCAAGCAGATCCACACACTCTACTGGAAGTGATCAAGACCAGTGTTCCTTCAGAGGGATACTGAGGCATGCTAAAAACTTTAAGGAGTTTGTCCCCTTTCTGCACTATGTGGACAAATATCTCATTCTTGTAAGCTTCACTCCCTCATGAGTTTCACAAACGCTGGCAATTTTGAATTGAAAACCAGCAACTATGCAACTCCAAGAGAGGAGAAATGCTGATCCAGTGTTTCCTTTCCCTAGCAATCCATTAGTATGCGGTGTGCACGTTTTGGCTGCATGACACCTTGTCAAGAGACAGAAAGATGCTTTTTTCAAAATAATAACAGAGATGAAATAAGCAGAGTTGGCAGGACATGAACAATTGCATACTCTTCCTGCAACTGATTAAATCAACCCTAGAATTACTGTCTTCTTAGATGTGTCTAGAAGTTTCAAGCCCAAGAAAGACATACGTGTCTAGCAGATATGTTTAGAAACCAAGAAAAACAGGTTGGCATTATTGAGAATATTTGTAATATATTTTTCTTAAAATTTGCTATAAATATGAGTTTTCCCCAAACTAATACATATGAGATGCAATTTATTTAAGAGTAGTATATCTCACTAGTATAAAAATAGGATGTATGAGCCAAAAATATAAAGTACTAGCTTAACCAATAGGTTGGCATTATTGAGAATATTTGTAATATATTTTTCTTAAAATTTGCTATAAATATGAGTTTCCCCCAAACTAATACATATGAGATGCAATTTATTTAAGAGTAGTATAGCTCACTAGTATAAAAATAGGATGTATGAGCCAAAAATATAAAGTACTAGCTTAACCTGCATAGAGCATCTGCACGCTAGTACTTGATTGTTCCCCTCACCCCTGGCCACAGCCCCCTTACCTCAGAGTCCTCTCCACCCTCACCTGAGCTGCACTCCTGCTCCTCCTCCTTCATCCCATTGCTTCCATCCCCCTCATCCCTCTTGGTCATGGCTGCAGCGTTGCCAGCGCTGATTGGTCAAGCCGAAGCCCCCTAACCTCAAAGACCTCCCCACCCTTACCCGAGCCCGCTCCTGCTCCTCCCCACAGGAGTAGAAGCAGCAGATGACGACTGGGCCCTTCCTCATTGCTGCCACCATGACTGCCTGTTCCCCTCAGGATGCTGACAGGCTTGGGCCTGTCCCATGCCTGCCTACAGTACTTCCCTCCGCCAATGGCCTCTGTAGCTCCAAGCAGCAGAGATGATTGACCAGGCCCTTCCTCGCTGCCACCACCACCATGACCACTTGTTCCCCTCAGGCCACTGACAGGCCCAGGCCCATCCCTCGCTCTTTTTTCTTTCTCCCCCCTTCTTTTTCTATCCCCTTCACTCGCTCTTTCCCTCTGTCTTTCTTCCCCTCCTTCCCTCCCTCCCTCTTTCCCTTCCTCTCTCTCTCCCTTCCTGAGTTAACAGATCTTGTTTCCTCATCTAATTTCACAGTGGCAGCCTCCTTCTCCTGAAGGGGCTCTTTCCTCCCTCACAACCCCTCTCTTTGAAGACCCCTGCGCGCATAAGCTTAACTCACACAGAGCATCTACACACTAGTACTTGATTGCTCCCCTCACCCCCTGCCACAGCCCCCCTCACCTCAGAGATCTCTCCACCCTCACCTGAGCCGCACTCCTGATCCTCCTCAATCTGGTTGCTTCCATCTCCCTCACCTGTCTTGGTCACTTCTTCATCCCTTTATTCCACCCCCCTCACCCCTCTTGGTTGCGGCTGCAGCATTGATGGTGCCTATTGGTCAAGCTGCAGCCCCCTATCCCCAGAGACCTCCCCACCCTCACTCAAGCCCCACTCCTGCTCTTCCCTACAGGAGCAGCAGCAGCAGCAGTTGACCAGGACCTTCTTTGCTGCCACCACCACCATGGCTGCTTGTACCCCTCAGGTTGCTTACAGGTCTGGGCCTGTCCCTTGCCTGCCTGCCTCCCTCTGCTAATGGCCTTGGTAGCTCCAAACTGCAGCAGTGGTTGACTAGGCCCTTCCTTCCTGCCAACAGGTGCTGCCATGGCCGCTCGTTCCCCTCAGGCCGCTGACAGGCTCAGGCCTATCCCTCGCCCTTCCTTCTCTCTCTTCTTCTTCTCCCTTCTTTTTCTCTCTTTCTCTCTCCTCCACTAGCTCTTCCCCTCTGTCTGTCTTCTCCCCTCTCTCTCTTTCTTCAATCCTGAGTTAACAGATCTTGTTCATCTTGTTTCCTCATCTAATTCACACGACAGCCTCCTTCTCCTGAAGGGGCTCTTTCCTCCCTCACAACCCCTCTCTTCACATACCCATGCCCACTATCCTTTTATATAGAGATAGATTTATCTCCTCTACAATCAAGAATATCTTCCGACAAGTAACAGTTGGATTCCAACTGTCCTTAACCATCACAGGCCCCTCCCCACTATCTGCATATGGAATCCCCACTGGCCAATCCCCAAGGTGCCACAAGCTCCTCCCCACTATCGGCATATGGAATCCCCACTGCCCAATCACCATGGTGCTTCTGCTCGTGAACTCTTGCAATAGCTGCCACGCACGGGATTAGCCATGGGTAGGCCTTAGTAAATTATATATAGAGATAGATGAGACATCTTCATGTGTGGAGGGCAGCATGCCCCACTTTAATGCAGTTGCTTTTCTCTCCTACCATGCCATTTTTGTACTGGGTATGCCATTGCTCTTCCATGCTAAACTTTGCAGAACCCAGAGACTCTGCAGTCTGCCCTCTCCACCCCTGCCCCCCACACCTGCCCTGAGGACAGCGTCTTTCCTCCTGCAGCATGTAGCTCATTGCAGGATTTCTAGGAAGTAGCAGGCTGTTGAATGCTGTGTGATGAAGTGTAGAGGGGTGCTTGCTTTTTATGAATGGCCTCTGGTATTGCAGTGTGCTTGACATAGCAATGATGTGCACTGTGACAGGGTGGCGTGAGTGGGGATGGGGCTTAGGAAGGATGGTGGTGGAATCCTTTGAGAAGCCCTGCTCTGCATGTGCAGCAGTGAAATACTTCTGCCCTTGAGAAATGTGCCAGTTTCTATCTGAAATCAGGTCCATTTTTTAAAAGTTACTTTGCAAAGGAACTCACAAAAATGTCAGACAAGCATTTTAAGCTCCATCCATATATATGGGAGAGATTTAAGCCCATGCTTCACTCTGCTGTTGATGTTAATGGGATTTAAAAGTGATTAATTTTGGTTGAATTGTGTGCTCTATGCATACATATTAATCATCTCTGCTGTTTACTAAAAGCCCCAGTCTGGTAATACCTGTATGAGGACCAACCAAAACTACACACATTTGTAAGCGGCAATGAAACTTGTGCCATTTTGATCGGCCCCCATAAAGGTATTACCAGATTGTAGGTTTAAGATTTTTTTAAAAATGGATTAAAGCAGCTATCTACATATTTTAACCTGATGATTTCTGCTTGCTATTTCCTATGGATGTTTCGTTCTACATCTTTAATGCAATTATTTTCCTGCAACAATTTAAGTTTGTTGCAATGAAATTATCCAGCATTCTTGTTCTGAAGAATGCCTGCGATAAAAGTAACCTGAATGTCTCTTTTTGAACAGTTCTCATAAACAGAGATTCTGTAGAAATAAATTTATAAATAGACATTCAGTAGTTATATTTTCCACATTTGTCTTGGAAAATAGACTGACAGTCAAGCTCAGCTATATGGAGGAAAAGGCTGCATTATTTGCGTGTGTTCCCGTCCACTGCCCGCTTTTGTGATATTTAGTATAGATCTCCCTCTATTCTGAAAGCCAGTATTTGTCATTCTTTGTCTGTGTACAATTGAAAACTGGATTTTAATTTATGTTTAAATCCAAGTTTGCTTTTAGAATGAAAACTGAGTATTATCCACAGGGAAAGTCTCGTGACCGACTATCAGGCAAGAATGGAGTGCACACCAGATAAGACTCCCAGCTTATACACCCTCTGGGAAGAAATTATAGAAACAGATTTAAAATAAAAGTATGTTTTTGTACTACAAAGTAAGCTTTTCTTTAAAAAATAAAAAGATCTGTTTCTGCAAAAGGAAAGATTTCCACTCCCTATGGGATCTTATCAGTTCAACCACCATTATAGCCTTAATTGAGCAAAATCCTTCCTACTCCTAAATCTTTTGTACCAAAAAAGCCCCAAATGGGTATGCTAAGCAATAGTGGAATCTCAACAAGGCCTTTCTTTCTTTCTCTTTGTTTCTCTTATAATTTTTGAACAGAGATACAGCTAGGTAATTTTGGACCCTGGACCTAATGAGCTTACAGGGGCCCCTCTGCAAAATAAGCATCCTCTACACACACACACACACACACACACACACACACACACACACACACTTCACCACAAATCCATAGGTCTGGGCCAGAGTGCATTTGCAAATAGCAAAACAACAAGTTGTTGTAAGAACTAATCTGCCTACTTTCCTTTCCCTATCCCTACAACTGGACTAAATTTGGTTCAAATTGAGATCCATATATTAGACCTCTTGTGCCTCAAATGTTCACATGTCCACCATCTGGGATCCAAGAGGATGACATTATTACAAATGACACCATTGAGGTGTCCCTATGTGTCACTCACAACTGTACCAAATTTGGTTCAAATTGGTTAGACAGTCCACAAGTTAGTGCACTTGCACCCAAATAGTTCACACATCTGCCATCTTGGATTGGGGTGGATGACATCATCACAAATGACATCACTGGAGCATCCATATGTGTCCCTGTAGCTGTAGCAAATTTGGTTTAAATCAATTAGGTGGATCACAAGTTAGCTCACTTACACTTCAAAAGTTCATGCATCTGCCATCTTGGATCAGGTTCGATGACATCATCACAAACTACACCATCGGGGCATCCCTATTTATCCCTACCAGGGGCATATCTAGGGTGGGCCAGGCAGGGCACATGACCCGGGCGCCACTTGAAGGGGGGGGACCATTTTTTAAAATAAATAAATAAATGGCTGCTGAAAACAAAATGGCCACCACGCATGCTCAAATGGCCTCTGTGAGGCCTTAAGCCATGCCAGGCCTCGCAGAGCCCATTTGAGCATTCGCGGCAGCCATTTTGTTTTCAGTGGCTATTTTTTTTAAAAGTATTTTTAAAAATGGCCACCAAACATGCTCAAATGATCCCTGTGAGGCCCTAGAGGCCATCAGGGGGAGGGGGAACCTTTGCAGACCCCCCCTGGCCTTTAGGAAGCTCCCCGCTACAGGTAAGGGGCTACAGGTAATTTTATATATATATATATATATAAATATATATATATATATATATATATATATATATATATATATATATATATATCACTGTACACATATTCAGATTGGCGCTATGTACAGAGAATCAGGGCTTGTGAATACTGAGCTGAAGCTTATGAGCTAGGATTGTATTCATTTTCTCTTACTTTGCTTCTTGTGATAAGTGAGTTAAATGTGATGCCTTAATAATACGGCTATTAATGGTGAGTTTGTCTTTGAATCAGTGTGAAATCCTTAGTATTAAGGCCCACTGGGAGTTTCTTGCTCTCTTTCTCTCATTTTAACTGTCTTTCTGAAATACTAGAATATATTCCAAGCAGTGACACAGTTTACTCTGCATACCCTTTAATTATTTTCAAAGTATCTGGGAAAAGTCACATTCTCCATTTATTTTTAAAACTTATGTAATAGTGATGCTACAGTGCATAGTAGAGAATTAGACAGGCACTTCTGTTTAGTTTCCCAAGTACACCTCCACATGGTATTTGGGTATTTCATGAGCCCCAGCGTACTGAAATTTTGTCATTTTCCAGCATTTTTTGGTCTTGCTATGTCCATTGCTAAATAGTTTTTGAAATATTAAAAGATTAATGAGCTTGACTTGTATTTTTGAGCTGATATTATGGTAAAGTTATCTGAAAGATGGGTGTCAGATGTTTGGACAGGGGGTGCAATTTCAGTGCTTGCCCTAGGCGTTATTTTCCCTAGATACACCTCTGGTCCCTACAGCTGTAGCAAATGTGGTTCAAAATGGTTAGTCAGTTCACATGTTAGCCCACTTGTGCCTCAAAGGTTTACGTATCCACCATCTTGAATCGGGGTGGATGACATCAACACAAACTCTGCCATTGAAGTGTCCCTGTGTGTCACTCATTACAACTGGACCTAATTTGGTTCAAATTGGTTAGACGTTCCACAAGTTAGTCCACTTGCACCTCAAACATTCATGTGTACGCCATCTTAGGAACATAGGAACATAGGAAACTGCCATATACAGAGTCAGACCATTGGTCTATCTAGCTCACTATTGTCTTCACAGACTGGCAGTGGTTTCTCCAAGGTTGCAGGCAGGAATCTCTCTCAGCCCTATCTTGGAGAAGCCAGGGAGGGAACTTGAAACCTTCTGCTCTTCCCAGAGCGGCTTCATCCCCTGAGGGGAATATCTTGCAGTGCTCACACATCAAGTCTCCCATTCAGATGCAACCAGGGCAGACCCTGCTTAGCTATGGGGACAAGTCATGTTTGCTACCACAAGACCAGCTCTCCTCACTCTTGAATTAGAGTGGATTACATTATCACAAACTATGCCATTGGGGAATCCCTATGTATCCCTACATCTGTAGCAAATTTGATTCAAATCAGTTACTCGGTTCACAGGTTAGCCCACTTGCGCCTCAAATGTTTATACGTCTGCCATCTTGAACTGGGGTGGATGACATCATCACAAATTATGTCGTTGAGGAGTCAATATGTGTCCCTACAACTGTTCCCAATTTGGTTCGTATTGGTCCAGGAATTGTGTAGTTGATAGCGGGTGGACACACACATGGACACATGGACACACAAAATGCTGGGTGATCTCATAAGCCTACTAGAAAGCTGGCTAACAACAACAAAACCCTACACAAGTCCTGATGAATTCACATATCTTCTTGATCATTCACAAACTAACTGGGACACAATATGTGCTCCTTACTCCACAGTTCATTCATAAGGAGAAAAATGTCCCTTGCTTCACAGCTCTCATGCAGATCTTTTGGATCACAAATCAACTAGAGCATAGTGCATTTGTAAAAATAAATAAATTATTGTTTGTTTATTCAGATTTAACAGTTAGTTCCACTGTCACTAAATGTGAAGTACTCTATAGATAGAGATAACCTTCTGGCAGCTTTACTGCACCATGGAAAAATACATTAAAAACCACAGCTTTGACCAATTTCCTTGAAATAAAAATGCACAGATTTCTGCCATCTTGGATGATAACGTGTGCCCAGTTTTAGAACGCTAAGCCTAGCCATTCTGGAAAAGTAAAGGGTTGGGCAAGAGGGGGTATGTTGCCTTTATGAAGGCAAAGGGAAAATTCCTTCACATGGCGGCGGAATGATGGAAGGGGGGGGGGCGCTTCAGTTCCAGAAGTTTCTGTAACAAGCCACGTATAGGACTTTATTTGAAGATTGTTTTAAATCCAAAAAACCCATTAAAAATCAAGAAATTGATCAATCCATTTCAAAATCAATACACAGAGTACTGCTAACCTATCCCATATCTGAGCCCAATTTCAGAACTCTAGGCCTAGCCATTCTGGAAATATAAAAGGGGTGAAATGGAGGGGTGATGTTTACCCTTTTTAATGAAGGCAATGGGCAGATTCCTCTACATGGGAATGGAGTGATGGCCCAAGGTGGATGCTTCCGTTTCAGAAGTTTTTGTAATTTTCTGCTATGGAACAAACTACTTACAACACATTTTGAAGGTGTTTTTTTAAAATTAAAAAAATCATTAAAACTCAATGGGTTGACTGATCTACTTCAAAATCAATACAGAGAGTCCTGATAACCTATCCTACATCTGTGCCAAATTTCAGAACTCTAGGCCAAGCCAATCTGAAAATATAAAAGGAACCCTCTTTTCCCTTGGGGAAAATCATGGGGCCCTCTACGAGAGTGGGCACACAGACCTGGTCCCCAGCTCCATGCCTAACAGTGCCCCTGCTTTTGAATGTCCTATTTTTTGTTATAAACCTACTGAAACAAGGTGTTCTAGTGTTGGAAGGAATACAAATACGAATGTTTACAATTCTGGCTTCTCCTGTTGATTACTTTGAGGAAAATTGTTTTCTTTTTCCTTTACTTCATTTTCCTTGTCTCCCTTCAATGCTGTCTTTAATAATTTAAATGCATGTTTTTTGTACACATACATTTTATTGGCAGACACTTTGAGGTTTCCTACAGCGTATTGATTTTGATCAGCTATTGTAGCTGTCCCCCAGCAGCCTGAGATAAAGGCAGACAACTGTAGTTATATGTGGAGGTGTATATATGAAAGGTCTAAATATTAGGCCACGGCCACTCCTTAATTGCTAGTGCAGGAGGAGCCATTTATCCATGATGTCCTTCCATGCCACCCTGGTAAACACTAAATATGGGAACTGTGTGGGTTGGACCAACTATATGGTTCTTTACCACCTGACTGTTACTCAGCCTTAGTACTGGTATCATAGAAGGCAGGTTTCTACAAGTAATTCCTGTTCTATTGATTAAATGAAGATTGACAGATTTCTCTTATATTTAAAGGCCAGTTGAATTTCTGAAGTTCCAGAATATTCTACATACATTTCTGCCTGCTGCTTCTTAGCCCTTGAAGGGGGCAAAATATAGAAGCCTAGGCAAAGCAAAATGCAGAAAAAAACACCTAAAGAAAGAACACCCTTTAGGGGGTTTGCAGGGAGAGTGGGCTTAGCCCGCTCTCTCTGCAGACGATCTCCCACGGAGCCCCGGGCAGCCAGATCGGCCGCCCACATGACTGCCGGCTCTGTCATGGAGCCAGCGGGGGCTGCGGGGATCGGGGGCTGTGCGGCCTCTGGAAGTTCCAGGATGCCCCACACGAGTGCGAGGGCCATCCTGGAGAGACCCCCAGGGCCTGCCAGGGGTCTCCTCATGAGTTGCCATGGCCAGAAAAAAGAGGTTAACGGAGCGCTCGCTCCGCTAACCTCACCTAAGGGGAGGGGGAATTAGGTGGGTTAGCTTCCGGGAGCCGCATGGCTCTCGTGGCAGCACACGACCACCAAAAAGCAGGCTAGGTTCCCTTAGCCCACTTTTTGGCGATCGTGAGAATCGCCTCCTAGATTTTCTTTTTTAAACTGTGCTTATTCATGATTCATGATACAATGAAGGATTCACTGTAGTTGGGACCAGTGAATTAAGGTTGTCAATACTATGTTGCCCGAATAAGGGACACAAGTCAGGGGGTGTCTCAGGGTGGGGCATCTCAGGGGCGTGGACATTCATACAAACCTAGTGCAATACTGCATTTTTAGGGGGGGAGGAATTACACCACACACCTTCTGGACCATTCACAACCACCAAGTGCAGCACAGAGCATTTCTAGGGGGGGACGACATAACCTCCAATGGATCCACATACCTTTTTGATCATTCACCACAAACCCATAGGAATTGGAGAGAGTGAATTTGTGTTGTGTTTTTTTTTTTTTTAAAAAACAAACCCATAGTTTCACAGAGCATTCTAGATTCACAAACCGGCTGGAGTGGAGAGCAGCGGCAGGCAGGCAAACAAGCTCAGAGACAGCGGCGTGGCTTTCCCCATACACTGATCTGCCTCTGGAAGCCCCGCCCACCCGACTTACAACTGATCATCAGGTGGGGGTGAGAGGAGTAGAAACCTGGCTTTCCCTGTGCCCTGGAGAGCTTCCAAATGGCTGCAAGTGCACGGTGAAAGCATTGCATTGGCCGGCGCCAGGTGGGCAATTTGAAGGTTGCCACCTTCCCCCGCACCAGGCCAAATATGGGGGAAACGGTGTCCCAAATGGGTTATCCCTTCCTCCCAATAATATGGGATGTCCCAGCAAATCCGGGACAGTTGGCAACTTTACAGTGAGTCATCATTTTGATCTTTTTAGTTAAACTCTTAATTTGAATTGAGAATTTGGGTGGTGATGAATCAGTTCTTATCTGAGGTCAACAAAGAGAGACTTTCAAATTATTCAGAGCTGTTCTGGTTTGTTAGGAAAGAAAGGGCTGGTTTCAGCTCAAAACAACAACAAAACCTGAAAAATTCCCTTAATTCTTGAAACTACCAGGTATGCTAGATCTCACCTCAAATAATTATGCATGAGAATTGGTTTCAGGGCTTAGGCTTCATGAGCCATAGCTCAAATTTTATTGTTTGTAAAGTACAGAATATAGCTTCCCTGATCCAACCAAGGGAGGGGAAAACCCAGTCATCTGCACCCATTGCTAATACACATCTGGATTCACTTGCCCATCTGCATTGTGATGCCATATGGTCTTCACTGAACTATCTGAATGCATCGTTTGAAGCAGATAGGGTTGCATGTCCTTACCTGGAGTCACTAGTTATCTGGAACTAGTTGCCCACAACTATAGCAGAATTGGGGCCAAAGCTATTAAGCGGTCTCCTTTTATGAAAGATGGACTAAAATGTGGATGGATAATTTTTGCTTCTGCACTGGCTTGCGTAAATGCCTTGTGTAAAGCATTTTGGCTTTACACAAACATTGTAGGAGAACATTGTTTAAGTTTTCAGGGAAAGTGCATTTTTCAAGCGACTACTTACTTTGTAATATCAATTACAGACCTTGTTATAAATCTGTACAAAGGTTAACAAACAAGATCTGATGAAAATCAAGAACTGAAGCATTTGGAGTGCTTTACAAAAAAAAATCAAAGAATTCTGAATGAGGTAAACAAAGTCCTCTTGAATGTTGCTAATAAATCAAGATGGAAAGTTAATGAAAATTCATGATCACAAAATCTATGCATATCAGCAGGAACAATTTAATGGTTTATATAGTAAGGATACAAGAGACGTTCACAGGTCAGGCCATAGTTTGATAGAAAAGGTTTGCTTGGAATACATGTACATTTTGTCCAAATAAATGAGGTTTACATATATCGTGGAGCAGTGGCAGCTGATGAAGGCAGTGCAGGGGTGGTGGTGAAAGGTATCTTTAAGAATCCTTACTGGTGGGTCAGCACCTGGAAGTTGTAGGGAGAGGCAGTGTACCTGTAGGGGTAGCTGCCCCACCTACGGCACTCACCTAGCCTCTGCACATATGCGGCAACCATTTGCATAGTCAGCATGGTGTTGCTGACCATGCAAGTGGCCACCATGCATGCGCAGAGGTCAGGTGAGTGCCACAGGTGGGGCAGCTGCCACATGGGATCCCGGGAGGGGGGCACTGCTGCTCCCCACAGCTTCCTGGTGCTGGCAGTATCACTGCTAAGGACTTTTATAAGTGCCTCTCACCAACACCCCTGAACTGCCCTCACTGGCTGCCACTGTCATGGACTACAGTCTTGTTTCAATCACAGGTATGGAAGTGTTGATATTTTAACATTTCCTCTTGTAAAATCATAATCAGTATATCACTCTGGGAATGGAAGTGTGAGGGGATAGATTTAAGCCCATCACTTCTGGTTCTTATTCTAGGGATGTGCAGAATGTTCAAGTTTGGAATGTTCTCACTCAAAATGGCCCACAGCATCTGCCCACTGCATCGGCCTGCAGTATCGGCCCACTGAGACTGTTCTGTTCCAAAATGGAACACCCTTCAAAAGTTGGGCTTGTTTAGTCTGAACAATCCAGGCATTGGTGTTCCATTCTGCAGATGCCCAGAAAATTCTGGCCCATTTCAAGTGAACCTGTTTCTTGAACACCCAGCACATCTGCCCCATTTCCTGCACATCCCTATCTTATTCTCTTTTTAAAATGTAAACCACTTTGATAATTTTTTTTCATTGAAAAGCAGTATATGTGGTTATTAGAGCCTTTGGAGTCAGGTGATATATAAAACAAACAAACAAACAAACAAACAAACAAACAAACAAACAAACAAACAAACATGATAATAAAAACAGTAGTCAACAGTACCCTAACCAACACAAAGTTCACACTCTTCCCCTAAAGTGCTCCCATTTATATAAGGACAATGGATACCATCACTTTGGAAGTAGCCTGACTTCCAAACCCAGCCATTAGCCAGGGTTAAGGGCACAAGTACACTCTTAACCCCAGTGCCATGGGCATGTGTATGCTTGGGCTGCACACAGAGATACACAGAAATGTGTGCCTAGAGCGCCTGCCTCACGGGGGTATTCCCCAACGCACCATGCTCATTCTGCAGTGCATTGTGGGATATCTAGAGGCCAGGATGCATGGTTCTGGCCTCTGGAGATTTGCACATCTGGCCCATTTCCTTGTGCTGCTTGGGGCAGTGCAGATCATCTGGGAGCACAAGTTGCAATCTCAGAAACTTGTGCCAGATCATCGGCTTCCTCTCCTGTCTGCTCACATGCAGGGTTGTGTGAATAGTCTTAAAATGTGGTTGCTAAAAAATTATGTAAGAAGCTAAAAAATCTGATCTGGAAAATGTACAGAAGGATCAGAGACCTTACAGTGTGAAAAGACCATCATAATCTGGCTAAAAAACTGCCTGTCATTTTCCCTGCTTTATTTTGAAACCAAGACTGTTTTATTCTGTTCTAAATTTACTAGGTTGTTAAGCCTTTGACTGATATTTATTTACAAGACTTGCATTCGCCTGCCTTGGTTTAGCATTTTTCAAAGAAGACATCTGATTTTGTATGGAAGTCAAAATTCAAAGCAAACTGATTGCACAGGCAACATGAGAATAAATTCCTTCTGTAGCCTCGGATCAAAATGAATGAATATGCTAAATATTCTGAAGGGAGGGAGGCAAAGTACAAACTGGAGAAGTCCCTAATTCATCACCCCACGAAAGAATAAGATCATTTTTGCTAAAGAGTTTGCAATCTATCCTTGTCTATGATGGGTATCAGTCAATTCTATGCAAGTCTTCTGATTGAGGAGAGGAGAGCTGGTCTTGTGGTAGCAAGCATGACTTGTCCCCTTAGCTAAGCAGGGTCTGCCCTGGTTGCATATGAATGGGAGACTTGATGTGTCAGCATTGCAAGATATTCCCCTCAGGGGATGAAGCCGCTCTGGGAAGAGCAGAAGGTTTCAAGTTCCCTCCCTGGCTTCTCCAAGATAGGGCTGAGAGAGATTCCAGCCTGCAACCTTGGAGAAGCCACTGCCAGTCTGTGAAGACAATACTGAGCTAGACAGACCAATGGTCTGACTCAGTATATGGCAGTTTCCTATGTTCCTATGATTCAGCAATACATGTTGCTTTGCACCTTTATAAGGATGACATCCCTATTTTCCTCTCCTTTTTCTTGTAGGGAGTTTTATCATATACCTCATGTTTTTTCAAACAGTCCACTCTGAAAAGTTCCTAGAACTCTCTCCCATTGCCTTTATTTTCCTCTACAGGTTTTACTTTTTGTGCTCAGAGGTGTATTTGCTGATTTGCCAGGATTGATCCTGTAATACTGTTTCAATTCACAGTGAGCTCAGCAGAAGCTACCCAGCAATGTGACAGCACTGTCAGGAGAATTATTGTCTTTGGTCATGCAAGTTGCTCAGCACTTCTGTGCCAAACGAAGAGCAGAGAGTCAAAGTGCTACTGCTAGCACACTGTGTTTACTCAGCAACAGATCATGCACGGAGAACCTGGCAAGGCTGAAATAATAAGTCCAGTGAAATCCCACAAGACTCTGAAAAGTTCCATCTCACTCTTTCTGTCAGAGCAGCAGAAATCCACCCATGATTAGTTTTTATTTTTTAAAAGCCACCAAAATAATAGCTTTTAGTTTTAGACTTCATAAATCATTCGCAGCATAAAGGCCCAATTATTAGGCGTCTATTATTTTCTTATTTTCTGCTCAATGGAACCAGCTTACAACACTAAAAGTTGATACCATTCCAATAATATAGCAATAAAATATTAAAATACAAATCATGTTAATTCAGGACAACTTACTAAAATGGGTCCAACAGGCAGCACAGAAAGAGCTGACCATAGTTCCTGAAAGCGCATCGAAAATATATACTCACATAATTTTTAGTAATGTACCAAGAGTTTATTGTACCATGTTGATTTGGTGGGCTGAATATTTTGTTTGAATATTTTGTCTGTATGTGTCCTCAACATATCCTCATGTGGGGAGACCTAGCATTTTCTACATCAAGGTGACCTTTTCACTTCAGTGGTTTGCCTTGATGTGGTAAACACCAACTCTCACCACATGAACAAAATAGTCATCACCTGAAACTGATACAAGGTCAAACCAAGTCAATTCTGTGAGGTGAATATTTTGTTTGAATGCATTGTCACATTATATGAGATGGTTTTTCCCACTAGTGAGGCCACCTTATCAGTGGTTGGCCTTGATGTGATAAATACCAGCACTCACCACATGAGGGCACATTCAAACAAATTATTCACCACATGAAACTGATATGGTAACATCACTTACGTAGACATCTTATCACTTCCCAATAATTTAATTGGAATGATTGTTTCATTCTTTTGAGCTCCTTCGTGTATGACATGCTGTTGAGTAAACAGAGTGCACTAGCACTCTCCATGATTAAAGACAATGGGTTGGTTCAGACCATACTTTTCTGGCCTACATGTGTAAAAGTGGAACAAGAGCGCGCCCATCTTTTAGGGATGTCCTGACATCTTCTTAGCATATTCATTTACTACATGTGAACATAAGCTCATCTGACTTGCCCAAACCAAGTATTAGTTTAAGCTAGTTTTGGGTTATGTGTAGAGCAGTGGTTCAGATGAACCCTAACCCTAACCCCACCCCCCACATGCAATAATGGAATCAAGTGCGAGGACATCAGAATGTCCACATAAGATGTCAGGATGGGTACTCTCTTGGCTCATTCCCATTTTATGATTTATTTATTTGTTTGCTTGTTTGATTTATATACTGCCTGACTCCAAAGGCTCTAGGCGGTTCACAAAAATAAACACAACAAAAACCAAATAAGGCAAACTGTTAAAACAATTTGAAACAATTAAAAACATTCAAAGGTTACTAAAACCCAGGCTAAAAAAATGTGTCTTAAGGGCTCTTTTAAAGGCTGGTAAAGATGTGAAACTATGAATGTCTATAGGGAGCGCATTTCATAGCCCAGGAGCGACTTACAGGGAAGGCCTGCTCCCGAGTTACCACCAGAGGAGCTGGCAGTATACAGAGACAGACCTCTCTCGATGACCTTAATGTGTGGTGGGGATTATGCAGAAGAAGGCATTCTCCTAGGTAACCCAGTCCTAATGGCCCGATTAGGGCTTTAAAGGTAATTATCAGCACTTTGTATTTTGCCCTGCAACCTACTGGTAACCAATGCAATTGCTTTAAAAGAGGCATAATATGGTCTCTCTGAGAAACCCTGGAGACCAATCTAGCCGCTGCATTTTGGACCAACTGATGTTTCAGAACTACATACAAAGACATTTTAATAGCATTAGCCAGAAAAGTATCATCTGAACCAGCCCAATAATTCCCATGAAAGTGTTGTCATATTATTGGTTTAAATCTGCTAAGCCAGCTGTGAAGTAAAGCAGCACTATTCATTCATTCATTCATTCATTCAGTTTTTATAGCTCCCTTCCAAAATTGGCTCAGGGCGGTTTACAAATAAAACAAAGACAGTTAAAATCAATCATCAATTAAAAATATAAAATACCATAAAACAATTAAACAATAAAACAATTTAAAAATCTTGAAAAACAGGTACATTAAAAACCCTTTATGACAACTTAAAAACCCTGGAAGGCCAGGCCAAATAGATAGGTCTAAAGGGCTCTCATGAAAAAGGAATAAAGAGTTCAAATTATGGATTTCTGCAGGGAGCGCATTCCACAGTCCAGGGGCAGCTACAAAGAAGGCCCGTCTCTGAGTCGCGGGCCAGAGAAGGCCCACCACCAGACGTACCGGTGGTAACTGGAGACGGACCTCCTCAGATGACCTTAACGTCCGGTGTGGATCATGCAGAATAAAGTGCTCTCTGAGATAACCTGGACCTAAGCCGTTCAGGACTTTAAAGGTAATAACCAACACTTTGTATTTTGCCTGGAAACATATCGACAGCCAGTGCAACTGTTTCAAAACAGGCATAATATGGTCTCTTTGAGTTGCCCCGGAGACCAGTCTGGCTGCCGTGTTTTGAACTAATTGAAGTTTCCGAGCTACGTACAAAGGCAGCCCCACGTAGAGCGAATTGCAGTAGTCAAGCTGGGAGGTTACCAGCTGGTGCACCACTGTTTTGAGGTCATCCTCTTCAAGGAATTGACACAGCTGTTGAATCAGCCAAAGCTGATAGAAAGCACTCCTGACCATGGCCTCCACCTGACATACCAGGGTGAGGACTGGGTCCAGTAGTACTCCCAAACTGCGTACCTGCTCCTTCTGGGGGAGTGTAACCCCATCCAGCATAGGGAGATATAACTCACCCCTCAGATTCTGAGCCCCTACAATGAGCACCTCCGTCTTGCTTGGATTCAGCTTGTTATCCCTCATCCAGCCCATTACTGCCTGTAGGCAGGCATTTAGGGAATGAACACTATTTCCTGATGATGCAGATGAAAAGGAGAAGTAGATATGGGTGTCATCAGCATACTGATAACACTCAGCACCAAACCTCCTGATGACCTCACCCAGCGGTTTCATGTAGATGTTAAAAAGCACTGGTTACAGAATGGAGCCCTGAGGGACTCCATATAACAGCTCCTGTTTTGAGGAGCAATTGTCACCAAGCTCCACCATCTGGAATCTACCCGAGAGACAGGAGTGGAACCACTGCAAAGCAGTGCCTCCTATCCCCAACTCCCCCAGGCAACCCAGAAGGATACCATGGTTGATGGTATCGAATGCCGCCAGGAGATCAGAGAGAATCAGAGTCACATTCCCTCTGTCGATTCCCTGGTAAAGGTCATCCATCAGGCCAACCAAGGCTGTCTCAACCCCATAACCCGCTCTAAAACCAGTTTGAAATGGGTCTAGATAATCAGTTTCCTCCAAAACCTCCTGGAGCTGGACCAATTGGACAAAAAACTACAGGACCAATTGGACAAAAGGCTGCTGCAGTGCTTTCACAAGTGATGCTAAATGCCAGTCACAGCTGCCACACACACACCACTTTAAATCACTCCACACAAGGGCTGCTCCTGTAGCCCTTGTCACACATACATCTGAATGAGTGTAGAGTGGGATCCCACCCACTTGTGGCTACTGACCCTGGCCCACATGTTCAGTTTAATATCTGAAAGAGTTTCCATGTGTATAAACAGTATGCATGTAAACTCCCTCTGCACGATCAGGGGACCTTTGAATAGGTGAATCACTAATTGTATAGACCGAGCCTACATGCATTCAGAATGTAAAAACCTAGCCTCTTTCTGATAAATTGAACACACACAGGGGGTAAGTGAGGGCTAGAATGGGCATGAATGGGCATGATAGTGCTCCACCCTGCTATGTACATTCAGAGTCTGACAAATGTCTGACCTCTGCACAGATGGGAGCGGACTGTGTACAGCTCACCACACATTTCTTCATGCTATCACAAACATCCAAGAAGAAAAGATCCTAGTACCATGCAGAAAAATTGTTCAATCCACACGGTAAGCTGTATTTATGAAAAAATTGAGATAACAATGCTATTCACCTGTCACAGGAATCAGTGTTAAAACTCCCATTGGCCTTAATGGATCCTAATTACAGCTTTACATTTTGCAGCAAGGGTATAAGTAAGATAAGCTATTCGACATTTACTTTCCTGCGTAAGTACCAAGCTTTTGTCATAAAATGGATAAGTAATGTATGTGTTTGAATTGTACAAATATAGACACTCAAAATCACTATCCTTACCTTTTAAAAGTAGTTCCTATCACTCTCCTTGATCTCTTGATGGAACTTTTACTACATTTAATGTAGTAAATATTAAATAAATAATATTTAATTTTATTGCTGGGCAAGTGGTGTTGTCCCATTTTTATCTTGGAAAGGTACTTTGATTTCCCACTTTAATTCATATCACATGTTTTTAACTCTTATAGCAAAAAAGCTTCTTCATGTGTCAAAGGGAGAAGCAATTCATTACTTTCAATGAATCACAGAAGAAAATGCATTACTAAAGTGTTTGATTTTTTGTGTCTAATTTTCTGTGGCAGAAATAATCATTTGAAAAGTGAATGTCTGTAAGGATCACCCCAGCTGTGCGCTAAATTAATTAATGCCATAGCATTTCAGCAAATACTTCTGTAATAATTATGAATAATTTAAAATATGATCCCGTTTGCTCTAGCACCTAACTGTGGAGACCTAATTGTAGACAGAAATCGTAATTGTACTTTTGTGAAGGGTGTAAAAAGTTCTCAGATGCAAGCATATGTGGGAAATGATGTGAAATGCAGTAAATCAACATATCTAATCCAAAGGACATCCCAAATGAAACTTTAATTTTTAAAAAACAGCATGCACTTTAAATAACCATGTGAATGAAATGCTGCACTCTAGGATTTCTGTGATTAAATAATGTTTCTTAATGAATGCCTTTGAAAGCATAACATCTACATTGTCAAAGCATATACAATGAGAGCCAGCGTGGTGTAGTGCTTGACTAGGACCAGGGAGACCCAAGTTCAAATCCCCATTCAGATATAAAACTAGCTGGGTGACTCTGGGCCAGTCACTTCTCTCTCAGCCTAGCCTACTTCACAGGGTTGTTGTGAAAAAGAAACTCAAGTATGTAGTACACCGCTCTGGGCTCCTTGGAGGAAGAGCGGGATATAAATGTAAAAATAATAATAATAATAATAATAGTGATAATATACAATAAAGAGCTCAAAGGTTTTAAGCTCACCTCTCAGTGGTCCTAACTTAAGCACTTTAAATCCCATTGAATACACTGGGGAAATTAAGCATGTGCTTAAAATCTCTCCCAGTTAAATCCATGGGTCTTGAAAGTGCTTAACTTTCAAGTTAAGTGCTTAACTTAAGTATCAACTTCTCAACTTTTAAAAAGTTTGTTCACCTTAAAACATGCACTACTACATTTACTGAAATATAGAACACATACATTGCTTTGGTGAACCACATGTAGAGGGACAGATACACAGTCTATAACACAACTCCAACAATTTTAACAAAAAATTCCAAGATCACTGATGATTCTTAGACCAAAGAGCTATTAAGCAAAAGCAAGGTAGAACTCAACTGTTTATCATGTAGCTACAGGAAAACTTGTTGCAGAATGCACTCACACTTGTCACTGCATAGTTTAACTACCCCCACCCCCACCCCGTCAACAATAAATTTGTTATATACAATTGTGTGGTACTTACCATATGAATAGCAGCATTAAGCAGAATCTGTGCAAAGGCCTCCAAGTTTTAGCCAACAATGGATTTAGTCGATGACCTCAATGGTACTTTCCTCCCACCTCAGAAGTGCATCATCTGAAATGAGAGAACATTTGCTTATAATGAAACCCATTCTCTCACAAATATTGAAAATTTCAATTAAATTGTGGCTCATTCAAGATGGCAACAAAATCAAGCTCGATGAAGAATGAGAATGCTGGGACACAGTGATGTTTATTCTTCAGCAGCTTTCCCCATGGTGTGGGTAGGTGGCTTTTACAGGGCTTACATTAGGAGCTGAGTGAGATTCCATTTCACGAAGCCAGATTCCAGCACACTGAGTTAAAGAAACAGATGGGAGGACAGAAAGGACAGATGGGGCAAAAAAAAAAAAAAGGGCTGAGGCTGAAACTGTTTTTAGTACCTGTGTTTTTGCTGTTATAGAAAAATCAGCATTCAGGTTCTTGAAATGAAAGAAAACATTAGAACTACAAAGTGCTGAATTACAAGTCAGGGGACATATTTATCTGTGATGCTTTTAATGCAATGTAAGTGGTAGTAAATTAAATCACCAAATGGATGTCACTGAAAACAAAGTCCTTGTCTATTTTTAGCATATGATTACTAAACGGAGCACTCATCAGTTTTGTTCACACATTACCTTAGGCTGTTTCTTAAAAACAAACAAAAACCTGCAGGTCTTGTTTACTTGATGGATGATATCTGAGGCTGGATCTGCACGTGCAACAAAAGGAGGCAATAGAATGCAGAGGTAGAAACACAGACTGTGCCATTCCCAGATGGCAGATGGGGAATACTATTTTGAATGCAAACCCATATTTAAAAGAAATCTTCCCCGCCTCACAGAAAGCTAATTTAGCAGAGAGAGCGGGGTGGGAGAAAATCTTTCTCCTGACTGTGTTAGTTTATAATCTGGCAAAACATCCAAATATTACTCCCTACCTCCAGTGAGAAGTGGTTCAGTCCACTCTACCCACTCAGGGCCAGTGGTAACTTGTGCAGCAGTTCACTCAATGATTGGCAGCTTCTGCCGCTGAAGGATGCTAGTATGGGAGAGCGGGACCAAGTGCCCTTACTAGAGGGCAGCGCTTGCTGCACTGGAGCTGCTGCTTAAGGCCCACAGCTGCTGAGCAGCACCTGATGCTGAGGACATAATGACATTACTGGCCCCCACGGGGCACTTCTACCCAGAGGTGCACTTAGGTAATTTTGGAGCCTGGACCTACAGGCCTTTGGAGTCCCCCCCCCCTGGAAGCCCCCCTCCTGTTGCAAGCTAAGCATCATACACACACACAAACACACACACACCACACCACACACAGTGACACAGATTTTTTTAACATGTGGGCTATATTTATGCAAATATGCAGTAGCAGAAACATTTCAACACGCAACTTAACATATTCCCTTCCCACATTTTTCTTTCCCCATTTCCCCCTCTGTTTCTAAAGTACCTGGCACAGGTTAAAATCATACTCGGCCGCACAGCTCAGTGCAGGCCAGCAGCAACCACACCACCCAGGACAGTCTAAGGAGGATTTGGGGGCCCCCAGGGGGTGTGCAGGCCCTGGACTTCAGCCCCGAACTCCAAGGTTAAGAGCGCCACTGCTTCTACCCTCTCAGCAGCTGTGTGCTTTAATGGCACTGCAATACCAACCATGGTGTCTCTGCTGCCACCTAGTGATGTCCTCCAGTAAGGGCACTGCATCTCCCTTCACCACCCATTAGTGTTCAGTGGACGAAATTAGTAGTCCACCAAGAAACCATTATGCAAGCCACTGCTGCTCAGTACTCTACTAGTTCACCCTGCTAAAAGTGCAGATTGAGCTGCAAGGGGGCAAACATGGGCAATGTCCCTGCCTGTATTTTAGACTCCGAGGCAAGTTGCTAGGTTTTCATGATGGCACTGGTGCACCATCCCTAGGTCAGCCATATTGCTCTGTTATTCGTGGACCCTGTTTCTTGAATGATATTCTTTCTCAAAGTATTGCAGACGAAACATGCATGCCATTTTTCCCGAGCCAGAAGGAAAATGGGACATAATTGTATATAATGAGGTCATGTGTTAAAATGTCTATTCAATTCAATTCAAGGTTTTAAAAGGTAGTTGTGTTGGGAGCAAGGGAATGGATAAAACGCTCCTGATGAATGATTTACAATAGAAGTGTTGTGTATGGTGACAGAAGAGAGAGTGAATTGATCTGTGTCTAATTGATTTAAAATAAACTCTTCCCCACCCCCAGTGGGGTGGGGAATCTATCAGAGGAGACAGATGATGTGATCTTGTTATTAAGTGATAAAAATGTAAGGCACTTGAACTGGAAATTATCTAAAAATCCTGAAGCCCAACGTGTTTTCTTAATTTAAAGCAAGATTACTTCTGAAGAAGAATGAATTATCCTCAGCACACCAATCTGGCTTTTTAGGCAGGTTAGTCAGCTGAACATATGAAGCTCCGAACATATCAAACCACTGGTGCTTATTGTCTACGCTGACTGGAAATAGCTCTCCAGGGTTTCAGACAGGAGTATTTACCAACTCCATCTGGACACTGGACCGTGAGCCTTCTGCATGAAAAATGCATGTGCTGTGCCACTGAGCTACTACAGCCCCTTCCACTTAGGAGTTTTAAATTTACAGTACTGTGCTTACACAAACCACCAAAATATCCCAAGCTGAGCTGTCTCATGCCAGGGTAATTTGCTTGACCATAACATCTTGTCAAGTGGCAAGCAGTATATCATACATCAGATGCAAATAGAGGCATGCCTCATAATCTGCGGATCCAGCATCTGCGGTTTTGCGTATCTGCAGTCGGGGAACTGACATCTGACCTCAGCATATGCAAAAAAGGAGGGGGCTAAATTTGTATATCCTCAGGTTGTGGGTGGCCAGAAATGACCTCAGAGGTCATTTCTGGCTGCCATTTTGAGTGCAGGAACTTTTGTGGATTTTTCAGTTTTTAACCCCCCCCCCCATGAAAAATCATGGAATAATGGCAAAATATGAACTTCTGGGGGGCATTGCTAGACTGCTGGAGGTCCACATAGCATGACAGGGCACGTTGAAGTTTTTGCCCTTTTTTCTTCCATTTGGGGGAAGATTTTTTGGCCTCCAGGAACCCAATCCCCACAATCACACCTGTAGCTAGCCTAAATGTGGGGGTGGGGGAAATCACAAAAGTCGGAGGTGGGGTGGGGTCTGGTTATATGGCCTTTTAAAAACAATTCGCAGCCTGGGCCACTTATATTGAAGTAGTGCAGAAGTCAACAGAAATGGCATTTTTCTGAATCAGTGTCTAATAAAAATACAGTAAAATGTTACATTTCACAGTAAAATTTCACTCCCCATTCTGTCTCTGAATAGTCTAAAAGCGCACTTTTGCCTTTAGTAAATAGGTATAAATAGAGAACTTTGGGAAATGACTTTTTCTTTTTCCTTAATACACTATTGCAGTGTTGAACTTGAGCACAGTAGCACTTAAGGCTTAATTAAAGCAGATTAAAACGTCTAGAAGCTCATTGTAATCACAGCTGATCCACCTACCTCAATGATTTATGCATGAGCTATTACAAGCACTGAGCAAAAGTTTTTAAGCTACTAGTTCTTTTGAGGAAAACCATATTGGAGCAGATAACCATTTTTCATATCTTGACTTACAGCTTTGAGGACCTTTTTGTTTAGAAGGGATGTGAGTGTATAAAGAAAGGAAAGGCAGAAGTGGGGGGATATCCAGTCAAACCAGTTTAAAATTAGCAAACAATCCAGGATGCTCCACTCTTCCCCAGCCTTCAAGTGTTGTGAGCCATTCTGGGAGCAAGGAGCATTTTCTAAAATGCTTTGCTATATATACCATTTTGAGAACTTGTTTGGTTGAAAAGCAACTGAATATATTTTCAACAACCACCATCACAGACCAACCAACATACCCCACTCCACCATTCCCTCTCTCTTACTTCCGGCTCTTTCCTTTCCACAGAGAGGAAAACGGCTCATTGCAAGTTTCGAGGGGAAGATCACATAGGTCAGGACTTAGTGGGAAGAGCAATCATTTTAAATCTTTTTTTTTAAAGTTGAGAATATCTCAGGCACAAACACAGCCACACAGAGGGAGGCTTTCAATTGGGGATAGAATCTCTCTCTCACTCAATCACACACACACGGTCCATAAATGTGGGAAGCGGGGGGGACGGGACACATTGACTTCTGAGGGGAAGAAATCACACACACACGAAACAAACAGATACAAGTTGTTTGCTTGACTTTTCCTTTAAATTTTTCCTGTCTATATGCCTGCCAGACAGACAGCTTCCAGCTCCTTCATTCAGCAACTGCATTTAGTTGCTGAGCAGGGGAGGAGCACAAGACAAGAGGACCAATCAGAGACTGCTGCAGGTGCTGGGAGAAGACAGGGCTAGTTTTTAACTCTTTTTATCCTACTTTCCAGTAGGCTTATGAGATCACCCAGCATTCTGTGTGTGTGTCGTGTGTGTGTCCATCTTTATGTCACCTCCATCAACTTCACAACACATGGACCAATATGAACCAAATCAGGTACAGCTGTAGGGAAACATAGGGCCACCTCAATGGCATAATTTGTGATGATGTCATCCACCCCAATCCAAGATGGCGGATGCGTAAACTTTTGAGGTGCAAGTGGGCTAACTTGTTAACCGCCTAACCGATTTGAACCAAATTTGCTACAGCTGTAGGGACATATAGGGAAGCCCAAATGGCATGGTGTGTGATGATGTCATCCACTCCCACTCAAGATGGCAGCCATGTGAACATCTGAGGTGCAAGCGGGCAAATTTGTGGACTATCTAACCAATTTAAACCAAATTAGGTACAGCTGCAGTGAATGACACACAGGGACACCTCAATCCATGGCATAATTTGTGATGATGTCATCCACCCCAATTCAAGATGGCAGACACATAAACTAACGTGAACTGCTTAACTGATTTGAACGAAATTTGCTACAGCTGTAGGGACACATAGGGATGCCTTAATGGCGTGGTGAGTGATGATGTAATCCACTCCAATTCAAAATTTATTTATGTATTTATCTATCTATTTATTTATTTATTACATTTATATACCACTCTTCCTCTGAGGAGCTCAGAGTATTGTACATGGTTATTTTAATCCTTACAACATGCTTTAATGGCCTGGTGTGTGATGATGTCATCCACTCCAATTCAAGATGGTGGTCACGTGAACATCTGAGGCACAAGCGGGCTAATTTGTAGACTGCCTAACCCATTTGAACCACATTGGGTACAGTTGCAGTGAGTGATACACAGGGACACCTCAATGGCATAGTTTGTGATGATGACATCCACATTTTTCAAGATGGCGGACACATAAACCTCTGAGGCGCAAGTGGGCTAATGTTTGAACCGCTTAACCGATTTGAACCAAATTTGCTGCAACTGTAGGGACATATAGGGACACCTCAACGGAATAGTTTGTGATGATGTAATCTACCCCAACCCAAGATGGTGGGCATGTGAACGTTTGTGGCACAAGTGGGCTACCTTGAAGACTGTCTAACCAATCTGAACCAAATTTGGAACAGCTGTAGTGTTCACTCACAGGGACACCTCAGTGGTGCAGTTTGTAATGATGACATCCACCCCAATCAAAGATAGCGGACACATGAACATTTGAGGCACAAGAGATCTAACTTGTGGACCTCAATTTGTACCAAATTTAGTCTAGATGTAAAGACAGTGAAAGGAAAGTAGGCTGATTAGATCTTACTAGAATAAGTTGTCTTTCTCTGCAGTCACTATCCTCCTGACTGAAAAATGAGAGTTTGGGAGTCGCAGAGAACTTGCCTTGTGGGGACTGCTGCTGGTGGGGGTGGGGGGGAGAGAAACATTTTTTGGAGGAATGTCCAGAGGGGCTTTTACCCCAGGACTTCGCCCCTCGGGCCCCCCAAATTCTCTTCAGTCTGTTCTGGATGGTGTGTTTGCCCAGCCGAGCATAATGATGCTTAATTTGCAGGGGAGGGGGGCCTCCAAAGGCCTTTAGGTCCAGGCTCCAAAATTACCTAGGTTCACCTCTGGGAATGTAACCCCCTAGCCACCCCCTGGCCATGGGTCTGCCCACGATCAAATAGACCTTAATGCCTTGGTATCTGTGGTTTCAGCATCCACAGTATTATAGCAGAATGGAATACCCGCAGATACTGAGGCCCACCTGTGCATGGTAAAATGTGCAGCACACTGTGATAACATGGTCATCTTTATCCACCCATTAGTCTACTTATCCACCCATTAGTCTGAGGCTGTGCCACTTTTCCTCCAGATGAAAAGCCTCAAAATGCTTATAATTTTCCTATTCTTTGCCCTCCTTTAAAGTCTAAATTATCCCACAGATTTCCCATCTAAGAGCTGTGGAGTACCTGGTGCAAATCTATACAGAGATTTATCAGCTAACAGAGATTTATGCCTCAGAAGTTTCCTTCGGTGACCTCAGAATCCTTAATTTATTTTGGTAATAATCCAAATGGACAATTATATTGGTGAATGTTGCAGTTGCTACACTTCAGGCTTTGCTGAGTTTCCTTTTGACCTCATGTAATTCTGCATTTTCTGTTATCTTCCAAATGTACTTATTTTCAATTATTTAAATTTATCCATGTTGCTAACTCTGTTGGATCATCCATTTAATCCTATTTCCATATCAATTAATCTCAGCCATCAATATTGTTTTATTCAAAATACATTGTTCTAAGCCAGTTACTCAGCTTTTTAATGTTTGAGAAGAGTGTCTTAACAACTGTATTGACTGGCAGATGCTTTTCAAACAATGGGCCTCCTGTCATGAAAGTGAATTTGGGAAGCATGAGCATTATATAGGAGCCAGCGTGGTATAGTGGTTAGAGTGCTGGACTAGGACCGGGGAGACCTGAGTTCAAATCCCCATTCAGCCATGATACTAGCTGGGTGACTCTGGGCCAGTCACTTCTCTCTCAGCCTAACCTACTTCACAGGGTTGTTGTGAAGAGAAACCTAAGTATGTAGTACACTGCTCTGGGCTCCTTGGAGGGAGAGCGGGATATAAAGGGTTTTTTTTAAAAAAAAATTATTGCTTGAAGGTTTCCTCCCCCTCCTCTCCCTATCAAGTCACCTGGATTATTCAAGATTGGTGTCAATTTGCCAGCAGGGCCACACTGCCAATGTGCTGCTTTTCTGTGGGAGTTTTGCAAGATGGCTGCTGCTTCTTCTCATATTAATTCCCACATGGAGGCAGCCCTACTTTCTATTTATCTTACAGATACTCTCTAAGTACAATATAGCACAGTATGGTTATGCTTTAGTTACAGCCACCATGGGATATGAAGAACTTAAATTTATTACGTTACTACATAGATCTTTATTCCCTGGAGTCTGATGTATCATTGCATTCTCGGGCTCTCTTTCCTGGTGGCATATATGTGCAGTGGAAACTGCCAGCTCTCTTCAATCTTCCATTTCTGCAAAGTGTTCTTCAAAGTTGGTTTTGCTAATACACATTCGCAGGTGTACTCAGACATCATGCAGAACCAAGGTTAAATTGTAGATCTGCATGATAATCTCCTAGTCTTGGGAATATGCATTCTTCCCTTCCTTGCCCACACATGAGTCAAAAGAATTCTACTTCTGACTGCAGTTAGGAACAAACCAAGATACGGCGTGATCTTGTATTATTGAATAAACTGATTTTGGATTATTCTAACCAAAGTGCTTGTGGGGGGGATGATCTTGCCTTGTTTTGCAAGTCAGAAGCAGAATTCTTCCAGCTTGTGAATGGCAGGGAAGTGCACTCCCAAAGTTAGGAGATGTTATGTGGAACCAAGATTTAATCTTGATTCCACGTTATATCTGAAAACCCACCCAAAATTTAGTACAGATATTTGGATACAGGTTGGATTAATTTTATTTTACCTTCTTAAATAGTTGCTATTTTTGCTGCCTTTTAAAACACAACTGTTCAGATCAAGTTTAAAAAAACCCCCAAACTTTCCAAGCACTAGCAGCCTCACCAGCATCAGTGGTACAACAACTGATACTCAGTATTTTTTCCAATATTACCCCCAATATTGGGCCATGAAGATCTCTAGGACTGGTTTCAATAGTGATCTGGTGAGATGAATGCTGATTCCTGGAGACTCCAGTCCAATTCTGGAAGGTTGGCAACCCTAGTCACACACGCAGGGAAGTGTCAACAATTTCATCCTTGTCAACGATGAAGTCAGAAGCCCTTTTCACTTACTTTCACTCCTTTGCTCCAGCTCGATGGAAGCACCAACTGAGGGAAGAATGCTTTTTTCTCAGCAAGAAAACATTGCCATTTCAGTACTGAGAAAACGTTTCCCTTCAACAGGTGTGTTAGCTGAGAGAATAAGATTTGGACCCTCTGCAACAAATAACAGCTGTACATTTATTGTACCATAAACCAATCATTGGGAAAGTCCCAAGAGCTGAACTGAGCTACTAAGATATTATATTGCTTGCTGACTTATTATATTGCTCGCCTGCTCTTATATCAAGTTTTATCAACAGTGAGGTAAAAATGCCTTTTGCTTTATGTTCATAAGAACTCTTTGCACAAACCACATTTCCTACATGGTTATCACTTCTGCACAGAAAATGGCCGGTACCCTGCATATTCAGTCATGAGTGCAGACTTGGACATGGATGCCACTTCTGGGCAGAAAATGACAAATACCCTGCATATAAGCCCTGTTTACGTGTTCAGTAGAATGCTGTCGTACATGCTTGCACTGTAGCAAATGGGCCAAAGTCCCACCCCCAGCACACCCCAGCCTCCCAATCACGGAAAAGGGCACAATCGTGCTTACAGCATTTGTCTCTTCAGACGAATGCTGCAGTAAGCATGAAGAGTGGGGTCAGGAGGGTGAGTGATGGGCTGCGGGTGAGACTTCCATCCCATTTGCCTCCGTGTCAGTGTCCACAGCAGCATTCCACTGAATGCCTGAACAGACAACACTGCCATGAGTTCAGACATATGGAGAGCTGCGATCTACCCCTCTGGGCATGCTGTCAAACAGAAAAAGTGGAAACTGCTTCTTCTTACATGTGATGAAGTACATGAATGGTAGAGGTAATTTCCTTCATGGAAGTGATATCCACATACAAAATACCTCTTGTGTGAAGTGGTACGACATTACTCTGTCAGATAGCTTAAGTCAGAGGAGAAACTGAACAGAGCAGTAACATGGCGCTGTTTGCCTAGGTAGCACCATTTCAGTCTACAGATAGGAGATTTCATGTATGAATGGTTTCTATTATATTATATTATATTTTTATTATATTATTATAATATTATTTATCCACACACGTGTGTGTTTGTGCATGTATAAAAACCATGCACATAAAAAACTAGTGCATCAGGGAGAAGGTTCTAGCTTAGACCTTGACAGAAGGGAGGAGATAGATGGGAGGAGAGCTGGTCTTGTGGTAGCAAGCCTGACTTGTCCCCTTAGCTAAGCAGGGTCCACCCTGGTTGCATATGAATGGGAGACTACATGCGTGAGCCCTGTAAGATATTCCCCGTAGGGGATGGAGCTGCTCTGGGAAGAGCACCTGTCTGCTTGCATGCAGAAGGTTCCAAGTTCCCTCCCTGGCAGCATCTCCAAGATAGGGCTGGGAAAGACTCCTGCCTGTAACCTTGGAGAAGTAGCCACCAGTCTGTGTGACAATACTGAGCTAGATGGACCAATGGTCTGACTCGGTAGAAGGCAGCTTCCTATGTTCCTATGATATGTCAGTTTTCTATGTGTAGGATTTTATTCTATATGGCGAAGCATTCAAACATATCCTCTGAAATGATATACCTCAGCAATAGCTATACATCATATGAGTCTGCCTAGCACAGCTTGGCTGTTAGGGTTTATTTTTGAAGGGGGATAAAAACATAGTGCATATTTGATGTAACCAGTCCCTTTGATCAGACAGACTCTATTTTATAAGTGGCTCTAAAACATCTTCCAATGTGTCCTCAAAGGAAAGTAATGTGAATCAAATGAAGATGATGCTTTGAAACAAAATAAAAATTCCAAGACAAAGGTACTAGAGAGATGAAACAATTTGCTTCACTTTTTAGAACTACATTGGAAGATCACTATCCTGTGTTCAAGACAAATATTGAGTCTTTTTATGACTTGCCTTCAGGAAGTCGCTTCTGAGTCAGATTAGAGACAGACCGAGTATTAGAGCACTTTGTAAAGTGAACTGTCATTTAATGGACTCCTATATTGTTTGAGGACGTTACTGTTCCTCAGCCATAATGACAACTTATCTCTTCCACTGGGGATTTCCCCACAACTCTTCATCACTACAAAACTCTCTCTGGCCCACCATCTCTAAGTCTTCAGCCTTTTTGCACCAGGAATGGAAAGATTTGAAAAAGCATATATGCCTAATATGGGAACAACAACAAAAGACTCGTTCTGGTGATGCTACTTCTCAGTGCAGACTGAATTTTGAAATCCTTAAACCAGTGTGGTCTTTCCAAACACTGATGAAGTCTTTCCAGTTATTTGTAACTCACTGACAGAATTGGTTACTCTTTGCAATTCTATTATTTTTTGGAAATTAATTCCTAGCATCGCCAAATAAACTTTACATCTATGTCAAGGTTGATGGCCCTTAATAAGATTGCCTAAAGGGATAAAGTTGAGAGTGCCTGAGAGTCTCTGGGCCCAGCCAAATCACTTTCTTGGAAGGGAATGGCTGGCCATTGTACAGAGCAAGGAGCAGCTGTGTCCTGAAATTGAATTTGCATATAAATAGAGCTTTGATGAATTCCCCACATTTGAATCAAGAGAAACATTCTTATAATGATTAGGGGGGTGTAGACAGGGTGGACATCAGGGGCTGGCATCATTGGGCAGCTGCCCAGGGCCTTCAGATGGGCATATGTTGATCCCTGAGACCACCGCTGTGCCCATTGCCTTCCTGTGCTCGTGGTGGCGGCAGAGGCATTCCCTCATGGCCACCTGGGTAAAAGGGGGGCCATGGAGGGCAAGTTGTTGAACCCCCCCCCCAATCTGGAGCAGGCCCTGGGTGCAAACACAGGAGTCAATAGGTGTTTTACCATTTTTAAAAAGAGGAGTCGTGGCATTTTAAAAACTAACAAACAGGGGTGGTCCAAGGTATTGCAGCACCTGGGAGAGGTGCCAAATGCTGCCTTGCCCTACACCTCTAGCCCCACACCAGCCTGCTTTCAAACCCAGCCCTTACAAGTCTTGTACAGGGGATAGGAAGAAGGGTGCCAGCAGCCTTCTCTCCACTCCTCATACTTCTTGCGGGACTTAAAAGGTGCCTCTATGCTCATTGTAAGGAAATACCCTTTCTTCTGTGTCCCTGGTTGGGCCAGTATACCTGCGAGAGAGTACTGTGAGAGAGAAAGTTGGCAACCTGGGAGCCAAAAGGCAGTCAGAGATGTAAGAAGGCCCTTTTGGTTGTGAAATATTTTTTCTGGCAGGAGGACGTGAGTCATGAGCCTAGCTAATCCAAGTATTGATTAACATTTCCCCTCACACACTCTACAGGGAATGGAATTCTTGGGATTTCCTTTTAGAAGACATCCTTGATTACAATAGCCTCTAGTTATCTCAATAGCCCTTCTCCAAAGCATCTAGGAATGTTTTTATTATTAAGTTAGTAGAGGTTTGATCTAAGTGGTAGGACAGCATGACTAAATACTAAACACAAAAGGACAGGCTCTTGCCCAAGAAGGTTCCCGCCAACTGCACCCCAAACCCCATGCAAATTGAACTGGATCCAAACTGGTTCTCTATTCTAAGTAGGAAAAATAAATGGTCAAAATGTACCAGCCCCATTCATAGGTAAGAAGTCCTTTGTTTGAGCCTAGGCAAGAAGACACCCATGAATACATCTGTCCCAGTAGCCCCTTCCAGTCCTTTGCTATTCCACTGGGAACGAAGAGCCAACTTAGGGATAACTGGAGGATGTATGAGCCAAATTAGGCGGAAAGAGGAACTGGGAGGCTGGTAGTCATCTTGCCTTTTGACTACCACCTCATCTGGGCAAATCACTCTACCCCATTAACTATCAGCAGGATTAAGGACAAGCCATAGTTTCCTTGGCCAATGCTCCCTCTCTCTCCTTCTCTTACTCCTTTCCCTGCTCTCTCAATAGTTAGTTTTCTATGGTAGCTGGTGTTTCAAATATACTTCATGCCGCTCTAGGATTAGATGCCTCTTTGCTAAAAATTTTAAAAAATTTGATTGCTAAATTAAGTGCCTAATTGCTCTCTGCTATTCTGCTGCTGACCCTACCTTTTTATTTTATTTCCCAAACAAATGTTTGATTATTTGTACCTGTCTCTTTGTTTTGGCATGCACATTCCAGCATCTGGAAAATCTTGATTCATGTCTCTTGTGGGCTATCATGGACACACGGTAATATCAGCCACCAGTGATGAAAAAGACATCACATGCAGTCAGCCACCAGTGATGAAAAGACATCACATGATGAACATTTTTAATCAACATCTAAAGGGGGGCAATTACTTTCGGTGTGAGCTACCCCTCCGAGTCCTGAGTTCAAGCTCCATAGTGTCAAATGTGGCCATGGAATTCAATTCAGCATTTTAACGCTTGGTTTTCCATAACTGAAGTACAACACTGATAGACTCATAATTGGCATGTAGGATGTAGTAAACTTTAATATGTGCTTTATAGAAACAACTATTTCAGTAAGGTATTTTGTTTGAAAAATGAGAAAATACTTTTTTTTAATGCAAAGGAAAATAACATGATGATTGAATAAAATAAGAATTTAACCATTTGAAATGGGGGCATGTCTTCACAGTGCTGTGTTGTTTTCTTTCAGGGATTAAATATGCTATAAGAATATATCCAATTCCTATAAACCACTCTGGCTCCAGTTTCTCATGCTCTGAGTTATTTTGAGTTATTTAAATAACAAAAGTGCAACTGCTTCCTTTCCAAAATACTTCAGCAAAATACAATCTTACATATATATATATTCTCACATTGGCTCTCAAAAAGTGATTGGCAGACATCACCACCTATTCTTGGAATATTTTCACATGAGATACTCTTGGGAAAGAGAACTTTCAACATAGTTCACGATGACTCATTATGAAGCTTGCTATCAAATTGTAATTGTAATTACCAGACTGAAACATTCTTAACTGATTTCATTCTTTCTCTCTTCCTTAATTGTGTATTGACTGATTAATTTTAAATGAGCTGATCTATAAGAACTCTAGGAGCATCCACTATTTTGTTTCAAAATGTGACTGGTGTTTACAATTGAATCCATCAGAGATTTCCCGATTGCCAACAAAGGGGTTACTTTATCTCTAAGTAAGATTACTGAAAGAGATTTTTTTAAAAAAGTTTTTAATTGCTAAATAACATGAGGGAAATGGCATGGAGACACAAAACACATGGCAGGTGTGATAATAAAGGTCTGTACCCTTAAAAAACTTAATGCTGATGTTAGTTCCATCTTTTCTGTCAACAATTCAGATCAAGAGATGCTACCAAATTTGAGGGTGTGTGTGTATGGACACAATGAAACTATTCTCACAACAGCATGGGCAGGGTGGAACCTACCTTCCCCCCAGATGATCCCTGAAAGTCCCCTTCAGTGCACTGCTGTGAGGCCACATGCTCAGGAGTAAGGGGCCCATTGTTCCGGCATCTGGCTATCCCACAATGCACCATGTGATTAATAATAATAATACTACTAATAATAATCTCTAGGTGCCTGTCTCTGTGTATTCTTGGGCTGCGTGCAACCTGAGCAGACACCTGACCCCATACCTGGGATAAAGGGCACACCTGTGCCTTTTAACCCAGGTATAAGCCCAGATACAAAACCCAGGCTTGTGGGTAAGGCAGTGCCAGGATTTATTATTATTATTATATATTATTTTACACAGTCAGACAGGTGTTATTGACTGGTTTGTTTTATCCAGACATCGAGTCCTTCCCAAGGACCTGGGATGGCTGAATTTTATTGTCAATGTTGTTGCTGTTGTTATAGATATCATTACAGAATATAGGCTCTTCCCAGTAAAGCTGCTTTTTGTAATTGGCTGATGGTGATTTCTGTGACCCCTATGGTGTTGAGGTGCTCTTCAAGGTCTTTTGGAACTGCACCCAGGGCACCAGTTACCACTGGGATTATTTTGGTCTTCTTCTGCCACAGCCTTTCCATTTCAATTTGTAGATCTTTGTATTTGGTGATTTTTTCTATTTCTTTTTCTTCTATTCTGCTATCCCCTGGTATTGCTATGTCGATTATTTTGACTTGTTTCTCTTTCTTCTCGACTACAGTTATATCTGGTGTATTGTGTGGCAGATGTTTGTCTGTCTGTAGTCGGAAGTCCCATAATATCTTTACATCATCATTTTCTTCAACTTTTTCAATTTTATGGTCCCACCAATGTTTGGCTACAGGTAGCTTGTATTTTTTGCAGATGTTCCAGTGTATCATCCCTGGTACTTTGTCATGCCTTTTTTTGTAGTCAGTCTGTGTGATCTTTTTACAACAGCTGATTAGGTGGTCCACGGTTTCATCTGCTTCTTTACAAAGGTGGCACTTGCTGTTTGTCGTTGATTTTTCGACTTTTGCTCTTATTGCATTTGTTCTTAGTGCCTGTTCTTGTGCAGCCAGTATTAAACCCTCTGTTTCTTTCTTCAAGTTGCCATTCTTAAGCCATTGCTAGGTCTTGGTGATGTCTGATTTTCCACTTATATTGTGCAAATATTGACCATGCAGTGGTTTATTTTTCCATTTTTCTGCTCGGTTCTTGACTTGTTCTTTCTTGTAGGCCTGCTTTGTTTCATTGGTGTTGAATAGTTTTGCATTATTGACCATTTGAAGTGCATCTTCTTCACTGTCCTTGATATATTCTTCAAGGCCTCTTTTCTCCTCCTCTACTGTTTGATGGGCTTGCAGCATTCCTCTTCCACCTGAGCAGCGAGGGAGGTATAGCCTATCGACATCACTGCGGGGGTGCAGAGCATAATTGATGGTCATGATTTTCCTGGTCTTACGATCTAGCGTCTCTAGCTCTGCCTGGGTCCAGTCTATTATTCCTGCAGTGTATCTGATAACAGGTATAGCCCAGGTGTTTATGGCTTGTATGGTGTTCCCGCCATTGAGTTTGGACTTGAGGATTTTTCTAACTCTCCTGATGTATTCACTTCCAATTTTTCTTTTCACTTCAGTGTGTGCAATGTTATCAGCCTGGAGAATGCCCAAGTATTTGTAAGGTTCTTTCTCTTCCAGGTTCTTGATCTTGCTTCCATTGGGCAGTTCTATTCCTTCTGTTTTCCTTATTTTTCCTCTGTTCATTATTAATGCAGCACATTTGTTTAGTCCAAACTCCATTGCTATATCGCTACTGAATATATGGACATTGTTTAGCAGTGATTCGATTTCTGACTGGGACTTTCCATACAACTTCAGATCGTCCATGTACAGCAGATGGCTGATTTGACTTGATGTTTTAGATGTTTGGTATCCGAGGCCTGTTTTGTTTAGTATTTGTGAAAGCGGGGTCATGGCGATTACAAACAGCAGAGGGGATAGTGAGTGCCCTTGGAAAATGCCTCTTCTAATGCTAACCTGTCCAAGTGTCCCGCCATTGATTGTTAACTGTGTACTCCACATGCTCATTGCTTTTTTAATAAATATCTGAATGTTTTTGCTGACACCAGTTGTTTCTAAACATTTTAGTATCCATGTGTGAGGCAATGAATCGAAAGCTTTCTTGTAGTCAATCCATGCAACACTTAGATTGGTTTTTCTTCTCTTACAATTTTCTAAAATCATTTTGTCAATCAGCAGCTGGTCTCATGTGCCTCTGGTGTTCGGGCAATTTCCTTTCTGTTCAACTGGAAGCTGTTTGTTAGTTACTAAGTGTTGCATCACTTCATCTGCTATTATTCCAGTTAGTCAGACAGGTGTTATTGACTGGTTTCTCCAGACATCGAGTCCTTCCCAAGGACCTGGGATGGCTGAATTTTATTATTAATACTGTTGGTTATTATAGATATCATCGCAAAATATAGGCTTTTCCCAGTAAAGCTGCTTTTTGTAATTGGCTGATGGTGATTTCTGTGGCCCCTATGGTGTTGAGGTGCTCTTTTGGAACGTCTTTTGGAACTGCACCAGGGTGCCAATGACCACTGGGATTATTTTGGTCTTTTTCTGCTACAGCCTTTCAATTTCAATTTGTAGATCTTTGTATTTGGTGATTTTTTCTATTTCTTTTTCTTCTGTTCTGCTATCCCCTGGTATTGCTATGTCAATTATTTTAACTTGCTTTTCTTTCTTCTTGACTACAGTTATATCTGGTGTATTGTGTGGCAGATGTTTGTCTGTTTGTAGTCGGAAGTCCCATAATATTTTTGCATCTTCATTTTTGACAACTTTTTCAATTTTATGGTCCCACCAATTATTATTATTATTATTATTAATAATAATAATAAGATTTATATACTTCCCTTCCAAAAATGGTTCAGGGTGGTATACATCAAAATTCAAACAATTAAAATCAATTAACAATTAAAATAAAAACTATAAAAACAGCATAAAACCAATTAACAGTTAAAACATGTAAACAGTTAAAAACCCTGCAGAATGAACCTCTCCAGATGATCTTAACAGGTGATGGGACTCATGGCAAAGAAGACATTCTCTTAAATACTCAGGGCCTAAGCTGTTTAGGGCATTATAGGTAATAACTAGCACCTTGTATTTTGCCCGGAAATGTACCGGCAGCCAGTGTGGCTCCTTCGACACAGGAGTAATATGGTCTCTCCTAGATGACCCAGAGACCAACCTGGCTGCCACATTCTAAACTAATTGTAGTTTCTGGATTACATACAAAGGCAGCCCCACACAGAGTGCATTGCAGTAATTCAACCTAGAGGTTACCAGCATATGTACCACCAGGTTGCCCCAAAGACCAATCTGGCTGCTGCATTTTGAACTAACTGAAGTTTCCAAACTATGTACAAAGGCAGCACCACGTAGAGCGCATTGCAATAGTCAAGCCTGAAGGTTACCAGCTGATGCATCACTGTTTTGAGGTCATCCTCTTTAAGGAATGGGCGCAGCTGTTGTTTAGGATTAGGATCAATCCTGGTGCAGCACATAAGCAGCCCTACCCAAGTAGGGCTTCCCTAACCAGGGTAGGGCTGCTCGTGTGCATAGCCTTAATATGTTCCTTGGTCTTCTTTTCTCCTGGCTAAACATACTGAGTTCCTGCAGCCCTTCCTCACAGCACTTGGTTTTCAGATCCCCCAACCCCCCAATCTTGTTTGCCCTCCTCTGAATCTGCTCCAGTTTATCAATATCCTTCTGAAGTGTGGTACCTAGAACTGGACACAATATTCCAAGTAAGGTCCGATCCGCTCAGAATAGAGAGGAACTTTTCCTTCTCTTGATCTCAGCACTATGCCTCTGTTAATGAAGCCTGTCATTGCGTTAGCTTTTTAAAGCAGCTGAATCACATTGTTTGCTCATGTTCAATCTGCAGTCCACTAAGACACCTAGATCCTGGATTCAGATATATTTGTTTCACATACCACAGGACTCTTTATTGTTTTTATTACAATAAATGCAGGCTCTTGAATAATTTGAATGGTTGCTGCAGTTTTTAGAATGAGTAATAAAAAAGATTTGAGATCTATATCTGGTTCTCCTTTCTGAAAGCTCAGAAAGTATGTAAGTGGGTTTCTCAGCAGTCTCCTATCCAGGCACTGATCAAGTCTATACTGCTTAATTTCAGCAATGCAAATGCTGTAGCACTTGATGCTAGTTAGTTCCCTGGGATCTATGGGAGTTTTAGCAACCTGATAGAGAGATGAAAAGAACCTATGAAAACATCTGCAATTCACATCTAAGTCAAAATACCTTCAAAATTGGATGATCTCTTTTTAATATCAATTTCTTTTTCAAAGGAATTAGGTGAATGGATACATGCATTTTTTTAAAATCAGGATCACATGTAATGAATGTAATGTAATGTAATGTAATGTAATGTAATAAAAAAACAGGGTCACATGTCATAAATATTAATTCTGCCTCTGTGTTGCCCTACAAGGAACTAATTGTAATTAATTGACTAATTGGGCAAATAGCAGGATTAATTTTTGCACTGAACATGCACCAGATGAGCAGTGTTCGGTGTGGGCAGTTTTACACTGAATGTACTACATTTTTACATTTTTACACTGAATGTACATTGATCCACCACTGACCCATGATCTGGACTGCAGATAGTGGCTGACATCCAAATTAACTTACTGAACAGTATTAGAAAGTAGTCCAAAGGACTACTCAAGAGTAACTTAGTCTGGATGTCAGCCAGTATAATTTCTATGTTGGTGACTGCCCTGTGACAGGAGCACTGTTAGCAATGGGTTGCATTATGCCACTAGTGACGGTGCTAAAATTCTGTAATATCTGGCTCAGAGTGCAAAATTATTGATCTTATAAAGTGCAAATGTATTTCGAGATGAACTTCCTTGCCCATGAAAATGGTTTTCTCCTGGCGAAGAATATTATGAGTGCTTACATGGTTTGTATTCCTAAGACTCGGTGCTCAAAAAGGCAGCTGTTGTGTCAGCAAGGTTGGTTGCCACATGGTTTTGCCGAAATGGACCTGCATGGCTTTAAAGGTGCGGTATTTATAGAACAGTATGGCTCCTTACATTTGCCCTATGGGAAAGGGAAGGCATCATGGAAATGTGACCTTTACAAAAACAAATCACACTCTTGTGCCTTTAGTAGATGTTGTGTTGAGACTCTTTGCTCAGCCTTCCAGGAAGCAGGATAAGTGTTTGTGACTATGCTGGGCTGCCTCTTAAGAGCAGGTCGTACGAAGGGCCCTGCTGGATTAGACCTGGTTGACATTTAGACTAAATGACTAATGAGTAGCCCCACTGAAATTAATGAAACATGTTAGTCATGACTAAGAACATAGGAACAGCCCTGCTGGATCAGGTTCATGGCCCATCTAGTCCAGTATCCTGTTTCACACAGTGGCCCACCAGATGCCACTGGGAGCCTACAGGCAGGAGTTGGCTGTCAGCACATCTTGTGGCAGAGAATTCCACAATTTGATTATGCATTGTGTAAAAAAGTACTTCTGTTTGTTGGTCCTAAATTTTGTGGCAGTCAATCTCATTGGATGACCTGATCCCTAGTACTAGTGTTATGTGAAAGGGAGAAGAATTTCCCTCTATCACCTTTTTCCACACCATGCATGATTTTATAGACCTCTATCATGTCTCCCTGCAGTCGTCTTTTTTCTAACTAAAAAGCCCAAGTTGTTGTAGTCTTGTCTCATAAGAAAGGTGCTCTAGGCCCCTGATCATCTTGGTTGCCCTCTTCTGCAACTTTTCTAGTTCTACAATGTCCTTCTTTAGATGCAGTGACCAGCATTGTACGCAGTACTCCAGGTGTGGCCACACCATAGTTTTGTATAAGGGCATTATATTAGCAATTTTATTTTCAATCCCCTTCCTAATGATCCCTAGCATGGAATTGGCCTTTTTCACAGCTGCTGCACATCGAGTTGACATTTTCAATGAGCTGTCCACCACAACCCCAATATTCCTCTCCTTGTCAGTCTCTTGACAGCTCAGATCCCATCAGCATATACTTGAAGTTGGGGTTTTTAGTGTGCATCACTTTACACTTGCCAACACTGAACTGCATTTGCCATTTTGTCACCCACTCCCCCAGTTTGGAGATCATTTGGAGCTCCTCACAATCAGTTTTGGATTTCACTACCTGAAAGAGTAGGGTATCATCTGCAAATTTGGCCACCTCACTGCTTACCCCAACATCTAGATAATTTATGAATAAATTAAAAAGCACTGGTCTGAGTACAGATCCCTGGGGGACCCCACTTCTTTCTTCCCTTCATTGTGAAATCTCTCTGTTTATACCTACCCACTGTTTCCTGTTTTTCAACCAGTTAGCAATACATACATGTACTTGTCCCCTTATCCCATGACTGCTAACTTGTCCCATTAACTAACTAACTAACTAGTCCCATTAATTTCTAACTAAGTAACTAACTAACTAACTTGTCCTATTAACTAACTAACTAACTAACTAATAGGGGTGTGCAATTCGGATTTTCGGTGTTTTGATTCAGATCCGAATCGAAACACCCCCGTTCTGTTTTGTATCCGAATCTGGCCCATCCGAATCACCCCCGGTGAATTAATCCGAATCAGAATAGATTCAGATTAAAAAATGGGTCCTGGGGCCAAAAGAGTGGGGTGGGGTGGTAGTGCCCAATGGGTGGAGGCTACCACCCAAATTTCAGGGGGATTGGCCAAAGGGCTGATTTTTGGTGAATTTTTGAAGTCTTAGTGTCTTTGGGGCAGATTGGGGGCATAACGTGGGATCTGGGGCAGAAGAGTGGGATTGGGAGTGGGCATAACGTGGGATCTGGGGTGGTAGTGCCCAATGGGTGGAGGCTACCACCCCAATTTCAGAGTGATTGGGCAGAGGGCTGATTTTTGGTGAATTTCTGAAGTTTACGCGTTTTTAAGTTTCCCCCCCATTAGGTATAATGGAGGGTGTAGCGCTTCACGTCGGGGGGGAAAGGGGTGGCCTAGAGTGGTGTGGGGTTGGTGGTAGTGCAGGGTAGGGGCAAGGAAGCTACCTGAATTTTTTCAAAGGATTTTGGCAGAGGGCTGATTTTTGGTGAATTGTTGAAGTTTACGCGTCTTTAAGGTTTTTCCTTATAAGGTATGTTTCAGCAGCCCCATAAGTGCACTTGGGGGGTGCTGGGGTGGCCCAGAGCAAATGGTGGTGTAGTGCACATAGGGTGCCAACCACCCCCATGGATTTCTAACCCATGGGGTACAGGGTTCTGTTGTTTCTTATATGTTCAGAGTGTGGATTCTATGATAGCAAATGAGATTTTCAATGAGACACCATGAATCCACTCTCATTTGCTTTTTAAAAATTGCCAGAGATGGGGAGGATGGTATTTCAGTAGGGAGCACATTCCGCAGTCTCAGGAGTGCATCCCACAGTTTTAATGATTCCTTTGCTTTGCTTGTATGCCAGGTGAGTGGATGGTGGAAGGGGAAACAGCCAGAGGTGCATCTAGCTAATTTTGGAGCCTGGACCTAAAGACCTTTGGAGCCCCACCCTTGCTGGAGCCCCCACTTCCTCCAGCTGCATGTTAAGCACCATCCCCCTACACACACACACACACACACACACACACACACACACACACACACACCCTGTTACACATGCAGTATTTTTAACACGTGGGTTCTTGAGGGCTCAAACAGCAATTGCTCACAAGAATGTAGAATATAAAAGAGGTATATTTATGCAAATATGCATTAGTGGGAACATTTCAACAGGCAACTTAACATATTCCCATCCCACATATTTCTTTTTCCACTCCCCCCTCTGTCTCCAAAGAATGCTTGGCTGCCTGATGCAGGTCACAGTCATGCCTGGCCATGGGCCAGTGGTGTGTCGTGGCGACCACACCACCTGGGACATACTAAAGAGGATTTAGGGGGCCCCAGTGGGTGTGGAGACCCTGGACTTTGGCATTTAAGGAGGTTGGAGGTTTGGAAGCTGCACACCATCAGCCAATCCCAAGGTAGGGCACTGTGTCACATCATGTATATGGAAAGAATGATAGGGGTGCACAGTTCCTCTTCCTGGCTCCATATTTCAGTTCCCAAGCAAAAATGTGTGAGAATGTGCCTGTGGCAAAACACAGACACACAGACACAGACACCAAACAAAAACACACAGAAACACAAACAACAATTTCACACCCATCAATTTAGAAGTCTTGGGAGAAAAGCAGTATTTTTTGAATATTCACAGATGATGCTTGAAGTTGGCAAATCAATAATGATTTGAGCTGAGAGAGTTTGGATTATCACTATAGAAATATCTTTGAGATCCCTTCTCATGCGTACACTATATGTGCAGAGGGATAAGAGGAACTACACCTGCAGGCGCCACCTCAACATCTGCATATTCAGCAGAATGTCAGAAAGGGGGACCTCTATGATTGGACTGTCATTTTTGCAGTTGTTCAATTTAAAAGAAAAAGAAAAAGAAAAAAGAAAAAAAGAAAGGAGATGTGCATACACAGGTTTCCCTTTCTAATATTGTGTGGAGCATGTGGACATTGTGTGATGTACTGTACATATGGAGAGAGATTGTACATTCTCCTTATTACCACACACCACGACTCTCAGAGACTAGTCAGGGTGTGAACAGTATTACCTGGCTCAGAACTGGGGAGGTACGTTTTAACAAGATCAGTTTTTAGGATCACAAGAACAGAAAGGAAGGTTGTCAGACATTAGGATTGTTAGACAATCCTAAGACATTTTCAGCCAGAGGTAGAAAATCTAAATGATGTTCTCTGGACAGTAATTAAAGCAAGATAATGTAAAGCGAGATGAGATGGGATGAGAAGATAAGATGAGCTAGGGCAAGATAATGTAAAATAGGGTGATATAGGATGAGATAAGGCAAGATAAGACATGACAAGGCATGACAAGATGAGATAAGCTAAGCTTAGAGACAAGGAGATGAGATGAGCTGAGATGCACCGCAGTACAATATGATAACGGACAAGTCGGAGGTGAAGTGGAATAATACTATGAGGTGGAAAGCAATTTGCAGGAGTAGATTTAGGGAGACACGTCTGAATGTAAAGCACAAAAGCAACTCCAGGCAAGTCTTGTTGACCAGACTTTGAGCTTAACCTTCTTAATTCCTTTTGCTCTAGTATGAGCCAAAGAGTGAGACCCAAAGGGCTCTTAACCTAGAGTATCTGTACATGGCATGCATTTCTTTTGAAGGGTTTGCTAGAAGACTGAGGCAAAAGAGGGCAAAACAGACAATGAAGGCACAAGAGGATATAAGTGTTATAACCCTTCCTACTGAGTTGGAACTGAAAAAAAAAATATGCTAGCGCTCATATAACCTAAGGCCATGGAACTGTATCACGCTCTACTATCCTCAAAGTATCTCAACTATCCTTTGCTCCAGTTTCTCTAAGCCACGATAGTTAAACCAAGAGCATAACAGACTGAGAAGGTTTATCATAGATAGAGAGATAAAGGTTTTAGTTAGTTATAAGTTTATTCGGTCATTGACCAGCAAACATTTACAATAAACCAGTACGTATTTTACAAAAAATATAACAAAACCTGGCCATAACAGAGATAATATCAGTGTCCTCGTTAGTTAAAAGATAATTTAAATAAAATTCATCAGACCGGCCAGGCAAATTGTCTAACATAGGAAATAAAAGTCTTAAACGGGGTTCCCTATAAAAATCACAATAAAGAATAACGTGTGAGGTGGATTCTATAACCCCTTTGCCACATGGGCAAAGTCGTAAAAATAGCGGAACTCCCTTAAACCTGCCATCCAATACTGCTGTAGGAAGAACATTTAAACGTGCTAAAGTGAGCGCTCGTCTAAATTTAGGGGATAGATAAAGGTGAAGTGTGCTGTTGAGTCGGTGTCATCTTCTGGTGCCCACAGAGCCCTGTGGTTTTCTTTTGGTAGAATACAGGAGGGGTTTACCATTGCCTCCTCCCATGCAGTGTGAGAGGATGCCTTTCAGCATCTTCCTATAACACGGCTGACCGATATAGGTGTTTACCAGTGGGGATTTGAACCGGCAACCTCTGGCTTGCTAGTCAAGTCATTTCCCACTGTGCCATTAGGTGGCTCAGACAGACAGATAGATAGATAGATAGAATGAATTCTTAATTTGTGGCCTAGGATTGAAGAGCATACTCATTTATATTTTTGCGTAGCCATTTTGGTTTCAGCATATTACTGTAATAGGGAATGGAAAGTGGATTTGTGGTGGTGGTGTAGTCCCTAGTTGTCAGTGCTCCTGATACAGTCTCTTTTCCACCCAATTCAGACTCAAACTAGTTCAGATTGTCATTCTCTAATCCATCTGTCAAGTTATGTAGGGTTTTAAAAAAAGGTTATAAAGTACCAAATAAAACACTTCAGAGGTATCACCAAGACTTTCAGCAGACTGACATGGGGCACCAAATGCTGCCTCCCCAGTTGCCCCTCCTGGCTACCACCAGCACCACCACATGAAGAGCCACTTCAAGTCCTCCCTCTCCTCATAATGCGAGATTCGAGAACTGAGGAGGGGGAGGAGTGGAAGTGTGGAAGAGGGAGTGTGGTAGACTAGAGTGTCTTCCCACCACTGTCCTACACACTCCCTCTTCTGCTCCATTACACTCTTCCTTTTCAAATTCAGCACACTGAAGAGGCGTAGTAGGTGGAATGGCCTTTTGAGCTGTTGCCAAGCAGAGTAATGGCAGGAGATAGATGTTGTAGTGGTGGCAGCGGCAACTACAACTCCCTCCTGATAATCTGCTGCTTGAGGTACTGCCTCCGTTTGCTTCACTTACAAGGCCAGCCTCATTTCCACTTCTTATCTCTTTGGGGTGGCAACAAGCAATCGCAGGTAAATACATGGTGTGAGAAGGAAGGGAAAAGGGGGGAAAAAAGACTCTAGTGGTTTTTAATTAACATTTCATGTTTTTCCCTAGGGATAAAGGAAGGGGCAGTATTTAACAGCATTTACAATCATGTTTAAAAGCAATTCAGATCAGTTGGGAAAAGCCGAGGGGGGAAAGTAAGATTATAACAACAACAAGAAAAGATTATGAAGAGTGGGGGCGATGAGAAAAATGACAAGAGTGAAAAGAACTTCACAATTTCAAATAATAGCAAGGGGGAAAGGATAGAAGAATTCAAATAAAAGTAGAATGGGTCGTTGGGAAAGAACTGCTTAGAGGAAACAGAGAATTGAAACCTCCATTTAAAAAAGAATTAAAATGACAGGAAGTGCAAAGGGGGAAAGAAAAAGGTTAACAAGATTTAGAAGGAAAGCTTAGGCACCATGATTAAATGTGCAGGATACAAAGAAAATTAGTAGAAGAAAGAGACCAGATAGAGGAAATGCAAGGGGAAAAAATTAAATCTGTTCTTAGAGAGCCATTTTTCTCCTGAGAACGTGCCTATCTCTGTTGTATGTGTGATAAACAATGTATCATTCACAAGGAAGCGTGGCAGGCTTTTAGAGATAAAAATGAATTTCATCTCATACAGGGGAAGTTGGATGATTCTGAGCAAAAAATGTGACAGACCTCAGTATTGATATTTTGGGAAAGTAACTGTTTACTCCTACTGGCTTAACCTTTCCCCCCTCCCTAGTTACCTACACAATGCAAACAGCATTTGTTATATTATTGTTCAGAATGGTTTCCTGTACTGCATAACTCAATATGTAGTTCAAGACTAAGGTTAGATTCGCACATGTTTGTACCATGCAAATGTCTGCCCTTTTTCATAGACATGATGTCCAACACCACACACAGACACAGAGAAATAGAAATAGATAGTGTTTCCTGTCATTTCGGATGATGAGCATGCCAATACACATTATTGCCTGGTGGCGGCTGCCACCGGCTCAGTTGGTGGCGACTCAAAAGTGGGCCTTTTCTTTTTAGTTGCCCTGTGACTTTGCAACATGCTTCCTAACAAAATCAGAGCCTCCCCTAGTCTGAATGTTTTTAATACGTTCTGAAAACATACAGACCTGAAAACATACCTTTTAGTCAGGCTTTTAGTTTATAGTTTTAAACTTTAATGTTTTAGAGTTTTTATCTGTATTTTAAACTGTTTTAATTAGGTAAAAGTTTTAATTGTTGTGTTTTTAGATTATGAACTGCCCGGTACTTCCATATGGGCTGGTATAAAAATGTGTCAATACTACGACTACTACTACTACTAATAACAAAATACAAAGATCTACAAATTGAAATTGAAAGGCTGTGGCAGAAAAAGACCAAAATAATCCCAGTAGTAATTGGTGCCCTAGGTGCAATTCCAAAACAGCTTGAAGAGCACCTCAACACCATAGGGGCCACAGAAATCACCACCAGCCAATTACAAAAAGCAACTTTACTGGGAACAGCCTATATTCTGCGATGATATCTATAATAACAACAGCAACAATATTGATAATAAAATCCAGCCATCCCAGGTCCTTGGGAAAGACTTGATTTCTGGATAAAACAAACCAGTCAATAACACCTGTCTGACTGTGTAAACAACAACAGCAACAGTAGTAGTAGTACAATACCCTTGAATGTCATTCCAAAATCTGTCTGAAGAAATAATATAACTATCTCTGAGCATGAATGGAGTGCATCTACTTCATCAGTGAGTAATTACAGCCTGTACCTACATGCTTAGGTTTAAGAAGCATGACTTCTAAGACATGTGGCTTGACTTCCCGGCAGGGCTGGGAATTTATCTTAGGGAAGTGCTGAACTAGTTCAAATTGAACTGGGTTTGATTAGAATTGGTCCAGTTTGAACTAAAAGCAGATTGGCCTCAAAAAAAGGTGGCTGGTCTGAGTTCAAACCGATACGGTTCAAACCAAGTTTGAATCAATTTGGACCGATTCAACCCAGTTTGAGGACGCTATGGTTGTAAAGAGGAATCCAGTGAGCATAGGCGGAACTGGGACGGGGCAGGCAGGGCACATGCGCTAGGTGCCACTGAGGTGGGGGCGCCACACCACTTCCTGCCACCCCCACCCCATTGCCTACCTGCCCAGCCCCAAGGCCCCTCAGCCACTTGCCTCCAGCTCTGGCTGATCGGTGGGGCCTAGGATCGGCAAGGCCTGCAAACTGCAGAGAACTCTTCTCTCCCTGCCTCTCAGCTGATCGGCGGGTGGGCGAGGCTTCCAAAGAGGCCTCTGAGTAGGCCTCCCTGAAGCCTGAACTCTGCAGGCCCCAAGGGAGGCAGGAAGCCAGGAAGGAGGCTATCAGAGTTCCCTGCAGCAGACCCTCTGCCCAGACCATCCAGTACAGCCTTTGCCAGGTAGGCTGTGAATTCCTTTTTGTGGTCCCCCCACCCCTATAGGAATCTGCTTGCCATAGGGCTTTGATATGGGGGGTGGGGCGAGACTGAGAAGTCTCTGAATATTTAATTTAAAACAGACTGAAAAATGTGCTGGCTTTAAAAACAAAAACTATCTAAAAAGGCCTATAAGTGGCTTGTTTCAGGGCAGAAAATTACAAACACTTCTGGAACAAGTATATTTTATTTATTTTTATTCATTCATTCATAAATGCACTTATGTTCAAGTTGTTTTGCAACCCAGAAGGTCTGAGTGAGAACTGTGAAGCATGTGTTGTGCTTTTATTTTATTTTATTTTTCTTGTGTGTGAACTGCTCCCCAATAACTTGCAGGGACTTCAGGGTAAATCTGGCCAACATGTGAATGCAGCACCTCCATTCCAGAGGAGATGTGTGTTAAAGGGGTTTAAAAGCCTCGTGTGAAAAACCTCCTGGAATCAAACTTGACTGAATTTTTTCAGAATTCTGAGAAAACAAACATAGGCTCACCCTGCATGGTTGAAAGTCTCCTTTGCTAATCTGCAGCGAGGGGGCCATTTTAATAATTAGCGTTGCTAGTGTGTTCTAGGCATTAAAAGTAGCACAAATATATAGTACTCAATGTATATCACTATATACTGTGAAGTGTGCGTGTGTGTATTCAGTGAAATGTATTTCCAGGCAGCATACTTATTTTGAAATATCAGACTTAAATCCTTGGGGGCCTGGGGTGTGTGGAGGCCCTGGACTTTGAGGGGCTGGGGGCCCATTTTAAAATCTCATCTTGGCCCATTCCAACCTTGCTATGCCCCTGGTGGTCACTACACATGGGTTTCTGCACAACACCTGCACAGAAGAAACTTCTGTGTAGAAAATGTGTCTCTTGTAAATTGACCCTGAATTTTCCATCCATGACTGGGGTATCTGAGAGTTAGAGTCAATAATAAAAGAACAGCACACTGCTTGTGACAGGAAGGGGCAAATTACAATGATTTCTTAGTCTGGCAGGGGCTGGTTTTGGCCCTGGCAGAACTTGGCTGTCTGATCCTGTTGCAAATGCCTCTGTCTAGTGTGGCAAACTAATGTATCCTCCTCCCTCCTGGTGTCAAAGTAAGCACTAGTGTGGTGAATGCACATATACCCCATCATGAGCCAACAGTCATCATAAGACAAAGGCTGGCAGGAATCATTAACTGGTTTATAGACCCCCCCCCCCCACCACCACCTTCTTCTTCTTCCCCTATTTTGCTAGTGGCTATTTGGGCAGGTGATCTTCTAGGACAAAGTCATGTTTCTAAAAGAATGAGATGAGACTGAGAAAATGACACTTGGAATCCTCGCATAACTCCTGACTGTTGTTCTAAGTCTTTTACAGAGATGGCTCATGTTTTCAGGTTTTGATCAACAACTGTGTCTAGATGGTACAGTGTTCTTTTTAACAGGGATTTCCAGATATTGTTGACTACAAGTCCCATCATTCCTGTTTGGACAGGGGCGCAATTTCAGTGCTTGCACTAGGCACTATTTTCCCTAGTTACGCCTCTGCTGGTGAGGATTCCCCTTTACAAGCAAAGGGGAACCCTGCCTTTAAAAGGATTCGGGGGAGGGGCGGCAGTGAGAGGATATCTGACCAGCTTTGGTGTTGGCTCCTCTAAACCCCGCTGGCACTGTCCCCCAGAAGTGCAGTCTGGCAGCTGTCCGGTTCTGGCCTCTGCACATGATCTCTAGGCACCCGTCTCTGTGTTCGCTGGGGCTGAACGCAGCCCCAGTGAACACATAATCCCAGAGCCTGGGTTAAGGGCTTGCTTGAGCCTTTAACCATAGCTAAAAGCCAGGTTAAAATGCTGGGCTAGGCAGCACTGCCCTGCCAAGATAGGGCCCGACCCCAGAGGTTCTCATGCACAGTCTAACCCAGGCTGTGCTTTCCTAGCCTGGGTTAGGGTGCATGTGAGAACAGCCCCATAAACTGAATCCTGGATTCAGCCCAAGCCCAAGGTCTATATAGGATTATACTTGTTCACTGGCTTTTTCTGGACTAATCGAATGTGCAAATGCAGATTTTTAGCACAAGTGGTATTATTATGATTGGGTTTTACTGCATTCATGTTTCCTTTCCAGCAAGCGTAGTCCTTGTCGAAGCTTTAACATGGTAATGCTATCCCTGTCTGATTTCTAATTACACTGCTCTTTGTCTCTGTAACTTTTATCTCTTTTAATATGGCAGTGACCAGTTCTGAGTATATTTTAAACAAGAGCTTATCATAATATTTTACAGTCTCATTAAAACTTTCTTAAATGTCTAGTCTGCAATTTCATCTCTCTTTTTAATGTATTCCCATTTTCTAGATATTGCCTGCACATACTGAATTTAAAGGCAAGACTGCCTCATAAAATGCCTGCTTCTGTTACAGCCATTTTGTATTTGTTTTATCATTGTGACATGTGGTTTGGAATTGTATTGTCATTTTGTTTCTCAACTAAAATGCAACCTGCAATTATGGCATGCTTCAGGTTGAGGACAAAAAGGATGATGCGAAATTGCTCAATGACCCTTCCGTACACCCTTTTGTTTCTTGACCATTGCAGAGAATAGCTCTGACCCAGAAGTATTCTCAGAGGGCCATTTTGTAGCAGTCCTCAGTTCCTTCATACATGCAAGTCCAAAAGCCATTTTGTGACAATCTGATATGGCACGAAGGGTTCTTTGAAAGTCCAAACTAATTTACTGATATAACAACAACACTTAGCCTGATATTGAGTTTTTAATTAATAAATCATTATAATTCCTCAGCTGCTGCAAATGAGAACAAACTGCAGTGGGTATGATGAAAAAGAAAGTACTTAAATCTTCATTAAAGGAAATCCGGAGACCTAATTAAAATGCATTTGGGGATTTTTGCTACAGTCAGAGTTCACTGGTAATTCAATATATCTTGCACATTTGTGAAGAAAGTCAGCAGCACACCAAAGGAATAAAATAGACTCACTGATGCTTTTCACTCACAAAAAATGTTTTACCAATGGAATCCAGGAGTTGTTTACATAATTGACATTTCATTCATATCTTATTGTATGTAACATTTTTATCTGTAATGAACTGAGAAGGTTCATTAACTTCAAAGTATTGCTACAGTGAGTTATATACTCTGCAAATGCAATTCATATTTACAGTACAATACATTTATCCGTTACCCTATTTCGAACCATGCACTCATTGTACACAAAACCAAAGTAAACAAGTAATGGAGCAACAATTAACTTTACAGAAGACTAATTAGGTTGATTCCATTACACTATCTTCACTGAACATATTTCCTTTCTACAAAAGACACTTCCATACAGTAGTGTAGCAAAACACGCACACACACACACAAGCACATACACATGAACAGCATTTTCTAGTTAAAAGGTAATCATAGTTAGAATAATGTACTCTGCCTTTGCGTTCAGCAGCCAGATGGTAAGAATCAAATCCACTTAATTGGGAGCAACTTTGCCTGCATGAATTTGTCTGATTTGTCTGTGTAATTAAAGTCATATACAGAGGTGCACGTAGGTAATTTTGAAGCCTGGACCTAAAGGCCATTGAAGGCCCTGAACCTTAAGCATCACCCCCCTACACACACACACACACACACACACACACACACACACACACACACACACACACACCGTGATACATGTAGTATTTTTAACACATGGGTTCTTGAGGGCACAAACAGCAACTGAAATCACAAGAATGTAAGAATATAAAACAGATACAGTATATTTATGCAAATATGCATCAGCAGAAACATTTCAACATGCAACTTAACATATTCCCATCTGACATATTTCTTTCCCCACTACCCCCTCTGTCCCTAAAGCAAGGGCCACGCTTGGTCGCCTGGCACAGGTCACAGTCAGGTTTGGCCACCTGGCACAGTGCAGGCTGGTAGCGCAGCAACCACACCACCGGGGACAGACTAAAGAGGATTTGGGGGGCCCAGGGTGTGTGCAGGCCCTGGACTTCGGCCCAGAAGTTCAGGGGTAAGAGCACCTCTGGTCATATGAGCTAGCGGCCAACTACAGATCTTGTGGCAGTGAGTTCCATACATTAGTCATACACTGTATGAAGAAGAACTTTTTCAGGTCTGTCCTAATCTACTGCCAATCAATTTCATCAGGTAATCCCAAATTCTAGTGTTAGGGGAAATGGAGACAAAATATTCTTCCCACTTGCTTTCTTCAAACCATGAATAATCTTATAAGCCTCTATCACGTCCCCCTTAGTCAAATGATGTATAAATGAAAACCAACCAACCAAACACATTTGCCTTTCCTTGTACAGAAGGTGCCCCAATTAGTGCCCCAAGACTAGAGACCATTGCGGAGCTCATCGGAATCCTATGCTGGACTCGAGATGCTTTTCCTGCTAGCCAGGAGTGCCTGGGGCCTCACGGCGCACGGCATTCAGCGTACTGTGGCAAGACAAGCTCGCCAAAAACATGACCTGATCTTCATGAACAACATGGGCATTGTTATTCTGCTCAGTGGAGATGTGTTTTGTTTCTCCGTCTACACTTATGTTGTCCCACAAACTGGGATCGAATGGAATCTCTCTCCTATCGGCAGAGCCACTTCAAAAGAATGGAGAGAGGAATGGAGATGTCATAAACCTCCCTCGGCAAAGTTGACAGCAACAGTTAACTGGACTGAGCTGTCACTGAAATGTACCTATGCCGTGTATGTAATGGCACTGTTCCCTGTATCTGTGTTGTAATAAATCTTATTTAAAATAAAAAAAAGGTGCCCCAACCATCTGATAGGAATATAGGAACATTGGAAGCTGCCATATACGGAGTCAGACCATAGGTCAGTATTGTCTTCACAGACTGGCAGTGGCTTCTCCAAGGTTGCAGGCAGGAATCTCTCTCAGCCCTATCTTGGAGAAGCCAGGGAGGGAACTTGGAACCTTCTGCTCTTCCCAGAGCGGCTTCATCCCCTGAGGGGAAGATCTTGCAGTGCTCACACATCAAGTCTCCCATTCAGATGCAACCAGGGCAGACCCTGCTTAGCTATGGGGACAAGTCATGCTTGCTACCACAAGACCAGCTCTCTTCCCATGATTTTAAATTATTTGTTGCTGAATCTTTTCCACCTGCACTGTGTCCTTTTTTGAAATTGAGAAATCCATAGTATTGCAAATGTACCTGCACCATTAGAATGATAGCGGCCATTTTAATTACAACCCAGTTTCTCAGTATGGAGTTTGTCCTTTTCGCCACTTTAGCCCACTGCGTTGGTGTTTTCATGGTGCTCTCGACAATTATTCCAACCTCTCTTTCCACAGAGTCCTTGGCATGAGTCTTCATTCATGTGTGAGTGAGACAGCAGGCAGAGCCAATGCGGCTGACACTGACAATCCTTGCTCAACTTAAAATATGGTCCCCATTAAAAAACTAACTGCCAGCCTGGGACATATAAGGTTAGTGGCAAAACAAACCTAATTGGGGACCTCCTGTTTTTGGAGCTATTTCAGAGCTGCAATGCTGCAGTGTGTGAATATATAATGTTGTGGCTTTCACCACATAGGGCATTTTAAAAATTCACATTCATCTTTGCATTGGAAAAGAAAATTCTCAGATGCTAAAATAGATTTACCATACATTTACCATGGTCACCTACTGATTTCTTTTATTTCCTTCCTCTGCTGTGGGTGGCTGTTGTACCATGCGATGCTGCATTTGCCTTGAATGGCACATTTGTATCATTGCGCAAGACCGCAGAATTGCACAAATCCAGTTGTGTGAAAGAGGGTTATTGAAAATAATCATGCCACCTAATGGCACATTGGGGAAGTAATTTAAGGGAGCAAGAGATTGCTGGTTCGAATCCCTATTGGTATGTTTCCCAGACTATGGGAAACACCTATATTGGGCAGCAGCAATATAGGAAGATGTTGAAAGGCATCATCTCATACTACGCAGGAGATGAAAATGGTAAACACCTCCTGTATTCTACCAAAGACAACCACAGGGCTCTGTGGTCACCAGGAGTCGACACCACACAACTGCATTTGCACAATTCCGTGCACAACTCTTGCACAAGAGTTCTTTCATGCAATTGCACAAATGCTCCATTTCAAGGCAGATGGAGTGAAGTACGTCAGTTAGTTACTGGTAAGAAACATGTATGTGTGTGTGTGTGTCCACAATTACATATATGTGAACTGGCAAACAAAGTAAATTACCTATAAAGTGCATATTTCAGGATTTGTGAATACTTGATCTGAAATTAGCACTTGATGTTAATAAGGAAAAAACCACTGAAAAAGAGGCATCCGCTGCCTTTTACGAAGTCATTAGTCGCTCTAAGGTATCAATAACATATCCAGTACTCCCTCTGGAAATTTTGCACCTAAGCATCCAAATAATTATGCATGCATTTACACACTCTCAGTGCAATCCATTTTCTGCTGTGGGATGTACTATATTTATAGGTATGAATCTCGTAAACAAAGCGTGTAATTATACTCTTTAATCCCACTCAAATATTTCCATGTTAGCATCACTGGTGAATGCCGGATTTAATGACACTGGATATAAGATCTAAAGGGCAATTTCCTTGCACTTTTAAGATGCCCACCATAGGAAATGGTTAAAAGTATAACACCACTTGATGGGGCACTTGAGGGAAAGTTATCTCAGGAACTCCCCTGACATAAATATTAGGGTTTCTTTGGGGAGTTTGGCTCATTGTAACAGTGTGCAACCTTGGTTGGTCTCTGACATGATAGACAGTGTTACAAAGCTGTAGTGCTGTGCCCCAGGGTGGCTGCAGAGCTGGAAGGCAGCTACAACACTGGTAAAAACAGGCAGTAACACAAGCAGAGCTTCCCCATTTCCCCCCATTTGTGGGGGAACTGCAGAAGTGCTGCTTGCACTACTATTGGAGGTGACTTGTGGCTCTGGAGCAGGCCCGAGACACAGCATTACAGCTCTATAATTCTGTGCATCATGTAGGCGGTCCACCAAGGCTGCATCTTCTTTATGTATTATTTCTTTTTCTATGTCAACTGCTTTTAGAACTTTGGTTGAAAAGTGGTATTTTTTCAATGGCCTTCTTTATTATGAAATTGAAAGTTAAAAGTTTTAACTTTCAAGTGCTCATTAAAGAAACTCATTGAAAAACGCGTTGAAGTGTGGAAATGCATATTTCATTGCCCTTATACTGAGCAGAAGGTTGTCGGTTCGAATCCTCGCTGGTACTATATAGGGTAGCAGCGATACAGGGAGATGCTGAAAGGCATCATCTCATACTGTGTGGGAGGAGGCAATGGTAAACACCTACCAAAGACAACCACAGGGCTCTGTGGGCACCAGGAGTCGAAATCGACTCGACAGCACACTTTATCTTTACCTTTATACCGTCTTAATTGAAAAGTGGTACACAAATATTTGTAATAGTAGTTTTATAGCTCCCTAATGTTGCATTGGAGACCCAGGTTGTTACAAGAATTCATAGTGGAAGAACAGGTTGCATGTAAACCACTGAAATTACTTTCAGTGTAACATAGACCCTACCCTATTAAAATTAACATAAAACAAACTTGGGTCATGTTGGGCTCCCCTGCCCTCACCTGAAAGACCAGACTGCTTACCCGGCTGGGCAGTGAGACTGAGGGCAGCCAAAGGATCCTCAGCTGCAGTGGCAGCCCATTCGGCTCTCTTCCCAGGCCAGGGGACAGCCAGGAAAGGAGGGAGAATGCTGCCCTAGATTGAGTTGGCACAGCCCAACAGGCTGTCACCTGGTGGCAATGAGGAGAGGGCTGCCCCCACCCTGTTGCTCCAGCCTGGCTTGATGATGCCAGCAGCGGGGGTGGGGCTTGAAGAAGAGATCATCCCCAAGGCCAGCAATAGGGTATCTGAGATAATTTCCTGGCCTGAAATTTCCTTTCAGGGGGAAAGGAAGGGGATTGCCCTGAATACAGGGCTCTATTTACGGAGCAGGCAGCCCAGGGTGAGTAGATCAGTCAGGATCAAGGCTGCCTGGTCGTAATGGCTCCCAGAGCATGGACCTTTTCTCCCACTGATGGGTGGAGGAGGATGAGGGTGAAAGTTAACCCCTCCCCACCATCTCTAAGGCAAAGCCAAAACCTGAGAGCCCTGAAAGAACTGACCCCACAGCGCTCTTTGAAGGCATCAAGCAACAAAGCCGGACAGGTCAAATACTGTGGTTTCAGTCCTGCTCTGAGAATTCTCGTTGGTCACATTAAAATTGGATATAGATTCAGCACATTCACCCTAAATCAGATAGGCTTTTCAGTACTGCATTAGGGACCAAGATGTATTATGATATCTGCATTCTCATGACATATTCCTTCAAAGGAAGCTATTTGTAGTCCCTTAATATTAACTTTTTCATGCCAAATCAAATCCTGTAATCCCACTAAATGCAACAATTTTGCAAATCAGTAGGAATAAGAAGAGCGAAATAATGGGAAAGCATAGAAAAAAGCAAGAAAAGTAACAAAAGCAAGAAAAGTAACAAAAAATAGAATGCAGCAATGTCAGTACTATTGCTTTGCATTAGATGTGAAGATCTAGGAAATGTTTTGCTTTGATCTAGTTTGATTTTTCTTTGGTTATCGTACATGTTTCTGTATATTACCTTTCCTAAGCTCTAGGTCTTAGTGCCTCTAGAAAGGGTTAAAATACAAAAACATAGGCTGGGTTCACACATAACATGGAATCTACTTGCAGAGTTGGTAACTGACTTGTCTATAACCATCTGAACCCATGCCAAGGTAGGAACTGGAGGTTTACTCAGGGCATCAAGCTGAGACGTGTAACCGAGATCTGAAGTTAGCTTGCCAAACCAAACAACTCACCCTGAGGTTTGAGCGATGTCTGAACCCACACTCTCCATGAATCTCTGGTTTGTTCCAGGTGCGCCAGCCCCTTTGTAAATGAGACCCATGGATATATGGCAGTGGACCTAAGGAAGGCTTGCTAGTTGAAAGGCAGCACAAGGCCGGCTGGGAGAGAAGCCAGGGCCTTGCTGGGAGGCAGAGACAGGGGGCATACCTCTGGCTCAACTTGGCTGCTTCCAACAAAGAGATATGTGACCAGTGGCTCACCTAGGTGAAACTGGTACCCGGACTGCCCCCACTGCAAGGCCCCCCTGCCATCTATTTGTATCCACTGTTTTGATACATCCTCCATTATAATACATCTGATACATATCCATAAATCTGATCAGTCATATTGTGAAAAGCCGGGCCAAATTTAAGTTTCTTTAAAACATGTTTTTTAAAAATTGGCTCCAGACAGTCAAAAGCTTTAAGTATGTCTAAAGAACATAACCCTGGAGAAGTTGACTTAACTTTAGAAGCATAAATTATATCTAATAACTTTCTTATAGAATCTATATATATAATTCTCCTGGGTGTGCCCAGGAGAAATGCGTCCCGGCAGCCCAGCTGCTTGGCTGGGCTGCAGGGGGCGCCTGATTGGCTGGCAGCACACCCAGGAGAATTCGCTTGCTGGGTGGCTGCGGAGGCAAGGCGGCGGGCCCAGGGCCACGGCGGCGGAGCCCAGCGAGGCGGTGGGCCCAGAGCGATGGCGGCGGGCCAGGCCGTGGTGACGGGGCCCAGCGAGCGGTGGGCCCAGCGAGGCGGGGCAAGGCGGCGGGGCCCAGTGAGGCGGCGGGGCCGGGCCCGGCCGCGGAAGCGAGGCGGCGGGACTGGCCGGGCTGGGCCTGGCCACGGAGGCAAGTCGGCGGGCCTGATGGCGGCACTCTGGGGCCGGCCGCGGCATCGGCGGCAGCACTCTGGGGCCGGCCAGGCCCGCTGGCGGCGGCGGCTGCACTCTGCCCCGCCGGAGACGGGGGGCGGGAGGAGAGAGAGAGGTAGCCTGGCCTGGCCGGGCCCGGCTGCGGAAGCGAGGCAGCGGGACTGGCCGGGCCGCGGAGGCGAGGCAGCGGGACTGGCCGGGCCCAGCCGCGGAGGCGAGGCGTTGGTGGCTGCACTCGGCCCCCGCAGGGTGGCGGCGGCCGCACGGGTCAGCTAGTTGAATATATTTCTCCTAGGAATAAACCCTGATTGGTCTACATGAACAATTTTATAAATGATTAATTAAAGTCGGTTAGTCAATAGCTTGGTATATAGTTTATAATCATTAAGTAGGGAAATTGGTCTATAGGAACTAACTTCCTGTAGGTCTCTACCTATTTTGGGAATTAATGTTATTTTTGAGTCAAACCACGAAAGTAGGAGACTTGCTCCCTGGCGTAAAGCATTAATTAAAATTACAAACTCCAGCATAATAATTTCTTTAAATTCCCTAAAAAAAATTCCCCTATCAGACCATCTGGTCCTGGAGATTTATGATTCTGAATTGTTTTAAAATCCTCAAGCACTTCTGCCTCAGTAAATGGAGCATCCTACATTTTAATGTCCTCTGGAGTTAGCTGTGGGATGTTAATCTTATCTAAGTAGTTAAGAATTTCCCCTTGAATTGGATTGTGATAATTATATAATTCAAAAAAAATTAACAAATTGAACACTAATATCTTTAGTATTAGTGATGATTCGACCTTTATCATCCTTTATTACTTTTATAAATCTTTTCTCCATAACTTTCTTTAATTTATGGGCTAACTATCTTGTGTTTTTGTTAACATATTCACAATATCTTTCTTTTAAATACATAAGTTGGGTAGAGATTTTTGTCGTTTCCAGCATGTCAAGCTCCTGCCTTTTCTTCTCTACTTGCTTAAAAATATTGGCAGACTCTGGTCTATTAAATATTGCCAAAACGTGTTTAATCTTTTTGCTCACTTGTGTTGATTGTTTTTAATCCTGCTCATCTGGTTAATACACTCCTCTCTAATAACAGCTTTCATCACATCCCATCTCATTACTAGTGATGTATGTTCCTTATCATTTTCATTAAAAACGGTTCTTAGTGTTTGAGTCAATTGTTGCTTTGCCACCCGGTTCACAAGTAATCTAGGTTTAAATCACCACATCGGGAAAAATAAAATTTTCTCCTCTAATTTAAGTTTAAAGATCACTGGAGCATGATCCGAAACAAGAATGGGTCTAATTTCTCCCTTATGAAATTGAGTTAACAAGGTATTAGATGCCCATATATAATCCAACCTAGAATAGGATTGATGTTTTCCTGAGAAAAAAGTGAAACTTCTTGCAGAGGGGTTAAGCAATCGCCAAGTATCTATAAACTCGCACTTATGCATCAGTCTTTGAAAGTTTGACATTAGTAGTGCTTGTTTCTTATACTGTGAAGATCTTGACTTATTCTCATTAAATAATTTAGAAACATCAATATTAAAATCCACTCCCAACTATATCAGTACCAGCAAACCTTTTCATTTTCCTCATTGTTTTCTGCAGGAAATCAATCTGTCTCTGATTTGGAGCATAAATAGAGGCCCAAGTAATATCCTTATTGTACAACTTCCCCTTAATAAAAATAAATCTTCCATCCTTATCTTTCAAAATTTTCTCAATAAAAAGATCAGTGTTAGCTTTGAATAAGATACCAACCCCTCTTGCCTTATTTGTCCCTTGAGCGAAGAACTGTTTGCCAAAATATCTATCAGCAATAGCATCTGTCTTATAAGTCTCTTGTAGAAAAGCCACCACTGAGTTAAAGGATTTAATATGTTTAGATATCCTGGCCCTTTTAATTGGATCCCCCAACCCTCTCACATTCAAGGACATAACTGTACATTGGTCACTCATTTTTAATTCTTGGTCCTTGCTGACAATAGTAGTTACTTTCCATAAACCAGATAATTCCAGTCCTCTCAGGCCACCTGTTTCTGTCTTAATATATCGATCTAAATGTAGTATAGTTTCTGTCTTAATGTATCTATCTAAGTATAATGTAGTATATTTAACTGTTCCTTTTTTCAGTATGCTTCCTCCCTCCCTAAACACCCCTCCCCCAAGCCCCTTTCCTCCCTACCCCCCAAACCCCTCCCCTCCCTCCTTAGCCCACTCAAACCAAAGGTAAACATTGTTGCAGAGGGGAAAACATTCCTCTAACAGTTTTTTGGGGGGGGGGGGGAGAGGTGCATTAGCTCACCCTCTCTTCATTTCAGCCCACTATGCATTATTTCTAAATAATTGTTTAATTGTCAGTGTCACCCAGCCTAGCTAACCACCTTCACTTCCTCTTCTCTTCCTCATCTCTCTCCTAAGATTCATTAAATGCAAAAGTTTAACAAATCTTCCAGCTGCTTCTCATAAACACCATACTTCTCAGTTTCAACGCCATACTGTCTAATTACAAAGGAGACAGTTAGAAGAAAGAGAAAGAAGAGGGGGAAAAGAAAAAAGAAAAGTTTTTTTCTTGGCGAAGACTCGTGTCTTATCAGGCGAATTCTTCTGCTTGCCGTGTTGTTTAGTTCCCTGCTAGACGTTTCAGTGCAGCTACTTTTTTTTTGCATTTGTTCCAGGAATGTAATGACTTGCTTCCCTTCTGGTTTGAAAATAATTATTTTAAAGGGAAACCCCCGCAGGCGGCAGGAGGGGAAACCTCTGCGGACCCCCCCCCAGCCTCCAACAACTCCCCCAATTGGGATAAGGTTAAAAAAATACTTTTTTAAAAGGTCCACAAACCCCTGAACAGTTGGGGGGTGTTCAGTCCGGGGTTGGACCAAACAGGGGATGGTTCAGTTCGACCCCGAACCATCAAACCAAACACGATCGACGTCAAACCTTTTTGCACATCCCTACTCCCGGTTTGGAGTCTTGTATTTGAATCTTGTATGAGATTCTGTGAACTTGTTCCAGTTCTCTTTCTTCAGTTAGCAAGTCTGAAGACAGCTCGTTCATTTTAGTAATAACATAGCTCCTTAAATCTGCATTTGACACCTTCATGCTAATGCCCCGAATTTTAAAATTATTTCTTTTATCATGGACTTAAATAAACACCATATTCTCTCTTAACTCATCCACTTTTTTTCTGAGTGGCAGATAATTCTAGGGCAATCTTATTAGCCAGATCAAAAGCATTGCTAGCTGTTTGTCTGATATCAGAGATATGTAGTGCAGGGTCCTTAAATTGCTTATTAATTTGGTCAGTTATACTTGCCAAATCTTGACGGACCGTTGTAAACGAGTTACTCCATTCCACTTGCAGTTCTTTAGTAAGTTGCCTTATCAAATGTTCAATTGATTGTAATTCCAAAGTTCACCCGGGAGTATCCAAAGGCTTTACTTGTTCTTTTTTAAAAAAATGTCCGGTTGAGCTTCTTCCAGGATCTCTTCATCCTCCTCCTCCCCTCCATTAAATCTTGGCTTTTTGCCCACTGCCCAGGCATTTATTTAATTCTCTGCTGCTGCTTTTTGTATTCTGTATTGCTTTTATGCTTTTGTTTTAAAATTTTAATCAGATTTGTTTAATATTTTTCACTTAATATTTTAATTGTGTCTTTTTTACCATCTTGTTTTTAAATTTTGCTGTAAACCGCCTTGGGATTGTTTTAATGAAAGGCGGTATATAAATTTAACAATAAATAATTAAAAAATAATTCCTTTTCCTTTCTGCTTTGGCTCTTTCTTGGTCATTTTTGTTTAATTTCAGTTCAAATTAGCAAGTGTAGCTGCTCAACTCTCAAGGCCAGGTCTAATAAATGGGCTGAGATGGAGAGCGTGATCAAACTAACACGCCATTTTGTCTGTGGCTTGCTCTCCCCCCTCCCCCCCCGCAGACATCCCGCTTAGAAACTTCAGGAAAAAGTTCTTAGGCATTTTCACTGGCCATGTATTTTATGGTCTTATGCATTTGTAACTGGTGATGCAATGAAGCTTTGCAAGAGATGTAATTGAACTATATTGCTCACTGGGTTTTTGATTGCAAAAGAACAAACTAGCCAATGAAGACCTAAATTAAAACACAGTTTCTGGACCAATGGACCTGAAGAGGAAAAAAATACTGTATGTAAAGGGTAGTCCAGCCTTACCTTCTGTTCTGTTCAACTCTAATGAACACAAATGTCATCCCATCTGCTATGGACTTCATGGCAAACAAACTACTTTTATTTAGTAGTGATGCAGATTTGTCTTTAAGTGCCCTGAGTGTTTCACTATCATTATCTCAGCAATCGCTTTAAAAACACAATGAGGTAGACCCCAATCACTGAGTAGGGGTATGTGTGCTGGGGTGTGTGACAGTAGCTTGCCTAAAGGCCACCATGACTAAGGCCTGACCTACGCATGCAACTGAACACATCTGCCTTGTATGGGAATGAAAAACGAAGCTGGTAGATCACGGCAGGGAACAGCGCAGAGTACTACAGCATCAAGAATGTCATTACTTGCCAATATACATTATTTTTGAGTCCATCTTTGCTGCATGTGGGGAAAACACCCGGCCCCCACTCCCCATCTTGTGACCTAAGCTTGCAGTCCTCCATTGTCTCTGTTTCTTCCCATGTTCATAGACATACTCCATTGTGGTATCTGTCTTAAGCCTTGCACAATGGATATTATTCCTAGCTTCCTAAGAGGTGCAAGATATCTATGAGCAGGATCGCCTGCAGTTTTTTTTAAAAAATGTAATGGCAGATGCTGGAGAATTGGGTAGGGATTAATGCACTGCTGGAGGAGGAGTCTAACTCTCTCCCCCATGCTATTTTCCCAGTTAAAACTTTCTCACAAAGTTGCTATTTGGCCCATCAGGAAATCACATACAACCTGTAGCTGCTATTCATTTAAAAACAAACAAACAAACACTGCAGAATATTCTAATTATGGAATGAGCTGGAAATGTTATGATCCTGAATAAGCAGCGCATCTGCAGGCAAGAGGGAGGTACTGGCAGACTCAGGCCAACTCACAAATATATCCAGAGATGCACCTAGGTAATTTTGGAGCCTGGACCTAAAGGCATTTGAAGGCCTCCCCGCTGCAAGTTAAGCATCCTTTTTTAACACATAGGTTTTTGAGGGTACAAACCACACCACCAGGGCTGGCTCTGGGGAATCTGGTGCCCCGATGCAACATTCTGTTGAGCGCCCTAAGTTATAGTAAAAAATAAAAATTTGAAATAAATACAATCAGTGTGTATTCAAAATTTAATACACAAAGATTTTACCAAACCTTGGTAAATAGGTCAAAACTCGCATTTATGATTTCAGCCTTAACAACGTGCTTAACAAATCACAGAAACAATTATCTCTGGCAAAACAAATACCATGAAAACCTGCCAAAGTAAAAACAAAAACAAAAACAATGAAACAATAAAATCCAACCAAACTGCACTTCTTGTAACAAAAAGCATTAAACAACAACAACAAAAACACCTGTCTGAAGGCAAAATACCCCTCCCTACAAATAAATGCTTCTGCATGAAAAACAGACTTTGTACCCTATTGAGGAATGTAGGAATTGTAAAAACAGAAGAAGATAGATCAAAAACACATTTTGGTTTTGCATCATGGAAAAATGATTTCACTCAGCATTCCAGTATGTGAGAGAGTGTGTGTTTTAAATCCTGTGCTTTGTTGAAAAAGTCCAGACATTATGGAAGCAATGTACCTATCTCAAGAGCTCATGAAGGGCACAAAAGCACTAAGGTCTAACTGAAATACCAAACTAGTAGAATTTTAAACTAATCGACAGAAACTGGTAGTCCTGGAGGGAAAAGAATGCAAAAAGAGAAAGCATGGAAAAAATATAGTTTTACTTCTTTGAAGGATGAGTCAATTTATTTGCTTTGTGTCCACAGAGAGGCATGTTTGTATGGTTGCCCAAAGACCAACACAACACAACAATTTGGGCTGAACAACTTATCAGAATAACCAGTGGAACCTGTCTTTTAAAGTATTTGTTTACCATGCATCCTTGGCAATCAGTTGCCAGGCTGCACTCTCATCACTGTTACAATAGCATGATGATTCATGAAACTGTCCACTTCCTAGTTTGCAGCATGAATCTGACTGTGCTGCATCCAAAACACACACACACACACACACCATTCTTTGCTGGCATTCTGTAGCTACTGCTGCGCTGGGGTTCTTTTTAGAACGGCACTGGCCTTGGCTTCATTCAGCCCGGATAGATGACTGAGTCGCCGCCCTCTACAAACACAAGACTTTTAGGAGAAGCCATCTTAGTTTTCAGCCAACCAATGGCCTTATAAACCGCCTCTTGATCATGGCTTCCCCTCACCAAGGGCCGCGTTCTCCTTACTCACCAAATGGTGACAGGAAGCTCCGCAGGCCCTTTAAAGATGAGGCCCTCAGGACAGGCCGCCAAGCAACTTATAACCGGGAGCAGCATGCTTAATCCATACCACAAGTCATGACTACTTGACTGATTGGTTGCAAAGGTGTCAATCATAAAAGAAGGGTGGATACACAGTCCCTGAATGGGCCGCTTATTCCATGAGTGGAAGAGGAGACGGCGTTGCTCCTTTTGGCACTCCCTGCGTTTCATTCTATTGTGCACCAAGCAGAAGCGGGAAGGAAAGAGAATGTGGCCAAACAATGCAAGAGGTTGAAGGGGCGGGAAGAGGGAACCAAAAGCAGAATCCGATTGAGTTTATGGCTGTGAAGAGCGGAACCAAAAGATCTGGTGAAGAGGCTGCGTGAGGAGTAAGTAAGGTGGTGCTCGGTGCCCTCCAGCGGGCAGCGCCCTGATACAGCACATTGTTTGCTTACTGTGATGAGCCGGAACTGCACACCACTCAGGACAGACTAAAGAGAATTTGGGGGCCCCCAGGGGGTGTGGAGGCCCTGGACTTTGGCCCTGAAGTCCAGGGGTAAGAGCACCTCTGAATATATCAGTTTCACAAAAATCAGAAGATAAAAACCTGAAGGGGGCAATGCCCCAGACTTCCCCAATGTAATCCAATGGAGTAGAATGTTTATGGACTCAGAGGGCAGTTAACAGACAACCAGGTGAGCAGAGCCAATGGAACTCAGTGGTGAGGAGTAGGGGAAACAAAAGAGGTGGGACATAACCTCAGCTTGAAGAATACTTCCACAAGGCAGTCACACTCACAACCCCTACTTCTGAGGGGGAGAGGAGCCTAGAATTTTCACCATGCTCAGGAACAGGTTCAAGTAACACTTGAACACCAGGAATATACTGCATTTTGTTGGGAGTTCATATTTGTCACTTCTAATTTAGCCGTAGTCCTTGCACAATGGATTACAATCCTAAATTCTTGTGTGGCTTTGAGTCCTTTAATTCTAGTCAAATGATAATCTAGAAAATTCATGAGAAATACTATGATCCTTAACTCACTTATACAGGAGACTCCATCCACCAACAATATCTGATCTGGAGTAATTGGGTTCAACACAACCGAAATGATGATTCCGAAAGGATGATTTGGCTGAAAGTAGCTCTTTTTCAAATTGACACTTGTAAAGCAAATTACAATAAATTGTCTCTTCTTTCTGCCTCTTGAAAAAAAGTGAAAGATGGAGATGGGATGGGAATGAATATATATAAACTCTTTTTTGTCAAAAAGAATTTCAGGAAATTCAAACCCTTTCCCACCAATTTAACTTTTTGTTAATTTGTTCTAGTACCAAAAAATATTATTCAGCTGAACTGTAAGCGTGCATGTGTACAGAGGACTCTTTTCAAATGATTAAGCTGGTATGAAATAGGAAAAGCACTAAGCTGAATTGTTTTAATGGGTTAAACTACTGGAAAAGTAAAAGACATTATTAAGAAATTAATGCCAGAAGTCAATTTGGCAACTCAAAACGTTATTAAAATCAATGACTATAAAGAAAAAACACACAGCACATTTGAATTAGGAATATTGGTTACTCTTAGTGACTGATACATTGTGAAATAAAGCTCTAGATTAAATACCTAGGTAAAATTGAAAAACGGATGGCATTTGTTGCTGTAAAACATAGCTATGACACTTGAAAGTAAAATGAAATACATTGCAGTGATAGAAATATAGGCATGGTGATCAGGGGCGTATCTAGGGTGGCGCAGGCAGGGCACATGCCCCGGGCGCCACTTGAAGGGGGGGGCGCCATTTTTTAAAAATTAAAAAAATGTAAAGATTGCCACCGAAAACAAAATAGCCACTGTGCATGCTCAAATGGCCTCTGTGAGGCCTTAGGCTATGCCAGGCCTCACAGAGGTCATTTGAGCATGCGCGGTGGCCATTTTTTTCCAGCAGCCATTTTTTTAAAAAAATAATTTTTTTTTAAATGTCCACCGCACATACCCAAATGGTCCCCGCAAGGCCCTAGAGGTCAGCGGGGGGAGGGGGAACCTTTGCAGACCCCTCCCATGGCCTTCATTAAGCCCCCCAAAGCGGTTACAGGTAAAAAACTTTAAAAAAAATTAATATAAGCCACTGTACACATATTCAATTTGATGCTATGTACAGAGAATCAGGGGTTGTGAATACTGAGCTGAAGCTTATGAGCTAAGATTGTATTCATTTGCTCTTACTTTGCTTCTTGTGATAAGTGAGTTAAATGTGATGTCTTAATAATATGGCTATTAATGGTGAGTTTGTCTTTGAACCAGTGTGAAATCCTTAGTATTAAGGCCCACTGGGAGTTTCTTGCTCTCTTTCTCTCATTTTAACTGTCTTTCTGAAATACTAGAATATATTCCAAGCAATGACACAGTTAACTCTGCATATCCTTTAATTATTTTCAGAGTATCTGAGAAAAATCAAATTCTCCAATTATTTTTAAAACTTATGTAATAGTGATGCTACAATGCATAGTAGAGAATTAGACAGGCACTTCTGTTTAGTTTTCTAAGTACACCTCCACATAGTATTTGGGTATTTCATGAGCCCCAGCATACTGAAATTTGTAGTTTTCCAGCAATTTTTGGTCTGGCTATGTCCACTGCTAAATAGTTTTTGAAATATTAAAAGATTAACAAGCTTGACTTGTATTTTTGAGCTGCTATTATGGTAAAGTTATCTGAAAGATGGGTGTCAGATGTTTGGACAGAGGGCGCAATTTCAGTGCTTGCCCTAGGTGCCATTTTCTCTAGATATGCCTCTGATGTGATAAGTGATTTTACACTGGCTTCATTTTCATATGCTGCAGGTGATGAGGTATACTTTGAGCTGTCAAATCTGCTAACACAAGCATGGACCTGCCACAACATGTGGCAGTAGATCCTTAATATGCCTGGGTTACCTGAGCTCGTGCAAGCCTGAGCCTAGTGAAAGGTTCAGGCACTTTCCCCTCTCAGAAGCAGAAGGGATTGGGACTGTCCTTAAGGAGTATTTCTCAAGCTGAGAAATGTCCCGCTCTTTTGGTTCAAGCCTCCCTTCCCTCTTCTTGTCACTGAGTTGCATTAGCTCCACCCCTTCGGTTTTCCCCTTCAGATTTTTGCAAATCCAACCTATCTGGGGGTTACCCTGATTCTGCTGGTATCTCCCTCTCACCTGCAGGTGCTCCAGTTATGCGTCCATAAAGATAATAACATGCACAGCTCTTTTAGAAACAATTATAACATACTTTGATATGATTTGGTTTTAGTATATCTTGAAGCTCAATAATAAATGACCTTATATGCTTTTAAATCACATGAACAGACCCAGATTGTGGCTATGCTGATTCTTTCTTGTTTGCTACATGCGAATGCCAGTGCACCTTCTCTCATCCCTCTCTCAATGGCCAGTTTTCTCATAGGGAAGTGCAGAAACTCTGAGGAATTTCACTTGACCTATAGAAATTCCTTGGGTTTCCTTGAAAATTCTCCATATTTCGCTTTGAGGAGACCTCTACAATTCTCGTGGAATTTTATTTTTTTTATGTTGCTACCAACCTTACTTTCCAGTTAGTAACTGTTGCTGAATGTGATTGAGTTGCAGGCAAACTGTAAGAAATGTCATGGTCTTTTTATTAACTCACTGGTTTCCAAAGCCATTGCAAGTCAGCTGTTACAGAGTAAATGAACAGAACATACAGTCGATGGAAAAGAACCTGTGGCAATGCATAATGGGGAATGCTTAACCAGTGGTTCCCAACCTGGGTTCCTCCAGATATTGCTGAACTACTACTCCCACCATCCTAAGCCACAATAAATTGTGGCTGGGGATGCTGAGAGTTAGGAACACAGGAAGCTGCCATATACTGAGTCAGACCCTTGGTCCATCTATCTAGCTCAGTATTGTCTACACAGACTGGCAGAGTCCTATCCAAGGTTGCAGGCAGGAATCTCTCCCAGCCATTTCTTGGAGATGCTGCCAGGGAGGGAACTTGAAACCTTCGGCTCTTCCCACAGCGACGCCATCCTGAGGGGAATATCTTGCAGTGCTCACACATCAAGTCTCCCATTCATATGGAACCAGGGCAGACCCTTCCTAGCTAAGGGGACAAGTCATGCTTGCTACCACAAGACCAGTTCTCTTCTCATTGTTGTGGTTCAGATGTTGTTGTGGTTCAGAAACATCTGAGTAACTCAGATTGGGAACCCCTAGCTTAGGCTATGAGTCCTGGCTTGAGAACAGGGGTTGTAAAGATCCAGAGGGCAGAGGTGGATTTAGCCATGGACCTTGGGGATTAGATCCATGACCCCCTGTTTCTGTGGGGCCTCCAAATATTCTGGGGGGCCTCCCCAGAGCCCCGCTGCTGCCCCGTGTTCACCCCACCACTGCCCCGTGCCCGTTGCACCATTTAATTTTTTTTTTAAAAAACTTTTAACCATCCACCACTGTGTGGCAGGGATGGGGGCAGTCACTTGAGGGGAGACCGAGGCAGGGGAGGAGGTGGCAAAAGACCCTTCCCTGAACCCACCTGCCTCCCAAATGACAGATTGGGCAGTTTTCAGCCTATTTAAGGGCTCAGTGTGTGCATTCGCAGAGGCCCGAAATGAGCGGAATCTGTCATTTGAGAGGCAGGCAGGCTCAGGGAAGGAGCTCTTGCCGCCGTCACCACCCCCACTTTGGTCTCCCCTTGAGTGGCTTCCTCCATCCCCACCACTCAGCAGGGGACGGCTAAAAGGTATAATTTTTTTTAACTTGTCCCCCAAGCCCTCATGTGGGGTGGGGGGCTCTGAAGCACTTCAGGTCCAGACTTCAAAATTACCTAGGTGTGTCCCTGCCAGAGGGGTAGCCTTGTTAATCTGTTGCAGCAAACATAATAAAGAACCCTATATTACCTTAAAGGAAAACACATTTATCACTGCATAAGCATTTAATTATTTATGTAAATAGCATTTATTCTTGCAGCTGATGAAGAGGGCCCTTGTCCACAAAACCCCCCAATGCTATAATCAATCTGCTAGTCATAAAGGTGCTATAGGACTTTTTGTTGTTTTTAGGTATTCAAGAGAGTCCCTATTTTGCATCTGTGAATATGTGGTTCTGTTCCAAAAGTTGTGTGTGTGTGTGTGTGTGTGTGTGTGCGCGCGCGCTTTAATGTGCCCATGGGGATTTCAGAAGGGTGGGCTTCCTTGCTACAAACGTCAATGGGAGTTCTTCAAGTATGAGAAGATCTGCCCTTTCCATGGAAGTGAATATGGAAAACCATGCATGCACTGGAGCTCTGTTCTGCACTTTGGAGTCCCCATGTAGAACAGATAGAGGCACTAATCCAAAGGTCCACAGAGCTATGATTTGTATGTATACATCTGCTAGCCAGAGATTTTCCTGTACCAAGAAAAGGGTTGGACTTGATGGCCTACAACACACCTTTCAACTCTATACATGTAATTTTTAGATTATTTCCCCATTCTGTCAGATTCCCAAAGTGGGACACCATGAAGGTATTTCAATGATACATGTTTTAAAGGACAAAATTAAATGAAGAGTTGGCACTAAATTTAATTGTATGCACATGGAGTTCTACACGAGAAGAAGCTGTCGCATTTATTTCTGCTGGAATGCTCTGACATTTGCCCCCTCCCCCGGCTTGTTGCATGGAACTGTAGATGCACATCAAAGGCCCATCAAAGTCTTCTGGAGACTCTGGATCAGGGTGGGAGTCTATGCATTAAAATATCTGTGATGGAAGATAACTGTGAAAGGCAGGTTGTGGGCTTTTTCTGAGAGTTGCTGCTGGGCTTTCCTAATCTGCCACTGACATTCCTTGGAGATAAACAACCAATCTCATTGTATAAAGTCAACTTGTTATGATGTAATTTAAAATAAGGCAACTAACAAGACACTTATCCTTAGGGCACTGTAAAATATTGGCAATATAATTTTATTCTTCCTATAAATATTTAAGAGGTTAGGGAATTTATGAATGTGTAAATTATTATCAGTTCAGCCTAGGAGTTAAAAGCACAAGAGCCTAGGAGCCTAGGAGTTAAAAGCACAAAAATGGCTTTTCTTAAAATAATAATAAAAAAATCTGCACAGCTCTTGTGTGATTATAATTAATCTTTGCAACAATCACACCAGAGTCATGAAGCAGGATTTATACTATAGTTAGTTTATTATAAACAAGAGTTATACCAGAGGGAGAAATAAACCTTAACCATGATTAGAATGCCTAATACCTTGCAGATGAATCTCCCATAAGTCTGATTAAAACACAATTTTTAAATAGAATAACAAGTGGGAGAAATTCAAAAAATGATTGATTCTGCATCTGACTCTCTTGAGGATGTCAAATTGATTTGATTATTCTAGCCTCTTCCTTAAGTTGCGCCTCTTGTTTTTTTACTCATTTGGTTTAGAACTATTCTATACATGAGGCAGAGGCAAAGGCAGCTCAGCTCTCAGATAGTCTAAAACCATGTAGATGAATGAATCTGTGGAAGGTGGATGGAGATCACGATGGCAAGTCCTGCCTTTGACCTCCATGCATTGACCACTCTTTTGTGCACAGGGCGGGTCTGCATGCAGACTAGTAGCCATTGATAGAACTGTCCTCCATTGATTTGTCTAAGCCACTCTTAAAGCCATCAGGCTGGTGGCTGTCACCACATTCTGTAGCAGAGAATTCCATAGGTTAATTATATATTGTGTGAAAAAGATTCTTTGCCCTAAATTTCCTGGCAATCCGTTTCTTGGGACAACCCCTGGTTCTAGTGTTATGAGAGAGGGAGAAAAGTTTCTCTCTATCAACTCTCTCCACACCATGTATAATTTTCTAGACCTCTATCCTGTCTCCCCTTATTCGTCTTTTTTCTAAGCTTAAAAAGCCCCAGCTGTTGTAGCCTTGCCTCATAAGGAAGGTGCTCCAGGCCCCTGATCATCTTGGTTGCCCTCTTCTGCAACCTTTCCAGTTCTATAATGTCCTTTTTGAAATACGGTGACCAGAACTGTATGCAGTACTCCAATGTGGCCACATCATAGATTTGTATAAAGGCATTATGATATTGGCAGTTTTATATATTTACAATCCTTTCCCTAATTATTCCGAGCATAGAATTTGTTTTTTCACAACTGCCACACACTGAGTAGAGACTTTCAATGAGTTGTCGACAACAACCCCAAGATGCCTTTCCTGGTCAGTCACTAACAGCTCAGACCACATCAATGTATATATGATGATGTGGGTTTTTGCCCCAATAAGCATCACTCTACGCTTACTTGCTCTGAATCGCATTTGCCCTTTTGTTGCCCACTCCCTCAGTTTTGAGAGATCCTTTTTGGAACTCTTAACAATCTGTTGTAGATTTCACTACCCTAAATATTTTGGTGTCATCTGCAAATCTGGCCACTTCACTGTTTATCCCATTTTCTAACCAATTATGAATAAATTAAAGAGCACTAGCCCCAATAAAGATTCCTGCGGAACCCCAATTTTTATTTCCCTCCGTTTAGAGAACTGTCCATTTATTTCTACCATCTGTTTAACCAGTTACCAATCCACACATGAACCTGTCCAATTATCCCATAACTACTAAGTTTTCTCAAGGATCTTTGTCAAAAGCTTTTTGAAAATCCAAGTATACTATGATCACCGTTATCTACATGCCTGGTGACACTCTCAAATAACTCCAAAAGGCTGGTATGACAAGATTTGACTTTGTAGAAGTCATGCTAGTTCTCCTCCAGCAGGGCCTGTTCTTCTATATGTTTAACAGTTTTATCCTTAAGAATTCTTTCCATCTATTTGCCTGAAAAAGGCAATAAGCTAACTGGCCTATAATTTCCTGGATCCCTCCTAGGATCCCTTTTTGAAACTTGTGTTACATTTGGCTATTTTCCAGTCTTCTGGTACAGAGCCTGATCAGAGGGACAAGTCATATATTTTTGCATGGAGGTTGGCAATTTCACATTTGAGTTTTTTAAAGTTGATGTTAAGGACTCTCATCACCTATGCTTGACTTAGTTCTTTAGCTTCTGTCCCTGAGAAGCTTGGTTCAGGCGTGGGTATATGCTCAGTATCCTCTGCTGTGAAGAAAGATTCAAAGAACTCATTCAGCTTCTCTGCAATCTCCATATCCTGATTAATAATCCCTTTTACTCCCTTGTCGTCTAACAGTCCAACCACCTTCCTGGCAGATTTCCTGTTCTGATGTTTTTAAAGAAGTTTTTATTATTCCCCTTGATGCTTTTAGCTAAATGTTCCTCAAACTCTCTTTTCATATCCCTTTCTCCTTGTATTTCTTTTGCCAGAGTTTGTATTCATTAGGGCAGGACTTCCAGTTTCTGAAGGAACTCTTTCCCTTTATAGCTTCCTTGACTTTACCTGTTAGCTATCCTGGCATCCTCTTGGACTTGGTGATGCCTTTCCCTCTTTATGGTATACATGCTAACTGGCTTCTATTTTTGCAGTTTTAAATAAATTACATGCATTCTGGAGTGAACTGACCCTCCTGGTTTTCCTTTCACCAGACTCCACATTTTAGAGAAGCTTCTTCTTCTGAAGTGTCTGTGTTAGACTTCCCTGGCAACTATAGTGAATTTGATCACACTACAGCCACTGTTTCCTAATGGTTCCACAACACTGACATCTTGCTCCAGGTTCTGTGCATCACTCAAAATAAAGTCCAAGGTTGCCTTCTCTCTGGTTGGTTCCATGAGCAAATATTCTAGGGCACAATCGTTCAGTGTATCCAGGAATGTGGCCTATTTGTCATTACTGGACTGTGAATTTACGCAGTCTATGTGTGGGTAATTGAAGTTACTCATTATTACATCTCTGATGCCGCCCTGATTTCCTTCTCCAACTCCTAGTCACTCATAGCCAAGAGAACAAGGCCGAAGAATTCTAGACTGTACTACCTCAGCTTCCACTTATTGGGACATATATATCATATTTTTGAATACTACCTCCATGTAAAAAATTCTCTGCTAAATTTTAAATCTTTTTTCATGGTGTGTTTGTTGACTTCCATTTAGGGAGGTTCTTTCTTTCTGTAGGGGAGCATTCAAAAATGCAGTTCCCTCACTGGGAGTCTGAAGTGGTACAGTCTATCGTTCTGCTACCTCATTCTTCCACCTCATTCTGTGCAGTTTTGCCTACAAAAGAGGCTTTTTTGTAATCAAACATACAATAATTTAGGCTTGCTCCATGCAGCACTACCTTGGGCAGCTTAGTTAGCAAATACAGCCAGCAGGTCTCAAGCAAGAGCATGAGTGGAAGAACTGGAGTGCTTTTGTTTCAGCTTCAATGCTGATATTGCCCAATCAGGAGCAAAGTATAATTGTTACTTACTTCCTGCCTGACTCCAAAGGCTTTAGGTGGTTCACAAAAATAAACATGAGGAAAACACAAAATAAACTGTTAAAAACAGCCATTTTAAAATTTAAAACATTCAAAGATTACTAAAAACCTGGCTGGAAAAAAAAGTGTCTTAAGGGCTTTTTTGAAGGCTGGCAAAGATGTTAAACCATGAATGTCTATAGGGAGCACATTCCACAGCCTAGGAGCGACTACAGAGAAGGCCCGTTCCCGAGTCACTGCCAGACAAGTTGGCAGACTACAGAGGCTGTGTGCAATTCTGTTGATGTGTGTATTCTGTTGACAGGATACAATTGCTGTGTGCAACCCAAAGAGACACATGATCCCAACAGCTGGGTTAAGGTGCCCTTAACCTTGGCTAGAAGTCGGGCTTCAGAGTAGGGTTAGGCTGTGCAAGAGTGCCAGGCTAGGCTGCTTGTTAGAACAGCCTTATAGTTTTCTATTAGATCTGGTTACATTTGTGGATGCTCCCCCACTTTAATCCCCCAAAAGACAGATTTTGAGAACACCTTCCAACAGTATCGATGTCAGCCAGCAGAACGCTGGGTGTCTCACATTGTCAGCAGATCTCACAAGCCGGCTAGTGTGAGAATTTTTTTTTACTGGCTATCAACTCTTGAGCACAGATAGTCCTCAAAAGCTGATTAGTGCTACCTGTGTTACTGAGTTCTTTATAATGTTGTCAGTGCTAATTGGCTCATTAGTGCCAACTGCACACTAATGAGCTCTTTTATCTAAACCTAAATTATCGAACAAGTTGTAGTGTCCTTAAAAATGCTGGCTTAAATAGCTAGTGTATATGGGAGAAGCATTTTGTATGATAGCATGAAAAATATGCAGATCATTTCTGCAGAAGGCACTATGTATCCTAGTTTGCAAGAGCATTTTGATACTTCAGCTTTCCTGAATACCAGCAGGAACCCTGAATTACCCAAGTCCATGCCCTAGAAGCAACTTGATTATTCACTGTTATTGTTATTAATTGTAATTTTGATAGCATTTTTGAGGTGTGTGGATGTATAGGAGAAGAGTGGTTAACAGGATACATAGTATTCACAGGTACAGAAGACATTAATGCTGCTGATGAAGAGCCAGGGTAGGGCTTCTGAGAGAACTGGCAATAGCACTATGAGCATTACTACAGTTTTTTAGTAAGGCAATATTTACAGGCAATAAATATAACCACACTTGTGGCACTACCAGAAGTTCTCTTAGAACTGATTTGCTTCTGGGTCTTCAGCAGCACTGCCCACCTGTATATACTGTGCATCTTGTCAGACAGTGTGCCCTATTCATATAAATATTATAATTACCACTTAGCGATATTAAAGGCATGTAATCTACCTCAGTGCTGCCATCTGACTTGATGCTAGGAAGAGGCTGGTCAGCAAAAGCTACAGTAGTGAAAAGAATCTGTAGGAGGGAGTGTTCAAGTACTCTCAGAAATGTTGTTAGTCACATTGCACAGCCTCTCAGAAGTTTTGCCTCAACAATTGCCTCAGATTTTGATTTAGGTGGAATTCACTGAAAACATTAAAAATGTGTGAAACTTCCCCAAGAAACTTTCCTAGTCTTATCAAAGTGTCTTTTGTTTCCTTCAGAGTTCCCCAGACATTTTTTTTTCTGAGCAGAAATCTCCATGTTTACCTCAAAATGTTGCTGTATGTGAAAATATATTCAGGATGGCAACTCTATTCAGGTTGCCGGAAGCTGGAGTTTGCTTCAAGTAATCATGGTACTAATGTCTGCCTAAACAAAGGCAACTTTTAGTGAGGGATACTGCTTGCTGGACATAAATTGTTCTAGCCTTCCTTAGGTTGTGTGGATCCTGGTAAAGCTATTTGTTCAGGTAATTTAAGAGTTGGAGACTTTTCTTTTTTAAGAAGATAGTTCGAAACTGCAGTTTGTTTACCAAGGAACATATTTCTTAACTGTGTTTAGTGATTGTTTTCCCAGTTAGCAAGTTCAATTTGTTTTGTGGTTTATTAGAGGCACATGTTACTTACTTACAATGTAACTTTTGGAAACTGATTTTTTCAGTTTTTACAGCCCCTACTAACTTGGCAAAGAGACAACTTTTAATGTGGCAATTCTCTTTATTTAGCAGGGGGAAAGTAACTGGCCCTATCCACCCCCAGCACAGTACCTCCAGTGACTGTTGCTGGTGTCTATCTTGTGTTTCTTTTTAGATTGTTAGCCCTTTGGGGACAGGGATCCATCTTATTTATTTATTATTTCTCTGTGTAAACCGCCCTGAGCCATTTTTGGAAGGGCAGTATAGAAATTGAAATAATAATAATAATAATAATAATAAGAAGAAGAAGATTAGCAGATACGAAGCCAGAATTACACAATACAGGCAGAATCTCCAATTCCAGTTGAATCAGAGACGTTTCTACCAAAGCATAGAAAGAGAAACTGCAAGAAACGTAGAAACACCAAATAAAGAAGAAACAGTGCAATTCTGGGGGAAATTATCGGACAATCCAATAGATTATAATAAAAAAGCAGGCTGGATGAAAGAGGTCGAAAAATGTAACCAACAAATGCAAGATCTAATAATAACACCAGAATTAATAAGTGAAAGAGCAAAGAAAATTAAAAATTGGACTGCTCCAGGCGACGATGAACTGCATGGCTTTTGGCTTAAACACCTAACAAGCCTTCATAAACAACTATCAAAACAGTTCAATCACATTTTGCAAGGCGGTGATATTGAACAATGGCTAACAACTGGGAAAACTCATCTCATAATGAAAGACCCAGCAAAAGGTGCAGTTCCAAGTTATTATAGACCGATAACCTGCCTGCCAACCATGTTCAAATTATTAACTGGAATAACAGCAGATGAAGTGATGCAACACTTATTAACTAACAAACAGCTTCCAGTTGAACAGAAAGGAAATTGCCTGAACACCAGAGGCACAAAAGACCAGCTGCTGATTGACAAAATGATTTTAGAAAACTGCAGGAGAAGAAAAACCAATCTAAGTGTTGCATGGATTGACTACAAGAAAGCCTTCGATTCATTGCCTCACACATGGATACTAAAATGTTTAGAAACAACTGGTGTCAGCAAAAACATTCAGATATTTATAAAGAAAGCAATGAGCATGTGGAGTACACAGTTAACAATCAATGGCGAGGCACTTGGACAGGTTAGCATTAGAAGAGGCATTTTCCAAGGGGACTCACTATCCCCTCTGTTGTTTGTAATCGCCATGACCCCACTTTCACAAATACTAAACAAAACAGGCCTCGGATACCAAACATCTAAAACATCAAGTCAAATCAGCCATCTGCTGGACATGGATGATCTGAAGTTGTATGGAAAGTCCCAATCAGAAATCGAATCACTGTTAAACACTGTCGGTATATTCAGTAGCGATATAGCAATGGAGTTTGGACTAGACAAGTGTGCTACATTACTAATGAACAGAGGGAAAATAAGAAAAACAGAAGGAATAGAACTGCCCAATGGAAGCAAGATCAAGAACCTGGAAGAGAAAGAACCTTACCAATACTTGGGCATTCTCCAGGCTGATAACATTGCACACACTGAAGTGAAAAGAAAAACTGGAAGTGAATACATCAGGAGAGTTAGAAAAATCCTCAAGTCCAAACTCAATGGCGGGAACACCATACAAGCCACAAACACTTGGGCTATACCTGTTATCAGATACACTGCAGGAATAATAGACTGGACCCAGGCAGAGCTAGAGACGCTACATCGTTAGACCAGGAAAATAATGACCATCAATCATGCTCTGTACCCCCGCAGTGATGTAGATAGGCTATACCTCCCTCACAGCTCAGGTGGAAGAGGAATGCAGCAAGTCCATCAAACAGTAGAGGAGGAGAAAAGAGGCCTTGAAGAATATATCAAGGACAGTGAAGAAGATGCACTTCAAATGGTCAATAACGAGAAACTATTAAACACCAATGAAACAAAGCAGGCCTACAAGAAAGAACAAGTCAAGAACCGAGCAGAAAAATGGAAAAAGAAGCCCCTGCATGGTCAATATTTGCACAATATAAGTGGAAAATCAGACATCACCAAGACCTGGCAATGGCTTAAGAATGGCAACTTGAAGAAAGAAACAGAGGGTTTAATACTGGCTGCACAAGAACAGGCACTAAGAACAAATGCAATAAGAGCAAAAGTAGAAAAGTCAACAACAAACAGCAAGTGCCCCTTTTGTAAAGAAGCAGATGAAACAGTGGACCACCTAATCAGCTGTTGTAAAAAGATCGCACAGACTGACTACAAACAAAGGCATGACAAGGTAGCAGGGACTATATACTGGAACATCTGCAAAAAATACAAGCTCCCTGTAGCCAAAAATTGGTGGGACCATAAAATTGAAAAAGTTGTAGAAAATGAAGATGTAAAAATATTATGGGACTTCCGACTACAAACAGACACACCATACACCAGATACAACTGTAGTCGAGAAGAAAGAAAAACAAGTTAAAATAATCGACATAGCAATACCAGGGGATAGCAGAATAGAAGAAAAAGAAATAGAAAAAAATCACCAAATACAAAGATCCACAAATTGAAATTGAAAGGCTGTGGCAGAAAAAGACCCAAATAATCCCAGTGGTAACTGGCGCCCTAGGTGCAGTTCCAAAAGACCTTGAAGAGCACCTTAACACCATAGTGGCCACAGAAATCACCATCAGCCAATTACAAAAAGCAGTTTTACTGGGAAGAGCCTATATTCTGCTACTATATCTATAACAACAGCAACAACATTGACAATAAAATTCTGGCATCCCAGGTCCTTGGGAAGGACTCGATGTCTGGATAAAACAAACTAGTCAATAACACCTGTCTGACTGTGTAAACAAGAAATAATAATAATAGTAAAAAATAATAATATGGAAGGCTCTATTGCAATCCCAGACTATTTATGATTGCTGCTCATGGTAATGTCATTCTGGGAATAAAACCTGGCTCTGTGAGTCTTCTACTCTGTAGCTTGGAATGCAGGTTTGAATGGTAGCCCATCTGTATCAATGACACCTCAGTCTTAGAGGTCTGATCACGGGCCTACTCTGAGCACCAAGGAGCTTCATGAGTGAGCACAGCCCATTTCATCCCTTCACACTGGCACACCCTGACCCCAAAGCATAACAGTGGCAGCACAATGGGAAATACTATTACTCAAGTAATATTATATGACTATAAAGTAAAAGGTAAAGTGTGCTGTCAAGTCGATTTTGACTTCTGGTGCCCACAGATCCCTGTGGTTGTCTTTGGTAGAATACAGGAGGGGTTTGCCATTGCCTCTTCCCGTGCAGTATGAGATGATGCCTTTCAGCATCTTCCTATATCGCTGCTGCCTGGGGATTCGAATCGGCAACTTTATTGCTTGTTAGTCAAGCATTTTCCCACTGTGCCACTTAAGGTGGTAACATGACTATACAATAATGATGTTAATTTACATAATAGTTTCAGAGTGATAGTGTCATTTAAGCCTATAATACTGCACCTGTCAGTACATGTACAATTTTTTGCCTCACTGAAGTCCCTGCTCAAAGCAGTTTTGTGGATATCTGAAATACTTCAGTCTGTAAATGGGCAAAATTAATTATTCCTCCAGAAGGGAGACAAAGACTGCTTTCACAGATGTACATACAACTGTCGCAAGTGCCTATTGGCTAGTACAATTAAGTAATACAGTTTTCTTGTGATCCTTGATACAGCTTTGCAAAACATTCCATTAGTAAGTCAAAGGATGAAAGTTTATGTACTAGTTTTTAAAAGTAAAAGATATCACTAAGCTACGTGCTCCAGAAGAAATGCCCTGCTTTTCAAAGCACTGGCTCCCAGTCCATTTCTGGCTCCAATTCAAAGTGCTAGTTTTAACCTTTAAAGCCCTAAATGGCTTGGGACTGGATTACCTGAGAGAGCACCTTGCCCCATATGTCCCAAGCAGACCTTAAGATCTTCTTCAGAGGCTCTCCTCCGGGTGCCCCTTGTCAAGGTCTGGCCAGCTGCTAGGGAAGTTCGCGAAGCAAGCGGAGCCGCTGAAATCAGATATGGCTTGGCTGAACACTGTCAACAAGGAATGTTTGACGAATGTTGATTCTCAGCAATTTGAGTAGGAGGCTGGAGATGTGATATATAGCGCAAGCCGAGAGCTCCCAGCTGGTAGGAATTCAAGGCTTGTCAGCCCTCAGCAACAGGCACCTGCTCCTCCTAACAGCTTCCAATTGCGTTCTACGTCTCGTGATCCTGCGCTGCTGTGGAGTCAGTGGTGTTCCACTGCATAGCTCTTCTTCGGATTGGTCCCCCATGCTTTCAGCTGACTCAGGCTGCTGTGCCTGCTCTAAATCATTAGTTGGATCCACCGCAGACGTTTCCTGAATGCTGACAGCCGGGCTCTGCCCCTCAGACACTCCTGAATCGGCAGGAAAGTTGACAGCTTCCCCTTCCTCCTCGCTGTCGGAGATCGAGGGCATGACACCCCTGCCTAACGAGGTGAGGCAGGTGACTACTAGGGAGAGGGCCTTTTTGGTGGTTGCTCCCCATTTATGGAATAGCCTCCCTAGTGAGGTTCACCTAGCTTCAATACTTTGTTCTTTTAAACACCAGGTAAAGACCTTTTTGTTCACCCAGGATTTTTAATTCTGATTTTTGGATTTGATTTGATTTTTAACTAATTTTAAAATTAGTTTTAAAACTACTTTGTATTGTATTCTGTATTTTCTTGTCTCCCCTTTTGTCTGTTATGATTTAATGTGTTATGTGTTTTTATTGTATGTTTTAATCCTGTGTTGTGAGCAGCCCAGAGAACAATTTGTTATGGGGTGGTTAACAAATACTTAACTAATTAATTGATAATTTTTATGCTTCTTAACAACTATTTGAACAGAGTGTCCTTTCTCTCTACAGCTCTAAATAACTCCCAAATTTTGATTTTTAAAAAAATAAACAAAAAGAAGTTTCCTCTGCAGCAAGGCCGTCCCTTCTGAAGGGTTTTCCTTTCCTTTGTTATATCTCTAGATACAAAAACATAAAACATAACCAGAGCTAGAAATTAGGGGTGTGTAAGACATCTCGGCTTGAAGGCTCACCCTAGAACTGAAGCAGAGGGGAGCTGGTCCGAGGGCAAGTCAATCCAAGCCCAGCTTGAAAACCCTCCTTGCAAGCCGGTTTAAGGGCTGGACGCGTATACTTGTAAAGGGGAATCCGATAAGGGCTAAATGCGGGGATGCGGGGAGGTATTCTTAGTCTTTCTTTTACCTTCAAAAACAAGCTGCCCATGGTGGTGGAACAGCGGCAGCAGCGGGGGTTCCTTCCACCCCCTGCCGGCCTCCCAAATGACAGGCTGGTCATGCTGCAGCCCGTGTCGGGCCTCTGCACAAGCACTGCCACCATTACAGTGACTTCTGCACATGGGTGGAGGCCATGTGCATCACCACACAATTGCGTGGTGACACAAATGGCCTCTGCAAATGCACAGAGGTCACTGTAATGGCAGCAGCACTTGCGCAGAGGCCTGTAGTGTGACCAGCCTGTCATTTGGGAGGCTGGAGGGAGGGGTGAAAGGAGGGGTGAAGGACCACCATCCCCGCTGCCATCAGCGACTTGTTTTTAAAGGTAAAAGAAAGGCTAAGAATGCCTTTGTCCCAGACTCCAAGGAGACGCGGAGACAACGTGTGCTGGTGAAGCGGTCAAACTTTATTCTGTTTTAGTTACAACCATATGAGCTGGGATTGGCTAGAACACCCCCCCACGCAGTGCGGTAGCTAACGGGCCGGCCACGCTGTGGCCGCCACCTCCCACCAACCGTGGCGATAGCACCCTGGCTCCAGGCGAATCCTCCGCCAGTTAGCGGAGGTGCCCTTCTTAGCCGACCTAAGTCAGGCGTTTAATAACAGCACGCCATCCCCCCGATGCTGCACAAGCCATACGGTGACGATGCCGCCTGCTGCGAGGCATGGGCCACATCCCTGATCTGTCAAGCATCAAGGGATCGGCCCACCCTCCTAGATTTTAGGTCACCTCAGGTGCCACACCCATTTAGTTAGCATTCTTACCGCACTGCACCTGCCCACCCCGTGTAGGTGCCCTATCAGCCCTTCAGCTAGCTACCCAATGGGGAACCCTTGATATAGCCTGGAGCAGGCAAAAAAAGGTATGCACCAAGAGCCAATCAGGTGCATGCCCAGAAAATTCCTGCCCGGCCCCAAATGGCGACCAGCGAGAGCCCAGTCTATATTCAAGGGATGGGTGGGTCTGCTTCCTCGAGGAGGACTGAGCCAGCGCAGGCACGCTGACCGCCGCCTGACTTCCGGCCCCGCCCCCGGAAGTGGACGGGGCCTTTCAGGGCTGGCTCCCAGCCCCACGTGCTCCTTGTGGAGGAGGGGATGGGACAAGTTAGCTGCGCTGTGGAGGGCGGCGAGCGGCTCAATTTTCCTTGCGCCCCCCTACCCATATTTAGCCCTTTACTTGTAAAGGGGAATCCTTGCCAGGTCCCCCTTTACAAGTATACTGAGCCGACTTGCAAGGTAGCTCAACGGCCAGACTGGACTGAGCCAGCTGGAGTGGCTTGAATCCCGTCCAGATTGGAGCCGAACTGGGCCAGCCTGTTCACATCCTGTTGGAGCCAAACTGTTGGAGCCGAACTGTGCACATCCTTACTAAAAACACCACAGTAGAAATCATTTTGTAAATGTCATATTAAAAAGGGGGAAATCACTGATTCCAAGTAATTGGGTAACTCACCAAAAAGATGCAGAATGAATCTATTTACAAGAATGAGTTCCAGGCAGATCTCTGCCATAAAGTGACTGTCACTTAGCAACCATGCGAATGAGTTGCTCTTTGCTTCTGAAATGGGAACTTATTTTTAATATAGCAGCATTCCTTCCACAATGTTTTGAAAATCAATTCAGATGTGCATTCCATCTTGATGAACAGGTGCCAACAAGAAGTTTGTAAATTAACACGCCGTATTTGTTTAAAAAGCTGTACTTTATGGGACTTTTTCCCCCTTGCTGGGATGTTTTTCCTTCTGTGTGATATCTTATTCTGAAAATATTTATGCAAGTATTAACCTGCTTCTGAAATGTTTTCATAGATTTTTTTCTGATCAGACAGAAAAAAGGGGGGAAATAGCATTTAAATAACACAATGCCATATTCTGCAGCACAAAAGCTGTGTAAGCTGGGATGGTAAGCCCTTGCTAAAGTGTGTTACCAGGGCCCTTTAAAGACTGAAAGTCCCAGGGGCAGAATGTTTATTTGAGCCCTCCCTCACTTTTATTTGGCTGACATACTGTGCAACATTATGCACATGGTGGAACGTAATATCAGTTGCACCAGAACATGGTTGCACAAGTGGAAAAATTATGCAAATAGATTATGCGATAATGCAACCATTATACAGAATGTTTACACTGTCACACAACTCTGCACAGTTTTTGGATTTGCACAGCAGTGCTCTTGCTTGGCTGCACAAATGTTACATTCCACATTGTGTGTAACATGCAATATGTCAGCCACTTTATTCGGTATCAGTGTAAGTGATAACCCAAAATACTTAACTCTTGATCCTGGGGTTATATTTTAACTGATTGGTTTTACTACCAGAGTGCTAGAAGGAAAGTTTAGGAAAATCCCATACGCTCAAAGACTCTGCCTTGGCGCATCAGGCATGACTGAAACTACAGCTCAAGTTTTACTATACTGAGATCTTTACAGGGATTTTCTCCACCATCATATCTCTCTGCTTTTAATCAACTTCCAAGGCCATTCAGATCTCTTCTATGTAAGTACTTAACTCTCTGACCAGAAATACGCAATATCTCTACATGCCGCCAAGTTTTGCTGGACTGCTAGCAAAATCCAGCAACAAACATTAGCCACACACAATTTATTATTTTTAAAATTTATTTATTTGATTTATATACCGACCTTCCAAAATGGCTCAGGGCGGTTTACCATTAAGGGCTCGAATTTACTGTGCATAGGTGGACACAGTATTAATTGTTGTATCATTGGATACAGTATTAATTGTACTATGCTTAACTACTTTGTTTTTCTCTGACTTGTATTGTGTATTTGCTGGTCTGTGACCGTATCAATAAAGACTGACTGACTGATTAATTTTACTGCCTTGAATGAAAAGGGTTGTTCTGATCTTTTCAAATATTGAACCTCCCCTGCATGTGTGGGACCTAGGCCAATTGTCCCTTAAAAAGGCCTTGTATGTTACAGAAAGGAAACATACAATGTTATTAGAAGATAAAGCATGGAATTGCAATGCATTTCTCTAGTTTACAATTATCCTTGTAAGGAAACTAAGTGGCTCAGATTGTGATGAAGCCACAAATGCTCTTTGTGAGATAAACAACCCCCCTCTGTCCAAATACCAGATCAATTAAACTCAGTGGCAAAACTATTATTTTATTTATTGGGATGACACAATCTCATATTGTAAAGCCCTAAAGCATTTTGCAGAGATGATGCCTAGCAATGATTGACCGATCTTCCCAAACACAACAGAAGGATGGGGCAGGAGAAGTGTCTGTGGTTGCCATTGGCTGAACTGTTCAGATCCTACAGAGGGCCAGGGCAGGAGAAGGGCCCACAGAAGGAGAGATGGATAAAGCAGGGCCCTAGCATAGGAGGAGGCAATGGTCCAGGAAGGCAACAGTCCTGGGAAGCAGGAAACATGAGATAGGAAGGTTGGAAGAGGAAGTTGGAAGAGGGAGGAGAGCTGGTCTATGGAGAGCTGGTCGTGTGGTAGCAAGCATGACTTGTTCCCTTAGCTAAGCAGGGTCCGACCTGGTTGTATATGAATGGGAGACTTCATGTGTGAACACTGTAAGATATCCCCCTCAGGGGAAGGAGATGCTCTGGGAAGAACATCTAGGTTCCAAGTTCCTTCCCTGGAATCTCCAAGATAGGGCTGAGAGAGATTCCTGCCTGCAATGTTGGAGAAGCTGCTGCCAGTCTGTGTAGTAGACAATACTGAGCTAGATGGACCAATTCTGACTCGGTATATGGCAGCTTCCCTATGTTCCTATGTTCCTAAGGATAGGGTGCGCTTATGTTCACCCACAACGTGTGTGTGTGTGTGTGTGTGTGTGTGTGTGTGTGTGTGAGTGACATCACATGCAGGGGGCGTGGCCAGCGCCCAGAAGGACTGCACACAGTCCTCTGGAACTTATTCTCCAGCCAGCTTCATTGCCGGCTGTATGTTTTCTTCCTTCTCTCCTTGCTCCAAGTGCGTTGTTTCAGCAGAGGGTATGACCAGAACCCAGAGGACCCACACGGCCCTCTGGAGCTCATTTCCCAGCTGAAAATGAAGCCAGATGGGAATGTGGCCAGCGGGAGCTCATAGTGAGGGGTGAGCCAGGCAGCTCCCAGGAACTGGGCGGCTCGTGTTCTTTGAACACATCCACCCAATTGAAGCTCCATCCCTGGGGTCTGCTTATGTATTAGAGTGAGTATTATAGATGTAACATCTTATGCTTAGGAAACTGAATTGTGGCATATAACTTAGTTTCAGAGCAGGGGCGTCGCTAGGGGAGAGGGGGCCTGTGTTTACCCCTCTCCCCAATGGCCCCTCAGAGTGAGGGAGATAATGAAGGAAACAGGGAGGGGTGGAGGTGGGGCCCCCCGGGTTCTTTGAACCCATCTGCTCAATTATAGTTACATCCCTGCTTCAGAGATAGATCTGGAACCATGTTTGCAAACTACTACACACACTTGTTTTTCTTCTCATCCCTTTTTGTACTGTAGAACACATGTGGCTATCCCAGTAAAGTTTTGTTTGATCTCATCTTTGAATTTAGCAACATTTTCTGCAAAGCAGTGCCCAGTTTCGTAAAAATATGTAAAATCTATAGTGTGGTTCTGCTTTCATACTGTCAATGAAAGGAACAGCAGTGGAGACGGTGTTGAACAAGACACCATCTAGAGAAAGTTTCCTTTTATAAATAAATGATAAAGGGGCTGTTCTTGTTAAAAGGAAAAATGAAAGAAGGAAAGATTGTGCTGTTGAGTCAGTGTGGACTCATGACAACCACAGAGCCATGTGGTTGTCTTGGTAGAATTCAAGAGTGGTTTACCATTGCTTCGCCCATGCAGTATGAGATGTTGCCTTTCAGTACCTTCCTATATCCCTGCTACCTGATATAGGAGTTTCCCATATTCTGAGAAACACACCAGTGGGGATTCAAACCAACTTTCTCCTGCTCTCTAGGCAGGTTGCTTCCCCGCTGCTTAGACAAATTCATGGTCTATCAATGGCTACTAGTCTGGTGGCTATAGGACACCTCCAGTCCCAGCCTCTCAATACCAGTTGCAGGGGAGCAACAGCAAGCAAGAGGGCATGCCCTCAGCTCTTGCCTGTGGGCTTCCCAGAGGCATCAAGTGGGCCACTCTGTGAAACAGAATGCTGGACTAGAGAAGCCTAAAGCCTAATGCACCATTCATGTTCTAAATTTTAGCTTTTTCATCTTTGTTGTGACTTGGAAGACACCAAATAAAGAGGACTATAAAATATCTTAGCAGGGGACAGGAGAAGCCACCTCATGTGTAGCTGGGGCGTCAAAGAAAGGCTAAATTAACGTTTTTAGACTGTAGCACAGTAGGCACAACACAATGCCTGAAAGTGAGTATGTAGTTGGTCCTATGACACAGAATATGGCATACTGCCATGCATCTGTTCCATTTCCTTGGGACTTGTGCATTTAGCTATCTACACTGTCAAGGCAAAAATCTCTGTCACCACATACCATTAAAATAAAGTATTTTGCCTATACATTTTCTTCTACAAATACAAGTGCACTTTTAATAGAATTCATTAAGGGCAACCTGCCGGAACATTCCCAGATGGAGAAGAAGTGGCAGGTGTGAGGGCGGCTAGACAGCTGTGGAACTGTGGGAAGAGCGGCAACAGTAGAATAAATGCTTGAATGCCTCAGGGTAAGAAGTGCGGGACATGGAGACAGGTAATGCCAAGAGGAAAACACTTAAAAAGCGATTTGTTTGTAAACAGCTTGCAAGATTTAATTTGGTACAGTTTCAACAACTAAACCTTCTCCCAAATGGCCCCTTGTCAAAAAATGAAAGTCTTGTCCCCCCCACTCCCCTTTTCCTTTACTGAATCATTTGCATTTAAACCTGGAACTCTTAATGTACAGCAAAAGAATATGCTTTGACAGATGCAGTGAAATGTGAAGCACATTGTTTTCATACAGACTCATACCCAGGCTCATAATACTTCTTAGATTAAGAAGATACATACTTGGGAGAATTTTTATTTATTTATTTATTTTTGGTTCGTGTCTGCTGCTGTGTTGTGCTCCGGTTCCAATTTTGTTCTATAGAATCTTGACTGTTTCCAAATTACAATGTGAAGAAAACAAAACAGCATGGGAAGAATAATATAACCATTGGAAAGAAAGATTTTTGGCAATTTCTTTGCATAAAAGCCAAACCTTTCAAAGGAAGAAAATATTGCTCCAGAACTGTGAACAAAAAAGCAGAAATGAAAGGTATTTGGAGAGTAACTTTTGTTTACCTATATATACAAGCCAGCCGCTGTGTTTCATTGTGACTAGTGTGACCAAGACACAGAGGGTGGGGCCATGCAGCTGAAGGGGAGGGGCTACACAGGTGAAGAAGTGGCCCTCTTTTCAGTGGATCCCATGGAGTTCCAGGAGACAAGCTACAATTCAGGGCAGAACTGAGGAGGATCAAAACATACTCCTTGCCCCACCCTCTGTAGCCACTAGGAAGAGAAGGTTTAGCTGAGTGCACCCCTTTACTTTCTCCCATATAAATAAGTGGCTGCCATTCACCCTTGTGGGAGAAGTGAAAACTGCATCTGAAGACAATTCAATTGGATTCAGAGAACTACAAACAGAAGGAAAATATCAATTCATGCTAATCAATAAATATTGAGCAAGAGCTTGTGCAAGAGTTTACATGATGCTCTAGCTGGTAAGTTCTAAAGCAGGTCTCATGTATCTGCTTTAATTCATAACAGTAACAAATTATAAAGCTTTAGGACTTTTCAGTATAACAAGCCAACAAAGCACAGTAACAAAAATAACTTTGAAAAAGTCTTTTGGCCCTACTGTAACTAAACATTTCTACTATGTAAATTGCTCTGTGAACTTTTTGTTGAAAAGACGTACATAACAATTTAAAACAAACAAACAAACTTTACCCAGATTTTTGGTATCATTCCCGGGGTTATTAACATCAGTGTGTTGTATTCAACTTGGTACTCAGATTTTACTTCTTGGAGCTAATCAAGCAGTTCTCTCTCCTCAAGACCATTTACTAAGGTTCCCCTCTCCTTTCAGTATTTAACACATGTGCCCTTGTACAAACTGTGTCTCATGCATATGTCCTTGAGAACCTTCTTTCTGTTCTACATCCTTAGATCTCTCTCCCCTCTGTAACCTCACTTCCAACCATTTTTAACTGTTTTATTAACAGTACACCTCCAATTAGCAACACTTGCATTTGTTACAGAGTCCATGAAATGCCAGAGTCCAAATCAGTATACACTGCATCTCAGAATAAGTTCTTCTATCAGTTACTGGTGTTGCCACCAGTAAGCTACGTAACTTGACAAATCACCACCTCTTCTCATCCCATCAATCTAGATCACAGAACACAAATGAAACTAGGCTTCATTGATCTGCTATTACTATATGACTTTTTGGTTGACTTACACATCCAATGAAACATTGAACTTGCAAAATGAACCAATCCCCCCCCCAAGACTAGAAATTGCCCAATTTTAGGATTAACTGGTTTTCCTTGATTGACAGTCTGTAGCCCCTAGGTCATGACCCAATCGGTTAACTAGTTGGGCGAGACTAAAGGACTCCTGAGGGTCTTCTGGGAAGAAGAAGGGGTGCCCAGGTGAGAGAGGAGCAATGGAGTCTTGCCAGATTCTCTAAGGGTGAGTTCTGCAAGTCCCTGGGGTCAGGGATTGCAGGGGTTGGTCTCACCTAAGCCCTGGTGAGGTCCAAGGAGAGGAAGCCAAGGCTTATGGCTTTGGAGGTTTAGACACAGGAGAAAATGAGGCTATTCCCATGATCCCTGGAAAGCAGGCTAAGGGAGCTTACCCTGCTTTCCAGGGATCATGGGAACCACTAGGCTCATGGGAACCACTAGGCTCGTAGCCCAGTGCTCCCAAGGTGGCTAGCCTGCCTAATCCCCCCTACCCTTAAATGAGATAGATACTTTATTTCGGTCATTGATCAGCATACCTTAAATGAGGTTAATGGAGTGAGTGCTCTGTTAACCTCATTTTTCTGCTCATGTGTTGCCGCAGCATGTGGCGATACACGAGCAGACTTGCATGAGGCATTCTGGAACTTTCGGGGTCACGTGCCCCTGATCCCGACAGCCCCCGCTGGCTCCATGACAGAGCTGGCAGCCATGTGGGCGGCCGATCTGGCCACCCAGCTATGAGTGTCTGCTTGTCTGTGGGGAGAGTGGGCTAAGCCCGCTCTCCCCACAAGCCAAACAGAAGCTCTTCTCACGGATCGTGAGAAGAGCTTCAGTGTTTTAGTAAGAATTGTGTTAGAAGTTATTTTCTTTTGTGTGTGTTGCTTTGTATATCCAAGTGTCCGCTTTTGCAGATACTTCAACTTCATCTTCCACTTCAGGCTAGTAATAAACAAGTTAAGCACCACCTGAGACCATCTGGGTGTTCTGAAAAACTCTTGTAACCACTAAGCTAAAATTATTTGCAACAGAGATAAGTGAAATCCTGAACAATAAAGGACGGATTGGAAGTTTTAGAGTTCCTGTTCCAGTCCAAGGTAACTCTGTTAATGAAGGAATGCTTGGTGGCAGCGAGACAATCTACCAGAGATTCTTCTTTTCTTTTTAATTCATTTAAAACCCTGTCAGCCCACTAGGCTCAGAGAGGTATGGCTCAGTCAGAGTCTCCTTTCAGGGGGGCTGGGCTTGGGTTTGGGTTAACTACGATGGGAACAGTACATCTTTAATTTCCTATCGCCTATCTTCCTATCAAATGATATTATTTATTGTATAATATCAACTGGTCTTAACCTAATAATTAACTCACCTTAACCTAATATCTTAGGTAATGCATTTGTATCCCATATTTCTACTGCTAGACACTTTGCATCCCCCAAATTATATCCAGCCAGTCTTATCTAGTGATCCATAGCAAAACATGAAAACACAAGAATATGTTTCTAATCCTCTTTTACACAGGAATATGTGCCACTAATGCTTGCAAAAGCATAGAAGAAAATATGACATATTTGTTTATATTTCCCATGATTAATAGCACATTTCACACCACAGTTCTGAACATGGCAGGAACATGAGGTAAACATGCCATTTACCTAAGGAGCTACTGGAAAACAGATGGACTTCACGTTTTAAAACATTCACAGCAAATTGCTCAGTGAGATTTGTGCCAAGATTTATCTGGCAAATAAACAATATATATGGAGACATTATTATTTACTTAGGCATAACTTGTTAAAACAGGAGGGGGAAGTTGTGAAATAGATTATTCATCTGTAAACTTTGCATTTGAGCATGTTTTCTAAAGACTGAAAGACTCAATGTGTTTGATTTTTTTTTCCCTTTTAAAGCAAAGATTCCACATAATGTTGGGTTGATTCACTCAGCTATTGCCTACCTTTCTCACAGCAATTTTCTACCTACCCTGTGGCTGAGATCTATATGAAGCAAGAGGTGAGAATACAATGTGGCCATCATATGAGCAGAAGTTTCGAATTGCTATTTCACAAGATTGTTAAGGATATAAATGAAATAAAAATCAAGGATATAAATGAAATATATTAATGTCATGAAGTCTTTCATGACAGCATTCCATGTGACTCTGAACATGAGACTAATCCAAAGATAATCATGTGATGGATATGGACTGATTCTTAATCCTGGCTGTCTGGATTGAGTTTCACTTTTCATTTAAAGCTCTTAAAATCATACTGAAATACAGAAAACTCTCTCTCTCTCTCTCTCTCTCTCTGTGTGTGTGTGTGTGTGTGTGTGTGTGTGTGTGTGTGTGTGATTTATTTACTTACTTACTTACTTACTTACTTACTTGATCTCTATACCGCCCTTCCGAAATTGGCTCAGGGTGGTTTTCACAGAGAAATAATAAATAAATAAGATGGATCTCTGTCCCCAAAGGGCTCACAATCTAAGATAGACACCAGCAACAGTCACTGGAGGTACTGTGCTGGGGGTGAATAGGGCAAGTTACTCTCCCCCTGCTAAAGAAAGAGAATCACCATGTTAAAAGGTGCCTCTTTGCCCAGTTAGCAATATATTGTCAAAAATATAATATGCATACATGTTTCCTGATCTTACACAATGAGGCTATTCAACCCTAACCCTGGTGCTGCTGTCTCCCACCCCCCACCCCCGGTAGCCTGAGTTTTTAACCTGGGCTTTTACCTGGGTTGAAGAGCATGAGTGCGGGGTCGTGTGTATGATTGGGCTGCAGGCATACACAGAGCTGGGCATCTAGAGCACCCAGCTTGAGAGGGAATCCCTGAATGTTCATGCAGTGCATTCAGGGATATCTGGAGGCTAGCACTCATTTTTCCTGGCCTCCAGAGCTCTGTGCAGCACAGATCATGTGGGCGCACAAGCCGCACACCACACAGAAGAACAGTGATCAACTGGGGGGAAGCTTGGTCTTGCATCCCCCTCATCCCCACCCCACCCGCCGCAAATGGCCATGTGCACAATCTCAATGTTTACATGTTTCAGCAATGGTGCAGGAATGGAAAGTGCTAAGGTTGGACAGAGAACAAGACTTGAACAACTATTAGTTTTAGCCTGAAACCCTGAAACTACTTCTGAAATCAATGGGGATGCTGTCAAATAAGTGTTCAGGAACTTTGCAAATTCAAATCATTATCATTCAAATCATTTGCAAATTCAAATCATTAGAGTAATCCCATTGTCCACCTAATCCTTAACACAGTTACTTGAAACTACAACACTGTGGTTAATATATACAGTATTTTCCCCCCTTCACAGTGGTGTGAGGATCCTGAGTTTTGTGTGAGTTTATTCTGTCGACACATATGATTTCCTTTCTATGACTGGTTATCTGGGTATGCGAAAAGACATTCATGCTTTAGGGTAAAAATGTGCAGTGTTTGGATGGGAATACAGAGGTTTGGGGCTGGGTCTTTAAGTTATGAGTCAGAGCACATCATTAAAGAATACCGCATTTCTTCTTGTGGGCAAAGAGCACAAACAGCAAACAGTGGCATTGAGAGCTGTTTAATCTGTTATGGGTAACAGCATTAGAGTTGGTTTGTGTGGCTTCTTTTTAGATTGTTCTAATAATCCAGGAACCATGTGGCCCACATACCACAGGAGCCATGCACCCAAGAGGGATGCATGCTCACTGGTTCTATGGTACTTAGCAATTTGTCAGTGGTTCTAGAAAATGCAGAAGAGGCTCTGAGCAAATGATGCTATGTCTCATAGCAGTTCCGCCCAACTTCCATAATTCCCAAGGAGAGTTGGACGCAGCAACAATGATGTACACCATCCTTTGCATGGTGTTAGAAGCACCAATGGGCTGGTACGTTCTGCAGAACCAGCAAGTACTCATCCTTCTTGGGTGTGTGGCCCACTGTGTGGTATGTGGGCCAATGATGTCATATCTTTGTATCACCTGACTGAGAGGGAAGGCAATGCTTGCGTAGCAAGGAACCATGTCATTGTACCTGCTCATGGGATTCCTGAATCATTAGGGAATGAGGCCTAACATTCAGATGAGTTTCAATCTTTTGGCAGTAGATTACATTTTATTCAACTTGTTCTTTTATTAAATCCTCTATGGTGTAAGGCTGTTATCTTGTCTTTGGACTAATAATTGCTTGGTGATCTGATCTTATCAAGGTTTGACCTACATCCAGTGTTGTAAATTCATTTGAGGCTATTGCCTGTCCCTGTACCTACACTGCTACACTAAAAGAGCACAGAATTGGGTTGTGAGAACTATTATGTCTGGAGTATTTCTAGCATAATAAGTGCCTAGACATAATGCAGTTTTTAGAATAGAAAAGTAAAGTATTTCCATGATAAGTTATGTACCTCAACTTACAATTCAAATGGTCTTGTCAAATAAAAGAGCAAAAATATGCTATGGTTTTGAAGACTGCTCAGTGCCCTTCTCATTTATGAAATGCAAAATTTAGTTTCTTTTCAACCGCAGAGCAATCAATTGTTCAGCAGTTTATAAAGAGGGTGGTTTTTAAGAGTCAAAGAGAGCACAAACCATTGCATAGATTAGATACTGCAAAAAGATCACAAATGTCTACATAACTCTTTTGAAATGCATACATCACAAAGGGACAATGTGTACATTTATCAAAAAGGGAATGCAAGGGTGTTTCTTTTCCCATCCATATCCCTTTTGAAGAGAGCTGACTGATGATTTACCAAATGTATGAAGCAAAAGGGAAAAAATCATTTCCCCCAAATGAATTATTCTGTAATCAGTTTCCTCAAATGAACTCTATTCTGTGTTAGTTTCCCAACTTCTCAAAGGGGATGTTCTCTAAAGCTGTATTGTGATTTAATTTCCTCCTATTTGATGCATGGATGGATGTGTTCATTTGTTACAGATAATCTAATTATGCATGTATTTCAATGTGGTCTGATAGTTATGTATACATGAAGGTGAAAGGGTGTCAAAATTATGCTGTACTGGATATCAGATGCTCTGTATTATAACTTTCTGTTGTCTTTGAACCAAAGTGTATTGGCCTGGTACATCCTGACCTCATTCAATATGCATTAAATATCTATATCTGCATGCAAATTCCAAATCTGGATTCACCCTGACTGAGCATTCTCTTTAATCAAATGAGTTTTCCTGACAGCCAAGTCAGTAAACAGCCTGGGAAGCAGGTTGGGTTATGATTAAAATATTTAAATATGAACAATTGCCCATTCCTGACTTCAACCAAGTCCAAATTAGTTAACTTTTTCACTGGCCTATATGTTTGCATAATATTTACAGTCCTCTGTAGGAAGACATTCCAAGGTCTGTCTGCATTATTGTCTTTTTAATTCTCTGAGATTGGCTAAGAACATGGCCATTGAGTTTTCACAGAATCCGATGGTTTTTTAGCATTCAGAAGTGTGTCTTAAAATTAGGGATGTGAGAATCAATTCAGGTACAAAACGATTTGTACCCAATTCAAGATGGCGGACACATAAACTTTTGAGGCGACATTGGGCTAACTTGTGAACTGCTTAACTGATTTGAACCAAATTTGCTACAGCTGTAGGGACACATAGGGACTTCTCAACAGCACAGATTGTGATGATGTCATCCAATCCAATTCAAGATGGTGGACATGTAAAGTTTTGAGGCACAAGTGCACTAACTTGTGGACAGTCTAACCGATTTTAAACAAATTCGTTACAGCTATATGGACACATAGGGATGCCCCAATGGTGTGATTATGTCACGATTATGGTGTGATTATGTCATGTGCCCCAATCCAAGATGGTGGATGTGTGAACTTTTGCAGTGCAAGTGCACTAACTTGAGGACTGTCTAACCGATTTGAACTATTTGAGGTGCATGGGATCTAACCTGTGGACTTTGATTTGAACCAAATTTAGTCCAGTTGTAGAGACAGTGCTAGGAAAGTAGGCTGATTACTTCTTACTAGAACAACTCGATAACTGTTTGAGATATCCTCTTGTTTGGAAAGGAAAGGCCAAGCATTCAAGCATACATCTTCAATCTGAAGTCACTGAACTGACCATGGTGCTGAAGTCTATTACAACAGGCCAATGTTGCTTATATGTTAAAATTCTCATATTAGAGAATCAAGAATCTTTTGCTATTTCATATGGAAATGAATGAGGATTCAGGACTGTGTAAACTTGCATTGCATAAGAGCACTAGTGTGACCAGCAAGCCTCAAGTAAGAGCATGAGGATAGTGTGCTGGATGGGTTGGAAACAAGGAGGGTAAAGTCTCTTTGGTTACTTCTATTTGTATATCTGGGCAGACAATTCTTAAAGGGAATCAAGATTTTTGATTCCTATGCACCAACTAAAGTCTAAACATGGGGGTCCTGTGCAAGTACGCTTCTCCCTTCATTTTAATTGGAGGTGCAGCTCCATGCATGCATCCTTTTGTGCTTATGTAGTTGCCTTATCTACTGGTTTGGAAAGCCAATTTTCATTGAAGTTCTGCCTAGGTGATACATCCTGCACTCTTAAGAGACCAGTGGAGCAGGATACAAGCCTACATGCTGATACTGAAGTAGGGCACAAGCCAACATTTTAAATTATTTAGAAGCCAACATGTCTTCTAAAGATCTTTCCGTTTGGGCAGAGGTGATTTTAAATCAATCAAACCAGTCACTGGTCAATCTGTCCAAACTGTTCTCCTTCCATCTTAAAGTAATGCCTTCGTAGATCCACATTATTGTGTTCTAATCTGCTTGGATAAGAGACTCTTGTCAGAATTATGCATTTAGACTACCTGCACACAGTCTTTAAATCTGGTATCTGTTTTGGAAGAAGAACCATGCTGATTCTATGAAATGAGTAATAATTCCGCAGTGGTTAGAGAAGGATTTGGCACTGCTGGAGATATGAAGGCCTGTGTTTACTCATCCTCAATCTTTCAGAAGGAATGCAACAGATGAAAAAAAAGAATATTTGTCTGGTATCAAGGGAGGAAGAGCACAGCTGAAATATCTGCTGCTTTATCTTGACTATTCAGCTTTTATTTTCTGTTTTCTCCCCTCATCTACTGATTTTCTTCTCCTGCTTTAGAGTTTTAAAATTCAAGGTGTACCAAGAATTCACTGAATTCTGCTGCATTAACCAGAATACTTGTGCGACCATCAGAGAGTGGATGTGTAGGAGCATGAGTTCTCCCACTGCCCTTTTCCCTGAAAGTAATACATGACTAGAATCCATTATAAGAGCATATGACCTCTGCACCCTTAGACATTCATTGTGTGGCAGTTTAACTACTACACAGAAAGCTGCTTGGTAGGCATGTGGTAAGCTACTAGCACAACCACTGGGAATTTCAGGCAAGCAAGTATGGGACATACAATGCAGTGATGCTCAGCTCACTTTTAATTTGGAAGCAACAAACAATTTTCACTACAGAGTGAGTTACCGCCACCACAAGATATGTAGCAAATTCTCATGTGATTTCATCCTGGGCTGCAGTATTTATAATCTTTCCCTCTGCCATCTGAGAGGGATCTCTGGAATATGTCAGCTGAGCATCTTTCATTTCTGACATGTCTGTGCAAGCAAGCACCGGAAACCCTCCAGGCTGGGGTGTTGAATAACATGAGGCCTTAAGGCACTGCAAGCACTTCTGGTGCACCTTATTCAGAGCTCAGAAGTTTGGCAAACTGCCTTGACCAGTTGCAGGTAACTGATACTCATTCCAAGACAATCATAACATTGCAAACTCTCCTGCATCCGCTCTTAGAATAAGAGCTCCTGCACACATTTTTCTTTCAGCTGAAAATAGCAACCTTGGGACACTTCATCTTCTCTGTAATGTTTACTGTACATACTAGTCTCACCCCATTGACAAGCCATACTTCTCGGAGGGGAAGCATTGGGGGAGAGCTAAAATAGGGTGGACAGGTTCAAAGAATCTGAGCTTCCCAAATACTGAGGGCTGCCGACTGCGTGTGTTGACTGCGTGTGTTTTGTTCGTTCTCTCCCTTGCTTGGAGCGAGGGAGAGGATGAACAAAGCACACACCCAACAATGAGTGTGGCTAGAAGATGAGCTCTGGAGGGCTCGTACGACTCTTCAAGGGTGCTGGCCACATGCCTGAGTATGACATCACACCAAGGGGACATAGCCAAAGCCCCAGAAGTCTGTGAAAGCTTTACAGAGCTCATTCCCAGCTGATGCTTCATTGCTGGGTGCCTTTTTTTTTCATTTCTCTCCCTCGATGGAGAGCAAGGGGGAAAAACCAGGCACCCAGCAAGAAAGCACCAGCTGGGAATGATGTACGGAAAGATCACATAGCCCTTACAGGGCTCTGGTCACACCACCTTATGTGTGACGTTACACACAGGGGATGTCACTAGAGTGTATGTACTGTGCACATGCACAAAAAAACTCCCCAGTAGTGCTGCCAGGGAGGGGGGGGACAAACATAGGGCCCCTCACCCTAGCCACGCTACTGGGAAGCACGGATACCGGAAGCATAATGAGCCCCAACTGCAAGTGAAGTCCTTTAAAGTATTATGGCTGTGGTGATGGTGGAAAGCCACCTCAGGTTTTACTGGAATGCCCCTGGTGAGGATAATGTGTACATCAGCTCCTAGGGGTATTTGCCTGAAGTGCAAGAGTTGAATAAAAACAACCTAGAGTCTTGCATTGTCCCTTTAGATTTTAATGTGAACTCCCGAGACACAGAATGCATTAGAGGGCTGCCAATCATTGAAGTCACTTGGTTTGGAATATGAACTTCAATGACTCATCATGCTCACCTCAAATATGGGGTGAGCATAATGACATCTTCTCCATCTCAAATTTTAATTTTAGCTGAAGAAGAATTCAACTCCTCCCTTCCATCCCCTATAGAAGGCCCAGGGGTCAGAGAGAGGGGAAAAGGAGGACTATGGGTGGGGAAGTAAGGGAGGGTGAGGGGTATGGAGGTATAACAGAGGAGGGCAAAATGGGGTCTAATTAAAAGTGAGTTATCCCCAATCTTTTGGAAACAGCTTATCTAAAGAGATGAGTCTTTAGTAGTTTCTTTAAAAATCCTGAGGGAGGGAGCATGGCAGAGCTCTTCTGTAAGGGTGTTCCAAAGCCAAGGGGCCACAACCAAAAAAGACCTGCCTCTAGTCCCTACCAACCAGATCTCTGTTAAGGTAGGGTCATGATCCAGGCCTGAGCTACTGAATAGAGGGCCCTGAAAGGTTCATATTGGCCCTGACAGCTCCATTTTGTGCCCATCATTAGTTATCACCAATGATACATGCTACCTTTCACTTTGATTACTTTGCAGAGCAGAATTCAAAAGGAAGATACTGTAGATCCTATACAAGTGTTACAACCTGTGCAATTAAGGAATAATAATCAAGCTGTGTGGAATTCATCAGCCCTAACGACCTGAGTTTGATTTAAAGTCTCCCCCACTTCACCACGCCAAAAGGGAAAAGGAAAGAAAATGCAGCTCTATGAAGAGAAAGGGGGAAATACTATTTATGTCTGCTGCTATTTTCTACAATTTAAATCAGAGGCCCCAGGACCCTTAAGATCCTGAACTGTAGTCTCTACCAAAGCATTTCTTTCATGGATGTGAATTCTGCCTGCATGCAATGGCATCTGCTGAGTGGGCCTTTGAAGTAACTGTGCCTCGGACTGCAGCTGCTCTCAAATCCACAGAGAAAGTGGCAGCTGCTTTTAAATAATTTTTTTTTAAAAACACCCTCTTCTACTGACAGGTAACTTCAGTTAAAAATCAGCTTAGAGTAAAATCAAAAACACATTTTAAATAGTGGAAACTAGTGCTGTTCTGATAGTTCCAAACTAGAACTACCAGTATAAATGGGAATAAAAAGTGTTATTAAAAAAAAAAAAAAAGATTGCTCAACGGTGCTATCATGTCTCCAGGTATATTGGGGGATGTCTTCTTTTTCAATTAGCAAGACAACAACCAAAGTTTGTTCCTCTTAACTTTATTTTACAGTCCCATGCCATAACAACAACAACAACATCTGGGAGGAATTTAGCAGCTGCCCCATTACTGCATTTCTGTGTTAAGGATAAACTGCTCTAGTCAAATGTTTGTCTATAGCAGGCCTGCTCAACTGTGGCCCTCCTGCAGATGTTGGCCTACAATTCCCATAATCCCTGGCTATTGGCAACTATGGCTGATTGTGGGAGTTGTAGTCCAAAAACAGCTGTGGGGGCCTGAGTTGAGCAGGTCTGGTCTATAAGGGTTCTGTAAAAAAGGCGCCAATAGAAAATATTACTAATTCAAATTTTGTAATTTTGGACAAAAAGGAAACTCTTTATAGCAATGACTTTGGCAGAAAGCATAGATAATATGGAAAATATAAAGAAATATGCTTGCATCTTGCCCTCCCTTTAAAAACCCCACAGGGTTCCCCCTTTCCTTGTTAAGGGGAATCCTATTACAAGCACACAGAACCAGTCAAACCAGGACAGGTTCAGGTCGAGCTTGGACCAACTCCCACATTTGGAGGGCCAGGCTGGTTTGAGCTCAAACTGGTCAAACTGGTTTTGCACATCCCTAAGCCATAGTAACTGCTGGTGTTCTTTTGTGAGGCAAATATTCTAGCACAACTTGCATATCTTACTCATATCAACCAAATGTTCTTCTTTCCTAGATAAGAGATGTTCACTTCACTCAATTGCTCCTTCACATTATCTCTTGTCAGTCGGGCAAATTAGTTAAGCTACCCTGCACAAACTAGTTTTTTGAAGATCAACTATTTGTTTTGTACATTAAAGAATTAGTTGGTAAAGGAAACATTTTGACCATTGTTCAAATAGTTATTAAAAACAATGCAGAATAAGTGGTGCTAGATTAATAAATTGACCCATTAAAGGATTGTTCAGGTCAGAACAATGGCAGTGCAGTTAATAAAGCATGAAAGGTTAATTTGTCTATTTTGCCCGTCAGTGATATTTTGTGGCATTTCATAGGCAATGACGATCTTTTTCTGTTGCAGCAGTAAAAAAAGCTTGACTTTGACTTGAAATGAAAAGACTGAACCATTTATGCGTTCCAATTTTTCAGCTAAATTAAAAGCTTCTGAAATGAAGAACATTTTCCTCATATGTTTTGGAACTAGCCTTCATGATTTATACGTTGGATTTGCCCTCCTCCTGGACTCACAACTTTTGCCTTTACACAGTACAGTTTGGCCCGGGAGGATAGTCAATCTTTTGATGTGATGGGAAATCATTACCTGGCTGATCAACGGGGACTGTCTAATCCTTAGGACAATGATTTAGTCAGATTTATTATTAAAAACACAAACAAACAGGAACAATTATGGGTCGTTTCCAGTAATATCCCTCTAGGCCATAAATGTTTGTCAGTTAGATTTGTCTATTGAATATCAATAACATGCTATGGAAATGACAGCCACTGAGACTAGCTGCATACTTACATTGTGTGTCAGTGAATAAATGGTGGAAGAGATCAAGGAGACCTCTTTTTATATCTTAAAATGATGGTCTCCAGCTTGGCATAGAAGCTTCCACATGCCCTGCCCCACCCCCACCAAATACTCCTACAAATCCTTGTTTGGATTGTAACCAAAACAATTTATTGTGTCACAACACAGATTAATAATACTAAATAATAGCAGTGCTATCAGATATTGGCTTGTCTCCAAAGTAGCATGAGGTTGCACATGTACATCTGCATTCACATACAGTTATTCACACATTACATGCAACACATGTACAGTAGTACATTTCCTGGTGCCTGTTCACTTTTCAAATGAATGCATGTACAGTCAATAAACAAAAGCATATACATGTGTTCAGTCACCTGCACACACATACAATGCAATGTCTGAATAGAAGCATTTGATTTTGACACTGCTATCTATCTATCTATCTATCTATCTATCTATCTATCTATCTATCTATCTATCTATCTATCATATATCACATAATATATAATATATAACATATTCTATCATGGCAAAAGTTGAGACTGGCTCGTATATGGAAGTTCATCATTTGATGGCTGCTGCATTCAGTGATGACTTGCATGTGTGAATGTGCCACCTCAGAAGTTCCATGTCACCCCATCTCACGTCAGACACAATGCTTTTCAATGGAGTCACGTAAACTAGTCCTTGGTGGGTCTGAATCAAAAGCATATTCAGACAGGGTTCTTCTCAATGCCATCGATTATGAACCCTCTGCTGCACGTGTGGCTATTTTGCTTAGAAGACCTTTACTTACAGGATGTGTTGGGGAGTTGTAAAACTATTTCATCGCATTGGTTTCTTCATTTCCTATATGGCATCAGTTTCACACAGTCAGTTAATGGAGGTCTCTGCTTTGGTAATGACATCTAACATTGCTGTCTGCAATTGCTGTCTCTGGTAGTAGCAGCACCCAAAACACAATTGACTGTGCTCAGAAGGGGCAAAGCAGTCGGAAAAGCTGAATCCCACGTTAGATTTCTGAAACAGAAATAGGGTGTGGCAGGGGACAAACTACTTGTGTGAGGGGGTGCTTCCCTAACCTTGTCCCCACTCTGGAACCACCCTTGGCTGTCTGTAAAACAGCTTTTCCTTTTCCGCCTTCTTCCAGAAAGACCAATTTTCTCGGAAGCAATCTTCCCATTCCCACATCCTAGCTCTTTCCCCGGCAAGGCAGCACAACTTCGGCCCTCCTGCAGACACTGGACAACATATCCCAACACACTTGATGACTGGCTGGGGATGATGGGAGTTGTAGTCCCCAAGCGGCTGTAGGGCTGAAGTTGTGCGGCCCTAGTCAAGGAAATTCAATGTGGTTTGAGAGAGGCATTACTTCCCATAGTGTACAGACATATTTCTTTGCTCCACCATTACCTCTGGCCATGCAGATCTGATAAGATTTTCAAACAAGATATAAATATGCAAAACCTGTTTAGAAGCAAATGTGCTATGACTTTACATACTACAAGTAGCAATTCCTCTTTAATGTCCCCTTAAAAACCAACTATTGTCTGTTGTCATCCTTATTTTCTTCTCTATCTGCTGTTGCAAGGTATTTTGGTGAAGGAACAGGCTGTCTTCACTCTCTGAAATGCCCACTCAGTTCTTCACGAAGGCTTTAAATAAAACCAACACTTTATCAGTAGCCAGAAATTATTCCACATCATCTCACCAATATTTTGATGCTGCTTTTCTCAAGACAAATGTATTTGTCCTACAGAAAGCTCCTTAAAGCATAATATTGTCGGGAAGAGTACATGATCTAATAGTCAATTTAGCTCTCCTAATGCTTGAAGAGTATGATTTTATATCATGCCATGGTCTAAGATGCATTGGATTAAGATATATAACCATAAACTCTGAGGCTCACTTAAGTTATTTATTATGTTTTGCCTGTAGAGGTCCCAAGTGCATATTTACATATTGTATATTTAATGGATGCAGAGAGGAAAAATCCAATGCCAGGAAGCATAAAAAATCATATTTCATAAGCAGGATTTCAGCAGAAAAATGCATGCATATGCCATAGCTATGCCAACTCTGTAAGCCTGGGAGATTAACATGATACATCATTGTGTCTTATATCGCACATACATCTGCAGAGTACATTATGCTGCTAACCTGACCTTTTGTGCACAGAGTATTCTGCTGGGTTAAGACTGCTTAATGAGAAAAGTGAAGTGAGTATTCCAAGCTCCTCTAGAACCCAGACCCTGATTAAGCTCAGCCATTTCTCCTTCCTCTGACAAAGAAGCTTCCCACAGATTCCACTGCTACACCCCACAGGGTCTTTACCATATCTCGTCTGCAAGAGTGCTGTGAGATTTCCATATCTGAGGATTTCCTCCAACTCTATGTAGACTTCTAAATGTTCTGCAGTGTGACACTACGTAACAAAGTAGGTGTGCACAGACAAGGAAAATGCACAAGAGTATAGCAGTGCATGCTATACGTGAATGATACTCATGCACCATTGTGCACTTCTGAATTTTCCTGGGGGGGAAAGCCCTGGCCTAGTACATTGCTGCTCACCAGCAGGGATTTTATGAACCGTGCCCTCCATGTGCATAGCAGTAGGATCATGGTCTAAGACAGCATTCTTCTTTGCAGGACCCTCGAGCCAGTGGCAGCTCTCCCCTCGAGCCAGTGGCAGTCCTAAGTGAGCTTCCCTGACTAATTGCAAAGCCAAGTACTCTGCTCTCCTGGTACTGTGCAGAAGTAGCCATTCACACGGTGCAGTGCTGAGCTTTGCTAGCTGCTGATAGGGCTCCTTTAAGGGAAACAGATGGAGCCCTCTTGAGCCCTGGGACCACCTTGGAAGGTGCACAGGAGTGCTGAGAAGTGTAGTCCTTTCCAGAGTTGCCCCCATAGATTTCTTTGGGGCAGGTACTGGGAAGGACTACATTTTCCAGTGCTCCATGCACAGCTATCAGTAGCGGCCAGTGTGGGTGCTGCCAAGGGCAGGGAGCAGAGAGAGGCATCTTTAAGCATCTATTAGAAGGTGTTTACCTCCGCTACGGCAGCACTTGCAAGCTGCTCTAAGCTGCAGCCTGCCGCCCAGCACTCCCTGTGGTGGGGGATCGGCTCTGCCACTCACCTGGCATCCAAGGAACCAACCCCTTGAGTGGCAGAGCTGTCCCCCTGCTGCAGGGGGTGCTGGGTGGTGCACTGCTGCTCTGAGCAGATGGCAGGTGTGGGTGGCCAGAGCAGAGGCAAACACCTTCTAATTTATGCTTCAAAGTGCCTCTCACTGCCCTACCCGCTACTGACATCTATCAAGATGGTGCTGCTGCTTGACAGGGTCCCACTTCTCCTAAAGCCCACCCATCCCTGGTGCTGGGGAAAGTGCAGTATTGTGTGGGCATCAGCATGGTGGAATGTGGCTTTCACCTTGACGGTTTTTTCTGCCAAAGTGGCTCCACTTGAAAAATCATGAAGCTCACTGGTCAAATTGCACAAATTAAGCAGATATGGCTTTCTTGGAGGAAGCAAGGCTCCTGAGCTTGGCTTGCCAACAGTCACTATATTTAACATATTGGTACTTATAATGGGTCTCTATCTGGATCCAGATCTAGATCTAGATCTCCCAATGCGTTGTTTGCATTTATCTAACCATTATTAACAACAATAATGTAACATTTGTATAGCAACTGTTAAGTGTGCAAAGCACTGCATATATCTTGACGTAACCCTTACAGTAACCTTGTGAGATAACCAACATTATTATTCCCATACTGCAGCTGAGGCTAAGAAGGAGTGATCTGCCCAAGGCCCCCTCTAGTGAATTCACGGCAGCAGCAGTGAGTTCTGAACTGGGAAAGTCATGATTCACAGCTTAGTCTCTTAATCACTATGTTAGACTAGTTACTGATACACTAGAGACAAATCTCTTATGAGGAGGGCCCCATGGGATGGGCAGAAGTAAAAATGGATCCAGGTTCAGAACAGCTTTGACTCAGAGTTCAAACATACTCTGAGACTCTACCTGCAGACTGTAAGGTCACTTACATTGCTAAGTAAAGAAAGCTGTTGTGGATCAGGATAACGTCATGTACACAAAGAGGTACCTGTGCCCTGTACTAGTTGTTGAATCAGAACGATGATTCTCACTATCGTTTCTATCCCATAGCTAGGCAACACATCCCCTGTAATGCGATGATAATTTCATCTTTTAGGAAACTGACAAATTGAGTAAGGCATGAAGAAACACTTACTTCTAGTGTCATTAGCAGTACATAGATCTTTTTCTTAGAGAGCAGAATACAAGGAGTAGAATGCAATATTCAGTATTATCATGCAGTATTAAAACTTATAGAGCTTTAGCTGAGGATAGCATTTTAAAAGTTTTTTATTTTATAATAATTCAGTTTTCTTACCATGTCCCAAACCTAGATTCTCATTCCTTATCAAACATATGTAATATGTTATCAAAAATGAACACTATATTTCTTTTCAGGACACTACTAAATTCTTCCTTTAAAATTGTACAGACTTCATTGGGCTGCATTACAGTTTACAGGCCTTTTAGAGTTTCAGAAACAAATGCAAGCTTTTCAAAAACAGATTCCTGAAACAGATTCCCTTGAATGCAGTGGAAAACTTTAGATGACACATTCCCTTTCTTCCTACTGCCTAGCAGCCATGGAAGCGCCTTGAGAGATGGAGCATGCAGTCCGATCCATGCGTAACATGAGCAGCATCACTGCTCTTTCCCCAGGACAGCATTTCATGCAGCTCTGATAACTGATAAAACAGCAGAGTCACAGGGGATGTCTGGATCATATGGGAAGTACCCATTTTAGTGCTACATCATTTTTGTACTGGTGGGACTTATAGGAACTTCCCACATCATCTGTTCCTCCCATATGATTTCACCATTTTATACATTACCGGAATAGCACAAAGTGCCGTCAGAAGAGGCCCAAAGACAGTTTAGCACTTGAGGTGGAAAATACAAGTGGCATCTTCCACAGAAAGAAATATGTAACTGCAATGTTGACAGTGTGCTGCCCTTTAATGGTGCCTGGGGTGCATCATGATCACCTTTGACCCAAGGAATGACCATTGCTTGTCTTCCACTCATTCCAACCACCACTCACTTCAGAAAGATGAGCCCTCCATCACCACTGACCAGAGGCATCTACTCTGGTGCTGTTTTTGACCTTTAAAGCCCTAAACGGTTTGGGCCCGGGGTATTTGAAGGACCGCCTGCTCCCAAGGGTTGCTGCCAGCTTGACGAGGACATCTGAGGGGGCCCTGCTCCGGGTGCTGACAATGAGAGAGGCCCGGCTGTCGTGCACTCGGGACAGGGCCTTCTCTGTTGCTGTCCCTAGACTCTGGAATGCTCTCCCAGTGGCCATTCGTTCCTCGGACTCCATCACGGTTTTTAGGAAGCTTGTAAAGACTTGGCTTTTTACCCAGGCTTTTACATAATCGTTTTTACTGCTGCTTCTGTGTGTTTTTATCTGTTGTCTTGTTTTTTATGCTTGTTTGATATGTTTTTAGCTTGGTGTTTTTATTGCTTTTATTGTATGTTTTAATTTTTGTAAACCGCCTTGGGGTTTTCTTTTAACGAAAGGCAGTATAGAAATGTAAAAATAAATAAATAAATAAATAATTACTCTACCTTCCCTTCCCTTCCCTCATACCTGGTTTTCTTATTGCACAAATTAAGCAGATATAGCTTTCTTGGAGGAAGCAAGGCTCCTGAGCTTGGCTTGTCAACAGTAAAATAAAACAACCAATCCAAAATGTCAGAAGAAAATATATGTTAAGTGAAGGATACAAAAGGGAGTAAAATGGAGCATGGGGAAAACAACAGAAATGGAAGGAAAAGAATTATCTAACCTTGCCATACATGTAACTATCTGGCATCCAATGGGAGGGAAAGGCCAGTTTGAATTACAAACAACAGGGGAAATTGTCACCTTTGTGTGTGCACAACAAAAGGAAGTGGGAGATTAACTAAGGCAAACCAGTACTTAAGGAGTGGAAATAGCTTTCTTGCCATCAACCAATGGGAGGTGATTTTTCCATGGTCATGTGGTCAGATAGGCACCCAAGAAGCAGTCCTGGCCTGCTGGCTGTGCTGTCTCAGTGATCTTTAGGCAAATAGGCAAGAGCATGCGTTGCTAACAACTTGACAAGAGCAACTGATAGATCCTCAAAGATCAAAAGAGAAGAGAACACAAGACAGGAGAACTGGAGGAAACTCCTTATTTTCTACAGATAGGACGTTTTCTTAGATAAGCAAATTTATTAGAGATGTATGTACAGGATGCTTGCTATGTGCCAGAGAGGCAGGTGTGCAATAGTACCAGCAGGAAAACCAAGAGTCAGAATGGAGTTAGTTGAAAAGGGATTCTTAAAACAGGGCCTCTTTTCCATGGTACCACCACCCCCGCCACCACCCTCAATCTGCCCTCTACAACAAGCTGTCTCACTCTGCCTAATGATAGGGCTGGCCCTTGTAACGGCCATGAGGAAACGGAAAGCATGCCACTCTGCTGACATATGAACTAGCTCCTTTCATCCTTTTAATTCTTTCAGTTGGCATATTGTTGGCATTCTGAAGTATTTCATTTGCCAGCATCAATCTGGCTTCAGGAAAATCTCTATGGACCAAAGCACAGGGGAAGAAAAAAAAGACAACTTGAAAGACTTCAGAAATGTGTAGCCAGTTACTTGAACAGGTGTGGGTGTTTTTTGGTTTTTTTTAAAGGACCATCATTTGTGTGTTTCATCTCCTGTTTATCTCTCTACGTAAACTGCTTTGGAAACTTTTGTTGAAAAGTGGTATATAAATATTTGTTGTTGTTGTTGAGGGGATATAGATCAGGCATGAGACAGAATGATATATGTGTAGTGTGATCACAAGTTGGTTTACTTGTTTAGGTTCCACTGAGGCCCTTGGGACTTTTTTTTTTTTAAATTATGTGCTTAGAGTTTCAGCCTTACTGTATGGATATTTCTTCCTCACTCTACCTTTGCCAAATAACAGTTCATATCACTGAAAAGAATGAAAAAGCATTTCTTTGAGCTGAAAATGCTTTGCTTCTCTCCCTTCATAGTGGTCTTCTGTGACTGCCACTGGAGTGAAGGATATTACACTGCAGGCAACAGAGGAAAATATCTTCCTGTTTCATTTTGTTTACTCTGTGCCTAGCTAGTAGGCACTGATTCCCCAACGTTATCAGACAATTCCTCATTTCTGTTCACACAGTGATGCAGAAGAGACGCTTTGTAATTATAAAACCACAACAAAAATTGGCATGGGACTCAGGTATGTATAGTAGCTCTGACGACTTCTTAAGAAGCTGCCCTGGAGTTAGGCATGCAAGGCAGCTGAATGGATTTGAAATATATATTTATACAGGGTGTTCTTGAGGTTGTATCATCAGCTGAAAGTCAGAGAGCATCTCAGCAATCGTGTAACTGATAGTTCAAGGCTTCTTTCAGATAAGAGGTAATCCTGGCTTACATAAAAGGGAGCAGTGCTGCGATTCAATGTACTTCATACTATTAGAAGAAGAGGAAGAAGAGGCTTTCTTAAAAGACTTGGCAGTTGACATCACGGGAACCCTGCCTGAGGGCTGATTCATATATACCTGGGCATCTTTTGATGTCTCATCAATTATTAGGGCTGCACTAAGCCCTAGCTTTGCAGACCTTTTTGAGGGCTGTGAGTTTTCCCCTTTCTGACATAAGAACATAAGAACAGCCCTGCTGGATCAGGCCCAAGGCCCATCTAGTCCAGCATCCTGTTTCACACAGTGGCCTACCAGATGCCGCTGGAAGCCTACAGGCAGGAGTTGTGGGCATGCCAATTCTTTTAGGGAGGGGGCTACAAATGTAGGCAAAGTTCACCCATTGTGCAAGGGGAGGGGAAAAGGGGAGAATGTATTGTTGAGGCAAAGCAGGGAGACCCCTATCTTCTGGTATTCTGTATGCCTCCCACCACAAGGCCAGAATATAAGGGAGCATCACCAATTTCCCTAAACAACTGAATGATGCTCTCTTACCTTCTGGCACTGTGAACAAGTGTGTAAGAACCCCCACAGATAGGCTACAATTTAGAAAGCCTGAAGACTATGCAATTGTGCCATTGAGAACAGTCAATCAATTTGGGTTTCATAAGATCATATAACCCCCTCCTTCAAGAACGAAAAAGGAGGACTTGAGGAGACACTAAAGACCAGTCAGCTTCATCAATAACTGGCAAGATCCTAGGACTGATGATTAAGCAATTGGTTTGTGAGCACTTGAAAAACCGTCCCACATACCCACAGTGAAATGTGGGTAGTTGAGTACCTGTCCACGCTACTGCATGTATGTAAACACCGATGGAGGTGTTGTAGAACAAGGCAGTTCGGTTTCAACTTAATGTTGTACAAAAACAGTTGTGCAACATGGCACCCATTGGAAATGGATGCCACATCACACAACCGTGTTTGTGCAATTTTAAGTTGGGGCAGGACTGCCCTGTTCCAGTGGTGTTTACATACAGGCAACAGCGTGGGCAGGTACTCAAGTGGCGACATTTAGCAGTGCTGTATGTGGTCCAATGTATCCAGTACTCAGTCCTGGATTTTAAGAAGGGTGCTGATAAACTAGAACAGGTTCAAAAGAGGGCAGCAAAGATGGTGAGCGGTCTGGAAACCGTCCTATGAGGAACAGTTGGGTAGGTTTAGCCTGGAGAAAAGGAGACAAGGGGCAGGGTTTGATAGTTGCATTCAAATATCTGAAGGGCTTCCACATAGAAGGAAGATCAGACTTGTTCTCGGTTGCTCTTGAGGGCAGGACTAGGACCAATGGGCTAGGCTTACATTGAAGCAGATTTAGACAACACACTGGTTGACATACTCTGCAAGGGTATGTCAGCCCAGTACATCATTGTGTCCATGCAAGTGATGTAAGCATGAAAACTGCACAAATGCAAAAGCTGCAAGTGTAGTGACATGAACGTAGGCCCATTGGAAATAAGGGGATTACCTTTGTGTAAATGTGCAGCTTTTAAGCATTTGTGCCGATTTTGCCCTTGTGCTACTTGGGTGCATGCAATGTTACTGGGCTGTCATACCCTTGCACAGTGTGTCAGCCACACTATGAGACTGTAAGAACTGTGTGACAGTGGAACAATCTGCCTCATGAATCTGTGGGTTCTCCTTTACTATAGGTTTTCAGATAAAGACTGGAGAGATAGCTATCACAGATCCTATAGAAGTTTCCTGCGCTGAGCAGGACTAGAAGATCTCCAAAGGTTCAGGATTCAGCCTATAGCACCTGACACTAACTCTCAAATTTCCTTTTTGGTCTAAACTCACTTTTCAACCATACCCCTTGATGCTGAAATCCTCTCCCCTCCAAACTGCTTGGCTACCCTAGGTTTTCAAAACCCAAAGACCCAGAGACGCAAGTTTTGGGCGGTATAGAAATATTGTAAATAAAATTAAAATAAATAAAACTGCAATGTCCTAAAAGAGTCACTCAGCCAAGACCATGAGGATCAGACAGTCCTACACTGAATGGCTGCCATCTCCCACTTAGATGGCAGCCATTCGGTACAGTACTGTCTGATCCTCATTGTGCTAGAAGGAAAAGTAAGCCTTATTTCTGCTGCAGAAGAATACACTGAATTTGTTCAGTTGAAGTCTGTTTCTCAGATGCTCTCTTCTAGTTTTTCCAATGTCTTCTGATCCTGGGAGGCTGCTCTATGCCTCATGTTGGTCCTGCTCCCAGACAGATGCCAAAGCCTCATGTAATGCTAAGAATACTGGTTATTTTATGGAATACAGAGTTAAGTCTCTGCTGACGCTTTTAAAAAAGTGATTATGGTCAATATAGTATGTGAAGTGGGCCTATCTAGTTTAAACTCACTTAACTCCTTGAGCCGAGGCTACTGAATTAAAATGATCTATATTTTGTCTCCAGCTGCCATTCTTTGTCACAGGAACTATGGGTACAGTTAGATGGACTTAGTACCCATATTCTCTCCTCGCCTGTGTTAGCAAATGGTATATGGATATTTCTAAGAGGGTTTTTTAAATTAAAAAAACAAAACATTTGAATATGCAAAGTGTGGGATGGGGGGGTCATAATCAGACAGATACAGATCACTCACACACACACACACACACACACACACACACACACACGCTAACCACCCCCACACACCATTTCAGTGTTTCCTCTTATAAAAGATGAGGCTCCAGGTCTTATTCTGAAACAAAAGAAAACACAAACTAAGAGGAAAGACAAGTGACCTTTAGGGCCTGCTCCTGCCCAGGTATTTGCTTTGCGTGCAGAAGGTCCCTGGTTCAATCCTAGCTGCCTTAAGATTGGGCTGGGAGAGACACCTGTCTGACATTTTGGAGAAGCCGCTGCCGGTCAGTATAGACAATACTGAGCTAGATGGACCAAGGGTCTGACTCAGTAGAAGGCAGCTGCCTACATTCTTGTGTTCCCCCTGTGCTTGCAGAGCTTGCAAGAGTTGGCTTTGAAAGGGGCCTGGTCCCACCAGTGTTGTGGGGCAAGGCAAAGCATTTGATGCCTTGCCTCAGGTGCCACAATACTTTGGTCTGCTCTTGAGCACAGTCCTACAGATACAGCTTTGCTGTTTACTCCTGCCACATGACACTTGATTCACACCAACAGCTCTAGTCTTCAGCCTTCCTCCACTAGAATAAAGCTAAGTGGAGCCACAGCTGTTCCCAAACAAGAGCATCAGAAGAGTCTTGCTAGATTAGAGTAGAGGTTTATCAAGTCCAACATTCTGTTTCCTGCAGCAACTACACAGACACCTCCGAGCAGCCTGTAAGCAGGACTTGAAGGCAATAGCACTCCCTTGTTGTTGCCTTCCCCCAGCAGCTGGGGTTCAGAGGTATATTTCCTTTGAATATGGAGGTTCCACATGCCCATCATGACTAATCACCTGTGACAGACGTATCCTCCATGAGTTTGTCTTGTGGCCTTTTACCTTAAGTTGACTAACAAGCAGAAGGTTGCTGGTTTGAATCCTCACTGCTACTATATCGGGCAACAACGATATAGGAAGGTGCTGAAAGGCATCATCTCATACTGCATGGGAGGAGGCCATGGTAAATTCCTCCTGTATTCTACCAAGAAAACCGCATGGCTCTGTGGGCGCCAGGAGTCGAAATCGACTTGACAGCACACTTTATCTTTAAGCTAGAGGCTATCCACCTAATGGCGCACCAGCGAAATAACTTGACTAGCAAGCCAGAGATTGCAGGTTCGCATCCCTGCTGGTATGTTTCCCAGACTATGGGAAACACCTATATCGTGCAGCAGTGATATAGGAAGATGCTGAAAGGCATCATCTCATACTGCGCAGGAAATGGCAATGATAAACCCCTCCTGTATTCTACCAAAGAAAACCACCTGGCTCTGTGGTCGCCAAGGGTCGACACCAACTTAAGGGCACAACTTTGCCTTTAAGCTATCACATCCCATGCCAGTGAATTACATACATTAATCACATGTTATGTGAAGAAGCACTTTCACCTGTCTGAATCTCTCGCCAATCAATTTCACTGGATGATCCTGAATTCTAGTATTATAAGGGATGGAGAAAAGTTTGATGTTATTCTTTTACAAGAAACCTGGATGAGGAGCCCATTATTCCTGGAGGGCTATCAGTTTTATGGTCAGATGGCTTTGCCTGGTCGGCTCGCGGTAGACCCAAGGGTGGGCTAGGTCTGCTGATTTTGGCCAGACTTCAAGATATGGTAGATAAGCCACCCGCTTATAGGCATTACGCAAAAACTATACTACTTAAAACAAAAAAGCTTATTTTTCTGGTTGTTAATGTGTATATATCACCGCACAAGCGGCCCTCCAATCTTAGAAGGATTTGGAAGGGCCTCAGTGTCTATTTAGATGGGTTATAGTCTCAATTCCCTAATGCTTTGTGCATAGTGGGAGGTGATTTTAACGCAAGGATGGGACCCAATGATGAATATCTTTACTCTCTCCATCAATTTATTCCTCCAGAAAGAGACTTGCCGGACCCACTTTTTCCAAGATATTCCAAAGACTCGGGTGGCAACCTGGCTGGTTCTTTGTTAGCACGTACAATGTTTACTTTGGATTTGTTTGTACTAAATGGTTCTGTGCTGGATGATTTGGAGGGCGAATTTACGCGCTGGCTAGGACATAGAGCTAGCGTTTTAGATTATGTATATGTTTCAAGGCCTGTCCTAGAGTATCTAATTTATTTCAGAATAGTGGGACGTGTTGAGAGTGATCATTTACCATTAACTTTTGCCTTAGGTTTGCCGGTAGAAGAGAAACTTATAGTGAAATGCTCTCATCCTTCCTTATCCTGGAAGCTAGCTACATTAGAGTTAGATGGTCCTTGGCTCTAAGTTATCAAATTAGGGCTCTTTTAGTTTCAGAGCCGATCTCCTCACTGCGCCTTTCTATCTTAGAAGCACCTTTGGGTTCAGACATGCTAGTTCCTTTTTGCTCCATTATTCAGGAGATACAGGGTCATTTGGAGAGGGTTCCTAAAAGAGGTAAACCTAAGAGACATTATCAAACCATAGCTGGTTTGATAATGATTGCATCCAAGTAAAAAATACACTAGTTGCTAAGTTCAATTTATTTAGGGCTTCTCCAAATGATGACTTGGCTAGAGAAATAAGGGAACTGAAAAGCCAGTATAAATGGCTAATTGGGGGGAAACCAAGTGACGGTGAAGGAATCCTGGGAACAACTTCTTGCAGCGGCCAAGTCAAAAGATGTTAAATTGTTCTGGAAAATAGTATCAGGCTGTCTTAAAGCGTTCTCAGGTAGCTTGAATGGTCATATTTCTCCCAATGATTTGACAGTACATTTTGGGGTGCTGTATCAATCAGATCTGACATCTGCACCTGATTATCATTTGGATTGTCTACCCCCATGGCCGCCAGTGTCTGTGAGTGAGGTCACTAAGTTGATATCTTAGTTACCATCTGGTAAAGCCCCCCGTAAGGATATGATCACAGGAGAACTTCTTAAAGCTGAAAGATGGAGAAAAATGGCACTCTACCCACTTTCTCCACAACATGCATAATTTTATAAACTTCAATTGCATTTCCCCTAAATCAACTTTTTCCTAAACTACACATCCCAAAGTGCTGAAAATGGAACACTCTCCAGCTCCACGTTCAGTTCCTTAGCCAGTTAGGCAGCATGCTATCACCTTCTTTGTAAAACAATCCTGTGCTCTGATTTGTGGCCATTTTTACCATTTAAACAAATGATCAGAAAGGTTGTCTGTGCATATTGACATATGGAGATGTTTAAATTTCCCTCTCCCGCCCCATGCTTATTCACAGGCTGGCCCCTAAGCTCTTTGGAAAGTTCCACTGTTAATGATTATATATGAAGACATTTTTATCAGCTGTCTTAGAGTAATGTTGCAAGCGAAGGCAATCCATCAGCCCTCCACTTGTGCTTTCTTTCACATTAAGCAATCTGTTAAACAGCCATTTCCATGCAGAGTAGGATGAATTTTATTATTTCCAAGGACTGCAAATGACTTCAGAGTCTCCCAATCTGGAACATTCATGATGGCAGATGCAGCAATAACTGTGAAATGGCAAGGCAAATATTTTAATAATGTAAACTCTAGAGTTTAACCACGATAGGAGCCCTACTCAGCAGCTACATTTTAATCTTCTATCCTAAGGGCAGTTCAGATTTCCCATTGTTTTGAAAGGGAATAAATAAAATACTTCCTCCCCTGCAACCTGCAGATGAACTAGATGGTACAGAGGATAAGTGGCTCCCACTGAAAGTAGCAGCCTTACATCTCTTTCTCTTCTCCCCCCAATCCTGGTAATACAGCATATGCAGGATCAGCATCAGGGGTCAGCACTGTGGGGCAGCTGCCTACCCTCCAACATTACATGGATGAAAATAGAGACATGCTTGATAATGTGTAGGGGGTGTGGCCAAATAACCCAGGCGTGGTATACAATGCTGACCCCAAGCACATCACAAATGGAAAGCAGGCAACAAAGTGCATGCAGAGCACATTACTCCAGATTCCCAAAACAGATAAGCCAAGTCAGTACCCTCTGACATTTTACAGATTGACTTGTAACAACTAGGGATGTGCAAAACGCTTGGAGCTCGGAATGTCTGGGCTCGAAATGAGTTGTTTTGAGTGTTCCGAGCTCAAAACAAAAACCCCTTGAAATGAAGGGCCTGTTTGCCTGCCTTGCTTCATGTCATCAGCTGCTGCTTGTGAGCAGGCCTTTAAAAAAAAAAGAAAATTCAGAACGATACAATGAGATCTGAGTGTAAATCACATGCATAGCGTGTATCACAGCAACACACGTGTGTATTTTTGTTGTCTCTGCACATAAGGTCACAATCCTGACCTCTGCAAGCCTACACTACAGTTCTGAGGTGAAAATCCTCAGAACTGGGATTTTGATAGCATTATTAGAGAAGGTGCACTGGCAAAGACTTTGTGGGGAGTAACCATGGGGGCTGCAGGAAGCATCTTTGACAGGGGGAGAAGAAGAGGGTCCGCTTGGTCTGGGGTTGGGTTCTACAGGAGCTTGGACTACTCCATCTACTTTTCTCATGGTTATAGAAAACGTTTTACATGAATACAACTTTTGTATGACTTGATCACCCCCCCCCCTTTTCCGGTGTGTTCTTTTAGAACTGCACTTCTTTTGAGAGGGGCAGAACTGCATGTTTTGTGTCTGGTTGCACATTTTTAGGAACATAGGAAGCTGCCATATACTGAGTTAGACCATTGGTCTATCTAGCTCAGTATTGTCTTCACAGATTGGCAATGGCTTCTCCAAGGCTGCAGGCAGGAATCTCTCTCAGCCCTATCTTGGAGAAGGCAGGGAGGGAACTTGGAACCTTCTGCTCTTCCCAGAGTGGATCCATCCCCTGAGGGGAATATCTTACAGTGCTCACACTTATAGTCTCCCATTCATATGCAACCGGGATGGACTCTGCTTAGCTAAAAGGACAAGGCATGTTTGCTACTACAAGACCAGTTCTCCTCTCTTTTAAAAACCCTGCTTGTGGAAATGCAGAAGCATCACATCGCACATTTAGCACTGCATATCTTCAGGACTATCTGTTCCAGGGGTGTGTTCCCGAGGACCATTTTTGGAGGGCTGCTTTTCCAGGGAGATCTGATCTACCAATTGGGGTCAACGGGTAGGCAGGTCTCCCAGGTGGGCTGACGTGCTTGGAGGCCTGGTCTACCTGCCGCACATGGCGGATGGACCAGGCCTCTGCTCCGGACTTAGCGCTGGCCTGCCTGGGAGGCCTGGTCTTCTTCCATCTTCCACCAACCCCAATTGGTGGACCAGCTCTCCCCAGAAAAACAGCCCTCCAAAATGGGACACTTGAAACGGTCGTTCCATTCCAAGCTTGAAAATTTCTAAGCCACTTTTCAGCCAAAATCTCCAAGACTGCATACAATTATTAAGCAACAATAGGCCCATCCACACATTATGTCCAACACATGTACAAGGAATAAACAGTGTACACAGGTACAGTCATTCACATGTTATGCTGAATGCAGATACAGAAATCCACTTCCTATCTGTACCATGCATTTGAATGGCCTGTATCCAGGTTCACTTTAAAAATGAACATAGTTACAGTCATTCACACAAACACATGCACAAGTGTACAGACATCTGTATAAACATCTGTACAGACATCTGTACAGTCACACAGGGCTACACATCACATCATAAGAAGAGTAGCACAATAAAAGCACCACCAGCGGTATCCAGAAATGAACCATTGTTCAGGAATGTAATGATTAAACCTCACTAAACTTCAACTAAACAAAGCTGTCTTCACCAGACTTTTGTTCTGGAAGGACAGAAGAGAGGAAGGTAGGTGTGCTGTCTGAGGGAGAGAGTTCCAAAACTTGGGCACCTGAATAGCTGGCCGACGAACTGCACGGCAGATGGAGAAGGAACCTGGAGTAGGGTCTTTCTGGCCGATCTTAAAGAGAGCAGAATCGTACATGAAACTTCTAACAGTATCCACTAAATACACTGGCATACATCCTGTACAAGGCAACAGAGGTGGCTGGAGCATTACTTGCACTGCCCTGCATCGAAACACTGCCATCAGTGTTGCAGAAGAAGGCTCTGTCATAAAGTTGTGCTCTCGTAAAGCTGTGCAAGTGCAATATACAATGTGGGGGGGCACCCGTTATTCCCAATAGGCACCCCACTGTGCAACTGCATTTGTGCAGCTTTACAACGGGGCAGAACTGCCCTGTTCTGGAAAACCATTGGGATGTTTACACAGGCGCAGCAGTATGGGCAGGGCTCCAACTACCCGCATTGCCTTGCACAATCAGGGCCGATGGGTGGGGGGGAAGCAGGTACAAATTACCGGGGCCCGGTGATCTGGAAGGGGGCCCAGGGCCCTACTATGTTGCATATATTTTTGTCTTGCCTCCTGCCACCACCCTGCACCCGCCCCGCTACTGTCACGAGGCTGAACCCCTGATCTTTAAAATAATTCTAGCTGCCATGTGTGTGGTCAGGGTGGGTGGGGGTTGAGCCGAGCACCTCCCTATGGCGGTGGTGGCAGGCAGAGCGGGAGCAGCCGCTGAGCCTGATCATCCAGCTCAGCAGCTCTTGAGAGCTACAAGGCACTCCAGCACGCCTGCACAGTTTGAATAGAGAGGCATTGTGGCAGTGGCCTCATAGTGGTGGCAGCCTCGCGGCAGCGGCCACAACTGTGCAGAAACCCCCCCCCCATTTTCCACCGGGGCCCGAACCCATTCTCGGCAGCCCTCTGCACAGTCTGCGAGCCACTAATTCCCATGTTAGTAATTCATATACTGGAGGATTGCCAGGAACACAATCTTTGCTTCTTTGAGTAGGAACTTCTAACCCTTATAATCCCCCCCCCCCAAAAAAATCTTTGCTACGCTTTCCCTCCCAACCTTTAAATCTCATTGTGCTTTTTTAAAACATGTAAAGAAAAGAAAAGAAAAGCAGACGGCGCTGGGTAGATCACGAGATAAAGCAAACAGGTGGGCTGCTGTCTAATGTTGATTCATTTTCAAATGGAAACCTCGGAAGCTATTTATATTTCAATTTACAGAAAGGCAATAAACACATATGTGCACAGGCCGAGGGAGAGATGGGGAAAGATAGGAGAGATAGGGAAAAAAATGAAGCACAAGCAGGACAAAGGAAAATTGAAGTACAAACAGAACCAAAGGAGCCTGTGTCTTAGATCAAGCACGGAGCAACTGACCTCCTCCTCCCAAACCAGGGGTTCTCACTGGACCTTAACATGAGAGCAGAACACCAGGAGGCAAGTTCAGTTGCTCGACTGACCAAAGTTGGTTTGCTGTGTGGACCAAAGCCCATAGTCTTACTGACCCTTAAAATGGTTCAGACCAGAGAACTTTTATAGGCGAACCACAGCAAATGGCCCCACTCTGTACTCATTTCTAACAAGACTGAGGAGATTGGTGCTAGGACTGAGTCAAGATGGAGCCTTCCAAAACGGTTTACAGCAGTACCAGAAAGTACCCACTTTCAGTGATTTTTCAGATGCAGAGCAAACATAAAAGCGGGGGGTGGGGTGGTGGGGTTTCACTATTTGGAATGCAGTGGCAGCGTCAGAAAAACCTTTTGGGACAGGGCCCACAAGAAGCAAAGTACATTTCAGGGTGGTGGTGGTGGGGAATTGACCTCCATCTTAGATTTCTGAAAGAAAAATAATGGTACATTTCACTTTAATGCTGTCATCCTAAAAATAAATACAAGTGAACTCATGGAGCAGCAGGGAGGGTTCACATGAGACAGGCCTATCTGGATTACCCCTAAGCTTGAAATTATGCTTCTGAGTTATGCTTCATGAACATCATTTTTATCTGGAGCATCATTTCCTCATGGGATCAAGGGATTCGTAGTTTTCCATCCAGAGAAAGTAGCAAAAAATCTTATGATTCAAACAGGAAATGACGTACCTAAGCAGTTCCAGAAACATAATTTCAAGGCTTCGGATTCAGCCAGGCAGGCCTATCTAGTGAGTCTTCCCTGCAAAGGTGAAATTTTCTCTTAAGAAGTAGGGGCATGATCAAGTTGGCAAGGGAATTCCATTTTTAGCTGGATCCCAAATTCAAATAGGTCTGGGCCTGACTCAAAATGGGCTGTGCATTTTTGAGCCAAGGAAGTGCACGTTTGAGTTCCCCCACTAGCTAAACCACCAAGCTGCCAGTAGTTGAGAGATCTCATTCCTATACTGTTTAGAGAAAGCTCTCATGCCCAGTTCAGTTTTAGTTCATCCAAATTTGGTACAATTTGGAGGAGATTCAATCACGGGGGTGGGGGAAGTAAGTCTAGTGATAAGGAAGCAGCAATTTTTCTGTATCTCCAACAATGTGGATAACTGCTCAGTTTTATGATTACTGAAGCCATGCACTGAAATATATATGAACTGCATATGCTTGCCACTGGTAGAAGATGCAACTCTGCAAAAAAGTTTATATTTCCTTCAAGGTGTGAGTAGCTGTGAAATATATGGTAAGTACCAGTTTTCCATAGAACTGGTTGGTTGATCAGTTAAGGAAAAATGATATCCCCACTCCACTGTTGTCATCTCAATACATTTTGAATATTAAAATTTTAATGCACAGCTTTGGCTTTATTTTAAGAAATAAATTCACCAATAGGCTGTTTATATGTCCTAGTTTGCTGTCTAGAAAGAAGAAATCTTCAGCATGTGGGTACAGAGCAGGGGTGTAGCAATGATTGAGTGGATGGGATAAAAGAACCCGGTCCCCCAGCTCAGAGGGCCCCCCAGATCCACCCCTCCCTATTTTCTTCATTATCTCCCTCACTCCGTGGGGCCACTAAGGAGAGGGTGAACATGGGCCCTCTCTCCCCTAGCTATAACCCTGGGAGAGAGAGAGAGAGAGAGAGAGAGAGAGAGAGAGAGAGAGAGAGAGAGAGAGAGAGAGAATGTGTATATATACATAGCTTTAGTTAAATTGTTCACCTTCCTTTTCTTGCTTTCCACTGGTTGTGATCTCAAAATGTTCTTTCATGTGCCATGGATCTCTCATTTTGAGTGCAACATGGAACTAAATTGGAAGTTGCACCATCTTTTTAAAGATGATCCCCTTTTCTGAACAGCATATGTTAAATAACTTGATCATGATTCTCTAGGATGTGATCCTCATTTTGGGTATAGCCCATAGGTAATGCCAGGGGAGTAGGGAGCTTGGCTGCAGTAGGAGGACAAAGTCCTCCAGCAGCTCCCCCACCCCCCAGGCTTCAGAAACATGTGCACTTTGCGCACACACCCCAAGTTATGCACCGTGCACCTGATATCAGGCGCAAGGGGGCGGGGCCAATGATGAGGATGGGGCCTGTAAGCCCCGACAGAGCTTCCTCAGTCAGCGTTCATTGAATTGCTGAAAGGAAACTCCTTTCCCTGCCTTCTGCCTGCATGGACGAACCCCATCCTTGGCATTGGCCTTGCCCCTACCCCCTGTGTCTAATGTCAGATGCAGGGGGTGGGCCACTGCCCAGAAGAGGGTCTGTCTTGACTCTCTCTCATGCTTCCCAGGCAGCATTCCATTGAAATGCTGTATGTATGGGCTACCCACCCACCACCACCACCAGCACCCAGCACAGCCAGTGTTTCAGTGAAACACTGGTTGGGGAGAAGTGGTTGGGGAGAAGAGGGGTGCGCCTCACGCTCCTAGCCAGTGAGCACTTTATTCGCCAGCTGGGTGTGGAAGGGGGCAAGGAGACACCCTGGCCATGGGTGAGGGGGTGCCTTACCCCCCCCCACAGATCCTGGAAGCCAGGGGATGGTTGTCCCACCTTGCTCCATGATTCCTACGCCCCTGGGTGATGCTCGCTTTCCCCCTCTTCCATCTTCTTGCTCCTGCTGTTAAGTTTTTTCACTCCCCCACCCCACATCCACTTGTATGTATCTGGGATCTTCTATCCTTCCTTTGTTATCAGCTTGTTTATGACAATATATGGTTTCTACTGCCACTTACTCTTGCTTTCGCAGGGGAGTGTGGCAATACTGAGTGTGATAATAAAATTGAGAGAGGCGGAAGGAGCGGGATGAAAGGAAAGTTGCCATGTTCCTTCTCTTCTGTTGAAGAATTTATATACAGAACATTAACATTATAATGGGCATGTTGATCACTTGACGACTGCAGCGAGAAGTGGTGAATGAGCCATCACAGGACAATCAGAGACAAAACTGTACCATCACCTCACACCTCTGCAAATACAACAGTTTTCAATAGAGTCAGGTCACCTGTTCAGCTGATGATTTACAAGCATTGCCGAATGCAGTATATATGCATGTGTGAACTGGCCCTTAAAAAAAAAAGCTATGTATGAGCTTTGACAGAAATGTTCCAGCTTTTTGTGCATGGTTTTTGCTTGTATTAAGATTTAAGACTGAACATTATAAAGAGTTAGTGTATCACAGAGAGGAGAGCTGGTCTTGTGTTAGCAAGCATGACTTGTCCCCTTAGCTAAGCAGGGTCTGCCCTGGTTTGCATTTGAATGGGAGACTACATGTGGGCACTGTCAGATATTCCTCTTAGGGGATGGGGCCGCTCTGGGAAGAGCATCTGCATGCTTACATGCAGAAGATTCCAAGTTCCCTCCTTGGAATCTCCAAGATAGAGCTGAGAGAGATTCCTGCCTGCAACCTTGGATAAGCTGTTGCCAGTTTCTGTAGACAATACTGAGCTAGATGGACCAATGGTCTGACTCGGTATAAGGCAGCTTCCTATGTTCTTATGTTCCATTTCCAGCAGCATCAGGGGCGTAGCCACCCTTGGGCGACTGGGTTCAAAAACCTGGGCTGCCACCCCTCGGGGGCCACGTCTCAGATGTCAGATGTGGTGGGGCTGGTTTAGCTCTTGAATGGGGCCTCGGAGCCCCACTGGGGAGTTAAATGGCCAGCGCTGCATTTGCAGCACAGCCAGGAGTGGGGAGAGCCGCTTTTGGCCACACTGCAAACAAAGCGCTGGCTCCGATCTAGCTTCTGAACAGGGCTGCGTGGCCCCGTTTGGGAGCCAGACCACGCCCCCCACATCAGACATCAGACACGGGGTGTGGCAAAGCCCCATGTCTGATGTCAGACATAGGGGCGGGGTGAGCAGGGCCACGGCGGTGGCTGGACATGGGCCGCCACTGGCCTGGCTCTGCTACTGAGCAGCATCTATATTATTCCAGGTGTTATGGTTAATTTAATTTAAAAGCAAAAAACCAAACCTCTCTTACTAGCTATTTGGGTGCTGTTCATCATCAGGTCACAATGACCTGGGGGGGAAATGCTAAAGTGAATTTGGCACACAGCTTTCAACAGATTGTAAAAGGAGTCAGGTACTTGTCAGAAATCCCAGCGAGTTATTCATCGAACCCACACAGGAAACAGACATGTGTCACATATCATACTTGATGAACCATTTACACAAGTTATTTGAAGAGGCTGATAAATATTCCGGAATGGCTGATCCTGGAATACATTTCCATTTCTCTTGTTTCCTTGCCTAAAAATACTTGTACTTTATTAGGCACTTGGAATAGAAATAATTCACTGGGGGATCCACTCCTGCTAAGCTTCTCCTTCTCCTTCTCCTTCTTCTTCTTTTGAAGTAATTAGAATTGAGAGCCAGTGTGGTATAGCAGGTTCTAGGGTTGTGCGTCGTGTCAGATCTGCAACAACAGGAGGAAGCTCTGACAGTCCGAATTCTGGCAAAACTCTCTCCTGCCATTGCAAGACCATGTTAGAGTTCTGATATGCCCTATGGTTTCCCCACCCACTGCCCTCTCCCTATTCCCCCCTTACATGGGACCCAGGTGGGTACTGGAGACAGCAGGTGCCATGAAGTCTTCCTCATTCCCCCTGGAGCACCGGAGCCAACCCACTTGCCATTCGCTGTGGCTTCTAGTTTATTAAAAAGTACCCTTTCCCCCTTTAAGCTCCAGCCAGCATGGGGGGTTGTGGCTGCATTCCTGAAAAGAACCACAATTCCTACAATCCCCCACACCAGTTGGGGGCCTACAAGCAACTGAGAAGGAAAAAATGGTTTTGACCTTTTAAAATAGAAGCCATGGGAAAAGGCAAGCAGCAAGTTGGTTGGCCCAGTGCTCTGTGGGGGAGCGAAGAAGGCATTGTACCCACTCTTTGCTCTACCCACCCAGCTTCCAAGTAAGGGAAGGGGACAGGGGGATGGGGAGAAGGCAGAGGAGGGCAGGGGAAGATAGGGGAAGACAAGAGAATGGGTGGTGGGGAGGTCTGACTTAATGCCAGAAAATTGCTGGCATTTTCAACTCAATCCAACCAGATCCAACAGTTTTGGGAGCTTATGTTTGTCACTATTGACAATTTCCCTCTTGAGTCAGGTCCAACAATTTTGAGCCTCTACAGGCCTGGTCAGTTCACTGGATGACCTCCGGCTAGACAAGGGTTGCACAACTGTGGCCCTCCAGCTGTGGTTGGACTACAACTCCCATCACCCCATGTCATGGTAGCCAATAGTCAGGGATAAGGTGAGTTGTAGTCCAACATCTGCAGGAAGGCTAAAATTGTGCAGCCCCGAGCTAAACAATCTGTCTTAGTCTAACATTGCACAAGTCCCTGGTGGCACAGTGGTAAAACTGCCGCCCTGTAACCAGAAGGTTACAAGTTCGATCCTGACCAGGGGCTCAAGGTTGACTCAGCCTTCCATCCTTCCGAGGTCGGTAAAATGAGTACCCAGAATGTTGGGGGCAATATGCTAAAAATCATTGTAAACCGCTTAAGAGAGCTCCGGCTATAGAGCGGTATATAAATGTAAGTGCTATTGCTATTGCTATTGCTAGGTTGCAAAACACCATCCAAAGCTCCTTGGAAGAAGGAGTGGGTGCACATACATACATATAATGGGAGCTACTTCGATGTAAATATGTTTAACTAAGACTGTACATTTGCTTTTCAATAACAATCAACCATAATTTTTGTAAACCACCTAGAACCATTGGAGTCAGGTGGCATATAAATTAAATAAAATATAAATATAGACTTTCACAAACTGTGTGCGTTTTCTTTACAAAGGGAAAAAAACCTGCTTTCATTTGACACCAAAGATGTTGTTTGGAAGAGACCAAAGTAGTAGTTGTTTCCCACAAATCACAGATAACTTGTCTCAAAAAGCAAGAATTTTCAGGACAAATATTCTGAGAGAATTTTCTGGGGGAGGGCAGGATGCTCTAAGTCTTAAGGAGGCTATTATCAGATCTTACTTGAAGAAACCTGAATTTGATCCCTAGGAGTTAGCTAATTACAGACCCTTTCCCAATCTTCCATGGTTGAGCAAGGATGGCGGCCTCTCAGCTCCAGGCAGTTTTGGATGATGCAGAGTATCTAGACCCTTTTCAAACCAGCTTTCGAGTTGGCTATGGGGTTGAGACTGCCTTGGGTGGCCTAATGGATGATCTCCCATTGGCTACTCACAGAGGGAGTGTGGCTGTGCTGATCCTTTTCGATCTCTTGGTGGCTTTCAGTACCATTGACCATGGTATCCTTCTGGATCACTTGAGGGAGGTGGGATTGGGTGGCACTGTTTTTATGATGGGTCCATTCCTACCTCTCTGGTAGGTTCCTGATGGTGTCACTTTGAGACTGATGCTCTGCAAAGTGAGAACTAAAGTATGGAGTCCCACAGGGCTCCATACTGTCTCCAGTTCTCTTTAACACCTACATGAAACCTCTGGGAGAGATCATTAGGAGATTTGGTGTAGGGTTGTGCTAACCGGCTCGAGGTCGTGTTAATGAAACTGCCTCAAGGGTGATTGGCCTGCACCCCCTAGTTTGGGTGAATGTGGGGAATTTAGTTCAAAAGGGGAGAGAGTTCCAATCAGCTTTAATTTGTGCAAGTGTATGAAATCAAGAAAATCGGCATGAGAGAGAGGTTTGAATTAAATCAAAAAGGAATTTATTAAAAATAAAATCAGGCTAAATTACTATGTGGCCCTAGTTTAAAGGCACTACAAATATGCTTAGACTATTGTAAGGCACATTTTGCTTAAATTTCCAAATTATGTGTAAATTCTCAGGCAGGCTAGAGAGGAACTTTAAGATAGAGTGGCAAGATTTCAGAAATAAGAGAAAGGGACAGGTTCAGCCCTGAAGAAGCTGGGCAAGAGGCTATATCACCAAGGTGGAACACCAAGGTGGTCTGCTGGAATCTCTGGTTGCAGTCTGCTGGGGTCCAGAGTGAGAGGCACTGTTTCACAGTGAGAGTCCCAGGTGTAATACCTGGGTCTCTCCGATCCTAATCCAACACACTGACCACTACATGACACTGGCTGTCAGTGTTAGACCACAATCCTGCTTCCATGGACACCCAGAACAGAGTGCAGAGTGGCTTCCATTTAAATCTGTTGTAATTCTCCCCTCCCCAATGTGCCATTGCTTGCCTAGATACATCCCAACACAACCTGGCAGTCAGTCTTAATTAGAGGGCCTCCCATGCCATACCAAGAGTGGCTGCTTGTTCTTCCCCTGCATGCATAGCTGCTCTTCAGAGAAGCAAGGGTGACGCTGTGTAATGAACCTAGGGAAGAATGAGGGACTAGATTTTTACAAGTAAACATAAGCATAGACAGCCCTCCAGTTGAGATGAGCTGTCTGGATGTGCCAGCACAACAGTGGCACACTGCACAGATTTGGTTAGAAGCAAGAAATACATAGGTTACATAGGCAGCTGCCTTATACAGAGTCAGACCACTGTATTGTCTATACTGACTGGAAGCAGTTCTCCAAAGTTTTAAGCAGGAATCTTTCCCAGCCCTACCTGGAGATGCCAGGGATTGAACCTGGGACCTTCTGCATGCAAAGCAGATGCTCTACCACTGAGCTAAGGTCCTTCCCAAAATGGGGATACTATCTATCTATCTACCTACCTACCTGCCTACCTACATCTATCTATTTAACATTTTATATCCTGCTCCTCCTCCAAGGAGCCCAGAGCATACTAAGTATGTGTATACTTAAAATACTATATTAAGTATGTGTACTACATATTAGTAAGTTTCTCCCTGTGAAGAAGGTTCTCCCTGTGAAGAAGGTTAGGTCTCAGCCTAACCTTCTTCACAACCCTGTGAAGAAGGTTAGGCTGAGAGAGAAGTGACTGGCCCAGAGTCACCCAGCAAGTAGGATGGCTGAATGGGGATTTGAACTCAGGTCTCCCTGGTCCTAGTCCAGCAATCTAACTACTACACCACACTGGCTCCTAATAATGGATAATGGGCAGACAATGTGTACAGCTGTATGTGTGTTGAACAGAATGTGTGAATAATTCCATGTGTACATGAATCAGCAATCGTGTGCACACTACTCATAGATTGTACATATGCAGTGACTGGCCAGAGCCTAGGACTTTTCCCTCAACCCTCAGGGACATATTTTCTGGAGGCATAGTGGGAAGCTGAGGGAAGGTCATTCTCAGGAACAAATTTATAAAACTGGAAAGGGCTTTTGGAGGGAGGGGAGAGATGCGGAAACCGCTCCTCCCTCCCCCTCTGTCAGCCACACAAAGAACCCTTCAGCACAGAGACCCATAGCCCGGTGACAGAGGGCTGTGAATAATGTCAGTCCTCCTTCTCCTCTTCCACCATCATCATCATTAACCCCTGCTAACTTGGCAAAGAGGCACCTTTTAATGTGGTGATTCTCTTTTATTTAGCAGGGGGAGAGTAACTGGCCCTATCCACCCCCAGCACAGTACCTCCAGTGATTGTTGCTGGTGTCTCTCTTATGTTTTTTTTTTTTTTAGCTTGTGAGCCCTTTGGGGACAGGGATCCAACTTAGCAAATGTAAAAATTACCTCATTCCTAATAATTTTGCAACTTTCTCTCCTAATTGCAATATTGGCTTTCCCCTCATTTTTCTTGCTTATAATTTAGACATTTGCCAAACTCTGTCGGGATAATTTGTCTCCCCCCGCCTCAACCTTGTATAGCATACCAGGTTGCTGCAACATTAACAGTTTCACTATCATACATCTTATTTAATTTATGTGGGGTGGGAGATAGGGATGTGCGAATCGATTCGGATACAACTCGATTTGTAATCGAATCTAGCTGATTCGGGTGTTCCGGAGACAAAATGAATCACCCCTGTGGTCCATTGGCTAGATTCGGGTACAAATTGAATAGCGGCTGATTCGATGTGAATTGATTTGGGTTTCGGATCTGTCCTATTAATTTCCGCAGATTCTCAGCTTTCATTTAAAAAAAAAGCTAAGCTCTAGCCCTTATAGAAGTGGAGTTATGGAGCAAAATGTGTAGTCACTATTTTTCAAGTGTTCGGATTCTTTGGTGTATAACAACTTTCACTCAATGAATCCTTATGAGGATTCATTAAACACCTTCATTTCTTCTATTTATTTTGACTGTCTTTTAGACAGTGCCAATTGTCAACTGCCATGTGCCAACTACTCCCCACTCCCAACCACAAGGCAGCGAAGTACTACTCAGTTTAAGTTAAGTGCCTAATGGGTAGAGGCTACCACCCAAATTGCAGAGGGATTGGACAAAGGGCTGGTTTTTGGTGAATTGTTGAAGTTTTCCATAGGAAATCATGTAGCTTTCAGCAGCTCCATAACTGCACTTGGGGGGGGTGCTGGGGTGGCCAAGAGTGAGTGGTGGTATAGTGAACAGAGGGTGCCAGTGAACAAAATCTCATTTGCTACCATAGAATCTACTCTCAGACAACCTCAGAAACAACAGAACCCTGTACCCCATGGGTTAGCAACCCCATGGGAGTGGCTGGCACCCTATGTGCACTACACCACCACTCACTCTGGGCCACCCCAGCACCCTCCAAGTGCACTTATGGGGCTGCTGAAACCTCCATTATACCTTATAGGGGAAAACCTTAAAGATGAGTAAACTTCAACTATTCACCAAATACCAACCCTTTGCCCAATCCCTCTGCAATTTGGGTGGTAGCCTCCACCAATTAGGAACTACCACCTCACCACACTCTTCCACCCCAGATCCCACTTTATGCCCCTAATCTGCCTCAAAGACACTAAACCTTCAACTATTCACCAAAAACTAGCTCTTTGCCCAATCCTTCTGCAAATAGAGAACCAGCGTGGTGTAGTGGTTAGAGTGCTGGACTAGGACCGGGGAGACCGAGTTCAAATCCCCATTCAGCCATGAAACTAGCTGGGTGACTCTGGGCCAGTCACTTCTCTCTCAGCCTAACCTACTTCACAGGGTTGTTGTGAAAGAGAAACTCAAGTATGTAGTACACCGCTCTGGGCTCCTTGGAGGAAAAGCGGGATATTTTATTTATTTTAATTAATTTATTTATTTTACATTTATATCCCGCTCTTCCTCCAAGGAGCCCAGAGCGGTGTACTGCATTCTTAGGTTTCTCCTCACAACAACCCTGTGAAGTAGGTTAGGCTGAGAGAGAAGTGACTGGCCCAGAGTCACCCAGCAAGTATCATGGCTGAATGGGAATTTGAACATCATAATAATAATAATACTAATAATGTAAAAAGATCGCACAGACTGACTACAAACAAAGGCATGACAAGGTAGCAGGGATGATACACTGGAACATCTGCAAAAAATACAAGCTACCTGTAGCCAAAAATTGGTGGGACCATCAAATTGAAAAAGTGGTTGAAAATGAAGATGTAAAAATATTATGGGACTTCCAACTACAAACAGACAAACATCTGCCACACAATACACCAGATATAACTGTAGTCGAGAAGAAAGAAAAACAAGTTAAAATAATTGACATAGCAATACCAGGGGATAGCAGAATAGAAGAAAAAGAAATAGAAAAAATCACCAAATACCAAGATCCACAAATTGAAATTGAAAGGCTGTGGCAGAAAAAGACCAAAATAATCCCAGTGGTAACTGGCGCCCTGGGTGCAGTTCCAAAAGACCTTGAAGAGCACCTCAACACCATAGGGGCCACAGAAATCACCATCAGCCAATTACAAAAAGCAGCTTTACTGGGAACAGCCTATATTCTGCGACGATATCTATAACAACTGACAATAAAATTCTGGCATCCCAGGTCCTTGGGAAGGACTCGATGTCTGGATAAAACAAACCAGTCAATAACACCTGTCTGACTGTGTAAACAAGAAATTAATAATAATAATAATAATTATTATTATTATTATTATTATTAGGGTGGTAGCCTCCACTACCACCTCACCACACTTCCACCCCAGATCCCACTTTATGCCCCAAATCTGCCTCAAAGACACTAAACCTTCAACAATTCACCAAAAATCATCCCTTTGTCCAATTCCTCTGCAATTTGGGTGGTAGCCTCTACCCATTAGGCACTTAACATAAACTGAGTGGTACCTCACTGCCTTGTGGGTGGGAGTGGGTTGTAGTTGGCACATGGCAGTTGACAATTGGCACTGTCTAAAAGACAGTCAAAATGAATAGAAGAAATGAAGGTGTGTAATGAATCCTCATAAGGATTCATTGAGTGAAAGTTATTATACACCAAAGAATCCGAACACTTGAAAAATAGTGACCACACATTTTGCTCTATAACTCCACTTCTATAAGGGCTAGAGCTTATCTTTTCTTAAAATGAAAGCTGAGAATCTGGGGAAATTAATAGGACAGATCCAAAACCTGAATCGATTCAATTCGGATCAGCCGCAATTCGGATCCGAATCGAATTTGGGGTGATTCGGATGGGTCAGATTCAGATCCAAATTGAATCAGGGTTGTTTCGATTCGGTTACAAATTGAAACACAGAAAATCCGAATTGCACACCCCTAGTGGGAGACTTAGCAGCATGACAGAATAACTTTTTTAAAAAAAAGCCAAATTAAGAAAATTTCTTTTGAGGGACATTGTTGCATAAATTGTCGGCACTTGAGGTAGCCATGAGTGAAATGCCCTTTCTTATTAAATGTCACAAGATTTAATGTCATAGTATAATTGGGATGGAGGGATAATTGAACTCAGCTCAACATGTCTTTTCCCACTGCCACGTTATTAATTGGCAAGAGTATTGAAATATGTTTCAGAAAGGCCCAATTCTCACAGAAACGGTTGGCAGCTGCTAGGAAAAAAATAATACAGCATTTCCCTTTGGAGCACAGACATGAAGAATTTGCAGAGAAATTTGATTTGCATGTGGAACGTCAAACAGAAGGGGGCATGCAATAGAATTAGGCATTTATTCGTAAAGCATATGATTTGCAGGATAGAAAATGTCCATATGCTTGATCTATAATATCATAGTGTCAAGCCAGTCACTGCAGAATAAGCTTGAGAAAGGGTTTCAACACAAAGCTTCTTTTTTTAGTGTCTCATTCGAGATCTACCATCATGTATAAAAACATGAGATTTGGGGAGGAAAAATCCCACCCTGAACTGTACAGAAGCAAATGACATAATGTATTACTCGGTGTACAGTTTGCAATTAAATGCATCCATTCATCTTTCTCTCAGGGTTCTTATTGCCAGCCATAACCAAAGTGTTTGAGTGCTTTGCATGAAAAATTCATTAGGTAAAATCTGAGCATATTTCATAAAGCCTCCCTCTCCCCTTTGGAGTTTGGGAGAGAAAAGGCCTTGATAACATTTTCGCTTGAGCCAGGGTTTTGTTGTTGCTTCACTGATCAATTAATTCCACTGACTCCTTTATTCACTTTGCTTTAGACAACTATTTTTTTCACTTGACATCCCACGCCTTTTTACAAGATCACTTTGTTGCATGAGGAGTATCATGACAAATATTATTCTTCCTTAACGAGTGGTGTCTCAAGATCTCTGTGCCTCTGAGGTAGGATGCCAAATGCCAAATGCCAACCTCACCCTACCCACACCCTCATGCCCTTATTTCCTTTTTTAATAGTGGGGGCAGGAGAGCATCTTGTTGTTTCATGTATACTCCTATGATCTGTTGCCTGTGGCAACTGCCTCACCATGTCTCATGGAAAGGCCATCTTGCCCTTAACCTCGCAGGGCCAATCTAAACAACACTCCCGCTGCTATATTCAGTCACAAAATCGTCTAGTTGTGTGAAGAATGGAACCTCATCGGGGGCAACCTTTCTCCCCCAGCCCGACAACTTATGCAATCTGGGAGGCACATCTGAGCTGTGGAGATAGTTGCAATTTATGGCTGAAATGTACAACGCCCTGGTCCCCTGGGTGTAAAAAGTGCCTTTGTGTGGTTCAAAATAACATGACCTGGTCCAAAGTCTGTCAAGAGTATGAATTGGCTAGCTATGGCTGCAGTCCTATTTACACTGATCTGTCTGAAATCCTTATGCACACTTATGCACAATGGAGTTAAATCTCATTGAACTTAGCTGAAGGACTTCTGAATTTTACTGAGAAAAAAGAGGAGCGACATGAGGAAGGGAAGAAATACAGGCAGCCTTCTTGTAATTAGCTGTAATTCTAACCATTTGAGGATTATTTATTTATCTAATATCCCACTCCAGCCCACAGGCTCAGAGCGGTTTACAACACACACACACACACACACACACACACACCAAGTTAATTCTTCTGTCCCCAAGGGGCTCACAATTAAAAAAAAGATTTAGGGAATCAAAGAGGTCAAAATAAAATCAAAATGACAGTATAACAAAATCAATTTAAAAGAAGAAGAAGAAGAAGAAGAGCTCAATCCCAAGTATGGTGGTGGTTAGGGGCGTAGCAAGGTTGGAGTGGGCCCAGCGACAAGATTTTAAAATGGGCCCCCCCCCAAAGTCCAGGGCCTCCGCACACCCCAGGCCCCCAAGGATTTAAGTCTGATATTCCAAAATAAGTATGCTGCCTGCAAATACATTTCACTGAATACACACACACACGTCACAATATATAGTGATATACATTGAGTACTATACATTTGTATTACTTTTAATGCCTAGAACACACTAGAAAGATGAATTATTAAAATGGGCCCCTCGCTGCAGATTAGCAAAGGAGACTTTCAACCATGCAGGGTGAACCTATGTTTGTTTTCTCAGAATTCTGAACAAATTCAGTCAAGTTTGATTGCAGGAGGTTTTTCACAGGAGGCTTTTAAAGCCCTTTAAGACACATCTCCTCTGGAATGGAGGTGCTGCATTCACATGTTGGCCAGATTGACCCTGAAGTCCCTGCAAGTTATTGGGGAGCAGTTCACACACAAGAAAAATAAAATAAAAGCACCACACATGCTTCACAGTTCTCACTCAGACCTTCTGGGTTGCAAAACAACTTGAACATAAGTGCATTTATAAATGAATGAATGAATAAATAAAATTAATAAAATACTGTTCCAGAAGTTTTTGCAATTTTCTGCCATGAAACAAGCCACTTATAGGACTTTTTAGATAGTTTTTTTAAGTCAGCAAATTTTCCAAGCTGTTTCAAAATAAATTTTCAGAGACTTCTCGGTCCCTCCTCCCCCACCCCCATATCCAAGCCCTATGGCAAGCAGATCCCTATAAAAGGGGGGGGGCGGGAAAGGTAACCACAAAAAGGAGTTCACACTCTACCTGGCAGCAGGGGGTCTTCTGCTGCAGAGAACAGTGGAGGCCTCTCTGGCTGCCTCCTCCTTCCTGGCTGGCTTGGGCCCTACTGGAGTTCAGGCTTCACAGAGGCCTACACCAGACCTCCGTGGAAGCCCCGCTCACCCGCCGATCAGCTGAGAGGCGGCAGAAAAGGAGCTCTTTGCAGCTTGTCTGCTGCTCGATTGCCGGCCAGCAGAACAAGCTGGAGAGACGGCGAACAGGGCAAGTGGCTAAGGGGCCTTGGGGCTGGGCAGGGGGCAATGGGGAGTCACATGAGGTGCCTCTGGGGTGCCCCTCCAGGCAGTGGGGCCCCCAGACAACTGTCTCCCCTTGCCCTATCATTGTTACGCGCCTGGTGGTGGTAGTGTCTCGAGAGCTCTGCCCTGGAGGGAGGCAGATGTTGGCTCACAGGCCCTGGCATGTTCCTTCTTCTTCAGCATCAGCACCAACTGCTAATGGTGATTGTTGGGAAAGATGCTGCCAATAGGGCTGGATGGGTAGGGTCCAGGGCTCAGTCGTAGGTGAGAGAGTGGCCCTGGGTCCCTGAGGCTCTGCCCAGGAGGGAGGTAGATGTTACCTCACAAATCTTCTGGAACGATCCGATGATTTGCATGTTATGTGCAACAATTACTTCATTTCTTATTCAACCATTTCCTTATCAAAGTTGGATTGTGTTTCTGTTAATGGAAGATGTTCTATAGTAGGCAGTTTAAAAAATTCTTTTACATAGGAGCACATTTTTAAGGAATTGCACAGGAGATAATTTGCATTTTATTTTCTGCTTGCCTTAAGAAGTATTTTTTTCCCTTGTGCACACACATCTCTAATGCACTTTTATGTCCAATCTGGGGAGGCATTGATGCAAGGCACCCAGAGCAATGAGGTGAGGGAATAGCCTTGATTAGCAGGCTATTCCCCCCAGTAGCAGAGTGGGGGAGGAAGCCAGAAGTTCGCTGCCTCCCAGCAGATTGGCTGCCTCTTTTCTCCCCTGGCTGTCTGGACACTCTAAGTCACCCATGGGCTGTTTTCTTTTCTTTTGGGGAAGAGTGCTGACTGCTGGTGGATTTGAGTGGCTCAAATAACTCAGTGTCTGCTACCTGTGAGTAGGTGCATTGGAAGTAATGGGCTTACTTGTGGGTAATATTCACTGTATGGTTCTTGCAACTAGTATCTTTGCCCCTCCAGTCCCAGATGACAGCAATACTGTCACCGGTGAAAGCAATACTAAATGTGACATTAACAGCATCAGTGGCTGACATACCATGCAGAGAACTGTACATTGAAGAGAGAGGCTCCCAAGCTGTTGCAATGTATTCTACATTACATAGGAAGCTGCCATAAACTGAGTCAGACCATTGGTCTATTTAGCTCAGTACTGTCTACACAGACTGGCAGCGGCTTCTCCAAGGTTGCAGGCAGGAATCTCTCTCAGCCCCATCTTGGAGAAGCCAGGGAGGGAACTTGGAACCTTCTGCTCTTCCCAGAGCTGCTCCATCCCCTGAGGGGAATATCATCATCATCACCATCATTAATTGACAGAGTCAGACAGGTATTATTAACTGGTTTGTTTTATCCAGACATCGAGTCCTTCCCAAGGACCTGGGATGGCTGAATTTTATTGTCAATGTTGTTGCTGTTGTTACAGATATCGTTGCAGAATATAGGCTGTTCCCAGTAAAGTTGCTTTTTGTAATTGGCTGATGGTGATTTCTGTGGCCCCATGGTGTTGAGGTGCTCTTCAAGGTCTTTTGGAACTGCACCCAGGGCGCCAATGACCACTGGGATTATTTTGGTCTTTTTCTGCCACAGCCTTTCCATTTCCATTTGTAGATCTTTGTATTTGGTGATTTTTTCCATTTCTTTTTCTTCTATTCTGCTATCCCCTGGTATTGCTATGTCGATTATTTTCACTTGTTTTTCTTTCTTCTCGACTACAGTTATATCTGGTGTATTGTGTGGCAGATGTTTGTCTGTTTGTAGTCGGAAGTCCCATAATATTTTTGCATCTTCATTTTCTACAACTTTTTCAATTTTATGGTCCCACCAATTTTTGGCTACAGGGAGCTTGTATTTTTTTGCAGATGTTCCAGTGTATCATCCTTGCTACCTTGTCCTGCCTATGTTTGTAGTCAGTCTGTGCAATCTTTTTACAACAGCTGATTAGGTGGTCCACTGTTTCATCTGCTTCTTTACAAAGGCGACACTTGCTGTTTGTTGTTGACTTTTCTACTTTTGCTCTTATTGCATTTGTTCTTAGTGCCTGTTCTTGTGCAGCCAGTATTAAACCCTCTGTTTCTTTCTTCAAGTTGCCATTCTTAAGCCATTGCCAGGTCTTGGTGATGTCTGATTTTCCACTTATATTGTGCAAATATTGACCATGTGAAATTGCTCACCTCCTTGCTAAAATATGTAACTTATCCCTGAAATTGGGCTCTGTAACAGAGGACTGGAGAGTAGCAAATGTAACACCGATTTTCAAAAAGGGATCTAGGGGTGATCCAGGAAATTACAGGCCAGTTAGCCTAATGTCCATTCCAGGCAAACTGATGGAAAGCATCCTCAAGGATAAAATTGTAAAGCACCTAGAAGAACAAGCCCTGCTGGGAGTGAGCCAGCATGGCTTCCTCAAAGGTAAATCTTGTCTCACCAACCTTTTGGACTTCTTTGAGAGTGTCAACAAGTGTGTGGATCAAGGTGATCCAGTTGACATAGTATACCTGGACTTCCAAAAAGCTTTTGACAAAGTTCCTCATCAAAAACTCCTGAGAAAACTTAGCAGTCATGGGATAAGGGAACAAGTGCATGTGTGGATTGCTAACTGGTTGAAAGATAGGAAACAGAGGGTAGGTATAAATGGAGAGTTTTCACAATGGAGGGAAGTAAGAAGTGGGGTCCCCCAGGGATCTGTACTGGGACCGGTGCTTTTTAATTTATTCATAAATGATCTAGAAGCAGGGGTAAGCAGCGATGTGGCCAAATTTGCAGATGATACCAAACTCTTCCAGGTAGTGAAATCCAAAACAGATTGTGAGCAGCTCCAAAAGGATCTCTCCAAACTGGGGGAGTGGGTGACAAAATGGCAAATGCAGTTCATTGTTAGCAAGTGTAAAGTGATGCACGTTGGGACGAAAAACCCCAAATTCAAGTATATGCTGATGGGATCTGAGCTGTCAGTGACGGACCAGGAGAGGGATCTTGGAGTCATGGTGGACAGCTCGTTGAGGGTATCGACTCAATGTGCAACAGCTGTGAAAAGGGCCAGTTCCATGCTAGGGATCATTAGGAAAGCGATTGAAAATAAAATGGCTAATACTATAATGCCCTTATATGGTGCGACCACACTTGGAGTACTGCGTACAATTCTGGTCACCACATCTTAAAAAGGACATTGTTGAACTGGAGAAGGTACAGAAGAGGGCAACCAAGATGATCAGGCACCTAGAGCACCTTTCTTATGAGGCAAGACTACAACACCTGGGGCTTTTTAGTTTAGAAAAAAGACGACTGTGGGGAGACATGATAGAGGTCTATAAAATCATGCATGGTTTGGAGAAAGTGGAGAGGGAGAAATTCTTTTCCCTCTCACACAACACTAGAACCAGGGGTCACTCCATGAAATTGATTGCCAGGAGGTCTAGGACCAACAAACAGAAGTACTTTTTCACACAACGTGTGATCCACTTGTGGAATTCTCTGCCACAGGATGTGGTGATAGCCAACAACCTGGATGGCTTTAAGAGGGATTTGGATGACTTCATGGAGGAGAGGTCTATCAATGGCTACTAGTCGGAGGGCTGTGGGCCACCTCCAGCCTCAAAGGAAGGATGCCTCTGAGTACCAGTTGCAGGGGAGTAATGGCAGGAGAGAGGGCATGCCCTCAACTCCTGTCTGTGGCTTCCAGCGGCATCTGGTGGGCCACTGTGTGAAACAGGATGCTGGACTAGATGGGCCTTGAGCCTGATCCAGCAGGGCTATTCTTATGTTCTTCATCCAGTTCTCACTTTCATTTGCTGGGATATGTAAATATGTGAATTGGCTTTGTGAGTGTAGATTTGATTTATTTCACATTTTGCTTGTAGGAGATCATGTTTCATTTGCCTCCATTCCCAAAATATTCCTATGAGTTAATTCCATAAAATCAAATATGACCAGTCTACAATCTGGTGGATTATAGAAAGCTAGAGGGAAAGGGTCAGGACTGATCAAAGTGCTCCATGCTAGAACTGCCTATAGGGAAATGAATTTTAGTTATACAAAGCCAAATGGCTCAAACAAATAATCCTTGCCATTTGCCATGGTAAAAATAATCCCTGGAGATACCAGGTTTTGACCTAAGGGAAATTCCTATCCTAAGCCAAATCTCTAGATATATTACCAAGTTTTGACTGGAGGAAAATTATTTCCTTAAACCAAATAAAAACCTAGTCCTGTGTCTGCACTGGCATATCTCATTTACAGCCAAATTCACTCTCTACACTTTGGTTGTCATCCTGATTTAGGAAGCATATGTCCATTCACTACATTCCAGAGTAAAGCAGCGTGGGCAGTCAGGCAAAATGGTTTTCCCCTCAATCTCCCCATTCCTTTGAAGTGCTCTGTTACCCGTGGAAATATGTCCCGGGGGTTCTGCAGCCCTCAGGGACATATTTTCAGCCCTCAGTGCTTCAGAGGGAAAGTGAGATCAGGAAGAATAGCCCCCCCGGCTCAACCCCCTCCCCACTGCTTTAGTTTAGAATACAGCACATGCACAGAGAAAGCTTGCATGGTGTTGGCCTACATGTTTACATCAATTTTGTGCCACTTCAACAGTTATGGCGTATCCCAAGAGAAGGAATTTTGAAGAGATATTTTAAGAACCATTAAATCAGAACAGAACAAAAATTTGTTTTCCCTTGAAGGGAGGGGCTGAAGCTCAGGGCACCTGCTTTGCATACAAAAGGTCCCAGGTTCAACCTACAACACCTCCAGTTAGAGCTGGGAAAGTCCCCTTGTCTGAAACTCTGGAGAGCTACAATTACTGTGGACAATAAACAGCTAGGTAGCTAAGATGAACCAAGGCTCTGGCTCAGTTTAAGGCAGTTTCATATGAAAAACATAATATTGAATAATACCACTCTGTGCAGTTGTTTTCTTCCTGGACAGAATCTAGAGAACCTCTTGTCTGAACAGAAAACAAATGGGTGCTCCAATATTTACTAATCCCCTCCCTAGCCTTGTAGCTCCAGGTCAGCCTGCCTAGTATCACAGCTGACCTACTTGCATAACTGGTAATAGGCTCATTGCAGTTGAGGTGAAAGGCAATAAGCCGCTTTGCCTACCTTGCCATCCCCACCTATGGGCCAGTGTTGTCACCTCCATACCCCCACTGGCTGGCCCTGGTCCATCCCAGTCCACCCACCACAACCCAGAGCTTTGGTGGGGCAGCCCCCCCCCAAAGTTTTTTTGGGGGGGCTTGCAGCTGGGCGGTCCATGCTCCCAAGTTACCTTGGTGTGCCCCTGGCAACAAGGAGAGGCTGGCAGATGAATCTGCCACCACTGGAGGTATACTTCATGCGCCAGAAGGTTGAGTGGAAGGGGAAGTGGGGACAGGGCCAGTGTGTGGGGGTAAAGCTGTTGAGTGGGGGGAAAGGCCAAAGGCTGCTAAGGAAGGGGAAAGGCCCAAGGTGGGGCAGCAACAGCAGGCAGGTGGGATGATGCCTGCATCAGGGTGTGTGTGGGGTGCCTGCACTCATTGCCTTGTGGTGCACTCACTGCCTGAGGCCACTGCCTCATCTGGCTTCATGAGAGAGCCACCCCTGTTCAGTTTTGTCAACCTCAGATGCTTCAGAGGATGGGGATGGCTGTAAGTGAATTCAATGCCTTATGGGGAAAATACCTTACTGACACGGCCTGCCCCTATCTGAATGAAAAGTGACTACTAGAATGAAACTTGCTACTACAGTTCCCATCACACATTTATGACAATTCTACGGATAATCAGCAAAAAAAAAAAAAAATTGTTATCTTGGATGGTGGTGTGTAGCCAAGCAAAAGACAGCATATGAAATGCAAGGAGGGCCCATGAAACTCCTGGAGAACAGCAGGAGAAATAAATCAAAGAGACGATCATACTTAGAGAATTATGCAATAATCCTTGTGGGAAAGGATTTATATAACAGAGATTTATATATCAGGTGGTATAAAAATATGATAAATAAATAAATAAAAGTAGACCCAGTTGGTGAATGAAGGGCAGGAGAGGAAAAACAGGTATAGCTTTCTTGCAGCAGCTGAACATTTCTTTGGACCTGTAGAAACTGTAGTTTTATTAGGCCTGTAGAATAGTTCAATAAGCTTGACAAACAAGCTCATAGAATAGTACAAAACAACAACATATGGACCTTTTTCAGTGTTTGCAGTTTGGTAACAACTGACAATGGGATACAGATAGATTGTCTCTTCTTAATGCCAAATTATTATGACATATTATGATTGTGGGCTGGCTTTTTCCAGGACCCACCAAATACCAAGGGATACATGCAGTTTCATGCCTACAGATTTTTACTGCAAAACTAACCAAGTTTGCATTGTGACGTAATGTTTTCCTGACTGTTCCTTCAACGGTATTATGTCCAAATCTAATTTGGTAGCCAGTGCATCCTAGTACTCTTTGGTTAGCACCTATACAGCATGTTGTGCTCTTTAAAATGAAGAGGAGTTTGCTTCTTTTTAACCTTAGCACAGGCTTGCCTCTTTGTGGGATCTACAGTAATTTGCAGAAATCACAGGTAAGAACCCATTACTAGCTTGTGCATAAATTATTTCTTTGGGTTACTGCCAGTATCCTGAATATGGTTAGTATCTGCATTCAGAAGCCCTAATGAGTTTCTCAAACTTGGAATAGAAAAAATGATGTGTCAGATATTCTGGCAGAGTATTGGTATTCCATGCCAAACTGCAATTAAGGTTCTAAAAAGCCAGAGATTGCTGCCTTGCCTTGTCTCCTAATGTAGCAGCTTTGCTTTCTCATCTTGTAGTAATTGTATTTGAATGTCTTACTTGGTTTCTTCCACCTGTTTGACATCTAGAGTTCAGTGCTCAGTGCCTGTGAAACCATAAACAGATTTCCTTCAATGACAACTATGGGAAGTCCCTAACTTTAGGTAGTTCATTATTGTACCAATTAACCTATAGCTTGACCATCTGGACACAGATTCTGTCATATCTTACCAAGAGCCATTGTTGAGATTATTGATTGCTAAGCAGGTTTCCTGTTGGAAAAACTAGGTTTTCCCTTATGCAAGCACACTCAGCTATCTAACTGCATTTTTGGATGTTTCAAAATATTGCTGCAAAAGTGTCTTGTGGGTTTCTTAGAACCTCCATTTCTTCCAGTTTTGTGGTGGTTCCTTCCCAGGAACAGGCGGCTTTCTATTCCTTCAGGGGAGAAGACAATACACTTTCAGAACCCTCATCAATTATCTATGACAGAGCATCATTCTCCCCTCCCCCCACAAACCTCCTATTCCCACGACAGTCTTCATTCGAAATGATACATGTGTCTGGTATTTTCCTAACTAGGCTGAAAAGATCAGACAGACTGACAGTGGGTACACTGGCTTATTATCCTCCTCTATAAAGGGAATTATTGCATCGCTGGAAAGGCTGTTGGTCCACCAATGAATATCAGTTCTTGTGGAGTGGTAATTGCTGTCAAGTCCATCTAGTGCGGACAATGGAAACAGAAACCTCAAGTGTAATAACACAAAGGAAACATTTATTGTCAGAAAGTGTAGCCACTATGAACTATTGCTGAGAGAGAGAGAGAGAGAGAGAGAGAGAGAGAGAGAGAGAGAGAGAGAGAGATGGCACACACCTCTTCTCCTTTAGATTGGCTTGCAGTGTCTTAGCATAGATGCTCAGAAGGGCAGCTCACATAATTGTTAGGAGGGTAGGACAAAAGAGATGTGCATGAACCGGTCCGGAGGTCCGGAGTTCGGGCCAGTTCAGCAGCAGGAGTGGGGTACCTTTAAGGAGCAGGGAGGGTGCTCATCCCCCCACAGGTTCTGTCTCCCACTGGTGCTGTCTCCAAAACCACTGGCATGGGGTGGCAGCGTACCTCCTTGCCACCCTGGTCAGCACTGGACCAGAAGTGGCTGGTAGATGTGTGTGCATCACACATGCGCACCAGCCACTTTCGGTCTGATGCTGACTGGGGCGGCAAGGAGGTATGCTGCCACCCTACGCCAGTGGTTTTGGAGACAGCGCCGATGGGGAAAATGTGGCAGGGGGGGATGAGCACCCTCCCTGCTCATTAAAGGTAGCCCCACCACCACCAAACCAGCCGAGTACTGGTTCGTGAACATCCCTATAGGACAAGTGCAGGACAAGCTGTGCACACTCCCAATTTTCAATTGTCTTGTAGCAAACAACTAGGTAGGAGGAGGGGGGAGGGCTTGCCTCTGAGACAGAAGCTGGGCAGGATGGTGCCTACCATCTGGGAACAAGTACCTAGCACTTGTTCCCAGCACTTTAACGAGGTAGGAGGAAAAGCTGACCTAGCCAGCTCCTCTCTTGCAGACAATCACTCTCCACTCCTCCTACCTAGTTGTTTGCTAACTTAAAATTGGGAGTGCGCACAGCTTCTGAAGCTGGATAGGACACTTATTCTACTCTTTTAATATTTGTGTGAACTGCCATAGAGTATGGGAAATAACCAAGATGACCCCGGACTCCTATTACAGGAAGCTAAAAATGACAGAAGGGAATAGCTGAGACTATTGGTGGGATGATTCCCAGACCAGTCCTAGAATATAGCAACTGAAGGATATAACTTTTATGTAAACTGCCCTGAGCTATTTCTGGAAAGGCAGTATATCAATCAATCAATCAATCAATCAAACAAACAAAATAATAAATAACGTTAAAAAGAAGAACAGATGTAATAGGAAGGGAGGGGGGCTAGCATTATATATATATTTTAAAATGTACACCTGCACAGAAATCCAAGAGAGTGAATACAGTAGCCCCATGAAAAGTATCTGGGCAAAAATAGGGAAGGAAATAAAAACAGCAATAGAGTTTGGGTGGCCAGCAAATAGGTGGCCAGCAAAACAGGCCACCATACCAGGCAGAGGATGTGGAGGCTGCACAGCTATATCCTGTTGGTGATATTCCAGATCTGGATTTCCTACATTCAGCAAGGAGTTATAGTGAATGACTGACAAAGCTCCAATATGATTCCATGATTCCTTATTCTTTGCCCGAATTGTTGAGGTTGGTTGAACTTGTTTGTGACAAAGCAGGGAACAAAATGTCCATTCCAATGCTCTCTCACCTTGCAGCCTCTCTCTGGGTATTGTCTTGATAAGGCTTTTCCTTTAGGTCAACTAGTTTATCCTGAGGGCAATAGAATGCTGCTCTAAGCCATCACACTTTTAGATCTTGTCCAATCACATTTAATTTAATCCAGAGGACCTCTTCAGCCTCCCTTCAATCAAGGGAAATAATTGACAGCTTAGCTGAAAGGCCATAGAGAACATAAAGTACTACATTACCTCCATACCAGAAAACTTGAGGCATTAAAGATGCTGAACCACAACATGGGAGAAATGGTCACAACTTTATTACACATTAAGATCAATGTGACTGCAGCAGGTAAAATTCTCCACCTTTCCATCAGTGCAGGCCTACCTTAGACTGGAAAGAGGTCAGACAAAAGTATCCTTCACCCAAAACCTTCACCCTGGCTCAGAGCAGTGAATCAGAGCAGTGCGTATCCCTCCTCCTCTTTGGCAACCTCGAAGGGGCCAGAGTCCTTTCAAAGGCCTCACTCCCCCAAGCCAATCAGCCTTTGAGGTTGATGGAACCCCAAAGGATGGATGTCCCAATCACAGGTCTCAAGCTGCCAAGCCTAGATCAAATAGACACTCCACCCTTTCTCACACCAGCCCAAAATTGCGCACCAGACAATCAATCCCTGCCTGCACAACTTCCCAGATGTGACTTTCCTAGGAAAAAGGGGAACAGAATGGAGTAAGCGGAAAAAAGTCAAGACTTGACCAATCCATCAGAAAGCAAAAACTTCCTACTTGGCCCCAAAAAGATGATTGATGAAGTCCATTCTCTATCCAGGGAGGGAGGGAGAGGAGCTCCTCAAATGAGATCTGGGGCTTTGGCAGGGAGATGCTCCCTGAACCATTCAACTGGCCATCTTCCCTGCCAAATGCCCATCCAATTCCAGAACCATCATGCCTTCCCCAGTGTCGGGAAGGGACAAGGTTGGGGTGTGATGATGGTCTTGTATACATAGAAAGATGGTAAATATAGAACTCCACAAATGAGACACAAGCCAATGTGTCCATTTCACTAGGGAATATTGCCTTCGCTGGTGTTTGCATGCAGCTAGTCCATAAATTTTCAAAATGCTGGCTCTTCCTTCATGCCATCTATAACTAATGCTTAAAAGCAGAGGAAGGCTCCTAGGAGCATTACAAGTAGGAGATAATTGTTCCAGACTCTTTGCAGTATGCTCTCCAACACCGTAACTACATCAGTTGGTAATGGTTAATTACTTGGTCCACTTGCAGTTCAGTCTCTCGAGGAGCAAAATTAAATTCCCGCTTTGAAGTCGGGTGAATGTAGGCATTTTGTGAGTGCATAAAGAGTGCCCTTAGCAGCAGTATCTTCTGAAAGAGGGCAGCCAGGCTGTGACCTGGGTTCCACTCTATATTTTACAGTGGTTGTGGAATCAGCATATCTTTTACCAAGAAAATATATGCACAGTTATATTTTCGTGCAGCTTTCACATGGCTGAAAATGGTTCTCACTGGCTCCATTTTGTCCTATGTGCATATGGTAGCTATGAACTTCTTTTCTCTTTTTCTCTCAAAATGGTAACATACGTTGATCAGAGTTGGGGTAGGAGTGAGCAATTTTACTGCAAACAACTGGAGTTTTGCAAGGAAAAAAAACACACATTAAAAGCAGGGGAGAGATGGTGTTGGCTGGAGAGGTAACCATAGGCTGCTCCTAAGTAGTCTCTAAATTTCACACATTACCAGAGTTGTGTGCAATGCAACCACATAGGAACAGCAACTGTGCACATTGACCCTCATTTATCCTGTTTTTCATGGTTGTAACAACTTGCAAAATGAAACGGTAGGATGAGAAAGCAGCATTCTTGGATGGTACCACCGCAGATTAAAGGTGAGGACTGCATTTTTTGGATCCTCCACATTAAAAATTATCCTCGTATGTAGAAAACTAACACATCAGGGAGATTAGTACCGTCCTCTCCCCGATAAGAGTAGCTTACTACACACACTGACCTATTTAGAGTGGCAAACATTCAAAAATATGACAGTTCTGCTTGCAGACTGAGATGATATCATTCAGCCACCTTGCATTCTGCCACCTCACTCTGTATAATGTGTAGAATGGTTCTTCAAGATTCTGCTTGTGAAAGAGATGCAGACTGAAACCAGTCGATATGATCTCTGCTACTTAGGATCTACAAGGGTCTGGAAAGAAGCAATGATCTATTTGCAGCTGTGCATATGATTTATTCGTTTCTATTTATAATACAAAGGAGTCAATGAGATGTAATGACCAAAGTGGCTAAACTGCTGGGTTTAGAGTTGAGAAGCTCTGACACCATTACTGATGGCGCCAAGTCTTGTATGGTGGTGTGTTTGTAATGATGAATACTGGAGTTTGCCTCCTGAGCCTATTTTGAATTGAGCCCAAACTCTAACCAAATGTTGGGCTCAGATCATAATGTCAACCTTGTGATGGAGGTGTCACAGAGGGAAGACCTTGCAGCAGAGGGGTTTATTTATTTGAAATATTTCTATCTAGATTTCCTGCTCACAATGGGCATCCAATAAGGGATTACAAAAATAATGAAAATGCATATAACAATCACATTAAAATAATAAAAATAATTTGTCTTCTTTTTTAAAATTAGAATTTTTATTTTTTAAAGATAGAAAAAAGAACATGATTACATCTCTTGAACTTCCAGATTTCAAGACTTACATATGAATTACAAATAGCAATCCAGAAGAAAAAGAAAAGAAAAGAAAAAGAAACCTCTTCCACTCTGTTACTAGCCAATATCAAATAGGAGAACCAAGGAGAAACAGGAAAATTTAGATAATATGGATCAAACTCATTATTTAAAAAACCAAATTTCGGATGTGGATGGTGACCTTGCAAAATATTAAAATTTATGAAAGGTTTCCAAGTTGATGCAAATGATTCATCTGAATTATGTCGCAGGTAAGCTGTAACCTTGGAGATCGAAGCATATTCCCACAATTTTAATAGCCAGTCATCCATAGTCGGAATTATCGGTAATCGCCAATTTGTGGCATAAAGTATCCTAGCAGCAGTAATCATTTATAGAGATAGTTCTGTGTATTTGGAGGGTATACTAGGTCTGGTCACATTTAACAAAAAGAGCTCTGGTAAATAAGAGAAGTTTATATTTAGGATTTGCTGCATCTTGGAATGAATTTCCCCCAAAAAACTGTTGTGCTGTACTGCAAGTCCAAAAAATAACTTGTCTTCAATGCTCTGTTACCAACACAAGGCAGCTGGAACATTAACAGCAACAGCAACATCCCCTAGAAGCCCTCTGCCACCAAGAAGCCTGGGAACTGGTTTTGAGCAAAGATGGGGTTGAAAGGTTAAAAAACAGCACTGAGCGAGTGATGTGGTTACTCCTGACTGACTTTCACTGCCTCGACCTTGTTTGCATCTGGATGGATGGAAGGCATGGTCAGAGCCAGACCCTTGGACTTCCAGCCTTGAGGAATGCAGTTTGAAATTAACCCCTGGAACTGTCAGAACAGTTATGGATAACTTCCTCCTTTATCTCACTGATACTCTGTTTCTCAGCACTATAACATGAATTGGTAGAAAAGGTTTCTGCAGCTATCCTGGATAGGAAGGAAGCAGGAGAATAACTCTTTCCTTGGACTTAACAGATCTCTTCCTTCCTCAGGAGCATTAGCAAAAGAAGATAGTAGGAGAGACAGAAAAGAAGCAGCGACAGCTGTCTTCTTCCCTCAAGAGCAAAGCACTGAAGTCCCTAATGATCAGGAATTTACTTTTTCTTAACGCTCAGGAACCAGCTGTCATATTTCTGAGGATAGTGGTTTCAAGGGACTAGTTCTAAAAACTCAAGATGCACCTAGTAAAAATTGCTAAATATAGTTGAGCATAGAGCTGAATCTTTCTTTCTCCCTTAGTAGCATATAACTCTTTCTTTTCATTCATTCATTTAGAAAATTAAATAAAAATACTCCTTAATACACTTGGTCCATGTATTTACTTGTTATATCAGAACTCTCCAAAGTTTTAAAACAAGTGTACCTCTTCTGTCGGCAGCTTCAGCTTAGGTACCCCATATATACAACACAGACAAATATATGTACACACCAATTTAAATGTCAGGCTTATGAGACTGGCTAGTCCTGTCACTTGCTTACATCCAGCCTAAGTTACTCATGAGTTCTCCCAATGAAATTAATAGAATAAATAAATTGGTCCTATTAATTTCAATATGACTGCTTATGAATAACTTAGTGTGGATGTGAGAAAATGACTGAAGAAGCCTGTCTCATAACTGCAACATTTAAAATTATGTGTGTATTGATTGACTGATTAAGTACCATCAAGTCAGTGTCGACTCTTAGCGACCACATAGTATGCATATGCATACATATATTTACTTACATACATACACAAATTTAAGGGTTACAATTAAGGAGACAAACTATTCCATTGGCTTAAGAATACTTAGTGTGGATGTGGATGTGAATCCATACTAAGTACTCTTAAGCCGTCTTATTGAAATTAATGGGACAAGTTTACTAATCCCATTAATTTCAATGGAAGTAGGGAAATGACTTGATAATTAAGCCAGAGGTTGCCAGTTCAAATCACCACTGGTATGTTTCCCAGACTATGGGAAACACCTATATTGGGCAGCAGCGATATAGGAAGATGCTGAAAGGCGTCATCTCATACTGTGCTGGAGGAGGCAATGGTTGCCAGGAGTTGACACCGACTTGACAGCACACTTTTCTTTTCTCAATACTAATTTTCTGAAGCCTGTTAGTCAAGCTGAGGGGAGGGCCATGCTGAGCTTCAGCATGTAGCTAGCCAATCAGGAGCAGAGGAGAAGGGTATTCTCCTCTTCCACAGAAGATACATTGCTGAGGATGTTTCAGCTTCAAGTTGTCAATTCTCACAAGGGGAACAAATAGTATAGCCCTAGCATGGGGAGGTAGGAGACCTCTGAGTACCCTCCTGGGAACCCTTCAAGTGCCCCTAGGGGTATTAGTACCCCTTGTTGGAAACCCCTGCATTATATTAGGAACTGATATTGTGAACAGGAAATATGCACCAATATAGGACCATTCACATGACTTTCCAGGCAGGCAGGCTCACGGGGAGGGGGAAAGGTTTAGCAAAACTTCCCTTCCCCCCAGATGAGCATTCAAAGACTGGTGGGAGCACATTCCGTACTCCCACACGATCCTCGCTGCTCTATGCAGCATGGAGCAGGGCGGAATGCTCTGAGGCCTGGAGTCATTATCCTGGCCTCTGTAAATCCCACAGTACACCGCACACTGAGTGCAGTGCACTGGGGGATTCCCCGAGGGGATGAGCGCTCTAGGTGGCCATCTTTATGTCAGTAGAAGTTGCAAGTAGCTCGTGCTGACACACGATCCTGGGAGCCGGGTTAAGGGCGCCTTGGCTAAGAGCCGGGCTTCGGCACTAGGTTTGGTGCTGCAGCACCGCCAGGATCAGCATAGATCCTAGTGGTTCTCATGGGCAGCCAAGCCCAGGCTTGCCTAAACCTGGGCTTGGCTGCTCATGAGAACAGCCTCTATGGGTTTTGTCTTTGAAAAGATATTGCACCATATCTCAGTTTGACTTTAAAAAACACACACAACTTGGTGGAGTTTAAACAGCAGTTTGTGGGTTATAGAGTGGCACCTTTTCAACAGGAAAGAGCAGAACAAATGATAAATTCAGGTATGCACGTGGAATGCATGTGTGTGTTCCTTTTGGATGACAAGGCAGACAATATTGGATCACCAACATGATGTAATGTCAAAACAATCAATTTGAGGTTCTTCAAAACCACCTTCAGACGAATCCCGCAGAATTACAAATAGACATCTCAATGCATCTTTTAAAAGCTGACCAGAAAGAGAAAAACAATTCAGTGTATGGGAAAGCTCCTTTAAAAGCAAACAACTGTCATTCAGAGATACACTGAAGCATCTCTTTGCATAATCTAGCATGAACCTTTGACCTTTGTCTCCCCTGAAGCCATTTTCCCCCACAGGAGCTGCTGACAAGAACTGAGATAGCAAATAGTGAAAACAGGTAACTTTTACCTGTAACTATCAATGACAGCAAATCATATCCAAAATTGCTCCTACTCTTACTATTGCTATTTAGTACTAAAAAAGTATCATGGTAACTATACCCTGAATATCCGTGAAAACCGGTTCTCATCAAAACAATGGCATAATGCTCCTTTGAATGGCTGAAGGCTGCACCTCAGACATTTTCACATTAAATTGTTTCAGAAAAACAAAGAAAGGATTTTGAAGTGTCAGCGATGAGATTCTGCTCAATAAATATGAACTATAACCCCAATATAATTCATAAGAGTACATCCTTGATCTTGAAATTATAACATTTGCCCTTTGGTTAACCCTTCAGAGCAACTATAGTTTCGCATATGTTCCCAAAATGAAGTCTGCAAAGTTTCATTTTCCAGATGAAGTAGCAGGAACACACACAATTCATTTTGTGCTACTAAACTCTGCAAATTGCCTATGCAGGGCTCCCAGTTTTCTACAGGACTGCAGGCAGTGTGAGTGGGTGGGGGAGGGGGAATGTGCTTGTCACCTACAAGAATGCAGATGGACTCTTTTTCCAACAACAAAGGAAATGGGGGGAAAGCTTTCTGAACGCAGCAGCAGGTGTGTGGCTTATAGGTTTCTGGGTCACAACCAGATGGCACAGGGAAACAAAACTGTAGGATGCTCACCCAGTAGGATGTGGCTTGTGAAGTTACAGGGGGGTGGGGGTTAATCTGCATGTGGGAACTTGTCCTGTATATGGAATGGAGCAGGGCACTTAGGATTTATTACATTTATATCCTGCTTTCCTCCAAGGAGCTCAGGGCAGCATACACAGAGGTGCACCAAGGTAATTTTGGAGCCTGGACCTAAAGGCCTTTGGAGGCCCCCCTCCCTTGCAAATTAAGCATCATCATGCCCCACCAGGCGGCCACACCACCCAGGACAGACTAAAGAAGTCCAGGAGTAAGAACACCTCTGAACATACATGATGCTTTATACACACACCCCATTTTACCTAACAACCTTGTGAAGTAGGCTAGGATGAGAGTGACTGGCTCAAGGTCATCTAGTGAGCTTCCTGGACAGAATGGGGATTTGAACTTGGGTCTCTCCAGTCCTGAACGAACACACTAACAATTATATCATACTGCTGTATTTCCCAATAACCTTCTGATTATATCAGCAACAGATTCCTGCTTTTATGAGATTAACACAGCAGAAGAAAAGATATATACATTTCACTAACAATAATGGGCAGAAAGCTCAAGTAGCAGCTGAAGCAAGCAGCCACAAGGATGCGTCGTCTGGATGCTCAAAGAAGTGGCTAAGAACAACATAAGGAACTGGGGAAAGCATGAATAGGCCCACATAGCCTATTCAATGGAAGGAACTTTTAAAAATTGTTCTATAGTCTACAAACCACCACTTAGTTGAGAGTAATAGTACTGAAGGAAATGGGATGACACTACTGCCATTCTGAGAGAATTGCTTTGTGATAATACATTTTAAAAGGTTAAGATGACATTTGAAAGCCAGTTAGCCCCAGTCTGTATCTAGGAGACATTATACAGAACAACTTTCCTCATTATGCTGTTAGAACTTTAGACAAGTACTGTTTAATTACTTTAAAAGAGTACTAACTTCCTAATTACTGAAACAAAGCTATGTAATTGAGACAGCCAAAATCATTCTATGTACCCCAAAGAAGCTTTACTTTAAAAGAAACAATTACTTACAATTGTCTGTTTTTAAAATATATGTGTGTGTGTGTGTGTGTGTATATATATATATATAATGCCTACAATAATGGCATTTCTGCAGAGAAACATATACATGTGATTAGTGCGATTACAATACAACAATAACCTATCATCGCTAACTATTATAAAACTGTAAACTATTATTCAGTACACTGTAAAAATTCAAAACCTAATTGAAAATGCTAGTTTAGCATAATTCCCACAAGCCATCATTCTTTAATATTGTGAAATGAATGAGGTTTTCGTGGAGCTATTAATTGATACTGACAAGCAATAACCACTGGAATGAAACTCCAATTATGAGCAGCAATTAATCACTTTTACTGTCATCTGTGGTGTCAAACAAAATTCAATAAAGTTCTAAACACTAAAAAAGATATTTATACCTCTTGTGGTTGAATGTGATCTACACAAATTAGATGGTCTTTAGTTGGGGATATCATGTTACTTAAGACATTTTATTTTCTACGAGTCATAGGACATTTGACTTTTTGTTGTATTCCTGATCTTATTTAGACATCTGATTTAGACTTGTGATTTAGACTTGCTATAACAAGGGTTTATTCTTGAAGCAGCTGGTATCATCATAGAATAATTAATGCAAGTATGGTCTAATGGCTGATTAATCATTTTAAAAAAATCTATATGACCTGGCTAATATAGTTCTCTGTATTAAGATTTTAACTCCAAATCTAAGATTCTAATGTTGTTCATAGATTAATTTTGGGCCCAGAGTGAAATCTCCTTTAATAAATAGGTCTGTGTCCTTTTCTCCCTGCAAGCACCAAGCCAAGAGGCACTTCTGTAGCAGCCTCCTTTCAGAAGTTAGTGTAACCCACTCCCCCCGCATATTTCTCAATGTTTTGTAAAACTGTCCCCATAGAAGGGGTACCGAGTTACCAAGGTGAGATACTAAGATAGAGCATTTATTTATTTATTTATTACATTTCTATCCCGCTCTTCTTCCAAGGAGCCCAGAGCGGGGTTCTACATACTTAAGTTTCTCCTCACAACAACCCTGTGAAGTAGGTTAGGCTGAGAGAGAAGTGACTGGCCCAGAGTCACCCAGCAAGTATCATGGCTGAATGGGGATTCAGCATAAGAAGCCATTGTAGGATAAATAAAATAAATGCAATTCTATATGCCTCAAGCTGTGGAATTTTGCAATGGGTCACAAAATGAGATAGGAAGGCTGCATCAGAGGCACTTGAGACCACTATCTGACCACTGTTGCTTTTGCATATACTATTCAGCTAAACCCTTCAGTCACATTCTGTATCAAGATGATTTGCTACTAGACACATCTGCTATAAAGCAAAATTCAGGCCTTGGGTCATTCTACTGAGAAAAATGTTTAGTAATTTAAACTGCCTGTTATTTTTAAGGCTTATACTAAACTTTCATTTCATGCATTTTTAGCCTTCTTTCCAGGCTTATGAGATCACCCGGCATTCCGTGTGTCTCTCTGTGTGTGTTCCCCCATCAACTTTGCAACGCCTGAACCAATATGAACCACACTGAGTACAGTTGTAGGAGCATCTACAGTTTTAGGACACCTCAACAGTGTAGTTTGTGGTGATATCACCTACTCCAGTTCAAGATGGTGGACTCAAACTTTTGAGTCGCAAGTGGGCTAACCTGTGAACTGCCCAATTTGAAAAAATTTTCTACAGTTATAGGGACCCATAGGGATGCCCCAATGGCATAGTTTGTGATGTCATTCACCCTGATTCAAGATGTGTGAACATCTGAGGTGCAAGTGGGCTAACTTGTGGACTGTCTAACTGATTTGAACCAAATTAGATACTGTTGTAGCGAGTGATACATAGGGACACCTCAATGGTGTAGTGTGGAATGATGTAACCCACCCCAATCCAAGATGGCAGATGCATGAACATTTGAGGTGCAAGATGTCTAACTTGTGGACCACTAATTGATTTGAACCAAGTTTTAGTCCGGTTGTAGGGACAGTGAAAGGAAAGTAGGCAGATTAGTTCTTACTAGAACTTGTTAAAAATGATTCTATCTGTTCTGTATGCTGCAGCTTGTTTCTAACAATCACCAAATGTTTAGATATAGATGTAGATTTATAAACTTGTACTTTGGCCTTCAGATGTGAAGAAAGGTACATCCAGTATCTTTTATGTTTTGTTGTTTAGACGTTTATCCCAATGGGGATCCTGGAGTGTGTGTGTGTGTGTAGTCAGAAAGGAAAAGGGAGGGAAAAGTGAAAGAGAAAGTGGAGTTGTTTCTGAATAAAACCTTAGTTAAATCTATATAAGATTACTTTGTGTTTGTGAGGGAAGCATCTATAAAACAGTACATCAAACAGATTATAAAATAACACTGTATTGATCAGACATTATACTACACACTTTATTGATCTGAGACACAACATAACAGTGCCCAGACAGGACAGAACTACAGATTATACTGGCAAGCTTATATTTCTTCAACAAGTGTCTACCCATTAATGTGAATGCAGAGGCCAGGAGAAGGAAGATTTGTAAGGGAGAACTGTCAGGTGAAAGAGGGAGCACTTAATCCTACTTCACCTACTGGTTCTCCCCTGCAAAGTCCAGCCCCAGCCTCCCCCACCCCCCACCCCCCGTCTTGGAGCCCAGCTGGGAGAAAAACAGTAAGACAATGGCAAGGAACAGTTGCATGGGAGAATCAGTGGGTGTGGAAAGGATTAAGCACCATCCTCTCACAAGCCAATTTCCCCCTGCAATAGACTACAACCTCTACATTACAAAGGCAATATGTTCTTTGTTTTCTTGCTTCTCTTTGACTTCTAAATGCTTCTTGGGACCTCAGAGCACTGGCCATATTTTATAGTGAGGACTAAGGAGAAAGTTACTTGGCCATAAGATCAGAACTATTCACTTGAGAGGTATAGGATCTCACTGTGGCTGAACATTACCAGATTGTGTCAAGCTCCATCCTAGGGTATGGTTTGAGTATACATGATATAGCCACCTTGCTGAACTAAGTTGGTTTAGGTGTGGTGAGCACTTGGATGGGTGACCACCTAGGAATCTAATGCCAACTAGAATTCAATGATGGAAGATAGGCAGACTAGAAATGTAATAAATAAATATGTCTGCAAAGTGCTTTTCTCCCAGTGTTCACCAATGCCTCCTACACTATATCCCATACTCTTCCATACTCATGCTGAAGGGCCCCATAGTCTCCAGGAGTGGCTGGCTTTCTGGAAAGTACAAGTGGCTGCAGTGATGAAGATATGGGAAAGCCCCCTTGCACAGGTTAGGATACGAGCCATTATGTATAATACCGGGCTACTTGTTACCTGTCGACTAATGATGTCTTGATTTATTTATTTACATGTCTCAACCCCCTTCCCTTTAATAAGTGCATTTGTCAGTCAATCTGCATTCACAGCTAATTATGTCAGACCTCTGTGTTCACAGCAGATGTAGCTATTAGTATTTGCCTGTTCCAAACCAGAAATGTTTATGTTAGTGACATCTACCCTGCTCCTGTGACCACGTCTTTAATTGGTAAGACCACCTACTGAACGCCATTTTCCTTCCTTCCTTGTTTTATTGCATGGTTGTCATCAAAGGATGGCAAGGTCATGGTCCAACAAATGAAAGCCAGTGCTGCCATATGACACCAAGTAAATCCAGGTTGGAGGCTGCACACTGGGGGATAGACTGAAAAGTTATCTTTCTCTGCCAGAAGATGTTTCCTCTGGAAGAAGCAGCTCTTCCTCTGGAGGAAACGTCTTCCTGCAAAGACAAACATTAGACCCAACCCATTACCTCCACATTGTCCAGGTTCTCTCAAAGTATGGGGCAGTTTCTCAGTTCATCTACCCTACTGTCATGGTCTGCCTGCCTTGGGGCCCTGCACACTGCTGTCCCTTATGTCAGTCTGCTACATTACAGCAGACTCCTAGGTTTCTGAAGCTCTGGATAAGCTCTACCTTTGGGGACCACTAATTTGCCTTCCCCTATAGCAGGAAGTATAAGAGGCTTCCTGGCTGGGGCTGGCCTTACCTCGGTAGCACATTTCCCTTTTTCTGATGTGGCAGTCTCAGTGTTTTCTCCTGTCTGCTTGGTTTGACCTTGGCTTGCCTTGGACTCCTGATTGCCTGCTTGATCTTCTGGCTCTTGACTACTTACTCAGCTTGACCTTTGGCTTGCTTCCTGACTCTTGGCCCCCGATTGTCTACCTGGCTTGATATCTTTTGATATTCTGGCTGGATTCTTTCTGGCTCCCCCAGTCCTGGCTTTGGACCTGCACCCCCTAGTGACTGCTGCCCATGGCTCAGCTTCCTAGCACCTTTTTCTTCTGTTAGGAGGAGAATGGCAAAGCGGGACCAATAAGGCCCGCTTCCTACACACATAACCGCCACCTACACACAGCAAACTGTTGTTCAATACAGAGTTACAGTATTAAGAGGAGCTGGGAGGATCAAAGAAATGTCCCTAGCAGCCGAAGCACCTGATTCCAATTATCCTTATTCTGCTAGATAACTTGCGTAGATAATGTCGAAACACCCAAGGAACAAAGGGCCACAAAGAGCACCTCCCACTCATAGCTGTAGACTTCACAGTCCCGCAAAACATGGTCAGCCATCTCTGCAGTTCCACAAAAGGTGCACAAATTGTCTTCTATTTTGCCCAATAAACAAAGTTTCTCATGGAGGGCGCAATGATCGGTTAAAAGTCTCAAAATAGCTACTTGACAACTTCTGCCAGGTACAGAAAAAAGATGGAAATCAGTCAGTTTAGGACAAATAGAATACGTCTTGCTCCCCATATCATCACTGTCCCACTGGGTTTACTATTCCTTAATTATTCCTGGCACCTATTCACTCTTTCACTATTTATGTATTTACCTTATCTAATATTACTTTTCTAGCCTGCCAAATTATAAAATCTTTAGGAAATTTACAACCAAACAAAAACCATTAAAACAATTAAAACAAGCTACAAACATCCACTAAAAGCTGTTTTAAGGCCTTCTTGAAGGCCACCAGAGATGTTAATGTAACACCCAGCATTACTACCAATGCCATTGCTAAAATATGATGAAAATTAACGATAGAGGATCCCTGAATCTGGCAACTAAAAGGTGTGGTGAGTCCTCCTCCCCCTTTTTAATTAGTAGTGGTGCATGCTCAGAAAGTCTTTAGAATCTTCAGGAGTTTGCTGCATCAGCAAGAAGTAGAGTTGCATCTGATCTAAGAGACGGAAAACGAAGCTTTGAAAGACTTTGCTTTATGAAATCACTTCTGTTGCTGTAACTGGTCTTCAAGCAGGTTTGTGCACCAGTTCAAGACCTTGGAGAAGCTGAAGAGCACATTTCATGTCTGCCTTCATGTGTATGTGTGTGTGTGTGTGTGTGTGTGAGAACAGTACATGAGTACTTTTGGGACATTGCTAAAGAGAGCAATGGTGAGTTTTGTTATTCTTAACAAGGCACACCCTACCTTGAACAAGCAAAACTATTGTAAAATAGCTGTATGATAATATTGTATACATATGGTTTTGTGATTTGTCCTTTTGTAAACTTATATTTTGAATTTATCTCTATGTGTGCGTGTGTAGATGAATTCATGTATTTGCATATATACATATATGTACCTTGAAACTTTATATTTTGTTTTCAAAAATGGAGGGGGGGGGGATAGTTCCAAGATTACTTATGAAACAGAACAATTCATGTGCTTAAGAAATAGCAAAAAAAACCAAAACACCCAGCTACGATGCTCCTTTGGAATCTCTTTACAATGTAAGTTCCAGTCATTAGAAATTTAATTACATTTGCTTGCTAGTTCAGAAAGTAAATATTCTTCATTTAATTTCCATATGGTTTCAATTATTTTCTCCATTATGAAAATATCTAGGATTTGTTTTAGTCAGTCAGAGATAGATGGAACATTTGTACCTTCCAGTATCTGGCCCATACCATTTTTTGCAACAAGCAATATATTAGTCAATAATGTATTTCCCAATAAACTGTTGAGTCACCCAAGTCATTTAACAATACTGTCACTGAATAAAAAATTATTCTATGTCCCCAGATCAAGCGGATAACATCTTCAATATCATTCACAAACACTGTTTTCTGACATCCCCTACCATAGATGAAAAGAGGCATAGGTGCACAGATACTTCCTACTGAGCTCCAAATCCAATCTCCATCCCCACTACCTATAAATACTTCTAGGCTCTTATATAGGCTCTGCCTATAAATACTTCTATCTCTTGTCTGGTCACCAGGTTTTCTCTGTGCTTATATGTTGATTCTCCTGTGATCTTGTGACCGTATCTGTTTCTCATATTATGCCCTGTTTGTGTGCCTGACTAGTTATTCCAGTCTTTGTTCCAGCTCTTCCAGCACCTAAACTCCTGCTTAGACCAAATGTTTGACTGGGAGGAAGTTCTGTCATCACGTTATGTCCTTTTTCTCATGATGAACAGTAGCTAAGCCCAAAGGGGTCCTTATAGCTAACATGATACATAAGTGAGTAAGGCTTTGGATTCTTCACTGTTTAAAATTCCATTATCAAGACATCATAATCATCTGAACAGCTCTTGATTTTTTAAGTGCTTCCAATATTAGACAAATAATACTGTATTGTGATTCCCTACCCCTCAAGCTACATTTATTTGAACTTTTGGCTCTGATTCAAAGCACCTTTCTGGCCTCTTATAGTGATTTCAGACTAAATGAAAAACCTTTAAAAAGTCCATTACACAACTAATATGTAGTCAGTAACTGCAATGGTTCTCCAAGTGATTAAATTCATCAGACTTCCATTGTGACCTCAGCTATTTTAAAGCATTTGGGAGAGGGATACAGAGCTGTTCCATTTTACAGAGAGTGAAAGACTTTTGTGGTTATTTTTATTTGAAATTTTTTGCTGTAATTTGGGGTTGTTAAAACGAAAATCACAGCACGGGAGCAATTATGAGAGATAGCGAACAGGCTATAATCAAAGAAGTGCGTTCCATTGAGCCTGTTCCGAACAATAGTCAATATTCTCAGCATCTTTAACACACGCTCAGCTCCATTCCTCATACATTTAAAAAAACTATATTTAAAAATTGAGTTTTCATTGTTCCAACACCAACTTTCAACACCCACACTGAAAAACAGCAAAAAGCACTTCCAGTATTTTATCTTTTTAAGTTTTAGCAAGGCAGGTTTTTTTAATCAGGGTAACTAACTTTCCCCAAACAGTTGGAAATTCCTAATATTGAAAAACACAATGACAGAAATTTTAAATTTGCAGCTTTCATCTGTTCTGTCAAACACCAGTTTTCTCACATTTGTTTAAAAATAATGGGAGTGCAAATGTAAGCAGACTACAAGAAACAACATTCTAGAACTTTAAAACAAATGATAGTGTTTCTTTATTAACTGACAGGCAAATCATTTTTCTTTGGAAGATTCTAAAGTGTCAATTGCTTTGAAAATTATGGCTTATGACATTTTAAAGAAAATGGTTCTTATCAGAAGGAATCCTAGTGTGCTTATTTGAGTAGTTATTAATGCAAATAGAGCAAATAGCCGCACAGGCTTCCCAGGCTGCCCTGCATCACTCCCTGTCTGTTCCCCTCAACGTCCCAAGAATCACTGCACTGCTCGGCCGCCCCATGCCAGTGCTGGGTGGGCAGTTAAAGGGCCACCACCAGGGTGCTTGCCCAGCATTCTGATTTGCCCAATGTCAGAAATCTCACTTGACTGACACTCACAGACCTACTTAGCACCATCTTGCAGGATCATGCCCAGAGAAATAAACTATATGGGTTGATCACTGCAGGGATTGGATCTGTGATGATTGATTTTGTGATTTTATGACAATTAATGATGTAATTAGAGATGTGTGAATTCTCCTTCTCACCTTGAATGAGCTTGGAAATATCTGATCTCTTTCCCAAAAACGCACACCATTTTATGAGTCAATTTGAGCACTCTCCTCAAAACTCTCAAAAACCTATTTGTGCTTTCCCCTCTTCAGTTCTCTAAGAGATCTTTAATGGTGCCTATGATTTGGGCTAAAATAATTTTAAAAGTTTTTTTTTTAGTCCCCTTTTCTTGACTGTGTTCTGTTTGATGACAGATTATATTCAGGGTTAGAAAAGAGAGCACTGGTGAACTGTGAGCATAGAAGAATTTTGGGGATTAAAAGAGCTTGGTTCTCCTTTAAACTCAGCTTTTTCAAACTCCCAAAGTTCTTCTTTGAACATGAACTTGAAGAAATTTGCCAGGATCTCTAGATTTCTATATCTATAAAGCTGCTTGGTTCTCATTCACTCACTGGGGCCATTCACACGACCCACCGGGCGGTGGAAGGCTTCACAAACCTTGCCTTCCCTTCAGACGATCATTGTTTGCTTGAAGGGAGTGCGCTCCATGCTCCCACACGATCCCCAGTGCTCTGTGCAGTGTGGAACACAGCAGATCGCTCTGAGGCCAGGACTTATTTTCCCAGCCTCCGAGTATCCTGCACTGCACTGCACTGCTTAAGCCTGGGATTGGCTGCTCATGAAAACAGCCTCATCGACTGACATGAAACTCCCAGACCCAACCACAAAATATATGAACATGCTGTTTTCATGGGTAGGTTCCAACCCCTACCCAGACCACCAAAAAGAAAAAAGAAAGAAAGAAAATCCCAGAAAAATTGGTTAAATTGTCAGAAAAATACTTTCAGACAAACTATGGCAGTTTTCTTGGGTACTTTTCAAGACAGAAAGTCCAGACTTTTACTGAATTATGAAGCAACAAACAAGCTATATTCTTCCAGTTCACTGCATTTCAATCCATGTTGCATTTCCACAAAAATTGCTTAAGAAAACAAAAAAACACAAGAAAGCTTACATACTACAGATATGACTACATTTTTCTTCTGTATATCAACCAGCAATCATCATGTTCTGCTGAGTGACCACACCACCCTGGACAGACTAAATAGGATTTGGGGAGCCGCAGGGGGCAGGTCCTGGACTTTGGCCCCGAAGTCCAGGGGTAAGAGTGCCTCTGTTTAGAGTTCACATTCTCTACTCACAGAACCTAAAGAATTCAATAGATAGTATAGATAGTAGGGATTTTTTTATTTTTACTGTAGCACACCAATTTATTACTTTGCAACAGAATGTTTTTAATTTAAAGCATAAAAACTTGACCAAATAGTTCACCCTCTGAGAATGGAGTAATACAGCAGCTGTGGAATAAATCAAATAAAATTGTTCCAGTTCTTTATTTCCAAATATTTTATAATCCTTCAGCCTAACTCCAACTGATTGATGACATCATGGTTAGAGTGTGAGTTTCCAGTACAGAAAATGTATAGCACGAGCCTTGAAAATGAAGATATAACTGATTCAGGCAATTGAGACTATGGTAGGAAAGAGAAGGCATCCAGAACCAGGCAAAATGAAAATAAACTGAAAATGAAAAATGTCGATGGGTTTGCATATTACTACTATCATCATCTCACATACCTATGAAGCACACAAATGCTTCCATGAATCTAGATTAGCACAGGTTTATTAAATTTGGATTCTGCCTACCCTGGAAATAGTCTAGTTGGTGTATAACAACAACAACAACACATTTTAAGTAAGCATCAGCCTGGGTTAATACACGAACCACCAAGTTCCATTTGGTCTTACATGGCTATAATGCTTATAACTGGAGGAAGCAAACCATTTGTCTCTCTTCCTAACAAAAATAGAACAATCTACAGTCTCCATTGTACTCATTTAAATGTAATTATTGACATTTATTGCATCTAGGAATGAATAACATTCAAAATATTCTGACATATTCTGACTAGACCTAGGTTTGCAAAGGTGGCTTCTCTCTTTGGTACTTAAAAGTTATCTTGTGGCCATCTTACAAAATTTGAATTAGGTTGACCATATAGGGGTTTTTCGAGCTTGGAGGCTCTCTAGCCCTTGAGCTTGGTTTCACTTTCATTTCAGTGGAAGGTGGTAACTATGGCCACATTTACATGAAACATGAAACTGCAGTTAAATGGGGCAGAGATTTAAAATCGTGAACGTCTGAAAGAATGCAGCGGCAAAAGCGACCTGAGGTCTGACTCGCCAAACTTCAGTTTGAATCTCTGGTTTGCAGTGAGTTTTGCGGCTGCAACCTGAGGTTTTTCAGGATTGTGCCCCCTCCAATTCTGAGGCGCTTCTCACTGGCCGCTTCTCTGAGCACTGGCCCCGCCCCCTGTCTCCGATCGAACAAAGCAGTTGCCCAGCAACAGGTACACCGCCACATCCCATCCCAATCTTTAAAGCCTGTCAAATGGCAAAGTCACACAGGGGCACGCCTTCTTCCCACAGTCCCTTGCTCCCTGCTTCTGGCAATCAGGAGAGAAAGCGGGTGGGATGGCACGACTGGCACTACGTGCTTTGCTCTCTGAAAATGAAGCAACAAAGAGGTATGTTCACAAGCACATGCACTTGAGGTAGCAACATAAGCAGGGCAACCCCATTAGAGCGCTGGGATGGCAACATACGGCAGGGTAGCGATGATACCCGGGGTCGGGTTTAAAAGGCAGTCCCACCCAGGAATTCTTGACTGGCTCAGGTCTATTTTTTGTACAGTGATGTTGCAGAAGGGAACCCCAGCCCCTTCCCCTTGTGGGGAAAATGTCTGGTCCCTAGGCTTACTCAGAGAAGGGCAGAATCAGCATTGTCCCAGTGAAAGGAGTGATTTGACATATGTGATGATAGATGCTGTTCCTGAGTGGACTGCTCACTTACGGGAGTGTACGTCCATGGGGATACCTCTTCATAACTCATGAGAAGAACCATCTGTGGGGACAGGCGTGATGGGCAGAATTACTAATAATGTGTGATGACATCCCTTCTCCCATGGACTGCTCTTTCATGAGAGTGTCAGGCCATGGAGTCACACATGGGGGCTGGATGGCAGATGCTGCCCAGCCTGGTTGCTCTGTACAAGCAAGCCACAGAGATGGGTAATTTGGCAACAGCTCTGCCTGTCTTGGTGATTGCTGCAAAGAATCCATCAAAGCATGCCTTCTGCCAGCCTGTCCACCCATCTAGACATGTCCATCTTTGTTTTTGCCTGGAATGGTGACCCCACTCTCCAGGGGTTGCTGGAAATTGGGGCTTCCTTCTCCCGCAATTCCCCTCAGCAGCAGATCTGCATACAGTGCAATACCAGTCCCAACACAGAAAGTTTGACTGAGAGTTAAGATCTTTCCCTGGCCCTGGTGTTTTCCCAGTCTGCCCACACAGCTACAACTGAATAAATGGAGCATGAAAAGATTTGGATACATGAAAAGATTCCCTGGAGAGGAAGGGGTCACCCTGCAAAAGTTCTATCATCAACCAGAAGGAACAGGGGGCCAACAGAAGTGGGGGCCCCTTCTTTGGGTTAGCTCAACTGATGAGTACAGTCTGAAGACCAAAGGTTGGAGACCCTAAGGTCCGCTCCAGTAGACTGGCTCTCTCATGAAAGCGCTACTCCCTGGCAGCAAGCTGCCATGGGAGCAGGAGTGTGGCTTGGTCTGCATAGACAGTTTTGCCAGGGTGAGCCATCACAAAAGCATCCTTGGTTACAGCAAATCAGACCCAAGATCCTTTGCCCTACCTCATATACATATCTCCTCCTAGGAAGTCAACATGTTCCCTTCCCCAAATAACAGGAAAATAGTGCCCCCCAAGATCCCACCCCCCAAAAATGTGCTTGTGTGAGACAGTTTTATTTCAGGGATCTTATGAGGGCAGTGGTGCAATCGTTGTCAGAAGAAGGGCTTGAACTGCATGACACTTAAAAGGATTTAAATGACTTTTCCCTGCCGAGGGTAGGCAGACCATTCTAGAGATGCACAATTGCACTCGGCATGCCCCCCTTGAAGATCATGGCCAATGGCTGCCACCCTGGAGACATGCTGAGGCCTTGCCCACAGTCTGGTGATGCAAGCACTACAGAGATTGCTGGGATGCCGCCTCAGCAGATCAGGAAGAGGGAGGGGGCTCCCTTGCCCTGAAAACTGAGGTTGCCAAACTGCAGTAGGACAAATGTTTGTGATGCTATTCATGGTTTAAAAAATGAACCACAGGCTTAGCAACCTCCGGTTTCATGTAACATGTGAATGAGGCCTATATGTGCTAAAAAATGCATGGAGCTGCCTCCTATGTTGAGCTGAAGGAAGAATCCTGCTTGTGCACATCATAGCACACTTAGAGCTCTGGATGTGTGGCATATTGGCAGCCTACATGTTCAGAGTCTGAAAGATGTATTCAAGATTCCTTGAAACTGCTGTAGAAGGCAACAAAGGTGGAATCCGAAACAACAGCACAATGAAATGAAATTGCAAGTGAGAGAACATTTTTTTTAAAAGTATAATCATTAGGTAAAGTCTGAGTGTACCATAGGTGAATGTGGACGAAGTATCTGATGTTTTCTACACAGACAAAAGAGAGAGAAATATATGCCTGAAAGCATAACTAGTATTTATCCTTCATATGACTGTTTCCTTTAATAGCCACACATACATTTTAATTAGATTTACAATATTTTCACAGTGGATTAACCTGATGCTTTGTTTTTAAAAAGAGACAGAAATAACCTGTTTCCCCCCACCCCTCCTTGCTAAATCCATCGCACTTGTCCTGATTTTTAAATAATTTAAGAATCTTTTCCCTTAATCCCTTTCAGTAAATGAATTTTTGTTAATGTTAATTCCACCCAGTCTGTAGATGTATTTGCTACAGCTATGCATTTAGAGAATCTCCTTTGGAGATTATTGGATTAACATTTTTTGGAGATTACCCTAGAAAATCTGATGCACAGTTGTGTTGCAATTGTTGAAAAGCTTGGGATTTCTCAACTTTGATTACTTTTGATTTGTCTGAGGGGTTTTTAAATAAAATAGTTGGAGATTTCTTCCTGTTCAGATGCTTCTAATAGGATTACATTGTCTGTTGGGCACTGTATGTTGAAAGGAGTACACCAAGCGCTCTGCAATATTTAGCGTTTCCCCATATCTCAGTTACACATCTCATTGGTATTATCAAGGACTAGGCAACTTCTGATTACCATTCTATTCACCTTGAAACGTTCACTTCTCTTTTTCATCTTTAGCATATTCCCAGATGAAATAATATGTAATATCATGCCATATGGCAAATGGGATCAGCTGCAACTCAATGCACTTTGTAGTTGATGAATACTGCCTCTTCTAACACAGCTATGGCTGGTCCTTTCTGTACTGCACATCCATACACAGGGCTGCTTCTGAATTCACAGCAGACACAAAATAAATGGATGGATGGCATCAAGGAAACCAACAGGGCACTAAGTGTGGCATATCTTTCAGCTCTTACTTCCCTATATATCCCTGCCCAGGACCTTTGCTCCTCCAACCATACCATCTCTGGCCATCCAACCCCCCCTTCTCTTTAAGGGGCCAATATTATTCCCATTTACTAGGGAGTTGGTCCCACTGAAATAAGTGGGACCTCATCTGATCAAACACGCTTAGGAGCAGGTGTGGAGCAAAGCTGGCGGCGGCCCATGTTTGGCCGCTGCTGCAGGCCCCTGGCCCCGCCCCACACATCTGACGTCAGACATGGGGGCATAGTCTCCATCCCAAATGGGGTCACGTGGCCCCGTCTGGAAGGTTCATCGGCTTACGCTGCGTTGTGCAGCATGGTCCGGAGTGACTCTCTCTGCCTTTAAAGGCAGGGAGAGCCATTCTGGCCACCCTGCCAATGCAGTGTGGGCCAACCTCCCTCCCCAATGGGGCCTTGTGGCCTGTTTGGTAGCAAAATAACGCCCCCCACATCTGACGTCAGATTGACAGCGGCCCAGGTTCTTTGAACCTATTTGCCCAACGGTGTCTCCGCCCCTGCTTAAGATAATGCTACACAACAATTCCACCCTAGAGCTGGGAGCCAAGATGGCACTGAATTAACAGCACTTCTAAGTTCATTGCTGTGATGAGGAAGATTTTTACAATTTTATTGATATTTTGAACGAGGAGTTTTCAACTCAATTTTAATGGATACTTCTGAGAGTGTAAATCACACTTTTATCCTTGGAAAAGGTTTGCTGCTGCCGATTTTTCCCTAGAAAGAGTGGATGAGTAATTAATTCCTGGAACTTTCCCAGACAGCAGGTTTTACCATGAGTTTTCTGTGAGGCTTTACTGCAAGTTCAAAGTTGTTTAAAAAAAAAAAAACCAATGCAAAAAGTGGGGTTTTTTTTAAACTATGGATATAAATTGGGCTGCACTCTAATGTGCAATGAAAATCCCAAATCATGAGTGAAGTGCTCCCTGATAGCTCACAGGGACTTCGGGTCAAATCTGGCAGATATGTGAATGCACACCTCCATTTCAGAGGCGATGTGAATTAAAAGCTGGGTGTGAAAAAAGTCCAGAATTGGCTATGAGTGGAATATGGTGAGTTGATTAAAATTATAAACAATTCCACCCATTTGCCCTTGCTGCCTGAAGCCCTAGCCAGGACATCTACATAGTGCTACCTTCTTTTCTTCCTTAAGCTGCCTCCTCAAGACATACCTTTCCCATGAAGCCTTTCACTTAACCCCATTGTACATAATTCCAACTAACTGGAAGGACAGTGAGTACAGGAGCACTTACTTGCTCACAGTCATCCCTTATTACTGGTGCTATCCTCCGAGTGATGTAGACCACAGCCACCACAGAATCTCTAACATAATAAGACAAGACAGAGAAGAATGACTCCATTACTGTACATGGGCTCTTTGTACTACTGTATGGGGCCTCATTTCAGAAGCATTTTTTCTTTAAACCACCACCACCAAGTAGCCTACTTGAAGAGAAAGCAGTTGACAGAACACCAAGTAACAGCAGGCCTAAAAGGCCAGTTCCCCACAGAAATAAATCATGACTAGTGACAGAAGTCATCCCTTTGAGAAGCCTGAACTGGGACTAGGGGCTCCAGCCAGCTGTCAGAGATATTTCACACTGATCTGTGTCAATGGAGGTGCCACTTCAGTAGTGCCACTTCATTTTCTCATGATGCAATCACTTTAGGCAATCCCATGATACAATACCATTCTACGAACATGTGTATAAAAGCATCTTCTCTCTACCCAAATGCAGTCCACCCCCCTGACTGTTGACCTTCCTCCAAATGGACATTCCTAGAGCAGCTCTGATGCCATTTCAGCTATTAGTGAAAACCTAGAATGCAGCAGCACTACCAGTATTTTATTCCTTGGAGCTCACATACTTGATCTCTGGTTGCTGAAATGGGGGCCTAGGCAGGAAGAAAATCACAACTCGCTTCCCATCAGACTGGGGATTAATCCTATGTCTAGGTTGGGAAAACTGGTCAAGAGGCAACGTGCCCACTAAATGACATAAGCCAAGGTGAGTTTCTTTTTAGTAAACACAACAGATAAAACATATGTGTATGTTTCATGTCATGGAAAACAATATTGCCCAGGTGAGTGTTCATCTTATAGCTTGGCTTAATATGCATACATATATGGGTCCACCATGACACAATAATCACGTTTAACATCTAGGAACCCTGACCTTTAGCATTTGCTTTCGGAGGCAGGGAACAATCAGCTCAAGCAATCCAAGCAATCCAGTTTTTGGCAAGTGTAAGAAAGGTTCTTTAGATCTCAGGGACTGATGTGAAGGCAGAAAACTTGTTGAAGCTAAGCAGATCTCGATCCAGCCAGTACCTGGGTAGAGAGCTGCCTCAGAACCTCATTTATACTGCCTTGGGTGTAAAGTAGCATTTTGTATCTAAAGTACTATTTTAAAGTAATATATTTCAATGATGTGATTGGGGCAGTTTGAACATTCTACCCTCATGACAATATGCAGGGAGGAAACAGTGCTCTCTCTTGGGGAAGGCGTGCAGACACATACTTCCTCATGACAACCCAGGAACCCCCTGAATGCTACCTTGGGTTCCACCATAGAAGAAAGGTGGGATACACATGTATTAAGTAAATTATACAATTTCTGCAAAGATTTTCTGAAATAGCTTTCTTTTTGTTGTTGTTGTTGTAAACCACCCAGAGATACAAGTTTTGGGCGGCATAAACATATGTTAAATGAATGGATAAATGAATGAATGACTCACCGAGCTTTTGAAGAAGTTCTGGTTTTAATTTCTGTCTAAAGATCTGTAGTCTTTCCTTGGCACTGCCACATCCATGTTATCAGCAATTCCTCGTTCTCTGCCATTCTTCGCTATGCCTGTGGCACTTGATGTCAGAGAAGATCCGGTTGCATGTTGCTCAACCAGTGCTTAAAAAAAAAGATATCAACAGTTTGTACATAAAAGGACTCTTAACGACTTGTTTTTAGACACATACATGAAGAGAATCTCACCAAGAATATGATGAAAAATAAGGCTAATGAAACCTGTTAGCAGGGCTGTTGCCAGGTGGTCACCTGTTGCTGACAGGCTCATAAGCCAATTCTCTTCTGGCTGCAGAGATAACTAACGATCTGTTTATTCAGGAGTTGGGCCAACTATGCTTAGTACAGTCTTAGTACAGTAAGTCATAGTTCCCAAACTGCAGATGTTTTGGGTGGTCCTAGGAGAAGTAGGCAGTTCTCCCCAACTGAACATAAGAAGAGCCCTCCTGGATCAACACCAAAGATGCATTTAGATTGTGTTCACACAGTCACGATGATCCTGGTTAAAGAGTTAACCAGGTTTGATGAGCCCTGTGGAATGTACTGTGAGATCCCAGAATTTCCAGACAATCCTGTTCAAATCACTGTGCTTGAGCTTAATCCTGATTATCTATCTGATTAAAGGCGAGTTAGCCATAGTAGTTTGACTAGGATTTTCCGGCAATGCTGGGTTCTCACAATCAGCTCCACAGGGCTCAGCCATCCCGGTTAACTCTTTAACTGAGATCACATAACAATTGTTCTCTGGGCCGCTCACAAAGTAAAACAAACAAAAATATGGAATAAAACATACAATTAAAAGCACATTAAAAACAAAAAACTACAATACCATACAAAGACATTTTAAAGCAGAGTTTTTAAAAAGCCTTAATGAACAAGAGGGTGTTCAGGGCATCTAAAAAAACAAGAAGGGTGTCTTTAAAAACATAGGGCCCTTTCTCACAATCCCGTGAGAGGACTACCAGGTGAACAGTGGGAAAGGCTGCTGAAATTTACCTTCCCCGCAGACAATCACACAGTCCTTGATGGGCATGCTGACCACACGGCCAGATGGTCACTGGTTGTCCCTGGCAGAGGTTTGGGGGCCGGGACGTGTCATCCCTGGCCCTGGAAATCCCAGAATGCACTGCGCGAGTGCATGGGGCATCGTGGGGATCCCCTCAGCAATGGGCAGATGCCCATCAGTGTTACAACACTGGCTAAAAGCCGCCAGCACTGCCCTGCTGCTCTGTTGGAGCAGGTCTATGAGAAGTAGTGACATATTTTGGAACAAGAAATAGTGCTTTCCCAGGAGTGAGGTCCCTCTCACACGGCTCAATGTTGTGTCCTGGCTCCTTGGTCCTCCTCAGTGCTGGAACAGCAATGAGAGGCACTTGAAGGGAACAATGTTAATTGTCACTCCCAGTGGTGAGCCTAGCTGATTTTGGTGTCGGGATTGCTGCCGCTGCTGCCACCACCACAAGGCCTTTCCCCACCACCGCAAGGCCCAGCTAGGCCGAATCATGGCTTTTCTGTCATTTTAGCCGCCATGTCCAGGGGTGGGAAGTGAGCTGAGCTGGCCTCCCCCTGCCAGGGCAGGGCAGCAGTGGAGCAGGTTTGGGGTGGTGGCAGGAGGTCCCCCCAGTTTTTGGAGGGCCCCCTGGACATTGGAGGCCACAGACTGGGGCCCCAAGGTCCAGGGGTAAGAACGCCTCTGGTCACTTCCTACAAGCCCTTCAGTAGATCAGTGCTGCTTGTAAAGAGCAGCAGGGCTGACCCTCCAAGATCTCCCTGAAGTCTCCAGGAATCAGCATCAACCTCCAGGCGACTATTGAAAGCAATTCTAGAGATTTCAGTGGAATTGTGAAAAACAGGGGGGAAATACTGAGGTGAGTGGGTGAGGTGGAATCTCCAGAAATAGCTGCAGTCAGCATTGGCTTGGTGACCCTAGAAAGAAGCCTCTTCCTTTGATGGGCATGGAAAGATGGATGCATCCAACATAGAGGCTTAAATTTTCAAGGCACATTTCATCCCCTTAACCTGTGAAGAAGCATGTGGCAGCAAGTGAGCTTGTCTCACGCATGGCACAAGTGAACTCAGATGTAAGCAGCAGGATCAGATTCTTAAATCTCTTTCTGCTAATTGTGTCTCAGAAAGGAAGACCCCCATGGTCCGTATCACCGCAAACATTCCATGAAGCTTGCATGTGTACGCGCACACAATCCAGATTATATAGCAGCACGCCAGTGTTATCTTATGCATTACTTCTTGCAGAGCGCTGCGATTAATCACGTCTTAATGTAATTTGGGTTCTGCTATGCATTTCCTTAGAGCATGCCACATTCTATTAAAGTGTCCAGCTTTTCACAGCAAGAATATTAAATGAAAGCAGCGCTTAATTTGCCTGGAAATGCATGTACTACACCAAAAAATGATGTTATCTGTGATTAGTTTGCAGAAGCCATCTGTCATCTCCCCACCTCCACCAAACCTAGGATGGCAAAGGGACTGGAGGAGAGAGAGTATATTTACTTTTGACAATGGAACCCACCTGCTACTCGCTGATTAAGTTAGCTTTGAGGCTAGTGCTGGGAAAGGAGGATACAAAGAGCAGAAGCTTGCCTACTGTTGACCAGCAGGCTCTTAACACCTCAAAGAAAGCTGTACTGTATATGGCTCATGCCAGGCAGGTGCACACTGCGGCAATTTACAGCTGGAAGCAAGAACCAAGGCGTCTGATGAGGCCTAGGCATCGGGGAACGTGCCTGAAGCCCTTCCTTTCTGACATACTTTCCTGAAAGAGCCAATCATTTTGTTCTAATGACAACACTCATTTTGAAATTAAGCACAGCAGGTAGGCAGGTCCTGCACAGATGTTGCATATTCATGCTCTGAAATATGTAGGATTTTTTTAAAAGAAGAAATAAATAAAGAAGGAGATATTGATGTTAACTCTTCAGAGCTGGGGAACAGGCTGAGGGAGATAAGCTGTAACATGCCAGGATGTGTGTGTCTCAAGCTGGGTGACCCAGGAATCAGTCCCATGAGCATTCACTCCTGTGCCGCTCATGTCCTGGCCCAGCAGCAAGCTGGAGGGATTTCCAGACCAAGGATTTCTAGACCAATCTATCCTTGACTGCTCTCCCTGTCTCTGGCCCTCCACTTCTCACCTGCCTATGCCTGAACTGGACCTCCTTTCCATGGCCAATCTCAGCCCCTAGTCAAAGCATGACACAGGATTTTTCACTGGCTGCAGACAGAAGTCCCAAGCAGGCCACAGACAAATCAGCTTATATGGATGCAACAGGATGGCAACCAAGCTATGCATGAAAACTACTTGTTGTACTACTATTATGCTGAGATCTCAGATCTTTACTAGTACCCCACTACAACCAGTGGTTGTAGTGGGGTACTAGTAAAACACCCACACCCACCCACACACATATCCATGTTCAGTTTATGGGAAGAGTTTTGGCAATAAACCACACACACACACACACACACACACACACCCCTCATTATCTGCAGGGTTTCCATTCCCGCATATTACCACGAATAACGAGACTGTGGATAATGAGTCATTGAGTCTATGGGGACACAGGGATTAGGTTCCCAGACTAAAAACAGACATTAAAAAATCACAAAGCCAGGAAAAATAAAGTGCCCTACTGTGCTATGCTGGTCTCCTGGTGTCCAGCAATGTCCTCTCTCTCTCTCTCTCTCTCTCTCTCTCTCTCTCTCTCTCTCTCTCTCTGAAATGAGCCACAAAATGACTCCCATGGACAAAATGGGTGACAACGGTCCTCTGTGGTCACTTCCAGCCATCTAGGAACCACGGATACATTTATTTATTTATTTTGTTTAATACATTTCTATACCGCCCAAAACGCAAGTTCTCTGGGCAGTTTACAAAGAAAGAACATGGGTTTTAATTTTTTCATTTCCATGGATAATGAAACCGGGTGTCAATTAGACACCTGTGAATATGCAAAACCGCAGATATCGAATGCACATATAATGAGGTTCTCCTGCATATATATATTTCAAAAACCAGCACACACACATTTTTTTGCTGAGATTGTCAGGAATGTTGGAGAAAGAGAAGCAGAGACCAGGAGAGTGTGTAAATAACTGTACTATGGAGGAACTATGCAAGGAAAGCCATGGCACCACATGGCTAAGCCTAAGAAGTTTTACGTTGGGACAGGTATATGGAGGCCAAATTAGAGTGGTGCTAAGTAAATCTTCCTAGGAGGCACATAAAGAGATGCACTGTCTTCATTATTTACACCTTTCTGATGCACTGTAAGGGCACTCACCCTGCACCACCCAAAGGAAAGGACTGAGTATTGGGTGTACAACCTCATTCCTTTCCAAAAGCAGAGATAGTGACATGATGACAGTAGGATGCTGACCATTGGCAACAAGGGGAAAAGGTCCAGAGAATCTGCCCAGCCAACCGTTAAACTCTGCGATTAGAAATGTCAGTAAAGATTCCTATGAACCAGATACTGTGCACCAGATACAAAATAAAAAGCAATGCAAGCAAACTGGTGCAATGTTTATTGGCTGCTAGAACGCAGGATCTTAATAAATCACATTCTGAGGTCTTTCACATGCCCTCAGAGCCACTGTTGTGTGCGCTGCAGGGAAGGCAGAAACATGCCTGCCTTCCCTGGCCGGTGAGCAGCAGCCACCCTCCCCTCTGCCATGCTGTGTGCCCACATGAGCAGCAACGTGGCAACCGCAGGAGCTGGGAGTGGGAGGACTCCCCACCTCCTGCATCCCAGGGTGCTCCACTTTTGGCACAGCTGCTCTTCCCTCCCGCTCGCTGCCAGAAATGTTGGCAGGCTGGGGTGGGGTGGGGAGCCATATAACCCAGTGTCAATAGACCAGACGGCCACCGGCCAAGGCTAAGCGAACCACAGGTTCACTTAACCACTACCAAACACTGGTCAAGAACTCAGGCTTGGTGCGAGGATAGCACTGGGCTCTGGCTCCATCCCAGCGTTTCACACATGCAGCCAGGCCCAGGATGGGCAACTCTAGCCTGGGCTAAACTGCGTGTGTGAAAGCCTCACTGTATATTGACTCCACGTTGATTCCATATGCTGAGTAAAATATATGTACAATTTGCTTGACTAATACACAAGAAATAAGAACTGAGTACAAAATACCCTCATTTAGAATGAGAGGACAGCGACTGACATCCAAACTAAGTTACTCAATAGTACTACTCAGGAGTTACTCTAAAGGATTACTAAGTTCCAATAGAACTTCCTCTAGTAAAATTGGTCAGGATGTCAGTGAGTATACATAAATTTTGGCTATAAAATTAAAAACCAATTTAAAAAACAAAAACAAACCACACATTTAAAAGAGCTCAGATAAAATAACAGGAATAACAAACACAGCAGGATAAAGTATAATGTTACCAAAAGTTGAAATCCGGGGAGAATAAAAAGTTCTGCCCTTGGTGCCAAAGGAGATCAAGGTAGTAGGCTCCAGTGAGCCTCCCTGAGACGAACAGTCCATAAGCGTGGTGGCACAACTGAAAAGGCCCCTTCCCCAATCACTGCCCGCCTCACTTTAGAAAGCAGGGGCACCCAAAGGGGGACCTAAGTGTCCAGGCAAGCTTATATTGGAGTAGGAGGTTCTTCAGGTACCCAGGTCCCAAGACATGCATGACTTCAACACTAAAGGTTTTTCAGAAGCTCAGTAACCGCATGTTGTCTTTTAAACATAGATCTTAAAAATGCAAAAAACCTGTTTCCTTGTCTTGAAAGGGATGGATTTGGATTCGGGACATGATGATGATTTTCTGATCTGACAAATGCAGGACATATAACAAGTGTGTCTGGCCCAGTTATGAATCAGTAATTTGCATTTAAGATTTGTGGGGGGAGTGGCAGCCATAACTTAGTCGTGTGGGCCAAACTTTCTTCCAGTGAGTGCTAAAGTTGTCCTCTCTGTGTGTAGAGCCCTTTGCTGGATGGGGGGAGAGTTGTATAGCTGTACACTATTGATTAGCAACGCCCCTATGCCGTGTTTGTTTCGGCCACTTGAATGGGTGTGAGGATTCACAATGTGATGTTCAAACACCCTGCAATAAGTATTTTGGGCTGGGCAAGGATCAGTTACCACAGGAAAATTATTTCTAACAGCATTTCTGTGATGATGGGCCTTTTCTATGCAAACAACAGACCATGCGATACAACCGAAAACAAACCAATCAGACAGCAGGTCTCATACTTTACTCCTACTTACACGTAAGGTGTTTGAGGTGCCAGTTTTATATTCTTACATTCTTGTGAGTTCAGTTGCAATTTGTGCCCTCAAGAACCCATGTGTTAAAAATATTGAGTGTGCTATGGTGTGTGTGTGTGTGTGTGTGTGTAGAGGGATGATGCTTAACTTGTGGGGTGGGGGAGGCCCCGGGGGGGGGGAGTTTCTCCAAAGGCCTTTAGGCCCAAGCTCCAAAATTACCTAGGTGCACTACTACTAGCCCATATTCAAAGAGGCCTAGACTGGCTTAAAATGGGTTGGTGGGGGTGGGGAAGACCTTTCAAATTGTGGGGGGAAACCTGGGAACAAAACTAGTTTTCTCCAACTGTATTTTGAATCTTCCTAATGGTGAATTCACCCCTATCACCGTATATTATGGTAGAAAAATTATTGAACTAATTCCATATGGCAAACTGGGAACCTTAATATATCTCTTTAGATTATATCCTGGCTGGCATTTCACATTTACCTGCTACCCCTTGTTTTTTTGCTTTAGCCATTAATTTCTAATGGCAGAAGCTTGTCAAATTAAGGAATACTAAATCTACAGTTCCCACCATCCATCATGGCAGTAATATCTCCAAACGACTCCTGTGTGTTAGTAAAGCATGACCTTCTCTGCCGGAATCTATGAGAGCTACTCTTAATCAAACTCTTCATTCCCAGGTGCTCACCAATCACTTCTCCTTAAAAAACTATTTTCTCTCTACAATTGTTGAGAGACTACTAGTCTCTACGTCTCATGATTGCCTAACAAATACTAATCCTACATTTCTGTTTGATCTTTTGAAATTGGTTTCTTTTCTCTACATGTTTTTCAATGTTGGGTTTCATTTGCCAGTCTTAGCTTCTATTTAGGAAATCAGTGAGCATATTAATTGAAGAGATTACAGTTTATTTGCTAATTTGTCTTAGAACAGGTGCATGCATTTGATGGTCTGAATCCAGGTATTACATTAAATTGTAATTTCTTTTTAAATCAAAGTAAAATATTGTTCAGGAAAATTATTGATTAAGGAAAGCTTTCTTTACTATCGTTTCTGTTGTTTCTGGTTTCATTTTCTCTCTGATATGAGGGCTAGAACAGAGAGGAAAAGATATGTATTATTTAAAGCTTATATATCTAACTTCACATACACCCTCGAATAATATCCAGGCTGGAACTTAGTTTTTTGTAAATTTCAACTTCATTATTTTTAACACCTTGAAGTGTAACTTTATTTGTTGAATTTCAGTTTTCAGGAATTTCAGTGAACTTCAGGAAATGTTAGTTCCCCACAGTTACGATTCATAGGAAGTTTTCCTGTCACAATTAACTGTTCATATTTTCAGTTTTCCTTTGTTTTCATTTCCACACACCTTCTATGTTTGAAATGTCTTATGTTATAGTTCTGACAGACTGTTTATACATTTGTTTTCTCATGCTCTTCTTTTCTAATTCACAAAAACCTGTTGGAATGATCCAAAGACCTAAAATGTTGGGGCATCTGTTCTGTTCTGTGAAGGAAAATAATCTGCATTTACCCAGGGAATCCTCATTATCTGTGCTTCCATTTCTGAAAGATTTCAGTGCACACTCTCTTAGGTCTGCACCCATAGGCACAAATGCATGCAGCGGGGGGAGCCCACAGTGCTGTTGCCCCACATGTGCACTCCAACACTGAGACAACATAGGAGGATTTGGCTGTCTTCTTCCTCAATGGGGAGGGGGAGTGAATCCAGGTACCCTTCCTTCATTCTCACCAAACTGAAAACTTAACATTTTTGTGTGGAGAGTTAGATTCTTATGTGAAGCAGCAGCATGTTGTCTGCTGCAGCATGTGAGCACCCCACCCAGACGAGGCCAGCAAATGCTTCCCTATTCAGATAAAATTACAGGAAATCCTCTGGACACAGAACTCTGGATGCCTCCATCCAGTGGCCAACATCCTAATTAGACTGCATGCATGATGCAGTCAACATGTTGGCCACTGGATGGAGACATTCTGGCTTCTGAAGCCTTCTAGCATTTCAGCTTCTGAAGTGTAGGTGCTTGCAGATGGAGAGGGGACAGGTGCTCTGTGTGACCTGGAAGAAGGTCTCAGAAGGCTGCACAACCTTCAGGGACTACGTACAGGTCACATGAAGAAAATTGCCTTGTGCAAGTGACTTTTTTAGTTGCATGTGAACAGATGGTGGTGGTGGTGATAAATATTTATATAATGCTTTTGAACATTTTTTGAACATTTCAAAGCAGTTTACATAGAAAAACTCAGACTGTTATATCAATAACCATCTTATAAGAGCCAGTGTGGTGTAGTGGTTAAGAGTGCTGGACTAGGACCGGGGAGACCCAAGTTCATATCCCCATTCAGCCATGAAACTAGCTGGGTGACTCTGGGCCAGTCACTTCTCTCTCAGCCTAACCTGCTTCACAGGGTTGTTGTGAAAGAGAAACTCAAGTATGTAGGACACTGCTCTGGGCTCCTTGAAGGAAGAGCGGGATATAAATGTAAAAATAATAATAAATAATAAATAATAAAAATAATAAATAATAAATTGATCAGGATGACAGCACATTATCTCCTGCAGACACTGAAAATGCAACAAATACAGTTGTATTTTAAGATGTTAAAGGAATGATACCAAAAACAATATTATGTGCCAGACTGGATTGCAAATGAGAAAAATCACAGCCTCAGAATCTAGCTTATTCAACTCTATTGTGAATATTTCCAATTATTCTGTTTAAATTATGCTTTTCATTTCTCTGTGAATTCCCTTCTTTCTATTCCCACATTGTGTTTTTATTTCATTTGCTTTTTCTACACTGTCAGCTTATTTTTCAGTCTACATACTTTGTAAGAGTATTTATCATCATTTCCAAGAGAAGGATATTGTGATTATGGAACAAACAAATTTGCATAAAACAGAAAATGGATCAGATAGACCCTTTGTTCTTTCACATTACATAGTTCAGTCGCCATTGTTACTGGTTCAACTTCTAAATAAATATGTGGTTTTTAAATGTTAAACCAATAAGCTCTGCGTATACTCCACTCAGTATTCAAGGCACACCAGATTTGTGTAGTACCTTTCTATGTAATTAGAGTGAGACAAGAGCCCTGTGCAGATTCTAACCCTACTCACAGATTATGTTCAAGACATTTTCACACAGTTACTTACACATTAAGAGCAGCCCTGCTGGATCAGGCCCAAGGTCTATCTAGTCCAGCACCCCATTTCACACAGTGGCCCACCAGATGCCTCTGAGAAGCCCACAGCCAAGCCAGTAGCAGCTGGTGCAGGTGCCAATGGGAGCAGGGGACGCGAGAGGCACTTCTAAGCATAAATTAGAAGGTGCTTAACTCTGCTATAGCAGCACCTGCAAGCTGCTCTGAGCTGCAGCACACTGCCCAGCACTCCCGGCAGCAGTGGATTGACTTCACCACTCACCTGGCTTCCATGGTGCTGATCCCACACCAATGGCCAGGTGAGTGGTGGAGCCAATCCTCCACTATAGAGAGTGCTGGGTGGCACGCTGCAGCTCAGAGCAGCTTGCAGCTGCTTTCGGAGCAGAGGTAAGCACCTTCTAATTTATGCTTAAAGGTGCCTATCAGCACCCCCACAGTGGCCCCCACATCGGCCGCTATAGAGGTGAGGGCATGGCTTCTCTCTTGCTGTTGCTCCCCTGAAACTGGTATTCAGAGCCCACGAAGCTGGAGATAGCTTATAGCCACCAGACTGGGAGCCATATATAGACCTGTCCTCCATGAATTTGTCTAAGCCCCTTTTAAAGCTATCCAAGCTAGTGGCCCTCACCACACCCCATAGCAGAAAATTCCATAGATTAAATATGTGCTATGTGAAATGTACTTCCTTTTGTCGGTCCTACATTTCCTGGCCTTCATGGGATAACCCTTGGTTCTAATGTTGTGAGAGAAGGTGGCCATTTTCTCTCTGTCTACTCCTTGAAGAATTGTATAGACCTCTATCATGTCTCCCTATAGTTGCCTTTTTTTCCAAAGTAAAAAGCCCCAGGTGTTGTAGCCTTGCCTCATGAGGAAGGTGCTCCAGGCCCCCGATCATCTTGGTTGTTCTCTGCTGCACCTTTTCCAGTTACACAATGTCTTTCTTAAGATACGGTGACCAGAACTGTGTGCAGTACTCCAAATGTGGCTGCACCATAGATATGTGAAAGGACATGATAATATTAGCCTTTTTATTTTCAATCCCCTTCCTCATGTTCCCTATCATGGAATTGGCCTTTTTCAGAGCTGCCATGCACTGAGTCAACACTTGCAATGAGCTGTCCACCATGACCCCAAGACCTCTCTCCTGATCAGTCACTGACAGCTCAGATCCCATCAGTGTATATGTGAAGTTAGTGTTTTTTGCCCCAATATGCATCACTTTACACTTGCTTACAATGAACTGTATTTGCCAATTGAACTGTATTTGCTAATTACCCAAATACAATGAACTGTATTTGCCAATTACCCACTCCCCCAGTTTGGAGAGATCCTTTTGGAGCTCCTCACAATCTGTTTTGGATTCTACTACCCTAAATAGTTTAATGTCACCTGCAAATTGCTGGATAGCTGGAGACCTGCACAACATGGCACAGTACGTTATTTGTTTAATTTCTGCCCTTTTTGCAAAGCATATATATAAGTACACTTCCTATCTACATCCTGCATTTTAGCAGACCTGTGCAGGTGGACTTGGTCACATGCAGTCCCGACACCTGTGGTCTTGCATATCCATGGCTGGGCAATGAAGACCTGACCTCAGAATACTCAGTTTTTAAAAGGGTTAAAAATCTGTATATCCGCAGTTCCTAGGTGGCTGGAATTGTCCTCCGAGATCATTTCTGGCCACCATTTTGCTGAAAAGAGTCATTTAGTGGCCCTTGCTTGGAAAACAAATCCCCCCTCCATGACCTTTCATGGGAAAATGGAGGAATTTGGGCTGGGAGGCATTGCTGGACAGCTGGAGACCTGCACAGCATGGCAAAGTACATTATTTCTTTAATATCTGCATTTTAAAGCCTTTTTTGCCCTTTGTTTGACCCCGAAGAACCTAATCCCCCTATTGCCATTGTCTCAAGGTCTCATTATCCACAGTACCATTATCTGCAGTTGTAGCTGAGAATGGAACCCCTGTAGATAAGGAAGTCCACCTGTACCCAGGTTCACTTTTTAAATAAATGCATGTACTATATTGTCATTCACACCAAAACATATACATATGTACAGGCACCAGTACATAGAATTTAATGACTGATCAGAGCTATTCTTAAAGTGGGCTCTTTTAACACCTGGAGTGGGTATCAGGATCAAGGTAGTAGGGTAGTAGGCTGTACTCGATATGCAGAGCTTCTACACATGCAAGCTATACTACATATGTAGGCAAATTACAGAGGATATAGCGTCTCTGCACATACAGCTTGTACACACTGAGGTTCTTCACAGAAGCGCCAATAAATGCATGGAGATCTAATCAGGAAAGGAGCCAGCTGGTCCAATCCTTATGGTATACATCTTTAAAGAATATCTGCATAGGGCTAAAAGGCTGTCCTCAGCTATTAAGTCATCTGTTTCTTGTTCTCGAGGACCATACTCTGAAGATGTTGCTTGCAGTTTATATACTATCCATCTGAGTTCCCTGTATTCACAAGTTGTTCTCGGTATTTTGTTACCCACCCCCTGCCTCGCCAAATACAGAGTAGGTTAAAGCTGGTTAAATCAGGCCTTGTGGGGGATGTGTTCCAAGTTTTCACTCTGCCATGAAGCTCACTGAATAGTCTTGGACAAATCACTAAAATACTTCACAGGGCTGTTATGAGAACAAAATGGGATAATCCCATGTGTGTGGCCCTCAACTTGAAAGACAACAGGATATAAATGCACGTTAAATGGTTAAGTAAGTGAATGAACAGATGGATTACCTTTATGACTCTATCTTCACAATTTGTACTGAATTATGGAATCGGGTGGCAGGCCCTATTAGCCCTATTCACACATTATGTTCAACACTTATACAAGATAGCCCAATTCACATGTTATGTTCAACACTTGCACAATGAGTGTACAGTGTATACAGGTACAGATCTGTACCCAGGTACAGTTATTCACATGCTACATTGAATAGAGATATAGCAGTACACTTGATCGTAGATACAACAGTACCATACATTTGAGAGAGCACTACCCAAGTTCACTTTTAAAATAAATGCAGGTACAGTCATTCACAGAACTCCCATTGAGACATTGAAAAAGTCCCCTGTGCTCACACTTACAACATTGGAAGCGGGTAGGCCATCCTGCCCCGGCGCTGTCACTCGCCCCTGCAGCTGGCCGGGGCAGTTGCAGTGCTGTTTGTGTGAAGGGAAGCACGGTAACTGTGATGGCCGATGCTTCAGTGAGCAGCAACCTGGATCATCCAAGGCTGCCACTAACAGAAGCACCAGCCATCATAGTTACAGTGCTTCCCCCTTCACACAAACAGCACCATAACTATGAGTGGCCAGCTGGAGTAAGAGTGCTAGGGTGGGGTTTCCTACCCACTTTTGGCACTGTAGGCATGAGCACAGGGTTGGGTCCCCCCCCCCACCTTTAACTTTTGAATGACAACAGAAAAAATTTAAAACATTAGTTAAAATCTTGGTAACGCCTGCTGTGTGTAAAAGTCCCTGGGCAGGCGGGGAAGCAAGCTCCTACCTGCCTCCCCACAGATGATCAAAGGAGACAAGTAAAGTTGCCGATCGTGCGCCCCCACACGTGCACCTGGGCAGCAATCAGCAGTGTGTGGCCAGGAGGAGGAAAGCATGTTCTGGGTCCTCCAAGGATCCAGAATGCAGTGCACATGCAGCAGACCAGCTGCTTTAGGTACAGCAGCTGCTCCACTCCGTGCGGCCGCTCGTTCCTTCCAGCTCGCTGCCAGAAATGGTGGCAGGTCAGGGAGAAATCCAGTTACCCGGGGGCAATCATTCACACAATCGCCTACAACCTTCGGTACAAAAGGCAGGCTACCTTTACTGGCGCAATTAGGAGGCTTCTGTTCCCGGCGCTCCAGACAATGTGAGAACAGCCCTATTGTTTCTGGGAATGAAGACAAGTTCATAACCCGAGTCTTCTGTTTGCCTGTGTATGAAGGGAATCCTATACTGCCCAGTAGTAACACACTTCTTGATGACTGGCTTTGAAATACAATTTTTGCATGCTCGTTTAAAAAAAGAAGAAGCCAGTTTTACCAATCAAGGCATTGTCTCTACCCCAGTTTTTCTTCTGCTCAGATTGTAACCGGAACCAGAAAATAATGTTCATTCCCACCCACTCACTTACATGACTGCAGCTGGAGATGTGACCGGAGGAAGATCTCCCCGCCCCCTGCCCCCGGCCGACCCTTCCTTCCGTATGGTTTGGCTTGAAATGCTACTAAGGCAGCATCACAAACATTGGGGATGCTCGAAAACATAGTTTCCCCAGAGGACCTGATGCTGTGGGGAAGACTGTACTTCCCAGTATCTGGAGCTTTCCCAGACAGCAGGCTTTACCATGGGTTTACTGCAAGGGTTTACTGTGAGTTCGAAATTGGCCCCCCCCCAAGTGGATTTGTTTACCCCTGATATAAATTGGGCTACCCAATAATGCGCAATGAAAAACCCGAATTGTGTGTAAAGTGTTTCCCAATAGCTCGCAGGGACTTTGGGGTAAATCAGGCTGCTTCCAGAGCGGATGCAAACTAAAAGCTGGGTGTGAAAAACTTCCTGGTGCCTTCCTGTGTGGTTCTACACAGAACTACCCAGGTTCTACACAAAACTGCCTGTGTGGTTCTACACAGCAGAAGCAGAATTCTAAATAACTATGAGGAAGAGAGAGCAGGATAAAGAGAGACACACAGACTTTCCTGTTTCCTGCTTAAGATGAAGGAAGATGAAGCAGCAGCTACTGTAGTCACTGGTGCAGCCAAGCAAGGAGGTTTGGGCGCTCATGAGGTATTGGGGAGAAGGATTCAGATCCCACTGCACTCCTGACAGTGTCATCAGTAACATGATGGCATTAGAATTGAACTCACAATTACCCAACCTTTCTCTTATTTTCTTTTCCCTAAAAAAACCCCAAAAACAGTTTACCGAAGCCAGTTCCAAATCAAACAGTGTGGATTTGCGTATCACTACTGCCCCTTCCAGTCATGCTATCTTGTGAAATAGCTGTCATAGGTAAAATATTGCAGACAGAGGTTTCATATCGTCTGGTTTCACTTCAGACACCATATTTTTCAGCTTCAGCAGTTCGTCTGTTCATGTGCACATCTGAATGAGCAACCAGTTACAGATGTCTAAACCATCACTTCCCCAATTCACTAATTTTATATAAATAATTAACTGTGCTCAAAATGCATACAGATGTTCATTTTGAGCCGTGTCATAAAACCCATGTCACTGTTGGCTTTATGCAAAATTGGATGACACACTTAGTCAGAAGCATGTTGTAGAAGCAGAACTGCATTTCTGATGCAGCTTTACACAACACACATCCCTGAGTTGCCAGTGTGAAGCTCAACATAATATAAGGCCCATAGAAATGTTTTGCAAATAGTTAACTGTTGGAAGTGATATGTGTGCACTTAAAAATGCAGCTCTTTGTTTTTTATTATTCATAAAACTAAGCCCACCTTGTTCAATTTTACCTCCCTCAGAGAAACGCTTTAGAAAAGCAAAAGTTGAAAAAAGGACAGAATCAGCCAAAGGGAAGTCAATGCTAGCTCGAGAGAATATTTGACATTCACATCTTTTCCTTGCACAAAGGGGGAAAAGTATTAACATTTTCCAAATTACAGGTGTGAAAATTATGTCAGCTGGAGGCATGTGTCTAAGATATGCATTATACGTCTCAAACTCTTTGGAATGTAAGTCAACCTAGGGAACACACAACAAAAACAAAAAATAATGAGGTAATTAATGAACGAGAAAATCATCAGCAGTGGGCTAGCAGAATTGCAGTGTACCCTGAATATAAAGTGATGGCAGGCCCTAAACTACTGTTAATTGTGGTCATGTAGAAGTGAGTCACCAAACGATAAGCCTTAAAAGACAGCGATTGCATTTGCAGCACAATGTGCCTCAGCGCTTAATGCCCACCTCGTGAAATAAGTAAAGGCGCTTTAAATCAGCATATTGATTTTCTGTGGTAGAAATTATTTAGAAAGCTGTGACACTGCAAAGCTGTGAGAACAGACTGATACAATTACACTGATGAAACCCCCGACGTTTAAAAAAGTTTAAAACAACATTAAGAAAAAATATATACTTTCCATAAAAAGAGGTTATTCTCTCAGGAGAGAGGATATTTTACAAAATTTAATTTACATGTAAGCCACTCGGGAAAAGGACAATAAAGAAGGTGTATATTAAAACTGCATGAGTGTGTTTGGGTAAGGCCCAATTAGCACAGATTTGCAGGACTGGTTCTCAGATCGGAATGCCCGTAATGGATGAACCTTCAGGCCTCCCATTTCCCATTTCTTCATTGTCAGAATATTCCTGGTCACTACTGCAGCCGTCTTCTGTATACCTCCACAATTTTAAACATATATGCATATAGAAATTAGTGGAAGCTACAACGGTGGTCCAAGGTACTGTGGTGCCTGAGGCAGGGGTATAGCTATAATTGAGTGGATGGGTTCAAATAACCCAGGGTCCCCAGCTCCTGAGGGCCCGCCAGCTCCACCCCTCCCTATTTTCTTCATTATCTCTCTCACTTCAAGGGGCCACAGGGAGAGGGGCAAACATGGGCCCTGACCTGAGGCAAGATGCAAAATGCCCTGACCTGAGGCAAGATGCAAAATGCTGCTTTTCTCCATGGCCTGATGGGGCCAGCCTCTTCTCAAAATGACACTTGGAAGTTTTGAAAGAAACAAGGGGCAGGGAGGAGGGAAGGCTGACATTAGCCTTCTCTTATCTCACTGTGCTTCTTGCAAGTTTTGCAAGGAGCGCAAGGAGAGGCTGCTTGAAAGGGTCAGATTGGTCAGATCGGGTCAGAGCTGCTCACGGTGGTGGTAGTGGTAGGAATCTTGCTGCCTTGCTGGTGCCTCAACAATCCGCCACCTGAGGAGACTGCCTCACCTTGCCTCATGAAAGATGAAAAAGCTGTCTATTGTTTGGTGACTCACTTTTACATGGCCTAGGAAACAAACAGCAGCACCCTTTAAGGAGAGCTCTGACTTCTCTTGGCACAGCAGCCATTTTGAAAGTTACTGTACACATGAGGTTTGTGTTTCAAATGGCATTAACAGCATAGGAAAGAGGGTGGCGAGAATGATGTGGTATGGCCCAGAAGGCAAGAGAGGGAAGCTGCCCTGGAAGGGGCTAAGGGGGTTACTGGGCACAGAGTACCAAAGTGAAAGCTTTGTCTCAGGGGGCAAATTTGGGACAGAGTAGAACTATGATAGGAACTAGGCGATGGCAGCCATTGTCAGGAACCACTGGGGTAGAACCACCACAGCTCTGTGAAAGCTTTCCCATGTGGTGGGCCACCAGCCTATGAGGTCATTAACACAAACAAAAACTGTTTTATCAGGGTCTGGGTCCTGTGTGTGCTCCCAATCTTCAGTTGTGTGGAAGCAAGGTTGGAGGAAAAGCTGGGTAAAAGTGATTGTGTGAAAGCAAGGAGGAGGAAAAGCTACCTAGGTTTTCTCCTTACCTTGCTTCCACACAATCACTTCTACCCAGCTTTTCCTCCTACCTTGCTTCCACACACAGCCCCCAAACCTGGGCAGAACACAATTTTTGTGTCTGAATGACCTCTACAAGTGAATGAGCTCTACAAGCGGAGTTATGTGTTCTTAGGTATGAGGCAATAGAAGGTTCCTAGGTATTAGTGATTACCTTTTCAGGCTGACCACTGGCCCTACTCAACATGAAGGCCCAGCCTGACTAGGAAACCTTTCCTAGGTTTGTCAGTCAGTCTAGGGCTTTGCCTATACAATGGTCTTTACTGGCTCTCAGCATGTTCTTTGGTTCTGACCCCTCAGCTCTGATTCCTGGCTTGATCCCTTGGCGTAATCCCCTTGATTCCTAGCTCAGCTCTGACAGTCACAGACTTTTAACTCCGCCAATGATAAGACCCCAGTTATCCTTAACCAAGAAAGTGACAGAGGGCAACTGTGCACACTGTAAGCTGGGAAAACAGTACTGGAAGGTGTCACAGTCAGCTGAATACCAAACCTCAAAGGCTGACATTCAGATTAATGCTATGCTAGTGCAACGAACAATGGTGCACTCATGCAGAAAGGTCACATAGCTGAGCAAGTGTGCAAAGTTGTGCAGTCTCTTGGACTGCTTGCCTTTGCATCATTTCCTATGACATATATGGACTGAGGAAGACATTCTGCAGTAGGAGGCATGCCACAGGTTGTGCAAGTGTTGTGCAAGTGTGCCCTGTTGCTCCAGTGCAACACTAGTCTGGAATGTAAGCTCCCAATTTAGCACAAGTGCAACATGTAAGCTCCCAATTTGGCTAGTGCAACATGTTTGCACTTAGTCTGGATATCAGAAGTGTTAGTCTAGATATCAACCAAAGACTCCAATCTAGTCTCCTTAGTACACAAGTACTAAACACACACACACACACACACACACACACACACACACACACACACACAACGTCCCCCCCCCCCAGGAGAAAACATGTATCCAGTAATTAGAATAGGGTTGTTGTTGTTTTTTTAAAAAATCCCATTCATCCACTTCCCCTAACTTTTGTAACTTAAATCTCAAAGATACAGGTAGTCCTCATTATTTGCAGGGGTTCCATTCGCACCAATTTATGTGGATAATGAAACAGCAAATAAAGAAACCTTAACCCTATGGGGACTGGGGGGTTAGATTGCTAAGCACATTGAAGTATACTGAAAATCACAAGAAAGACTGGAGGGAGCAGAAGTAAGCACAGTACTTTGCTCTCCTGCTCTCCAGCAATGCCCCCCAAACTCCAAATTCTCCGATTTTTGTTCCTTTCTGAGGAGTTGGGTTTGTTTGTGAGTGTTTTTGCAGAGGAGAGCCACAAAATGGCTCAGCACTTCAAATGGCAGCAGGAAATGATGTCAGATGTCATTTTCGGTCACTCAAGAACCGTGGAAAGGCGAATATAACTCTATTTTCACCCCATGAATAAAGGAACTGGGTACTTATAACCCAACCATGGACCTGTGAAACCACAGGTGCTGGGACTGCAGGTAATGAGGACCACCTGTGGGTTTTGCTAAGATGTCTGCTGAATTGGTCACATAATATAAAGTCCATACCCTTCCACTTACCTTGTCTTCCCTTCCCCAAAAGCAAAAGTCTATGAAAAGAGAGCCTGCCTGCCAGAGTTATATTGGGTAATATCAAAGACATTTCATGCGCTGTTAATCATTCATTTGTATTCTCTGTTGAATTAGAGGAACTTTTCAGTAGGGTACAAAGATCTTGGTAAAAATCATATGTAAATATGGAGAAGCCTGCTTTGCGGGTTATCTATCAGTTCAGCGAGGTCACATGTTAAATGCCACAACATGCAATCTTTTTAAAAATCTTGAATATAAAGCAAAGCTAATTGTTTCCCAGTTTACACCACCTTTAAAAACCCTCTTTCAATTGGATAAATGGCCCGCCTTTGTAATGTGGTACAACATAATGATTTAGCAATACAGCTAAGTAATTAGATTTTTCAAATTAGAAATATGGAGGGGAGGAAAGCATGCTGAATATTAAACTCTCATGGATCTTTTGAGGATGGAGCTAAAACTTGGTCTTCTGAGGTCACCTCAAAAATAGTCCATTCTTCCCACTGGCATCAATTTCCTAGATCAATTAAATTTAATATAGCCTATTATTTCCTGCAAAACTTCTGCTCCCTTCTCCATGCTCCTTGTGAAGAGTTGTTAAAATGAGGTTTTGCCTTCTTCAAATCACCAAGGAGATGAGCAATAGAAAAAGGATAAAAATGAAAGAAATGCAGTTTCTTCTCTTAATTCTTAACTGCTTGTCTCAGTTCTGCTTTCTTTCTTATTAACACTATCTCCCGTAGGTGGTTTATGGCCATTTTCTGAACCAGGTACCTCGTTCTGAAAATCTATCCACTTCTGCTGAATTCAGTGGGCATTCTTGTGATCACTGCAGAAGCTGAAGATCTAGTGCAGAGAGAGAACCAATTCACTCTTGACATGGGTGGACATAACTAGAAAGAATTTCGCATAATCTGGTGAAACTATCTCTTAATTCTGCATTCAAGATATTAAAAATACACCATTATAAAGTTAATGAAAAGGTGTTTTTTTTTAAAAAAAAAATCAGTTCACAGCAGAGAAAATTATAACTGAACTTAACTAATAATTAGGGCTGTCATCCAATTCAAGAAATCTCAGTATATTAATTGCATAAATTTTAGTCAATTAATCAATCAATCATATTTGCATATGTTTATATATGAATAAAACATTACTGAAGAAAAGGCATACTTAAGGCAGGGTTTGACAAATCACAGGCGACAGAGAGGCATGGCACCTAGAAATTCAACTACACTAGATTATTCAGTGGTAGAATTATTTAATAAAATCTTTATTTATCTCAGCAGCCCAGTTTCTATTCTAAGTGTATTACTTATAAAGTTTACAAAGAAGTCAATTTTCTTTCCTACTCATTGAGGCTATTCACACAATCGGGTAGAAGGTAGCCCGATTTCCTCCCATCGTGTGAACCACCGGGCTGAGCTGCGAGCCCGTTGGTTCCTAAGTGGGTAACCCACCAAAGAACCCCTGCCCTTAAACCAGGCTTTTTTACTTGTGTGCTGCTGTGGCGCAGCTCCGTGCCATGGCAACTCATGAGTAGACTCCTGACCGGGAGGCTCAAAAGCAGCCTCCCAGCTCGGGGGTCTCTCCAGCATGCCCTGTGCGGTCCCTGAACTCCCCAGCCCCGACCGGCTCCGTGACGGAGCCGGCAGTCGTGTGAGCGGCTGCTGTGGCCACCCAGAGCAGACTGCTGCTCGTCTGCAGGGAGAGCGGGCTAAGCCTGCTCTCCCCGCTAACCCTGCTCCCCCCAACCCCCCAGAGGCGCTTCTCACTAATCGTGAGAAGAGCCTCACTATGTCTGTCACTAAGACTAGTAATCTTGTCAAGTGTGCATTGTCTGGCTCCTAATATTTTGAGCTGGCTCCTAGATCCAAAGAAGATTTGGCAAGTCCTGCTTAAGGGTGGTGAAGAAGAAGAAGAAGAAGAAGAAGAAGAAGAAGAAGAAGAAGAAGAAGAAGAAGAAGAAGAAGAAGAAGAAGAAGAAGAAGAAGAGCCTGTTGAAGCGACCATGATTTCAAAAGAGGCATTCCCTCATGTATGAGAAAAGGATTTTAATACCTCCACTAAGATGATGCCTGCCACCCACAGTTTCTTTTCTTTCTTTCTTTTTTTAAAACCTCTGGTTAATTAATTGTAAGTTACATTTTCAGTCTATCACAAAGTTTCTAATTGGTTAATCTAACCAATGAATCAACCAAATGCTGCAGCTCTAGTAATAACAGAAGGCTCACAATGTAAATATTCCTGTGAACTGGAACAGCCACCAGTCAACACAGGCTTCAGATTTATGAGCTCAGCAGGGCCATGGAATGAACTTAGACCATCACCTCAGAAGGCAGCGGCTGCTGTACCTGCACAGAGGATTGTAGAAGGTTGCAAGAATCAGTAATGTAAAGGGCAATTCTACAGCTATTTGTCTTGGAGAGATGACATGTAACAGGACTGCACCTAAGAGCGGACTGTGTTCACACGTTATGGTTAATGGTGTGCATTCTCCTATGGACATTTGGGTGTATCTGAATGTAATTTAACATTCCTCATATACATACTGCTAACAGTGCACTAGTCTGAATGTAGTATCAGAACTTTACACTGAAGAAAGTAAGACAAGCTATACCCCAGTCAATATCCTAGTCAGCAGTTTTGCTAGAGGGTCACTGTGAAAAGGAAGTGTGGATTGGTCGGTCTAGGCCTTTCCCCATTCTTATGGCAAAACTAGTCCTTACATTAGGGGTAATGATGTTGATCCCTCAGGATGGTCTGTTGCCACACTACTGCTCTTTCCACGCTCTTTTTTCAACTTTCAATTGGCAACGGATGGTGGCTCCCTACAAGGGGCTAGATGTGATTTAGAGGTCACCAGCTTCTGACCTCTGTTTTATATTTAAGTAGTTTAATGAATTTATTTTGGGCACAACACACAATATTATTTAGAACCAAAGAAGATATAACCCTGAAAGAGCTGCAGATATTAGAACACCAGGGGAAGAGGATTCGATGAAGAAACAAGATATTTAACACAGAGGAGTTCACGTGTTACATTAAATGCATGCACAACCTGACTACTGGGGCGGAGCCATCATTGAGCAAATGGGTTCAAAGAACCCAGGCCACCAATGAAAAGGGCCTCTGGAGCCCCCGTTGCACATGACATCATATGCAAAGGGGGCATGGCCCAATGGCCCAAAGGCCAGGCTCAGTCTTCCCCCTCTAATTTCCAGGCAGCACTTGCTGCCTGACAGGATTCATTTCCCTTCCTCTCCCTCCAGCGAGGGAGAGAAAAGGAAATAAATACGGGTAGAGCTTGCTTGGGACTCTCCGCAGCCTGAGCCACGCCCCTGTGAACGTGATGTCACACATAGAGAGCGTCACTGGTAGAGCCACTATGTGGGCCAAACAATGGCTGACGTTTGGTTGACTCCGCCCCTGCTGACTACAATGTATGCACATATAGATCTGTACTCATGGACAGTTATTCATACATCATGTTCAATTGACAGGTGCAGTATAGAGTAGTACACCTCCTATCTGTACTTTACATTTGAGGGGGCCTGTACCCAGGCTTACTGTTAAAATGAACAGATGAACAGAATGCATTCACAGCCTGTACACATATAGAACTTAATGTCTGAAGAGGGATTCGACCATGACACATAAAGGTTTAGAGAAGCATTTTTAAAGCATTTACATGTGCTTAAAATATAAAATGGAAGTCCTTAGTCATGGAATCTGAGCACTCTTTGCAAACAAAGTATACACCTTTCTAATTAGTTGAAAATGTTTCCAGGTATTTAAGAGGGGGTAATAAATGAGAGATGTCTGCTGTGTTCAAGCTTGTTGGCTAAAAAAAGTACACAATCTGATGATGTGTAGCAGCATGTGGTCATTAGGCCCTGTGAAAGAGAATTACTGAATCCTAGCTGTGCTGGAAGCAGTTGCTACTTGAAAGCCATTCTGCTGGCTATGGGCAGTTTCACCGGGGGGGGGGGAATCATCTAAACATTCCTTAAGAAGCCCCTTTGTTCTGTGAAACGTGCAACCCCCCAAATCACTTAATGGATATAGGAAAAATCTTAACATTTTGAATGTTTAAAGGGGTAACTCTTGCTAACTAAGCAAAGACCCTTGCTAACTAGAGCCAGTGTGGTGTCGTGGTTAGAGTGCTTGACTAGGACTGCGGAGACCCGAGTTCAAATCCCCATTCAGCCATGAGACTTGCTGGCTGACTCTGGGCCAGTCAATTCTCTCTCAGCCTAACCTACTTCACAGCGTTGTTGTGAAAGAGAAAATTAAATATGTAGTACACCGCTCTGAACTCCTTGGAGGACGAGAGGGATATAAAATGTACAACAACAACAACAACTAATCCCATCAAAGTGTGATTCTCTTTATATTAAGCAGGGGGAGAACAACTGGTCCTATTCAACCCCAGCACAGCATCCCTCCAATGGCTGTTTCTATTGTCCACTTTGTGTTTATTTTCAGAGCCCTTTTGAGAACTATCTTGTTTTTTTCCTGTGAAAACTGATTTGAGAACTTTTGTAATGAAAAGCAGTATAGTAGTAGTAGCAGTAGCAGCAGTAGTAATATTAAGTCACATTTATTCTTCAAGCTTGGATGTTTTAACTTAAAGCAGATTCAGAACATTCTATCTCCATCTCCTCCTCATGTCATTGTTTGACCTAACACATTTGTGTATTTTGCCATTTATTTCATTTTGCTCTCACCATTCACACAAGAAATTTAGGGCAGCATACTTCTTGAATATGTTCTCCATATGCTCTGAGGAAATCCCTCTGAAAATAGGAAAAACCTGCATGGTGCATATATATTATTATGGGCATAAACAGCGTGGCCACAGGAAGTGCATGGTTTTATAAAAAATCCTCTAGAACTCTACAGCACACAATTCAACAAATTTCAACATTCTTAAGCCCATTAATTTAAACTAGCTTAACCCACGCAGAGCATCTGAGCACTAGTACTTGACTGATCCCCTCACCCCCTGCCACTGGCGCCCCTTACCTCACTCCACCCTTTCCTGAGCCACACTCCTGTTCCTCCTGCTCCATCTGGTTGCTTCCACCCCCCTCACCCCTCTTGGTCGCGGCTGCAGCGTTGCTGGCACCTATTGGCCAAGCTGCAGCTTCCTATCCCGAGACTTCCCCACCCTCACTCGAGCCCCACTCCTGCTCCTCCCCACAGGAGCAGCAGCAGCAGCAGCAGTTGACTAGGCCCTTCCTTGCTGCTGCCACCGCCATGGCCGCACGTTCCCCTCAGGCCACTGACAGGCCCAGGCTTGTCGCTAGTGATGTGCCCGGACCGGTCCGGAGGCTATTCTATAAGCCTCCTGACTGGTACAGACACGGGGTGGTTCGGTTCGGGAAGATGGGGCGTGGGGGGGTTCCATTAAGGGCGGGGGGAGGGTTTACTCACCCCTCCCGTGCTTTCCACTTTTGTCACTGTATGTACTTTAGTAATTGGGCGGCAGGATATCGCCCTGCCGCCCCTTTCTCCCTGCTTGGCTGCTCCTCGGGTTAGAAATCGGGGTGGGGGGCAGGATATCGCCCTGCCGCCCCTTTCTCCCCGCTTGGCTGCTCTGCTTAGAAATCAGGCCGGGCGGCAGGATATCTTCCTGCCGTCCGTTTCCCCGCTTGGCTGAAAAAGGCTTTGAGCAGCGCAAAAAGGCGTGCAGGCGCAAAAGGCTTCTCAAAGCCTTTTTCAGCCAAGCGGGGAAATGGACGGCAGGAAGATATCCTGCTGCCCGATTTCTAAGCAGAGCAGCCAAGCAGGGAGAAAGGGGCGGCAGGGCAATATCCTCCCCACCCCCGATTTCTAACAGCCGGAGGAGCAGCCAAGCGGGGAGAAAGGGGCAGCAGGGCGATATCCTGCCACCCAATTTCTAAAGTACATACGGTGACAAAAGTGGAAAGCGCGGGAGGGGTGAGTAAACCCTCCCCCCGCCCTTAATGGAACCCCCCACCCCGGTGCCGGACAGCAGTTCCGCGGTATGTGCACACCCCTACTTGTCGCTTGCTTGCCTGCCTCCTCCACCAATGGCCCAAACAGCAGCAGTGGTTGACTGGGCCCTTCCTTACTGCTGCCACCATGGCCACTCATTCCCCTCAGGCCACTGACAGGCTGGGACCCATCCCTCGCCCTTCTTTCTTTCTCTATTCTCCTCCCTTTCTCTCTCTCTTTCTCTTTCCTCCACTTGCTTTCCCCCTGTCTGTCTTCCCCCCTCCCCCTCCTTCCCTCTCCCTTCCGGAGTTAACAGATCTTGTTCATCTTGTTTCCTCACCTAGTTCACACAACGGCAGCCTCCTTCTATTCAAGGGGCAACTCCCTTCCTCACAACCCCTCTCTTTGCAGACCCCCGCCCACTATCCTTTTATATAGATCCCTCAGAGCTGAGTAACTACAGGTCTGTCTCCAACCTTCTGTGGCTGGGCAAGGTAATTGAGAGGGTGGTGGCCTGCCAGCTCCAGACAGTCTTGGAGGAAACGGATTATCGATTATCTTGACCCATTTAAAACTGGCCTTCGGGCTGGCTATGGGGTGGAGACTGCCTTGGTCAGCCTGATGGATGATCTCCAATTGGGAATTGACAGAGGAAGTGTGACTCTGTTGGTCCTTTTGGACCTCTCAGTGGCTTTCGATACTATTGACCATACTATCCTTCTGGAGCGTCTGATGGTGTTGGGGGTGGGAAGCACTGCTTTGTAGCGGTTCTGCTCCTACCTCTCAGGTAGGTTCCAGATGGTGTCCCTTAGAGACTGCTTTTCTTCAAAATCTGAACTTTTGTATGGTGTGCCTCAGGGCTCCATATTGTTTCCAATTTTGTTTAACATCTACATGAAACTGCTGGGAGAGATCATCAGGAGATCTGGTGCAGGCTGCTATCAGTATGCTGATGACACCCAAATCTATTTCTCCTTGTCAGCATCGTCAGGGGAGGGCATAACCTCCCTAAATGCCTGCCTGGAGTCGGTGATGGGCTGGATGAGGGATAACAAACTGAGACTGAATCCAGATAAGATGTAGGTACTCATTGTTCGAGGTCGCATCTCAAGAGACAATTTTGATCTGCCTGTTCTGGATGGGGTCACACTTCCCCAGAAGGAACAGGTACGCAGTCTAGGGGTATTTCTGGATGCAAGCCTCTTCCTGGTGTCCCAGGTTGAGGCAGTGGCCAGAGGTGCCTTCTGTCAGCTTCGGCTAATACGCCAGATGCGTCCGTTTCTTGAGATGAATCACCTCAAAACAGTGGTACATCTGCTGGTCACCTCCAGATTGGATTACTGCAATGCGCTCTATGTGGGGTTGCCCTTGTATGTAGTCCGGAAACTACAGCTGGTTCAGAATGTGGCAGCCAGGCTGGTCTCTGGATCATCTTGGAGAGACCATATTACTCCTGTACTGAAGGAGCTACACTGGCTGCTGATATGTTTCTGGGGAAAATGCAAGGTTTTGGTTATAACCTATAAAGCCCTAAACAGCTTGGGCCCTGGGTATTTAAGAGAACGTCTTCTTTGTCATGAACCCCACCGCCCACTGCGATCATCAGGAGCGGTCCATCTGCATTTGCCACCAGCTCGTCTGGTGGCTACTCAGGGACAGGCCTTCTCCATTGCTGCCCCGAGGCTTTGGAATGCGCTCCCTAGTGAAATAAGAGCCCCCCCCCCATCTCTGACAGCTTTTAAGAAGTCTTTAAAGACACATCTGTTCACCCAGGTTAATTAATATTGTTTTAATGGTTTTAATGCTGTTTTAAAATATTGTTTTAAAATTTTTAAATTGTTGTGTTTTAAATTTCTTGTTTTTGTTTTTAACTAATGTTTTACTTTCTGATTTTATTTAGTTGTAAACCACCCAGAGACGTAAGTTTTGTGTGGTATAAAAATATGTTAAATAAATAAATAAATAAATGACAGATTCCTCTCCTCTACAATCAAGAACATCTTACGACCAGTAACAGTTGCATTCCAACTGACCTTAACCATCACAGGCTCCTCCTCCCTATCTGCATATGGAATCCCCACTGCCCACTCACCATGGTGCTTCTGCTCTCACAGGCTACTCCTCCCTATCTGCATATGGAATCCCCACTGCCCAATCAGGTGCTTTTGCTCACGAACTCTTGTGAGAGCTGCCACACATGGGATTAGCCATGGGTATGCCTTAGAGAATTAAATATATAGAAGATGGGTTTAAGTATGCTTAACGCTATGTCTAACTCTGTGGCAAATTTTGGCATTTTAAAAAACTTTACTGTATTGAATGCTGATGATTTGCCTAGTCTATCCAAGTTAGTATGTCCAGTCCAATGCAGAATTGTGCACCTAAGCCTATTGATCTGATGTGTCTAGTTCTATGTAGGATTGAGGCAAGCGTTTGAAGGTAATGTAGTATCTGAATGTCTTTTCAACACCAATTTCTCATCTTATCTTTGTGGTCATTCATCCTCATCACAATTGTAATAGATTAGTTGATACGAACATTAGAGCCCAGTTCAGACAATACTTTTCAACCATCCCACTTTTTGACAATCCCACATGACTAAGATTTGAACCGCTTGGTGATGGGAGAGTTCATCTGAACCCTCTTCACAGGATCCAAATACTACTTCAAAGTAGTATTTGAAGAACATGTAGACGGTGGTTCGAATGAACCACCCTGCCCACTAGGAATGTGCACGGACCGGTTCGGAGGCCATTCTACTGGCCTCCGAACCAGTCCGGACATGGGGTGGTTTTGGTTCGGAAGGGTTAGGGTGGGGGGTTCCATTAAGGGCGGGGGGGCTTTACTTACCCCTCCCGCGCTTTCCACCTTTGGCGCCGTAATTATTTTAAAAATCCCGGCAGCAGGATCCCTCACTGCCCGCTTCTATCTACGACGATGGCTCCTCCGTGTTTAAAAAATCGGGCAGCAGCATACTTCCCTGCCACCCCCTTGAAGCCCCCTTTTGCCCCCTTAAATCTCGCCCTGGACCCGACCGCTCTCTCTATAAACGGGCGGGCGGCAGGGGGATGTCCTCCCGCCGCCGCCCCGCCGTCTGCAAAAGTCTTTAGGAAGCCTTCTGCACGCGCATGCACAGAAGGCTTCCTAAAGACTTTTGCAGCCCGGCAGGGAAGGGGGCGGAAGGACATCCCCCTGCCGCCCGCCCATTTATAGAGAGAGCAGTCGGGTCCGGGGCGAGATTTAAGGGGGCGAAAGGGGGTGAAAGGGGGCTTCAAGGGGGCGGCAGCAGCAGGATCTTCAAGGGGGCGGCAGGGAAGTATCCTGCCGCCCAACTTTTTAAACACAGAGGAGCCATCGTCGTAGACAGAAGCGGGCGGGGAGGGATCCTGCCGCTGGGATTTTTAAAATAATTACGGCGCCAAAGGTGGAAAGCGTGGGAGGGGTAAGTAAAGCCCCCCCCCGCCCTTAATGGAACCTCCCACCCCAGTGCCGAACCGCAGCTCTGCAGTTCCGTGCACACCCCTACTGCCCACATGGTTAAAGAATGAGGTTCTGGGTGTGTGAGAGAAATGTATATAATCGATCAATCAATCAATCACCTTTATTTCGGTCTCAGACCTAATAAGAGCAAAAAAAAAAAAAAAACCACCCCATGAAATAAAACGAAAAATATACATTGATGGCATGCTCTGTCTTTAGCATGTGGGAGTGGAGCTAGTCGGAAAGCAATGTCTGAATCAACCCAGTGCAGATTGCTGCAGTGATTCAGGCTGAGCACTACTTGACAGCCTCTTAAAAACCCATGAACAATATGATCTAAATATGATTGCCCATGCTTATGGATCTGCATTCACTTGAGAAAGCATACTTAGGGCTCATCCATGTGTGAAACATTTCAGGAACTGGATATCTTGCAAGGCTATATAGAGTGCTCTTAGACCAAATAAATCAATAGTTAATCCATCTACTTCAGTACCAAGTAGCTATCTTGACTGCCAGTTGCTCTCTGGGGTCTCAAGAAGAGCTCAGTTCCAGCTCTGCTACTGAAAACTCTTTAAATGGAGATGTTTCAAGGACTGAACCAGGGACTTAAATGTATGTAAGGCTAAGACATGATTACAGAATAAGAGGCTATTCACATGAGCGTGGAAAACCAGGCTAAGGGAGCCCGGCCCAGTTTTACACACTCATGTGAACCACTGGGATTGGGCCGATCCCAGCAGCGACATGGCAGCAAACCTGCCTAAGTAGCCTCCCAGTGAAACAAGGTTAAGGGACCGAGCATTCCCTTACCCTCATTTCATGGATCATGTGTCAGTCGCGGCTGGCACACTGAGGGGGAGGGGGCTACCAGTAATGCAGTGTGCACTCATACGGTGCATTACTGAGGCTCCAGGGGGCGATGCACGGTGGCATGTCCCGGCACCCTGACCCTGTGAGCTGCGACGGGAGCTGCCGCTTATCTGGGCAGGCGATCCGGGGACTTGAAGGAGTTTGTCTGCAGGGAAAGTAGGTTAAACCCTCCTTCCCCACATACTGCCCCGGAGCTCTTCTCAAAGATTGTGAGAAGAGCTCTTAAAATGGATATTTGGAGATGATGGAGCTCTTAAAATGGAGATGCTCTTAAAATGGTGATCCGCCCGCCCAGGGACTTGAAGGAGCTCGTCTGCGGGGAAGATAGGTTAAACCCTCCTTTCCCACATACCGCCCTGGAGCTCTTCTCACGGATTGTGAGAAGAGCTCTTAAATCTTTTAGATTTAATGGGCCCCCAGATAATGCCATCCTGTGAGGGGTAAGGGACAATGCCTGCTAAACCTGATGTGAGGACATCAAACCTGGTCCGAGTAGGGTCAACACATGTCAGCAACTGAGAGCAGGTCTCCTTCCTTGCAGCCAATTTTGATGGAACACATCTTTGATTCAGAGGAAGAGAAGAAATAAGAGCCTGAATGTAGAGACAACAAGCCAGGTTTTGTGGGCGATTTTGCTGAGTGCAGACAGAATTATAACAAGATTCCAAGGCCCACTCTTTGATATGTGCAAGATTAAACTGTAACAACAAGGAGTGTATTTGAAGAGCATTTATAGTGGTAACTTTTTAACAACCTCTGGCTCATATACCTGAAATATAAGGATATTTAAAAAATAATCATATGAGGTATAGTATAGAAACGTTGAGGTGAATAAGTGTGTCAGCCTCAGCTACAATCAATGGCACCTAACACATCTAAACATTCCTTAAGAAACTCCATCATTTTGTGGAACATGCAAACCCTAACCATGCAAACTATAATATGTGATGTGCCCCTCCACGCTGAACTCCAGCTAATCACTATTTTCCAGCTGTGCTCATCGCTGAGTATGCAAACAAAACATGCACTCAGCAACAAACATAGCTGGGAAATGAGCTCCAGAGGGCTTGCGTGGCACCCTTCCGGCTCTTTGACCATGCCCCCTTGTGCATGACGTCACGTGCAAGGGGGCATGGCCAGAACCCCAGAGGGCTTGCACAAGCCCTCTGGAGCTCATTCCAGGGGCTTGCACAAGCCCTCTGGAGCTCATTCCCAGCTAGCATTTGCTTGCCGGATCTGTCTATTTTCCTTTTTCTCCCTTGCTCAGAGGAAGAGATAGGAATATAGACCAACCCAGCAAGCAAATCCCAGTTGGGAATGAGCTCCGAAGGGCTTGTGTAGGCACTCCAGAGCTCTGGCCACACACCCTTGCGCGTGCACTCTGAGCATGTGCCCCATGCAAAAAACAGCAGGGCTGACGGGACGGGCGTGAACACGGGTCATAGGAACATAGGACGCTTCCATATACTGAGTCAGACGATAGGTCCATCTAGCTCAGTGTTGTCTGAAAACCCTGGCAGCGGCTTCTCCAAAGCTGCAAGCAGGAATCTCTCTCAGCTCTATCTTGGAGATGCTGCCAGAGAGGGAACTTGGAACCTTCTACTCTTCCCATCCCCTGAGGGGAATATCTTACAGTGCTCACACATCTGGTGTCCCATTCATATGCAACCAGGGTGGACCCTGCTTAACTAAGGGGACAAGTCATGCGTGCTACCACAAGACCAGCTCTCCTCCCATTAGACCAGCAGAACAACCTCTCCTCCCACTAAGGGAATGCAGGGTCTGCGATCCCATAGTTACAACACTTACATTTTGAATGTTTAACATTTTGACTGTTTAAAGTTGTAAGCCCTGCTAACTGAGCAAAGGGGCACGTTTCAAAGTGATGATTCTCTTTATATTAAGCAGAAGGAAAGCAATTTGCCTTATCCAACCCCAGCACAGCATCTCTCCAGTGGCTGTTGCTGATGTTTCCTTTGTGTTTCTTTTTAGACTGTAAGCCCTTTGGGGACAGGGAACCATATTATTATTATTTCTTGTTTACACAGTCAGACAGGTGTTATTGACTGGTTTGTTTTATCCAGACATCGAGTCCTTCCCAAGGACCTGGGATGCCAGAATTTTATTGTCAATTGTTATAGATATTGTCGCAGAATATAGGCTGTTCCCAGTAAAGCTGCTTTTTGTAATTGGCTGATGGTGATTTCTGTGGCCCCATGGTGTTGAGGTGCTCTTCAAGGTCTTTTGGAACTGCACCCAGGGCGCCAATGACCACTGGGATTATTTTGGTCTTTTTCTGCCACAGCCTTTCAATTTCAATTTGTAGATCTTTGTAATTGGTGATTTTTTCTGTTTCTGTTTCTTCTATTCTGCTATCCCCTGGTATTGCTATGTCGATTATTTTCACATGTTTTTCTTTCTTCTGGACTACAGTTATATCTGGTGTATTGTGTGGCAGATGTTTGTCTGTTTGTAGTCGGAAGTCCCATAATATTTTTACATCTTCATTTTCTACCACTTTTTCAATTTTATGGTCTCACCAATACTTGGCTACAGGTAGCTTGTATTTTTTGCAGATGTTCCAGTGTATCATCCCTGCTACCTTGTCATGCCTTTGTTTGTAGTCAGTCTGTGCGATCTTTTGACAACAGTTTATTAGGTGGTCCACTGTTTCATCTGCTTCTTTACAAAGGCGGCACTTTCTGTTTGTTGTGGATTTTTCGACTTTGGCTCTTATTGCATTTGTTCTTAGTGCCTGTTCTTGTGCAACCAGTATTAAACCCTCTGTTTCTTTCTTCAAGTTGCCATTCTTAAGCCATTGCCAGGTCTTGGTGATGTGTGATTTTCCACTTATATTGTGCAAATATTGACCATGCAGTGGCTTATTTCTCCATTTTTCTGCTCGGTTCTTGACTTGTTCTTTCTTGTAGACCTGCTTTGTTTCATTGCAGTTAAATAGTTTCTCATTATTGACCATTTTAAGTGCATCTTCTTCACTGTCCTTGATATATTCTTCAAGGCCTCTTTTCTCCTCCTCTACTGTTTGATGGACTTGCAGCATTCCTCTTCCACCTGAGCTGCGAGGGAGGTAGAGCCTATCTACATCACTGCGGGGGTGCAGAGCATGATTGATGGTCATGATTTTCCTGGTCTTACGATCTAGCGTCTCTAGCTCTGCCTGGGTCCAGTCTATTATTCCTGCAGTGTATCTGATAACAGATATAGCCCAGGTGTTGATGGCTTGTATGGTGTTCCCGCCATTGAGTTTGGACTTGAGGATTTTTCTAACTCTCCTGATGTATTCACTTCCAATTTTTCTTTTAACTTCAGTGTGTGCGATGTTATCAGCCTGGAGAATGCCCAAGTATTTGTAAGGTTCTTTCTCTTCCAGGTTCTTGATCTTGCTTCCATTGGGCAGTTCTATTCCTTCTGTTTTTCTTATTTTCCCTCTGTTCATTATTAATGCAGCACACTTGTCTAGTCCAAACTCCATTGCTATATCGCTACTCACTATACGGACAGTTTTTAGCAGCGATTCGATTTCTGACTGGGACTTTCCATACAACTTCAGATCATCCATGTACAGCAGATGGGTGATTTGACTTGATGTTTTAGATGTTTGGTATCCGAGGCCTGTTTTGTTGAGTATTTGTGAAAGTGGGGTCATGGCAATTACAAACAGCAGAGGGGATAGTGAGTCCCCTTGGAAAATGCCTCTTCTAATGCTAACCTGTCCAAGTGTCTTACCATTGATTGTTAACTGTGTATTCCACATGCTCATTGCTTTTTTTATAAATATCTGAATGTTTTTGCTGACACCAGTTGTTTCTAAACATTTTAGTATCCATGTGTGAGGCAATGAATCAAAGGCTTTCTTGTAGTCAATCCATGCAACACTTAGATTGGTTTTTCTTCTCCTGCAGTTTTCTAAAATCATTTTGTCAATCAGCAGCTGGTCTTTTGTGCGTCTGGTGTTCGGGCAATTTCCTTTCTGTTCAACTGGAAGCTATTTGTTAGTTAATAAGTGTTGCATCACTTCATCTGCTATTATTCCAGTTAATAATTTGAACATGGTTGGCAGGCAGGTTATCGGTCTATAATTACTTGGAACTGCACCTTTTGCTGGGTCTTTCATGATGAGATGAGTTTTCCCAGTTGTTAGCCATTGTTCAATATCACCTCCTTGCAAAATGTGATTGAACTGTTTTGATAGTTGTTTAGGAAGGCTTGTTAGGTGTTTAAGCCAAAAGCCATGCAGTTCATCGTCACCTGGTCCAGTCCAATTTTTAATTTTCTTTGCTCTTTCACTTATTAATTCTGGTGTTGTTATTAGATCTTGCATTTGTTGGTTACATTTTTTGACCTCTTTCATCCAGCCTGCTTTTTTATTAAAATCTATTGGATTGTCCCATAATTTCCCCCAGAATTGCACTGTTTCTTCTTTATTTGGTGTTTCTAGGTTTCTTGCAGTTTCTCCTTCTATGCTTTGGTAGAAACGTCTCTGATTCGACTGGAATTAGAGATTCTGCCTGTGTTGTGTAATTCTGGCTTCATACCTGCTAATCTTCTTTGACACTGCTGTTATTTGCTGCTTTATTATTTCCAGGACCTCTCTAATTTTCCTTGAATCTAGGTGGTATTTTTGGATCAGATACTGTTTGGTGTTTTCATTCTTCAGCTTCTTGTCTTTCATATCTTTCAATTTACTAGCATCTGATCTAAGCCTGGAGATTTTATTTTCTAATCGAATCTTCCATTTAGGTGATGTACTACTTTCTTTTTTTACAGGTCCACTGATCTTATATCTGAGCTCTTGTGTTGTTATTGTTGCTGCACTGTACATTAGTTGGTTTGTTTCTTGCAAATTATTGGTGGTTATTTCTGCAAGTGCAGCACTGACATCTTTTAATACCTGAGCAAGTTGTTTTTTGGCAACTGTTTTTAGAGCTGGAAGTCGAACCCTGGTGGTTGTTTGGTTCATGTGCTCAGTTATTTTTTGCTTTAGTTCTTGTTGCTTTTCTGTTAAACGACATTTGGATTTTTGAGTTGAAGGCAAAGGGGAGGTTGCCTGGTTTTGATTTTGAAACAGTTCAGCAACAGTGGTGTCCTCTATTTCCAACACCTCCTCCACCTGCGCTGGAGCAACCGCTTCCGTTGGTGGTAATTCTTCTTCCATATCTTGAGCCTGTGTTGCTCTTTGCAGTTCTTCCAGCTCAACTCCTGTGAATACTTTATTTCTTATTATGAATCTTCTCTGGTCTGCTAGCCTTTGTTCTGTTATTTCTGTATCTGGATGCTTCTCCTTCCAAAATTGGTACATTCTTTTTAAATAACCTCTTCTAGTTGGACTAGACTTGTAATAGCAGATCATTATTTCCTTGTTGGCATTTTTCGTATATTTTTTTCGATGAAGCGACGTTTCTTCCAGTAACTTTGCTGTCTTCAGCCCTGGTTGCTCAACTGAAGATCCTGAGTCCTGTTGCCCACTTGCCACCAGATGTCCAGGGACTCCAGCACCTGGCGCGGTCCTTGTTGACCCGGGCGACGACTGATCCGGTATAGATTTATTAAAGTTACGTCTCACCATATTGTTGATGGGAGAGGCACTCTTTGTCTGGCTCCTCTGGTGAGACCTGTCCAGTATGGTTGGACCTCTGGCATAGCTCTCACCTTCCTCAGAGCACGCAAGCCCCTCAACCACACCAAGGTAGTGCCTCACTGGGGGTTGTTGTGGTTGTTGTTGTTATTATTTTCCTGTATAAACTGCTTTGTGAACTTTTTGTTGAAAAGTGGAATATAACTACTAGGTAATAGTAGTAGTAGGCACTGCAAAACATGTTGTTGTTTTTTTCAGAAAGCTTTGGAGTGAATTTGTTGTTTCATGGCTTTATGATTGTCCATCATTTTGAGCCTTTGGAGAAATAGTTTACAAATATCTAAAACAAACAAATAGAATAAATATAATTTAGCAGTGTCCTTTAGTAATGGAGTACAATTACAAAGGAATTGAGAAAAAGTTCTAAAGTTGGCTTCATTCTAGCCTAAATCCTTATTAATCAGAAAAAGGAAAACTATGTTCCCTTAATCTCTTTTGTGAAATTCAAATCATGTTGATACCTCAGGGAAAAGTCCAGAGGCTAACATAGCTTGCATGAGCTTGGAGACGATTAACCTACTTTATATTGCTCTCACTGCAATGCATTCTATTAAAAATTAATTTTTTACTATAGTGCCTTTAACAATTAGGCAGAAAAAACAGTATTTATACATTTTCTATATTTAGAATAAATAATACAAAGCTAGGCTTAGTCTTTAATTCACATTTTCCACATGATATTTCATATGTCAAATACTGGAAGTTCAATTACTCAATATATCACAGAACTCTGTTCTTGATTCGACGTTGACTGATGAGTTACATCTTCCTTGCTGTTCATTCTCTATTAATGCAAATGTTTAAGTAGTAGGTCTAGATATCAGCAGCAAATGGCCTTTGTTCCCATTTAGATTCACCACTGGACAGGTTTTTCCTACACAAAATCTGCTCCATTTGTGTTTTCTTACATCATTTCTGTTTGGTTTGAAATGAGACAACCACTATGCTTCAGCAGCTCCATTGCACAATTGAACATTTACTTTGGGTCCAGGGGCGTAGCTAGGGGAGAGGGGGCCCGTGTTCATCTCTCTTCCCGGTGGCCTCTTGAAGTGAGAGAGATAATGAAGAAAATAGGGAGGGGTTGAGCTGAGGGGGCCTCAGGAGCTGGGGGTGTGTGGGTTCTTTGAACCTATCCACTCAATTATAGATACACCCGTTTGGAACAACAGTGTGTTTGGTGCTGTGCAGAATGCGTTCTGAGTAGAAGACTTACAATCAGGGCTATATGGCCAGGGGAAATATTAACAGAAGGGCTTAATGAAGGAGATTGTGAAGAAAGGTTAGGGCTAGGGGAAGACAGGCAGCTGGCTGAGAAACAGGATCCCGAGGAAAGAGTCAATGGAAGAAAGTCTGAGAATGATCAGGCAGAAGGAACCTTTAGGGAAGGGGTATTTGCAGAAGAACAAGCAGAGGGCAAGGGGCCCTTGGAAAAGAGTGAACAGTAGGTCAAGAAACCCAGTAGACCCAGGAAAGGGTGTAAGTTCTCCAGAAAAATGAGTCCAAGATGGAGGGGCAGAGGTCTGGATGGAGGATGGAGGAAGCAGTGGGTCTAGTCCTGGAGGAGTGTGTGGGTTGTTGGTCTGGAGGCAGAGCCCCAGCTGAGATAGGAAGGCAGAAATAGGGATGTGCAAAAAATTTTGGGCACAGATCGATCTGTGCCCAAAGCGAGCAATTTCATGTGATTCGGGTCAGAACCGAATCACCCCCGATGTCCCCCGGTATTTTTCAGGGCCGAGCAGAGGGCTGATTTTTGGGGAATTGCTAAAGTTTACGTGTAAGGTTTTTCCTCATAGGGTATACATGGAGCTTTCAGCAGCCCCATAACTGCACTTGGGGGGTGCTGGGGTGGTCCGGAGCGAGTGGTAGTGTAGTGCACATAGGGTGCCAAGAGGTATTCTGAGTGTGGATTCTATGATAGCAAATTAGAGTGGATTCATGGTGTTTCATTGAAAATCTCATTAGCTATCATAGAATCCACACTCAGAATCAGCCCTCTGCCCAAATCCTTTGAAAAAATTCAGGTAGCTTCCTTGACCCTACCTGGCACTACCACCAACCCCACACTGCTCTAGGCCACCCCTTTGCCCCCCGTGTGAAGCTATACATTTGCTGACACCTCAATGCTTCTCTATGGGGAAAAACCTTAAAGACGTGTACACTTCAACAATTCCCCCAAAATCAGCCCTCTGCCCAATCACTCTGAAATTGGGGTGGTAGCCTCCACCCATTAGGCACTACCACCCCACCCCACCCCACTCTTTTTGCCCAGATACCACGCTATGCCCCCGATCTGCCCCAAAGACACTAAAACATCAAAAATTCCCCCAAAATCAGCCCTTTGCCCAATTCCCCTGAAATTTGGGTGGTAGCCTCCATCCATTAGGCACTACCACCCCACCCCACTATTTTGCCCCTGGGACCCATTTTTCTTACCCAAATCAATTCGGATTCAGATTCAGATTCAGATTTAATCCGAATCCGAACCGAATCAGGGGTGATTCGGGTAGCCCAGATTCGGGCACAGAACAGAACGGGGGTGATTCGGTTCAGGTCCCAAACCGAATCACCGAAAATCCGAATTGTACACCCCTAGGCAGAAGGCCAGCCATCACTGGAGACACAGGTGGGGAGGGGCAAAACAAGATAGCTACTGGGGATACAGCTAAGCAAAACGGATGCACTTATCACTTGGCAAGTAGATACCAAAGACAAGTCGCCCAGACTAAGGAAGCAGGGCAAAGTCTGAGGTTTTGCAGGAATAGATGAAGCCCCATTGGCTCCTTGTGTCACCTGACCACAACTAAGTCAGTAAGCTGCAGTACCTTTTTCTGGCCAGCTGCTTGCTAGTGGATAGCAGCCTTGTGGCTCCTTCCTCTGACAAGTTGCCATACTGGTGCAGCCAGTAAGGGGATCTGGTGGCAACAATCCCTGGTGTGAGGCTGCCACATTTTGTTCATCACGGCTAGCTCTAAAGGCAGAGTTGTACAGCTAGATTAAACTGCCAGACATATTTCACCTATATCCATACAGGATTTTAGATACCATGACAGGAATAACTTTCCTTTTTATCTGAAGCATTTTTAAGCTTGGGAACTTTGAAGGCTGATTGGTTTGCACTGTGTAGCTGTGCAGAGTGAAACATGAAATGAAGGTTGAGAAAGTGGACACACTCTATCCCACCTGTATGTCAAAATGGACAACACAAGGAGCCTAAATGGGTGTGGGAAGTCATGGCATCGTTGCAGGGACGTAGCTAGGGGAGAGGTGGCCCATGTTCGCCTCTCGCTCCAGCGGCCCCTTGGAGTGAGGGAGATGATGAAGAAAGTAGGAAAGGGTAGAGCTGAGGAGCCCTCAGGAGCTGGGTGGTCCCGGATTCTTTGAACCCATTCACTCAATTATAGCTACACCCCTGCATTGTTTGCCATGTAGGACTGTGAAGAGTGTATCTTTGAGTGTGTGTGTATCAGCAGCCCTTCTAGTTTAAACATGAGCCATTTCATTTCCTGTCGCTGAAAGCCTCTTCCATAGCTCAGTGGTAGGCCACATGTTCTGCATGCAGAAGGACCCAGTTTCAAACACTGGCATCCCTGAAAATCATCCTGGGTAGCAGGGCGAGGAGAGACATCTGCCTGAGCTCTTAGAAAGCGGCTGCCAATCACAGTAGGGTGCTAGATGGACCAAGGGTCTGACTGTGAAAAAGTGGTAACTTTGCTTCTTGTTTGCTTGATGTATGTGCACACTTTATTTATAAACTGTATTCTTTTTCCTGCTGGAAGTGGCACACAGCAGGGAGTTTCTACCAGTGGTTGGGATATTTTGTATAAGTAAGTGTGTGGCTAGTTGGCAGTCTACTGCATTAGGGTTGATGCTTCTGATAGTCAGATTTTTGTGATACCAAACTCTATTCATGTTTCTGTACAACTGTTCTACCAGAACATAAACAGCTATGGCCACCACATGGTATGGACACAAAGATGAACATTGTTCTAGTAAGAACTAATCTGCCTATCTTCCTTTCACTGTCCATACAACTGGACGAAATTTGTTCTAAATAGGTTAGGCAGTTCACAGGTTAACCCAATTGTGCCTCAAATGTTCACGTGATGTCATCCACCCCAATTCAAGCTGCTTTCTTGAATTGGGGTGGATGACATCATCACAAACTACGTCATTGAGGTGTCCCTGTGTTTCACTCACCACAACTCTACCAAATTTGGTTCAAATCATTAGACAGTCCACAAGTTAGCCCACTTGCACCTCAAACGGTCACACATTTGCCATCTTGAATCAGGGTGGATGATATAATCACAAACTTTGCAATTGAGGTATCTCTATGTGTCCCTACACCTGTACCCAATTTGATTCATATTGGTCCAGGCATTGCAAAGTTGATAGGGACCGGGGGAGGGGGACACACACACACATGGAATGCTGGGTGATCTCACAAGTCTATTGGAAAGTACACTAAAAAAGGCATATTCAGAATATGGGTGTATAATGAAAAATCGCACAAAAGGAGGTTTTTTTTCCCCTTAAAGGGTTTTAGTCATCTCTTTTGGAAGATCTGGTTTATAATTCATTTTTGAGTTTTGAGTCTTTTGCATTTGTAACAGAAATCTGACCATAATCCTTGAGATATAAAAGAACGAACAAGCTTATTAATGTTGTTCTTGCAAGTTAATACATTGGCATTACAGCATCTTGGCTGATGAGAAACATCCCAACTTTCTTGAAAAAAAATTAAAAAGAGTATAAAATTATTTCATTTATGGAAGCAAGAAGGTATTCTGATTTTAATAATAAAGAAAAGGAAAAATAGCTGGCTAAATAAAATATGATGTGTATGTTACAATAGACCTGTTAACATGTTGTGTTCAATGCAGATGCAACGTGTACATTCTGAAGATTATGTTTAAGGTTTGAGGCATTCACAAAATTGTTCTGAGATGGTTTACATATGCATATGATGTCAACAATCACAAAACATTGGGCAGTCAGTATAATTAATAACCAGATTACATTCATTCATTCATTCATTCATTTATTATACTTTACTGCAGCCCAAACTTCCATCTCTTGGTGATTTACAGCAACATAAACAAATTAAAACCTTATAACCATTTAAAACCAAAAGTCTAGTTAAAAAGCTTTGGTGGATAAATGTGCCCCTGGCTAACTGAGCAAAGAGGCACCTTTTACCATGGTGATTCTCTTTATTTAGCAGGGGGAGAGTAACTGGCCCTATCTACCCCCAGCACAGTACTTCCAGTGACTGTGGCTGGTGTCTATCTTATGTTTCTTTTTAGAATGTGAGCCCTTTTTAGAATGTGAGACAGGGTTCCATCTTATTTATTTGTTATTTCTCTGTGTAAACTGCCCTGAGCCATTTTTGGAAGGGCAGTATAGAAATTGAATTAATAATAATAATTAATAACAAAGACTTTGTAAAAGTCAACAGAGACGGGGGAGGCTCTTATTTCAGCAGGGAGCACATTCCAGAGTCTCAGGGCATGAATTGCCACCTTTGCTAAGCAGGGTCTGCCCTAGTTTGCATTTGAATGGGGGACCACATGTGAGCTGTGTAAGGTATTCCCCTCTTCTGGGAAGAGAACCTATATGCTTGCATGCAGAAGGTACCATGTTCCCTCCCTGGCATCTCCAAGATAGGGCTGAGAGAGACTCCTTTCTGCAACCTTGGAGAAGCCACTGCCGGTCTGTGAAGACAATATTGAGCTAAATGGAACAATGGTTTGACTCAGCATAAGTCAGCTTAGGAACACAGGAATCTTCCATATATCGAGTCAGACTATTGGTCCATCTAGCTCAGTATTGTCTCCACAGACTGGCAGTGGCTTCTCCAAGGTTGCAGGCAGGAGTTTCTCTCAGCCCTATCTTGGAGAAGCCAGGGAGGGAACTTGGGACCCTCTGCATGCAAGAATGTAGGTGCTTTTCCCAGAGTGGCCTTATCCCTAAGAAATACATTACAGTGCTTACACATGTTCTTATGTGTAACATAGGAACAGCTTCCTGTGTTCCTAAGGTAAGCATTAACTTTAAAGGCATTTCCTCTTATCCCTCCCCCAGGATTCTGACTGGAAATTACCATTCCACCAAACACTCCAGGTAACGGAAAATCTCCAGCAAGTCACGGTTACAATACATGCTCGGATGAAAGAGCACCATGCATTCTCATAGAATCTACATTCTCACCATGTTCATGCAAAAACCACAGGCATTGACTGTTCATGCAAAACCATAGGCATTCTCACAGTGTTTTAACCATTCTGGCCCAAACCATGTATAAATACCTGAAAGTGCTTTTAATTTGTATACCGCCCAGAGATTTTATATGGGGCAGTATATAAATGCAATAGATAGATAGATAGATAGATAGATAGATAGATAGATAGATAGATAATACACTTGTACAATTAGTAACTCTTTTGGCAGTTTTAAGCTACAGAACTCATTGTGAAATGTGATCACAAACGAAATATATATAGGGACTTTACTTGAAGTAAGTTTAATATTGAACGAGCTAACGTATAAACAGGTTCCAATGAAGTCTGAATTGACAGATGAATTTTCTGCAATAATCCACAGATCAAAAACAGAAACAGGGACCACAAAATAAAATACCTCTAGCAGATTTTGCACATCTAGCCGAAGTAATATTGATTCAGCCTGCTCATTCAAAATGTTTTCATAGTATTTCATCTACAAAATCACATCTTCTCTTAATAATATGCCCTACCACTGCTATTGGAACTTGTCCATGGCATTTCCTCCCCCAAACATTCTGTACCATCTGAACTTTGAATCTGAACATCCTGGATGGCTTCTGCCTCCTGTTGGTTCAATCCCAGCAAGCACTAGAGGGAGTACTAGAAGATATGCAGCTCTCAGAAATAAAGTGCCCCTATAAATATTTATAAGGTCTTACTCCTATATCTTTAAACCATCTGTAGCTTAGGGGAAAAGGTTCAATCCCTGACATAGCCAGGTAAGGCTGGGAGAGAGAGAGAGAGAGAGAGAGAGCGCTTGTGCCTGTCAGTGTAGACAATACTGAGCAATATGGACCAATGATGTTTCTCAGTATAAGGCAGCTTCCTATGTTCCTATCTTATGAAATAGTTGATGGGATCAAGAATTTCACATATGCAGAAACTCTCAGGCTTCACCAGAGAGGCAGTACTCAAGCCAATGGGGCACAGTTGCCCATGACAAAACTTGATTTGAATGATAACAAGCGAAGCAAGGAGATCACAAGCCAGTCAGAAGACAGTACCAGAAAACCAATCAGAAAGGGGAAATCAGGCCCCCCAAATGGCACTCGAAAGACTTGAAATGCTTTGAGTCTTTCTTGAAACTGTTTTGTTTCGAGCTCAAAACAGTCCCTTTATTCTAAGGATGATTTGTTTCAAGCTCAAAACATTTGGCACATCCCTAGAGTTTCCCCATATGCCATAGACTCTCTCTGCTCAGATTTCTTCCACCATGGCTGAGGTGACAGACCCACCAACAGGATTGCCAACACTGACCTAAATTATTACAGAAGGTTTTCCCCTACCAATACTTTTTCCATTATTTTTGACTTTATTGACTCATTAAATTTCCCACATAGCTTTTAATGCCAATAGACCTGGAGATTGATACTGATTCCTGGAGACTCCAGACCCTACCCACCAAAGACGAAAAACGGGAAAGAAGGGAGAGTATCTTTTTTGAATGTACTAACATTCAGTTTGGATTATAGCAGCAATCAGAAGTTCACAAAAGTTTGTGGTCTGCCTTGTAATAGACTGTAAAATGGCCGGAGTCCATTCCTTGTGCAGCCATGCTTTAAATGAATAATTGACAAAAAAGGCTAGAGCTGTTAAAAGAACTAAAGGACCATAAATTCTTTGTTGGGAGACTATAGATTGCTTAATATGGTACATGATTAGTTTGGCAACATGCCATATTTACATCTTAGCTGAAATCAAGGCATGTATTCATATCCTTACTACTAAACCATGCACTGTACACTAAAGCCAGTGACAATGATATATCTGTGTTGCCATGGGAAAGAGAGCATTCATAGTTTACAAATGCTGTAAAAAGGTACAAGGGGCCATGTTCTTACAGGTTTTTCTTCTCATCAGAAGGAAATTGCAATAGAGGGAAGGGAAGAAGGAATTTTCTTTAAAAAGAGGGTTGTTTTTTAGGAAACAAGCTGGGAGCTCTCTGTTTCCAATTTCAAGATACTTGTACTGCTCTAGTAAGGCTATTCTCATGATCAAAATTCCTGGTGCCTAGGATAGACAGGGAGGAAGGCAGAGTTGGACCTACCTTCCCCCAGACAATGGTAACTATTTTTTCCTGTGTGTCGCTACATGCTCACATAATCCATGCTGCTCCTAGCAGCATGGATCACTGGAGGCCAGTAAAATGAGGCCTAGGAAGTCCTGTCCTCTGAGGTGGACACACTAATTCCTGAGCAGAGAGTTGGTCTACGCAGCAATCCCAATTGGTAAACCAGCTCTCCTGGCTTTCTGAGGAGAACTAGTCTACTAATTGGGATTGGTGAGTAGACCAACCCTCCATTCTGGACTTAGTGCATCAACCCACCTTGGAGGGCTGGTCTACCCAGTGATCGCAATTGGTAGACCAGTTCTCCCTGGGGGAAACGTGCCATTTTGAGGCCCATTTTTCTAGCAAAACAGGCCTCCAAATGGCATCTGAATCACTCAAATCAATTCAGCTCAAATCGGGGGTGATTCTATTCTGCCCTGAATCTGGCCCTTTGTTTTCAGGGTGATTTGATTCCGAGCAGAATAACTGAATCACCCCGATTTGATCTGAATTGATTCGTGGGTGAATTGAATTGCACATCCCTACACAACTCATTAGTCTTCAGTGCCTGCTCCAGGGTTGGTGAGGTCGGCCATGTTCCAGGGCCAAGAAGATCAGATGTAATGTGACAGAATTCACAACTGGCACATCTGCCTCTTCCAGGCTAAGGTGTCTTGCCAGTAGCTCCCCAAATCTTGAAGCTGGCACTGTGCTAAGGCTCCTACTATTACCACTTCTTTACAGCCACTGCCTATGGAAACATAAGGCCAGTGTGAGAAGCTGGTCTTATGTTTCCATAGGCAGTATTGAAACTAATTTGCATCTTGTTTCACTGCTGAAATGTCCTCCCCCCCCCTTTTTTTTGCTTCATAGTAATGCAGACTGTTTGTGGTAGCAAAAAAACCCATAGAACCAGATCTCTTTGCACAAAGGTGTCAACACAATGCATCTCTCTCACATTACTCTGCCACTTCAATGTTATATGACTCATGAGGTGGAGGGAAACCCTCAAGCACGCAGATCAGTCATACACTGTGATCTGAACAGATTTGAAGCCAAAATGCCTGCCCAAATATAATACTGCTTTCCCATACTGAATTATTGTTTATTTCTCTCCAGTAAGGAAGAATTACATTGCATACATAATGCATACAAGTAGCCTCACATGGAATTTTGTTGGCAAGAGAGGAACTGTACAGTATTCATGAGAAATGCTAGGGCATTCCGGTTCAGCAAGCTGCTGCATATTGGTCCTGGATGAGAAATACAGATGGATAAGGCAATATCCTTTTTGCACATATTAATTACATAAAATTGACATTCTTGTTCTAAGCACTCACTTTCCTTGGAGCATTTAGTGCACATATTTTTGACAATCTGTATGTTCCTTTCTAGGTGCTAGTCAATGGGTGAGTTGCTGTGTTCTCAGAAAACACACTTGAACATTCTCATTGATCTGGGGAAGGAGAAAACTGATGATCAGTACAGCTTCTAAGAGAAAAGTTTGGTTTGGTTTGGTCTGGTTAGGTCTGGTCTGGTTTGATTTGGTCTGGTCTGGTCTGGTCTGGTCTGGTTTGGTCTGGTTTGGTCTCACACAGGACTTAAGGACAGAAAGGTCTGTGACCTACTGGTGGGACCTGTGAAGGGACAGGGGATGAAGTTTTGAGCCAAGCTGGAACGAGGACCAAGGAGCAAGATGGCAAGGAGCCACACCCAGGTCCTAGGGATAGGAGGGGCTATGTGCTATTGGTGGGGAGGGATGCAGAGAGGTGAGGAAGACTGAATTGCATGTGCAGAATTGATTTAGAATTGCCAGAGAGATCTTTGGCAGGGGAGGCAAGAGGAGTGTAAGCCAGGGAGCCAAGTAAGCTTGAATCATAGAATGTTAGAGTTGGAAGGGAGCTTGGAGGTCTTCCAGCCCAACTCCCTGCTCAATGATGAAACTTTCTACAGCATACCTGACAGATGGCTATCCAATCCCTGACTGACAACTTCTAGACAAGGAGAGCCCACCACTGCATGAGGCAGACTGCTCCACTGTCGAACAGCTCTTATAGTAAGGATATTCTTTCTAATGTCTAATGGGACCCTAGCATTTCCCACATGATCACGGTGCATACTGTGCATGCATATGGGGAAAGCAAGATCACAGCAGCAAGCCCCACCACCTGGTCTATGGGTGCTCACTAGACTGTCTAAACACTACAGTCCCCTTGTGAGTATAAACTGTGTGAAAAGGAAAGAAAATGTAACTGTGGCAAGTAAATAGGAGGGAACCAAAGGTCCCTGACAAGTGAGTGCCCCCAGCACACACGTGTACTTCTGCCCTATTCCATGTTGTCTGAACCTAGAAATGTCAGGTTGCCAATGTGGGGTCCTCTCTGCCACCCAATATTTGTAACCTAGATTTGAAGTTGGGTAACATATGTTTGTTTGCAGATGGGACCCGACATTGGCAACCCATTTCCAGGTTTGGACCACACAGAAAGGTGTGGAAGTACAGGCTCACACTGGGAGCACATGCTCACCAGGGACCTGCAACTGCCTCCAACTTGCTTGCTGCCATTATGCGTGAAGCCATTAATAGTTTGCAGGAAAAGGTGTGAAGAAGCAACAAGAAACAAGATCCAAATTAATCAGCTAGTACTTTGATATGGGAGGAAGATTATTGGCCAGGAGGAAATGAAGCTGGATGGGATGGGGAGTCTAAAATTCCTATGCCAATTTGAATTAATCACCTAAACCTAAGAATCCAGTCCATTTTTATTGCTAGGTGCATCTTTTACTAGATGTCACGCATTTTCCCTTTTTAGCACAAGGATGGGAGATCAGAGAGGAAGCAATCATATTGACAGGAACGCTCAGTCACAAGTGAGAACAGACCAAAATAACCTTCTCAAATGATGTTGTTGGTGGGCTACTTACTTCTATTAAATTTGCATTTTATAGCCTTTAATAGCTATTCAATAACAGGCGATCGTCTAGAAACAACAATAACAACTATATTTATTATGTATGAAGACCTCAGATACTAGCTGCTATACAATAATTAAGTTTTTAAAAGAACAAACTCTGCCCTCAGGCTTACATGAGGAGAAAAATAAATATCTAAGGGGAAAGGGGCACCAACGCAAGAGGAAGGGGAAATTTCAGAATGTTTTCCTTTCCTTATTGAGCAACCACACCCAATCCTAAGTACTGCCTAAGATTAGGAGCTTCTGATCAGACAGCATGGCTTCCATGAATGCTTTGCAGGAAGAGGAAACTCCTCTTCAGATACAGTATCCAGTGTGTGGAAGGCGAGTAGGTTTGTGCCAGCTAACGCTGCCTCACCATCTCTGGATCTGCTGGCTCTGTCCTCAACCTCTATGCCCTAGAGCAAATGTGAGAAGTGTGGCTGACTTTCAGACTGACTCAATATTACTACTCAATAGTTACTTGAAGGACAATTTAATATTAGTGGGACTTCCATCGAGTAATTTAGTCAGGATATCAGCTGTTGTTTCTGTGGGTGCATAGTTATATGCCTGTAATTGTGAGCCATGCTCCTTCCATGTAACTGGGGACCACTCTTGACTGAACGGATTGGTCTACAGGTAGGGCTGCCATATGGAAGATAATAGGAGACCTTTAATAGATGCACAGAAGAAGAAATTTCATCAGATGCTGCTTTTCTTGCACCTGCTGAAATTTCCTCTTCTGTGCATCTCTTAAAGGAACAAGAGACCTGTCCTCTTTTCCATATGGCAGACTTATCCACATGGGCACAGCCTTATGCACATAAAAACACATTCTCACTTTTGTCTCAGCAAACAAAGGCGGAGCCAGCCAGTGGGCTCTGTCTACTTGTGTCAAATACAGACGTATATCTGTACACACACAGCACCTTCCACGCAATCAGGAATTCTGATCAATCAGGCCTTCTAGTTGCATGAATGGGTTTACATACATGGAGAACTCCATTCTCAGCTTTGCTCTAATGCAAGGGTGTCCAGCTGCAGCCCTCCAGTTGTTTTTGGCCTACAACTCCCATCATTCCCAGTCACAGTGGCCAACAGCCAGGGATGATGGGAGTTGTAGACCAAAAACAGCTGGAGGGCCGGAGTTGGACACCCTTGCTCTAATGTATGGAGACTGGGGACAGCACCAGTTGGTACACTCCCCCTTCTGCTTCATGCACGCTGGTATATCTATGGGGTGAATGTAAACATAGGGTTAAACAGTAGTGAAAACAGAAGAGTAGGTTTATTGTACATCTGTAGCAGCACTGCCTAGGCAAAGGGACGTGAGGCAACTGAGAGACAGGTGCTGAATCCCAATTCACCCAGTCCTCAAAGAGTTAACAGATAAAGCTTTAAACACACACATGGCCAATTACTAGTTTGCTACATGGCCGACCCACTAATGAGGCCGGGTAAAGCAGCCAGCTCAGGCAGGAGGTTGGCTGCCGCTTCTGACTGGCTGCCCCAGCCACCTCACAAGGCCCTGACTCTGAGCGGTCATTCCAAAACAGAGGGGAATCAGCCGCCGCCACCACTGTGCTCCTTCCTGCTTCCCACTGCACTGACCACAGGCAACTGCTGCCGCCACCACCACCACCACCACCACCACCACCACCACCACCGGGAGAGAGTGTTGAATGGAACCTGAGGGGAGAAGGAGAGGTTGCCAGCATCTCTTTTGCTCACACTGCATTCATTTCAAAGCCTGTACGAGTCAGATTGGGACTTCTGCAGGCTTTAAAAACAGGGTATGAGGGGAGGTCAGGAGGTTGCCGCCAGCTGCCAGCAGCTCCTTCTTCAGATCCTGTTCAAACCCTGAAAGGGTCGAGTCCAAGCCTTGCAGGCTTTAGGAGAGCAGAGGGGAAGCTGCTGGGAACATCCCCTGCTCACCCTGTGCTCCTTTCAAAGCTTGCAAGCATCAGATTGGAAGCTCCCGATCTGACCCGTACAAGCCCTGAAAGGAGCATGCAGTGAGGAGGGGATGTTCCCAGTATTTCCTCTCCATTCTCTTCCTCCTATGCTTCCTTTAAAGCTTTCAGAAATCAGCTTGGGAGCTCTCAATCCAACCCCTGCTGACTTTAAGAATGGGTCCTGGATGATGGGAAGATCTTGCCCTTTAAAACCGGCAGGGGGGGCGAGGTTAGGGCCATGAGGGGTGGGGTATCTCACTTTGGATGCCCCCAAAGCTTGGGCCACCCCTGGTTTCCTATCTGGTTTTCTGCATCTCTTAAACATTTGGTTGTAATAATGTAATATTGCGTAATTGCCTAACTCTCAGTTCTGTTCTCAAAATAATTATAGAAGCTTCCTGGGGGAACCAAAGGCTTGAACCTAAGGAGAAGCAACCCATGTTCTTTAAACAAAAATTTAGTGACATTTGTATTGCTAGAGAGCAGAAACAATTTCAATGAAAAATACTTTGTCAGGCCTCCATGCCTGAGCTAATATGAAACGCCAACTTGGCAACCCAGGCCTGCAGGGGATACCAGGCCTTCAACATGCTTCAGTATCAGTATATCTGTTTTCACAAATCAGGTAGTCCCTGTTGATTGTAATGACCCCACTTAATTCTGTCAAGTGGCTGTTTTGGGGGTGGCGTGTGGACGGAGAAGGGGAAAGGGGTTGGAGGTGGCCCACAAAGGCTTCTGTTTAGTCTGACTCAGATGCAATGTGGCATCATGGATCAAACACAGCTATGCATGTCATTCACTAGCCTTAGGACATTTTAAACATCCAATTCTGGTTTAAAACAAACCAGGATTTGTGTGATGTCAGAACCCAGCACTCCAAGCTTGTCCTAACCAGAATATATAAACAAGCCAGGATCTGAAACTGGAATTGAGCAAAGCTCAGTTTGTTCTATACTAGAAATGGAAGGTCACAAGTTTCTCCATTCGTGCATTAAGGGGAGACTCAGGAGTATTTCACAGAATCAGGATTAAACCGTGGTTTGGGTGACATCTGAACCGGACCTCAAACCAAGAAATGCTTTCTGGTGGCAAAAATGATCTCAGAGTATGGGGTAACGTCATCCAGTATTATGTGGGACAACTGTTGTTTCCTTTACAGATCCCTGGAAGCATTGTGCCAATGGAAAACCTTTTTCTCTAGATGAAGGATTCTGCACTGGCAGGCCACCACACAGCCTTCAGCAAAACAGCTGGATTGGGCTGTTAATCTCATTAACGTCAATGAGACTCAACTAGTTTCTACCAACTTAATGGTCTGTCAACTGCTAGGGGCTAGCGGAGTGACCATTTATTCTGCTGTAATGCCATTTATAACAAAGAATGCATGGCCACTGTAATGGTCCCCCCCCATGCATTTCAGATGAGACACAATAAATAGGTTTACGACTTCAGTTACACAGATCATTTAAAGCACAGCTAGAGAATTCACTTGCACCTAATTTGCATTCTAAAGTCCAATTTTTATACATCTACATGTGTATCCTTGTTTAAAAGCATCCAAATCCTTTCCATCTTAATGGCAGCATATTTTTTTTAGTTTCCCTTTGCCTGTTTTAAATCTTTGTTTTTATTGTAACTTTTTATTTCTGGGCTTGAATCTTTTTCTTTTTTATATTTCTGCCTTCACAAGATCTTGGTGATTCAATCACACTGCAGTCTTGTTCCCTGCTGTTCGCTCCTACCCCTTGGGGAGAACTAGAGGAAGGCACTCAGGTCGGGTTCAAAGTAATATCTTGTCATATTACACTGTGGCATTACAAATGTATTGCTTTGTGCGAGTCATTTTTTCAAGTTACCCTAGGCTTTGAGAACAGTGACCATGTATTTAAAAAATAATCACCACTTCAAATGCAGTATAAAGTTTGTCTGTCTGTAGATCTCTCTGGATATGTGTCCACAGACTTTATGCTCCCTCTGCTGACTCCCCCTGCCCCCCAGAAATGATAGCTTTCAGGTTTACAGATGAGAAGAGCAGACAATCCATACTTCCCCTATAGGGCTGACAGTTCCAGGTGTGGTTGTTTTTAAAAAGTAATTTCTTCCAGATGCATAGAATTCTTTGAGATGCTTCAGAGCAGAAAGCCAAAGGCTGCAGGTCAGCAGCAGAGGACATGCCATGGCTGTAAAGGTCCAAATCTCGACCCTTTGCTTTGCCAGTTGAAAAAGGATCTCAGGCAGCAGGGATGGGAAAGGTCAGGACTGGGAGAGACACTGCCTGTTGGAGCAGGTGGATCCAGAGCCTGACTCCATGGAAGGCAGCCCCACTTGTCCACATGACTGCAAAATGAACGACGGGCTATCCATCACAAGTTCATGCAGATGTTTCTAAGGGCTGGTGAACAGCCTTCTGCTCACCTCAGAAATCATTTGCACTCCTCAAAAGTTAAAAATTGACTTTCCAAGGTCAAACCTTTGGAAAGCCTCCACAGGGTGCTCGGAGTTGCAACTACAAAGGCATACAAAGCACAGTTGCCAGCCCTCCACCTGCTGCCGCTACCTTGCCACGTTCCCTCGCAAGGTCAAAACCCCCTCACTTAGGGGAAGGGGCATGGCCTCCACTAGAGCCACCTTGTTCCCCTAATTTGTGGTGAAAGAGGATGAAGTAACAGTCAGCTGGCAGAGGGCAGGAATGTGAGCAGAACTGAGGTGGGAGACCTCTGCTGACAGTAAATTGGCACATAGCATGGGTGGGGCAGATTGAGGGAGGGGGACTCCAAGCAGCACGCCCTGCATACTGCTGGGGTAGAATGGGGCTGGGGGTCCAGCATGCTGCCTTAGGTACTGGGGTGACTTGGTACCCAAGCCTGACAATTAGGTACATGTCCCTTTAAAAAGTGTAGATGCAGCAGCCCTTGTCACTCTCCATGTATCCATTTTCCTTAAAGAAACAAACACCTCCCCCCCTCCCCACAGGGCATGGGTGTATTTTGTAATATTGTTTTTCCTGAAAAATCTCAAGGTGATTTTCAAAATATTCCTGTTGCATAGTACTGTACATGCAAGTACAAAAAAAAAGTTAAAATCTTTAAAAGAACATTGTAGAACTGGAACAGGTGCAGAAGAGGGCAACCAAGATGATCAGGGGTTTAGAGCACCTTTCTTATGAGGCAAGGCTACAATACCTGGGGCTTTTTAGTTTAGAAAAAAGACGACTGCGGGGAGACATGATAGAGGTCTATAAAATCATGCATGGAGTGGAAAAAGTGGATAGAAAGAAATTCTTCTCCCTCTCACATAACAACAGAACCAGGGGTCATCCCATGAAATTGATTGCCAGGAAATCTAGGACCAACAAACTGAAGTACTTTTTCACACAATGCATAATCAACTTGTGGAATTCTCTGCCACAAGATGTGGTGACAGCCAACAACCTGGATGGCTTTAAGAGGGGTTTGGATGACTTCATGAAAGAGAGGTCTATCAATGGCTAATAGTCAGAGGGCTAAAGGCCACATCCATCCTGAAAGGCAGGATGCCTCTGAGTACCAGTTGCAGGGGAGTAACAGCAGGAGAGAGGGCACACCCTCAACTCCTGCCTGTGGCTTCCAGCGGCATCTGCTGGGCCACTGTGTGAAAGAGGATGCTGGACTAGATGGGCCTTGGGCCTGATCCAGCAGGGCTGTTCTTATGTTCTTATGGCCTATAGAATCATAGGAGTTTGAGGCAACTCTCCAAAAAGCTCTCATATGCATTGCCCTGCTGTGAGGCAGGGTCAGACATTTACCAGCCTCTCATTGTCCAGCGCAGGCCAAGAGAAACAAAGACTGGGCTCATGGCAGAAGGTTCTTGGAGAGTAAATTGCTCTAAGTGACTCAAGCAAGTAAGCCAAGCTGCATGCCAGAGGGGACAGCAAAACCAAAATCTGTGCAAATGTGCTCTGCCTTCCTCTGATCACTTTTGCTGGATAGGTTCGTGAATGTGAGCAATACATGACGAGGATCGCAGCTTCTCCCCACAACCCAGAGGAAGGCCTGAATATAAAATGTTTCCTGGTCCAGAAGATCTTAATGGCCATCTTATGGCTATACATCCCAATCCATTCTGGAAATATTTTACTTCATATGTCAGATGATTCGGTTGTTTTATTTAAGGCTTCATCAGATTGGTGATTCAAAGTCATTGTGTGCTCCTGGTTTCCTGTACCCTCTTGCCATTTAACAGTTGGCAGGTCACCAGTGGACAACAAAATTGCTTTTTGATAGTTTGTTCCTGCATGCATGACCTGGCTCTTTGACCTACTAAATTTCACCATGCTTCTGTTGCTCAAGAACACGCCATCACCCATTTCAACCTGGATCACTTTCTGATGAGGATCAGAAAGTCGTACATAATAAAATGAATGGCTCCCATCAGCAAATCTGTTCAACGCACATTCCTACTGCCAGCCTGTATATCGTTAGCAAAAATGTTTTTTAAAATCAGTTGCTAAACAGAATGGGTTGCATCCCACTTCTCTTGCAAGATTGCCCCATTCCATATACATGGCTCTTCCTAGCACACAATGCAAAGGGGAGAAGAAGCCATCCAGACAGAGCTGATAACTGTAATAATTGGTACTGGCACTAATGTCAGTCCACTGCCAACCTGATATAAAGTTGCATTGGAGGCTGAATGCTGACTATTCAGTCTGTGGAGAAATTTTCTGTTCACTCTAATTAAACTGGATAATGCAATTCATGAGTGGTTTCTGGATCATCGCTTTTCTTACTTTAATGGAAATCAATGAAAAATAAGTAGGCTTTTTGAGAAGGAACTGAAAGTACACTCTCTTAGCCACAGAAAACCAAAGCAGAGGCATTGTTCAACTGGACTAGTATTGCTAGTAAACTCAGTGGGTCATTAAGGCCACCAGCCACACCCAGTATTTCTGCGGCATTTGAGTGGCAACTTCACTGGTTATGATAGACCTTATCTCAACTGCACAAGGGGCCACTTTGTTACACAGTTTTGGCACAATACAATTGTATCTAAGAGGGGCATCAGTTGCGCTTGCACTTATTTTTAAGAGTGCTCTCATGAAGGGTATCCCCATAAAATACCCTTTATGCAGCTGGAAAAGTTAGGAGGAAAATAAAAAAAAACATGTGGTACTAGAGTATTCTGATACTCCTGACAAACAATCCATGCTATTGTTGGCAGGGTTATCAGTCAGTAATAGTAGAAGGAATCAATGTCACTCTCTTAAGCTGATATAGCCTAGGAAACTTTGCCTAGGAAAGTGAAAGAAATGATTCCCAAACGTTTAGTGCAATCAGCACAGAGAGATGATGTTATCATCATCATCATCCTATCTCAAGGGACCGTAAAAGAACTCTTCAATACAAAGAGCAAATGGTTAGAAAGCTATTAGACAAATTCATGGAGAACAGGTTTATTGATGGCTATTAGGGAGGGTGGCTAAATGAACTGTCATGCTCAAGGGTAGTATGTGAACCAGTTGCTCAAAGGCAACTGGAGGGGCAGGGTCTTCATGCTCTAGTTGTGGACTTTCTGGAGGCATCTGATTGGTGACTGTACACTACATGACATTGGATTAAATGGACCCTTGCTGTGATGCAGTGGGACTCTTCCTATGGATCACTCTCCACACTTTTATATATTAACTGTGGTTGACAGGATGGGGAAAATTACTCAAAGTAGTCCCACTGAAATTAAGAGGAGTGATTTTAACTGGTCTTCCCTTCCCCTTGCAGCCCATTGCACCTCCCAAAAATATATCCTTGAGGGTTCCACAACCCTCAGGGATGTATATTTGGGAGGCACAGTGGACTGCAAGGAGAAGAGGAGGTCAGCAAAAATCACCATTCCCCTGTTGTATGAGCAAACCATTTTTTGGCACATGCAACTTGAGACTGGGAAGCTCTTCACATAATCCATGTGAAGAGCTTTGGGTGGGTCTGTGGGGAGAGCTGGTCCACTTATCCCACCCCCATCCCCGCAGACGATCGCCCACACGATCACCACCTCCGTCTCAGTGTCAGTTGGGAGCCGGGAGGTTTGGGGGCCTCCTAGCTCCGGGAAGCTCCATAATGTACTGCGTAAGCCCCAAACCTGGGTTAAGCAGCGGGCTACTTTAAAGGGACTGCCACTGCATCACCACCAGGACCTACGCAGCTCCCGGTAGTTCACACGTGCAGCAAAAACTGGGCCAGTTTTTGCTGCACATGTGAATAGCTTCTGGGTGTAAGCCAATGAATTAAGCATCAGTCACAACACTACCATGAGCAGAAAGAAAAACCCAATAAAGCAGCCACAGAAATCTCTTCCTCACTCAGAGGCCCCAAATGCCCTCTGAAATGACACTGCCACTGCCTAACATTGAAAGGATACCAGTGAGCGGGCAGAATAAATTTTGCCCAGAAGGGAGTCAAAAACTTAAGTGTCACTAGAGATGGTCTCCCAATGTACCTTCAACAGCAAGGGGTTCCATATCAGGGCCTGCAAGCGGGTGATCTTAAAAATGGATAGGTTCATATCGGAGATCAACTTTTAGGTTCCCTGGTCCCAGGGTCAGGGTGTGCTCTTCATTCTAAAGTGTTCTATAACATGATTGAATTTAAGGTTGTCACGGCCTTACCCACCCACCCCAATCCAGTCTGTGTAATTTACATAATATGCAAATGATGAGAGCTAATTACACAATTTGGGTGTGCTAAATTAGCTTGCCTAATCTGCATAATTCCCAGGCAGTTTTATCCCTGCTCTCAGCACATATCACACACAGCAGGGAAGGTAGCAGCAGGAGGTCTTCTTAACTATCTCTACAGCTGCTTGGCAAAGGGAGCTCCCACCAGGTTCTCTCTAAGGCGACAGTGGTAGTGCTTTTGGAGACAATACTAAAGCTTTGTCCAGTTGTGTGCAGCTATGTCCATAATTCTGGGACTATTCCCTCCTGCTCCCCACCCTGGCTTCAAGTCATAAAATTCAGCATCTCATCTCCTGCAACCAGACCGAGTCTCAGCATCTCAGCTGGAGATACCTGTGCACTTTGGCTTCAGAGAAGAACTTCGGTGGCTCCCAAAGGTGCGTTCAAAGAAGAACCAAAAACTCTTTATGTCCCCAAATTTCTTTTGTGTTCAGAGAAGTTCACCAGTGTTCTTTCCTAACATGGTGTAGTGGTTAGAGTGCTGGACTAGGACCGGGGAGACCCGAGTTCAAATCCCCATTCAGCCATCATACTAGCTGGGTGACTCTGGGCCAGTCACTTCTCTCTCAGCCTAACCTACTTCACAGGGTTGTTGTGAAAGAGAAACTTAAAAGTATGTAGTACACTGCTCTGGGCTCCTTGGAGGAAGAGCGGGATATAAATGTAACAACAACAACAACAACAACAACATTCTACATCATCTGTCAGCACACAGAACAAATTAAGTGGGCGGGGAGGGGGAACCGTGCTAAATTATGCACATTTCTAAAATTATTAACTAGTGGCTGACAAAATGAGGAAAATTGCTCAAAGTAGTCTCACTGAAATTAAAAGGACAAGTCAGTCAATGCCTAAGTTGTCCTTTAATTTCAATGGGATTTTATTTTTTAAATCATTATTTTTTTTCAAAAACAGATATACAAATACAATTAAAATAACACAAAAATAAAACATCTATTCTAAATAATTTTCCTCATCATGTCAACAATTATTATTATTTGCTCAAGACTTAGGAACCACTACTGCTCAAAGAAGAAGAAAAATGGAAATATCCATTTTTTAAAGGTTTTAGAGATCACTGGACAAGTCAAGAAAAACATATTGTCCCCCCCCCCAATTCTGCATTTTATGGGCCAAAGTTGATTTTACCATTTTTTGGCCATGCCTCTGTGAATTAATGCTATTAAAAGTAGATTTGGAAGACAGAGGGTTGATCAGGAAGGTATTTGGGGCAGGCTGGGAGGCTAGATTTGGCTGGCGATATGCTCAATTTCCCCCAACCTTTTGGGGAAGAGATCATCACATCATTTCTAAATGAATACAAAGTGAATATGGGAGAGCCAACATGTTTCTACTCTCATTTTCTTCAGAGGTTGGTTTGTTGCTTTGATCCAAATTTTTCTTCATACTCCCAGATACCTGCTTGCTGAGGATATCCTTCATCTTTAAAAGTGTAAACTTTTTGGGGGATTTGCTCAGGGCAAATATAGGGGTGAATGTGACTAAAAAGCTGTCAAATGCAGAAAGGAATATGGCTAACATTCACTGGTCTACTTTTTTACACATTCTAGATCAGATGGTAAGCTAGAACCATCTTCAACACATTCTAGATCTGAATTGTACCACTTAAGACTACAGGTGAGGACTTGCATTATCCAGTGCTCCTCCACACAGAAAAATTCCCTGGACATTAAAAAACAAAAAACTACCCTAGTTGTCAGGGACAAGAGTTCTAGTTTAGCCTTCTTCCTGACATGCTAGTTTTGTAGGTCTAGGAATGTTTTGTTGTTGAATTGGGCCAGGCATTCCAACAATTGTCCAGCTGGGCACATGATTTCCTAAGGCAGCCTGAGGAAGATATCACAACTCAGGGCTGACTCTAGATGCATCTTTCTAGATTTTTTTTAAAAAGCACTACCTTATCAGACCTTGGGTCCAATAGCTCAACATTCTGTTTTCAACAGTGGTCAGCCAGATACCTACAAGCAACCCACCAGCAAGGCATGAAAGTGATTGGCCACCATATGTTCTTTGCCCCAGTATCTGGCATGGAAAGGAATACTACCTCAGACTTGCCCACATCCCGCCCCCCCCACCCCCACCAGCCTCAGGTAAGTACATATGACATTTCAGCAGTTCGTCTTCTGTGAACAGGTTAAGAAAGGCCCTTTGAAGTAATTTAAAGAAGTGACCAGAAGTGCTTCCCTTTGGTGTACCACCAGGTTTCAAATTCATAGGGAGTTCTACTCTGTGGACTACATAATTCAGGCATGGCGCTCTGTACAGTATTTATTCACTTTAATGGGCCCAATTTACATGAAACCAAATATGGCCAAGATGTAGCCTGCCACAAATCTGCCGCACAACACATAAGTTAAGCCTCTTTGTAAATCACTCTGCAGAACAAGGATCCTGATTTCACCTTGGCAAACCACAAACCTTAGGAGGTCAGGCACAGTGATATGCATTAGCATAATTTCCTCACAAGCTTCCATTTAACTAGGCCACTGTGTTGTCTGAATTTGAATGTACTCATTACAGAACTTAGCAGCTTACTAGTTAGTCCAAATTACCTTTGGAATTGGTTCAGAAAATGAGAAGCCGTCATTTAATTTATTGGACTCTGTGCTCTGGCTGCTTAGTTGCTTGTGCCCGTAAGCAGAGGACCATGCTTTGGAATCCAGCGAATTCCTGGACTTTTGGTCATTATGGCAACACTAATAAATTATATGCTCCAAGGGGCCCACTCCACATTTTCCAGAAGAGACTGTGAAGTATTTTACAGGAGGTTTAATAGGTTATGCCACCTGACATTTTCCATTGTCAGTCATCACACCTTGTTACATTTATAAAGCACCTTTCAACTTGAAGGATTTCAAAGTGCTTCATAAATTAAAGCAGGATGAAAGAGGTCATGGACACCAGTTGCACCAGCTGCATATCCTTCCTAAGAGCCAATCAGGCTTGCCTCAATGTCGAGTCAGCAGTAGCCAGTGAAAATGCTGCAGGCTCTCTTTGGCAGCAGCCGCTTCCCCTTCTATCAATCTCAGCCATATGGCTCAAAGTAAACTGCCTTCCGCCTGTCAGGGGGGATTCACACTTTACCGCACCCGACATATTTGCTGCACTGAGAACCTTGTCTCCTGTGGGGAACATGTAAAGAGTGACTGCAGGTAAAGGCCACATTACCTGCAATTTACCTGCAGGTAAAGGCCAAAGAGTGACAGAAAGGCCACGTAACGGATTGCCAGAATACATGCTTTGTATGCAGAAGGGCTCAGACTCATTTTTGGCATCCCCTCGATAACTGGGGTGGCAGAGTTGGAAAGGGCTTGCTTGAGACCCTGGGAAACTGCTCCCAGTTGGAGTACACAGTACCGCATGAGATGCAGCCAATGGTCTAATTTAGGAATGGCCAACCTGAGGGCCTATAGCTGCTGTTGGAATACAACACCCATCATCTCCAGCCACAATGGTCAACAGCCAGTTCTACTTCAAATTACGGAACTCAGTGGCACCAGGGATTATGAGAGTTGTAGTCCTCAGGTTGGCCAACCCAGGTCTAAGTCAACCTTTTATGTTCACATCTCCAAACACTTGGGGACATGTGACACACAGAGCTATGACTGGCTACATCTCCCTACTGTCATTTGGAGATGCATAACATCCCTTCACATCTCCTCTGTTCTCCAATGAAGATACCAGGATCAATGCTTCATACAAATCAGCATATTATCTCATCATTGATGTGTTCCAAAACCTGTGTTTGCTGAGATAATATGAATGTGGGTACAGGGGAGAATGGGCAGAGGTTGGAGGTGTTGCCAAGGAGCTGTCCCCTGCATTTTGGGCATTGCTTTTTACACTGTGACCAAGCAAACTGCTGGGTAAACTGGAGCTTGTTTCTTGAGGGTGACCCTCTGCTTTTGGCAAGCGACACCATCATGCAAGCAAGACGTTTTATGCTCTGAACTTGGGGTGACCACAGCCAGCACACTTCTAGGTTAGGAAAAGCTAAATTGCTCCTCCAGCAAGCAAGGGACCTGTGGCAAAGGAAAGGTCCCTGTGGACCAACAAACCACACTCTAATGCTATCAGAGCAACTCCTAACACTTACTGAATTTGGCTTTGTTCAGCACCTGAATAGTCCTGACTCACCCACTCTGCGCCCCTTATGCCCCTCCCCCCAAATAGCCATGTAGAAGCTTTCCAACCACAGGAACTCCCCAATTATAGAATTCAATTTGTCAATTTTTGATCTCTCTCCCAGTTTTACCTTGCACTCCAAACCCTATAACTAGCGGAAGCACCTCAAAATCCACGTGTGATTCCAGATGTGGCACTTTGGGTGGAAACCCAGCTCAGTACTGCCTCGGAAGCTTGGCAACTGAGTGCCTGCTTCTACACCCAACTCCTGCCACTATTTGAGACCGAGGGTGAAGGTGCACAGAAGGCCAGTCCAGATAAACATGGCCCACACTGGCCTCCTACATGTGATGAAGGTGGGGAGGCGGTGAAAACACACCCACTCTAATGTCCATCAAGGATGTGCAGGCACACATTCTTGGTATGTCCTTTAACTGCTTGTTCATCGGACTCGCCCCTCTAATAAATACCGTGTTTTGGCGCACATGCAGAGGGGCAATTCCGATGAACACCCCTTACACGGAATTAAGGGATATGCTGAGAACTCATTCACCTATCCTTGAGTGACATTGGGGTAGGTGTGTTCTCTGCACATCCCCACCTCCATCACATGTAGGGAGCTGGTGGGGGCTGTGTTGTACCCCTAAGCTGTCCCTGAGAGCCAAAACTTTTAATTACATTTATGGTTGTAAATGTTTTAAATGCTTTTTAATACTTTAAGTGATTTTAAATGGTTAATTATCTAGACCCATTTCAAACTGGTTTTCGGGCAGGCTATGGGGTGGAGACTGCTTTGGTCGGCCTGATGGATGATCTCCAATTGGCAATGGACAGAGGAAGTGTGACTCTGTTGGTCCTTTTGGATCTCTCGGCAGCTTTCGATACTATCGACCATAGTATCCTTCTGGAACGTCTGAGGGGGTTGGGGGTGGGAGGCACTGTTCTACAGTGGATTTGCTCCAACCTCTCAGACAGATTCCAGATGGTGTCCATTGGAGACTGTTGCTCTTCAGAATCTGAGCTTAAGTATGGTGTTCCTCAAGGCTCCGTACTTTCTCCAATGCTTTTTAACATTTACATGAAACTGCTGGGAGAGATCATCAGGGGATTTGGAGCTGGATGTTACCAAAATGCTGATGACACCCAGATCAACTTCTCCATGTCAACCTCCTCAGGAGCTGGCATGTCATCCCTAAATGCCTGCCTGAAAGCAGTAATGGGCTGGATGAGGGAGAATAAACTGAAGCTGAATCCAGATAAGACGGAGGTACTTATTGTGCGGGGTCAGAACTCTAGAGACAATTTTGATCTGCCTTTTCTAGATGGTGTCACACTTCTCCAAAAGGAACAGGTTCACAGTCTGGGAGTACTTCTGGATTCACACCTCTCCCTGGTTTCTCAGGTTGAAGTGGTGGCCAGGGGTGCTTTTTATCAGCTCCGGCTGATACGCCAGCGGCGCCTGTTTCTCGAGATCAATGACCTCAAAACTGTGGTACATTTGTTGGTAACCTCCAGACTGGACTTCTGTAATGCGCACTACGTGGGGCTGCCTTTGTACGTAGTCCGGAAACTTCAGTTGGTTCAGAATACGGCACCCAGGTCATCTCTGTTGGTCTCTGGGTCATCTCGGAGAGACCACATTACTCCTTTGTTGATGGAGTTACACTGGCTGCCAATAGGTTTCGGGGCAAAATACAAAGTGCTAGTTATAACTTATAAAGGCCTAAATGGCTTAGGCCCTGGGTATTTAAGAGAGCGTCTTCTTCACTATGAGCCCCACCAGCCGCTGAGGTCACTTGAGGAGTTGCCGCCTCCAGGTCGGCAACTTGAGGTCACTTGAGGAGTTGCCGTCTCCAGTTGCCGCCAACCCGTTTGGTGGCTACACAGAGACGGGCCTTCTTGGTCGCTGCCCCGAGATTGTGGAATGTGCTCCCTGCTGAGATATGATCTTCCCCATCTCTGGCAATTTTCAAAAAACACCTGAAAACCCATCTTTTCACCCAAGCTTTCTCAGCTTCCTAAATTTGGGCTTTTTAAATATTTAGTCTATTTTAAAATTCAAAACCCGGTTTTGGGGTTTTTAATCACTGTAATTGTTTAATTGTTGTATTAAAATGTTTTTAAGTTGTTAATTATGTTGTTTTTAAATTTGTTTTAGCTCTTTACTGTTTTAGTGGTTTGTTTTAATTGGAAACCGCCCTGAGCCATTTTGGAAGGGCGGTATACAAATATAAATAAATAAATAAATAAATAATTGAGTTGATATTTTAAATGATTTTCATTGTAAACCGCCCAGAGACTCATGTTTTGGGTGGTACAGAAATGTTAATTAATTAATTAATTAATTAATTAATTAATTAATTAAATCACTGAAATGGGCGTACCTTCAGAAGTGGGCTTCTTGGCAGACAAATGTTGCCTAAGACTGCCCTGAATTCCCTGGAGGATGCTAGCCATGGTGTCCCTGCTGCTCCCCTTTTGGAACTTGGCTGACATGTGGTACATTAGCCCTGACTGAAACCCAGTAGGGATGTGCACAAAACCGGTTCACCCGGTTCAGTTAGAATTTGAACCGGGTTCGAACCAGGAGGGGGTGGTTCGGTTTTGGTTTTGTTCAAACCACCCCCTGGTTTGGTTCGAATTTGAACTGGTTTGAACTGGTTTGGACACCCAAAAATTGGTAGGATGGTAGCTGGCACCCAGGGGTACCTGTCACCCAAACCCCAAAGCAATCGGACACTCGTACGATTTTTTTAATGAATTTTTGAAAATTATTTTTTTTCTCATAGGATATAATGGGACTCCAACCAGCCCATTATTCCTTATTGTGGAGCACCCATGGGTGCCAACAACCATGCAAATTCTGAAGCAATAAGACACCCCTATGATTTTTTATGAATATTTGAAATATTTTTAATTATTTTTCTCATAGAGTATAATGGGACCCGAACCAGTCCATATCCCCTATTGTGGAGCACCTAGGGGCACAAATGCATGGTGGGTGGTAGACAGACAGGGGTGACTACCACCCACAAAACCCCAAGGCAATTGGACACTCCTCTGATTATTGGTGAATTGTTAAATTATTTTTGAATTCCTCATAGAGAATAATTACGATTGCAGCAAATGTATAGCTTCACGTCGGGGGGAAAGGGGTGTCGTAGAGTGGAGTGTGGTGGGTGGTAGTTCCTAGGGTGGGCAAGGAAGCTATCAGGATTATTTGAAAGGAATTGGGCAAAGGGATGATTTTAAAGTGATTTTTGAAGTTTACGCGTCTTTAAGGTTTTTCTCCATAAAGAAGCATGGAGGTGTCAGCAAATGTATAGCTTCACGTCGGGGGCAAAGGGGTGGCCTAGAGCAGTGTGGGGTTGGTGGTAGTGCCAGGTGGGGGCAAGGAAGCTACCTGAATTTTTTCAAAGGATTTGGGCATAGGGCTGATTTTTGGTAAATTGTTGAAGTTTACGTGTCTTTAAGGTTTTCCCTCATAAGGTATAATGGAGCTTTCAGCAGCCCCATAAGTGCACTTGTGGGGTGCTGGGGTGGCCCAGAGCGAGTGGTGGTGTAGTGCACATAGGGTGCCAACCACCCCCATGGGTTTCTAACCCATGGGGTACAGGGTTCTGTTGTTTCTGAGGTATTCTGAGTGTGGATTCTATGATAGCAAATTAGATTTTCTATGAGACACCATGAATCCACTCTAATTTGCTATCATAGAATCCACACTCAGAATACTTCAAAAACAACAGAACTCTGTACCCCATGGGTTAGAAACCCATGGGGGTGGTTGGCACCCTATGTGTACTACACCACCACTTGCTCTGGGCCACCCCAGCACCCTACAAGTGCACTTATGGGGCTGCTGAAAGCTCCATTATACCTTATGAGGGAAAACCTTAAAGACGCGTAAACTTCAACAATTCACCAAACATCAGCCCTATGCCCAAATCCTTTGAAAAAATTCAGGTAGCTTCCTTGCCCCTACCTGGCACTACCACCAACCCCACACTGCTCTAGGCCACCCCTTTGCCCCCGACGTGAAGCTATACTTTTGCTGACACCTCCATGCTTCTTTACGGAGAAAAACCTTAAAGACGCGTAAACTTCAAAAATCACTTTAAAATCATCCCTTTGCCCAATTCCTTTCAAATAATCCTGATAGCTTCCTTGCCCACCCTAGGAACTACCACCCACCACACTCCACTCTACGACACCCCTTTCCCGCCGACGTGAAGCTATACATTTGCTGCAATCGTAATTATTCTCTATGAGGAATTCAAAAATAATTTAACAATTCACCAATAATCAGAGGAGTGTCCAATTGCCTTGGGGTTTTGTGGGTGGTAGGCACCCCTGTCTGTCTACCACCCACCCCGCTTTTGTGCCCCTAGATGCTCCACAATAGGGGATATGGACTGGTTCGGGTCCCATTATACTCTATGAGAAAAATAATTAAAAATATTTCAAATATTCATTAAAAATCGTAGGACTGTCCTATTGCTTCAGGGTTTGGGTGGTTGTTGGCACCCATGGGTGCTCCACAATAAGGTATAATGGGCCTGGTTTGAGTCCCATTATACCCTGTGAGAAAAAAATAAAAACAATTTTCAAAAATTCATTAAAAAATCGTACGAGTGTCCGATTGCTTTGGGGTTTGGGTGACAGGTACCCCTGGGTGCCAGCTACCATCATAACAATTTTGGGGTATCCAAACTGGTTCTAACCAGTTCTAACCAGTTCGAATCGAACCACCCCCTGGTTCGGTTCCAATTCGAACCTGCATCTCGAACCTGATGGCTGGCTTGGTACGAATTCGAACCTCCGAGCCACCCTGGTTCAAATTCAAACTGGTTCAAATTTGAACCGGTTCGCACATCCCTAAAACCCAGTGTCAGTCTGGCAACAGGCTGATTTGCTATTTTGAGCTAAAGGTGCCTGTTCAGGCACGCCTTGAGGTACCTTTATCCAGAGCTACACCTAGGTAATTTTCGAGCCTGGATCAATATAGAACTTGACTGGGGAGGGTAATTTAAATCAGTGGTTCCTACCCTGGGATACACGAACCTCAGGGAGTACTTTTAAAGCTTGTAAGGGGTACAGAGCCTTCCTACCTCCTCGAATCACAGACTAGTGTGATTAGGACGTAGGTCTGTTGCCTCCTGATCAGAGGACTTGGCTAATACTATCATTGGCTTACAACCAGACTAATCTGCTGTTGAGTAAATTTACTCATTTACTACTGAAATTAGTGGGGAAAGTTTACATGTCCTAATTTCAACGGGAGTACTTGTGAGTAACTGAGTCTGGATGAAAGACGGTGTCTGTGATAGAGGTCATCCACACAATCAAAAACTGTGTTCTACCTGAGTTTGAGAGCTGTGTGTGCTCCCAATTTTCAGTTGTGTGGAAGCCAGATAGGAGGAAAACCTGGGTAGAAGTGATTGAAGCTAGTCTCATAAGCCGCAAAAACTGGGCTAGGGAAGCCCAGCCTGGTTTTCGCTGTGTGAGAGAACCTCTGGGGGCCATGTGGCTCCTGTTGGCGCAGCAGTGAGCCCTCCTAAGCAGCCTGCCACTTAACCCAGGTTTTGGGTACAAGCAGCACAACCATAAACCGGACTAAGTGATCATGTCTCTGACGCGGCTGCTTGCAGCTGCAGCGGACACAATCGTGGGGGGAGCAGGCTCCCAGTAATGCACCGCATACCCGCGCAGTGCATTATTGGGGTTCTGGGGGGCAGGTCAAAACCGCTCTCCCTGCAGAACTCCTTTCAGCACTTCACACTGCTTGTGTGAAGCGCCTCTGTGTGTGGAAGCAAGGTAGGAGGAGAAGCTCCCCAGGTTTTCCTCCTACCTTGCTTCTTCTGCCCAATCACTACTACTCAGGTGTTCCTCTTACCTTGTTTCCAAGCAATCAAAAATTGGGGGCACACACAGTTCCCAAACCTGGGTAGAGCACAGCTCTTGATTGTGTGAATGGCCTCATAAGTTTCATAACTGAAACATTTAAGTATGTGTGTGTGTGTGTGCGCGTGCGCACGTGCGCGCCCATATTTGGGGTGTAGTTGTTTTTTAAAAGGTTGAAACCCCCTGATTTAAATGGCCTGGGGTAGTTGCAAAAAAGAATTAGCATATAGGGAAAGCTAGAGGGGCTCTCTAAGAAGCTCACCCTTCTCGGCCTGGGACATTGTCTCTAATTTTGGCAGTCTCTGAAGCCCTAGGAAATAGGAGACCCCCCCCACTTCAGTCATGTGTGACTGAGAAAAGGAGCTCTTCCTGATCCAGAGGGTCTAAACAAAGACAGAAATATTAGGTTTCAGCATTCACTAACTTGACGTTTCACCTTATTAAGTCTATCAATTTTTATAGCTAGTTCCCAGCAGCTGCCATCTGCAAGACACACTGGCAAGAGCTGAACAAGAACCACTATTTTCTGCCAGACAGATTTATACATTCTTGTAAAACCTGGCTTTGTTATGGTGACAACTTCTAGGTAAACAATGAAAAAAAAGTTCTCTCCCTCATGATGAAAGAAGGACTGCCGTGAGTTGTGCCAAGAATAGAGGCACCTATGATGCCCTGCCTACTGGATGTTGTTGCCTGCTGTTCACCTGAAACGGAAAAAAGCAGCTCTGTGGCCTCCTCCTGACACGTGTTCCAGTATCAACTCAAAGCCGAGCAGTTATTTTCTCTCTTCATCATATCAGCTCCAAACAACCTTTTTGCTAGTGGAGTTGAAGCTTGTGCTGGAAAAGAATTTCAGAGACAGGAGAAATTTCACCCTCTTTCATGGTGCGGTCTCAGATTTAAATGTTTATTGCTCTAGAGAACATGGCATGGAGAAGCTGAATGGCAGACTGCCATGAGCCTCTGCAGAGTTATATACTCTGTTTTGATTTTAATTATTATTGTGAATGCCAATGCTTTTTTTAAAAAAAGTACTGTAAGCTTTCCTGGGGCTAGAAATCTGAATAAATAGAAGAAACCAGGAAGGGCATATTAAACGGGCTCACTTAGAACAGTCTAGCTAAAAAGGCAAGAAAAGCAAGAATGACCAACTTCAGGTCAAGAAATGTCACATGATTCAGTCCTCCTGGGACTGTATGATGAACCTACAGGAAATTGACTGCATGGCCGAGTGTTTGTCCTATGTAAAAAAAACAACAACATCTCAGTGAGATGCTAGGATGTGAAGGAGAAAAGATTCCAGCCCAGCTCTCTCTCTGATATATTTATTTTCTATGTGCAGGTGTTTTGCTGTAGAGGAGCATCCAAATGCTGGATACAAAGCAGGGGAGTGAGAGAAAGAAATAATTTGGATTTTGCCGAAGTGATGGTCTTTGCCAAGAGGCCTAAAAGATTTAATTGGCATATAGAAGGCCATCGTATAGACCAGGTCAATAGTTTTAAATATCTGGGTGTGGTTTTTCATGCCACTGGGTCCTGGAAGGCACATGTGGACTATGTTGCCCAACAGGCACAAAGAAATGCTTCAGCAACGTTTAGATTTTTTCACTCCAAGGGTGGAGAAGTTATCCCTGCAGCGCTTAAGTTATTTGCTGCTAAATCATTGGCCCAACTTTTGTATGGCTCACAACTGGGCCCCTACCCTAACTATAGGCCACTGGAGATAATCCAATCTCTTAAAGCAGTATTCAGGCCCCCTTGATGTATCTCCAGTGCAGCATTGAGGTTGAAAATGGGCTTCCAGAGGGTGGAAGCAAAAGCATGGATTTTAATCCTCAGTTATTGGCTTAGGATACATTTCTACCCTCTGGGATTGATCCTTCTTATGCTGGCCGATAGGTTTCAATCCACCTAGACACGAGCACTGATGGGTAAATTGTCATTTGTTGTTTTTTTTTTTTCCTGAATATTGTCATTATTAGATTACAATCAAGCCATGGAGATCCTCAAACAGAGGATCTTGGGCATTGAACACCAGAATGCTTTAAGCTCCATTTCAGAGGTCATAAGAAGGCGCCTTGGTGACTTTAGCCAGGAACCTGCTAGTTATCTATTGTCCCTCTCTTTACCAAGCCATCACAGGGTTTTCCTTAGAGCAAGATATGATGCCTTACTGTCAGCGGTCTTATCGGGAAGGTTTTTGAAAACCCCTTTGGCCAGTCAGTTATGCCCCTGTGGCTCAGGTGAGGTCGAATCTGTCCACCATGTGCTGTTCTTTTGTCCTTTTTATAATGATAGCCGGAGCAGTCTTATTTCTCCCTTGCTATCACGCTTTCCCGGCCAGACTGCTGAATTTTACGCCACACTCCTCCTGGCAGATAACAAGGTTGCCAAATTTTGTGCAGCTGCTGTTAAGATCTGTCAACAGCTAGCCTCTAGTCCTTCTTTTTAGATGTTGTCACATAAGGCTTCTATGTTGATGTATGCTGTATGATTTACTTTTTATCTAAATGCAGTATCATCTGTTTGTATATATAACTGATCAATGATCATAATAAAATATTTCTTTCATTCATTCATTCAGTTTGGATTTTGAAATTTTTTATTTATTATTTATTTATTTTTGTGGGTGGGGGACGTAAATGGGATCTTTTTTAAATTTCCATTTAAAATTTCAGCTATAATGTTTCTTTTTTAAAACAAACAAACAAACAAACAAACAACCTAGTTTAAAATGAAATCTAAACAATGCAAACATCTAACTGTTCAAATGGGCCTCTAATGTGTGGCTGCTTTTCTTTGTAAATAAAGAATTGTAAGGAAAACATCTTCATCAGTCCTCATACAGTACAAGAATTCATTCAGTGATATTATGGTGTGATCCTAGGAGTCAGGTCTGCCAAGCCACCAGAGGCTGAATGATCCATCTGAGTGACCTTTTATGCCAATTTTGTGCCGGAAAACCACCTGATCTCTGCAATTGGCTCACAGTCAGAATTATAAATATTCATGACTCTACCTCCCAGTCAAAGAACATGGACACTTCTCTTCCATCTCTTGAGAACATAATTCCCATACTGCTTTACAAGATGAGTATTACATTCTCTAAAGATATGGAATGCATCATATCATTTTTTTTTAAAAGAGTATTGTTAAATATTTAAGACACTTATACAAGCATTGAGGTTGTACAAAGGCTCTGTTCAGTTTTAAATGCATTTTATAGTTCTAGCAACCAGTTAGTATACACATTTATTTAGCAAGTACCTAAATTATACATGGTTTCTTTATTTTATTTAAATACATTATTTAAATAAGTTTTTCTTTGTGATTTAAATCCTAATTTACATCAAGTCATCCTCATTGGGTCCAAAGCCTAATTTCAACATGTGGTTCTCTGATGCCACATTGTACCTCATGAAGAAGATGCTACACTTGTCCTTAACCTTTGGTGTTACACTGTCAAACTGAGAGAAGGGGACCCCTGAGATGTTCTGAGGAAGGTTCCGCTTGGAGCAAGTGGACTGGTCTGAGTGGCTGAACTGGATCTCCAAAAGGAAGAGAAAGCCTGGAAGGCTGAATATAGATGGCAATTGAGCGTGATGCTCAGTTCCGTGTTTGAATGAGATCCCATGTAGACGTATCTCTCTTAGCTCCGTCTGTCTCTCCCTTTTTTGTTGATTTTATCTATTAAGAATAGTTTTTAAGTTTACTATTAGGGACCTAAATAGTTTTAAATATATTTTTAATTTACGGACGAATGAGATCCCAAGTGCTGCACAAGAGGGTTTGAATGCAAAATATTTTGAAGAGGACTGGATACAAAACCTAGAGGGTTGTTTCCTTCTCTGAACAATGAAAAGGCAGGCCTTGATTCCTCATGCTAATGGTTCTCAAACTTGGCTCCCAGATGTTGCCAGATTACAATTCCCACCAACCCCAGCCAAAATTCCCAGTGGTGGATTAACGGAGAGGCAGAGTAGGCATTTGCCTACAGCAGCATCATTTGAGGGGCAGCAAATTTTGCCCCTCATCAAATTTTGCCACCCCTCTCTGTAGGCAGCGGCAGCTGCAGCAAGGGTGGAGTGGGCGAGGAGGAAGTTCCCCCCTCTTTTACCTTATTTTTTAACAAGCAAACCTTTTTTGTTTAAGATAAAAGGGCAGCAAAAGCCTTTTTGGCTATGGGTGGCAAAAAGCTTAATGCGCCTCTGACAATGCCACTGTGGAGAAAGTATCACTGTTCAGATCATTTCTCAGTTTTTGAATTTCAGATTTGAAGGGAAAGGAAGATTTGAAGGGTGGGGGGCATTCACATGGCCTACCGAGAGGGCAGGTTGGGGCAAGGCTCCACAAACCTTGCCTTACCCCCAGACGACCATGCTGTGTTTGGTGGGAGTGTGGAGTTTGGTGGGAGCGCAGTTCTGTCCCCCATGTGATCAGTGCTGCTCTGTGCAGTGTGGAGCAGGGCAGATGGCTCTGGGGCTTGGACTCATCCCAGCCTCCGGGTATCCCACAGTGCACTGCACACCAAGAGCAGTGCACTGGGGGATCCCCCCAGGGGACAAGTGCTCTAGGCCCCTGTCTCTGTGTCAGCGTGTAGCTGCAAGCAGCCCATGCTGACACACAATCCGGGCAGCCGGATTAAGGGCACGCTTGCACCATTAAGAGCTGAGAGCTGAGCTTCGGCACTGGGTTTGACACCGCAGCACCGCCATTCTTGGCAGTCAAGCCCAGACTTGGCTGCCTACGCCTGGGCTTGGCCTCTTGTGAGAACAGCCTCAGGGTTTCAGCTGTGTGGCAAACACTGGCTTCTCCATTCAGGTGTCAGAAGAACCCTCAGAACTGTTTTGCGTCCCCCCACCCAGAAACAAATAAAAAAAGAGCTGCAGTGTATCTAATTTATCTTTCTGGTTTATTGCCAAAAATAGCTTTTGAAACAACTATCACAACATGTGGATGTACTGGGAGGATGGAAACAATTCGTGTAGCAGAGCTGTGCTTGAAAACTGCGAATAGTCAGGGTGGAGCTAGATGGTCCGAAAGGTCTGGTACAGCTCCTTACGCGGATATATCCCTCACACATTGGCATAATTGTTGTTTAACTATGTTTTTGAATATTCCCCTTTTTCCATCTGAAAATGGTGACCATGCCTCTGTGTGTTCTCTCCCTAAAAGCTGTTTGATATGCAACAGAATCAGGATCAGCTTGCATAGTCCAATGTGAGGGTCTTGAAAGATGGTTGCTTTCATCCATCTCTGGCACATGTATTAAATATGCACCAGGAGGAATGACACTCTGATGGTGGGAGCTCCTTTGCTTCCCACACTCCGATATAGGCAGGAGCAAGAATGTTACATATACAGTTTCAGGAATAACTTAATCTTTGCTATAAAGATGGAAGCAGGAAATAGCACGTGCTTTTTCCGGGATAATTTTGGGCAATTCCCCCCTTCTATGCCTCTCAAAGCTCCCAGGGTCATAATTCTGGAAGGCACAAAGGGCTGCAGAGGGAAGCGGAGGATCTCATAGGGAAGGAGAAACTGCTCCTTCCCTATTGCACATGTGAAACATTCTTCTGTGCATTGCAAGCAACATTAGTCTGGATGTTGGCCAGTATTCTTAGACTGAAAAACAACTTTGATAGGGAGGTAGCCTTCAGTATTCTTAGACTGAAAAATAACTTTGATAGGGAGGTAGCCTCACAGAACACACTGGGATTTACTTATGAGTAAGAATGCATAGGAATGCACTGTTATTTTTCATGCGTACTCTTGTGAAACAGCAGAAAAAGCCCCAATCATTTCAGATTGTACAGGAAGATATCTGCTCCTGGAGGTAAATGAAAGATGACGAGAAGAAAATATGTATGTCTGAAGTGCTTATTCAGTAAATTTTTATTTTGACAGTTTCTTAAGCTCTTGTGTTAGCTGTTACCTTGCTGTATCTCTGAGCATCTATAATTCAGAAAAATCACAACAGAGAAAAATGTTTCACTACAGAGGACACATATTTGTTGACATACATATATGACACATCCAGTTTTTAGAGCTGAATTTTGTTTTTTGCTCCCTCATTTCTTGACAAGTCACATTTTCACTAATTTGAGTTCAAATGAATTTTAATTTTCTGCCATTTTAATCAGCTGTAAAAGGGTTTGATTTTGCTGATTGACAAAACACATGTATAATAACTCCAGAGAGAGAGAGAGAGAGAGAGAGAGAGAGAGAGAGAGAGAGAGAGAGAGAGAGAATGAATATATATATCTGGATGTCAACAGCTGCGTTTCTTTCTGCCTTTATGCTCCTGATATACTTTTGCCATTGTCTTGGCTTCAAGCAATTCTGGAATATCCAAGACTGTATTAAATATATGCCACAAAGGGCATGTGTTAACCCCGAGCACTTGAAAAGGCAGGAAACAATTTAGAGGAAGTAGCAGCAGCATAACGAGTAACTAACTAGTACAAGTTGTGGGAGAGAGAAGGCTCTAAGAATGAGTTCAAGATAAGTCATCCAGTGTAAGAGTTGCACTGCCAAGTTCAAATAACATGTCTTCACAGATCTTCAGAGAGGCACCCCAGAGAGTGGCCATGTCATATGGAAGCTGAATCATAAGCAGCCCTCAGAAAGTCATTGCTCTAGCTTCTTTTTTCAGGTTTTCCCAAGTTAGCCGACTGACTGACTTTCCCCTTTCTAATTTTTTTTTAATTTAGTGAAGATGTGCATGTGTCAGAGGTCCCACTCAGTTCTGTGGGATATGTGTCAATGGAGCAGTCTAAGGATTTGAGCCTGTGCTCACACTGTTGAGGCTAGCAAACATTTATGCATTGGTCCTATTTCCACAGGGAGACCAATACATCTCCCATTGTTCAATTTTCATTTCAACACTGCACCAAGTGCTGTACAGTCAATTTTTCAGTCAATCTTCCCCACCACTCCATGACAAATGTGACACATGCATTGATAGAAACACTTGTGAACTGATCATACATCTGGCTGTACCAAGATTCTTTTGGTGTGGCATTTTACCAATGTTCAGGAGCACAAGTGCACATCAGTGGAACATCACAGAAGAAAACTTGATGCAATCATACATATGATGAGTTCAAGATGGGCTCTTTTGCAGTATTTTATCAGTGTGTGCATTGGCAACATGGGGGCGGGGGATGCAAGTGAACAGAATCAGCTGAGAACCGTATACATCCACTAATTTCAAAATTAATTTTAGAAATTCTCCCAAATGTTATTCACACATTATGTTGCACACATGTACACTTTGTGTACACCAACTGTCAATCTGTATGCACATATTATTTTCTGTGCGCATAGAGCAGTATGCAAATGCATCCTGCATTTTAAAATGAATGCATGCATTGCTCATTCATTCACACAAATAAACACATGTACAGGCATACAGACACCTGCGCAGAAGCACAAAGTAATATGCAAATACTCTTCTAATAAACCAGAATTCAGGAAAAGTGGACTGCTGGGCCCACAGGACATGATGGAAATGAAAAGAGGGAAATCTGATAATGTCTAATATGTTGTAGGACTCCTAGGAAGCTAAAACTTCTGCAGTTCATCTGCAGTTGCCACTGGTTTGTCTAGTGGCTGCTCAGGGACAGGCCTTCTCCATTGCTGCCCCGAGGCTTTGGAATGCGCTCCCTGCTGAAATAAGAGCCTCCCCATCTCTGACAACTTTTTAAAAGGCAGTCAGGACACATTTGTTCACCCAGGCTTTTAATGAGAGACTGTTTTAATAGTTTGGTGGTTTTTAATAGTTTTAACATTGTTTTAAATTTTAAATTGTTGTAATGTTTTAACCTTTTTACTTGTTGTTTTTATTGTATTGTAAACTGCCCAGAGACTTGTGCTTTGGGCGGGGGGTGGGTGGGTATATAAATATGTCAACTAAATAAATAAATAAATAAATAAGTCAGTCAGTCAGTCAGTCAGTCACTTTCAGAGGAAATGTGCGATACAAATGTCCCAAAGAGATTAAATGTGCTGTGCAAATGAACAGTCATAAATTTAAGGAAGGCATGTTCTCTATTTATTGTACAAAGGAACAAATCTAAGTCACACGTCTCTTTCATAAGATTTGTAAAGTGATTTTGCAAAGACCCATCTTTGGAAGATAAGCTCTGGAAAATTCTGATTTACACACCAACCCAATGTTGTACAGGTGAAACTCGGAAAATTAGAATATCGTGCAAAAGTCCATTAATTTCAGTAATGCAAATTAAAAGGTGAAACTGATATATGAGACAGACGCATTACATGCAAAGCGAGATAAGTCAAGCCTTAATTTGTTATAATTGTGATGATCATGGCGTACAGCTCATGAAAACCCCAAATCCACAATCTCAGAAAATTAGAATATTACATGGAACCAAGAAGACAAGGATTGAAGAATAGAACAATATCGGACTTCTGAAAAGTATAAGCATGCATATGTATTCAGTACTTGGTTTGGGCCCCTTTTGCAGCAATTACTGCCTCAATGCGGCGTGGCATGGATGCTATCAGCCTGTGGCACTGATGAGGTATTATGGAAGACCAAGATGCTTCATTAGCGGCCTTCAGCAATTCTGCATTGTTTGGTCTCATGTCTCTCATCCTTCTCTTGGCAATGCCCCATAGATTCTCTATGGGGTCAGGTCAGGCGAGTTTGCTGGCCAGTCAAGCACAGTACACTGTATACTTTTCAGAGGTCCGATATTGTTCTATTCTACAATCCTTGTCTTCTTGGTTCCATGTAATATTCTAATTTTCTGGGATTGTGGATTTGGGGTTTTCATGAGCTGTACGCCATGATCATCACAATTATAACAAATTAAGGCTTGACTTATCTCGCTTTGCATGTAATGCGTCTGTCTCATATATCAGTTTCACCTTTTAATTTGCATTACTGAAATTAATGGACTTTTGCACGATATTCTAATTTTCCAAGTTTCACCTGTAGATAACATAAAGACCCTTCAAAGGCACAAGCGTTTCAACTCCTTGCCTGTGAGTGGAAATCTATGGCTTTGGGCTTCCTACAGCATTATATGACCTTCCAGCACTCTTATACATAAATAACCATCAGTGAACTCTCGAAAGTGACTCCTCTGCCCTGTTAAGGGAAAGGTTCTTTACAAGCCTGACATCCCTTCAGGCAAGTCTGACAAAAGGTAGGACTGCTGTATTATTAG